>NC_081298.1:89605000-92542500 GCF_030435805.1 Mustela lutreola | reverse complement strand
GCTTTTCCTAAATTTGCTGTGTTTTGACTGCTTTTAGCTCAGAAAAAATCCTTATGCCAAAGAGACATGTTTGGGGGTGGCAAAATCTCCCCTTCCAACCCTTTACCGAATCTCTAGTACTTATATTTATAATCTCTAGTTATATTTTTATTGGCTCATTTTATTGAGGAATCGAATAGTATGGTGGTTGGAAATAAATAGAACGCAGAGGAGTAGGTCAGGTCTCCGTGATTAACAAGCAGTCTTCCTTGCTCCTGTGTCTTAATAAAATCATATATTTAACTGGAATAGTCTACTCTCACTTAGGCTTGCTCAGGAGTGTGTTGGAGGATGTATGAAGGTCCAGGAAATTGAAGAGGGATGTGAATGCTGGAGACTTAACTCTCCAGCAAGGAACAAAAGCAGTTAAGTGGCCTGGGGAGGGCAGGTGACCTGAAGCTCACTCCTATGGGCCTGGTATCTGGGCCCAGTGGAATCTCCAGGGGCATCCCAACCAAACCCCTGCCCAACACAAAAAGCAGCCTCCTTCCAGCTTAGTCTATGGTTCCTCCCTTCCCCCAGCCTGCTTTCCCTGAGGTGGGGAGTGTTTCCCAGGGCCCATGTGACTTCCACTGGCAAGTGACGATTACAGACGGTTTACCAGTCAGTAAAACTGCCAAAGGCTTTTGTGCTGTAATAATCCTTTTCCTGTTTAAAACTCTGGGGATTTTCTACTCTTGCCAATAGTTTTTCAAGTCAGCAATTACGTTGTGGATTATGTAATGGCTAGGTATTAAAAATAGAAAAGACCAGAGTTTGCGTCTATTTTAACCAAATCAAAACAGAGCAGAGGGGAAAGGAGGAGAGGGAGAGACCAGAGGAGGAGGGAAAAAGAGTTTACGTGACAAGAAGCAGCCAGATCCCATCATGTGACTGGGCAATCCAGCCCACAATTTACTGTGCTCTTTTCCTGCCATTCTTGGCCCAAGGGGCTGTACTCTTCCTTGGCCTCCTCCAGGGAGAGGACCCTGAGGAGAATTCCTTTATTTCTCAGCTAAGCCTGGGGTGTTTGCCTGCCTCTGACAGGCGAAATGACTAAGGGCAGAGGGGATTGATTTTGATGTGATTAAAAACTATTTGCTATGAAAATCCACTTTTATTATAGCTACTGCCAACCCTCCAACTTCCCCACTGTCATCTCTTCCCGCTGGATTGCCATCCCTAAACCCTCATCTGGCAGTTCCAAGGCTGCTGTTCGTCGTTCTAATGTGACTTCTCACCAATCCTCCACCCTCACCCCAAGTGAAGAGATCTCTGTTTTTTTCTGGGAACCTACTGAGTAACTTTAAGGGCCCTCTAATGAGATTTTAGGTGCCAGGTGGGTCTGGAGTAGGGGGTATATTTTTGGAAGGGAAACTTCATGTAAGGGCCTGATAGATCATACCAAAATATACCAGGCTTCTACTGTGTCACCTTCGAAGTCCCTCACTCCATTCCGGATACAGAGGCAGCTGCAGGGGCAAGTCTTGAGTTAATCACCTCTAGCCCTTGGGCCTACGTAGAGCACAGGCTGAGCAACCAGATTTAGTAGGTCTAGGGGGCGGGGGGTGGTGGGTGCTTTGAAGAAGCAGCTTACTGTTTCTGAATATGGAACCCAGATAGCTTTGGCAGGGTTAGGGCGAGAGACCTGGGAGTCTAGACCAGCGATAGGATTAGTAACAGGCAATATTAGAAAGTTGTGTCCTCATTGTTCTTCCTCAGTCTTCGTCTGATCTGGGGTGGAGGAATGCCAGTAGCTCAAAGGAACACTGGTCCTAGCTTTACCCAGCACTGCCCCGATTAGTGGAAGTACGGTGAAAGAAGAGAACTCTAATTTGAGGATTATAAGCATAATTTCACTAGGTAGGTGGAGGGTATGGGCACTCTTCCTTAGGGCCTTTCAAATCCTAATGCCAACCTGGACTAGGAAGTGCCTGTGACTCAACCTTGGGTGTGGTCAGTGTCACTGCAGCATCAGTTTTCTGTTATCTGACAGGCTGGCTTCTCCAGACCCAGATAGTTAGCAGAAGTTGTCCATCTTCTGAGTATCTGTCCTCTACATCCCTGAGGCTTTGAGCAAGATTAGGAGTCCACAGAAGCACCTGCCTTCGGGTCAGTCAGAGGCTAAATCATTGCAAGGTCCACAAGGAAGCTTTTCTGTCTGAACTCAACTTTCTGTTGTGGCCTCCTTCCCACTCCTACCCGCCCATGACCTTACAGTTTGACCACAGCAATGTTACATACACCGGTCATCCCCCTCCTGAAGGAGATCACCTTTTCTTTCTTTTTTTTTTTTTTTTTTTTAAAGATTTTATTTATTTATTTGACAGAGAGAAATCACAAGTAGATGGAGAGGCAGGCAGAGAGAGAGGAAAGCAGACTCCCTGCTGAGCAGAGAGCCCGATGCGGGACTCGATCCCAGGACTCTGAGATCATGACCTGAGCCGAAGGCAGCGGCTCAACCCACTGAGCCACCCAGGCGCCCCAGGAGATCACCTTTTCTATCATTATTATAATATTTAATGGATTTCCACTCCCAACATACACACACACACACACACTCTGTAGTGGTGGTGCTTTCTGTTGCTTGTTGTGGTGTCTGTTGCTTGTGAGAATGCTCGTAGTCACAAACTGGTATAGACAAAGTAACACATTTTAACAGATTTAACTTTTATTCATCCAGTTGACAAAGACACAGTAGTGCTTCTATGTGTTGGACATTCATTTGGGCCACAGAAGTGTAAGGTATAAAGGATAGATCTCTTGCATTAACTCCCTTACATGAAGTTTCCCTTCCAAGACTCAGAGCTAGGCAACTACTTCCCTTTACTACACACACCATCACACTCCTTGGACCCCCTTCTTTATCCCATTCCAATATCAGACCGAGAAATGAGTTTGGGGACGGGGCGCCTGGTTGGCTCAGTAGGCTGGGCGTCTGTGTTTGGCTTGGGTCATGATCCCAGGGTCCCAGGATGGAGCCCCATGTCAGGCTCTCTGCTTTCTGCTTGGTGGGGAGCCTGCTTCTCCCTCTTCCTCTGCCTGCTGCTCCCCCTGCTTGTGTACTCTTCCTCTCTCTGTGTCAAATAAATAATAAAGTCTTTAAAATAAATTAAAAAAAAAAAAAAAAAGAAATGAGTTTGGGGCATGGACCAAGACAGGAGAGGGTTAGGCTTCAGGCTTCCACATTATTTGTTGCAATTCCTGTGGCCAGAAGTACTGGGTGGTGGGCATGGGAAGAGGGCTGGATGTGGGGAGAGGTTATAGCACCTGAAATGACTCTAGGAACTCCTGGAGCTCCTGTGTCTTCCAGCAGAAGTCTGGGAGAGGACGTTGGGAGAGGGAGTAAGAGGAGAGTAAGAGGAGGAGTGAGGAAGGGAGGGAAGGAAGAATCAGGTAAGGGAAGAGGGGATTGTAGGCAGACCCTTTGGGCTGGGCAGAGCCAGATTAACAGGGACATCTCAGAGCTCACCTAGGACAGACAGGGCAGGTGAAATCTCTTATTTAAGGTGCCAGATCTTGTGGAAGCGAGCAGGGATGTCTTGGCAGCCTGGTATCTAGCCTGGTGATCTGACTTCAGGCCAACCAGGGCTGCCAAACAAGGGGCGGTACTAGCACCTGCTCTGTCTCTCAGCACCCTCGTCCATCCAGATAGACCGTTCCAAAGACCCATCTCTTGTGTTACAAAAGGCAACCAGTTCACTAGCACTTACTTCCCTGAGGGGTTTGCATTTGAGAGACCCCAGAATATTACTTCTACTACTGCTGTATAAATTTTACTAGAACTGTTACTTTTCCTCTAGGCAAGTAATTTGGTAATTTAAAATTTTATCAAGGGGCCCCTGGGTGGCTCAGTCAGTTAAGCATCCCCCTTTGGCTCAGGTCATGATCCCGGCATCCTGGGATGGAGCCCTGCATTGGGCTCTCTGCTCAGCTTGGAGCCTGCTTCTTCCTCTCTCTCTGCCCCTCCCTCTCTTATGCTCTCTCTCTCAGATTTTAAGATAAAATCTTAAAATTTTTTTTTCTTGGGGCACCTGGGTGGCTTAGTGGGTTAAAGCCTCTGCCTTCAGTTCAGGTCATGGTCCCAGGGCCCCGAGATAAAGCCCCGAGTCGGGCTCTCTGCTCAGTGGGGAGCCTGCTTCTCCCTTTCTCTCTGCCTGCTTCTCTGCCTACTTGTGATCTCTGTCTGTAAAGTAAATAAATAAAATCTTAAAAAAATTTTTTCTCAAAATTTAAAAATTATTCACATAAAATTTCTGTAGTCTTGTTTTTATATCTCTACTGTATCTTCCCTTTTTCATTCCCAAAGTTGCATACTTAATGCTTCATGCTTTTTTCATTAGTTTTGTTGGAGTTCTGTTTTGTAAGCACCAGCTTTTATGTTATATCTATTGTTTGTTTATTTGCCTTTTATTTCATTAACTTTTCCTTCTTAATAATTTTTTTTTAAGATTTATTTATTTGACAGACAGAGAGCACAAGTAGGCAGAGAGGCAGGCGGGGGGTAGGGGAAGCAGGCTCCCTGCTGAGCGGAGAGCCCGATGTGGGGCTCGATCCCAGGACTCTGAGATCATGACTTGAGCCGAAGGCAGAGGCTTTCACCCACTGAGCCACCCAGGCGCCCCTCTTAATCATTTCTTTTAAGGTTTATTTATTTGTTTTGGGGGGGGTACAAAATGGGGGGAGGGGCAAGGGAGAGAGAATGCCAACACAGGGCTTGAGTTGGACACTTAACTGACTGAGACACCCAGGCACCCCTCTTCTTAACCATTTTAAAACCAGTTTTATAATTGAAAAGCAATACAGGGGCACCTGGGTGACTCAGTGGGTTAAGCGTCTGCGTTCAGTTCAGTTCATGGTCCCAGGGTCCTGTGATAGAGTCCCATGTTGGGCTCTCTGCTCAGCAGAGACCCTGTTTCTCCCTCTTCCTCTGCCTGCCCTCTTCCTGCTTGTGCTCTCTCTCCCTTGCTCTGTCAAATAAATAAAATCTTAAAAAAAGAAAAAAGCAATACAAAGGGTCACTTTTTCTTACAAACTATTATAAAAAGATCAGTTACCCAAAAGAAGAGAGGATTAAAAAAAGAACTATATATGGCTTATAAACATAGTAAGAGAAGACCTTACAAGTAAAATAATGCATCTGTAATAACGGGCCTCTAGGATTGAGTGGGAAAAAGAGGCATTTTAGAGCTAGTGCTCAGTGGAGGGAACCCTGGAAAGTAACCCAGTGCTCCTGCCCACCTCCCCCCCCATCTTTATTTAAGATTGGTATCAGGGAAGACACAGACCTCTGTTTCCTTCTCTGTAAATAGTGACTAATACAGAATGGCCCCACCTGCCTTACTTACTTCATTGGCTGTTGTATCTGATCAGATACTGAATGTGAAGGAGATGAGACCTGAACTCCCACTGAGCACTCTGCTCCCCGTCTGTTCTCCCACAATTAGCAGAGTATGAAGGGTTTACAGAGGAACCCAGCCTTCCTTGGCAGGGTTAGTTACCAGGCCGTGGCTCTTAAGGGAACATTATTTTGAAGGGAAGGAAGGGTCTTATTCTCTGTTTAGCTCACTGTGCCTGTTGTCTCATCTCTTCTTCAGCTAAGTTTTATTTTTGATTTTGTATTATAATTCTGTATTTTACGGAGAAGTACGTGGAAGGGGTGGGTGTGCTAAAAATGAGCTCCAAGAACTGGGAGGCAGGAAGGGGGGCTCAATATTAGTGGTTCCCAAACGTTTTGGTCTCAGGACCCTTTTACACTCTTAAAAATTATTGAGAACTTCAAACATCTTTATTTATGTGGGCTGTGGCTGTAGATATTTACCATAATACCAATATGGAAAAGAATATTAGAGAAAAACTTTAAAAGTATTTATTAATTATGTAAAAATAACAATAATAAATCCTTTACATGTAAGATACTTTTTATAAAAATATGTTATCTAAAATGAAAAAATTCAGAGAGTTATTATTTTACAGTTTTGCAACTGTCTTTAATGACTGGCTAAACAGAAGACATTCGGATTCTTGTATCTCCTTTACCAGTCTATCATATGTTGCTTTGGTTGAAGTAGGTGAATACAAACCCACTTCATACAGATTTGTAGTTGAAAAAAGTAGGAGTATTTTTAATAGGCTTTTCAGATAATTATGGATAACTTCTTTGATGTTTCACCAAAACTAGACAAATGGTATTTTCTTTTTTTTTTTTTTTTTTTTTTCAATTTTATTTTATTTATTTATTTATTTATTTTTTAATTTTTTATTTTTTATAAACATATATTTTTATCCCCAGGGGTACAGGTCTGTGAATCACCAGGTTTACACACTTCACAGCACTCACCAAATCACATACCCTCCCCAATGTCCATAATCCCACCCCCTTCTCCCAAACCAAATGGTATTTTCTGATAGGTAGTTGCAGTGTGAGATCTGAAACCGAATCAGTGTATTTCTCATCCTCAGTTATATTCTAATCCATTGATCTGTTTATACTTTGAATGGTTCTTTAGCTCATGGTTGAGACATCATGCATTGGTCATTTGGAAAATAATGGCTTGGTGATTGCAGATTTTCCCAATGTAGACACATTTTGATCCATAGTATTACATTCCTTAATATTACTGCTGATGTCATCAGCAAAGTCTTTAAGTACCAGGAAGCTGTGAAGCTCATGGTGTGGAGACAAGTTTTCTGAAATTCTAATTTTCACTTGCCAGATCGAATTTTATCTTTCGCAAAACATACTATCAGTTTTCCTTGATGTGACAAGCTCACTTCATTGATTTTTAAGAAAATGACTGTGAAATGCGCATGTCTGAGTAATCATAGTTTGTCAGTTGTTCTTTCCTTTTTTGGAAGGGGGTGGGGGTTAGTAATTTTTATAATAAAAATGTTTCATGGAAAAAGGAGGTGGTTCATTTCTCAATGCAAACAATCACATGAATTTATCTAGTACTTTGGTATATAGCAGAAGTGCTTTATGTACAGACTATTAACAAGATGTACTCATGGATTTTTTTTTTTTAAGATTTATTTATTTATTTGATACAGAGAGAGATGGTAAGTAGTCAGAGAGGCAGGCAGAGAGAGAGGGGGAAGCAGGCTCCCTGCAGGGAGCCTGATGTGGGGTTTGATCCCAGGACTTTGAGATCATGACCTGAGCCAAAGGCAGAGGCTTAACCCACTGAGTCACCTAGGCGCCCCTTGTTTTTTTTTTTTTTAAGATTTTATTTTTAAGTAATCTCTACACCCAACGTGGGGCTCAGTCTCATAACCCTGAGATCACAAGTCACAGGCTAGCCAGGAACCCCAAGAGTCATGTTAAAAAATCAGTAATTATTGTTCTATCATGGCATTCTTGTGTGAAGCTAGCCTTTTTGTTAAACCAAAGTGCCTGGGGTGAAGAATATGACTTCGGTGATTTGTGTTAAGTCCCCAGAAGTTTTACACCACTGTTGCTTTTGTATTATCAGTTCAAATGTCAACTGAGTACTGCAAAAAAGTCTTAGTATTATTATAAATATGGTCTTTACCTCTTGGGCCGCACTGGAAGGGCCTTTGGGACTCCCAGGACTCCAGGGATCATAATTTGAGAGGCACCAAGGTGTGTGATCGTGGGCAATAATAGTTTGTGGCTTGGAGCACCTCGGTATCCCTAGACCTCAGTTTTCTCAGCTGTTAAGGGGAGCCAGGGTTCTACACACACAGACTGTGTTTACTAGTTCTTGAAGCCACTTCTCCCTTAGGATGCTGCTCTCTTCCTTCCTTTCTTATGTCTTCTTTCCCCTCCGTATCTCCCCACCCCAAGCCTACCTCTTAGAGGTGGGGATCTTCCTTGTTGTTTTCCCTCCTCTTTTCTTCCCTGAGCTATCTTATCCCCTCCTTGATCTTAAGCCATCACCTGTAGGCTGACAACTCCCAAATCTCTATTTTCAGTGCAGATGTCTGTCCTGGGATCCAGCGCTGTGATTCTAGCTGCCCTTGGGACCTCTTCACCTGTATGCCCTACAGGCATGTCAAAGTCAACAGGTCTAAACTGATTTCATCATCTTCCCCAACACATTGCCTCGTCGTCCAGAATAGCCAGTCTCGGTTAATCTGTCATCTACCCACTGCTTAAGCCAGAAGCCCAGGAGCCCTCCTCTCCTTATCTGATCCCCTCACTTCCCTCATCTAATCACCCAAGCCTATCAGTACTGCCTCCTAAAGATTTTCTCAATCTTTTTCTGCTCTCCAGTTCTACCACCAGTGCCTCAGGTCAGGCCCTCATCACTCCTTAACCAAACTATAGCTTGAACCTTCTCCCTGGGCCCCCTCATCTCCCCTTTCCAATTTCCAATCTGCAACTCTGGCTGGAAACCACAAGATCATCTTCTCACACTTATCTTCTTCTTGTTGTTTTATTTCCTATTAAATAAATTTCCTATTAAATAAATACATATTGAATACTTATCATGCCAGGCCCTGTGTGGGGTGCTGGGGATAGAACATAGAGCACAATAGGCGTAGTCCTTGGCATTCAGCACTCGCAGTGTATGAGGGGACAGAAGAAAGTACAGGGCACAGGTAATCAAGACACAACGTGATGGGGAAGGAGGAGAGGGCAGTGCTTGCGAGCCTCTAGAAGCCTGAGCTGAGGGCTAGCTGAGCCCGAAAGGTGGTGAGGGAACACTTCCTGGAGGAAGCAACACTCTGAGACTACACACTCGGTGAGAGTTAGCTAGGAGTGGTGGGAGTGTGGTGGTGAAAAATTTGCCTGGTAATTTGTTCATCTCATTTCCCTGCATAAAAGCCCTCTTCTGAGCTTCACCATTGCCAGCAGAATAAAGTTCAAATTCCTTATCAAGGAACCCAATCTGCGTGGCCTCACTGACCACTCCCCTGTATTGAGTCTGTGGTACTCTAAGTTAGTTCCCCCAGCCTCTGGCTAGCTCCCGCACAGCTCCAGGCCTTTGCACGTGCAGTTCCTCATGCCCTCCACCCTTCCCACCCACTCTGAATTACCGATGTCAGTTGACTCAGGAGACCTTCCATGACCCCTCCCATGTAGACTTTGTGGCTCCCTCTTCTGTGCTCCCCACCTGTGCACACACCTGCACACCTGTGCACTTGTCACATCATTAGAGCTCATCCACGTGTATCTCTGACTCTTGCTCCTACCTGCCAGTGCAGAATTCCAGGTCTTGCCTACCTCCCACACCCTCACCCTGTGAGCATTTTGGGCGTCCCCAGGGTGTGTGTCTCCCCGGCGCTGTTGGATAAGGTTAGACAGCTACACCCTCCCACTCCCAGCTATCTTTTTCCCCCTCCTCCACTCGGCAACCTCCCTTTGCCCCTGTCACACCCCATGGAGCTATCAGTTCTGCTGGACATTGCCACACCCATTAGACGCCCCGCGCCTGCTGGGAGCCACTGACACTCCTGCTGGCACGAGATCAGCTGGCTCCACTGCAGGAGTGGGGCTGGGAGGCTGCTGGCACCTCCAGTGCTTCACAGATCCTTGAGGTTTGATCCCACGGATATGTGTACGTCACAACTACTACGACTTCAGCTCAGAATTACTTCCCCCTTTCCACTGAGCAAAGCTTTGGCCCTGGTTCAGTTCACTGTGCTTGTCTCCTTCCCTTAGGAATAGTTCTTTCCTAACAAGTCTTGCAACCCTTCATGCACATATACTCCACAAGGTTCTGCCCTTGGGTGGGCTAAATAGGTGTGACCTGCATCACCCTTCAGCTCTAGCCTAGAGGGAAAAATATATGTGTATTTATATATTTAAAATAGTAGATGATATAAGTGATACTGAATAGAGCTTCATCATTAAAAAATAAAAGCAGGGCACCTGGGTGGCTCATGGGTTGACGCCTTTGGCTCTGGTCATGATCTCAGGGCCCTGCGATTGAACCCCTCGTCGGGCTCTCCGCTTAGTGGGGAGCCTGCCCCCCCCCCCCGCCTCTCTGCTTATTTGTGATCTCTGTCAAATAAATAAATAAATAAAATCTTTCTTTAAAAAGCAGTTTAGAAATACAGAAAGTAAAAAGGTAAAGCCCCCCTTCTAGCCCTTCCCCTAGCCTAAAAGCTTACCCTACTGGTAGACACTGTTAATTCTTTGGTGGGAATGTTCAGACTTTTTGCTCCATATTTATACATATATTTGGCTGGCATAATATTGGAGAAATCTCTTTCTTCTTGGATTTTCCCCTTTCCCACTCTCACATTCCTGGAGCTCATTTCCTCCTGAGCTAGCTCCCCAGATTAGAAAATAGAATCAAGTTTCAGGTGTCTCTGGCTTTTGTGTGCCAAAAACTTAGGCACTTATGAGAACTTTAGGGTTTGTGGAATAGCTCATTGAAGGAAAATGATTCTCTTGCACAGACTCAATACCTTGACTAGAAATGAGAAAGAAGGATTTCACCGGGAGTGGAAAGAACCCCCAGTTCTTTGCAGACCTCTCTTCCCCAGACTGGCTCAGGGCAGGAGAGACAGGACAGAAAGATCTGTGGTCTCCAGAGTCCCACCTGCTTTCTAGCAGATCACCTGGGCAGGCAGGAGTAAGATCCCAGAGAGGGGTGGCCACCAAGCTGTAGGGACACAGTCAGCCTGGTCCAAGATTCTTGGATGCCCATGGGTGGCAGAGAGCAGCAGAGGCTATTAGAGTGGCTTCAGCCAGCTTCACAGCCACCTCCTCTGCTCCATGCCTGGCATTTCTCAGTATTCAGTTCAGGAGAACTCAGATACACCTATAGTTGAGTTTCCTGTTGGCACGATAGGAGCTTACCATAAACATTTGAGTTGAGTTATAGAAACTAAAGTTTGGTGTCCTTCACACTTGAATTTGTGAACTGAGATTCATTCCTATGGCTTGTGCTATTAAAAAAAGTTGCAATGTATCTTAAAAATGTTTCTCCTTCAGTAGATATAAATTTATCTTGTTCTTTTTAAAAAAACAATATCCGAGATGCCTGGGTGGCTCAGTCCGTTAGTGTCTGCCTTCAGCTCAGGTCATCATCCCAGGGTTCTGGGATTCCGGCATCCAGCCCAGCTTCAGGCTCCTTGCTCAGCAGGGAGCCTGCTTCTCTCCCTGCCTGCCGCTGCCCCTGCTTGTGCTTTCTCTGTCTGACAAATGAATACATAAAATCTTAAAAAACTATTATTTTCAAAAACATACATGCTCATAGTAGAAAATTTTAACAGTACCAAAGGAGAAAGCAAAAGTTCTCCAGTCCTCTGTTCCTACTCTCTAGATAGAACTATTGCTAACGGTTTTTCCTTCTCCTCCTCCTCCTTCTTCTTTTTTCAGATTCTATTTATTTATTTTTATTTTTTTTTAAGATTTTTTATTTTATTTATTTGACAGAGAGACATCACAAGTAGGCAGAGAGAGAGAGAGAGAGAGAGGAGGAAGCAGGCTCCCCGCCGAGCAGAGAGCCCGATGTGGGACTTGATCCCAGGACCCCGAGATCATGACCCGAGCCGAAGGCAGCGGCTCAACCCACTGAGCCACCCAGGTGCCCTTCAGATTCTATTTATTTGACAGAGCACAAGCTAGGGGAGTGGCAGGCAGAAGGAGAAGGAGAAGCAGGTTCCCCACTAAGCAAGGAGCCTGATATGGTGCTCAATCCCAGGACCCTGGGATTATGACCTGAGCCGAAGGCAGCTCTGAATCCCCTATGGCCTTCTCCCTTCTGGGCTCTTCAGGGCTCTCGTGAGGCCTCTCAAGGCCACAGACACAAGCTGCCAGAGAAGTCAGCTCCTGGACTCCCTTTCTGTCTACACCCTCTTAGTCTCTCAAGGGTGAGGGTAACTTCCTACTAGAGTAGGCCCCAGTTTCCCATTCCATCTGCCTGGAAAGAAAATGGCAGCCACCTACAGAAATAGAATTGGCTGCTCTGTACTTCCCCACCTGCAGCTCCTACATCAAGCCACAAGGGGCCCCATTGTGGGACCTTTAGTCCTGGATCCATACCAGACCTGCCGAGTGTGTGGCATCGCTTCTCCATAGCAGTGGCTTTTTTTTTTTTTTTTTAAAGATTTAATTAATTTATTTGAGAGAGCGACAGAGCACAGCAGGGGGAGGGCTGGACAGAGAGGGAGAAGCTGATTTCCTGCTGAGCAGGGAGGCCAGTGTGGGGCTCAATCCCAGGACTCCTGAGATCATGACCTGAGCCAAAGGCAGCCACCCAACCAACTGAGCCACCAGACGCTTACCCCCTACCTTTTTATTTTATTTTATTTTATTTTTAAAAAATATTTTATTTATTTATTTGACAGAGATCACAGGTCGGCAGAGAGGCAAGCAGAGAGAGAGGAGGAAGCAGGCTCCCTGCTAAGCAGAGAGCCCGACATGGGGCTCGATCCCAGGACCCTGGGATCATGACCTGAGCTGAAGGCAGTGGCTTAACCCACTGAGCCACCCAGGCGCCCCCACCACTACCTTTTTAAAAGTAAATTCTATACCTAACATGGGGCTTGAACTCATGACCTCGAGATCAAGAGTCACGTGCTTTAGGGGCACCTGGGTGGCTCAGTAGGTTTAGCGTCTGACTCTTGATTTTGGCCCAGGTCATGATTTCAGAGTTGCAAGATTGAGCCCTGCATCAGACTCCGTCCGTGCTGGGCATGGAGCCTGCTTAAGATTCTTTCTCTCCCTTTTCCTGTCCCCTCTAAAAAAGAAGAGTCGGTGCTCTATTGAGTCTGCTGGGTGCCCCTGTGACAGTGGCTTTTATAGGACTGTATCAGTGGTCTGAAAGGGGGCAATTTTGTCCCAATACCACTAGCAGGGGACATTTAGCAATGTTTGGAGCTATTTTTGGTTATCACAAATTAGTATGTGGGAGGGTTAGTGGGGTACTACTGGTATACAGTGGGTAGAGAGAGGCCAGGGCTACTGCTAAACATCCTTCAGTGTGCAGAACAGCTGCTCACAAGGAAGAGTTACCAGCCCAAAATGTTACTAGTGTTGAGGCTGAGAAACCATTGGCTACAGAGGCTAGACAGTTCCCAACATGACTGTCACCATGTAGCTCCTCCTTCTGTTAACAGTGCCAAGCACGTTTATGTCTTGTTCTCTTGTAGCTTGCAACTGTTCTAAGTGCTTTATCTTCATTAACTCATTTAATCCTTACAGGTCTGTGAGGCAGGTTCCACTATTATCATCTCATCTTGCAGATGGGGAAGCCGAGTCATGGAGCTGTAAAGTACCTAGTCCAAGGTTCCCATGGTGGCAGTCTAGGCTCAGTCTCCAGATACCCTCTGTACATGCTCATGGTAAGCACAGCAGGACCTCCCTGCCTTCTTTGCTACTTCTAGAACCTTGGGAGCACCGGGGATTGTTCATAGCTATACAAGGAGGGAAAACAAGCAGGACTGGTCTTTACTCCCAGATTCTGACTCTCCCATTTCTGATGGCTTTTGTATTTTTTTTCCTTCACTCACCAAAGTGAGTACTGATTACAGAGATTATGGACAACCATGAAAATTAACTTAGTGGATTTGCATAAAAAATCCTACGTCCTTCCTACAGTGGTCTCCTAGGGCTCTTTCATTCTATAGGCTGAACTGCTTGGGTGGCAGATTCGCTTAAATATGAGAGCAGACCTGATCACACAGGAGGACAAGGAGGAGCTGGTGAGTCAAGCTTGGGACACCAGGGACACAGGACTACTCTGATTAGGCCCATAGTTTTGATGAAGGGGCTGCTCTTCCAAAGGAGGCCTCCAGTAGCCAAGATGGGAAGCTGTAAATGGGGGGAGGGTGGCAGAAGAAGTGGGAGGGGATCAGTTGGATCAAAGCCAGAGGAAATACTCATTGGTTCCTTAATTATAGGATGCCATAAGATTGGCTTTGCCTCTGGGTGTGGGGGCAGTAACCTGTGCTTTAAACAAACAGCCTTGTCACTCAACAATAATGAGCAGCAACAATAAGCATCTTCAATGGGATGAAATTGACAGGTGGCCCACAACATGCAGCCTCAAGCCTGGCCTGCAGCTGAGCTTGAATGCCACACCTGTGGAGCCAACCAGTCTGTGCTCAGGCAGCCCACAGGGTCACGGGCACAGAGGTGACATGGTCTTTCATGGGCCATTTTCCAAGAACCTGTAGGCACTGTGAGACCCTTACCCATGGTCTAGAGAATTGAAGAGACAAGATTAAGTTTGAAAAGTTAAACAGAAGCATAAGAAATACCACATATATCATGTGTAAGGCATGGAGATGTTCAGAGTCAAATGGGAATTCTGGACAGGGACTCCCTCCAGGCAGATGGTAGGGAAGGAGGTCTATATCACACCACCATGGTTCTTTTAAAAGTGGGAAACACAAACAACAAAGAAGGAAGTAAGAAGTCATACTATTAATACTAGTCAGTGGTATGTGTTATTATTTTGATTACATGCCTAAAGATCTTTTATCTGTGCACATATGTGGATGTGTACACACATGTATTTTGTTACATAACTGGGTTTGTCTCATACATATGGTTCCGTGACTTGCTTTTTGTATTTAGCAATACATTGTAAACAGTTTTGACAATAAACACACTTCTTACGGCTCTGTAGATTTCACTGTATATCTACCATGATTTAACTAATCCCTTATTATTGCCCCTTGGGTTACTAACAGTAAGGCTTCTATAAAATCTGACTTTGTGTACATCCTTATTTTTATTCTTAGAATACAGTCTTGAAGTACAATTGGTAGATCAAAAAATATGCACACTTTCAATGGGTTCATTTTATATTGCCCAGTTGCCTTCCAGAGAGGACAGATCAACTTAGGCGCTTACCCCCAGTCTTATGAGAGCATCTCTTTGCCTGCAGCTTTCCCAATATTAGGGAATACTACTTTTTTTTTTTTTAAGATTTTATTTATTTATTTGACAGAGAGAGAAAGACAGCGAGAGGGAACATAAGGAGTGGGAGTGGGAAAGGGAGAAGCAGACTCCCCACTGAGCAGGGAGCCTGACACAGGGCTTGATCCTAGGACTTTAGGATCATGGCCTGAGCCGAAGGCAGACGTTTAATGACTGAGCCAGCCAGGTGCCCCTACTTTTTTTTAATTGCAAATTTGATAAGTAAAAATAGTAATTTATTGTTGCTGCCTTATTTTGCTTTTCTTTTTAAAAAATTATTATTTTATTAGTGGGACTCTTTTTTTTTTTTTTTTAAAGATTTTATCTATTTATTTGACAGAGAGAAATTACAAGTACACTGAGAGGCAGGCAGAGAGAGAGAGAAGGAAGCAGGCTCCCTGCTGAGCAGAGAGCCCGATGCGGGACTCGATCCCAGGACCCTGAGATCATGACCTGAGCCGAAAGCAGCGGCTTAACCCACTGAGCCACCCAGGCGCCCCGGGACTCTTTTTTTTTTTAACAGGCCAATTAGTCATTGGTAATTCTCTCTTGAAGGATTGATTATGTGCTTTATTTAGTTTTCTATTGGTATATATTTTTTTCATTTCATTTGTGTGGTGTTTTATTATTATTCAGTGTGGCTTATTCTTTTTTTGTCTTTTTTTTTTTATTTAAAGATTTTATTTATTTATTTGACAGAGAGAGATCACAAGTAGGCAGAGAGGCAGGCAGAGAGAGAGAGGAGGAAGCAGGCTCCCTGCTGAGCAGAGAGCCCGATTCGGGACTCGATCCCAGGACCCTGAGATCATGACCTGAGCCGAAGGCAGCAGCTTAACCCACTGAGCCACCCAGGCGCCCCTGTCTTTTTGATTTAAAGGAGAACTTGATATATATTCAAGATATTAACTCTTAGCCTTTCTTATATAACAACCGTTTATCCTAGATTGTCATTTGCATATTTAAGAATTTATTAACCTAAAATGTCCATGCAGTCAAGGTGGTCTTTATAGATTTCCAAGCCATTGGACTGGAGGTGGCTGTGACTAGAAGTAGAGAGGCCCATGGCAGTCCTTGAGCTGGTAACAGGGTGGTAGGATGAGGCCTTCAGTTGGGGCCAGGCTGGTGAGGATCAAGCTGCACAGGTTCAGGGCAGAATGAGAGGTGGCTAAGAAATGGTAACCTTGGGAGGGGGGAATGAGGAGGGAGCAGGAAGAGTCTGGGGTGATTCAAAGGTACTCATCTGGATGGCAGAGTAAGCAGGTAGAGGATGAGCCAGACTCAGAAATACATGGAAACGTCGGGGTGGGGAGCAGGGGTGGAGATTGTTATAATCTGTCTTGGGATTGTTGATGGAGGTTCCTGGTGGAGAGAACTCATTGGTATTTGGATCTCTAGGCAGAACCTATGCTTCTGTCTTTGTGTCAGGCTTAGAAAAATTTTTTTTTCTGCTGCAGAATTATATATTCATATCAATTCTCAATACTTAAATGGTTTCTTTTTAACAAGTTACATTTATAAGTAAAAAAGGAAAAAAATTACATTTAATTCTTAATCTATATGGAATTTGTAACATTTTGGTAAATTCTGAGAGTTGAGAGTTTAACTTCTTTTTCCTAGTCAGCAATGATTAAAATATCTATCCTTAGCCTCCTGATCTGAAATACTGACTACATCTTACAGTACATTTCCACACATACCTGGGTCTGCTCTAGGACTCTGGTCTGTTCCAGTGAATTGATCTGTTCATACACCAGTACCTTCTATTTTTTTTTTTTTTTTTAAAGATTTTATTTATTTATTTGTCAGAGAGAGAGCGAGCGAGAGCGAGCATACGCAGACAGAGTGGAAGGCAGAATCAGAGGGAGAAGCAGCCTCCCTGCGGAGCAAGGAGCCCGATGCGGGACTCGATCCCAGGACGCCGGGACCATGACCTGAGCCGAAGGCAGCTGCCCAACCAACTGAGCCACCCAGGCGTCCCTTTTTTTTTTTTTTTTTTTAAGATTTTATTTATTTATTTGACAGAGAGAAATTACAAGTACACTGAGAGGCAGGCAGAGAGAGAGAGAAGGAAGCAGGCTCCCTGCTGAGCAGAGAGCCCGATGTGGGACTCGATCCCAGGACCCTGAGACCATGACCTGAGCCGAAGGCAGCGGCTTAACCCACTGAGCCACCCAGGCGCCCACCAGTACCTTCTATTTTGATCACCTTTTCTTTAATATAGCTTAATAGATGCTAGTGTGAGGTATACATCATCACACTGTTTTTCTCAGAATTTTCTTTGTTCTTTTAAGGTAGACTTCAAAATCAGTGTGCTAAATCCTCCTCCTTTGGACTACACAGTGGAGCTGGAAACATGGGTCATCCCAGTGGAGCCCTTTATATTCATAAGCAGCAAACATTCGGATTTGGAGCTGGATTTGATGGGGCTGGACTTTCTTCAGGATGCAGAAATCACCGGGCTCTTTAAGGAAGAAGCCCCTCCCTCCCATTGACCTCCATGTGGGACATTCCATAGTCTGACCCAAAGACAGCCCTATGGACCTTCAGAGCTCTTGTGTCTCTGCTGCTGTGGCTGCTGTATGCCTAGCCGTGTGCTCCCTGCTCTAGTCTCACCATCCTATACTGGGGTCTACCTGTCCATCTTGCGGGGGACCCTGCCTCCAGGCAGTGCCCTCTTCAATCCTGGTCTTCTCTAAGGGTTTCCTGTGGGTTAGCTCTGGGGATTTTTTATTAATCTGTTTTTAAATGTGTTATTCCAGAAAGAATTTTTCATAATCACCAGCATTGTAATGGCTTCTTCCTAATTTCTTCTGAGCATGCATGTTTTTACTTATTTCACGTTTGCTTGGCCCTCGCTTTCCTCCTTCCTTCTCTCCCTCCCTCACTCCCCTTTTCCTTCCTCCCTTCCCTCCCTCTTTCCCTCCCTCCCTCCCTCCTTCTTTCTTTCCTTTTCTTTCCTTCCCTTCCCTTCCCTTCCCTTCCCTTCCCTTCCCTTTTCTTCCTTCCTCCCTTCCTTCCTTCCTTGGCTTCCATCCTTCCCTCGTTCCTCCCTTTCTTTTCCTTCCTTCCCTTCCTTTCTTACTGTCCCTCCTTCCTCTTTTCTTTCCCTCCCTCTCTCCCTCTTTCTTCCTTTCCTTTCCTGCTTTCTCTCTCTCTCTCTTTCTTTCTTTCTCTTTCCTTCCTTCCTTTCTTCTTTTTCTCTTTCTTTTTAAGTGACTATTTCCAGAATCCTTTTTACTGAGGAGGAATGAACATACAAGAAAGCTACACATCCTAAGCGTACATCTCAGCGAATATTTGTAATGTGTATACTCTATAACTACCACCATGATCAAAATATTTCTTGTAGAGTTAAGAAGCTGCGGTGGGAGATTAGATGGAGAGGGAAATCACGAGTGTGTCCCTAAGCTCCTATCTTTAAAAAAATACATTTTTTATTTTTAAAGATTTTATTTATTTATTTGAGAGTGAGAGAAAACAGGAGCAGGGGGAGAAACAGGCTCCCCCCTTAAGCAGGAAGCCTGATGTGGGGCTTGAACCCAGGACCCCAAGATCATGACCTGAGCTGAAGGCAGACACTTAAGGGACTGAGCCACCCAGGTGCCTCTCCTTTTTTTTTTTTTTTTTTTTAAAGATTTTTATTTATTTATTTTAGAGAGCGTGCAGGAGAAGGGGGGAGGGGAAGAGGGAGAGAGAAAATCTCAAGAAGACTCCCCACTGAGCGGGAACTCAAGCCCTTTGATTACAACCCTGACATCATAACCTGAATAGAAATCAAGAGTCAGATGCTTAACTGACTCAGCTATCCAAGTACCCCTCCGCATCTTTTCCTAGAACTGTCTTTAAAGGGTATTAAGAAGGGAACCACACTTCAAGTCAGGTCTATACAGTGGTGTAGAGAGCAGAATGGTAAGAAGTGGTGGGTTATGTTCTGGTCCTACTCTCACTAGCCATGGGACTTCTGTGCCTCAGTCAGCACCTGTAAAATCGGAGTAGATGATAGCTCCTACTTCACAAGATTGTCATGAAGATTACACGAGGCGGTACATGTAAGTGCACAAAAAATGTTAATTGTTGTTTTTGTTGTTATTAATAATGAGGAGGAGGAGGTGGCAAGGTGGCAGTGATTCCTTTTTTTTTTTTTTTGGTGGCAGTGATTCTTAATGAAGGGTACACATCAGAATCACCTGGGGCACTTTGCACAATACACATGCTCAACCTGGCTGGATCTATTGAGTCAGAATCTATATTTTAAACACCTCTCCAAGGTATTCTGTTGCTTATCTGTGATTAAGAAGCACTGGGCTGGAGGTGGCCTGACGGGAAGCAGAAAGACCAGTGGGTGGCTCCTGTGATTGTGAGGGCTGGAGGGGTCAGAGCTGGGCAGATTCATGGCAGAGTGGAGAGGTGGCCAAGATGTGGTGACCTTGGGTGGGGAGCAAGGAAGGAAGGGGAGGAGTCAGTGGTGACTCATAGGGTGCTGACCTGGATGATGGAGTGAGCAGGTGGAGGATGAGCCAGAAACCAGAATACAGGAAATAGGGGAGGGGGACGGAGGGCCAGAGAGTGTTACAGTTCTCCTTGGGATTGCCGTTGGAGGCTCCTGGTAGAAATAACAAGTTAGTATTTGGGGCTCTAGGCCTGGGCTGATGGTATTTTTCAGGGAGTCATTGGGTTGAAGGAGATAGAGCCATGGACCTAGTCACAGAGCAAATGTTAAGAGCAGAAGATGTCCAAGTTCATAGGCATCCACCTCTGGGAAGGCCTGTGTCCATTCTTTCTTACTGCCTCCCTAGAAATAGAGAAGTGCTTGTTTCCTGTTTAATAACCCCCTTGCTGAGGACTTTTTGGGAATAAACTCTCACTTGAAGAAGAATAATAACTGTGGGTGACTTCCTCAGAGTTCTCAAAGTTTTCCACATGCCCTGAGAGAGGAGCTTATCCTTATCTTCAGTACCCTCAGACCGCACGTACGGCTAGGGCAGCGTCTTCTGACATCCCTTCATCCCACATGCTGTCACACATTCCCAGTCTACGGTGGATGGGTTCGAAGGCTCTGGCTTTCTTCAGGCCATTAATATCAACCAGTTACTCTTTGGTAAAAATTTAGGTCATTCCAGTACCCCTCCTAGAGACATGTGCATTTAGAACTACAGGGGTAGGGGCACCTGGGTGGCTCAGTGGGTTAAGCCACTGCCTTCGGCTCAGGTCATGATCTCAGGGTCCTGGGATCAAGCCCCGCATTGGGCTCTCTGCTCAGCAGGGAGCCTGCTTCCTCCTCTCTCTCTGCCTGCCTCTCTGCCTGCTTGTGATTTCTCTCTGTCAAATAAATAAATAAAAGCTTTAAAAAAAAAAAAAAAAAAAGAACTACAGGGGTAAAAGAAATAATGGAAGTCGTCGGATTCCTGAGGGAAGGCAGTCCTGGAATGAATTAATCATTTGCTCATTCTAGAATACCCGTGTCCAGTAGACCTTGCTACACTGGTGGAAATGCTCTGTGCTATACAACATGATGGCCATGAGTCCTATGTGGCTATTGAGAGTTTGAAAAGTGGCCAGTATAACTGGGGAACTGAATTTTTCATTTTAATTAATTAAAAGTTAAATTTAAATTGACAAAAGAAAAGCAGGCCCTCTCACTGAGAGATAGGGGCACTAGGCTGGGCACCACCCCACTTGACTCTCCCACCCTCTAGTGTCCCCCAAAGGTAATTTTGAAAATAGGTCTTTGGAATCAAGTCAGGAACTCCCACTCCTCTAGCCTCAGCCCCTCAGTTGCCCTCCCCAGGAGTGCAGGTGTCCATAGCTATCCCCCACAGGCCTTTCTCAGCCCTGTGTTCGCCCCACTCCTTCTTACCATAGTAGATTGCCCATGCCTTTCCTTCTGCCCTTGCTGCCCCCTCCCTGTTCCCGCTCTGGCCACAGCAAGCCCTACTTCCCCCAAAAAGGCTTCCCTTACGCCTGTGCCTTCAGGTGAGGCCAGTTTTAGGACCTTGAACAGATTCCTTTGGACTTCTCATTGAGGTGGGGAGGTGGCAGGGCTGGGTCTGAGGAAGGTGTAGCTGCGGGATGGATGTGTGTTAGAGGACCGCATTTCAGACTTCCTTGACCACCACTCCTGTGAGAAATCCATCTTGTGTCCCAACCACCACACACCTACATGCAGATATATAAAACTGAAGCAAAAGTTTTATAAAAATAACATCCTCGCTGTATGTGATGCACTTGGATATTTTCTGTTCTACTTATTTTTTTAAAGAAATTTGCTGGTTGTGACCCACTGAACTGATTTCATAACCTAGTAATGGGTCACAGCCCATGGGGTGAAAAATGCAGTGTGAGCTCATTGCTCAGAACAGCTGAAAACACAGGCCCCGTGGCATCATCTAGACCTCCCCCTCCGGGTTCCTGGCTGAGCTGCCCCACGATGGCACCGGCAATTGTGTGCCCCTGGTGGCAGTCTGCCTGGTGTGGCTCTGCGTCTCCTTTCAGGGGCCAGTTGGTCATACTGTCAAGTGGCCATGGTCACAGATGCTGTCGCGGTGCTGTGACAGGAGGCTGAAGTCTGTAAAGGGCTCCAGAAACCTGAAGGATGCCAGCTCAGTGTCAGTATCCCAGGGCCGTACATTTCATCCTTCTTGCTGAAACTCTGTGTGGAGGTGAAGTTCCCAGGCTGAGTGGGGCCCCTCAAGGCCGCTCACCGGCAAGGCTCTGAATAACAAACAGAAGAAGGGCAAAACACAGAGCTCTGCGTGCAGCATCACAGTAATAGGAACGTCTCTTTGGACTTTAGCCCTGAACTGGAAGTTATTGAAAACAGGATCCGTGGCAATAACTACATCAAAATCTTTGCATCTCAACCCAGTGTTTTAGCTTTCTGAGGGTCTCAGATCTGGTAACGCTTAGCACACTGTTCTTTCTTCTTCTTTTTTTAAAAATTGTGTTTAGCTCACTGTTCTAACAAGAGTCGCTGTCTGATTTCCCAACCACTATGGAAGAAAAGAAACAACCTGGAAGGGTGGGGCTGGCAGGTTGTTTTTAGACACTGATGTGTAGATGACAGGAAAGTGAAGGCCATGGGGGAAGAACAGAGCAACAATAAGGAAACATAATCACATTATTGTCTAGTTCCATAGGGAATGCTCATAATGATGACCACTTCAGTGAGAAAACGATAGCTTTTTGTTTGTTTTTTAAAGATTTTACTTATTAAAGAGCATGAGCACAGGGCAGGGTTGGGAGGGAGAGGGAGAAGCCAACTCCCCGCTGAGCTCAGAGCCCATGGGGCCTGAAGCTGGGCCCTGAGATCATGACCTGAGCCAAAGTCAGACACTTAACTGACTGAGCCATGCAGGCACCCTGGAAAAGGATAGTTTTTTTTTTTTGTTTGTTTTTTAAAGATTTTATTCATTCACTCAACAGAGAGAGAGATAGAGAGAGAGTGAGCACAAGCAGAGGGAGGGGGAGAGATAGGCTCCCTGCTTGAACAGGGAGCCTGATGCAACAGGGGACTCAATCCCAGGACCCTGGGATCATTACTTGAGCCGAAGGCAGATGCATAATTGACTGAGCCATATAGGTGCTGCAAAAAGGATAGTTTTTAAGGCTTTAGGAAATTGTGGGCCAAATTTCAGCAAGATTTCCGTTTAAAGTGATTAAAGTACTATTTGGCAATTTAGTAGGCTTCATCTATTTATTTATTTATTTATTTGATTGAGAAAGCACAAGCAGGGGGAGTGGCAGGCAGGGGAAGAAGCAAGCTTCCCTCTGAGCTCGATCCCAGGATCCTCCACTCAGCTGAAGGCCGACTGAGCCACCCACGTGCCCGAAGCTCCCATTTTTAGAGAAGGTATTTTGTTGGAACCTCAGTGAATCTGGATAAATTTGATGCTGTTGAGCTGATTCTGATTAGGGCTAACCATATTCCTCATGGGTTTGAGGCATGCTGTGATCTCAGGTTCACAAGGCAGGTCCTCCACACCCAGCCTCACAGCCTAAAATCCTTCCATTTCTGTTGGATTCTGTTGTTCGTCAGAGTGAATTTGTGCATAAATACTTTCTCACCTTAAAGCTTGCTGTTAGTGGCTCCCTGATGCCCTAAAGATAGATGTAGAGAGGAGACTCTGAGATGGACACTCCCTGGGGATGGCAGGCCTGGGGGGGGTGATCTATGACCAGAAGGCAGGACAAAGCCACCAGGCTTTGGCCAGGAGTGAGTTTTTAGGGAGTAGCGGGGGGGAGGTGGCGAGGACCAGTTTCCCCCTCTTCACCCTGCATTGGCCAGTCACTGGGGCAGGGCCCGATATCTGTTTCTCTGGTGGCCTGTCCCCTCAAGGCTCTCTTGTCCCCTCAAGATCTCTCCCAGATCTGCTTCTGTGAATCATCCCGGAGGACTGCAGGGGTGTTCCTATCAGTGAGCAAAAAGAGAAGCTAAGTATTTCTGAGACAAAGATGATTTATTCCACGCCTTCCACACCATCTGAGAAAGGGATGTTAAGTGGAAGGCAGTGGGACTGGAGATGTGTTACACCACCAGGAGGATTCTGTCTTAACAATAGATGATTATATAGTATGCATGCATAATACATTACACATCCTTGTGTTGATATTTGCAAATGCTGTTTGATTACAAAACGATGAAACATTTTTTCTAATGGGGGAGAATAATAATAATAAACTAAGATAACAATCTCAAAAGTCTTTGGAAAGATTTCAGAGGTTTGCCGAGCCATTCACTGATATGTCCCCAAGGCCAGAAGTAGAGTAGGGTTTGGTCAAGTGGTGGTTCTAAGAAACTATGTAATAAAATTCTTCATTTTTTTCAGTAGAAGTATAATGTGAGGGGTAGAGAAAAAGCACCCAATTCTTACTAGTTTGGAAATTAGATTCTGATGATGAAGTAAAAATGATTTTTATAGGGAGAAGGGTGGGCAGCAGCAAAAGAAGACGGATGAGCTTAGATTTTTAATGAACCTACTGGTTTTTCACGTGTATGTCATACCTTGTGTGTATCCAGAAGTACCAAAGTCCAGAATTAGCGGTGATTGTAGAGGAAGCCTGTCCAGCACAAAGGTTGCTTGTCTCCTTCCTTATTGACGTCTGTATGAGTAGGGGGATGAACAAGGCAAAAACAGGCCCTCTGTTAGGGAGAGGCACAGAGTGTTAATGTAAGAGAGAAAAATTGCCCTATTTCCATTTGTTTCGAGTTCTGTCTCCTTTGAGAATAGTCCTCAAATGGCGGGAGGTGGGGGTGGGGTGGGGGGACCACAGGAAGTGAAATTAAGTACCCAGTAGTAGAGATGTTAGTGGACCTCCCTCAACCCCAGCCTGGGGCAAGGTCCACCTGTCCTCAAGAAATCGCAGGCAAGTGATTTGTGCCACGAATAGGGATGAGTTCAGGGCAGTGCAGGGTGTGGCCCCTCAGGGGAGGCTCCTGGAGGCGGCAGGCAGAGGCTTCCTTCCCTGGAAACCAGCTCCTGAAACCGTGACTTGGCTCTAAAGCATTTTTAAGCATCTGAAGGCTGCTGTCTTTGTCAGTGTAGTGCTCTCTCTCTCTGGCTATTTGTTCTGGGGGTGGCTGTGCAAGAAATGCACCCCGAACGAGTGCTAGGACTGGCCAGGCTGGCCTGGCAGGTTCAAGGGTGCAGGGCCCGCCCCACAACTGGGGCCCACGACACCATTCCTGAGCGTCAGGGCCCAAACACTAAAGTTCCCTGTGTGTGTCTCGTCTGTGCCTGGCCCTGTGCTGGGCGTTGTCTGGTGGTGTCCTGACACATCATATCCTGGGAGATGGGTGGTGTCAGGCCATCCCCATTTTACAGCTAAATAAACAGGGTGGGACCTTAAGTGTCTTATAAAGGGCAGAGCCTGGACTTGGAACCAAGGTTTCCAAGGCCAAAATTGGGGGGCGGGGGGGAGGATGCCATTTCTATACCCCACCCTGGTCTAGACCAGAAGAGACTCAGCTGAGAAATGTGCCCTTGGGAAGAGATGGAGCCAGAGCTCCAATAACTGACCACCTCAGCCCAGGGGAAGGGCTAGAGAGGCTCTGAGAGTCCTACCGTTCCAGGGCTGGATCCCTGGATCTGCTCATGGGGCCCCCATCCCTCACAGAGCCAGAACCTGCCTGCAGTGTGTCTAGGGGATCCCTCCTGCAGACTGTACCTTGCTAGCTCACTCTTCATGAAAGGTTCTCTCAACCAGTGGTCATTTTGGAGAAGGAAGGCAGTAGTTGAAAAACATGTTTTTAGGTAGTGGTGGCCTTTTCCTCCCCTAAAAACAATTAAAAAAAAAAAAAGATTTTGTTTATTTATTTGAGAGACAGAGAGAAATCACAAGCAGGCAGAGAGGCAGGCCGAGAGAGAGGGGGGAAAGCAGGCTTCTTGTTGAACAGAGTCCCATGTGGGGCCCTGTTGAGCAGAGAGCCCCGTGCGGTGCTTGATCCCAGGACCCTGAGATCATGACCTGAGCCAAAGGCAGAGGCTTAACCCACTGAGCCAACCAGGCACCCCCTAAAAACAATTTTTTAGAAACAGTGTTAGGTTTACAGCAAATTAAGAAGGTGGTACACAGTTTCCTATATACCGCCTGTCCCCCACCAGATCTATTTGTTCCAACTGATGAATCTATGCAATGGCTCTTTTTTCCCAACAGAATTTCCTCTGAACATGCTTAAAATTGAACATAGATACAAAGGGAACTATTCTGTGTGAGGAGGTTGTGGGGAAACCTGTGCATGCCTCCTGTTTCCTGACCCGTTCCTACTATTCCACCCAGATTCTCCAGGACCCAGATATAATTTACGGCTCCTGTTCTGAGGTGGGGAGAAGTAATGCTACTCTATTAACGAGCTCTTCTCCCCAGCTGTGCCTCTAGGGCGTAAGTTCCAAGCACCAGGTTTAAAAAAAATTAGGAATATATATATATGACATAAAATTTACCATTTTAACCATTTTTGAGTGTATGGTTTATTGGCATTAAGTATATTCATATTATTTTGCAACCATCACCACCATCCATCTCCAAACCTTTTTCATCATCCCAAACTGAATCTCTCTACCCACCAAACAGTAACACCTCACCCTCTCTCCCTCCAGATTCTGACAACTATAATTCTACTCTGCCTCTGTAAATTTGCCTATTTTAGGTACATCATAAGTGGCATCAAACAATAATGGTCTTTTTGTGGGTGGCTTATATTACGTAGCATAATGTCTTTAAGGTTTATTCATGTGGTAACGTGTGTCCAAATTTCCTTTCTTTTTAAGGTGAAATAATATTCCGTTGTATATATATCCCACGTTTGTTTATACACTCATCTGCTAATGGACATTTGAGTTGCTTCCACTTAGTGGCTGTTTTGAATAATCCTGTTATGAACCTTGTTATGTGTTCTTGTCTCTGCTTATGATTCTTTGGGGTATATACCCAGAAGTGGAATTGCTGGATCATGGGATTATTCAATGTTTAACCTTATTTATTTGTTTAAGAGGGAGAGAGAGTGGAACTGGGGAGGAGGGGCAGAGGGAGAGGGAGAGTCTTCTTTTTTTAATTTTAGAGATTTTATATATTTGAGAGAAAGAGTGAGCAGGAGTGGTGGGGAGAGGTGGAGGGAGAAGCAGACTTCCCATTGAGCAGGGAGCCTGATGAGGGGCTTGATTCCAGGACCCTGGGATCATGACCTGAGCTGAAGACAGATGCTTAACTGACTGAATCACCCTGGCACCCCATGCAGGGAGAGAGAGTCTTAAGTAGACTCCATGCTGAACAAGGAGCCTGATGCAGGACTCCATCCCATGACCCTGAGATCACAACCTGAGCCAAAACCAAGAGTCAGATGCTCAACTGCTCAACCAACTATGCCACCCAGGCACCTCATATGTTTAACCTTTTGAAGAACTATCAAACCATTTTCCATAAAGGATGCACCTATATTCCTACCAGCAATGGATGAGGGTTCCAATTTTTCCACATCCTTGCCATCAGGGCAGACATTTTTAATCTCTTGTTCATGGCTGTATCTCCTGAGACAGGGACAGTGCCTCACACATAGTAGGTACTCAATAAATATTTGTGGGGTTG
The DNA here is from genome assembly GCF_030435805.1 of Mustela lutreola. Lineage (NCBI taxonomy): Eukaryota > Metazoa > Chordata > Mammalia > Carnivora > Mustelidae > Mustela > Mustela lutreola. The sequence goes on along the minus strand of NC_081298.1, from coordinate 92,515,556 downwards.
AATGAGTGAGAGGCCTTGGTCTCTGGGCAGCTGTGTCCAGGAAACCTCCTACCTGTTAACCACTCAACAGAACCTTCCCCTCCAGTCCCTGCTCTGCTCTAGGAGAATCACCCTTTTGATCGGGTAGGTTACCTGGAAGTGCCCACTGATGTCAAAGAGGAAATGGTGGCACTGTGGAGATCTGAGACTCTTAACATGTGTGGGAGGCTTTCAGACTGTGGGTCTTGACTCATTTCTGGCTCCGGAAACCCCATTTTTAAGGGTTAAAACCAGGAATTTTAAAAAATGAAATACAAAAAAATACCACGGATACCCCATGGAAGAAAGAGCAAATATCATTTTGTGAAACTTTTGTTTTTAGTGTGATATTTATGGATGTTTATAATGGATCACAAAGAATTTGAAAAACACTGTTGGATAGGGTATACAGCCTCTGCTTAAAGAATTCCCTATGCCGGGGAGGTTTACTGCCTTACAAGGGAGCACATGCTGCTTGGGGGTCTGATGGAATATTGGAATGTTTTTCCTTTATTGAGCAGAAACCATTCCACTGAAAGATCTTTCCTTTGAGGTCCTTCTGTGTTCTAGGACGTGTAGTAGGCACATGAGTTGAAGAAGAGAAGGTGCACTCAGGAGTTAATGGAGAAGAGAGGTAGGAGAACAATAAGGGGACAGAATAATGTGGGAAGGGAGGGGAGAGGAGAGGTGGGAATGCTGCCTGGAGGAGTCCAAGAAGGAGCCAAAATGAGCCTTAAGGTTGAATAGGGATTTGCTACTCTCTACCAAGACAAAAACTTACAGGAAAGTATGAAGATGAGGAAGGGCAAATTGTGTTTAAAAAAAAAAATGGCGAGTAATCTGGTCTGGCTGGAGTCCAGGGTTGTTTTTTTGTTTTTTGTTTTTTGTTTTTTTGGTAAGAGTTTATTTATTTGTGAGAGAGAGAGCGTGCACAAGCAGGGGGAATGGCAGGCAGAGGGAGAAGCCGGCTCCATGCTGAGCAAGGAGCCCAATGTGGGACTCAATCCCAGGACCCCGTGCTCATGACCAGAACCGAAGGCAGACCCTTAACTGACTGAGCCACCTAGGCGTCCTGAGTCCAAGGTTCCTAAGGAGGTCAGGGGTAGGGATGGCCAACTTGAGCTTGGCCAAGCTCAGATGTGAAAAGGTCTTTGTGTCAAGAGCTTAGATTTTCATCCTACAGGCAAAGGGGTGTCTTTTCAATATTTAGAAAACAAATGCTTGTCAGGATGTATACTGGGCTCTGGGGAATTCGGGTCAATGAAACCTGAGAAACCATCACCCCTGTGTAGGGAGCTGGTATGAAGTAAAGAAACATAGAAACAGATGGTTATTGAAAGTGAGGTGAACAGTGTGATGGGAAATAACAGGGTCCTATGGAAAAGGGTGACAGGGGTACTTGGTTTAGACTAGGGGGAGAAGGCTTCTGTGAGGAAGTAATGGTTCAGTTGCAGCCTGCAGGTGAAAAGCCTTCTCAAAAGAGGAGGCAGCATGGGCAAAGACCACGAGGTGCAGAAGGCCCAGAGCAAGAGGCAGTGGGAGAAGGGGTGGGAATGGCTGAGCCAGCCCAGGGAGGGCCCAGGGACCAGATGCGGCAGGCCTAGAGGAAGGATTTGGGATTTTATCCCAAGAGCAGTGAGAAGCCATTGGAGTTTAACCAGGTGTGTGTGTGTGTGTGGGTAGGTGTGTAGGTGTGTGGGGAGAGGAGAGGGGGAAAGATTGAGAGAGATTATTTATTTATTTTTACATGAAAGGAAAAGTACATCCAGGGCGAAGATCAAGAGTCAGGAGGTTCAGAGGAATAGAATATTTTTTATTTATTTGACAGAGAAAAAGAAAGAGAGAGTGTGCATGCGTGAGCAGCGAGAGGGGCCGTGGAGGGAGACACAGACACCCCGCTGAGCAGGGAGCCCGACACAGGGCTTGGTGCAAGAACCCTGAGATCGGGACCTGAACTGAAGACAGACGCTTAACTGACCGAGCCACCCAGGTGCCTGGCATCATGTTTCTCATGTTTTCTCACTGAGGGTCCAGCTAACATAAGCCAAGAAAAGGTCATTTATTGGAAGACTTCTAGCTGGTAGCCTTGAAGAAAGGGTCAGCTCTGAAGCTTCAGGAAGACCAGAAAACTTGGACCTGGGTTTTCAAGAAAAAGAAGGCTGCCATTAGGTAGAAGCCATGCCAACCTCTTTGTGTGATCGAGACAGAGTCTCACTGGCTGGTCTGGATCCTGTCCAGACAGTCCCACTGGGGATTGAGGGAGATGGAGTTCTCTCTCAGAAAAGTGAGGTGCTGTATCCAGAAGAATGGGGAGGGGGGAGATTGCTAGACAGGCAGAACTGTTGACCATCACACAGGAGACTCCCCTCTCCCCCATCCTGGTGCTCCTGTAGGCCTGCCAGGTGAACCCTCAAGTGCAAAACGATGTAACTACTGCTCACCTCCCCTGTTTTCTTTTAATTCCTCCATCAGTTTTCCATTTCAACACACTCTGCCCAGCTGGGGCCCACTCTGCCTTGAGCAGGAGTGTGGCATCTTTACTCAAAGGGCTCCCCTGCTCCAGGGCCTCCAGCCTCCTCCCTCACCCTCTCCAAGGGTCCCAGACCCAAATCCTTACCTGCTCTTTACAAAGTTCTGTACACCCCACAGAAAAGAACCTCAGGCCAGTTTTAAATTTTTCGTTAGCTTTTTCCTACTTATACTTTTTCAATACTGACTCTTCTTTTTACTTTACCCTTGGCCCAGTCCTGCAGGAAATGTGTTCTTAGGAAGGCTGCTGGGAGACCTTGGGTTTCCAGTAGAATGAGAAGGCTCAACTGAGACTAATGGAAAACCCGAGTACTGACAGTTGCTGAGCGTCCTTCAGTACGGAGCCCTCCATAGGGCTGGAGGAGGGACCAACTCCCCACTTTGCCAGTCCTTTCTAAATTCCTCCTCTCCCCTTTTTCCGTGCCCCATATTCTACTGCAACAATGTCATCCACTTGAGGTGTCTAAAAGGCCTCTAAGCCTGAGGGTGGCACTTGGGAGGTGGAAGATTTTGTGATGACCACCTCAGGCCCAAAAGGGAGAGAGGCCCACCTTCTCAGTGCTGCCCAGTCAGAATATTTGCCTCCTAGAAGATTCCTAGCTCCAGTGCCCTCATACCCTGCCAAGGCTTGTCCATTCTAGGAACTTATTGCCTGCTGTGAGCCTGCCCCATCCTTCTGCCCCTATTAAAGCTTCTCTATCTCTTGTCTTATCAGCCTGCTGTATGTTAGATCAGTTATTCCCACAGAGGTGGTAAATTCAAAATCCCAGAAAACTTGTATTTTATAGGGGAGATTTAAAAGGACAGAGTGTCAGTTTCAAAGGGTAGCTCTAAGGATTAGCTCCTTACTGTGGGGGCCCCGTGGATAGTATAGTTTTAGTGCTAGAGGGAGGGAGGGAAGAAAGGGTAGACAGATGAATGAGCTAATGAGGATGGAAGGAACCAATGGGGAGAGATTCATAGTCACAGTCACCTTCTCAGAAGTCTGTCTGTCACAGAAACGAACGGCCACCTAGGTGTCTGCCGACATGGGCCTGGCTTGGGGGGCAGCCTGAGCATCACTTGAAAGTACGGAAAAGGATTTTGTGAAAGAAAACTGTCAGAAGCAGTGAAATGTGGCATCCACACAGGGGAATTTTTTCCTTTTCCTTTTTTTGAGATATAATAATCCAGAAATCACAAAATTTAGCCTTTAAAGTGTATAATTGAATAGTTTTTAGTGCATTTGCAAGGTTGTGTAACCATTGTCACTAATTGAAGAACATTTTCATTGCCCTAACAAGAAACCTTGGACCCATGAACAGTTGATCCCCGTCCCCCAGCATCCAGCAACCACTAGTGGACTGTACTCTCTGTCTCTGTGGACCTGCTTATTCTGAACGTTTCATAGGAATGAAATCCTGTAATAAATGCCCTTTGCGTCTGGTGTCTTTCACTTAACATAATGTTATCTACATTGTAGCTTGTGTCTATGCTCCATTCCTGTTTCCTGCTGAGTAATATTCCATTGTGTGGATATGCCACATTTTGTTTATCCTGCTGGATGTGTGAAGGGGTTCTAGTTTTTGGCTATTATAAATAATATTTCTATGGATATTCATGTACAGGCTATTATAAATAATATTTCTATGGATATTCATGTACAAATGTTATTGTGGGCATATGTTCTCAGGTTTTTTTTGTTTTGTTTCATTTTTAGTTTCCTTGAGTGTATCCTAGGAGTGGAATTGTTGGGTCATATGGTAATTCTGTTTAAGTTTTTGAGGAACTGCCATGGTTGGGAATTTTTGATGTCTTTTTTCCCTGATTATAAACAAAAGTTCATTGTAGAAAATTTACAATATATACAAATTTTGTGAAAGAAAACTGTGAGAAGAAGTAAGATTCTCTATATGACCCATTAAGAACTACCTTTAACATATCAGTGTATTTCTTGTCTTGTTTATGTACATCACTTAAAAATTGTATTGAGTTTAAAAAATATATAGTTTGTATCTTAATTCTTTCACTTTACCTTCTATTGTAAGCATTTGCCATGTCAACAAATATTATAATATTATTTCTGACCACATTCTGTCATCATCTGATGCATTATAACTTACTTAATTAACCGGCTATTCTTGGACATGTAGATAATTTCTACATTTTTGTGATTATCACAGGTGGTTCAGTATCTTTGTATGTAAATGTCCATCTACCTCTCTGATAAGTTTTTTTAATATGCTGGGGATTCGTTTTTTGTTTTGTTTTGTTTTAGTCTGCTAGGTGTTTTTGTTGTTTTTAAATATATATTTTTAGGTAAGATCTATGCCCAACATGAGGCTTGAACTTATGACCCCAAGATCAAGGTGCCTGGGTGGCTCTGTAGGTTCAACGTCCGACTCTTGGTTCCAGCTCAGGTCATGGTCTCTGAGTGTTGGGATCAGCCTCACATCAGTCTCTGTGCTCGAGCTGGGAGTTCCTTGAGATTCTCTCCTTCTCCCTCTGCCCCTCCTCTGCTCGCATTCTCTCCTTAAATGAATAAATGTTTTTAAAAAATGAGTTGCATGTTCTACTGATTGAGCCAGACAGGAGCTCCATATATCTCTGAAAAGTTTGAGATAAAATCTTAGAAATGAGATTTTTGGGTAAAAGAATGTGAACATCTAAAAAATAAACCTTTTGGGATGCCTGGGTGGTTCAGTTGGTTAAGCGGCTGCGTTCAGCTCAGGTTGTGATCCCAGCGTCCTGGGATTGAGTCCTACATCGGGCTCCTTGCTCGGCAGGGAGCCTGCTTCTCCCTCTGCCTCTGCCTGCCACTCTGCCTGCCTGTGCTCGCTCTCTCTCCCTCTCTCTCTCTTTGACGGATAAATAAATAAAATCTTAAAAAAATAATAAACCTTTTGCTTTGAAATAATTTTAGATTTATAAAAAGTTGTGAAGATAGTGCAGAGAGTTCCCATGTAGCCTTCACACAGCTCCCTCTAACATGAATATCTTACCTAACCAGAGTATATTCATCAAAATTAATAAATTAACTTTGGTACATTACTATTAACTAAGCCCCAGACTATATTTGGCTTTTATTAGTGCTCTTACTAATGTCCTTTATCCATTCCAGGATTCAGTCCAAGACAGCATGTTGTATTTAAGTGTGTGAATATTTTTAAATCTTTGGGGTTGTGTGTGTGTGTGTGTGTGTGTGTGTGTGTGTATGTGTTTAGGAAAGTTGTGTCAATTTATATTCCCGTCAATAGTATAGGGGAGGGCACCTGGGTGGCTCAGTTGGTTGGGTGATTGCCTTTGGCTCAGGTCATGATCCCAGAGTCCCAGGAGTAAGTCCTACATTGGGCTCCCAGCTCCATGGGGAGTCTCTTTCTCCCTCTGACCATCTCCCTTCTCATGCTCTCTATCACTCTTTCAAATAAAATAAAATCTTTTAAAGAAATAGTATAGGGGAAAGACTTTGTCAACCTAATAGGTATTATAGCAACAGCAATAACATCAGTTTATTGGACATTTATTTTTCCTTTTTTTAAAGTATATGGATATGTTATTAGAGAATATATGCAGGAGAGTTTTGTGGTTTTATTTTTTTTTTAATTTTATTTATTTGACAGACAGAGATCACAAGTAGGCAGAGAGGCAGGCAGAGACGATGCAGGGCTCTGTCCCAGGACCCTGGCTGGGATCATGACCTGAGCTGAAGGCAGAGGCTTTAACCCACTAAGCCATCCAGGCGCCCCTATGCAGGAGAGTTTTAAAACCACTTTGTAAATGAGGACCTTTAAGTGTATGATGCCAGTTATAGAAATAAACATACAGTTTTGGAAACAATGTTTGTCAGTCTTTTAAAATATTATTCTTTCTAGATTTTTTTTCTCTTTTTAATTAAAAAAATTTAAAAATGTGAATTCTGGTATAGTTAACATACAGTGTAATATTAGTTTCGGGGGTGCAGTACGGTGATTCCACAATTCTGCACATCCCCCGGTGCCTGTCACAAGTGCGCTCTCTGCCCCTGTCACCTAGTTCACCCATCCCCCACCCGTCTTTCCTCAGTTTGTTCTCCAGCTGTTGGTTTGTCTCTTTTTTCATTTGTTTTCTTTCTTAAATTCCGAATGAGTGACATCATATGATATTTGTCTTTCTCTGACTGACTCCATGTAGCGTGATATTCTCCAGCGCCATCCATGTTGCTGCATGCGGCAAGATCTCGTTCTTTGGGGCGGCTCAGTAGGGTTCCGTTGCATACGCGGCCCCTGCCATATATCCATTTCTCCATCCGCGGATGCCCGAGCTGCTTCCATACTTTGGCCATTGCAGAGATGCTGCTTATAAACGTAGGGGTTTGTAGGCACATATCCATGTATCCTTTTGAATTAGTGTTTCTGTATTTTTGAGGTAAATACCCAAGCAGGCTGACTGCGGGATCACAGGGTACTTTTATGTTTAGCTTCTTAAGGAACATCCATACTATTTTCTACAGTTGTACTGATTTGCATTCCCACTGACAGTGCACGAGGGCTCCTTTTTCCCCACATCCTGACCAGCAGTTGTTATTAAGAAATTTTTTATTTTAGCCATTCTGAGGTAATATCTCATTGTAGATTTGAGGTGCATTCCCCCAGTGATGCGTGATGGTGAGCGTCTTTTCGTGCGTCTGTTGGCTGTCTGTTTGTTTTCTTTGGAGAAACGTCTGTTCGTGTCTCCTGACCATTTTTTAAGTTAGTGAGCATTTCTGAATGGCAAGTGGCTTTACAGACTTTTTTCATCTGTTTGGTAATTACTTGTACTTGTTTTTTATTTCCCAATCATCGGTAGGGGCTTTTGTCAACATCTAAGCCTTTAGCTTCCATTCAAGCTGACATAGAGCCAATGTCAGATGAACATCCAGAAAGCCATCACGGGATCCTGCAGAGTCACCGAGGCAGTGTCACCCAGGAAGGGAGGCCTGCCAGATGTTTCCTGACGGCCTTGTTTTTCCTGCAGGGGCCTGCCCAGGGCTGTGGAACCTGGGTGCTCTCTGAGGGAGCAAGCTCTGCTGGTGACCCAAGGCCAGCTGTGTCCAGAGTGGTCCAGGGCAGGCAGTGACACGTCCTAAACAGCACTGTCCAGGAGTCCGCAGAATGGCGGTTTCATCCTGGTTCTCTTGCTACCTGTGCGAACTTAAGCAGATCTGGCCCATTTTCTGGGCTCTCTTTTTCTCATCTGGTTAGTGGTCAGGATCTCAGGGACTAAACAGACTATTGCAAAGCACTTTGAAAAGCACTGGACAGGTGGGTACAGTACAGTCCTAGGAGATGCTGTCCTGAAGCGTACTGAGGAGTGCCTTATGTGGATAGTGCAAGCCTCAATCCACCATCCCAAGGGGGCAAAAAAAGCTCCTGAGATCAATTCAGTTCCAACCCTGGACTCACATCTTACCTGATGGGGAGGAAATTTATTGCTGTCATTATAGGCCCCCTCTTAATAAGAGTCACCCCAGAAACCAGGAGGCTTTTGGTGCTTCCCAGAAAAGGGGCACTTCTGTAGGCTGTGCTCTCTCTCATGGGCCCTGGTACCCTGTGAAGCTCAGACTCTGCTTGCTTGCTCAGGCCTTGCTTGAGGCCTTCGTCCCTAGGGCCATGCCTCCCCACCGCTGAGGCCCACTGCTCTCTGAAGGTGCAGAGCACTAGTCTGGCTTCTCTTCCCACTTCCCAAGATCCCTCTTCCTCTCCCCTTTCACTTTTTCCCTCCCAGCGTGGCCTTTAGAACACTCCTCTGAGTCTGCAAGTAGCTCAGGCTCAGGAAAACAGATGCAAAGGGGAAAAGGGCCCAGGGGTGGCTTCTGTCTAGTCCTGAGACTCCAAGAGGACAGATCCCAGGCCTTCTTGGAATGAGAAGGCAAAGGAAAACCACAACCATCTAAACACAAATTAATATCTGAGAAAATAATCTGGCCACACCAAGAAGAAATTGGAAAATATGTCCTCTTGCCCAAATACTGTCACAAACTTGTGTGTCCTCCGGCATGTCATGCATTGTCTCCGAGGCTGTTTTCTCCACCGTGCAGTGAGGGGCTGGTTTCATACCCTCTAGAGCAACCCTGGACCCTCACCGTCCTACAGTCAGTACTTCCTGAGAAAGGCTGAGCTTTTCTTTTATTTTGACCTTGTTGGTCTTTTGTAGTCACTATCACGTGACCTGAACATGACCCCTGTAGCAGCATTGCCAACAGATTTTTCCTGAGGCCTGTGGTTGGTCTGATCTATGATCATTTCTTTTGTTGCTCTGTGTAATCATCATGGTAAATGGGAGCTAGCTCTGGGCTTGGCCTCAGCGCTTTCTCTGCATTATCTCATTTAATCCATGTAACTGTTTGTTGGGTTGATCCTACTGTTGTCATTGTATGAAAGAGGAAACAGAGGCCAAGTAGCTTTCCCACAGCAAGATGGTAGGTATGGGACAGAGCTGGCTTGATTCTGAAGCTGAGTTTTCTAGCCCACTGGGTTGTGTCTCCTCAGGGAGGCAGAGGGAACTGGAAGACAAATGTTCTGGGAAGATTGTGTGATCTTCCTCAGAACCAGTCTAGGAAACCTTCCCTGAAGCAACTCCCAGGTACTCATGTCTCCCCAGGGCCTGCAGAGACGGATACAGTGTTGGGGGGAGCATGGGAGCCCCCTCTCTAGAGTTCTCTGGGGGTGGGTTGCTACCTGGCCGTAAGCTCCGGGACCCTGGCTGCATGCTGACCCTGCAGAGGGCTGTCCTCCTTCCTGCCTTCCTTTTTTTTTTTTTTTTCCTTTTAAAGATTTTATTTATTCATTCATGAGAGACAGAGGGGTTGGGGGAGAGGCAGAGGGAGAAGCAGACTCCGCACTGAGCAGGGAGCCCAATGTGGGGCTCAATCCCAGGACCCTGACCCTAGGATCATGACCTGAGCTGAAGGCAGATGCTTAACTGACTGAGCCACCCAGGTGCCCCTGTGCTCCCCTCTCCAGTGGCTGAGGACAGGCGCCTGGCTAGTTGTGTTCATGCAAAGGCGGTCTGAGAGTGCGCCAGTGTGCTTCCCTCTTGGGCTGGGGTGGGAGCGATGATGTCGGGTTTACATCCATTCACTGGGCAGATACTCGCTGCTGTCATCACCACCCAAGGGCAGGGATGCACATGCAGGCTCATTACGTAGAGGCAGGTCCAAGGCAGCCTGGAATGGGGTAGCTCACACTGACACAAGCAAGTCTCCCCCTCAGTGGTTCTGGCCCATCAGTCCCTTCACTATCCCCTCAGAGTTACTCCTACTTCTCTCCTTTTCACCCCATGGACTAAACATTGGCTATGGAAAAAGAGAAAACCGCAACATCTTGTTACCTTCCTAAGATGCATTTTATCCAACTTCCCTGATGAACTTGTTGGGAAGTGGTATCTTAAGCCAGGTTTGGGGGTTATAGCTCTCAAAAATCATGTTGGACAGGGCTCCTTGGTGCCTTAGTTGGTTAAGTCTCTGATTCTTGCTTTCAGCTAAGGTCATGATCTCATGGCTGTGAGATCAAGCCCCGCATCCGGCTCCATACCCAACGTGGAGTCTGCTTCTCTCTCTCTCTCAGCCTCTCCCCCTGCTCATGCTCTTTCTCTCTTTCAAATAAATAAGTAAATCTTTTTTTTCTGTAAAAATTTTATTTATTTGTTTGAGAGAGAGAGATCACAAGCAGGCAGAGGCAGGCAGGGGGGCGGGAAGCAGGCTTCCCGCTGAGCAGAGAGCCTGACGTGGGGCTCGATCCCAGGACCCTGAGATCATGACCTGAGCCGAAGGCAGAGGCTTAACCCACTGAGCCACCCAGGTGCCCCTAAATAAGTAAATCTTTTAAAAAAAATCACATTGGACCATTTCTTATCATTTGTACATATTAAGCCCTTCCTAGGTTGTGCTGGGCCAGGCACTATGAATATAGTGGCAATCCAAGACAGAAGATCTAAAGCCCATCTTCCATTTAACAGGTGGAAACAGGACATCCCAGAGATGCAAAGGAGCTCATTTAAGGTCACACAGCTACTTAGAGCAGTTGTGGGCTTGGAACGTGAGGTTCCTGACTTTCAGCCCTGTGCTCTTTCAACAGCATCTTACACAACTTACAGTACAGTTGGTTGCAGGAGCAGGAACACTGGCTCTGGAACAATTCTAGAACTCAGAGGGGAGCAGAGTTCCCCTTGCTGGTGATTTCCCACCCACAGTGGGCTTGCTGCCAGTATCTTTATGTTTTTTACTTATAGATGCTTGTCTGGGAGTTGTAATTTTCTTTTGAGACACTGGGAAATCCCATAATTTAAAAAATGATTTGGTGAAATTAAATTCCTACATTTTTGCCCAGTTTATGCTTCTTCAGAGTGAGTGAGTGTGTGTGTGTGTGTGTGTGTGTGTGTGTGTGTGGTTATGGGGGCATTCTAGCAGTTCCTGTCCTCAGGCAATTTCACATAGGTTGATCTGGGTTAGGGCGCTCCATATGTGCTTTGCACAGGGCACAGTGACAAAGAGGAAAGTGGCAATGAAGTGTGGGGAAGACCTAACTCAGGCCCAAATGGAAAAAAGTCATGCCATCTTAATGATTGGGACACTCTGAACGGGGAGGGAGAGAAGGTCTGCATGGCTTCCCCTGGTGGGGTGAGGTGAGGTCTCAGGGCAAGAAGAAAGAGGCTGATGAGGGGTTTTCTTAACCCAGAAGTATCCAGTTTTGAAGGCTCCTGACTCATTGTCAGTATTAGTCATTCATTCACTCAGGTAATTCTGGAAAACATTCAACAAATCCCCTCTGGGCAAAGGCTCTGTGTCAGGTCCCAGGAAGGATGTGTTCTGTATCCAGGGAAATGTCTAGGCTGGTCTCTGTGGTCCAGGAGAGAATCAGTCTCCTGCAGGTCCTGTGGCCTGTGGGCTGGGGTTCTGAGGGCTCCCAACTCAATCTCATTGGCTTTGGAGCTGATTCCTGGCTCCCAGGGTTGGGATGGGGTTGAAGACTGCACATCCATCTGCTGCCTCACCAAGCCCAGCCTGAAGGGAGCGACTGTGGCGCTGGGCCTGGCTTCTCAGGGAAAGTACTACAGCAGCAAGCCAGGGGGCCAAGCAGCCAGGGTTGGAGGGTCATGGGTTTCCATCCCTCCCTGACTTACAGTGGACTTTTTGTTAGAGAATATGAAAGTCAGGCCTACTACCTGGAAATGAATCCAGATTTGGATCTCATGAGAGATCAGTATAGAGTCTCAAGACAGAAGGCTGGGGAATGTGGTGCAGGGATGCAGGCCTGAGTGGCCAGTCCTGGGTCAGAGCCTCCCTGGGCCACACAGTGGGGAGAGACAGGGTTGGGTGGGGCAGGACTGCGCTTGGGTCACATTTCTAACTCCTGGTGGTTTTTGTTTTTTTTTTGAGCTATGAGTCGGACAGATTTTATCTTGCTTCTTTTGACCCTCCATGAGGCAACAGCTGGGGGCCAGGGGAGAGACAGAGAGCAGCAAGCATGCTGGTTCTTCTTTTGGTCCATTTAGCAATTTCCTGTAATTTTTGAGCAAGAACAGGTATAACCCTTTACACCCTGAGGTGTGCAGTCTCCAACACATATGCCTGTGGCCCTGAGGCTATCTGGAAATTGACCCTGGCTCAGTGCAGTCAAAAACAAATGCATTGGGGCGCCTGGGTGGCTCAGTGGGTTAAAGCCTCTCTTCTGTTCAGGTCATGATCCTAGGGTCCTGGGATCAAGCCCTCCATCGGGCTCTCTGCTTAGCAGGGAGCCTCCTTCCCTTCCTCTCTCTCTGCCTGCCTCTCTGCCTGCTTGTGGTCTCTGTCTGTCAAAAAAATAAATAAAATCTTTTTTTTTTTTTTTAAAGATTTTATTTATTTCTTTGACAGAGACAGATCACAAGTAGGCAGAGAGAGAGGGGAAAGCAGGCTCCCTGCTGAGCAGAGAGCCCGATGCGGGGCTTGATCCCAGGACCCCGAGATCATGACCTGAGCCGAAGGCAGAGGCTTTAACCCACTGAGCCAACCAGGCGCCCCAATAAATAAAATCTTAAAAACAAAAACAAAAACACCCCCCCCCCCCCAAATTCATTGACCACAGGGAAAGGTCAGGCACACACTACATACAGATGCAACCTTGGCCAGGAGCTTGCATTCATCTGGCTGTTCATTCGGCAGAGAGTTTTGGGGCACTTATTTTGTGCAATGCACAGTGAAAGTAAAGGCCCACATCTTGGGACGCCTGGGTGGCTCAGTTGGTTAAGCAGCTGCCTTCGGCTCGGGTCATGATCCCAGCGTCCTGGGATCGAGTCCCGCATCGGGCTCCTTGCTCAGCGGGGAGCCTGCTTCTCCCTCTGCCTACCATTCTGTCCGCCTGTACTCGCTCTCTCTCCCTCTCTCTCTCTGACAAATAAATAAATAAAATCTTTAAAAAAAAAAAAAAAAAAAAAAAAGGCCCACATCTTACCCATGAAGACATGGGACCACAGGGAGAAAACCACGACCTGGCTTCTGTTTCTAAGTGAGGGAAGCTGGTGGCAGTTTCTTGGCAAATTCAAATGTGTCTGCTGCAAACAGATCCTTTTTCCTCAAGTAATTCTGGGTGCTTTCCAAACTTACCAATTCCCTCAAGAATAGGGGAGGAGGCCAGGAAGCTCTCCAGGGAGAGGAACAGAATGGTCAAAGGCCCTCTGTTAAAGGGAGCGAGACCCCTTTAAAAACCTGAGGGAAGGCAGTGTGACAAGGAAGGAAAGGTGAATTTGCAGGGCAGGTTGGGCTCTTGGTGGGTAAATGGGGACTCTCTGAGCGTCACTCACGATCCCACTTCTCCTCTTCTCCTCACCTAGGACACCCTTTTCCTTCCCCAGATCTCAGTTCAGGCATCCTAGCTTCCAAGGAAAACTGCCACCACAGCTACTCTGAGAAGCCAGTGGTCCAGTTCCATTACCCGGCATCTTGATTCTTAACCTGTATCTCCCATTATATTTCTCAAATTGATCTTTCTGAATGACTTGTCATTCTTTTTATTTTTATTTTTTTTAAGTAGTTGGGGCTTGAACTCACCACCCTGAGATCAGGACCTGAGCTGAGATTAAGAGTCGAACACTTAACCGACTGAGCCACCCAGGTGCCCCAAGGCCTGTAATTCTAGACTGGGAAGGCTTCCATTGCTTCCCATTGCCTTCTTTACTATCAGAATCACTGTTTCTTAAGCTTTCTCCAAGGGCCAGTTAAAACCCCTCTCCATCTGGTCTTGCCTTCCTTCATGGTCTTCTCTTGAGCCCCAAGGGCTAGCTAAAGTGAATCACTTGTAGTGGCCTGCATTCTCGTGCCTCAGGGCCTTTGAACCATCTTCCTGGAGCACTCTCCCACGTTCCTCACCTAGCCAACTCCATCCCATTCTTCAAAGCTCAGATCAAGGGCTACCGCCTCCAGGAGCCTTTATAAAGGCACCCCCCTTCTGCTCTTCCCCAGCACCCTCCACAGAACTATGTCTGTCAGGGGGCTGGTTGCCCTAGTTCTGCTTCCCCTATAGAGCTTTCTGAGAGCCGAGTTCATTTCTGCTTCCTCAGTACCTAGCGTAGAATGTAGCACATAGTTAGCAATAAGTAAAGATCAGTACTGAAGGAATGCATCAGTGAACAAACAAATGAATTCTGCTTTGAGGTGCGGTGCTCACTAGGGAGATAATATTTGAGGTTGAGTCCAAAAGAATGACTAAGAATTTGTGAAGCAGGAATTTTAATTTCTGGGACAAGGAATGGCAGGTGTGAAGCATGGAGGTTTGGAAGAATGGGATGAGTTAAGGAAGCTATGGCTAGTTCTGTAGCTGAAGCAGAAGGTGAGTGTGTGGGATATGCCAGAGATGGATCTGGAGGGACAGTGACTGTCGGGATCTGCGAAGCCTGACTCCACCCAGTATAGGACAGAGCAGGACATAGAGAGTGCTTTTGATGCCACTAGGAACATGGGCCGGAACGGGCAGTGGCAGGCCATGGGGGACTGGAAGAAGGCAATGGGGGGTGTGAGCCAAAGCAGATCAGGGGACAAAGAGCAGGGACAGACTTGAGTGGGGTTTAGATGACTGTGATCTACAGCCATAGGAGGTGTGAGGCTTGTGGGATGGTGACATTGTGGTTTCTGGCATGGGTTCCTGCGTGGCTGGCGAAGCCACTCACCAAGATGTCAGCCCAGAGAGGAGCCGATTTGAGAGCAAGAATATGAGTTTGGATTTGCTTATAAGACGTGAAAATTGTAGGGCGCCTGGTTGGCTCAGTGGGTTAAGCCTCTGCCTTTGGCTCAGGTCATGATCTCAGGGTCCTGGGATCGAGTTCCCATCAGGCTTTCTGCTTGGCAGGGAGCCTGCTTCCTCCTCTCTCTCTCTCTGCCTGCCTCTCTGCCTACTTGTGATCTCTCTCTGTCAAATAAATAAATAAAATCTTAAAAAAAAAAAAAAAAGACCTGAAAACTGTACATTGGAAGGAGCCATCAGGTTTGGAGAGCTTTTTGAGGTCCCTGTTCAAGGCAGATCTGTGGGGATGGGTTCAGATCCAGCTGTGCCCAGAAGATACTAGCTCCCAAGAGCTGATGTTAAATATTCAGGGATTTGCAAGAATGTAGTTAAACCTGCCTATTATTGAAACATTTAAGTTCATAAAATTACAATTAAGTAAATTGTATTAAAAACAAAGGTATTCAACTCATCACTTCTAAGAATTTCAGAATATTATTGTTTATGGCTTTAATTATTTACATCTGTTAGGTCTCTGGAAATACTATATGACATTGTGTTACTCTGCTATTCTTCCTAATGCCTTTAGTGGCATCACATTGGTAGCCTGAAATTGGCCATGGTGGGAATAATTGTACCATGGAAATTGATAAACACTACACATCGGGGCCTGATATATTGCTTTGTTGACTGCCTAGACTTAGGAAAATTATGGAGAAAATGTTAATAATGTACTTTGAACTCATATATATATTGTGCCTATAGCTATTATGTTGTGAATGGCCCAAAGAAATTGACCAGAAGTTCTTCCAATATTCAAAAAGTATTACCTGATTCAGTAAAGAAGTTGCTTATTGACAAAGGAGTGAAGTTGCATCATGTATCTTCATTGTTTCACTCTTTTTTTATTAGTCAACACAAGCAAAAATATCAACCAATATTCATGTAAGAACTACACTCATTTGTCAGTTATAATTACAGGTTAGTTATGGATTTAGCAGGTTGGTAAAAATCAATGAAGGTTTTCTGTAAGACTCAATTTGCTATATGCAATTTACAGTATAGACTATTGAATATTTTATTACTACTTATAAATTGCTAAACATCTTTAAATGTCAGTTAAGTTTGTAATGAACTCATATATGAGTTTTTTCTTTTTTTCTCCAGAGGGCCTGTTATTATGTATTTACCAGCACACCACTGGACAGATTGCCTTAGGCTAAGGAGTGACCAGAGACCAGATTGGACTCCTTGGAAAGATTCCCAGAAGAGGGAGGGAATCATGGATGGAAAGAAGCTTCCATCCATGTAGAGACTGGGGGCAGGTAAGTGAGGCTCAGGTGGAGGGACTGGGCTGGAGGGAGAGTTCTGAGAAAGGGTGTAGGAGTGAAGGGAGCCTGGGGTGGGAAGCAACTGGGCCCTACTCTTTCCTCTGCCAAGGAGGGTGCAAACTATGTCCTGAGAGTGAGAGGCAGATGGATGAGGAGGTGAGGTGGGGTGAAGGTTTGGCCCAAGTAGGCAGTGAGGAACACCAAGGGGGCTCTGGGAGGATGAGGCTGACTCAGGAAGACAGCAGAGACCACAGCACGGACATGTAACCGTGAGGGCCAGAAGATGGGGTGTGTACCAGATTCCTGCCATGGGCCAAGCCCTGCTGTGAGGACTGCTGTAGTATCTCCCAGGACAATCCTAGAGGAAACCAAGTCTGGGAGAGGTTAAGGCCTTTATCCCTAGCCCCCTGCCGGTTAGTGGCTGAGTCAGGATGGGAACTCAGGCACCAGGCTCTGTTGACAAGGCAGGAGCCTGCATGGTGGCACTTCTCTCCTTGGCAGAACCCCTCACACTATGCAAATAGAAATTCCTTCAGGGCAGAGATGAGCAGGTAGGTGTGGCTACATGCCAAGGGCTTACAGGCATCAGAGTTCCCACAAAGCCTCCTCAGCCTGCGGCCCAGGCCCATGTCTGCCTCCCAGCACATCCTTGCTGTGCCATTCCACGGTGTCTACTGGAAGCTAATAATAATGAAAGGGACTTGCATTTTTTTTAACACCTTTGTTACTTTATTTTCTAATAATTCATTTTATTATATTTTTAAAAAACAAAGTACATGACAGATTGGGAACTTAAAAAATTGGTCCTTGCCTTTAGAATATTTGAGAAGCACTGTTCTAACCCAGGCCATGGCAGACTTAGGAAAATTATGGAGAAAATGTTAATAATGCACTTTGAACTTATATATATATTGTGCCTATAGCTATTATGTTGTGAATGGCCCAAAGAAATTGACCAAAAGTTCTTCCAATATTCAGAAAGTATTACCTGATTCAGTAAAGAAGTTGCTTATTTTATTTATTTATTTATTTTTTAAAAGATTATTTATTTATTTGACAGACAGAGATCACAAGTAGGCAGAGAGGCTGGCAGACAGAGAGAGAGAGAGAGGAGGAAGCAGGCTCCCGGCTGAGCAGAGAGCCCGATGTGGGGCTCGATCCCAGGACCCTGGGATCATGACCCGAGCCGAAGGCAGAGGCTTTAACCCACTGAGCCACCCAGGCACCCCTTATTTTATTTTTTAAAAAAATTTTAAATTATTTTATTTTATTTTTAAACCTTATTTATTTATTTAACTTATTTTTGAGTAATCTCTGTGCCTGATGTGGAGCTCAAACTCACAACCCCGAGATGAAGAGTCCATGCTCCACCAACAGAGCCAGCCAGGCGCCCCTCTAGCTGCCTCTTCTAACCCCACTTCTCCCCTGCTAGAAACCCTTAGTGATTCCCACTGGCTGTAGCAGAGGTTTCAAATGGTGGATGGGGACCAGTTTGTGGAACTTAATTGAATGTGTTATTATCAGCATTAAAAAAAAAAGAAAAAAGAAAAGGCACTTTTGTTTCAGTTACTTACCTATTTCATGTCATATACTGCATGTGTGTACTAGCATATGGTGAAAAGGTCTTTCCACGCTCCCAGTAAATACAGATGTTCGAATGTCACTGCCCTGCAGATACGGACTGCAGCACCAGACCTGACACCCCAAGTCCGGAGGAGAGCATGGCTTCTTGGGAAAAAGGTGAAGGTGAGCAGCGATTGGAGGATGCCCCGGTTATGGATGAACAGAGGGAACAGGATGAGTCAAGTCAGAAAGACCATGACTTTCATGCTGAGATTGTGTCTCCAACTTTAAGAGGGCCTGGGTCATGCCACTGGTACCTCGCAGATGGCATAAGGGTTCCAGGCCCTGTGATGAGAGCTCAATGGGGAGCCCGTAAGTCTGCCAAGGAAATCGAGAGAGACTTCCCAGAGGGGGCAGTGCCTCAGATGGGAAGAGTTGGGTGTTCTCCAGAAGAACAGGCCTGCGGGGAAGGCTAGCCTGGTCAGGTGGAATGGCTTATGAGAAGGCACAAGCAAGCTCATCGTGTTTGGGGAACCATGAGGCACTTGGGGTATGTGGAGCGTGAATTAGGGAGGCGGCCTTCACGTGCTATGTTGTGAGCTGAGATTTTATTTTGGCATGAGCAGCCAAAGGATGACACGAGTGGGCTTCATCTCCGGACTCGGGTGGGTATGAGGAGAGTGGATTAAGGTGAGGAGATCCGCAGCTCCGTCACTGCAGTGGTGGGGCCCGAGGGAGGCAGTGAGGGGACAGGGGCAGGGAGACCCAGGAGGGGGATCGGCCGACTGTGGCTGGATTGGGCCCTGAGAAGAGGAGGCGGTGAGGGTGCCCCTGCTGTGGCTGACTCGGGAAACTGACGGGGTGGTGGCACCTTCTGCCCAGGAAAGGAACACAGGGGGCCAAGAGGGTCTGAGGAGGAGATCTAATGAGTTCGCTGTTGAAAAGAGCGCCTGCCTGGCTGAGATCATCGACGTGTGACTCTTGATCTCAGGGTCATGAGTGTGAGCCCCACGTTGCGTGTAGAGATTACTAAAAAAAACCCAGAAAACAAACTTAAAACCAAATGGAAGAGGCAGGTAGGAGAATGTGGCAGTGGGCAGCTGGAGCAGAGCAGAGAGCTTAGGCCTGGGGTACAGCCCAAGGAGAGCGCAGAGTGAGAGAGACAGCGTGCTATCAAGGGTGCCACAGGAAACTGGGGACAGTGGTCTTGGAGGC
The DNA here is from genome assembly GCF_030435805.1 of Mustela lutreola. Lineage (NCBI taxonomy): Eukaryota > Metazoa > Chordata > Mammalia > Carnivora > Mustelidae > Mustela > Mustela lutreola. Next base: position 92,496,709 of record NC_081298.1, on the reverse strand, counting down.
ACAAGATCCAGAAGCTTGGGTCCCACGAGCCAATGGGACAGAAAAGACTTAGGAGGAAAAGCAGTGATGCAAATGCTGGAGGCCACAGGCTGTCCTCAGCCCTTCTAGGCAGTGGAAAGGAAGGAGAGAAGGAGTCATTGACCAAGGGAAGTGCTGGACCATGTGAGGGAGTTATTTTTTTTAAATGTGAGATAGTGGTACATGTTGACTCAGCTGAGAGAGGGGAACCCTCCACCAAAAAAAAAAAAAAAAAAAAAAAAAAGTAAGTCTAGGACAGGGACACTTGGAAAAAGCAGTGGAGTGGGTAGCCAGGCAGGAAGGTGCAGGCCTCTGGTGTGCCAGGGGCAAGGCTGGTGTTGCTGTCATGGGGATGGGGCAGGGACTGAGGAAGAGCATGGCTGTGTGCCAAGACCAGAGCCTGGGGCCCAGTGTGCAGGTCAGTCCCACCGGCAAGAGGTAGCTGAGAATCTCTGCACCAGGGTCCGGGAGAAGATGCTGAGCAGGGACTCAGTGACACAGCTGAGACTGCCTGTCCAGGGTGACGCACGTTTCCAGCCCAGGACTGGCTGACATCTAGACTTCACAGGCTTTCAGCCTAGAACTGGGCAAGACCAGGCTGGAGAGGGTCTTGGTACAGAGCTTTAGTTTGCTTATCTTACTTAGATTATGGAAAATTTTCAAACACACCCGAAAATTGTGGGAAACTCAAATGAACCCTCTTATACCTATCCTTAACCTTCAGTGATTATTATGATTTTCAATGCTATTGTATGACCTCCCCCTGTAAGTACCTTTTTGAAAACATTACAAAAAAATCATTTAATAGATCTTATTTTTTTAGAGAAGTTGTAGGTTTACAGTAAAATTGAATGAATGGTATGAAGAGATTTCCCACATAATCCCTAGTTGAAAACTTTATTTGGAATAACTAAGCTTTCAGAAATTGCAAGAACAAGTTTCTGTATTTTTTATATGTTTCTCTTATTAGAGAATATGTTCTCAGACTGTATATAGAAGAATATTAAGATCACTCATGATCCTACCACCCCGAAATAAGTACTATCACTATTTTGGTATATTTCCTCCTAGTCCTTTTTCTGTGCTTTTATGTACATATTTTTAACTGGATTTTTTTTTAAAGATATTTATTTATTTATGTGTCTCAGAGAGAGCGAGCACAAGGAGGGGGAGTGGCAGGCAGAGGGAGAAGCAGGCTCCCCACTGAGCAGGGAGCCTGATGCAGGACTCAATCCCAGGACACTGGGATCATGATCTGAGCTGAAGGCAGCTGCCTGATCGACTGAGCCACCCAAGTGTCCCTAACAGGACTTTTTAATCCAGAAAATAACCCCATCCCCTAAAACCTTCTTGTTAGGTGGGTCCATATGATCTGGCTCAGTCTAGATCACCCCTGAAGCCCTCTACAGAGACTGCAGAGAGCAACCACCATTGATCCAAGTCTATGGTTTGTGGCCACTCTCATTCCTTGTGTTCAGTGCCAATGCAGGTTTCCCCTTAACATTCCTTTCATTTTTGTTTTTTTCTTGGGTAGTGTAGGTTGATTTCTGTGGGATGCTCCTTGGATCACCGTCTTGCCCACCTTCCACACTCATCTCTGGATTTGGGGCATCTGTGTCTGAGCCTGTCTCCCCAGCTCACCTGAGCACTCCGTGAGGGTAGGGCCCCGCTGATTCATCTAAACAGTGAGGCACAGTTGGCCTCCAGAAATATGTATGGAATTGAATCAGCCCACTTATTTGGCATTGCCCATACCCATCTACGTTGCAGACTCTTGCCTTACACTAATTTACAGCCAGCAGCATGGTGTCTGGCATATAGTAGGTGCTCAATAAATGTTTGTTACTGCTACTACCAATAACTTGGGGATTTCTATACATGTTAGGGCTCTGCTGTTTTTCCTCCTTCCCTTTCCCACCTTCCCCCACTTCTCCCAGATGGAAGACCCTACTTTGACATGCCAGAGGGAAGGTGTCCCCCCTCTGTCCCCCTGTCTTCTGGAAGTAAGGAGCAAATCTGAGTTGGCAGTGGATTCACAAGAAGCCGTTCCCTGCTCTGAGGCTATTTTATATGTTTGCATTGCTCACAATACCAGTTATCATTAGCAGCAATTAAAACTATTTCAGGATCAGTTCAAAGCTGCCTTTGAGGTATTTTAAGTTGGACCAAAGTGTCTAGCTCTAAGCCAAGTTTCCTGGTGTCATATCAAAGCCCACTTGTATTTGGAGAATACCCAAGCTGTACATTTTGACTGCCTGAATCTTTCATAAATTTCAGGGGTGTTTTCCACAAGTGGGTCAGTGTCCCCAGAGCTGTTGAGACTGTCTTACAAGTCTCACTCCCACCCTTCATTAAGTGAAGGGGACCATGGAGATGGGAGAGGAGAAGGGGTTCTGCTAGGCCCCTCTGGCCAGGCAAACCCCTGGGCCCAGGGGGAGGGTGGCAGAAATCAGAGCAGAAAGAGATGAGGGTTTGGTCTAGGGTAAGGGCATCAGGGCTTGGGAAGAAGGTGGGAACCCAATTTGGAGGGCAGGCTATGGGAAGGGGAAAAGGGAAGCCTTCAGAACACCTTAAGTGATATTCATATTTGACTGAAAGATAAATATAGGGGAAAAAAACCCTTTTGGCCTATTGGACTTGTAGGGAGTTAGTCAGTAATGTGTTCTGACTCTTGCTTGGCTGTGGCCCTGACCCCGGGCCTGGAGGACTGGCACTGAGGCCTGAGATCACTGTTCTGGAAACACCTCTAGGGCCCTTTGGGACCCTGCAGGGCCACAGTGGGCACCCAGGCATCTTGCTGCCTGCTGACAGAGTGGGTTCAGCTGGTGGGCTGTGCTCGGCGGTTTTCTGATAGAAGGGTTCTGAACTGATGATAAAGGAAGGTGGAGGGCAATCCAGATGGCCAAAGAGAGGTTCGGGAACGTAGAGAAATGGGGAAGGTCCCCACGGGCAGAAGTGCTTGTTCCATCAGGGCAGTGGCAGGGATCAAGGAGGGAGACCAGTTAAGGAAAAGCTACCTCTGCTAATGCCTTTGGCCATGACTGATGTGAGTACTGGGTACTTCCTGCTTGGGAACGGCGGTGCTGGTAGTCGGAGGCTTTGTGGTTTGGGAATAGGGAACCTGCTGGTGCCTTGGTTTTCCCCACAAGCATTGCTTTGGTCAGAGCCCACCAGCCCCACCTTGGTCTCTGATCTGAATCCCTAATTGGATTTTTGTGTAGAATTCACCTCTTTGCCCTTCTTTTCAGCTGGAAGACCTGATGCCTTGCCCCACTGAAGCAGAACGCCAGAAGCACCCGTGGGCCCTGCTCCTAGGAGTCATGCCATAGACCCTGCACACCCACCCACGCACCCCAGCCCCAGGACTGGGGCCTCTGCACGGTCGGGGGGAGTTGTATGGGACAGGGGACCAGCACTTAGGGCCTTACTTGTGGTGGTGAGTGCCCAGAAAGGGGAGGAAGGGAGACCATGGTGTCCTTGGCCCCACACAGTCGGGGAGGGGGAGGCAGAGGGCAGGATGACCCACTTTCAGAGCGGCGGGCCTGTGACCGGGATTGCTTCACATGGTCAGTCTGCATGTGCATGTCTGTCTGCATCTCTTCAAAAGACTTAAACATCTGCGTCCTGTTTTCATTAGCTTGTCCGCCATGGTGATGGGACCTGCCTAGTTCTCTGAGCCAACAAGTGTGCCCAGAGGCTGATAAACAGCAGGTGCCTCCAATAAAACAGATTTTAATAGTCCGTGTAAATGTGCATGTAAATGTGCGTGCAAACACACCTGGGAAATGAAAGGTGGGAGCTGAAGTCTATGCAAGTTACACAATTTCAGAGCCGTTTCGAACTGAGGACTGCAGGGTAACTGTGTTTGCATGGATGGCATAGGTTTTACACTTACAGGAGGTGTGTGCAGTTGTGCAGGGAGCGCAGCCGATCGGAGTGCGGTGTGAAGGGGTAGGTGCATGTGCGTGTAGATGGGCATGTGGCCGAGAAGCCCCCATCGGATCAGGTGGGGACAAAACCAGCGGTGTACTCCCTAGGGCCTGGGTCAGAATGAAAGCGTGGGACCCCTTGTTCAAAATTATTGGGAATTTCAGGACAGCCGTAGCGGCTGGCCAAAGCCAGCTTGGCCTTTCTGAGCGCAGAGCCCCAAGTGACGTCAGGTGATAACTGCCCACGGAGCCTCCTGGGCTGGAGCACATGTACCTCCCGTCCCCCCGCCCCAGCCTTCCTGTGCTGCCCCGGTAAGTCCCTCTGCTCTCTCCCCTCCAGCTCCCAGGGTGACCCTGATTTGGGGGCTGGGATGCTAGCCAGAAGCAGCCCCAGATTCTCAGTGAGGGGGTGTGGAGGGTGGGAACTCCCTCGGTCCTTCCTGTTTATTGTCCTGGTTTGCCTCCTTTCCGGTTGAGTATGGTGTACCTGCTTCAGAGCACACTCAGGAGATGCTGATGGGTAATAAAGAGGGTGTTCCCGCCCTGATACCTGTACTTGTCAATAATTAACCATGATTTCCTAGGTTCTGGGAGGAGGCAGCGGCCCCTGGCCTGCCCCAGCTGGTTTAGCTCATCACTGTGGATTAACATACCAATTCCAAGGTCCCTGAATGGTTCTAGCGTGTTCCCTTTATGGCTTCTCCCAAGGGGTAAGGGACCTTGAGAAGTTACTTCACTGTGTTCCTGATCCTAGCCTGAGACCAGTTCCTAAACTCAAGGCCTTCCTGCTCTCTCCATAAAGATGACAGTGCTGTGTGCTTTTGTCTGGGGATCCAGAGGGGAACGTTCGAGCAGAACGTCTGCTGGTCCGCTCTGCCGAGGGCCACCCACCTCAAGCCAAAGGACCCAGGAGTGTAAAGGTTATTTTGGCAAATGTAAGGGGCAAGGTGGGCAAGAAAGGTGGTCAGGAGTGGAGATTTCGATAAATTTGTTAATCACTGGAAATGGGGCTTGGCCTGCCCCAGAGAGGGGGAGTGACCAAGGGCCCCCACCCCCAGTCCAATTGGCTTTCCAGGGGAAAAAAAAGTCCTGGTTAAGAATTTGCTAATATCTAGGGACGCCTGGGTGGCTCAGTTGGTTAAGCAGCTGCCTTCAGCTCAGGTCATGATCCCAGCGTCCTGGGATGGAGTCCCACATCGGGCTCCTTGCTCAGCAGGGAGCCTGCTTCTCCCTCTGCCTCTGCCTACCATTCTGTCTGCCTGTGCTCGCTCTCTCCCCCTCTATCTCTCTGATAAATAAATAAAATCTTTAAAAAAAAAAAAAAGAATTTGCTAATATCTAATTTAAAAAAAAAGAAGAAGAATTTGCTAATATCTGTGGTGTCCGTACTCCCACTCCCACCAGGTGCAATTTCAAGCTACCAGCTGGTTTAGGAACTGACTTACAGAACTCTCAAACATTTAACAACCAGCCCTCATGGCCCATTAGATCGCTGTCCCCACCAGAGGCCATCAACCACGCAAGCCCCCAGGGCCCACCCGCATGCCTCCTTGAGCCCCGACTCCCACTTCCCTGCCTGTATTTGCAAATACATTCCCTGAACAGTGTGTTCAGGCCCGCGTGGCCCTTCACACTCCTTGTGCTGCAGTCCTGGGGGAAGGCTGGCGAGTGGGCCTCTCGGGTCACGGCGGAACAGCGGAGGGAACAGGTGTGAAATGGCTTTGCCAAAGTGAACCCCAAACCCAGTCCAGTGCCCAAGTCCCAGTGACTACTATCTCTAGTCTGAAGCGATGGGGAGGTCTGACTCAATGTGTGCCCTGTGGGTTGACAAGCCCCTGTCGGGAGCAGCCAGCCGTCTGCCCGTTGAGGAGCCGCCCAGCCTCTCACCTCCCTCTGTCACATGCAGCCTCCTCACACCCTCCCACTTCCAGGGACCAGGTGAGCCCGGTGACGAATACCAGGTAACCAGGAAGCCACTGCTAGTTCAGTTCCTGGACCACAGAATGACACAACGCCCATCTCAGGGGCTCAGAGTCTGTCCACGAAGTTCCCTTGCGGAAGAGGCTTCCTGGTCTTGTGGGTGGCCAGAGCGTTTCTTCTTGGAGACCCACCTGCCCTGCCCTTGACACCTTCCCGGTGACTCCATTTCCCCCTCCTCTGGGCTTCTGGAACGGCACAAGGGCCCCACCCTAGCCGGGCGGCAGTGATGGGAGTTGTTGGCCCAGCTGCGTCTCTGCTAGCCCACTGTGTCAGCTGACACAGCAGCAGGGACTGGGGATTTTTCGGTATAGACAGGGACCCTGGGAATGTCCAGAGGCAGGACCGGGGCCAGGATCGTCGGGGACTCAGCCAGGCACTGGGGGAATGAGTGGTACAGGGAACGGATGAGAGACAGGCTCTGGGCCAGGAACCATAGCTGAGAGCCGCAGGTGTGCCGCTGTTCCAGCTCCTCTCCTGTCTTAATCCCTCTTGTTTGGTGACAGCACTCCGCTGGGTCTGGAGCCTGGCAGAGAACACCTGCTGACCTGAGAGTAAGTTTCTGTGGGGGCTGGAGACAGTCACATGTGTCTGGTTTATGTGAACCTCGCGTTCCGGTTCATTGCTGGAGACAGAGTTATGAATGAACCAGTACACCATCCTGCAACACACGCTCCACTGGGAGTGGGCAGGCGTGTGAGAGGCGCAGAAGGCTCCATGGAGGGGGTGACATTTGAAGGAGATCATGAAAGTGGGTCCCCCCAACAGCCCCAGTCTCTCTGCACAGGCCCAAGTCAGGCTCCAACCTTGGGACTCACAGATCTGCCTTCTGGGAACCCACGCAGTGGCCCAAGGCAGGCTGCACTCCCCAGCAGGAGGTCACACAGCCAACTTCCTCCATCCAAATCCTCCCAGAACCTCACCACTGGCTTCGCCAACATGGCGGGCATGTCCCCTTCTCAGAACACAAGGGAGTGAGATTCCCTCACTGCTCTTTCCGTGAATGAGGACGGAACTGGGAGAAAGAGGGCTGCGGAGCTTGGGGAAGGGGCTCTTGGAAGTTTCCTGGAAGGTGAGAGGGAACAGGAGGGGAGGAGACAACATCAGTGGCTCAGAGGTCGGGCCCGCCCAGCTCTGGAGCTGGAGCCCATCCGGATCTTGGCGTACACTCCCAGAAGTTCAGGGTTGGCACCAGCCCACTTCAGGGCCTTAATGAGGGTGCTCTGGCTGAGGCCTGCCCCCCTCCCCCAAGTGCTGACTCTGTACTGGATGTGATCAGTGAGGGAAAAACAACTGTAGCAATCGAGTTCATGGCAAATGCTTGTGTGTATGTGTGTCCCCTCACTTAAAAAACGTTTTCTGCGCATTCTTGATTTGGGGACTGTCCTCTATCTTCCCCTCTAGAGAATCTCACGGGATTCCACACTTGGTTCAGAATGAGAAACACCCACGCCAGGCTCACATATGGTAAGAGGGTGGTAAATGAATGCTCCTTTAGCCCCTCAAAGCGGCCACTTGGGCGTGGGGCAAAGGGCTTCCCCAGGCTGGAAGCTGGTGGGCCTTGGTCCTGGCCTCCTCCAGCTGATGACAGACACCTGGATGTCATAACATACTCTGTGTCCTCCTCTGTTATTCTCGGACACGGGCTGGGGAGGGTACCTGAGTGGGTCCCCTCTGACTGGGGCTGGACTTTCTTGCACCGTGGGCTGGCCTGTACCAGTCCCAGCGATGGATGCAGAAGGGTGAGGCACTGATCCTGCTCGTTGGGCAGGATGCTGGCAGGAGGGAGGGCTGAGCAAGGGCGGGGCTTCCAGAACAAAGGAAGAATGGGGAGCCCCAGGGCCTAGGCTAGGCATCAAAAAGGCTCTGCCGATTGAGCAGGTCATAGTAGCTGCCTGCCTCCGTGCCCAGCAGTCAGTCGGACAGCTCGTGCCGGGCCCCCTCTGCCTGCCCCAGACGGGCAGCAAACAACACTCCGCTCCGAGAGGCCTTCTTCTCCAGCGTGATTGCGCCCACACTGCTCTGCGCTTTGCTCTACTTGGCGTGGGTCGGTGCCGCAGTTCCAGCGGAGGACAGAGGGATGGCGGGGAGCGGAGCCAGGAGCCGGGAGGGCCGTCGGGAGCATGCCTTCGTTCCGGAGCCCTTTGATGGAGCCAACATAGCCCCACACCTCTGGCTGCACCGCTTCGAGGTCATCAACGACCTCAACCACTGGGACCACGTCACCAAACTCAGGTTCCTGAAAGAGTCTCTCAGGGGAGATGCCCTGGAGGTCTATAGTGGACTCAGCCCCAAGGACCAGGAAGACTACGGTGCTGTGAGAGAGACCCTCCTGAAAGCCTTCGGCGGGCCTGGGGCCACCCGCAGCCACCTGCCCAAGGAGATCGTCTTTGCCAACAGCATGGGTAAGGGCTACTACCTCAAGGGGAAAATTGGCAAGGTGCCTGTGAGGTTCCTGGTGGATTCCGGGGCTCAGGTGTCTGTGGTCCACCCCAGCTTGTGGGAGGAGGTCACGGATGGTGACTTGGACACCCTGCGGCCCTTTGAGAATGTGGTAAAAGTGGCCAATGGGGCTGAAATGAAGATCCTGGGCATCTGGGATACAGTGGTGTCCCTGGGGAAGCTGAAGCTGAAGGCAGAGTTCTTAGTGGCCGACGCCAGTGCTGAAGAAGCCATCATTGGTACTGACGTGCTCCAGGACCACAACGCCGTCCTGGACTTTGAGCATCGCACATGCACCCTGAAGGGGAAGAAGTTCCGCCTCCTGCCTGTTGGAGGGTCCCTGGAAGATGAGTTCGACCTGGAGCTCATAGAGGAGGAGCCCTCCTCGGGGGAGGGGGGACAGGAGCTCTCCTACTGAGAAGCCCCCTTTCCTTTACCCCCCAAACATCAGTGGGAGGACCCACCACAGTGGAAGGGAAGGGCAAATAGCCTCAGGGGTCACTGGGCTTTGCCAGCCTTCTGGAACCAACTCCCTCCTCCTCCCTTCTGTCCCTGGTCAGGGAGGCTTCCATCTGAGCAGGCACAGGTGAGGGAGAGCAGGCTGGCTATCTCAGAGGGAGGGAAGAGTCCTCATAGTGGTCAAGCTGCTATTGGTGGCAAAGATTTAAGACCGGAAGGTTCCAAGACGACTAGAAATGACTGTCTTTCAGGGAGGACTGGGGTACCTCTTCAGATCCCCTGAGATGTGGCTCAGTCCCTTCCAGCTCCATGCGGTCCTTCTCAGCTGGGCTGGGTCTGGGCTACACGGTCCTCACAAGCAAGACTCAGCCCTTGTGGGTGAGGGTCACAGCTGCCCTGGGAGTCTTCCCTGCTGGGTCTTCCCACCTACCTGTATGATGTAGTTTCCTTCTGTCATTTGCTCTGAAACTCATTGAGCCTTATGCCCATAATTCTTTACTTCAAAAACCAATAAAAATTGACTCATGGAAAAAAAAAACCCACATAATGTGTTGATTGGGGATGAATGGAATGGATGAGAGTAACTGGGTAAAACGGGGAGAAAATGTCAAAGAGAGGGAAGCTCCAAGGGCTCCAAGACTGATTAGCCTGGAGATGTAAGAGCATAGACACACAGTGCCTGTATATATGTCTCGGATTTTCTTAGCCTCGATTTCAAATATTTTTACTTATTTCTTCCATAATTCCTCTATAACTGAAAACTACAATATTTTCACACCCAAATTGCCTCTTCTACCCAAAAGTGACCCTAACTTTATTTGTGAGGTACTGATTGAGGGTTGGAAATTGATGGTTCTTGTAAAGAAGTGAGAAAGTAAGTGCATGGCAAATAGCTCTTACGGCAGCCTGGGAGACAGAGGCAGACCGGGCAGGGGGCAGGTATTGACCTGCACAGAGCAGCCCACGGGAGTCTGGAGGACAGAGTAGGGGTTTGGCCGTGGGGGCTCCGGCACCATGAGGGCAGCTTCTTCCTGGAGGGACGTGGAGCCTGAGACTAGAGAGATGGGATGGAGTGGTTAGGGCATTCCCAGATTTGGGAGTGGGGTGTTACTCTTTCTTTTCTTTAAAGATTTTATTTATTCATTTGACAGACAGAGATCACAAGTAGGCAGAGAGGCAGGCAGAGAGAGGAGGAAGCAGGCTCCCTGCCGAGCAGAGAGCCCGATGCGGGGCTCCATCCCAGGACCCTGGGATCATGACCTGAGCCAAAGGCAGAGGCTTTAACCCACTGAGCCACCCAGGCGCCCGGGTGTTACTCTTTCTTAGGGGGCTTCCTCATACCCGCTCCTAAGTTCCTGTCCTTTTGGAACTCAGCAGGCCTGAGTAACGACGGAAACACTCAGCCAAAAAGGATCTGCAGGGAAACGAGAGTGCAAAGCCTCAAGAGCTTTAATGGGAGGAAGGGGACATCTTCCTTTCCTGAGGGTGGGATGAGCCTCTCCTGGAAGTTTCCGCCTGGATGTCCCCAAAGGAGAGACAACTAGCTGGGCAGGCACCAGAGGCACGATGGAGTCAGCTGCCTCAGAAGCCTCTGGGGACTTGAGGCTGGCTGTCCCGCAGCTGCTCTGAGTCCGGGTCCCTCACTCCCCATTCCGACTCCAGCTGTGATTCTCCTGGAAACTGAGGCCCAGGCGCAGCCCCTCATCTTCATGATTACCGTAGCCCATCCCTAGGCAGCCAAGCACATTAAGAGGAATGAGCTCCAGCAGGCTCTGTGCACGGGGGCAGTGGGTGGTGGGTGGTGCTGGGTCACGAGGAAGTGTTTTTCAGGGCAAGTGAGGCCTGGAGAGGCCCAGCTGTGGCGGTGGGAGGAGCCGAGAAGGAGGTAGGAGAACCCTGCACAAGGGGACGGTCTTCTTGTGCCTCCCAGGTCCCTTTCTCAAGCTCCAAACAAATTTAGGGCTTCTCTCCTGCGCCAAACCCTCCCCTGAGGGGACAAGCCTGGCAGCACCTCCCCATGACCTATTTTCTCCACCTCCGAGGCAAGGAAGGAGGGAGGGTGGGGAGGCGGCCCGGCGATGGGGAATTGGGTGCCAGGCCCGAATTTCAGGGTGACACCGAGGTTGTCCCCTCTCTGCCCTTGCCCACACGTGGCAGGCTGCTGAGCCCTGTCCTATGGGAACAGGAACAGGGTGACCTGTGGCCCAGTGGCAGAGACGCTTGCTCCTCTGTTCTAAGCCCTGGGATGGGCCCGGTGGGGGTGGGGGCCCTGTGACTGCCTCAGCACAGGCCCCCAGGAGGAAGGAACCAAAGAGCGGCTCTCACGCGGGAGGGAGTGAGACCGGAGATCAGCGCATTTGAGGTGGTTACAGGTGCAAATGGAGCCTGGGGTTCAGGGGGCTGAACAGCTCTGCTAGGAACGGGGAGCATCCAGGGGGGAGCCCTGGAGAGCAGCTGGGAAAAGAAGGTCTGGACCCATCGCGGAGGGACTGGTGCCTGGGGGAAGGGTTTGTGCATGACCTGAGTGCAAGTGCTTCAACCGTGGTGGTCGACCAGGAACAGTCCTCCGGCTCCTGGGCGTCTGATGGATACAGCAGCAGCAGACAATGCCGCTCTGGAAGCCAGGGTGATATCCGGATGGAGGATCTCAATTTGAGATGATGGAAAGGCAGGGGCATCAAAGTAAGGAGTTAATCCCAGCTGCCAAGGAGAATCCGCTGGGAAGAGCAATGAAAGCCGGTTCCTCAGGGTCCCGTGGGGCAGCCAGGCTAGAGAACGTGTGGGCAGTGCCGCAGCTGTATTTACCCCCCGGTGTGACTCAAAGGGCGATACCGGGACCAGCAGGAAAGCAGCATCAGTGTCACCTGGAGCTTATTAGAAACGCAGGCTCTACCCCACCTAGAGCTGCAGGAGAGCCTCCACCAGGGCGCGTGGGTGTGTGTGGAAAGAACAAAACAACAGAAAGCCCTCTCCAGCTGAAGTTTGGAAAAGCTCTGGCGAAGAACATCTGATCCTCTAGTTACGGGGCAACTCATGGCTCCCACAAGGCACCCATTTCTCTACGCATGACCGCCACACCCCCAAGAGCCGTTAACTCCCCAGACTACGCTGGATAATTCCTCATGCCCTTATCCCGCATTTATTTTATTTTATTTCTAAGTTTTTGTTTTGGAATAATTTTAGACTTTCAGAAAAGTTGCAAAAGCAATGCAAAGAATTTCCATCCGTTTTACCTAGTTCCCTAAATAGTCACTTTTTTAAAGAATTTTATTTATTTTATCTTAAAATTTTTTTGAAGATTTTCATTTATTTGACAGACATCACAATTAAGTAGAGAGAAGGAAGCAGGCTCCCCACAGAGCAGAAAGCCCAACACAGGGCTCGATCCCAAGACTCTGGGACCCTGACCTGAGCCGAAGGCAGAGGCTTTAACCCACTGAGCCACCCGGGTGCCCCTAAGATTCTATTTCGTAGAGAGGGAGAGACAGATTACAAGCGGGGGGGGGGAGGGGCAGAGGGAGAGGCACAAGCAGACGCCCTGCTGAGCACAGAGCCCTGGGCATTAGATCTCATGACCCTGAATCAGGACCTGAGCTAAAATCAAGAGTCAGAAGTTCAACTGCCTGACCACCCAGGCAGCCCCACCCCCAAATAGTAACATTTTTATCAGTTAACCTTATTCTCTCATTCTCCCCTGGACTGTATTTACATGTATATGAACTGTTTGAAAATTGCAAATATGCATTTACTTCTAAAGACATTAGTGTTTATTTCCAAAAAGACAAGGAATTCTTTAAGAATAAAATCTTTTTTTTTTTAAAGATTTTATTTATTTACTTAACAGACAGAGATCACAAGTAGGCAGAGAGGCAGGCAGAGAGAGAGGAGGAAGCAGGCTCCCTGCGGAGCAGAGAGCCCGATGCGGGGCTCGATCCCAGGACTCTGGATGGGCTCGATCCCAGGACTCTGGGATCATGACCTGAGCCGAAGGCAGAGGCTTTAACCCCCTGAGCCACCCAGGCACCCAAGAATAAAATCTTTAAGATTTTTTTTATTTGAGAGAGAGTGAGAGAGGGAGAGCGAGCACAGAGGGAGTGGGAGAGGGAGAAGCAGACTCCCCAGGTGAGCAGGGAGCCTGAGTTGGGGCTTGATTCCAGGACCCCAGGATCATGACCTTAACTTAAGGCTTAACTGACTGAGCCTTAACTGACTGAGCCACCCAGATGCCCCAGGAATTCTCCTCTACAACCACAATACAGTGATCAAAATCGGGAAACTAACATCGGCATACTACTATTACCTGATCTGCAGACCTTATTACATTTTCCCAATCATCCCAATAGTGACCTTTAGAGCAAAAGAAACCACTGTTTTCCGTCCGGCATTCAGTCCAGCCACCTGCTGCATTTAGTTCCGTGTCTCTTTGGCTTCCTTAACCTGAAGAAGTCCTCAGTCTGTCTTTGTCTTTCACACCCTTGACATTGATGAAGAGGCCGGGTCAGTGACTTTGTAGAGTGTAAATCTACACTTGGGCGACTGACGCTTTCTTGTGACCAGATTCAGGCTCTGCATTTTTGGCAGGAGTTCGCAGGACCGTGATGATGTGTCCTCCTCTGTTCGCATCAGGCTGCCTGTTGGCTCCACTACTGGTGATGTTGACTTTCACCAGTTGGTTAAAGTGTCTGCCAGGTTTCTCTACCACAGACTGTTCTATCGCGTGTAATTAGCCTTTTCGGAGTAGATGCTGTGGGACCGTACAAACAGTCTGTTTCTCGTCGGACTTACCCACTGGATCCATTGATGATCCTTGCCTGCCAATGGCGATTTTCTAGTTCTACTTCCCGTGTGTACTAACTGGCACTCAATTCTGAGCTTTCCCTTCCTTTTTATTAATTGGATTTAAATTAATTTACTTTCTTAAGTAAGCTCCAGACCCCGCATAGAGTCCAATGCAGGGCTTGAAGACACAACCCTGAGATCAAGACCTGAGCTGAGACCAAGAGTTGGACACTCCGCTGACTGAGCCAGCCAGGCCGCCCGCCTTCCTGCTGGTTATTTGTGTCCCTGTAGACTCGGTCTCTTGTTGTATTCAGTGAGTGATCCTCTCTTACTACCATTATTTTGATACTGATGTTTTAGATTTGGTCTTGGGAGCCGCTTCAGACTGGCTTCGGTCTTCTTGGGCCATGTCGCCGTCATAATTTGAGCCCTTCCTTTCTGTCCTGAGATGTTTCAGCTTCATCTCTATCTTCCTTGGACCAGTCTTGGGATCGGCCATTTCTCCAAGGAAACTGGTTCCTTCTAGTAAAATCTGATATTTAGAAACTAGGATCTGGTGTTTGGTGTGTTCATTGTTACTGGGGTGTCCTTACATCACTGGTGTGGTCAGATCTAAGAAAAAAACACCTGCTTCATCCATTTATGTTTCTACATCTGTCTCTCTGTGTATTAACAGTGAGTTCATACTGATCCTTCCAACTCCAACCCAACTCCCTTTCCGTCTTCGCAGCTTTTTTCTCCAATGAGAAATCTAGCTCCAGGTGACTTATCTGCTCAGTCTCAGCATACCCAGAAAGTAGTTTCAGAATTGCTAACCCTGTGCCTATGAAACACAAACACACGAGCAACCACTTATTAATCACCTACTCAATGGGAAGTGTGGGTGGTCCTTGGCAGCAAATGAGAAGAAAAAGAAATGATGAAATCTGACCACAGTCAAATTAAGGAGAGCCAAGGCTCCCAGGTGTGTAAAGCCCTGGGTGCCAGCGTAAGGTTTTCTTTTGTCTTGAGGACACAAGGTACTTGTCACGTGAGCAGCTGGAGTCAGAGAGACTCGAGGTCATAAATCTTTCTCCTGTGGCAGTGCTGAGACCGTGGCTGGCCTCTGTGCCCCATAGTGGTGACCTAGCCTGCCCACCTGGTCCTCCGCCACTGAAGAAACACCGAGGCGTCTGTCAGCTGATGCCGCCACACGTTTTAGTCCCGTCAGTGGCTGTGTGATTCAGGGCCCGCTCTTGCCAAGCAATCCCGGTAATGCAGGTGCCTTCGCTGGCAGGGCCGCCAGGAAACTCTGGTCAGGTCTTCACCCCCTCTCCTGGCAGTTCTGGTCCTCACTGGGGGTTCGCATATTGGCTCTCAACTTCTGACTGCTCGGATACCATGGGCCAGCTTTCCTGAAGCCTGGACAGGGGCACTTCTCCAAGGTACAGGCTGTCATGGGACTCGTCTGTGGCCAGCCTTGCCCTGCCTCATTTCTCCGGGCTCCTGTTAGAGCATCTTCCTGCCCTAGGAAGTGTGTGAGAGCTGAGCCATGCCCTCTGGGGATCTGCAGTCTGAGGAAGGAGGCAGCCCAGCAAAGGGACCCCAGGTCTTAGAGCGGCCCAGCGCTGTGCCCCCTCCTCACTGCCCTCTGCACAGGGCCAGGAAGGGCTCCAGAGAGTGGATCTTTAAGGTGAAGACAAGTGGTTATTTCCCAAGAAGAAGCGGGGGATAGGGGGATAGGTAGGAAGGGGGAACCAGTGGGGCTGGCTAGTGGGGTGATTGGGGGTGGGGAGAGACAGAAGGCCAGTGTGGAGGGTCTTGTATGACTTTTGAGGTGACTCCAGAAGGCCAGAGATCATTGATGGTGGATTTTTTCAGCTTTAAGATGCACTCCATTAAAAAGTACACTATCAATTTATTTTAAAGTTTAAAGTTACAGCTTTACCTTCATGTGTATGAGGAAAAAATATACATATACTAATAGCTTGTCCTTTTGTGAACATTTTGGGTGCACTGGGCCCAAGGTAGATAAAACTTTGACTCCACCATCCATAAGCCAGAGGAAGAGGCAGTACAATGATATGGCAATGGGCATATAGGCCAAAATTTTGGAAGCAGTATGCAAATGACTGAAACTTGGGAAATACGTTGACAGGTTTCTCCTCATTAGAATGTAAGTGCCAGAAAAGAGCTCTTTTGTGCACAACCCCCCAGCAGGCTTGGTGCATATCAGGGCCTTGATAAACAGTTGTTGAAAGACTTGACAGGTGATTGAGCAAGGTAGTGACTCAACAGGTGTCCCTCCTAAGTGACATCAGGAGTGACCTCAGCCGTAGATCAGACAATATGACGGAAGGCTGAGATTTCTCTTGGAGATCATCCATACAGGTTCTCTGACACAGCACAGAAGCTTTGTGGGGAGAGGGGCAACAAATCATGGACACCCTGTGCACCGTTATCATGGAGAGGACCATGTCCCAGCCACATGGCTGTGCTGCTTTATGCCACATGAAGGAGCACGAACAGCCAGGGCCTCAGGTCTTGCCTTCCAAGGGACACCAGGCAGCCCCTCCCTGGGATGTCTTGACACCTTCGGGGCCACTGAGCAGTGTGTCGGTGTCTGTTCTCTCCAGGACTATCCAGCCACCGTGTCTTCCTCATCCCCTCCCTTACGTTGGAACCCACCCTACACTTCCTGGCTGGGGCAGTCAAATAGATTTTTTTTTTTTTTAATTTGACAGAGAGAGAGGTCACAAGTAGGCAGAGAGAGGCAGGGAGGCAGGCTCCCCGCTGAGCAGAGAGGCTGATGTAGGGCTCGATCCCAGGACCCTGAGATCATGACCTGAACCAAAGGCAGAGGCTTAACCCACTGAGCCACCCTGGCGCCCCTTGAATAAAGTCTCATTGCGGGTTTAGGCAGATACAAAAGTCGAAGAAGTTAGACAGGTACAAAAGTACCATGTCTTCTGGTCAATGCTGGCTGGTAGCCCAGGACCAGAAGCAAATCCTAAAAGGCTAAATTACTTGTCTGAAATGAGAGCGTCGGGGGAAGAATCTAGAGCAAAAGCCCACACGTTGGTGTTTTCGTGTCCCGCGCTGATGTGCATTCCAGTGTCCTGTGGACAGGGAACAGGCATAAGACTGGATGGGAAGGGGTTGTCTGCAGGGGAGGGGCGTCTGCGCTGGCCGGGGTGCAGGCTGAAGAGCCTGACCAGCAGCCTTGGTGGTGAAGGGGGGCCAGTTCCCGAGGTAACAGGGGTGGTTTCACCTCTCAGGGAACACTTGACAATGTCTGAAGACCTTTCTGGTTGTCACAGATTTCAGGGAGGTGGAGGGGAGAAGGGGGGTGCCACTGGTGTCTAGGGGGTAGAGAGAGGCCCGGGATGCAGCTCAGCCTCCCACAGTGCACGGGGTGGCCCCCCAACAGGGAACTCCCCAGCCCTGAATGTCAACAGCAGATCAAGGCTGAGGAACTGGCCTGAGGTAACTCACAGTTTTCTGATTTGGCAATTTCTAGGTCTTAAAAAGCTTCTGGAATGTAGGTTTTATCTCCATTTAACAGGTAGGAAAACTGACATTAGGGGGCGTTGGTTGGCTCAGCCTTGTTCAATGGTCGATGGCTGAACTGGGAATGTAAGCCTGCCTGCCTTCAGAATGTGCAGTTCAGTCTGCTGGGGTAAGAAGGATTTGTTTTCATCTATTATAAATAGACCCGGGAGGACAAAGTGGGTGGAAACGAATTTAGAAAGTGGAAATGTTCAACAAATGGGCCTTGGTGAACTAAGCAACATGTAAAGTATTTGTAAAACTTTTGAACGTGTTCACTATGGTTGAACACCGTTCAATTTATGAAAATTAAAAATCTATAAAAATTACCAAATGAGTAGAAGAGACGTGATTGGCTGAGAATAAACTTGGGAGGTAGAACTTCCCGAAAACCTTCCCCGAAGGAGGAGGAGGACCCCCCCAGGGTCCTTTAGTTACTTCATTGCTTGGTTAATTTGCCATTGTTTACATTCCTTTTAGTAATTGTTGTTGTTGTTTTTACAAATGCAGCGTGTGCTCATTACAGGAAAACCAGAAAATTAGGTCAACCCAAAAAATAGATAAAGAAACTTCTTGAAGAACCTTTTACCTCGTCACCCTCCCGAGGTCAAATATGGCCCATTTCCCAGGACCTTTTCTATGGACATTTCTATGGGTGTCTTTTCCTTCATCCTTTCACTCCCTCTATTGTTTTTTCTTTCTTCCTTTTTAGCAAAAATTTCGGCAAAACTTTAGTCTTCTTCCTTTTTAGAAAAAAAAAATTTCTTTCTTCCTCTTTCGTGCTTTCTCCTCGCAAACTTCCATACTTTATGTAACTAATGCCCTGTTTAGGACATGCGGATTGTTTCCAGCATGTTGCTGTGACGAGCCTCCCCTTCCAGTGAAGAAAAGGAAGGGACTCCAGCCACACACACCACAGATCTCACAGCCATGATGTCAGATGAAAGAAGACAGACCCAAACATGGCCTGTGTGAGTCCACGCACATAACCTAAAGCCAACGGCAAACTCAGCCACTGTGCGTAGAGACGCACAGTCAGGAGGCAAGGGAAGGTATGCAGTTATGACAGACGCGGGGCGGCCAGGAGGGTGCGTCGGGAAGGGCATCTGGGGACACGCGGGGGCCAGCAGTGTCTTGATTCGTGACTGGGTGGGGCTGGTGTGGGCATTTACTTTGCAATAACTCACTAGGCAGAATGTGCATGGTCTATGCAACTTCATCTGTGTGCATGGCATTTCACAAAACACTTTTAGAAATGAGCAGAATTAAGATAGGTGGCAGAAATATTAAGTAGAAATTTAAAAGAGGGCAAAACTATTCTGAAATGTAAGCAAAATCCTTGAGGCACAAAAAGATGCATTCTGCCTCCATACTACCTCAAAATCCCAATTTTTGAAAAATGTGGACCATATTTTTATTTTAATTTTATTTAAATTCAATTAGCCAGCATAGAGCACATCATGAGTTTCAGAGGTGGAGTTCAGCTAACCATCAGTTGCATAGAACACCCAGTGCTCCTCACATCACGTGCCCGCCTTCCTGCCTGTCACCCGGTCACCCCGCCTCCATGCCCACCTCACCTCCAGTGACCCTTGGTTCGTTTCCCAGTATCCAGAGTCTCTCACGGTTTGTCTCCCTCTCTGATTTCTTCCCATTCAGTTTTCCCTCCCTTTCCCTATGATCCTCTGCACAATTTCTTATTTTTGTGGACTGTATTTTTAGACCAAATTGTCCTTTGGGCTGAAGTGTGTCTCCTCCCCTGTTCTCATCCAGATTGTTTTCTATCAAATTGCTTTTGCTTGTGCCAAGTCATGTGGATTATTCTAAAGCCCAGGTATTTTTCGGGGCCCTCTGGCCTGCCTGCCTACAACTCTGCCAGTGTTCAGGTCCTTCATTTGTAATAAACGCCTCAGTCGCTGGCTTTCACCGTCGGCCCTCTGGGGTACAGGACCCTGGAGTCATCGTCCTGCCTCAGCTGTGAGCCTGAAGTCTGTCTCTTGCTTGTGTTCACTCATTTACTCACTTGTCCATCCGCCTACCAGTGTGGACGGCTGAACATCCCGTGTGCTGGGCACAGTTCTAGGTGCTGGGGCAACACTGTTCTGGAGAGTTCTGTCTCTGCTCTTACAGAGCCCCCTTTTAACATCAAACAGACAAAACAGAATGTCCTGTGGTGAGAAGAAAGGAGTCAGGATGAGAGGGAGAGTAGGTAGAAAGTGAGGGGGTTGTGTTGTTTGTACAGATGGAGTCCTGGGGACCTTGTGGACATGGTGACCTCTATGCAGAGACCCGAGCGGAGCAAGGAAAAAGCCATGGAGGTGTTGGGGGAGGACATTCTGGGCAGGAGTAGCAGCAAGTGCAAAGGCCCTGGGTGTTCAGGGAACAGTCCATGGGGTGAGGTGGTAGGACCTGAGGTGTAGGAGGGTGGCCAAGGCCAGCTCAGGTGGGGACTTGCCACTGAAGAGATCTAACATGTGCTGAGAGATGGAGTTCCACAGGTAGATTTTGTCCTGAGGAAGGCGGGGTCTGATGGCTGTTTAAAAAGGATAATAGAGGGAGGGGGCCTGGGTGGCTCAGTTGGTTAAGCGTCTGACTCTTGCTTTCGGCTGAGGTGGTGACTTCAGGGTGGCAGGATCAAGCCCTGCACAGGGCTCCACTTTGGGTGTGGAGCCTGCTTAACACTCTTTCTTTCTCCCTTTGTCTCTGCCCCTCTCCCCCTCTAAAAAGATAGTGAGGGGTATTGGGGGGGGGCGGTTCCTGGGGACAGAGAGGGGAGAGACCAGCTTCCTGTGACCTAGGGGCTTCACTCTGTGGTGGCCCCTTCTCTCTCTGAGCCTTGGCAGTGGGTGGCACTCCCCTCTGGGACTGGCAGGTCCATAGCAAGGACGGGGGCGTGTGCTCATCTCTGAAAAATGCATCTTGTCTGAGATGCCCCCTCACTTTAGCAGTCAAGAAGTTTTGGATCCTGATTCTGTTAGGCAATCAGGGTGTCATCTTACCACCTTGGGGTCACCCTCAGACGTGGGGAATGTGCCATCCATACCTCAGTCCAAATCAGTGTATTTATGTTGACTAGGACAGGATGCCTTCCTGTAGCTAGGCCAGTGTCCACTAGTCTAATCTCATGGGACCACAAGTTATTTATTTATTTATTTATAAAGATGTTACTTATTTTAGAATGAAAGAGAAAGCGAGCACAAGTGGGTGGCAGAAGGAAAGGGAGAAGCAGACTCCCCGCTGAGCAGAGAGTCCAATTCAGGGCTCAATCCCAGGGCCCTGGGATCATGACCTGAGCCGAAGGCAGATACTGAACAGACTGAGCCACCCAGGCGCCCCAGGGACCACAAGTAATTTATTAATACTGAAATTTGCAAGTGATTTTCTCTTTATACAACAGAGCAGAGTCCAGGCTAGTCCTGTGTAAATAATATTCTCATTTACTTACAATCTGATAAACTTTCTTGAGTTAAGGAGAAAGGGTGGTGTTCCTTCTGCTTCTGACAGGTGACTCAGACCCAGGCCAGCTCTGCTGCTGCCCTTGGTCTCTGTGGAAACCCCCAGAGGAGCCCCAGTTCCTCTAGACAGTAGGGATTACTTTCAGCCCTTCTATTCTTTGGCAAGTTTATTTCCACTGCTTTAAAATACCCTTCTCACCTTAAAATCCCCTACTCACCTTCCTTCTCCATGCTTTCGACCCCAATTACCTTACCCTTGCTTAGCCAACCTCACTGCCCTCTGCTGCCAAAGAAGGGACCAGAGTGTTTTTTGTTTTAACACACAGGCTGCCCTCTTTATAATTGTGTTCTTGTTCTCAACAAAGGTGATTCTGAAATGACTTCTAAAATTATATATCTTAAAATAGAAGAAATTTAAATAAAAATCAAGGTCAAGAAAAGGAGTAGGGGAAATTTAAATATACACAGACACACAGACACACACAGACACAAATCAGGGTCTCACATAGTTACTAATGGTGAGGTGTGAATTTGGCTCTGAGCTTCCTGGCAGCCTAAGCAATAAGAGAAAGGTGACCCATTTAATGATTCACTTTTTCCTGAGGAAACACACACCCATTCTTCAGGGAAAGCAATGGGATTCCTGCTCTGAGTTCCAGACAAGTAGTTTCACCCACCATTGAGGGCTGTAAGTGTGGTAAAGAGGAAGCAGTGCCCCACCCGAGTCTTCTCCTGGTCGTCTGTCTCCACTGATGACTCTTGTGGGTCCCATGCTGTTCCATGTCCTGTGCTGGTCTGTGCTTGCCCTGCAGCTGCCCTAAGCAACGGTTTTAATTGTAAAGTTGAAGAGAATTGTCATAACCTCTTGGTTTATACTTGAAACGTGGGTCTCTGTTGACTGGCTAGGGCTCTGGTGGCTGTTGTTCTGAATTTGCTGTTGGAAAGACACATGCAAACGCTGGGACCCAAGGCACTTCCTGCTCTTCTGAGGAGATGTCTACAAAATGGAGGCATTTTAGCTATGGGGTCTCTGGCTTCGCCCGCCCTGTACTTCCTGGTTTCTCTTTGAGAGGCTCTGAGCTGCTTTGCCAGGCTGGAGGGGTTTTAGGATTTGTGTTTTCACTTTTTGAACAGCAAGCAAGTGAGGTGCCACCTGAACAAAACACCCCTTTCCCCACCTTTGGCCACAGTCCATCCCTGAGTCACCCTCTTGTCTCTCCTCCTGTCATTTTAACCACTTCTTGCTTGCCCTTTGTTGTCTAAATAGCATGGTCAGAATGACATATTTGAACACTTCCCTGCCATCTCATGTAGTTTTCCCTTCCAGGCTGATTTCTTTTCTGAATGTTGGAATTTTGTCTTCTGGAGACCCAAGATACATTTCTGACCGCGGTAGTAAAATAATGATCGCTCATATGTATTGAATGCTCCCGAAAGTCAGGCACCAGGCTGGGCTCTTTCCATCTCCTCTCTCACTTAATCCTCCCAACAGCCCCAGGAGATAGATATTATTATTATCCTCCTTTTTCAAAATGGGGAAATGGAGCCCAAGACCAGTGGCCCCACGTCACCCGGAGTACAGTGGGTGGAACTGGCACTGGGCCTTGGGTCCATCCAACCAGAGTCTGTGTGCTTGACCGTCACCCAGGACCCCCTTTTGGGGTACCCCCGAGGATGTCTCATTCCACTGTCGATCAGGATCAGTGCCAGCGCCGTGATAAACAACTCCCTTCTGGGCGATGGGAATATCAGCAAGGCAAGAATTTATCAGACGTTTTTAAACTAGATGACCTTCTCAGCAGACGGTTTGGGTCTCTCAGCCCTATTGGCCACGAGGCAGGTTGAGGGACGGCCCCCAGATGCTATCCAGCCTGGCATCTGGGTGACCAACAGGGTTGGTTGGGCTGGTGTTTCTCCCTTTCCCTCTGTCCCCTAGGCCTTCCCAGGTGTCTCCTTGAAGGTAGACCTATTCCGGACACAGAGCTCCCTACCGTGGGTGTCCCCACTCACCTTTGCCCCCAGATGAGGCTAAGAGAGTCCTAGGAAAGCTTCCTCTCTCTTCCCTCAGGGCCTTGGTTCCCTCAGAACCTCTCCAGCCCTGAGTCCCCAGTCCCCAGCTCCATCCTGGCCTTGGGGCCACACCGTTTGCTCTGCACTGGCTCTGGCCTCCATTATCCCACAAAATCCTCAGCCTGTCTTTACCAGAGATATTGTGTTCATGCACGGGGAGGGCAGAACCCAGAAGCTGTAGCCTGGCAGAGCCTGTCCTCCTGTCTGCTGAAAGCATGTCTGTCATTTGCCTCCATCACGCAGCTGCTTTTTCCCCTGGGCAAATGTCCACCCCTAGTCAGCTGTGAGAGGTCTTGTCTGCTTTGTGTAGTCCCTGAAAGAATGTTCCATGCGTTCCACGTGGGGCAGAGTGGCCACCCAGTCAGTGCCAAGCCCAGAATAACAATTCCTGCGGAGTCCCTGCCTGGGGGGCCCTCGGCCACTGGAAGCCAGATGCCCTTCATGGATGTGAAGGCCCAAGTGGGCAATGGGAATTAAAGGCTGCTGTTCCAGAGATGCTTGGGGACAGGCTTGCTATATCCCTCCTTGTCTAGGTCTTGGTGACATCTAAGAAGTGGGCTGAAGTGTCACTAGATTCAAGGGAACGCCAAGGCTACGTGCAAGCGTGTTAAGGAAATACTGGCTGACTGAAATGATGTCCCAGGGCCCCTAGCGCAGAAGACATGGTGGAGAGAGAATGTCTTCAAGTCCCGTAAGAAGGTCTTCCTCAGCAGCGTGCTGGGTTCTTGTCACCAGAGCCCCAGGAGGTTCAGGAGTCGCCCCCCCCCCCCGCCAGAATGAACGGAGAGGAGCGTGAAGACGGAAGTGAGGATGGCGACTCAGCAGTGGTGACCCGCTGTTGTCTCATGTGTTCCCGGGTTCTGCCTCATCCCCTGGACCGTAAGGTCCCTTCACGGAAACTAGATCGCTGCGTCCAAAGGCTTGGAAAAGAAAAGATGCCAAATATGGAAAACCAACTGGGATGGGCACCGCTCTTGCAAAAATGGAGGCGAAGGAGTGTGGGCTTTGGAGTCCGAATCCCCCAGCGCCGCGGACTCAGGGCCAAATACCTCACTTCCCACTGCCCGTGTCCCCCATTCCCACAGATGGGGCTGATGACCGCAGTCACCCTCAGGGCTGACATTGGGACTCCTGGAGGTGCTGAGGCAGAGCCCCCAGCAGTCGTGAGCTGACTATCAGGGTGATGTGGACCCAGACGGCAGAAGCGAGGCCACTTCCTTGAGCTCCTGTGAACAAGCAAAGTCAGGAAACCTTGGGAGTAAGATTTGTCACCGTGCGGGGGAGGCTGTCTGTGCGAGCTGCCTGGGTGATTATCTGCAGCCCGGAGCTTCCTGTCATCTGCTCAGCAAACGGGGGACCGGGACCGGCACCGGCCCCTCGTGCCTTCCACCCCTGCTGCGGACCGTGTGCTCTCCGGTGGGTTTGCTCTGGAGCCTGTCCACGGAGGTCCTCGACTGGCCTGGCACATGGCCCCTGCTTTTGAGACAAAGCAGAAGGGCAAGGCTACTTTTCCCAAGTAGGAGGACCAGAAAGACCCATTTTTTAATAAGCCCCACGGGCTGCAGACCATCCTAACTTAAACCACTTCTTAGGTGGTTTTAAGAATGAGCGGTCACTAGTCAAGGAGAAAGCCCCCCTTTCTCTCCTCTTGACTCTGAACAAGTGCTTTCTTGAGGGATCAAGAAGAGGCCATTGAGAGGGCTCTGAGCTCAGAGGCTTGCGGGGCAGGGTCTGAGGGGCAGAGCCAGTGGGTGACCCTAAAAAGTGGCATCAGAGGGCAGGGTTTTGTGATCTGTCCCTATGTGTGTCCCTCTGCCCTATGACAGAGCCAGGCTCAATTTTGTTAAATGAGTGAATGTAAATTAACCAAATGGGTTCACATGTGAAATAACCAACACCCTAAAGCAGGTGCCTTCTCTCCTCTCGACCGCATGCATCCTTCACAGTTGGCTGTCCTCCCTGCACCTGTCCCATCACACACCACATGCTCTGTGCACCCCTGCCCCTGCCAGACTCCAGCCCTGCAGGGCTGCCCTCTTTCCCTGCACGCTTGCTCCTGTCCTAGAAGACACCTGCTCTCTTCAGGGCCCATCTGGAAAGCTGCCACTGCTGTGATGGCTCATGGTACGTCCCTGCCCAGCTTTAGTCCATAACTGACCACCTGGCATTACACTGTGACTACATCTCTGTCTTTTCCAGCAGAGCGTGGGCATCAGCAGGGGTGTCAGCCCGGTGACCAGTGAGCCTGGGGCGAGTGCGGAGCAGGGACAGGTGAGAGCAGCAGCCGCACGATCCGTGCCCGAGCCACGCCATCTCAACTCATCGGGGAACCCAAGAGCTGAGAACTTTTGGCCAGCGAACTTCCCATGAAATTAAAGAGTCTGATCACCTCAGTTCTGTAAGTAAAACCATAAGAGGTACAAAACATCAGGAAGACCAGAATTTCTTTAATAATGAAATAATTTATTTGTTAACGGTGGAACAGTACAGAAGTTTACATATACACAGCAAAGATTCTCTAAAACATGTAGTAGTTCTAAAAATGCATGTGCTAACTGTAGTAAAAAGCACCATTCTCTAGATCTTGACACAGGATTTACATTGGCTTCATTATTTACACCAAGAAATAAACATCTGGAAACAGAATTCCATACTCTCTCATCTGCTGCTCCCCTGTTTAGGCTGTGTTTACTAGAAAGATGGCCCCAACATTGATGGTTAACAGCAATATTCCCAGAGCACCAATTCTAGGGACAAGGGGTAAAAGGCAAGTTTGGTTCTCAGGTAAATACTAAAATGAGGAATGCCCCATCAACTTACCACCCTTCCCAGAATAAAAAATCAAAATAAAAAAATTTGGATAAACCTTAGAATCGGGTGCCTCACTAATTCTCATTTTATGATTTTGAGAGAAGACAAAGATACTCAATTTCTTCAGCCAGTCAAGAGCTGATTTTAGAAGTGCCAGTTATTTCTTCCTTCAGAAGAATTAAGAAAAGCGTCCATGGAACAAATATTGAGGAAATCATGATAAATCGCATATTGCACACACACCCCTCCCCATCCCCAGATAGCTTTGAGAACAAAACATCCCATAGTCACAGAGATCTGAATGAGAAAAACCACCCCGTCTGCAAGGGTCTTTGGGTCATCTTCTCCCAGAAAGGATTTGAAAACTCAGTAGCCAGCTACCTAAGCATGCGGTATTCCAAGAGTTAGACACAGGAAAACAACAACAACAACCCCAAAAAACAAAACCCAGGTTGACCTGCAGGAAATCGCCTTGTGGCACTGGACTTCCTGGGGTTCTATACACAGCAGGTTTGAGGAGGAAGGCAAAGAAGCTTGGGAAATAAGCAGAGAAGGAAGAGAAGACAGATTCAGGAACAGATTATAAAACACAAAGTGGTATTCTTGCTGATACAGTATGGTATAAAAACCTAAATGTGTATGTATATACTTTTCAAAAATAAGTTTTCTCTTTAAAGGATGGAGCAGAGGCAAGAAGAAAAAAAGCCCATAACACCCATTTGCAATCCCCCAAGACCCCGCTAGACAGTTATTTTGAGCACCACCATCCTACCTAGTTGACACTTTTTTTTTTCACCCCACAGCCCAGGATCTGTTCTTAGCCACTCTGGGGAAGGATCAGAGAGGCCCACGGGAAACCCAAAGGTAAGGACCCTTTGTTTCTTTTGAAAACAAGCAGAGGTTAAAGGACAACACTTTCCTTAGAAGAAACCTGCTCCATGGGCTGAATGCCAGGTCAGGGCTCTACCACAGTGCTCAATTTTGAATTGACCCTGAAATTGAGTCTGGGGTACACTGGGAGAGGAATTTAGATCCTGCTCAAAATAGTGATTCAAAGGGCATCACAAACTAGCATTAGGTTTGTGACTAGACACAGGAGTCAGCGGTCACTAGCAGCACCTTGAAGAATTCAAGATCTTTGCTCAGCAGCAGAAAACCCACACAATCCCCTGGGTGCTTTGCCGTGTTAAGCCAACAGGCGGAGAAAGCTAGGCTTTCTGGGCTGTTCACAGAAGCACACAGACGTAGTTTTCTCACTGCACAAAACTGGACTACATACTCTTCTTATCCCATCTGCATTGCAATGGTATCGGTGAGAGTATAGATTTCTCTTGTCTTTTAAAATCAATTTTACATAAAAATATGCATGTGCCTATATTTACACACATCTATAGTTAAGTACAATTGTCAAAGTCTTAAAGGCTGGGGTTTCTATCTTTGCCCATCCCCTCCCCCCAACAACCCTCATAGAAAGGTTTTTCATTTTTCTTTAAAAAACCCTAAACAACCAAAAAGACTTTATAGCTCTGAACAGTCACGCTGGTGGATCAGTGAATGAGAGGACAGGTTGGCAAATCAGGGCCGCTGATAGCCGCGTGGGGAAGGGGAGTAGCTGCCTCGGGCTGAGTTTGCTGGTCCTGAAGGATACAGTTTTGGTCAGAGAGAGGCCTGGCTGCCATGCCAATTCGGTCCACCTCGAGCTTTTGCAAAGTAAGGTCTAACCCTGGTGTCAGTTTATCACAAGTGCATTAAAAATATATCCATTTCCACATTATATATGCAGTCAAATTGAAAAGGACCAGACAAACAGTGCAAAGGTCAAATAATTACTGTTTTATATTGGGACAGTACATTTCAGATTTCAACCAAAAGACAAAAATGCAGTTTAACTTAAACACAGAAAATAACGGCATCTCTCAGATGCCTTATTTCTAAATCGAACAAATACACAAATTCTGTTCCCTTCCCTCCCCCAAAGCAAGCCCACCAGCTTTGCCCAAAGTCTTGAGTTTTCGATGCCATTTGGCATCCAGCATCTTGGCCTTGTGACGGGCTTCAATGTAGCAATTAAAACGCTTGAGAGGTCTAGCGAATGGCATTCGAAAGGGACCTCAAAGTGCAGATACATCTTTTCAAACATGTTACAGGCTGAGCTGGCTCTTTGAACACTATCACTCTGCTTAAATTCAGGAAGCAGGCTTTAAAAATGCGAAAGGCATACAAGTTGTATTTCAGTGCAAATCTTCAGCTGGTCATTGGAAAAGATTCCAAAAAAAAAAAAAAAAAAAAATCCTTTGTGTCACCTACCCCGCCCTCCCCCTCCCCCCAAAAGCTGAAATTCAGGGAAAAAAAAAAAAAAAAAAAAACAGAACAAAACAAAAACAGAAGTACAGATGACTTTGGAATCATTTAAAGAATCGACTATTTCCAATTAAAAATTTTAATACATTAGAATCATTAAAATGAAAGAACAAAAACAATCTTGCTTTGTTTAGACCACTCTAATGAATGAGCTTCCGCGTGGAGCGCATTTGAACTCTGAGTCGTGTAGAAGTTGGAGGCGCTGGAGGCGAGGCGAGGCTGGGGGGCCAGAGACCACAGGCAGTGGGGGCTCAGGGCGGCCACCCGCCTGCCGCTGCTTCAGCCGTGGAGCCCTTAGGTTGCAGTGCGTCTGTGGATTTTAGGAATGTTCTTGTCACTTTGTGACACACACTCTGTTTCAGCATCACAGGTTTTACAAATGGTTCAAATTCAATGAAAAAGATTTGCCAGAGGCTGAAAACCTCGACCTCAAAAATATGAATGCAAAAATATTAAGGGGAATGAACCAATTTTGTAGATACCTACATACAAAGTTTCTAGAACATCTATAAAAGCACAAAGTCATAAGAATTTGTTTTCCATTACATTAGTTTATATAAAATGAATAAATAGTATTTATAGATTTAATGTGTCTTATGTACATATACATGTGCTCTGTTTTAGCTTAAATAAAAATGCTACAAAGTGGGAGACCACTTGAGGGAGAAATCATAACCAAAAAGAAAGATCAGCCTTTTAAACTAGCAACCCCAGAAGCCTCCATAAAGAAGTTTCTGGGTGTATCCAAAAATAAGGAGAGGAATTCTAATAACACTGTACCATCCCCTCCTGTTCACCTGCAACACAGGGTAGAAATGTGGACTTTTCCTTTCACTGATGATGGACACTAGCTCAGCTAGTGCCAAAGCTCAGTTATTGCTGAAAGTTAAATAGGAAAATAGATTAGAGTTGGACCCAATGTCACTTATTTTGGGGTGAAAAAAAGGCATAATCACTTTGTTTTAAGTGGGAAATGGAGATCTCGTTTATCTCTGAGGTAGGAAAAAAAAATGTTCCAGAGACAAGTAGCATAACAAACTTTGAGGGGAAAACGTGCCTTGGGATAGCAGTATGCAGCGCAGTCCCAAGAACATCGCACACAAAGAGATTGTACCGTCCTGTTTGTGACAACAAACGCTGCTGGAGCTTGCATGAGCTGTGCGACCCCAAAGACGTGCTCTAGCATGGTGTCCACTTCCAGGCGAAAACTACTGCTCCCATCCACACGCGGCTGGGTGGGGGGCGGGGTGAGCAGGGGGAGCGGGTGAAGGGTGTGTTTTCTGGAGGTGTTCCTGACTCCTCACTGGGGTGAGGTCCACGGTGAAGTGCTCTTAAATGCCGCTTTCAAAGCTTACTTTGGAGTTCTGAGATCAGGATCTCAACTTTAAAAGTTTGTTTCCTTCCATTTCCTAAGCACAAGACACATTCGGACATTCCTGCTAGGTGAGTAACATAGCCAGAAAACTTTAAGACAGGTATGCTAGACTACCCGGGGACAGTAAATAAGGTGGGGGAGAGTGCTGGGTGGTGAAAGTTGCTTATTCGGTCTGAGAATTCTTGGGTGCTTCAGAGTGATTGGAATGTACAGTCTGGCAGACGGATTTTTATGGAGAGAAAGAGAAACTAGTGGATGCAATCAGAAACCCACCATCCTAAGCACTTCCTGGAAAACGTTTACAGAGCTGGTTCTGGTACAGGTGGTACACGGAGGCTGACGTGCAAGGGGACTGTGGTTGGGTCTGATACGCTACCTAATCCACTCGGCCGGCAGAGCCCTCCGGGAGGCAGCCGCGGCGACCCCGCGCTCTCAGAGGCCCAGACACGTCTTGTGATTGTCCTGGAGCTTTATTCTCTTCATGCTGGAGCTGGAGTAGCCCTCGTCACTGCCCAGGCTCTGCATGCTGCCCCGCTCGTCCGAGTCGCTCACGCTGCTGCTGCTCCAGTCCAAGTCGCCCGTGAGATAGTCTGTGCTTTCAACATCCACGTCGATCTCTTCTGCGGGAAGGACAAGAGACACGGGTGGAGGCACGCCACAGGATGCTCAGGCCCAACCGCCAAGCCAGCCCTGCCAGGCCCTGCACTGGAGCCCCAGCCGGAGTGCGAGGAGGAAGAGGGACTCGTCACTGGGAGTCCAGTGATTGGACATCGCGACAGCTCAAGGGGGCCAGGTCTCTGTTCCTCCCTGGTGTGGCCTCTGGGGACAGACACACACACACACACACACACACACACACGGCAGGTGCTCACCCCTGTCGGAGTCTGAGCGCTCCGAGGAGACCGTGGAGCCGATGCTGTCCATCCGTATCCTCTCGATGCCCAGCTTCTCCAGCTGCCGCTTCAGGTGCCGCTGCTCTCGCTGAAGCTGGTCTATTTGGTGGATGGCTTTTCTGTCACAATCTTCAAGTTTCTGCAAGTCAAATGGGGAGCTGTTGGAGCCCGCAGCCAACTTCCAAATGGGCAAGGACTCTGCATCTTGCCTTCGAGCCCCCTGACAGGCTGGTTTTCCTCAGAAGCCCTTCGGTGTCTCTTGTCTGACTTCTCCCAGGGCAGGATGGGGGCCTCCTACCTTTGGCTATGCTCTGCGGCACCAACCTCGCTGTGGCTACCTGCACAGTCACAGGTAGGGATCTGGGGGCTGAGCTCGGCCCCTCTAAGGCTGGGGAAGAGCTAGCAGCCCCCCAGGTCTGTGGGGAACACCCTGAGCACCGCTCTCTGAACTACAGCCCTCCTCGGGCTGGGAGCTGTGACACGGCCATGCAGAAGGAGGGTTCGTCAGCTCCGTGTTCTAATGATATCAACACCTGAGTTATTCCAGATCTCAATTAACTTCTGTTCAGTAGCAGGAAACAGTCTTTGCAAGTCCTGATTCCAAACTGTCCAACATAAGAGCTTAAATGTATTTCCAAAGACCACTTGTTTTTATGAATCTGTTTAACTGTGGTTATGTTGCTCTAGACAGAGGTTCTTTTTCCCTCCAGAACTGTCATGAAGGCAGGTCACTAACCATAATTAAGGAGACATTTGTCCAACAGTGACTAAAGGGTTATTGCTAAACAGTGAGCTCCGGCTGTGGCTTGCGGCAGTCTGACTACCACTTTACTCTCTCACCTTTTGCTCTTCAAGCTACGTGCTACACACGGCCTGTTTCAGACCCTCTGGGAGGTGCTAGGGATACAAGGTGAGCATCAAGACCTCGTCCCCTCCTCCGACAATGGAGACAACCAAACAGTCACACAAACCATGGTCAGATGACAACTGTGATAAGTGCTAAGAGAGAGAAAGATATCCAATAATAGCTCAACTGTCACAGGAAGGACGTAAGCAGGTCGAGAAAGGCTTCCCTGAGCTAGTGATACCTGTGTTGAGATCTAAAGGATGACAAGAAGTTAACTAGGTGAAGAAAGGAGGAGAAAACATACCAACCAGAGGGAACAGCACGTACAAAGGCCCTGTGGTTAGAGAGCATGACAAGTGCAAGGGGCTGAAAGGGCACAGGGCCCAAGATGCCACTGTACAGGCAGGTAAGGGCCAGGTCATGCAGCCTGCGGCAGGCCTGCTGACAGTCTGCCCTGAGCCACTGAAGAGTTTTAAACAGGGTGACATGCTGACTTGGGCTTTGGAAGGACTACTCTTGGGAAGCACAGAGCTTAGCTCAGAGGCAGCTAGAGGAATACAGGGAGGCCTCTGAGGAGTTCACTGCAGTAGATGGTAGGGTGAAATGGGAGTTAGCCTGTGAAATATTTAGGTCTTGGAGAGGACTCAGATATGGCTAACAGAGCAAGAGATAGCAAGGCTGACCCTGAGTTTTTGGCTTAATCAAACGGACAATTAGAGGACCCTTTAACTGCTGCTACACAAGGGTGAGAAATACTGAGTTGGGTTCTGGACATGTTTGGTTTGGGATGCCTGAGATCATCAAAGAGGCAGGCTGGAGGATGATACACATTTGCTAGCCCTCATTAACAGACAAATCCTTAATGGACAGGTAAAGCTAAAAACGAATCCCAAGGATCTTCTTACCTTTATGTGCAATTTGGCTTTTGTCAATAAACTCAATGTAGTGTGTCGGTTTGATTCCGGCCCAAGCGGAACCAGCCCCTTCAACTTCTCCAGGCACAAGCGAAGATGGGCCCGCCTAAAAAAACAAGGTCACAGTAGCATTGAGAATTTCACAGTGCGCCAGAAGGCCCTCTGGAAAAACAAGTTCTAAAAGAGTAGGAAGTTGCCCAGGCCCAGGCCCAACACCACCAATGACGTCTGGTCAAACAAACATCTTTGGACATTGGACAACTCTGGTGAAAGCCATAGAGAAGCCAAAACTGGGGTTTTCTCATCTCTTTATAATACAGGTGTGTTAGGGAAGGGACTAAGATCTACTCTTATTAGGCATATTTGTCAGGTTATATCCAAGTTTCTGGGTTTGAATGTGACCTGACAGCACATGCCAGGGTTTGAATCCTTTCAATCCATACTTCTTCTTTTCCCATTCATGGGCCACTAGAACTCGAGCACTGCTGTATGTAGCATTAACACACATGAATGGCCTTTGTGGTTACTCATTACAGCTTGCTTTAGAATAGCAAAGATAAAATCCACTTAAGTCACTAACATTGAGACCTGGTTAAAAAAAGTATCGTGTAGCTATCCGGCGGAATACTATGCAGCTATGAAAAGAACCAGAATGTGCTCTACTTACTACCAGGAAAGAACTCTCAGATACATTGTGAAATGAAGAAAAGCAAGATACCATACCATGCATACAACATGCCATCTCTGGACAAAACAGGAAAAGTAATTATGTTTTTTTCTATAGACATAAAATCTTGAACAATAAGTAAGAAACTAATCTAACAGCAAGGAGAGAGAAGTCAAGAAAGAGGTGGGAATAAGGTAATATTCACTGAATGACTTGTATCTTTTGGCTTTTCAACTATGTAAACTGTTCAAAAAGTACATTAAAGAAAATGAGGGGCGCCTGGGTGGCTCAGTGGGTTGAACCTCTGCCTTCAGCTCGGGTCGTGATCTCAGTCCTGGAATCAAGCCCCGCATTGGGCTCTCTGCTCAGTGGGGAGCCTGCTTCTCCCTCTCTCTCTGCCTGCCTCTCTGCCTACTTGTGATCTCTGTCTGTCAAATAAATAAATCTTTTAAAAAGAGCAAGCACATCATAAGCATTGCTACACTACACAGCCATGCAGAACAGCTAGAGGTAACCACATGTGGGCCCCGGAGGGGGCCCCCAGAGGCACAGTGGGACAGAGCGGGAAGGGAGAAAGCCTGGGGGAGGCAGAAGCTGCAGTGAGCCCCTCAAGAGAGATCTTTAGTCACCGACCGGAGTCCCTAAAGTTTTGGAAGTTAACACTTCATTTCTTTGTGCTTTAGTCGGGAACCTAGCAGATCCCGCGAGTGGGAGAAACACCCAGGATTCAGAGTTTTTGCCTCAGCCTACCACATCCTAAAAGCCTTCACAGGCCATTCCAACCCATTGTGATTCCTCCACTTTGAGTACTTCCTGGTTTATACTAGTCAAGGGGACATTCACTGTTCTGCTGGAATCATTTGGTATTTGCTAGTCAAGGGGACATTCACTGTTCTGCTGGAATCATTTGGTATTTGCTACTTAACCACTCATTCATTGCAAACTCCTCAGGTTGGACTGCTGCTTAATCACTGCTGAGTTACTATGGTGCCTCCCCCTCCCACTTCCTTAATAAATGTCTGCTGAGTGGGTTGCATCACTATTCAACTAGACCATAAAAGTTTCTGGAGGACACAGTCCATCTCTCCTCCACCTCTGCTCCTTCAACAGTGCTCCGGCTCCTGGGGTTTTTGATACATGCCCACAGCCCACACACAACCACCCAGAGTGGAGTTCCTAGGAGCCTGGGAGGTACCAGCTGAACTGGGAGACAACCTTAAAGCTTAATTTGCTCCCCTTACCACTTAAAATTTTTGACCATATTAGCGAAAGTAAAAATGGCTTCAGAAAGCTCCAAGAGGTCCATATGTATGATAACAACCAAGGAAGTCCCTTCACACCCTTCATACCAAGACTTCGGGATGTTCCTCCCAAGGCAGACCTAACAAATGGTACATTAGACATCCTGATGAGCCCGTGTCTCATCTGCTTCCAAGCCTCCTTCCTTGTCTAGCTCTCAGAGGAGAGCTAGGAGCTGTCCTAGACTCTCCGAGGGCCCTTGAAGCCTGGACAGATTTGAAGAGCACAGCATTTGCTCTTGAGCTAGGAAGATTTAATGGCACAAAAATGCCTTACTCTTTGGTAAGACTTCCACTTGCCCTGAAACCCTGTCCGTGTGGAATGGCCACAAGCAAAGGGTCCCATGACAGGTATGCTCCGCCTACCACTGCAGGCGGGAAAAAGCAAAGCAGAACCTGTGTGTAAAATGGACCTATTCACCTTGGATGATAACATTCAAGAAGAGTCATGAAAACAGATCATATAAGAAACACCATGAGAAGATAAAGTCAATTATACAGTTATCCAAATTATTTCTCCCAAAGTTTATAAACAAACTGTCAAGTGAGGAAAAAGAGTTCAAAAATTAGATGCAGACATTTTTCAATTTAACTTGTTACCTGCAAAGACAGCATGATTCAGAACAGAGTCCTATTAGTCATTTTATGATGTGGGTTTATTGCAAATATGAGTATGTAAATTTTTTAGGAAGTTTGTCTACTGATAAAAATATAATAAAGTCATCTTTCCATGCATCGTCATTTCTAGTTCTATAGGGAGTCTAGCCCAGAAAAGTATAATTCTCACTACCCAAATGTGGGTTTTTCCAAAGAACACTTCAAGTTGTGAAACTAGAAAAAAGCCATTTGACTAATTCAAGCTAAGGATAATACGTGTACATTGAGTGTGTTTTTTTGGCCTGGTTCTATGAAAATAAGACCAGAACTTTCCCCATAATTTTGTCGAGATCCAAAGCCAACTTCTGTCCTTAGTAGTGCCTGCCTTGGCCTCCTCAAGTGCCCAATGGCTGCCCTGCCCACCTGCCTGCAGACATCCCCAGGCTGGCACCTGGGCCAGCCATAGGGGAGGGGTGAGGTCTACGGAGTGCGCTCAGTTCTGTCATGTAATAGCAAAATTCGACTCCCGAACCAGATAAACAAGCCAACAGACCCCTCTGTAAAAGCTGCCCTTGAGGTTCCTCAACCCTGAGACACACACGGGCATGCCGCACCCAGGATCTGGAACCCTTTAGCCGGCCTTGAGAGCACCCAGGAATCACGGGATCTAGAGCAAGTAACACAAGCACCTGCCTCAGCTCTTCCTCCCCAGTCCAGACAACTCCCCTGGCCAGGGCTGTGGTCCTCAAGGAGGGGGATCAGTATCCCGTTTTGAACCAGGTCTACCTCCTCCTTGGGGAACCAGCAGAGGTTCTACCACTCGTACTTAACAGGAAGCTACTCCATACCCCAGTCTGCTCCCCACTGAGACCTCCTCCCAGTCCCATCTTCTTCAGCCAGTCCTCTACCGGTTGCCAAGAGCTGCCTCCCAGCTCCCCGCCCCCAGGAGAAGAGGGTTGTGCCGAGTCCTGGCTCCCTCCTGCTCCCAGCTGCCTCTTCTGTTTGTGCAGATCCAACTGCTTTGTTCCCAGGTCATAAACTTTGACAAACTTCATGTGCTGACTCTTCAGAAATACTGCTTTAATTATTCTGAAGGGACAGATACACCTTTGGTCTACAGTGGCATAAAGAGACCAATCTTTGATCTGAGCTATAATCAGTAATGCTTAGAATCCAGTGTGCCCTGTGACTAGGGATAACTAAACTAGATACAAACTACAGTTTTTAAGATTTTGAAAAGGATCTCAAATTCTATTTTTGTTTTTAATTCTTTTAATAGTCACCATACAACCAAATGCCAGTGTCGTATGTAAGAAGAGCAAAGGTTTGGGACCTTGGCTTTGCCACTGACTTCCTAGGTGACCTTGAGCTAATCCCTTCACTCCACGTGGCACCAACTTCCTCAGCAGCAGACAGGAACACCATGCCTGACAGCACCAGTATATTAACTGGGACAAGGTATGGAAGTCCCTGGCCAGAGTCTGACAGGAGTGTTTGCTATGTGGTAGCAGTTATTCTTTCAATTCTAGCTTCTTCTTTTTTTTTTTTTTTTTTTTTTTTAAAGATTTTATTTATTTACTTGAGAGAGAGACAGTGAGAGAGAGCATGAATGAGGAGAAGGTCAGAGAGAGAAGCAGACTCCCCATGGAGCCGGGAGTCCGATGCGGGACTCGATCCCGGGACTCCAGGATCATGACCCGAGCCGAAGGCAGTCGTCCAACCAACTGAGCCACCCAGGCGTCCCTCTAGCTTCTTCTGTAGACCAACAATTACAGGGAACAAACAGATATGGATAGCACTATAATATTCCTCTGAAAATCAAAAGGGGACTCAAAGTGTCTCACTAGGTAGATAGAGGCTATCTGGTAAAAATCCAAGTCTTCCTTAAAGTAAACACTTGTAACCTATTTTCTATGGCAATACAGATCTTGCTTATGCTAAAGATACTATTTTTACATTAAAAAAAAAAATCAAGGACAGTGAAGGAGACCATCAACAAAAGCAACCTACTGAATGGGAGGAGATATTTGCAAATGCCATATCCAATAAAGGGTTAGTACCCAAAATATATAAAGAGCTGATATAACACCACCCCAAAAATATAATCAAATTAAAGATGGGGAGAAGACACGAATGGACATTTCTCCAAAGAAGACCTACAGATGGCCAAAAGACATATGAAAAGGTGCTTGACCTCACTCATCACCACCTCGTATCTCAGAATGGCTAAAATAAAAAACACAACAAGTGGGGGCAAAGACGTGGAGAAAAAGGAACCCTCTTACACTGCTGGTGGAAATGCAAACTGGTGCAGCCACTGTGGCAAAGTGTGGAGGTTCTTCAAAAAGTTAACAATAGAGCTACCCTATGATCCAGCAATCGCACTACTGGAGCAAAATAACTAAACACTAATTCAAAACAACTTATAAACAACAGAATTCTCTCCAACAGCCCACGTATGGCAGCAGCTCAAGTGTCTACAGACAGATGAACGGATAAGGAAGATGCGGTATAAATATACACACGACACAGTATTATTCTACCCTAAGAATGAAATCTTCCTTTGCAACGGCGTGGATGGAGCTAGAAGAGTATAATGCTAAGTGAAATAAGTCAAAGAAAGAAAATACTGTATGATTTCACTCACATGCGGAGTTTTAACAAAACAAACAAGCAAAGGCAAAAAAGAAAAAAGAGGCAAACCAAGAACAAGTCTCTTAACTAGAGAGAACCAACCTACAGTTACCAGAGGGGAGGCGGGTGGGGGAGGAGGGAAACCAGCAAGGGGCATTAAGGAGGGCACTTGGGACGGATACTGGGCAATGTGTGGAAGTGCTGAATCAGTCATATTGTACACCTGAACCTAATTATTACACTAGGTTAACTATACTGGAATTTAAAAAATTCAAAAACTCAGCAAGGATCTTATAAAGTTAATGCATGCAATAGAAAAAACTTCTTGGCCACACGTCATGTGGTGTTGGGTAGAAGGGAGCCCAAGGCTGGGGCGGGGGGCGCTGAAGAGTACCCGACCCTCCCTGCTCCCGCTGCCCTTCAACAGCCCAAAGAAAATACAGCTGCAAATACTGACCTTGGAAAGCCAAGCACATCTCTGGGTGTGCTGTCTATAGCCAAAGCACCTACAATCTCTCTCAAACAACAGCAAGAAGAAAGGAGAGCATATTTAAGAATGAACTTAAAACAGCTTTGGAAGGAAACTATAAAACGTTGCTGAGATACATAAAAAAATCTGAGTAAATGGAAAAAAGTGGCACCCTCCTAGATATGAAACTTAAAAGCAAAGAAGCCAATGTTGCCCAAGTCTGTCCACAAATTAAACCTAGTTCCAGGAAAAAAAAAATCCTAAATGTTCTTCTTAATGCTGGGACTCATGTAGAGTTTAGACTCCTGTAGAATCTACAGGAGTCTAAACTCCATCTAGAACAACACAGGTATAAGGGATTGCCAGATTTTTGAAAAAGAAGAATGAGAAGGAATGTGCTATACCAGATACTAAATTGTATTATAAAGCTTTAATAATTAAAAAATAAAGGAATGGGCAGACAAATCAAGTGAACAGAATAAAAAATTCCCAGAAACAGACTGAAGATATAGGTATGAATTTAACATATAACAGAGGTAACACTGCAAATCCTTGGGAAAGGAATGAATTATTGAGAAAATAGAGAAGTAGGGAGACGGACATCAAAATAAATTCCAAATATATTAAATATTTAAATATAAAATATTTATATTTCATATTTAGCACACTGTTGTCTGATAGCACACTGTTGTCCATTTTCCTTAAATCTTGTCAGCCATGAATTATGGAAAACTAAACACCCAAGTGAAAGGAAGTCATTAATGAGGTGGCTCTGGGCTGCTTGAGGCACTACCACATACCAGAGCTTGGGCACTGACAGAAGGCACCCGGGCCAGCCAGTGTGCTCTTAAGACAGTTCTGAATGTGGGGCGCCTGGGTGGCTCAGTCGATTAAGCGTCTGCCTTTGGCTCAGGTCATCATCCCAGGGTCCTGGGATTGAGGCCCACATCGGGCTCCCTGCTCAGCGGAGAGCCTGCTTCTCCTTCTCCCTCTGCCTGCTGCTCTGCCTACTTGCGTTTTCTCTGTCAAAATAAATAAATACGATCTAAAAAAAAAAAAAAAAAAAAAGAAAGTTCTGAAAGCTTCTCACTTTATTTCTGCCCCCAGACTTAAGCTCCCTCTAGTCTATCCATGTCTCTCTCCCTCTCAGGCCAACAGATTTGTCAACTGGGGAATAAACTGGGAAAAGAGTAAGATCAGAAGTAGACTGTGCCATCTGATAGTGCTCCTGAATTTGCTAGGTTACCCAAAAAGTTCTTCCTGACTTGAACATGGTCAGGAGTGGGAATGGTATCCAACAGGACATATGTGCGTGTCTGCGTGGTAAGGGAGGACTACTGTCAGAGATTTTTTTTTTAAACTGAAGGTCTAACTGAATGCTTTCCTTTCATAGTCAAGTATAGGACAGAACAAAGAATTAGAAGGTGAGAACAGAGTGTACAGGATGGCAGCCAGTGAAGGGGGTAGATAAGTAAGTTCACAGGTAGAAATATGGAAACATACACTTGACTCTTTCATTCATTTACTCCAACTACATTTCCCAGGGAGGATTACTGTGTACTGCTACTTTCACAGGTACTTGGATACAATGCTCAGTTAGATCAAGTCCCTGCCTTGGTGCTTCTTGAAATTTAGTTGGACAACAAAAGTAAACAAATTATTGAAGAATTATTGATCTGAACTACCTTCAGGCTATTACAAATAGCAGCTCTCACCAAAAGTTCTAGAACAGGCTCCCCTTTGCCCTCTATAAAGCCTATTCTTTCTTTTCCCTCACCCATATCTTGACTTACAAGGTGTCAAGCTTCCACAGAACATCAGAACCTGTTTTTTTCCCTTTCCAAATAGATCACATTCATTTCTTCATTCATTCACACACAGACTTCCTACATAGCCAATTGTTCTTTCATTACCAAGTAACAGGAAAGATCAAGACCTTCATTTCATGTTAATCCACTGGAGCCCAGAAATAACAATGTATCTGCAGTTGCTGATCTGAGAGTAGAATCTGGTATTTTAGGCAATCCAGGTCCCTTCTCTTTGGGAAAAGCCCTACCTAACAAAGATACACAGTACCTCACTGAGAACTACTTTTCATTAAAACTGGGCTTTATGGGGCGCCTGGGTGGCTCAGTGGGTTAAAGCCTCTGCCTTCTGCTCAGGTCATGGTTTCAGGGTCCTGGGATGGAGCCCCACATCAGGCTCTCTGCTTGGCGGGCAGCCTGCTTCCTCCTCTCTCTGCCTGCCTCTCTGCCT
This sequence comes from Mustela lutreola, assembly GCF_030435805.1. Classification (NCBI taxonomy): domain Eukaryota; kingdom Metazoa; phylum Chordata; class Mammalia; order Carnivora; family Mustelidae; genus Mustela; species Mustela lutreola. The sequence continues at coordinate 92,456,930 of NC_081298.1, read as the reverse complement.
ACTTGTGATCTCTCGCTCTGTCAAATAAATAAATAGATGTCTTAAAAAAAAAAAAAGAAAAGAAAACTGGGCTTCATATTCTTCACCAAAGGAAAAAAAGCAAACAATAAACAATAGCTGATTTAACTGTAAAGTTTCACCATCTTATTTCCTAGCTTTGTATGGGCACAGATTTAGCCAATTAAATAGCTTCATAAATGCTACAGGATAAATGGAGGTTTAATAAAAATTTCAGATATGCTACATATGAGCTGTATAGTGAGAAAAAAAGGTTTAGTATAGAATAAGAAGAAACAAATCATCTCATGGGGTCAAAAATTACTCCCTAAAAGTGATTACAGGTCACAAGAGATCCTTCCTCCAGATTTGGGGTTAAGAACAGAGCCTTCAACTGGTCAAACAAAAGGTCCGGGTGAAGACTACAAGTCATGCTTTGAGGGGAAAAAAAGGACTCTCCTCCTTTCCCGAAAATGATCCCTTTATAAATAATTGCCAGATGCATCACTATTACCAACTTAATTAGAACCTAGGAAGGTTTTAAAGATTTTTGATAATTGTGATAAGGAATCTTTATAAAAGATACAGAGATAGTTCTATATGCTAGCAGTATGGGAACAGGTCACTTGATGAACAAGGCATAAACAGCAATTCACGGTGGCTACATTTTGAAGTTATAAGATCACTTCTCCACTAAAAGTATGAAATACATAGTATATTCATTAATATGTCCTTTCCAGAGACCAATTTCCAGAGACTATTAATGCTTATGACAAAAAGTCAGGCAGTGCCCCCAGTGCTCCAGCGGGGACTGGAAATTAGTTGAATAAGCAGCATAGGTCTTTTCTCCAAGTTTTTCTTTTCTTTCTTTTTAAAAAAAAAATTTTTTTTTTTAAATTTATTTGACAGACAGAGATCACAGGTAGACAGAGAGGCAGGCAGAGAGAGAGGAAGGAAAGCAGGCTCCCTGCTGAGCAGAGAGCCCAATGCGGGGCTCAATCCCAGAACGCTGGGATCATGACCTAAGCCGAAAGCAGAGGCTTTAACCCACTGAGCCACCCAGGCGCCCCTCTCCAAGTTTGTCCAAGGGCAGATGCCATCTATCCAAGAGGTATAGTCCAAGGAAAACAGATTCTAGAAGTACAAATCTGGGTGTTCTACCTTCAATGTAGACCAGATTTGCACACTGATAACTACATCCCTTCTTTGTAATAACCAGGCCATGCCCTTAGCCCCATGTGGCAACAAAGCAATGCAGATTCGTTACAACACTCTAGAGTGAAATCTGAATGTGGTCAAGAAAGTTCAGAAACAGTAAGAGTGGCGCAATGCCTACCACAACTCGGGCCTGATGCAAATGTTACACCCCTACCCTCTTCCGATAGGAGGAGCTTGGCCATTTGGAAAGTGGAAATAATGATAGGGACCTGCAATCAATTAGAATATCGCCAGAAGAGACCTGATTGCAGGGATTTCTCATTCCAGACCAGAGGCTACTGCAATACTGTTAGACCAAATGAAAATAATAGCTTAGATCAGGCTGCTGAGTCCTCCCCACAGAGCGCACACAAAAATCTTTTGTCATGGGGTCAGAAGACTCTAGCAGAGGTAATCTCTCTAGACCAGCTAGCTGCCTAATTCCAGCAAGGCCTGCATATGTACCATTCCAGAAAAACGAGTGCCTATTATTAAAGAAGATTCCAGAGCCTTCTTTTGAAAAAAAGTCCAACCTAGCACCTGACTCCTGACCCACTGACTACAGCTTATATGCAGTCAGTGTCCATTTGCTAAAGTGTTATTGAAAGGCATTGAGACCAGAGGAATTCCCAGAAAACAGACGAATTATTATCAACAAAGCCATATAACAACAAGATTCAAAATTTTCCTATATTCCAATAAGAGTTAATTAGTAATTACAATGGGAATATAATAGTGATTTAAAAATTGGGGTGCCTGGGTGGCTCAGTGAGTTAAAGCCTCTGCTTTTGGCTCAGGTCATGATCCCAGAGTCCTGGGATGGAGCCCCACATAGGGTTCTCTGCTCAGCAGGGAGCCTGCTTCCTCCCCTCTCTCTGCCTGCCTCTCTGCCTACTTGTGATCTCTGTCAAATAAATAAATAAAATCTTAAAAATTTATATATATGTATATATATGTATATGTGTGTGTATGTCTGAATACCTCTTAAAAGAAATATGCAAGATGTACAGGGAAACACTATAAAACTTCAGAGAGAAAATGGATCTGAATAAATGAAGTCATATACCAAATCCTGGATGGAAAGAGCTAATACGTGAACATGAACTTTTATTTATTTATTTTAAAATATTTTATTTATTTATTTCACAGACAGAGATCACAAGCAGGCAGAGAGGCAGGCAGAGAGCGAGGAGGAAGCAGGCTTCCTGCTGAGCAGAGAGCCCAACATGGGGCCGATCCCAGGACCCTGAGATCATGACCTGAGCCGAAGGCAGAGGCTTTAACCCACTGAGCCACCCAGGCACCCCATGAACATGAACTTTTAAAAGGTTCATTTATACTAAAATTATTAGATTTTGATTTTGAAAGTCCCAAAAGGATTTGGATGTTGTGGAGATGGGTTGACCATACAATTCGTAGGGAAAAATAAACTAGTAAAAAAAGCTAACAACATGGTAAAATTAAAAAAAAGAAATAAAAGGACAAGGGAGTAGGGATTTGCTTTACCAGATCTCGAAGTTCATGGTAAAACCTCAATGACTGAAACAATATTCACTGGCAGAGGAAGAGCAGAGCAGATGATCAACGGAACAGAAGAACCAGTCTAGAAACGGACTCAGCCACAAACATGAATTTAGTATACAATAGAGGCAGCAAGTTCAGACAGTGAGAGAAAATGGATTCTGTTAAATGAAATGATAAACTGGACAATAATATGATACTCAAAGGGGCAATCTCTTTCATATATATCCTTCACATATAAAATCTTTTCAAAGTAAGGGGAAAAAGAATGCCCGAGTAGAAAATTGGGCAACGGTTATTAACAGGCAGCATAAACACAAAAAGGTAAGAAAATGATTTGATTATGCTAGTGACGTAAGAAATGCAAATTGAAACAAGTTGTCTGTTTTTACTTTTTACGTATCAACTTCATAAAGGTCTTCAATTATAATATCACCTTGTGAAGGTGTAAGGAAAATACAGCCGATAATCTGCCGGTGGGCAATCAGCAGTCACATCGAAAACCCTAACAATGTGTCTATCATTATTTCCACAACTGTAAGTTCACCTTAAGGATGTAATTATGGTGGACAGTGGTTTATCTACGACGTAGTTTAAGGAAGTACTGTGTGTATTAGCCAAATACAGGAAAGAACCTAAAGCAGGGGACTGGTTATATGAGTTACCACCCATCTGTAGGAGAGAACATTACTAAACATTACTAAAAGTAATGTTAGAGGAGACTTGACACTGGAAAATATTGATAATGTAGCTTGAAAAGAAGATAGATATTATTTACTGTGGGATCCCATGTTGATTAAAAAAAAAAAAAAGGCATGCACAAAACCTAGATGGGTACAGAACTTAGTAGGAATATTAGCAGCTGTTACTACTGCAATTAGGACAGGCGATTTTTATATTTTTTGTGCTTTTTGGAACTTCCCAATTTTCTACCCTAAACTATATATATATTTTTAACAATTTTACTTATTATGAGAGAGAGAGAGGCAGAGGCCAAGGGTGAAGCAGGCTCTCCACAGGGAGCCCGATGTGGGGCTCGATCCCAGGACCCCAAGACCATGACCTGAGCCGAAGGCAGATGCTTAACCATCTGAGCCACCCAGGCGCCCCCTAAACTATATTTTTAAGTCATTTTCCAAAAGCAACTTTGGCGATACACTTCAAAGTTCCACTGCTGTCTTCTGGCAGCTAGAATTATGGATGATTTAAATTGTTCTTAGACTCTCTATAGTTCTCAAAATTTTTGGTAAGATTGTTTTTTTTTCTTTTTTTTTAAAGATTACATTTATTTGAGAGAGAGAGAGCAAGTGCGAGAAAGATCACAGAAGGAGAGAGAGAAGCAGACTTGCTCCTGAGTGGAGAGCCTGAGATGGGACTCCATCCCAGGACCCCAGGATCATGACCCGAGCTGCAGGCAGATGCTTAACTGATGAGCCTCCCAGGTGTCCCTGTAAGATTAGTTTTTTTTTTTTTTTTTTTTAAAGATTTTATTTATTTATTTGACAGAGATCACAAGCAGGCAGAGAGGCAGGCAGATAGAGAGAGAGGAGGAAGCAGGCTCCCTACTGAGCAGAGAGTCCGATGCGGGGCTCCATCCCAGGACCCTGAGATCATGACCTGAGCCGAAGGCAGCGGCTTAACCCACTGAGCCACCCAGGCGCCCCTGTAAGATTAGTTTTAAAAAGAAAAACCATGGGCACCCGGGTGGCTCAGTGGGTTAAAGCCCCTGCCTTTGGCTCAGGTCATGATCCCAGGGTCCTGGGATCCAGCCCCGCATTGGGCTTTCTGCTCAGCAGGGAGTCTGCTTCCTCTCTCTCTCTCTCTCTGCCTGCCTCTCTGCCTACTTGTGACCTCTTTCTCTGTTAAATAAATTTTTTAAAAAAATCTTTAAAAAGAAAAACCATACACTCAAAAGTGTTTCCTGAGGAGGCTGGATCCACAAGGCCTAGTCACAATTCTGGGAAGCACCGGCGGAGTGACAGCCGCTCCCATCTAAACTGATAAACTGAACCCTCCACCCCGGGAGCATGGGCTTCATCAGACTCTGTATTCCCAGCACCTTAGGACCCAGAATCTTCAGGCCTCCAGAATGCCTCATCTAGAGAACGGAAAATACAAGCCTTCTAGAATGGTGGAGGTGGGGTATTTTCCTACCAACACCAAGGATAGTGAAGTGGTAATGTTGAGTATATTGTCCTCATAGTGGAGTCCTGATGAAGACCAATTACTCAGAATCTCTAAAGTGCCACAGAAAAGGATTTTGTTTAAAAATCTAACCCAAGCATAATCAACTCTGCGGTATCAAAGAGGAAAACAAATTCCCATTGTTGAAAGCTCTTTTCCTAAGGTTTTTGTTTTTTTTTTAAGAGTCATGTCAATCTTTCTATGTGATGTTTTAAGGTAAAAAATGGCTAAAGTGCACATGCACTTGGCAAAGCAGGGTTCTCTTATGGGAACCAACTACTAAAACCAGGAGATGACCACAGTGGCTGCTCAGCCGTCTTCAAAACCGAAGATTCTTAAGCATCTACACTCATATGGGGAGAAAAACGGAGCAACTTTAAGTTCCTCTCCTGGACTGCAGCAACCAATGTTTGGTTAAATTAAGAAATTTGAGTCTTTACTTCCTTCTTTTCTGTTCACATGCTCTGGACTAGAGAAAGAATTATCAAGACCTTAAAAGACCGAATTCCAAAAAAGAAAGGACAGTAAGGAAACTAGATAAGTCTTCAGCAAGCAAAAGTGGACTGGTCACACGGAAGCTGTGTGAATTAGAAGCAGCTTGCTCAGTGGGGGCTCCAAATCTAGTTTTCTGGATTCTTTGCCTCTACAGCCTCTCATGTATACCTCAATCTGAGCACATAGTGTGTTCATTGAGATGGTCTCTCCGTCTTTCCCATTAGACAGACTACACTTCTCACGGATGGGGATCATGCTGATCTAATACCCCCAGTGTGAACTCATTTAATACCTAGTACTGAGCACAAATTCTGGAGACACTGGAGGCAAAAAATAAACGCGGCTGAATGGCTAAAAAGGAAAACTGACATTGTGTGGCATTCTTGCATAGGTAAAAAGCATAAAGTAGTGGTAAGTGCAAAAGCCCTTATCCAAAGGGGTAAAATTTTCATAACAAAATGACTGTCTAATGGAATAATAAAAAAGTAAATGCCTAAGTAAGGTGGGGGAGAACTAGAAGACTTTTCAGCAGAAAGAGTCCCAGTTTACTCAGTTCACCCCCAAGGCAGAAAGCTGAGAATCCAAAGATGAGAAAGAGAGGCGACATCTGACTACCTTTCCAACTTAAAAGATACTTTTGAGTTCCCAATTCATGAGCCGGAAATCCCTAAAGCATAAAGGAAGCTCTGACTTCAAACACAGTCCCAATCACAGAATAATTAAAAGGGAAGAAGAGGGATGGGAGCACGTGTGCAGTGAGGCACACACGGAATTCTTCAGCGGAGTCACGCTACGGGTTCACCCTGTTCCAACCTTCTCCTTTCCAGTAAGTCAGGTCTGCCCTTTCCCAGTGGAATGGGTCATTCAGATCCTGACTTTCAGAGGCAAGCTCCGTCTTCAAAGAAGGTTTGCATGAAATAACCATATGTATTTGCAGAACCATCACTACCCATCATCATCTCGCTCACGCAGAGCACCGAGAAAGCCACTCAGTCTGAACGGTAGCCTGTATTTCAAATTGATGGGCGCTCGGAGACCAGAATGAAGCTTGTTCAATGGTTCTCAGCCCTGGCAGCACATGAGAATCACCTGGGGAGCTTTTAAAAAAAGTACTAGAGCAGAGTCTCAACCCAAACCAATTAAAGCAGAATTGCTAGGGGTGAGGTCTGAGCATTGGTTTCTTTCTTTCCTTTTTTAAAGCCCCGCAAGGAATGACTATTAATTCTCCCTCCCACCACAGCATAGTAAAAGTGGTTATTTCTTTTTTTAAGTCTTTATTAGAGATAAAAGATTTGCTTTAAAATACTCCACGGAGAGGGGTAGTTTTGATTATCTAAGATTGACAAAATGATAATGATGGTTGAAGCTGGGTAATGGATACACAGAACTCGATTACATTATTTGTTCTCATATATTTGAAGATTTCTAGAAGTTCTTTTATAAAATTGGCAGAAATAAAATCTGTTCCTTCTCCCCAAGTGAATAAATGTAATTTAATACAAAACTATTTTTAAGAAAACATTAAAATAAAAACTTCGCAAGTGACTAAGTACAACCAGAGTCAAGATCCACTAGGCTACATCATTGAAGAAGGGGCAAACCAAATTTAAAAACTAAAGATTCAAACAAACAGCAAGAGGCAATCCAGGTGAGAGAGATCAACTCAGGCTCAGCCAGATGGATCCCAGGGAGGGTGGCAGGCCTCCACTAGTGAATCACCATCTCCAATTCGTGCTATGCATATATTTGCCTGAATTTTGAGAATCTTTATTCTCAAGTAAACTGTAAATACACACACATATGTATGTATATTTATATATATCTGGGTGTGTACACGATTTAAGACAGAACTACCAATTATATTCAGCAGCATGTCATTTTTTTAAAAAACACTATTTGTGGAAACATGGCTCATGACCTAAAATGCTTTGGCCTGTGAAACAGTCACCCAGGAAGGCGCTCCTTAGGAGAAGCAGGTGGCAAGAGTGAGGGGTGGGAGTGTGGTTTCTGGAACCTTGCAAGCCCTTCGTCTACCTAAGTGATTTAGGGGCAGCGCTGCTCAACAGACTAGAGGAAACTCATATATCAGGTGTTGCTTATGGGAAGAGCCAAGAAAAAACAGCCATATCTCCAAAATCAGAGGACATATCAAAGAGACCCCCATCCCACCCCCAAATCCCCAACTCACCTATTCTTCTCCATTTCATTGTGAGTTGATCTGAAAGAAGGAACAGTAAGAAAAAAGTGAGATTCTTCTGCTCTTAAAGGACTGCTTCAACACCAATACAGTTATTTTAACTTCTTTCTCTCCAGAGTTGGCAGGAGAGAAAACAGAAAGGGAAGGAAAACTTAGTGGGCTCTGCTACACAAATCAGTTCCTTTGAGGAGTTAGATAAACGTAAATGTGTAAAATAGAGTTCAAGGACAAGTGGCCAACTTAAGAGGCGTGCAATCCCTGGTGGAAATGTAATCCATTTTAAGAAAGGAAATAAAAGGGGTCTATTTATACAAAGAGAAAAACAGCTGTGCCATGTGATGCGAATTCGGGTTCTAGAACAGTGAAGAAGCTTTCTTCAGGCTGAGGGTAGAAGAGTGGTGGTGTCATCCCCCTGAATCCTGCAGTTTTTCTAGATGAGTAGATACACCAAATTTTTATGCTAAGTTTCTTAACAATAGGATACAATTTTAAGTGGATAAAAATAATCCCTCATCCCTCAATCTTTCTACTCCCTGACATAATTATCTGATCATGTCCACCCTCCTGAAAAACGCTACTGGTGAACAGCTCCCAGGGATTTCGGGAAAGGGCTTCTAAAACTGAGCTCCACATAAAGACGATACGGATTGGTTTAAAGCTTCGGTGAGGGTGAATTGTGAAGTCTAGCTTTGCCACTGACTGGTGCTGTAGAAGAAATAAAATCCTTTACCATCTTGTCCTTGATTAACCCCTCTGTAAAATGGGAGTAAAAATTAGTGTCAATTATCTACTCAACACACATAGATCAATGAGGTAGCAACTGTAAAAGTGATTAGAGAGCCTTGGACGAAAGCTGTGGTGGATGTGAAATCCTGTTATTAAAGTGTTTATAGCTGACCCTGAATATAAGGCCTGGTCTAAGAATTTATAGACAGATTTCCACAGAAGTCACAGGAAGCCAGTCAATATGGCCACTACAGTGTCCTCCTCACACAACTCCTCCCTAATTATAAATTTGAGGAACCTCCCAGCGTTATAAAGGAGCTGAATCTTGACTTTTCTTCATGGAAATTCTCTGGAATCTAAACAGTTCAGGAGACAGTGCCCTGGCTCAGGCCAGAATCTTCTGGGCCTACAGAGAAATTCTCACGGTAATCACAGAAAAACAGGACCTCTGTGAATGCTCCACCACTCATTTATACCGGGGAGGCAATCACACCCAAGTTCATTCACACCAGAGAAGGCTGGTGGGGTGTGTGTAGGGGTTTGTAGTCTCAGAATGAGACATTTCCAATCCTGCAATAAAACTTCTCTTCCACAAGGCTCCTGGGACACCAATTTTTATTAATGAGGAAAACTGAGAAAATAATGACAGTATTTTAAGTTTTAGAGTATTTGTTTTCTAGGTAAAGGACCTCAAAATTGGTTACTGTAAAAGCTTTATATTGATTTGCTTGGTTTTCCCTTAGCCTTCTTCAGTTACATTTTTCTGAAGATTTACTTCCTGCAATGGCTGGCAGGATATCACAGTTAACAAGTTGGGCCCGCGCTACAAACCTTTGGCTTTAAAGCATGTGGCATTTTAGTTTTAACAGGGAATAACAAGTTCAAAGTCTGACAGATTTTTTAAATGCATGAAAGTATATGACAGCAGTTGGTCAGGATTTCCCTATTTAATTGTGGGCAAGGACCATCCCAGGAAGGTGGTGGAGGACAGAAGGCTGGGTATTTGAAAGCATATCATCTCTGATTACAGAGAATAGCATGCAGGGCACTCTTAGCTAAAATTTCTGGATTCTTTGAAGCTACATACAAGAAAAATTCTGAATCCCCAAGATAAACTTTTAAACAAATTCCATAGGAAGGACAACTCCTTCTAGACTTTGAACAGTTTTGGAAACTACAGATCTTATCTGATTACTTAAGAGTCTTGAACACAGGGACCTAGGTGCCTCAGTCGGTTGAGTGTCTGCCTTACCTCACTGCAAAATCCTGACCATACATGGCCTTGGAGAGAAGTCTAAATCAAAGGGGTCAAACTGCATTCTCTGGGGCGATGTCTCACTGCTAAGGTAAGGGTCATTCCTTACCTGATCACATTTAAACAAAACCACCTACTCTTGCTTCATGTTTGCTTGGTGCCATGTCCAGGTTTAATTAAGGTCTCTCTCAGAGATCCTTGCACCACTGAGGATATGACACTAATTCTTTAATGGTCAAGAACATGGGAAACTGTGATAGCCTCTGGTCTGTAACCATGGAAAGCAAACCAAACCCATTAACGGAAGACAGCTTTTCCAAAACTCAGTAGTTATAGCTATTTCTTCCATAATAGCACCGGATAGTAAAGAGAAAGAATCTGTTTCTTGGCTTGCATTTCTCAACTATCATTATTTTTCTTTCCTAATCACCTTTGAGGACCAGCCTGCTTCTCTTTCAATATCCCTTTCTCTTCCTCTCCCCACCACTGAACCTCTTCAAACTTTCCTATGAAACTTAGGGAAAAATAAAGTGCTAAAGATTAAGCCTTGACTAGCAGAGTGGACAATTCCTTCCAAATCATGAGTGGACAAGAATAAAAGTAACAAATGGAGTACCCTTTTCAGGAAAAATAAACAAAAAGGCTTCAAAGTTCTTCCAAACAAAATTCAAAGAATACTGTAACAAAATGCAACATAGCTAAATTGTTTTATCCCCCTGCAAGTCAATATTAACATTCTTCTTATAGGCCCTTAATACCCACACACAGATCTATTAGCTACCACCTTCAAGTAATGTGAAACATGGGAGGGAAAGGAAAAGCCACGAGGTTGTTAATTACCAGGTTCATCCCTCAGGTGCCTTCTTATTTAAGAGCTTAGCACATGTGTGTGGCTCACATCCTGTGGTTCTGCCAACACCAAGTACAATGGGAAGAGTCAAGGACAGAAGCAGCAGTAAGAGCAAGTGAGTTTTAGGTTTAAATGGGACCTCCTGGCTTTGAGTGGTCTGTATTATGCCACAGAGGCTAACCAAATACAGTTACTTGCAGCCAGGAATAAGGATTCTAAGTCAGTGATGAAAATGTGAATGACTATTGGAATGAAAGGTATAAGTAAATAGACCTAACAGATTTCCTAGCTAACTTATATTTTAAGGGCAAAGAAGGGAAAAAGGGGAAAGTAACATTAATAGAGTACATCATAGGTAGCATGAACTATACTCAGGGTTTTAATGTGATTTCACTGATCATTAACCACATACTTCCTAGTGAAATTCACAGATTTTAAGAACTAGAAGGCTAACATAAAAGGGTTGTGGCATATTAATATTTTAATATTAATTTTCCATCACCAAAAAGGCAGGTCTTAATCTCCATCATTCCTCTTTGCCACTATAAACAGATTTAACAGTTTATGAGACAAACCACTGCATTTCATTTACATGTCAAATATGAAATCTTACCACCTACACTAAATTGGATACTTTAGCATGTTTATAAAATCTTCACTATGAAAAGTAAAAGAAATGGATAATGTCCAGCATTTCCAATTATAAAAAAAACCTGCCTTTAATCTGATTTCTGAAGGCAACATATTGTCATTGTTCCTAATCTCACTGGAAGTTTCCATAGATTTTTGTTCCAAAAGGGAAGAAAAGCAAAATAAAGTTTAAAAGTTCATAAAGAAATGTAAAACACTTCCATTTCTCTCTTCTGTCTCAACTCAAACACAAGGGCTCCTTCCTCCAATGGCTTAAGACCATGTGTGCCTGACTGAATCATGATCCCTACTTAATGTATTTACTGGGTTATAATCACAACAGACAACTTCCATTCTGCAGTTTGTATCATCTGCAATCTAAAAGAGAAAGAGAGAAAGAGAAATATTTACCAAATTACCTGCTACTGCTGTTATTCTTCTTGGATTTGTTCCTCCGTTTTAAGGCATCTCTGTCCTTGTTATTGTATGGTAACATGGAGGCATAACCATGTTCAGCTTCTAGAAAATCGAAGGATCCAGTTAATGAATGAGCCTAGAACATTCAATATTCTCTCCCCTCTACAGTATTTCCTTTTTAAATTTTATTTTTCATTAAAAGAATATTGTGTTAAGAAACAAACGATGCAAGGTGGAATTCTTAGAACAATGATTTTTTTTTTTTAAAATTGTGTGAATACCCTCAGTTCGGAGCAGGTGTAAGAAGCATTCCAGCTGCTCATTGTTGAGAAAGACACAGCAAGTCGCTGAGCTCATGGAGCTTGGGTTCCCCACTGGCAACGTCCAGCAGGTTGGCGTGCTTTAAGTGGGACCAGCCTCGGGCGAAGGTGCGGGGCAAACACCCGAAACCCAGAGGGCGGGGAAGAGGGCGCGCAGGGGAATCGCTGCTCCTCCAGCTGGGAGACGGGGCGCCAGGCCCAATTGGGGGCCGCTCCGGACAAGCCCCGGTGGGGTAAACCAAGGGTCTGGCCGAGAGGACCCCAGGCACCCCATTTGCTTTGCGGTGGGGGGGGGGCAGCGCTCGGGACTCCGTAGGCAGCGGCCCCTTTCCCCACCCTCATTCATTGCCTTTGGGGCAGCAGCGGCCTCCCTTCGGACCGCGCGTGGGGAGAGCTGGAGGGGTTGGGAGCGCTCGCGGTCGCGGTCTCTGCGCCTCCAACCACCCCCAGAGAGGCTGGGCGCCCCTACCCCGCGGCCGGGTCCCTCAGAGCCCCCGGCCCCGGCTCGGGATGGACCCCTCCCGTCCCCGTGCACCTCTCTCCCGCCGCTCCAGGTAGTCAGCCGCCTCCAGCAGCATCTGGATGTTCATCCGAACCGCCGCCGCCATTCTGCACCGGGGGCCGGAGCCACGGGACCAACCCCCACTGCCCACGGGCTCGCCGCCGCCGCCGGACACCCGCGCCCTGCTGTGGACCCCGCAGAGCAGGGTTGAGAGAGCCTCTCTGCCGACCACGCTCGCCGGAAGCGGCGAAGGGGGTCCGGTGAGCTGGGCACCGCCGACACCGTGACAGAACCCGAAGAAGAGCAGCAGCCGCCACCGCCGCGGAGTGTTTATCTCCGACTCACCATCCCCCCGCCCCCAGGCCCTTCTCTTGACAGGCCCGCTTCGGCTGCGTTCCTCATTGGGCACCCTAAAGAATGCCCCGCCCCTGGCCTTGTCCGATTGGGGAAAAGCATTACAGCCCCGCCCCCTAGAGTCCGCTCCTCTCTCTGGTTGGTCACGCTTGACAAGGCCCGGGCTCCACCCCCCCTTTCCAATTGGTGACAGGATTCGCAACTCCGCCTCGTGCTCCTTCCCTGTTTTCCATTGGTTCTATGCCGACAACCCCCTTTTGCTTTGTTAGTATTGGCCCAGAGCTACAGAAAGCGAGCCACTTTGCCTATCTCCCATTGGTGGAGCTGGCTGAAACCTCCCAGCTACGATGACGCCACCATCCTTCGGGCCCAGCGAACCCTGAGTGGCTGGTGATCAGCGGCGCCGCCACTCCTCCCCTGATCTGGCATTGGCTGGGAGGGCTGACCTGGGCGCGGGCGCTGATTCACCGCCGCCGCTGGGCTCCGCTCCGTCCGGCCCATCCCGGCCCCGCCTCGGACCTGTTGCCCGGACCTGTCCCCGGGGAAAAGTTCCGAGAGCCTGCCGGTTATCCTTCGAGTGAAGGCTGGCACCGCGCGTCGCCTGGGCTCTTTGTCCTGCTCGGATTCCTGGCCGGAGCCCTTGGTCCGGCGGCCACAGTCCCAGAGGTTCCAGGCTTCCCAGCTCCCTGGCGGCTGTGGGCCCCGCTGCGAATCCCACTGAAGCGAGAGCGGCGCCGGCAACCTGGTGGGCCCGGGGCTTCCGCCGGCGCCACGTGGCTGTGGGGCTTGAAGGAAAAAGCTTGCCTTGCGTTGAATGCTCGCCGCCCAGCGTTTTTTCTCCTCAGAAAGCGGCGGAATCGGGCAGCCGTTTACAGCCCTGCGCGTCTCTGTTGGCACTCCCCAGCCTTACCCCAAGTGCAGGCATAATCACTCCCTCAAAAACTTACTGCATCTACAGAATCCCCAGCGTTGGATCCCGAGATTTTTTGACCCAAATCTCGTTCCGGGTCTTTCCTTCCCTTTTAATTTTAGATGAAAACACTAAAAAACAAAACAAAACAAAAAAACACAAACCCCACGAACGAACAAACTTCCTCTGTACAATATAAATGGTGTGTGGGGGGTGGGTACCAGTAGAAATACACAGAACTAAAAATTTAAGTATTATTCCCTAAGCCTATCAAGATTTATAACCCAAGTTATTGTTAATACATTGGCATCTCCATGTTAAAAAGGAGGAATAAATGTCTTCATAAGCTTGAACATATTTCATAAAGCTTTAAAAAAAAAAAAAGCTTGGGCGCCTGGGTGGCTCAGTGGGTTAAGCCGCTGCCTTCGGCTCGGGTCATGATCTCAGGGTCCTGGGATCGAGTCCCACATCGGGCTCTCTGCTCAGCAGGGAGCCTGCTTCCTCCTCTCTCTCTCTGCCTGCCTCTCTGCCTACTTGTGATCTCTGTCTGTCAAATAAATAAATAAAATCTTTAAAAATAAATAAATAAATAAATAAATAAAAATAAAAAAAAAAAGCTTACTGTTGGCAATACATGAAAATAATAGCTTTGCTATATGTCACCTGCATTATCACTAATCCTTAATATGACCCCATTAGATAGATTAATTACATTTTGAACACGAGGAAACAGACCCAGAGAAGCTAAATGACTTTCCTTGTCATCCATTTAGCCAGAGATGGAGACTGAACCTAGACTAGATCTGTTTCGCCTAGAGCCCATGCTACCAATGCCTTAAACAAGAGTTAAGAAAGAGATTTCCTGACTGACTCACAAACACTGACACTCAAACACTTGGGGGGAGAGGAAGAAAAACATGTAATCATGGGAATTTTTTCAAATGTGTCCTTCTTAGTCGTTGACAAATCCATTAAAATTAAAGTCAACAGAATTAACAAGTAGAATAAATGTAGTAAAGCATGCCTGACCTATAGGAAACATTTTCTGCTTTTAATGGTTAATTGAATCTAAAAGCTTATTTTTATGAGTGCTAATACACTGAAGATAAATGTATTAAAGAAAGCACAAAGAGAAATGAGAATGGGGATATGACATTTTTAACAAGTTTTTTTTTTTGCTTCAAGATTTCATTTATTTGAGAGAATGTGAGAGAGAATACTTGAGCAGTGGGAAGAGGGTGGGGAGAGGGACAGGGAGAAGCAGACTCCCTGCTGAACAAGGAGCCAGATGTGGGACTTGATCCCAGGACCCTAAGTCATGACCTAAGCCAAAGGCAGATGCTTAACCAACTGAGCCACCCAGGTGCCCCCATTTAATAAGCATTTTAAAATTGCAAGTTATTTGTAATACAAATTTGAAAGTCATAATGAAATGAGTACCATCCTACTAAAGTACTAAAACTGATAATAGTAAAAACACTTCATTATCTTAAATTTGGATTTTATATACTTTTATATTTTCTGTGACTTTATCATGAACATTCAGATTTCTTTATTCTTTGTCTTTTATCCTCAATTTTTTTTTTAGCCCAGTCTTATTTCAGTACCATATCCTTCCCTTTGAATCAATGTGATTGAAAACCACTATATAAAAAGGGAAGAAAAGGTTGTCAGAAATAGAAAATTAGTATTTTAAATATCAATGGGCTTATTTATTTTTTTGAAGATTCTTAAGTAATATCTGCACCTAACATGGGACTTGAATTTACAACCTTGAGATCAAGAGTTTCATGCTTTTCCAACTGAGCCAGCCAGATGCCCATTAACAGGTTTATCTTAAACCATGGACAAGGGGTGCCTGGGTGGCTCAGTGTGGTTAAGGCCTCTGCCTTCGGCTCAGGTCATGATCCCAGGGGTCCTGGGATGGAGCCCGCATCGGGCTCTCTGCTCAGCAGGGAGCCTGCTTCTTCCTCTCTCTCTGCCTGCCTCTCTGCCAAATAAATAAAATCTTTAAAAAAAAAATGGACAGGGGCGCCTGGGTGGCTCAGTGGGTTAGGCCGCTGCCTTCGGCTCAGGTCATGATCTCAGGGTCCTGGGATCGAGTCCCGCATCGGGCTCTCTGCTCAGCAGGGAGCCTGCTTCCTTCTCTCTCTCTCTCTGCCTGCCTCTCAGTGTACTTGTAATTTCTCTCTGTCAAATAAATAAATAAAATCTTTAAAAAAAAAAAATGGACAAAATACTAAGTCATATTACAATCACAGAATTAGATGGAACAATGGATTTTTTTTTTATCCCGTGGTGGTGGTGGTCGTGGTGGTGGAAGAAATTATCAATTAGCCAGTACCACCACCTAGGAATTAGTATCATGAATTTTCAAGGGTATTTGGTGCCATCTACTGGAGATCAAGTAGTACAAAACAAAGACTTTGTTTTTCTAGAGATTATTTTACACAAATGTACACAATGTCTACTTAAGATAATCTAAAAGTATAGGTTTTGAAGAAAGAAGTAAAAATCCTAAAACAAAGTATAAATGGTGACCCCGGCACCTCGTCCCTCAAACGCATTATAAAAAGCATTGATCACTAGACACAAATCCAAAAATAAAAAATGGGAATTCCAGAATGTTTGAACCTAAACTTTGTGACCAGGACTTTTAATAAAAAGTTATGCACGAATATGGGTTGTCGAACACTAGTTCACATTTCCAAGCAGGCATCAAGATAAACTAACAGGGATGCCTGGGTGGCTCAGTTGGTTGAGCAGCTGCCTTCGGCTCAGGTCATGATCCCAGCGTCCTGGGATGGAGTCCCACATCAGGCTCCTTGCTCCGCAGGGAGCCTGCTTCTCCCTCTGACTCTGCCTTCCACTCTGTCTGCCTGTGCTCGCTCACGCTCTCTGACAAATAAAAAAAAAGATAAACTAACGGACTTGGGAAAGAGAAAGAAAATGCTGAAAATGGGGAAGCATAAACACAGAAGGTATTATACTTGTTAGATAATCTTAACTGCATCTTTTAAAAGGCTAAGTAAGACCCAGCTTCCTTCCCTTGAGCGGCTTATGTTCCAGGATCGCATAGAATACTATGTAAACGCTAATGCCAAATGGCAGGTTCATTAAATGTTAAGGTAATTGTGATAGAGATGCCTCTTCAGTGAATCCCTCAGAGTGGCAGGAAGATTACTGTGGTATTAAAATCCTTAAATATCTAAAAAGTTCCAAACTTTTGGGAGTTTGGGAAAGGGAATTTAAAAACCCTACTTGTAACTGAGCTTAGGACCTAATCACTACGATATTAAAATAAATTTTGTTTTTTATGTTTCTGAGGAACTGATTTTATTCTTTGAAGTATAAAAATGAATGAAATTTGCTATGTCCATAATATGAACATAATATGTCCATAATATGAACCCCTTCTTTGTGGCTACTTTGGATGCTCTGATATCATATTATGAGATGATCTAATATCATGATACAAGCTTTAAAAACCTTTACTGCTTTCCAAAAATTAGTTACTCCATGAATATTTGTGACTTTAAAAACAGAGTAATATCTTAACAAAGTGGTAGTACATTTTACAAAACACTGTGGTAGCAGTTGAAAAAAGCAGAGGTGTATATATATTGGCATGGAAAGATCTCCAAGGCGGTGTTGAGTTAAATAGGCTGTAAAATGTTCCTATAGCATATTATTTATGGGGAAAAAAAAAAAAAAAAGAACCCAAACTATGTACTTTCCTCCTTTGCAACTTTGTTACATATACAAGTATATAGTCAAAGGTCTGGAAGGATACACTGCAGAGGGGCAACAGGACCAGGACTGTTCAAAAGGGGTTTAGCTTTGTCTTAAAGTTTTAAAATTTTTACAGGAAAAAATTGTGTCCACTTATGACTTGGGTAACTAAAGGTTAACATAAAGATCAAAGGAAGTGGTTAAATGAAAAAAAGGTTACTGAACTATTTTCATGGATTGAGCAGATATTTTTGGGTGTTTTACTCTGTGCCAAGCACTATGTGGTGCTGGGGCTACAGCAGCAAACAAGACAGAAGCCCTGATTCTCAGAGCTGGATGTCTGGTGTTTAAGAACCAGACTGTAATAAATGAATACAGTATGTCAAGCAGTGATAACTGCTACTAGGAAAAGGAAACTTCGCAGAACATATGAAGAAACTGGAAGCTTCACATATGCTGGTGGGAATGTAAAATAGTGCAGCTGCTTTTGAAAACAGTTTGACAGTGCCTCAAAAAGTCAAACATTAATATATGAGCCAACAATTCCACTCCTAGTTATACACCCAAAAGAACTGAAAATATGTTCATACAAAACTCTGTGTACTAATGTTCAAAGCATCACTACTTATAAAAGCCAGAAAGTGAAGTACAAATGCCCATCAACTGATGAATTGTAAAAATGTGGTAGATTCACAGACTATTAATTGACTTTAAAAAGGAATGAAGTAATGACACATGCTACAATGGGAACAAACCTTGAAAACATGTTAAGTGAAAGAAACCAGATATAAAAGGCCAAATACTATATGATTCAATTTATATGAAATGTACAGAAGAGGTACATCTTTAAGATTTTATTTACTGGAGAGAGAGTGAGAGAGCATGAGAGGGGAGAGGGTCAGAGGTAGAAGCAGACTACTTGCTGAGCAGGGAGCCCGATGCGGGACTTGATCCCGGGACTCCAGGATCATGACCCAAGGCAAAGGCAGTTGCCCAAACTGAGCCACCCAGGTGCCCGTTTTGGGTGCCAGAGGCACATTTTTAGAGACAAAATGTACATTAGTGGTTTCAGGGGTGGTGGGAATGAGGGTGGCGGGGAAGGATGAAGAGCGACTGTTAATTGGGTATGGGATCTCTTTGGGGTGAAGAAAATATTTTGTAATTAGACAGTGATGATACATAGAATATACTAGGGACGCCTGGGTGGCTCAAGTCATAGTCCCCTATGTTGGGCTCCCTGCTCAGTGGCTCAGTGGGGATCCTGTTCTCCTCTCCCTCAATCCCTCCTCCTGCTTGTGCTCTCTCTCAAGTAAATAAAATCTTAAAAAACACAAAAAACCCCCCAAACCCTGAATATGCTAAAACCCACTGAAATGGTACCACTGTAAAAGGGTGAATTTTTTGGTGTGTGAATTTCTCCTCAATTTTTAAAAATGTTAAAGTAAGTAAAACAGGGTAAAGGAATAGAGAGGGAAGCAGGGTTGCTGTTTTAGATAGGATGGTCAGGAATGATCTTATTTTGGGCAAAGACATAAAGCCACCCCTGCAAATCAGGGTGGAAGTTGGGGAGCAGAAAGGAACATTCCAGGAGGAAGAGCAAGTGGAAAGACTCTGAGTTACAGTCACACATGTTCTCAAGGAACAGCAAGGTCAGGAGCTTGGTTAAAGGAAGCAGCAAGGAGGTAAGACTGTGGGAAGCCAGGGTTCAGACTGTATAGGGTTGTACACTGCAGTAAGGACTGGATTTTATTATTTAAGAAGATTTATTTATTTATTTTAGTGAGAGACAGAGAGCAAGAGCAAGTGAGAGTGAGTGTATGGGGTGGGGGGAGGTGGGGTAGGCATGACAGAGGGAGAGGAGAGAATCCCAAGCAGACTCTGCAGCATGGAACCTGACACTGGGCTTGGTCTCATGACACTGAGATCATGAATTGAATTGAAATCATGGCCTGATGCACATTTTAAAAGGTTTGCCTCTGCTGCTTCAAGAGAAGCTATTGCAGTAATCCAAGCAAGAGAGATAACTTATGTTAGTCTAGATGGTAGGTGGTCAGATTCAATGTCTATCAAATCACCATGATGTATACTTTAAATAACTTAAAGTTTTGTATGTCAATTATACCTCAGTAAATCTGGGGGAAAAAAGCAACAGTTGAATGCAAAATATACTGAGGTTAGAGCCAAAAAGTTTGCTAATGAATGTGGGGTATGTGCACAAATGTGGTCAGAAATAGGCCTTATTGTGGATAATTTAAAGACAAACAGCTCAGGTGGCAAAACTCCAAGCAAAATAATCTAACTACCTGGGGGAAGGAACATTCCTGCAATGGGTATTACAAACTGTGCAACTGATGTAGCGTAAATTCTAGTATTTCCTGCTTTTATGGTTTGAAGAGCCTCAGCTTTCTCATCTGGGAAATGGAAATAACAGTACCTGCTCTATCTCTTACGGATTAAATAAATAAATAAAATAAACCAAGGTGCTCTGTGCACTGTATTATGCAGTACAGTCACACTACTATTATTTTCTTTGCAGGAAATGAATTTGCCAGGAAAATTTTTAAAGAACTACCAGGTGATCAAATCTTAGATGTAATAATGATTTATAATCCAGCTAAAAATGCTTGTAAAATTATTTACATACAAGGATGGTGATCATAGAATCCTTTTTTAAAGGTTTTTTTAAAAAGTAATCTCTATACCTAATATGGGGCTCTAACTCGTAACCCTGAGTCACATGCTCCACTGAATGAGCCAGCCAAGTGCCCCCAAATTTTTAAAAACAGCGAAAGACTTAAAAAAAAAAAAAAACAACCAATATGGGTGCCCATCAATAGGGACTACTATAGTCCGTCCTATAATGAGCTGTGACTGCTGCCCTTAATAAACAGAGGCAATGTTACATGCACTGGTAAGAAACAATCCTGGGGCGCCTGGGTGGATCAGGTGGTTAAGTGCCAGACTCTTGATCTCAGTTCGGGTCTTGATCTCAGGGCTGTGAGTTCAAGCCTGCATTAGGCTCTATGCTAGACAGGAAGCCTACTTAAATAAAAGATAAAAGAAATAATTTTAGGAGGTACTAGTAAATTAAAAAAGGACAGGTGCAGAATAGTGTGTAGAGTCTGCTTATATTTGAATAACAAAGATATGTACACATATACGTTTGTGTATATATGGAATATCTCTAAAAGGATACACAATTATCTCTTCCCTATATACCCTTTGTTCTGTCTGAATTGTGTTCCATGTGTTTATATTACTTACTCAAAAATAAAGTAAAATAAAATCTAACTACAGAACCTCAAATATCAGCAAGGTATGAAACAGAATGGGGGGGCGCCTGGGTGGCTCAGTGGGTTAAGCCGCTGCCTTCGGCTCAGGTCATGATCTCGGGGTCCTGAGATCGAGTTCCGCATCGGGCTCTCTGCTCAGCAGGGAGCCTGCTTCCCTCTCTCTCTCTCTCTGCCTGCCTCTCCATCTACTTGTGATTTCTCTCTGTCAAATAAATAAAATCTTTAAAAAAAAAAAAAAAAAGAAACAGAATGGGTAGTGGTTGTTATCTTTGGTATAAAAAGGGTTCCCCTCAACTAAGAAAAAGAAAAGCTTGCCAAAAGAAGCAGCTCCAAAGGGCACACGGGTGGCTCAGTGGGTTAAACCGCTGCCTTCGGCTCAGGTCATAATCTCATGGTCCTAGGATCGAGTCCCGTATTGGGCTTTCTGCTCAGCAGGGAGCCTGCTTCCCTCTTTTTCTCTTCCTGCCTCTCTGCCTACTTGTGATCTCTGTCAAACAAATTTTTAAAAAAATCTTTAAGAAAAAAAAAAAAAAAAAAAAGAAGTGACTCCAAGACTTGGAATAAGCATTTAAGCATTTCACACGAATGTATGTATATGTGTGTGTGTGTGTGTGTGTGTGTGTGTGTATGACCAACATTTTAAATGTTCATCCTCCTTAGAAACTGAACAAATTAAAACCAAATACTATTTTACCAGATTGGAAATTTAAAAAGTATTACACCTGACACCGGTGCCCATATATGAAAATCGAAATGCTTATGCTTTACTGGTGAGAGATGGCTGTTACCTTTCTAGCCATACATATATCAAAAGCCTTAAGACATGCACACACACCCCTTTATCTCACCCAGCAATGCCACATCTAAGAATGGAACCTAAGGAAATAATGCAACAAGTACAAAAAGATGTATGTAACAGGAATACTACTCACAGTTTTAATTAAAACAGCAAGTCATGGGAGGGAAGCCAATGTTTGCTCATAAAAGATCAGTTAATAAATTATGGTACAACCAAGTAGCTAAATTTAACTAAAAGTTAAGTTTCTAAATAACACATAAGTAATAAAAACTGTTCACAGTACATGGGAGAAAAAAGATCAGCAAAGGAGAACAGCATATAAATTCTGATATAACGGGTAGGGACAATAAATATATACCATAGGAGGCTGGAAAGATATATACCAAAATATTGTTTCTGGGGATAGATATAGGTGATTTTTGGCTCTTCTTTTTGCTTTTTGGTTTCTCCCAAGTTTTTATATAATAAGCATATATGGTTTTTAAAATGGGAAAAACAATAAATGGAGGAAATAATTGGGGCAAAAAAAACCCCCCCGTTATTTCTAAGTTACTAATGAAATCTAAAATCTATGTAGCGGAAGAAAACTGTGTAGGGGGAAAATTTTATACAGCAATACAAATATTTATCAAATACAAAAGGGTAGAAATATTGCTTTATTTGAGAAACTTACATCCAAATTACTTTTATGTGTTTAAAAAAGTCCTAACGTGCACCCAAGAAAACATATACAGATTCCACAATAATAAGAACCAAAAAATGGGGCTGACTGCCCCAAATGATATTTCCTAAAAGAAAAAAATGCAGTATTTAACTTTCCTTTTTGTGAGTCAGGGTATGTGAACTGCATACATCATAAATAAAAATTTTCTTACTTTACAAGGAGGAAGGACTGTGATCCTGTTTTTTATGCATATTAAATATGAAATACAAAATCCACTCTTCTGAACAAGGTAAAGGAAAAAAATTATTCTTTATCATTTCGGTTTTCATGCAATGAAATCCAAAGGTCTGTTGAATCCGCCTTTTCGATTCATGTATTGCCTATGATGAGAAGAGAAAACTCATTGTGTATTAAAAAAAATTCTGGACTCCTCTTATAAAAAAAAATAATATAAATCATCTTTAAATTGGCAAAGTCTAGGGCAAAAAGTATTCATGGTTATTTAATGCACATTAAGGATATTATGTCATTTTCAAGATAACCTAAAGCCTTTCAGATTTCTTTAAAATCCAAAGAGAAGGATAGAAATATACTTCCAAAATTATTTGGAAAGGTTCTACAGACTTTAAAAAAAAAAAAAAAAAGGTTTAAAATCCTTATTTACAGGTATAATAAGGAAATAGAGAAGAGCTCTAAAATAGGTACCCATCATGTAAATCTGATTGCATATTGTACTAGTTCTCCTCATTAAGACTTTCTTTGAAAATAATTTTATAAAGGGCCATTAATGATGATTCCTGTCCTCACCTTAACTCACAGCATTCTTAGATCACATTATACATATTCTAAGCTAATTGGAATACTAATCTTTTATCATTGGTGAAGGCTGAGAGAAAGGCATTTGAAGATGTCATTATGAATTCAGTGAAATTTCAGGTATGGATTGTTTATTTCTGTACTACTGATAAAATATGCCTTAATATACTTAATATACTCAACAGAAAAATACATTTGTAGCTGAAATCCTTACACAATCATTCTAGGTTAATAATTCAGGAGGGATCCAATTTAAATCTGTAAATGTAGTAAAATTAAAGCCCAAAGACTTGAGAATATGCTGTTTTGAAAAAAGAACAATGCTGAGTTTTAAAAAATTTACGCCAACAGTCTTCTCTGTAATAGAACTAATACTCTGTAATTAGTTCACATGTAAATTGGAAATTATTCTAACACACCAGAATATAAGCAAAGATCAAAACAAGGAACTATATGGAAACTGCTACATTTCCTACAAACACAACTATCTCATAAATAAATTCTTTCCCAAGTACCTAATTTTTATGATTAGTTCAAACATAGTCATGGGAGCTAAGCATACCTGTACTTCCTCTTCTGAGACACATTTATGGCATAGGCATTTACAGAACCATCCACCTTTTTCCCCTAGAGAAAAGCAATAAACAAATATAAAAAATGGGAAGGATATATTAAATGCCCCAAAGAGCTGGATCCTATAAACATACTCAAATGGCAAAATTCATTTAAGAATGGTGAAGCCCAATGAGAGAATTTTCAGATACTGATGATATTCCAAGAACTCCCATGTATTAAAACTCTGTTCCCATTTTTACAGTCACACATAATCTAACATATTCAAATATCCAAGCCAACAAACATTCATGGTATATATATATATTTCTATGCAAGGCATGCAGAGAAATAGGTTCTTAACCTTTTTTGGTCCAAGAATTCTTTGAAACCAAATACCACTTATGGATATTTTCCCTAGGAAAATTTAACTTGTAACCTTAGCTCACAGCTCAAATCAGAGCTGGAACAGTCACCATTCATTCAGATCTCCTTTCTTGCACAGGCCTTGAAATTTTGATTTTTCAATCAAGAATCAGAATACAGGGGTGCCCAGGTGGCTCAGTCGATTGACTAAACATACAACTCTTGATTTTGGCTCAGGTCATGATCTCAGGGTCATGAGATAGCCACACTTGGCTGAGGGTCTACTTGGGATTCTCTCCCTCGCCCTGTGCCCCTCTCCCTACGTCCCCTCTCTAAAATAAATAAATAAATAAATCTTTAAAAAACCCAGAATGCAGAATAACAGGTGTTAATGTTAAGTGTCACTTTTATCTTAGCCCTTCTTATGTGGCATCTACCTTCTTTTTCACTAACTCCTTTATGGGTCTTTTGATCTGGCCAAGTTAACTCATCATTTGCTGTTTCTCATGTCTAAACTGCCTTCTCTGGGGTGCTTGGGTGGCTCAGTGGGTTAAAGCCTCTGCCTTCGGCTCAGGACATGATCCCAGGGTCCTGGGATCGAGCCCCGCATTGGGCTCTCTGCTAGGCAGGGAGCCTGCTTCCCTTCCTCTCTCTCTCTCTCTGCCTGCCTCTCTGCCTACTTGTGATCTCTGTCTGTCAAATAAATGGATAAAATCTTTAAAAAAAAAAAATAAATAAAATAAACTGCCTTCTCAACCGTCATCCAAGAACCCCAACCATCTAGTTCTTATCCACCATTCAAGGGCCAATTCCAGTGGTTCAGCTGACAGAAAGCACCCTCTACCCTTCCCCAGGCTGTTAACTGTGCTTCCCTCATTAATACCTTCCATTTTCTACCTTCCATTTTCATGATGTATATACATGTTACTTTCTCTGAGACTGAAAGCTTCTTGATGGAGAGATACGGATATCAGTTACCTTTGCATTCTCACACCCTAGGCCACTGAACTTGCAGTGCTCAGAAAATGACTGTTAAATATATGAACACCAGAAATCAATGCCATCTCTTTCATACACATGTGACCTCCAATTCCCTCCCTCCCTCCCCCACCATTACTCATGGGAGTATCCCCTATCTGCATAGCACACTTACTAGGTATCTCTGTTAGGATAAAAAAAGAATTCTTTTCCACTGCCCTAAAGGAATGCACAGGTTGGGTATATATTTGAGGTGGAGCTAAAGTAAATGCACTTGGGGCTCAGTTGATCAAGTGTCTGACTCTTGATGTCGGCTCAGGTCATGATCTGGGGGTGGTGGGATTGAGCCCTGTGTCAGGCTTCACACTCAGTGGAGGTTCTGTTGGAGATTCTCTCTCTCCCTTTGCCACTTTCCTGCTTGCACTCTCTTCAAAACTGAATAAATAAATCTTAAAAAATAATAAATACATGTATTTGGTCTTACTTTTCTATTCCTGTTTTCACTATATTCTTGGGAGGGTGCGGAGAGTACAATTACTTGAGGTGTATAATTTTACCTTCCCAAAAAGAGAAAGCAGGCATGATTTCGAAAGACTGGCTTAGAAAAGAAAGTAATGATTCTAACTATTTTATTAAGTTCAATTCCTAAAGGATTATCGGTTTTTGAAAACTATTTGAAGAGTTGTACATTATTAGCGTGTTTTGATTTACATGCTGAAATAGAAAATTACCCACTAACAAACATAACCGAACTCTGAAACATTCTAGAATGTGAAAATTTAAGGGAAAGTAAGTGACCACACTGGTACATGAAAAAGTAGCACAGACCTATGATGAAATATCACAAGATACACCATTACTGAAAGGCAAATGAACAGAGAAGCTCTACAACTGATAGCCGTGAAACTAACTGCATATCAACTAGATTAACATCCTTGTAGATGTCCTTAAGGAAACAAATGACATCATTTGTTCTCATGGTAAGCCTTTATTTTTATGGGATGTATGAATTCTCACCTATTTTTTTCTTTTATTAAAGATTATTTATTTATTTATTTGACAGACAGAGACAGGCAAAGAGAGGAAGGGAAGAGCAGAGCACCTGATGTGGGGCTCGATTCTAAGACCCTGGGATCATGTCCTGAGCCAAAGGCAGAGGCTTTAACCCACTGAGCCACCCAGGCGCCCCTATTTTTTTCTTTTATAAATAAACACCTTCAGCACAGACTACATTTAAAAGTATGGCTCCAGGGTCATGATCCCACAGTCCTGGGATTGAGGCCCATGGGGGGCTCCCTGCTCAGCTGAGAGCCTGCTCCTCCCTCTGCTCCTCCCCACGGCTCATGCTCTCTCTCTCTCAAATAAATAAATAAAATCTTTAAAAAAAAAAAAAAAAGTATGGTTCCAGTTTCACATCTGATTCTCAGAATTTCAAACTTAACATCAAACAATAGAAACCTCTGCTCCAGCCCCAGCCCCCCAAAAATAATTCTGATAGATTCCCCTCCCTATTCTTCTAACAACAGCAAAATTACAGTTGCTTTACTTTGGAGATATTTTTGTTCACTCAGTGTACACATTAATAAACCATTTCACTTATAAACTACTCTTTGGCAAAACAAATAAGGATTTGGTGTACTCAAGGAAAAAAAACAGATACATAAACTGCATTAAATTCCAAAATGGGGAATAACCATTTGTGAGAACAAGAGCTCCTAATTTTCTTACCTCAAAACAGTCATGCCTGGGTATTCCTCTTAGGTTATATATACAATGTCATTTTAAAAACTTATGAGCTCTAGGGGCACTTGGGTGACTCATTAGGTTAAGCCTCTGCCTTTGGCTCAGGTCATGGTCCCAGAGTTCTGGGATCAAGCCCCAAATCAGGCTCTCTGCTCGGCAGGGAGCCGGCTTCCCCTTCTCTCTGCCTACCTACCTCTCTGCCTACTTGCAATTTCTGTCAAATAAATAAAATCTTAAAAATAAAAACTAAAATTTAAAAAAAAAGTGAGCTCTACACAATCACAACCATTAGTGAGAAACTTTTACAGATTCTGAGATTATCCCAATCCATTCACAAGATTTGGATTATTTTTGACATTTTTTTCTTAAGAACCTATTTCCATTTATAAAACTAAATGGACTTAAAATTCTAGAGAATGTTTTTAAATTATATTCTCAAAGAAAATATATATTCCTTCCACACATACTCTCTATTCTTACTAGCTCCTTCTCTCTCCTCTCCTCTTTCCACATCCTCTATCTCCCCTCCCCCCATTTCTCTTTCTTTCCCATCTCCCTATCTCTTTCTACGCTTTACCCCACCCCCAACCTATAATCCCTTCTCTTCATCATCATCTTCAAAAACCCTCCCTCTTTTTCCTCCCCCAGTTCCTTATTCTCTTCAGTATTATGATCAAGGTTAGCAAATTTCCTAGTGATTGGAAAATCACTTTCCAATTCTCCCCTCTTCTGAGCTTTAAGACATATATACAGCTACCCAATGTCATCTTCCTCTGCAGCTGAATTTCATTCTTGTTTAACAGCATTTCTCTGCCCTAGAACCCTTTCTTGGTTAATCCCATTTCCTAGTGTTTCAGCCTGTCACTTTGGAGTCCTCAAAGACTACTCACTCCCACCACCACCACCAAATCTGGCTCCTGAGTAGATTCAATATTCAGGCCTCAGTTCAGGCCTTCATCATCTTTCATTTGCATGACCCAGCAGTTCTCCTTGCCTCCAACCTAACCTGTCTCCTATCTGTCCTCCAAGTTGTCCTGGCTCATCTTTCTTTCTTTTTTTTTTTTTTAAGACTTTATTTATTTATTTGACAGAGAGGGATCACAAGTAAGCAGAGAAGCAGGCAGAGGGAGAGGGAGAAGCAGACTCCCTGCCGAGCAGAGAGCCCGATGCGGGGCTTGATCCCAGGACCCTGAGATCGTGACCTGAGCTGAAAGCAGAGGCTTAACCCACTGAGTCACTCAGGTGCCCCCTGGCTCATCTTTCTAAATGCACACATCATTGCTTCTGTTCCTCAGCACCTAAAGAATCAACTCTAAGTTTCTTAGCATGGCTGAGAGTATCAAAAGCTTCCACAATTTGCTCCCTATCCCACTTTCTTTTTTTTTTTAAGATTTTATTTATTTATTATCAGACAGAGATCACAAGTAGTCAGAGAAGCAGGCAGAGAGAGAGAAAGGAGGGAGCAGGCTCCCCGCTGAGCAGAGAGCCTGATGCGGGGCTTGATCCCAGGACCCTGGGATCATGACCCGAGCCAAAAGCAGAGGCTTAACCCACTGAGCCACCCAGGCGCCCCCCATCCCACTTTCTAACCTCATTCCTAGCCCATCAGCACCTCTTACTAGTCACTGAATTTGAAATTCCCACAACACACTATGCTCCTTCATGCCTACATACATTCTCATGAGCTCTTCCCTCTATTCAAATGATCTTCCTCCTCTTCATCTGATCACCCTGAAGATAAACATCAGGCAAACACTCCCCAAATTCTAATGGCAGCTTAGTGCTTCCTTCTCTATGCTCTCAATGCTCTTCACTTGAGTGAATGGAAGAAATTATGAGCAACAGTAAAATAATATGTTTAATTCAAATTGGAATGTTTAACTGGCTACATGTTTTACTTACTTTTGTGGAGTCAAAAGAGGCAAATCCCATTAATTTCATCATTTCTATTTCTTCCTCTGTTTTGCCCTCTAAGTCCTCCTCTGCAAAAAAATAACACAAAAATAAAATTTTTTTTTAACTCCTATCACTTTATATATAGACATCCCACCTTCCCGAAGTTTGTGGTATACCACTTTGCTTTTAGAAAAGACCTACATTAGGGGCACCTGAGTGGCTTAGTCAGTTTTAGTCAGTTAAGCATCCAGTTCGTGGTTTTGGCTCAGGTCATGATCTTGCAGTTGTACGATCGAGCACCATGTCGGGCTCTGCGTTCAGTGTGAAGTCTGCTTCAGATTCTTTCTCCCTTTCCCCTCCCTGCTTGTGCTTGCTTGCACACACACACTCTCTAAAATAAATACTTTAAAAGAAAAAAAAAAGACCTATGTTAGTACTTTTTTTTGCTAACCAAAAGAAATGTGAAGAGGATTTTTATTTTTTTTTTTTTTAAGATTATTTATTTATTTATTTGACAGAGAGAAATCACAAGTAGATGGAGAGGCAGGCAGAGAGAGAGAGAGAGAGGGAAGCAGGCTCCCTGCTGAGCAGAGAGCCCGATGCGGGACTCGATCCCAGGACCCTGAGATCATGACCTGAGCCGAAGGCAGCGGCTTAACCCACTGAGCCACCCAGGCGCCCCAAGAGGATTTTTATTTTTAAGAAAAAAGCAATTACTGTACTAATGTAGGTCTTTTTTGTTTTTTCTTTAAAGATTTTATTTATTAATTTGACAGAGAGAGACAAAGCAAGACAGGGAACACAAGCAGGGGGAGTGGGAAAGGGAAAAGCAAGGAGCCAGATGCAGGGCTCGATCCCAGGACGCTGGGATCATGAGCTGAGGCGAAAGCAGCCGCTTAACAACTGAGTCAACCAGGCGCCCCCTAATGTAGGTCTTTTTTAAAAGCAAAGTGGTGTACCACAAACTTTCAAAAAGCATGACTCTTTGCTTTATGCCATTTTAGCTTAGGAAAGGTTTCATAGGAAAGTTCAACTTTTGTACCCAGGGGTAGGGGCCAATGACATGGGACATGACCTGTATAAAAAGGGTGGTGGCAACAGATTAACAGTTATTTCAAGGTGCTTGGGTGGCTCAGTTGGTTAAGCTTCTGCCTTCAGCTCAGGTCATGGTCCTGGCAGGGTTCCCTGCTAGGCGGGGAGTCTGCTTCTGCCTCTCCCCTGTCTCTCCTCTCTGCTCATATTCTTGCTTGCCCCCCCCACTCTCTCTCTCTCAAAAATTACATAATATCTTTAAAAAAAAAGTTATTCCATCTCAGCAGCAGAGAACACACAAAAAATTAGCTAAAGACTTGGAAATTGGAAAAAAATTCCTCCTCAGTTTGGACACAGTGTAACTTAAGATGCCCAGAGGAAATATGCTCTCCATCCTCCATCAGAAGAGAATGCTTAAAAAAGGACATGCTTGGAGCGCCTGGGTGGCTCAGTGGGTTAAGGCCTCTGCCTTTGGCTCAGGTCATGGTGCCAGGGTCATGGGATAGAGCCCTGCATTGGGCTCTCTGCTCAGCAGGGAGCCTGCTTCCTCCTCTCTCTCTCTGCCTACGTGTGATCTCTGTCAAATAAATGAATAAAATATTTCCAAAAAAAAAAAAAAAAAAAAAAAGGGACATGCTTGGAGCCTTTGGGCAGGACCACTTTTAATGTCAGATACAACGCTACTTTTGAAGGTACTTCCAAAATAGAATATTCTCATTTTTAACTGTCCTTCTTATATCAAGAGCACCACAGAAAACCAGTAACTCACTAAGGTACAATAATAACAAAATCTCAATACCATATGCAATGAACACTAAAAAAACTAATACTTAAATGTCCCCAAATTATGCTTTTATAATTTTATCATGACTAAAGTTATATGAATACAGCTGTGTTTTTCCTACAGTTATTTATCTAATAACATTACCAGTAATCTGGCGTTCTTTGCTCTTTGTTTCTTTTGTTTCTTTCTTTTCCTCATCTCTTCTTTCTTTCAGTCGAGAAGGGGAAGGAGATGTGGATCTATGTCGTCTTGGGGACCTAATATTCAATAAGTAAAGATATCAGAAGCAGAGATATAACTGATGACTAGTGTTGACTGGCAAACATGTACATGAGCTCCAAAAAGGTAAAGGCTGAACAAAAGCCAGGTTCCGAGAATTCCATTCCCCATAGCAGAACAAGGAAGAAGGTTCTGCCTAGGCCCTCACTGTTAACAAAAAGCCAAAAGTGTAATTTATTGCTTTAATCATCAGTCTCAGTGCAGCCAGGGCTGAAAAAATTTTCTATAAGGCAGAAAAATAAGTTTCCAACAATTACAAACACACAAAAAAGTTGACTTAAACAGCAATTGATACTTAAGAATCAACAGTCCATTTCTAAGGTTCTTTCAAGATGTCACATTCTTGTTTATATATTTGAGTAAACCATCATCACCAAAAAGTTAGTAAAAACGAAACAGGGACACCTGGCTGGTTCAGTCCGTGGAACATGCGACTCCTGATCTCAGGACTGCGAGTTGGTGCCCACACTGGGTATAGAGATTACTTATAAAAATGAAATCTTAAACAAAACCAAAGAAATCCTAAAACCAAAAAACCCCAAAATACAAAACCTTTACTTCCTACTCCTGCCAAGCACCACGCTAGTGTTTTTCATGTATTATTTCTCACTGCCTCCTCAAGGCAACTCTATGGCATAGTGTGTGATTAACCCCGTCTTACCAATGTAAATGTTCAGTTTAAAATAAGGTGGGCTTAAGTTCCCCTCATTTCATCAAACTGTAAATTCCGTGTACGTGATAAAAACAAAACTAAGGGTAGCGACTAGTTTCTTTGGGGCTGGTACAACTTCTGGGTTGTTTCTGCACTCACCTGGAGCGTCTTCTGTGTGGGGATCGAGAGCGGCTCCTTCGCCGATCTCTCTCCCGGGACCGGGACCTTTCTCGGCGCCTGCGTTCTCGCTCACGGGACGTGGACCGGGACCGCCTGCGCTCTAACACAAACACACAAAATCTTTTTTGCAGAGGCAAAACATTACTTCAAATTTCTAGAGCAGCGCCGTCCGATGGAAATATAATGCCAGCCATTTCTAGGAGTCATATTGAAAAAATTAAAAGACACAGGTAGCATTAATTTTAATCTTGTTATTTGACCCAATATATCCCAACTATTCTCATTTCGCCATGTACGCGATATAAAAATTACTGAGATGACTTTTTTTTTGTGTGTGTGTGTGTGTTTAATAGGAAATCTGGAGTGTATTCTATACTTAAAAACAGCAGTTCCTAATTCGGACTGAGCACATTTTAAGTGCTCAATAGCAGTATGTGGATCGTGGCCT
This sequence comes from Mustela lutreola, assembly GCF_030435805.1. Lineage (NCBI taxonomy): Eukaryota > Metazoa > Chordata > Mammalia > Carnivora > Mustelidae > Mustela > Mustela lutreola. Next base: position 92,425,161 of record NC_081298.1, on the reverse strand, counting down.
CATTCAACTTTGGAGTCTTGACTAGTTGAAAGTGATAAAAAACCAACCAGACGAAGAAGAACAGAGGGTCTAAGTGAGATCTCCCGACCGAAGTCCTGTTCTTTACTTCCCACTGCCTTATTTATGGGGGTGGGTGCCAGAAGATATCACGAGATACGCTCCCTGGACGCAAAATTCTAAATATCGCTTTCCCTATTACATAAACTGGGAAGGAAACGAACGATGAGCATTCAAGAACTAGCCATTACCAGACGCTGAGTGTTATGGAATGTGACATTAATTCTCAGGCCAGTTTTTAAGGATAGGTAGTACTACCCCCATGTCTAATTACGGTCATTCGGCCTCAGAAGGGCCGGATGACTTGCACAAAGCCACCCAGAAATTAAGTGAGGGAACCATGGTCTGATTCTCAATCCTTCAAGTATAAACAGGTTATTGTATGAGTCTGACGGAGAGTCCGCGAAACTCTAACTCAGAGAAGGGAAAACTGCCTTCACACCGGAGGGCTGAAAAGTACAGGGATCAAGTCTTCGTACCCCCCCCCCTTCTCCTCCTCAGGAGAATAAGGCCCCTTTCTCCGCTGCGCTCGTACTTGGGGTGAGAAAAGGGAAGGGGGGCCACGCCTCTGACCAAGGGCCAGACCAGCCAAATTCCTTCTGGACTCACCCCTCCGTGGGGAGCGGCTGCGACTGCGACCCATTCGTAATCTTCCTTCGCCTCACCCTGCCCCGGAAGCGACTGCGCAACAACTTCCGGGAAGATCGGGTACTGAGCTTTTTATCGCCGACTGGAAAACGTAGACACGACTCTGGACAGTTCCGGTTGTAAAGGAGGGAGGATGGGCTGAGCCCGCCTAGAATCGTGCAGTCTGCCGGACTGCCACGACGTCTGAGCGTGGACGTTGTCACCTGAGACTCTCCAACAAGCGCCATACAAGCTCCATAGCCCAGTTTTTGAGTCCTGCTTGCAGATGCTGCTTGCCACCAGAAACTGAAGCCAGATACCAGAAGCCATAGACTCCAAACAAGACCCCTTGACACAGTTTTCCACCGGTTTGGTTCAGTTCAGCCACGTGCTAACCCTCCACATAGCCTGCGGCTCACGACATCTAATTGTAGTAACAGAGAACACAGCTATCAGTGCCATGATAGATCTGACTGCACCCATTTTAAGGGAAGAAAAGATTGGCGCACTCATTCTGAGACGTCTCCTCTCCACACCCCCCACCTCAAAAGCCCCAAGGTCCACTTGCTTACCAGCCCCTTAAGTACCTTAACCCCATAAAACGCTGACCATGAGACCTAATAGGAAAAACGTGCCTATAGAACACGAGCTCCCCTTCTCTATTCTCTAGCTACTGAATAAATTACCTGCTTGCCCTCAAATACTGTTTCGTTATTTGGCAAACGGTATTGAGTAGGAAAAAGAAAGAACAAAACCTTCCATTTTGGTAACAAGATTCTGGTGAGAACAGAGTTATCATCTCTGCTCCTCTAGCCCCGCTTTCCCAGTGGCTTCCCATCTTTGCGTCCATGATGGGCTTTAAAATGTGCTATTGAAGGACATTTGGGTGGCTCAGTTGGTTAAGCGTCTGTCTTGAGTCAGGTCATGCATGATCCCAGGGTCAAGGGATCAAAGCCCACATCGGGCTTGTTGCTCAGCAGGGAACCGGCTTCAGCCTCTGCCTGCTGTTCTCCTTGCTTGTGTTCATTTTCTTGTTCTCTCTCTGACAAATAAAATCTTAAAAATAAATAAATAAATAAATGTGCTACTTGATATTATATAAAGGCCTGGTAAAAGCTGTATATATCCTCCACCCTGATACAGTTCTCATTTTCCCATTTTTCTTTCTAGTTCTTGCCCACACCCATAAAATATTTTATACCAAACCAATTCTAGACATACCATACACAAAGTTTATGTTCATACAGGGAAGCGCTAGGATGGATCAGGGGTCAGAAGGAGCAAGGGGAAAACATGGGTGAGAGCCTTTATTGTGGTTTTTGCATGCAGGAATAGCAGAGGTGGGGAAGCCTAAGAGGTTTTGTTTGTTAGAGAGGGAGAGGGAGGGGTGGGGTAGAGGAAGAGGGGGACAGAGAATCTCAAGCAGGCTCCGTGCCCAGCTCTCAGCTGAGTCTGATGCAGGGCTGCATCTCATGGCACTGAGGTTATGACCTGAGCCAAAATCCAGTTGGATGCTTAATTGACTGAGCCACTCAGGCACCCCAAGGTAAGAGATTTAAGAGGTAAGAAAAATTTCAGTGCGCTTTGGGACATAGGGGCTATCCCGAGTTGTTTGGTACCTGGTCCTGGGGTCATTAGAGCAGAGCAGTATTGCCTTGGCTTGTGAAACTTTGATAAAGAAGGTGGTTGCACACCTATATACCAGAGGATTAATCAGTGAAAAAAAACACAAGTCTGCTCCTGAGTAATTTGCAGTCCAGCGAGGGCTACACACACCTAAATAGCGTGCAAGTGCATCTATAGGGTAAGAATTAGATACTGCAGGACAGGTCCCTAACGGTTTCGAGGGGGAGGATTGGCAAGAAGTCTCTATGAGGAAATAATGACCAAACAAGACCTGAAGGAGTAGAAATTAGCCAGGAGAATGGAGTGACATTTGTGGGGAGAGATGGAAGAGATCGTCCAGGTAGAGACTGAATGTGTGAAGACAAGAAGCAAGAAAAAGGAAATGTAGAGGCTGGAGTAGGTTTGTAAACTGGGGTTGTGGTGAAGAGTTATTGTGAGACAAAGGCACCAGGGAGTCTTTGAGGGCTTTCAAGGATGGGAGGGAATCAGATTTGAGTTTATTCAGAGAACTACTGATGTGGATACTTGACTAGAGGGGGTATATAATAGGAGGCTGGTAAAATAATCTAGATTGGAAATTACTGGCATGTTCTAAAATGGTATCCGTAGGTAAGGTGGAAAGTGGCTCTATTTGAGAAATAGTTGCTAAAATGGGAAAAACTTGATGAGTTTGGATACAGATGATGGGAGAATTAGAAGATTCAAGAATGACGTTAAAATTGAATAGCTAGATGGTAGCATCACTTGCTAAGATTAAGACATACATGAAAAATTCAGGAGAAAGATGATGTCCAGATCTGGACATGCTAATTTGAGGTGCCTCTGTGAACACTCAGGAGGAGATGCCAACTAGATGTGTATCTGAAGCTCACTGGAGAGATCCAGGCTGGAACTACAGAAAAACAATCAATCAGAGGGGCGCCTGGGTGGCTCAGTCAGTTAAGGGTCTGCCTTGAGGTCAGGTCATGATCCCAGGGGTTTGGGATTGAGCCCCATGTTGGGCTTCTTGCTCAGTGCAGTCTCTGCTTGTCCCTGTCTTGTGTTTTCTCTCAAATAAATAAAATCTTAAAAAAAAAAAAAAAAGAAGGAAAGAAAATCATCAGAATACAGATGTTCATTTGAAGCCATTGGAGTACATGAAATCTCCTGGTGCAGGTTCAGGACAAAAAAGGGCCCGGAGACAGCCAGAAGAGACTAAGATGGGTCACCAAAAGAACACTAAGGAGTGGACAGAGAAACAGAATGAGCCAGGTGTGAAGTCAGAGAAGTTTAAGAGAAGGCTGCTTTTTTTTTTTTTTTTTTTAAAGATTTTATTCATTCATTCGACAGACAGAGATCGCAGGTAGGCAGAGAAGCAAGCAGAGAGAAGGAAGCAGGCTCCCCGCCAAGCAGAGAGCCCGATGTGGGACTCGATCCCAGGACCCCGAGATCATGACCTGAGCCCAAGGCAGAGGCTTAACCCACTGAGCCACCCAGGCGCTCCAGAAGGCTGCTTTTTAAGGAGGAGAAAGTAGTAAAACAAAACAAAACAAAACAAAAAAACCCTCATCTAACCTATAGAATTTAGCAACAAAGTCTTTGTTGACTCAAGTTTTAGTGGAGTTGAGTTGTGCATGGGTTTTTAAGTGGAGACAGAATTTGGAGAACCCTTATGAGTAGTTTAACTGACGCAGGGCAAAATATGGCAGTGGGTGGAAGTAAATGTTGGAAGGTTTTTCAAAGATGTTGAGAAACTTAACCACATTTAAATACTGGTATGAGGGGTGTCTGGGTGGCTCAGTGGGTTAAGCCACTGCCTTCAGCTCAGGTCATGATCTCAGGGTCCTGGGATCAAGCCCCGCATCAGGCTCTCTGCTCAGCAGGGAGCCTGCTTCCTCCTCTCTCTCTGCCTGCCTCTCTGCCTACTTGTGATCTTTGTCAAATAAATAAAATCTTAAAAAAAATACTGGTATGAATGAGTCAGAAAAGAAGTAAAGATACAGAAGAGAAAGGGAAAAACCAAAGGAGTAAGTTCCCTAAAGGAGATCAAACCTTATCTGAGGGCGCCTGGGTGGCTCAGTGGGTTAAGCCTCTACCTTTGGCTCAGGTCATGATCTCAGGGTCCTCGGATTGAGTCCCGAATCGGGCTCTCTGCTAAGTGGAGAGCCTGCTTCCCCCTCTCTGCCTGCCTCTCTGCCTACTTGTGATTTCTCTCTGTGTGTGTCAAATAGATAAACAAAATCTTTAAAAAAAAGAAACAAAAAACCAAAACCTTATCTGGGAAACGAAATGGTGTGTTTCCAAAAGTCTCCTTCCCCTTTAAATTGTGGGACAGAAATGGGTTGTGCTAGGGCTTCCTTACTTACTGATCAAACTGCCTTCTCTCAGGATGTAGGTTACCCAGCACTGTGTATCTCTCAGCACTGTACCTGGAAGAAAATCCTTTATATTTCTGATAAACAGTTTGAGGTACCCTCATTCCATTTTAATGGAATTCAAGTGGAGTAGGATCAACACTTGTGACCACACTTGCTTTTAAGTTCCCTCCCCAACCAGACAGTAGTTTTCCAATAAAGGCAAACTGTATTTAAAGTATGTGTATACCTTACATAAGAACCAACATTAGTAATCTGTGACTGTCCGCAAATGTACTATTCTCTAGCCTTGGTTAAATTTTGTTTTACTTTGCTAGTCCTATTTTTAAAAAATCACCAGCTTTTACAAAAGTATTGTACTTTATCATTACATGTGGGTGCATGCCGCTGAGTCAATAATCTTCCCCCTAAATTAGATGCAGTCAGACCTCTACTTAACAGTGATTGATGATGTTTGAGGCTTTTTGCTTTTATATCCCTGCATCTGGACCCTGGGAAAAATGTCAAACTCTCTGGCTGAGGAGGAATTGTACCAGGTCTTTTGTGTTTTTTAGGTTCACGTTGCTTGAAATTATGAACCAACATTATCATTTCAAGTATTTGATCTACCATTGGCACCCCGGCTCTAATAGCTATTATTAACATGGGTTCGTCTTTAAGGGAATATAACTTTTGACATAGTTTCAACATAAATAGTTCAATATTCTGGACCAACTATTCAACAGAACTTTCTGCAACAACAGAAATATTCTATATCTATCCCATCTGATACTGTAGTCACTAGGTACATGTGGTTACTAAGCACAATGTACCTAGTATACTGAGGAAGTAAATTTTAACTTTTATTTAATTTTTATTAACTTAAATAGCCACAAGGGCTTCTGGGTGGCTCAGTCAGTCAAGCATCTGACTCTTAATCTCAGCTCAGGTCTTGATCTCAGGATCTTGAGTTCAAGCCCTTAAAAATGGGATGAGTGCTGCATGTTCTATTCAAGTGATGAATCACTACGTTCTGCTCCTGAAACCAGTACTATACTCTATGTTAGCTAACTTGAATTTAAATAAATTTTAAAAAATAACCAGAGTGATCCTTGGTAACCTCACTTTTGCACTTGATACTGAAAATTATGGATATATACTGGTAATCCCATTGAAAGACTTAAAATGGGATAAAATGTGAGCCACTGAACAGTTACTAAAACTAGTGACTACCACTGTTCATTTAATTTTGACTGTACCTTGCTAAGTTTCAAGGGAAATCCATTTAAAAAAAGGTATTTTCATATTCCTCTTTGATAATTTAGCATGAGGCTCTAGAATGTTTTCTCTCTCTTTTTTTTTTTTTTTTTTTTTAAGATTTTATTTATTTATTTGACAGAGAGAAATCACAAGTAGATGGAGAGGCAGGCAGAGAGAGAGAGAAGCAGGCTCCCTGCCGAGCAGAGAGCCCGATGCGGGACTCGATCCCAGGACCCTGAGATCATGACCTGAGCCGAAGGCAGCGGCCTAACCCACTGAGCCACCCAGGCACCCCTAGAATGTTTTCTCTTAAGGACTGCTATTTTACTTTGAGTAAACTGATGCTAAAAACCAATTTACTGATAATAATTATTAATGGATAAATATAGTTTTCTAGCCTTAGTAACTGAAAAAAAAAAAGATCTGGCAATGGCTATGAGACAAAAGGCAGTCAAACAAAAGCTTTCATATAATGGTTTATATGATACTTCAGCTGATACTATTAATACTTTATGGAAAATATGCCTATTGAAAAGAATGAAAAGTTGCTGCTAAGGAAATAAAAACAAAAGCAAATTTCTACTATCAGTAGCTGACAAATTATCAATTTCTCTGATGAGAACACAACCTACTTGTGACTGAAGAAATAGCTCTTATTTGTGGATAAAATTCAAATAACCACATAATTCAAATTAAGGTTCTTTATATTTTTTAGCAAGGAACCTCTGATGCTAGAATAAGACAGAGAAAAAGCATCTCATGAAAGATACGTTACAGCCAAATATAAAAACAAGAAAAGCAGCCTCTTGATATAGCTGAATTATTGTATTTAAAACATTTAAACTAAGGGGCACCTGGGTGTTCAGTTGTTAAGCGTCTGTCTTTGGCTCAGGTCATGATCCCAGGGTTCTGGAATCAAGCCCCGCATTGGGCTCCCTGCTCAGCAAGAAGCCTGCTTCCCCCTCTCCCACTCCCCTTGCTTGTGTTCCCTCTCTCGCTGTATCTCTGTCAAATAAATAAAATCTTTTAAAAAAATAAAAAAAAATAAAATAAAACATTTAAGCTACAGTTTGGGGGTGGGAGAGGGAGAGGCATTTAAAAGTTTCCTTTAAGTCAAAGAGGATTAATTTTGAAAGGAGAAAAGCAACTTATGAACCTATGGGCAAATTACTGAGGATGAAAAACTATCAAATTCTAGAAGTTAAATCTAATTGGGAAAAAAATCTAACTAGAAAGAGAAAAACTCTGTTTTCAACAGAAGTTTGTTTGTTTGGTTTTGGTCCATTTTATATAAGAGCTTATTTATTCTTTTTCCAAATGGGTATTTATTATTTGTACAGACACATAGAAATGATTCCCAATTTTAAAAACATACTACAAATATACATTAACCACAAAAAGCATTTACTCTCACTGGAAAGAAGAGGAGCATGGCTATTTGCAAAATAGCAGTGAACACAAGAAGGAAACATAAATCATGACAAGTGTACATCCCATTTGTGACAAAAATAAGTTCTATTTTTACATTAATGCTTTACTGTAAGCTTCTATATGAGATCCTCTGACCTTATTTACATATACTCTGAAATTTCTATTAGCATGTATAACTCAAAGGCACTCAATTCAGAAGTTAAAAGGTCCTGAGCTTAAGTGGGAAATAGGATTCCCAACCAAAATTTGAACATAAATAATTCTGAAGATTAGAGAATATGAAAATGTTTAAAGTGTAGTATTTGATACATAAATAATCCATGACCTAAGAATAAAGTACAGAATGTCAAAAAAAAAAGACCATGTAAGGCAAAGAAATATCCTCAGGTTCCAACTGATTTTCTCCCCTATTCAAGTTCATTTGAAAGTCTAAAGCTGATTTTGTTAAAAATCCTGTAAAACCTAAATTAAAAGCAAAATAAAATAGCATGAAAATGCTTACGTTAAATAAAAAATTCCCCAGCTTTGTCTCCAAAACCACAAAAAAGTATTTAATGATTAAAAATAAGTACAGCTTGGAGGGATATCAGAATATGAGGAGGAATCATAAAGAGCATTTGAAAAAATTAAAGGACAGCTTTGAATGCACCAACTGAAAGAGGATTTATAATTTGCCATTCAATTGTTCCTTTAGCGTTCTTTTAGCCAAATAAAAATAAATTTACAGATAGGTAACTGACATTCACTAACATTAGGCAGGATCAAGGTTTAAACTAAAAATTAACCCTATATTGGGCTGCAATGTGAATTTACCTACAGCAATTTTCTACTGATGCTTAAAAATTAAAAGCATGAGTCAACATCTTTGTTACAAATGGTTCAACAGATATTTTCTTGGCTTTAAAATGTTTTTTTCATGTATGCATAGAAATGTGATGAGCATAAGAATAGTCTTCTGTATTATCTGTACAGTTCATAAGGCCTTTGTCATTGTTAGTCACCTTAGATGTGAATATCAGTAGGGCCATTAAATTAAAGCTGGCCAAAAAAGTTTTCAAAGTGCTACTGTTTCCAACTGATGAGATCCTCAGTTTTCTGCATTTTCTGGATGACGATTATTTTCAGTTCTTTTTTCTGGCGATATATACAAGAAGTTACAGCAGATGTATAAAGGGAAGATCAGAAGTCTGCTGTCCAAGTTCATCACTACTTGTTCCTATAAAACAAATGTATAGCTTTAATGACAAGACAAACAGAAAACAGAACACCAAACTGTTGAACTTAGTAAACTGCAGGAGATCCCATGGTGGTTAAGAGTTTGCATCTCAAGTCTCAAAGTCATTGTTCTAATCTTGAAACTCCCATCAAGTAGCTGTGACACTGGGCAAGTCAATGACTTGTCAACTGCAGCTTCCTTACTATAAAATAAATAAAACTACCCATCTCACATGATTATAGTGAGAATTAAATGAGACAATGCACACAGAGGACTCAGCAAAGCTGGCCAAGTATGAAATACTCAGTAATGGGAATTATTTTCACTACTGAAAAATTTCTATCAAGTACCTACATATTTTATGAACAGATATAGTCAAGAAATAAATGGCAATTTGGCTTCATTTCCTGATGGCCTTTAGGTAGAGCAAATAAATGGAAAGAAGGTGGGAAGCCATTATTAGCACCAACAAGCATGGTTCTCATGTTCCCACTCTTGTCTGAGATTTTCCACTGTCTCTAATGCAAACATATGATTTGTTTCTTGGAATGTAAAATACATTATCCTGTAAAACTTTCAGGCTCAGTTACATCAGTGCACAAGAGAATGCCCTGAAATCTCACGGAGACAGGATTTGATCCTATACCTGAGAGCCACAAATATAACCAACTCTCATTCTACAGATCTCCATTTGGAACCCTGTATGAACAGCATTTGGTGAAAAGAGTGAGCCTTTAGAGTAAAAGGAGCAGCACTGGAACTTCTACTTTTTGAATCCTTAGATAGATTTTCTGCAGTAATTTACATTAGTTTTGCCTTATTTTATGTATTTTGAAGAACACACTATTAAATATTAAACACTGTTTTTTATTTTTTACTACAGAAGATGCTCCTGCAATGGAGAGAGATTAACACACTGGAACATGTGAATGACTGATGTAGGCTTAATTGGATATGACTTCTGTATTGGGGGAAAAGCAAGAAAAATTGGATAAAGAAGGTAAGGAACACACACACATGTGCGTGTGGTATCTCCATATACAAGATAAACTGGATAAAGAGTGTAAGGAACACGTGCGCGCACGCATACACACACGCGCGCGGTATCTCCATATACCCCCAAACAGGGAAAGTGGTGTTTTAAAAAAAATGTTAGTGAATGAAAAGGGTGAGATGATGGGTCAAGTGAGGCAATCACCTGGGCTGATGGTATTAACAGGGTTAGCAGAGAGAAATGATGTCAAACATAGTTGGTCTTTAGAACCTTGAGTCAGCCTGGCCTAGACAAAGTCTGTAGCTACAACCCAGGTGAAGACACACTTACAAAATTTGTTGAGGACATTTGTTTTGTCAATTTGTGTATTTGATGATAAAAACCAAGATTCAGTGTTACAAAAAAACAAAAACTCCTAGGAAGATTCTAGTATTTCAATATAGTTAGGGCTGGGGGTAGGGGTAGGTCTAAGTGCCAACTTTTGGATAAGAGGGGAGCCATGTGGACATTACTTGAGAGCTGGAAGGACAAACTGATTTCTGAGTATTGGGTTGTACTAATTCCCAATTCCTATCCCCAAACTAGACAGATTTAATCTTGGCTTTATTAAACCTTTAATTCCACGTGAGAGCTCAGTTTATATCTATGTTCGCACTGAAGCACCTTAAGTTCCATTTTCTTTCCTCCACGACAGAGTGGAAGCTGAGAAGCCCACAGACAACAGCATCAGACAGAGTGGCAGCATCTTCCTAGGTTTCCATTTCTACTTCCAGACTAATTACTTCTCCATCTTCACAAATCCCTGCTTCTCTGAGGCTCACCACCTATTCTGTACTAGAGCTCCATTGCTGCTCCACATGCTTCATCTAGGTCTGAATTCTAGGATCTATGCACGTAACTCTCCACTGTAAGTCTTCACTTAGCTATAAAGCAGCTCCAATTCAAATCATCAGCTACTGGCTACTACCTCTTCTTTACGGGTCATCTCTTTCACTCTTGCAATTTGACTCTAACTCCCCATCCTAACTCTTGAATGTCTCACCAGGTTACTTTTTTTGCCCATCCCTCAAGTACCAGTGTCCCCTATGTTTCTGACCTGTTAGACGCCCTTACGTATTCCCTAGAAGGTATCTCATCCAGTCATTATTTCTTCCCCAGGCAATGCCTGTAAACCCCAGAAGCATTTATCCCCCACCAAACACACTTTTACCTCAATGCCCTCAAATTAAATATGGCTTAAACCGAATTCATCATCTTTTCACCCATACTTGGAAATGTTCATTTTCCTTCCTATAATTCAAATCAAAGGAAAAACTACTATAAATCAAGACAGTAGGAACATTAAAAAAAATATATTTTATTTTATTTATTTATTTGTCAGAGAGAGAGCACAAGCAGGGGGAGCAGCAGAGGGAGAAGAAGACACCCAGCTGAGCAAAGAGCCCGATGTGGGACTCAATCCCAGCACCTTGGGATCACGACCCAAGCTGAAGGCAAACCCTTAACCAACCAAGCACCCAGGCGTCCCTAGGAACTATCTTTAACTACTCTCTTACCTTCACACAATTAGGCACCAAATTCTATCAACTGCACTGCTTTATTTCTAGAACCCATCAACATGTCTTCAGCCCCACTGCTACCTTCCTTAAATTAAGGTTTTCATCCTTTATCTGGATTATAGCAATAGCTTCAAATCACCTTTCACCTATTACCATGTCTCTAATCCTTCACACACATTGCTGAAATCCTTCATCTAATGCAAATCTAGTTTACATAGTTCTGTAAGACAGCCAGCCATAAAATATACAAAAATCAGGGGTGCCTGGGTGGCACAGAGCCTACCACCCAGCAGGGACTCCAATGTTTCTGAATGAATAACTCAAGAAACACTTGAAATACAACTATTATCTTGGCCTGGTGTTTCCAAGTCTCTAGCTGCTTTGAGCCATGACAGAACTTTTTATGAAGTTCCAGGTAGAAGTAAAGACAGCCATTGCTCATGCAGTTCCAGAGGGTGCCAGGGGAACCACAGAGTTCTACTGAAGGCAGATTTGAATTTTTCTTATTATATATATCTACCTTCTCAAATATTATCTACCATGTGAGAGAGTCTGCTCTGTTGTTAGAACTGCAACAAGTGGAGGATCCTCTGTCAGAATGTGATTAAAGGAGTTCTCATACAGGCTATGTGAGGTTAGAACTATCACTTCAAGGTTCCTTGCAGTGCTAAATTCTGATATTCTGTCAGAGGCTCTTTGGTCTAAAGAAAACAGCTAATTTCTAATAATTTATGTGAACTATGGGCTCTGAATGCCTTACTAAAACAGTATGTCCCTTGGAATAATGATTAGTTTTAATAGAAGTAAACTTCCTTAATATTTTTTAAAGATTATTTATTTAGGGGCACCTGGGTGGCTCAGTGCATTAAGCCTCTGCCTTTGGCTCAGGTCATGGTCTCAGGGTCCTGAGATCAAGCCCTGCATCAGGCTCTCTGCACAGCGGGGAGCCTGCTTCATCCTCTCTCTCTGCCTGCCTCTCTGCCTACTTGTGATCTCTGTCAAATAAATAAATAAAATCTTAAAAAAAAAAAAAGATTATTTATTTACTTGGGGGGGCGGGGAAACTTGCGAGAGCACTCGCTCATGTGAGCAAGACACAGCATGTGTTCCCCCGAGGAGCATCGGGGAGAAGCAGAGGGAGAAGGAGACAGCCCACTGAGCAGGGAGGGGCTGCGGGGCTTGATCCCAGGACTGAGCTGAAGGTGTTTAACCGACTAAGCCACCCAGGTGCCCTTAAACTTCATTAATATTTTAACAGCTCTCACATTTCTTTTCAAAAATGGTTTCTTTTCTCATTATGACATTTTGGAAGTTCAGCATGCATGTGATATATGAAGAAACAAATTAAATAAACAGCTTTAGAGAGTGTTTTGGGAACATTACAGATGCTTGCTACTTTAGAAATCTTTTGTGCTAGAGGACAATGTTCTCTTTAATATTCAGGAACTATTGCAGACATACTGGATTATCTTCAAAGTGTTTGCTATTAATCTATAAATAAATGCACTTATGAACACAATGGATAAAGCAATTAAGATTCCTAACTTTTTAAAGAAGTTATTCAGGATAAACAATTATTTACCAATTATCAGTTTTTCCCTGCCCCTCAAATCATATTTTGTTTTTTCTTTTTTTGTCTTAGCTCTACTTCTAATAAAATGGGGGCAAATTATGCATATGTGAACATGGTATTTCCATTTCTACCTTCAAAAAACTTTTCAATCAATCTGGGGGCACCTGGGTGGCTCAGTGGGTTAAGCCTCTGCCTCCGGCTCAGGTCATGGTCTCAGGATTCTGGGATAGAATCCCGCATCGGGCTCTCTGCTCAGCAGGGAGCCTGCTCCCCCACCCATCTCTGCCTGCCTCTCTGCCTACGTGTGATCTCTCTCTCTCTCTCTGTCAAATAAATAAATAAATAATCTTAAAAAATAAACAACAAAAAAACACTTTTCAATCTTTAAATCAAATGTTAATTCTACTTAAGAATTTTTAAAAGAGGATTCGAAAGACAAATCTTATAACCATACAATAGAAAAGTAATCAATAGAGCTTGAAGTCCGGAATTGTGATGCCACCAACTTTGGCTTTCTTTTTCAATATCCCTTTGGCTATTCGAGGTCTTTTCTGGTTCCATATAAATTTTAGAATTATTTGTTCCATTTCTTTGAAAAAGATGGATGGTACTTTGATAGGAATTGCATTAAATGAGAAAGGGGAACCCTCCTACAATGTTGGTGGGAATGCAAGCTGGTGCAGCCACTCTGGAAAACAGCATGGAGGTTCCTCAAAATGTTGAAAATAGAACTGCCCTATGACCCAGCAATTGCACTACTGGGTATTTACCCTAAAGATACAAACGTAGTGATCCAAAGGGGCACGTGCACCCGAATGTTTATAGCAGCAATGTCTACAATAGCCAAACTATGGAAAGAACCTAGATGTCCATCAACAGATGAATGGATCAAGAAGATGTGGTATATATACACAATGGAATACTATGCAGCCATCAAAAGAAATGAAATCTCGCCATTTGCGACAACATGGATGGAACTAGAGCGTATCATGCTTAGCGAAATAAGTCAAGCAGAGAAAGACAACTATCATATGATTTCCCTGATATGAGGAAGTGGTGATGCAACATGGGGGCTTAAGTGGGTAGGAGAAGAATCAATGAAACAAGATGGGATTGGGAGAAAGACAAACCATAAGTGACTCTTAATCTCACAAAACAAACTGAGGGTTGCTGGGGGGAGGGGGGTTGGGAGAAGGGGGTGGGATTATGGACATTGGGGAGGGTATGTGCTTTGGTGAGTGCTGTGAAGTGTGTAAACCTGGTGATTCACAGACATGTACCCCTGGGGATAAAAATATATGTTTATAAAAAATTAAAAAAAAAAAAGTAATCAAACATACCTGATCTTTTTCAAGTGTAAGTATTTGATAGCCAGTTGTTCTACTACATATTAATTTTCCACTACTATCAAAAGAGGCCAAACGTAATCTAGGATTAAAAAAAATACAAATTAAAAAACAGACATATGGTGCTCAAACCCACAACCTAAAGATCAAGAATCTCATACTCCGGGACGCCTGGGTGGCTCAGTTGGTTGGACGACTGCCTTCGGCTCGGGTCATGATCCTGGAGTCCCGGGATCGAGTCCCGCATCGGACTCCCGGCTCCATGGGGAGTCTGCTTCTCTCTCTGACCTTCTCCTCATTCATGCTCTCTCTCACTGTCTCTCTCTCAAGTAAATAAATAAAATCTTTAAAAAAAAAAAAAAAAAAAAAAGAATCTCATACTCCGAAACATATGATTTTTGAACCACAGATTAATTTAAACAAGACCTCCCTCACTTTAATATTTACTTTTCTCTTCCATATACTTTAATTTGATAAAAGATTTTATAAGTCTCTTCCAATTCTAAACTGATCCCCTTAGAGATTTGTAAGGTGTGCTATTATACATATCTGGGATTAATTTATCTGTGTCTTTTTTATTGTGGTAGAATATACATAAAATTTACCCTTTTAACCATCTCTAAGTGTATAATTCTCGGCATTAAATACATTCACACTGTTCTAAAATCTCACTGCCATCCATCTCCAGAACTTTTTTTATCTTCCCATCTGAAAGTCTGTACCCAGCAAACACAAACTCCCCATTACCCCTTCCTTGGTCTGGGACAACCACCATTCTACTTTCTCTATGAACTTGTCTACCCGAGGTACTGCATGAGTGGAATCACGTAGCATCTATTCTTTTGTGACTGGCTTATTTCACTTAACATAATGTCATCAAGGCTCATGTTGGTGCATGTGTAAGAATTTCCTTCGATTTCAAAGCTGAATAAAATTCCACTGTAGGTACAGACAATATCTACATGGACATCCTTGATGGACAATTGGGTTGCTTTCAATTTCTGGTCATTAAATAAGGCTGCTGCAAAAATGAATGTACTAATAATATCTTTGTCAGTCCCTCCGTACAATTCTTTTATCTATCTATCTGTCTATCTATTTATTTAAAGATTTTATTATCTATTTGAGTGAGCAAGAGAGCACACAGGGAGAGGCACAAAGGCAGATGGAGAAGCAGACTCTCCACTGAGCGAGGTTCTGACATGGGGCTTGATTCTGGGACTCCAGGATCATGACCTGAGCTCAAGGTAGACACTTAACTAAGTCACCCAGGTGCCCCCCTTCTTACAATTCTTTTGGGTAATACCCAGAAGAGGAATTGCTGGATCATATGGTAATTCTATGTTTAATTTTTTGAGGAAATGCCATTTCATTTTCCACAAAAGATACACCATTTTACATTCTCACTAGCAACGAACAAAGGTCCAATTTCTCCACATCCTCATCAACACTTTTTGTTTTTTTAAAAGATTTTATGTTTATTTATTTGTCAGAGAGAGAGAGACAGAGAGTGCACACAGGCAGGCAGAATGGCAGGCAGAGGCAGAGAGAGAAACAGGCACGCCGCCGGGCAAGGAGCCCGATGTGGGACTCGATCCCAGGACACCAGGATCATGACCTGAGCTTAAGGCAGTAGCTTAACTGACTGAGCCACTCAGGCATCCCTGTTTTGTTTTTGATAATAACCATTCTAATGAGTTTGAAGTGGCACCTCATTGTGACTTTGATCTGCGTTTCTCTAATGATTAGTGATGTTGAGTATCTTTTCAAGAACGATCCTTTCATGTTTGAAAAGATGTGTATTGGCCATCTGCAGATCTTCTTTGGAGAAATGTTTAAATCCCCTGCCTATGTTTGAATGAGGCTGTTTGCTTTTTTGTTGTGGAGTTTTAGGAGTTCTCCAGGTATACAGGATATTAGCTCCTTATCAGATACATGGTTAGCAAATAATTTCTCCCATTCTCTCCACTGCCTTTTTACTCTTGTTGATAGTGTCCTTTGATACACAAGAGTTTTAAATTTTGATGAAATCCAATTCATTTTTTTTCTTTTGTTGCCTATGCTTTGGTGTCATACTGAAGAAATCATTGCCAAATCCAACGTCAAGTTTTCCCCCAGGGTGGCTCAGTCATTAAGCATCTGCCTTCGGTTCACATCATAATCCCTGGGTTGTGGGATCGAGCTCCACAACGGGCTCCCTGCTCGCAGGAAGCCTGCTTCTCCCTCTCCCACTTTCCCTGCTTATGTTCCCTCTCTCACTGTCTCTGTCTCTGTCTCTCTGTGTCAAAGAAATAAATAAATAAAATCTTAAAAAAAAAAAAAAAAAAAAAAGCTTCCCCCTATGTTTCTTCCAAGAGTTGTTTTATAGTCTCAGTTCTTATGTTTAGGTCTTTGATCAATTTTGAGTTAATTTTTGCATATGGTGTAAGGTAAGTATAAATAAATATATGACTTTAAAAAATTTCCTCATAAAGCTATTTTCCAACTTGTCAGCATCCTCTCCAGTAAGATAGCCAGCTCAACCACCAGGCGAAATTGGACAAATGAAATCCCACAGAAAGTGAAGAACAATCCCAGACATGTTTTCCTAGAAAAATATTTTGCTGTCTTTCCATTCTGGACCTTTAATTTGCAAGAACAGCACCAAGGCAACAGCGTCAAGCCTATTATCCATCTTATATCATTTATATTCAGCCTATTCTTTCTGACACACTAGATCCAGACTTTTTGATTTTGATTATTACTAACATTTCACAGGAAAAGAACCTTACTGTTTTCCTGCACTTTCACATATACTGTATCTTACCAAAACTCTACTGCTGCTGGCATAAGTTATCAGGTTTTATTTTACTTCTTGTATTTTTTTCTGGAGTGAGGAGGCGTGGGGCAGGGAAATTTCATCCTACCTAAATGCTATGCTCCTTCGAGGCTGTAAACTGACAGATCCACTACACGGCTGATTCAGCGTATTGCGTTTGAAAATGATATATCGATTCGTGTAAGTTACAAGCAGGTCAAAGCCGAAGTTAAAACCTGTCCACCGCCAGCAGTACTAAGAAATACAAAAGAGAAAGATTTACTTCAGTTTATCATACTAGCAAGTCAAAGATAAAAAGTTCAAAATGTCTTCTCTTTCTTTAACTCACTTCAAATATTTCTCTCTCATGCTTACCTTTCCCTTAGGGCTTGCTTACCACACAGAATATATTTGTGAATATATATAAAGGTTTACCACATGGGTACAGTACATTTCAGAGCCAGAAAAGCAGCCTTTATGATCGACATTCTTTAAGGTATTTTCCTATTATCACCTCTTTGTGATGTTTTGTTATGTCTTCACACCCAATTCTATCGTAAGTAATAAGGCTTTTCACTGCAACTCTATGGAGGTATAACTTAGGGAGCTAGGAGTCTATAAGGAGGTAAGAAAGTCCCACTAAAACCCACCTTGCTTTAAAAATACTCTAAATTCCTTAAATAACTAACTGACACATACACATGGGTACTTTATTTTTTAAAGTTTATTTAGCAATCCCTATATCCAATGTGGGGCTCATGACTCTGAGATCAAGAGTTGCATGCTCTTCTGAGTCTGTGAGGCACCTAACAACTGAATTATTTTAAATACCAACATGGGGTCCACACGTTTGTTTCATCTATCACCCAATAGTTAATGCAATATTAAGCAAGCTGGTATAGTATAGTAAAGGAAAGTTAGAGCTTCAAGTGTTTGGTCGACATTCTGAATTACAACGTATGTGCCAAGTCCTGCTCTAGGCATAGAAGAACAGCAAGTTTTTGCCCTGGTAGAATGTGTATTTTAATATGTGTATATGTTTGTTTTGGGAAGGAATAGATGGAATGGAATGGAATGGAAGAGAACAAAACAGAATAAAATGTCAGAGAGATTGACAGGATAGGGAAAAAGGACCTAGCTAGGAAGCCTGCTGGTTCAGACAGGTGGTCAGGGAAAGCCTCTCCATGGAGATACTAGGTGAGCCGGGCACTGAGTCAACTAAGGGGCAGACCAGTAACTATCTGGGAAAAGGGTGACTTAGGCAAAGAGAACAATAAGAAGGGCTATGTGACTAGGGCAGTCACGTGGGTGGACAGAAGTTCAGAGTCGGTCAGGGGTCAGAAAATGTTAAGGCCTAGAACTCCAAAGTAAGGAAGAGCATGCATTTCTTCTAAGTGCAATAAGAGGCTGATGGAAAGTTTTAGGGAGGGAAGTAACATGATCTAACTTGCATTTTAAAAAGATGACTTGGCTGCTATATGGAAAACACGTAGGAGAGCAAAAGTGAAAACAGGGAGAGCATTATGAGGCTATTATCATAGCCCAGGCAAGAGATAATGCTGGCTTGGACTTGGATGGTAGTGGCAGACAAGCTAAGAATAGATTTCACAAGTAGAGCCCGGAAGAATTTTTTATGAACACCAGTTGTGGTATTCAAGAAAGAAATATCCGAAGTTTGGAGCTTATTCAATGATTAACAGAGGGGCCATTTATGGGTTAGAGAATTACTTGGAAAGGAGAAAGTTTGGGGATGAAAATCAGAGTTCAGCTTGGGACTATTTTATTCAGGATGCCACTAGGATTCTAAGAAAGATGTTGAGTGAGTAGCTACATATGTGAATCTCGAGTTAGAAGTCATCAGTGTGAAGTCATGGGAACTAGATGATATCACTTTGGAGTGAGCTTCCACAAGGAAGAAGTCCAAGCACTGAGCTTCTAGTCATACCAACATTTGCTGAGAAAGAGAAGGATCTAGACAAAGACTTACAAGCCACTGAATTGGGAAGGAAACCAGCAGGATATGCTGTCCTGGAAGTCAAATGAAGAAAATCTCTAATAAAGCGTGAGTGCAGGGGCGCCTGGGTGGCTCAGTGGGTTAAGCCGCTGCCTTCGGCTCGGGTCATGATCTCAGGGTCCTGGGATTGAGCCCCGCATCGGGCTCTCTGCTTGGCAGGGAGCCTGCTTCCCTCTCTCTCTCTCTCTCTGCGTACTTGTGATCTCTGTCAAATAAATAAATAAAATCTTAAAAAAAAAAAAAAAAAAGAGTGAGTACAGATGTATCACGTCACCAAGAAATTTTGGAAGACTAAAAGCTAACTACCTGACCTGGCAATGTGGAAATCACTGGTGACAACAGCATGGCAGTTTCACTGGAGTTTACTGTGATAAATGAATTAGAGTGAATTCAAGAGAGCATCAGAAAACAGGAAGTATAGACAAATATGGGTAACTTTTGCAATGAGTTTTTTTGCTTAAAAGAGATGCACAGAAATGGGAGTGGTAGCTAAAGAAGAACGTGGAGTCGGGGTGTGGTTCCAGATGGGTGGTGGTATGGTATGGTATATGCTCAATGAGAATGACCAAGTAGAAAAGAAAAACTGATGATGCAGGACAGGGAGGTGAAAACTGTAGGAACAAAGCTTCTGAATAGGTGAGAAGGGATGGAATTTTTTTATGAGGGGAGGGGATGGACTAGGACAGTAGCAGATGGTTCATCCATTCTAATAAGAGGAAGAGCATGACACACAGCTATAACTGCAGGTAGACTGGCAGAACTGCTGGGTAGAAGGATATGTAGATTCTCTTCGTATTGCTTTCATTTTCTGAGTGATGAAAGAAACAAGGTCATAGATAAGAATGAAGGTGGTGGCACTGTCCCTTTTAATGGTCTGAGAGGTACTCAAAGACTGGCCGATGAATTCACTAGGGAAATACAGGAGGATCCCCATGCAGCACCTGTTTGAAGTTTACAGTTACATTCAAGTAACACCTGGTGAGGGGTACACTGTTTTTCTTTAGTCATAGCCATCTGTTTGGAAGCAGACGTGGAGTGCGTATCAAGTCAGGATTTAATAAGAATTGGAGTTTAGCTAGCTGAGCTTGATGAGAGTAAAAAGAGAAGTTAAGAGTATTAGCCAGGGACCAATTTTAAGATGGAACATAAAATATAAGTCAAGTAAAGAAAGAAGTAGCAAGGTGGTGAGAGGATAATGGGAAAATGGTAAGAACAACAATGTATTGTGCACCCCACTGGAGTTAAAAAATTGCTGGGAGTCCAGGTTCTAGAAAGAGAGTACTAGAAGGAAAAAGAAGTAGAGTGTGAAAATGATGTGCTTGAAATGGTGATTCTGAAGGGGATGTATTACTTAGTAGAGCAAAAACTGAGGATCTGTGTCTAGGAAATGGGTACTGGAAGTAGGGTAGAGCAGAAGATCACTGTGGGGAGGAAGGTCAGGGAACAGAGATGCTGAAATCACCAAGATTGGTGACAAGAACAGTGATAAATACAGATAGTCCTGTGAATGATGGCTACAATAAGGGTCATGACTGGTGTAGCAGAAGCATGTGCTTCAAAGGAGCTGTGGCTCAATGAAGGGTGAGGGAGGAACAAGTTGTGGAAGCAGCAACAAGGAAGACACCTACATATTCCCCTTTCAGATGCTGCTAACATTTATCACAATTATGAATGCAAACATAATTAACTTCTAAAAACAAAGAAGTTACAATAAGGGAAAACTTAGGAGAAAAATAATGGTTGTTTAAATTAGGCTGAATTATTATTATTTTTTAAAGGGAGGGGGGCAGAAGGAGAAGAGAGAGAGAACCTTAACAGTTTCCATGCCTAGTGCATGAGTCTGATGCGGGGCCTGATCTCACAATCCTGAGATCATGACCTAAGCTGAAATCAAGTCGGATATTTAACTGACTGAGCCACTCAGGCACCCCAGGCTGAATTATTTTTTAAGATGAAAACTACAATTAGAGTGGGATTTTAAAAAATGTAGTTCATGTCCCATTAAAATCAATTTAATGAGTCACAATAAGCTTTTTAAAAAAATTAAATACAAAATGGGACCTTTGGACACAGCAACAGTTAAGCACTATTTCACAGTACTTTTGTTTCACTTATATACATTTATATATGGTGATAATGAAAAACAGAAGTCTAAATGTGGGTAGCAAAGGGTTTGAATGTCTTTGATTTAAGGTAACTGTAAAATAGAAAGAATCATTTTTAACTATGTAATAGCTCCCATATAATTTCTTACTTATCTTAATTTCTGGATTGCTAAGGGATCTTCTTCTTCTTTCTCGTAGTGGGTCACAAAAAGTTCAACAGCCTCATGCAACACAACTGAGCACCTAACTTCCTGTCCAGGAGATCAAGCTATAGAAACTACCAAAAAAGCTCTTCTAAGGTATGGCAGGTGTCATGATTGTTACTGAAAGACTGAAAGTGTATTTTGCACTAATAGTATTACAATTTGCATGAGAATGTTAAGAGTCATAACCCATACTTACTTCCCCATCTTTGGCAAGCTTTCTACCACACCTCATGCTATTTCCCTCTAGTTCTTCTTTATTGATTTCTTGAGGCCTAGAAATACACATAAAATGTGAAATCTCATAGAAAATAGGCAACTAATAGTTTAAAAATAATTGTTAAGTTTAAAAGAACAGAAAAACTTGCTAATAGATTTAAAAATACCTTTTTGTGTTATAGATATAATACGAATACATGGATTAAATCTAGCCTATTGCCTTTGCTTAAAAAAAAATTAACGTTTCACTTATTGCCCTGACTTCTAGAATACTTTTTATTAGGGCTTGGCCAAACCAGAGAAGAGGGGAAAAATGTCTATGAGAAACTGTGATCAAGGAAATAAAATACTCAAAATTCTAACTACTAAGTAACGTAAGTTAAAATCTATTATTTAAGATGTGACAGTTTCAATCTATTATTTAAGATGTGACAGTTTCATCTACCATTGGACATTACTGTTTCATATCCAAGCCATCTTTTACGTAGTATAACCATGCAAACTCAAGATTTAATAGAAACAGCTGAAGAACTGGTTCCCTACTTTAAAAATCTAGAAACCAATCTAGAAAAGCACCTTTGTTTCAAGTTATGAGAACAAAAAATGCATTATTATTATTATAGCTTGGAATTCCAAATGATAAAAGCAATACAATATATTCATCATATACAACATTTATTAAGTGCCTAGATACTGGGGACATCATCATCAACAAACTAAAATACTGAAATACAATATATAAAAAATACATAAATGTATATAAAACGAATAAAACATGTCCTTGATACCCAAGAGTTTAGTCTAGTAGAGAACTAGACATATAAGTAATAATTAAAATAATGTGGAGAGTGTTGTGATGTTAGGAGCACAAAGAAGGCAGATTTACTGCCTGGGATTAGAGGGGGCTCATCACAGAGGAGGGTTACTTGTGCCTGAAAAGGAGATTGTTGTTGTAGAGGTCAAGGGTGGGATTCTATGCAGGTGAAGGGCATTCCAGATAGAAGGTATAGTAGGTAAGAAGAATCTGGAGCATAAAAAAATAATAATGTATGAAGAATTTAGTACAGCTAGAGCCTAAGATGAGCACGTGATGGGATGAAGTGAAAGACATTTGGGATGGACTATGGATGGGCCCCTCATGCAATGCTAATAAGAGTTTCAACTTTTCCTGTAGATGGTAGAGAGTTTCCAGGCATTAGTTCTGTTACTTTCACATTTTTTATTACGAAAAATTTCAAACCTAAAAGTGGATAAAACAGTATAATAGGCTTAATGTTCTAACCATCTAGCTTCATTAATCTTGTTTCAGTTTTATTCTAAGCCCACTTCTCCCCATATCCCTCCTGACTGTTTGGAGGCTAATTCTCCAGAAATATCCTTTAATCTGTAAATAGTTCAGTATGAATTTCTTAAGAATGAGGAATTTTAAAAAATGCTTAGATCACACACAAAGAATAACAACTGTCCCTATCATCAGATCCTGAGACACAGTTAAGCCAGGAAGTGACACAATTCTATTTCTGCTTCAGAAAGATAACCTGTCGGCAGTGTGGAAGAGCATGGAAGAGGAGAACCTTGGATGTAGACTTCACTACATTATAACCTAACACCCCAGAAACACACTTTCTCACTTTAGTAGCCCTGCAGCAATGAGGAGGGGCTCAGTATCTATGAAACAGAGCACTTTGTCGCAGTGCTATACACCTACATACACTTCTGAGGGGAGGAAACCCACTCAGTCCAGCTCAGTTTCTTAGTCAGATTCTATGTTCAGTTCATAGATACAGATAAGGGAAAGGTTAAAAAATAAGAACACCTAACATCTAAAAACTGAATATATAAAAGAATGAGGATGATTTTGAAAATATTTCATATATTACAAAAGGCTTCATATCTGAATTTCATTACATAATTAACTTTCTTTTTGTTGTTTTTTGATTTATTATTTCTATTTCAACAATCTTACTATATTTATGTAGGATAAGAGTGCTGTGAATATATTTGGAAAAAGATCGAAAATAAATTATCAATAAAGCAGAAACCAAGAATCCTGGAAAATAACCTCATAATCATTACCATGAGTTTATATAACACTTTCATACAGTCACTGTTTGGATATAAACATAACAGGTCATATATTTTAGCAGGTCTTTTGGTGTATAAAAATGGGTTAAAAAGAGATTGGGGCAAAAATGTCACATACACTCTCGGATGGACTGTCTGCTCACACGGTCTATACCAAGGAGCCAGTATATAGATCAAATAATAAGTGTGGAAGCACGTCTGTGACCTGCAAAGCACATCAAAAGAACAGATAATCTGCTTTCCCTTCAGATGAAAAAAAGCACAGAAATATTTTTTCGGGGGGGGGGGGGCATCTATAACTGGATTATGTCAACTCATTTCAGACTCAAAGATCTTCAAAACACTTATTAGCTAATTAATAAGAATTAGAATTTTATAATACTACCACAAATAAAAGTAGCTTTACCTACATAGAAATATGAAAATCAGGCTTGGTGGAAGCATTATTCCAAGTTGTATTTCCATATGTTGAAAGAAAATCATTATACAACACTAGGTGAAACAGTTTATGAATTACTCAATTTTTACAAATACAGCAAATGACTATTCAAATGTTCCATTAATTGACCAGAAAGATTATTAATAATACTGATCATGTTATAGAAATATAAGAATAAAAATTGATTAATGATCTTCTTTCTACTTTAACATCTCTTAATTTTTCAATATAATAAATGCATTTAAAAATTCACAGCAGAGGGGTGCCTGGGTGGCTCAATGGGTTAAAGCCTCTGCCTTCGGCTCAGGTCATGATCCCAGAGTTCTGGGATTGAGCCCCACATCAGGCTCTCTGCTCCACAGGGAGCCTGCTTCCTCTTCTCTCTCTCTGCCCTCTCTGCCTACTTGTGATCTTTGTCTGTCAAATAAATAAAATCTTAAAAAAAAAAAAAATTCACAGCAGAAAATCCCTGTTTGGGATTTGTTTGCTTTTTACCAACAGTGTTATGATCGAACATACTTACCCCACCTCACTGTCTTGTTCTGCCCGGAGCATAGCAAGCCACTGCTGTTTGTACACTGAAGACAGCCATTCTAAAATAGAAAAATAAGCATAAAAGAATAATAATAAATATTGAAGAACATAAAGCATTTAAAAATTTTAAGAACTTGATAAAATTGTTCCCTTTTTTTTAAAAAAAAGATTTTATTTACTTATTGGACAGACAGAGATCCTAAGTAGGCAGAGAGGCAGGCAGAGAGGGGTTGGGGAGGCTTCGAAGCAGGCTCCCGGCTAAGCAGAGAGCCCGATGTAGGGCTCGATCCCAGGACCCTGATATCATGACCTGAGCCCGAAGGCAGAGACTTAACCCACTGAGCCACCCAGGCACCCCGACCATTTCTAAACTCAAGTTTAAAATAGCAATAGGGACGCCTGGGTGGCTCAGTTGGTTGGACGATTGCCTTCGGCTCAGGTCATGATCCCAGAATAAAATCTTAAAAAAAAAAAAAAATCATTAAGCCCATATTGTTATAGCATTTTATAAAATAAAAACTACCAGCTTTATTTATTGCTTTTTTTTTTTTTAAAGATTTTATTTATTTACTTGAGAGAGAGACAGTGAGAGAGAGCATGAACGAGGAGAAGGTCAGAGGGAGAAGCAGACTCTCCATGGAGCTGGGAGCCCGATGCGGGACTCGATCCCGGGACTCCAGGATCATGACCTGAGCCGAAGGCAGTCGTCCAACCAACTGAGCCACCCAGGTGTCCCTGGGCTTAATGATTTTAGTGTGGTAAAGGCTATTTTGCTCTCCTTTAGGATAAACCCTACTTAGATTACATGCATTTATTATTTTCTAAAAGATTTTATTTATTTATTTATTTGACCAGGGGTGGGGTGGGGTAGAGAGTGTACAAGCAGGGAGAGCAACAGAGGGAGAAGGAGAAGCAGGCTCCTCACTGAGCAGGGAGCCCAATGTGGGGCTCGATCCCAGGAACTTAGGATCATGACCTTGGTCGAAGGCAGATGCTTAACCTACTCAGCCATCCAAGGTGCCCCAGATTACATGCATACAAATTAGGACTTAAAGTTTTAGTTAAAAGTAGATTCTTGCATTTCCTTTTCATAGATCATATTAATTTTTATAAGAAACATACCTAAAGTAATATTTTCAGTTTTTATGTAACTTTTATAGAAAACTGAATAAATTGTTTTATTAAATTATCTAATTAGTGGGAGATAAATTATCAGATATATCATGCACACTCAAAATATAATTTTGGGGGGTGCCTGCATGGCACAGTTGGTTTAAGCATCCAACTCTTGGTTCCAGCTCAGACTGTAATCTCAGGGTTGTGAGAGAGAGCTCTACCTTGGCACTCTGCGTGAAGTCGGCCTGAGATTCTCTCTTCCCCTCCCTTTGGCCCTCCTGCCTATTAGCTCACTCTCTAAAATAAATAATTCTTTAAAAAATAATTCTGGCATATTAGATTTAGGCAACATATTAAAAAGAGATTTTAATTCAGTCTAAATGGAATAAAAGTTATAATTTTTTTCCTTTAATAAAGCAAACCATTTTTTGCACAAGTCTATGTAAAACTGAAATTTTAAAGAAATTTATTAATAATATAGGTAGACTTGGCTTAGTACCATATTTATTTATTTTATTTTTTAAAAAGATTTTATTTATTTGACAGACATAGATCACAAGTACGCAGAGAGGCAGGCAGAGAGAGAGGAAGGGAAGTAGGCTCCCTGGTAAGCAGGGAGCCTGACGAGGGGCTCAAGCCCAGGACCCTGGGATCATGACCTGAGCTGAAGGCAGAGGCTTAACCCACTGAGCCACCCAGGTGCCCCAGTACCGTATTTATTTTTCTTCTTTTACTTATTCCCAACCAAATGTTGTATAAGTATACTTGAAATACTTCAACACTCTTTTTTTTTTTTTTTTTAAGATTTTATTTATTTATTAGACAGAAAGCGATCACAAGTAGGCAGAGAGGCAGGCAGAGAGAGAGAGAGAAGGAAGCAGCCTCCCTGCTGAGCAGATAGCCTGACTCGGGACTCGATCGTAGGACCCTGAGATCATGATCCGAGCTGAAGGCAGAGGCTTTAACCCACTGAGCCACCCAGGCACCCCTCAACACTCATTTTTAAAAGTCTGGTCTAGAGGTAAAAATCCAGAAAAAATAATAGAAGGGAAAGTCAAGTTGGGTCCAAAACAATCCTAGTGAAGCATCTCAGAAAATAAATCAAACTTATTTTGCATATTAATAAACTGCATATGGCCCATTCAAAAAATAAAGTAAAAGTCTGGTCTAAAATAGTGTACTATTACACTTTAATCAGATTAAAGAAAACCCATAATAATATATAAACTTGGTACATAGTATACTTTTGTTTTTATTTCAATGTATACATATTAATAAAGAGGACTAGAAGAATTCATCAAGATACTCATTCTAGATGATGGGATTAGTTTCTCTTTGCTCATATTTAAAACAAAACAAAACTGTATCACAAAAACTAGAGTCATTTAAATAGCCTCGGTAGTGCCTAAAGGGAAAATACTCAATATAGAATGTGAACACAGAAAATTACCTATGTAGTATGATTTCACTTTGGTACAAAAATGTGTAATCTTTTTGGGATTAAAGGTAATTTCTATTCTCTTTTTACTCTTTTCTATGACATGTATTACTATTATAATCAGAAAGATAATACTTAAAGTCATAATTAAGTCATGTTCTCTTACCTGAAGGTACTAGAGAATCTTGTTCAATAATTCTTGCAGAGGCCAAATCACTGATAATATACTGTAACCTTAAATGTCTGAATACTGACACAAATGGTTTTCCTTGTTCGGTTTCAAGGAAGGTCATACCTTCAAAATCTATTAAAAAACAGTTTAAATTCAATAGGCATTGTTTTCAAATCTATTTTATTCCTAAATGTTTTTATGGGCAGGGAGAGATACACACACAGACACACACAGACACACACACACACGTGCAAGCACATGCTCATACACACAGATATACACACATGTATGTCGATTAGAACACAAATAAACTAGTTTTCAAAGATTATATAAACCTGTGGTATATGGATAAAAACTTAGAGATTTAGGAAGAAGCCCCAGGAAATTAATTTTGGTCCCAAGTGGCCTCTGGGCTAGGAATTCAGGTGTACACCTAGTTCTGGGGTTTGGAGCTTCCAGTGCCGCAGGTTTGGGAAAGGATGGTTTGAGAACAGTAGTTAGGATTACAGTATCTCTCTAGAAACCCTCTTCCCAGGGACTGAACACTCCAGTGAAACTCCAGGGCTCAAATGCCAAACATAATGGTCTTCATAAGATTACGCAGGACATGGATTTGTCTCTTGGGGTTCATCTAATTTTTGTTTTATGATAAACACTACTAGCTAATACATTAACTCTCTTAAAATACAAAATAAGATGCAAAGACACTATAGCCATTGATCTGCAACATATGTATTGAAAGAGCAACTAAAATATACCAACTAAAATCGAATGATATACTGTCTAATGGTATGCTGGAGATGGATTGCACTGGCTTATAGGAGCTGATGGGTGCATTTCATCTCTCAACTAGGCATTCAGTGCCAATAATGTCATAGTGGTAGCTTGGAACTGGCCACACTGTGAGAATTTGTATCATGGAAATTTTAAAACGCTGCAAATCAGGGATTATTTTTTTCAGAGACCAGTATATTAAGACATACATTCGTTATGCAATAACATTTTTTTTTTAAGGGAATAATAAACACAAAATTCAAGATAGTGGTTGGGAAAGTCAGAGAGACACAACAGGAAAGAAGCACAGGAGTAGACTGAAGTTACAAATGTTCTAGTCCTTGAAGATGAGTTTGTGGGGGTTCAATATATTACTAAAAATAATAAAAAAAAATGTAGCCATGCATGGGCTAAAAATGACTGTGAACTAAGAAAATCATGAACTAAGGATTATGATTTACCCACTTCTTTGCACCTGAAGTTCCTTCCCTATTATCTGTTTTAGCAAAATAAAAAATAAATACATTGCATGTTCCACCTCTATCCCAGTAAGAGTTTAATGGCAGTAGATCTTTATGAATTTATTCAGATCAGTCTTCTCCGAGAATCTGACAAAAATTATGGAAGTTCTCACCTTGCAAAACAGATGCAACACAAGCATACACATAAAGTTCTGCATACACTTTTGGGGGTTAGTTACAAACTGAAGCCTGTAGATGGGACCCCCCCTTTGTTAAGAACTGTTGCCTGATAGACAGGGTTAATGTGTTACAGAAAATTCAGTGTGGACAAACACCTGTTGGTGATAAAATAGGAAAGGTGATACTTTGGGGAGTCAAACTATGGTGTTAGTTCAAGGAATAATAATTCAGTTAATACATGCAAGGCATTTTTTTCTTATCCAGCTTTACTTTTCTCAATTTAAATTAGGGGCTGAATTAGATAACTGCTTGAAGTCTTCACCAGATCTAAAATTCTCTAGATCTACCAATAAGTTAGGACCCGATTTTAATAAATTTCAATTAAAAAGACTCTCAAAATAAGTGCTTAATAAAAATTTCAAGCATACCTTTTCTCCTCTTAGAAAACCAGACATCTGTCTCAGTCAACAGTTGTTTTAAAGATCCATTCCATGAAGGCACAAGTTGAAGGAACATCCACTACGTTAAAAAAGCAAATTTAAGAAAGAAATTATAAGATTTCATCATGTTCGGGACGCCTGGGTGGCTCAGTTGGTTAAGCAGCTGCCTTCGGCTCAGGTCATGATCCCAGCGTCCTGGGATCAAGTCCCACATCGGGCTCCTTGCTCGGCAGGGAGCCTGCTTCTCCCTCTGCCTCTGCCTGCCATTCTGTCTGCCTGTGCTTGCTCTCTCCCCATCTCTCTCTCTGATAAATAAATAAAAAATCTTTAAAAAAAAAAAAAAAAAAAAAGATTTCATCATGTTACGATTTTACATTCATACTGCTTCCACCTTAAAACGTAATATCTAAAAAAATTAATTTCTAGTACATGAAACTGAAAGAAGTAGGACTGTTCTATGAATGCTTACAAGCTTTAAATTCATCATAGCTCTGGGGCACCTGGGTAGCTCAGCTGGTTAAGCATCTGACTCTTCACTTCGGCTCAGGTCATGATCTTAGGGTTGTGAAACTGAGCCCTACATTGGGCTCCACACTGTATTGAGCCTGCTTAAATTCTCTCTCTTCCTCGCTCCTTCTCCCTCGCTCTCCCTTTGCCCCTCACTCCCTTTCATCATGGTCCAAAGTTCCACAGTCCTTTAGTCGTTTTAGTCGTGGTCCAATGATAAAAACTAAAACTGTGTGATAAAGAATAAATGAATTCCTGAAGTATTTAAGGCCTCAAACGCAGTATAGTTACACAATTAAAATGCTAAAGGTTTAATATATATTACATTAGTGATTTTACACTCATTTATTCTACTCATCTATTAACTCAATTTTGCTAAGTATCATTAAGGTTATAAAATAATCCTAATTACTTAATATTAATTTAATAAATAATTTGATAATAATTTATTTAAAAAGGAAAAAGGAGTTTCTTATTGTTTTATTACTGTTGAGGTAGTATACAGACCAGTTAGGGGCATGGGTTTTTAAATCCTTCCCCTGCCAATTACAGCTGGGCAAATTACTTGATTTTTCTGGGCCTTAATTTCTTCATTTATAAAATGAACATGATACCTCATAGGACATTAAAAGAATTATTATGTGTAACTTACTTTGATCGTGCCTGGCACACAGTAAGCACTTATCACTACTGGCATAAGAGCAATTACAACAATAGGAAACAATGAATGCTACCACTGGCTCAGAGACAGAAATGGCCTGTCTACCCCTCCAACTCAGTTACTAAACTCCCCTGCGGCGCGGGTAGGGGGTGGGGGTGGGATGTGACGAACACAACCTTTTTCTTCTTTTTTTTAAAGACTTTATTTATTTATTTGACAGAGATCACAAGAGGGCAGTGAGGCAGCAGGTGGGGGGCGGGGGCGGGGGAGCAGGGCTGAGTAGAGAGCCCGATGCGGGGTTTGATCCCAGGACCCTGAAATCATGACCTGAGTCGAGGACGGAGACTTAACCCACTGAGCCACCCAGGTGCCCCAAAACACAACATTAATAAAAGTCATCTCAACCACAAAATAAGCAATTGCAATGATACAACTTAGAACGTGTCTCATTCTCAGTTTTTTTTTTTTAAAAGATTTTATTTATTTATTTGACAGAGAGTATATCACAAGTAGGCAGAGAGGCAGGCAAAGAAAGGAGGAAGCAGGCTCCCTGCTGAGCAGAGAGCCAGCCGACACTCGGGGCTTGATCCCAAGACCCTGGGATCATGACCTAAGCCGAAGGCAGAGGTTTTAACCCACTGAACCACCGAGGTGTCCCTCATTCTCAGATTTTGAAGCTGTGTTAAATGGAGACTCTGTTGCTGGTGACAAAAGGCTAAAAGCAAAATTATTCAGTGGGAAAAGCAATGAACTAGGACTCACAAACCTGGGTTCTACCTCAAGTCTGCCACTTAGTAACTGTAAGAGTTCTAAGTCCTATCATCTACAGAACAAGAAAGATAGCTGATTTGTCACTTCAGAGTTGTGAAAATAAAATCACTTTAAAGATGTTAAAACCTTTCAGACAATTATCATATGATCTCTCTGATATGAGGAATTTGAGAGGCAGGGCAGGGGGTTGCGGGGGGGCAGGGAAGGAAAAAATGAAACAAGATGGGATCGGGAGGGAGACAAACCATAAGACACTCTTAATCTCATGAAACAAACTGAGGGTTGCTGTGGGGTTGGGGTTAGGGACAGGGTGGCTGGGTTATGGACATTGGGGAGGGTATGTGCTATGGTGAGTGCTGTGAAATGTGTAAGCCTGATGATTCACAGACCTGTAACCCCTGGGGCAAACAATACATTATATGTTAATAAAAATAATTTATAAAAAAGAAAAAAAAAAAGGATGATTCAAAAGTATGAAATGAAACATATGCCTGAAGTGCAAATAAGGTCTTTAAAGAATTTTACCATTTTCTAGAAAAAGTGAAAATTTCATCATGAAGTCATTAATTCAACTTTGAAAACATTTCTGAAAACCATATAAAACATTTAACATTTCTGACTATGTAAATAACATAACAGCATGCTTGTTGTTGAAAAACATGTGGGAAAAAAACAGAAACATACTTCTAGAATAGAAAAGTATGTAAAACCAAGCAAAGGAAATAGGATGCAAGCTCTCATGGCCCACAGCTTGATATCAACTGCAGACCCAACAGTAAGAGAGGTACCTTGCATTCCCAATAGGAAGAAGCCAACTCTACCATTTTAGTAGGAGAAAGGAAGAATTTCTTCTTGGCCAGCAACAAGCTCAGTCAATAAGAAGATACAGGCAACACACAACTCTAGCTTTTCTCCAAGGGATTTTGATTCATTCAAAGCAGCCCCTCCCAACTTCCTCTTTCTCTTGATAAAGTAGTGTCCCTCTCCCTTGAGGTCTGGACTTGCTTATGGTTTGTTACAGCTTACATGTCCCAAAGTCCAACTGCTCTACTATTCCCAAATAAATCCATTTTGCTGGTAAAATAACTGGCTATTGTACTTTAAAGGTTGACAAGTATAAAGAATGAAATTAAAATCACTCATGTTAGCAAACAAAGTTTTTTTTAAACATTTTGGCATATTTCCTTTAGCATTTCTTATATTTACACCATACCTTTATCACTGGACACCAGCTGTGTCCAGTTTTTCACTATTATAAGTAATGCTGAGGTGATGCCCTTACATACTATTATGTCAATACCTTTTTAAGAGCTGTGTACACATCCATCTCCACTTGCATCACAAATAAGTTAGATGAACCAATGAGCTGTTTCATGACATTTATACTAGAAAAGAAAAAGAGAGGTATAGTGAGTTTATCCTCATGCACGGCTAAAACATCTTGGTGGAACTAAAAAATTTAAGTCTTTCTTATGAAAAGAAAATGACATCAGTCTTTTTGCCCAACACAAAGAATCTTAGACAGAAATAACCTATCTGAGCACAAGTATATTTTAATTCAGAGAGAATCCTCTGAAAGGTCTTTCTTTGAACTGACAGGAAAACAAAGAACTTTGATCTGCTGATTAATCAAGTTAAAAAAAGGTCTCAATGAGGTATCTTTTGTTATGCCCTGATAGAGTGGCAGTGTTCCTATTTTGCCTTTCCGGCCCATTCATTGTTTAAAAAAAAAAAAAAAGGCATTCATCAAAATTCACTGAAACATCTGTATGTTCAAAGTAACCTTTAACATTGAGGGTTAAGAGAATTGCTTAGTCTTAAAGCATGTTTTCATCACTTTTAAAGAGCAATATCAAGAAATATGTATTAGTTTAAACTTGGTATCACCAGCTGTTTCTCCCCCTTCCTTTAAGCCGTAAAAACCAGAAGAACCTCTAGGTTTTTAAGATGGCCACTACAATTTATCTTCTTTTTGAAAGACCTCAATGAGAAATTTAAAAAAGGAAAAAGATTAAACTGTTCCCAATTCTTTTCTTTCTTTTTTTTTTTTTTAAGATTTTATTTATTTGACAGAGAGAGAGATGGAGAACAACCTGGGAGAGTGACAGGCAGAGGGAGGAGAAGCAGCCTCCCCACTGAGCAAGGAGCCAGATGTGGGGCTTGATCCTAGGACTCTGGGATCATGACCTGAGCTGAAAGCAGACACTTAACCAACTGAACCACCCAGGTACCCTGATGATTTTCAAACCAAACATAATGCAGAGCTTTGTTTATACCTTGCCATTATTAGGTAATGATTTTTTTTTGCAGAAAAACACTTCTCAAACTTTTTTACCCGTTACCTCGTAAGGGCAGAGGAAAGGAAAGGACCCAGGAATCCAGGAAATGGGTCTTAGTCAAAAAAATAACATTTCTATGATTTCTTGTATTTCATCTTTAAAGCTCAAAGAAACTTGAATTCTCTCTATTCCATATTGTATTTAAATGTAAAAATGTTTATCTTTTCCCCCACCACTTCCCTACCCACCCTTGCAAGAAAAACAACAACAAAAAAAAACAACCCACAAAAAAAACCCCAACAAATCAGTGAAGTTGACATCACAGGACTCATCTCTTCGAGAGCAGAAACCATGACATAATCACCTCTGCATCCTTCACAGCACCTAACAGAGTACCTTCGTATATAGCGGACATTCAAGAAGTGTTTGTTGAAGGAAGGCAGGAAGGAATTATCAGCCGATGTTATTCAAAAGGCCAACCTCATTGTGAATTTGACTTCATCAGGCCTAGCAGAAAGTTTAAAACAACTTCCTTAATTTTGCAGGGGTGCCTGACTGGCTCAGTTGGAGCATGCAACTCTTGATCTCAGGGCTCTGAGTTCAAGCCCCACACTGGGTCTGATTACTAAAAATAAAATCTTTAAAACTTAAATTTTGAAATGGTAAAGAAGGTTTTTAAACTTTTAGATTCTCAGCGCACCTGGGTGGCTCAGTCATTAAGCAGCTGCCTTTATATCAGGTCATAATCCCAGGGTCCGAGATTGAGCCCTGAGTTGGGCTCCCTGCTCTGCAGGAAGCCTGCTTGTCCCTCTCCCACTCCCCCTGCTTGTGTTCCCTCTCTGGCTGTCTCTCTTGCTCTCTGTCAAATAAATAAAATCTTTAAAAAACAAAAGAAAACACAAAAAAAACAAACTTTTAGATTCTCTCAGAGCATAGCAAAGGTAAGGTAACACTTGACATTTTTCTATAGTTTTATAGTAACAGTGAATTATTCAATCAAAATTAGTTAAAATAGTAGACATAATACACATATTATTTATGACAAATTCATGAAGCATTTCTTCAGTTCATAGATGTCAAGATACCTTTCATGAAATTATTCACTTTTCGTAAGTAATATATTTTTGTATAAAGCAAATGCATACTTTAACAAATAACCATTATTTTAGCGTGATTAATTACAATGTTATTAAAAATTAAAATACCTGAGTTCCTTAAAAAGTTCAACATTCTGGTGAGTCATCAAATTGTTGAGAAGCCATTCTAGGCACCTGAAATTAAAACATGGCATTATTTATTATATGATACATAAAAAAAATCCTGTGTTTATGTCTTATGTAGTAGGACTTACAGTTAAAATAAAAACAATTAGTCTTGCCAGAACATGCTCAAATTTTTAAATTTAACAACCAAAAATTTAGTATTGTTTTTGTCAGCAGTTATTAAGGAAATATTCTCTTTATATTAATAAGAGCATTTCTAATTAAGAAAACATTTCAAGTTGGTGTTACATCATTTATGCAGGGGCCTTCACACTTCTATTACTTTCTTTCTAATTTGAAAATGGGTACTATAATACTCAGGAGTTAAAAACATTGCCAGTAGGTGTGCTGATAAATATGTCTATGATGCCTATTACTTAAAAACTATTAATAGAAAATACATGGAGTGACCAGAGTTTTTCTAAGCCACGTATAAGCATGTATAACCCACCCATGGTCATTTACAAAGACAACACTTTCAAGGAATTTACTAATTCATCCAAATGTAAAAAAGAACTTTTTATAACAAAATTCTAGTCCCCTATTTTTTTTTCTTTCTTATAGCTATACATTCTCTTAAGAAACGAAAGCAGCCAAATTCCCACAAGTGGGATGGGAGGAAAAATAAAAAAGGTAACTCACTTTTTCTTTACAGAATCTAATCCATAGGTCCCTGCTGATGTGTAATAGCCACATACAGTTTTCACATTAATTGTTTCCTTCATTGTCTCACCACACTGCTGTATTAAACCATCCTGTAAATATAAATAAGCACTGGAAAGGCCCATTTCACGTGGGAAAAATTAGCTCTGAATATGTGCTTTTACATATTAAAAAGTAAAAAAAAAGAAAAAAAAAGGAAGAAGGAAAGAAAAGAAAGAAAACTCATTAAGTGCAGCAAGCCTAAATTTTTAAGTCCAATAAAAATATTGAAAAAAAAAAAATCCAGCAAGTATTCAACTAAATACTTGGAATTGAAAAACAGAATGGAGGGGGTAAAAGCAGTAAGGCAGTAAAGTAGAGCTGAATATTGCTATTCTCTTTCTTTTTTATTCTTCCCCTCTCTGGGAACTTTGCAAATTTAAGCAGCATTATGTCTGGTTTGCCTGTTCTTTTAAAATTAAGATCTTTTAACATACTCAGGTGACCATGTGATAGACAAGTAAACAGTATGAATCATCAGAAAGTGTTTATTAAAGTATAAAATACTTATCAACTTCTAAGAGATGCACCTAAAACAAATACATTACTATTTACACTAAAATATTAATCTGAAATGTTTATATGTAAGATTTCAAATGAACTAATTTTATTCAATATATGGAAAGAATGTCACTTTTTACCTAAACTTCTGAAACATATTCATCATGCAAGTATATTATTAAGTTAGTACGTTAAGTCATAAAGATGATGCAGAAAATAGGTTTATGATAAAACCAAAAGGACTAATGTTAGAAAATAAAGTGTACTTGTTAAAAATAAGTACTGAAAGGATGACAAATTTAAAAAATTAAATGATCCCAGCTAAGTATATTGAGCAAGCTATTTACTAATACTTCAAATAAATAAGTATACAAATGTCACAGAAAAGGAAACTTAGTGAACTTTTTCTAAAGATCAAAATAAAATACTGACCGACCTTAAGGATTTTAAAC
Organism: Mustela lutreola; assembly: GCF_030435805.1. Lineage (NCBI taxonomy): Eukaryota > Metazoa > Chordata > Mammalia > Carnivora > Mustelidae > Mustela > Mustela lutreola. The sequence goes on along the minus strand of NC_081298.1, from coordinate 92,389,027 downwards.
TTACCTGAAAGTTATTTGAGACTACTCCCCTCTTAACCTCCTCCACTTTCCTCTTAACACCTTGTCACCAAGTCCAGTGGATTACCCTTGATTAATCTTTCTTTGATCCCGTTTTTCCTCCCCATGCTTATTGCTACTGCCCTACTTGAGACGCTCACTTGGACTACTGCAATAAGATTTTGTCTCTAATGTACTCATTTTTTTTCAATACATCCTTTACGTTATTTCTGAAGCATTCTTTCTAAAACTTCTGAAGTAAACTTTCTAAAACTTTTTGATTTGATCTAAAACTTTTGATTGTTCCCCTTTTCCAAAAGGGGAACATGGGTGGCTCAGTTGGTTGGGTGTCCAACTCTTGTTTTCAGTTCAGGTCATGGTCTCATGGGTCATGGGATCAAGCCCCATGGGGTCCTGTGCTTAGAAGAGAGTCCGCTTGAGGATTCTCTCCCTCTGTCCCATCCCTCACTTGCGTACCTACATATAAAGTCTAAAGTATAGAGGGATTTTCACAGTCTGGCCTCTGTTATGCTCTCTGCAACCCTTCTTTTATTGTGCTGGAGCTTCTTATCTCTGTGCTAGAGCCATGTTCCACTCAGATTCTCTGATCCTCTACTGTTTCACATCTCTTAGTATTAATTTGCTCTGTAGAAAATGCTTCCTTCCCCTCTTTTTTGCAAGATAAATACGTTTTCAGTTTTCAAAACTCAACCTCCTCCTTTGTACCACCAAGCTAAACTAACCACTCCCTCTGTTCATCTGCTAAATCCTACAGAATGTTTATTATCGTATCTATAATACTGGGCAATTCTCACTTTATCTTTGGGTCTATTTATCAACACTCCCTCCCCCATTTCACACACACATTATATTGTGAGTTTCCTGAAGGCGGGTACTATGTCTTAATTTACCTTTAAATTCCTATGCCTAGTTTGACACATTGCTCAATATACTTCTGTTGAAAGAACAAATCTGTCATTCTACCAATGGATTATATATATTTATGTGGTTTACCACAATTATTTCATAATTAAGAAAAAGTTGACAAAGTGGGCACTCAATGTTTTTCAAACCCATGACCTAAATAAATTTGTAATCGTAAGTGATCTGCTTAATAACAGTCAAGATAAATCATTAATGAATAGAGATATGTAAATGGACTTAAACAAGTAAACTCTTACATTATAGTAATTCTAAGGTATCTACACTGAAATAGCTTGCATTCATCTTACACAGACGGGATGACCCCCTGAGTTATAATAAATCGGTTTTCACTGAGCATTTTACTTTATATTTTTGGGGGTTAAGCATTTTAAGTGACTTATCACAAATGACATATTTACACATTTCATTTTTATTTTTAAAAATTATAAAAAGCTAAGCTTTTTGTTTTTAGAATAGATACTTTTTTTTTTTTTAAGATTTTTTATTTATTTATTTGACACAGAGAAAGATCACAAGTAGGCAGAGACACAGGCAGAGAGAGAGGAAGGGAAGCAGGCTCCCTGCTGAGCAGAGAGCCCGACACGGGGCTTGATCCCAGGACCCCAGGATCATGACCTGAGCCAAAAGCAGGGGCTTTAACCCACTGAGCCACCCAGGTGCCCCTAGAATATATACTTTGAAACAAAGATCCAACTGTGATCCTTTCTTTAAAGAATGTGCATACTCACCAACTGCAACATACAAGCTGCTGCCAAAATGGCAATAACTCGACTGGGCTTTATTAAGACATCATCTCTATATAGCGACCCAAAGGCAACCTGCAGTGCTGAAAGCCAAAGTAGACCCAGGGAATGAAATAACAGTGACATCTATAAAAGTATTACAAAAATAACAATAATGACCATCTTTATACTTGAAGACATATATCAAAATGTAGTATATACATAAAAGGTTAAGAGAAGTATCACTATTTAAAATGCTAGGAACGGTAACTGATTAATGGTGCTAATTTAATAACAATGTTACAAATTGCCATTTATTCTACCTAACAGAGTTGAATTCTTCTACAACTAATCTTGATATTAAGATACTCTTGGAAAAAGTTTTATAAAGATACCCTGAGTAGACCAATCATTAAGCAACACAGACCCCATGATGATCTTAACCCTGATGTTTCAGTGCTTCCTTCTTGGGGAGTGGGGAATAGCACCTGGTCCACTCCATGAAACACTCTCCCTGAGCCACCACAGCTATCTAGGCCTGTCCTTCCTTCTCTCCACTGTCACTCTTGCATGTGTTTTATAAATATCCTTAACTTTTCTCTTTGCCTATGTTGTGAGTACTGGGTACTTACACTTGGGCAATCAAAGAGGGGAGCAGAGAACGAGAAGTGGAACAGGAATTAGGAGAGTGACAGGACCCCTGAGGCTTACTAAACTGCTGAGGCCTAAAATAAGTCCCTAAATCCTCTGGGCCTCTCAGCTTCCTCATCTAAGAACTCAGAGCTCTTAAACACTGATTACATGATTCATACCCTCTTGTTCCCAGAGAAAGTCTTCATACATGGGAAATAATCAATAAACACTATATACCAGCTTTTCTTTTCTTTCCTTTTTTTTTTTTTTTAACCAGCTTTTCTATGTGATTTTTAAAAAGAGTCATACTCTTCCCTCCTTCACCCTACATCCTCCGTATCCCAGGCAAATATAATTATGAACAGTAAACAGTAAACAGATTGATAAGGCCTACAAGTAGATTAGGAACAGATAGAACAGAATTGGTAAAAACTATGGAGCTGAGAAAATGAATACAAAGCTGACACTCTGGGGTATTAAATGAAGCTTTCTTCTAGCCTATAAGGTTGGAAGAAAATATTTATTTTCTACCAAAAGCATAAAAAGGTTATGTTATAATTTTTAAATAATAGTAATTATAGTGATGGTTACCTTCTATATCAATATTCTGGTCCGGAATCTCCAGTTCAATAATATTCATGCTGGATTCTTTCCAAGAACCACTGAACATACTAGAAAAGTAGCCAGACTTAAAAAACAAAACAAAACACCCAATTATCCAGTACTTTCTGTGTCTTCCAAATTATTTTCCCATTTCTAATTCCAAGTAATTCTTCTAACAAAATGAATCCATATTATTTTAGGAGAAAAAGAATAGCTAAATTTGTCTATAGGATAATGAAATTAAGGATATTTTAGGTATGTCAAAATACTTTGGTTAGTATCAATTTAATGAAAATTAAACCAAATTCTCATATTACTATCTGAACTGAATTCCTATATTACTTTTGAACCTTACATTAGTTTTTTTACTTAGTTCAAACAATTTCTAAGTCTATTACAGGTATGTTTTCCTTCTCAATGGCATTCTAAATTTAAGCTTAGAAAATACAGCATATATTTAAGACTCTCATAAACCTATGACAACACATAATGTAAATACAAGATCATGCACTGAGAAGAAGTGAAGACTAAGAACCTTCCTACTGTTAAATCCTTACTGTTGGTGGCTATAAATGGGATGATCCCCAGAAATCAGGATTAATCTAAAGTTTAATCTAGTCAGAAAATTCCAGAATGGACCTAAATTCTTGGAAAGGTACCAGAATGGATGAAGCCTTTAGTTACCTTCTAGATAGCACCTTCCATAATTTGAATACTTTGGAATACATCAAAGAGTAACTAATTTTACTGAATACTTAGTATGTATAAGGCACTGTGAATATAGCAGTAAACAAAACATTGTTTCTGTCCTTAGGGGCTTACTATATTTCAGCATGTGGTTTATACTATAATCAATATAGTTGCTCTTGAGAGGGAAAGCCTTCACTGAGGCATTCTCATCCTTAAATCCACAAAACTGCTTTCAGTGATTAAAAAAAAAAGTTATGTACCCTATCCTCAAGTTGAGACCAATATTCTGATATATTCCCTGAGCTATATATTTCAAGCCAAAGTAAACTTGTTCAAAAAAATTAAATAAAAACCGCTATGATTAAATTCTTATAGAAAAAGTTCTTTTAAAATATTTCTACTGAAAATCTTATACTATACTGTCTTACCAGTAATTACTGTCAAACGGTGAAGAAGAGAGAAAATATAAACTCCATAGGATAAAAACTGAATTGTTCACTGTTCTATTCCCAGTGCCTAGAACAATGATTTGAAGAAAGAATAGATAGATTTGATGAAAGAATAAATGAGTAAAATATTTGAGCCAATAGAGCAAAATTTTCTTTCATTTTCAGAGTTCTGAACCTTTAAATTGGGGTGACAATATTACCAAAGTTGGTAATATTTTCAGCACACAAACCAAATAGGTATATCAGCTAAATGAATTACTCTGTATTTGCTAGGTCTTTAATTTAACTGCATTTTCCAGAAGGAAAGAAGAGTAAGTGTCAAGAACTTTCTATTAATTTTCAACCATATCTACAAAATAACATTTTGGCTAAGTTCATCTAGTTTAAATAATTACATTTAAAAAAAAATTCAGCCATCTTAACTTTAGACATTTTTCCCTAACTTTTTTCCCTTTTGTCAACAAAAGGTACCAAAATAAGAACCTTACTGTAGTAATGATCAAAAGATATTTGCTGGTCTGGTTGACAAGGAAAATTCAAAATCTGTTTTCTAGACTATACTAACTGTGTGCTGTATTTCTGATAAAACAAGATTTTGAAATCAGATGACAGGACTTATAAACAACTACTGTCCGTACAAAGAGACTGCTATGAAATGCAATTAGAAAGAACATGACTTGAAAGAGTTTGAGCTATTTTTAAGTAACTACCTTGTTTACTCAAACAGAAAAATAAAATACTTACTTGACATAAATATATTTTGTGTAAGTTCCACTCTTCTCCTAGAGCACAAATCTTAATGTCACTATTTTCACCATTCAAAAATAATGTCTGATAAATGTACTTGGATGTACTCTTTAATTTTTTCCTGTTAAAAGAAAAGCAAATTTTATTTTTTTTTAATTTTTTTTTTCTAAAGATTTTATTTATTTATTTGACAGAGAGAAATCACAAGTAGATGGAGAGGCAGGCAGAGAGAGAGAGAGGGAAGCAGGCTCTCTGCTAAGCAGAGAGCCTGACGCGGGACTCGATCCCAGGACTCTGAGATCATGACCTGAGCTGAAGGCAGCGGCTTAACCCACTGAGCCACCCAGGCGCCCCGAAAAGCAAATTTTATATATGTGTAAAACTGAATGTTTTACTGATTCTGCAACTCAAAATATTCCTTTTGTTCAATTTCTAAGAAATAGAGCCAACTTATCCTCTGTGTAAAAGGACAGAAGCATGTAATATTCAAATTTACATTAGTACCTAAGAAACTAATAACAGTAGTTATCTAATAGGGTACTCTATTCCTAAGAGGGTTAATGGCTAGATGGGACCTTTCATTGTGCATCATTTTTGCAAATCGTGATTGTTGAACTAAGTGAATTACCTGTAGATCAGCACAGTGATTTTTGCTTACCTCCTCGTTTAGAGAATAGTACTATGGAGGATCTCAATACAACTACAATGATACTTCTATGCAACTACAAAACTGAGAACAAGAGTAAAAATTTTACCTACCCAAGTAATTTTTAGAATAATTTAGATTTAATCTTATTTTGGTACCAAAACATTTTAAACTAGTTAAACAACATTTTTTCCCCCCGTTAGACCAATGATTTGCAGCCTTACATAAAAGGTTTTCAAAACTATGCTCAATGGAGAAGTGTCTTCAGGGCCACCAGGGAGAGCTGGGGAACAAACCCTGGGCATCCTCACCTAACTTCAACTAGAACAGCATCACAACTTAGGGATTTCTGCGTTAAGATTTCATTTAAAAGATGAATTATATATTTTTTAAAGTCTGATAATCATTGTTCAAGATGGTCCAATGAATAAGAAAAGCCCTAGGCAGAGGCCGATGAACACCTTTTTATATTCCTGGCCAATCCTGACAAGTTTTCTTGGTAGTTAAAAAATTTTAATCTTTAAGAAAATGAAGTGTTTCAGATGATGTTTTGAACCAATGTGTTTGACAAGTCTTTCCAACAGACAGTAAAAAGAGCACATGCTTTGGTAGTGGAGAGACTTGGGTTTGAGTCCCAGCTCCACCATAGCTCAGTTACCCCAGATATAAAGAAGATATTAGTAGTAACCACCTTACTGGGTTACTTTGAGAAATAAATGGGGCAATATAGCTTCCAGTCCCTGATGGCACCATCCCCAAATTACATAAAAGATTAAAAGAACAGAAAGGATTAAGCCCATAACAGCAGAAAGTAAGGGTGGGCTTATCACCTGAAAAGAGCAGCAGAAGCCACAGCCCGGAATGCATCATGAAGGTCTAGGATGGAGGCTGAAACCCATCTGCCCTTCAGAAGCCTGTGTGGGTTGAGGGGAGGGGTCTCAGGAGAAGCAAAAGGGTAAAAGTGAGGCTGAAAATGGGGAAACGTGTTCCTTTAATGGCCTCTTCCACAGTGTATGAACAAAGAATACAGACAACCAGAGTACAGATAATTCAGACATAAAGATTCCAAGGCTCTTCTAAGAAGGAGAGGACAAATCTCTCAGGAAAAGCCAAGATTTTAGTGTAGGTGTTGGCACCCGACAAAGCAATCCTCATTCTGGTGTTTGAGAAATCTGTAGCCTGTGAGCTCTTGACACATTCACCCTGAATCATGGTCCCCAAACTATGTGTCGAAGCACCTGGAGCACCACAGCAAACTCAGGGATGCGTGTAGAATATTTTATATTCGAGGGCAGCAATGCATCTTTCAGATACCATGCTATCTACTACTATTAAGCAGTAGTTTGAACCTAACTATGGGATATTTCTTTAGGACCAGAGGAACCATAGAAAAAATTGCTGTGCTGTGAACAAAAAAAGTTTGGGAATCTCTGCTCTGAACAAACTCACTCACCCCATCATCCAATTTAGTAGTCAGTCTTCCTACTTAAAGGGAAGGCTTAGTAGAAATAGGTTTACTCGATTAAAACACACACACACACACGTTTTTCATTCTTAAATATAAAAAGACAAGCAAGGATGACACAACATGAAGAGAATTAGGAGCACTGAGGACTATTAAAAAGAGAGAAACTGGCCCCAGAGGAAATATATTAATTCAGGGAAGAGAGAACTTAAAACACTCTAAAATTAGTGTAGCTAAATATCTGAGATTACTACATTTATAAAACAACAGGATACTACGATAAAGGAAACAAGGGAAAAAAGAGCTCTTAGAGACTAAAAACATGGTTACTAAAATTACAAAGCCAAAACAGAGGCTGACTGAGAAAGTTAAGGAAATTTCCCAGAATATAAAACAACAACAACAACAAAAAAAACTAAAAAGAAAAAAGAAAAAAAAAAAAAAACGAAAAGAGAGAGGTAGAATCCAAGAAACCCAGAATCTGGTTAAGAGGAGTCCACAAGAAAGAAAAAACAAAGATAACAGGAAAAAGGAAATCATGGAAGAGATTAATGGAAGAAAATTTCTCCAAACTAGTGTCCAGATTGTAAGGATCAGCCAAGTATTGAGGCATTAAAAAACCCACACTTAAGCACATTCTAGTTAAATTCCAAAATACCAAAGAAAAAAACCCCAAAATTTCCAGAGAAAAAAAGGTCACCTACAAAGAAAAAAGAATTAGACCAGAATCCAATTTCTCATCCACACTGTAGGCTAGAAGACAATGAAGTAATGTCCTCAATGGTATGAAGTTATATATGAAGTTATTGTAAATATCTATACTCAAAGGATGAATAAAGTGAAAGTCTAAATTCACATTTATTTATTTATTTTTAAGATTTTATTTATTTATCAGAGAGAGAGGGCGAGAGAGCAAGCACAGGCAGACAGAATGGCAGGCAGAGGCAGAGGGAGAAGCAGGTTCGTGGCCGAGCAAGGAGCCGGATGCGGGACTCAATCCCAGGACGCTGGGATCATGACCTGAGCCGAAGGCAGCTGCTTAACCAACTGAGCCACCCAGGCGTCCCCTAAATTCACATTTAGATAAGCCCGAATTACCTCCTTTTGCATCCTTCTGAGGAAGATACAGGAGGATGCAGTTCTCTAAAATGACCGAGAAAGAAAAGACGCAGAAAAGAAAAGACTACAGAAAAAAAGACTACAGAAACAGTAGATCCAATCCTAGAGATGTGGTAAAATTAAGTCCCAGGATAAGCTCAGACCTGGAGAGCAATGGATCCAGAATGGAACAGGAAGATGAAGGGACTCAAGAGCAGGGGTCTTGGGTTTGGAGGAGAACACCATGAAACTATGTTTGGAAAGATAGGAAAACCTGAATATATTATGAAGGAATATTACTCTTTTGTCAATGGTGAGAAGTGGGGAGGCAGTTAGAAACCAGGAAAATGGGAACTATTGCAATAAGATACAAATGAAAACAGGGCCTGAATTTGAGCACTTGATGGAACGTAGAAAAAAGATGGCACTTAAACGTGAGGTTAGAAAATGTCTCCAATAGAAAAACAAGGAGTTTTGACACTGCACCCAGGAAGGTATCATTTATAATCCTATCACACTATTTGACTTTGAGGTGAACAGTATTTACATAATTCTAACAACAAATACTGTTTACTGGTTTCAAAATTTAAAGACAGTCTAGGCACAGCAAACACAGAAGATCTGGGTACAGAACAGCCGAGTTTTAATAGTTATCTAACATAAAAGTAAAAAATACAGTTGTCAAAAGGTGTGAATGAAGTGGAAGTTTGGCTTGGAAGCCACAGTTTTTCATGGTGTAGTTGGCTAAGATGGCAGAGTGCATCAGACAACCTCAGGGAGCATAACTGGTGCCAACACACATATTTCTAGGTCTTAATATTTTCTTACACTCCTCATCCATGCCAGGCTGAATAACCAGGCCTCTTCCACTGATAACAAAACATACTAAATTCTCCATGTATTTTCTAGTAAGTATTTGCTTTAAAGACTTTCCATTCTAGCCAACTCGCGTAGTTCAGGGGTTGGCAAAGCTTTTCTATAAAGGTCTGGAGAGTAAATATTTTTGGCTCTGTGGGCCAGAAAGGCTCCAGGCAAGTTTGCTGGCATCCCAACAGGCAGCTGCCTGCTTTCTCACCGTGGCCTACCACATCACAGCAAACTTCTCTACCGTCTAGTGTGGGCTATAGCCATACCATCTCCAGTATCTGAATCTCTGGTGGGGAAAGATGGCTATATTCCAAATTTGTTTCTTTCTTGGGTATTCTGTTTCAGTCTGAGAAGTTGTGATTGCACCTTTAAATCCTCTATTCCTGTATATTTTTAGAGATCTCTTTACCTCAGTAGTTTACCTTCAGTAGTTAATTCCCCATTACTTGCAAATAATGGTTATATTAAAATTTCCCTGTTCAAATTACAGCATAATTTCTTTTTTGAATGGATCCTGACATAGATTTCAATAATGGCATTAAATATAAGTGGTCTAAAAAAATAATTAAATGGCAGAGATTATCCTAAAGGATTAAAAAAAAACCCCAATTACATGCTCTCTCCAAAATATCTATTATAAAGATACAGGTAAAAAAGGAAAATGGAAAAGATGTACCTTTTAAACACTTATCAAAAGAAAGTAATAATGGAAATTTACTAGGGACAAAGAGAGACATTTTGTAATAATAAAGGGTGCCAAATTATCAAGGAGACATAATTATTTACTGAGTGCTTCAACATCAGGGACCACGCATTATACACAATCAAGTATTCGTCAAACCCTAAAAGCCAAGTATTATCAACTCCACTTTACTTATGAGGAATTAAAGCTATTAAGCACAGAGTCCAGACTAGAATTCAGAATCTGAGCTCCTTATATTAGACTGACTCTCCACAAAGGTGGTGGGGGTGAAGGGGGAGGGGGGAGGTGAAGGTGGTGTTCATTTTTGTAAATAAATACAAGCACTCATATATAAAACTTATGAAAAAGATTGTTTAGATATCAAACTATTAACAGACATAATCCATAATACTTTTATTTTACAATAGTTAAGTTACACTTGTGTAGCAAACTTTTAAAAATATTTTTCTAAACTTTCATTTAATAAATTACATTTATGTGACCCCAATGATTATCTTTTTTTTTTTTTTTTTTTTTAAAGATTTTATTTATCAGAGAGAGAGAGAGAGCAAGCACAGGCAGACAGAATGGCAGACAGAGGCAGAGGGAGAAGCAGGCTCCCTGCGGAGCAAGGAGCCTGATGTGGGACTCGATCCCAAGACGCTGGGATCATGACCTGAGCCGAAGGCAGCTGCTTAACCAACTGAGCCACCCAGGCGTCCCCCCAATGATTATCTTTAAAAAAAAAAAAAAAAGGCAACCAGATTGCTTTATGTGAAAACATTCTACGCATAAGCTACATTCTGATTTTCTAATTCACAAGTAAACACCCTGTTTTTCAACTCTTTGAAAAAAGGTTAAGCAAGTTGCAGCACTGACTGACACACACCCACGGCCAGCGTTCAAGTACTAGAGACTCTGACTTTGTTCCTGGTAAGGAACACATGTACAGTATTGATAAACTTCGCCTTTACAGTTAAAGAGAACTCCTCATGTATGTGATCACTTCCCTTTACACTGGTGGAAGACAGCGGGGGGAGGCTTAAGGTAACCGGATGCAAAACAACTCATTCTCCTGCCACCCACTCAGGACAAAGGCCAGCCAGCCGTTCCAGTCTGAGGTTTAATGAGGCTTGGCGTTTACCAGTCTCATCCTGGGGCTGTAATGCCACTCGGGCAGCGTCTGTGGTTTATAATCCAGAACGCCAGGCGTCTCCTAAGGCGCTCCCCATCCGCCGCGCATCGGGCTGGCTCCCACGCTTCCCGGTCAAGGGCGCATCTGGTCCTCACCCGCTGGCCAGCACCGCACCCCGAAGTGCAGCCGGCGCCGGGCTTATCCGCAGGCGCGGCCCTGGAACCGCCCAACAGGTGCGGACGCGTCCCTGCACTTACCTGCGCGGGGTGTTGAGGAGCCGCTGCTGCTCGTCCCCTTCCTCCTCATCCTCGTCAGTCTCGGAGTCGGGGTGACAGTAGCAGAAGGCCCCGCTGCTCCGCTTGCGCTTGCGGCTGCCCGGGCAGTAACAGAAGCCGTGGCCGGCCGCATCGCCGCCAGCCTCCGGCCTGCGAGTCGAGCCCCCCGCCCCAGAACCCGGCTCCTGCTGGGCTCGGGCTCGTCCCGGGTGGCGCAGCACTCGGCTGCTCAGCGAGCCCATGGACCACGGCTCCCCGGGACTTCAGGGAGCGCACCTCAGGGAGCCCAACGGAGACCGTCTCCCGCCATGCCCCGGCCGTCGCCGGCCTCCAACCAGCCCGGGTGCCTATACCGCCACCTTCTCACGCGCAGCCCCAACCGTTGCAGCGGACGCTACCGCGTCCATCCTCCGCCCCGCCCGCCGCGCCTATGCGCGCGGCGCGCCGGGACCGCAGGACCTCGCCCCCTTGCTTTCGCAACAAAGCGCGGACGGGAGGGCGCGTGCGCACGGCGAGCCTCCGGAAGGGGCGGGGAAAGGCGAGCGTGCGTGGTGGGTGGGGCTGCGCCGAAAAGTACCCGGCGCGCTAGAACCGGGAATCGCGTAGGCCCTTGCTGTGGTGCTGTCAGCTTGGGACTCACACTACCGGGAACGTTGGGGCCAACCTAGAGGTTCGCCTTATTCTACACACCCCATTGTATTCGCCCGACCGGGAGCCCCTCCCCCCCCTCATTGATTCACTCTGCAAAAGTTCCTTGAGTTCCGAATACCTAACCTAGTAGGTTCTGTGCTAGGCAAGGGACAAAAAGGACGGTGCTGTTTGGACTCTTCCTTAGAAGGGCTCACCACTCGCTAGGATCACGCCTTGCAGAGATTTGGCAGGCTTCCTCAGGGAGGAGGCCCTGTAATGTGGAGTTTGCTAGGCTGTTGTGTTTCTTAAACATCAGCCTTCTGCTGCCCTAGACGGGTTATGGCAAGTGCTCCCTACACTCCTTACCTTCTCTCCTAGCGGCAGTGGAACGTCTGGGTAGGGTCTGGTACCGGCACCCGCAGGGCTTACAGTGCCTTCGGGAGGCCCGAGCAAAATTTACAGCTGTTTGTCTGGAGTGTACAGCCGTTGCTATGGACTCTGGACAGCCAGCTTTCACTCCCTGACTCCCTTCTGCTACTTTTTAAATAAAGTATTTTCAATGAATTACTCAGAGTAACACGGTAAACACCTATGGACCCACAAGTATGATGGAATTTAAAATTAAAACTGCATTCTTTTAAATAAAATAGAGAACGAGATCCTCCTCCATCCCAGTCTGTCTCTCCTCCGCTGTAACCACACCCTAAGGAAAGTGTGTATCATTTTTCCCATGCAATGTTCTTATACCGGTAAGTAAATGCGTTCCTTAGAACATTTAGGCATGTAATTAAGTGGAATCATACTGTACCTATCATTCTGCACCTTTCTCCTTTCTCAAAATTATACTTTCAAGACTTATCCAATTGACAAATCTCCAGTTAATCTTCACTGTTCGTTGTGTCACTAACCCATAATTTGGAAGTTAGGTTGCTTCTACTTTAATGTTCTTACAGAGTAGCAATTAACACCATGTGCAAAGATTCACCAAATAAATTCTTAGAAGTGGATTCCCTAGGAACTTTACAACTTTATTAGCTATTGCCAAATTGTTCTCTGAAATGATTCTGCCAATTTATACTCCCATCAGCAGTATGTGTAGTTGGGGCCCCAGTGCACGGGTGTCTGACTCGTTCCTGAGAAATCTGAAAGGTAGAGGCTGGTTGAGGCAAGTTGGTGGGAGGTGGGGAAGAGAGGGACAGAGAATGTCCGCAGCAAGGGGATCAGTGTTTGTGCCCAGAATTTGTCGGCATAAAGGATGTGCAAGTGTCTCCCATGTTAGAAGTGTGGGCCACCAGAAGATAGCCAGCCTCGGATCATCTTGGATTCTGTCCTAGAGAACTGGGTGGAAGGACACACTGACTTCAGCAAAGAACACTTGAGGGGGTTGCTGTTCGTAGGGGCTGGAAAAGGAGAATACATTTGCCTTGCTAAATGAACAAAAGAGGAGTAGTTCCCTGGTGATGAGGTTGATAAAGGAATCCAGAAGAATGCCCCTAAAAATCAGCGTTAAATACTTGCCTTTGTTAAACAGTGTTGATCCTCTACAACAGTCAGATAAGACCTTCCCTGCTCCCGTTTACAACACTGCTCCCTCCTGCTACAACACTGGCTAAGTTTGGGCTGGGTGTGGAAGGAAACTAAGGTAGAGAAAGAAGAGAAGTTCACCTTATTCTTTATTCCTGCTGGCAACAGGCCAGAGCTAAACAAAGGAAGAAGCCTCGACTGTAAATCAAGTTTGAAATTTTGACTAGACATATTAATTACTAAAATGACCTTAAGGGACTGCACAGTAGGACTTTTTAAAACCTAAGAGTGGCCAGAAAAGTCCCAGCTCTATCCTCTGACTCAATTTCCATCTAAAGCCAGGAGATAGGCCCATGAATAAATGAACAATGGGAGAGAAAAAGTTGCCTCATAATAATATTCCAGAATCATGCTGGTTTCTGACAATAAACCACCATTTTTCCAAGGTGGCCTTATCCTGCTTCCAGGCAACAAATGCAATTTGTATGAAAATTTTGGCTAAGTTATATATATAATTTAAAGATAAAACTACCAAAAATTTGTAATGCTTCCAAAGAAAATAAAGTTGGAGATTCCATACTTTTCTAGGTAGGTTTCAAAGCAGAAGTACTGTTTCCTATAATTAATCAGAATGACTAAGCAGTCATACAAGTAGCCTTCACCAGTAACTCAAGCATTTATAATGGGCAGTAGAAACAAATTGAAAAAATATCTTTATATTTCATCCATCAAAATACAATAGATACTATAGAATGAACAAAGAAGACAATTATTCTTACTAAATAAAAATGTTCTATTTAGTAGAACAGAGAGCATCACTCATTTCTGGAGAGAAAATACATTATTTTATACCATTAAGTAGTGTTTGGTATATGTGAACATTAGTTTTATAGCAATAAGTGTACATAAGACTAAATATATTGCTTTTTCTTAATTTGTAGTTTCTAATAGAAACTAAGTGACAAGTGTTTTTAAAGATAGTTGGAAAAGTCAGAGAAAGAATATACCTCATTTTAAAGATAACAGGTTTTATTAAAATTATTTTTCCATGTTGTATACAACTGAACTTTGGAATAAAATCAAGTACAACTTCAGAATAATTCTAGAGTTGAAAGGCACAATGCAAATGTAAATTAGTACAAATCAACAATATTGAAAAATACTTTAAAAATTATTTTTAGCACAAAAAAATTCCTTTAAGTGAAAGTAAATTCAGAATATTACACCCATCACCAAAATAGTACCTAGCTGGACACTTAATTTTTTTTCCATTCATCTTCCAGCTTGATTAAGATATTAACCATGATATTGTGGAATGTTCAGCATTTATATTTGCTAACCGCACAAACATGATCTGTATAACCACACTAAGAATTTAATTTGTTCAGACAAGTGGCTGATTTTGGTATACTTCAACCTGGAGAGAGTAAATAATCTTAATATAAGATGTGAGGAAGGAAGTCTCCCATCCAAACTTTCGCAGAGATCAACTAACAGTGCAGATAAAAATCTAAACAAAGGAGAGTATTGGATGTCTTCAAAGTATGACCATGTAAAATAGCAAATTGGATGGATATTCTTATGAGCTAGATGCTAACAATTTCAAATCAAGAAATTACTAGTAGAAATTGCTAGCCTTAGTAATTAAAGGCTAAATTTAGCCAATTAAAGGCTAAAACTAGTCAAGAAATTACTGGCCTTTCAAATACAAAGTATTTGAAAATACTTTGATTTTAAGACAATCTTTCAGTCTTCCACTTTAACAGTTTTTCACCAAAACCATGAAATAAATTTAATACATTCCAATTTCTAAGAAATACAGATGAGGAAGATATCTGTTTAAAAACCATGGAATACATTTTTATTTTTAATTTTAAATCTCCTTTTAGGTTTTATAAGCTTTGAAATGCAAGTATAGCTTTAAAGCATCATAATGAGTAATTATAGATGAATAGTAATATAGTCAGTCTATATCCTAGGAAGCATCTGTAGGCGTTTTAATTGGAAATAAGCATTCTGAGATAATGCTAATAGCAGTGTAGAAAAATGAACTTAAAAGAAGAAATCCAAAGTGCTGGGACTCCTCCTATCCTTGGATTTTATTTTAATCATCTCCTCCACAGAGAATGAGCAGTACCTTCCTGTAGTCTCCAGATGTGTCTCCCTGGGGGCAAGCAAAGCAAAGGTACAGTCAGATACAGGGAATACACAGCTCAGAGTCATCTGTGTTAACTTTTTCAGTCTTGTCTGGCTTTTTCTCAGAGAGGTGTTTTTTAAAAAACAGCATTTGTGGGGCATCTGGGTGGCTCAGTGGGTTGAGCCTCTGCCTTTGGCTCAGGTCATGATCTCAGGGTCCTGGGATTGAGCCCTGAATTGGGCTCAGCAGGGAGCCTGCCTCCCCCCCCCCCTCTGCCTACTTGTGATCTCTGTCAAATAAATAAAATCTTCAAAAAATATTTAAAAAAAATATTTCATTGCAAAATTAATACATGTTCAATGTAAAGAATAAAGACCTAAAAGAAGGGGTGCCTGGGCGGCTCAGCTGGTTAAGCATCTGTCTTCAGCTCAGGTCATGATCCCAGGGTCCTGGGATTGAGCCCTGCACTGGGCTCCCTGCTCAGCAAGGAACCTGCTTCTCCCTCTCCCTTTGCCTGTTGCTCTCCCTATTTGTGCTCGCTCTCTGTCAAATAAATAAATAAATAAATAAAATATTTTTTTAAAGTTTTAAAAAGACCAAAAAGAAGAACACAAAAATCCGAATTCCACCGTCCAGAGATTACTATTCTTAACAATTTGGTGTGTGCATATCCTTCAGGACTTTTTCCATGTATATAGGTTCCTGTGTGATGGGCCTATAGTGTTCTGTATTCTGCTTTTTTTTTACATAATGCAGACTATTTCCCTATTTTATTAAATATTCTTCTACAACATTATTCTTTAATAGTTAAAAGGAATTCCATCCTATACAGATAAAATAATTTATTTGGTCACCCTCCCCCATTGTTAGGTATTTGTTGTTTCCAGTTTTTCATTACTGTAAATACTGCGGCAATGAGCAATCATGATTAAATTTTTGTGCATTTCTTGATGATCTAGTCAAGATAAATTTTCATAAAATGGATATTACCACATTCATGGTCACGTATTCTCTTAAGCCTTTCAATATGTGTTGGAACATAGACTTCCAGAAAGGTGTCCTAATTTGTACATAAAATTTTTTATGCTCTAATTGATAGATCAATTCTTGTTTGTGCTTCATGGGCACTAGAAAAGAGGGAATCTCGAGGTGGCTGGTTGGGTAGGATAGTTAAGGGTCTCTCAGTTTCCGCTCAGCTCATGATCTCACAGTTGTAAAACTGAGCCCAATCCTGGGCTCTGTGCGCAGCAGGAGTCAGCGTGAGAGTCTTTCTCCCTCTCCCTCTTGCACTCTCTCTCTAAAATAAGTAAATATGGGGCACCTGGGTGGCTCAGTGGGTTAAAGCCTCTGCCTTCGGCTCAGGTCATGATCCCAGGGTCCTGGGATTGAGCCCCACATCGGGCTCTCTGCTCCGCAGGGAGCCTGCTTCCTCCTCTCTCTCTCTGCCTGCCTCTCTGTGATCTCTTGTCTGTCACATAAATAAATAAAATCTTTAAAAAAAATAAGTAAATATATCTGAAGAAGGAAGGAGGAGGAGGGGGAGGAGAAGAAAGGAAGATGGGGTATCTGGGTGGCTCTGTCAGTTAAACTTGTGTGCTCTCTCCCTCTCAAATAAATAAAATCTTAAAAAAAATAAATAAAAGAGGGAATCTCTGTCTATAGGATTCAAAGTTGATATATAAATCTGTCGAAATAAATCTTAATATATTCTTCTTTATGCTTTGCCTCATCAATCTGCCAAAGAATAAGGATGTGTTAAACACTATCTGGCATACTATTGACATCAATATCTTCTTTTGGAGCTTCAAATTTCTTATTTATAGATTTGAATGCAATACTTGTTTGACACCTAAAGTTTCATGACAATTTAATTGTTGTTGTGAACAGTTGCCTGTCTTAATATAAAGTCATCCATTTTTTTCCTATTTAATGCTTTTTCTCCTTAAATTCTTCTTTTTCCTGATAGTATAATCCCTGCTTTCTTTTCTATATTGTCAAATATTATCTGCCTTTACTTTAAGCTGGTTGTCACTGTGGTTTAGTTGTTCCTTATAAACAGCACAGACTAGGATTTTACATTTTTATATAATCTGAGTGCTTATTTATAACTCACATTTTTGTCTTACTTCTGTCATTTTCTTTTTTTAAGACTGTATTTATTTATTTGTTGGAGGGAATGGGAGAGATAGGGCGCACAAGCGGGGGGAGTAGCAGGTAGAGGGAGAGGCAGAAGCAGGCTCCCTGATGAGCAAAGACCCTAACTCAGGATGGGATCCTAGGACACTGCCATCATGATCTGAACCCAAGGCAGATGCTTAACCCACTGAGCCACCCAGGCATCCCTGTCATTTTTTCTATTACTGATGTATTTTATGTATCTGTTCTGTATCTTTATGTATCTTCTCACAACTGCTATTAAATGGACAATGTATTCTTTTTTTTTCTTTTTTTTTTTTTTAAGATTTTTTTTACTTACCTGACAGAATCACAGTGAAAGAGAACACAAGTGGGGGAGGAGGGAAGGGGGGGAGAGGGAGAGCGGACTTCCTGCTGAGCAGGGAGCCCAACCCAGGACCATGACCTGAGCTGAAGGCAGATGCTCAATGACTGAGTCCCCCAGGCACTCCCAATGTATTCTTTATTTTTAATTTTTTCCAGTGTTGTGTGTGTACACATATATATACATATAATGTAAATATATTTATAGTGATGTTGTCCGAGCCAGTCAATATTTTTGTACCCCGTCATTTTAGTGCCTGTATAGTACTATCTTGTATAAATTTTCAATAATTGAGTCATCGCCTATTAGTTAACAAAAATAATAATACATAATAAATTATGTACCATAAGTATATGCCATATAATTTATACAAATATAAACAACAGGGGCATCTGGGTGGCTCAGTGGGTTGAGCCTCTGCCGTCAGCTCAGGTCTTGATCTCAGGGTCCTGGGATTGAGCCCCACTTCAGGCTCTCTGCTCAATGGGGAGCCTGTTTCCCGTCTTTCTGCCTGCCTCTCTGCCTACTTGTGATCTCTCTCTGTCAAATAAATTTAAAAAATATTAAAAATACATATATAAACATAAGGTAATATAAATATAAATAATACTATGATAAAATAAAATATTTATTGACTTTTTTCACATTTTGTGAAATGATTTTATTCAGATTTGTTCATGTCTTTTTTATTATGTTAAAATATATATATCATAAATTTTGCCATTTTAACCACTTAAAGTGTGTAATTCAGTAACACTAATTACATCACATTGTTGTATAACCATCATCACTGTCTATTTCCAAAATTTTTTCATTTCCCCAATTCTGTAACCACTAACCAGTAACCCTCCATTTCCTATCCCCCCCACCCCTGGCAACCTTTAATCTACTTTCTGTCTCTCCGAATTTACCTTTTCTAAATATTTCGTGTAAGTACACAGAATCATACAGTATTTGTCCTCTTTTGTCTGGTTTATTCCACTTAGCATGTTCTGAAGGTACATCCATGTATCAGAAACTTCATTCCTTTTTATGAATGTATATACCTCATTTTGTTTATCCATTCATCTGCTGCTGGATACTTAGGTTGTTGCCGCCTTCTGCTCTTATAAATAATGTTTACACTGGTGTAGAAGTATCTGTTAGAGTCTCTGTTTTCATTTCTTTTGAGTATATAGGAGGGAGCAGAATTGCTGGGTCATTTGGTAATTCTAGGTTTAACTGTATTTTTTATGTTTAACTCTTTGAGGAAGTGCCAAACTGTTTTTCACAGTGTCTACACCATTTTACATCCACACCAGCAATGCACGAAGGTTATAGTTTCTCCAAATCCTCTCCAACACTTGTTATTTTCTGTTCTTGTTTTTTAAAATTATAGTCATCCTAATAGGTATCTCATTGTGGTTTTGATTTGCATTTCCCTAATGATTAATGATGTCGGGCATCTTTTCATGTGCTTATTGGCCATTTGTTTATCTTCCTTGGAGAAATGTCTATTCAGTTCCTTTGTCATTTTTTTTTTTAAATTTTATTTATTTATTTGACAGACAGAGTTTACAAGTAGGCAGAGAGGCAGGCAGAGAGAGAGAAGGAAGCAGGCTCCCCACTGAGCCGATAGCCCAATGTGGGGCTCAATCCTGGGACCCTGAGTTCATGACCTGAGCCGAAGGCAGAGGCTTTAACCCACTGAGCCATCCAGGCGCCCTCCTTTGTCATTTTTAAATTGGGTTGTTTTTTCGTTGAGTAGTAGGAACACTTTATATATTCTGGATAGTAAACCCTTACTAAATATTGCAAATATCTTCTCCTGGCTTCTGGATTCATGTACTTTTATTCTGTTATTCTGTTTATTCTACTTTTATTCTGTTATTTTCTCTAACAAAATTCCTAAACATGTAATAGCTAAGTAAGAGGTATAGTTTTTGTTTTGTTTTTAACATTTATTGCCAGGGCACCTTGGAGGCTCTGTCATTTAAGGGTCTGACTCTTGATTTTGGTTCAGGTCATGATCTTGGGGTCCTGAGATTAAATGCTCCATCAGGATCTGAGCTCAGCAGGGAGTGTGCTTCTCTCTCTCTCCTTTTACCACTCCCCGCCCCGACTCATGCACCCATGCTTTCTCTCTCAAATAAACAAATACATCTTTAAAACAAAAACAACAAACATTTATTGCCAACTTGCTTCCCAGAAAGGTTAGACCACCTTATAGTCCCTCCATAAGACATGGTGAATTTTCCTCAAGCCCTTCTCTTTTTTATTTTATTTTTTAAAATATTTTATTTATTTATTTGACAGGCAGAGATCACAAGTAGGCAGAGACACAGACAGAGAGAGAGGAGGATGCAGGCTCCCTGCTGAGCAAAGAGCCCAATGCGGGGCTCAATCCCAGGACCCTGGGATCATGACCTGAGCCAAAGGCAGAGGCTTTAACCCACTGAGCCACCCAGGTGGCCCCTCAAGCCCTTCTCAATGCTGGCTATGATCTATTTAAACTTTGTTAAGGTATGAAGTGAAAGATGGTGATTTGTTTTCACTTGACATTCACTGTACATTATTGGTATTAAACATTCTATACGTTTATTGTCCATTAGTGTTTCATCTTTCATGAAGTAAGTGCCTGTTTTCTTTTCGGATTTTTCTCCCTTTTCTTTGTGATTTGCAGCAGCTCTTCATAAAGGGATATTAATTCTATATTATATAGTATAAATATTATTTTCTCTTAACTTCCCCTATGGTCATCCTTGAATCTTAGAAGTATTTTACCTACAGCTAGCTATATTTCAGCTCTGCAAACTAAAGTTACCTCATAATTGGTCCAGAAATAGAAACAAGTTCCTAAATGCCTGTATACATAGTAACAAACTCAGCAGCTCAGACCACCTCATAATTATACTCTGCAGGCTATGGGTGGGATTCAGAATATTTAATTCACAGATCAAATCCTGATTTGAAGTTTACTGTGCAGGCAACATCAGCTTCTAGGGAAGTGTGTTCTTGGTTTCATATTCCTAAGGCCCTTCTGGCTTCCTCAGGAAGCAAAATCCCAGTAATGAGGGGTTTTAAGGGATGTGAGTCATTTCTCATCACCCCTAGGCCAGGTCCTGACTCCTGGAAGTCTGCTGCCATTGGGTAAAGAAAGGCAGCAATCCAGGGTAACATGCTTTCCCATATTTTCAGCAGACCTCAGCTGGCCCAGGAGAGAGTTTTGGATGACTGATTTCGTTGTGTCCCTTTCACCGTAAGCAGGTAGACAGGGAAACTGCATTGTTGAAAGTATTCATTAAAATATACTCTTTCTCTGTCTGCAGTCAACATGAAATAATTACTATATTTAGAAGGCAAACATTTCCAGCTTTTAGCCTGGCTGGGATTTAAACATCTGTGTGAAAGGGGAAAAACTGGAAATACCTGAATCGCAGTACCATCTTTAAAGGGGAGGCTATCTGCCAGGGAGTGGCTAAGAAGTGTCTGAATGCCCGGGCTGGACCCCCATTCTTTCCTCAGAGCCTTCCCCTGGCCCGAGGCCGGGCTCCTGTGACCTACCTTGATGAAGGAATACAGAGACTTTCCATAGAGCCTCTTAAAGTTTTCCCGAATGTCCATCATATCAATCTCCGCTCGGGAAACCATAACTCTGATCAGGGTGTCATCATCGGTGCCCAAGCCCTAAGGAAGAAAACAAGATCCATGCTGGTTTCCAGACGGTCTTCTTTGTTAGCTTATCAAGGCAACTCTCTGCGTGGCTCATCCTGGTGATGTCCTACCACAACCTTAGAAAGCGTGTGGAATGCCGCTCCTCACCAGTGTTCAAGGCTTTCCAACATTCTGTGTTCTGACCAGAGGAGACCCCTCCCTGCCACTAGAGACATAGTCCGCATTCCCAGCCAGCTGCCTCATCCTGCCTGACACGATCCCTCCCCCTGAATGTCCCCCTTCCCTCACCAGCCTCAGCACCCTTCCTCCTGTATGGAAGCCCCTCATGTAAAACTTCCTTGAAGGTCCTGCTCACAGATACCAACTTCTTTACCCTAGTCTTTTCTGATCCTCACCTCCTCAACAAATATGGGGAAAAAATAGTCTCTCTGTATTCCTATACATTTGGGTCCTCAACTACCGTCTTACCTTCTATTTTGTTCTTATCCGTGTTCTGCCCATACCTGCCTTCCCCTTCCTACCTTTTGATCTCTCCTGCACCTCCCATGGTTCCCAGCAAGGGTGTCCGCATAGAGGATACGGCACGGTTAGGAGCCTGGGCTCTGAGCCAGACTGCCAGTGTGTGTATCCCTGCTCTGTTGCGTTGTCACTGAGGACCCTGGGCAAACTGCGCACCTCCCTATGTCTCAGTTTTCTTATCTGTAAAATGGGGGTTAATAATAGTACCTGCCCCACACAGCTGCGATAGGCATAAAATTAATCCACGTGTATACAGCATAGGAATAGTGATCATGTTATAAGTACTCAATAATTATTACCTAGTATTTCTATTAACAGGCACTCAGTGAAGTATTTGATGAACTGAGTATCTCAGGCTTTTGGTTAATTTGTGTAGGAAACATAAGTAAACATGAAGGTAGACACAAGACATGCTGAAGTCATTCAGATGCTAAAAATAAGGCCATTTACCTTCATAGATTTATAAAGCCTTTCAGCAAAATATGCAGATTTGTTCCTCATGCACTTTACTGTTAAGAGATTAAAAAAGGAAATAGCAAAATTACAAATAAAATCTATGAGAAAAAAATGACAGTTGTTCCTTCTGTTTCTACAAGGTATGAAATTAATATCTCCCCATTGCTTTGTCGGAAAAATTTTAGCCAAACAATGTCTTATTAACACAGGCCATGGAAAAATAATTAATAAAGTAATTAATTGGAGAAATAATAAAGGCAATTAAAGCAAAAGGCAGCATACAGTTTAAAAATGATTACTATTCTGAAACTCTTATTAGTTCTAATCATTCATAGACTTGAAAAATGCAGCTACTATAGGGTTATCTTTCCAGTATACTGAGATATAAAGGCACAGAGGATATAAAATATAGAAAACTATATAACAGAGTAACAATCAGAACACATGTAATACTTCTTGTTTAAAATTCTGGATCTTATTATGGGTGATTTCAACTTTTTTTTTTTTAATCCCTGAAACCAAAAAACTGTATCTCCATGACAACAAACTGGTAAGAAGGAAAGTCTATAAACGTTTGTTTCTCTGCTCCCCACCCCATGACCAGCTTACCTATGGCCAGAAGAGCATCTTCAAAACTACCAGATGTTTCAGACTTAATACTCTGCTCAATATCCTTCTGAGATATCCTTTTGTATTCATCAAACACTACAAACAGTAATAGAGTGGAATTATAAATAATAAAAAAAAGAATATAGGGAACTAAAATTTATGGAGAGAATAAGCATCTTTCTAGAGCTCGCTCTTTATTCTTTGGCATATATCAGGAGGCAATTAATTATCAATGTCAGTGAGAACCGGGAGGCATATGGCAAGTGGAATGGATAAAGGAATATTGTGCCTCTTGGAGGGTATCAGGCAAGCCCTTTCCCTTATTTGGGACCTCGCTTTCTCACACATATAATAGTGATAATGTCTGGAGAGATTTGCTTTCTTTTCTCATTGTTCCCTTTAATAAGCAGACCATGTCTTTCTGTAATTTTGGCCTTGGCAATCACCTGCATGTTCGTCTTCCTTTTGGCTCATCAAAACTAGAGCAATTCAACCCTTTTAACTGTTGAATCACATTTGGTAACGAACAGTTGCATCTTTTAATAGACTGTAACATAATTTTTTTTTTACTTTTTGCCAAGTATTTTTGAATGTGATAAACCTATTTCCCTCTCAGAGCCTCCTTCTGGAGCCTCCTTAGAGTGGATTATTTGTTTTATTTTTTTTTTTTTTAAAGATTTTATTTATTTATTTGGCAGACAGAGATCACAAATAGGCAGAGAGGCAGGCAGAGAGAGAGAGAGAGGAAGCAGGTTCCCCGCTGAGCAGAGAGCCTGATTCGGGGCTCGATCCCAGGACCCTGAGACCACGACCTGAGCCGAAGGCAGAGGCTTTAACCCACTGAGCCACCCAGGTGCCCCTTGTTTTATCTTCTTAACATTAATTCTTTGGGGGTGCCGTCCCAGGCCCCATCAGGGTGATTCTCACAGGGCTGTCAATCCAGGGACACCCTGCCTCTCAACACAGACCATAAGCTCTACGAAGTGAGTGGAAAGTTCACTGGACCAGAACCAGTCTCACCCTCCTGGGGAAGGTCAAAAGCAGTGAGTCATCTTTCACCTTAGCCAATGTAAGAATCACCTGGGAAACCTGTGAAACTTCCTGGATGTCACTTTCAGGGAATCAGAGTCAGCCAATCTGAAGTAGGGGTTCAAGAACCAGCATTTTCAATGAAGACCAGACTTTGGAAACTCTGCCTTACAAATAAAATATGTGGGGGCACCTGGATGGCTCAGTGGGTTAAAGCCTCTGCCTTCGGCTCAGGTCATGATCCCAGGGTCCTGGGATTGAGCCCCGCGTGGGGCTCTCTGCTCCGCAGGGAGCCTGCTTCCTCCCCTCTCTCTCTCTGCCTGCCTCTCTGCCTACGTGTGATTTCTCTCTCTCTGTCAAATAAATAAAATCTTAAATAAATAAATAAATTAATTAATTAAATATGTGACTCCCTTCCACTAAGATCCCTAGATCTGCCTTGATTTCTGTACTTCCTGGAAATGTTCAGGTCTCCCTTCAATTCAATGAGTCACCAATATTTTCCATTTTCCTTCTTGTCCCATTCTGTATTATTTCTTCTTCTTACTGAAGTTGGGAGTCCGCATCTACTGCTTAGAATCAAAAGATCTAATTGATACATTTTCTAAGCCTCAGTTTTCTTCTCTGTGAAATGGTATAGATACTGGCTGCTCCAATGAGATGTTGCGACAAACAATGCTTATAATATGCTTAGCACTGGGGGTCCCTGGATGGCTCAGTTCATTAAGTCTCTGCCTTTGGCTCAGGTCATGATCCCAGAGTCTTGGGATTGAGCCCCACATTCAGGCTCCCTGCTCAGTGGGGAGCCTGCTTCTCCCTCTGCCTGCTGCTCCCCCTTGTTTGTGCTTGTTCTCTCTCCCTGTCAAATAAAAAAGAAAAATCTTTAATATTCTTAGCACTGTACTAGAAGATAACAAATAAAACCCTAGTTATTTGAATCCTCACTATTATTGTTGGTTGCTAAGAAAATTATGAAGTTTTATTTATACAAATAGTACTTAGATTTTCTTCCAGCGGTGTATAAGTAGATATTTTACAACGTCCCGACAACTGACTTGTGCCTAGAAGTGAAAATGGTTAGGTATTTGCATGTTTTGAGGACCTGTAGTTCTTGGAAAATACCACCAGGGGGAGATTTATGTAATAAGTCATCTGGCAAGGAAGGGAAGGCCAAAGAAATAGGGAGCTGAGTCAGAAGGTGGTGCATTTGACCGTAGCCCATGACATTTATTAACAGGTGTGATCACCTATTTTTAGTCACTGTGGAATATCTGAAGTAGCTACAACTTCCAAATGTGCTGTAATTTTCAATTACTTTATGTCTTCAATTTACCAAACTTATTCTTCCAAAATTTCCCATGGGTTTGGTAAATTGTGTGTGATTATAAGGCATGGTGGGTTTATAAAATTATGATGCAACACAAAGACCTAAAGAGCTTACATACAAGATGAAATATCTTATTAAACCCTTATTGCTGTTTACAAGAAGAAAATAAACCTGACGACAAATGTGCTACAATTTTTCCCCCATAGAAGTTAAAAGCACATTACAAAGACTAAGCATTATCAGAAGCAAATTAGGAACATTACACATAGGAAATAAAATTTGAAATTATCCACTATTTATTTTATACAACATACTCCCTAAAGAAATCACTTCTATTAGCTTTCAACTTGGATATTAACTAGGAATAAATGTCAACCAACAATTTTATTTTATTGCTCACTGATGTACTGAAGATTTCTTTGTATGTAATTAAAATTAAATGGGGCTGCTTTAGAAAAAGGACTGACCGTGAAGGTTGGTTTCCTACAAATAGAAATGCCAAACTTCTTTTTTTTAATATATATATATTTTTCTTTATTTGATAGACAGAGATCACAAGTAGGCAGGGAGGCAGGCAGAGAGAGGAGGGGAAGCAGGCTCCCTGCTGAGCAGAGAGCCTGATGTGGGGCTCAATCCCAGGACTGTGGGATCATGACCTGAGCCAAAGGCAGAGGCTTTAACCCAGTGAGCCCCCCAGGTGCCCCAGAAATGCCAAACTTCTAAGAATGTGTTGTGTATCTGGTAATTTTTCATAATTAATCTTTTAGCAGGCATCTGGGGAGTTCAGTGGGTTAAGGGTCTGCCTTCAGCTCAGGTCATGATCAAGTACTGGGAATCCCTGCTCAGTGGGGGGTCTGCTTCTCTCTGTCTCTCTCCTCTGCCTTTCCCCCTGCTCCTCCCCCTCATTTGTCTTCTCTCTCCCTCTCAAATAAATAAATGGAATCTTTAAAAAAAGAAAAAAGAGGGCGCCTGGGTGGCTCAGTGGGTTAGGCCGCTGCCTTCAGCTCAGGTCATGATCTCAGGGTCCTGGGATCGAGTCCCGCATCGGGCTCTCTGCTCAGCAGGGAGCCTGCTTCCTCCTCTCTCTCTCTGCCTGCCTCTCTGCCTACTTGTGATCTCTCTGTGTCAAATAAATAAATAAATAAATCTTTAAAAAAAAAAAGAAAAAAGAAATTGGCCTTCATGCACATTGTTTCACTCATGCATTTCCAAGTAAAACATCTAAGACAATTCAGTACAATCTGTTCTTTGTACAAATAAAGGGGGAGAATTCTTAATTAATTATGGACAATACAATTTTCATCATCTTTCAGTTTCTTTGAAGATGAGGCAAGCGCCTTACCATGCAACAGATGATTTCGGTTCCGGGAACAGAGAACAGTTAGAAATTTCACCTCATCTGTCCCCCATTTCTTCTCTCCAGCCTCATACAGGTCCTGAAGCCAAACAAAGCAAAAGCTTAAAACCATCACAGAGAAGGTGCCAGGAAACATGCAAATATTTCCGGAACATCAAAGAGCTGAGCTGGCTTTGTTTTATTTTGCTGGTGATGGGTGTGGAAGTGCTGCTTGTGGTTAGTAGCGATGACTCAAGACTTTTCCTTAGGTATACAAGTAATGGGACCATGGGGTGCCTGGATGGCCCAGTCGGTTAAGCATCTGATTCCTGATTTCAGCTCAGGTCATGATCTCAGGGTCTTGAAACTGAGCCTGGCCTCAGCTCTGTGCTGGGCGTGGAGCATGCTTAAGATTCTCTCTTTCCCTCTGACCCTTCCAGTCCCCAACCCCCGAAAAAAGACTAATGGGAGAGTCAGAGCAAGCACCAGCAGCTCCCAGTATAGGGCTAAATAGTTCTATCTTTATCCTTCTTTCTTTTTTTTTTTTCTTTTTAAAGATTTTAAATAGTCTCTGCACCCAATGTGGGCTCGAACTCACAACCCTGAGATCAAGAGTCACATGCTCCACCGACTGAGCCAGCCAGGTGCCCCACATTGTTCTACCTTAAGAGCCAAAAGAAATGCCCTAGACTGGCATTCTTTATAGTAGCCACCAACCAAATGTGGCTATTTATATTTTAACTAACCAAAATCAAATTAAATTAAAAATTCAACTCCTCAGACTAGCTATATTTCAAGTGCTCAGTGGCTACACGTGGCTAGTCTGACCCAGGTGTTGAGTTTTACATTTTATTTATTTAATTAAAAATAGCTAGTGGTTACCCACACTAGACAGTGCCACCGTATACACTTTTAGCATCATGGAAAGTTCTAAAGGACGACACTGCTCGAGAATAATCTGTGATTTGCTCCAGGATACGGAAGTTCTCACGGTAGAACCAGGACCCATTAGTAACTGCTTATAGTCCTTTTTTTCTGTAACCGCTTATTCCAAACGGGTAGGAGTATAAGAAATTCTGGTTGCTTTAACTCTGTGATTGACAAATCAAAACTATTACTCATATCACCTCACTACTATTTCAAAACGAAACAGCAAGTGTTGGCGAGGATGTAGAGAAACTGGAACACTGTGCAGTTGATGAGAATGGAGAATGATGAGCTACTACCGGAAACAGTAGGGCTGTTCCTGGAAAAGTTAAAAATAGAACTACCATAGGATCTAATGACACTACTCCTGAGTATACAGCCAAAAGAACGAAGACCAGATCGTATAGAGTTACCTGTGCACGTGTTCATAGCAGCAGTATTCACAAGGGCCAAAAGGTAGAAACAACCCAAACTGTCCACTGACATATGAATGGAGAAGCAAAATGTGGGTGAACGCGTGCCACGGAATTCTGTGCAGCCTGACAAAGGGCTGGAATTCTGACACATGCTGCACCATGGGCGAACCTTGAGGACAGTATGCTAAGCGAAATAAGCCAGTTACATAACACAAATACTTTGATTAACTTATTATGAGGCGTCTAGAGAGATCAAACTCTAGAAACAGGAAGCTGAACTGTGGTTGTCAACGGCTGGGGGGGAGAGGAGAAATGAGGAGTTGTTTAATGGGTATAGAGTTTCAGTTCTGCAAGGTGAGAAAGTTCTGGAGATGGGCCGCACAAGAATGTGCACAGAGTTAACACTACCGACCTGTACACTGAAAAGTGGTGAAGACAGCAAATTTTATGTTACGTGCATGCTGTTAAAACGGATGTCTTTAAGGCTCTACTGTTTATCTAGAATCTGCAGCTGGTTTGTTAAATTTCTCAAAATGCCCTTATTTGACACATCTTATTACTCCCTGTGGGCTCACCTCCATCTATCTCCTCATTCTTCGCTTCTTTGTCTCATTTCCTCCCTGCTTTAGAGTCCGTTCACAGAACCATGGAATTTTATTTATTTATTTATTTATTTTATTTTATTTTTTTAAAGATTTTATTTATTTATCAGAGAGAGAGAGGGGGAGAGAGTGTGCACAGGCAGACAGAAAGGCAGGCAGAGGCAGAGGGAGAAGCAGGCTCCCTGCTGAGAAAGGAGCCCCGATGTGGGACTTGATCCCAGAACGCTGGGATCATGACCTGAGCCGAAGGCAGCTGCTCAACCAACTGAGCCACCCAGGCGTCCCGAACCGTGGAATTTTAAAGCTCGGAGGACACAAAGGCTTCATGTAAGCTGTCAAGTAATAAACTGCAAAATTCAGATTTCCATCGAAGACCATTTCTCGTGAGTTCCTCTCACTCTATTTATCTCGTCTGGCTCTTCATTTGGCTCCATGCTCATCTGTTGTTTTCTCGCTTTTTATTTTTTAGCTGTTGTTTAATTGAAATCTGTTTTTCTTTCAATCTGAAATCTGTCTCTTCCTTACAGTGTGGCCCTGTCTGCCTCCCTTCCTGCTTCTGTGTCTTCATGGGCCACATGGTGTTTGGGCTGAGGCATTTGTGGCTTTTCATTCTTAAAAGACGAGCAGCCTATCTGGATGTGGTTTTTCCCTCCAGAACAAGGTGAGTGGAGTCTTCCTGGAGTTCCTCACGTTCTATTTGGATGGATTTCAAGCAGGAGCTCCAGTACCTCTTCCACAAGGTCAGCTGAGACACAGGAGTTCCTTGAGGAACGTCTTCCTGTTTGCATGAAGCCACTGTGCCTGCTTCCCCGGCTTGGGATTGTGGGCGTGGGGAGGGGGTCAGCCCCTTTTCTGGGGCAGAAATGTCCTTCTGGAGTCATTGGCCCAGGTTCACTGACCATCTGTCATTTTAATGGCCCTCCTCCATAGTTTCCAATGTTGCTGCAGATTTTCCCTTTTTTTTTTTTTTATATATTTGCTGTTTATTTATTTTTTTTTCTTTTCAGAAGAAGGGAATCAAAATGTGCCACCTAGGGGCGCCTGGGTGGCTCAGTGGGTTAAGCCGCTGCCTTCGGCTCAGGTCATGATCCCAGAGTCCTGGGATCGAGTCCCGCATCGGGCTCTCTGCTCAGCAGGGAGCCTGCTTCCCTCTCTCTCTCTCTCTCTCTGTCTGCCTCTCTGTCTACTTGTAATCTCTGTCTGTCAAATAAACAAATAAAAAAAAAATTAAAAAAAATGTGCCACCTAGCCAAAGCACTCAAGGGCATTTTTAATGTAGTTTTAATATATCACAGGTTTCTTTCTAAAGTGGGAATTCAGAGGGCTCCTGATTAGGTCCTTCGGTGCAAGTTTCATCCCAAAGACAGATACAATTGGATTTGTTGGATAACAGCCTCTGTATTTTAAGATTTCTACTTTCGATACATAACAATTACCTAATTCCAACTGCCCTGGTCATTCTTCTCATCTCAAACTCCTTTACTTTCCTCCGTCAGAATCAAGCCGTAGCCCCCAGTGTTTGCAAACACTCCCCCTGCTGTTGAGACAAGTCACAGACCAAAGGCTGACAAGGTTTTCCTCCTGTTTTATCCTAGAAGAGCTGAAATCTCAGCAGCAGTTGTTCTTAAATCCCTCACCTCTTGGTAAGACTTGAAAGGATCCAGAAAAACCTTCTCTGAGCTCTGCTCCCTCTGTCCAACTTCCCCAGACCAAACTTATTTGGAAACCCCTTTTCATCCTGATCACTCCCAAGGGGAACTGCTCCTTGGACAACCCCACCCACAAAACATTTGTTCATGGAATTGCATGGTTTTAAAAAATCAGACAGACCTGGATTCCAAGAGCCCAATTCCACCAGCTATGTGATCTGGGACAAGTTATTATGCCTTTGCATCGGTTTCTTTTTTTGTTTTAATTTTTAATCTTTATTAACATATAATGTATTATTAGCCCCAGGGGTACAGGTCTGTGAATCTCCAGGTTTACACACTTCACAGCACTCACCATAGCACATACCCTCCCCAACGTCCATAACCCAACCACCCTCCCCGCCCCCCCAACCCTCAGTTTATTTTGTGAGATTAAGAGTCTCTAATGGTTTGTCTCCCTCCCGATCCCATCTTGTTTCATTTTTTCCTTCCTTACCCCCTGAGTCCCCCACATTACCTCTCAAATTCTTCCTATCGGGAAAATCATATGATAATTGTTTTTCTCTGATTGACTTATTTCGCTCAGCATAATACCCTCTAGTTCCCTCCATGTCATTGCAAAGGGCAAGAGTTCATTTCTTTTGATGGCTGCATAGTATTCCATTGTGTATATATATCACCTCTTCTTTATATCCATTCATCTGTTGATGGACATCTAGGTTCTTTCCACAGTTTGGCTACTGTGGACATTGTTGTTAGAAACATTCGGGTGCACATGCCCCTTCGGATCACTACATTCGTATCTTTAGAGTAACACCCAGTAGTGCGATTGCTGGGTCATAGGGTAGCTTTATTTTCAACTTTTTGAGGAATCTCCATGCTGTTTTCCAGAGTGGTTGCACCAACTTGCATTCCCACCAACAGTGTAGGAGGGTTCCCCTTTCTCCGCATCCTCACCAATATCTGACATTTCCTGACTTGTTAATTTTAGCCATTCTGACTGGTGTGAGGTGGTAGGTATGTCATTGTGGTTTTGATTTGTATTTTCCTGTATTTGCATCAGTTTCTTAATCTCTAAAGCATAAGAAGTAACAGTATCTACTTCACCGATGTGTTATAAGGAAAAAGCATGAGGCAGTTAATGCAATGCCTGGCACCTAGGAGACCCACCAGAAAATGATGGTGGGTATTCACCTGGGCTATGAAGTCGCCCTCCAACATATCCAAAAATGCTGTCTTTGAGGTAGCTGAAATTCACCTAAGCATCCGGGAGTTCCAGCAGCACCTCCTTCCTCAAAGCTTCTGGATTAAAGGCAATTTCCTATTTCTCCAGTGTGGAATGGGCCTCTCTGTGTCCTGAGAACTCTTATGACATTTTTACCCCTCTCCCTTCTTGTGAAAGCAACAGGTTCTTTCCCACAGAAGCCCTAGGGTTCATACCTCACATACCTAATGGGACCAACCCTTCCCTATGGTTGTGTATTGATTAAGAGTACAGGGTCTAGATCCAAATTGCCCAGGTTCATATCCTAGTTCTGCCATGTGAACTTAAGCAAGGAACTGGACTTCTGTAAGCCTCAATTCCCTCGTCCATAAAAAGCGGATAGCAGTACTTGGGTCGTAGGGTTATTGCAGGATTCATACTTTAGGTCAACAGCTCTCAACAGTGTTTGGTACCTGGCAAGGCCCTGTTTTTTATTAGCTATTGTAATTAGTGTTATCTGGCCACAGTAAATCGGGGGTTGGTCCCAGGACAGCCATCAGTGGGCTGACACCAGGGAAACATCTACCTCTTGGGATTTGCCCAATAGGGTACACAGTGTGCCAAGCTGTTTTATACAGGCTCTATCAAATGTTCTCTCTGGGAAAGTAAAAATGCAAGGTAAATAAAGCACAGGCAGGTCCCTTCACCTCCAAGTGATTCAGAAGACATTCCATGGTTCTCTGGGGTGGCCATACCATGGTCCCAATGTCAAGAACCCAGGGATATTATATAATGATGCCCTGCATCACCCCAAGCCCCAGGTATATTTCTGCAAGAAATTTCTGCTATTAAAGGTCATCTGGGGGTCTGGGTGGGTCAGTCAATTAGGGGTCTGCCTTTGGCTCAGGCCATGATCCTGGTATCCCGAGATAGAGCCCTGTGTCCGGCTACTTGCTCTGTGGGGAGTCTGTTTCTCCCTCCCCGTCTCCCTCTGCTGCTCTCCCTGCTCATGCTCTCTCTCACTCAAATAAATGAAATCTTAAATAAATAAATAAATAAATAAAAAGGTCATCTGTGGGAATTTCTCCCCCCACCCCCACCCCAGAGAACATATCCCAGCTTGGCCAAAAATATACACTGAAATGTAAGAGGGGGTCCACCAAATAAGGCCTCACCAGCAAAAGAAAAAAGAGAGAAACTGCAGTTCTACTGACCTGAGCATCCTGTCTCATGAGAGCATCATCCAGGTAATTTCCTTCGTCCCTGCCACCCTGAGAAAACCAAAGAGAATGAGACAGTATCCATGAAGATTGGGTGGGGGGAGGGGCACTGTCAAGACAGAACGGCTGGAACCCAAGGACATGGTAGGGTAGACGGAATGCCAACAGGGGTCCCAGTTCCAGCCTAGGGAGGGATAACAGATGTCCTCTGAATTGCACCTCCATTATTCCTATGGCCCTAATCTGTGCATAGATAGCATTACCAACCAGAGAGCCAGCAGTTCCTGCATGCTGTGTGGGTGTCTCTGCCGGAAGAAGGGGAAGGATGACCCACCTGCTGACCGGCCCCCTCTCCTGCTGTCTCCTCCCCTATTTCCTTCCCTGTGCGGCGTCCTACCACTCCTGTGTCTTCCTGGCTGACCAAAGCCTTCCTAACTGACTCATCTCCATTGATCAGTTCTGCCAAACAGGGGCTGGGAATGGAAGAGAATTAGAACAGAAGCGAAGCCTGTAGTGGGGCTTAAGGAGCAGGTGAAAATGCCCCAACCCTCACTGACACCGGGTTCCGGGGAGGGTGGGGTAAAGGCCTGGAGGAATGCTAACCAGCCACAAAACAGGCAACTTTCCTCCGGTTTGTGAGCCTGCTTTTATCTGTCAGGCTGTCTCAATATTCTATGGTCTAGGCATGGCTTGGCAGAATGCTAAATCTGGCAGGCAAAGAAAAAATGGGTAGGAAGTAAGAAAAACAGGCTGGCATTTTAAACTATCAGAGACAGGGGACAGGTGGGGTTAGAGATGATTCCCAGGGTCCGACTTTGTTGGAAGAAGAGCAATAGGAGGAACAGAAACAGGCAGGTCAGGAAGGTGAGCTGGTTTGGGGCGCGGGGAGGGAAAGGAGTTCAGGTTTAGGTTAGGAGGCTCATTTGAGGAAGCACCTTAAAAAGCAGCGAGAAATCAGAGTCTTACACTCAGGAAGGAGGTTGGGATAAAGACAAAATTGGGAAGTCATGTGAAATATCTCATGTACGCAATTGCTATTTGCTGACGCCCCTGCTCCCACACTGACCCAGTCGTGCTTTATTTCTCATCTGGAATAGTGAAGTAACTTCCTACCAGACCTCCCAGCTTCCAGTTCAGCTGACCTTACACATCACGATTTATGTTACTCTTGCATTGAAAATGCAATTCACTCCTGTGTTCCCAAACCTTCAGTGGCTCCCTAGTGCTCTCCCAACAAGGGATTCCAGTTCATCCTTCCACCTGGCTCCTAGAATTACTGCCAATTGCTCAGTCATTTGTTCCCTGAACACACCCCACACCCTGTGTTTCCTGCCTCCTTGCCTTTCTCTGGCTGTTCTTGCCTGTGATGCCCCCAGCAAGCCCCCAGGTCCTCTGCGAACAGGCACCTCTGTCACAAAGGTTCTTCTCTGTTTCTGCGACCAGACTCTGTCCTTGAACCTTCCTTTAACTCTATTCCTCTCCATGTGTACTCTTCCTGACTTTATTACGGCAACCTGTGTACCTGATATATTCCTTTATGACAATATGAACTCGTAAAGCCTAGAAGCTGTCTCAATGCACTGAGCAGTAAGGATATCTGGCACGTATTAGGTACTGGGATATATACATTCAAATAACTGGGCATGCATGACTACCCAGAGTCTCTAAAAGAAAGATGAAAACAAACGACAGGCCCAACAGCAACACCTGGGCAATGTTCCCGTTTGGGAGGACAAAAGGATGGGAAAGTCTGGAAAAGGGGATCCAGGGTGAGCTCTCCAGCAGAACTGAACCCCTGTCAGAAGCAGCTCACAAAGGGAGCAACTCACAGCGGACAGAGACACCAGCACCCTCTGGAACATGAACGAAGTGTCAGAGCGAATGTCATCTTCAAGGCTCCGCCCGTATTCTGCAAAGAGAACAGAATGAGCTGCATGAGAACAGAGTCCTGCCCAGCCCTGTGTCCTGCTCCCCGGCCCTCTGCACCCCCAACCCCACACAGGATTAGCCAGCTTGCTAAAGCAGCTCCTCATGACGGTTTTCACCCTGCACACACTTCTGCCAAAACTGAACTCTGATAAAATGGTCAAGGTTAAGTTTAGGTTGTCATTATGGAGGAAGCAAAGCTGTTTCTGTTCCTTAACATGGGAGATCGAGGAAGACTACGGCTTTAACCCTCCCTCTAGGTTCCTACTGTCAGGACTCTGTTCTCACCATGGTTCCCAGTGACACAAAGAAGGGGGACGGTTGAAAGGAAAATGGAGCAGAGTTTCTGAAACTATGTCTGGGGACCATCAGGGGACCGTCAGGCCCAAATTTCCAGCACGTGCCTTCTCTGCCTGGGTGCTCCTTTGAGAGTTACCCCAGAGATCCTCTAACTCTTCACAGCCTCTCGGGGTTAGAAAACCTACATTCAGCAGATGTGGGGATCTCAGTGCTTGGGCCAAGCTCCCAAGGTCTAGCATCTCCTGCTCTGAAATCTTACCAAAAAACTCTTACTGTTTTGTTTTCTTTCTACCAGAGCAGTGCATATTCGCTATGGGAAACTTAGGGAAAAACAAATAAGTAAAATGAAGGAGGGAAAAAAAACACACCTACAAAACTCCACCATAATGAATTTCATGAAATTTACTAATAGCCTTCCACAGACAATTTGGGGACTACCTATCACTCCACTGTGTGGGTACACCGCAGTTTGCTTAGCCAATCTGCCGTTGCTGGACATTTTTAGCTATATGAACAAGATCAAATAAGAACTGTAGGCTAAACCTTTGTGCATTTTTAAAATCGCCTTAGGACAAAAATATTAACGGCTCTTCATAAAGCACTACCCTCTGGAGATTTTTAAGAGGGCAGGAGATGTCCATCTTACTGAGATGGCTGGAGGGCATAGAGTCCCGTCTGGAGGGAGGAAGTTGGGCTAGACAGCCCCTCCAAGCTGTTCCCTGGGATGCTAAGATTCAGCTGTCCCACCACTTTTGCACAAACACATTTGATTCTCTGCTTGGTAATAAGGAGCAACCTTCCAACTTCCCAGGTCGTAAAACGCTACACTGGGTGGCTTCCGTGGAGTGGCATCTTCACCAGAAAAGTGTGGAGAAGCCAAGAGACTCTCATCTCCCTAGACAGATATGCCTGGAACCGAGGGTCCCTCATGGTCAGCATCACTGTACGAGGAGAGTTTGGCCAGCAGGTAATGACCTGCTGCTAGTTTACTTCTCAAATCACAGTGAAACCTCGGGGGCCACGAAGGACACTACATACGAAGCTGGTAGGTCTGGTTTATGCGTCGAATCTCCTCGGGTGTCCGGGAGGCCAGGATCTCAATCAGGCAGCCCTCATCCGTGCCAGCTCCCTGCACACGAAACCCAGAGGAGAGGCAGTTAGGAGCCAGTTCACAACGCTGGATCCCAGACATGGAGGCATATATACCTAGGAATCCGCAGAGAATAAAGACAACCCACCAGGTTCTAGCAATTCAGGATTTGCTCATTTTTGATTGTCCTGCCCAAATTCCAAAGTGTTTACCGTAGTTGTTTCTAGTAATAACAAATATTTATAGGCTGTTGTTATTGTGCCAGATTATGGACAGTGTCTACCCTCTGGGGATTAATCTCTCCTTGACTTCTGTACTTTTCCTCTGAAGGGCAGAATCTTCTGGCAAAGACTGTTAACCTCTTTGCTTTCCTGGAACCTTCCATGAGGCTGTTTATACGGACATGGTTAGGGAGGGCAACTGTATTGGAATTTCATAGCTGGCCATTCAAAATTGGCAGACCCAGGACTAGGGCACAGTGGGCCCAGCACCGAGGGAGGCCAAGAACCTTTTCTGACAGTTCGGAGCCTCCAGCAGACCCAGAGGCCCCAATGCATTGGCCATAAAGTTTCATACCGCAGAAGCAGCTAACACGACAAAGTTCCTAGAGCTGCACTACAGACACAACTATCACCACTCCCTAGGGAGCCCCAGGAAAGAGCAAATGATCGGCTGCATCACTTTGTCGAAAACAGCTCTTAAGTGACAACTGCCGTAAGGTAATGTCACATTTTCTCATTGTCCTCAAGGAGGGGAATCTCTCTCCTGTGCCTCACCCTCCCCACTCTCACAAGGCTTTTGTCACTTTCTTGGGGAAGCTGGTCAGCGGCTGCAGGACAGGAGGGACACACACCTTCATGGCCCTTCGCAGTTCCTGCACGTCGTACAGCACGGTGGGCATCATCATTCCCACGATCACCCGCTCGAAGTTGCCACTCAGTTCTGACTTCAGGTCGTCTACCAGGTCCTGCAAAGCAAGCAGGGGGCTCTGTGTAACCACCATGCTAACTTAAACCAGCCACTCTCAAAGCGTGGGCCCAGGATGCCTGGGGTCTCCAGACCCCTCTGTGGGGCCTGCAAGAGCGGAGCTCACTTCACGATAACAGGAAGCCAGTATCTGCCTTTTCGCTGTCATTCTCTCACAGTTGTACAGTGGAGTATTGCAACGGCTACTGGACACATCTACACTTCCACAATTATGTTAAAAGGCTTTTATTTATTTATTTTTAAAGATTTTATTTATTGGGGCGCCTGGGTGGCTCAGTGGGTTAAGCCTCTGCCTTCGGCTCAGGTCATGATCTCAGGGTCCTGGGATCAAGCCTCGCATCGGGCTCTCTGCTCTGCAGGGAGCCTGCTTCCTCCTCTCTCTCTGCCTGCCTCCCTGCCTACTTGTGATCTCTCTCTCTCTGTCAAATAAATAAATAAATAAATTTTTAAACAAGATTTTATTTATTTATTTGACAGACAAAGATCACAAGTAGGCAGAGAGAGAGAGGAGGAAGCAGGGAAGCAGGCTCCCTGCGGAGCAGAGAGCCAGATGCAGGGCTCGATCCCAGGACCATGGATCCCAGGACCATGGGATCATGACCTGAGCTGAAGGCAGAGGCTTTAACCCACTGAGCCACCCAGGCGCCCCTTGTTAAAAGGCTTTTTAAATGCCCTCTTTCCAACTCTGTATCTGTACAAGAACGGATTTTCTTCCTATACTTCAACCAGAACCACGCATCACTACAAACAATGCAGAAACAGAGAATCTGACAATCCTCCATTAAGCCAGGCATTTAAGAACTTTGCAAAATGTGGAACAATGCCAATTTTCTTGCTACATGTTTTTGTCTTGGAATATACAGCTATTTTTCATAAAAGTCTTACTTATATTAACATGTAATATATTTACTGTTTTTTAAATAAGTTAACTTATGTATTTTTAGATGCCTCAGTTTTAATTTCTAATATGGCAAATCTCAATAGATATAATCCACAAGAACAAAAAAGTCCTCAGTACGTTAAGAGTGTAAAAGAGGGGAGCCCCTGGGTGGTTTAGTGGGTTAAGCCTCTGCCTTCAGCTCAGGTCATGATCTCAGGGTCCTGGGATGGAGCCCTACATCGGGCTCTCTGCTCAGCAGGGAGCTTGCTTCCCCTCCCTCTCTACCTGCCTCTCTGCCTACTTGTGATCTCTCCCTCTCTGTCAAATAAAAAAATAACACATTAAAAGAAAAAAGAGTGTAAAAGGGTCTTGAGATCAAAAAGTTTGTATACACTGACTTAAATGTATTCACTCAGCCATGTACTTTGAATACATTTCCAAGTTTATAATCACCTGTGACATTTTTAACGGCTGCTAAAATTTCTTTATGTAGATGGAATATAAATTCTTTCATCGGTCCCGTTTCTATTTCTGTACCATTATGTATACATGCATTTAGCTGTATCTTTGTGATCATCCACGATTATTTCTTAAGACTCAATTCCTAAAAAGAAATGTAATTCTAAAATTCTAAAAATGTTTATTCACATCCTCTCCTAGAACAGATCAGAATAAGAACCCACTTAAGTTCAACCAAAATAAAGAAGCTGAGATATGGTTCAAGTCAGATCTCTGATGCTCACACACCTGACTGCACAG
The DNA here is from genome assembly GCF_030435805.1 of Mustela lutreola. Lineage (NCBI taxonomy): Eukaryota > Metazoa > Chordata > Mammalia > Carnivora > Mustelidae > Mustela > Mustela lutreola. The sequence continues at coordinate 92,350,392 of NC_081298.1, read as the reverse complement.
CCCCTGTATTTCAATCTCTTGTGTATATTTTTATGTCAAATCCACACACATTCTAGGAAGGAACAAACAAATTAGAGCTTAATCCTTTAATGCTGGGCATCTTAACAAACTGCGACCAGATCAGCTTCATTCTGAGGCTGACTATTCCAGGTCACACATCACATATGTGTTCACACCAATTTGTGCTCATTAAATGTCTTTGGGTCAGAGAAGTGCTTCAAATGCCCATAAGACCGTCTGAGCTATGAAGAATCCCATTCCCCACTGGGGTTCCAGCCCAAGCTCGCACGCAGGCGCCCAAGGGGATCGCCGAGCCAGCTCTGTCCCAGCTTGTACTTCAGTGCCAGCCTTCGAGCAGCAGAGGCAGTCGGACTAAGGTCTCCTGAGTAGAAACACTTATCAATTTATCAGAGTGACTGTACTCCAGGACCTAAAACACTCATCAATGATGTTCTCTCAATGAAAAGATTCTTGCGAATCACACAGCTAGGTTTTCAGTGAGGAGGAAAGGCTGGGTGGGAGGCTCTGGTTAACTGGGTGGTTGAGAAAGGAGTTTGAAAGAGGGTCCCTGAGGGGTGCACGATTCAGACCACAAGGGGTAAGCGACCACCCTCTGAATGCGTAAGCTAAGGAAATATATACATGTTCCCAAGCACACTGGCCCCATTCTAGGATTTCAGAGCGTGTCCCTCAACTGAGGATTACCAAAGGGATGAATATTTGTGACAAATGGGTTTATGTGGAGGAGTTGGAATAGACTCTAAATCCTAGGAGAGCACCTTTAGAACAAACTAGATATAAATACTGCCTAAAAGGCAGCCTGACCAGGATCAGGGAAGCAGCGAGGGTGGAGGCGGAGTCCACAGAGGGACCAAGTCCCAGCAAGGAGCTGGATGGGACGACACCAAGAGCGCCACCAAGTGGACGGAACATGCTGAATTTAATTTTTCCCCCCCCCAAGAACATCTTTCAACAAGGGCAAGGATGCGCTTTTGAAAACCCAGGGCCACTTCAGTAATCTAGCTGGGGAAGAGACTGCTCCCTGCTCCCTGCTCCATGACATGTTCTTCGTCAGCCCCGAGAGTCAGAGAGGCTCCGTCCTACCCTGCCGATGGTGCTCTTGTAGGCCGTCCTGATTTCCTGGCGCTGGGCTGTGTTGCGGTAGGCGAGGACGCTGATGATGGCATCTTCGTCGGTGCCTGGTGGAGAGTGGGGACAGTGAGTGAGGTGATGAGAGAGGAGTGAGAAAACAGGTTCCCCCAGCGACACTAGCGTTACCCAAACGCATACAGAGACCTTTTTAAGAAAAGAGGTCCTGGGATGCCTCAGTGGCTCAGTCGATTAAGCGTTTACCTTAACCTCATTTCCAAGCAGGATCCAGGATCCTGGGATCAAGTTCCACATTGGGCTCTTAGCTCAGTGGGGAGCCTGCTTCTCCCTCTGCCCCTCCTCGCACTCATGGTCCCCTCCACCCCAACAAATATATAAATAAGATCTTTAAAAAAAGAAAAAAGGTCCTTGTTCAGTAGGCTTGTCTATTTTTTCAGGAACCAGACATTAGGTTTGAGTCTTAGCCTCTCTTTTAACCAACTGTTTACCACTGAACAAAAAAGCTAACTTCTCTGAGCATCAGCTTCCTAATTCACAAATGTGAGTGATCACAGCACTTTCCTTCACAGGGCGGCTGCAAGTGTTCAATAAAACAAGGAAGTGACTTCCTTAGCACAACGCCCCGCAATGACTAAATATTCACTAAATACTGACTGGGATTGTGCTTCATCCCCTTTCTGCAATTCTTTTCATGTCTTTTGGTTCTCCTATATCTTCTATGTTTTTTGCTTTTCTCTCCCAGACTTTTTTAAAAAAGATTTTATTTTAAAATCGTCCGGGGGGCGGGGGGGGGGGTCTATGCTCAGCAGGGAGCCTGCTTCTTCCTCTCTCTCTGCGTGCCTCTCTGCCTACTTGTGATTTCTGTCTGTCAAATAAATAAAATCTTTTTTAAAAAGATTTTATTTATCTATTTGAGAGAAAGAGAGAGAGCAAGAGTGACAGAGGAGGAAAAGGGAGAAGCAGACTCCCTGCTTCGCAGAGAGCCCAATGCGGGGCTCAATCCCAGGACACTGAGATCATGACCTGAGCCAAAGGCAGACAGATACCTAACCAAATGAGTCACCCAGGCGCTCCTCTCCTCATTTTTAATCTTGTGATCATTTCCTTTGAGTTTTGAAAACTAGATAGTTTCAAATTTGGACTCTTAATTCACTCAGCACTCTGCAGGGTTTTTTTCCCCTTAATTTCAATATAATTAGCAAACTGTATGTATTAGTTTCAGGTGTACAATATAGTGATTCAACAATTCTGTACCTCGCTGAGCGTTCATCACTAATGTACTCGATCGTCTTCACCCATTTCACTTGGCACTTGCCGGGTTTTAATGGGCTGTTCACTGCATGCACTATGCTTGGGGATCCGTATATGTGTTTCTCATTTCCAAGCAGTTCCCTGACCTGATCTCAAGCAGTTCCCTTTTGATAACTGCTGACAAATTCCCACTGGGCAACAGCCTACCAGAACTTTACGAGAATTCCACATTTTAAACATCCTAAATTTTTTTAAAAGATTTTATTTGTTTATTTGACACACAGAGAGAGATCACAAGTAGGCAGAGAGGCAGGCAGAGAGAGAGAGAGAGGAGGAAGCAGGCTCCCTGCTGAGCAGAGAGCCCAATGTGGGGTTCGATCCCAGGGTCCTGGGATAATGACCTGAGTTGAAGGCAGAGGCTTAACCCACTGAGCCACCCAGGCACCCCTAAACATCTGAAATTTTGTTTGCCTGTTTCTTGCAGCAACTTTTACCAGGAGGGCTTTACTCTGATTTTTTTCAAAATTGGTCCCTTGTCATGGTTAACAGCTGGAGGTTTGTGTATGTTTGGTGAGTTTTCTGCTTCCTTACTGTTTAACCTGTAGGGGGAATTGTGAGGTGACTACACAAGAGATTCTATTGGGATATTTCAGGAGAAATGAAAAAAATCTAGATTTACCATAGTTATTCTTTGTAAGATTAGAAAGCCAGAAAAGTGTGAGATGTAAAGAGGAAGCTATAGAACTTTGTTTACATATCTTAGGGACCTACTTTCTGCTCTCCTAAAAAAAAAAAAGAAAAAGAAAAAAAAAAGAAAGAGGCATCTATATGCAACCTTCCTGTTCTTCTTCAGAACTCTAGGGGGTGGGGGGGGGATCCCACTCTGGCTTACACTTATCCGTTTCTATAAAAGGCACCATCTTTCTTTCAGTCAGTCAGTCAGGTTTGAGCCCTCAAAATAGCCTTTTTTTTTTTTTTTTTTAACCTTCTCTCATCCTCCACATTCAACTTTCCTGCCAAGGCATATAAAGTCTAATTCTAAAAATCTTTTCTGCATCGGTACCCTCTTTGATTCCTACCACTTCTACTATAATCCAGGATTTTAGGGGCTTAGACACATGTAACATCTGTTAACTCATATTCTTATCTCCTAATTGGTGTTTCCCAAGTCTTGCCAGATTCATTTTCCTAAAAAGAAAAACTCTCAGAGGGCCCCTCCCCTGCTCAGGAATACACAGAGCCCCCCTGCCCCACACCATCTGCTGGATTCACTACAAGTAGAGCATTCTAGCATTTGAGACTTTCTACAATATCCCATTCATTGTTGTAAATATCCACAGGAAACGGTATCAGGCAGCCAAATTCACAGACCTAACTCTTCAATTATTGTACTTGATCCAACTGTACTGCATTCCTTTCTCCTGACCTCTTTCATTCCCAGTCTCCTGGTTTATATGTCCCTCTAGCCACCCCACAGAGTGCCATGATTGTGGCACTGTTTCCTGGCCAATGCCTTTGGGCCATCGCCCCATGCCTATGACTCTACAGGTGGCCTCCTCGGGGGCAACCCCAGGACCTCCCTTTGGTAGCAGTCAACTCTTGCTTTCTAAATATCTCCTGCTGCAAGGCACCTTTCCATGTATTTACTCTGACTCCCCTAAGCCTCAGCTAACCTGGAAAGTGGGACAATGCTCACAGCCATGCCTTTGCTCATACTGTTCCATTCACCTGAAATACATTCTCTCTTATCTCTATTGAAACAGCTTACCTTGCAAAAGTCCATTCTCAAATTCTATATCCACAGAGAAGTTTTGCCTGATGCCCCCAAATAAAATGGGATCTCCTCTCTGAATCTAATGGGATCTCATTTGTGCCCCTTCTATCACTGTCATATTCTGATAGCTATTACCACACTATCGCAGTTATTTCTGTGTACGCCTTACCCATCTAGCACCCATGAACTCGGAGGATTAGGTTTTATAATCATTGTCTCCTCCAACTGTCTGCTTTACATTAGTCCCCACACAGCAGAAACTGACAAGAATTGGTTGTCAAATGTCTCCTGACTTTTATTTTGAGACTTCTGAATGCCATGCGGTCCACATTCTGAATTTCAGTATTCTTGCTATATACCAAAGAAGTAGGAGAAAATGACAACAAGTGGGCCAAGCACACTTTCCATCTTATTTATGAAAAAGGGAAAAATGAGGAGAAGGACTATTGATTCAGAACAATGTTCCATTCAGAGGTGGGCAGCAGGACAGCATGGGGACTTAAACTCTAGCTCTGGAGTCACACTGTTTGGGTTTGGCCCCCTGGAATCACCTAGAATCCTGACTCTAACACCTACTAGCTCTGCGACATTGGGCAAGTTAGCTAACCTCCCCGAATCTCAACTTCACAGCAGTAAAATAAGCTGCTGTTATTGTTCTTGTCGTATTTGTTGGTAGTAACATTGGGCCTAAGTAAAATGAGCTCTTTGGGGGGAAAAAAACTGAGAAATATGGCTTCATGATCCAATGTTTTTAACCAAATTGCAAGGGGATTATTAACAGCAGCTATGAACCAAGGACACTTCTCTGGCTAAATGTCCACCCAGGCAAGAGTGGTCAGAGTACGCCAGTGTGACTATGCCCACTGGAGGCCTTTGCCTGCCAAGTGTGACTCAGGACTCAGTTCCACTTATTATGTGACTTCACTTCACATCCATGAAATGGGCTGAAAATATCAAGAGCAATTGCTGCTTTCACTACAATGCTGGGCTACTGTGTACACACCCATTTAAATAATATTTGTGAAAGGGCTTTGTACCACACACATACAGCACTACCTGGAAAACAGATACATTTCTGGAGTTTTACATATAGATTGGTAATGTTCTCATGCAAAACAGATTAAAATGGGAGAAATCCAGAATGAGTGAATTAAATGTTAATTCTATAAGAAAAATGAGTAAGGAATGCCCTCCCACCTAATCTGTCTTAAAAGCCAACTTGTTCCCACTGTCTTGTCTTAGAGACCTACTCATTTTTTGCCAGGGGACACAGCACCCTATGTGACTCTGTGATGCACAACATAGAAGGGCATGTTCCCCTCCAGTGGGACACTTACCAAGCCCCTTCATGGCCTTCCTCAGGGTCTGGGCATCTTCAGTGGCATTGAATGCCGAAGCAGCTTTGACGGTGCCTCCTTTGGCTGCCTGAGCACACAGAGAAAGATGTGACCGAGCGCCATCACCTCCTTCAACACCTACCATAGGACAGACACTATTCTAGCTGCTGGGGATATAGCAGTGAGCATGAGAGAGGAGACTCTCACTCCCACGAAGCTGATGCTCTAGTTCAGGAGCAGGCAGACCTAAACAGGCCAACAAATGAAGACACACTTGGTGTCCAGTGGTGGAAAGTGCTAAGGAGCAGACAGAGAGGTCCCAGAAGGGCTGCTCTGACAGTGACATTTACGCTGACATCTGAATGACATGAAGCAGCTGGCCATGAAAAGATAGGGGGCTGTGGGGTACGGTGGTGGTGGTGCTGGTAGTGGTGTCACAGGCAGAGGAAACAGCCAAGGCGAGGGCCGGAGGCTGGACCTAGCGTGTATTCCAGGAGCAGGACAGAAGCCAGAGTGGCCCAAGTTGGTGTGGGAAAGGGGGACAGTGATAAGCTAAGTTCCATTACCACCTGTGCCATAATCTTGTTCCCTGCCACCACCCCTCCCCGAGAAAGGAACTAATCAAACCCAAATCCAATCAAGCCCCTAGAGCCGAATACCAATGTACAGAAAATAGGAGAGGGAAATGTCAACCTACAGCCATAGGGTTGTAATCAGCAAATTCCAGACTGTGAGAAGCACTACTTGATGAATGATCTAGGTTCATTAAGAAATCAGTTGCAAAGAGAATAAGAAAAGAGAGAGATGGAGGGGGGTGGGGGGAATAATAGCTTAAAAGAGATTAAAAAGGCATATCAATAATCATAATTTAAATCCTAAACCAACACTAGAAAAGTAAGTTATGAGACAACTGGAAATCTGAACACTGACTTGATATTTGATGACATTAAGGAACCAGCATTAACATTTCTAGGTATGATAATGGTACTGTGCTTATCTTTTATTTTTAAGAGTTTTAATCTTATATAGATTGAAATGGTTTACAGATGAGAGGATAAGGTGTCTGGAATTTGCTACAAAGTAACACAAGTTGTGAATTAAGTGGAGATAAAGAAGAAACAAGGCTGACCATGAGTTAATAATTATTGGTAAGCACACAGTCTTAATTCTTTTTAATACTTTTTAATTCTTTTTAATACTCAGTCTACTTTCCGACATATTTATACTTTTCCATAATAAAAGTTTCAAAAAGGAAAAAGGAAAAAAGACAATCAGAGAGGTGGGCTGGGGCCAGAACAAGGCAGCCCTCACTGAGGTAAGGAGTTTAGAGTCTGTCCTAAGTGCAATCGAAAGCCACTGGCAATTATCATATGGGTTCACTTATTTGTGGAGCGTAATAAATAGCATGGAGGACAAGGGGAGATGGAGAGAAGGGAGTTGAGGAAAATTGGAAGGGGAGGTGAACCATGAAAGACCATGGACTCTGAAAAACAATCTGAGGGTCTTGAAGGGGTGGGGGGTGGGAGGTTGGGGGAACCAGGTGGTGGGTATTGGAAAGGGCACGTATTGCATGGAGCACTGGGTGTGGTGCAAAAACAATGAATACTGTCACGCTGAAAATAAATTTTAAAAATTAAAAAAAAAAAAAAAAAGAAAGAGCAAGCCACTGGCAGTTTAAGCAAGGGGATGAAGGGCTTGAGCTGATTTACGTGTTAAAAAGATCTCTCCGGGGCACTTGGGTGGCTCAGTGGGTTAGGCCTCTGCCTCTGGCTCAGGTCACGATCTGAGGGTCCTGGGATCGAGCCCCAGATTGGGCTTTCTGCTCAGCGGGGTGCCTGCTTCCCTCCTCTCTCTGTCTCTGCCTCTCTGCCTACTTGTGATCTCTCTGTCAAATAAATAGGTAAAATCTTAAAAAAAAAAAAAAAAAGATAATCTGGGGCAAGCCCCATGCATATGATATTAGACGAGGGTGACGTGAAACAGAAAGAAACAGGCAGACACAGCACATGTTTTGGAACAAAGGCAACAGAACTTACTAACGGACAGACATGGGAGGTAAGGAAAGAAAAGAATCAAGTGTAACTCTGGATCTCTCCCCTGAGCAGCCAAGTGCAGAGTGATGTTATTTACCTAGATGGGGAAATCTAGAGAATTACCAGTTTTGGCATCAGGGCCACAGGGGCTGTGGGGAGTGGGATTTAGAAGTTCTATTTTCAAAATGTTAAGCTTGGGATGTCCACTAAACACTCAAGTGGAGTTGTCAAAAGGACAGCTGATTATAAAATATAAGTAGAAATCAAGTCAAGACACATCACCACGTGGGTGGTATTGGATGAAATGACATAGGGAGAAAGTAGTTTAAGAACAGGGGTCGTAGGACAAGCCTGGGTCTCTCTAGTAGTAGAGGTCAAGCAGAAGAGAGTCTAGAAAGGATGATCAAGAAAGATCAGTCCTTGGGGTGCCTGGGTGGCTTAGCTGGTTAAGTGTCTGCCTTTGGCTCAGGTCATGATCCCAGAATCCTGGGATCAAACCCCACATCAGGCTCCCTGCTCAGTGGGAAGACTGCTTTCCCTCTCTCACATCCCCTCCCCCTGCTTGTGTTCTCTCTCTCTCTTTCTCTCTCTCAAAAAATAAAGTCTTTAAGGAAGGAAGGAAGAATGAAAGGAAGGAAGGAGGAAAGATTGGTCCTTAAAGTAAAAAGAAAAACAGGATAGCATGTTGTCCAGAGGCTAAGGAAGCAGGGAGGCATCAGTGGCTGCCAAAGGTAGTGGAAGAGGTGGACACAGAAGGGATGGTCAGATTTGGCAACGAGGTTTCTGGTGACCCTGACAAGAACTTTTATAGTGGAATGAAGGAAACTAAAACCTGACTGAGTAGGCAGAGGGGAAAATGGAAGTTATAAGGAGGAGAGAGCCACCCTAGACAATAGAGATGATGACTGGCATCACTAGAAATGATCAAATGTCTTAAATAGGTACTCTGATGTGTACAAGGGATTTGAAGTTAGTGAACGTGAGGTGAAAGACCTGTACTCTGAGAACTATAAAACACTGATAAAAGAAACTGAAGATGACACAAACAAATGGAGAGGTATTCCATGTTCATGGATTGGGAGAACAAATATTGTTAAAATGTTCACACTACCCAAATTTTAAAAATTTACCCAAATTTAATGTAATCGCTATCAAGATACCAACATTTTTCACAGAACTAGAAAAAATAACGGTAGAATTTGGATGGAACCACAATAGATCCCGAATAGCCAAATCAATCTTGAAAAAAAGAATAAAACTGGAGGTATCACCATCAGATTTCAAGATATACTATAAGCTGTAGTAATCAAAACAATATGGTACTGGCACAAAAACAGACACATAGACCAATGGAACAGAAGAGAGAGCCCAAAAATAAACCCATGATTTTACAGTTAATTGATCTTCAAGAAAGAATGCATGAATATACAATGGGGGAAAGTCTCTTCAACAAATGGTGTTGGGAAAACTATCCAGCTAACAATCAAAAGAATGAAACTGAGCGACTTTCTTACACCATACACAAAAATAAACTCCAAATGGACTAAAGACCTAAATGTGAGACCTGAAACCATAAAATTCCTAGAATGAAAACATAATCTCTTTGACATCAGAGGTAGAAACATTTTTCTAGATAGGTCTTAAAAGGGAAGGGAAACAAAAGCAAAATTAAACTCCTGGTACTACGCCAAAATGAAAAGTTTTTGCACAGTGAAGGAAACTGCCAACAAAACAAAGACGGGGCGCCTGGGTGACTCAGTGGGTTAAAGCCTCTGCCTTCGGCTCAGGTCATGATCCCAGGGTCCTGGGATCAAGCCCTGCATCAGGCTCTCTGCTCAGCAAGGAGCCTGCTTCCCCCTCCCTCTCTCTGCCTGCCTCTCTGCCTATTCATGATCTCTGTCTGTCAAATAAATAAATAAAACCTTTAAACAAACAAACAAAAAACACAAAGAGACAACCCACTGAATGGGAGAAAATATTTCCAAATGATATATTCGATAAGGGGTTAAGGTCCAGAATCCATACATAATCTATTGTAGAGATAAAAATGGAGTCTCTCATGTCAAGCAATGATACAAGCGGTCAAGGTACTGAAGCTACAAAGTATCAGCAGGACCAATGTCAGCTGACTCTCCAGAACTGATAAGCAGCAGAACCAAAGGAGGTCTGCAGAGCCCCAAAACTGATTAAATCCCTTTAAAAAGGGAAGGATTTTGGCAACTGTACGTCAGATTCTTCAGACATGACTCCTCTATGTCTGAACACTTAAAAAAGGTAACTGCTGACGAAGGCTCTCCCCATGGACCTCCAAACAGAACCGAGATCCTTCACCGCTTGAATATCAGAAGCAGTGAGTGCCGAGTGCTGACCTGGACCAGACCGAGGCCTTAGCTCAACTGTGCACCCACAGACTGACTTCATGTCTGGTTGCTTAACTTCCTACACCCTTCTGTTAATTTGTTTGTTGTATGGCTTGTCTTCTGTCCTGCTCTGCTATAGAAGAAGCCAAGTTTAATCACACATGAATTGTCACTGAGTTTGGAATCCTGAACCTGCTCTATCATTGGGATTTAACTTTGGTTTATGATTGAATAAAGCTGACACTGTGGAAAGACACAACTTGTGTGTGTGCCTTTATCGCATGCTCATAACATTTATACAACTCGACATCAAAAAAACAAATATTCTAATTAAAAATGGGCAGAAGACGTGAACAGACATTTTTCTAAGAAGCCATCTGTATGGATGGACACAAGAAGATGCTCAACATCACTCATCATTAGGGAAATGCAAATCAAAACCACAGTAAGATATCACCTCACACCTGTCATGATGGCTAAAAGCAAGAATACAAGAAACAACATGTGTTGGCGAGGATGTGGAGAAAAAGGAACCCTCACTGCTGCTGGTAGGAAAGCAAACTGATGCAGCTGCTGTGGAGGACAGTATGGAGGTTCTTCAAAACAGTAAAAATAGAACTATCATATGACTCAGTAATTCCACTACTGGGTATTCCAAAGAAAGCAAAAACACTAACTCAAAAGGATACATGCACCCCTATATTTACTGTAGCATCATTCACAATAGCCCAAATATAGAATCAGCCAAAATGTCCAACCATGTAGATGAACAGATAAAGAAGTTGTGGTAGATATAATATGATGGAATATTATTCAGCCATAAAAAAAGAATGAGGGACACCTGCGTGGCTCAGTTGGTTAAGCATCTGCCTTCAGATGAGATCATGACCCAGGGTCCTGGGATCAAGTCCCACAGCCGGCTCCCTGCTCAGCAGGAGTCTGCTTTTTCCTTTTCCTCTGCTTCTCTCCCCTGCTCATGTTCAATCTCTCTCTCTCTCTCTCTGAAATAAATAAGCTTTAAAAATAAATAAATAATACATTAAAAAATTTTAAAAAGAATTAAATCTGGCTATTTGCAGCAACATAGATAGATCTAGAGAGTATTATGCTATATGGAATAAGTCAGTCAGAGAAATACAAATACCATAATTCACTCATATGTGGAATTTAAGAAATAAAACAAATGAACAAAGAAACTCTCTCTCTCTCTGACAAATAAATTAATAAATAAATAAATACAAACAGAAAAACAGACTCTTAACTACAGAGAACAAACTGATGGTTACCAAAGGGGAGAGGGTAGGGATGTAGGAAACAGGTAATGGGGATCAAGAGTACTTATTATGGTAAGCACCGATTAATGTAAAGAGTTGTTGAATCACTATACTGTACACCTGAAACTAATGTAACACTGTGTGTTAACAACACTGGAATTTAAAAAAATAATAAATAAAAATTAAAATGAGTGAACCTGATCCTGTCAAAATAAAAATCAAAAAATTAAAAACAACAGGAAGCAAAACATAGGCCAGTGACCAGTAGGGACAACTTCAGTTGGATTATGATTTAGAGATAATTTGCTGATTAAGATCAAGGTGCCCTGAATATTCTGAATATATTTACTGATTTATTAATACATGATTTATGTTGTGGGAAGTAGTGTAGAGAAATAAAGACAATGCAATATAAAAAAATCGGGTGCCTGGGTGGCTCAGTCAGTCAAGCATCTGCCTTCGGCTCAGGTTATGATCTCAGGGTCCTGGGATCAAGTCCCGCATCGGGATCCCTGTTAAGTGGTGAGTCTGCTTCTCCCTCTTCCTCTGTGATCTCTCCTGCTTTGCTCTCTCTCAAATAAATAAAATCTAAATAAATAAATAAATAATAGGGGTGCCTGTGTGGCTCAGTCAGTTAGGCAGCCTGCTCTGGATTTCAGCTCAAGTCATGATCTCAGGGTTCTGGGACTGAACCCCATGTCGGGCTCCAGGTCTACTTAAGAATTCTCTATCCCTCGCCCTTTGCCCCTATCCTGCTCTCACTCTCTCCCAAATAAGTAAAAAAATAAACCTTTAAAAATAGGGGCACCTGGATGGCTCAGGGGGTTAAGCCTCTGCCTTCGGCTCAGGTCATGATCTCAGGGTCCTGGGATTGAGCCCCACAACGGGCTCTCTGCTCAGCGGGGAGCCTGCTTCTCCCTCTCTCTCTGCCTTCCTTTCTGCCTGTGATCTCTATCAAATAAATAAAAAAAAATCTTAAAAAAAAAAAACCTTTAAAAATAAATAAACAGGGGCACCTGGGTGGCTCAGTGGGTTAAAGCCTCTGCCTTTGGCTCAGGCACCATCTCAGGGTCCTGGGATCAAGCCCCACGTTGGGCTCTCTGCTCAGCGGGGAGCCTGCTTCTTCCTCTCTCTCTGCCTATTTGTGATCTCTGGCTGTCAATTTTAAGAATAAATTCTTGAAAAAAATAAATAAACATATAAATAAGTAGATAGGGAAATTCAGTGACAGGGCATAAAACACAGAATACTAAGGTAAAGCTAGGGGGTAGGAAGGAAACCAAAATTTAGACCGTAAGGGTCTGTACAGTTTTAGCGGGAAGCCACAGGTTTCTCTGCCTGGAAGCTGAAGAGGGAATTGTAAACAGTACTGAGATTCACTGTAAGAGGAAAAGAGACCAGTTGCCCAAGAAATGCCTTGCTTTTCTTTGTACTGAGTTTACAGAGAGACAATCTGCATTACTAGAGCTTTCTGGGCTCCCTCATTTAGCCGTAGAGATAGAATCAAAATAGCTTTGGGTTGTTTTTTTAAAAAAGATTTTATTTATTCATTTGGGAGACACAGAATGAGTGACAGAGAAAGAACAAGCTGGAGGAGGCACATAGGGAGAGGGAGAAGCAGGCTCCCTGCCAAGCCGAGAGCCCAAGGCAGGACTCCATCCCAGGACCCTGGGATCATGACCCGAGCCGAAGGCAGATGCCCAACCAATTGAGCCACCCAGGTGCCTCGCTAGCTTTGATTTTAAATATATCTTCCTCTCTGTATCTGACACTGAGCATTATTATAGCCCTTCAGTCACCCATGTTTTGATATTCTGAATTCTATTTTCTTGTCTTTTTTTTAAAGATTTTATTTATTTATCAGAGAGAGAGAGAGAAAGAGAATGAGAGTGTGTAAACAGGCAGAGGCAGAGAGAGAGAAGCAGGCTACCTGCCAAGCAAGGAGCCCAATGTGGGACTCAATCCGAGGACCCTGGAATCATGACCCAAGCTGAAGGCATCGGCTTAACCGACTGAGCACCCAAGCATCCCTGTTTTTTTTGTCCTTAAAAATGACCTAATTAGTCACTAGAACTGTTCCACCTCATCTCCTTTCCCTTAGTTAATTTGTCAGGTGTCTGCCATTGTGGTGTGCATTTGATTGGCCAAGGTTGTACATGGGGAAGGATCTAAATGACTTCTTGGCATCAGAAGGTCAATGGGGTTCAGACCAAGCTGGATACCTTCCTCTGTTCATAGCTGGTGCTATGTACTTTCACAATGCTAGGGTTCACAAGCTGAGGATAAGGTAAATTTAGGTCTCAGGTCACATAGTAGGTCTGTTTCTTCTGACTTTTCTGATAATGTCCTTTTTGGCAAACGGTGCTAGGATGTTACAGTGATGGGAGGAAACAGAACAGGGAGTGATATGAATTGTTGCAATGTGAGAATGGTTTTATATCTTATATAAGCCTTGGTTGAAATGTACCCATAGACTTGTGCCCACGATCCAGTAAAATCTAATATTCATGGAACGAGTTCCATCTCCTCTACATGACTCTTGGGGTCACCAACACTGTAAAGGGAATTCTACTACTGAGGGAAATTTCATCTGTGGGTCTCTGTGAAGGAGACACAGCAGGCTACAGTGCGGGGTAGTAAAGCTTAGTAGGGGGAACATGGATATTGGGAGTGGGATAGACGCAGCTTTGAATCTTGGCTTCAACCCTTTCTAGCTGGGCTGTCAATAGGGGGAGTTGCATTTTTCTCACCTGTACAAGAAGAATAATGATATCAACTCACAGACTTGGAATAACAAAGCAGATTAATGTAACAAAGCATTTAGCACAAAATCCAGCAAACAGTAAACTCCAACACAAAAATCCAAACTCAGTAGCTATCATCATCATCATCATAATCATTAACTATGACTTCAACAAGATCTCCACAATAAATGTAAGAGTGAAGATTCTTGTATCTATTTCTGATAATATCTCCTAGTGAAAGCTTATGGGGTAATGCCAAAGCAAAATCCAGAACAGAGCATTTGTACAGGTGGCAAAAGCAAAGTAGAATAGATTGAAGGCTCTCTGATTATTTAATTTCATGCAAGAATATAATATGGACCAACTAAACCATCAGAGAATTTTTATGCCCTTAGGGAAGCTCTCTAGGAAGAGACTTCGCTCACTGTGGCCCACATCAAGACCATCCAAAGGCCTCAGGCACAGAGAGTATGGGCCTTGTCAGACATAAGCCCAGGCCTTCACCTCCTAGATACTGTCAGCATCTAGCACTTAGTCATGACCTTCTATGCACTTGACAGAGAAAAGTAGAATTCCATGACAGTACCTTCCTTGGGTACTGTCACAGGTTGGACTGTAACCCCCCAAGAGATATGTTGAAGTCCTAGCCCCCAGGACTTCAGAATGTATCCTTTTTTTGGAAATAGGGTCATTAAAGATGTAATTAATCACATTAAGATGAGGTCATCCTAATAAGACAACACGTGCAGACACAGACACACAGGGAGAACACAACATGATGCTGAAGGCAGAGATTGTAGTTAAGCCTAAGACTGCCAGCAAACCCCCAGAAGCCAGGAAGAGGCAACAAGGAACCACCTACAGGTTGCAGAGAGATCCTGACCCTGCCAACACCTCGATTTTGGATTTCTGGCCTCCAGAAGAGTGAGACAACAAATTTCTATTATTTTAAGCCACCCAGTTTGTGGGACTTTGTTATGGCAGCCCTAGGACATTAATATAGCTTCTTTCATTCTTGTACTACGCATCAGTCATAATAAGCAAACTGGTAACCTGCTGTCAAAATTCCCACATGGCCTAACTCACACTATGAGACAGCTTTCTGAGGGAAATGTTTCACAAGGTTCTTTTGGAGCTTTACTGCAAAATTTTGGTTGATGCCCAGACACTGCATTCAACTTTAACACAAACTGCATTGCTGAGGGACGCTATTATGGGATTAGAATTAATATCTAACAAGACCAATCGATGGAGAGATCTACAAAGATGTTTCAGCTTATCAGTTACATTCTCGTGATTCTTCCTTCCAGGAAAAAGATAAGCTCAGGAACCTTGTTCCTGGTAGTGCTATGGTAACCGTATTGATCAAATTCCAGGGTATAATGTACCATTCTCTGTTCTGGGAAGGCGGGGGATTGTGTCCCAGGAAGGCTTCTTATGGCAGCAGGCAAAGGGAACAGGGAGGACGTAGGAAAGAATAACAAAAATGAATGACTAGACAAAGGCATTATATCGCTAGTGATGAAGTATTATTCCATTATCAGAATAATCAGGAAGATAGTAAATATCAAAAGTTGGAATATGATACAATGGAATACTGTAGGTTCACAACCCCCTTGGGAGCTTTCCTGGCATCATGTGAAGCCGACCCCAGTAGGCGGAGGGCACAGGGAGATTGAAGAGAGACAGGCTGCCCCACGTCGGTAGGTGGCAATTATAATAGTGGCAAAGGGAACTCACATACCAGGCTTGTCTTGAGCAGCAGCAAGACAAACTGATCACTGGACTCAACCTCAAAATCTTAAAAGTATATAAAGACGCCCTAAATGGGCTCAGGCACATACACCATGCTGCTCTCTTCAACCCCACATCATCATCTCAGAGGGACCAGACTCTGGAGCAGGAAAGGTAAGCAGAACTCCTGTTCCAAAGACAGGGGTGGGGATGAGGAACCTCCGATGGCCCAGGTCCAGGTAACCGGTCAGTCAGTGGTCACATCTTTTTTGATGACATTCTCCAACAAATACTCATCAGCAATTACAAAAAGCCTGAAGAACAGGGGCGCCTGGGTGGCTCAGTGGGTTGGGCCGCTGCCTTCGGCTCAGGTCATGATCTCGGGGTCCTGGGATCGAGTCCCGCATCGGGCTCTCTGCTCAGCGGGGAGCCTGCTTCCTCCTCTCTCTCTGCCTGCCTCTCTGCCTACTTGTGATCTCTCTCTGTTAAATAAATAAATAAAATCTTTAAAAAAAAAAAAAAAAAAAAGCCTGAAGAACAAACTGCTGAAACTCATAGCAACATGGACAGATTGCCAAAAATATAACGCTCAGTAAAAAAAAAGCCAGACACACAAGAGAACATACTCTATGGTCCCACTGATAGGATGTTCTAGAACAGGCAAACTAATCTATGGTAATGACAATCAGAACAGTGGTTGTATTTCTGGGGTGGAGTGGGTAGCAGGTAGAGGACTGACCTGGGAGAGGCATAAAGGAACTTCCTGGAGTGAGGAAATGTTCTATCTTGAAAAAGGAGTAGGTCACATGGCCCATAGGTTTGTCAAAACTCCTCTACCAGTAACCTTAAGAGTGGTGCATTTCACTATATATAAATTAAACATCTATTTTTAGGGGCGCCTGGGTGGCTCAGTGGGTTAAAGCCCAGGTCATGCGCCCAGGTTAAAGCTCAGGTCATGATCCCAGGGTCCTGGGATCGAGCCCTGCATCGGGCTCTCTGTTCAGCAGGGAGCCTGCTTCCTCCTCTCTCTCTGCCTGCCTCTCTGCCTACTTGTGATCTCTGCCTGTCAAATAAATAAAATCTTAAAAAAAAAAAAAAACACACACACACATCTATTTTTTAAAAATACGGTAAGTACTTGAATACAATAGCCTTTAAAACTTTTTTTTTGGAGATTTTATTTATTTGAGAGAGAGAGAGGATGGGAGAGGGGAGGGTCAGAGGGAGAAACAGACTACCCACCGAGCAGGGAGCCTGATGCGGAACCCAATCCAGGGACTCCAGGATTATGACCTGAGGCAAGGCAGCTGCTTAACCAGCTGAGCCATCCAGGCACCCAAAACATGTTTTCATTTTAGAAATGTATCATATGGTCATTGTAGAGATTTGGAAAATTTGAAAAAAAAAAGAAGAAAATTGAAACACCCAGAACTCCACTATCTAGAATAAATGTTTTTAATATGGCACAAAATATAATATAAACATGTTAGCAAAGCCAAGATTAGAGTGAATATATAACAGTTTTTTACACTTTTATTACTACTATTTATTTATTTATTTATTTAAAAGATTTTATTTATCAGAGGGAGAGAGGGGAGAGAGCGAGCACAGGCAGACAGAATGGCAGGCAGAGGGAGAAGCAGGCTCCCTGCTGAGCAAGGAGCCTGATGTGGGACTCGATCCCAGGACGCTGGGATCATGACCTGAGCTGAAGGCAGTTGCTTAACCAAATGAGCCACCCAGGCATCCCTATTATTACTATTTAAAAATCATTATACATGTGAGTAGGGTCTAAAATAAAATGATGGAAAGCAATTGAGAATTACAATATTGTGATTATTTTATTTTTTTCTTCCCCTTTAAAAATGTCCTTTATCTGTCCAATAAGTAACAGTGGTGATGGAAAAACAGGTACTAGGAGCAAAGATGAGAGCTACTGAGGTAATTTTCCTTGAATGGAGAGCACAGCAAAGGGTCACCAGGTTATAGGTTTCATATGTGAGAGGCCTGTGAGCTTGTTGCAGACAGGAAGACAGTCCCAATGATTTTGAGTCCCCAGAGCCAAGTACTACATCTGACACAAAGCTGGGACACTATATAAATGTTCTCCGTGTCTAGGGAGAATCAAGAAGAAATTAATATTAAAGTAAAGCATGGAGATTTAGAGCAGATATGAGTAAGGTTTTGACTGTCAAGGATGATAAAGAAAATTCTAGAATGTCTAATGTAAGACAATGTTAAGAGTATATTACTATTTGTTCAAGATAGTTTATACCTCCATCTTCCTAGAGGAGGCCATTTAGAGCTGGAAGATCTCCAGTTCCTTTCCAGGTATAAGATTGTATTTCTATTATTCCTTCCAAGAAGACCAGGGATCAGAATCACCTGTCAGTTCAGATAGGTTATTTGGGTGGGAGAAGGGGAGCAGATGGCCAGCCTCAGGTACAGCCTATTTGTAGCTAAGAGGCTCAGCTTCCACCTCAACACTGAACTTCATGGAACTCCCAAAGGTATCCAATTCCCTGCCTGTCCCAAAGATGAGATAATCAAGCTCTGAGGAGTCCAGTCACAGCCGAAAACAGGAGGCAGATGACAAGCCCATATGGCCAGCAAACACCCTTCTTGATAAGCCTCCAATGATGTTATACCAAAATGTGGATGGCACTGATTTCCCAATGGTAGGACCTGCGGGACTTCTGGATGTTAGAAGGACTCCAATGAGTCTCTTGTTGAATTAATTTTCAGGGTCAGGTTACTCACCATCCCTGAAAGAAATGAAAATGGCCTGGGGAAAAAAACACAAAAAAACCAACACAACTGCCTTTTCATTTCCTCCTCTCTCCCCTCTATTAAGCAAACAACCCTCCGTAAAGTCAACAGTCCTGAATACACATCCTGTACCTGTCCGTGGCTGACACCAGGTAGGGCGAGGCACTCCCCAACTTACCATGGCCGGGACTCTCTATCAAGATCAGAGTTCAGTCACAGGAGCAGAAGTTCCTCTGTGATAAAAGCAGAGGGGAAATTACTGTGATGAGAGATGCATCATTAAAATCATTAATCAAGATAACTTGTAGTTTGTAGAAGTTAAACAATTAGGAAATGACACCCACTGTCCTGGAAAGGCCAGCTATTGATTGGCCAAAGATACAAAGGCCGGGTTAATAATTAAAGAGAAACTGGCCAAGCAAGCCAAGTTTATTACTCCAACAGAATACTTTCCCACCTGCTCTTCTGTTTGGAGATACACATTGTGGAAATGGCTCCTATTGTTTGCTAGGATGCAGTACACTGCTTGTAGTCAAGGCAAACCTGGATTCTGAACAGTAAGCTCTAGTGGAACAGAAGTGCCTTCTTGGAGAGAAAGATAATGCAACTCTGTTATGGAAAAGGAAGGCTACCCAGCCCGTGCTCTGCGTGTGTGTGCACATGCATGTGTGCGTGTGTCCATGCGTGGATGTGTATGCGTGTGTGTGCGGGTGGCCAGTAGCCAGCCAGCATAAGACTTGTCACTTGCGGATGACCCACTCCACTCCCACTGCCACCACCTCGGGATGCACAAGTGCTTCTTCCCTCAAAGTGCAGGCTTACACACTCAGCTTTGTCCTCCATTCTCTTCAGCAAGGATGCTCGGTCATCGCACATGTACTCAGTCATTCAGAATGCAAGGAAGCCTTGACTCTGGGCCAAGACTCTTGGCCTCATGATTGACAGGCAGGCCTCTGAGGGACAGGCCAACTGACTTCCTGTTTCCATATTGGAGTCCTACAGAAAAGGCTGTTTTCCTAAGCAATTTGTTAGCTCCTTGATACTCAAAAGAATCATCCTGGAACCAGAAGCATGGGCATCCCTGGGAGCAGTCTCGGGCCCCCCACCCCAGACCTACTGCCAGAGTCTGCATTTTAACAATAATCCCCCCAAATTTGTTTGCACAGTCATTTGAAAATCACTGGCCAAGGCCACCCTACCAAGCAGCACTTTTCAATTATACCTAAGAATTACGAAATCCTCTCCACTTATTACCAACTGAGTCAGTCTGCTCACATTCATTCCATCTCCCAGCTGTCCTGAGGCTCAGCTCCATTCTTCCTTTTCTCCCATCACCCACTGCAGACTTGCCTTATAACCACATAGGGGGTCAATCCTTTCCTGAGGGAAATGCCAACTTGTTCTGGGGCACAGCCTGAGCAAGGGTGGGGAATGAGCAGTGGCCTCGGGGACAATGAGGAGATGAGGCTGCCAGGGCAAAGGGCTCATTTCAGGGAAGGCTCAGAGGTAAGGTTGGAAAAGCAGATACGGAACTTATAGGCAAGGCCTTGTATGCCCAGCTGAGGAGTGTGACTTGATGCTGCAGATAATGAGAAAATACTGGGAAGGTTTTGATTTTTGCAGATAAATGATATAACAAAAGACACACTCCTGGGACGCCTGGGTGGCTCAGCTGGTTAAGCAGCTGCCTTTGGCTCAGGTCGTGGTCCCAGCGTCCTGGGATCGAGTCCCACATCGGGCTCCTTGCTCGTCAGGGAGCCTGCTTCTCCCTCTGTCTCTGCCTGCCATTCTGTCTGCCTGTGCTCGCTTGCTCTCCCTCTCTCTCTCTGACAAATAAATAAAATCTTTAAAAAAAAAAAAAAAAAAAGACACACTCCCTTCCACAGGACACTATTGCACAGAACAGAAAGGAGTGAGAAACAGGGGGTCAGGAAGGCTTGAGGGACAGGCAGAGGCAGAGACCTAGGTGGGGTGTGGCCCCTGGAATAGGAAATACATAGGAAACATCTGGAAGGAATTCTTTGCTAGATTTAGTAGCTCACGGACTGTAGGGATTTATTCACTCAATCACCCAATACTCATAAGGTACTTCTATATTCCCAGCACTGTTCGAGTCGACAGAGATAATAGAGTGAGTAAGACAGAGAACAGGACTTCAAGGAGCTTACAGTCCACTAGGAAAGGCAGACAACAAATAAATCAATAAATAAGATGATTTCGGGATGAGTAAGGTAAAAATATGAAAGGACAATGCTATGGAACAGGAATCAGCATTCTACAGCTCATGGCCAAATCCTTTTTTTTTGGTATGGCCTACAAGTTAAGAATGCTTTTTACATTCTCAGTGATTGGCAAAAAGTCAAAAGAACATTATTTCATGAACATGAACATTATATAAAATTCAAATTTCAGTGTTCATAAATAAACACTCCTTGGAGCTTGGTTATACCCATTTGTTTACATATTATCTATCGCTGTTTTTGTGCTCCAACAGCAGAACTGAATGGTTGGGACAGACTACATGACTCACAGAGTTGAAAATACTTAATGTCTGGCCCTTCACAGAAGGAATTTGTTGAATCCTGTGTTGGAAGATGAGGTGATCAGGTCACTGGGACGGAGCTAGCCTGGACAGGGTGGCAAGGAGAAGACATCTGAGCTAAGAACTGAATGAGAAGAGGCTAGCTCTTCAGTGCTGGAGGAGAACTACTGAAGGCAGAAGGAACAGCTAAAGCAAAGGCCCTGAGGCAGTGATGAATTTACTGTGTTTGAGGAATGAACAACCACATCATGAACAAGGGCCAGAGTGGCATGAGATGGGGTTGGAGTAGGGTCAAGACTATCCGTGGAAGCAGGAAGGGGTATGTCTCATTTGCTCAGAATGTGCTAGGGGAAGCTAAGAGCAGGGCTCTTTGAGACTTAGCCACGACTTTGTTTGGAAGCCCTGTTTCACATCATATAAATGATCAAAATGTGCCAATATCTCTCATTAAGAATAATTTATATGTGAGTTAGATTGAGTTTCTGCCAATTGGTGGACCACCTAGCAGACCCACCTTTAAGGAGCAAGGGCCCTCCCTTTGTTTCTATACAGTTTTGGAATACGGAAATCCTTCCTTATCTGTGGTTTTCATCAATTGCAATCCAGAAGCAGGCGATTCTCCTTCTGAAATCAGGTCAGTGGTAGCCTAACACAACCTCACGACACCTACATCATTCACCTAACTTCATCTCATCACACAGCATTTCATCATGCCACATCATCCCAAGAAGAAGGGTAACTACAGGGATGCCTGGGTGGCTCAGTTGGTTAAGAATCTGCCTTCAGCTCAGGTCATGATCCTAGGGTCCTGGGATCAAGTCCCATATCAGGCTCCTTGCTCAGCGGGGACCCTGCTTCTTCCTCTCCCTCTGCCTCTACCCCTGTTTGTGTTCTCTCTCACTTGTTCTCTCTTGAGTAAATAAGTAAAATCTTTTTTAAAAAGGGGGGGTTAACTACAGTACAGTAAGGTTATTTTGAGAGAGAGGGATGCCTGGGTGGCTCAGCTATTAAGCGTCTGCCTTCAGCTCAGGTCATGATCTCAGGGTCCTGGGATCGAGCCCTGCATCGGGCTCCCTGCTCAGCGGGGAGCCTGCTTCTCCCTCTCCCACTCCCCCTGCTTGTGTTTCCTCTCTCTGTCAAAAAATAAATAAAATCTTGGGAAAAAAAGATATTTTGAGAGAGAGACCACATTCATGTAAGTTTTATTGTATCATTAGAATTATTGTATTATTAGTTCTTGTTGTTAATCTCTTACTGTGCCTAATTTATAAATTAAACTTCATCATAGGTATGTATGTGTAGGAAAAAACAGTATAAATAGGGTTCCATTCTATCTGCAGTTTCAGGCATCTGTTGGGGGCTCTCGGAACATATACCCCACAGATAAGGGGGCAGTGCTGTAGATGACAACAACAAGTAAGGAGGCAGGGAAGGGTAACATCTCCCTCAAAACCCAGCCTTTAATATAAATTCTTCCAATCCTCCTGACCACATCAAGAAGTGGGAAAAAAACGCTTGAGCAAAATCTTCTGGAAATACTGAGAGTCATCATTCAAAGAGCTAGAAATAATTTACTAAAGGGAAAAAAATGTATCATACTTGAACACAGGGTGCTTTCAGCCAGACAATCTATTTTGAAACTTGGACAGCACTCAGCTGAAGTCCGTTTATATAGAGACAGCTGTTGTGTATTTGTTATTTACTAGCACAAAACAAGTTTCTCAGTGGATTATAGAAATGAAGGCAGGAAACAGTACCCCTCGATTCTTTCATCAGTTAATACATGTAAAGTTAACCCAAGCTCATGCTTACGGGCCCAGTGTCTGGTGCCTAGTAAGGAGCAAGGATGGGTGGGGAGTGGGAAGGAGGGGACAGGAATCCTGTGGACCGCCCCCTGGAACAGAACTGTCACCGGAAGGCACTGGTGGTTCAGTGGTAGAATTCTCACCCCCCAGAATTGCCACAGAATTGCCACCTCCCAGAATTGCCTCTTCTTAACTTCCCCAAATGAGCGGCTCCCAAAGAATGCCACGCCCTTCTTCTGGAAGCTCAAACTCTAAAGTCCTTCCACATTCTCTTCCAGCCTGAAGAGCCAAGGACTCTTGAGAGGAACCCTTTTCTGTCTCAGCTTCCTGGATCCATTCATTCTTCCTCTCTGAAGGCCAGCCTACAAGCCCATAAACTGAACAATATCACCAGGTTCATAATGACTCAGACTTTGTGTTAGGGTTTCCAAAGCTTCTTGGCTGCTCACAGGTGGGGCAAACTAATTAGCAACTGTGCCCCAGTTTTAGGAAAAAGGGAAACCCACTCAGGCTTGGGCATGGCTCAGATGACCTTAAAAGCATCAAGGGCTCTTCAAGACGGGAAGATGAAGACTGGAGGGCCCATATGGTTCTGCAGTCTGTGGGGGGTGATGGGGGATGGCAGCTTCTTTATATATCTGAGCTCTACAAGCAGGGCCCATACTAGGGCTCCTGAAAATGTTAAGCCATTGTTTTAGAGCGACTGGAAGAAAGCTGGGAACGCAACATAAGAGATGGACCCCAAGAGCAGATCTTTAGGGCATGCTAAATAAGTTCAACTTATTTCACTTCAGATTACAAAATTCTGCAGAAGTAATTTATGATGGAGTCAGAAAGAAAAAAATTAGATACGTCGAGAACAGATCCGTATCATTTTCTGCTTGGTGTACAAGAGGGTCATTTTGACATCATTCCACAAACAGCCCTATTGTAACACTGCTAGAAATGCCCTCATGCAGGAAGTTCCTTATGTCCTTATGGCAGACACAGGAACCAGGAAATCCTATTTCGTGTGATATTTCAGGAGGCCAGATATGGAGTGCGGTGGATTCCTCCCCACTAAGCCAGAATTTGGAAAGCAGGCAAATTAGATCATTTCCTGCGCATTAGACTAGTAAAATCAGCAAATAACCATCAAAACAAAGATATGCAAATTCAATTTCAATAAGAAAGAACGGCTCCTGACCTAAGGCCACTTTGTTGAAACTATTAGCATATTGAACGAAAGATGGTGTCCAAGCTCCACACAAAATTGTCAGAGATCGTTACTTTGAAATATTCATCAAAGCCCAGTCCTACGGAAAGGGTGTCTTGGCCCTAGAGAAAATGGTCCAGGATCAGATACTTCCCACAGCTGTGTTATCTATCTAATACCCTTTTGTTCTGATTCTGTGATTGCCAAGCAACACTTGGACTAGAGTTTGGCTTCCCACGTGGACCTGTCTTCAAAGTCCGGAGCACAAGGATTTTTGTCTCAGTAACAATTACATTTTTTTTTCTTTTCTTTAAGATTTTATTTGTTTATTTGAGACAGAGAGCACAAGTGGGGATGGGGAGAGGCAGAAGGAGAGAGAAGCAAGCTCCCTGCCAAGCAGGGAGCCCCATGTGGGACTTGATCCCAGGACTCTGGATCATGACCACAGCCGAAGGCAGATGCTTAACCCACTGAGCCACCCAGGCATCCCGTATATTTCTCAATGTAATAAAGATATTATCAGCATGTGAGTGTTTGCATTTGAGGGCATGTGTGCGGTGAGCCTGTAGATGTGAACCCATCCTTGAGAGCTGAACCCCGTTTTAGTGTGCTGATGAATGCAATTTCTCGGGTCCTGCTGCATGTGGCACCACGCTGAATTCACCCCAAGTACTGGATGCCCCCCTTGAGACCCCACCACAACTCGGCCACCTCCATCCAGAATCATGACACTGACCCAGGTCCAGGAGGGGCAACCAGAATGTTCATTAGGAAGGGCTCTGCAGTCCTCGTGGCACATTCTTACTGAATCCCTCTCTTCCCCAGAAGATCACATGTGAGTGAGTCACTCACCATCCTACTTTGGTACAGGGTTTCATTTTACATCCCACGGGACGACAAATTTAAACTTCCAGCCTGTGGACTTCAGGAGGGTGTGCCCCACCCCGCCTAAGCACTGACGGCTTTCAAAACTGTCTACGAAATAGGAAAATGAATGCAACCCTTTTTTCTTTGGAGCTTAGATCCTTCAAAAAGTAAAGGAAGTTCTGTTGCCATGATGGGGTTTGCGTCTGGAGAAGTAAGCATTTTTGAACATTTAATCCAAGACAAAGTATGTCAGCCAAAGGAAGGCGGACAAATTTGGAAACCTGACTGCTAAGAATCTCAGGGAAGAACGTATTCCAGCACGGCACCTGACAAACAACTGATTAACAGTGTTCTGTCCAGATTTTAGCCACTTATTCACAGCAGGGTGGGGGACAATCATAATTTCAATCCACAACTAATTTTATTTATTTATTTAAAAGATTTTATTTATTTATTTGACAGACAGAGATCACAAGTAGGCAGAGAGGCAGGCAGAGAGAGAGAGAGAAGCAGGCTCCCTGCTGAGCAGAGAGCCCGATGCAGGGCTCAATCCCAGGACCTGAGCCGAAGGCAGAGGCTTTAACCCACTGAGCCACCCAGGTGCCCCAATCCACAACTAATTTTAAAACACCCGTTTTACATACAATTTAAACCATCCCCACTCCTCTGTCATTGCCACATCATGCCAAAGTTTTTTTTCTCTAGTCAAAGGATTCCTTGTCCAAAAGGCAGGGGGAAGGAGGGAAGGTACATTTATTAAGTACTCCTCTACATTATCTTAATTAATCTACCCAATAACGTTTGGAGTCACAACTACCACCTCCACTTTGCAAACCAGTGGGATGATATAATAATGAAAGCTGACTATGGTGAATTCTCTGAGATAAGATTAGAAAAATTAGAAGACAGCTGAGGTGGTCTAAATGCTTACTGAGCAAGGGACTGGGTCCTGTACTCTCAGTTCAACGCCTGCCTTGTTAGACATCTCTGTACTTCACATGATACCTCAGTTCCCCGGGCACAAGTTTTGAGTAGGGCACACTCAAAGCATATTGTGATAAGCTTTTAAATGTGTAGCTACCCTCCCTGGTTTCTCTGGGCACTGTATGCAGGTGCACAGAACAGTGCTTCGGGTTTTCCCAAGTGATGCCCTTCCTTGTTATCTGAGCAACTCCCAGTACCACACGTGGACAGGAGGTGGCATTCTCATTGGCTGACCTTTTGTTGGTAGCAGTGTTTTGTTTTGTTTAACTCTTCTGCCTGTTAACCGCAAACAAACTGTCTGGATTCCCCTCCTCTCAGGACAGTGACCATGGAAACAAGAAGCTAATGTAATGGGCATGCTGGTTATTGTTCACAATCATGGGACTGACAGGACAGTTTCACTGACGTTTCATGCACATTTGTACATTTAGTCATTCAACATGATCGGAATGCCCGCCCCAGGCCAGGTACCATTTTATTTATTTATATCTTAATTTCCACCTATCTACTCTTCATCCAGAGAATATCCGCTATGCTCTATTTGTTCAAGAGTAGTCTATCACTGGGGCGCCTGAGTGGCTCAGTTGTTAAGTATCTGCCTTTGACTCAGTTCATGATCGCAGGGTCCTGGGTTTGAGCCCCACATCGGGCTTCCTGCTCAGCGGGAAGCCTGCTTCTCCCTCTCCCACTCCCCCCGCTTCTGGTCCCTCTCTCTCTCTCTCTCATTCTCTCTCTGTCAAATAAATAAATAAATAAAATCTTAAAAAAGAAAGAGTAGTCTATCATTTAAAACAGAATTCTTGTGGGGGCACCTGGGTGGCTCAGCGGGTTAAGCCTCTGCCTTCGGCTCAGGTCATGATCTCAGGGTCCTGGGATCAAGCCCTGTATCAGGCTCTCTGCTCTGCGGGGAGCCTGCTTTCCTCCCTCTCTCTCTGCCTGCCTCTCTGCCTACTTGTGATCTGTGTCAAATAAACAAATAAAATCTTAAAAAAAAAAAAAAAAAAAAAAAAAACTCTTGGGGATGCCTGCATAGCTTTCTAGCTTTCTCGGTTAAGTGTCTGCCTTCAGCTGAGGTCATAATCTCATAGTCCTGGAATCGAGTCCTACATCAGGCTCCCTGCTCAGTGGGGAACCTGCTTCTCCCTCTGCCTGCCACTCCCCCTGCTTGTGTTCTCTCTCTGACAAATAGATAAAATATTTTTTAAAAAAGGAAAGAAAAGAAAAAGAAATAGAAATCTTGGAGGCTGCTAGAGATAAGTCTGTTGAACTTGCTTCTCATTGCAAGGACCCTCTACCAAACCTTCCCAAATGATCCCCTCCAGCCTTTAGTCATCCTCCTCTGGTTGTGGGCTCATCCTCCATGGGGCAGGTTCTGCCACCGCTGGGTAGCTCAACATCAGGAAAGCTAGCCTTGCATTCCTTGCTCTGTACACTGGAGCTATAGAAACTTAATTTGTGGGTAAATATTTGTTAACCACTTATTGTACTGAGCGCCTGGGTGCTTTCATCCATCTGGTATCATTTGCCCTTCCACTGTCCAGTGAATGAGGTCTGATAACATAAGTTTAGAAAAGTTAAACATAGTATCCAAGGTCACTCCAGGAGGAGGTGGCAGGAGCAGTTTTCTTACATGTCTGTCTGACTCTAGAGATCTTTATATTATACCAGGGGAAATGCATATATGTGTCCCTGTGTATACAGGCAGGTGACACCACTAGGAGCTCTCAGAGTAAAAATGGAATAAATACTGTAAACTGTCACATTTTTGCTGAGCTAGATGCATTCTTGTTCTTTGACTCTTTAACGAGCTGGGTGCAAAACAAAATCAAACAAAACAAAACCACGACAAAAATGTTCCTCTCCCAGACTTATCGGGCAGAAACTGGCTACACTTTGGCAGACAGCTTCCAACCCAAAGTGTTGAATACAAGACTACTGGCTGTTTGAAGAGAAAGCCCATTTCCTTTTTCTTTTTTTAAAGATTCATTTATTTGAGAGAAAGAGCACGAGCCTGTGAGGGGTTGGGGTGGGTAGAGGGAGAGAGAATTTTTCAAGTAGACTCCCCGTCAGCAGGGAGCCCCCCCCCCATGTGGGGCCCCATCGGGACCAATCCCACCACCCATGAGATCACAACCTGAGCCAAAACCAAGAGCCGGGTGCCCAACCAACTAAGCCACCCAGGCACCCCATGGAGAGAAAGCCCATTTCCAACCCACTTCCCCTGCTCTACTTCGGCCGTCCTGCCTTTCCGGTGCAAAAATAATGCAACCCAGCTCTGTGATAACGTTTTCTGAAATAGACACATGGTCAGAGTAGTGCCGTCCCCAGGGAGAGACACAAGGATCCTATCCAGGCACATTCTGTGCCCATCTTCCCCGCCCACCCCCGTATCAAGATCCAGCATCCTGTGCTGACTATGGTGGGGATAGAACATGGGGGTTGGGCATGGGGGTCATGGCTGATCCAACCATAATACAAAAGTGCCCAAAAGTGCAGCCTGCTTCAGAGACTGACTGATGCTCCTGGGGCAGTCTGAATCGAATATCAAAGGAGGTTAGAAACAATCCCTCCCCCCTTTGGTTGTATGTATCTTGATGCCAGCAATATTAAGACTATCCAGTGTAGGGGCACCTGGGTGGCTCAGTGGGTCTAGCCTCTGCCTTCAGCTCAGGTCATGATCCCAGGATCCTGGGATCGAGCCCCACATCGGACTCTCTGCTCAGCAGGGAGCCTTCCTCCCCCCGATCTTTCTGCCTGCCTCTCTGCCTACTTGTGATCTCTCTCTCTGTCAAATAAATTTTTAAAAATTTTAAAACAAAACAAAACAAAACAAAACTATCCAGTGTATACCGAAAGAGGGAGAAAGAAGGAATGCCAGAAATAGCTCGTCTGGCTTATGCTATGAATCAAGAACATTACGGGCTTTCATTCAAAGGGTTTGGCACAACTGTGACAGGTTTTCTCAAGCCCTAGATGGCCGTTGCTTATGTTCTGTGCTATGGCAGTGACTGTCTAGACTTAAAAGTATTCTTTTGATCTTCCAGAGTTTGTTTTTCCCCAATTTCAGTTCAAAACATCCAGCAAAGCACAGGTGAGACAATAATTCCAAGGTTCAGATGTAAGTGCCCCCAAGAAAGCAGGAGTAGAAATGTGGGGGTGGGGACACTTGTCTCCAGAAGGAGCTCATTTCTGCCAGTGTAGGACTGTCAGGGTAGAGAGGATTTCAGGGAATTCCCAGCCCACCCCTTCATGCTGCAGATGGAACGCCTGTCTATAGGAAAGTGGTGGGTCTGCCCTCTAGGTCATGTGCATGGTAATAACGTGTTGCGTTCCCTTGTCTGACCTGAGGTACGGCAGATGCTGGCATCACGGGCAGCACAGGCTCCCACTGGATGGGAGAATCCACGCCATTTTTTTGATGAGAATCACTTACACGAAGGTCCAAGCCTGACTGTGGTGCAGCCAACTCATGGTCTAGTGGCCATTTCACACGATGGCGGGAATTCCTCCCGTAAAGACCATGTCATCCTTCCTCCATAACCACATGGCCAGAGACTGGAGCCCAACTAACTTCTAAACTTGGGTTTAGAACTCTCTGACACACACTTTTAGCCGTATGACTGGGGACAAGTTATTCTTTCTCTGTACTTCAGTCTCCTCATTGGTAACACGGAATTAATAACAACAGCTACTTTATGGATGGTCGCAAAGATTAAACCAGTTATTGCATTATATGAAGTACTCAGAAAAGGGCACACATTATGTACTCAACAAACGCTCACTATTCTTTTTATTACTATTCTCTCCAGATAACCTTCGTCTGCCACATCTACATATTCTAGCATTACCTGTTCAGTGAGCTGTTCAAGGCGTGGGTTACCAACTCTACTTGTACTAAAAACATCTGTGGGGTACAGAGTTCAGGCTTTCACATCTACCAACATGTCAAACCGGATTTCCCATCTGGTTCTTTTGGCCACCAAGCCTGTGTGGGTCTGTACTCTGACAAGATCATTGTCCTCACACTACTAGGTATTTACCCCAAAGATACAGATGCAGTGATCCAAAGGGGCACCTGCATCCCAATGTTTATAGCCGCAATGTCCACAACAGCCAAACTATGGAGAGAGCCCAGATGCCCATCAACAGATGGATGGATAAAGAAGATGTGGTATGTATCTCCAATGGAACATGACTCAGCCATCAAAAAGAATGAAATCTGATCATGTGCAACAATGTGGAGGGAACTAGAGGGTATGACACTAAGCAAAATAAGTCAATCAGTGAAAGACAATTATCATATGATCTCGCTCATATGTGGAATTTAAGAAACAAAACAGAGGACCATAGGGGAAGAGAGGAAAAAATAAAAGAAAAAATCAGAGAGGGTGACAAATAAGAGACTCTTAATCATAGGAAACAAACTGAGGGCTGCTGGAGGGGCAGTGGTTGGAGCAATGGGGTAACTGGCTGATGGCCATTAAGGAGGGCATGTGATATAATGAGCCCTGGGTGTTACATAAGATGAGGAGTCACTGAACTCTACCTCTGAAATTTTTTAAGATTTAAAATTTTTTTAAGATTTGTTTATTTATTTGACAGAGAAAGAGAAGGCAAGAAGAGGAACACAGCTGGGGAGTGGGAGAGGGAGAAGCAGGCTTCCTGCTGAGCAGGGAGCCTGATGTGGGGCTAGATCCCAGGACCCTGGGATCATGACCTGAGCCAAAGGCAGACGGTTGCGGACTGAGCTACCCAGGTGCCCCATAGTTAATTGAATTTGAATTAGTTAATTGTAAAAAGATCATTGTCCTCACAGCTGCCTGAATGTTAAGACAGTACCTTCCTGGGTGCTCACAGGATTTCCAACCTGAGCCCCCACTTTCCAGGGTTTGGAGGTGGTGATGAGGCAGAGAGGATATTAACTATAGAGGAGCTTGAGAGAAGGAACTTTGGGTGGTGAAAGAAATGTTCCGCATCTTGAATCTTGATTGGGATAGTAGTACCAACTTACATGCATTCGTCAAAACTTATGCAACTCGCCTCACACCCATTAGGATGGCTCCTATACACACACAGAAAATAAAAGGTGTCAGGGAAGATGTGGAGAAAGTGGAATGCTTGAGTACTGCTGGTAGGAATGTAAAACTGTACAGCCACTATGAAAATCAGTACAGCAGTTCCTCAAAAATTAAAAATTGAATAATTACTATATGATCCAGCAATTCCACTTCTGGGTATATATATATATTCTAGGATACAAATTCATTCTTTCAAAAGAACTGAAAGCCAGGACTTGGGGAGATACTTGTACACCCACACTCACAACAGTATTAGTCACAAGAGCCGAAAGGTGGAACCATGTACAACCCATGTGTCGATAGACAGATGGATAGATAAACAGGATCTGGTACATACACACATAAAATGGAGTATCATTCAGCCTTAGAGAGTAGGGAATGCTGACATGTGCTACAACGTGGATGAACCTTAAGGACAGTGTGCTAAAAGAAAAAAGTCACAAATACTGCACAATTCCACTCCGAGAAGTCAAATTCAGGACACAGGAAGTGGAATGGCAGTGCCAGGGCATGGGAGAAGGGAGGAGTAAGAAATTCTAGTTTAGCAGGTACAGAGCTTCAGTTTTACAGAACGAAGAGAGTTCTGGGATTAGACGGTGGTGATGGTTGCACAACACTGTCAATGTGCTTGAAGCCGCTCAACTAGACACTAAAAAATGGTTAAGACGGTAAATTTTATCCTAGATGTATTTCAGCACAATGTTATATAATATTTTTTAAACATGAACTCCTTAAAAAAAAAAACTCACCAAACTAACCACGTAGATCTGTGCATTTTATTGAATGTAAATTATACCTCAATAAAATAATACACATCTATATAGCTTAAGAGGTCAAGGTCTCAGCTTTGTAGGTCGATAGTGGCCTCTTAGGGGAAGCACATTATTATCCTCATTGAGCAATATCTACTCTTTTTTGCCTTAAGTAATTTATTTAATTATTTTAATTTTAATTTTTAAAAATTTTTTAAAGAATTTTTTTAAGGATTTTACTTATTTTTTGACAGAGATCACAAGTAAGCAGAGAGGCAGGCAGAGAGAGAGGAAGGAAGGAAGGAAGGAAGGAAGGAAGCAGGCTCCCTGCTGAGCAGAGAGCCCAATGCGGGGCTTGATCCCAGGACCCTGGGATCATGACCTGAGTCAAAGGCAGAGGCTTTAACCCACTGAGCCACCCAGACACCCCAAACTTTTTATATTTTTTATTAACATATAATGTATTATTAGCCCCAGGGGTACAGGTCTGTGAATTGCCAGGTTTACACACTTCACAGCACTCACCATAGGACATACCCTACCCAATGTCCATAACTCAACCACCCTCTTCCTATCCCCCTTCCCTCGGTAACCCTCAGTTTGTTTTCTGAGATTAAGAGTCTCAATCGATATCTTCTTTTAAGGGAAAACCCAACTCAGTGAATCCAAAATTCCACATAGCTTTTGCACAGCATCATGGGTAAAATCACTTCTCCTCAGTCTAACAATGATTTAAAGATAAAATCTGTATCTCATGGTTAGGCTTTGCCACAGGTTACATCATGTTTACTGACCCATTACAATCAGAGCCCCTCAAGGAAATGTGAAAGGTCACTTTATTCCGCGTTCCTTCTTCAGAAGTAAGTAAACTATTCCAGACACATGAGAATCTAATGCAGAAACTTCAAGTAACTGGTAACAAGCTACTGCACTGATCTCCAATTCTAGTTTGTTCCAGCACCGTATTTTTCACATGCTCGTTTACACTTAGATCCCCTCAGCCTCTCCTTATGAATCACAAACTACAGGCTGCCATGTCCCAAGACCCAGATTCCAAGGTCTTGACATCTTCTCTTGCGTCCGCAAGCCCGAATCTTAGGGATAAGGCAAGAGAAGCACCTCACTAGAAAAAAGAACCCTGACTCTAGCATCTAGTTTTTCTCTTCTACACCTTCCCAGAGAAAGTAAAATGTACTCCATCTTTCTTTACAAAATCCTTGTGATGCAGGAAGGGAACAGACAGCCTGGATCTGAGTGAGAAACTGAAGCCCAGGAAGGAAAGGATCTCCAGTGAGTCGGTGAGAAACCAAACATGCAGCTGGGCCCCCTGTCCTCCAGCTAGTTTTATTTACTTACTTGCAGGTAGAAAAACAGGAATTACGCAGCCCACGCCTTTCCTTATCAACATCACCAATTCTTCTGCTTCTTTTATTTTGTAAGTTTTATTTATTTGAGAGACAGAAAAAGAGAGAGAGCCTGTGTGCAAACATGCGCGTGGGGGGATGGGGTGGGGGAGGGCAGAGACCGAGAGAATGTCCAGCAGACTCCCAGCTGAGCGTGGAGCCTGACACAGCCCCATCCCAGGCCCCTGAGATCAGGACCTGACTGGAAATTCAGAGCCGGCTGCTTAACTGACTGAGCCACTCACGCGCCCCTCGACACCACCACTTCTGTTTGCCCAGGAAGGAAGAAAACAAACTCTCTTCCCAGATGAACAGGAAAAGCAGCTGAGTTTTCCTTCCTAGATTTACACGGGCTCAACCTTGGAGATCTGGAAGTGAGGAGAAAATAAACACTGCTCTCTGAAATGTCACATTTTCTCCTGCCACCTCCCAGGCCTGGCAAATATGCAAGTTCTAGCTGTGTGGGCATCTCCCCCCTCCCCCTGGAGCAGCCACTCCCTCAACAAGGCAAGGCCGGGTTCTAGTTCCAAATCTTGCCAGCACTCAAGTTGACTCTGTCAGAACACAAAAACAGAACCATTAAAATTCTACCACAGTGGATTTCTGGTTCACATAGGGAACTTGCTGTTTCTGATGCAGCCTCTCTCAATTTTTTTTTTTTTTTTTTTTTTTAAGAATTTACTTGTCCTT
Organism: Mustela lutreola; assembly: GCF_030435805.1. Taxonomy (NCBI): domain Eukaryota; kingdom Metazoa; phylum Chordata; class Mammalia; order Carnivora; family Mustelidae; genus Mustela; species Mustela lutreola. The sequence continues at coordinate 92,316,690 of NC_081298.1, read as the reverse complement.
CTTTATTTACTTTTCTTAGATATGGATACCACCTCATTTTTCTTTTCTTTTTTTTTCTCTCAATTTTTCATGAAAAACCTGATGGAGGCATGGGGAGGCACAAGAAGGAGCTCATGACAAAACCAACGACTAGTACTGACATGAGATTTTATCAGCAACTGAGAGGAACTGAAACTACTTTAAGACAGATGGAGAGTGGGCGCCTGGGTGGCTCAGTGGGTTAAGCCGCTGCCTTCGGCTCAGGTCATGATCTCAGGGTCCTGGGATCGAGTCCCGCATCGGGCTCTCTGCTCGGCAGGGAGCCTGCTTCCTCCTCTCTCTCTCTGCCTGCCTCTCTGCCTATTTGTAATCTCTGTCTGTCAAATAAAATAAATAAAATCTTTAAAAAAAAAAAAAAAAGACAGATGGAGAGTGAAAGTGTGTGTGTGCACGCGGGCAGGACAGTGGGGAGATGGGTGATACCTCCCTATCAGCTCTGTCTGTTAAGGGGATCCACCCAGAAAAACTCATCCCAGTCCACCCATTTGAGTTGAGGAGCTGTGAAGTGGATCCACTACTGGCCCTACTCACTCCCAAACCAGCAGAGAGGTGTTGGGAAGGACACTATGGTGGCAGAAAGGATGCAGGAAAAGGTGACCAGTGAAAAGAGCCTTGGCAGAAATGCATGCTGGGAAGCATATTTTAGGTATTTACATTTTATATATTATATATAAACTATATATATTATTATTAAGTTATTATATTAATCAATGCTGGTATATTAATTTATTAACAAATATTAATATTACTTAAAATTAGTATAATATTAACATTATATATTAATACTATATATTACTATAATTAATATAATTCTATACAATTATAACATGTTTATAATTTAGAATTATAATAAATACATATTACATCTATATAGCTCAGAGAACCAGCATTGGGAGCAGGAAAAGATGCCACCTCAGAGAAGCAGAGAGGAACAAAGAGAAAATGAGCCAGAAACTGGGAACTGGACCAGGCACCGTACCAACAACTTTGGCACCTGATGCCAACACAAATAGGTGCCCCGAGTGGGGGCCTCCTGTCTTTTGAAAGTCACAGCTTCTGTACCTGCCCAATACAATGCCATGAGGCCACGTGTGGTTACTGAGCAACTGAAATTTAGCCAGTGCCGCTGAGAAACTAAATTTTAAATTTTGATTTTAATTAAATTTAAATTTTAAAACTGATGCAGTATAAATGTCTTTCCATAGCACACAACGTTTTTTTTTTTAAAGATTTATTTATTTGACAGACAGAGATCACAAGTAGGCAGAGAGGCAGACAGAGAGAGAGGAGGAAGCAGGCTCCCTGCTAAGCAGAGAGCCCAATGCGGAGCTTGATCCCAGGACTCTGGGATCATGATCTGAGCCGAAGGCAGAGGCTTTAACCCACTGAGCCACCCAGGCGCCCTCCTAGCACACAACTTTTTTTTTTTTTTTAAAGAGTTTTATTTATTTATTTGACAGAGATCACAGGTAGACAGAGAGGCAGGCAGAGAGAGAGGAGGAAGCAGGCTCCCTGCTGAGCAGAGAGCCCGATGTGGGACTCGATCCCAGGACCCTGGGATCATGACCTGAGCTGAAGGCAGAGGCCTTAATCCACTGAGCCACCCAGGTGCCCCAGCACACAACTTTTATATTTTAGTCAGGCTGTCTTTCACTTTAACCCCCCGCACGGAGTACACACATCAGGCATGCTGCATCTTTTCTAGTGTTACACCTAATCTCACCACCCATCTAGTTGGTGTCAACAGATATGCTTACTCTGAATATTTTTCTTTGCACTGATGTAATTTTTTTCATGTGCTTATTTCAATGTTTTTTAGACAGCACCAGTTACAGTGCTATTTATGTAAATTATAATTTATAATTACATTTAAATTCTTCTAGGGGCGCCTGGGTGACTCAGTCAGTTGGACATCTGCCTTTGGCTCATGTCATGATCCCAGGGTCCTGGACTGAACCCTGTAGCAGGCTCCCTGCTCCATGGGGAGTCTGCATCTCCCTCTCCCTCTGCCTGCTGCTCTCCTTGCTTGTGCTCTCTCTCTGTGAAATAAATAAATAAAATCTTATAAAAAGGTTTAAATTATTCTTAATAAGTATGGGAGTGTGTGCTCTTTGGCACCTCTCCGGCCAGCAGCCTACCCGACACCCTCTCCTGTGTCCCCAGGTCTGCCCCTTCTCTTCCTTTTCCTCAACCTCAGGTGGAACAGCTGCCAAGGTACAGAGTTTTGTGAAAGCCCTTATGGAGAAGACCATCATTCTCAAGGCTGAAACCTTAACTACAATAGAAAATGTAAAGGTCAAGATCCAGGATAAGGAAGGGATTCCTCCTGATTACCAGAGACTGATCTTCGCGGGCAAGTAACTGGAACGTACTCTGTCTGCTACAACATCCTCTTTTTTTTTTTTTTAAGATTGTATTTATTTATTTGACAGAGAGACAGCAAGAGCTGAAGGACAAGTAGGGGTTAGAGGGCAAGGGAGAAGCAGGCTCCCCATTCAGCAGGGAGCCCCATGTGGGGCTCGAGCCCAGGACCCTGGGATCATGACCTGAGCTGAAGGTTTAACGACTGAGCCACCAAGGCACCCCTGACTACAACATTCTGAAGGAACTGTGTTGAGACTTCCTGGTGGTACTAAGAAATGGAAGAAGCCTTAAAGCACTCCCAAGAAGAATAAGCATAAGAGGAAGAAGGTTAAGCTGGCCGTCTTGTAAGGTGGAGAAGAATGGCAAAATCGTTGCGCTCCTCAGGAGCGCCCTTTGGATGAATATGGCGCTGAAGTGTTTATGGCTAGCTACTTTGACAGACATAATTGTGGCAAATGTCTGACCTATTGCTTCAAGAAACCTAAAGACAAGTAACTGTATGTGGGTTAATAAAAGACATGAACTAATGACGACAAAAAAAAAAAAAAAAAAAGGGACGCCTGGGTGGCTCAGTTGGTTGGACGACTGCCTTCGGCTCAGGTCATGATCCTGGAGTCCCGGGATCGAGTCCCGCATCGGGCTCCCAGCTCCATGGGGAGTCTGCTTCTCTCTCTGACCTTCTCCTCGTTCATGCTCTCTCTCACTGTCTCTCTCTCAAGTAAATAAATAAATAAATAAAATCTTAAAAAAAAAAAAAAGTATAGACACATTTTAAAATTTAAAACCAAGGCATGTGAGGGAGGTGGAATTGAGTGGAGAGGCAGGGGCATGATGAGCTGCGCAGTAAAGAAAAAAGGAGACTGAACTGGTAGAAAGAGAGACAGAGAAAGAGAGCATAAGCTGGGAGTGCAGCAGGCAGGAGAGGGAGAAGTGGGCTCCCTGCACAGGGAGGTTTGGGGGTTTATCCCAGAACCCTGGGATCATGACATGAGCTGAACGCAGACACTTAACCCACTGGGCCACCTAGGCTCCCCAACAAAAGCAGTTTTTAAAGTGTTACACTTTTCAGGAAATAATGTCCAATGGAATAAAGACAGTCTCTTCAACAAATGGTGCTGGGAAAATTGGACAGCCACATGCAGAAAAATGAAACCGGACCATTTCCTTATACCACACATGAAAATAGACTCAAAATAAATGAAGGACCTCAATGTGAGACAGGAATCCATCAAAATCCTTGAGGAGAACACAGGCAGCAATCTCTTCAACCTCAACTGCAGCAACTTCTTCCTAGGAACATTGCCAAAGGCAAGGGAAGCAAGGGCAAAAATGAACTACTGGGACTTCATCAAGATCAAAACCTTTTGCACAGCAAAGGAAACAGTTAACAAAACCAAGAGACAGCTGACAGAATGGGAGAAGATATTTGCAAACGACACATCAGATAAAGGGCTAGTATCCAAAATCTATAAAGAGCTTAGCAAACTCAATGCCCAAAGAACAAATAATCCAATCAAGAAAAAGGCAGAGGACATGAACAGACATTTCTGCAAAGAAGACATCCAGATGGCCAACAGACACATGAAAAAGTGCTCCACATCACTCGGCATCAGGGAAATACAAATAAAAACCATAATGAGATACCACCTCACACCAGTCAGAATGGCTAAAATTAACAAGTCCGGAAATGACAGATGCTGGTGAGGATGGAGAGAAAGGGGAACCCTCCTACACTGTTGGTGGGAATGCAAGCTGGTGCAACCACTCTGGAAAACAGCATGGAGGTTCCTCAAAAAGTTGAAAATAGAGCTACCCTATAACCCAGCAATTGCACTACTGGGTATTTACCCTAAAGATACAAATGTAGTAATCCGAAGGGACACGTGCACCCGAATGTTTATAGCAGCAGCGTCCATAATAGCCAAAATATGTAAAGAACCTAGATGTCCATCAATAGATGAATGGATAAAGAAGATGTGATACACACACACACACACACACACTCTCTCACACATACAATGGAATACTATGCAGCCATCAAAAGAAATGAAATCTTGCCATTTGCAACAATGTGGATGGAACTACAGAGTATTATGCTTAGTGAAATAAGTCAATTGGAGAAAGATGACTATCATATTATCTCCCTGATATGAGGAAGTGGAGATGCAACGTGGGGGGTTTGGGGAGTAGGAAAAGAATAAGTGAAACAAGATGGGATCGGGAGGGAGACAAACCATAAGAGACTCTTAATCCCACAGAACAAACTGAGGGCTGCCGGTGGGAGTAGGGTAGGGAGAGGGTGGTTGGATTATGGACATTGGGGAGGGTATGTGCTATGGGGAGTGCTGTGAAGTGTGTAAACCTGGTGATGCACAGACCTGTACCCCTGGGGCTAATAATACATATGTTAATAAAAAAAAAGTGTTACGCTTTTAGTTTCAAAGTCAAATCATGGATTCTAAAAGAGATGAGCCATTTTTTCCAATGTGGATGCAAATATTAAAAGGAAAATTATTTTTTGGCATTCCATTCAGATACTGGAAAAGTTCTAAATATGTTTAAAATGATTTGGGTATATGAATCTACATGAAAATTAAATTATATGAAATCTAAATACAGACCAAATATTTCTGATGGAAATTTAGCATTCAGATTCAGATGTTCTGTCAGTATATAATATTCACACGAGACTGTTAGGACTTAGTATAGTATGAAAAGAAGACTGTAAAACATCCCAATATTTTTTTCTATTGACTAGACATTGAAATGATAATACTTTAGATCTACTGGGTAAAATGTAAAATAATCCATATTATTAAATCTCATTTAACCTGTCTCTTTTAACTTTTGAAAATGTGACTACTAGGGGTGCCTGGGTGGCTCAGTGGGTTGAACCACTGCCTTTGGCTCAGGTCATGGTATCAGGGTCCTGGGATCAAGTCCCGTATCGGGCTTTCTGCTCGGCAGGGAGTCTACTTCCTTCCCCTCTCTCTCTCTGTCTGCCTCTCTACCTATTTGTGATCTCTGTCAAATAAATAAATAAAATCTTTAAAAATATAAAAAATAAAAATAAAATGTGACTACTAGATAATTCAGACCTATGTTTGTGCCTTGCTCTGCCCTTCTACTGCATACCACTGCTCTAGACACACTTGGCCTTGTTTAATAAAAATGATTACAGCTATTGCTGAATGCTTATTGTACTATGTGTCACTTACTGTTCTAAACACTTCACGTGAATGACCAGATGATTACTTTTAAATACCACACACACAAAAAAAACCTTGCTCATCTTCTTAGTGCTTTCATTTCCCCATGTGTTAAAAAAATAGAAAGAAAAACACAAAATGTGGCCTAGGACAAAATGCTATAGAGAAGAAGAGAAAAGGAATTAGGCCTCAGAATATTTAAAGGGATGGCCTATTCCTGGAAATAATCGGTGTAATTATTCAAAAGAAAGCTCAGGGAACTAAGGGGCACCCTCACTATTTGGCAAAATAATACTTATCTAAATTGGCGGGAGGGGCCCCGGGTGGCTCACTCAGTTAAGGGTCTGCCTTAGGCTCAGGTCATGATCTCGGGATCCTGGGATGGAGGCTTGGGTCAAGCCACCTACCCAGTGGGGAGTCTGCTTGTCCTTCTCCCTCTGTCCCTCCCCGCACTGGTGCTCCCTCTTTCCTAAATAGATAAATAAAATCTTTAAGTAATTAATTAATAGGAAGGGGGAAATGACTAGTGTAATAACATCAAGAAATCCTGTGAAACTAAAGAGTTTGGCTTAACTATTTTGTACTCAGCATATCAGGCCCAGGTAAATTTTCTATGATCAATTCTTTCCCTCCCTTTATTTAATCAAGAGGCAAGACATTTTAGATTTGTAAAACATACATATGTATTTAAGAGGGCTCACCAACTCATATCTAAATATCTTTCTTTTCACTATTGTTTGGTTTCAACTAAAGTGTTTTTGTGGGGTTTTTTGTTTTCATAAAAAATAGAATCCTCCAGCCAGGAATCCTTTTAAAAGAAATGGAGACTATCTGCAGAGATCATAAAAAATTTAGTATTACCACCTTAGGAAATATCACAGGAAGGATAAAACAGAAAACACTGGCTAGCTTTTTAAAAATAACCTTTCTTATTTTTGAATAGTAAAGATAATAAATGTACATGACAGAAAATTTATCTGCTTTATTTATTATAATTTTATTTCTGTTTTAGCAACAGAATATAGCAACAGAAGTTTAAATCTGGTAAATTTAAATTAAATGAGAATTTAATATAACATATAGTAAAATTTATTATTTGGTTTATTGATTAACTTTTATTTCTGTTTTAGCAACCTCAGGAATTTATAGTGGGTAACAATATAAGGCAGTTAGTGGTACTTTTACCTGTTACTATTAACCTCTCCTCCCCTCCAGCTGTTATTAAATTGCCTGGGTGAGCTGATAAACTTGTTTCATAAACCCACCAGAATACAGACAGAAGTAAAATTTTCCATTGCAATGCTGAAAATTATGGACCTTTCCATTGACAATAAATGGAAAAGACTAACTTTCAGAGAACTGTAGAGACTGTGAGGCCTTAAGCAATCCCCTATTTCCCTTTCCTTTTATTTTGTAAATTATTTCATCAACTTTCAGCACTGAGAAGGACATTTTAAAACAATGTAAATTTACCATCTATTATTACTTCTATTTGTGCCAATATTTTAATTGTAATCACAGTATGTATATGATATCGTGTTCTACTCTTTCCTCTTAATTTTTCATACTTCACACAATCACCATATGGGTCACTGTACTAAAATTATACTCTTCCATTATATTGATATCTTGTAATTTATTCAATGTCCCTACTATTGATTGTTCAGGTTTTAAAACCATAGCTACAATATTTATATTTAGCTTTGCAAGATATTTTATTTTTCTTTTTGATGTATTTCTTGTGATATCTGATACTTATGAATATTTCCAGTTGTCCTCCAAATTTACAAGGACATCCAAACCCCAGCTAGCCATAAACTTGCTTGCTTTATTACTTTGTAACATAATATTTGAGTATAATACTAATTCTTATTATTGATTTAACTTGCTTTTTTAAATCAGTAGTAGGAACACGGACTCCCTTTTTTCAACTCCCGTTCTTTGTGTATTACCTGTTTCTATTTTAGATAAGTCACCTATTTTTAGCATCTTGGTGCTTTACTAAAACTTACAGAAATTATTCCCATGTTATAAAATTTAATATTTTATGTCTAAAATGTATTATTAAGTATTTTACCAATTTAATACTATCCTTTTAACTCAATAAAGCCAAATTTTGGGAGAAAAACTTTCAATCATATCTGGCCATCTTTTCCTTTGTATTCCTCCCTCTTATTACTTAAATAGTTGGAAAGTCTCTTTTTTGGTGAAATATTGGTAACTGTTGAGCTGGGTGATGAATAAACACAGAGGTCCATTTTACTATTCTCTCACTTGGGTGTATTTTTTTTAAACAGTTTATCAAATATTATTTATTCAGAAACAAATACAATGTTTTAAGAACTTAATTCCAAAAGGGTGACAGAACCCAAAAGCTGAGCAGAAAACAGCCTTCTGTGAGCAGTACCAGTCTGCTGGCAGTACTGAGAACTGCCAGCAAGGTCTAGCACTGAGAGAAGGCTCTACCAGTCATACCAGGTATAAAGGACCCTATTAATTACTGATGCTGGTGGTCCCTTACTCTTCCCAGGCTGCCCATTTGCTCTACTCTGGGTTCCTGGTTGCAGCCAGGATAGCCACTCACTCATGAATCCGCAACTGTCAACTAACACCCTGTTATCTCATCCAAAAGCAAATCTACACATGTGTAACACAAGCACCTGTTATCTGCAACAAAATTTAGTGCAGCAAACCATAGTCTTAGTCTCTGAAATAAGTTGGGAAATGTCTGTAATAAAAACTTTCTTTAAAAAAAATATTTATTTATTTGACAGAGAAAGAGAGATCACAAGCAGGCAGAGAAGCAGGCAGAGAGAGAGGGGAGGAAGCAGGCTCCCCGCTGAGCAGAGAGCCCGATGTGGGGCTCAATCCTAGGACCCTGGGATCATGACCTGAGCCAAAGGCAAGATGCTTAATCCACTGAGCCACCTAGGTCCCCTAACAATCACTTCTAATAGGCTAATAGGACGCTCCAGCACACTACTGGGAGACAGAATAGTAAAGAAAGCAAGACTTTTTTCAAATTGTGATAAAATAAACATAACAAAGTTTACCATTTTAACCAGTTTTAAGTGTATAATTCAGTGGTTTTTTTTTTTTTTAAGATTTATTTATTTATTGAAGAGAGAGAGCATGAATGGGAGGGGTGGAGACAGAGGGAGAAAAGCAGACTCCCTGTTAAGCAGGGAGCCCAATGTGGGGCTTGATCCCATGACCCCGAGACCCTGAGACCATGACCAGAGCCAAAACGAAGAGTTGGATATTCAACTCACTAAGCTACCCATGCACCCCATTTCAGTGGTATTAATTACATTCACCATGTCATGCAACCATCCCCACTACCCATTTCCAGAACTCTCCCATCATCCCAAACAGAAACTCTGTACCCATTCAATAATATCTCCCCATTTCTCCCTTACTTCAGTCCCTGCTAACCATCATTCTACTTCTTGTCTCTAAATTTGGCTAGTAGGTATGTCATATGTGGAACCGTATCTGATTTCAACTTGTGTGTCTCAGTTATTTTACAACCATGCCTGGCCCAGAGGGAGGGTGTGTGGGTGTCACCCTCTCAGTTCCAAGGAATAAGCCTTCCACAGATTCACCAAAACACAGAAAACACAAGGAATCCAGTCTCCTCCTCTGGGAGGCCCCAGGGCAGCTATAATAAGGAGCTCAAAAGAACCTGGAAAGAGTAGAATATGCCAAGTCCACAATTATGTTTATCTTTTCAATAAATAATAGACCAGTATTTCAACCTAAAAGAAGTTCACACAGTTCAGTGTTTATGAAAGTGTGGTTTCCAGACCAATATCATCAGAAACTGGGAACTTGTTAAAAGTGCACTTTCTTGGGGCGCCTGGGTGGCTCAGTGGGTTAAAGCCTCTGCTTTCGGCTCAGATCATGGTCCCAGGATCCTGGGATCGAGCCCCACATCGGGCTCTCTGCTCTGCGGGGAGCCTGCTTCCTTCTCTCTCTCTGCCTGCCTCTCTGCCTACTTGCGATCTCTGTCAAATAAATAAATAAAATATTTAAAAAAAAAAAAAAAAGTGCACTTTCTTGGGCCCAACACCACACCTACAAAACTCTGAGGGTAGGGTCTGGCAATTTGGTTTGTAAGAAGCCCACCAGGTGGTTTTTTTTTTTTTTTCAAGATTTTATTTATTTGACAGAGATCACAAGTAGGCAGAGAGGCAGGCAGAGAGCCCAATGTGGGGGTCAATCCCAGGACCCTGAGACCATGACCTGAGCAGGTCAGAGGCTTAACCCACCAAGCCAACTAGGCAGGTGATTCTGATGCATTCTCAAATTTGAGAACTACTGCTCTACAGTAATGATTCTAGATTCTAACTACTGATGCTCAAAAAGGTCCTCAAAATGCTCCATGGTCATTCCTAAGTGTAGATTCCCATTCCTGATCATACATCAAGTGAGTATAAGGGAATGGGGGTAAAAAACAGAAAAAACTATATTAATGGGAAGAGTCATAATTAACACTTTTTAAAGTATTTGTATAAATATGAGTCAGGAAATGTGTTTGTCAGAGATTATTTACATGGAGTTCTTGAAACCATTCACTGCAAACATGCATTTCTCCGGGCAAACCTGACCTGTTATTTTATGATTTCTGTGACATTCTGAATTCAATTCTCTTCCCACATGCTAGCAGAGGCTGTAATGGAGATCATTCCAAGCTGGACAGAGGAGGCTGGGAATCCAGAACATAAGCCAAATTCCAGTCTCTGCTCTGCCCTCCAGATTTAACTCCACCTAACACAGCTACTCTATGCTGACATATAAGTGACATAGTAGTGACTATTGTGCAGCATTTCTGAGAAGATCACTAATATGTCAACCCCCATCATACCTTCTTTCCTCATTAAGAGAACTTTCACTGAGTCTTCATGGTTTGGAAAACCAGGGACGTAGTACTCATCCCAGGAAGAAATAATGATTGGTCCAAGGCAACCCCATTCCAATAGCAACAAATGGTTTTCAAGTGGCCAGCGGACCCACTTCAGGCCAAGGAGAAATAAGAAGAAGCCTACTAAGAGGCTTCAGAGAAAGACTTCTGCCAGATTAAAAAGACAGAGATTAGCCTTCCTTCTTTCTTCTAGCCTTGGATGATATCAGGACACCATGTCTGGAGCTATGCTTCAAAAGGATCCTAATTGTAATATAGACTGTAAGACACCTAACACGATACCTAGAAAAAGTTCTCAAATTTTAGTGTGCAGCAAAAGCACCTGAGTAGTGTTTAGACATACAGATTTTAGGGATGCTGTACTCAAGAACATGAATCAGTAAATCTCGGATAGGGCCCAAAGACCTTATTGAACCCATTTTCAGTAAGCACCCCAGGTGATCCCCCTCACATCCTGTTCCGGGCCCTGGTTCTCACACAGGTGGTCCCTGGATGAGACCCCAGTTCCAAAACTGCGGCTCACCAGGTGTACAGACCTACTCATAGTCCTTCCTTAAATATTGATTTTGCCTCATCGGGTACCAGGCACTGTGACAGAAACAAAGATGGAGGAAACAGTATCTTGCTACCAAAGAGCTTTGTAAGCTAGTAAGACAAACAGCCGATCCAAAGACAAAGCAGCAGGTGCTAACTATTGTCAAGAGTTGCAAGGTGGGAGACAGGAGACTGAGCCCGTCCCCACCCTGCCCCACCCCTAGTCAAATGTTCTCATTTGACTTAGGCTTCCAATGACAGATTTCAAGAGTGAAAGGTTTTGCCGGCAGAGAGAGAACAGTAAAAATGAAGCTTCAGCTATGATTTGGAAAACACTTCATTTGGAGTGGGGCTGGAGACTTAAACCCGGAAGAGAGTGGTAGGAGACAAAATTCTGGAAAGGTGATTTTCACAAATGGGTCATTTTGTGACAGGTTGAGCTTGGACACTGGACTCAATTTTCTAGGCCATGGGAAATCATACATTCATTCAGCACACACAGTGACACACGCCCTCTGTGCTAGGCCAGGGGACGGAGGCTGTGTAGTTCCTGCCCTCAGAGGAGCTCAGCTCAGAGCTGAGAGGGTGGCCCAGGCTGGATATCAGACACAGTAGGCGTGAACATTCCTGTGATGGGAGAATGACAGGGAAAGAGGAGTATCCATACTGGAGAGGCCCCTCACTCAGATTAAGTCAAATGGGGAAGAAGACTGTGTCCATGCCGAACCTTGAACTGTTGGCCATGTGTAGGACAGGGAAATAGGGAGTCTTGTTTCTCCAAGGCTCAGTCTCTGCCTGGATTTCCTTCCTGGTACCCAGCACTTCCATTTTATTAAAACAAAACATGCATTAGAGAAATGTACTAAGCAGCAGAACAGATACAAAGGAAAATGAGGATCTCCATAGGGGACAGTAGTTCCGACTGTGGACCCTCCAGGACCTGTCCCCCAAGACTGGTTGGTCCTGTCCCCCACAGGCCTACAGAATGACCTTCATTTCTGAGAGTCCTCCCACTCTCCCATCTGGAACTAGCCCTGCTCTCATCAACAGGCCATACTTCCAGTGAATAACAGCCTTCCTTTGTCATCCCTGTGACTGTACATAAATCTCTCCTCTCCCACCCCCAAGAAGCCTTCTCTGCCCGCCCCTGAAGGAGTTAGGCGCACCTCCTCTATTGTTCTGTGGTCTGTGCAAAGTGTACCAAATCATTTATCATACAGTCCTATGAGTTTTGAATTATTGATCTGCTTGTTTACCTCCCTAAGGAGAGGGTCTGTGTTCTACCTTCGAATCTCTAGGGCCTGTCACATTATATGATAGATGGGTGGCCCTGTATTCATTGGGCAGGAGCTGTTGACATCCTGCCTCGCCCCTGAAGCCCCTTCCCCAAAGGGCTGGGCTGTCTCCCCTGTCTTTAAATGCTGCCCCAAGTCTTGCTACCACCTGGCTGGGCCCCCGGAATCAAGAGCAGCACATTGTCTTGGTTCATATCTGCTACACTCCTCACTCACTTACTGCATGGGACCCCCCTGGATATTTAGAATGACCCAGGTCGGCATCAAGTTCATCTCAGACAAGTGGTACGGACACAGGTTTCTACCTCTCCCCCTCTGAAAGAGTCCAGCCCCACAGCCAGCTTAAACTCCCAGCCCTGCCTTTTCAGGCTGATTCCCCATTCTTTTTTAAGATTTTATTTATTTCTTTATTTGACGAGAGATACAGCAAGAGAGGGAACACAAGCAGGGGGAGTGGAAGATGGAGAAGCAGACTTCTCGCTGAGCAGGGAGCCCGACACAGGGCTCAATCCCAGGACCCTGGGATCATGACCTGAACCAAGGCAGATGTTTAATTGAGCCACCCAGGGGGCCCCTGATTCCCTGTTCTTACTGCACTATGTAGGACAACAGGGTGGTAGAGCACAGGAAGTTGAACCAGACTGCCAAATTCAAATCCTGACTCTACCATTTGCATGTAGCATGTGACCTCCAGCAAATTACTGAACCCGTTTGTGCCTCAGTTTCCTCACTTACTCAATGGGGATGATAATGGGAGCACCCACGTATTATAGATGAAAATTTAGTAAATAACATGCCAGTTGTTTGGCACAGGGCCAGGCTCCTAGGACACACGAGCAAACATCAGCTATTCGTATCTGTGACATGGACCCTCCAACAGGAAGAAGCAGGGGCCTCACAGACTAAGACATAGTCTAGCTCTGAAGCCAAGGCCAGGTCCCTCAGTACCCAAGTTCTGATAGCACTGCTGGGACTTTGACCAAGGGCCCTATCCCAGCAAGTCTATCTAGTCTACAGGTTGGGACTTATCCCATCTACTCCTGTCTCTGTTTCTGCAGCTAAAAAAACATATGGAACTGATCAGACCAAGTAAATTCAGGGCTTTCTCTATCAGGCAGTTCATAGCACCTTACATTCTTTTTGGAACTAGCTGGAGTGTAGCCAAATGAAAAATCAGCCCAATTGAAATGTGTAAGAAACGAGCGATTGCTATTATAGCTCACTGGAGACCAAAGCATCATTCTTTGCATACAAATAAGAAAATATAGGGGCGCCTGGGGGGCTCAGTGGGTTAAAGCCTCTGCCTTCAGCTCGGGTCATGATCCTGGGGTCCTGGGATCGAGCCCCTTATTGGGCTCTCTGCTCGGCAGGGAGCCTGCCTCCCCCTCTCTGCCTTTCTGCCTACTTGTGATTTCTGTCAAATAAATAAAATCTTTAGAAAAATTAAAAATATATATATATGATCATGTATTAATTTTGAGGTTGGAAAATTTGATAATATGTATTTATTTTCCATTTCTACTTCATTCTCCCTCTTCAAATGGGTAGGTGATATCTGTAACTATATGTTTTAAAAATTGATAATATGTGAATATGATTTTAAAAATTCAAATAATAATAATAAATGGTATAAAGTGATAAATCTGGATGAACTTTGCCCCCCCACCTTGTTTTGGCAACCACTGTGATAATTTTCCTATGCACACTATCAGAAATATTTAATGCATTAACAAGCATATAGACGATAGTCTCCATCATTCTTACAAAAAAAGTAGTAGCATACTATGCAATCCTGTATTTTACTTTTCTTAAAAAAATATTTTATTTATTTGACAGAGAGAAACCCCAAGTAGGCAGAGAAGCAGGCAGAGAGAGAGGGGGAAACAGTCTCCCTGCTGGGCAGAGAGCCCGATGCAGGGCTTGGTCCCAGGACCCTGAGATCATGACCTGAGCCTACGACAGAGGCTTAATCCACTGAGCCACCCAGGAGCCCCTATATTTTAATTTTTTTAAAAAAGTGTTTTTTAAAAAGATTCTTTGATATCATCCAAATCTATTCCTGTCAAGCTGCATCATTTTTTAACAGCTGCACAATACTGCACTGAATGGATGTTCCATAATTTAACCACCCCTTGGTGACAGATATTTAGTTCATTTCCAATCTGTTGCTATAAACAATGCTGCAATGTATATATATCCTTGTACACAAGCCTCTACACACATATCCAAGTATATCTTTATGATAAATTCAGAATTCAAATTGCCAGAACAAAGGCAAATCCATTCTAAAATTTTGACAAGCCACCAAATTTCAGAGCAAATCCATCTACGTACCTGCTAGGTACCATGATTGGGTTTGGACAGGTGTCCATCCCCTTGAAATTATACGAACACTGTCAAATATGTGTTTCTTTTTCTCAAGAGACAATCCATAGCTTTACTGAGATTCTCAAAGGGGTATGTAACTAACAAGGATGAGAAGTACTGAGTCAAACGGATTCTTGTATAGCATCCAAAAGCATCAACAGCAGAAGCTGAAGCAAGGTAGGACCCAGAAAAGACCTTCCTAAATGCTCCCTGGAGAGACGTGAGAGGGAGGATGCCAGGGACTGATTATACTAGCAGGGCTGTATCTAGTAAGGACTTCCTAAAGGGGAGATGACTCAAGTACACATAAATCAGGAGAACTTGTTCCCACTCACAAACCAGCCCTTCTATGTTAGTTTCTGGTAATAATCTAATGTTACCTCTGATAGGGGGGCAGGACAGGGGGGACGAGAGCCTTAACCCAGAGAAATGAATCCACAGGGCAGGAAGGTCTTTCTACTGGACCTGACAAAAGGCCACTCTTGAGACCTGTAGCTCTGTTAGAAGTCGGGCCATTCATACTGTAGGCCTTAAAGGATTAATGATGGGGGGGAGGTTTGATGAAGGTGTTTTCTAGAGCAAATTATAGTCTGGCCTATAGCTGCAATTTATCTCTCCAGCTGATTGCGGTTCATTCTGCTAAGAACATTCCCTCGGGTTCTTTGTCTAGCAATCTGGACCAAGAAACAATATGGCAATTTACTGACCTCAAACATCTTGAACCTTTAAAAACAATTCTTCAAAGGTGATGGTTTAGGTTCCTGTAACAAAAGCTCTTAGTCCAGTGCAGACACAAGTGAACACTAACAAGCTACTCCCAATAAAACAAGCAACAGGCCTAACAAATCCTAAATTCCTAGGTACATTATTCTTAATATAGTAATCCATCTCAGGTTCAATTAAGTTTTAAAAATAAACAAGGCCTCTTTGGTTTAAACCCTCTATTTGGTCTAGGGGTGTCAAACATTGTAAAACTATGGGGGGAATTTCATGTGATAGGGCATAATAAAAAGCTGTCCTTGAGAATGGGAACAATGTCAGCTTTTACCATATTATTTACAGCATAATAACGACAGGCCTAAGTTCCTTTAAGCCCCATGTTTTCGTTAATACTTTACTCAATTTATCAAGCATGCATATATTCATATAAGTCTTTCTAAAGCTTAGTTTCTCAAAGCAAGGTCCAAGAAACATCTGAATCGCAATCATCCAGGGAGCCTATTTAATATGCATTTTCCTGGGCCCAATTCTGTCACACTGGATGAGAATCAGGGGTGAGTGGCATTAAGAATATGCATGTTGTTGAGCTTCCTGAGGAATTCTGATGTACCCTGAAGTGACAAAGCTATGATTTCAGAGGTCATCTTAGTTTAACCTTCCACCCTTAACAGCCCCATCCAAAAGGGGCTACAAGGCCCCCACCTAAACACCTCTTGTTGAGAAAGCTCTCCATCTCCAAGTCCACCCAGCCAAGGGGTTTCAAAAGCCACACTCTTACATCCAGCAGAATGCACCATCCAACCCAGCTCTGCCCAACACCACAAGGAGTGAGTTTATTCTCTGGTCCACATGCCAAGTCCCTCAAGAATTGAGGGCCATTAACTTGTGTCCCCTCACCCACCTCATCTGTGAAACAAGGTTAGGAACCCGCAAGTTGAAATAACAATTAAATGAGGAACCAAGGATGACTGTTATTCAAAGTTCCTCCAGGTAGGACATGGTGGCACCCACTGCCTCCACAGTAGCCCTAATTCTAGTGAGAGCAAACCCTCAAAGGCTAGGTTTGGGCCAAATCACAGCCCCCAAATAAATTTAAGTTTCTTGTTTTATAATAAAACATATAAATTCTGAATTCTACTCCAAAATATATCTGGTTGTTCTTAATCTCAAAGATCGAGGTAAGAGTGACCCACCCCCCAACCCCAGGCCCTTGGTTTATTCTGAAGCTTCAGTTATTCCCTGGCAGTGCCTGGCACTCATTATTAAAGACGACTGGGCTTCCCTGACAAGCAGAAGATCAGGATGGGGAAAACAAGTAAGTGGATAGACATAAAGAAATGGGCCAAAGGCCGTAAGTCTGAGGGTAACCAGGGAGCTCATTCTTCAGATGCTGAGAACTGGTGTGATTTGACTTGACTGTGCATGTTACTCTCTAACTTGCTTCCAGAGAAAAATGATCCCTAGCCAAATATTAAAATATTTAGGAGGGAAATTCGCATATGCCCTTGATCTAACAGTCATGTGCCTCTGTGTGTGTGTCTCTGTGTGCGCGTGTGTTTCCCCCAAAACAAGAGAAATATGGCCTGAACTGAATCTAAGGGATCTGGCCTTGACCAGATAGGGCTGGGCTCTGGAAGGAAGCCCGTTTTGGGTGGCTGTGATTGCCCATCTCATTCCTGCTTCCTCTTCCACCTGTGTCTTCTGAAAATTCCCTGGGAAGGAAAGGGCTAAGGTTTGGCAATCAGAAGTGTTACCTGCAATGTAAGGAGGAGGTGGGATGGGTAATTTGGAGGGGGTGACCCTATCCATTCTTTCCACTGTCAGCTGGAGAAAGCAGAAGTGTCATGGAAGGTGTGGGTTACTCAGTGCTGCTCACAAACGCGCATCACCCCAGAGAGCACTTACAGCGGGCCAGATTGTTGAAAAGCAAAAGCCTCTTTGGCCCCATAGTCTCCCACTAGTCAAAGCCAAGACAAAACAGTGAGACGGCCCCTGGAAGACTTAAGTCATAGATCTCATAAGAAAAACATATTCCCGGGGCTCCTGGGTGGCTCAGAGAGTTAAGCGTCTGCCTAAGGCTCAGGTCATGATCTCGGGGTCCTGGGATCAAGCCCTGCATCGCTCTCTGCTCGGCAAGGGGCCTGTTTCCCCCCCCCCCGCCCCCCGCCGACTGCCTCTCTGCCTACTTGTGATCTCTCTGTATCAAATAAATAAAATCCTAAAAAAAAAAAAGAGTAACAGATTTCCATGCGCCAGCCAGCCAGTCTACTGAGGGCATTAGATACATGAGGAGGGAAAGGGTAAGAAACTAGGAAAACTGAGTAAGTGTCTTAAAAGGAGAGAAGAAAGAAGTAAAAAGAAAACTTGGGTATTAGACTGAGTCATATGCAAGGAGTACTAACTCAGTCCTTTCTTGTTAATACCTGAAGCCAGCACAGTTCTTGGCACATGGAACTCAATAAATAACCGCTGTGGTCTCCGACCCGTCTCCTTCTGGACGGTGCCGGGGGGATACCCGCCGGGGCTGCCGGCGCCCGCTCCACCCCTTTGGCCGCCTAAGCCCCGCCCGCAGACCGGCGGCCGGCACCCCCTCCTGGGCGCGGCACAGGGCTGTCCCCCCGAGGGTGCTGCGACCCCTTCCCCGAGCCCAGGACCCCCGGCCCGGGTCCCCCCTTACCGCTCGAGCCGAAATGCGGCTGCGCTCGTCCCCTGCGACCGGTCAGATCACACCCTAGAGGGGCCGGGCAGCGGGTCTTATCCCGGGCGGACCCGCCCAACTTCGGGGTGGAGACTGAGTCCGAGTTCCTGGTTGTCCCTCTGCACACGGGACCGGAAAATCCTCCGGGTGGGGTGGGGTGGGGACGAAGCGCACCTGGAGCTTGGGCCCGGGACCACAGCGCCTGGCGCCCAGCTGGGGACCAGCCTTGCCCCTGAGCCTGGGGCTGCGCCCCCGGCACGTGCCCGAGCCCCGCCGGGGACCGGACCCGCCGTCCAGGCTATGCGGTCTCGTCGCCCTCCGGGATAGCACCGCCTGCCCCGCCCCGTCCAGCCCCGCGCCTCCCTCGGCGGAATCCGAGCACTTGGACTTTCCGGGTCTGCGGCTCCAGGTGCCCCAACACTCTCGGAGGTGCGAGTATCCGCCCTGCGGCCGCTGGGGCCAGAGTCCAGCCGCGAATCGCAGCTTCCTCCCGAGGAAACTGCATTTTCTCTCGCCCCGTCTGGGCCAGAGCAGTGGGGAGAGAAATCACCAAGGCACATTGTTTCTCTCTTGCACATTAAAACAAATACCCACCCAAAGGCCCCAGCAGCTCCCCATCTCCCTTGAGGAAATGGAGTTCCCTTTCCTTTGGAAGGAGACCTTCGGGAATAGGAGTGCAGAGCAGCTCTTTCTCTTCTCCCCCAGTAAATGACCAGAGTTTGGAACTGGTGGTTAGCCCCTAGGTTGGGCCCGGGAGAGGCGCTCAGGCCCTGTAGACCTGTTGTATGTGCTCCTTTCTGCCTCCCCGAGTGACGCTGGCCTCTTGAAGGCACCTACTAAGCCTAGGTCGTCCTGGCACTCGTGCTTAGTATCGGTTTCAGCACATAGTAGGTGTTTGGTGCTTGCAGAATGAATCCTTTGAGCCTACCCGCAAATTCGGATATTATTTAACAGAGGGAGGGTAGCTTGGGGGAGTGTGTTTGCTATCCAATAGAGCAAAATCCAAGTGGCTACTGCACCCTTAAAGCCAGAGAGGTTACGTTAATTCGGGAGGATTTAGCAAAAGGAGGAGTTTTGACATGGTCTTCTAAGAACATGGCTTTTAAAATCAGAGTGGTTTAGATTCTAGACCTCGTTCTGCCCCTTTTCTCTGCTTTGATAACTTAAAGTTTCCAGCTTCCGTTTATGAACTAATCTAGAGGAAACAAAATCAGGATGAAAAAGAATGAAACAGGATCATTCCTTTCCTCAGAGTAGAGTAATTAGAGAGACTACTGCATTCCTTAAAAAGTAACAATTGGGGCGCCTGGATGGCTCAGTTGGTTGGGCCTCTGCCTTTGGCTCAGGTCATGATCTCAGGATCCTGGGATCCAGCCCCACAGGGGGCTCTCTGCTGAGCAGGAAGCCTGCTTCCTCCCCTACCCCTCTCTGCCTGCCTCTCTGCCTACTTGTGATCTCTCTCTCTCTCTCTCTCTGTGTCAAATAAATAAATAAAATCTTAAAAAAATAATAAATAAAAAGTAACAATTAGGCTACTCTAAAAATAAATAAAAGGTTTGAGAATGGAGCTGATGCTCTCTGCCAAGATCACCTTTGCCAGGCAGGTACACCTAGCTCACAACTGCCCTTTTCTCCTATAAATGCCCTCACATGGGGTTGAAGAGCCACAGTCCAAAGCTAACTTTCTGGGTACAAAAGGTCAGAAGTAAATCTGTGATACCCTTCCTAGTCTAGAGCTCCTGTGGGCTTGGACTAGAGCTAAATTTCTATAGAAACTACATCTGTGCTCTGCTGCTTCTTTGCACTCTCCTGCTCGTGTCAAGTACAGGGTTTCCCAAGAATGAGCACATAAGTTAAGCACTTACACAAGAATCTCCATCTCGGTCTCTGCTTCTAGGGAGACTGATCTAAGACAGAGTATTAAAAAAATTAATACCATTGTTGAAATTAAAGACTCAAAGGAGCCTTTTTTAAAAAAATTGTATTTATTTTTTTAATTTCATTTCAGTGTTCCAGAATTCATTGTTTATGCACCACACCCAGTGCTCCATGCAATACGTGCCCTCCATAATACCCACCACCAGGCTCACCCAACCTCCCACCTCCCTCCCCTCCAAAACCCTCAGATTATTTTTCAGAGTCCCATCTCTCACGGTTCATCTTCCCTTCCAATTTTCCCCAACTCACTTCTCAAAGGAGCCTTTAAAGATAGCAGAATGAACACATGCTTTTGCCTCCCCTCTCTTGAAATTCAAATAAAACAAGAGCAGATTTTTAAAAAATCTCACAAGAACAAGGTAATAAGAGAAGAAAAAGAACGAGATTTTGGAAGGTGGAAAGCAGATAGACCTAGATCATGGACCTAGCAGACCTGAGAAAAGAGGACTCCCGAGCCCAGAGTAGATCAAGCCAGGTCAAGTAGGTCAAGAAGTGACATAGTATGGCAGAACTTCTCAGACTATGTAGGTCTTGCTACATCAGGGTGCTTCTGAAAGTGGTTATAGACTTAAGAATAGAACCAGCGGATTTTGTCTAAGTCTCTAGAATCCCCAAGACCACACCGCGGCCACCACCCCTCTCCCACTTTGGCAAAAGATTGAAACTATATCTCTGGAGGGCATAAAGCAGAGGGTCTCCTGAATGGGGCATACTGGATGTAGTCAAGTTGTTCTGGTTATTTAAGTCTCCTTCCCAAAGTACCTCAAAACTTGGGGGACTTTAAACAACCACCACTTTATGGTATCTCATGATCTCATGGGTTGGGCAATTCTCTGTTCCACATGACATCAACAAAGGTCACCTTGTGGTATTCAGCTGACAGGGAGGGAGGTCAGTCTGGAGGCTTCACTCACATGTTTGGTATCATGGCAAGGGGAGTTGGGAGGCTGGCCTCGGCTGGCACTGGCCACCAGAGCATCTGACTAAGCATGCTCTCTCCACATGGCAGTTCCGGCGTCGTCGTATTTCCTACACGGAGGCTCAGGCTCCCAGAAAGGATGGTCCAAGAGATCCAGGAAATAGTAGGCTTCTTACATCCTATAGGTCATGCAAATCACTAAGGCCAGCCCAGACTCAAGGGAAGGAGAATTGGGCTCCACCCTGAATGGGGGAACTAACAAAAATTTTGCAGTGTTAAATAACAAAAACTCAGCCAAGTACATTTTAAAGATCCCCTTGGCTTTATTAATTGATTCGTGAATCAGGCAGTGCCCTATCTAGCACTGAGAAGGGCTAGAGAAAGGGAAAGATTGTTAAAGGTTGGGAGAAAGTGGAAAAAAGGAAATTATTAGCAAAGAATCCATTGTTTTAGAGAAGGTTGACCTCCTAAGGGGAACAGATGAGGTCTATCAGTAAATTTCCTAGTGTTAATCAGGAAATTCCACGACTGGTTAAAGGTTACGTTCCTGGGGGTGGGGGTCTGGTAGAACTGCAGTCAGGTTAGGTATTAAGTCTTGGTTTAATGACTTGGAGGCTCATCCTAAGTGATGCCATTTTGGGCCTGTGGTTTTCTATTTAAACAGCAGCCACCCTTAGCAAGGGAAATCGCACTGAAATTGAGTATCTATATGAAACGTAGTATGGGGCGCCTGGGTGGCTCAGTGGGTTAAGCCGCTGCCTTCGGCTCAGGTCATGATCTCAGGGTCCTGGGATCGAGTCCCGCGTCGGGCTCTCTGCTCAGCAGGGAGCCTGCTTCCCTGTCTCTCTCTCTGCCTGCCTCTCCGTCTACTTGTGATTTCTCTCTGTCAAATAAATAAATAAAATCTTTAAAAAAAAAAAAAAGAAAAAAGAAACGTAGTATGAGGAATATTGAGCTGGTCAGTGTTCTTCCTTATGTGGTTTCTGCACTACTGGCAGCCAGAATGTGGAGTTTGGAATATTCTCCCTTGGGGAGAGTAAAGACCTACAAAGACCATCAGGTACTCCATGAAACTAGAGCAACCCTTTAGTGAACTTATCCTAGTGAAGACCTACCCACCTGCACATAGCGTACGGGTCACATTTAAGATCTCACTTTTAGGGGTGCTGGATAAAATCGAGGACACCTTGTTAAATGGAATTCCAGGTAAACAATAAATAATTCTTTACTAAAATATAGAATACTTACATGCCATAAGTATGTCCTAAATATTGCATGGGATACACTGATCCAAAACATTGTTTATCTAAAATTCAAATTTAACTATGTATCCTGTTTCGTTTAGTTTTGCTAAATCTGACACTCTTCATTAAGAACAGATAGCTGAAAGTCATCAGAATTTAAGAGGGGGATCTGACATAAATCAGAACAGGAAAAAAGAAACTTCAAAGAAACAGAGTATGTAGAGAGAAGAAAACTTCTAAAAATCGATTATCAATTTCCCTTGAGAAATAAAAAGAACTAGAATAAAAACAGAATAGAGTCTCTAAAAAAAAAAAGAACACTCACAGCACCAAACTGAGTTCTTGTAAATTAAAAATATGATAGCAAGGGGGCACCTGGGTGGCTCAGTCGGGTAAGTGTCTGCCTTCGGCTCAGTCGGGTAAGTGTCTGCCTTCGGCTCAGGTCATGATCCCGGGATTCTGGGATCGAGCCCTGCATCAGACTCCCTGCTCAGTTGAAAGCCTGTTTTTCTCTCTCCCACTCCCCCTGCTTGTGTTCTCTCTCTCTTACTCTCTCTGATAAGTAGTAAAATCTTAAAAAAATATATAGCCAAAATGAAAAACTCAGTACAGTGGTAAGAAGACAAAATTAAGGAAATATCCTAGGATGTATAGACAACAGGCAAAAAGGAGAGAAAGATAAGAATATTTGAAAACCAGCCCAAGACATCTGGGAAATAGAGAAGAAATCAATTAAATAATCCAATTATATATTTTTAGAACTACAGGATATTGCTACCTGAAACCAGCTTTGCCTCTTGGTGAGTATTGAGACAAAAGACACAACCAATCCATGATCTATGAAAATAAAGGGTTTTACTTGTAACATGTAAAAGAGAACATCGGGTGAATATTTCCCACAGTAGTGTCTCCCGAGCAGTGGGGGATGTTATAAGTTAAGCGCTCACACATATTCCTGCAAGGGTTTGTGCAATGAGGAATTAGGCAGGGATTTGGGGTAAAGGTCATTTTAAGGCAATAGAGTCCAACATCTGAAGCTAATGATGTACTATAAGTTGGCCAATTGAATTTAAATTAAAAAAAAAAAAAAAAAAGATAAGAGAGTCCAGGTCAAAATCACAAGAGCTGGCTGGCAAAGGTCAGCGTCATCAGTTTTCTGTCTCCAGTTGGTCTGTTATCTGAGCACTCAAAGAAGTTTAATACCCAGGGACCCCTGGGTGGCTCAGTCGTTAAGCAGCTGCCTTCAGCTCAGGTCATGATCCCAGGTCATTGAGCCCCACATCAGTGGGGAAGCCTACGTCTCCCTCTTCCACTTTCCCTTTTTGTGTTCCCTCTCTCACTGTGTCTCTCTGTCAAATAAATAAATAAAATCTTAAAAAAAAAAAAAAAAGAAGTTTAAGATCCTGCAAAGGAGAACTACAACAGGCCAGTCTTCATTTTTGAATTAGCCCTGGGAGTTTTACCACTGATTTATTGTCCCTGATATGATTAGGTCATCTACTGGCCTAAGAGTGACTGATCTTACATTCTTTTTTTTTTTTTTTTTTTAAGATTTAAAAAAAAAAATTATTTCTTTGACAGACAGAGATCATAATAGGCAGAGAGGCAGGGAAGCAAGCTCCCCGCTGAGCAGAGAGCCCAAAGGAGGGCTCGATCCTAGGACCCTGGGATCATGACCTGAACTGAAGGCAGAGGCTTTAACCCACTGAGCCACCCAGGCACCCAGGCACCCCTTGATCTTAAACATTCTTTCACAAGGTAGTGGAGGGGCCTGAAATGATGTTTCTTATGTCAAGAAACTTATGTCTGTCTTTTTTTGAAGACCCCTAATTCTTTCTGCTTACTGTTGTGCCCGAGTTTTTGCGTCCGAAAGACCACCAAGGAGCCAAGCACCAACGCAATCACACTAGAGTTTATTCGACAAGCTTAAGCTTGGGCTCCAGTACACCCCACACAGCGGAGTAGGGACTTGGACCCCAAGCTTAGTTAAGGCAGGGGTATTTATGGGTTCCTGTTACTAAAGCAGGGTGGGGGTCTCTGGAACCAAAGCAGGGTGGGGCTTCCTAAAGTAGGGTGGGGCTTCCTGGAACTAAAGTAGGGTGGGGTTCCTTAGAACTAAAGTATAGCAGGAGAAAGTTCAGCCCTTGGGCACAGGGGTCTGAGATGGCTGTACTGATGCTAAGGCTAAACCTGAGGTGGCATGGCCTTGATTTTTCTCGGCCTCCACACTTACAAGTTAAGTTTCCAAATTGAAAATGCATATTGAGGGGCGCCTGGGTGGCTCAGTGGGTTAAGCCTCTGCCTTCGGCTCGGGTCATGATCCCAGGGTCCTGGGATTGAGCCCCGCATCGGGCTCTCTGCTCGGCGGGGAGCCTGCTTCTTCCCCTCTCTCTCTGCCTATGTCTCTGCCTACTTGTGCTCTCTGTATGTCAAATAAATAAGTAAAATCTTTAAAAAAAAAAAAAAAAAAAAAAAAAAAAGAAAATGCATATTGAACCCAGCACAATGGACAAAAACAGAATCTCATCAAGGTATATCATGATAACATTTCAGAAGACCAGGGAAACAGAGAAGATCTGACAAGCACCCAGAGGGAAAAATGAGGTTGCGTTACTGAAGGGGAGGGGTAGAATTTCTTCTGCCTTTCAAGGTCCTTCGAGCTGGACTAAGAATCAAATCAACATGAGACAGATTAACACGAGAAAGTCAAATTTAATGGCATACATACAGGAAATCCACACAGACATGAGAATTCCAAAGATAGGAAGGCTACATGATGACACTTACAGGAGCTAAGAAGAGGTATGAGTCTGAGGATACAAAGGGGAGAAAGACCATTAGCAGGAAGGTGAGAGGAGATATTTGGAAAACAAAAGTTGCCCTATTATGTAGGTAATTCTCTCAAGTAAAGAGGAAATCTGTTGATAGCTTTCTTCCTAGTATAGGCAGGCAGCTGGGGAAGAGGTAAAGAGTGTTTCTCAAAGCAGCTGGGTTTTGATTGCTTTTTTTTTTTTTTTTTTTTTTTTAAAGATTTTATTTATTTATTTGTCAGAGAGAGAGCGAGCGAGAGCAAGCACAGGCAGACAGAGTGGAAGGCAGAGTCAGAGGGAGAAGCAGGCTCCCTGCGGAGCCCGATGTGGGACTCGATCCCAGGACGCCGGGATCATGACCTGAGCCGAAGGCAGCTGCTTAACCAACTGAGCCACCCAGGCGTCCCGGGTTTTGATTGCTTTTAACTCCAAATAATGTTTGTGCCAAGCAGCCATCTTGGAGCAACCTGCCATT
The DNA here is from genome assembly GCF_030435805.1 of Mustela lutreola. NCBI lineage: Eukaryota > Metazoa > Chordata > Mammalia > Carnivora > Mustelidae > Mustela > Mustela lutreola. The sequence goes on along the minus strand of NC_081298.1, from coordinate 92,291,154 downwards.
GACCCTTACAATACAAAGGATCAAGAACCAGAATGGCATCATATTTCTCCACAGCAACACATCAAACTGAGAAACTAAGGAATAATGCCTTTACAATTCTGAGAGACAATTATTTCCAGCATAGATTCTCATAGCCACTCAAGCTATTGGTCAAGCATAGGGGTAAATAAAGTTATTTTCAGCCATGCAAGATTTCAAAAAGTTGATCTTCTGTCTATCTTTTCTTGGGAAGCTTTCAGATGGTATGTTCCATTGAAACAAGTAGGTAAACCAATATATTTTTTTAAGTTATTGAATAGTAGAATAGACAATCGAAACTGAATGGCAGGGAAGATTGTTCAGTGGACACTATTGTTATTGATCTCTAATTCTCTGTAACTGTAGAGTATAGCTAACATCTGTATGAGCACTTACTATGTGCCGGTCACTATTTCAGGTACTTTAGATATACAGTTTTAGTCAATAAATCCTCACAACAGCTCTATCAGTTAGATACTCACAGACAGTAGGTGTCAATAAGTATTACTATTGATGGTATACAGTCATTCAACAAAATTGTGCCAAACTTCCTGTGACAGAGTGTATTGGCCCAAGAAAAGTGACACATTGTGTGGCTCTCAAGGCTGAGTCTTTATTTTTTTTTTTAAAAGACGTTATTTATTTATTTATTTATTTGACAGAGATCACAAGTAGACAGAGAGAGTTGGGGAGAAGCAGGCTCCCTGCTGAGCAGAAAGCCCAATGCAGGACTCAATCCCAGGCTCTGGGATCATGACCTGAGCCAAAGGCAGGAGCTTAACCCACTGAGCCACCCAGGCACCCCTCTCAAGGCTGACACAGCTTCCGTCTAGTTCTCTTGCTCAGAAAAAATGCCTGTGGAGCCTCGAGGGCTGTGTGAAGCAAGCAGATCTTCCCTGAGGACACCAAGCTGCACAGAGCACATGGACAGAGCCCAGGAGGCTAAAGAGAGAGGCAGAGAAGCCCCTGCTATTCCCACCCTGGCAGTTTGAACTTCCCAAGTACTTCCCAGTGCCTGCCGGACATGTGGATAGAAAAGGCTTTGAGAGGATTCCCTCATCTTCTCTGGAAGCCAGCTGAGAGACCCCGCATAAGAACCACCTGGCTAAGCCCAGTGGCTCACCAGAATCAGGAGAGATGACAATAGTCAATGATTGCTGGGGTTATTTTATAGAGCAATAGACAACCAGAACCCTTCCAGAGAAGAGTGAGGGGTTAGCCCAGTCTTCTGACTCTCCTTTCCCAATGCTTCTTGAAGTGGACTAAGGCAAAAAGGGAGAATTTTTACTCTGAATGGCAAACTCCTCTCAGATATGGATATGGAGTCTGGCTGTTCACTGGGAAGGAGGCAAGGACAAAGGCTAAATAACCTTTGGCCCTTTGGGACAGTGGCTTTGTAAAACACTGGGAAAAAATCTTGCAGGGGTGACATTCCTTGCCAGCTGGATCATTCCGCATTCTTTTCAGGCGGCCAGAAGGTAACCATGCTTCAGTTTAAGATATGAGAAGAGGATTATAACAGCATCCAAATAGACAGGCAGGGAGCCAAGAAGAATTAGCTCATCCTGTTTGGGAACAAATGGAAAGCATACATAAAACTTTAAACATTCAAGGATGAGTAAGCATAAAAAAGTATATAGAACTATGAAAAAATCCTGGAACATAGAAACAAAACATAACATCTAAAAGGCAAAAAAAAAACTTAAAAAAATTTTTTTGCAATATGAAGCAAAAATAATTTTTTTAAGGATTTTATGTATTTATTTGAGAGGGAAGGGGGAGAGAGAGAGAGGGAGAGCTCGAGTGCATGTGAGCAGGGAGGGGGAAGGTAGAGGTAGAGGTAGAGAATCCTAGACAGATTTCCTGCTGAGCATGGAGCCTGACTGGAGGCTTGACTTACACATGACCCTGAGATCATGACCTGAGCTGAAATCAAGAGTTGGACATCCAACTGACTGAGTCACCCAGGTGCCTGGCAGAAATAAATTTTAAACAGTCTCTACTATGACTTTGACAGAAAACTTTGACTAAAAAACATATCAGTAATCTAGACAATATTTTAATGACATAGAATTAATAGTTATGAACTAAACTGGACTCCATATTCTACGGAGAAAGCACCTTCTTTTCTTTTTTTTTTAAGGTTTTATTTATTTATTTGACAGACAGAGATCACAAGTAGGCAGAGGAGCAGGCAGAGAAAGAGGAGGAAGCAGGCTTCCCGCAGAGCAGGGATCCTGATGTGGGGCTCAATCCCAGGACTCTGGGATCATGACCCGAGCCGAAGGTAGAGGCTTTAATCCACTGAGCCACCCAGGTACCCCAAGCACCTTCTTTTCAATTGCCTACTGAATATTTACAAAAACTAACGGAATATTTATTTGCAAGAAAATCCTCATTAAATTCCAAAATAAAAATAGGGTTTGGGGCGCATGAGTGGCTCAATGGGTTAAAGCCTCTGCCTTCGGCTCAGGTCATGGTCCCAGGGTCCTGGGATAGAGCCCCACATCGGGCTCTCTGCTTAGCAGGGAGCCTGCTTCCTCCTCTCCCTCTGCCTGCCTCTCTGCCTGCTTGTGATCTCTATCTTTCAAATAAATAAATAATATCTTTAAAAAAAATAGGGTTTGAATCTCAGCTCTATCATTTATTAGCTGGAGACTGAAAGAAAGTCACTGATCGTTTCTATGCCTCAGTTTTCTCGTCTATTAGTGGGAATAATGCTAGTACCTACCTCATAGGTGTAATAAGGATTAATTGACTTAATATATGTAAATTTTTAAGTTCTTGGTCCATTGTAAACTCTATATTAGTACTGGCTATTTTTCTGATAACAGCTATATAAAGTTAAAATTCAATAATAAAACTTTTTTAGGGCGCCTGGGTGGCTCAGTGGGTTAAGCCGCTGCCTTCGGCTCAGGTCATGATCTCAGGGTCCTGGGATCGAGTCCCACATTGGGCTCTCTGCTCAGCAGGGAGCCTGCTTCCCTCTCTCTCTCTCTCTGCCTGCCTCTCCATCTGCTTGTGATTTCTCTCTGTCAAATAAATAAATAAAATCTTAAAAAAAAAAAACTTTTTTAAAAGATTTTATTTATTTATTTGAAAGAGAGAAAGTGAGAAACAGAGCATGAGTGGAGGGGGATGGGCACAGGGAGAGGGAGAATCAGATTCCCTGCTGAGCAGGGAGCCCACCATGGGGCTCATCCCGGGACCCTGGGATCATGACCTGAGCTGAAGACAGATGCTTAACTGACTGAGCCACCCAGGCAACCTTCAGTAATAAAACTTAACCAATCACTCCTTTCCTCAATCAATAGTATTTGCTACCATCTCATATGTGTATTATATGTGTATGTGTGTATGAATGCCATGTTTGGGGGCTCTAAAGGAAGCTAACTTTGACACCATCCTTCAAGATATTTCTCTGTTGTCTCCTAGAATCCACTGGTATCAAAGAAAAATCCGATGTTAAACTGATTCTTATTCCTTTGTAGGTAATCTAGTCTTTCTCACTAGAAAAATTTAAGATGTTTTCCCCCCTTTTTACACATTTAGGAGTAGGAACTGTTTCTCTAGTCCTGGTTGGCATTCTTAGGTCTGTTCATTCCAAAGACTTGACTCTTCTGAATCAGAGTGCTCTTCTTTTAGATTCTCTCTCTTCCATTATCTCCATTCTTTTGGTCTGGAATTTTTGTTTGATGCTGTAGGAACTTTTGACCTTATCTTCCATGTCACTTAACTTCTCTTTCATTGGTTGTTTTTGTTTCTTTTTGGTTTTGTTTTTGCTTTAATCCTTTACCTCTAAGTTTGAGAGACTCTTTAGGATTAATCTTACATGTTCATTCATTCCGTTTTCAGTTATGTCCATTTTATTCAGCCCATCTACCACAGTTTTAAAAATATAGCTTTTATTTTAATCAACGTTGCAAATGCACAGAGTTATATTTGTTTTAATCAAAATTGCAAATACACAGGATTTTGAGAGGTAAAGAGTTCTACAAGGCTTGTTGCAACAAGAATGGCAGTACCCCATCTCCTCTTCTCCATCTTTCTGCCAGGCAACTAGTGCTGCTTTAGGCACAAACTCATTGGGGCATCATAGAATCCAGTAATTCCTGAAGTTATATAATAGGGCATCCCAATTACAAGTCACAGCAGTGTATTAGGCTTATTTAAAAAAAAAAAATCTGTGAAAGCTTTGTAAGAGGGACTTTCATGTAAAAAAACCTGTGTTTTCTAATTTGAAAAGATACTTGCACCCCATGTGCATTGCAGCACTATTTACAATAGCCAAGAGATGAAATCTATAGATTCAGCCAGTAAAGAGACAACAAGCCCCAACTGATTTAGGCAGCATTATTACTCACAGCATAGCAGGACGCATGGGGCATCCAAGTCCCATGGGGCATCCAACTGGAGGTGGATACCAGGCATACTGTGGATCTGTGTCACAGCTGAGGAACAGTGAACCTAGGAAACCCCTAATCTTATAAGGAGACTGCTAACAAACCTGCCTATCCCCCCATAGAGAGAGATTATCTTTTATTACACTAAATGTAAGCAAACAATCTCCAGGGAAGGAAGGCCAAGGTCTCTAGCTTTATTACCCTGGGATATCTCCAGGGAGAGATATCTCCAACTCTCTATGGGGAACCTCTCCTTTATGCTGTCTCTTATGCAAAGATCCTTTAACAAAATGGTCTATGTCTTTTGCTCAGAAAACCCAAAACCCATGAAGAATTATCTCCCAACAATTATAGCACCTTTTTTATAAAATTCTGAAAATGCCAAGCTTTATTCACACCCTAGTTGGAAAGAATAACTTTTTTTAAAAAGTATTTTTCTTATTTATTTTTTAGGAAGAGAGAGAGAGAGAGCATGAGAGGAGAGAGGTCAGTGGGAGAAGCAGGTAGCCCGATGTGGGACTCGATCCTGTAACTCAAGGATCATGACCTGAGGCCAAAGCAGTCGCTTAACCAACTGAGCCACCCAGGTGCCCAGAAAGAATAACTTTTAATGTGATGAAAATGTCACTGTAGATCATGATGTGCATGACATACGAAAACCACTGAACATTGTATAAAAAATAATGACTATATTAAGTAACTTTTGTTTTTGAAATTCTTAACTCTATACTGAAGTTTCTTGGGAGTGGTATTACTGACATTTCAGCTGTAAAATTTTTCACTGTGGGAGACTGACCTGGGCATTACAGGATGTTTAACAGCATCTCTGACTTTCACCCAAGATATGTCACCAGTGCTACCCCAAGTGTGACAAACAAAAATGTCTCCAGTCACTGCCAAAGTTGTCCTGGAAGCAAAGTTACCTCCCACTGAGAACCACTGCTCTATGCTATTCTCTTGTCGTGTAGTTCCATAGTTTAAAAATTGTTAAACATCCAATATTTAGGAATAAATCAGTGAAAGCTATGCAAGACCACTATACTAAAAACAATAAAACATTATGAAGGGAAATAAAGGTCTAATTAAATGGAGGTAAGTACTATGTTCATAATTTGAAGATTCAGTATTATAAACATGTAATGCTTCCAAAACGATCTATATCTATAGATTCAACACAATCCAAATCACCCTATCAGAGGTTTATGGGGTATATGTGGAAATGGACAAATGGATTTTAAAATTTAAGCTGAAATGCAAAAGGCCAAAAATAGCCAAGTCTATCTTGAAAAAGGATCAAAGACAGAAATATAAAGATATCAAGAATTGATAATATAGCTCTTAAGTCAGTATAGTAGTCACAAAAAGATAGACAAATGAACCAACATAACAAAAGAGGGCAGAAAGAGACCTTCATATAGTCACCTGATTTGTAACAAATGATGGATTTTCCATACATGGTGCTAGGTCAATTTGATATGATATAAGAAAATAATAAATCTTGACACTTACCTAAAAGAGAATCAATTGCAGATGGATTGTATATCCACACATGAAAGGAAAAACAATAAAGCTTTTAGAAAAAGATGTAAGTGAATAGTATACATTAAAAACATTGTAGAGCAAAAGAAACAGAGTATGTACTTACTGCATTACTAGATATTTACTAACTACGAAGGGAAAAATAGTGAGGACACCTGCCAGACACCAGCATAACCCAGAGATCAAAGTTAACATCACCACTGATAAGATATATTGACATCATGTTCCTCCTGCTTCATGCACTGAGAATACAACATCGCTCCTTCAAAGAGGCATAAACCTGAATTTAATCCTGAATTGAACCTAAATATTAGACAAATGCAAACTGAGAGTATTTTACAAAATAACTGGTCGATACTCTCCTAAAGTGGTAAAGTCATTAAAGACCAAGACTAAAGAACAATTCCAGATTAATGGAGACCAAGACAACATGGCAACCAAAGGCCATGTGTAATTCTGGATTGAATCCTGGTCTGGAAAATGACATTAGAGAGACAACTGATAACACTTTAATCAGGCCTGTCGATGAGTAATGTTAATTTCTTGATTTTGATAAGTGAATTATAGTCAAGCAAGAGATGGAAATAGAAAGTTAGATGAAGGGAATATGGGTTTTTTTTGGTACTATTTTTTCAAAAGTCTGAAATAGTTTCATAATGGAAAGCTAAAAAGAAAGACACTTAAAAATTTATGTTAACAAATTTACGGAAAATTGGCAAAACACTTGAATGGGCACTTTGTAAAAGAAAATATCCAAATAACTAATAGATAGCATGAAAAAAGTGCTCGACTTTAGTCATCAAGAAGAGCACATTAAAGCCCTGGGGAGATATCTCTGTGCACACCAGAATATGTAAAATGAAAAAGACTGGTTATATCAAGTGTTGTCAAAATGGAGGCACTACCATTCTCATGCATTGTCGGTAGGAGTATAATTAGTACAACCATACTGGGAAACACTATGGCAGCATTAGCTCAAGCTGAACAAATGTAGATCCCAGCAATATGTAAGTAATGTGCATTGAGAGACATTTTTAAATAATTTTCATAGCAGGCTTATTTGTAATAGCCAATAACCGGAAACAATTTACACGTCCATCAGTATGGAACATCGGAGAAATAAACAGTAGAATGGAAACACAAGGGAACACTGCACAGTAAGAGAAAGAACAAATTACAGCTCAACAATATGCATGTCTTTCTCAAATAAAGCACTGAGTGGTGGAAGCCAGGCATAAAACAGCACCGAATACGCGATTCTATTATGGAAAGTTGAAAAGCTGATAAGATTAATCTATGTTCTTATAAAAATTTTATTTATTCATTTGAGAGAAAGAATGAGTGAGCAAGTAAGAGAGCATGAGTGGCAGAGAAAGAAGAAGAAGCAGAATCCCCACTGAGCAGGGAGCCCGAAGTGGGGCTCAATCCTAGGGCCCCGGGATCATGACCTGAACTGAAGGCAGACAGGTAAATGGACTGAGCCACCTGCGCGCCCCTCAGCTATGATCTCAGAAGTCAAGGTAACGCTTACCTCTGGAGTGACTAGAAGGCCTTCTAGGGGGTAGTCAGTTACTTGATTATGGGTGTGTTCATTTTAATGCAAATTCATTGAGCTGTGCACTTTTCTGCATGTGCGTTATGCTTCTGTAAGAAGTCAACAATAAAGAAATCTTTTAGTAGAAGTCACTGCATTTCTCTAGCAGAGTAATAAAGGCAAGCCTCGTACTGGCTGACAAATGAATTCATCTCCTGGACTGAAGAATGCTTTGATTGGTTCTTCAGGAAAAAGTATTTTCAAAACAAAGCGATGGTCTCACTTAATCATTTTCTCAGTGACAGCCTAACAACGGCAAAGGAAAAGAACTTCATGAGAACCAAATCGTGAAGCAATGACTAAACATATTTTTGAGAACTTTGTGCATTTTCATATTTGGAAGAAAATCATGTTACTAAAATGCTGGGTAAAAGGAACTATACTTAAAATGTCATTTCATTTTTTTTAATGTCATTTCTTTCTTAAAAATAAATGGTTGCTTGATTTTACCAGGAAAACACAAAAGCACAAGGCTGTAATTATGAGTTGTATTTAGCCTCTGAGAGTGCGTGTTATCGTCCAGGTCACACAGACTCTCTGCTCAACCCCACTCTGTACTCCTCCAGGTCTTGAGCCTTCTTCAGGTCATTGACATCGACTTGAAGGCAGACAAGAGAACTTTCCATTGTGATGGAAAGGTTCTGTGTCCTAATTGGGGTGGTGGTTACACGGGTGTGTGCATTTATTACAACCCACTGAACTGTACACTTAAAAATTGTACCTTCAAGTGTAATATAAACTAAAAAGAATAATGTCAAAAATCATTAATGGCTATTGGTTGCCTGGAGTTAGAATTTAACAAATACCCCCATTATGGTTTGTTTTTCTTTTCAAGATTTTATTTATTTATATGAGAGAGAGAGAGAGAGAGAGAGCATGGGCTGGGGGAGGGATAGAGGACGAGGGAGAGAGACAAGCAGACCCCCACTGAGCTCGGAGCCCAACTTGCTCACAGTGGGTAGATCGCAGATCCCAGGACCCTGAAATCATGACCTGAGCCAAAGTCAACACTTAACCAACTGTGCCACCCAGGCTCCCCCCGCCTCTGATTATGTTATTAATAAGGCCTTCTAGCATTTTCCAGAAGTACTAGTTCTCAGGGAGCTGAGCTCTCTGTAGCTTGAACAGTGTCTCCTGAATTTAAACATCTGATGGTTAAAACAGAATCAGATGAACAAGAGAAGAACTAGCTCTTAATGAGTGCTGTAAAACTGTTATTCAATTTAATGAAATTGCATGATGGAATGAGAATATATTTCCAAATCACATATCAAGAAAGCTAGAATTAAACTAAAGTTCTTTCTGCACAGGCAGCTCTGCATTCCGCTTCCTGCTTCCCCAGTTTAAAGTCTTCGGGAAAGTCGGCTTCCAGTATCTGGGGGAGCCTGCCATCTAGTGGCAGGACAGGCGGCACAGTCATAGAGCCAAAAGCTGCATGGGGTGAGCGAGTTTAGTTTCGCCTTTTTACAAAACTCTGAAGGTCTCCTGGCAGAAGAAAATTCTCCATCTGTGGACTGCCAGTGATGGGTTAGTCATCCACCAAAGGTCTTGAAAAGATCTTCGGAAAAGATGCTTAGAAGCTGAAGAGCATTGAGGGAGCTCTTTTGGAAGGACAGATGGGAGACTCTCAGGCATTGACCCTTCTTCTCTCCACCAGGGCCTCATTAGTCATGACAGCCAAGGACAACAGGGCTACAATTTGCCCATACTCACTGACACATCTATGCCAAATTAAAAAAAAAAAAAAAGCTGCTTTCATAAGGGTGGACAAAGCCCCAGAGTGTACGGCTTGGTAAGTGGAAAGTAGGCTGTATTTCAGTCCTCCTCCCTACCTCTGCCAGGAGCTCTTGTGCAGTGGGCAACCTGCACAACCACACACTGCAGCCCCCATGCAGCAACATTACTTTCTCCTGGCACCTCAAATGCCCAAAGCAAACACCGGTACCTAAAAACTGGGGCAGGAGATAGGCACATCCCACCATCATATGTATCCTTAAGATACTTGGGACTTGAATTTCAGTTTTCTTTTCGACAGTCACTGTCAATTTTAGCTTTCTATTCAGGTCTAGGTGTTGAAGGCCTCACTTCAGATGAAACACAGAAAAGATTAGGAGCCTCTGAGGAGAATAGCATCACATTGCTTTGTCATGAAAGATTATAGCACGGAATTGCATAGATCCAAAAGTGATGGATAAAGGGCTTAGGAAATGTTACACTTTAAATGTGACACTTTTAGGAAATGTTATACTTTAAAATCCATGGACACATTGTAGAATATAGCAGGGAGACATTTATTATTTAGCAAACTTTTATTAAACACCCTGGTTTGAGATACTGGGCTAGGAAGGGAATACAGTGGTGACCAGTCTGTCTGCCCAGCAGACATAAACACACACACACACACACACACACACACACACACACAAACCGCAGCTGGGTTCCATGCCCTGGAACACCTCTATTCTCCTTTCATGAGTTAGTGTTCATCTTTCTATAGCCTTCTCCTACTTCACCCTGCAATTAGGACTTTCTTCATACTGCATCTCTTTTTAGCATTTATCACAGTAGAATTATTTCTATTTTATTTGCTTATGTTTATTATTTTATCAGCTCCCCCTCCCTCTGAACCATGTTTTGGTTTCTTGACTTTATTGGTTGTTTTCTATTTCATTCATTCTTACGTTTATTTTTATTATTTCTTTTCTTACACTCTCTTGAAGTCTACTCTGATGTTCTTCTGATGTCTTCAGTTGAACTCTGACTTATTTATTCATTTATTCATTCATTCCTTGTTATTGTACTAAAATATATATAACACAAACTTGCCATTTTAACTACTTTAAGTGTGCAATTCAGTGACATTAAATATGCAATGTTGTACCACCATCATTACTATTTCCAAAATCTTTTTACCACCCCAAGTGGAAACTCTGTGCCCATTAAGCAATAAGTCTCCAGTCCCACACTCACCTCCAATCCCTGGTAACTTCTCACCTCCTTTCTATCTCTATGCCTATTCTAGATGCTTCATACAAGTACAAATCATACACCTTTTGTGTCTTTTGTTCTTTTGTGTCTTACTTAGCATGTTTTCAAGGTTTACCTATGTATCAGAACTTCATTCTTTTTCACAGCCGAATAAGATTCCTTTGTATGTACCGACAACATTTTGATCATCCATTCATCTATTGATGAATACTTGAGTTGTTTCTACTTTTGCTTATTGTACAGAATGCTGCTCTGAACATTGTCACAGAAGCACATATTCGAATCTTTGTTTTTAACTCTTTTGGGTATATACATATGATTACCTCTTTATATCACTGCTAGTTCCAATAGACTATAGACCCCGAGGAATCGTCCCATTCATTTTTATATCCCCAGATGTAGCAAAGACCAAACACAGTAGGAAGGGGTATGAGTTTGATAAATAAATGAGTTATGATAATTCTTTACATTAATGGATCACCTGGCAGTTTACAAAGCATTATCATTTTTTTTTTTTTACTTTGATTTACAATGACCCTGGAAGTACATAGCTGATTGTATTATTTCCATTTTCCAGAGGAGGACAGCAAAGGTGAGCAGATCAGTGTCAAAGTCACTAAGCATTCAAATCCAGATCTTTTGCCTTCTAGCTCAACTCTGTTTTCATCCGATCTTATTATTTTGGACAAATCACTGGTGAAAATGATCCACTCTTACTGAAAATTGATTACAGGAATGTAATAAAGTTTCCTGTAAAAGAGCATGGGAAGCTGAGGTATCTTGATTTGTCTTCATTCAATAGTTCCTGTACTTGGAATTTGAACGATCCAGACTGACCATTGAACCTTGTAGATGTGATCGTGTTATTGCTCTGTAAAAAACCTTTCAAGGGCTTCATACTGCTCCAAGGTTTAAAAAAAAAAAAAAAGTCCTTACCAAGTTTACCCACCCAATAGAGTCTGGCTCTTAACTTCTCAGCTCCAGTTCTGATAGGCCCTACACAGTTAAATGAGTGAACTGGTGGGGAGTGAGATGACACTGCATTGACTCTGACCTGCAGTTGTGGAAAGTGACAGAGTGGCAGGCACTGCGGGGACGTTGTAGCGTGCCAACTAAAGTGGGCAACCACGCCTTGGTTTGCTACCCTGGGGGCATGCAGATCCAGTGTGCCCAGATATTCAAACTTTTTAGAGAAGCAGAAATTTGGATATTTTGTGTGAATTTTACATATTTTTAAAATAGATTTCACTTTCTTAAAAGATTGATTTATTTATCCTAGAGAGAGTGCACCTGCAAGCAGGGGGGGACAGAATCTCAATTAGACTCCTTGCTGAGTGCGGAGCCGGAAGCAGGGCTCCATCGCCCAAACCTGAGAGCATGACCTGAGCCGAAATTGAGTCTGACGCTTAACAGACGTGGTGCCCAACAGACGACAACATTTTAGAGCAGTTTTAGGTTCACAGCAAAATTGAGAGGAAAGCATAGAGATTTCTCATTTCCTTCCTGTCCTCACTCATGCACAGCCTCCCTACTCTCACCATTCCTGAACCAGAGTGGTGAATTTGTCCCAGCTGATGAACCTGCACAGACACAGCAATATCACCCAGAGTCCAAAGTTTACATTCAGGTTCCCTCTGAGGGTTGTACATTCTAAGGGTTTGGAAAAATGGCTAATGACATATATCCACTATTGTTGCATCATGCAGAATAGTTTCAGTGCCCCAAAATCCTCTGCACAAGTGATTTAAATTCAAAAACCAGTTGGGCAAACTGAGGGTGAATCTGAGAAAATGGGCCAGGTTGGCCACAACCCACAGGGCACAGGACCCTTAGCTCTATCTCCCCGCATGTTTCTCCTGCCTTGGTCCATGGTCCTCTATTCTCCAGCCCTGCTGGACATCTTCTGGTAGCTCCACTGCCATGGTTCTGGGCACTGGCTGCACATGAGAATGACTGGGAAGCTGGAAGGAAAAAAAGTGGTATCTCGGTCCCACTTCTTGATATTTATCTTTCAGGCTCCCTAGGGGATTCTCGTGTACAGTACAGCAGGATTGACAGCATGTCATTGATTGCCAAGCGGACTTCCTGCCTCCAGTTTCACCGTCCTCTGGTTAATTTTTCACACTGCAGCAAGAAGAGTCTTTTTAAAACATAAATCTCAGCAAGTTACTTCTCTGCTCAAAACCCTCCCACGGCTGCTCCTTGACATCAGGATAAATGACTTTGCATGATCAGGAGGTCCTTCAGGATCTGACCCCCGCTGAGCCTCCTGGCCTCATCTCTTCCCATCACCTATGCTCCTCCCCGCCAGGAATGCACTTTATTTCAGTCAGGCTGAACCTCTGAAGTTCCATGATGTACTCTTTCACCCATGAGCCTTTGAATGTGGGCAATGGGAGAAGTCTATGTGAGAATGGTCAGCAGGCACTGCTGGGGTGAGGGAGGGGAGAGTATCAGAAGTGGTGTAGGGAGGAGGCCAACACTAGTGACATCCTCAAAAAGATGGAAAGCTTCTTGAAGGCTGAGATTGTAATCAGTATTGCTATTTTCCGCTCTCCAATCCTCTAGGGCCAAGCCTTGAGTATATGAAGCAAATTCTGAAGTGAAGTGAAGTGAATATAATTGCATTACATTTTCAAAAAGTATTCTCTGGGCTGGTTGGTTATTTGGGGAGGAGGCTCATTCTTAGTCTGAACGAGAATCCAAGTACAACAGTAGCCATAATAACTCATTTATTCATTCAGGGACACTAATATCTATTGGTCATTTATTGCCAATTAGTTAAGATTGGAAAATCCATCAATGATTAGAAAACTGTACACATGTGTGGGGGAAAGGGAAGCTAGCTCAGACTTGGGATATCAGAAAACTTTACTAAAGGGATAATGTCTAATTTGAGTCCTGAGGGACAAGCAGAAGCCACTCAGCCCTCTTGCTCTCTCTCCCTCTTTCTGTGTGTGTGTCTGTGTGTGTGTTGGATAGGCCTGCTGAAAAAGAGGGAATTTCAGGCAAAGAGGGCAGCAGATCTAAAGCTTTATAGTTAAATGAAGGTTTGGCAGGTTCTCGAAAGTGAAAGTAATAATTCTACAAATGTGAGCCTGAATGATTCTAGGATCCCTTTCCGGGGCTCTCAAGTTCTGGCTTAGCATCTCAAGTACTGGTTTAACATAGCTGAAATAGCATCTAATTGAGAAAGTTAAATATAGTTTAGTTTCTGGCTGGTGAATTCCATCCCCCAAGAGTCTCTTAAGAGACTGTAAGAAAGAGAAGAAGGAAGTGTGCAATGGCAACAGTCAGAGGATGGGGGTGACATTTATACTGCAATTTGCCTCCCAACAATCGCCTTTCTTGGGGACTCTAACCATCAGGGAGGACCTGTGGCCCACAATTCACACTTGTATCCAGCAAATGTAGAGACCTTGCTTCTATTACATAGATGAGAAGCAAGGTTCTTCTGGGGTCACACAGCAGAAGCCTGACATTTGGGGAATGTGATTGATGAGCTCTGTCCTCCCACAGAGGAGTCCTATGGTGAGAAAGGACTCCAGAAGCCAAATAACCAAGGGACTTTCCAAATCATACATCTTCAATGAAATGCAGAACCTGCTGAGCCATGCCTGACCTAGCTAGCTAGAGACATAGCCCTGTGGTTCCCAGGAGAGCTTATCCCCAGCCAGATTTTCTACCATTAACACAGCTCCTTTTAATTGCAGTTTTCTTCCTAGATGACGCCTACTAAAACATCCTAGACAGAAGGGATCACATAGATGATGTAAGTTTCTCAGATTGCCTGTCACCTGGTAGAAAGCCAAGCACCAAGGGTGTGTGCTGTAGGTTTGTAGGCAGATTCAGAGTTTACGTATCACCTAAGATGAGGAGGTTTAATGAGGTACCAAGTCCAGGGCAGTATCAGGACCTCGGCTTTGGAAGGTGGGCCTCACAGGGAAGAAGATATTCCAAAGAAGAGAAAAGCCTGGTTGCGGGGGGGGGGGGTCTTTAAAGGCACCTAACCTACTTTACAATTTTTTCTAGAACTGACCAATACCTCAGAGTCATGATAAAACCTATTTTCTTGGTCCCTCCTCTTTTCTCCTCTTATCACTCTGCAGGAAAAAACTATTAATTGCAATAGATCCTTTATATAATCTATGAATAGTGTATAGTTCTTTGAGAATTCCTTAGTTCTCTAAGACCATTAGTAATTATAGTATAGAAGGCCGGGCTCACTCACTAGTGAAACTAGTGGATACTAGCTGGGAAAAGACATGACAGCGCTCTAGTTTGCGCTGGGGTCTTCACAGGCTCCTTCTTGTTTAGATCTCCTATAGACATGAAATGGATATTATTTTCTGTTTCCAAAATTACCAGCATTCATAGCCTTTGGGTGTTTCCCTTGCATGGTAGAGATCAGGAACTGTAAGTACAAATGCCTGGACCTACTCGGGTCTGGATGTCACACCTTACTTTATTAAAACCTAGTGAATAAAATAAAATAAATAAAACAGTGTAAAATATCAATAGGTGACAACAGAAGTAAGTGCTTATATCCACCAAAATATATGCACACTTTTATTTGTGAAGCCAAAAACTAGAAAAGGGTAATGTCCATCAGAAGTAAATTGTGAGGGGGCCTAGGTGGCTCAGTTGGTTAAACGTCTGACTCTTGATTTTGGCTCAGGTCTTGATTTCAGAGTGGTGGATTGAGTCCTATGTTGGGCTCTATGCTCAGCATGGAGTCTGCTTGTCCCTCTCCCTCTGTGCCTTCTCCGCTCTCTATCACTCTCCAATGAATAAATAAATAAAACCTTTTTTAAAAAGGTAAAGAATCCCACAATAGGAGTGAAAAAGAAAAAGAAAAGAGAAAAGAAAAAGAAAAGTGAAAGAATCCCACAATAAGGAAGACGAGGGAATGACTGGTACAGTACAGCAGCACAGATGAGTCTCACAGACATAATGTTGAATGAAAGACATCAGACACACATATATCTAGACCCATATATGAAGTTCAGAAACAGGCAAAATAATCTGTGAGGACAGGAGTCAGGATGTTATGCATGGTGGGTCTGACTATCCAGTGCTTACACTTGCTGGGATCTTCTGAGGGGCACAAAGAAGCTTCTGGAGTGTTGGAAATATTCTCTATCAAGGTAATGCTTACCCAAGTGTATACATGTGTAAAAATACACCTTGCTGTGCACATAAGAGGTGCCCCTTCTACAGTCTACAAGTAATATCTAAAAAATAAAAAAACAAATCTGTGTAAGAAGCATCTGCCTCACCTCTGATCTTACAGGATTCAGAACAGGTATGGATATAAACCAAAAAATGTAGTGAGATAATCCTTGAGAGAAGAATAGATAGACACCATGGGTGGAAAATGTGTTACTGCTAATTTATGGGTAGAAAGGGTAGTCTTGGTGGTTTATGAGAGCACAAATCAGGCCCAGCAGCCCTTGGCAATACATTGAACTTCACCCTGATTTTTCTTTCATCAATAAATCGCTTAGACTGTCTGAATGGTTAATTTTTTATTTTAAACTTTCTTAAAGAATGACATGTATACAGTAAAAAGAATATATCATACATTTGACAAATACATATATAAGGGAATAGATTATTATCAAATGAACACACCCAAATAACCATCTACCATCCAAGCCAAGAAAGAAAATATTACCTTTATCCCAAAGATTTCCTGTGTCCATTTCCTTGTTTTTGTTGTTGTTAGGGTGGTGGTGGTTCTTTTAACAGTTCATTGTTTTTGAAGTAAACTTATACTGTTGGGAAGCCATCATCATCATAATCCACTTGTAGAACACTTCTAGCAACCTCAAAAGTTCCCTCTTGTCCATATGATTGGTTCCTACTCTTGCCATCAACTTCAGGCAACCACTGATTTGCTTTCTGTCTCTATGGTTCTGCCTTTTGTAGAAATTTCATATAAATGGAATCATGCAATACGTTGTCTTCTTTCCTTAGCATGATATTTTTGAAGTTCATGCATTTGTTGCATGGAACAGTAATTTCTTCCTTTTTATTGCTAAGATCTATATTATTGTATAGATAAACCACACTGTTTATTCATCCCTTGATGGACAGTTGTTTCCAATTTGAGGCTATTATGAACAATACTGCTGTGAATATCTGTGACCAGTGTTTCTTTGGGCACGTATTTTCATTTCTCTTGGATACATACATAGAAGTGGAATTGCTAGGTTTTATTTATATTTAACTTAAGGAACTGCCAAACTTTTCCCAAGTAACTCTCATTTTATATTCTCTAGGAATGTCTGAGGGTTCCAATTGCTCTACAGTCTCACCAGTACTTATTTTCAGTCTTTTTGCTCATAGGCATTCTCGTGAGTCTGTGGTTCTCTGTCTTTTCTTTCTTTCTTTTTTTTTTTTTTTAAAGATTATTTATTTATTTATTTGACAGAGAGAGATCACAAGTAGGCAGAGAGGCAGGCAGAGAGAGAGAGAGGAGGAAGCCGGCTCCCTGCTAAGCAGAGAGCCCGATGCGGGACTGGATACCAGGACCCTGAGATCATGACCTGAGCAGCGGCTTTACCCACTGAGCCACCCAGGTGCCCCTGTGGTTTTCTGTCTTACTAACTTTCATTTCCTTAGTGATTAATGATGTTGAAGATTTCTGTGTATGCTTGTTAGCCATTTGGATTTCGTCTCTGATGAAATGTCTACTCAAGTCTTTTGACTTTTTATTGGATTATTTGTCTTATTATGTTGTAGGAGTTATTTGTGTGTTCTGGATACTAGCCCTTTATCAGATATACGATTTGCAAATATTTTCTCCAAATCTACATTGTATTTGCATTTTAATGATGTCTTTTGAAGTGCAAAAATATTAACTTTTTATTTATTTATTTTTAGAGATTTTATTTATTTAGAGAGACAGAGAGAGAGAGAGAGAGCAAGAGTGGGGAGAGGGGCAGAAGGAGAAAGAGAGAATCTTAAGCAGACTCTGTGCTGAGTGTGGAGCATGACTCAGGGCTTGATTCCACAACCCTAGCACGACAACTTGAGCCGAAATCAAGAGTCAGATGCTCAACTGACTGAGTCACCAAGGTGCCCCCCAAATTTAACCTTTTTAAACTGATATATAATTCACATGCCATAAAAATCTCCTTTGTAGAGGGGACGCCTGGGTGGCTCAGTTGGTTAAGCAGCTGCCTTTGGCTCAGGTCATGATCCCAGCGTCCTGGGATTGAGTCCCACATCGGGCTCCTTGCTCCGCAGGGAGCCTGCTTCTCCCTCTGACTCTGCCTTCCACTCTGCCTGTGCTCGCTCTCGCTCGCTCTCTCTGACAAATAAATAAGTTTGTAAAGTGTACAATTAAATGGGGTTTTGGGGTTTTCTTTTTCTTTTTAGGGAGGTGGGGGGAGGGGCAGAGGGAAAGGGAGAGAGAAAACCTTAGCCAAGCTCCACACAGGGCTTGGTCTCATGACCCTGAGATCATGATCTAAGCCAAAATCAAGAGGCAGACACTTAACCGACTGAGCCAGCCAGGCACCTCTAAATGGTTTTTAGTATAGCCACAAGGTCATGTAGCCACTGCCACTATCTAATTCCAGAACATTTTCATCATCCCTAAAAAAGAGACCCCTTACCCATTAGCAGTCATCCCCCATTTCTTCCTTTTCCCACTGGTTGAACCACTTATTCATGTTCTGTCTCCATAGATTTGCTTATTGTAGGCATTTCATATAAATTTGATATTATGATATGTGGCTTTTTTGGTTTAGCATATTGCTTCTGGCTTTTTTGGTTTAGCATATTGTTTTCAAGGATCACCCATTTCGTAGTATGAATAAATACTTCGTCCCGCCCCCCTTTTTTTTAACTTTGTTCCTTTTTATGGCTGAGTAATACTCCATTATATAGATATGTCACATTTTATTTATTCATTCCTCAGATTATGGACATTGGGATTGTTTCCACTTTGTGGCTGATGTGAATGCTCCTGTGAACATTTACGTGCAAGTTTTTGTATGGACAGATGTTTTCAGTTCTTTTGGGTATAGACCTAGGAGTGGAATTGCTAGGCCATGTTGTAACTCTCTGTTTAACTTTTTTAAAGATTATTTATTTATTTATTTATTATTTTTATTTATTTGACAGACAGAGATCACAAGTAAGCAGAGAGGCAGGCAGAGAGAGAGAGGTGGAAGCAGACTCCCTGCAGAGCAGAGAGCCCAATGCAGGGCTCGATCCCAGGACCCTGGGATCACGACCTGAGCCAAAGGCAGAGACTTTAACCCACTGAGCCACCCAGGGGCCCTTCTGTTTAACTTTTTGAGGAACTGCCAAATTGTTTTCCACAGCAGCTGCAACATTTCGTTGTCCTAACAGCAGGGTGCAAAGGTTCCATTTTCTCCACATCCTAGCCAACATTTGTTATTTTCCACTTCTTTTATTCTAGTGGTATGTGTGTATGTGGAGTAGCATCTCAAATGGTTTTGATTTGCATTTTCCTAAAAAGTAACAATGTTGAGTTTATTGGTCATTTGTCTAATCTCTTGTGGGGAAATGTTTGTTCAAGTCCTTTGCCTGTTTAAAAATTAGGTTGTCTTTTTACTAGGATTGAAAATATTTTCTGAGGTAGTAGATACACTGGTATACACAGTTATTAAAACTCACAACTGTACATCTAAAAAAATCACACCTTGAAGTGTAATGTAAATTATGCCATCAAACCAAGGGCCCTAAAAAAAGGAAATAAGTTATACTATATAGTCAGAATTTTATGTTGCACTTTCATTTGAAGAGTGTTCTAGGGAGAAAAGCCAATTGGCTTGGGTAACAGGCCTGGTGTATGTGGAAAGCTACATGGCTTCAAGGTTCTTGAAGAAAAACTAAGTTTTAGTCAGATGCATGGAATAAAAGAGAAAACAGATATAACAGAAGGTGCAGCTCCCGGCAATTCCAGGAAAATAGAAGGACCAGGCATCAGGTATGTTTTCTTCAACTCAAAGTAAGACCTCTTGACTCAGAAAATAATTTTGGCTGATGTTCTGTAAACTGAGGCCTTTGTTGCCCTTAGGTATGATTCAGGGAAAATGATCAAAAGCCACTGCCTGTGTCAGTGAACCGGGCCTGCCAGAGTGGATGCCAGGATGGACTTTGTGCATGTGGGATGAAAGGCGCTTGGGTAAGAACAAAGGAGCGCTGGTGGGCGTCTCCCAAGCACCAGCCTTGGAGTTGTCATGGTTAGCTTCAAGGGCATGGACTGGCAAAGAAGGCAACTTCATAAAACGGATGGAACTTTGTTTAAAAAAAAAAAAAAAAAGATTGACTGATTGATTTATCTGTGAGAGAGAGTAAGGGAAAGAGAGCACAAGCAGGGTATACCAGCCAGCCACCCAAACTAATAGTGGCCCGCTACTCTGAGGCCTCTACCTTATGGAGCTGCTTTATTGTCTATCAAGCACTTACCTTGTTTCTTTTTTATTTTTTAATTAAAAAAAATTTTGTAGGGCGCCTGGGTGGCTCAATGGGTTAAAGCCTCTGCCTTCGGCTCGGGTCGTGATCCCAGGGTCCTGGGATCGAGCCCCGTATCGGGCTCTCTGCTCAGCAGGGAGCCTGCTTCCTCCGCTCTCTCTCTGCCTGCCTCTCAGCCTACTTGTGATCTCTTTCCATCAAATGAATAAATAAAAAATTTTTGTAAACATATAATGTATTATTAGCCCCAGGAGTACAGGTCTGTGAGTCGCCAGGTTTACACACTTCACAGCACTCACCATAGCACATACCCTCCCCACTGTCCATAACCCCACCACCCTCTCCCACCCTCCCACCCCCAGCACCCTTACGACCCAGCAATCGCACTACTGGGTATTTACCTTAAAGATACAAACGTAGTGATCCAAAGGGGCACGTGCACCCGAATGTTTATAGCAGCAATGTCCACAATAGCCAAACTATGGAAAGAACCTAGATGTCCATCAACAGATGAATGGATAAAGAAGAGGTGGTATATATATACAATGGAATATTATGCAGCCATCAAAAGAAATGAAATCTTGCCATTTGCAACGACGTGGATGGAACTAGAGGGTATTATGCTTAGCAAAATAAGTCAATCGGAGAAAGACAACTATCATATGATCTCCCTGATATGAGGAAGTGGTGATGCAACATGGGGGAGTTTGGGGGGTTGGAAAAGAATAAATGAAACAAGATGGGCTCGGGAGGGAGATAAACCATAAGAGACTCTTAATGTCACCTTGTTTCTTTGTTTACTTGTTTATTATCTGTTCTGTCTTTGCCAGAGTGTAATCCTGGGGGAGCAGAGATTTGACTGTATTAGTCTCAGCACAGTGCCTGGCCAGTAGTAGGCAGGCAGTAAATGGTTGCATTAATGACTCAAAAATTTTTTCTTAAATTTCCACTCAGGGGGAGCCTGGATGGTTTGGCCCTGGGATAGAGCCTGCAGCTGGCTCCCTGCTCAGTGAGGAGTCTCCTTGTCCCTCTGTCTCTCCCCCTGCTCATGTTCCTTCCCTCCCTTCTTCCCTCCCTCCCTCCCTCTCTCAAATCAATAAATAAATAAATAAATAAATAAAATCTTAAAAAAAAAATCTCCACTCAGACACCCCCTTTAATTTACCGACTGGAACAATTCCACTTAAATGTCTCACAAACACTTCAACCTTGAAATGACCAAAATATTATTCTTGTCCCTGTCCTCCCCTCCAGCCAATGGCTCAGCCAAGAATTTGGAAACCATTTCCACCAGGATCTCTCACCTGGATTCAACAGCAATTGCACTACTGCTGTTGAAACTGCCTCCTGTTGTGTTCTAGATTCATCTCCTGAGTTACCTACTTCAGCAAGTATGATCAAACCCAAGTTTGATCATGTCACATCACTCCTTCAAACTCTTGGGCAGCTCCTCACTGACTTCATGTAAAGGCCGAATTATCTTAGCAGGGCACTCAGGCCTTTGCTAATGTAGCTCTTGCCCACTTCTCTAGCAGTCCCACATGTCTTAGCTCTAGCCATACTGAGCTGCTTGTAATTCCGAGCGTAGCTGCTACTACACGCTTCAGCCTCTCTTACTCTTCTGCTCTTGTCTTTCTGGTACATCCCCTTCTTTCCTGTGTCACTTCATCTATGAAAAAAAATTTTGACTGGTATTATATTTCTCAGGACTCTTGATTTTGAGGAACAGAAACCCAACACAAACTAGCTTCAGATAAAAGGGGATGTATTAACTCATATAAGGAAGGACTGGATGAAGGCAGCCTCAGGAATGGCTGGATCCAGCACTTAAATGATTCTGTTATCTCTCTCTCTGTCTCTGTCTACACACACACACACACACACAAACACACACACACACAGGAATTTTGGCTTCTTATTATGAGTTGATTTCATTCTTGTGAAGGGAAAAATGTGGTCAGGGGAGTTCCAGGCTTACATATACTTTGTTTACCCCAGGGGAGAATGAAGTCTTCTTCCCCTGGTTCAGCTTATAACAATCATGGGAGAATCTAAGATTACCTTGGCTGTAGACAAGTACCCAGCCATTGACCTGTGGCTGGAGGGAAAAATGTATAAATGGCCAGGATTTGGTTCTTAACCTGGGGGTGGGGTGTACTCCTTTTGTTGGCCAACCCTTCTTCAATAAAAGAGAGCACTGTTATCAGGAAAAGAGAGTAGAGCACCGATGTCTACTACAACCACCTTCTCATCCCTCCTTCCCACTCCTTTCATGTTCCTGTTGTCCTCTGTGCAGAGGCAGAGGGACAAATGGGGGACAAAACAGATTTCTGAGTCAGACATAAGTTCAATGATTGGCTTTATAATGACTATGTGACCTTGAGAAAGTTTTAATCCTTGTTGTGCCTTTACCTTCTAATCTATACAATATTTTAGGATAGCTGTGAGAATTAAAGACAATAGAGGTCAAGTATCTGGGCCACAGATGGTACCAGTATTAATAATACTCGTAACATTCAATCGTCTCTTTGCCTAGCTCCTCCTTCTAGACCATGAATTACTTTAGGCAGCCTTGTTTTAGGCACAGTAAAATTCAGTTACAATAGCTGGGCTCAGGTACTGGTGTATCCACTTGCTAGGGTTGCTCTAACAAGCACCACAGACTACATCGCTTGAACAACAGAAATTTATGCTTTATTGTCCCGGAGGCTAAAAGTCTGAGATCAAGACGTCGACAGGGTGGATTTCATCTGAAGATTTTCTCTTTGGCTCATAGATGGCTGCCTTCTCTCTGTCTCCACAGGGTCTTTCCTCTGTGTTTCTGTGTCATGACTACCTCTTTTTGTAAGGACACTTGTCATATGTCATATTGAACTCTGACCCACCCTAATGACCTCATTTTAACTTAGTCACCCCCTATCTCCAAATACAGAGGTCAGGACTTCAACATGTGAATTTTGAGGGGACGGAATTCAGCCCATTACTACTCATTTCCATCCAAAATATGAGCGAAAAGGCATGCAGGATGAGACAAGTTTTGAGGATAAAAAAGTCATTTAGGGGGATCCCTGGGTGGCTCAGTCTGTTAAGCGGCTGCTTTCAGCTTGGGTCATGATCCCAGGGTCCTGGAATCGAATCCCATATAGGGTTCCTTGCTTGGTGGGGAGCCTGCTTCTCCCTCTGCCTGCCACTCTCCGTTTGTGTTCTCTCTCTCTCTGACAAACAAATAAATAAATAAATAAAATCTTTTAAGAAAGGAAGTCATTTAGTTCTGTTTTTCTCAATCTTGGCTTTATAATAGTAGTTCACTGCATATTTTTAAAAGATTTTATTTACTTGACACGGGGGGGTTTCATTGCATTTACATGGTCTTTTTTTTTTTTTTTTTTGACTCTCCAAAGCACCTTCATATCTATTACTTGATTTTACTGTGTTATCCCAGGGGCCCTGAATTAGATTTCAGGGAACCCATTACCAGAGATCCAAAGACGCAAGATTAACCAAAAAAAGGCCACCAGGGGGCGCTGCGAACAAGCCATGGGAAATCCAAGGGCTCTAGTTCTGAGCCTAGGCCTGGAGCAGGCCCAGCTTCCTACCAACTGATCCGGGCACCTCTGCACATGAACGCCTGGCTATTGGTTGGGCCCAGGCTGAGCCATGGTTGCCCTCCCAGTTCTGGGATCTGGCCCCGTGTAAACCCTCTCCCGTGCATATGAACTAAGTGGACAGCATAGAAGTTCAGTGGTAGCCCAGCCAGCCTTTCAACTCTGCTTGAGTCCCAGGAGATAAAATATTAATATTCAACAAAGCCTGTGCCCACAGGGGTGGCAGTGGGCCCAGCAGTGGACACAGTATGGACAGCAGGCTGGCTCTGGAGAAGGCTCGCGCGTTGGGAGAGGGCTCAGTCACATGCCTTTACTTCAGCCCTAGCGTCCAGTCTTCTTATGCTTCCTCCTGCTTTGATGGTCAAGAGTAGGGGCTCATAGTCTACCAACTCATTTATATCTGAAGTCCTGCGGCGAGTGCCTTTGGTTCTCACAGCACCCTCCCTTCCCCCTGGAAGCAGAATGTTCCCAGTCTATGGGATTTGAGGCGGGCTGCCAATCACAATGTTCTCACGTATCCAGCCTGACCTCAGCCCAGGTCGGAAACATGCTCAGAATCTAGGCCCAGATGTTTAAAAAAACTTGGAAAGATGTCATCCACCAGGCACTGCTGTCACTGGGACCTCATTTGGGACAAAGATGAGGATTGAAGGCCTCCTATACTCCATTCTTTAGTGGAAGACAGAGCAGTGGAAAATATAAGTTCTCTAAAGCGGGGTCTTGTTCATTCTATATTAAAATATTCCTTTCTTTTAGTCAAGGCAAGCAGCCAGGCCCTTGTATTCCTTTGTTAGATGAAGTCTGGGCTGTAGGATAGAAAGCAAAAGCCACTGAAGCTTTCTTTTAATGTTTGGGGGGGGGGGGTGTGCACGTGAGAAAGGCTAAACTCTTAAGTCCTAAACTCCTTAAAGAGCTAGTTGCCTCAGGAGGAGAGGGGATACCCGTGATGCCTTCAGGGAAGGAGTGGAAACAATGGAGGATAAGCTACAAGTCCTACCAGTCGGGGCTCCACTCCTGTCCCAAAGCTAGTTGCTAAACATTTATCTGCATACCACTGCCTGTAAGAGTGACCTTTTCCCAATCTCCTTCAGGTAAATGGCTGCTTCCTTGGGGAGAATGAGCCAAGGGGCAGGAGAGAGTACAAGCAGTGCTTCCCTCCTAAAAAGCAGACTGGGAAGTTCTTCATGGAAACAAATGAAATGGAAGTAGGGGGTGTCCTCCTACTGTCCTTCCTCTCCTTTTTTTTTCCCCCCTTTTTACCTCATATATATTAGAAAAGAATAGGTGGCCACAGAGTATGGCGGCTAAGAGCAAGGCTTTAAAGTCAGACAGAATTTGGGTTCCCCGCCCAGCCTGCACACTAACTGTGCGGTGTTGTATGAAGTGGAGTAAAATTGGAATGAGAAGTATCCTGGTCGGTTTTCAGGGCAGAAGCCAGGCCACTCGGTTCTTTACTTCTCTCAGAGAATGGGCCCTTGAGTCCTGCCCTCACTTTCTCTGAGCTACTGTATTGCATGGTGGTAGTGGTCTACAGAAATATGGATAGATCTACATGATAACCTGATAATTCATGCAGAACTCAGGCCTCAATAGCCCAAGGAGCTCTTCTGTCTGCCTCTTCCAGACACATCTAAAAACAAAATGCCTGGGGCGCCTGGGTAGTTCAGTCAGTTAAGCATCTGACTTTTGATTTCAACCCAGGTCATGATCTCAGGGTCATGAGATAGAACTCTGCGTCATGCTCTGTGCTAGGCATTAGGCATGGAACCTGCTTCAGATTCTCTCCACCCCTCCGCAATCTCTCTCTCTCTCCAAAAAAAAAAAAAAAAAAAAAAGACCTTTGCAAAATGCCAGACTGGAGATCCTGCTCCATAACATCTGTCTTTTGGTTTTCTTTGTGAGGGAGTTGGTAGATCCCTTGGCTTTTCTGAATTTCAACTTCTGCATTCATAGGATGGAAATAAAAATATAGCTTCATTGCCTTTTATGGATACAGATGAAAAGGCTCAGAATGTTTTAACCATTGCAAATTTGTTACATTTTTCTAGTTTCCCAGTTGGATTCAATTAGGATCATGATGGTGTTGTTGCCTCCCCCAGTCTAAAAGAAAAAAGCCACTATTAACCTTCAATTATTTACCACAAACCCAAAGGAAAAGTCTTTGGCCCGGGTCCCAATGGATCTTTAAAGCTATTTTCTTACTCAGAGTTTAAAAAACTAGAAAGCTGGTTTAAATAGCCCGGTACATTTTTTGTATTGCTCTTCTCCATAGAATCTGAAGGACCAAGAGTGAACCCTCCCTATTAAGGCGTGTTAGGCAGGTGCCAAATTTCTTTACCTTCTTGTTTTCTTGGTTTACTTTTTCCTTCTACTGTTCTCATTTGGTTGTATTGTTGGGGTGTGTGTATGTGTGCATGTGTACACGTGTGTATGTGTATATAGTAATGCATGTGTGTGGTCAGTTTAGAGGGAGACAGACTTTGGAAGCACAGAATGGTAACACCTGGTGTGTAGCAACCCCCCCCCCCCCAACACACACACCTCAGGAAAAGGAAAGACCAACAGAATAAAGAATAAAGAAATGAAAATAAATTGAGATAAAAAATAAGCAACACAAAAAAGCCCACATACAAAAATCAAGTCTTTCCTTTTCTCAATTTCATGTTCTCTTTTTTCCTTTTTTACTGAATTCACATTTTTTTCCTTCTCATTTCTATAGGTCTTTTTCCTTTCTCTGTGCCCTTATTAACTCAACCTCATTAACACTTCCAAAACCAGAAGTCATTATCCTGACACCATTCACTGCTCTCAAGTTCTACTTCTTTCTGAATTGCCCCAACTGTTCTCAGGTTCCACTTTAGGTCAGCTGCCCAATTAAAAAAAAAAAAAAAAAAAAAAGTAACTCAGAGTCATTCCTTATTTTTAAAATCTGCTTCATCGAGATATAATTTACATACAACAAAAACTTCACCCATTTTAAGTGTATAGTTTAATGCATTTTAAACAAATGTATGCAGTCATGTAACCACTACTATAATCAAGACATAAAATAGTTTCGTCCCTCCAGAAAGTTTTCTTTCTATCACCAGAGTTTGCCTTTTCTAGGATGTCATGTAAATGGAATTAAATGGTAGGTAGTTTTTTGTGTCTGGCTTCTTTTCTCAGCCTATTGCTTTTGAGGTTTGTCTATATTGTTGCATGTATTGGTCATTCATTTTTGTTGCTGAGAGATACTGCACTGTACAGAAACATCACAGTTGTTTGTTTATGCATTCACCTGTTGATGGATATTTGCACTGTTTTCACTTTGGACTTATGAATTAAGTGAATGTTCACATATGGGTCTTTGTGTGGACATTTATTTTCACTCCCCTTGGGAAGTTCCATTTTCACTCCCCTTGGGAAGTTCCATTTCTAGGAAAAGAATTGTTGGGTTGGATAACAAGTATAGTTTAACCTTGTAAAACATGAATAAATGGTTTTCCAAAGAGGGTGCATCATTTTCATTCCCACCAGCAATGTATGAAACTTCCAGTTGCTTCATATCATTGTCAATGCTTTGTACTGTCAGTTTTTAAAATTTTAGCCATTTTTGTGGATGTGTAGTGTTATTTCATTGTCCTTTTAATTTATATTTCCCAGATGAATAATGTTGAACGTATTTTCAGAGTGTGCTTATTTGCCGTACATATAACTTCTTTGGTGAACTGTCCACATTTGTTGCCCATTTAAACATTGGGGTGTTTGTTTTCCTATGATTGATTTTGTATGAGTTCTTTTTCTTTTTTTTAAAGATTTTATTTATTTATTTGACAGACAGAGATCACAAGTAGGCAGAGAGGCAGGCAGAGAGAGAGAGAGAGAGAGAAGCAGGCTTCCTGAGG
Organism: Mustela lutreola; assembly: GCF_030435805.1. NCBI lineage: Eukaryota > Metazoa > Chordata > Mammalia > Carnivora > Mustelidae > Mustela > Mustela lutreola. The sequence goes on along the minus strand of NC_081298.1, from coordinate 92,263,667 downwards.
AGCAGAGAGCCTGATGTGGGGCTCGATCCCAGGACCCTGAGATCATGACCCGAGCCGAAGGCAGCAGCCCAAACCACTGAGCCACCCAGGCGCCCCTTGTATGAGTTCTTTACATTTTCTGGATATAAGTCCTTTATCAGATATGTATTTTGCCTATTGAAATAACCTGAAATTCAGAATCATGAATAAGGTTTTCCTATCAATGTTATTTACAATTATGATGAAATTGAAAACAAGTTACAATCTAATAAAAGGGAAACTGCCCTTATGATTCAAAGGAATATTTTGCAGTCACTTAATATTAAAAATTTAAAGATTTGGAAACCTGCTTTTGATATATTTTTAAGTAGAAAATAAAATTTTGTATAATATCAGCCATGCATTAAAAAAGCCTGGAAACATATGCCGAATAATAAGAATGATAATATTTAAGAGGTAAGATTACAGCTGGGTTTTAAATTTTCTACACTTTTCTATATTTTTTCTTTTTCTTTTTATTCTTTTTATTTATTTTTATTTTTTTATAAGAGTGCATTAGCTTTTTTTTTTTTTTAAGATTTTACTTATTTATTTGTCAGAGAGAGAGAGAGAGCGAGAGCAAGCGCAGACAGAAAGAGTGGCAGGCAGAGAGTCAGAGGGAGAAGCAAGCTCCCTGCGGAGCAAGGAGCCTGATGTGGGACTCAATCCCAGTCCTGGGATCGTGACCCGAGCAGAAGACAGCTGTTTAACCAACTGAGCCACCCAGGCGTCCCATTGTTATTTTTTAAAAGATTTTATTTATTTATTTGACAGAGACCACAGGTAGGCAGAGAGGCAGGCAGAGAGAGGAAGGGAAGCAGGCTCCCTGCTCAGCAGAGAGCCTGATGTGGGGCTTAATCCCAGGACCCTGGGATCATGACCTGAACTGAAGGCAGAGGCTTTAACCCACTGAGCCACCCAAGTGCCCCTCCCCCCACCTTTTTTTTTTTTTTTTAAGATTTCTATTTATTTATTTATCAGAGAGAGAGATAACACAAGTAGGGGAATGGCAGGCAGAGAGACAAGCAGGCTCCTTGCTCAGCAGGGAGCCTGATACAGGACTCAATCCCAGGAGCCTGGGATCATAACCTGAGCCAAAGGCAGACGCTTAACCAACAGAGCAACCCAGGCGCCCACTTTTTCTACATTTTCAAGATTTACAGAGTAGTCCTATCTTAGTTAAAAAAGGAAAAGCATGTCATAAAAAAGTACATGGTTAAAGCAGTGGTTAATGCTTCCTTTACAAGTTCACCTGAACTGTGGCATGATTTGTGATACCATTAGCCATCGAGTGAGTTTGTTACTTCCTTAACAGGCCACCCAAAAGCTTTGAACTATAATTCCAGCTCTGTCCTTGAACTCCAGGCAGTTTTCTTTCTGTCTAAAATGGGATTCAGAACTGTCAAGTACCTAGCAAGGCTGCCATATCGCTTTCTGAGGAACTTCCCCCCCCCAAGTATGTGCTGTAAGATACACAAAAGCTCCGTAGTTTGTGTTCAATGACTTAGGAAGACCTTGAGAAGTCAGACATGACTTTAATACTTAGAAGAGAGAATATCTGGGGCACCTGGGTGGCTCAGCGGGTTAAAGCCTCTGCCTTCGGCTCAGGTCATGATCCCAGAGTCCTGGGATCGAGTCCCCCATTGGGCTCTCTGCTCAGCGGGGAGCTGCTTCCCTTCCTCTCTCTCTGCCTGCCTCTCTGCCTACTTGTGATCTCTGTCAAATAAATAAATAAAATCTTTAAAAAAAAAAAAAAAAAGAAGAGAGAATATCTGTGTTTCAGTCAATAGAGAATGAAACCAAAGACACACGGACTCAGAGAGCTGGAAGGAAAGCCGTGTGAGGAAAGAGAAAATGCTTGGGTTGAAGAAGATACTGGAGCTAAGAAGAGGACAGACAGGGGGGAAAGAGGAGAGGGAGGAAAGAAGGGAGAATGGAAGCAAACAGGTCTCCAGACTGAGAAAGGTCAGACTTGGAATCAGAACTCTGTAGATACATTTTGCACCTGTGAAGTCTTAGACCACAAATAATTTGTAACCTTTTACTCATTTTTATTTCTAGTTCTGAAGTTATTTGTTATCTTAGGAAGATTGGAAAGAAAGTACATTTACTCCTGGGTTTATCAAGAGGAAGGAAATCAGAGGTCCTTGTAAGGATTACTCTCAGAAGAAGGCAATTTCCTAAGGTAAAATATCTTGAGAAGGTCAGTGATTCAGCTGATAGCAGAGATATTTTTGAACGTGGTCAATTACTTTACCCAAGGCAGGCACAGTATATATGTTGGCTGGTGAGTCATCCGTGAAACCAAGAAATAGCATTCAAATGATTACTCAGAAGAGCCAGCAGAGGGTTGTTGCTTTTTTTTTTTTTTTTAATTTGTTAGCCAACAAAATCTAACCAAGATTTTCTTCTTTGAAGCTTGATAAAATGGAAATGCAAAGGGCCAAGAATAACCCACACAATGGTGGAGAAGAACAAAGTGGGAGGACTTCCTCTATTGGATATTTACATGGACTATAAATAATTTTGGCACAAGGATGGACATATTGACCAGTGGAATAGAATATAAATCTGGAAAGAGATCCATGTGCATATAGGTGTTTTATTTATGACAAAAAAGGCACTGCAAAAAATAAAAATAAAAAGGCACCACAAAGCAGTCAAGAAAGGTAATTTTTCCAATACATGGTGCTGGGACAATTGGATAATAATGAGGGGAAGCATGACCCTTACCTTACACCATACATAAAAATTCATTCTAGAGGTATTATAGACAAAAATGTAAAAGGTAAGGGGTGCTTGGGTGGCTCAGTCAGTTAAGTGTCTGCCTCAGGGTCCTGAGATCAAACCCCACATAAGGCTCTCTGCTCAGCTGGAAGGCTGCTTCTCCGTCTCCCTCCACTGTTTCCCCTGCTTGTACTCGCTCTCTCTTTGTCAAATAAATAAATAAGTACAATATTTTTTAAAAATGTAAAAGGCAAAATAAAGCTTCTAGAGGGCAATATAAAACAAAACCTTCATGACTTTAGATAGGAAAAGATTACTAAGTACTAGCCATAAAGAAAAAGATTGATAAAATTTGAGTATTTTAAAATTTAAAATCTCATTAAAAGGAAAGATTTTTAAAATTAATTAAGTATTATTATTATTATTTTTTTTTAGAGAGAGAGTGCATTAGTGTGTGAGAGTGGTGGGTGTGGTTGGGGGGGAGAGAGGGAGGGAGAGAGAATCCTAAGCAGGCTCCACATTCAATGCAGAGCCCTACATGGGGCTCAATATCACAACCCTGAGATCATGACCTGAGCCAAAATTGAGAGTCAGACATTCAACCAACTGTGCCACCCAGGCACTGTGGAAAGTTTTGTTTTATTTTTTAAGATTTTATTTATTTACTTGACAGAGATCACAAGTAGGCAGAGCAACAGGCAGAGAGAGAGAGGGAGAAGCAGACTCCCCGCTGAGCAGAGAGCCCGATGCGGGACTCGATCCCAGGACCCTGGGATCATGACCTGAGCCGAAGGCAGAGGCTTTAACCCACTGAGCCACCCAGGCGCCCCTGTGGAAAGACTTTTTAAAATAGAACACAAAAGAACTAATCATAGAGAAAAAGATGGATAAATTTGACATTTATTTAACATTTAAATGTAATTTTAGTATTAAGAACTTCAATTCATTAAAAGAAATGGAATATGGAGAAGATATTTGCAACACCTATCACCTACCGATAGATAGTTCAAGTATCGAATACATACAGAAATTCTACAAACCGGGCGCCTGGGTGGCTCAGTGGGTTAAGCCGCTGCCTTCGGCTCAGGTCATGATCTCAGGGTCCTGGGATCGAGTCCCGCATTGGGCTCTCTGCTCGGCAGGGAGCCTGCTTCTCTCTCTCTCTCTCTGCCTGCCTCTCCATCTACTTGTGATTTCTCTCTGTCAAATAAATAAATAAAATCTTTAAAAAAAAAAAAAAGAAAGAAAGAAAGAAATTCTACAAACCATTAAGAAGATGACAGCCAACCCAAAAGAAAAGTTGGCAAAACATTGGAACAGATACTTTTTTTGGGAAAAAATGGATATCCAGTGGATAATAGACATATGGAAATATACTTAATCACTAATAATCAGGGTAATGCAAATAAAAACCATAACCAGACACCATTATATACCCACCAGAATGGTTAAAATTAGAAGACCAATCCTATGAAGTGTTGGTAAGAATATGGACAAGAAATACACTCATACACTGCTAGAGGAGTGTAGATTAGTAGGACACTTCAGAAAATTCTTGAAAGTATCTAATAAAATTGAAGTTATCTATAACTTAATATATATAATATATATACATAAGTTATATATAACTTATGTAACTTATAAATACCCATATCGTTTATAGGAAATATACCCAACAAAAATACATGTACATATTGTCTACAAGACATGTACAAGAATGATCATAGCAGCTCTATTTGTAATCCTCTCAAACTGGAAACGGCCTCAAAGTCCATCAACAGAAGAATGAATATAGAAGTAGTGGTATATTCATACAATAGAATGCTATTAAGCAAAGTAAAAGAAGAACAAGAGCTGCACCTAATAACCTGTGTGAATCTTAAAAACATATTGTTGAATAAAAGAGGCCAGATCCACAGGAATATATATGGCATAATTCCATTTTATATAAACTGAAATACAGGAACAAAATTACTATTTAGGGTTCCATGCTTAGGAGATAAAACTATAAAGAAAATAGTTATCACAGAAGTTAAGGTAATAATTATCTTTGAAAAGAAAAGTAGTGATTAGGAGCAATCACTTTGGGGACTTCTGGAATGTTGACAATTCTGTAACTCTTGACCTGGTTGTTACTTTGTGAAATGTCACCAAATTGTTTTGTAAATTTTACTGTTTGTGTATTAGATGGGACCAAGAAGATATAAAAAAATCAAGTAAGCCAATAACCTTAGAAGATGGTAGCCAGGGGCGCCTGGGTGGCTTAGTGGGTTAAGCTGTTGCCTTCGGCTCAGGTCATGATCTTAGGGTCCTGGGATCGAGTCCCGCATCGGGCTCTCTGCTCAGCGGGGAGCCTGCTTCCCCCTCTCTCTCTCTGCCTGCCTCTCCATCTACTTGTGATCTCTCTCTGTCAAATAAATAGATAAAATCTTTAAAAAAAAAAAAAGAAGAAGAAGATGGTAGCCAAAGATCCACTTCCTAAGAGGAGCCAGATCCTGTGATTCTATGCTTAGATTCTAACAAACTTTGAAGGAACAAATATTTCATATTTGCTACAACAATTCCTATGCTAGAACCAAATTAAAAAAAAAGCAAAACCAAATTTAAAAAGCAGAAGAAATTAAAAACACAAGTTAAGCTCACTTATAAAAAGATTCCAGGGTTCTAATAAAGTAAGTTGACCCTTGACCAACATGGGTTTGAGCTGCATGGGTCCACTTATACAGGAATTGTTTTCAATAAATATACATACAGTACAGTAAATGTATTTTATTTTCCTTATGATTTTCTTTTTTTTTTTTTTAAAGATTTTATTTATTTACTTGAGAGAGAGAGAGCATTAACAAGGAGAAGGTCAGAGAGAGAAGCAGACTCCCCATGGAGCTGGGAGCCCGATGCGGGACTCGATCCCGGGACTCCGGGATCATGACCTGAGCTGAAGGCAGTCGTCCAACCAACTGAGCCACCCAGGCGTCCCTCCTTATGATTTTCTTAATCAAATTTTCTTTTCTCTACCTTACTTTATTGAGGGAATACAATATATAATACATACAACATTCACAATGTGTTAATAGACTGCTTAGGTTATTGGCAAGGTTTCCAGTTAACAGTAAGCTATATTAGTAATTAATTAAAATTTTGGGGAGTCAAAAATTATGTGCAGATTTTCAACTGCACAGGGCTTGCCAACCTTTATTCCCTTGTTGTTCAAGAGTCAACAGTACTAGTAAGTCAAATTTTGCAATTCATTAACAGAATAATAACTATGCCCATGCAAGATTTATCCCAGGAATGAAAAGATGTTTCAACACAGGCATATCTAGAATGCAATTCACTGGAAAGGCAAAATAAAAGAGGAAGATGATATGCTCACTCACTCAGTAGAAGACACAGAAGTATACATCCATACCATACATAAAGGGGGTAAAATTCCCATCTGGGAGATATTATTCAGCCATGAAAAAGAATGATGCACTGATACATGGAACCTTGAAAACATTATGCTAAGTGAAAGAAACCATACACAAAAGCCACAAATTGTATGATTCCATTTATGAAATTTCCAGAATAGGCAGATCCACGGAAACATAATTTTTCTGCAACAGCTGTAATGAAAAATACACTTCAAGCAAGTGTCGTGCTAGAAATGCAAGTATGGTTTATTATAGGGGTTTGTTTTAATATGTTCCGATGTTTTTTTTTAAGATTTTGTTTATTTATTTGGCAAATATCACAAGTAGGCAGAGAGAGAGAGAGGTGGAAGCAGGGTCCCTGCTGAGCAGAGCACCCGATGCGCGGCTTGATCCCAAGACCTTGGAATCATGACCTGAGCCAAAGGCAGAGGCTTTAACCCATTGAGCCACCCAGGTGCCCCAATATGTCTCAATATTAATAGATCAAAGGAGAAAAAAATACAATCATCTCAGGATGAAATGCCACTTAGCAAAATTGAACATCCTTTCCTGATTAAACAAACTAACTGAAATCAAAACAAAAACCAGAACATCTTAGTATCCTAGGAATAGCTAGATTTTTTTTTTTTGCCATCATAAAAATCTGGCATCATACTTTAATTTCCATCAAAGTAAGGAAGAAGATATCATACCTTAATAAGGTTCTGAAAATCCTAACCAGTATAACTAAGCAAGGAAATAATTTAAGAGGTAAAGTACCTTTGTTTTTTTCTTTAATAAAGAAAGAGAGAGCAAGTGAGTGGGAGGGAGAGAGAGCATCTTCTTTTTTTTTTTTTTAAAGATTTTATTTATTTATTTGACAGACAGAGATCACAAGCAGGCAGAGAGACAGGCAGAGAGAGAGGAGGAAGCAGGCTCCCTGCTGAGCAGAGAGCCCGATATGGGACTCAATCCCAAGACCCTGAGATCATGACCTGAGCCGAAGGCAGTGGCTTAACCCACTGAGCCACCCAGGCGCCCGAGAGAGAGCATCTTAAGCAGGTTCCAGCTCAGTGTGGAGCCTGATGTGTGGCTCCATCTCATGATTCTGAGATCACGACCTGAGCTGAAACCAAGAGTCTAACTGACTGAGCTACCCAGGAGCCCTGAGGAAAGTACCACTTAAGGTAAGAAAAATTTATTATTTGAAATGGTAACAAAGAATAACCAGAGGGGCCCCTGGCTGGCTCAGTCAGTAGAGCATTTGACCCTTGATCTCAGGGTTGTGAGTTCAAACCCCACATTGGGCATGGAGTTTAGTTAAAAAGAAAAAAAAAAAAAGAATAACTAGAAACCTGAAGAGATTAGGCCAAGGAAATCCTAGAAAGTTTTGGAAAATTTCAAGAATGGGCACACAATTTTGCAGCTCTTCTCAGAGATGGAGTGTATTTCTCCACACTTTGAATCTGAGTTGGACCATTGACTTAGGATAATGGGACATTAGTAAACATGATGCAAGCAGAAACTTGCAAAATATTGCAAGTCCATTGCAATGTAACTTGCCCTCTTTTTAAACCATTTTTAGGAATTCAAAACCACTATTCTTTTTTAAAAATTTAAATTCAGTTAGCGAACATATAGTACATCATTAGTTTCAGATGCAGAGTTTGGTAATTCACCAGTTGCATATAACACCCAATGCTCATCACATCACATGCCCTCCTTAATGCCCATCATCCAATTGCCCCATCCCCTTTCCCCCTTCCAGCAACCCTCAGTTTGTTTCCTATAGTTAAGAATCTCTCATGGTTCATCTCCCTCTCTGATTTCTTTCTGTTCTGTTTTTCCTCCCTTCCCTATGATCCTCTGCATTGTTTCTTATATTCCACATATGAGTGAAACCATATGATAATTGTCTTTCCCCGATTGACTTATTTCACTCAGCATAATACCCTCCAGTTCCATATCAATGTAAAGGGTAAGTAATCTTCCTTTCTGATGGCTGAGTAATATTCCACTGTGTGTGCATCTATCTATCTATCTATCTATCTATACACCACATCTTCTTTATCCATTCTTCTGTCTATGGACATCTCAGCTCTTTCCATAGTTTGACTATAGTGGCCATCTCTACTATAAACATTGGGGTGTATGTGCCTCTTCAGATCATTACATTTTTATCTCTGGTGAAACCACTACTCTTGAATGGAGCCCACATCAGCCTGCTGAATGGTGAGAGACATGAGGCTAAGTCACCCCACAGCCCCAGCTGACACAGAACCAACTACTAAATACATATCAGTGAGGCCATCCTGGACAAGCCATGCTAGCTAAGGTGTCAATTGACTAAAGAGATAACTTCAGCTGGCCTAGACCAGAAGACCAACCAGCTGGCCCACAGAGATGTGAGAAATGACACATGCTTGTTATTTGAAGCTACTAAATTTGGGGGTGGTTTTGTTATGCAGCAAGAGCTAACTGGAACAGAAATTATACAAGGATTTATTAAAGTGGTCAGTTCCCTTTTGTACAATTAATATGCAAAATTGATACATTGTTAGCAAATACAATGGGAGAAAAGATCTCGTTTGTAAGAGCAATACTACCATCAATTTACCTGAAGATCAACTTAACTAGAAATAGGCAGGACCCGAGTAAAGACAATGTGATATCTCTAAGATGGGGTATTAATTTTTGCTAAATTGGGGCGCCTGGGTGGCTCAGTGGGTTGGGCCGCTGCCTTCGGCTCAGGTCATGGTCTCGGGGTCCTGGGATCGAGTCCCGCATCGGGCTCTCTGCTCAGCAGGGAGCCTGCTTCCTCCTCTCTCTCTCTGCCTGCCTCTCTGCCTACTTGTGATCTCTCTCTGTCAAATAAATAAATAAAAAAAAAAAAAAAAATCTTTAAAAAAAAAAAAAAAAAAAAAATTTTTGCTAAATTAATCTCTAAACTCAATGTGATCTCAATCAAAATATCAAAACAATTTTATTTTTTATTTTTTAAAAGATTTTATTTATTTATTTAACACAGAGAGAGAGATCATAAGTAGGCAGAGAGGCAGGTGGAGAGAGAGGGGGAAGCAGGCTCCCCACTGAGCAGAGAGCCCAATGTGGGGCTGGATCCCAGGACCCTGAGATCATGACCTGAGCTGAACACAGAGGCTTAAACCACCAAGCCATCCAGGTGCCCCAAAACGATTTTAAACTTAAAAAAAAAAAAAAAAAAAAAAAACCCAACATTGGGTTTATCTTCAGAAATAAAAAATCTGAACAGAAAGATATTGGGAAGAGGGTGGTTAGAGTAGTTATTTAAATGCATTTTAAATGTACAAGAATTAAAAAGTTGGGTTCTAGAAAAAAATTTAAACAGATCAATGAAATAGAAAATCCAGAAATAGACTGAAATACACATGAGATTTTAGTAGATGATAATGGTGACATTTCTAGTCCATGAGAGGAAAGATGGATTATCTTTTAAACAGTGTTGGGACTATTTGAGGAAAAAGTTAAGCTGTATAATCCCACTACTTTCATCAAAGTAAATTCCCAAAGGAAAGTAATAAAATGTTAAAATGGAGCTATAAAGGTATTAGCAATAAAGAAGCCAGATACAAAAGGCCACATATTATATGATTCTATTTATAGGAAATGTCCTAGGAATCCGTAGAGACAGAAAGTAGATTGCTGATTTGCCAGGGGTTGGGGAGACAGGGAAATGGGGAATGATGCCTGATATATACAAGGTTTCTTTGGGGGTAAAGAAAAAGCTCTAAAATTAGTGACAACAGTTGCACAACTTTGGAAACACGAAAAACCACTGCATTGTACACGTTTAAACTGTAAACTTACTAGTATGTCAATTATACTTCAATAAAACTCCTATTTGGAGAAGAAGAAAAAGAAGAACAGGAAAGAACCCAGAGGCTGAGAGTCCAGAGGGCGACTCTGTCCCCGGTTGTTAGCTCAGACCCTGGAACTGGGTCTGGAAGGGTGTTTTTGAGAAGCAGATGTTATCATTTGTAGGTGACAAAGGTAGAAAAGGGATCAACCTCTTTTGTCTCTATTCCACTACTCTGCCTTTTCCCAAGACCTTAGGACTCTGCACACCCTGGATAATCCTTTTAAACTTACTAAATGGTTTTTTAGTTTTAAAAAAATGCTAGAAGAAAATATAGATGAGTTCATTTATAATTTTTTCATAAAGACATTACTTAGCGTGACACAAAACCCAGAAGTCAAATGGAAAATGACTGATGCATTTGCACAGAAATCAGTTTTTTTTTTTTAAAGATTTTATTTATTTATTTGTCAGAGAGAGAGTGAGCGAGAGCGAGCATAGGCAGACAGAGTGGAAGGCAGAGTCAGAGGGAGAAGCAGGCTCCCTGCGGAGGGCAAGGAGCCCGATGTGGGACTCGATCCCAGAACGCTGGGATCATGACCTGAGCCGAAGGCAGCTGCTTAACCAACTGAGCCACCCAGGCATCCCCAGAAATCAGTTTTTATGTTAAAAAGCCACATATATGTGAAAATAGTATTATAGTGCCTTTTTAAAAGGTTTTATCTTTAGAGATACATACTGAAATTCTTGTGATGAAATGAGATAATGTCTGGGATCTGCTTCAAAATAATTTAGAGGGTGAAGTTTGGTAATGAGTACATGGGATACTCTTCTCTTTGCTTTTTAATGTTTGATTTTTCCATAATAGAAAGTAAAAAATAAATAGCAAGAAAAAAATCTATATATAAATTTCAAAGATGAACTGAAAACAAATATTTGCAGCATAAGATATTAAAAGGACTAATTCCTTAATTTATAAAGAGCTCATAAAAATCACTAAGAGGGTCGCCTGGGTGGCTCAGTGGGTTAAAGCCTCTGCCTTCGGCTCAGGTCATGATCCCAGGGTCCTGGGATCGAGTCCCGCATCGGGCTCTCTGCTCAGCAGGGAGCCTGCTTCCTCCTCTCTCTCTGCCTGCTTCTCTGCCTACTTGTGATCTTGTCTGTCAAATAAATAAAATCTTTAAAAAAAAAATCACTAAGAAAAAGACAACCCAAATGAAAAAAGTAGGTGAAAATTTCAATAACAGGCAGAACAATGCAAAGGAAACAAAATAGTCAGTAAACTTGTGAAAAGATAATCAAGTCAACTGCACTCATGCATGCAAAGAAAAGCAGTAATAAGATGTCATTTTCCACCTAGAAAACTGAAGAGGTTTGATAAAAAGCAATATTGGTAAAGGAGGGAGACAGCTGGACTGTTTACTATGGTAGGAGTGTAGGTTGGTACTACCTATTAAAAAGATAATTTCATAATATATGTCAACATGTTAAAAATATAAACCATTGTGCATACAATGGAATATTATTCAGTCCTAGAAATGAAGGAAATTCTGACATATGGGACAACATGGATGAACCCTGGAGACAGGACGCTAAGTGAAAGAAGTCAGGCACAAAAGGACAAGTGCTGTATGATTCCATTTAGATGAGGTACCTAGAATAGTCAAAATCATAGAGAGCGAAAGTAGAATGGTGATTGCTAGGGGCTGGAGGCATGGGGGTGTAGAGTTGTCGCTTTGTTTGTTGGTTGCTTTTACTGAAGTAGAGTTGACACCCAATGTTATGCTTGTTTCAGGTGTACAACATAGTGATTCAGCTTCTCTCTCTTTTATGCTGCGCTCACAAGCGTAGCTCCCATCTGTCACCATGCAATGTGATCATAAAACTTTGACTAGGGGTGCCTGGGTGGCTCAGTGGGTTAAAGCCTCTGCCTTTGGCTCCAGTCATAATCCCAGGGTCCTGGGATCAAGCTCCACATCGGGCTCTCTGCTCAGCGGGAAGCCTGCTTCCCCCCTCTCTCTGCCTGCCTCTCTGCCTACTTGTGATCTGTCAAATAAATAAATAAAATCTTAAAAAAAAAAAAAAAAAACTTTGACTATATTCCCTGTGGTGGGCTTTCATCCTATTCATTTCGTATTGGAAATCTGTATCTCCCATTCCCCACTCACCCATTTCGCCCCCTTCCCTCTGGCAAACATCAGTGTGTTATGGACGAGAGTCACCTTTTGATGGGTAAAGAGCTTCAGCTTTGCAAGATGGAAAGAGTTCTGGAAACAGATGATGGTGATGGTTGCTGGAAAATATGAATGTACTTAATACTACTGAACTGAACTATATAAATTTAGTCTTTAAGACAGTAAATTCTGTATTATGTCTATTTTATCGTAAGTTTAAAAAATGGGGGGAAAAACACATACCCCTTGACTCAGCAGTTCCACTTACAAACATTTACCTTATGTTAGAAAGTGAAAATATGCCAGGTATTTGGTTCCCGTTGTAACAACAAAAACTTCAAAACAACCCAAATGTCCAACAATAGTTAAGTTGGCTAAATAAATGATGGTGAAATGATACAACATCCCTGCAGATTTTGAAAAGGTGAACTGAGTTCTGAAATAGGTTACTGAGGAATCAAGGCAACAGAGGTCCACAGAGTATGTATCGCATGGCCCACGTGGACACATTTTTAAAAATCTGTGCGCTCTGTGCATCTTCATGATAATTTTTGTAGAACCATAAAATGTTTTGCTGCAGTTACAAATAAATTATTAATAACGGAGCAAGGAGTATTGATGGCTGTGAGTGAGACGTCATGTCAAACCTTTTGGTAGTGCTTAGGATTTTTTTCCCCCATTGGAATGTATTCATTTTTGCTTTTTCTAAGTATAAAGGAAATGTAACATTTTGTACTCAGATCCTGAGCCTTGGCATATGGCTTACAAGATGTATTGCCATTTGAGTCTCTTCTCTAACCATCCTTATTGAAAAGGTCAAATTTCCAAATCATAACGTTAAATGTTACTTTGACTGTCTACACCTTTCTTCTGTTTTTCCTTCTCTCCTTCCATTCCTCCAGGATGCTCACTTCCCTGCCTAAATTCAACCACTGCCTCGCGTGTGGCTCTTAGATGCTGTGTCGGGATGTCTTTGGATCTGCTGCCTCGAACTTTTTGTAGCTCCCCTTGTTCCTGGTACACACAGCGTGTACTGAAAGTTCAATGCTTCTCTAAAAAATACGTTTTTCTTGGTCATGATTGATGCTCTTGCTTTGAAAGCCTCTAAGCGGCAGTTCTAACCCTTTGTTCCCCCAGCACCTCGACCCTGCAACTCTTCTCCTCTCTCGTTTTTTTGTAGTGTCATGTTTGCCACAACTGGTAAGCCTGGAGCTGTTTGTGTCTGGGTGTCCTCTAACTTCTCACAGATGGTTTTTGTCTTTGGTCCTTCACTCCCTTCTCAGGGTGAGCAGAGTAAAGAGTTCTGGACCCTTGAGCCCACAGACCAAAGTTTAGTCCCAGCGTGGACATCAATTTCCTGTGTAATTCTATAATGAAGGTGAACTTTGGATCCCCTGACTCTCCTCCACCCCTCCCCACCCTCCTTCTCACTACTAGTTCAAGTCTCAGCCAAGAACTTCACACCCTGGATAAACTCAATATGGCAGCAAGAGCATGAGTCGTAGAGAGACAAGGATTAGAGCTGATTGCACTATGACCACCTATTCTCTTGATCTCTTTGGGCTTCAGGTCCTTCCATGTGCAGACCTTCCACAACTTGTGGTGGGGTTATGTCCCAGTAAAACCCATCATAAACTGAAAATATCCTAAGTTTAAATGCATTTAATACATGTAACCTACTCAACATCATAGCTTAGTCCAACTTAAATATGTTCAGAGCCCTTACAACCTCTCAGAACCCTCTCGGCCTACAGTTGGGCAAATTACCCAACACAAAGCCCATTTTATAATCAAGTATTGAATATCTCGTGAAATTTATTGAATAATGTACTGAAAGTGAACCACAGGATGGTTGTTTGGGTACGGAATGGTGGTAAGCATATGGGTTGTTGACCCTTGTGACTGTGTTGCTACTGGGAGCTGCGTCTCGCTGCTACTGCCCAGTGTCATGAGAGAGGACCCTACTGCCCATCATTAGCCCAGGAAAAGATCTAAGTTCAAAATTCAGAATTTCTACAAAATTCAGTTTCTACAGACTGTGTACCACTTTTGCACCACGGTAAAATTGAAAACAAAAATTCGTTCCTTGAGGGGAGCCTGGGTGCTCAGTACGTTAAGCCTCTGCCTTCGCCTCGGGTCATGTCCTCAGGGTTTTGGGGTTGAGTCTCACATCTGCCTCCCTGCTCAGCGGGAACTCTGCTTCTCCCTCTCCCTCTGCCCCTCCCCTCTGCATTCTCTCAAATAAATGAATTAAGTCTTTAAAAAAAGTCATTTGTGGGGGCACCTGGGTGGCTCAGTGGGTTAAGCCGCTGCCTTCAGCTCAGGTCATGATCTCAGGGTCCTGGGATGGAGTCCCGCATCCAGCTCTCTGCTCAGCGGGGAGCCTGCTTCCCCTTCTCTCTCTCTCTCTGCCTGCCTCTCTGTCTACTGTGATCTCTCTCTGTCAAATAAATAAATAAAATCTTAAAAAAAAAAAGTCATTTGTGAACCATCCTAAGTCTGGGATCGTCTGTATTATGGGTAATAAACAGTCATACTTGCCCAATACCCAGTCGTGCCCCACTCGACTGGGTCAGAGCCTACAACTCAGTTTGTCCATAGCATCCATCCTCTCTGTAGGTGGCACCCCTGGCTCCCAGGTCCTCTGGTACTCGTTCTCCTCTCCCACTAACTGCATCCCATGGCTTATTCCACTCAAGCCTGTCCTCTTAGCCAACCAAAGCTCTCTGCAGAGAAAGTAGGGAGAGGCAGGTAGAAGGCAGCTGTGAAGGAGATGGATGGGGGAGATGAAGAGCAGCTCTTCAGCTCCAAAATCCTCAGTGTGACATGGCTCTCTAGGGGGTCTGGTCTCATACCCCCTTGTGTTCACTGTTTCCCCAGTGGACATTTTGAATAACCGCAGAGGTAGGATTTCTGGTTAGCTGGAGATTAATCTTACAGGGCGAGGTGAGTCATGCTTTCATTCCATTGTTTGAGAGGCCAGTGGCTGCTCACGAGAGGACGCCAGCTCTCCGGGGATGGTTTCTTTTTTTTTTTTTTAAATATTTTATTTATTTATTTGACAGAGAGAAAGATCACAAATAGGCAGAGAGACAGACAGAGAGAGAGATGAGGAGAAGCAGGCTCCCCGCTGAGCAGAGAGCCCGATGCGGGACTCGATCCCAGGCCCCTGGGATCATGACCCGAGCCGAAGGCAGAGGCTTAACCCACTGAGCCACCCAGGCGCCCCCCGGGGATGGTTTCTACGTAACTTCATGGCTTCCATCCAGTCAACAAGGAGAGCATGCGGGTGTTGTTTTATTTCACACTCTTGGTGTGCTGCTCTGTGCTGTTTGTTATAACACTTTCCACAACTTTCTTTCTCTCCCCCACCTCCCAAAATAGCAAATGACATTGCTTGCCCAGATTTTCCACCTGAGTTTGTTTTGCATTTTGAGAGAACTCAGCACGGTGCTGAGTGCTGTCTCAGCACCAACTAAATCCTGGTATTTAACCCCGGGACAAAGTCAAAGGTTCTACATTTCTGCTATGCAGCTGCAAGGCTGCCTTTATTCTTGGCATGAGAGAAAGGGATATTGTTTGTCATGTGAGAACTATATATGGGAATATCTTGGATGTGCGTGGATTTTTGCATTAAATATGTTCCTGAAATTTAATGTGTACATATTTATCTTGCAGCAAAGTTAAGCTTACCCAGTATGGCTGGTAGATAGGGTTTCTAGGATAATTGAGTATCTGGAGAGAAGGAAACCTACCTCCTATAGAACACAAGTGTAACCTGGTTTTTCCGGGCCCCATTAGCCATAGGATTCAAATGAGGGTCACAGGACTAGTGATAACGCTCAGACAGGGTCAGCTTAGTAGTTGGGCAACCTGTACAGTTGCATAGGCTCCATACTGAGACAGGCCCTGCTCTTATAACTCCCTGCTGTGGCTGTCATGTCATGAAATTCTCTTTTTTCTGTTAATTTTTATTTTATTAGTCTCAGAGGTAGAATGTAATGATTCATCAGTGCATATAACACCCAGTTCTCATGGCACCACATGCCCCTCCTCAATGCCCATCACCCAGTTACCCCATCCCCATAGCCCTCCCTCCCCTCTAGCAACCCTCAGTTTGTTTCCTAGAGTTCAGTGTCTCTTATAGTTTGCTTCCCTCTCGATGTTCATCTTACTTTATTTTTCCTTCCCTTTGTTTCTTGAATTTTACACATGAGTAAAATCATACAGTATTTGTCTTTCTCTGACCTATTTCGCTTAGCATCATATCCCCCAGTTCCATCCATGCCATTGCAAATGGCAAGATTTCATTCGTTTTGATGGCTGAGTAAAATTCCATTGTATATATAGAATTTCTTTCCTGAAATTCTTTTTTTTTTTTTTTAGGATTTTTTATTTATCTATTTCAGATAGATCACAAGTAGGCAGAGAGGCAGGCAGAGAAAGTGAAGAGGGAACTGTATACCACTGAGCCACCCAGGTGCCCCTCGTGAAATTCTTTTTTTTCTTTTTTTAAAGATTTTATTTATTTATTTGTCAGAGAGAGAGCGAGTGAGAGCGAGCACAGGCAGACAGAGTGGAAGGCAGAGTCAGAGAGAGAAGCAGGCTCCCCGCGGAGCAAGGATCCTGATGTGGGACTCGATCCCAGGACGCTGGGATCATGACCTGAGCCGAAGGCAGCCGCTCAACCAACTGAGCCACCCAGGCGTCCCGCCTCGTGAAATTCTTAAAATAAAAACAAGGGCCCCACATTTTGCCCTGGGCCTTGCAAATTAGGGAGCCAGTCCTGTTCCCTGGCTCTGCTTCCATCTACTTTTGCTCCCCGTTGCTACAACCCCTTGTTAAAACCAATCCGAATTCTGTCCAGCAGTTCCCTGCGGTGTGAGTTTCACAAATTTGATGAAATCACCTGGTCACCTGCTTTGTGCCACTGAATTTCTTTCCTCTCCTGCCCCCACAGATAGACACCATGGCTCTCCCATCTCCTTGACATTTCCTCTTCTCCAAACCTTCCCTTCTCTTCCAGCTACCTTCTCCCTCTACCCTACAGCTTTATCATCAGCCCTTAGAGTCTAGTTCCTATTTCCCTTTGAAGTCCTCACTAAGTATGGGTGAACACTTTTCCAAAAACATGTCCAGGTGCTTCTCAGAACACCACTTCTGGAGTACATTAATAAGCGCAACAACAGAGGGGGGTGGTTCCTGGGCAAGAATTTGTGAAGCACTACAAATTAGATGCGGTTCTTGGAGATTTAACTAATCACTATTACGTATGTTGAAAGTTTAGGGAAGAAACTACTTAATTTAACCCAGTGTTTCCCAAATTAAATTGGGCATTCAACTTGCGCTCTCTCACACACACACACACACACACACACACACACACACACAATTAAGGCTGAAGACAGTGTTTCTGGGTGATGCTCACTTAGAATATAGTATGTTGATGTATACCAATTCTGAATATAATTTAACCTTTCTCTGAGGACTTATAAGGTCCTAGCATTTACCTTTTGATCTGTGGACAAAGAGAAATTAAGCATACTTTGAATCACATTTAAAATACACGGAAGACATTCGGCCTTAGACAACTAGGCGCATGGTAGTTGCTCAGCAGATACTTACTGCATTACTGAATTTAAAGAAACTTTGGGTTTCAGCTTCTTACACTTAGAGGGTTACTTGGTCCTAAGTTAGTCTCTAATATCACTTAATAAATATGCAATGTTTTTTATGTCAGGTCCTTGGCCAGGCACTAAGGTGTAAAGAACAGGCTCCTCTTCCAAAAGAACTCATAGTAGAAAACAAGAAATAGACAAATAATTGTAATACAATACGATACTGTTATAAGAGATATATACTAAGTGTTATGGGAGTATAGAGAGGAAGTATCACTGAGCTGGGTGTTAAGGAATGAGCAGGAGTTCATTAGGATGAGAAGATATGAAGATAGGGAATTCTAAGCTAACTGCACAGAATGTATAAACGCTTAGAGGCCTAAAGCACAAAATTTTTGAGACATTTCTAGGTCTAAATTCCTTGACTTTATAAATGTTGTAGTAAATTGCATAATGCAAAAGCAAATTATCATGCCCAAATTTGTATTTTTATTTATTTATTTTTAAAGATTTTATTTATTTATTTATTTGTCAGAGAGAGAAAGAGCACAAGCAGGGGGAGTGGCAGGCAGAGGGAGAAGCTGACTCCCTCTGGGGCGAGGAGCCCAATGTGGGACTCAATCCCGGAACTCTGGGATTGTGACCTGAAAGAAAGACAGATGCTTAACTGACTGAACCACCCAGATACCCACCCTCAAATTTAGATTTTTAAATTCAGGACGTTGATATGTTAAATCTCCTCATACTGGTTCCGTCTGAGATAATAATCTGGGCTCTCCTGAAGAAAAGTAAGTTAGTAGATAGTAACTAATCTAATTTCTCTTCAAGGTCTGCATATGCCAGAGAACCCAACCACAGTGGCCAAGCAGCTCTGGCCCTGCTCTGTTCCCATTCTGCTAACTTTTGTCCTTCTAGTGTGAGATCTGGACAGCTCAGGAGAGTTACTCCAGACTCTCCACCCCAGGCCTTTCCAGATTGCATTCTACAGCTCTCTGGATTTCAGTGGCATCTTCCAGGGGATGGTGGCTGGTTCTGATGAAATAAGTTATAGTAGTGTGCGTGCATGTGCACGTGCGTGTGTGTGTGTGTGTGCAAAATTATTGAGGTTTCTCACATTTTAACTTTGAGCCTATACTTTTTTTTTAAATTTTATTTATTTATCTGACAGAGATCACAAGTAGGCAGAGAGGCAGGCAGAGAGAGAGAGAGAGGGAAGCAGGCTCCCAGCTGAGCAGAGAGCCCGATGCAGGACTCGATCCCAGGACCCTGAGACCATGACCCGAGCCAAAGGCAGCGGCTTAACCCACTGAGCCACCCAGGTGCCCCGAGCCTATACTTTTTATTCTGGTTCCCTTTTCTCTTCTGTCTCTAGAATAAACTCTAATCTTTATTCTGCAGTAGGTCATCTGTTTTTCAGTGCAAGGACTATCCTAGGAAATGGTGGTTCTCCTGGGCAGAGTATTGGCAAAATTTGTATTTCTGTCACCCACATAAGGCAAACAAACAAACAAACAAACACCTTGCAATATTAAAAGGCAAGAAAAACTGCTGCCACATCCTCCATCCCCAGCACCCCTATGTACATATGATTTACCATTATTACTGTTTATTTGTTACTTCGGGATGTTTGTGTCCAGCAAGATCCCAGGATAATTTCAATTGTGAGTTGCTTTGTTTGTTTTATACGCAATACTGAAGCACTGTCAACTAAAACACGGTGCTTAATAAAGCCACCAGTGATGTCCTGATATGTGCACCTGAAGTCAAGGCCTCATGTCACCCAGGAGAGGTGACTCATTAGGTGGGTAAAGCTTTTGCAGGAGTTATTTTTAAATGAACTTCTCAGCATGCATTGCCACCTCAAAGAGAGCGGGGTTTTAAGGGGATGGACCAAAAAAAAAGGCTTAATTTAGATGCCTGAGAGAATTGTTTGAAAAATATAGGACATTTGCTCAAGCTATAGAGTGTCCCAGGGAAAAGGGTATTGGAACTGGACAAACAGGGCAGGACTTTTAAACAGGTGGGAGAGACAAACTGAGGGCAAATTTCAAAGGGTGCCCCAATTATACCTCCACAGACCATGCTCCATGGTATAATGCCTTAAATTTTTATTTTGATTAAATGTGTCGAACATTCAAGTCACAAACCCTGTGCTCGATTCCCACAGTGGAGTACTACACAGCTATAAAAACAAATGAGGACTGTAAGAAGCAATCCTGGGAACATACAGTTCGTAAAAACAAAACAAGGTAGAAAAAAGTATCTAGAGATGACTCCTGTTTTATCTAAGAAGGAAGTATTCAATCTATGAAAGCATTTGCTTTTTTTTTTTTTTCAGTGAAAGAATAAACCATAAATCCTGTTTTGTTTTTTTTTAAAGATTTTATTTATTTATTTGACAGACAGAGATCACAGGTAGGTGGAGAGGCAGGCAGAGAGAGAGGAGGAAGCAGGCTCCCTGTGGAGCAGAGAGCCCGATGTGGGGCTCGATCCCAGGACCCTGGGATCACGACCTGAGCTGAAGGCAGAGGCTTTAACCCACTGAGCCACCCAGGCGCCCAAAAATTCTGGTTTTTAAAAAAAAAAATCATCTAGGGGCGCCTGGATGGCTCAGTGGGTTAAAGCCTCTGCCTTCGGCTCAGGTCATGATCCCGGGGTCCTGGGATAGAGCCCTGCATCAGGCTCTCTGCTTAGCGGCGAACCTGCTTCACCTTCTCTCTCTCTGCCTGCCTCTGCCTACTTGTGATCTCTGTCTGTCAAATAAGTAAATAAAATCTTTAAAAAAAAAGATCATCTATGTGGAAGAAGAGCAAAATGGAAAGGACTGGAGTAGAAGACACACGCCTCTGAACACAGCTGGGATTGTATGTTTGTCTTTAGACTCTTGTAAATATTTTACATAATTTTATAATTTTCTTTAAAAAATTAAAAAGTGATTTCTAAAAACCAAAATCAAAATGAAACAAAGGAACTGAAATACATACTCTGCATCTGTGGAATAACCACATGGAAAGAATCTACTTTAGTGGCTTTTGATTTCCATTGTTATGTTAAGCCCTAAAAATGAAAATTACTATATAACAATATTAGTTGGATTTCAGTAATCCTATTACTGCTAGTAGTATTGGACCAGTGAATCTAAGACAGTTGCATGTTTACTGTGAAATAAAGCACATAAGTGTGCTGATGTCTTTCAGAAAGCATTTTGTAGTCCTTTTTGAAAGTGTCCTATGAACTCACTATATGTATTTTCTCTTGAAAAAGGAGGAGGAGAGGAAGGGGAGGAGAAGAAAATTATTTCCTAACTCTTTCTACTGAAATGGCCTGGAGATTATAATCAACTCAGTGGCCTGACAACCCGAGGGCCCAGAGTATTGTCTCTGAATCTCATTTCCCATTAGAAAGAACTGGAGACCTTGGAGAAATGGCTGATTTCAGAGCTGAGGCAGAAAATATATGAAATAAATCTAGAAAATAAGGAATCTTTTTTTTTTTTAAAGATTTTATTTATTTATTTGACAGAAATCACAAGTAGATGGAGAGGCAGGCAGAGAGAGAGAGAGGGAAGCAGGCTCCCCGCTGAGCAGAGAGCCCGACGCGGGACTCGATCCCAGGACCCCGAGATCATGACCCGAGCCGAAGGCAGCGGCTTAACCCACTGAGCCACCCAGGCGCCCCTAGAAAATAAGGAATCTTGTCATGCTGGAAATCAAGAAAATTACTAGTATTATTACAAGTCGATTATTAATAAGAATAGCAATGGATTGGGGTGCCTGGGTGGCTCAGTGGGTTAAAGCCTCTGCCTTCGGCTTGAGTCATGATCTCAGGGTCCTGGGACAGAGCTCCGCATCAGGCTCTCTGCTCAGCGGGGAGCCTGCTTTCCCCTCCCCCGTGCCTGCCTCTCTGCCTACTTGTGATCTCTCTGTCAAATAAGTAAATAAAGTCTTAAAAAAAAAAAAAAAGAATAGCAATGGTTTGAAATACATTTAAAAAAAATCCATGAGTTCATAATGATACGTAAAACAAAATCAAATACCAACTTCCAGGAAGATGGAAGGTGGGGGGGTTGGGGGGGATGGATGATATAGATAAAGGGGATTAAAAGTACACTTATTGAGTGTTTGGGTGGCTCAGTGGATTAAGCATCTGCCTTTGGCTCCGGTCATGAGTCAGGCTCCCTGCTCACTGAGGAAGCCTGCCTCTCCCTCTGCCTCGCACTCCCCCTGCTTGTGCTCTCTCTCTCTGTCAAATAAATAAATAAAATAGAAAAAAACAAGAGTACACCTATCATAATGAGCACTAAGAAAAGTATGGAATTGTTGTACACCTGAGAGTAATGTAATACTGGATGTTAAGTATACTGGAATTAAAATAAAAAAAAAATAAAGCAAGTCGGGAAATAACTACACCACGGACACATGAAAAAAAATGAAATACCTCACTGGTCAACTTTGGCAGATGCCAGGAAACCAATTCGTCATTTTGAAAATGAGCAAATAATATTCATCTTACATTTCCTGTATAACCTGTATTTCAGGGTAGAAATAGTTGAGGAAAAGATATTTCTTCTTATAGAAGTATTTCAGCTAATAAATGAAGGAGTGATAGAATTGGAGTATCACCATTTGCAATGCCTAATGAATTAATGGACCTAGACCCGAGCCAGACATTGTTGCCTAATGAGAAATACACAATACCACCATGAAGCATTCCTGCCCCTCCAAATCAAACATGGATCTAATCACAGGAAATATAGAGAACAGAGGAACATGTTAAACACATCATGATGATGTGGTCAGAAAAACCCAGACTGGAAAATTCTCAAGGACAGATGACTCAGCACCTTCAGTGAATAAATAGAAAGGCAGAAAAAAGAATGAAAGGAAAAACCTATGGATTGAAAGACACTTAAGAAATACATCAACTGGGGCACCTGGGTGGCTCAGTGGATTAAAGCCTCTGCCTTTGGCTCAGGTCATGATCTAAGGTTCTGGGATCGAGCCCCACATTGGGCTCTCTGCTCAGCAGAGAGCTTGCTTTCCCCTCTCTCTCTGCCTGCATCTCTTCCTCCTTGTGATCTCTGTCAAATAAATAAATAAAATATTAAAAAAAAAAAGAGAGAGAAAGAGAAAGAAACACATCAACCAATTGCAATGTGTGGACCTTAGTTAAATCCCTATTTGAGCAAATTCAAGTAAAAAAATTCATGTGACGATGCAGAAAATTTAAACACTGACTGGATTTTAGATGATATTAGGCAATCAGTAGTAATTTCTTAAGTGTGATAAAGGTATCATTGGGTATATTTTCAGAGTCCTTATATTTTACAGAATATACCAAAGTATTCATGGAAGCTGTGAGGTGATGTCAGAGTTTTTTTTTCCTCAACAATCCAGGGGGGGATGTGGGCAGAGATTATAAAGATCAGATGCAAACTGATAATTGTAGAAGCACAGTGATGTAATTCATGATATTATTCTTTCTACTTTATAGTATTTGATTTTCCTTTGCAAAAAGGCTTTTTATTTATTTATTTATTTTTTAAATTTATTTGTCAGAGAGAGAGCGTGAACACAGGCAGACAGAATGGCAGGCAGAGGCAGAGGGAGAAGCAGACTCCCTGCCGAGCAAGGAGCCCGATGTGGGACTCGATCCCAGGATGCTGGGATCATGACCTGAGCCGAAGGTAGCTGCTTAACCAACTGAGCCACCCAGGCATCCCACAAAAAGGCTTTTTAAAGTGCACTGTACAGGGCGCCTGGGTGGCTCAGTTGGTTGAGCATCTGCCTTTGAGTCAGGTCATGATCCCAGGGTCCTGGGATCGAGTCCCACATTGGGCTGCCTGCTCAGGGGAGAGACTGCTTCTCCCTTTGCCTCTGCCTGCCACTCTCCCTGCTTGTGCTCTCTCTCTCTCTCTGTCAAATAAATAAATAAAATCTTTTATTTAAAAAATAAAAATAAAGTACTCTGTACCACCCTTCTTCTTCTTCTTTTTTTCTTTTTTTAAGATTTTATTTATTTGACAGACAGAGATCACAAGTAGGCAGAGAGAGAGAGAGAGGAGGAAGCAGGCTCCCTGCCCAGCAGAGGGCCCGATGCGGGGCTCGATACCAGGACCCTGGGATCATGACCTGAGCCAAACGCAGAGGCTTTAACCCACTGAGCCACCCAGGTGCCCCTCACCCTTCTTTAAAAAAAAAAAAAAAAGATTTTATTTATTTATTTATTTACTTTATTTATTTATTTATTTGGGGGTGGGGGGGGGACAGAGGAAGAAGGAGAGACAATCTTCTAGCAGACTCTGGGCTGAGTGCAGAGCCCCACGCAGGGCTGGATCTCACGACCCTGAGATCATCCTGAAGTTTGTTGTCCACTTTCTGCAGGGTTACCCTCAACCCATTCCCTGTGACAGCTCTGAAAGTTTTTTCTTGTATATTTCATTCATTCATTCATTCATTCACTCATTCATCTATTTATTTACTTATTCTTTGTTATATTGAGCAGAAATGTCTCCCTGCATCTTTCTTTTACCCATAAATTCTAGGCCCAGACCTCCCTCACACAACAGTCCCTCAGATACTTGAAAACAAGCATTCACCTGTTCCTCCCACCCTAACGCCCTACATGGGGACTTTGAGCTCCACCCCTAATTCTGTCCACTGTTCCAGACCCATGACTTTGGTCCCCTGCCATCCTGGCTGCTCTGCTCTGATTTTCAGAACAGTTTGGCTTGTAGTTATGTGTTCTGGAATGAAGTGATCTGGGTGTGGCCTGACAATGGCAGAGAACAACAGGGCTATCGCCTCCCTTGTGCCAGTTACGCATTTCTTGTTACCACGGGCTGGAGCCTGGGTACACAAAGTTCCAAGAGCTGAGTGTTAAATTTTCAAGAATTCTTTGAGCCAATTGCTAAACTCAGCCAATAATTAAAAATTAAATTACATAAACTTAAAATTGCATATATTTTATTTTAAAAAAGCTAATAAATTTAAGAAACAAAACAATTGAACAGGGACTCCTGGGTGGCTCCTTAAGTCTCTGCCTTTGGCTCGGGTCTGGGATCGAGTTCCACGATGGGTTCCCTGCTCAGTAGGGAGCCTGCTTCTTCCTCTGCCTGCTTCTCCTTCTGCTTGTGCTCTCTTTGACAAATAAATAAATAAAATGTTTTTAAAAAACTAAAAGAACATAGGGGTAGGGAAGGAAAGATTAAAAAAAGATAAAAACAGAGAGAGAGGCAAACCATAAGAGATTCTTAACTAAAGAGAACAAACTGAGGGTTGCTGGAGGGGATGGGCTAAATATCACAAAATTCCATTTCTGAAACAATACTGTGTTATATGTTAACTAACTTGCATTTAAATAAAAGCTTTGAAAAACAAAAGGAAAAACCCACAAAGGTAATAAAGACTTAAAACATATTACATCCTAATTATTTTATAACCTATTACTATTATGTCTTCTCTTGAGCTTATTTACAGTTACTGTATTTGTGTACTGAGAATACTATAAAAGGGTGCGCTGCTACGAATCTCTTCCAAACTGTGTTCAGTGACCTCATGTTGGTAGCTTGAAATTGGCCATGATGGAAGTCATAACAGGACAGAAACTGGCAACTGTCTAAATCAAGGTGCTTTTTCCCTCCCAAGAGCCAACTGGGTCACTTTTACCACCATACCACCCGACACAGCCTAAAATCTTAGAGGTTTTTTGGCAACCACATTACATTTCTGACTCAGATGGGGCTAAAGGTCTTAGCTACTGCTAAAACAAGTAGAAGCCATTCCTACTGCCATGATGAGTTCCTTAAGACCTTATATTAATTGCTTTTAAATGCATCCTTGTAGATTCAAATCACTGACTCTCATTCCGTCATCCAAATATTCACCATAACTCTAACTTTAGGTTACATATAAATTTGATGAGCATACCTTCTGTGTATTTATTATGAAAGCATTTATGAGGGGCGGATGAAGGACACAGCCTTAGGACTCATCATTTATATACTCCCTTTGTAGTTTGGTATCAATTCATTAGCTATCATCTTGTATATATAATCAACTGGTTACTAATTCATTCAGTACGCTGGAGTCTGACAATTCATATTTCTTCCTCTTTTCCAAAAGAATATAATGAAAAAGCCCATTAAATATCTAACCAATGACAAGACAACTCTCTAGGTAAGGGCTTTCCCAGACCTACAGGGCTCATAACCTTGTCAAAGAAGGAAGTTGATAAACCAGTCTTGGCTTGTCCTTAGTGAATCCATTCTGGGTCTTAATCATTCCTGCTTCACTTCCTGCCTGAAACTGTTCTTCTAGTAACCCTTTCTAGAGTCTTGCCCAAGATTGCCCAAGACAAGTGTCTAAAATTTTTCTAGCTCTGGCTTCTCTTTCTGAAAATTAGAATATTCCACTGTCTCTAGTCTTCTGATACCTCTTGTATTCTCCATGATGCCCCAAATAATAAATAAATAATTGTTTGGTGATCCCATAATAACTTTTTCTCAGGGCCTAAAGACATTATTCTTCGAGGTTGGGGGCTGGAACTTACTTGGAACAGCTCTGGACTTTTTCACATATTGTGACTCCATCTTGGGCTTTCATCTTCCCTTTCTAAGGTTCATTCTATTTTTCTATTCCTCATCACCTTACTCATTCCATGTGGAGAAGAAATGTTCTTGCCCTGAAAGTCAGAAACAAAAGAAAATGGAAGAACTCTTGTTTTCTCTATATTTCCCCATTGACAGTGGGCCCCAAGCTGCAAGTTCTGTTCTTTACTTGAAGTTATTCCTCAAACTTAGCTAAAAGGAATGGAAGACCCAAATGGCAATCATAACAGAAAATTGTCATTTGGGAAT
Source organism: Mustela lutreola (assembly GCF_030435805.1). Lineage (NCBI taxonomy): Eukaryota > Metazoa > Chordata > Mammalia > Carnivora > Mustelidae > Mustela > Mustela lutreola. The sequence goes on along the minus strand of NC_081298.1, from coordinate 92,237,046 downwards.
AACTTGAGCATTTTGGAGCTTTAGTTTTTCTGATACTTACAGCTGTGTCCCATGGATATCCCAGCACAGGTAATGGCATTTTGACAGTAGGATAGATACTTGGTAAGAGATTCATGACATTTCAGAAGTTGGGAAATCACATCCTTGTTTGAATTTGCAACAAGCTCCCCATCTCCTAAAGTGTAGCATTGTGTATATTAGTCTTGAAATTTTTAATTAATTGGTCTGGAGAATTTCCCATCTAAGTTTTTTGACCAAATACCCCCAAAACTATAGATATCTCTGATATCACAAAATCACAATTAAGAGGACCTGCAAATAGGGAAGAATTCAGTATATTTAAGTGCTTTTCTTCTTTAATTTTACTGAGCTGATCTTTAACATAAAACAACCTCTTAATATAATCAACTCTTGTTACACTGCATTCTTTTACATGGAACTCTCTAAGTTGCCCTTATGCACAGTTCCAAAAAATGTTAATAATGTTTATGAGTTTTAACCCAGAGGCCCTGAACTAAGAATGTGAAAGCTAGGTTTTCCACTTTGTTCTAACGTTTATCAACTGTTCAGTCATGGCCAAATCCCTTTGCCTTTCTTGTTCACATATAATTATTGTTGTAAGTCCCTTTCAGATCTAAGAGAAATGTACAACTATCTTATCTGTGGGTTCTTGGCCACCACCATCTACTCTCGATACTTGATGTGAGGGTACAGATTTTGTATAGAGGGATAGGGAAGAAGGATTTGAGTTGAGAGTCTTGGTAGGGAAGGATGGTGGTGGTGGAGTTGGGAGGGGAGAGGAAGACAGCCCATATCATTCCTCCTAGGTTTTTCACAAGCGGTAATTTCAAAACAAAAATAAGTCAACCTATCAAAACAAGATAATGACATGGGAGAAAGTAAAAGTTTTGGGCCTAATTCATCTCACAATCCTTCTTTCCTGCCCCCACAAAGCTATCTGAACTGAGATCTTGCTAGTGCACCTTCATTTCCAGTAAACATCACTCACTTAGAACAAAAACGGGAAGTTCCCACGTGTAGCCACTGGAAACATTCCCAGATGCAGGAAGAAGTTAGTATGACATCACTCAGAGAGTTATGCAGTAGGAAGGTCTTGGAAGAGTTCTTTTCAGTCAGAACTTTTATCCAATATTTAGAAGTCCTAAGTTTCTTGGAAGTTGTTTTTATTGAGATGTGTATATATTTGACCTATGTGTAGAAATATATACACCTTTCTAGAAATTGCTCAGATGTTAAGGAAAATGTTACTTATTTGTCTACATACTTAAAGACCAGGAAAAAAATAGGCAAATATAATTGTCTCTCTGTATGTGAAAAAAGTTTTGTTTGTGCTTTTAAAAAACAAATTGGTGGGGCGCCTGGGTGGCTCAGTGGGTTAAGCCGCTGCCTTCGGCTCAGGTCATGATCTCAGGCTCCTGGGATCGAGTCCCGCATCGGGCTCTCTGCTCGGCAGGGAGCCTGCTTCCCTCTCTCTCTCTCTCTGCCTGCCTCTCCGTCTACTTGTGATTTCTCTCTGTCAAATAAATAAATAAAATCTTAAAAAAAAAAAACAAAAAAAAAAAACAAATTGGTTGTTTTAGTAAAAATGATTCATGCTTATTGTGAAATATTGAAACAAATCAGAAAAAACACAAAGAAGATAATAAAAATTACCTGAAGATTCATAATCTAGAAATGAAAGCTGGCAAATTATATATATATATGTATACATGTATACATACATGTATGTATGTAGTTTAATTTTAAATGAGTGGCATGTTCTTTATTTCCTACATTATATTCTTCCTTCCTTCTCAGTAATGTCATTAACATCTTTATGTATCACTAAATACAGCTATATTGCATGACTTTTTAAGGACTCCTTAGTTTTCCACTGTGTTTTGTTTGTTCCATATACTTAGTCAATTCCATATGGATGAAAATATAGGTTGTTGAGAAGGAACTTTTTTAAGCTTCAAAAGAACTGTTATATAAAAAATACAAAGTTATGTAAAGTAACACATTTGCACAAGAATCTGGTTTGGTTGTTCCTACTGCAAAAGCTTGAAATAGTGTATGGAAACAGTGAGTGTCAGACCTATAAGATGTAACTTTATTATTACTGAGCCATTAACAAAATTAAACATTTTAAAAAGCAAGTATGAATTACAAAGTAAAACTCAATAGTTTCGACAATATAGATATGTAAAATATCATAAAAGAAATTTAAAAATAAGAAACCACCTGCAAAATAGCTATAGTAAATATGCTAAAGGATTAACATACTAATACATAAAGAGCTAATATAAACTAGTAAGGACAGTAATTCGCAATAAAAAAATAGGCAACTGGGGCGCCTGGGTGGCTCAGTGGGTTAAGCCGCTGCCTTCGGCTCAGGTCATGATCTCAGGGTCCTGGGATCGAGTCCCACATCGGGCTCTCTGCTCAGCAGGGAACCTGCTTCTCTCTCTCTGCCTGCCTCTCTGCCTACTTGTGATGTCTCTCTGTCAAATAAATTAAAAAAAAAAAAGATACTAAAAAAAAATAGGCAACTAATGATTTACAAATAACACTTAACATGGCTTAAAAGTAAATTATAGCTCAACATAAACCAAGTGTCTTAAAAATATTTATAATCTTGGGCGCCTGGGTGGCTCAGTGGGTTAAGCCACTGCCTTCGGCTCAGGTTATGATCTCAGGGTCCTGGGATCGAGTCCCGCATCGGGCTCTCTGCTCAGCAGGGAGCCTGCTTCCTCCTCTCTCTCTCTCTGCCTGCCTCTATGCCTACTTGTGATCTCTCTCTGTCAAATAAATAAAATAAAATCTTAAAAAAATATATTTATAATCTTTTCTTAGTAAGCCTACTTCTAGGACTCTCACCTAAATAACAACTTGATACGTAGATAAAATCTTTATACATAAAGAAGCAAATCATATTATTTATAAATAAAAATTGTAAATGGCTTAAATGTCCAACAATAAAAGAATGATTAAGCAAAGTATGATACAGCCATAAGTTAGAATACTCTAAAGACATTTAAAACTGTATTTATAGGGTGCCTGGGTGGCTCAGTTGGTTGAGGGACTGCCTTCAGCTCAGGTTATGATCCTGGAGTCCTGAGATCAAGTCCTGCATCGGGCTCCCTGCTCAGTGGGGTGTCTGCTTCTCCCATGGACTCTCTCCCCTCTTAAACTCTCTCTCTCTCTCATTCTCTCAAATAAATAAAATCTTAAAAAAAAAAAAAAAAAAAAAAAGAACGTGCACGGCACCTGTGTGGCTCAGTGGGTTAAGCCGCTGTTTTCAGCTCAGGTCATGACTCAGGTCCTGGGACCGAGCCCCACACCGAGCTCTCTGCTTGGCAGGAAGCCTGCTTCCCCCATTCTCTCTGCCTGCCCCTCTGCCTACTTGTGATATCTGTCTGTCAAATAAATAAATAAAATCTTTAAAGAAAAAAAAAGAGGGCACAAAACTTTATGTATAGCATTTCAGCTGCATATACAAAATAGCCTGGGGTGGGGGAAACACCAAAATATTAACAAGTACCTATTAGAGGTGGGAGTACAGGTGATTTAAAATTTTTATTCACTTTTCTTATTTTCTAAATTTTCTACAAGGATCATATATTTTCATATAGCCAGAAATATACTTTTCTAAAAAATATGGAAACTAATACATATTTAATGAATTTAAATATGAATTCAAACACAATAAAATATAACATTAAAAAATCTGAAACCAGGGGCACCTGCGTGGCTCAGTGGGTTAAAGCCTCTGCCTTCGGCTCAGGTCATGGTCTCAGGGTCCTGGGATCGAGCCCCACATCGGGCTTTCTGCTCTGCAGGGAGCCTGCTTCCTCCTCTCTCTCTGCCTGCCTCTCTGCCTACTTGTGATCTCTCTCTCTCTGGCAAATAAATAAATAAAATCTTTAAAAAAAAATCTGAAACCATACAGTATTAAAAATATTAATCATTTTTTACTATTTAGGAAAAATTGCCTGGATTTTCACATATCTGCTGTTCACTACGTGTGAGACTTTGCTACAGACTGAATGTTTGTGTCCCCCCAAAATTCATACACTGAAATCCTAACCTGCAATGTGATGGTATTTGGAGGTGGGGCCTTTGGGAGGTGATTAGGTCATGAGGGCAGAACCCTGGGGAATGTAATTAGTGCCATATATATGTGTGTGTGTATGTGTATGTGTGTGTGTGTGTATCTATCTATATATAAAAGATTATCTATTTATTTATTTTTGAGAGAGAGAGAGAGAGCACACGAGCAGGGGGAGGGGCAGAGAGAGAAGCAGACTCCACACTGAGCAGGGAGGCCAATGTAGGACTCGATCCCAGGACCCTGGGTTCATGACCCGAACTGAAGGCAGATGTTTAATCCACTGAGCCACCCAGGTGCCTGGATTAGTACCTTATAGATGAGATCCCTCAGAGCTGCTGCTAGTATCTGCCATCTGAAGACACAATGAGAAATTTGTGACCCAGAAGAGAACCCTCGCTTGACCATGTTGGTCAGACCCTGTCAGACCCTGGTGTCTGACTTCCAGCCTCTGGGACTGTGAGATACAAATTTATATTGTTTACAAGGCACCTGGACTCTGGCATTTCATTATGGCAGGCCTGAACAGACTACATTTTGAACAAGTGAACAAATTAGCGATTCTGGGCCTCCCACAATTTCAAAGTCTCCTTCTATTCTCATTAATCTACAAATCACATCTGTTAAGTTTAATTTTTAATTTAGAGGTGAAATTTCTTCATTCATTTCTGAACTACCATTCTGAAACTCAATGCATTTTCACATCAATGTATTATTTACATATTATCAGATTTTCAAAATGACAGTGTGGCAGCAGATGTTACTACTTAGTAATTAACTTTTTTTTTTTTTTTCAATTCTTTACTGCAGTAAAAAATGCAAACATACAACTTACCATGTTAGCCATTTTAGAGTTCAGAGGCATTAACTGCATTCACATGGTTCTATGACCATCACCACCATCAACCTGCAGAACTTTTCCATCTTCCCAAACTGAAACTCCCATTAAACAATAGCTCCCCAGGGGCACCTGGGTGGCTCAGTGGGTTAAGCCGCTGCCTTCGGCTCAGGTCATAATCTCAGGGTCCTGGGATCAAGTCCCGCATCGGGCTCTCTGCTCAGCAGGGAGCCTGCTTCCCTCTCTCTCTCTCTGGCTGCCTCTCCATCTACTTGTGATTTCTCTCTGTCAAATTAATAAATAAAATCTTTAAAAACAAACAAACAAACAAACAAAAACAATAGCTCCCCATTTCCCCTCACCTCCCAGTTCCTGGTAACCACCAATCTACTTTCTACCGCCATGATGGACTATTCTAAGTACTTCAACTTTATTCAGTTTTAAGCCCTAAATAAGTCTCTTCTCTCCCTTGGTTGAGAACACTGCTAGTTGCAAAAAGAGTCAACTGAAAAAAAAAATTCCAGTGTTTTTAAAATGGAGATAATATTTACATATAATAAAATGCATACAGATACATACAAATATACACATTTTTATCTATCTTAGGTGAGTGTATATTGATAGGATATTGTCAGCATGTATAAAGTCATGAGACTCGAGTGCCATTTTATTTTGAAGTCACATTACACACCTAAACGAAATAGACAAAGCTATATGCTGTGTTTCCATTAGGTAAAAGGAATTCCTTTGTATGGAAAAGACTGGATAGGAAGACCATGGAAAATAAAAATAGCTTATTTTTAGAGTGGTATAATTTTTGAAATGCAATTTAAAAAATTATCGGTAGGGGTTCCTGGGTATCTCAGTCAGTTAAGCATCTGCCTTGGGCTCAGGTCATGATCTGAGGGTCCTGGGATAGAGCCCCACATCGGGCTCTCTGCTCAGTAGGGAGCCTGCTTCTCCTTCTCCCTCTGCCTGCTGCTCCCCCTGTCCATGCGCTCTGTCAAATAAATAAATAAAATCTTTACAATTTTTTAGAGAAATAAAAAAAAAATTAAAAACCATCCATAGTGCTATCAAGTTGGAGAAAAATAGTTTTGATTGTAAGAGGACGGCAGAAAACAGATACTGAAGTCACAGGTTAATAATTCAGAGGAGAAAGGGCTGATAGTATCTTATATCTTAATGTTTCTAAAAACTCAGCTCTTGGGAAAAGTTTTTCCAAGCCTAACCGGTTTGAATGTTGAGAGCATATGTATTTTTTCCTTCCAAAAATAGACACAAAAATCACTGGGTTTATTTGTAGAAAGGCTGACCCATAAAATGTCCATTATACTTCTGCACATTAGGTACATTTTCCTTGGGTAGCTTGCCCAGGAACAAAAACAAGTGTCAATAGTTTGTTCTTATCAATTCATAATTCTCCATTTCTGTCACACTATGTTCCCATTGATTACACACAGGGATAAAAATAGAAAACTCTGAGATAGTGCTCTGCCAGTTACTCAGATGACTTTCTGAACAAGGAAGTTTTATATGGGTGTAAGAACTTGGCTGGAAATATTAAAAAGGCAGGAAAAGACAGAAGAATCTGCTTCTCATTGGCGTAGAGCCCAGACTGTCTTGCTTATCTGAAATTAAGCCCAAATCCTAAAAATTCTGAATACCTGCTGTCAGCCTCCTGCAAATAGGCCAGGTTTCCCAGAGAATGTTAGCTAGAGTGCTGGCAGAGGTAGGCAACTTGACAGACGCTAGTGAACACCACTTCTTCATGTAGCTATTTTCACGTCCTACCAGCAGCTCACAGAAGTGCTGACAATGGCTTGGGTCAACTCAACAAATACATCTTGGACACTTCCTTTATGCCAGGTGCAAAGTGCAAAAAGCATGGTGGAGAGCCAGTTTCCCTCCAGCCCTTAAGCCCCACTGGCTACCCTTGGGAAAATTGGGAGCAAGGAATATCAAGGTAGACCAGATGCAGTCCACCCTTATGTCTTAGTCTGCAAGGAGGGGGAATCCCAGGAGGGTCCTCCCAGCTCAGTCATGTTTGGTGCTAGGCTGAGCAAAGGAGAGAGAAAAGCTTCTATCCTTTGCCTTTTTGTCTTTGGAAAACATTTCTATTATGTATACCAATTGATTGCATAGAAAAAATATAACACATCGAGTAACATATCTACTACAGCTTTATCAAATCTTTGCATGTTCCCTTAATTGTTTTAGATTTTTAAAAAAGAAATAAAGTAATAACACAGTTGAAACACTAGTAATTTCTTCCCAAATCCATTTCCTTCCTTCTATCCCTATGAGTAACTATTATTCTGAAAGGGGTGCTATCATTCACAAGTATTTTAACTATTAACTACTTTTAGACTATTTTTATACATGTAGGTATTCATAAAAATATTTTTTGATTTTGCTGTTTTTGAAATATATATATATTTATAAAAATGAAATTAAACTGTTATTTATTTCATGGAGATTTGTTTGTTTGTTTGTTTGTTTTTGCTCAGTAGTATGTTTTATATTCAACCATGTTCATCCATATAGCTACAGTTCATGAATATTCCACTCTTCATCTCCAATCTATAGACAACAGGTTGCTTCCAATTGTTTTTGTTATTACAAACGATACTTAAAGATCAATTTCCACATGTCTTATGGTAAGCATGTGCAAAAGTTTCTCTAGGACATATAATCATAAGAATGGAATCACTGAGTCATAATGTTTGTGCATCTTTAGCAGAAAATATCAAAATGTTTTTAAACTTGTCAGTCTCAAAAACAGTGAGTCTAGCTGCTCTACACCTTTGTCAACACTTGGTGGTTTCTGACGTCTTAATTTTGTGCCAATCTGATAGTGGTGACAAAATATCTTCCTATGGTTTTGTGTTGCATGCCCCTGATTATGAAAGAGGTCAATCATCTATTTGTGTCCTGATTGATAATTTCTATTTTAAATGTTTTGTCATTGCATTTTCCTATTTGTGTTGTCTTTTTCTTATTGACTCATAAGAATTCTTTACATATTCTGGATCCTAAACCTCTGTTACTTGAGTTGAAACTATCTTGAGTATGTAGCTTGTCTTTTTACTCTATGGTGTCTTTTTATGAACAGAAGTTATTGATTTTAATGTAGTTAAAGTTATTAATTTTTTTCCTTAAATTTTTTTCTTTGTGTCTCATTTAAGGAATTCTTTCCCAGCCCAAAGTCTACTCATTTTTTTTCTAAATATTTTAAACATTTGCCCTTCGCATTTGAGTCCATTCTAAATTTAACTTTATGATTGGTGTAAGGTAATCATGTTTATTTCTCCCCCATAGATGTTTATTTCTCCCCCATAGATAACCAAAATTTTCAGTACCATCTACTCTTCCCCTACAGATCTATCATACACCAGGCATCCATTTATCTGTAGGTCAGTTTCTGGTCTCTTGATTCTGCCAATGGTCTGATTGTCCATCCCTGTGCCCATACTACATTGTCTTAATTTCTACAGCTTTATCATTAGAGCAATGATGCTTCAGGCTTACTATGGTCCAGCTGCCATCTAGTTTGTCACTTGTCTCAGATTTGTCATTTTTTAAAAACCACATATCATTATTAATAGTTGCATTACAATACGCTGGAATGAGTTTGCAAACCTCCACTTTGTGTTTTAGCTTCTGCCATCTCAAGCCTGTGAGACACAGAGGCAGCGAACAGAATTCTCGCTGTAACTCAGGGTTAAAATTGAAATATAAGCAGCAATAATCTGTATGTCTTTCTCCAACCCTTTCCAGAGTCAAGAGACTTATGAATTCCCTTTCAAGAACAACATGCTGGGCACTTACTGAGCAAATAAGGCAAGGACAGTGAACTCTTTGTGATCTTGGAGTGGTGGAGAATTATTAGATGTCGCTGGCCCCCGATGATTATTTGGTATACCATACAGCAGTGCCAGGCCTGCTGGGCCACCAGTCAGTGGGAAGTGTGGGAAATTCGAGATGAACTTACATGGACTACACACAGGGAATAGAAGCTGAACAGTACTGTAGCAGAGTATACAGAAAGTAGACTGGACGCTCTTGTCCTAGTGATTTTGCCACTCATTTTATGGTGATAATAAACAATTTTTAACGTTGTTTGGTAATTCTTTTGTTTTGTGCAATAAGCTCTTTGACAAAAAAGAGCTTGAGGGAGAAAAAATAAAGTGCATATTTAATAAAAAATTAAATATTTAATTTTAATTTCTTGAGAAAATTTATAATGAATATACACCTTTTACTGGAGAAAGAGGAAGAGCCCTGGAAGAATGTACATCAAGAAAGACCATTTCGGGGGCACCTGGCTGGCTCAGTTGGTTAAGTCGCTGCCTTCAGCGTGGGTCATGATCTCAAGGTCCTGGGATCGAGCCCTATATCATGCTCCCTGCTCAGCAGAGAGCCTGATTCTCCCTCTCCCTCTGCCTGCTGCTCTGCCTACTTGTGCCCTCTCTCTCTGTCTCCCTGTCAAAGAAATAAATAAAATCTTGGGAAAAAAAGAAAGACCATTTCTCTAAGTAGGGAAAATGATCATATTTTTTATGCTCATTTTTCTTGGCTATCATTTCTTTGTTTCTTATACTTCCACAGTAACATATAATAGAAGAAATTTTACTTCTAGATTACCTACTTCAAGAGGTAATTCTTTACTTCAAGACTAAATTTACAATATAAAATAAACTATGTTGAGTTTATTAATCAGATAAGCAAAAACTTGTAAACACGGGGTGCTTGGGTGGCTCAGCTGGTTAAGCCTCTGCCTTCAGCTCAGGTTATGACTCAGGGTCCTGGGAGGGAGCCCCACATCGGGCTCTCTGCTGAGTGGGGATCCTGCTTCCTCCTGTCTTTCTGCCTGCTTCTCTGCCTACTTGTGATCTCTCTGTCAAATAAATAAATAAAATTTAAAAAAAAAAACTTATAAACACAACTCTGTATTATACCAATGGTCCCAGTTATGGGCTCCTTGTCTCCATATCCTTTACCTTGTAACTTAGTAAGCCCCTCTCCCTCTGACTATGGGTTCAGCCATGTAATTTACCCAAGCAGATGGAATGTTAACAGATGTGAACAAGCAGGGACTTGAAAAGCACCTGTGCATTTCTGCTTGCTCTTTTTGTGCACCGAGCTTGTTCACTTTTGAATCTCTGCCCCAGCCTGAGAACTTGCCCCAGCTTGTGCATTTGAGGGACGTAAGAAACAAGTGAAGAAATGCAGAGACCATTCTAGTCCAGATAATAGCCAGCCAACTTCCAACATGTGGGAGAGTCCAGCCAAGGTCAGTACAAGATCAGACAATGAACTCAGCTACCGTGGACTTGTGAGCGGTGAGAGTAAGTCTTCAGGTGGTTTGTCATCAGATTATTGTGCCAATGGATAACTGAAAAGAAAAATGAATAAGCTGTGTAGAGAGGAGAAAATCAAGAGACAAAAAAGGGTTTATATAAATTTTGCCACAGCATCCCCAGACATCATACTACAGAATATTCTATCCCCTTCTCTAAGGATAGGCTGGAATACTTCCTCAGTGAGACTAAATCTTAGTCTGTAACACTTTTATAGGACTTCTTTTTCCAGAAGCTGCACTGAAGTATTCCCATAGCACACAGTTCACCTATTTAAAATGTACAATTTGGTGGGTTTTAGTATATTGCAGAGTTGAGCAACCATTACCACAACTAGCTTTAGAATATTTCATCACTCCAAAAAGAAATCCTGTTAGCAGGATTTTCTTTCTTTCTTTCTTTCTTTTTTTTTTTAAGATTTTATTTGACAGACAGAGATCACAAGTAGGCAGAGAGGCAGGAAGAGAGAGAGGGAGAAGCAGGCTCCCCGCTGAGCAGATAGCCCGACCTGGGGCTCGATCCCAGGACCCTGGGATCATGACCTGAGCCGAAGGCAGAGGCTTAACCCACGAGCCACTCAGGTGCCCCTTTAGCAGCATTTCTTAACAGAAATCTTTTTTTTTTTTTTTTTTGACAGACAGAGATCACAAGTAGACGGAGAGACAAGCAGAGAGAGAGAGAGAAGCAGACTCCCTGCTGAGCAGAGAGGCCGATGCGGGACTCGATCCCAGGACTCTGAGATCATGACCTGAGCCGAAGGTAGAGGCTTAACCCACTGAGCCACCCAGGCGCCCCCAGAAATCTTTTTTTTTTTTTTTTAAAGATTTTATTTATTTATTTGACAGAGAGAGATCACAAATAGGAAGAGAGACAGACAGAGAGAGAGATGAGGAGAAGCAGGCTCCCTGCTGAGCAGAGAGCCCCATGCGGGACTCTATCCCAGGCCCCTGGGATCATGACCTGAGCCAAAGGTAGAGGCTTAACCCACTGAGCCACCCAGGCGCCCCCCCAGAAATCTTTTTTAATAGAAATTTATTTCTTAATAGAAATCTAATTAGCAGCCACTCCCCACTTCCTCCCAAACATCATCTCTAGTTACTGCAGCCCTAGGAAACTTCTTTTTTTTTTTTTTTTTTTAAGATTTTATTTGTTTATTTGACAGACAGAGATCACAGTAGACAGAGAGGCAGGCAGAGAGAGAGGGAAGCAGGCTCCCTGATGAGCAGAAAGCCCGATGTGGGACTGGATCCCTGGACCCTGAGATCATGACCTGAGCCGAAGGCAGCGGCTTAACCCACTGAGCCACCCAGGCGCCCAGCCCTAGGAAACTTCTAATCTACCTTCTGCCTCTCCAGATTTCCTTCTTCTCAATATTTCACATAAATTGAATCAATATGTAGTCCTTTGTGACCAGCTTCACTTAATTAGCATAATGCCTTGGTTCATCCATGTTGTGGTGTATGTCAATACTGCATTCCTTTTTATGGCTGAGTAATATTCCATTGTGTGGATTATACTCTGTTTTACTTATTCATTCATCAGATGACGGATATTGAGTTGTTTCCACATTTTGGATAATATAATATACTAATATATTCTAATTTATATAATATTTACTCTAATACTACATATAGTATACATTATATAGTTATATATTGTTAGGTACTATAATATATACTATGGTATATATTAAACATGTTATTATCATATATGTTGAATATATGTTGAATATATTCTGTATTATACTATAATACAGAATAATGCTTCTATGAACATTCATGTATATTTTTGTGTACAGATGCATTTATTTTACTTTTATTTCTCTTGAGTCTATAAGTAGGAGTGGAATTGCTGTTATATGGTAATGCTATGTTTAACCTTTTGAGTAACTGCCAGACTGCTTTTCCACTGGCTGTACATTTTACATTCCTACCAGCAGTGGATGAGGGTTCTAAGTCCTCCATGTCCTTTTTTTTTTTTTTTTAAGATTTTATTTATTTATTTGACAGAGAGAGAGGGAGAGAGAATGAGAGAGAGAAAGCACAAGTAGGCAGAGAGGCAGGCAGAGGGAAAGGGAGAAGCAGGCTCTCCGCCAAGCAGGGAACCTGATATGGGGCTCAATCACAGGACCCTGGGATCATGACGCGAGCTGAAGGCAGGCCCTCAACTGACTGGGCCACCCAGGTGCCCCTAATTCCTCCAAGTCTTTGGCAACACTTGTTATTGTTTGTCTCATTTATTACAGCCATTCTAATAGGTGTGAAGTGGTATCACTTCGTGATTTTATTTGCATTTCCCTAATAACTAATGATGTTAACACATTTTATGTATTTATTAGTCATTTGAAGTTATTAGTTTTATTAGTTTTACTTGAAGAAATAACAATTCAGACCTTATGCATATTTTATTTTTTTATTTTTAAGATTTATTTATTTATCTTAGGGAGAGAGACATACACAGCACTGGGGGGAGGGGTAAAGGGAGAGGGAGAGGGAGAGAGACTCTTAAGCAGGCTTCACTCTCAGTGCACAGTCTGATGTGGGACTCAGTCCCACCATCCTGAGATCATGACCTGAGCCGAAATCAAGAATCGGACACTCAACCGACTAAGCCACCAAGGCGTCCCCATATGCACATTTTAAAATTAAGTTGTCCTTGGAACAGAATATAGAACCCAGAAATGGATCCTCAAATCTATGGCCAACCAATCTTTGACAAAGTAGGGAAGATTATCCAATGGAGAAAAGACAGTCTCTTCAACAAATGGTGTTGGGAAAATCGGACAGCCACATGCAGAAGAATGAAACTGGACCATTTCCTTACACCATACACAAAATTAGACTCAAGATGAATGAAAGACCTAAATGTGAGACAGGAATCCATCAAAATCCTAGAGGAGAACACAGGCAGCAACCTCTTCAACCTCAGCTGCAGCAACTTCTTGCTAGACACGTCTCCAAAGGCAAGGCAAAGACAGGCAAAACTGAACTATTGTGACTTCATCAAGAAGTTTTTGCAAAGCAAAGCAAAGAGTTGACAAAACCAAAAGAAAACTGACAGAATGGGAGAAGATATTTGCAAATATCTTATCAGATGAAGGGCTAGTATCCAAAATCTATAAAGAATTTATCAAACTCAGCACTCAAAGAACAAATAATCCAATAAAAAAATGGGCAGAGGACATGAGCAGACATTTCTCCAAAGAAGACATCCAAATGGCCAACAGATACATGAAAAAAAGCTCAACATCACTGGGCATCCAGGAAATGCAAATCAAAACCACAATGAAATACCACCTCACACCAGTCAGAATGGCTACAAGTCAGGAAACTACAGATGTTGGTGAGGATGTGGAGAAAGGGGAACCCTCTTACATTGTTGGTGGGAATGTAAGCTGGTGCAGCCACTGTGGAAAACAGTAGCAGGTTCTTCAAAAAGTTAAAAATAGAGCTACCCTACAGCAATTGCACTACTACAGATTTCCCCCAAGATAAAAATGTAATGATCTGGGCGCCTGGGTGGCTCAGTGGGTTAAGCCGCTGCCTTCGGCTCAGGTCATGATCTCAGGGTCCTGGGATCGAGTCCCACATCGGGCTCTCTGCTCAGCAGGGAGCCTGCTTCCCTTCATCTCTCTCTGCCTGCCTCTCTGCCTACTTGTGATCTCTCTCTCTCTCTGTCAAATAAATAAATAAATCTTAAAAAAAAAAAATGTAATGATCTGAAGGGACACCTGCACCCCAATGTTTATAGCAGCAATGTCCACAATAGCCAAACTATGGAAAGAACCCAGATGTCCATCAACAGATGAATGGATAAAGAAGATGTGGTATAGGGGCGCCTGGGTGGCTCAGTGGGTTAAGCCGCTGCCTTCGGCTCAGGTCATGATCCCAGAGTCCTGGGATCGAGTCCCGCATCGAGCTCTCTGCTCAGCAGGGAGCCTGCTTCCCTCTCTCTCTCTCTCTGCCTGCCTCTCTGTCTACTTGTAATCTCTGTCTGTCAAATAAACAAACAAACAAAAAAAGAAGATGTGGTATATATATATGGAATACTATGCAGCCATCAAAAGAGAAATGAAATCTTGCCATTTGCAATGACGTGGAAGGAACTAGAGGGTATTATGCTAAGCGGGTTAAGTCAATCAGAGAAAGATAATTGTCATATGCTCTCACTCACATGTGGAATTTAAGAAACAAAAGAAAGGATCATAGGGGAAGGGAGGGAAAACGGAATGGAAAGAAATCATAGGGGGAAACAAACCATGAGAGACTCTTAACTAGAGGAAACTAACTGAGGGTTGCTAGGAGACAGGGGTGGATGGGGTAACTGGGTGATGAACATTAAGGAGGGCATGGGATGTAATGAGCACTGGGTGTTACAGAAGACTGATAAATCACTGAACTCTACCTCTGAAACTAAATACACTATATGTTATATTAAATGAAATTAAATAAAAATAAATAAAAAATAAGGATGTTCCTTTTCTTCATGTCTCAACTTTTCATCCATATTTATTAATCTCTTTTTTTTCTGCCTTCTGTGTACAAGTCTCAGATTTAGCTTCTAGTTAATCAGTACTTTCTCGGGATGCCTGGGTGGCTCAGTGGGTTAAAGCTTCTGCCTTCGGCTCAGGTCATGGTCTCAGGGTCCTGGGATCGAGCCCTGCATTGGATTCTATGCTCAGCGGGGAGCCTGCTTCCTCCTCTCTCTCTCTGCCTGCCTCTCTACTTCTGATCTGTCAAATAAATAAAAAAAAATCTTTTAAAAAATAATTAGTACTTTCTCTTCAATTGTGTCTAAACTGCTATTTAACCATTTGTTTTAACCTTCTGGGATTACATCTTCCATTTCTAAATTTTTCCTTTTTGTGTTTCCCTACATCCATCTGTTGTTTCTTCAGAAGGTCTTTCCCTTAATCTTAGGGTTTTGATCTCTCCTTTTAAGTCTAAATTAATTTTAAGCATATTCATGTTATATTCTCCTCTACACTATCAGTCTAATATTTCAAGATTTGAGGGCTCTAATCCTTTTGTTTAATGTCTCCTGACTAAGCTCATGGCTGATTTCTTTTTGAATTTTATGCTTTTTTATTATAAAATGTTTTTTTTTAAGATTTTATTTATTTATTTGTAAGAGAGAGAGAGAGAGAGAGTGAGAGCGAGCACAGGCAGACAGAGTGGAAGGCAGAGTCAGAGGGAGAAGCAGGCTCCCTGCGGAGCAAGGAGCCCGATATGGGACTCGATCCCAGGATGCTGGGATCATGACCTGCGCCGAAGGCAGCTGCTCAACCAACTGAGCCACCCAGGGGTCCCTTATAAAACTTTTTTTTGCTTGGGTGACCTGAGGTGAAGGAGCATCCTTCCAGAATGGTTTTACATTTATTTGGTCCTATAAGTGCCTTGGGGTTTTTTTTTTACTGTCCTGGGATCAATCTGCTAATTTCTTAATTTAGGGATTTCTGACTATAAGGGTACTGTTAAGTCAAAGCCAAAGCCAAGGTCCAGGTTTTCAATGTTTCAGTGGAAAAATGGTTTCTTACCCAATGAAGGCACAAAGAAATATATATTTTCTGGTCATTTCCCCATGCTAGAGAAATTTTCTTTTTTTTACTACCCTTTCACTAAGGGTGCTGCCCTCTGAGAGTTCTAGCTTCTCATAGAGATTTCTGTTCCAAGTTACCATCTGGAGCAAGTCTAAGACCATATCCTTTATTCTTGAATATGCCTTAAAAATCTCAGTCCCTGGGGGCGCCTGGTGGCTCAGTGGGTTAAGCCGCTGCCTTCGGCTCAGGTCATGATCTCAGGGTCCTGGGATCGAGTCCCGCGTCGGGCTCTCTGCTCAGCAGGGAGCCTGCTTCCTTCTCTCTCTCTCTCTGCCTGCCTCTCAGTGTACTTGTAATTTCTCTCTGTCAAATAAATAAAATCTTAAAAAAAAAAAAAAATCTCAGTCCCTAGCTTATGGCAACTTCCTCCACCCCTTCCTACCCCCAGAAACTGCAATGGTAGTTGGAGATTTTTCCCTCAGATTTGAGCTCCTGCTTCCTTTCCATTATCTGCAGATTTGTCCTTTTTTGCAAGTTCAGCTGTATATTTAAAGACTTTTCCTTATATCTCATCCAGCAATTCTAAGTATTTGTAATGGGAGACGCTCCACGTTTCCAGAAACACTGCCACCTATTACTTTCTAAATTTTTTAAAAAAGATTTTACTTATTTATTTGACAGACAGAGATCACAAGTAGGCAGAGAGGCAGGCAGAGAGAGAGGAAGGGAAGCAGGCTCCCCAGGACCCTGGGATCTTGACCCAAGCCGAAGGTAGAGGCTTAACCCACTGAGCCACCCAGGTGCCCCCTTTCTAAATTTTTTGAAAAATGTCTTGGGAGCACAATTAACTGTGTGGGAAGGTTGGGGGAGAATGCATACATTGTAATCCAAGGGGGTCATCGGCATATAATGTTGGGGAATTAACTCAAGATGTTTCTATTTTCATATGAATTATATCCTGAAATTGCCCTGTCTGTGTTAAAGGTGTGTGTTGACCCTCTCCCACCATCCCTTTTGAAATTGCACTCACTCACTTTACAGAAAGGAAAGCATACCTGTTACCATTTACTTCCCTGGGCAAAACCCTCCAGACAGCCAGACAAAAGGACAATAGGAAATACTGGTTTCTAGGAAGCATCTTTTAATTACTAATCAAGTCACTAAAACCATTCTTTAAGGCTCTGTATCTTATACTTAATTCTCTTATGGGGGAATAATACCAATTTTTAAAAATGACTCTGCCTCTTCTATCCACACCCCACCATTGTCAAAGGAGGCATCGCATTTTAGGAGGAGTCCCATGAGGGAAGAACAAAGAAAGTGTTGGTGAAAAATATTGAGGGCTATAAGAAACTTTTTAGACATAAGCAATTCTTTTAGGTTACTCTTAATAATCATCCTTAGGACACATCATTAGCTGGAAAGAAAGGCATCTTCACACTGAATAAGCAGGACAAGCTTGTCACATTGACTCTTTTAAATGTAAGTTGAGTGTTTTCTGGTATTACTACTATATGACTTTTGATGAAAAAGTTTGCTTAATTTTAAAAAAATTCCATGTGATTCCATAAAATTAAAATCTATTTTATAAATAATATAGTGAAACATATATTTCATCCAACTAAATGCTTAATATTTTCTATTTTCCTATTAAAAACAGAAAATTAAAGTATATGCTAGTTGCCAGGTCAATGAGTTTTTAGTTTGTACCTTTCTCTTTTATTAAACACACAAGGAAAGTTTGAACATATCGAAAGAGTTAACAGGGCTATTTCTGATTTTTATACATGATTCTTATTCTAAAAGGCCAAAGCATGTATTTCATACATTCCACAATTTTAATAAAAAAAAATGCAGTACCTTTTATCATAATCCTTGCTTACTAAATAACTTATTTATAACTTTAGCAAACATTTTAGTTCATTATTTCAAAATAGTTAACAAAGAAATAGCATATTCTTTTCATCTTGTTTCATAACATAAAACATAAAAGCCAGTTAGAGTAGATCTATATTACTACTACTACTACTACTACTATTATTATTATTATTATTTTAGATAGGGAGAGAATGAAGGTAGGGGCAGAAAGAGAAGGAGAGAGAGAGAATCTCAAACAGGCCCCATACCCAGCACAGTGCCCTATGCCGGGCTCATTCTCACAATCTGAGATTATGACCTGAGCCTAAATCAAGAGTTGGATGCTCAACTGACTGCGCCACCCAGACACCCCAGATCTATCTATATGTATATTTTTTAAGATTTTATTTATTTATTTGACAGAAGTAGGCAGAGAGGCAAGCAGAGAGAGAGGAAGGGAAGCAGGCTCCCCGCTGAGCAGAGAGCCTAATGTGTGGCTCGATCCCAGGACCATGGGATCATGACCTGAGCTGAAGGCAGACGCTTAACCCACTGAGCCACCCAAGCACCCTTAACCACATATTTGTATTGAAAACAAAGTTGGGGGAAAAGAAACTAGATTTTTCTCATAAAGTAAGTTTGATTTACCTGGTGGTTTGACAGAGAGGACTGACTTTATTAAATAAATCAGATTATGTGCCAGTTCCATAAGTTAATCTATCTCCACAGTTTTGACAAAAATATATTTAAATTACCTTATAAAAATAGCATTTTATTAAGAAATATTATATTGGCAAAGATGCTTTGAAATTAATATTACTTCTATTTTTTTTAATTTTATTTATTTATTTGACAGAGAGAGATCACAGTAGACAGAGAGGCAGAGAGAGAGGGAAGCAGGCTCCCTGCTGAGCAGAGAGCCCGATGCGGGACTCGATCCCAGGACCCCGAGATCGTGACCTGAGCGGAACACAGCGGCTTAACCCACTGAGCCACCCAGGCGCCCAATATTACTTCTATTTTCTTAACCCTTATTTGAGAATATTGGGTTAAACGAGATAGTTTTAAGGGAAAGAACAGCGGTCCTGTGCTAAATCTTGGTAAGACCTTTTATATATATTTCCCAGAAGTAGAGGAAGAAGATGGTTCCAGTACTGGGATAACACATTTCTGCAAGTGGTAGTTTTCAATTTTCTGCTTTTGATCGAATATAAGAGGATTAATTAAGTTAAAGTTGATATATTGTTAAAAGTAATTTTTGAGTAGATCCTTCTATGTTATTTTATTTCATTTTATTTTATTTTTGCGTGTATCTTAGGAGCGCAAAGGATAAGTGATAGGACTAAAGGAAAACTCCTTCAGGTCCCAACCATTTATGTTTGAAGAAAGTTTTCCCAGTACTTGCATCTATAAAAATAAAAAACAGGCAAATTTTAAAAAGCCCATTCACCTTGTGAAGAAATGCCTTCCCAATATACTTTTGCTTTTTCTCAATTTATCAAAATTTGTATCATGTTTGTTGTTTCAATCAACTGTAGAAAGCAAATAATTGTCTTGATAAACAACGAGTCAACCAGAAGGAATTTTTTAAACACTTAACAGGAAATTAAAACTTAAGGTTAATTTGTTGTAGAGAAATACAATGATACACTCAATGAAAAAATTTCAAGCACATAATTCCATTGCTTCAAGATAAAATTCTGTGGGGGAATTAGAAATATGTGTTCTAGAAGAAAAAGGGATAATGTGAAATTCCTAGCTGTAGAAGAATCTAAGTATTTTAAAATAGATGCTAGTGAATACTTTCATTCCATCGCATGTGTGGTATTTAGTCTCCATTGAACACATTGGAAAGAGTGAAGAGCAGTTTTATTTTTATTTTTTAAAAGGTTTTGTTTATTTGATAGAGAGAGAGATAGAGAGCACAAGCATGGGGTACAGGTAGTAGGAGAGGGAAAAGTAGACACCCTCCACTCCCTGCCCACCTCCCCCCCCATTCCCCGCCCCCAGAGCAGGGAGCCTGACATGGGACTCCATCCTAGGACCCTGGAATCATGACCTGAGTTGAAGGCAGAGATTTAACCACCCAGGTACCCTTGAACAGTTTTATTTTTAAATGACAGTATATTTAAGGTGCCATAAATGATATCCTTTGTAATTATTTAAACTTATGATGAAAATTTTTATATGTCAACTTAAAAATGTATGAGGGGAGGGGTACCTGGCTGGCTCAGTCTGTAGAGCATGTGACTCTTGATCTTGCGGGGGTGAGTTCAAACCCCACGTTGGGTATACAGATTACTTTTCAAAAAAACCAAAATGGTCAGCTTTAAAAAATGTATGAAGGAATACAGAGTCAAAAAAAATGAACTTAGTGATTATGTCAGTGAAAAGATTTGAAGACCACCATAATAATTCCCAAGTAATGTATGGTATTTCCTGAAGGCCTAGCTGAAAGACTATAGATGTCAATGTACTGTAATCTCTGCCCTCTTATTAAATCAAGGCCACTGGCAAAAGGAACTCCTTGGAAAATATTTGCTGAGAGGCACTTGAATTGAGGTCAATGCAGTTTATTCAAAGGTCATAGCCATAAGTGATATTTTAAGACTCCTCATTGAGGTATGGCTGAAGACTGGAGCCTGGCCCTCAAAGATACCCTTTCGGGGAAAGACAGTCCCTGGTTTAAGTCTTGACTTGGGCCAAGTGGTCAAGACACAGTGTCTAATTATGTCAGCTTCCAGGAATGGTTTGGAAGTGGTAGGCACAAAGGGTTCAATTGTAATTGCGGAGCTATCTTATCAGTATGTGGGGCCTGGGATTTGGGAATTAGGGTATATTACACTCAGGAAAAAGAAGATTTAGGAGGTAATTTGATAGGTGAGTCCACAGGGCTCTATCTCTAGTAAATTCTAAGGATGAAGTAACCATGTTCCAGTTTGCCTGGAAGATATGGTTGTTGTCTATTGTTCTGGCATAACTATTAATAGCACCCTGTGATATTGTGATTTATAATAAGAAATATATGTTTGGTCTTCCTCCCTGCTTCAGTCACAGAGCTCTTAAAACCCTTGAAATTCCTTTCTTTCTTTCTTTTTTTTAAAAGATTTTATTTATTTACTTGACAGAGATCACAAGTAGGCAGAGAGGCAGGCATAGAGAGAGGAGGAATCAGGCTCCCTGAGGAGCATAGAGCCCGATGTGGGGCTTGATCCCAGGACCCTGAGATCATGACCTGAGCCGAAGGCAGAGGCTTAACCCACTGAGCCACTCAGGTGCCCCAAACCCTTGTAATTTCTTAAGTGATAAGAGTGATAGACATGTTGGCCACCTGAGAGGCTTAGTCAGTTAAGTGTGCACAGGTCATTATCTCAGGAACCTGAGATTGAGCCTCCATAGGGCTCCACACTGAAAATAGATTTGCTTAAGATAAAAAAAAGATAAAAAATAGAGAAATAAAAAGAGTGATAAAGATGTCTTTATTCATAATAAACCTTTTTTCAACCACACCTGAGTTTACGTCAGTAAAATGACTTTTGGAAAGTACCTAAGGATTGGGGCTGGTTGCTAGGGGAACCAACCATGTGACTGAAGGGTTGGGACTTTCAGTGTTCTCCTCCCCCTACCTCCTGGGATGGGTCAGGGCTAGAGGTTGAATAATTCCCAATGCTCAATGATTTAATCAACCATGCCTATATAATAAAACCTCCATAAAAACCCAAAAGGAAGGGGTTTGGAGAGCTTCTGTATTGGCAAACATGTGAAGATGCCATGAGAGTGGCTGGGAGAGAGCGGAAGGAAGCTCAGTGCCCCTTCCCAAGTACCTGCCCTATATATCTCTTCCATCTGGCTGTTCCTCAGTTACACCCATTGATAATAAACTGATTATCTCATAAGTAAAATGTTTCTCTGAGTTCTGTGAACCCATCTAGCATATTAATGGAACCTAAGGAGGGGGTCATTGTAACCTCCGATTTATAACCAGTCAGTAGGAAGCCCAGGGGGCAAAATGGGTTTGTGATTAGCATCTAAAGGGGTGGGCAGTCTTGTAGGACTGAGCCCTTAGCCTGAGGGACCTGATGCTATCTCCTGGTAGGTAATACTAGAATTGAGGAAAATTGCAGGATACCCAGCTGGTGTCAGAGAATCAGTGGTGTGGGGAAATACTGGAATACTAGAATTAGGGGTGCAGAATCATTATTTCCTTTCATCTCCAAAGTGTTTCAATTGTACTGTAAATTATATGGAATGTATAATATTATAAATATTTGTTTTCAGTTTATGTCCTTATCTCAATGTGAACCCGTAAGGAAGAGTTGAAGGGCTGACACTAATCTACAGACTACTTTGAGTATCACAATTCTAAGCAGTCAGAATAAGACTTCTAGGAATATATTCTTATTGTGAGTATTTGATGAGTGCTTGTTCAGGCAAACAGTGGTAAAGTATTTAGACCCAAAGTCCTAGATTTAACACTCATGTGGATGAAGGGTAGCTTCCTTGTTGTTCCCTAGACATACACCACACACCTTCAAAATCCAACTAAGAGGAAATGGACTGATGGCAGCTAAGAGGATATGGACTGATGACAAAAAGATCCCAAGGAGGAGGGTATGTGCTATGGTGAGTGCTGTGAAGTGTGTAAGCCTGATGATTCACAGACCTGTACCCCTGGGGCTAATCATATATTATATGTTAATAAAAAATTTAAAAATTATTTTAAAAAAAGATCCCAAGAACACGTGCCTCACTAAGGATGGGCCAACAACATTCATACTGCTCTCTCTGACCATTTCAGGAGCCTCAGTTTACATTTTACATTACTTATAGCAAGTATATCTTAGTTCAATTCTTTAAAGTGTCCATTTCAGTCAATACAACAAACTTCCAAAGTGAAAAGGCTGAGTCCCAACTTAAGAAAGCATCTGCCTAGATGACCACTAGCTTCACCCAACAACCCACTGAAATTCCTAAAGTGACTCAGAAAAATATTGAGACTCAAAGCAACACTGCTTATCTGGGATAATTAAATAGAAAAAAAAAAAAAACCTCAAGTAGATTTATGAAAAGATTCTATAGCACGAAAAAGCAAAACAGCACTCAAGATGTCAAAGAAGGCTACCTTTTGAACAAGATTTACCAAAAGCAATTTCTTTAAAAAGCATCTACTTTATATTTGCAATAAAAATTCAAAAAAGTGCACACACACACACAGAAGAGATAGATGAGACACAAATGAAGATGAAAAGGCGGGGGACGCCTGGGCGGCTCAGTTGGTTAGGCGGCTGCCTTCCGCGCAGGTCATGATCCCAGCGTCCTGGGATCGAGTCCCACATCGGGCTCCTTGCTTGGTGGGGAGCCTGCTTCTCCCTCTGCCTCTGCTTGCCTCTCTGTCTGCCTGTGCTTGCTCTCGCTTCTCTCTCTATGACAAATAAAAAAATAAATAAATTCTTTAAAAAAAAAAAAGATGAAAAGGGGGAACTGGGAGTCAGGTAGAGAAGAGTCAAAGGAAGGTAGATAAGGCAAGGGGCATTTGTAAGGAAACTAAAATGCAGAATCTAAAGCTCCATTAGATACAATAAAAAGCTGAATGGTATGCAGGGCAAACTTGACAAAGTAGAGGAAATGAGAAAGGCATGAGGATGATGAGAGAGGACGTCACAGACTCAAAGGACAAAGAATAAAGATCTGACATGTACATAGTTGTTCCAAAGAAAATATGAGCAGAAAGAAAGAAAGAAAGAAAGAAAGAAAGAAAGAAAGAAAGAAAGAAAATATCAGCTTTTAGGGGGATCAATCCACAAAGGCAAGGGAAAAAAAAAAAAACTACAGGGGAAAGCTGCACTAAACTTTTGGAAGAGGGAGAATAAAAGAGTAGTAAATATTTAGCAGACCGGGGAGAAAGCTGAAAGTAAACCCCATGTACTACTGAGTCTCCAAAATGCTCAGGAGTTGGTTGCAAAAGATGCCAAACGAAGAACTGATTGAAAATTTAAGAAGCAATCCAGATTTCCTCCCTGAGTCTGAGTGGCCAGGTGACTGCCCTCTCCAGCCCCGGCAAAAGACTAAAGGTTTTTCTCTGAACAGAGTAAAAAAGAGAGGATCTCTTCTCTGGGAAACTAAAATACAGCATCAATGCTGAGAAGATTAAGGAATTGCACACTGCATGCCAGCACCCGCTGGTCTCTCCCCTAATCGGGATCGATCTCCAACATAGATGACTTGGTCTTCACCTCCAGGCAATACATGAAAAGCATCTTTTCTGGAGAAATCTGACCAGCTTAGGTCTAAAGAATCGAACTTCAAGGGCACCTGGGTGGCTTAGTCAGTTAAGTGTCTGCCTTTGGCTCAGGTCAGGATCCTAAGGTCCTGGGATAGAGCCCCACATTGGGCTCCCTGCTCAGTGGGGAGTCTGTTTCTCCCTCCACCCTTCCCCGGCTTGTAATCTCTCTCCTTTTCTCACTCTTTCTCTGAAGTAAATAAAATCTTAAAAAAAAAAAAAAAAAAAAAAAAAAAAAAAAAAGTAGAGTTAAAAAAAAAAGAAACAAAGTTCAGAGGTTTACCCTATAGCAGTGCTCACAGTCAACCAATCCTATTTAAGCACTCAGTTTCTAGTCATCTATTCAAATCCCCAGCCTTAAATCTGAATACACAGCCAAGGATTGTCAGATTAGTTAAGGAAAGTCTTGATAGGAGACAAAAAGACCAAGTCAGCCAAATAAATAGAAAAGGGCAGCTTGATGGAAGAGAGACCATGTAAGGAAAACAAACAAAAAAAAGTCATTAATCCTGAAGGGGATATTATATTCGTGAAATAAGAACAGAATCATATAAAAAGAAATGACTGAAGAATAATTTCCTGAAATTAAAAATATGATAAATATTTCGAATATTCAGTAGAAGAATTGGAAGATAAAGGTGAGAAAGAGTCTACCCAATAAACAAAAAACGTGTTTTTTTTTTTAAACAGAGAGAGGGAAAATAGAAGAGAAAAGTCCCAAAGAAAAATTAGAAGAAAACAGATGGGTAAGGATCATCAGTGAGATAATTTAAGAAAAATTTCCAGAACTGCAGGATCTGTATTTCTAGGATAATACTGGGGACAAATAGAATATCCTATAAACAGAGAGAGAGAGAGAAAAAAAAAAAGAGAGAGAGAGAAAGATTCACATACAAAGAGTCCATTATCAGAATGACTTTATACTGCCTAAGAATAACTCTGAAAGCTAGAAGATAATAGAGCAATGCCTTAAAAATTCTGCAAAAAATTATTTCTATTCTAGAATTGTATACTAACCAAATAATCAAGTATTAGAGTAGAATAAAAACATGTCAGACATGGTATTTTTCCAAAAATTTTCCTTCTGTACACTCTTCTAGAGAAGGTACTGAGGATAATTCTTATCAAACTAAGAGGGTTATTCTTAACAAAATAAGAAAGATGGGATACAGAAAACAGAGGTTCCAACATAGGAGGAGGGAAAGATGATGGTGAAGGGAAATCATAGGACGTCAGCTGTGTATAGTAGCTGTGTAGTCAGAAGACTCCTAGAAAGATTTGTATAGAAAGATGGGACTGAGGGGCACCTGGGTGGCTCATTCGGTTAAGTGTCTGCCTTCAGCTCATGTCATGATTTCAGGGTCCTGGGATCTAGCCCCAAATCGGGCTCCCTGCCAAGTGGAGAGTCTGCTTCTCCCTTTCCTGTTCCACCCGCTTGTGCATTCTCTCTCTCTGTCAAATAAATGAATAAAATCTAAATAAATAAATACATAAATAAATAAAAGAAACTATTGTGTAGACCCACCCTTGTAAGTTTTGAATTTTAAGGGTAAAGAATCCCACAGTAAAATTTACTACAAAGGAACAAAAATAGGGAAGGTTTTAGACTTTTCCTCAAAAATAAATATTAGAGGACACTGGGGAAATTTCTAAAGATTTGAAGGAAAAAAAATACATCCAGGAATTCTGTAATTAACCAGTATATCTTCTCTTTAACTTGTAAAGGCAACAAAGACACATTCACACAGATATGTTTTAGAGGCATATCATTCTATCTTTGTAGAAACAAACTGCTTGATGATATATTCCACCTGTTTGAGAGAAGACCCCCAAAATTCAAAGATCATTGTATAAAAGAACTCTCTAGAGGCATTGAAATAAGGCAAACAAAGAACTTAATCAGTATATTTTTATAATTCAAATGTGAAAAATTATTATTGAAAGAAAAAAACAATTTCATAATAGTAACAGCTAACATAAAGTTATAGGATCTAGTCTAAATGCTAGTCTAAGCTCTTAAAAACAAAACAAGAAGACAAAAGAGTAAACAGGACATTAAATAAGCTTGGGACAAAGAGGGACTAAACGTTGTAAAATGTAGTTAGAGTATTTATTTATTTATTGTAATTAGAATTCTAAAGAATGGGTAGAGAAAAGTGAAAACTTCTGCGACATGTGAAATCTATATTGATCTATATTGACTGAGTGAAAGTCTTAGCTTTAAATGGTTTTACTTTGAAATAAGAAAAAAGCAAATCAACCAAATATCTGTCTGAATAATTAGAACCATAACAAAATAAAGCAAAGTGAAGCCAAAGGAAAAACAAAATATAAATAAAGGCAGAAAATAATGAATTAGAAAAATCTCCAAAGTTTTTAAAAACCTAATAGCAGTTTCTTTGAAAATACAGACAACAGTTGGTCTGGCCAAATTAAATGGGAGAAAAAAATAAGTACACAAAATTAGAAAGGGAAATGGATATAATAACGGAGAGAATATTTTTATACTCATGAAAGAATGAAAAATACAAATGAATGAAAATAAACCACTGGCTCCCCAGCACTATTTTATGTGCTGAGGATATTGTGGTTAATGAGATAAAACTTCTGTCATCAAATTTTACATTTATTTGATTAATGTTTATATCCTAACCATCTTCTTGCCTACTCTACCCAAGCTAAACTGAAAAATTTATGATTTTTTGGAAAAATGTATGATTTTTAAAATCTGTAAGTCTCATGTCTATTTTTGCTTATTATTCTAATCATTTGAAAAATTTTCAATGCCTCTTAGAGGTCCTTGCACATAGGACAGGCTGTAATGCAGTATATTCTTTATAAACTAAAACTATAACACAGACGTTCGTTGGTAATATACATGCACACTGAAAATGATAGGAAGGATATCCTTCTAACTGTTGTGGGGTTTTCTAGTGAATAATAAGATCAATTATTTTTATTTCCTTTTTTCTGCTTTTCTATATTTCCAAATTTTACAAAATGATTATGTATTATCATAACTAGAAAAATAGTTTTAAAAATAAGTCATCAAAAAAAAAAAAAAAAAGTGCCCAGGGGTACCTGGGAGGCTCAGTAGGTTAAACATCTGCCTTTGGCTTAGTTCATGATCCCACGAGTCCTGGGATCGAGCCCCGCATTGGGCTCCCTGCCCCTGGGGAAGCCTGCTTCTCCCTCTCCCTGCTTATGTTCCCTTTCTCATGCGCTCTCTCTCTGTGTCAAATAAATAAATAAACAAAATCTTAAAAAAAAAAAAAAAAGGCCCAAAGACCAAATTGGGAAAAAGGGCTTTCCATTTATGTGATAATGGTTTTAATTAATGTTATTAGTACATAAAGAGTTGAACATCCAACGTAAAGTAGTCACACAAGTACTCTATCACATCACCCTAGTCTAATTATCCGTATTGCATTCATCACTATCTAACATTTTCCTTGACTTGTTTGCTTATTTATTGTGTTGTCCTCACCCAGACCCCAGTGTAAACTCTCTTACAAGGAGAAACCTTGTTTATTCTGTTCCATATCTTCCCTGTGCCACTCTTTATCTGGTTTACCTCTTGGTTCTTTGAAGAAGCAAGACCAAAACAAAGAAGCAAGACCAAAAACCGCAGGCACCAAGGTCAAAGAAATCGTGTAACGCTAGCACAGTTTTGGCATGTGACAGGTATTTAACTAAATAACTAATGAATGAAGTAATGAGCATGATGTTAAAGAAAAAAATTTTCATGACACTTGCCAAAGACAGGAAAATTTTATTTAAAAAGAACTATTGCAGTTGCAATGAGGGTTTTGTACTAGGGGAGAAGGATGGAGCTCAAGTCCAAATACAACCAGGATGGTAGGAGATTTATAGCCAAGGGTGGGGGTCAGTGAAGAGAGAATTCCTGAGAGGAGAAACATCAAGCTAGGGGGATTCTTGCTAGATTTACTCAGTAGGATTCTCACTGAAGGCAGGCCAAGGAGATAACATATGGAGAGTTGGGGGTATGAGATATTTGATCAGATATCAAAAAGTGATCAGGTATCAAGGGTGGAGGATTTTTGCTAAACTGACTCAGCAGGATTCTTGCTAAGACCAGATTAAGTGGACCAAGCACAGAGCCCAAGGTGAAGATCTAGTCCAAAAGAGGACTCAGAGGAGACTGGCTCAAGTTTGACTCAGGAGAGAGTCCCTGTCAATAAAAAGTACCCAAGCTCACTAAGTTAAACAATGGCAATTTAAAACCATGAGCACCATCTCTACCTCTCAAATGGGATGGATTTCTCTTTTAACTGTACAAATTCAGAGTTTTTTGTTTGCTTGTTTGTTTTTTAGAAAGAGAGAACACACACAAGGAGGGAGGGGCCGAGGAAGAAAAACTTAAGCAGGCTCCACACTGAGCACACCAGAGCCATTCTTACAACCCTGAGATCATGACCTGAGCTAAAATCAAGAGTTGGACGCTTAACCGGCTGACCCACCCAGGTGCCCAGATTGAATGTCTTAAGACCAAAAGCTCCTTGAGAACAAAGAGTATATCTATTTTGTTCATTGCAATAAAAATTTCTGGTGTGTAACCCATGGTAGATGTTTAATAAATATGTTAACTGAATCAAGAGTGGAGAGCAAATCAGTTTAACTTTCCTGGAGGAAACAATTAAATATATACATGTAAATAACATACATGTAAATGTAATGTAAATATACATAATGCATATCTAAAGCAGTAGCATTTTAAAATGAAACAATAAAATATTCAGCAGTAAAGAACTGATTATTAAGTATCCATTAAAAATAATGTTTCTAGAGAATATATAATGAAGTGGGAAATTATTAAATGAAAAAAACATTAAAGAATGTACCAAATATGCAATGGGATCTACTATAGTAAAAACAGAAAAACAAAACAAAAAACCCCTGTATTTATATCCTGAAAAAAATGCTAAAAGTAAATTGATCAAAATAGCTGAAATAAATGGAAAGATATTCCATGCTCATGGATTGGAAGAATTAATATTGGTGAAAATGTCTGTACTACCCAAAGCAATCTACAGACTTAGTGCAATCCCTAACAAACCACCAATGGCATATTTCACAAAAGCAGAGCAAAAAAAATCCCAGCATTTGTATGGAACCATAAAAGACCCCAAATAGCCAAAGCACTCTTGAGAAAGAAGCATAATGCTCCCTAATTTCAAACTATGTCACAAAGCTATCCTAATTAAAACAGTATGGTACTCAGCCAAAACAAATGTATCAATGGAACAGAACAGGAACCTCAGAAATAAACCCCTGCAAATATGGTCAATTAGTTGAAGACAAAGAAGCCAAGAGCATGCAAAGGGAAAAAAAATAGTCTCTTTAATAAATGATGTTGGGAAAACTGGACAGCCATGTGCATAAGAATAAAACTGGGCCAGTATCTTGCATTGTACACAAAAATCACCTCAAAATGAATTAAAGACTAGAACCTGAAACCATAAAACTATAAGAAAACATTGGTAGTAAGCTCCATGACATAAGTCTTGGAGATGATTTTTTGAAACCTGACACCAAAAGCAACAAGAACAAACATAAACACCAAACTGAAAAGCTTCTGCACAGCAAAGAAAACCATCAAGAGGATGAAAAGGCAACCTACTGAATGGGTAAAATATTTCTAAATAACATGTCTGATACTGGACTAATATCTGAAACATAACTCATATTACTCAACAGCAAAAAAACCCTCGAACAATCCAGTTAAAAGATGGGCAGAAGATGTGAACAGATACTTTTCCAAACAAACAAACAAAAATATACAGATGACCAATAGGTACATAATAAGATGCTTTATATTATTACTCTTAGGGAAATGCCAATCACAACCATGAGACATCACTATTAGAACGTCTAGTATCAAAAAGACAAGAAATAAGAAATGTGGGTGAGGGTGTGGAGAAAAGGGAACTCTTGTGACCTGCTAGTGGGAATGTAAACTGGTGTAGACACTATGGAAAATAGTATGCTGGTTCCTCAAAAAAATTAAAAATAAAAATACCATATGATCCAGCAATTTAACCTCTCGTATTTATCTAAAGGTGAGAAAGCCACTAACTCAAACAGATATCTACATCCCCATGTTCATTACAGCATTATTTACAATAGCCAAGATATGGAAACAAGCTAAGTATCCATCAGTGGATGACTGGGTAAAGGAATTGTGGTATATATATATACAATGGAATTCAGTCATAGAAAAGAATGAGATCTTGTCTTTTGTAACAACATGGATGGATCTAGAAGGCATCACACTAAGTGCAGTAAGTCAGACAAAGTCAAATACCATATGATCTCTCTTACATGTATAATCTAAAAAATATATATATATTAAGCTTCTAGGTACAGAGAACAGATTGATGGGTGCCAGAGACAGGCGGTATTTTTTTTTACCTGTTTGTTTAAATAAACTGAATTTTTAAAAAAAGGACTGAGGGCACTTAGGTGGCTCACTTGGTTAGGCTGAACTTCATGAAAATGGTCAATGCTAAAAAAAAAAAAAAAAAAAAAAAAAGGTCAATAGCCATTACCTCTGAGTGATTTTTGTTCTGAGTTGACTTTTATCCTTTATACTACATTCAATGATTACGTAATTTCTAACCAGAAAACAAAAACAGTACATATTCTTGTTAGAGAAGGAAAATGGTTGTTATAATTTCCCTTCTGCTAAACAGTGATTCTCAAGCTTGAATATGAATCAGAATTACCTGGATGGTTGGTAAAAGGGGCTTGCGGGCCCGCCCCTACCTAAATATGTTCTAGATTTTTTTACTACGATTGTGCTTTTCTTCTCATTTTAACTTTCCTCTGTTGTTTGAGACACTTAATTTTACAGGATATTTTAAATTCCTTGGAAGGATTATATTTTATTCATTTTTATCCCTCGGCTGTCTTTTTAAGCACTAACTAAAGAATTGCTGCAAATGAAAACTGTATCCCTGTGTACCATTATTTTAGTGTTGGAGAAAATACAACTATGATAAATATGTCAATATACCTTAGAAGAGCAGGAAAAGTATTTAAATTTAAAAAAGTTTTTTTATTTTTATTTTTTTAATTTTTTTTTTTAAGATTATTTTTATTTTTATTTATTTGACAGAACACAAGTAGGCAGAGAGGCAGGCAGAGAGAGAGGAGGAAGCAGGCTCCCTGCTGAGCAGAGAGCCCGATGCAGGACTCGATCCCAGGACCCTGAGATCATGACCTGAGCCGAAGGCAGCGGCTTAACCCACTGAGCCACCCAGGCGCCCTAAAAAAGTTTTTTTTAAATTAAACCAAAAGTGAAGAAAAAAGTATATGGCTTTTCCCCTTAAGTGATACTTTTGGTTAGTTCACTATTTAGTGAACAAATAGTTAATGAGCTGAGTGCAGCCTGGTAATCTGTATTTCTAATAAATTCCATTGGACTAAAAAGTGGCAGTATAGAATGGCCACATGGTGTAGTGAAAATGACGAGGGTTTTGAGGTCAGTCAGGTTTTGATTCTGCCTCCGCCCTTTCCAAGCTCTGTGTAGCAATAGTTGACATACATTAATGCTGCTTGGTCTGTTTCTGGATTGACAAATTTAAGAGTAATGTGCCCCTCAGAGGTGTATTGTGAAGACTGAATGATATGATTAAATATCCAACAAAGTGTGGGCCTTAGTTAAGGTAGCTAATTAATGTTGGTCCTCTTCCCTTTGATTTCCTCTAAGGATGCACCACACATTGCCGTAACTGGGTTTATTGTGACATGAGTTCGCCACACGACAAGGCCATTTTCTCCTAACCTAACAAATCATGCACATCCCTCTGCTACTAACAAAATTTTTACGCTTTACCTATGAAATTGGGGAAAACAATAAAACAGTATTTACTTTAATAGGTAAGAGTATCTACTTTGCAGAGATGCATACAGGTGGATTAAACAAGATATTATGTTATGTGCTTAATACAGTAACTGGCATATGGAAAATATACATTAAATGTCACTTTCTTTTCCCCTTCTCTCTCTCTCTCTCTCTCTTTTTTTTTTTTTAGGTGGGGGAAGATGAGCAAAGGGAAAAAGAGAATCTTAAGCAGGCTCCATGCCGAGCGCAGAGCCCCACCTCACAACTCATAACCTGAGCCCAAATCAAGAGTCAGCAGCTTAACATACTGAGCCATCCAGGTGCCCTCCCCTTCTCTTTTATTAGGTATTTATCCACAGTATCTCCTAGACTAAATCCAAAAGCTTACCTAGTTCAGAATACTTAAAATCAATTTTTCTACCTTAATCAGATTTCTCTCTTCTATGTCACATTTTAATTTGAAGTCAATAATTTGCCTTATTTAAGTACTGGTAAGGACACATACTATATATACTACTGGACTGAATGCTCAAAGAGGTAAGTAGAAGACTGTTCGCTGACTTTGAGTACTTGAGGTGACAATATACAAGAAAAGTTGAATAAGAACGAGATGAAGGGTGGGACAAATTACACAGAAAGTAAGTGTGGTAGGAGTTTTGGGTTTATGGTGGCTGATCTGTGATTATTTTGCACTCAGGAACAAGAAAATTATTATATATTTTTAATTTTTATTTATTTGAGAGAGAGAGAATGAGAGAGAGCATGAGGAGGGTTGTAGGGAGCAGCAGATTCCTTGCCTGACAGGGAGCCCGCAGCAGGACTCAATCCCAGGACTCTAGGATCATGACCTAAGCCAAAGGCAAGTTGCTTAACCAACTGAGCCACCCAGGCGCCCCAAGAAAATTATTAAGAGTTGTAAGAGAGCACTGGTTTTATGGCTGAGAAAATAGGTTCAGAAACCTAAGGGGCTTAGGGCAGAGCAATGGAGTAGCAGAGATTTCTGTCTCCTGGTCCCCTACTGCTTGCAGATATGTTTTTAACTGTTTTCTAGTACTTTAATCAGTTTGTATTTGTTCTTTTTTTTTTTTTTTTAATTTTTAAAGATTTTATTTATTTATTTGACAGAGAGAGATCACAAGTAGGCAGAGAGGCAGGCAGAGAGAGAGAGGAGGAAGCAGGCTCACTGCTGAGCAGAGAGCCCGATGTGGGACTCGATCCCAGGACCCTGAGATCATGACCTGAGCCGAAGGCAGCGGCTTAACCCACTGAGCCACCCAGGCGCCCCTGTATTTGTTCTTTGAGAGTAGACAATTCAGTGTAGCTAGTTAAACACTGGGCTTTAAAGCCAAAGAGTCTGGGTTTAAGGGCTGTCTTTGCTAGTCACTATCTGTGTGACTTTGAGCAACTCATTTACCTCTATGCTTCAGAGCCCTCATCTAAAAAATGAGGTACAATTAATATTAGCTTATTTCATAGGGCTGTTATGAGGAACAAGTAATGACTATATGTAAAGGATCAAAAACTGGAGCTTTGTCATTATAATTGTTATTAATTTCTGAAAGAATGGAAAGCAAGAAACCCAGTGTTCTAATGTTTTTTCTCTTTTGCTTCTTTATAAAGAAACCTCCTCAAAGCATCACGTGGATGCTTGTTAGCTGCCTTAATCCTATCAGATAAAAACAAGTTTTTGTTCCTCAGAAGTGAGACTTGGGATTTGCATAAGCCTGGTCTAGTCTGGTAACCGGAATGTCTAGAGAAGTAAAACCTGAGATCGGAACAGATTCTGGGACCCAACAGAACCTCTTCAAAAAAATCAGTCAAGATCAATAGATGTAGTTAAAGATGGAGGTCAATGAATCTAATTCCAAATGAACTTTCCCGTCTATTTTCAAGTCTATTCCAAACTTCCTCAAGACAAAATCTAGCCTTTTAAGGAAAGTGCAGAGAACATGCCTCTGTGGGCTTTCTTTGAGGGAAGGTTCTGGCAGGTGCTGCATTCCACCCTGGAGGTGGCTGCATGAATTCGTGAACTGAGGTGACAACATTGACTCCCTCTGGAAGAAAAAATGCTGTCTCTACATAGGAAGCTTAACTACAAAGGCACTACTTGAAAAAAGGAGGGGGAGGGGAAGAAGGAGGAGGAGGAGGATGGGGGAGGGGAAGGGGAGGAGGAGGAAAGGAGAAGGAAGAGAGGAGGACGGAAAAGAGGAAGGAGAAGCGGCAGTCACCGCTCGCTCAGTTCAACATTAAGATTAGAGAAGGCAAGAACCTTTTTTTCCCCCCCATTCCCCCCCGCCCCTGGAATACCTCTTCGTCCTCTCCTCAAATGCCTATTGAAAAAGTTCTGGGATGAATTACAAGCCAAGAGTGCTGTCGCAGAATTAGGCAGAGCGGGTGGAGGTGAGAAATAACCTATATTCGGGTGGTTAGAAAAATCATGGATTTTTTGGGAAGCGGGGGCAGGGATTTGGAACTACTTTCAGCATCATCCATTAGGAAATCTAGGGAAGGAGAAGGGTACTAACCGGCCTTCCAAATCTTCTAAATTTGGCAGATGAAAATCACGTTGTCCACCTAGTGGACTTGGGCACTCAGGCGATATCTGTATGTTAAACATCAAGGAGGAAATCTTGAAGTGAAAAAGAAATAACAGAAGATCAGCCTTGGGTTCTTGTGTGAGGGAAGATCTGTGAAGGTCAGGCCCACCCACACATCAGCAAAGGTGGAAGAATTTAGCGTCACTGTCAGCAGCCCAGCCCCGAAGTTTGGGATCAGAGCCAGCGATTTGGATCTGCTGGTACCCTAGAATTTGCCCTGCACACTCCCCTTAAGTTTCTCGGTTTGAGTCTCGCCTATAGATTCTCAGACGAAACACTGTCTTGTTAAGCTTTCTCACAGCGCCTAGCTCAGAGCTGACCGCTGAGCAGTTCTCAATAACAACTGGAGCAAAAACAGCTTTTGAGGTTGCGGGCAGAAGGGCACAGATTTCATTTCGGGTTGGCGTTCGGGTGTGGCCTTGTACCAACTGCCAGTGAAATTCTCCCGATCACCCCGTCTTCCACTTTCTGCCCAGGTGACGTCGGTGAGCCCCGCAGGACAGGCTAGGGGCTAAGAGGTTAAGCCGCGTCCTTCAGGTGTCAGCCTCGATCCTTTTGGAAACAACAACCCCCAGAATCCCTTGTGCAGGGAGGTCAAGCCGCAAATAAGATGGCCTCAAAAGGGTGGAACATGCAGCAGTTTCCGAGTCCCTGGCAGTCTCTCTACCGGATGTGTTTAAATAACCGAATCCCCACAAATGCACCACCCCACTAACCACCTTAGAGGCCAAGGAGGCCACCGCAGCCACCTCGCCCGCTCCTTCAGGGGCATCCTGGGAGTTGTAGTCCAGCCGCTGGGTTTCACCGAACTACCTTTCCCATGGTGCCATGCGGACCGGGCGATAAAAGTTCTTTTCCAAAACTCTTTCCACACTGAGAACCCCCCCCTCCCGGGTCCCCTTCTCTCCAACGACTCCTTTTCGTTTGTCGCGACTGAGCGGCAGCAACAGGAGGGCTTCGGCCCGTCGCCGCGGCGTCCCGAGAGGCACTTCCGGCGGCGGTTCACTTCCTGGTTGGGTGGATGGAGCCGGGCGGGAGCGCGCGCGGGGGAGGGGCGGCGGGTCAGTCTCCGCTGGGCGCTCCGGGGATCAGCTGGCTGGCGGGCGGGCGCCGAACGCGGCCCCGGCTCTCGCTGCAGCGCCGCCTCTTCTCCGCGTCGCAGGCCGGCCCGGCGGCCGTGACAATGTTGCAGGGCTGGTAGCTGGGAGCCAGCCGCCGAGCCGTCTCAAGTGGGTGCCGCCGGGATGCTGCCTTTTGGGGCGGCGGGGAGACCCGGGAGGAGGGGGAGGCAGTGCCGGGCTCGGTCGGCGCTGGCCGAGGCGGCCGAATCCTTCCTTTTTCCGAGCCGCGGGCACAGGGGTCCCGGGCTCTGCCGGGTTTTCAGCCCCAGGGTTTTTCTTGCTAGGTAAATGCACGGAGCGTTTCCCCGGGATGATGGCTTTCGCTCTCTCTAGGACTCAGCGGTTGAATTCGTAAGTGTGTTACTGATTCATCCTCTCTCTCTTCTGTCATCACAGGTTTAAACTTACACGAATCGCTCTCTTGAGGAGGAGGGGACCGCGGCGCGATTGACACGCATATTCCTATAGGCATCCTCCCTCAGCCCCCACCCCCACGGCCGGATTCGGGTGGCTCCTCTCCGAGCTGAAATCTGAGAAGAAATCCTTGGATCTCTTGTTTTCTTTTAAAAAAAAAAAAAAAAAAAAAAAATTCCAGAAACCGTCGGTATTTTGCTTTACTGCTTCCTATTCGCAAGATGAAGAAGTTTTTCGACTCCCGGCGAGAGCAGGGCGGCTCTGGCCTGGGCTCCGGCTCCAGCGGAGGTGGGGGCAGCACCTCGGGCCTGGGCAGTGGCTACATCGGAAGGGTCTTTGGCATTGGGCGACAGCAGGTCACTGTGGACGAGGTGTTGGCGGAAGGTATGATGGGACTCTTGCAGTGTGCGGTGAATTAAAATCTTATGCTGATGCAGCAAGACTGGTTTCTAGTTGTTCAGTGTATGAATGGGTTTTGACCAATTGACCCTCCCTTCCCCCTCCCCTTGCTCAGTGAATCATTGTCCTTGAGAAATTTAAAACTGAGATTTGGAAGTGACAGGGCTTGTGGGGTGGAAGAACGTTGCTGGAAATTGTTTACCTCGGTGGCCTTTCATTTTATTTCTTTAAAAATTGGCAAGCCAATTCTTGTCTGCCTCAGTGAATTATAAGGATCAGATGAGAAAACGTATGTGTGAAAGTGTAAAGCTTCACATCAAAGAGGGTGCTGGGCTTGTCATCTTTCTTAAACTTGAAATTGTGATGTGAGGGCTGAAGGGTGGAGGTGGAGTAGCTTTAAGAAGAGAGAGGGGTTTCTCCTTCTACCCAACTTTCCCACTCCCAGGAGCAGGCATTGGAGGAAGAGAGGATTTTCAGAGAATGGGAATATGTTTTTCTAAGAGCCAAGGCTCTTAGTGGATTTGACTAGTTTTGTTTCCTGACCGAACTATAATCAGGTCCCCAGGATGTAGCCAAGATAACAGAAATTACACGAGATGAATGTGGTTATTTTGAAACCGGTCTACTAGGCCCCTCTGCCTCCTGTTTTAGTTTTTATTTTTATTTTTTAGCCGAAAGAATTACTTGAGAGTGGCATCTGATTTTTGTTTTTCCTCAATTGGAAAAGATATTTAGATCTGCTGTGTAAATTCTCTCCATGTGTGTTCATTTGTGTATCTATAGATATGTAAATATATATTTTTATCCCCCAGGCTTTCTGGAAATCTTTGCCTGTATCTTTTGGTAACCTTAACCTCGACCTTCATAATTATGCCAGACTCCTACTTTTCACAGCCCATTGCCTGCCTTGTGTGCTTTTATTTTTAATAAAAGCAGCAGTTTCCTAGGGATGAAGCTATTCAAACTAATTGGATGGGGTCAACCTACTGTAGGTTGTGTTATTGCTGAGAGGGGATGGGGGGGGAAGGGAGAGGCTTCTGTTAGGTCAACATGGTGGTTTTGGGGTGGACAGTTTATAAGTTGGAGAAGGAGCCTTTTTTTTTTTTTTTTTTTTTAAAGATTTTATTTATTTATTTGTCATAGAGAGAGAAGCGAGAGAAAGCACAGGCAGACAGAGTGGCAGGCAGAGGCAGAGGGAGAAGCAGGCTCCCCACCAAGCAAGGAGCCTGATGTGGGACTCGATCCTAGGACGCTGGGATCATGACCTGAGCCGAAGGCAGCCGCTTAACCAACTGAGCCACCCAGGCGTCCCGAGAAGGAGCCTTTTTGCAAGCTCAGGTTGAAGCAAAGGTCCTAACCTGGGCCTGGGAGATGCCTGTCATGGTGATTGTTGCAGGCATGTGGGTTGAGATGAAGCAGCAGCTGTCTTTGGCTCTCAGCTTGTCCAAGTACTGGGTTCAACTTGGGCCCATTTTTCTGGGGTTAAGGTGAAAGCCTTTACTTTAAAAACGCTTAACAAAAAAAATATCTGACAATTAATGTCCTTGTGAAATTCTTGCTGTTTTCCATTCTTAGCACTGCTCTAGCTGGACTTAATCCGGGGCCTGAGTCACTGTCCCTCTGGATCTTTCCTTGTGGGCTTTGGTGCAGGATGGGAGATGATTCTGTGCCTGCTGCCAGATCTGCACCCTTGAGTCTGATCTGTGTCTTTCATCCCTGTGCCAAAGCCCTTAACTGCAGTGGGATGGAGAAATGGAGAAGTATGTGAGAGAGAAATCAGGAGGAATGAAGGGGCACAGAGCTCTTTCCTTCTCTTTGAATGGCTTCTGCTGACCCTATAGCCCAGGAGCATTTTGTTCAGCTGGAATATTGTCTCATTGTAGTTGGTGCTACCCTAAGCAGTGCCTGTTCTCAGGGACTGAATGATGGTGAGAGAAAAGGCAAAGTTGGTCTTTGTTATCTCGGCTATCTTCCTCTTCCCTGGAATTCATCCCTGAGAACTGCACATCATGCATTGTGATGTTTTTATATGGAATTAAGGACTTGCAGCTCTGCATTCGTTTATTCATTCATCAAGCAGTTGTAGCATATTTATGATGTGCCAGGCACAGTGCTAGGCCCTGGGGATATGACGTAAAACTAGATGCTATAGTTTACAGACTATGCTGAGAGATGGAAAACAGCCTGTTAGAATAGAGTGATATGTGCTGTCGTGGAGACAAGCTTAGGGTGCAGTGGCCCTTAGTTTTAGAGATCCAAGAATTGCTTTCTGCGGGAAGTGACTGACCAGAGAATGAGTAGGAGTTATGCAGGTGTGGAGATAGCATGGACCAAGACTCAGAGCAGCAAGAGAGAGTCTCCTGTAAAACTGGGTCTGGTGATACTGCTGTCTTTATATTCTTTGACTATAAGTGAGTTTGAATTTGTGGCTCTTAGAGGTATATAGCTATGTAGGAGCCTGTATATGAATTATTTATGTAGCATTTACTAAATAAAGGTACCACTACTAAATAAAGGTACTACTAAGTTCTGAGAGGCATAATAGGGAGATCTAAAGGGTGATGCCTGCCTTAAAGGAACTGCCAGTGCATTTGATAAGACGAAGGTACATATTCACACGTACAGTATACCATGGTTACCAGCACTGGCTCTATACAGTCAGGCAGATCGGGGTTCGAATTCTGCATCTGTCCTTTCCTAGCTGTGAAACCTTGGATAAGACATTTCAAATCTCTCCTGAGATTCTCCTGTTTCTCTGTGGCAGTGGTTCTTAAAGCATGGAGTCCTGGATCAGGAGCATCAGCATCATAGGGAAGCTCGTTAGAGATGCAAATTAGGCCTCACCCTGTAAACCACAAGGGTGGGGCTTGAGCAGATTTCTGGAGAGATTCTGATGAAAGCTAAAGATCGAGAACCCCTCTCCTTTGGCGTGGTCACAAAGATCGAATGAGGCAATGAATGTGAAATTATTTTTCAGGTGTTCAATGAGTGGTAGACATTATTTGCCAGCAAGATTTTATCCTATATATAGTTAAGGGGGAGTGGGGGGGAATGTGGAGGTTGGTTTGGCTATAGCAATCTGCAGCAATCCTTTTCCCCATGGTGGGTGGACAGAGTCAGATATTTTTCTGTGGAAGCCTCACTAGCTCCTTAAAGGGTCAACATATTTCAGGTGACCATGTTCCTTCCTGCACCTTTTTCTCTTTGAGTCCCCAGGCGTGGACCTAACCACCAGTCCCAGCCAGAGTTGTCCAAGGATGATGACAGTTGTGCATTGA
The DNA here is from genome assembly GCF_030435805.1 of Mustela lutreola. Taxonomy (NCBI): domain Eukaryota; kingdom Metazoa; phylum Chordata; class Mammalia; order Carnivora; family Mustelidae; genus Mustela; species Mustela lutreola. The sequence continues at coordinate 92,197,382 of NC_081298.1, read as the reverse complement.
GTTGCCAGGGCAATGACCAGATGGTTTGGGGAGGTTTGGGTGCGTTTTAAACACAGCACCACATCCCACCTGTCATCCCTAATTCTCTAAAATGGGTATCAGTCTAAGCTTTATAGTGAGGAGTGCAAGAGAGAGGTGCTGGAGTAAGACAGGAGAATGTGTGGGCTGCCATCCTCCATCAGTATCAGCTCTGCTTGCCTGCTTTCACTGACTGTTCACTGGGCACTGGGGTTTGTTTGGGGGAAATGAAGACTCTAGACCATGAGTTCAGGGGATATGGCTACTCCAGGCTGGGTATAGACGTGGGTATCTTCTCTAGCTTCCTCATGAGGATGCCACGATGACTTCCTAATCATGTCTGAGGTCATAGGTGTGTGATATCAAGGGAAGATTTGGTTAAGCTTCTGGAATGAGCTCAATGGGAAAATTCGAGCAATGCTCAGAGAAGGACTAAAGAGCTGTGCTTTTGTTATTTGTCCTTAGCTATATGAGGCCTTATGTCTAAGGTTTAAACAGTAAATGTTTGTTGAATACCTGCTGTGTCCAAGGCCACTTTCCAGAACTGCATCAGTCCTATATAAGATGGAGCATGTGCCCCATCAGAGTAGTTTCCTTACTTCCACTGAGGAAATCTAGGTTTAGACTTAATGAGAACTACTAAGTGAGTTTTTGTACTAGTAAACTTAAAAGTTTTTCTACCAATATCACAAGGTAGTGAGGTTTAAACACCTAAGACAAATATGTATACATGTATGTATGTCTGTGTACACACACACGTAGCATATGATTACTTTCTGTTGGTATTGATATGCACATGTGTTCATTTAGTGAATGTTCGTTAGGCTTTCTTTGTGACAGGCACTGCATTAGATTCCAGAATTACTAAGATGAATAGGTCATGGGCCTGGCTCTTAAGGAGCTCATAGACCAAGAAATAACCCTAAGATCAGGGTCTAGCACTTGGCATGGCCCTTGGTGTATAGTAGATGATAAAAAGATGTCATGAGGTGATAAAGGGAAAGGGCCTGGAGGCCAGGGTTTATAGATGAAGTGTGGTTTGAACAGGAATGGAAATTGCCCAGCAGATGGTCCAGATGAGGGTTACCCAAGGCCTTCCCAGCAGAGAGAGTTAGAATATGCAAGTGTATAGTGGTGAAACAGTATGATTCAGAGATACTGACTAGTGGTATCGTCTGGATTAGTACGAATTTCCTTTCCAGAAAGAAGAAGCAAGGAAAGAAGGACATGGAATGGTAGAGGGAATTCTTTTACGTTTGTTCCCTGGCTGTTGAATTGCTGCTCACTTTCTTTGGTAGCCCTGGGTCTTTCCAGTAACTACTGATTAGCTCTCAGCTTGCCCTTCTACCCTCTGTGCCTCAGCCCTATGCTAATTGTGGGGCAATGGTGGGGCGGGTAGTGTTTGGGGGCAGGGGAGCTGTCTGGAAGTTTCAGTGAGAGGCAAGCAGCTTTAAGGAGAAGCAGGTGAGGGAGTGGGATGACCAGTGTTACAGAAAGGAGTGGATGGGGGAGAGAGTGAGGATGTGTGACCAGAGCAGAGGGTAGGTTGGAGAGAAAAAAAGAGGCAATAAGATTATGGAGAGCTTAAGTGCCAGGCAGAGAGGTTGGTTCTGAGCACCTGAGGTCTTCTCTGACGCAAACACCAATTTGATCCCTCCCACCTCAGATGTCTTTGCCTGCTGGAAAGTCTGGTTTTTTAGTGGCAACTGCAGATTTTCAGGGGGTGGCTTGTGAATGGTGTCTTCTTCCTGGCTTCGGGCACGATGACGGTTTTAGCTTTGCTAAATATAGCCAAATCTAGAATTCAGAAATGAAATCCAGAATAAGCAATTGCATGGTCAAAGCCTTGCCTTTGGTCTTTCTAACAAAGTCATACTCATTCAATGCAAGATGATGAAGAGAAACAGTTTCACGTGGGTTTTGAGTGGGAGGAGATAAGGGGAAGCGTCCACTTGTACCTGAGCAGCTAAAGCTGCATGTAGAGTACCCAGGAAAAGCTTGATAAACATTAATCCGGGATCCGTGAGCCATGACTGCATCAGAGCAGTCATGGCAGTATTTGAAAGGTGACCCTCAGAGAGGGGCTCACACCACCAAGTACCTTCATTTTGTGCTCTTCAAAGGCTAAATGCTTTTCAAGCCTGCTTAAGAAATAACTGTGACATCTGCATCTGAAAGAGCCAAACAGTGGTAATAATAGAAATGGTATTGTCTATTGAAGTAGCATCTGGCACTGTGAAGTAGCAAAGAGTAGCCTTTGGTCTGCTTTTCTGGAGCTTTTTTTTTTTTTTTTTTTTTTTTTTTTGTTATGGTGGAAGAAGCATTGCAGTCTAAACAGGGTGATCAGGGTTTGTTGGTCCATTCATTGCCGTATCCAGTAACCATTACTGAGCACTCACGATATCCTGGACATCAGCCAGTGATAAATAAGACACTGCCTTGAGGAACTCCCAATGCCAGAACTTCAGATGCCCGAGCCAGTAGCTCTAAGTATGGGAGTGGAAGGTTATAAAAGGGGGAGGGCAACAGACCTGAGGCAGCAGTTAATTCTGTGGGGTCAGGAGTAGTTAGGAAAGCTAAAGAAAGGTGTTATTTGAGGTAGGCCTTCAAGAATAAGAATTTATTACTAGATGGACAAGGTTGAGAGAACATTCAAAGCAGAGAGAATACCATGGCCAAAGACAAAAAGCAGGAAAGTGCATTGCCTGCTGGGAGCTTTTTGTTTCGAGATAACATAATCTACCAATGGTCCAGGGCTGTGCTGTCCCGTGAAGTAGCCACAGCCACATATGGCTGTTTAAATTTAAGTTACCAAAATTAAAATTCAACTTTGATTCTGTAGGCACACTAGCCACTTTTAATTTGCTTAATAGCCACACGTGGTTAGGACCTACAATTTTGGACAGCACAGATAGAAAATATTTCATCATCATAAAAAGTTCTGTCGGTGTTGGTTTAGAGCAATGTTCGCTAAACTTTTTGCATGGAGTGGCACTGTCTAAATGGCATTATTTAGAGAAATAATGGAAGATTGGCTCCTGCCCTCTTGTTGACATAATGTGAGCAATGCACATGAAACAAAGGCACCCTCCAAAAGAGTGTGTGGTGTAGTCTCTCAATTCTGAAGGTGTTGAGGGGAAGGAGACCAGTGAGGTCTCCTGTTCTCAGTTAAACATTTAATCCCTTTATTGGATGTATGCCTTTTTGTTTATACATTATGCGCATGTCCTGCTTTCATTAGCTAATATCTGAAGGCACAGTATATACTTAAAATGAAGTTAATCATTTATGATAAGAGATGCAAATGTGTATTTTAAGCTCTCTGGATAGGTTTTGGTGCATTTCTTGTCATATCTTGTTTCTATATTGTAATGTGACTGATGAAAATTACACCAGGAACAAATAAATAAAACAAAACAAAACAAAACAAAAACTACACCAGGAAGGATGCCTAGGTGGCTCAGTAGGTTAAGCTTCTGCCTTCAGGTCAGGTGGGATGGAGCCCATCTGGCTCTCTGCTCAGCGGAGAGCCTGCTTCTCCCTTCCCTTCTGCCTGCTGCTGCCCTTGCTTGTGCATGCACTCACTTGCGTGCACTCTCTCTATCAAATAAGTAAATAAAATCTTAAAAGTACACCCAAATAGAAATGAGGCACTGCCATATTTTTGTTGTTTGTGTATGCGGTCTTTAATCTAAGGTATCTTTGCAGGAATCTTTTTAAGCCCCTTGTTTGCTTTGTGAGGGTTAATTCACTTCAAACAAATGTGATCGGTAAATCTACTTAACCAAGCACATGAACTGTAGTACATTTCATTCCACCTCAGCCTGCGCTACGGAGCTTCCATGCTTTGCTTATTCCTTTAGATTCGTATGAGACCCAGGCTGACATAGAGACTGGATGGGAACACTAGTGTTGGGCCGTCTAGTAAGTATTAATAAAGAGAAAGTCTTATTTTTTAAGATGATAATATAAGTGGAGAGTCTCATCCATATATTTGCCTTCCCAGTGGACTGTTTTGTGTACCTCTCTTTGGAGACTACTGATCGAGACCAGTGATTCTCAACCAGGAGCAGTTACCTCCAGGTGACATTTAGTAATGTCTGGAGACATTTTTGATTGTTACAGGGTGGGAGGTAATACTGGCATCTAGGGGGTATAGGCCAAGGATGCTGCTAAGCATACCTAATAGCCCTCCCTCCCCACCACAACAAAGACTTCCCCAGCCCAAAATGTCAGTTGTGCCAAGGTGGCACAGACATGACGTGTTGACTGTTATTGGGGAAAGAGAGAGGAGTCAGGGATGGCTCAGAAGGGTCTCATCTGACTTTAGGCGAATCATTTGGTTTTTAAATTCATTTTCTCAGAATCAGTGAGCCAACAGTCTTTCTGTTTAACCTGTTATGGTTAAAAATCTTCATGTCTTTTCTATATAACATGTCTCCTTCCAGAAGTGAACCAGTGAACTACAGGAGATAGAATGGTAAGTCTTCGTAGGCTCTGGCCGAGGACGTTGTCACTGTACTCTACTGCTGACTGAACATGGAGTATGAACTTGAAACAATTCTCCTTGTATTCTCATTGCTCCTATCTGAGCAACCCAAAAGTATTGTGAAAGCATTTTCTGACATGAATTGCTTATAGGAAGGTTCAGTTGGGACGAGTTATTAAAAATCAGAATGTTGTGAGAGAAGATGTTGATAATCCTTTGCATAAAGAATTTTCAGGAAGAGTCTAGCACTTGCAATTAGGGATATTGGGTTCAAGTTTTTTGACTACTATCTGCTGGTGTGGCTTTGGGAACTCATTCAACCAGTGTGAGCCACTGGTTCCTCATTTGTAGTAACTGTCCTTCCTGCCTCTGTAGGGCTGTTATGACCATGAAACGGGAGGGCGTAGTTATGTGTAATGCACAGCGCAGAAGAGACAGCTTGGCCTGCCAGCCAGGAGCCACAAGGATAACTGAGCATCTACAGTATTTTCAGCTCTGTGATGCTGTGGCATACATAGAAATAATGGAAGATTGGCTCCTGCCCTCCTTGTTGACATAATGTGAGCAATGGATATGAAACAAAGGCACCCTCCAAAAAGGTGTGTGGTGTAGTCTCAATTCTGGAGGTGTCGAGGGGAAGGAGACCAGTGAGGAAATGGTTAGGAAACACTGAAGGTGGATTGTTCTTAACAGAGTTTTCTCTGGAACCCCTTCGTCGAGTAACCTTGTTTTTGGGAACATGTCTAGTTCTGCACGTTTGCATATGTTATATTCTTAGCAAAATTGAAGTGAGTATTGCAACATTTTTGGTTTCTTTTGAGGAACAAAATTGCCTACATAAATAAATCATATGTTCTGTGCTTATACCCAAAGTAAAAAAAAAAAAACCCAGTTCGGGCTGCAGCATTTTGTGCCTCCTTACCCCCCTTCCAGTATCTTTAGTATTGCTAGACTGCTGTCTTTATTTTTAGAGTATTATGTATACTTTAAACAATCTCCGTTCTTCTTGTTGAGTTATGAACAATTGTTAGGGAAGAGGAGTCCTTCTGAGTGACGCTTTCACCTTGGCAGAGAGAGAATTCCTTAAGTCGGAACAAAGTTGAAAGAGTGAAAATCTGGAGTTTCACTCAGGACCTGCTGTGAGTGAATCAGCCTAAACTGGTCAGTTTTCTCCTTGGGTTATGAGTTATCCTTGGCAGACAGTGGATGGCAATGCCAGCAGAAGCTTTGTTATTCCTGATTTCTGAAGAGCCGAGAGATAATTGGATGAAAGAGTTTATGGCATCCCTATATTATCATCATAGAAGGCCAAGCATAGCATTGATGTTAGATTATCATTTGTAATTATAATGATCGTAAATAATGATGCCTTTCATCTAGGACTTGAATCCTGGAAAAAGCAATATGATGCCGTGTCATTTTGTTGCTGCCTGTTTTTGAGGATGCTTACAGCTATTGTACTGGGATCTTTAGGATGAGAGAGAGATTATTGTCCCTCTGGTACAGAGCATGACTTTGAGAACAAAATAGAGACTATTACCCTTCGGAACACGAAAAAAAAGAGGACTCTGGCCTCATCTGTTGGGCCTCTCTTGGAGGATTGGGGCTTGAGCAACATTTACAGAGGTGGCAAGTCTCCTGCTGTTCCCCCAACTCATCATTTTCCCTGGTCAGTGAATCTTGTTGGTTCAGGAAGTGCTGATTATCTTACTGGGTTGTTAGATTTGTTTAGTTTCCCTTGCTTTGCTCTGTTCCTCAGACCTTTGTTCTCTACCGTTTTTAGAAGCCTGAACATCTCAGTGGTGGGGATTTGGCAGTGCTGGGAGAAATAATTCCATCTGACCTTTTGGCTATGTATAATCTTGGTTTGAGCAGAAGGGGTAACTCAGCAGTGATTGAGGAAAACCTGCTATCTGTCCCCTGTGCCCCAGAAAAATGGAAGCACTGTGATGTTCTCCTTAGAAGACTTCTGAGGTTAGTCCCATGTGCAGTGGTTTAAAAGCATGGGAGTTGGAACTAGGCAGCCCTTGGCCTGAATCCTAGACCTGTGATGTTGGTCAATGAAGATCCGGCTTCATTTATAAAATATGGATAATACTGTAGGTGGTTGTAAGGATTAGATGAAATTATGCAAAGTGCTTAGCATAATGCCTAGCATATAGTTAGCGGTCTATAAATGGTAACTTAGTATGTGAGTGCATGAATTTTGTTTTTATCAGGCAATATTTGTTTTGCTGCGTGTATAACCTGGTGAAGTTAGTGTCTTGGAGAAATATATATACACACACATACATACACACATATTATCTATCAATCTCAAAAGTAGAAATGCGAGTTTTAAGTATCTTAGCTAGGGGCACTTGGTGGCTCAGTCTTTATTTTTTTTTTTTTTTTTTTTTTTTTTTTTAAAGATTTTATTTATTTATTTGACAGAGAGAGATCACAAGTAGGCAGAGAGGCAGGCAGAGAGAGAGAGGAGGAAGCAGACTCCCTGCTGAGCAGAGAGCCCGATGCGGGACTCGATCCCAGGACCCTGAGATCATGACCTGAGCCGAAGGCAGCGGCTCAACCCACTGAGCCACCCAGGCGCCCCAGGTGGCTCAGTCTTTAAGCATGTGCCTTCGGCTTAGGTCATGATCCCAGGGTTCTGGTATTGAGCCCCACATCGGGCTCCCTGCTCAGTGAGGAAGGAAGAAGCCTGCTTCTCCCTCTCCCACTCCCCCTGCTTGTGTTCCCTCTCTCGTTGTGTCTCTCTCTGGCAAATAAATAAAACCTTAAAAAAAAAAAAAGGTATTGGGGCACCTGGGTGGCTCAGTGGGTTGAGCCTCTGCCTTCGGCTCAGGTAATGATCTCAGAGTCGTGGGATCGAGCCCTGCATCGGGCTCTCTGCTCAGCAGGGAGCCTTGCCTCTCTCTCTTTCTGCCTGCCTGCCTCTCTGCCTACTTGTGATCTCTCTCTCTCTGTGTCAAATAAATAAATAAAATCTTAAAAAAAAAAGTATCTTAACTTTATAAAGGAACTCAAATTTTTTAAATGAATGCTATACTCTGTAGATAGATAGATAGATAAAGATGAGGAATAAGGAGAAGAGAAGGAATCTCAAAGAAATATTGTGGTTTTGATTTTTTTTTTCCTGCTTGAAAGCCACCTGTGTGTTGGAAAATTTCCCCAACCTTTGATGTTATTATTAGTATGAAGGGCCTCTCTGCCCCTGAGGAACGCCTGATCCCAGCTGCCTATCCAGCTTCAAATTCTTCAACCCAAATGCTCTAACACAAGTTATCTGCTTCATTCAGGCCTGTGCCCTCCTTCTCCCCTTGTACCATGGATTTAGTTCTTTCCAGTGCTTTACCACAGTGCTCCCTCTACCTGGGATCCACTCCCCTGCCCTGCCCACCTACCTGAATCCTACCTAACCTCTGTACTTCCCAGTCTATCCTGTTGTCCTATGGTTGCTTGTCATTCTTGTTGCTTTTGTTGGCGCTTTGGGTTCATAATCTCAAAGTTTTGTTTTCCTATTTATCTATTTCATTTGTAACTACTTTAAAGTGTTAGATAATCCTTAGGAAGCAGGATGTAAACCTTAGATTTATTTTGTATCCAGTTTAGGAATGCAACAGTACGTACTGGAGAATAAATTAACTGAAGAAATAATATAGTAAATCAATACTAATTCAGATTTACCGGGTAGGCACTACAGGCCAAAGGAATGTGATATATACAGACCTCTCTATTCCTATTCCAGTAGTATAATAGATCTGAAGTGTTGACCTTATTAAAATGATAAGAGCGAACAAATCTTGTAGGTTTTTGGCAAAGTTGAAAAATAACAAAAATTCAAAGCAAAGTAGAGCACCTTCCAGAAAATCTTGGAAATCTCTTTATTGATTATATTCAATTATGGGTACCTAATTCGATCAATCTCAGAAGTAGAGATGCAAAGATAAGTATCTTAATTACATAAAGGAACTCGAACTATTTGTCTATATTGTGAAGATGGAGAAGGTTAGGTCAAGTATCAAAAACTCAGAAGTAACTAAAATTTGTCTTTAAGCGAGGCATGCATTAATTTTCTAGCTTGTGGTGGTTGTTGGCCTGCAGTAAATTAGGACAGTGATTTTCAACTTATATTTAGCGTAGTGAGCATGCAAAGGACATGGGAAAGGAATATATAATTTGAAAAAGCACAGACTAACCCCAGGTCTAGCTAGGAAAAGAGGTACCCAAAGAGAAAGGGGAGTGGTGGTATACCCTCTTAAGAGGTATATTGTAATCTTCAGGAGTTGAGGGAAGGGAGGACAACGAGACTTAAGTTGATCAGAGAGAATATGGTTTTGTTTTGTTTTTGAAATATTTATTTATTTATTTAGAGAGAGAAACACCACAAGCAGGAAGGGCAAAGAGAGAAGGAGAGAGAGAATCTCAAGCAGACACCACCCTGAGTTTGGAGCCTGATGCAGGGTTCAACCCCAGACCCCAAAATCATGATCCGAGCTGAAACCAAGAGCTGGGTGTTTAACCGACTGTGCCACCCAGGTGCCTGAGAATCTTGTTTTTAAAATGTTCATAAATACAGCTCAGCAGCTTGGTTATAAATTGAGTCTAGAGAGGTGGTACCTAAAATTGATCACTGTATGTAGCTCTTAGAACATAGATAGGCACTTATTTCTCCCTGTTCTTGTTACTTTCAGAGAGAAGCAGTGAAAAGGGGGATCATCAGTAACTCTTGCCCAGTGGTTTGCCCTGTGAGTTCTGTGACCTTGTTGAAAGATCAGATCTTGGTGGCTCTCTGACCTATCATGAGAATTCACTTAAAAAAAAGTTAATTTGGGATAATGTAGACTTTCTCAGAAAATGAAGTATTCTTCTTTTAAAAACATAGTTTTAGATTATTAATATGTTATGTTAGTAATATAAAATGGGTCATTTAAATGGCTTACGCAGCAATTTTGGAGTGATTTTAAGGGGATATGATTAAATAATGCCCACGTCTATATATGCAAGTTCTGGTTCAAGGTTTAGCTCATATGAACAAATAACTATACAAAGTAAGCGAAATAGATTGTGTAGTCTCTCTCAGTGATCTGGGACACACGACTTAACCTTCTGTGTGTTTTTCCTTGTATAAATATGGAGATCACTGGGTAGTCTCAGGGATATCTTCTAACTAAAAGACATGATTTTTAAGTTCTGTAGTCTCTCTTGAGACTGAGAGGGACAGTGGCATGGGTTGGTTAGGTTGGGGTGTTATATAGACTTGTGTAGCTGGGACTAAGACAACATTCCTGAGATGGGTTGTTAACCTTGGCTTATATGTATGAGCTGCATTGGGAAGTGTCATTATTAGTGGAGGCAAAAGATTTCCATTCCTTTTCCATTTACCCTCCTCCCTATCTCTCCTTTAAACTTGAAAAATTGATGTTGGTAATTAGATGTTGGAGGTGAGAGGAAGCTAGGTTGAAGCTTGGGCATCTGGCTTAAGTGACTGGGTTGATAATGGTGTTAACAAAATGAAGAAAGAACAGTGTGTGAGGGAAAGAGAATGACTTTAGTTTGGGACTTTTTAGAGTAAAGCACTAGTGAAAATCCAAGGGTGGGTACGGTTTAGGACATTGGAGGGTAGGGCTGGCCTGGATTTTAGAGAAAGGTTTGGTGATTGTTGTCCTGTAACCACATGATACTAATGAAAAGTGAAATGGAATGAGATCTCACAGGGAGACCATGTGGAAGAGAGAAGCGGACTATGGGTAGGTAGAGGAAGAGAAGCACACCTGGAGTACAATCCAAACTCCTCACTCGGACCTGCAAACCCCTTTGAAGGCTTCTCTCTTTCTCCACCAAAATCCAATCCTCCGTGCTCTTCAGCCACAGCGATTCCCCTTCATCTCTTTCAAGCACTGAACGTTGTTTCCTCTTTGGTATCTTAGGCATGGCTGGTTCTTTTGCCTGGAATGTCTTTTTTTTTTTTCTTTTAAAGATAGGAAGAAATGAAGGACGCTAGGAAAAAAAAAAAGAACAAAGGAAATGCAAAGGAAGGAAGGAAATAAAATGAGAGGGAAGGAAGGGGGTAGGTACTTGTATAGAAAAATATGTTAAAATCTATTTTTAAAGTTAAGTAATTTTTTTTGAAGTATAACGTAATTACAGTGTTATATTAGTTTCAGGTGTACAACATTGTGATTCAACAATTCTGTACATTACTAAGTGCTCATCACAGTAAGTGTAGTTGCCACCTGTCACCTAGCATATTATTGGCTATATTTTCTATGCTGCACTTCTCATCTTTGTGATTTATTTTATAACTGGAAGTTTGTACCTCTTGATCCCCTTTATCTATTTAACCCCCCCCCCCCCCCACCTGCCTGGCAACTACCAGCTTGCTCTTTGTATTTAAGAGTCTGTTCTTTTGTTGGTTTCTTTGTTCATTTGTTTTGTTTTTCAGATTCCCCTTGTAAGTGAGATCAGGCAGTATTTGTCTTTCTCTGTCTGACTTATTTCACTTAGCATAATACCCTCTAGGTCCATCTGTGTTATTGCAAATGTTGTTGCATTTTTTCTGCGGTGGAATCATATTACATTATATATATATACCACATCTTTATCCATTTATCTGTTGATGGACCTTAGGGTTGCTTCCATATCTTAGCTGTTATAAATAATGTTGCGATGAATAGGGGTGCGTATATCTTTTTGAATTAATATTTTTGTTTTCTTTGAGTAAACACCTACTAGTAGAATTACTGGATCATAGGGCATTTTTTTTTTTAATTTTTTGAGGACCCTCCATTCTTTTTTTCACAGTGGCTGCACCAATTTACATTCCTGCCAACAGTGCACAGAGGTTTCTTTTTCTCCATATCCTCGCCAGCATTTGTTATTTGTTATTTTTTTATTATTATTTTAGCCATTCTGACAGGTCTAAGATAATATCTCATTGTGGTTTTGTTTTGATTTGCATTTTCCTGATGATTAGTGATATTGAGCTTTTTTTTTTTTTAAGTACCTTTTCATGTGTTTCTTGGCCATCTGTGTGTTGTCTTTGGAAAAATGTTTATTCAGATCCTCTGCTCATTTTTTTACTTGGATTTGGGGTCTTTTGGTGTTGAGTTATAGAAGATCTTTATATATTTTGGATATTAACTCATTAGCAGATACATCATTTGCAAATATCTTCTCTAATTTAGTAGGTTGTCTTTTCGTTTTGTACAAAACAACACAAAAGCTTTTTATTTTGGTGTAGTCCCAATAGTTTATTTTTGCTTGTGTTTCCCTTGCCTTAGGAGACTTATCTAGAAAAAAATATTGCTGCAACTGATGTCAAAGAAATTACTGCCCATGTTTTCTTCTAGGAGTTTTATGGTTTCAGGTCTCATATTTAGGTCTTTAATGCCTGCAATGTTCTTCTTCCTGATCTCTCCATGGCTGACTTCTTGTCATTCAGACCTCAATTAAATCTTACCTCAGAGAGAACTTCCTTCACCAACCAATATAAGGAACTTACCATGTTTTATTTTGCCAGGTAGCCTGTATCAACTGATTTCTTGCTTATTGTTTATCTCCCTCCCCAGGAATATCACCTTTGTGAAAGCAGAGACCTTGACTTACTTATTCATTGTATATTCCCAGTGCCCTGTGTAGTGTCTAGCAAATCTGAGGGGCTCAGGGACAACCACTTGAAGGAATGAATGAACAGATGAAGGAGGCAAAATGATTGGAGATACAGATGTAGAACCAGGAGATACTAAGTGATAGAAATGAATACTAAGTAGGTTTAAAAGGAGGAAAGTGTAGATTCTTTGGGGTGTTAGAAATCAGAAAGGTCATGATAAGAATGAAAGGGTGTTTCTTGGCTTTGGAAATATGGAGATTACTTATGAGCTTTGTTAGAGCAGTTTAAGTGGAGCAGTGGTGTGGAGTGGAGTCAGAAAGCGGTGATATGAGTGAATGGAAAGTCAGTTGGACGCTGAGTCACAGAGGAATTCATTATTTTTAATGGTGGAAGAGCATCTTGAGTACGTTAAACAGGGAAGAAATAGCCAGTAGTAAGGAAGGGGTTGGGAATATAGTACAGGGGAAATTATTGATGGAATAGGACTGAGGAGTTGGTGACAGGTCATGGATAGAATCCTAAACTCAGATAAAAAAATTAAAAAAAAAAAAAAAAAAAAAAACACAGAAGAGAAAAAAAAAAAAAAAAAAAAAGAATCCTAAACTCAGGTACAGGAGAGGACTTCGGACAAGAGAAAAGGCACTTCATTCACTGACCTGGAAGGACACAGGAAAAAGAATGGGTACAGAAGATAGAAATTTATAGGGTTTGACGGGTTGAGGGAGTTCTTGCCTCATGGCTTTTGTTTGTTTTTTCTTCCTTTTTTTTTTGTTTTTTCTTTTTTTTCCCCACCCCTCCTGGCTTTTGTTTTCTAGCGAATGCTATTGGGTGGAAGTTGAATTGGGGTTTATAGAAAGTAAGGAGGATGGGGAGAAATTGCTAAAGTTTTTGAAGAAAAGGGCCGACAGGCTGAATAGAGGAGTGGCCTGATCATTTGGAAAGCCCATTTGAGATGACTCATCATGGGAAGACAGGTGTTCCCAACCCCTGAGGGTTTAAGAGTTTTGAAAGTATACTATTTTGGATAGGACTCTTTCTGAGACAAATGATATATTTCCTGTCTTCTAGATTATATAACACAGTCAGCATGGTATAGGTAGAAAATACACCTGCTCAGAACATGTCTGGTGACCACCATGCCCTATACTGTGGACAGCTTACTTCCCCACCCTGTCCATCCGGGTCCTTGTTTGTAAAACAAGGATGACATGATGGTGACATTACTTTCCAAGTCTGACACCTCACCATTCTTTTATTTCTCAAATGCATTGTTATTAGGTCTATTAGGATCTTTGCTTGCTTGATATGGGCAAGACCATTTGCTCCTGAATAAACTGCTCCTGGCTTACACTGCTTACAGAATTTTATGTTTGTGCCTTATTGTGTTTTTTGGTTCCTTTCTTTGGAGACTGTCCCTCCTGACTTCTCGCTGCTATCCATGTGCCTTCCTGAATTAGTGCCTCTCTAATTTGTCGTTTTTAATCTGCAGTGGACCCGGAAACCAGATGACTAAGCCTATTAGAACCGCGTGCCCCAGTGAAGAGGCTGTGAGTGAGAGTTGGAGGGTCCTGTCTGTGATTAAACTACAGGTGCTGCTGAGCATGGGCTTTGTCTCCCGTTGGCACAGAAATTAGTTTTTATGCCTCATGTTCCAGAAAGGTTGAGTTCTAAAGAGATAAACGAGTTACCATTTGATAGTTCTTTTTTTTTTTTTTTTAATTTATTTATTTGACAGAGAGAGATCACAAGTAGAGAGGCAGGCAGAGGGGAGGGTGAAGCAGGCTCCCCGCTGAGCAGAGAGAACCCGATGCGGGGCTCGATCCCAGGACCCTGAGACCATAACCTGAGCCGAAGGCAGAGGCTTTAACCCACTGAGCCACCCAGGTGTCCCACCATTTGATAGTTCTTATTAATTAAATGTGCTTAGAAGCATTTGTCTGAAAAGTTGAGTATCAGTGCTGTAGGGACTTACCCTATTTCCGTTTTCCTTCTCACTTTCTATCCCTTCTCGTCCTGTCTCCCACCTACCCTCCTCAAACACACAAGGCCCTTCTCCACACTTTAAGTGTAAAGCAGTGTTCTAGGCACTGTTACAATACTATCTCAGTCTTTCAATTACCATTTATTTGAAACCACAGAGAAGTTTCCAGGATTATAACTCACTGTTCAATGCTGTGTATGTTTGTATCTCAGTAAGGGCCCTGCTGTAGACTCTCTACTGGTGTTTGGTGTTGGGGGCTGGAAGACTTGAAACAATGAAATGAATGCCAGTTCCTTGTATGACGTGTAGTTGATGTGGAAGAAAACAATCATGATGTCATAAAATATATTTAAAATTTTTAAAATTTAAATAATTTCTGCACCCCATGTGAGGCTCGAACTCATAACTCTAAGATCAAGAGTCGCATCCTCTTCCAACTGAGCCAGGCAGACATCCCTCATAAAATATTTTTTTATACAGGTTACTCTGTGGAGATAGTAGAATAATTAGAAGAGAAAATTAGACAAAGAGAGAAAATAGGGGGGCACCCAGCTGGCTCAGTTGGTGGAGCCTGTGACTCTTGGTCTTTGGGTTGCAAGTTTGAGCCCCACATGGGGTGTAGAGATTAGTTTAAAAAAAAAAAAAGTCTTTAATAAAAAAGAAAATATTATTCAAAATCCTGTTGTTCACCATTGTTAATGTTTTGGTGTGCCTTCCAGACTTGTATATTTTTATAAAAAAAAAAAGGATTTACTGCACATCATCCTCTGTAATCTGCTTTCTCACTTAGCAGTACACCCTAACTATCTTTTTGTGTTAAATGTCTGCATCATCAGTTTTAGTCCATTGTGTGGATGTGTCATGATTTATTTAGCCAGTCTCCTATTAGACATTTAGGTTATTTATAGCTATTATGAAACAACCACAACGAGTATTTTTCAAACCTTTGGGTACTTGTTCTATCACTTCCTTAGAATAAATTTCTGAAAGTGAAATGGTTGGATCAAACGATATGCATATTTTAACTTCTGATATGTATTATAAAATAGCCTCCAGAAAGATTAAACCGATACATACTTTCATAAGAAGTGTATCTTTTTTTTTTTTTTTTTTACTTTAAGATTTACTTTTTTATTTGACAGAGAGAGTGCACTGGGTATGGGGGGTAAGGCGGGGGATAGGAGGAGGGACAGAGAGGATCTCAAGCAGACTCCCTGCTGAGCGAGGAGCCTGACCCTGAGAGCATGACTGAGCCAAAATCAGGACTCGGTTGCTTAACTCACTGAGCCATCCAGGTGCCTCAGAAGTGTGGTTGGACATATTCTCTTTGTTTCTTTCCGTCTGTATGTATGTCTTTTTATTTGTCCTTTATATTCCTTCTGTGGTGCTTTTTTTTTTTTTTTTTTTAATGTTTCTTTGCTCATATTCCTATTAGAGTGTTCATCTTCCTTAACAATTTGCAGAAGTTCTTCACATATTTAAAATGTTAACCCTTTCACACACACATCTACATTGCAGCCTTTCCCCCCTGTTTTGTCATTTACTTTCTGTTAAAGTGGGGTTTTTGAGATATTTTTGATTCTTTTGCAATCAAATATGTCAGTCTTTTCCTTTATGATTTCTGTCTGAGGTTATGCTTGGAAAGGCCTGAGGAGAAATACAGGGCCTAGATCACAGAGACCCTGTGAGTCTCATCTTCTGAGCAATAGGGAATCCATTGAGAGTTTTAGGAGGGGATGCCATGAGAAGATTTACAGAGATTTGTGGAGAATGCCCGGAAGGAGCTGAGTGTAGAGCCTCTGGGAGGTTGTTGCCATGATCCAGGTTAAAGGCAGAGAGGGTCTAAGTGGCAGAACACTAACAGGAACAGAGAAGAATGCAGACAAATATTTAGGAGTTTCATATAGTCAGGACTTGGTGCTTGATTGGATTTAGAGGTTGAAAGAGAGATGTGGAACCAAGCGTGATTCCAGGCTTCTAGTTTGAGTGCCTGGGTACATGAGAGAGAAGTGCCATTAGCTGAGCTGTATTATTCAGGGAGAGAGGGAGGGTGGAAAGAGGGAAGATACAGGTTTAATGAGGAAGATGATGGGTTTGATATGATCAGTTTGCACTGTATTTGGGTGTGTTTGGGTTTTCTGCTGTTCTTTAACAAACTACCTACAACCCCAGGGGCTTAAAACCACAACAGTTATAATTTCTTATGATTCTGTAGGTTGACGGGGACTTAGCTGAGCTTCTGCTGGGGCTTCTGCTCATCTAATTTAGGGTGTGTTAAAATTATCATTACTCCTACTACTCTATGATATACCTGAATTCAGAACATCCCAGCATGGACTTGGACATCTCCTCCCCCCTTCCTTCCTCCACCCCCCTTTCTTTCTTTCTTTCTTTCTTTCTTTCTTTCTTTTTTTTTTCTTTCTTTCTTTCTTTCTTTCTTTCTTTCTTTGAGAGGGGCTGAGGGAGAGAGAATCTCAAGCAGACTCCATGCCCAGCACCAAGCCTGATACAGGGCTTGATTCCACAACCCTGAGATCATGACCTGAGCAGAAATCAGGAGTTGGACACTCAATCGGCTGAGCTCCCCAGGCCCCCAGTACATCACATTTCTAACACCGTGGTGTATTCTTTACAGGAATATGTTAGAGAAATATAAGAAACCCTATGGATTTTATATGTAGAGCTTTGGTGTTTTTCACACTCTGGGGGATGCACCACAGTGAGAACTGGGTGAAGGTGTGCCTTTTACCAATTCTGCTTGCTTATTTATTTCTGGTAAAGTGGGATAAGGGCTTTGGTGAACTTGGGCAAAATCATTTTTAAGAAGGAGTACCTAGGGAAGTTGAATATTAGAAATTGATTTTTTTGGAGTTGTCCATGTGGAGATTCTTGTACTCAGGTTTGAAAAGCCAAGAGTCAGAAGATCAATGGGCTGAGAATAGAATTGAGGTTTAGGAAGGTTTAAATGACAGCTTGGTAAGGAAAGTCCTTTAAGGAGACAGAAAAAATATCCAGAGAGCTTTGAGGAGAATCAGTAGACTGCAGTGTCTTGCACACATGGAACCCTATAGACATAAGAAATCAGAGTCTGAAAGAGGATTCGATGCCCCAGACTGGTCAGGTAGGATAAAGACTGGAGAATATCTTCTGGTTTGGAGAGTGGTAAGGCATTGGCCTCCAAAAAAGCACTACTACTTCAGAAGAGTAGTGAATTGATGGTGGGGGCCCCAAAGGTTGTACTATTTTTCAAAAATGTGGATAAGAAAAGAAAAGGACAGATTGTATGGTAGCTTGATCAGGAGATGTTTGATTATGTGATTAGGCTAATAGGAAGGCACCAGGAGGCAGAGGGGAGAGAGAGAAGTTAAAAGTAAGGGCAGTTGCCTATTCGAATGAGGTTCCAGAAGAGTCTGGAGGAGATGACATCTTAATTTTTTTAAAATTTCAACTCTATCCTTTCAGTAACTCAGGTCAAAAACATTTCCTCCCGTGAGCCATTGGTCCTTTCACATTCCCAGGCCCCAAACCTCTTTCTTCTCATCTAGCTAGTCAGGAAACTCTGTTTGCCATTCACAGTATATCCCCAAACCCAACCACTTCTAACCTCCTCACCTGCTGTCTCCTTGGGTCAAGGGTCATGGGCCTGGATTACAGGAGCTGCTTCTTCAGGGGCTCTACTTCTCCCTGAGTGCCTCAGTCTAATCTCCTCAGTGTAGCCAGAATGATCCTTTAAAATGCAAATCATTTCATGTGACTCCTCAGTTTAGAAAGATGCTAGTGACTGCCCATCTCACTGAAAGTAAAACTACAAATCGTGAGGTGGCTCTAGAAAGTGCTTTTCTCTAGCCCATGGTCACTTCCCCTCTGCTGTTTTACTACTCTCCTCTTTGGTTATTGCACTGTCTACCCTGGCCTCCTCGTAGCTCTAGCTCATAGCCAGTTAAAGCAGGGTAAATTCATGCCCCTGCTTCTGGGTTTTTGAATTCATTGTTCCTTCTACCTACAGGAGTCTTCCTCTGGGTGGCCCCAAAGCTTGTTCTCCTTCACCTGTTTTGCTTAAATTCCACTTTCTCAGAGAGTACTTCTTTGACTATTCCATTAAAAATTATAACCTTCCATTTCCCCCAGCTCTCCTTATTCCTTTTCCCTGTCTATATGCTCTAATTTACTTATTTATTTGTTGATTGTCTCCCTTCATTAGAATATAAGCTTCATGAGCTTTTTTGTTTTGTTCACAGGCTGTCACAGGATGGGCTTGGTAAAGATTTATTGATTAAATTGGTGAATGAATGAATGGGATTAAGGCTGGTCCTTGGAAAAGGAGGAGGACATTTCCTTCTCAGAGTCAGGAGCGGGGGTAAATGAATCAGCATGGACGTAATTCAGTTTGTAGTGGAAAGGCTGGGGTTGGGTGGAGGAGATGGGAATTTGAATGTAGTCATGACAGATGCCCTCACTTTTCTGGAATAAGGAGGCAGGGCTGTCTGCTGAGGGTAGTGGTGAGTATGGGGCTGAGGTGACTTCTGAGGATTTAGGTTAGTCATTAAGAGAAATAGGAGTGGGAACTATTCAAGGACAACTAAAAGACGCAGGCCAGGATGAAGACCATGAATTGATAGTGATATGGTTTTGTAAGATTGCGTGGTTTTTCTCTGGTAGAACTTGGAGATTGGGGTTAGGAGCCACGTAGGTGGATTTAGCATTGATTCTGGATTGGGTAGATGTGATGCAAAGTGAGAAGTGCAGAGGAATCAAAGGAGCAGTCTATGCTGTCAACCATGGGGCAAAAATCAGGAAAGAAGATCATCTAAAGAGTAGTTTGATTGACAGGAGAAAACGGAAAGAGCCTGGAGGACAGATGAGTTTGAAGAATAGATCAGACCAGAGTGAAGGCGTGAGAGACCACAAGGGTTGGAAGATATGTCAGAAAGTGAACAATTGACATTTAAGACTTGTGTTGACAAGGACTAAGGTGTGGCCATGGATGTAGGTGTTTGAAAAGACCAAAGGTCTTTGTACTGAAGAAATGTAGGGGCTAAAGTATAGGAGTAAATCCTCCTTGTAGATTTTGAAACCATCCAGGATGGTGGCAAGAGTTATGGCACAGAGGAAGGGAGGATGCCAGAGTCTTCAGTGAATTTGGGAAAACGAGTGGGAGGTTGGAGGTAAAAGGCAAGGCAGAGTGGAAGCCATGGGAGCCAGGTGGCATGAACTCAGAGGGGCAGGGATTTTTTTTTTAATATAAGAATAGAATGTGGAAGCAGTAATGATCTGGAATTAATTTAAGAGAGCAAAGAATATTCTGACCTCCTGCCCTGAGGTTGGCGAGGTGTAGGAAAATCTGGCACGAGAGGACTGGTGATGCAAGCAAGCCCTGTTGCCCAGTGGAGAAACAGGCCAGAGCAATTTGAATGACATATCTTTTGGCAAGATTAGGGAGCTAAGTTGTTGTTTATGGCATTTATTTGACAGCTTTGTGTTTCCTTTTATTATTAAAAAGAATAAACTTTCCTTATATTTTATATTTTATATATTATATTTTATAGATTTATATATTATATATTTTTATATTTTATATATTTATATATTATATATTGACTTGTATTTAAGTGTATATATGTAAATTTTAAAAAATTCTCCCTTGGGTCTTGGCTTTGAGAAGAAAAAGACCTGTCATGGTCACTGTAGAGGTATCCTCAGTATGTAGTTTTGAATTTACCTTTTGCCTTTTTAGATCGTTGGGACTTTCTGCTCACCTTTAACTTTCAGGCCCTGCCAATCAATCAGGTTGGTTGCCTCTTGGTTCCCTTTTGTCACACTGGACTAATGATTAACTCTTACGGGAGCCTTTGCCTCAGAGGTTGCTGAGAGATGAAGGACCACTTCTCCCCGAGTCTTTATCCGCCTCTGGGTAAAGGAAAAGGTCTTTGTCAACAAAAATTCTCAATTTGTGAGTTAGACATGGTATATTGCATATTTCCGGTTGCTCAAGGACCAGAATAGCTGAGAAGTCTCGTTAAATGCTGCCTCCTCCACACCCCCTGATTATTCAAGCTCCTCACTCTACCTCCTGCACAAATCAGGGGTGGTCCTGGGAGCACCTGTTGACTTATTTTACATGTGATTAGTTGTTCCCAGTATTTGTTCTTTCATACACTCAAGCTCTTGGCACATCCCTCTTTACCTTTTGTTCCATCTAAAGCGTGTTCATTTATCTCTTTGTCATCTCAGCTGTTCTCCACCTACCCCTGACCCAGCTTGGGCTCCTAAAGGGTGTGGTTAGATTTCCACTCACCTTTCATATATGCTTAATAAGTAGATACTTGTGTAGGTATTGAATTAGTGCATTAAACTTAGAATTCAAACAGCCTGACTCACATATTTTGCAAAGGAGAAAACTGTGCCCAGAGGACTAAATGACCTGTCCGGGGCTACACAGGTTCAGATGGAATTAGAATCCATTTCTCCTTCAAGGTTTGGGGGCTTTCTGAAATATTAATGTCAGAACAACTAGGCCTCAATTGATTGTGTCCCCCAAAGGTAGGTAGAATTGAAATTCTTGAAAATTTATTCCTATTTCCAGGGATAGGGTCTTTCAACTTCTCATTTCACCTGTTAGCCTGTTTGGGGATGGGATGATGGGTGGGACTTTCATTGTTCTTTAATTAGATACTGAGATTGGGGGATGAGGGCCTAGACACAGGAAAGTTCTGTCCTACTTGTAAAACTGGTAGGTTTGCTTTTCTCCTGACCTGTACCTTCAGGATGCTCCTCTGTCCCATGGGTGCTCATGGGGACCAGCAGCCTGGCACTGGGAACCTGTGAGGGGTACTGGGTAATCTCTGGCCTGGCAGGCAGAAAGCAGCATATCTAGGGCACTTGGAGTCGTTTGGAGGAACTCAGGATTAGAAGAAAGGACATTATAATCAGGTGCCAGAAGTTCATAGATAGGTCATTTGTGCCTGGTAGGGTTGGCAGGAAACAGTGAGTCACACTGGCAGGTTGACAGGGATTGAAAAAGAAGAAATTCTTAGTAATTGCTGGGAGAGCCCTTTTTCCATTTAGACTAGTGGTTCTTAATCGGGGGCTCTTTTGCCTGCCAAGGGACATTTGGCAATGTCTGGGGACATTTTATGTTGTCACAACTTGGCGAGTGGTATGTATGTGCTACTGGCATCAAATGGGTAGAGGCCAGGGATGCTAGCGAGCTGATCCTGCAGTGTCTAGAGCACCCCCTCGCAACAGGAAGTTATTCACTCAGCCCAAAGTCAATAGTGCTTGGGTTAAGAAGCCTTGAGGGCTAGCTAAGTCATTAAAACAAATGTTTTTATATGAATTATTCACTTTGAATTCTATGGTTAGATGGCAAAGTTGGATTTATTTCACCTTTTTATTTTTTAATTGAAGTGAAATAATATAACACAGTCATTTAAAAGTGAAGAGTTCCTTTGCATTTAGAACATTCACAAGGTTGCACAACCACCTCCTCTGTCTGGTTCCAAAGTATTTTCCCAGCACTCTAAAAGGAAACTTGTTCCCATTAAGTAGTTATTCTCCATGTCCTCCTTCCCCAGCCACTGGAAGCCACCAATTAGCTTTCCGTCTCAATGGATTTACCTCTTCTAGATACTTCATATAAATGGAATCAGGCAATATGTGACTGTCTTTTGGGACTGGCTTCTTTCACTTAGCATAATAATTTTGAGGTTCATTCATGTTGTGGTATGTATGTTTTATGTATTTTTTATGTTTTTTGTATTTATGTTTTATGTATTTTTATGCCTGAATAATATTCCATTGCTGTAATATTCCTCAAAATTATGAGATCTATCTCATTTTGTTTATCCATTGATGGGTATTTGGGTTGTTTTCTACATTTGGCTATTGTGAATAATGTAGCTGTGAAGATATGTGTACAGGCTTTTGTTTGAAAAACAAAATTCTTTTTCAGTTATTTTGGGTATATACCCAGGAGTGGAATTGCTGGGTCATATGATAATTCTAAATTTAGCTTTCCAAGGGACTTCCAGATTGTTTTCCACAGTGGCTGAATAATTTTGCATTCCTTCCAATAAGGCACGAGGGTTCCAATTACTCCACAGGCTTGCCAACACTTGTTATTTTATTTTTTGATAATAGCCACTTTAGTAGGTGTGAAGTAAGATCTCATTGTGGTTTAAAAAATTTTTTTTATTGTGGTAAAATATACATAACATAAAATTTACCATTTTAATATTTTATCTTACTCGACCAATATATTTTGAGGCCCTACTCATGAGGGCAAACATTGCTTAAATTATGATGAGCAGAACAGCTATAGGCCCTAAGGAGGCAGACATTACTGAACTCCCACCACTAGGTTGTCAAATCCTGGCACTGATTGTAGCAAAACATTTAGGAGCTGTAGTTATGACATCAGGCTTGACTGTCACAATTTTTTGGTGTCCACTGTGTGTGTAGTTCCTTTCATATAAGGACATAGTCATAGTGTGAAGGACACAGGGAAAGAAATAAATGAAAAGAAATACAAGACCTAGCAGTGAGGAGGACTGGGGCTGTGGCATTTGTCCCTGTCCTGTAGTCCACTGGGAGAGTCCCGTGTTTCAGATTCCTTTTGAAACTCCCCAGGCTGGTTCTTAAAACATCTTCCATTGTGGTCTCTCTTATTTTTTGAGCCATGTAGATGGGACAATCATATTTGCTTTTGAATTGGTTTGAAAGCAAAACTGCATACCTCCCCTCTCACCCCCGACCTGTGTCTCCTGTAAGGATCAGAGTCCAAGTGAGATGAGGTGGGCTGGGTGCCTGGCAGAACTGAACCCTTCTGACGTGTGGAGCTTCTTTCTCTGAAGTCCCTGGGACGTGGCTAAGCTGAGGTCCAAGTCCACATGCAAAGCACAGTACCAATGGACCTGAAATTTCCTTGGTAGCCTATGTAAGTAAAGAGTCCCCAGAAGAAAGACTTTTGATAGTGCCTATGAGATAGGAGTACAGCAAAGTGTCTTTTTTTTCTCCCATGCTTGGGGTCATATTATTTTTTTTTAGGGCTACTTTGACAAATGACCACAACAGAGAAGTTGAATCACTCCAGTCTCTGCCCGCCCCCCCCGCCCCCCCCCCCCCCCCCGTGGTGACATGACCTTCTCTTCTCTTTGTCTTTCCTCTGAATATCTTGGTGTAAGGACACTTGTCATTGGACTTAGAGCCTACTTGTATAATCCAGGATGATCTCATTTTGAGACCCTTAATTACATTGCCAAGACCCTTTTTCCAAATAAGGTCACATTTATAGGTTTCTGGTGTTCGGACATGGATCACCATTCATCCCAGTATAAGGTGAAGGAGACAGGTTCTGGGGTGCAGGAAAGCCTCTTTTTCCTGATTGGGAGAGAAGGAGACAAGATGGGCTGGCAAGGGGTATATTTTGCTGCAGTATTGTTGTTACCCTTCTTGAAAGTGCTCAGCTTGCAATGCCAGGTCTGCCAGAGGAAAGGACTGTGGCAGCCTTACTGGGCCTGGGTAGGTGTTTAGACCTTGCCTCACATCCATTCAGCCTGTCATCTCCTTGTGACCCTATGTCTGGCTTCCTTCCATGAGCCCTTCCTTTTTCCCTTTTTCTTTCCTTGCCAGGTGTTTTCTCTTGTATTTTGCTTTCCTTTGAAATGGTCTCCTCATCATGAATGGTAAGTGGAACAAAAGTATGTGTGTTAGTGATTTTAAAGCTTAACTCTTTGCTTCTTATCTTCTGAACTGACTCAGCAAGTGATGGTGCTAGAGCCTTGCAGTGACCTTCTTCCTTCCTAGGGTCTTGATCTTGGCCATGTGATTTAGGATGTGATTCTCGGAGCTATTGGGACTGCACAAGGCATGTGCCTTCATATATTTGCATCTCACTTTCCTTGACAAGAGTACTTTTCTTACAGGAGCCATTGGACTTGGGGAGCGGATGGGTCTCCTGAAACTTTGAATCACTCACTTCTGTTTGATTCTCCACCTCCCCACCCCCAACCCCCTGCCCCATCCTATGCCTTGGGCTGTCATATATGGTAAGATGCACATCTCCCCTAAGGATGATAACACTCCTTTTCCAAAGGTCCTAGTCAGCACTTCTCCAAATAACCCTTCAAATTAACAAAAACACTGGCAAATCTATAAAGCTGACATTGTAGGTAGAGTGGAGGACACAAGGGATCTGAAATCTTTGCCTAGCTTGGAGATCATCATTGCGCTGCTTTTTATAAACTGGATCATATCTTCTGCTGTAGGATGAAGGTGCCAGTTCTTAATTTTTCCAAGGAACGTCCTGTCTCCTGAGGCTACATTGGGACTTGGCTGAGTAAAAATTACGCAGGATGTAGTTCAGTCCTAGAAGGTTTGAAAGGTGAAGGGGCCAAGGATAGAAGGATCTTCATCAGTAAAATAGCAAGCAAAAATGAAAGCATCCTTCCCTAGGTAGTGATTCAGAAATATAGTTACAGTCCTTTTGTGGCCAAGGTTCTGGGAGCCAGCTGTGCCCCCCTCATAATGTTAGTCGTCTTAATAATAATAATAATGATGATGATAGGAGCTAACTTTTAGTGTTTCTGTGCTTTACTGGGATTATCTCAGCCGTTTGGAGTAGGTACTGATTCACTGCTTCACTGGGATTATCTCAGCCCTATGGAGTAGGTACTGATATTGCCTCATTTTATAGCTGAGAGAGATTAAGCAACTTGCTTGAGGCCACAGAGTTATCTATGGGTAAAGGAACTGCTGACCCTAAGCCCAAGGCATTTTGTTCCCCCCCCTTCAGTTGTAAAAATTATATACTGTAAAATCATTTTAACCATTTTTAGTGTGCATTTATGTGGCATTAAGTATATTCCCTTTGTGGTACAACTGTTGCCATCATTGTCTCCACAACTGACCTCTGGACTTATTAAGTACTAACTTCTATTTGCCTCCATAGCCCCTGGCAGCTGCCATTCTGCTTTCTGTCTGTTTGTGTTTGACAGCTTTAGGTACCACTTAGAAGTGGAATCGTACAGTATTGGTCCTTTTGTGTCTGGCTTCTTTTACTTAGCATAATGTCTTCAAGTTTTATCCATGTTGTAGCATGTGTCAGAATTTCCTTGTATGTATGTTGTACATACTTATATTTTGTTTATCCATTTATCTGTTGGTGGACTCTTGGCTTGCTTCTCTTTTGACTGTTGTGAATAAGGCCACTGTGAGTATGGGTGTACAAGTATCTGTTCTAGTCCTTGCTTTTACTTTTTTGTGGTAAATACCCAGAAGTGGGTTGGTATTAAACATAATTCTGTGTTTAATTTTTTGAGGAATCATCGTACTGCTTTTCATAACAGCTACACCATTTACATTCCCACCAATAATGCACAGGGTTCCAGTTTCTCCACATCCTTGCTAATACTTGTCATTCTGTGTGTGTGTGTGTGGTGTTTCTTAATGGCCATCCCACTGGGTGTGAAGTAGTAGGTCATTGTGTTTTGATTCTCAGTTTCCAAAAGATTAGTGATATTGAGCATCTTCTCATGTGCCTTATTAACCATTTGTAGATCTTCTTTGGAGAGATGTCTATTAAAGTCTCATCCATTTTTTAATAGAGTTTTTGTTTTTTTGTTGTTGTTGGGTTGTAGGAGTACTTTATATATTCTGGATATTCACTGCTAATCAGATAAATTTATGTCCCATTCTGAGGGTTCCCTTTTCATTCTGCTGATAGTGTCATTGGATACAAAAATAAAATGAAATAAAAATAAAAACTTTTAATTTTGATGTAATCCCATTTATCTTTCCTTTTGTGCGTTTGATGTCATATCCAGGATATCAATGCCCAATCCATTTTCATGAGGCTTTTCCTTCATGATTTCTTCTAAGAGTTTTATAGTTTGATCTCTTATGTTTAGATCTTTGTTCTATTTTGAATTAATTTTTATGTATATTATAAGGGCCTCCATCTATCTTTCTTTCTTTCTTTCTTTCTTTCCCTTCTGATTCCAGTTTTACCAACACCATTTGTTGAAAAGTCTGTCATTTCCTCCTTGAATTGTCTTGACACCCTTGTCGAAAAATTATTTGACTACATATGTGAAAATTTATTTCTGGACTTCCTGATCTATTTCATTGATCTCTATATATGTCTTTATGCCAGTATCATACTCTCTTGATTACCGTACTTTTGTAGCAAGTTTGAAATCAGAAAGTGTGAGACCTCCAACTTTGTTCTTTTTGAAGGTTATTTTGGCTATTCAGAATCTCTTGAGGTTTCTTATGAAATTTAGGATGGATCTCTCTGTTTCACTGGGATTTTGATGAGGGTTGCATTGTATCTATAGATTGCTTTGGTAATACTGACTTTCCCCTGTGAAAATCTATTGGAGGATAGTATTAAGTCTTCCAATCCACATACATGGAATGTCTTTCCATTTAATTGTATCTTTAATTTTCTTCAGAACTGTTTTGTCATTTTCAGAATATAAGTCTTTAATCTCCTGGACTGTTTAGGTGTAGTTTATTCCTAAGGACTTTATCTTTTTGAGGCTGTCATAAACAGCGTAGTTTTCTTATTATGCGTTTTGGATTGCTCATTACTAGTGTATAGAACTGCAGCTGATTTTTGCATGTTGGTTGTATCCTGCGACTTTAATGAATTTGTTAGTTTTCACAGTTTTTTGTTGAGCCCAGGCTGTGTTTTTTCCCTGTTCTGTACTTTTAAAATGAATCTCCACCTCATTTTATCTTCTTTTAACTTTTCCTCTGAGTTCTTGAGGAATTTAAGTTTTACTTTACTAATTTGATTTTCCGTAGTCCTCAATTTGGTGTTCCTTTCCTCTATTATTATTTAAGTTGGCATTCAGAGTTTTGGTTACCATTCTCTCCTGGTGTAGAAATTCCTTTTTAAGTAGCAGCTTACTTGAGTATCATAGTTACACAGATTCCTTAAATCTTATTCCAAACAGAGTTTTGCAACCATCCCTATAATCTCATGAGAGACGGATTCTTACAGAGATAACTTAGTGTCTGTCTGACTTCTTCATACCCAATTGAAGAAACAAGGGGAAATTTTAGGTTGATTGAATTTATGTTGGGGCTGCCCATGCCAGGACCAGCTCTTCAGTGCCTCTCCCTTTGCCAGACTGGGTGGCCTGGGCAAGAGGTGGGTGGGCTACTGCTGGCCCAAGACTCTAAGAAGAGTCCTTTGGTGTTGGCTTTGACCAATGCTTAGCAGCTCTGTGTGCCATGCTTGCACTATTGTGTTTTCTGCTGCTGCTGCCCACATTTATTGCCAGAATACTTGTTTCTCCATAGAAGCTTGCTAGCCCTCATTTCGTCCTACTCCATCTTGAATATGTCTAGCAGAAATTCCTCAAAGTTCTGAGCAGGAGAGATGGCTTTTTCCCTGGTTTCTAGCTTGGATACAGGTTTCTCTCTATTTTTGTAGGAAACTGGGGGCAGGAGACACCTGTCCTGTTACCATCTCGCCCAGATGTTTTGTGAGATACAAGTTCTCTCAACTAATCCACCTGATGAAATTAAGAGGCTCCCCCCATTCCTTCTGTAAAAATGCTCACAACAGATGCGTGGTCATGGACTAGTCTCTGCTATACCCACACCATTAATGACTTCACTCATTGGCCTAATTAAATCATAGAAGAGAGAGCTTCTCCTGTATCACTCTGATGATTCAGGGAAAAACAATTTTTTTTTTTTTTTTTTTTAAAGTAGACTCCATGCCCTGCATGGAGCCCAATGCAGGCTTGAACTCAGGACCCTGACATCAAGACCTGAGTTGAGCTGAGATTAGGAGGAGCCACCAAGGTATGCTGGGAAAAATCAATATTTTAAAGAAGAATTACTGAAGTTAGAAATGGGTTGATTTTAGTATAACTCTAATCTAAAAGGCTTTGATAATGCATTCGCACCTTTTGATGGCCATGTTCAGTGTGTTTTGCAGCCCGGTAGCTGGGAGTAGTCAGCTTTCTGTGTTTGATAAATTATTTTGCCTCTGAGTGCTGTTTGGGTGCTGTGGGAGTAGGAAAGAGTAGCCCGATAACATGGGAAAGACATAAAGGTAGAAAACGATAAAGAGTTAAATAAAGTGTCATTAGTAATCAAGGCAAAGTCCTTCTGTGTCACGCAAGGCCCTGCATGATCTCCCCTCCTTCACCCTCTCCCCCACTCCCTAATCCTCTACCTTTCTGAGCTCATTTCCTAATACTCATGAGCCTTCTTGCTAGACCTTGAATATGTTCAATGTGCTTCTGCCTGCTTTTCCCTCTGTCTGGGATAGTCTTCCTCCCAAGTAGCCCTGTGGCATGCTCCCTCATCTCCTTTATGGTTTTGTTTAAATATCATTTCAGGGAGTCCTCCCCTGATCATTGATTTAAAATTGTCGACCTTCCCCTCAACATACATAACCCCATGTCAACCTTCTTGTTTTGTGTTTCTCTAAAACACTCCATACCACAATCTATAATCTACTTCTGAATTTATATATGTATTTTATTTCCTATCTCCCTGCACTTGAAGAGAAAACTCTATGAGGACAGGTATTTTTGTCAGTTTTGTTGACTGCTGTGTACCCAGTACCTTGAAAAGTACCTGACATGTAGTTGTCACTCAGTACGCATTTATTGAATCATCAGTGATTGGTGGCTTCTGTGTCACTCAGCAGCATCAGGATCCATGGGTGATACAGTTCTACTCTAGATCATTGTGTCTTTTTTTTTTTTTTTTTTGAAAGATTTTATTTATTTATTTGACAGAGATCACAAGTAGGCAGAGAGGCAGGCACAGAGAGAAGGGGAAGCAGGCTCCCTGCTGAGCAGAGAGCCCGATGTGGGGCTCTATGCAGGGCTCGATTCCAGGATCCTGAGATCATGACCTGAGCTGAAGGCAGAGGCTTAACCCACTGAGCCACCCAGGCGCCCTCTAGGTCATTGTGTCTTAAAAGTGTTTTCAAGTGACCTGCAGATTTTCAAGATGCACTCATTTCAGAAGTTTCTGGTGTACAGCTTCAGGGAGCCAAGCACTGGGGTAGCAACTCATTCGCTCCCATAAGCATATTTATTTTTTTATCTCCAGCACTAAATGCAGCTAGTGACCAATAGCACAAAGGAAGGATTTGTGAAAGTCTTTTGAAACCAAACCACTGGGTCTTGTGAAGACAGAAATGAATAATACATACCCCTGTGTTTGCTGGGTTGTGGTAAAGTGGGGAAGATACAGACATACAACAGTTCTTTGCTCTGAGTGCTGTAACAGAGGGATCACAGAGAAGGGAAAAGTCAATTGCTTTGGGATGTTGGAGGTCAGGAAGAGCTTTTTATAAATATGACATTTGAGCTGAGTCTTTAGAGATGGTTTTTCTGAGTGGAAAAACCAGGGAGGGAATGTATAGGCTTAGGAACAGCATAAGCAAAGATACAAAGGCAGGAAAGTATGAAGCATGTTCCTAGGGAATTCATTGTCTTCTCTTGCTAGAATAGTGAGTTCATGAAAGCGGAGGTAAGGAATGTGCTGGAACACTAGAAGGCCATGCTGAGATCTGCAAACTTTATCCTGTAGGCAGTAGGAAACTGGGAAGAATGTCAGTTATGGAGACAGAGAACATATTAATGATTGTCAGGAATGAGGGTTGGTGCCGAAGGTGGGGTGAGGGGAGGGGAAGGAGGAGGATGAGTTGGCTGTAAAGAGGCACAAGAATCATTGTAGTGATGGAACCATTCCCTGTCTTGATTGAGGTGGTGGTTACATGAGCCTATACACGTGGTAAGTTTACATAAAGCCAGATCTACTCGTACGTGTGCATATATGGTAAAATCTGAGTAAGGTCTAAGGGTTGTATCAGCGTCAATTTCCTGGGTTTGATATTGTACTCTAGTTATGTAAGGATGTTGCCATTGGGGGAAACTGGATGAAGACTCCATGGGTCCTCTCTGTACTATTTTTCCAACTTCCCATGAATCTGTAATTATTTTGAAATAAAAAGTTAGAAAAAATGCATAAGAAGGAAAACTTGATGGAGAGGCTGGAGCAGAGAGGCTAACTAGAGTTTTTGTTTATTTAATAATATTTTATTGTGAAGTGCTTTGTTGAGATACTACGTAAGATGCGGGAGAAGCTGTAAAACATGGCACTTGCCTTTGAGGAATTTGTTGAGGGGAGGAGCCAGACATGTTTTAAATCATGCTCATACTGCATGCTGGTTTCATACTGGTAAAGATAGCTGCAGAGCACCAGGAGAACATGGGAAATACGCAAACTGCTATCTTGTAGTGACACAGGCGACTGAGCAGATCCGGGGGGGGGGGTAGTTTGGGTAGCACACACTGGGCTCTGCGGTTTTTCACTGGGTGAAAGATGCAGCTACAACTAGTGGTAGTAGGAACTGAGAGTGGGGATGCAGCTTCACGACCATTTAGGAATAGTATCGATGCCAGTTGTGGGTGTACTCTGTTTGGACAGAGAGGGAAGAGTCTCAGATGACTGAGGTTTTGAGTTTAACTGAATCCATGGCGGCTCTGTTAGCCAAGATTGAGAGTAGAGGAGGAGATAGGTTTGGGTTGAAATAGTTAGGTTTGTGGTATCTGAAGAACCACACCTGAGAGCTGGTGTGCAGTGCTTGGGAGAGGCAGGCCCTAGAGGTGGAGACGGAGGAGACGTCAAGCTGCAAACACATTGGACCACTCTGTGTGTTTTCTAAGTCTGCTCCCGGCCTGGACCATCCCTTTCTTTTCCCCCGTCTAGAGAAATCCCACTCCCATCAATATCTACTCCAGGAGAGAGGTGATGGCCGACGCTTTGCTAGTATGTAAATTTTGCCACAACTACTGTAGAAGGGCACAACGGGAAGGTGAGTTAGCAACCTGCTTTTGGAGGTGGTGAGCCCTAGGGAAGGAATTGGGTGGTGGCAGAGAGTAGAAGAACTGAGAAGGTAGAGAGGCCAGATGGAAGTTTGATTGCTCAGCCACAGCAGAGCCAACCAACCAGAATTAGACACAGCAGGAAAGAAAGAGGCCATGATCTAAATTGTAGAAGTTTCTCACAGTGAAAGATCAGCCTTCAGTCCAGGCCTACTCAGAGCTCTTTCTCATAGGTAGAACTGCCTGACATTGAATGGTGCTTTGCCAGTTGGATTAATTTTTAATATCTGCTTCTCTGGTGCAGTGACTGGGCATTGAAGTGTATCAGTGGCAGCTTTTGTTTTTATGAAGTTAGTCAAAATAATACTGGGGAGTTAAGTTACTGTAACCTTGAGCTCTGGTTGTTCTGAAGGGATGAGGTCAGACTCTTTAAGTTCCCTGGTTCCAGAAGACTCTTCACCTTTTGCAGAGCAAGTTATTTGGAATTGGGAGTGGGCATGCTTCCTGCTGGGTGCTGGGTTTTTTATTATTGGGAAATGTCTTATTTTCTGGTCACAGATAGAGAATAGCATCAGTGAATTGGGTTTCCGCTTGCCTGCCCGCTTCCTGTTCTGTCCATTACTCGAATGATAACACGTGTTGTCTGTATTCTAAAAAACTACAGCCTGCCCCTGAAACACCAGAGAATTGAAACACAAGTGTACTCTGAACAATACACTTTTTACACTCTGTAGCCCCCAAAGCAGATGGTGATGAAGATGATTTTAGTTTGGGTCGACTATACAAGAGCGCCTTATTTCTTTTAATTTTTCCATCTGTACTTTTAAATGTAAATGTTCTCTTTTTAAATGGAAAAAAAAAACCAGCAACACTTTTTTCCTCCTCCTGTCTTTCTACACAGAACACATTGGTAACAGAGGATGGCTAGGATCTGAGTGCTGAGGACCTATTTGTGTTGAGAGCTTCTCTGAAGTGACTTCCAGGTGGACTGCTACCATCTGGAGGGATGGGGACTGGTCAGGCAGGAAGGGGGAGGACGGTGGAAAGGGAGACCCATGACCTGGGGCATTTTTTTCGGGCCATGTGCTTTTTGAGAGCCCCTGGTTCTAATAGGGTAATTGGTTAGGCACAAAGTCTGACTTTTATTCTCAGAATGGGGTACTGTCTTTCTCTCCTCTTTCTTTTTCTTGCTCAGTGGCTTGCTATCTATCTACCTATAAATATATTTCCACATATTGGAAGGACTTAATCCACATTATCATGGACTAGTCAGGAAACTTTCTGCTCTACTTACTTTTGCATTATTTGAAAAATTTTGCAGTAATCATAATTACTTTTATGATCAGAAAAGTTACAAATATTCCCAGTGGAAAAATAAACACTTAAAAATCGGGAAAAGAGGGGAGCCTGGGTGGCTCAGTCGTTAAGCCTCTGCCTTCGGCTCAGGTCATGATCCCAGGGTCCTCGGATCGAGCCCCGCATCAGGCTCCCTGCTCAGTGGGGAGCCTGCTTCCCTCTCCCACTCCCCCTGCTTGTGTTCCCTCTCTTGCTGTCTCTCTGTCAAATAAATAAATAAAATATTTTTTAAAAATCTTGAAAAGATGTTCAAATACTTAAATAAATCAGCTACTCCTATAGCTGATTATTTTAATGAATTTCATGATATTCATTCATCCATCTATCCCTTTCTGAAAGAGCTTGATTTTTGGTCTATTATTTTAATATACTGCCAGATTCTATTTGCCACCCTTTTATTGAACATCTCTGCATCTTTATTTATAAATGGGTAATCTGTGGTTTTCTTTTTCCTATATTTAATGCCAGAGTTTTGATAATATGGCTGTACTTTCAATATTGTTATTATTGAAATAATAAATACAATCATTTATTTTGAGCTTAGTTTATGCGAGGCACAGTGATTAGCACCCAGATCTGTGTAGCTCCAAAGGTCTGTGCTCATCCAGTTCATCACGGCTTCCCATGTCAAACAAGAAACACCAGTCTTGGCACCTGGATCTCTGTGATCAGAAAGCCGGGTCTGAAACACACCATACCTGCCTGTGTATCTGTGTCCCTCCCTCCCTCCCTTTGGTCTCTCCTTCCTTCCCTCCTTCCTTCCTCCCTGTTCCCTCCCTCCCTCTCTTCCTTCCTTTTCTTCTTTCTTCCTCAGGTTTTGAAACAATTCAGAATCATAGAAACAGTTTAAAAATAGTACAAAAATTCCCATGTACCCTTTACCCTTAGCAAAAGCTAAGGTTTTGCTGCATTTGCTTTTCATTCTACTTATATACACATTTTTTTCCAGTTACAGAATACAGTGTCCCTTTTCCTCTAAGTACTTCAATGTTTACTTTCTTAAAAAAAACCAAAAAACAAAAAACACCATTATTCAGTTGTCAGAATCAGAAGATTAACTGCTATAATACTGGTACATAATTATTCAGATTTTACCCGTTGTCCCACCAGTGTCCTTTATAGCAAAAGGAAAACAGTTCCCCCTAGTCCAGGAGCTAATTCAGGATGAAACATTATATTTAGTTTTCCTGTCTCTTAAATCTTTTTTAATCTGGACCAGCTCCTTAATCTTGCTTTGTCTTTCATGACCGTGATTTTTTTAGAGTACAGATCAGTTCCTTTTTGTAAGATGGCCCTTAATTTGGTTAAGTCTGATGTTTCCATGATTAGATACAGGTTAGATACAGTTTATGTGTTTTTGGCTGGAATACCACAGTGTCATTGTATCTCTCAGTGCATCCAGTCAAGAGACATGTGATGTCTGTTTGTCCTATCACTGGTGATCAACTTTAATCACCTGGAAAAATGCTATGTGCCAGGCTTCTCTACTGTGAAGTACTGGTTTTTTTTTTTTTTTTTTCTGTATAATTACTAAGTATTTTGTAATATAATACTTTAAGATTATAAATAACCTGTTCCTCACCAAACTTTCACTCAGTAATTTTTAGCATGCAAAGTATCTTTTTTTTTTTTTTTTTTAAGATTTTAGTTATTTATTTTATTTATTTGACAGAGAGAGAAATCACAAGCAGGCAGAGAGGCAGGCAGAGAGAGAGGGGGGGGAAGCAGGCTCCCTGCTGAGCAGAGAGCCCGATGCAGGACTCGATCCCAGGACCCTGAGATCATGACCTGAGCCGAAGGCAGCGGCTTAACCCACTGAGCCACCCAGGCGCCCGCAAAGTATCTTTTGAGGCAACAAGCAAGGATGCTCAAAGCGAATACAGACTTGCTTCCCTTGGAGCTAAAGTCAGTATTATTAGGCAGATTAGCCACATTTTTTTTTAATATAGTAGGCTTCTTTGTTTTACTTCTTATGACTTATCCCTTAGAAAAAGGTCCCTTTTTAAATTAACATATAATATATTATTGGTTTCAGGGGTACAGGCCTGTGCATCATCAGTCTTACACAATTCACAGCACTCCCCATAGCACATACCCTCCCCAGTGTCCATCACCCAGCTACCCCATCGCTCCCACCCACCTCCCCTCCAGCAGCGCTCAGTTTGTTTCCTGAGATTAAGAGTCTCTTAGGGTTTGTTTCCCTCTGGCTTCGTCTTGTTTAATTTTTCCCCTCCCTTCCCCTATGATTCTCTTTCTTGTTTCTCAAATTCCTCATATCAGAGAGATCATGTGATAATTGTCTTTCTCTGATTGACTTATTTCGCTCAGCATAACACCCTCTATAGTTCCATCCATGTTGTTGCAAATGCCAAGCGTTTTTTTTTTTTTTTTGATGGCTGCATAATATTCTGTGTGTGTGTGTGTGTGTGTGTGATCTTCTTTATCCGTTCATGTGTTGATGGACATCTAGGCTCTTTCCATAGTTTCGCCATTGTGAACAGCCACATTTTTTTTTTAAACCACAGCCTTTGGTCTTTGAATTTTGTCTTTATATATGTTAATTTAACTTTAGTCACACTCTTGAGAATAGTGATTGGCTGGAACCTATGAACTTTAGGCTCCCGATTTGGTTACCCAAGGCCCAAGATGCATCCATCTAGTTTA
Source organism: Mustela lutreola (assembly GCF_030435805.1). Lineage (NCBI taxonomy): Eukaryota > Metazoa > Chordata > Mammalia > Carnivora > Mustelidae > Mustela > Mustela lutreola. The sequence goes on along the minus strand of NC_081298.1, from coordinate 92,162,400 downwards.
TTTGGTCACAATTGCCCTTTGGGTCTTTGGCCTATGGCTGTATTCGGTTTTTGACCCCTTATCTTTGCTGCTCATTAAGATGCTGTCAGTTGTAGGCCAGAGTAAAATGCTTATGTGTTGAATCACTTGTGAACGAGCATTGTTTCTGACTACCGGACCTTTCTCATCAGATAACTGTCTTCTGAGCCCCAGTTACATATTCTGTGCTGTGCTAAGGCTGCTCTTGTATGAGTCATAGGAGCCGGTTTTTAGTATGTTAGAATCCAGCACATGATATGAAGCCTAATAGGAAGAAATTTTTAAAATACCAGGTGCTGGGGTGCCTGGGTGGCTCAGTTGGTTGGGCGACTGCCTTTGGCTCCGGTCGTGGTCCTGGAGTCCTGGGATCAAGTCCTATATCGGACTCCCTGCTCCGCGGGGAGTCTACTTCTCCTGCTGACCTCTCTCCTCTCTCAAATAAATAAGTAAAATCATTTAAAATTTAAAATCTTAAAAATCATTAAAAATGCCAGGTGCTATGTAGTTAATTACCAGTTCTTACAGTTAGAAGAGAGGTGAGTGAAGCAAAAAATAACCCAGGCAGACTTCTTGGAGAAAATGAGCCCCAAATGATAAGATTGGTAGGGAAGGATATTGTGAGAAAAGGCACATTGTGTAAGAATGTGCAGCCTCCCCCCAAAGGATAGGAATCCATCCTTTCTAGTACATGTCTCAACCAGAAGCTGAGAAGTAGGATGGTGGGACTTCCCTTTGGTGGATTTCTCGCACCAGGAACATTCAGGAAGGCACATGCTTGTTGTCTCTGTGCTGGTTTGCATTCCTAATAGCATTTGTAATAGCCACATCTCCGCTTCTGGTCTCCAGTTATGGTGCCTTCCAGCTTTGTAGTTGAACTAGAGGTTAGACTGCATGTTGAAACAAAGAAAGTTGGTTTCTTTAGGTCAATATTGGTAATGAGGAAGCGGCCCTCCCTCCTTAAACATACACATTTACTCAGCAGGTTACCTCGCCCCTTTTTAGAGCACAGTGTCTTAGCATTTGTAGGTTTCTGACCTCACCAGAGTCCTTTTGGGTAAAGCTAGTGACTTCTGTTCATGAGACACCAGCGAGGTAAGATATGATTAATTGGACATGGTATTCAGCATTCACATTCCTGATAGCCATGGCCTTGAAAACAGCTCTCTGCCATGGTGTTACCACCCTGTCATGTTGTTAAATATAAAACACTGTATTTTAAATAGTTTATTTTGAAACACCCTCATATATAGGCATCTGAATAAATTTAAGGTTATCCCCTCAATAACCTGACTCCCACTCAAGGTTTGACTTTTCTTGAGTGCCAAAGGGTGGTGTGGAGGTGGTGTGGAGGTATAGCTTTTACCCTTTTACATATAGCCCACAGGATGTTCAAACTTGAACTAGCCCTTACATGAGCCCCCTAGATGTTCAGGAGCATATGTCTTATTTGTGAATGTCACTGGGTGTGCATGCCATGGTAGAGGACTGTTGAGTGGCTGGGCTAAAACAGATTAAACTTTAGAAATATACCACTGCTGGGGTGCCTGGTGGCTCAGTGGGTTAAAGCCTCTGCCTTGGGCTCGGGTAGTGATCTCAGGGTCATCAGGCTTTCTGCTCAGCAGGGAGCCTGCTTCCTTCTCTCTCTCTCTGTCTGCCTCTCTGCCTACTTGTGATCTCTGTCAAATAAATAAGTAAATAAATCTTAAAAAAAAAAAAAAGAAAGAAAGAAATATACCACTGCCTTCCTCCCTTTCCCAAAATAAATATTTTGGGTGTCAGAAATCTCTCACAAAAGCCTCCTCTAATTTGTATCTTAGGAGAGACTCTGTGCCCTCCCTTGGTCTTTTTATTCTTTCTCTTTTTTTATTAATGAGCTCTTAAACTTTAGGTTTACTACTAAATTAAAAGCAGTAAATTAAAATAGAGAAAGCATCCTGGTAGGAGTGAGAAATGACAGGAGCCACTGAGTAAGAGATAAAAGCATAAAAGCTGACAGAAGAGTTAAAAGCATTACAGTCTGGGCTACTTAATGAGTGAGAGAAGTAGTATTACACATTCCAGTAGCTTCTGTGGGCAGTCCAGTGTTGAGTATAGAACAGGAAATTAATATTTGTAGTGATTTCACCAGTTAACGATAAAAGGTAGAATTGTATCCAGTGTACAATTTGGAAACATCTTGATGTGAATAATAGCATATCTGGAAAACTTTTACCATAACTAATTCATATTGATTGTAAATATTCAGAGACATAAAAGAAAAAATATTAAAAACAGACCACATCTTATGATCCATAGATTTAACTACTCAGCATATTAGTATAGCTCTCTAGCCTTTTTCTGTATATAAATGGAAATACCTATAATAACATATATTTCTGTATTATATAGGAAATATATGTATAGATTATATGATAGGTATGTATGCCACATTTGTGTGTGACAACTTGAGGCCTGCTTTTGTTCTCTTTTTTCTTTTAAAAATTGTGGTAAAAAACACATAATCTAGGGACGCCTGGGTGGCTCAGTTGGTTAAGCAGCTGCCTTCGGCTCAGGTCATGATCCCAGCGTCCTGGGATCGAGTCCCACATCTGGCTCCTTGCTCTGCGGGGAGCCTGCTTCTCCCTCTGACTCTGCCTGCCACTCTGTCTGCCTGTGCTTGCTCTCGCTCGCTCTCTCTCTGACAAATAAATAAATAAAATCTTTAGAAAAAAAAAAAAAACACATAATCTAAAATTTACCCTCTTAACTGTTTTTTAGTGTTACAGTTCAGTAATATTAGCTGTATTAACACTGTGAAGCCTGCTTTTCTTTGCTCAACAATTTGTGTGAACATTTTCCCATATTCGAGTATAGATGTTCATTTTAAAGAGGTGTGCATACGCCATAATCTAGTTAATTTCTCATTGTCAAGTATTTGACATTTTTGGTTATTTCGAGTTTTGGTTATTAACACTGCATAAAGCACCTTTAAATATACATAACTCCACATTTCTTCTTCTTCTTTTTTTTTAGTAACATGTAGTAACTCCACATTTCATCAGGATAAAGTTCCAGGAGTATTGTTAGATTAATGGATGTGTATTTTCTAAAGGCTTCCAATGTATATTGTCAAAGTGCATTTCTGTCACTGTATTTAAGTGCCCTTTCATTGTATTCCTGCCAATATTTGATGTTATAATTCTTCTAAATCAATGTTTATGTAATTCTATCTTTAATGCAAAAAATAATGCTAACAAGGCAGTAAAAGCTAAAGTAGTCAGTTAGAAAAAAAATGCATTTTAGGGAGTGTGATGCATGAGATGATTATGGTTTATAAACTAACAAATTGTTGGTTCTTTACAAGAAGAACTTAACATATTCAGTGCATAAGCATAGGAACTTTGGTTCTAAGACATCTGCTCAGGGAGTATACAAGATCTGAATCAGTCCTCATGAAGAAGAAGTCTCATAGTTTGAAGAAGTGTTAAGTGAGTCTGATTCTCATAACCCAAATTCTCAGGTTTGGATGTATTGGTTTTTGTGTAGCTTTTTTATGGTAAAAAATTTTTCAGTTGTCTTTAACTTTTTTGATGTGTTTTGTTTGCCACATGTAAGTTCCAAATTTTGTTTTAAAAAGATATTTATTTATTCATTTATTTGAGAGAGAGAAAGCAAAAGAGAGAAAGCAGGAACAGTGGTAGGGGCAGAGGGAGAAGAAGCAGACTCCTCGCTGAGCAGGGAGCCCCAGGTGGGTCTCCATCCCAGGACCCTGAGACAGGTTCTGAACCGTAGGCAGATGCTTCACCCACTCAGTCACCCAGGCACCCTGTAAGTTCCAAATTTTAATGAGGGAAAAATCCATAAAATTTTGGCTGCTCCTTTCATATTATGTTTATAGGAAGCTTTTTTCTACTTTAAGGTTCTAGTACCACTTTAACTTTCTTTTAGTACTGTTGTCGTTTCAGTTTTTACATTTAAATCGGAAATTGATGGGGCACCTGGGTGGCTCAGTGGGTTAAGCGTCTGTCTTTGGCTCTGGTCATGATCTCAGGGTCCTGGGATCGAGCCCCCCCCCCACCCCCCCACCCCCTGCCTGTCCCCCATCAGGCTCTCTGCTCAGCAGGGAGCCTGCTTGCCTCCCTCTCTCTGTCTGCCTGCCTCTCTGCCTACTTGTGATCAGTCCCTCTCTCTTAAATAAATAAATAAAATCTTAAAAAGAGAAATGGAAAACATTTTTATTTAATAGCCTGAATTTTACCTCTAGAAGAGGGTGGGGATTTTTTGTTGACCCCCCCCCGCCCCGACCCAAGTATAGTGTTTTTAAAAGTTGGGGTTATCTTCTGATTTGCCCCAGTCCTCACAACTCCCAGTTTTCTTATACCTCACGTATTTAGATTTGAACATTTTGTTTTACCTATATGATCCTTAAGGACATTTGAGTTTGTGACCCCTAATTAGTCAATGTAGAGTTTATTTTGGTATTTGAGTGTTAGGGGGAATTGACTTGAATTCTCCTTCCTCTTCCTCCCCACCCCCCAACCCCAGTGACTAGTACCAGCAGTTTTTATTGGATAATTACCATATATATTAAATTCTAACATATTCTTGAAGTCTTTGCATTTTTCTGTTAGTTGTTAAAAAAACCACATTTTATAATTTCATATCTAAATTATATGTTTAAAAATTTTTAATGCCTGGTAGGACCAGCTTCCCTCTATCCCCACCCGCCATTTGATAATTTCAGTATTCTAGTGTATCTTTTTTTCCCTAGATGAATTTTAGAATAATTTAGCTCCTAACAAAATTAACCTATAGAAATTTTAGTTTTAATTTTTATTCAGTTCAGAATACTTTGTATTTCCTTTTTTGATTTTGTGTTTGACCCATAGGTTATTTAGAACTGTTTTATTTAGTTTACAAATACATGTGGCTTTCCCCAGAGATCCTTCTGTTATTGATTTCTAATTTAGTTCCATTTAAGATCATGTTAGAGAACATACTTTGATTTAAATCCTTTTAAATTTATTGAGGATTGTTTTGTGGCCGTAGATTATGGCATGTCTTGGTCTTCTGTGGGTACTTGAAAAGAATGTATTCTGTTGTTAAGTGGAGTGTTCTATAAACATCAATTAGGTCAAGTTGGTTGGTAGTGTTGTTCAAATCTTTTGTATCATATTGATTTTCTGTTTATTAATTATTGAGGGAGAACATTAGAATCTTTGACTATTATTATAGATTTTATTATCGATTGTCCCTTTCTCCTTGCAGTTCTGTTCATTTTTGCTTCATGTATTTTGAAGTTCTGTTATTAGGTAGACATTTAAGAGTATGTTCTGTTGATGACTTCTTTATGATTATGAAATGACCCTGTAATATGCTTTTCTCTGAAATCTGCTTTGTCTCATATTAATATAGTCTCTCCAAATTTCTTTTGATTAGTGTTAGCATATCATTTTTTTCCCATCCTTAAACTTACCTGTATCTTTATATTTAAAGTAGGTTTCTTAGAGGCAGCACATAGTTGGATCTTTATTTTTTTTCCAGTCTGACAATTTCTACATTTTAGTTGAGGTGTTTAGCATGTACTCATATATATATTTTTTCCCTCTCTGGTTACTTTTATACATTTTGTTTTGAGGTTCATCAATGAACTTAATATCTGTATAAATGTAGTTCATACCTTTTTATTTCTGTGTAGTATTTCATTATATAGACACTCCACAGTTTATTTATCCTTTCACCTTTTTTTTAAGATTTATTTTTTTATTTGAGAATTTGACATGGAGAGGGAGAGGAAGGAAGAGCTGAGGGAGAGGGAGAGAGAATCTCAAGCAGACTCCATGCTAAGTGTGGAACGCGATGCAGGACTTGATCTCAGGACCCCGAGATCACAACCTGAGCTGAAACCAAGAATTGAGGGCTTAACCAACTGTACCACACAGGCACTCCTATCCATTTGCCTTCAAAAAAATATATTTTATTTTTACTTATTTGTCAGAAAGAGAGAGAGAGGGAATAAGCAAGAAACAGCAGGCAGAGGGAGAAGCAGGTTCCTGGCTGAGCAAGGTGTGGGATGTGGGACTCAATCCTAGGATCCTGGGATCATGACCTGAGCCAAGAGCAGACACTTAACCAGCTGAGTCACCCACGTGTCCCTCCATTTGCCTTTTGAAAGACAGTTGAATTTTTTCAATTTTGGTTGTTAATATTTTCATGCAAGTCTACATGTGGATGTTTGTTTCATTTTTCTAGGAGCAGGATTGCTGGCCCGTAGGGTATGTGTACATTTATCTTTGGAAAAATAGTCTTTTATAAAGTTGTATAGTTTTACATTATTGCTAGCAATGTATGAAAGTTTCTGTTCTTGGATTGTCAGTTTCTTAATTTTGGAAAGCAGTAGATTTTTCTTGTTTGTTGGTTTTATAATTCGTTTTCTTACTTAACTTTTTTAGTTATTTTTTATGTAATTGAGTTTTCCGAGGAGATAGTTATATCATCTGTAAGTAATGGAAGTTTGATCTGAACATTTTCAGTATTTCTCTCTTCAGTTTTTCTTCTGACTGAATTTCATTGACTTCAACTTCCAAAATAGGTTTAATAAGCCTATTGAGTGTTTCTGAGTTGTTAGTTAAATATCTGTAGGCTCATTATCAATTAAATACAAACTTCTGAAGGTTAAACAAATTCTCTAAGTTTGCCGCCATGACAGTTTCACAAGTTCATAAAACCCTTTAAAAGCATTTCAGTGCACCTGTTTATGTTACACATTGTAGAAATTCTATGACGAATTTTTTTAAAGGTATTATATTTAATTCTTGTAGTCACCATCTGCTCGGCACATTGTCAACATTTACACGTTAACGTGGTATGGCTTTGTGATTTTAGGATATATATGTTATAGGTCATTGCCTAGAGCAGGGTTTTGCAATCTTGACACTATTGATATTTAGGACTGCATAGTTTTTTTGCTGTGGGGTCCTGTCCTGTGCATTGTAGGATGTTAGCAGCATTCCTGGCCTCTACCCACTTGATTCCAGTAGTCCTGCCACCCGCCCTACCCCCCTCCCACAGCCCCCTGCCAAACCAAAAATGTCTGCAGACATTACCAAGTGTCTCCTCTGGGGGGCAAAATGGCCCTCTCTTGAGAAACGAGCCTTGGTGTGACAGACCTTGCATTGGGTTTAGGCACTATCTAACAAGAAACACTGCAGGACAGGAGATTATGGACCATTTCTTGAGAATTGTATTCTAGTCCAGAGATCAGAGAAACAGGAAATTTGGAAGAATAAATAGGCTTCCTTTGTCCCAGTTTGTGGATTCCACAAATCACTCGGTTCTTCTGCCTCACTTCCTCATCTTCTCTTACTGACCCTGGTGTGGGATAGCAGAACCAGGAGAGTATAACTGGGAGCTATTAATAAAATGTTAGGAAAGTTATCAGCAGATCTCTTGACGACATCTTGCCCCAACTTTCCTATTTAAGCCCCATTAGACTGTCTGTGGTCATTGTGGTTTGAAATATGGAACCAATTCTAACCTTCTTGGTTCCAGAATAAAATGATTTATAAGTCATTTACGCAGACTTCTTCCTCAGACGTAGTCTTATTTCTCCTGCCCTGGTTCACTGTGAGATTGTAGGAATGATACTTCTGTACTCTGGTGGCACACATCAGGATCTCTCATGTGGGATCAGAATGGCATTGTGGGCAATCAGTAGACCTTACTAGTTTTGATTGATTTCCAATTATTTTCATGCTTTAATTGAGCCAGGTAACATAAGTTGCTGAATTGGACTTCATTTTTTGCTTCGCTGCTGTGACCTTCTGAATTGAGTTCTTTATCTACCTTATGCCTTAAATCTACCTATTTCTCAAAGTCATTGAGAGTAATAAAATTGCAGTGATATTTATAATGATAACCTCTTACGTATAAATATTTGAACTACAATTTAAGTAAATGCTCTATAAAATCTGGGCATACAAAATGGATTGTCTTTCCCAATCTTTACCAACACATCAGAATCCATTCTAAGTTTCATTTGTCTCAAAAAATCTTTCCCTAGGGGCGCCTGGGTGGCTCAGTGGGTTAAAGCCTCTAACTTCGGCTCAGGTCATGATCCCAGGGTCCTAGGATCGAGCCCCACATTGGGCTCTCTGCCCAGCAGGGAGCCTGCTTCCTTTCCTCTCTCTCTGCCTGCCTCTCTGCCTACAGATCTCTGTCTGTCAGATAAATAAAATCTTTAAAAAAACGAAAAAAAACATAAAAAAACCCACAACTTTCCCTAGCAGTTCCAGCTAACATATGTCTTTCCATAGGCTTATATTTTTTGCTCATTGTTTCATGTTTTATCTCTCCCAACAAAACTGTGAATTTTTTTTTCAGGAAGGTAGGAGTGGGGATTGGAAGGGACATCCCATTTTTATGCAATATTAAATCCCCTTTATGCTTTATCTCATTTGATCTTCCTACTAACTTTATGATTGTTAGAAAGAGTGTTAGAATAGATAGAATAACTCCCATTTACAACGGTGAAAATGGAGATTTAGAGAAGTTGAGACTTACCCAGAGTTATCTGGTTAATAGCTGGTTAAGCCCAGGAGAGTACCCCTTAGATACTCGGATTCCTAACTAGAGAAACTGTTTAAACCTAAAAACTGGTTTTGATTTGCCATTGTGTTTGCAAGGGGCAGAATCTTAGTGTTGCCATTTAAAGTATTGAGCCATCTAAGCCTGCTGTATTAAGTAGGCTGTGTACACGGTTAGTTTGGATGGCTTATGCTGAATCACTCCTGCCCTAGCTCTGTCCTCCAGGAAGGACAGGCACTGCGGAATAGCAGTCTGGGGGTGGGTATTCAGACTGTGATCACACAACAGCTTCTCCATAAAGCCTTCTTGGAAGGTGTGCTCTTTCCTGTTCTCAGACACATTTGCTGACCAAAGTCCCCAACGTCCTCTGCTTTAATCCTTAGCGTTTCTGCTGCTACTGATAGAGCTTTGTGATAATGCCAGCTAAAACCGAGTGTTTCAGGGACAGGCTCCAGTATGCCCTGCAGTGACCAGGAAGTTAGTATGCCTCAACCAGCATGGAAACCACAGAGTATGGGTCTGCTGGTATATGAGGATGGAGCTCACAGCTTGTCTCCATGTCTGAACTCCGTCGTTGATTGTCCCATGCACTGAGCAGCCATACAACGATTTTTGACTTAACTCCCATGGCCTGGCAGAGCTAGTTTCTATAGGTTATTTTATCAGAACCAATTGGACCTTTTTTTTTTTTTAACATTAATCCCATTGCTTGTCTTTCTTCTGTGAGATCAAATGGAAGCTACCGTGAAACCAGCCTGGAGCTGCTAGCTTCCTGTGCGTGAATGACCCAGTCCAGGGGCTCCCTTATCTGTGCTTGAATGCCTGAGGCAGGTCATGCCTAGACAGTGCTTCTTTCAAGGACACTTAGCTTCTCAGACCCAGCACTCCTTACCTTCTTTGATTTGGAATGCTGTGTATCTCTTCTCTTCACATCCCCTAGGTTTCTTTTTTCTGCTGATTTTCTTTCTAGGTCTCATTTCTGTACCTCAGTGCTTGACCATTAGGCAGGTTCAGAGTCCAACAATTGTTATCATCTGCTATGTCCGGCGTACAGTCAGCGAATTGTCTGGGCCCTCTTTGATTTACTCACTTTGACAGGTCTCCACTTAGTGTTAACTAGTCTAAGAACTATTTAATTCCTGTCCAACCTGATATATCTGTGCCCCCTGACCTTGACCAAGGCATTCAGTGAAAACCCTCGTTTCTCATCTGTGTTCTGATCCTTAGCTCCAGATGACACTAGTGGTGGCTTTGTGATTAGGTTATGAGACTAACCACCCCCCCATGCATCGCATATGAATGTATTGGTTCATATATTCTCTCAAGACTGAGTCCACCTTTTCTAAAAGACATCTAAAAAGCAATGGAAAACCAGAAGCTGCCTTTTTGGGTATCTGTTCTTTCATTTATTCTGTTGGAGATTCGGATTGAGCTCTTTATAAAATATTCTTCTACATAATGGACTGGTATAGCACTAACAACAGTAAACCTTGATCTACAGATCAGGTGTGCCATTTGATAAAAATAAATAATGTGGAAGAACTCAATAAAACTAGCCTGTTTAATGGAAGCATCATAAAAGCTTGTGTGGGGAAAAAAAAAAGCCTACAGCTGTGGTAGCAAGCATAAAACAAGTATCAGAACTGAGGAATCATAAAATTACACAGCTCAGCACCAAGGAAGGGTTTCACAGATGCTCGGATGTCACAGCCATCCAAGACTAGGCTCATTTGGACCATTCAGGCAATAGGATTTCTGGATACTTGTATCATCTGAAGCTGTCTCTTACTGACAACAAACCATTATAACGTATCGAGAGTCATTAGTTAAGAAGAAGATGGGTTTACTCTTCCCTCTTAATGTAAGGGATGGAGAAGCTGATGCTCATGACAATATTGAAATTGGAGCAAAGTCTGTGTCAGCAGAGCTCCTGTAACCAGAGTTTTACTGAAGGCGGCAGGCCATGTCAGACACGCACCTAATGGACATTACTTAGGAAGGAAGGAGTGAGGAGAGGTGGGAGCGAACATTTGTTGGTTGCTTCTGCGGTTACATACGTGCCAGGTGCTTCATGATGCTGTCTCCCCTATAATCTTGATTAACACCTCAGGGAAAGTAGCTGGTCGTTCCTCACTTTACAGAGAGGCTGAGGTGACGTTATGGTGGAGTGCTTGTACTGGGCTTTGCCTCCAGCTCTAACTCCAAAGCGTGGCTCCTTAGAATGAGGCAGGCTTGCTTGTGAAAATGGAAACTGCTGATTCTGGCAGAAAGACAGGCGACGGGAAGGACTCAGTCTCCATTCCCTCATTTCATAAAGATGGCCGCATTTGAAAGCAGGGTCCATTAGTTTCCAACACCAGCTATTCCAGATCACTTTTGTCTTTTAGGATCATGTCTGGAGATTTCAGAAACACACACACACACACACACAACACCAGAAACCAAAAACAAACACGCCACCCTGAGGATTCTGAATCTCCGTGGGTTCTGGATGTAAGGCTGGGACTTCTGAGGTGGTTGTAATGTGCCGTTGGGATTGACAAATGTTTACATAGAGAGAACGATGAGATGGGTGTGAGTCCTTCAGTGGCCCTGGAGATAATGTGTCCAGCCTTCTTGTGAGGGGAAATTGAAGCCCAGAGAGCGCAGAAGCCAGATAGTTCTTCATTCAGGATAGCGCTTACCCAGCATTGCCTATTTGTTATTTTAGATGATTCCCAAAAATGCAAAGAAAAAAAACACTTTCCCTGCCTTTGAAGAGTTTTTAGCAAAAGGCCACATGTAGTTTGTGAGTTCAGTGCCACAATTGGAATCTAGGTTTCCTGACTTCATTGGTGTTATAATGCCTTCTGAAAGTTGTCATTGCCAGGTCCTCTTTGAGATCCCTCCAAGCTGTGTAAGTTGCCCCCAAAGCCCATGGCTCCCTGTTCTAGAAGTCTCCTGCCTGCCTTTCTGCCTCATTACCAGCCTGATATTTCACCATCCGTTTTGCTGTAGGTTCACAGGCCCACAGCTTTTTAATTGACTGCTTTGTTCTTGGTTCATTTTTAGGTGTCTCACCTGGAAGACACCTGAAAGGCTACACAGTGATTATTTTAGGAATGTGATGCTTGGACAAAACCTGCCCTTTTGGTGGCATGGAGATCTCTTTGCTCTGCTTTCTAATTAGTTCACTGTCATCCGACTCATCCTACAGTATTCTTGTGGGCTGCGTATTTTTCAGAGTTTTTCTCAGACCTCTCAGGACAGTGAGCACAGCAAAGGGCAGGGAGCCATTCCTCCCAGTCACTGCAGAGGGAAGGAGGAAAGCAGTGTGTGCCCAGCACTGTGCGAGTCCCCTTTCTGTGCATTTTTTTGTTTAATGCTTCTTAGTAGCCTTGGGGGAGAAAGTTTCTGCACCTGCAAAATAAGGTTGATAACTATGCCTTACAGAAGTTAAGTAACTTTGTCAGGGTTATGTAAACAAGTAAGTTTTGTTGCTAGAAATCCAGCCATAGAACCTTCCGACCTAAAGGCCATGCTCTTTTCCTTAGACCGCATGCCACATCATATGTAAAGCTTTTTGCTCTAGTCCAAACCTACTTTTTGGATAAGTGGCTCTCAATTTGATTTCTGATATCCTTGATAGGTTTTAGAAATCAAGGCTTTGAGGGGCGCCTGGGTGGCTCAGTGGGTTAAAGCCTCTGCTTTCGGCTCAGGTCATGATCCCAGGGTTCTGGGATCGAGCCCCACATCGGGCTCTCTGCTCAGCAGGGAGCCTGCTTTCCTTCCTCTCTCTCTGCCTGCCTCTCTGTCTACCTGTGATCTCTGTCTGTCAAATAAATTTAAAAAAAAAAAAAAAAATTTAAAGAAATCAAGGCTTTGATTTAACAGTCCAGGAGGGATTAAGTAATTGGGACAGGACTCCAGACAGGGTAGCATTAGGTATCAGAGTCTGGGATTGCGGTGAGGTAGGGCACTGAGTCCATATGCCAGCCCATCAGAACCAGGGGGCAACAAAGCCTCTCTCCCAGGCCAGTGTTAGAACTTGCTGTTAGCGGTGTGACCAAAGCATAAATGCTAAGCCGAGGGCCTTGGGAAGCTGGAAGTGGTCTGGGGGGATGGGCCTTCATCTCAGAAATATCTCCCATTATACATTATGCCAACTGGAGATCACTAATTACTCCTTTTAATGGAATAGTCTTTTCTTTTAATCTCATATTATAGCTTGAATTTTTAAAAAGATTTTATTTATTTGACACACAGAGAGAGACAGAGAGCAAGCACAAGCAGGGGTAACGGCAGGCAGGGGAGAGGCAGGCTCCCCACTGAGCAGGGAGCCCAACGTGGGGCTCAATCCCAGGACTCTGGGATCATGACCCGAGCTGAAAGCAGCTGCTTAACCAACTGAGCCACCCAATGCCCGTATTGCTTGAATTTTTATGTATCTGCCTTTTTTGGTATTCCTTATCCGGGTATGCCTTTTTTTAAAAAATAAGATTTATCTATTTTTATCTCATTATTTATTTATTAAAAGATTTTATTTATTTATTTGCTAGAGACAGACACAGCGAGAGAGGGAACCCAAGCAGGGACAGTGGGAGAAGGAGAAGCAGGCTTCCCACTGAGCAGGGAGCCCAATTCGGGGCTCGATCCCAGGACCCTGGGATCATGACCTGAGCTGAAAGCAGACACTTAACAGCTGAGCCACCCAAGCGCCCCAAGATTTATCTATTTTAGAGAGAGAGAGTGAGTGAGTAAGGGTGGAAAGGGGCAGAGGGAGAGACAGAATCTCCAGCAGATTCCATGTTCAGCTCAATCTCATGACCCCGAGATCATAACCAGAGCTGAAACCAAGGGTCAGACACTTAACTGATTGTGCCACCCAGGTGCCTCTGTCTCTAGGTTTTTGAGTTTCCAAAATGATAATTCAGGCTTATTGTAATGAGGAAATGAGAATGTATATGTGAATGATTGTTGTAAACTGTAGGCTATCCATATAAGTATCAGGTATGAGACCCCAGTTTCCTTTAAACTAACAGATTGCGAAGAACAGCAGGTTTCTTTCTTTCTTTCTTTCTTTTTAAGATTTTTATTTATTTATTTCAGACAGAGAGAGAGAGAGAGAGAGAGAACAAGCACGAGCAGAGGGAAAGGGAGAAGCAGGCTCCTCGCTGATCAGGGAGCCCGATGCAGGGCTCCATCCCAGGACCCTGACATCAGGGACTGAGCCTAAGGCAGCTACTTTACCAACTGAGCCACCCAGGCACCCCAAGAACAGCAGTTTTGATTTTGTTTGAAGAGAGCAGTCATTTCTGGATTGCGGCTAACTCCAGGAGAAGCTAAACTAGTGCTGGGAAGCTGCATTGTGAGTAGGGTACAAGGCTTCCGATTTCTTGGGGATGGAGAGGGGTGTAAATTAGATCTCTGAGTGCCTAGAATTGGAGGTCTTGGGAGATCAAAGACTAAGCCTGATTTGATGCTGACCTGGGGTCTTACTGAGAGTAGTAGTTGCTGTGTGTGTCTGGACACCATCTTGTGCAGTCTTTAGCTTGGCAATGAGTTGTTGAGAGCCTGACATGCCACCTAAATGTGATGGAGTATCCTGTAGAAGTTGAATCATGTGCTGTAACGTGTCTATGTGAGTCTTGTGATGGAACCAGTGCATCTGGGGATTGGTGTGAGTCTATGTGACAGGTTGGGAGACCAGTACCACGACAAAGAGTTCTCCATACAAGTCTGGACTACTCAAAGCTGAAGCTAAAAGCAGTGTTTGACTTTTACCCCTCCCGCATTTCTCTTACCTGGTTTCTTTTCCTTTATCAAAACGTGGTATGACTGTGTTCTCAAGAGCTAATTATAATTAAAGCAACCACAGTGTAAAGCTCATCAACCCAGGGTCTCTGAGTGAAGTAGAGAAGCTGGTTAGAGGAGAGGTATTATGTAATGACCTAATTATCAGGCCTGCCATCTGCTTAGGAGTCACGCCTGCCTGATTAGGATTCCGTGATTGTGTTTTTCAAGGAGCATGCTAGATTGTTCAGGGAGCTGTGTGTACGCGTGTGTGTGTGAGTGTGTGTGTGTGTGTGTGTATGTGGTAGGTCAACAACACTAGAAATACTAATGCCTTTCTTGGAGGAGGTTGGTAGGTTGTTGGGGGAGGGAGTAGAAGCCGCCTCCAAGGGCTCCTAAGCAGATGTTATCCCTTAGCATGAAGAACACTGATAGAAGGTTGATTATTCTGTAGAAGAGATTCCACGTATGGGAGGAGGGACAGTCAGGTGAAGGCGACTGTCAGGATGTGGTCAGAGACCCCACATCTAGCTGGAGAACCAACTGAGACATTTTTCTCCGTTTAGGAGAAAGCATGGAATATCCACTTTGTTTTTTCAGTGGGTGGTTTGTACTGGAGGTGAAAATATTAAATTCGGGATCCTGGAAAAATATGATGAGTCGATTTAGAACTGAAATGCAAACCACTGTATCAGAGCACCTGAGGAGTTAGTGCCTCTGAAGGGACGCAGTCCGAGAATCAGTGAAGAAATACAGATAGCAGGAAGGTGGCAGGTGAAGGGAGTGTGTCTTTGGACTTGCAGTGGGTATTGTGCTCAGCTGGAAAGGAGGCTGTGAACTGTGCGCCATGAGGCTGAGACCCAGGATAGTGACACACTGCTTGTACTCTAGACATATAGGGAGTGACTTTCATGGAAAATATCAAACTTTTTTGTTTTGTTTTTAAAAATGTTTCTAAACATTCTTTAAGAGAATTTTTAAAAAAGATTTTATTTATTTATTTGACAGACAGATATCACAAGTAGGCAGAGAGGCAGGCAGAGAGAAGGGGGAAGCAGGCTCCCTGCTGAGCAGAGAGCCCGATATGGGGCTTGATCCCAGGACACCGGGATCATGACCTGGGTGCCCCCCGCCTCAGGTCATGATGGCATAAGCTGGGGGAGCTACAGGCAGAGGGAGAAGCAGGCTCACCCCTGAATAAGGAGCCTGATGCAGGACTAGATGCCAGGACCCTGGGATCCTGACCCGAGCCAAAGGCAAACACTTAAATGACTGAGCCACCCAATTGTCCCTTTAGGAGAATTCTTAACAGAAAATCTCTTTGCCTTCAGGTTTTAAAAATGTGCCTATATCAGGATAATCAGCAAGTGATTGCAGTGAGCATCCCAAAGGGAACAATGTTTTGCCAATTCCTACCCCTACTCCCTCCTATCAGAGAGCTCTTTAAAATTTATGTTCTTCTACTGCCCAACTGATACCCTCCAGTATGAAAGCAATATTGTCTTTTAAAGAATTATAATTCGAAGTCCTGCGTCAAATTTAGGAGGTTATTTGATGTGATTCATATCCCTAAAGAATCAACAAAATATGGCAGATACCTTGCCCCAAATGTCAGACGTTTTTCTGTCCTTTTAATCCAGTGCCACAGTTTTATTTTACATATAGGGAATGGACGCCCAGAAAAGTGTGGTCATAGCTTGTCATTTGTGGAACTTGGACAAGAACTAGGTCTCCTGACTCTTAGCCTGTTCTTTGGGTTGCTTCTCGGTATCTCTCACGTGGGAATTTACTTGAAATGTGGCCAGTTGTGTGGCAGTGGCAGTCAAACATGACTGCCGTGGGCATGTATTCAAGCACAGTCTATGGACAGAACCCTTTGGACATGATGTGGGCTCTCTCACTGGTGTCAACTGCAGCAAAGTTATCAGAGCAGCAGGGAAGACTTTGAAGGTGCTAGACATCAGCATTCTTTTTGCAGGAGTTTGCCAAAACTCTTGAGCAGAAAGCTTTATTTCCACACCTAAGCCTGCCTCTTATCTTCCCTTTGACCACCACTTCTTGTTGAACCTTGTTTGTTTGTTTGTTTCTTTCTTTCTTTCTTTCTCTTTCTTTCTTTCTTTCTTTCTTTTTTAAAGATTTTATTTATTTGTCAGAGAGCACAAACAAGGGGAGTGGCAAACAGAGGGAGAAGCAGGCTCCCTGCTGAGCAAGGAGCCCCATGTGGGACTTGATCCCAGGAACCTGGGACTATGAGCTGAGCTGCAGGCAGACGCTTAACCAGCTGAGCCACCGAGGTGTCCCTGAACCCTGTTTCTGAAACAGCTTTGGGACAGCCTTTTCTTTTGTTTGACTTTCCTAGCATTCAAACTTGAACTAGAGCAGACATCTGGCAAAGAAGTGTCTCTGTAGGATCTTGAATAGCTATTTAAAATGTGGATTATGGTACATTTTGTTTTTACCTGTGGTACATCTTTTCAGAATAGGAATTTGCAGTCATGAGCTTCCTTTCCTTAACAAAGACAGCTAACCTGGTCAGACTTCCTTACCATTTCTCTTACCCTTAAAACCACCAGTAGGCTTCATTTAAGTTAGTCTCTCTCTCTCTCTCTCTCACACACACACACACACATTATTAACATAGAGAGATACTCTGGTTATATTCTAAGTGTTCCTAGTATGCTGCAGTTTCTACTTTTTATTTCAAAAAGATCTGAAATGGCTCTGATTCTGGGACAGTGTCTCCCCAAAATGGCACATGATACATATTACCTGGGAGGCTTAAAAAAAAAAAGATGTCAAGGCCCTACCCAGGCCTACGGGATCACACTCTTTGTCAGCATATAGTTTATTTACCAACTACTTTATCAGTGATACAACATGTACTTTGTATATTGGATACTTAATAAGTGGCTTAAGAATTTATCTAGAGCCTCTTGGGAGGATGAAAGCTTTCAGGTGTTTTTAGAACACTTAGTGCATTATGTTCAGTGTGGCATTGTAAGGTGAATCTATTTTTTTCAGCAATGATATAAGCATGAATAGTGAAAGCATTCTCTAAATATGTTCTGAATTGGGCCATTTGAAAATGCACTGGCTTACCTGCAGAGTGTCAGAGGAGCTCTACTGAAGGGCAGAGAAATGTTTTAATTTAGGGCTTTAAAAAAGGAAACAATTTAAAAATGTATACTTATGATAAATAGATTGAAAATTGATATGAATAAAACACTTTCTTTGCATTAAAACAGGCACTCTCTTTGTTTTTAAACTCCACGTCTTTTAGGGACACCTGGGTGGCTCAGAGTCCGACTCTTGATTTCTGCTTAGGTCATGATCACAGGGTCCTGGGATGGAGCCCTGGGTCAGGCTCAGTGCTCAGAGGGGAGTCTGCTTTAGGATTCTCTCCTCCCTCTGCCCCACCCTCCTTAAATAAATAAATTTTTTTTTTTAAGATTTTATTTATTTATTTGACAGACAGAAATCACAAGTAAGCAGAGAGAGGGTGGAGGCGGACTTCCTGCCGAGCACAGAGCCCGATGCAGGGCTCGATCCCAGGACTCTGGGATCATGACCTGAGCTGAAGGCAGAGGCTTGAACCCACTGAGCCACCCAGGGCCCCCAATAAATAAATAAATCTTAAAAGGACAACAACTCTACATCTTTTAAAAACTTGATTATTAAAAAGCACAATCTTAAAATATTCATTTGACTGTGATTTTGCACATAGACTGAATATAGAAATAATGCATATTCTACTTGAAAATTGCAGCATGTTAATGTTTACTGCCCTCACAGAGTTTATCTAATTCTATCTTCTACTTTTACGAATGGGGAAGCTGAGACCCAATGGGTAAGAGTGAGTTAATCCAAAAGTATTAATCAAGACTTTCCCTAGGCACATCACAGTTACGTACTCAAACCAGCCGTGTATAAAAGGAAAATGATAAGACAGGGCGGAGTCTGTCATGGAACTTGGGAGAGGAAGTGCCGCTGACCCTCAGGAAGGGGCTGAGATCAGAAACAAAAAGGCCTTCAAGAGTTTCTCTCTCTCTGTCTCTCTTATATCTCTGCTTTTTTCTGCTTCTGTTGTTGGTCTTTTCTTTCTTACATGTGGACCTAACCTGTTCATTCGCGTGGCTCTGTATGGTTGCTGTATACCTCCCACTTTTATTTATAGTTTAAGTTGCCTGCCCATACTTACACCAAATTCCACTTACGTGGGAGGAAGAATCTGGCTGATCCAAGCTTGGGTCCGCTGGTTCCACGAGCTCTGACAAGGTAGAGGGGAAGGTATTATTTAGACATGACTGCACGAGAGGGAATATCCAGAGGAAGGCGAATCACTGAGTTAGGCAGATACCCCACAGCTTTTCTGACAGTACAGTCATAAATTCTAGCACTCTAGGGGAAAATGAGGATGGTTTGAAATAAGGTAATGGCAGTGAGTGTGAGAAGAAATAAGCAGATTTGAGAGAGATGGAGAAAAATCAGTAAGCTCTGGTAATTTGTTGGATATTGGGGAATGGGAGTTGTTGAAGACAGAAAATGGGGTGGGGTGTTCACATTCACAGTGACAGGTTACACAGGAGAGGAGCCTTGGGAGGTATGAAGCGGGGGCAGATGGGGCTCGATTTCAGTTTTAAATGTGTTGACTTGGGAGTACCTGTGAAAATTACAGGTGGAAATGTCTGCCAGGTTAATTGAATAGGTCAAAAATGTATGGGTCTGGACCTCTGGGGAGAGTTGTCAATATTATGAATGTAATTAAAGGATGCTTAATGGGTGAGCTTGCCCAGGGAGCATTTATAAAGCAAATAGAGATGACTCAGGACTGAACCCTGAAGAAACACTAGCAGGACGAAGCAGGACGAAGATGAGGGATTCTAAAGGAGATTAAGACGTGGACAGAGATGTAGATGTAGATGTAGATGTAGATTGTAAATGTAGGAGGAAGACTGAGCAGGTAATGGCCTTTCCTTTGGGAGCCCAGTGGAAAGAGTACCTGATTCAGGAGTGTCACCAGTGAAAAGTGTCACGTGGCTGACATGTGACATAGCACCTGAAAAGCAACCTACTGGACTAAGCCCCGGAGAGGGCCGTGCAGAGGGCAGAGACCAGATTACTGGAGGCTTTGAATGACCGGGAGATAGAATGTGCAGAGAGAGAGGAGTATTAGGCCATTAAAATGGTCTGGTTGGAAAAGAGAGGAAAGGGATGGTAGCTAGGTAGATCAAGAAAAGGGTGAAGAGACTGCTTCTGCTTTTTTCTTTTTAAGATCAGAGAGACCTAGAGCATGTTTAAATACTCATGGGAAAGAGGCAGTAGGGAGGAGTCATTGGAAATACAGGAGAGGAGGCACAGTTTCTGGAGTGAAGTCCTAAAAAAGGGAGCGATGGGCTTCAGAGACAGGAAGATGGATGGAGGCAGGCTGGCTGACGGAGGGAACGTGGAAGAGGGAGGGTGTGAAAGTCAAGGACACTAGCAGGGTTCAGGACTTTTCTGGGACTCTAGAACTCCTGGTAGTTCGGGGAGGTGAAAAGGGAGGAGTTGAGGCCCCTTTCAGTGTTGAGATTTTTTTTAAATGATGCTTTTGACCCTGTGAATAATTTTTTTTTTTAAAGATTTTATTTATTTATTTGACAGCACAAGCAGGCAGAGCAGCAGGCAGAGAAAGTGGGAGAAGCAGGCTCCCTACTGAACAGGGAGCCCGATGCAGGACTGGATCCCAGGACCCCTGGGATCATGACCTGAGCTGAAGGCAGACACATAACCAACTGAGTCATCCAGGTATCCCAGACCCTGCCAATAATTTTAGAAATGAAAGTGGGTGTCTGTGCTGCATAGATCAGTGGGAGTTGGGGAGAAGGTGGTTCACCTGGGAATAGGATCTCTTTGCACTTGAATTCATCTGATCCAGGTTGTAGACGTGCTCAACACTGGAGTCTCTGGTTTCCTTAGGATTGAATCACTAATTGCAATGAAGAAGGCTCAAAGCAGTCAGCATCTCTTAATATTCAGCATTCAGAGATAAGTCTAGAGGCATCTTTCTGTTCAGAATTTCACTGAAAATCATTCCCACAACCCCACATACCCTTACTAACATAGCCCTGTTGGGATATACATGTGGTCTGATTCTGTCTAACGCTAATTGCTTTTTACTTCATCCCAAACCCCAAACCCTTGACTTTGCCATAGTTAGTTATTGCTTAAAAGCTGAGAAGTAAGGCACCCTGTTCCCCTCTAGGGCTCTGGCAGGGGGAGGGAAGAAGTGCAAGGAGTTCCTCTCCCAACACAGGCCTTCCCCTCCAGCTGAGACCACAATGCCCAGGGAGCCTGAATTCCCCAGGGTGCCTTAGTGAGGACAGAAGGTGAAAAAGATACTCAAGGCTAGTGAGCAGAAGTAGAATTTAAGAATAAGATGAGTATCTTCACCATCTGCATTCCCTCCCTGACCTAAAATGTAGCCCCCAAGCAAATGCTAATGGCTGCTCCATCTGGGTCTCTTCTGCCTCCTGTGGGAACCAATGCAGTAGGGATAAGGAGGGGTCTCTTGCCATTACCTGGCCTTCTTTGGTAGATCGTAGGGCCTCCTCCTGTTAGAATGAATACAGAAGGCAAGAGAAGAGGGTTTAGGGCCAAGAAGGAAGGAATGTAACTGAAGCTTTGCAGCTGAAATCCCTCCCACAGTCTGCTTCTGCGACAGCCCAGGGAAGTGATCTCTCCATCGTGCTGGAAGGTAGGGGATGATTTGCTGAAAGCTGGCGCATAGTTGCCACTTGGCACTCTTCCCTGTTGTCACTCAGCTCTCCTTGTGATGGGGTGGGGGCGGATATACCTAGAATGGAGCCCCATTGGAGTGTTAGGGCACTGTTTCTCCCAGTTGGGGAGTAAATTCCACAGAGGAGCCTGGGTCCCCAGGACAGCAGAGTGCCCCCCCACCTTTTTAAAAAAAAGATTTTATTTATTGTCAGAGAGATAGCACAAGTAGGCAGAGCAACAGGCAGAGGGAGAGGGAGAATCAGGCTTTCAGCTGAGCAGGGAGCCCAATGCAGGGCTTGATCCCAGGACCCCGGGATCACAACCCAAGCCAGAGGCAGATGCCTAACCAACTGAGCCACCCAGGTGCCCCCCTCCTTTTTTTCTTTAAGATTTTTAATTTATTTGACAGAGAGAGATAGCAAGAGAGGGAACATAAGCAGGAGGAGTAGGAGAGGGAGAAGCGGACTCCCTGATGAACAGGGAGCATGACGCAGGGCTCCATCCCAGGACCCTGGGATCATGACCTGAGCCCAAGGCAGACTTCCAATGACTGAGCCACCCAGGCGTCCCACAGTGGCCCACTCCTAAGTGCATAGTACCAGAGGTCTGATAATGGAAAGTTTAGTGAATGCTTTGCTGTGTCCTGCTTTTCTTTATCGGTGAAATGAGACTTGATTTTCTGAATGGACAATGAGAAAAATCACAGTAGAACAAGCTGGGGGAGCCTTTGGAAGACTGGTAGGTGGACTTTAGGAAATGAGTGTGAGAGGGGCACCTGGGTGGCTCAGTGGGTTAAAGCCTCTGCCTTCGGCTCGGGTCATGGTCCCAGGGTCCTGGGATCGAGCCCCACGTGGGGCTCTCTGCTCAGCGGGGAGCCTGCTTCCCCCTCTCTCTCTGCCTGCCTCTCTGCCTACTTGTGATCTCCGTCTGTGAAATAAATAAATAAAATCTTGGAAGAGGAAAAAAAAAAAAAGGAAAAGAGTGTGCGAGGCACAGGTTCAGGGCATTGGGCATGTGCCTGGGTGTTGGGAGATCTGCTGCTTGCAGAATGAATCTGTGGTTCCCCATTGGATAAACGGGTATAATAGTACTTGCCTCGCGGGATTGTCATGAAGATGCAGTTGGATGATGCATGTGCAAGTTGCTTGGCACAGAGCTGAATCTCAGTAGTGCTATTTTTGGATGTGTCCAAAACAGATGTGCTGTGAAGTGGCTGGGATATGTGAAAGTTTGATGGAGAATAGGCCCCATGGCATTACATTGTGCATCTCTTTCTTTTCCTTATATTCACATTGTATTTGTGTTCTTCCTAGAGGAGTGATTCAGACTGCAGTCCTGATTGATGGTGCTTCTGTGATCATTGACTTGATCTCTTGAGCTCTTGAGCTCTAGAGAGGCCATTTTTATATAGATATATGTACCTCTTCTTGTCACCATGAGGACCCAGGCCTTTATAAACTTCTCATAAGCATGGTTAATTGAGCTGTCACTCCCTTGCTTCCTGGATGTTTATGTGTATATCATGTGTCCATGCTGCCATTAAACTCAAGCATAGTTGTTAACATGCACATTTTTAAAGTGGGATTCTGTTAAGGACTGATGCTTCTTTTATGGTTGACCAGGGTGTCAGTCATAGTGTATGGTGTATTTTCTTAATAGAAAGGAGTTTTCTGTTTTGATCCCAGAAAATTGCTGGAGAGAAAGTCTGGGCTTAGAGCTGGGTTAGGGGAGCCTGGGAGAGTGCATGGGGCTCTTTCAAGGCCGTCTCCACTCTTTCATTCATGCTTAGTACTGCCATCAGACCAGGCAAGCACTGGTGCACCTCAGTACCCTGACCACAGTGGAGGGGCTCAGACATTTTCCAGAGAATTATGGTAACCATAAGCATTACAAACTTTTTTTGAAAGGTTTCATTTGGGGCCCCTGGGTGACTCAGTCGTTAAGCCTCTGCCTTTGGCTCAGGTTATGATCCCAGGGTTCTGGGATCAAGGCCTGCATTGGGCTCCCTGCTCCATGGGGAGCCTTCTTCTCCCTCTCCCACTCCCTCTGCTTGTGTTCTCTCTCTGACAAATTAAAAAAAAAAATCTTAAAAAAAAAAAAAAAGGTTTTATTTATTTGAGTTGGGGGAAGGGCACAGTGCGAGGGAGAGAGACTCTCAAGCCGACTCCTTACTGAGCGGGGAGCTTGAACTCATGACCCTGAGATCATGACCTGAGTCTAAATGAAGAGTTGAATGCTCAACTAAACAAGCCACCCAGTCTCCCCAAGTATAGAAACAGATTAATGCAAAGTATCTATGGCAAACAAGATATCAGACTTTTAAATAAAGACAGGATCAGTAAGAATGTTGTGCCCAGCCATATTGGAGCCTGAGGCTAAAGGAAAATAAATACAAATCTTGTCTTAGTTGAAAAATTGAAATGTGAAAAAAATTAAAATTTATTCATGAAATTTTTACATTGATGCTCATTTACAAAATATGTTAATATTGTATTTACTTTGATGACTGAGTTTTTGGCACTCCCTTAAATTTTGTGTCCAGATACCTCATTCCCCACACCCTATTCCCAGCCCTTGTTTTACATCAAAAGCAGAGGAAATTTTCTCCACATGTAACTTAGTACCTTGGTTGGTGCTGGTGTGTTTCTGGTCCTTTTTGAAGACTTAGCTTCTTAACACACACCCCAGGTTTGGAGGGTGGGTTTTTCTTTAAAGAAAAAAAAAATTGTTGTTTTTTTTTTAAAACAACTAAAAGAGGTTTTTGTTTTTTTTTTTTTTTTTAATTATAACTTAAGAAAGATAATATATGGTCATTATAAAAAATTTGGAGGGGTCCCTGGGTGGCTCAGTTGGTTAAGTGTGTGACTCTTATTTTCGGCCTAGGTCATGATTCTAGGATGGAGCCCTGCATTGGGTGGCACACTCAACAAAGTTTGCTTAAGGATTCTCTCTGTCCCTCTCCTTCTTCATACCTCTCAAAAAATGAATACATAATTTTTTAAAAAAGATTTTATTTATTTATTTGTCAAAGAGCACACAAGCAGGGGGAGCGATAGGCAGAGGGAAAAGCAGGTTCCCTGCTGTGCAAGGAGCCAGATGCAGGGCTCAAACCCAGGACACTGGGATCACCACCTGAGCCAAAGGCAGACGCTTAACTGACTGAGCCACGGTGATGTCCCTGAATAAATAAATCTTTAAAAAAACTTGGAAAATACAGAAAAGGATAAGGAAAAAGCAGTCATCTATAATCCCATCATGCATAGGCAATTTAGTCTTTGAAAGTTTTTGCGTTTTTGCACATTTTAGTCATAGCATTTTGTTGTATTTTCTTCTAGGCTTTTCACTACACATGTGCTTTTTCATGTAATTGTGCTCCTAACAAGGCTTTGTATCTTGTTTTTCTTTCTTTCTTTTTTTTTTTTTTTTGCTCTATTGTGTACATTTTAGAATTTTTAAAATGTTCAATATTTTAATAGCTATACATCCATCTCCTCAACTTTATTTATAGCCTTAACCATAATACTGGATAGTTGGTTCCAGTTGTTCTCTTTTTCTTCCAAGTTAGGTGGGATCCTCTGTTCCTCAGATCTACTTCTCTTCCTTGTTTGGCATAAACCTCTTAGAACCCTCTGACATCTTGGTTTTTCCCAGTGCCTTGTCTAGGCTCTTGAGAGTGAGCAGTTTCCTCAACAAGCTTCAGATACTTTTTCCATAGGCTCTGCACTGACCCTGTAGCTTCTTTCTTCAACCCTTTTTTGAGTGCTAGAAGCTTCTTACTATTGGAAGACCCACCTTTCTTCCTAACTTACATTTCTCTGTTGGGGTTGATACTCATTTATTATCAATCTAGTTGTTGAACTTATACTCATTTGGTATCTGGGCTGGTTTTTTAAATTTTTTAAAAGATTTTATGTATTTTCAGAGAAAGAGAGAGAGAGAGAGAACAAAGCAGGGAGAGAGGCAGGCAGAGGGAGAAGCAAGCTTCTCTCAGAGCAGGGAGCCCGATGTGCCACTCCCTTCCAGGACTCTGAGATAATGACCTAAGCCAAAGGCAGATGCTTAACCAGCTGAGCCACGTGAGGTGTCCCTGGTATCTGGGTTGTTAATACTTGATCCCAGCTTCAGTGGAATTTGGTTTCTTTATGTCTGTTTGGTGCCTGAGTCAAGTCTGATCTCTGCTGTGTCCAGGAAGACTTGGGAGTGGGCCGTTCCTGGAGCTTTACTGCGTCACTGTAGTTGCCACAGAAAGCCAGAAAAGGACTCCACAGTTCTGTGTCTCTTCCTGTTGCCCAGCCTCCACTTCCTTTAGAGTTACTCACTGAGTTTCTGTGCCGTCCTACCCGCCCTCACATGTGTCTTGTCCTCTCAGGTCTGCCACGGAGTAGAGGGCAAGAGCAGTATGGACACCAGTGCCTGGGCAGGTTTCTCTCCAGTGCGGACAGCAGTTTCACGTAGAGCCGAGACTAGAGTGGGGGATTTACCTCAAGTGCAGAATTTAAAGGGCACCCTAAAATTCAGTAATCAACCTTAATAATGTTTTTATGCAATATTTTAAAAATAAAAATGAATACAAAAAGCCACAATGAACAAAATATCAGAGCTTAAAATACAGAATCAGTTTGGGGAGCCTCAACTCTTGATTTCAGCTCAGGTCCTGATCTCAGGGTTGTGAGAGGGAGCCCCATGTCAAGTTCTGTGCTGGGCCTGAAGCCTGCTTAAAATTCTTTCTCCCTCTCTTTCTACCTGCCCCCCACCCCTGCCTCCCACTTGTGGTCTTTAAAAAAACTTCAAAACAAAACAAAATGAAACAGGATCAGTTTAACATTGCTGTGCCCAGCTATACTGCAGCCTGAGTCAAAAGGAAAGCATCAGTAATACTGACTTTTTGTGCCCGTGGCAAGTGCCTCACTCTGCTCTTCCTAGGCCCGACCCTGGTTGTACAGCCAACCAGAGGAAGTTTTCCCCGTCATTGCGGGTGTATGCCTGATCCTTTTGGAGACTTAACAGCCTCCTTAGGTTTGCCCATGCCTGAGCTCTTTTTTCACTTGGTACGAAAGATTCCATCCACCCTCTCTGCTTCCTCTCACTGGGGAGCTAAGTCCTCCTCTTTATGATTGTTTCTGATAATCCCAGGTGAAAACCATCTTCCAGGCTTTACCAGATAGTGTTCTGGTGTTGAGGATTCCCCCCCTTACTGACTCTGATCTGTGAGCCCAGCAAAGGTTATGATGCAGACCATGTTCCCCTGTTCAGATTCCTTATGACTGTCCTTTCCCAAATAGATTTTGACCATTTTCTGCCATAGATCTTTGTGTATGATTGCAGATTCTATTTTAATGTAAAGCTAGTTTTTAACTGAAAAATTCTCACTCTTCAAGTGCAATTTTTAATACTCAGTTTTAACATTCTGTTCTGGACACTTTTTGTTAAAGGAACCTCTACTGGCTAAAATTATTGAAGCCTAGGGCGCCTAGGTGGCTCAGTGGGTTAAGCCTCTGCCTTTGGCTCAGGTCGTGATCTCAGGGTCCTGGGATCGAGGCCTGCTTCAGGGTCTCTCAGCAGGGAGCCTGCTTCCACCCCTCTCTCTCTGCCTGCCTCTCTGCCTACTTGTGATCTCTGTCAAATAAATGAATAAAATCTTTAAAAAAAAATTATTGAAGCCTAGATTGTATCAGAGCTCATGTATTCTTTTTTTTTTTTTTTAAGATTTTATTTATTTATTTATTTATTTGTCTATTTGTCAGAGAGAGAGAGAGAGAGCATGCGAGCGCATAAGCAGGCAGAGGCAGAGAGAGAAGCAGGCTCGCTGCTGAGCAAAGAGCCCAATGCGGGACTTGATCCCAGGACCTCAGGATCATGACCCAAGCTGAAGGCCGCAGCTTAACCAGCTGAGCCACAGGTGTCCCAGAGCTCATGTATTCTATAATCATATTGGTACAAGGTTTCTTAGGGTCATCAGGGTCAAGGAACAGAACTTTAAATAAAATTAGATTAAGTAGAAAGGAATTTATTGGATAAATGTGGTGGAACCTTCCAGAACCCAACAGTAGGAAGCAAAGCTGGATTTTGTGACTATTGGAAAGTTTTCAGATGGCTCTTTTGTCTGTACCTCTCCCCTTGGAGCCACATAGTCTTGTACTGCAGCTTCTTCTAAGTGTCGGCTCATTTTCCTGCTCCTTTTTCTTTTTTAATTGAAGAATAGCTGACACACAATGTTACATTAGTTTCAGATGTATATAACATAGTGATTCAGCAAGTCTGTATATTATGCTAGGCTGACCACACGTGTAGCTAACATCTGTCACCCTATAGCACCATTAACTATATTCCTGTATTATATCTTTTATTCCCTCAACGTCTTCATTCCTTGACTGGAAGCCATTTTCTTGCTCAGACTCTCAAGGGAGAATGTGCACTAGCTGCCTACTCCTGGTCCAGTTCAGTGTGGCTAAGAGATGGGGGTCACTTGATAACAACATATGTGATCATTATTTCAGCATGGGGTGAAAAGTGTGGTAAGCTAGACCACTGTGTTGTTTGCAGTGTATAATCATAAAGTAAAGTCTTTGTTTTCTGAAAGAATATAGCCCTAGTGAGACAGACTGGTTTGCACGCAGGTGGGATATAATTAGGGTAAGAAAAGAACGTGGGGATGGGCATTCTGTGAGGTGAAAGTTCACAAAGGAGTTCTGGTTTGAGTACACTTGTATTTAGAGCCACAGCTTACTAATGAAACAGAAGAGAGGGATTCCAGATAGAGAATGTAAGGAAAGAGCGTGGAGGCAACAGAGGATACTGCCAGACAGCTCAGTTCACTGTGGGCTGCTGATTATGATGGGCCTTGTATACCACATTAAGATGGGGATTTTTTTTTTAATTTTATTTTTTATTAATATATAATGTACTATTAGCCGCAGGGGTACAGGTCTGTGAATCATCAGGCTTACAGACTTCACAGCACTCACCATAGCACATACCCTCCCCAGTGTCCATAACGCAACCATCCTGTCCCTAACCCCAACCTCCCAGCAACCCTCAGTTTGTTTTGTGAGATTAAGAGTCTCTTATGGTTTGTCTCCCTCCTGATCCCATCTTGTTTCATTTTCTCCTTCCCTGCCCCCCCACAAACCCCCGCCCTGCCTCTCAAATTCCTCTTATCAGAGAGATCATATGATAATTGTAAGACGGGATTTTGATCTTACAGCTGGTTGAGAGCTAGCAGAGAATTATAAGCACAGAAACAACATTATTGGATTTGCTATTTAGGAGACCTCCGTTCATCATCTGTCTTGTACCAAGCACTGTGCTAGCCCTGAGGATTCCAAGAGGAATAAGAGGTTCCTGACATTTTAATCTCCTTTGGTGACCCATTTCTCAAGTGCCCGCCATCTCCTAGCCACACTGAATCTCTGTGATTTCAGTATTCAGAGTCCTTAAACTAGTGTTCAGTGAGGACATTCAAGTATCATAAAGTATAAATAGTATACTTTATGTAAAAAAAAAACACTTTGTAAAGTATTACATAGTATGTCATAAAATATGAAAACATAACAAGCATTCTTGCTACCAAGGCAGACAAGCACTCCCTCTTCACCTCAGCCTGCCTAGTGAAGAGATCAACATATCGCACATAATCACAACACATTGTGGGAAGTGTGACAGTGCAAGTAATGGCCAAATGTGTGGCAATATGAAAGCCTGGGGGTGATGGTTAGGAAAAGGGAGGACTTCACAGAAAGGGTGAACTTCTGTTGAGCAGAAGATTGGGACGGGATATTCTAGGCGGAGGGAATAGCACAGGTGAACCTTCTCACAGGGATAAAGCTGCAGAAAAGTTCAAGTTCTGAAAGCTTGGTGGGGGAGGAGGAGGGATCGTTGGGAGCTAGAGCTGGAGGAGGCAGAGCTGTCTTTTAATTATATGTCATATGTTGTTGGTGGGGGTGTAAAATGGTATAAGCACTTTGGGAAAAGGTCTGGCAGTTTCTTATAAAATTAAATATATACCTGCTTGATGGCTCAGCACTTACACTCTTGGGTTTTAGTTGTTGACCCGAAAGAAATATTTATTTTATGATACAAAAGACTTGTACAAGAATGCATATAGAGCTTCCTTTATAATATCTCTAGATTGGAATTAACTCAATGTCTCTCTGTAAAAGAAAGCATAAATAGATTAGTAATAAGAATGATATACTAATACACTCAAGAATATAGCTATTATGGTGAGTGAAAGATCCTTACATACAACAAAGCCTATAGTGTATGATTCCATTTATATGAAGTTCTAAAGCCCACAAACCCAGCAATAGATGAAAAAGTCAGAACAGTGGTTGTCTCAAGGTGGGGGATACAAGGGTTGGATTTTCTGCAAAGGGGTAGGAGGGAATTTTCTGAATGATGGAAAGGTCTGATATTTTGGTAGGGGTCTGGGTTGCATTGAGAGTATATAATTATCAAAACTCATCCAATAATAAACTTAAGATTTGTACATTTCACTGTAAATAGATTTCATTTCTGCCCTCCTTCCCTGCCCCCCAAAAGAACCATGAACTCTGGACACAAGTTAAAGAAATGCATGCTAAAGCCTCTAGGATAAAGTACACCGAGGTCTGTACCTTACTTGGAAATGGGTAAAAAATAAGATGAGTTTAGGGCGCCTGGGTGGCTCACTTGTTACATCTGCCTTTGGCTCAGGTCATGATCTCAGGGTCCTGAGATTGAGCCCCACATTGGGCTCCCTCCTCTATGGGAAGCCTGCTTCTCCCTCTCCCACTCCCTTTGCTTGTGCTCTCTCTCTGTCAAACTAACAAATAAAATTGTAAGAAAAAAAAAAGTTAAAAAAAAATAAGATGAGTTTATATTTGCATAGATGATGATGTAAATGTGATAAAACAAGTGTACCAGAATGTTAACATTGTAGACTCTAGGTGGTGGGTGTGTGGCTATTTGAAGTATGATCGTCTCGACTGTGTGTTTGAAATTTTTCATAATAAAATGGAAGATATAAAGGTTCCTACATAGTGCTGTGTAAGGAATTTGGGGAACCAATAAATGCTTTTAAGAGGAGTTATTAGAGGGGCGCTTGGGTAGCTCAGCAGGTTAAGCCTTTGCCTTCGGCTCAGGTCATGATCTCAGGGTCCTGGGATTGAGCCCCGCATCGGGCTCTCTGCTCAGCGGGGAGCCTGCTCCCCCCCACCCCACCTCTCTGCCTACTTGTGATCTCTCTCTCTCTCTCTGTGTCAAATAAATGAATAAAATCTTAAAAAAAAAAAGAAGTTATTAGATATGAATTGGGGAAGAGGAGTTATTAGGTATGAGTTGGGGAACTAATAGAGGAATTATTAGATAGAAGTTCTAGAAGAGAAAGAGATTCAGGGCACAGAAACGAAGGACTGTATTTTAGTTCTCCTGGTAAGAAAAGAGGAGAGTGTGCAGGAGCACCAGGGATGGGGTGGAGAGGATGGATCCTGGAGAAATTGAAGGGATAGAATTGTTAAGACTCAAAGTGAAATTAGCTTGGTGATGGCAGGAATTGGGAGGGGAAGGAAATGGTGAACTGGTGCACAAGTCCGGGGGAGGGACCACACCTTGGAAATGGCATATGGCAGTGATGGGTCATACATCCAGAAATCCTGAACCTCAGACAAAAGGCCTTAGCGTGAAGTGAAGATGGAATGCTCTAGAACTAACAGTTGGGAGCTGAGAGACTGTCAGCCATCCTTTGCCTTTGCCAAAACCCCAGTTCTCCTTCGGAGAGTGTGGACCAGTAACACACATCTAGGCTTGGTGCAGAGACACACCAGAGCTTGGATGTCTGCAGTCGGGGGCTGACAGAACTAACCTCAGCCACTCTGTCTGTTTGCACACCACTTATCAGAAGATTGCTGGCACCAGAGACTGAGACAGTTCAGGCCCAAGAGGCTCTCCACTTCTTCAGGGGAGGGATGCTGCAGGATGGAGCATGGGGTTGTTTGATTTCTTTTCCTTCTCCATCAAAGAGGGTTTTCATTTCCAGCTCAAGTGTTATTTTTAAAAGAAGGAGTGGCACATAGAGAAAGTGTCATTGTGTGACAGCACAGAGATTTCTCTGCAGCTCTCCACGATGCCGCCCCGTGAGCACGCTTGCCCATGTGACTGTCCAGTTGGCTCTCGTCTCCTGCAGCCCTCTGTAGTGCGAGGCTGAGTGCTCAGGGCTTTTTTCTCTGTAGGGGTAGACCCCCTTATCCCCGGGGCCCTTTTCTCAAAATGTGTCCCTTCTATCCCAAACTAGAGTTTAATCTGAAAGCCTGGGACTGTGTCGTGTTTTCTGTTGTTTGGGGTTTTTTTCTGGGGTGGGGGGTGGGTATCTATTTTGGTGTTGGGCAGACACATTGTGTCACAAACACTGAGTGCCTTTTATGCAGTAGGCACGGTGCTGGGTGGCAGAGTCAGTCATTGTCCCTGATCTTGTGCACTTTACAGGGTTCAGGGGAAGAAGGCATCAGACCAGGAATTACCTACC
This sequence comes from Mustela lutreola, assembly GCF_030435805.1. Classification (NCBI taxonomy): domain Eukaryota; kingdom Metazoa; phylum Chordata; class Mammalia; order Carnivora; family Mustelidae; genus Mustela; species Mustela lutreola. Next base: position 92,130,788 of record NC_081298.1, on the reverse strand, counting down.
TAAGTATTTAATTACACTCCTGCTGTGTCCCAAAGGAAAAGTGGAGGGTGCTGTGTATAACAAGGGATTTAACTTAAATCAGAAGGGGGTAGGGCCAGGGGCAATCAAGGAAGCCTCATCAAAGGAACAGCCTGAAACCCAAAGGATGCCTTGTAGGAGCTGGTCAGACCAAGGGTGCATAGGGCAAAAGGAGTAGCATGCACTGAAATCCTTAGGGAGAGTGGAGTATAAGCAACATTGAGAAAGAAAGAACGCAGCTGGGGCTGGACCACAGAGAGCCGTGGCAGGCTGGGGTGCAGGAGTGAGGCTGCCGAAAGGTCGCGTCCCGTCACGTACGGTCTTGCAGGCCATCGCCAGCATTCGGAGCTTTATTCACAGAGGGGCAGCAAGCCACTGAGGGGCTCCACGCAGCTGAATGATCCTCACATTCTGTTTTTAAAAGATCATCACCCTGGCTGTAGTAGAGAGAATAGAAAATGGCTCTGTGTGACCCAGGAAAGCTGCTCGGTGGATTTAAGTGAACAAAGAACACGGCCCTACTGTTGTGTCTTACCCTTTCTCTCTCCTTTGCTAAAGCCCATGGGAACGAGACAGCAGTGGTGGGCCCGGGAGCTCGGGGAAGCCTCTTTTGCTTGGCCTAAGCTACTGGCGGACGCGGCCCGGGGTGCCCTGGCTCTGGTTCTGTGCGCGGGCTTCTTCCCACGCCTCTGGGGTGTGTGAGCCAGCTCCATTTCTTAAACTCTAACCTTTTGTCCCAAGCAGTCAGGTGCCTTTCCTGGAAATGTCTCTCTCTCTCTTTTTTAAAGAGACTTCTGCCAAACCCCTTCATAGAAGCCCCCGAGCTGGGGCTGCTCTCCAGTTGTCCCAGGGCTGGAAAGGAAGAGCCCATCCGTTGCCGTCTGCCCCACATTCAGCCTGGGCTGTGGACTTACTGGGTTGGGTTGGTGTTTCAGCACCACTGCCTGAGTTTGCCAGTCTCTGACTTTGTGCCCATGGTTCCACTTCTTGGGGGGAGATGGGGGGAGAAAGTTGAATATTTCTAGTCTTCCCCCATCTGGGTGTTCTTTCTGCCTGAGGAAGGGACTGCTTAAACATGTTCCACAGAAGGAGCTCGCACATGGTGGATTTTTAATTTGAGGCAAATAAGGAGAAATTGAGGTTAAAAAAAAAAAAGAAAACAACAAACTCTAAGTTCCCACTGAAATCAGTGTTGACAAATGATGCAGATTGACCTTTTCTCCTGTAAAATCTATGTTGTGCTCCTTGCCATCTGTGACAGAGCTTTGAAAATTTTTGTTCCTTCTCCAACTTTTGGCGAAGTTGCCCTCGATGTGAGCATACAGTAGGTGGGTGTTTGTCGGCCTCTTGGTTGTCACTGTCTGTGGGAGCTCGCAGACACTGCGGGCCGTGCACCCAAGCTCCCACCTGGTCGGCTGGAGAGGCCCCCTGCCTGTTGCTGTGTCTTTTATTACCTCCCCCGGTAGTAGAGCTGTGCATGCTTTACTGCTAACGGGAGCAGATGGGGGCAGGAAAAGAGTGGACCAAGGTGAGGGCCAGGAACTGGCACACCTGTATTCTAGTCCTGGCCCTGCTGCTAAGTGGCAGGACTAAGGCCATCTAGGCTCTTCTCAGTGCCTCAGTTTCCCAGCTGGCGAAATGGAGATTGTTATACATGCCCTGCTTACCTCACAAGGCTCTCAAAGACAAAGCAGCGTTCTCTAGCTCAATCCCAACCTGGAAATAGATTTCCTTAACTGCACAGGTTTGAAGAGGTGTTTTTTTTTGTTTTGTTTTGTTTTTAAAGTTTGTTGCCTGAATTTAAAAATCAGGAGATTTTGGGGCACCTGGTTATGTGTAACAGCTGGTTATGTGTACGACTCTTGAGCTTAGCCCAGATCTTGATCTCAGGGTTGTGTGTTCAAGCCCTGCCTTGGGCTCCTTGCTGGATGTGGAGCCTACTTAAAAAAATATATAATAAAAAATAAAAACCAGGAGATTTCACAGAAAACTCTAGCTTCTCTTGGAAGTCAAAAAACTTGGCAACCCTCAGCCCACATTCCTTCTTGGCAGTGATGGGCTGGATTTGAGGAGTGGCTGCCTATGAGCATGGGGCGTGCCCTTTCTGGTTGATGTGGTCCCCATCACGTAGACACAGCGAGTCTGTGTCACTGGTCCCTGTCTAGACATTTTGTGATACCTGGACTGTTTCCCTCCTTTGCATGATCTGTCTGCTCCCTATTGGCCTTTGGATCTTATGCCCTTGATTTCAAGAAGATATTCTGGATTTAGAATATACACTTAACCATATGTCCCAGCAATTCCATTCCTAGTTATTTACCCAAGAGAAATAAATACTTATGTCTACAAAAAATGGACTTCTGTATGAACATTTAATTTATAACAGCCCAAAGTAGAAATAGTGGAAATATTCTTTAACAGATGAATGGTTAAACTAATTGTGGAGAATGTCTATATAATGCAATATTAGTCTGCAATTTAAAAAATCCCAAACTACTAATAAATTTAACAATGAGAGTGAATCTCAGAAATATTATACAGAAGAAGCAGACAGAATAGTACATACTGTTTGATTCCATTTATTCTGGAGCAAGCAAAACTAATCCACAGGACTGATCGCAGATCAAAAGTTACATAAGATAGTAGGCAGGGGGTGGTTGCCTACGCAGAGGTACAAGGAACTGTTCATAGTGATGGACCGATGGAAGTCATGGTTGAAAGAGAGTATAAAGGTGTGAAAACTCATCAAACTCTGCACTTCGAAGGGTACATTGTATTGTATGTAAAGTTAGTTCAAAGCATTTACAAAGACCAGGGACCTAGTTTGCACTCTACCACTAACCAGCTTTGTGTATTTTTGTAAAAAGAGCTTAATCTCTATTTCTTTCCTATCAGGAAAATGAGGACATTGGGTAATTCATCTGCCTCATTCAGTTATTGTGAAAACATAAATGAAGTAATGTATTTTGAAATGCTTTTGAAAAAGTATAAAGTCAAATACAGATGCTGGGTAGGGGCAAATTCCATAAATTCCTCTTTAGGGAAGAGAGGCAAGAACTGTGATAACCAGTGTAGGAATATATATATATATATATATATTCCTCCACACACATCCCCCCCGACTTTGTATACCACTGGCTGTGGGACTTTTCTCCCCTGGCCATTAGTAAGATGAGAGGTTAGACTAGATAGACAGAGGAAACTACGCTCAGAGACTCAGCCTTTCAGATGTGTTTCCTTTAGCTCTGTGGTGTCAGCCTGTCCAGTGTTAGTTTAAAATGTGATTGTCACCAGTGTTTACAAGTGGATATTTCACATACAGTTTTGAGTTCCCAGGTTATCTTTAGGAACTAGCAGACCTGGGTCCATATTCTTATGGCACTAATTATCTGGAGTTATGTAGTGTCTGTTCCTATATGTGAGCCATTGCTTTAGTTTTCCGTGGTCTTCCACCACCTTCTGTAGACTTTTCTATTCTCTGTAGTAACGATCAGAAGGAAGTTAATTAATTTTTGAGTGCCTGATGTATGTTAGGAGCTATTATACAGAGGGGAACTGAGGAGACAAAAATCTCTAATCTCGTAGTGAGTGATAAGTACCCATTCACATCATTAAAAAGTACGAGGAGCTACCCCGTGACCAAGCAGTTGCATCACTAGGCATTTATCCAAAGGATACAAACAGTGATTCAAAGGGGCACCCATACCCCAATGTTTATAGCAGCAATATCCACAATAGTCAAACTATGGAAAGAGCCCTGATGTCTCTCGACAGATGAATGGATAAAAGAGAGGTGAGATACACACACACACACACACACTCTTACACACATACAATGGACTATTACTCGGCCATCAAAAAGAATGAAATCTTAACCATTTGCAATGACATGGGTGGAATAAGAGGGTATTATGCTAAGCAGAATAAGTCAAAGAAAGACAATTATTATATGATTTCACTTATGTGTGGAATTTAAGAAACAGATGAACATAGGGAAAGGGAAGGAAAAATAAAATAAGATGAAAACAGGGAGGCAAACCATAAGAAACTCTTTAACCATCGGGAATAAACTGAGGTTGCTGGAGGGGAGTGGGTGGGGGATGGGGTAGCTGAGTGATGGGCATTAAGGAGGGCACTTGGGATGAGCACTGGGTGTCATATGTAAGTGGTGAATCCACTAAATTCTACCTGAAACTAATAATACTTTTTTAATAGAAAAAATTTTTGGTGGGGAGCCTGGGTCACTCAGTGGGTTAAAGCCTCTGCCTTTCGCTCAGGTCATTATCCCGGGGTCCTGGGATTGAGCCCCACATCGGGCTCTCTGCTTGGCAGGGAGCCTGCTTCCTCCTCTCTCTCTCTGCCTGCCTCTCTGCCTATCTGTGATCTCTGTCTGTCAAATAAATAAATAAATATCTTAAAAAAAAATTTTTTTTAAGCCAAAATAAAAAAGAGTGAGGAGGAGATATACCCAAGAGTGCTATATATTTTAGGGAAAGTGGGAGAACACATGTTTCTTTGTGGGAATAAAAGAATGTTCTGACATATTTAAGGGGCTAAAGTGTGTCTGTGTCAAAATTTATCATGGCTGTTTCAGTTGATTACCTCACACCATGGAATGAATCCTTTGTCCCTTTGTGATTCCATAAATTCATGAATTTCTCCTCAAAGTGGATCCCAACACAACCATAGGGAATATCTTAGCGTTTCAGAAAAGAATGCAAGTAGGCCGAGGGACTGGCACAGATTCCAGTGGGCAGATTGGCACAGGCTGTCCTGCATGTTAGCTTTTCTTACCTCTGTCCAAACTGTCTCCAGCTCAGTGTTAGGTTTTTCCATTTCATCAAGGTTTGGGGATGCAGCTCAATCTGAAATATGCATCTCTGCTGACAGGCGTATAGTTACCTTCTTGTGTAACAGCCTGGGTTCTGTTTAGCCATGGCCGAGAATCTTTGTCCCCTGATCTGTACTGGGTTCTATGCTTGAGCAATACCTCGAGCAGTGCTGTGTCGCCTCTTCTTTTGAACCAAGTAATGTACATCTCTAGTTGGTCGACTGCACAGTGCTAGCAACCAGCATCTTTAAACTGACACATCCTAGCAGCCTTTGAATTTGATCAAGGAGCTTTGACTTAACATGCTTGTCACCTGCAAATAAGCCCTTTTGTGGGCATAGAAGCTAAATCATGTGGTTCCATCTGTGTTAGTCACACAGGTTCATTGCTTTACCTTCAGATCTGTGATGGTCACGGGCTTGGATAATCTTGGCTGGCTCATCTCAACCCTTTGTGCTTGCCTGGATTGTGACGTAGACATCTGCCACATTTCTTCAGTTTCAGCTGGAAAGGTCATCTTGCTACCTGGCAAAGAAAACTACACTGCTCCCATCTGGTGGCAGTTATCTTGGATTGCTGCATCATTAGCCTGCTTCCAAAAGGACTGCCCTGTCCTCTGGTGGTTCCGTGCGTCGCAGAACTGTAGAAATGGCCCTTCCCACCTCAGGTTCTGCAGCACTGTGGTGTCTCCTTAGTATCTAAAGGAGCTGTTACACAGACTTTCTCTGAGATGAATAAAGTGGAAAGAGTGTTGTTTGGACAGTCAGCGGAATGACAGGTTCTGCATAATTAGCCATGGGACTCCTAAGCCTCACTCAGTTCATCTCTTCATAAAGCAAATGCTAAGATTAACTCTCTCTAGGAGCACTGTTGATACAAAGTCTGTAGACCTGTGATTTAAAAAAAAAAAAAAAAAAATTGAAATACCTGGAGTGCCTGGGTGGCTGAGTCAGTTAGGTGTCAGCTTTCAGCTTAAGTCATGATCCCAGGGTCCTGGCAGCGAGCCCCGCATCAGGGCCTCTGCTTAGCGGGGGAGCCTGCTTCTCCTTTTCCCTCTGCCCTGCTTGTGCTCTCTCTCACACTCTATCTCAAATAAATAAATAAATAATCTCTTTACACATTGAAATATTTATAAAATGACTACTTGGGCTGTCCACAAAATAATTATGAATACATATAGACATTTAATAATTTATATTAGCATTTCTGATTCTGATTGGAAATAAGATACATAATTAATTAATTAATTAATTAATTATTTAAAAGATTTTATTTACTTATATGACAGACATAGATCACAAGTAGGCAGAGAGGCAGGCAGAGAGAGGGGGGGAAGCAGGCTCCCCGCTGAGCAGAGAGCCCTATGCGGGGCTCCATCCTAGGACCCCGGGATCATGACCTGAGCCGAAGGCAGAGGCTTTAACCCACTGAGCCACCCAGGCGCCCCTACATCATGAATTTAATAGCTTTTTGGGAAAAAGAAGATCAACTACTGCATTCAATGTACATATTTATCGCAAGAAAAATTCTGATATCCTAAAAATTGAATGTGAAAAAATACGCGTCTTAAAATGGAGATTGTGTCTGTATGTCATAACACCTCTACTTGTCAGTACATGGTAGTGTTGTAAACAAGTTTTTAAAGTGAATTTCTAGAATTAAAGTTGACAGTTGAGCAGTGTGAGTGGACTGTAAAGTATTACGAGAAAATGGGAAATGTTACTGAGATACAAAGATTCAAGATGACTGTGGAAATTAAACACGTCACGGCGAATGTTCACTTGACTCCTGAAGAAGGAAGCTATGATAGGAAATGTACAAACATGAAGTCTGGTAGACCCTGTCAACATGCGCCCATTAACATTTTTGTAAACAAACATGAAGTCTGGTAGACCCTGTCAACATGAGCCCATTAACATTTTTGTAAACACAGAATTAATGTGTGTATCGGATGAAGACACGCAAGAATCCTTTCCGATTGAGGCACTCTTTGGTTACAAGCTGCAGAAACCTAGACAAGGAGACTTGGGAAAGAATGCACATTGAGTGTCTACACCAGGAAATGGCCCCCGGCATCAACAGACAGGTGCTCAGGTGCCGCTGGGCCTCAGAGGAGATAGGGGGAGATGCAACAGGACTCCAGTCTTCTGCCTCATGATCTAGAGAGTCACTGCTTTTGCTCTCTCTGAGTTTTGCATGTGGCTGTTAGCTTCAGCACTACACCAGAGCCTCCGCTCAACTTCCCACACTGGTGACTTCCCTCTGTGCCTGTCTCCATCCAATCAGGGATCACCTGTGTGCAAAGACTACCCTCGAAACTTTGTTGTTGTTGTTGCTGCTGCTACCCAGAGTCAATACGTGGGATGGTTCAAGATAAATTATGATGGTCTATGAGCAGACAGATGGACTAAGTGCCCAGTCTTACTAATGCTTATCCCAAAGCCTTCAGCTTTGACAGCTTTGCAGCACTTATCTTCCTTTTTATTTTTTATTTTTTAGAAACATATAATATGTTTTTATCCCCAGGGGTACAGGTCTGTGAATCGCCAGTTTTACACACTTCACAGCACTCACCATAGCACATACTCTCCCAATGTCCATAACCCCACCCTCCTTCTCCCTCCCCCCCTCCCCCCAGCAACCCTCAGTTTGTTTTGTGAGATTAAGAGTCACTTATGGTTTGTCTCCCTCCCAATCCCATCTTGTTTCATTTATTATTCTCCTACCCCCTTAACCCCCCATGTTGCATCTCTACTTCCTCATATCAGGGAGATCATGTGATAGTTGTCTTTCTCTGATTGACTTATTTCGCTAAGCATGATACCCTCTAGTTCCATTCACGTCGTCACAAATGGCAAGATTTCATTTTTTGATGGCTGCATAGTATTCCATTGTGTATATATACACCACATCTTCTTTATCCAAAGGGGCACGTGCACCCGAATGTTTATAGCAGCAATGTCTACAATAGCCCAACTATGGAAAGAACCTAGATGTCCATCAACAGATGAATGGATAAAGATATATGGCACTGTATCTTTCTATAACCTCTGTTAACAATGGCACTAAATACCTCCTACAGTGTTTGGGGAATGAGATAGAAGGAGGGAGTTCTAAGAATCTAAGGAATGCTAAGGTGTAACCAATCCAGAGCATTTGAAGATTTCTGTTAGTTATATAAAAAAATTTTTTAATGAAATTTGGTCTTTAAGAGAAAGGTTTGATGTGGGTGTTAAAACATCTGCCCACTAATTGAGTTATACTTTCCTGGTGTCTGCTGTGTTGAGGAACACTTTGATACCTATATTTTGTGTCTTCTCAGTAGCCCATAAGGCAGGAAAAGCAGGAGAAATCCTCAAGGTCAATTGTCGATCTAAGTTGGGGGAGGAGTGAGAAGGGTTGAGAAGGAAGAGAAAGCATCTTGAATCTGACAACTGTTATTATACAATTATTAAAATAATTTCCAAGCTTCTCTGGTTAAGTGCTGAATTAATTTTTTTTTAAGTTCTTGGTTGAATCTAATCTCTTTGAGCCTCTGTTTTCTCTAGCTAGTCATTGTCCTTAAGGGAAAAATAATACCCAGCCTCACAGGATTTTAGTAAGAATTTAATAAGAACTCAAAGTGCTTAGGACAGTGGTTGGAATATATTTCTTTTTTCTTCCATCTGTTTGTTCATCTGTTTATTGGCAGGTTTATTGCAAGATAATTAGTATTATTCTCTTTTCCTGACAGAGGTGTTCAGCAGTTTTTCTGACTCTTGCCACCCAATCCCATGGTAATATCCCTGAGACCCTTGAATCCAAGAGTGCCTTCTAGGCCAGGCCAGCCCTTAGGCCCAGCTGATGATGGCATCAGTACGATTAACGGTGACAGCACAAAGCTGCAGCCACTGTGGTTGTCTGACCGGCTTTTTGAATATGACTCAAAGAGCTTGTATGTGTGTTTCCCTCACAGGTGGATTTGCCATCGTGTTTCTGGTGAGGACAAGCAATGGAATGAAATGTGCCTTGAAACGCATGTTTGTCAACAATGAGCATGATCTCCAGGTGTGCAAGAGAGAAATCCAGATAATGGTAAGGCTGCCTCTGAGACTTGGGATTCCTTGTTGAAAATGTGCCCTCTCCTAAGAAGGGTGATGGGGGGTTTGGGGAGGCTTGTTCCTTCCCTGAGATGTCAGAGGAGCCTCAGCAGAAGACGCTAGTGAAGAGGCTTGGGGGTAGAGCTTGCTTCTGCCGTCTTGGTCACCATTAGCTGGAGGTTGAGGAGGAAAGAGGGTACTAAGAGAATTGGCCAACTTTTAAGGTCAGAGAAATGCTTGTGCATCGGGCTAAGTTTATTTCATGACTTCATTCCCAGAACTAACTATGGTATTGAATCCAGAAACCCTAGCTCTCCATTGAGCCTCCTCTTCTAGACTTGTCTACTCCCAATCCTGGTTTTTATCCCTCTTGAGCTTCTCAGCATTCTGTGAATATACCTTTGTATATTATATGTGTAGTTCTGTCCTCCAGAGATGGTTTTTCCTTTTCTTGGACTAGAAACTTCTTATTCATACATACTCTATGATTTCATTTATAGAAGTCCAAGACTGGGCAAAAGTGATCTGTGGGAACAGAAATCAGGAAGTGGTCATCTGAGTGTGGGAAATTGACTAGAAGAAGGTGTGTGGGAACTTTCTGGGCCATAGAAACATTCTATATCTTGTTTTGGGTAGTGGGTAGTGGTTATACAGGGCTATACAAGTGTTAGAATTCAACTGAACACCTTAAGATCTGTGCATTATTACTATATGTAAATTATACCTCACATCTTAAAAACTTTGTTTTCACAATTCAGATTCATACTGTGTTTAAAGAAAGAGTCCCTGTCAGAGATATATGCTGCAATATTTGTGGATAAAATAACATGATGTCTTAAAGTTAATGAGTAGATTTAGAAGAGAGAGTTGGCATAGGGTTATGATCGAAGCAGATCGGTGGGTATGTGGGAATTTGATAATCTCTTACTTTCACTTCTATTTGATATTACACATTAAAAAACTTAAATAGTCTTTTTTTTTTTTTTTTTTTAAGAGAGAGATCAAGTGTGAGGGGGAGGAGCAGTGAGAAAGGGAGAAGGAAAGTCTTAAGCAGGCTCCACACCCGACACAGGCTCAATCTTACAACCCTAAGATCATGACCTGAGCTGAAATCAAGAGTCAGAGGCTTAACTGACTGAGCCACCCAGGGGCCCCCTTAGATCGTCTTTTATTCCTTTCTGTTTCCATAAGACTTTTGTTTACACCAATTATATTGCTTATCTTTTTATCTTATAAGTAATTCTGCCATCAGAAGGTAAGTTTTTTAAAAAATCAGGACCCGAGTGCCTGGGTGGCTCAGTGGGTTAAACCTTTGCCTTCAGCTCAGGTCATGATCTCAGGGTCCTGGGATCAAGCCCCACATCAGGCTCTTTGCTCAGTGGGAAGCCTGCTTCCCCCCTTCTCTCTCTGCCTGCCTCTCTGCCCACTTGTGATCTCTGTCTATCAAATAAATAAATAAAATCTTTGAAAAAAAATAAAGAAGGTCCATCTTTAAAAAAAATTTAAAAATAAAATAAAAAATCAGAACCTTTATATTTCAGCAGCCAGCTTGATCCCTGAACAATACAGGGGCTGGGGAGTTGACCCCAGAAGAGTTGAAAATCCTCATATTACTTTCAGCACCCCCAAAACTTAACTAGTAGCAGCCTGCTGTTGACTGCGAGTCTTACCAGTAACATAAACAGTCAATGCACATTTCATATGTTGTATGTATTATACACGGTGTTCTTGAAATAAAGGAAGCTAAAGGAAAGAAAATATTAAGAAAATCATGAGGAGGGGCACCTGGATGGGTCAGTGGGTTAAGTGTTTGACTCTCGATCTCAGTTTAGGTCTTAATCTCAGTGCTGTGAGTTCAAGCCCCACTTGGAGCCTACTTAAAAAAAAAGAAAAAAAATCATAAGGAAAGTAACATTTACAGAACTGTACCATATTTAAGTGAATTAATACACTAGATTCATGCTGTTCAAACGCCCGTTTTTCAAGTGTCAGCTGTACTTAATAGACTTTTTGGATGAAATGAATGTATGAATAATGGTAACATCTGATCCAGATATTCACCTAGAGATGATTCCTTTATGCCCGGGATTTTCATGCTCTTGTAAAGAACAAAAAGAGGTCCGATAAAATGAGTGAAGGTGGCATTGTAGGGATTCCACGAGGCTTTGCTTTCCTGTTCTCCGCTGTGGAGTTGGCCCTTCGGCCATCACTTAGCGTAACCAGCCTGTACGGCAGTTGGGTGAACTGAAAAAGACCTCAGGATTTTAGAGAGCCTCATACTACTTTAGATTCCAAAAAGCTGAAACCATTTGAGAAGAAACCATTTGCTGAAAGAAATAAGTGTTGTCATCATCATTGCAAAACAGTAACAAAAAACCCCAAGGCTCAAATACATAGGGCCCCCAGATCCATCCTCAAAGCATCAGTGTGCGCCCGCGCCCCTCCACAGAGCTCGGGACAACCAGCCTCACTGCATCTCCCGCCAGCAGCCACTGGGTTTTCTGGCTGCTTCTCTTTGCCCCTCCTCCTGTTGTCCCTGCCTTGCTGAGCTCTCTCACACACACTCCCTTTCCTGTCTTTGCTTCTGCTGTTTCCTCTGCCTGGAATGCCCTTCTCATTCATTTTCTGATATTATGAAAGTAATCCCATTCTTTAACTTTCTCCCATTGGTTCAGAAACATGTTTGAGGGCTGGCTCTGTGCTAGGCGGGTGTGGAACTAGGAGGACATAGGCCCCTTACGAGGTCACAAATCAACACATCCGATCGGGAACTCGGTTACATGAGTTCACGTTCTGGTCCAGCTGTGTATTAGCTGTGGAAGATTTGGTTCCGTTTTGAGAACTAAGCTTTTTCCCAAAAACTTCAAGCACTTCCCTGAGGGGCCCTCTTCTGTCACTGCAACGTCCCAGAGACAACCACTTTTGGTTGATTCATTTGATATGTTTCAGAATAACATGCTGATCTTGCTAGTTCCTGATTTTTTTTTTCTCCATTTTAGGCAATATATAGTATGGAAAGCAAAAATTTAGCTCTCTCTCATCCCCTGTACACCCTTCTCCCCAGATACCTGCAATCATGCTCACTTCCCTTTCTGCTGCAAGAAGTTTTGGCAATATGTTAGTCACAGTAGTATTAGTTTTTACGTGTATGAAAACACTGTTCTTGCAGAGTCTTCTGGTGGACTAGGATTACTATTGCTTTTCTGTATAACTCTGTTTTCACTGGAATTAATGATCTTTTTCAATTTTTAGGTCTGTCTTTCCTGTGTACTTTTCAGCAGTTTAACCCCAAACTCTCCTTAGGCTGTAGAAATCATTTAAAGAAAAAAAAAAAACAAAACTTTTAAAAACATTTATGTGTTCTGTCCATTTTATCTTCAAGAAATCTTAGTCTCCTAACTCAGTGAAATCTGGTTCGGTTGCTCTCTAGGCCCAATTTACAGTCTTATCTTGGAATTTCTTAGTTATCCCTTTGCCTCACATTTTTGTTTGATTGCCTGACTCCGTTTTTTTGCTTTACTTCCTCATTTTGGTGGAGCTTATCCTGTGGTAGCTTCCTTATGCATAGTAGGTAAATTCTTGAGATCTTAAAAGACTGGAAGTGTCTTTATTTTATGCTCACACATATGAAACCTTGTGTATAAAATTCTGGCTCAGAAATCATTTCATTCAGGTATTTGAAAGCACGGCTGTACCATGTATTTTAGCTTTCATTGTTGTGCATAGGAAGTTCGAAGTCATTCTAATATCGGCTCTTTGGGTGTGACCCATTTTTCCCCCCTAGAAATTAATGTTTCCCCTTTGTTTACAGTGTTCTGAAATACCTTGATGATATACCTTGCTGTGTACATTTATTATTTATTAATAAATGGTGTCCCCATGTAATCAAGAGACTCCTATCCTTGCATTGTGAGGAATTTTGGCCTGTGTCATTTGGTGATTTCCTTTTCTGTCTTCCTTTTGTCTGAAATTGCTGTTATTTTGGATGTTGGTTCTCCTGAGTTGATTTTCTAATATTTTGTGTTTTCCTCTTTTCTTTTTCTTTCTTTTTTTTCCCCCTCTCTACTTTCTGGCAGATTTCCTCAGCTTTACATTCCAAGCACCCTGTTGAATTTTTTATTCATCAGGCTTTTTAATTCCTAAGACCTTTCTGTTTGTTTTTGTTTTGTTTTTAACTTTGATGAAATCCAGTTTAATCTATTTTTTCTTTTTGTGGAACATGTTTCTGGTGTCATTTCTAAGAACTCTGCCTGCCCCTTGATTCTGAAGATTTTGTCTTTTTTTCTTAAAATTTTTATAGTCTTACGTTTTACATTTAAGTCTGTGGTCCATTTTGTGTTAATGTTATATAAGGTGCGAGACCTTTATTGAGGTTTATTTTTTGCTTCTTTGTTCCAGCAACCTTTGTTGAAAAGGCTGTCTTTCTTCCATTGAATATGTTTGTCAGAAATTAGTCAGGCATATTTGTGAGGGTCCATCTTTAGAACGTCCTCTTTCTTTCTTTTTTTTTTTTTTTAAAGATTTTATTTATTTATTTGACAGACAGAGATCACAAGTAGGCAGAGAGGCAGGCAGAGAGAGAGGAGGAAGCAGACTCCCCGCAGAGCAGAGAGCCCGATGCGGGGCTCGATCCCAGGACCCTGGAACCATGACCTGAGCTGAAGGCAGAGGCTTAACCCACTGAGCCACCCCTTTCTTTTTTTTCTTAAAGATTTTATTGATTTATTTGATAGAGACACAGCGAGAAAGGGAACATAAGCTGGGGCGTGAGGAGTGGGAGACGGAGAAGTGGGCTTACTGCTGAGCAGGGAGCCAGATGTGGGGCTCAAACCCAGGACTCTAGGATCATGACCTGAGCTGAAGGCAGATGGTTAATGACTGAGCCACCCAGGTGCCCCAACCCTCCTCTGTTCTGTTCCCATTAATCTATATGCCTTTATCTCTACCAAATACCACACAACCTTGATTATTGTAGTTTTATAAAAAGTCTGATTCCTCCTACTTTTTTTTCCCCTAAAATTATTTTACTTATTCTCATTTTTTTGTCTTTTCACATAAATTTTAGAATAATCCTTATCTACAGAATGTCTTGCAAATATTTTGATAGGAATTCCATTAAAGTCATATATGAATTTGGGGGAGAATTGACATATTTTCTGTTTAGTTTTCCAATAAATGAACATGGTGCATCTCTCCGTTTATTTCTATCTTTGATTTTTTTCATGAGCGTTAAGGAGGCTTTGTACATGTTCTTAGATTTTGACATAGCTTTTTGGTTTTGTTTTGAATGGTTATAAATGGTATTGGATTTTTGATTTTGGTGTCCATGTGTTTATTGCTAGTATATAGAAAACCAATTGATTTTTACTCATTCATTCATTCATTTTAGAGAGTACCAGTGTGTGTGGGGGGGAAGGGCAGAGGGAGAGAGAATCTCAAGCATACTCTTGACTGAGCACAGAGCCCAACACGGGGCTCAATCCCACAACCCCGAAAGCATGACCTAAGCTGAAATCAAGAGTTGGACGCTTAACTGACTGAGTCACCCAGGTGCCCCAAACAAATGATTTTTCTGTGTTTACCTTTTATGCTGTAGCTTGCTAAATTTGTTTACTAGTTTTGGAATTTTTTAAAAAAGATTTTATTTATTTGGGAGAGAAAGAATGAGAGAGAGAGAGAGCATGACAGGGGGGAAGGTTAGAGGGAGAAGCAGACTCCCCACTGAGGAGGGAGCCTGATGTGGGATTCAGTCCTGGGATTCCAGGATCATGACCTGAATGGAAGGCAGCCACTCAACCAACTGAGCCCCCCAGGCACCCCTAGTTCTATAATTTTTTTTCTATATTCCTTAGGATTTTCTATATAGACCATTGTGTTACCTGCAAAGAGAGGCAGTTTTATTTCTTCCTTTCTGATCTGTATCCTTTTAATTTCCTTTTCTAGTCTTCTTGCATTGGCTAGAATTTGCAGTACTATGTGTTGAATAAGAATGGTGAGTGGACATCCTTGCCTTCTTTCCAATCTTAGGAAGAAAGAATACTTTCACTATTAACCATAAGTTTAATTGTGGTTTTTTAAAATGAATTAAAAAAATAAATTTGAGGAAGTTTCCCTCCGTTCCTATTGTTCTAAGAGTTTTTAAACATGAATGGGTGTTGAAGTTTGTCAGATATTTTTTCTCTGCATCGAGTGATATGCTCATGTGATATTTCTTTTTCTTTAGCTTTAATATGGTGGATTATATTGACTGATTTTCAAATATTGAACCAAACTTGCATCCTTGTAGTAATCCCCACTTGGTCATGGTCTATAATTATTTTTCTTTATTTTTGAATTCTATTTGTTAATATTTTGGATTTTTACAGCTATAGTGAGGGTTAATGGCCTGTAGTTTTGGGAGTTTTATTAAGCTTTTTCTGATTTTGGTATTAGGGTAGTTCTGGCTTTATAGTACGAGTTGGGAGTTGGGAAGTGTTCCCTCCTCTCTGTTTTCTGGAAAAGATTTTGTAGAATTGGTGTTTGTTCTTCAATTAAGCATTTGTTAGAATTCTCCAGTGAAACCATCTGGGCCTGGGAATTTCTTTTTTGGCAGTTATTAATTTATAAAATCAGTTTCCTTAATACTTATAAGGCTATTTAATTTATCCTTTATATTAGGTGTGTTGTAATAGTTTGTATTTTTGTGGAATTGGTCCGTTTCATTTAAGTCCAATTTATGCATGTAGAGTTCTCTGTTACTGATATTCTTGTATTATCCCTTAATATGTTCCGGGTCTGTGATAAAAATCCAGATTCAGGGGCACCTGGGTAGCTCAGTGGGTTAAGCTGCTGCCTTCGGCTCAGGTCATGATCTCAGAGTCCTGGGATCGAGTCCTGCATCAGGCTTTCCGCTCAGCAGGGAGCCTTGTCTCTGCCTGCCTTTCTGCCTGCCTGCTTGTGATCTCTCTCTGTCAAATGAATAAATAAAATCTTTAAAAAAAAAATTCCGATTCATTCCTAATATTGATAATTTGTATCTTATTTCTTTTTTTCTTTGTTGGTATTGCTAGAGGTTTGCTGCTTGATGTTTTCAAAGACCCATTGCTTTGTTTAATTGATTTTTCTTTATTTTTCCATTTTTTATTTCATTGGTTTTTATTTTTATACTTCTTTATTATTTCTTTCTTTCTGCTTATTTTGTTTATTTTGTTCTTTTTTTCCTAGATACTTGAGGTGAGAGTTGACACATTGACATATCATTATCACCTAGAGTTCATAGTTTATTTTAGGTTAATTTGGTATTACACATTGAGTTTGGTATTGTGTTATGGATTTTGACAAAGGTATAAAATGTGTCTACCATTATAGTGTATGGAATAGTTTCACTGCCCCAGACATTGCCTGTGCTCTGCCTGTTAATCCCACCAAATTGCCCAACCGCTGATAACCACTGATTTTTATTTTATTGTCTCCATAGTTTTGCCTTTATTTAGGACATCATATAGTTGCAGTCATTCTGTGTGTAGCCTTTTCAGATTGGCTTCTTTTACTTAATATGCATTTAAGTTTCTTCCATGTCTTTTCATGGCTTGATAGCTCATTTCTTTGTAGAGCAGAATAATAGTCCATTGTATGGATGTTTCACAATTTATCCATTCGTCTATTGAAGAACGTCTTGGTTGCTTCCAAGTTTTAGCAACTATGAATAAAAGTCGTTATAAACATCTGTGTGCAGGGTTTGTGTGGGTAAAAATGTTCAGCTCATTTGAATATATTGCATAGATTATCAACTAAGCAACTATTATTTCAACTTTGAAGCTTTCATTTTGTTTTTAAGCCAATACTTAAATTTTTATGTTAATTTTACTCTATGTTTTAAAAATAATTTTTCTATTGTGGTCAAAACCAATAACTTAAAAGTTTACCATCTTAACCATTTTTAAGTGCACAGTGTTTTTAACTGTTGGCAAAGTGTATGTAGCTGTTTTATGTACCTCATGTAAGTGGAATCATACAGTATTTGTCCTTCTATGACTGGCCTATTTCACTTACATAATATTCTCATGGTTCATCCATATTGTAGAAATGACAAGATTTCTCTCTTTTTAAAGGTCGAGTCCTTTTCCATTATAAATATATGCCACATTTTCTTTAGCCATTAATCCATCAGTGGACATTTAGGTTGCTTCTACACCTTTGTTATTGTGAACACGGATGCGCAAATATCTCTTCAAGATCCTGCTTTTAATTCTTTCGGATATATACCAAGAAGTGGGATTGCTGGGTATATGGTAATATGGTAATTCTGTGTTTAATTTTTTGTTTTCCACTGGTGTCTGTACCAATTTATATTACTACCAACAGCGCACAAGGGATCCTTTCTGGCATTTGTTATTGTCTGTGTGTGTGTGTTTGTTGAATAATGGCATCCGAACAGGCATGAAGTGTTACTTTCTTGTGATTTTGATTTGCACTTTCCTGATGCTTAGTGATGTTGAGCATCTTTTCCTGTATTTGTTGACCATTTCTTTGTATAGCTTTTAAATATTCTAATTAATGTTACATATATTAGTTATACAAGACTACGTTATATACGTAGATATAGTGTGTATGTGAAGGTGGAAGTCTGGCCCCCCCCCCCTTGGCTTTTGCTGGCGTGTCTGCAGGGAGGGGCTGCAGTTTTTTTCTGTGATTTTTGGCTGGAATAGAGTAGTTAGTGTCTGTGAGTTTCTCTCTTTCCAGGCTGCATTTTCCTGGCTTTGGCTAGAGAAAGCAAGCTTTTATTGGTGTTTTTAACTCACCAGTTGCTTCAGTTTCTAGTCTGGGATATATGGGACAAAAAGAAAACTCGGGCAGCTCACCATCATTTTATTCCTCGGGCTCTAAAGTTTCTAGCTAGGCTGTTTTCTGTCCACATATCAGATTCTTCTTATTATGCTTTTTAAAATCTATTCTAGTGTCCAGAGTATTTATATTTAGTTGTACTTAGAAGGGAGAATAAGCAAAAGCACCTTGACTCCATTTTCCCGGAAATGGAAGTCGTCTTCAGTTTGTGCTTTTTTTTTTCCTTAAAGATTTTATTTATTTATTTGACAGACAAAGATCACAAGTAGGCAGAGAGAGAGAGGGGAGGCAGGCTCCCTGCCGAGCAGAGACCCTGATGCTGGACTCGATCCCAGGACTCTGGGATTATGACCTGAGCCGAAGGCAGAGGCTTTAACCCACTGAGACATCCAGGCACCCCTAGTTTGTGCTTTTTAAAAAACAAACTCTTTACATCATTTAGTAAGACTTTAGAAGGAAGCAGCAATAAAAGGAAGTATTCAACTTACTTAAAAAATTTTTTTCTTACCATTTTAATCAAAAGCCCTCTAGAATGTTTTTAGCCCTCCTAGGCTCAGACTTCTGTTCAGATAGAGGCCATACCCTAACCCTACCTCTCTCAAACAGTGTCAAAATTGTGAAAGGAATTGGAGGAGGCAACATGCTTTATAACGGGCTAAGGCTTGTGTGTTAGTGGTTGGAGAAGCAGCATCCTCTCTGCACTGACAGCAGAGTGAGGATGTGCGTGTTGCACGCACCCAAACTCAAGAATGGTTAGTGGTTTCAACAGAGACATTTTATTTTGACAAATGCCGTGTACCATTTACCAGGGTTTGGTAGGAGGCCTTCAATAACATTTGGGACATGTGCCCTAATGGAACCAAAGGGATTTGGGTTTCTGGCAGACAATTGGAAGCTGGGTTTTGGAGTTCAGATTCCTTTACCCAAAGGCAGGAAAAGATGAATTAGCTTCAGACTTAAAGGGGTAAGAACTGAAGCCCAAGATGTACCAAGTGTTGTTCTGTGTTCACATCTCCTGGCCCAGATGGATTCCATCTGCGGTGAGCTTGATAGTGAGGACAGTGAGCTGCCACCAGTGACATTTGAAGCCTTGCTTTCAGCAGAAGAGATCTCAGAAGATTTGAGGCAAGAAAATGTTTCCATATTCCTAAATGAGAAGGAGGGTAGATTGTGCACAGTAGGGACATCAGGATTGATGGGGGACAAGAATCTGGAACAGATTATTTTAAAAGATGCTTTGAAGCTGTTTTTTTGTGTAAGAAAAGATATGTGTGTTTGTACATAATGCATAATATATACTGTTTGGATTTGCCTGAACAAAACGCTGAAAGGATGCGAGAGATAGGGAGGGAGGGTGAATGGGAGAATGGGAAAGAAACAGGGAGGGTTCCTTATGAGGATGAGTACTGGAGTAGAAAATAATTTCCTTTTTCTTTTTGAATGTTAGTGTATTACTTATTTGAAGCAGGGATCCAAAGAACCTTCAGGTTGCGTAAGAGCAGACCATGTGATATCAACATCATGGCCTTTTTGGGAGGGTTTCTGGTTGGGAAGCTCAGGGGAGTGCACTAAGTCCAGTCTCTTAAAAATTGTGTCATTTGGGTAAGGACACTCACCAGAGGTCTGTGAGCAAGTTGGAGAGTCTAGGCTGGATTCCAGGAGTAATAGCTACTGTGTATAAAGGTTCCTGACCAGTGGTTTGATATTAATTTGGAGAAAGCTTTTTTTTGAAAACAGCCCCGCAGCTTACCATTAGTTTTATGTTATTTTACATTCAGCAAATAACTTGGTTAAAGAGAAGACACACTTATCAATTATGTACCTAATATAAAGTTGGAAAATATAACCACTACATTGGGTAATAGAATCGGGATCCAAAATGATCCTTATGAATTGGAGCAATGGACTGATTCTAATGAGATGAAATAACAAGGCAAGGTCATACACTTGAATTTTTATTTTAACAACTTTAAAAGTATAGGTCTGGGAAGGCAGAGATTTAAAGCAGTGTAAAATGGAAAAAGGCTAGTATTTTAGCGGTCAATTAACTCAATATGAATGTGTAGTGTAATGCAGCTGCCAAAAGGATAAAAATGCCATTTTTAGCTATGTTAATAAAATGAAGAGTAGGTGATGATGCTGGTCTGCTGTGCACGAGTCAGACCACACCTGGAGTATTCCATTCATTTCCTGGGGCCATTCTTGTCAAAGGGATACAGACAAAGCGAAGCATTTAAGTGGTGATGCAACTAAAAAAAACTTGTTTATGAACATAGGTATATTTAACCTAGAGAAGAAAAAATTTACAGTCTAAATAATAATATTTCAGTTGTTTAGAAAGTGAAAAAAGAAGACTTGCTCTTTTTGCTCTGAAGGGGACAGTCTAGGAACAAGAGCTGGAAGTTTCCAGTTGGATGTAGGGAAGAACTCATCAACAATACAAGCTGTCTGCAGTCGGGCTGAGGGTCCAAAGAAGTGACATTATTGTAAGAAAACTGCTTCTCAAAAGGCTCTAGCAGAGATTACATTTTGAGCTGCCTGACTACTCTGGATGAGTGCTGCTCGGAGAACCTTGTTTTCCTTTTCTTTCTCCCTCTTGCGTGTTTATTTTTTCCCTAGCTTGTCATGCTACTTTTCTTTGTAAATTGAGATAAAAATTCACCCTTTTAAATATAATTCAGTGGTTTTTAGTATATTCACAGGGTCATTTACCCATCACCTTGTATCTAATTCCAGAACTTTTTTTTTTCATCATCTCTGAAGGAGACCCATCCCTGTTAGCAGACACTCCTCATACTCACCTTGCCACAGTCTTTGGCAAGCATAGTCCACTTTCTGGTATATGTTTGGGACATTTCATATAAATAGAATAATCTAATATATGGACTGTTATGACTTCTTTCACTTTGCATAATATTTATGGTTTAACCATGCTTAGCACGGATGGGTGCCTTCTTTATCCATGTGATAGCATGTGTGAGTACCTTTTCCCTTTTCACGGCTGCATAATACTCCGTGTGTGTGTGTGTGTGTGTGTGTGTGTGTGTGTGTGTGTGTATCACATTTTGTTTATCCTAAGGGGCATTTCGGTTGTTTCCGGTTTTTGGCATTATGAATAGTGCTGCGAAGGACATTTGTGTACAAGTTTTTGTGTGAACATGGTGTTTCATTTCCCTTGGGTATATACACAGGATGAAATTGCTGCATCAAGTGGTGACTCTGCTTTTGGAAAAAATGCCAAACTGTTTTCCACAGGATCTTCACTATTTTATATTCTTCCAGCAATGTATGAAGGTTCCAGTCTCCACATCCTTGGCAACATTTTTTATTGTTTCTATTTTTTGATTATAGCCATCCTTGTGGTTTGGAGTGATACTTCATTGTGGTTTTTATTTACATTTTCCAAGTGATTAATGCATTGGGCATCTTTTCATGTGCTTATCAGCCAGTTTTATATGCTCTTTGGAGAAATGTCCATTCACATTCTTTGCCAATTTTTACATTATGTTGTCTTTTTATTGTTGAATTTAAGGGTTCTTTATATAGCTTGGATACTGGATCTTTATCAGGTGTATGGTTTGTAATTATTTTTTCCCCATTCTTTGCATTGTCTTTCATTTTCTTATTAGTGTCTTTTGAAGTGCTAAATTTTTAAATTTTGATGAAGTGTAGTTTATCTGTTTTTTTCCCTTCGATTGCTTGTGCTTCAGGTGGTATATCTAAGATCTAAGAACTATTACCTAATCGAACACCGTGAAGATTTGTGTGCATATTTTCTTTGGGGAGTTTTTAGATCTTTGATCCAGTTTGAATTAACTTTTGTGAATGGTATGAGGTAGGGATCTAATTTATTCTTTTGCATGTAGATAATCTAGTTGTCCTGAAAGGTCCCCCAATAATGGGTCCATGATTAAAGGAACGAGACTGTTACAAAGCAAAGGTCAAACAAAGCTTTATTTTGCGCCTAGCGTCGAGAATCAAACCGACCTTTCAGGGCCATCTCTTGCAAAGAGGCGACTCCTCTCTGCCTTACAGACTAGCTTTTAAGGGCAAAGGCCATGTGGTTGGGCCTGGCCATGCACAGGTGGCCAATGAGATTGTAACACACAGAGAAAGCTGCACAATCATGCTAGGTCACACATAAGTGACCAATTGAATTACAGTTTACCCTATAGTAGATATTTGAACTAGCCTATCACCTTGGTCAGAATTGGCGCCCAAAAGATGCCCAAAGGGCAGGGCCCATACTCCTTGGTAGCTAGGGAGACAGTATGCGCCCCCACTGATTGGATACCTCCAACTGGCCTGACCTACCCTTGTATTTGGGCTTTGTTACCTGGGACTGGTTTCCAGGACTTGTTTTTAAGTAAGTTCCCTGGGGGTGGGGGAGCAGGGTCAGTTTAAGTTTTACTGTATAAACAAAATCACTGTTCAGCCAGATGGAATCACTCTGGCTAACTAGGCCCTTACAGTCCCAGCATCATTTTTTTAAAAGACTTACTTTTCCCTCATTGTATTTTTTTGGGGCACCATTTTCAAAAATCAGTTGGCTGTAAGCATATGGGTGCTATTCAGAGCATGTTGTGCCAGAATGTAAATCAAGGAACTGTATTCCTCATAGGTAAAATATCACTAGGAAAAGAAATAAGTTTGCTTTGTTACTAAATTGATTGATGTCCAGGAGCAAGCTTCTTCTCTTCTTCTGCACTGGTAACAATTTACTAAGCAGCACACATCTGTGGGCCACATTTTGAGTGGCACTGTTCTAGGTCTTTGCTACTTTAAGTGCCACTGAGGAGCAGGATTTGGGGCCCTTTCCTAGAGCTACTGGCTTGGAATCTGCTTTTAAACAAGATCTCCTGGTGATTCATATGCCTGTTAAAGTTTGAGCAGCACTGTTCTAAATCAGATTTTAGATGACTTTAAAGATCTAGTCACTAACTGGGGCGCCTGGGTGGCTCAGTGGGTTAATCCTCTGCCTTTGGCGCAGGTCATGATCTCAGGGTCCTGGGATCAAGCCCCGCATCGGGCTCTCTGCTCAGCAGGAAGCCTGCTTCCTCCTCTCTCTCTCTCTCTCTCTGCCTACTTGTGATCTCTCTCTGTCTGTCAAATAAATAAATAGAAATCTTTAAAAAAAAAAAAAAAGATCTAGTCACTAACTAACTCACTAAGTATTCACTTACTCACTAACTAGGATTAACTAGTGAGTAAGACTCAGGAACGGGAGAGTCAGTGTGAGTGTGGGCACGAGAATCGAATTTGGGACTTCTTATGTAAGCAGAAGCCCAAATACCTTGGCCTTCATAGAATAACAGGACTAGCCTAGATCTCAAAGTATTTCTTTTTTGGGGCGCCTGGATGGCTCAGTGGGTTAAAGCCTCTACCTTCAGCTCAGGTCATGATCCCAGGTCCTGGGATCAAGCCCCGCATCAGGCTCCCTGCTTAGTAGGGAGCCTGCTTCCTCCTCACTCTCTGCCTGCCTCTCTGCCTACCTGTGATCTCTGTCTGTCAAATAAATAAATAAATAAAATCTTAAAAAAAAAAAAAAAAAAAAAAAAGAAGTGTTTCTTTTTATTACTGTGCTGGACTTGATGTTTTCCTGGGCCTGTGAATAACTCCTTGAAGAGAGTTTTAAAGGAAATTTAGAGTGATTGAGGGGAAAAGGAGCAAAGAAAAGTAAGGCAGTAGACTTTTACAAAGCATCCAGTAGGAGAGGGATGCCTGGGTGGCTCAGTGGATTAGGCCTCTGCCTTCAGCTCAGATCAAGATCTCAGGGTCCTGGGATTGAGCCCTGCATTGGCCTCTCTGCTCAGCAGGCAGCCTGCTCCCCCCCACCCCAGCCTCTCTGCCCACTTGTAATTTCTCTCTCTATCAAATAAATAAATAAAATCTTTAAAAAAACAAAACAAAACAAAACCTAACTTTTAAAAAAAAAGCATCCAGTAGGAGAAATAAACAAATTTCAGGCCTTAGAACTGGATTCCTTCACCTTTAAGTTAAAAAGAAGCTGAAATTTGCTTAAAAAGCTCTGTGGAACCATGGTGTGATCCCAGAAGTAGGAACAGTGCTGAGTCATAAAAAGCAGAAAATGTTGAATATTTGATTGGAGGGTCAAAGCAGGTAAATTATCTTTTTGGGAACTTAATCTTTGCAAATACAAGCTCTGTCAGTACTGGGAATTTGCAGATATCATGCTGACATTCCAAGGAAGGGTGACCTGAGCAAATAAATAGGGAAATTAGTTATATACCATACTCATTTTTACTGTCTGGAGGTGAGTCGCATGTTACTGATATGCTCTTTAGAATGCTATCTTCTTTGTTTTCCTGAGCTTAATATGAAGGTTTTTATAGATGTACTTACTTGGGGATTGAATCCTCCTGCTATAGGAATTTTGAGCATAAGGATAGAATACTGTTTTGTGCTACAAGCATCATTAATTAGGGCCCCAGATAAACTTGAGATTTGTGATAAACTATAAGATCTGAGTTGAAGGCATGATTTTCAATTAGCAATAATCGCACCTCGGATAAACCTCATTGACGACAATGCTGCCACTGCGCAAAGCTAAAGGCATGATTTTCAAATGGCAGCTTTCGCATGGATTTATGAAGAAAGTTTTTTAGCATCTCAAACAGTTAAATGTATTAATAAGGCCACTACAAATCATTTAAAATATCTACTTAATAAAGCAGGTCTTCTAATAGCATGTTTATGTCAGTACTTTATTAGTCCTCTGTAATGGTGATCTAAATATAAAGTTTAAAAGGACAATACACACTCCTTAGACTTACCACTCTTTAAATCATGTAATATAAACTGATCTGATCAATAATTTAACTGAACTTTTCCCACTCCCCTTAAAATCACGCTTTGACTTACACTCAAAAATATTGATTTTTATCTCCGTGTACCCCAAATAAGAGTTGTAGCCAAGGGCATCAAGGCATCCTCCTTATATCCTGCCTTTTCCTGAGGAATTGAGCTCCAAAACTGTGTGGGTGCTGTCCCATACCTCTGTGTCCATTTCTGTTTTCCAAGTCTGGAACTGGGCTTTTAACCAAAGCCAGGGAATACTTGGGCCTCCTCTGGCCTATTGGTGCTACGAACGGGGCAGGGCACCCTCCATGTGAGTCAGTTTCCCTTTGCAGTAAGTTTTCCTCTTGGTCTTCTCTGCATTTCACAGCCATTCAAATCGATCTTCTCTATCAGTTGCAGACTAGTGAGATGTTACTCTAAAATCTGAGATATTGCTGCGTTATCAGGTCGTTAAAAGTGAGTGCCATGGGCTCCCTCCGAAGAGGAGATCTTTTCTGCTTGGTTGTCTCTCAGGAACTCTGCAGAAGACAAAATGAACGGGAATTTGGACTTGAACTGATCAGCAAACGGGTTGGCAACTGTTCTAGGATGCCATCTGCAGATGTTCATTATCCAGTTTGGGTCTTCTAATAGCTCTTGACCTCCTCTTGGCTCTACCAAATGCTTTTTTTTTTTCCTTCCTCAGTCTTTATTATTCCTCTTGGGGTGAGGCAAATCAGAGGTGACATTGCAGATTCTTTTTCAAACAGTTAAATGTAGACAAATTACTAATGTGGAAACATTAGTCTTTCATTCCTCCTGTGAACATTTGGAGAACATGATCTTCTGCTCTATTTTGGCTTCAGAACTCCTCTCCAGTTCTTCCTCCTTCCTTGACTGTGTAAATGAAATAAAGTTTTTGAAGAGTTGATGATGAGAGTAAAAAGCAGGAGGAAGAATGGGGCTCTACAACATGAACCCTGAAATCACGTTCTGTTGTGCAGAACTTGAGAGACGGCTTTTTCTGCCTCATCATCTCCTTTGTCTGTCATCCAAAGTGGTTGCTATAAGCCTTTTATTTCTCTCATCAAGCTGCTTTCTCATTCCCTTATACTGCAAACATGGTCTTGCTCTCTACCAAAAACAGAACAATAGAACTGAACTCACTGAAGTTCCCCCTCTCCAGCTATAAACGAATATGCATATCTAATTTCGTTTCCTTCCTGTTCCTCTTTCTAAGACCAGTCCCTTTAATGGTGCCCTCAGTCCCCACCCCCTCTTCCTGCAGGACTAGGTTCCATCAGTTATCCTTTGTCCTCTCCTCTGTGCTGAAGGTTTCTGCTCCTGGCTCCTTACACTCTCCCATGCTCAGTTCTCTCTCATCCCGAGGATTCCTTCTGGCAATGCTGTTCCTCTCTGGAGCACAAAATGTTCCAGAAGACTCCTCTATACTCGCCAGCTCTTAACGTGCTCAACTCTTTGCAAGTCCATTTCTCCCTCCCCCCATCCCATCCCTTCTCTGAAACTGTTCTTGTATGGGGCTCCAGTGACTCCCCACTGTCAGTGCCAGCCGTCCCATTTCTATTTTTGTCTACCTTTCTGAAGCAGCAGTCGTTCTCACTCCCTCACTCAGAGGAAAGTTCTAATGACTTTTAACTTTGATGCTCAGGGTTCAGGTATATTCATTTGATACCATGAGACTTCTTGTTTTGGTATATAATTTTAGATTAAAAGAGACTTTATATGTCACTCTAAGCAGCCAGATCTCCAGTTTGTGCAGTGGTAGTTACTGTTTTTATGGCCTGAACCGTCATGTTTGTCTGGTGACTCAACCACTTACATTTCCACTATCCTCCCCCTTTTTAAATTCAAACAATTTATTAAAACTCGTTTTTTTTTAATCTTTAATTTGTACAAAATCCTTCTACCCAGCTTGCTCACTTTTTCTTCTTAATGACATTGGATTTTAAACATCATCGTTACAAAGATTTGCCTCTAGGGATGCTAAAATAAGGATAGCAAGGTGTGAGGCAGCCTCTGGTGCCTGAATGGGTCCTGACACACAGGAGGTGCTCCATCAACATTTGCTGGCTCAGTGAATTCCGTAAGCAGCCCCGAGAGAGCATATGCAGTTCCAACCAGAGAGCTAGAAACAGGACCCATCTTATATTCCATCTGGTTGACTTGAAAGGCTTAATTATGAGCAAAATGTTTAGGTTGGGATGCCACCATCGACCATTCAGAACGTTGTAAAGCGGTTATTCTTTTCATACATTTCCTAAAGGGAGAAAAACAGTACAAACAATTTAAAAGTCATGTTGCATCCACTTGTGTACCTACAGCCAGGGAAAAAAACCCCACCAGTTTCTTTTTTCTGAATTAAAAATTCACATGTTTAAATAATTCATACTGTCTGACTCGTACTCTCTGCAGAACTTTTGGAGATGGGCGTCTTTGCTCCCGACTTACAGGGAGCACTGAGAGAACAAGCACGTAGGCACCCTGTGTGCATATGCTTCCAGAATCTCGTTCAGGAGCGCTTTGCACTTTAGTAGGGCTATAGAACTGTTGACTGAAGAGCTGGCCATGAATCTCAGAGACCACTGGAAACCTGCTCTTGACCCTCCTCTGCAGTCTTACCTTTGCGGTTAAGGTTATCTGTATTTAAATTATCTTTGCTAAGGGAACCGACGCGGTCCTTCTGTCCCTACTGGTGTCTGTATCTAATACTATATTTCTCAACTCTTCTTTCTAGAGAGACCTGTCAGGGCACAAGAACATTGTCGGTTACATTGACTCCAGTATCAACAACGTGAGCAGTGGGGATGTGTGGGAAGTGCTCATTCTGATGGACTTCTGTAGGGGTAAGTGTATAACCCAGACCTTGAGCTCCCATTGTCTGGCACTTTGATTGTCAAGGGCACGGGGCTCATTTCAGTGAATGTGCTCTGTGCCCTAATGTCTGTTGTTGTGGTTTTAAAGATGTGCAGACTGTGAGACTGAAAGATACAGAGCCTGCTGTCACCTCTTGGTTATTTTATGGCAAACGATTTAAAGTGGTTGATAATACAAAACTCCTCTGTTGTTAGCTTTAGGCAGGTTTGGTGCTTGTATGTGAAAGAGAATGTATGAGGGTGAGGAGGAATGTGTTATCTGTGATGCTTTAAAACAAGCAATGAAGGCACAGAATAAAGTCCCAACTCCAGATGGACCGCAGAAAGGATTCAGCCTTCCCACTCCCTCTCTCATGTGTTCTCTTCCCCACCCACACCTCCGTCCTTGTGTTATGGGGGAAAATAATTCTTTTCGTCTAATGGAAATGACCTTTCCTCTCCTTGCTTGCAAGCTGTAATTGCCAGTAAGGCTATACTCAAATGACGCCGCTGTGAACAGTGGAGTTAAGTAGTTGAAAGCTTGGAGTTTCAAGCAGCCTTTATCTTGGGACATACAGACTGTAGCATGACTTGATTCAGAGTTGACTGCCTTTCATACAACCAGTTTGGAGGTCTGGCTCTTTTGGCTTGAGCAACTGCCACTTACAAGCTTGGGTCACTGCCTCAATGTTTGGTGCCCTGTTTTATAATCATCCATACTTCCACTGAATTTTCCTTGCCTTTAAAGATGCTGTCTATAAATCAAATATGTGGTTAATCCCCAAAATGTAATGTTAACTGATAATTTCCGCCAATTCTCTAATAACCCTAAGCCAATTTTATAAGATACTACCAAATTTGAACTTGGCAGTTTGTTTCCTCTTGTCCATTCCTTTTTGGATGGTAAAATGTTTCGAGACAAGGCAGTGGGAGCATCTAGGGATCTGAATAATTTTGTAAGTGAGGTCATCAGTCTTCTGGTCCTGGAGATGAAATATTGGTGGAGTATATCTGCATTTTCGGCAGCAAGTTGTGAGTGAGACTAGAGAGACCAAGCCATTCCTAAACTGCAGACCAGAAAGCTGTCTTCTTCCTGCTTCTGGGGTCTCTTATGTAGTCTGATTCTTATTAAAGAATACAGCAGGTTGAACCTGTGGCCTCATCCCATACAAACAGGGACAGCGTTATCAAGTGGCTAGAGCAGGACCAGACCATCGTTCTACTGATCTTCAAGATGTCACGAAGGTAGCTCACATCTGGAGTACTTTATAAAATAAATGGGTTTTGCTGCATCAGAGGAGGCCCTGGATTGTAAGAAGATGAGTCTGGGTCTGGGAATCAAGACACTTGGGTTGCAGTCATGGCTCAGCCAGTGACCTTTGTCCAGGTCGTTCTTCTGTGGACAGCCTTTTCATTGTCTTGGATGAGTGGTGAGTCAGAATGTTGCTAACCTCCTGCTTGCTCTGTGCCCCCTCGCAGGAGGCCAGGTGGTCAACCTGATGAACCAGCGCCTACAAACAGGTTTTACAGAGAATGAAGTGCTCCAGATATTTTGTGACACCTGCGAAGCCGTTGCCCGCCTGCATCAGTGCAAGACTCCTATCATCCACCGTGACCTGAAGGTAACCCACTGTTTGCTTAAGTCCTTCCCACAGGCTATTTCCCATAGGCCCGGGGAACAGAGAGACACTTGGGGGATGTGACAGAACATGCGTGGTAACCTCCTATTTCTTCCATTTTGCTTGGTAAGAGAAGACACAAAGAAAAAAAAGAAAGTAGAGTACAGGTATGACTTTTATTACCCAGGTAGCCTTTAGAGATCCTTTATAGTCATCAACTGACTAAATACATGTTTTTGTTTTTCCTGATGGAGTCCCAAATTTACGGTCAGGGGCATGGAAAATGATAGACTAATTTCAATAGTGTGCAAACAGTGATGCTTGGTTTTTTGTTTTTGTTTTAAAGATTATTTATTTATTTATTTATCAGAGAGAGAGAGTGAGCACAGGCAGACAGAGTGGCAGGTAGAGGCAGAGGGAGTAGCAGGCTCCTTGCTGAGCAAGGAGCCCGATGTAGGACTCGATCCCAGAACGCTGGGATCATGACCTGAGCTGAAGGCAGCTGCTTAACCAACTGAGCCACCCAGGCATCCCGATGCTTGGTTTTTAACGTCTGTTTCATATTTTGCAAAATCCAGTAAGTGATTATTTTAAAAATTTGTTCTGCTAATTACTACCTCCTTGTACTGGGCTTTTCTGATTATATAGTCACTTGACAATGTTTGTCGAATGGACTTGGCACTGACAGGGATTCACCAGTGTGTATGGCACACCAACTGTGTGCTGTGTATACTACCAGACACTTCACACACACACACACACACACGCACGCACGCACGCTGTTGGAGGAAGATGTTCTTCTTTACGTTTACAGTTAGGGCAACTCAGGAGTAGATCAGTTACGTGACTTGACTGAGGTCATATAACTAGAAAGGAGCAGGTTCCGAAAGTGAATCCTGTTCTTCTGATTCTAAATTATAGTTTCTTTTCATTATACCTGTGTTTTGAGAAACCTGCTTCATGGCTCGTAACTAGGATCAGCATCCCCTGGTGTGCTTGTTAAATGCAGGCTACCGGATTCCACATGGAACCCGTTGGGCCATGACTTGTGTGGCGGTGTCAGGGAAGCCCGGGAATGCAGAACTTAACAATCACCCCATGTGGCTTTTGTATATTCTCAAGTCTGAGGATCATAGCAGCCTACTAGCATTTCTGTGTCAAGGTTTTTAGTTTTGTTTTTTGTTTTTCTGTTTTTTAAAAAATTCAGATATAATTCATAACCATAAAATTCACCCTTTTAAAGTATACAATTTAGTGGTTTTTACTCTGTTTACAGAGCTGTACAACCATCACCATCATATAATTCTAAAACATTTTGTCTCCCCAAAGGAAACCCTGCATCCATCAGCAATCACTCTTCATTCCCACCTCCCACCCCCATCCCTGGGCAACCGCTAATTTGCTTTCTGTTGCCCGGTCTGCGCATGTCACATAAATGGCTCATACAGTAAGTGGCCTCTTGGATCTGACTTCTTTCACCTAACCATGGTGTCAGAGTTCATCTGTGTTGCAATATGTAACGGTACCTCGTTCGTTTTCATGGCATGATCGTCATAGTGTGGCGAGACCATGTCTTGTTCATCTAGTCCTCAGTGGATGGACATTTGAATTGTTTCTACTTCAGGTGTATGAACATCTGTTGCGAGTTTTAAGTGGGTGTATGTTTTCAGTTCTCTTGTGTGTGCATCTAGGGGTGTAATTGTTGGGTCATGTAGTAACCGCAGTTAACTTTCAGAGGAACGGCCAAACTGTTTTCCAGAGCGGCTGTGCTATTTCACATCCCAGCAGCAATACATGAGGGTTCCAGTTTCTCCACATCCTCACCAGCTCTTCTTGTCATTTTTATTTCAGCCAGCCCAGTCGGTGTAAAGTGGTACATGCATGTTGGCATTTCTGTACTAAAGCAATTAGCTGATGAGAAGGTAGTACATACCTTCAGAAGCCTTAGCTAGCCTTCTCCAGTGACCTTCTGCAGTCAGCCCTTTTTCCGAGTAGAAAAGGAGAATACGTTTCAGTAATTATTATGAGCCTAGCGTGGTACAAGTACATAATTCTGTGGAGGTGTTACAGGTAGAATATGGTTCCTACCCCCAAGATATTTGAAGTGTTGGTGAGAGGATATAAATGAAATGTTTAGATTTGAAACAGAGACAGGTGACGTACAAAGGTTCTAGAACAAAGTGTGGAACAGTGGAGAATCGAGCTGCTTACTGTATGGTCAGAGAGTGGGACATCACAGACTGGTGGGATATGCATGGTCGTGGAGAGGATGAAGGACATTTTAGGCAGAGAGCAGAGCTCGCGGGCTTCCTAGAGAAGGGGACAAGGAGGCTTAACAGCGTGAGTGTCCATCTCCAGGAACACCCCTGGCACAGTAGGCTGATGGGGCATGGAGGTAAGGGCAAGAGGAGGAGGCAGACGCGACCACTGAGCATCCTTGTAGAGAGTGCTGTTCCCATGTTCTTAAACAAAATCTTTTATTTGAACTGGATTAAATGAGGCCTCATTGGTGAGTCATTGCATACCTGTTGATAATACCTCCCTAATTTACATACTCCCAGCATGGCAGTGCCCTGTGGTGCTCACAGTGCTGCTGCGAGGTAGTGACGGGAGCCAGAGCACGGAGCTCAAGGTCTAGCCCTGGGAAATGGGGTAGGACAGTGCTTGGGCTCAGGCAGCGGGAGTCCCAGACTCTTTCTTCACTGCACCGAACAGTCTGTGAGATACGTTAGGAGAAGCATGTGGCTGCTGTGTTCTCTTCCCCCGCTTGCCCCCGGCCCTGTGCCCCTCAGCCCTCCTCGGTGCTCCTGAGAGTCGGCTAATTCTGCTAATTACTCTCTCCTTGTACCGGGCCTTTCCAATTATATAGTACATATACACAGCATATACTGTGCTGACGACACAGTATTGGACTCTGTAGTTGTGCCTGAATCCGTAGTGGGGACCACCAGGTGGGCACCCGTAGCTCTGGAGACTTGCCATTTCTCCTCTACCTTGGAAATAGTTGAATGTAAATAGGGGCCCACTGGGAGGAGGCCCCGGCTGTAATTGTTCCAGAAGAGTCCCGCCTGCTGTCGATTTTGGTCATTGACTCCTGGTTGTTTTGATGGAAGCTTTCCCAAATTTCATATATCCTCCACTCCATGCCATTTAGCTGCTTTCATTAGCAAGTGAGATTTTGTTGATTTCTGCTAAAATGTGCCTGGTGGGCAATCCCATTTGCCGACCACACTGCCAGACTCCTGAGGCGCAACTGTAGAGTCCCTGTGTACCTCCTTGTTTGCCATCCTATAGTCTGGGACACTTGGAGCTCCACGTCTAGCCGCTACAGTGCCAGTAGTAGCCAGAGCCAAGAAGTTCTTTATTCCCCTGTTGGCCAGAGAGAGAGTGCCAGTTACTGGTCTTAAGGTGCCTCTCTGAGCAGGATTTACGTCTGGTGAGGTGGCCTCAACTTGAATATAAGTCGGTAGGACATGAAAAAGAGCACAGGCCAGGCCAGTTGTGGATCCGCTTGTTGGGTTGCCCTGCGTGGGGATTCATTGTTCCCATCCAGAATTGAGGCAAGCCCCCTCTTACCCTGCCCACCACACGTGCGGTCTCTCCTTCAATGTCTGTGTAGGAAGTAAGTTGAAAGTGGTCCCCGTCCTTAAGCAGCTCACATTCTAAAAATAGCATGATAGAAGCTCTGTTCTTCATTGGAGGTCTTTCCTCAAATACATTATTTTAACATTTTCATCACTTCCCTGTTTTGTTTTGTTTTAATTTTTCCCTCTCTGAGGAAATAAAGAGATCACTGCAGATCATGGGTTCATAGAGCTGGGAAGGTTACCTAAGCAAGCCTTCTCCTGTTATCAGTGAGGAAGCCTCTGCCCAGAAACGCTGTCACCTGCATAGCTAATTCTGTGATCAAACCAGAGCAAAGGCCACGGGTCTTTAACTCCCATCTTGGTTTTTATTTGGTTGGTTTTGCTCTGTTATACTGTGCTGTTTGTCTAGGCACTTAAGAAAGGGGAAGAAAGGGCTAAGAGTTAATAAGTGCATTCAGACTGAAAAAATCATGAATGTCTCCTCTTTTGTCAGAAAAGAGATTTTGATTTCACGAAGTACAGTAGGATGAAGATTCTTAGACCATTTTTAGAATCAAAAGTTTGAAACCCTACATTTATCAAATTCTCCAGAATTTCTAGTGGTAATAAATTCTGTGACCGAAATGCCTGAATGCCTTATCTGCTTGGAATAATGTCAAAATGAAGGGTCAGTAGGAGGGGCCTTCCAGACCTTTTAGCTAAAGCTGTGAGCAGAGTTTGGGAGTGATGACTTCAATAACCCTATTAAGCCAATAGGTTGGGAAGTAAGGTCAGTACTATTAAACTTGCAAAGAGCTAGAAGACCTTAGGATTGTAACCAGTGTCAGGTGAACATCTCAAGGGACTTGGCCAAAAACAAAGTCACTCTGCAAATTCTCTGGAGCTTCCAGAAGATGACATATGAAGGGCCAGTTGGTTTTCTACCTTCCAGGTCTCACTGAATCCCTCTGGGCCCTACTCTAGCCCTGGCCTTAGTTACTTCCCCCTGGACGATGGCACCTGCTCTCACTTTCCCCCTTCTCCCCTGTCACTGGCTAACCTTTCTCAAACATCTCTTTTCATCTGCTGCTGTGGCTCCCGAAGGGGCCTTCCCTAGTCTGCCGTTTGTCAGCTGCTCTGGTGGTCTCTCCTGCTCCCTCCAAGATTGCCCATCTGAGCTGCCCACATTCCGTACCTGCATAATGCCCATCAGTGCAGTGGGGAGGGTGAGCCTCAGCGGTCAGGCAGCCCGAGCCCACGTCCTGCCCTACCAGCCTTGTGACGCAAGGCATGTTAGGTAACTGGACTCGGTTTTCTCATCTGTTAACTGGGGACAATAAGGCTATGTAAGAGTCTCATGAAATTGTGTAGGTGAAAGTGCAGGGCGCATCACGTGGCTCATAGGGAGTGTTGTTAGTTGTGTTGTTACTGTCGTCATTCTTGTCTCTGTGCCTTTGCTTCTCTTACGACTTTCAGCTACTGGAGTACTTCACTAACCCAAGGCCCGGCTTTATCTCCCCATTCCTAAGGGCACTCATCTGGAGACCTTCCAGCCCCCTTGTCTTCGATGTTCTTTGTTACTCCAGTGCCTAGCACAGTGATGTCCCAGCCGTGGTGGCCTGTCTGTGTGCCTTAGGTGCCTCAAGCCTGCTGCCATCTCAGTGCCGTCCTGCAGGCTGTCCTCCGGGAGCCACCTTCTCCCTCCATTCAGGTGCCTCTGCTCACCTCATCGCGGTGACCTTTCCAAATGTGCTGTTTGCAGTAGCATCCCTCTTCACTTCACATGTGTTTAACCTGTGGGGGTTTTTCCCATAACATTTATCACCACCTGGCAATTATACCTACTTTCTTATTCTCTTCTGCTGGACTCTAAGCTCCGTGAGCAGGTGAACCTTGATTTGTTCACAGCCTTACCCCCAGAACCTCCTTGGCATATAGTAGGAGTTCGAATGTGTGTATTTCTCTATTAAATGAGTGGTCATAACTTCTTAGGAGATTTACAGTTTGCTTTCATGCACATTCTCTTACTTGCTTCATAACAGCAGCGATAGAAATATTATTAGCTTGACTTTGCCGATGAGAAACAAGTCCGACAAGGCTTAAAGGTTTGTCTGAGGTCAGACATCTGATTAGTCCCTGAGGTCCTGTGACCTCCAAGTCCAGTGTGGTTGTCACATGCCAGGCTCTGTGTCCAGTGTGTTGGTGGTGGTGGTGGTGGTGCTGGTGATGAAGGGCAGTGGCCAGCTTGAACTTGGAGGTTTCTGCAGGTTTCCCAAGTCACAGGGTCAGACTGAGAACGTGCAGAGGGTGCGGAAGCTGGTGTGGTGGCCGCTGCCAAGTAAGTTCACCTTTGCCACCTCATGACCCTCCCAGCAAGCTGGCAAAGTGGCCAGAGCGGACCTTTACCATTCTTACCTGCATTAGCATTTCTTTCTTTTTTCAAAAAAATTGTATTTATTTATTGGGAGAGAGAGAGAGAGTGAGAGAGAGCACAAGAGCAGGGTGAGGGTCAGAGGGAGGGGGAGAAGCAGACACCTCACAGAGCAGGGAGCCCAATGCAGGGCTCAGTCCCAGGACTCTGGCATCATGACCTGAGCTGAAGGCAGACACTTAACAGACTGAGCCACCCAGGTACCCCTGCCTTAGCATTTCTCCGATATTGATAAGGCTTTCCCCTACGTTGATAGTTTTGGCTTTGTGTCCACTTTTGTATACACCCTTCATTTTTAACTGTTTTTTCTGCGAACATAGGTTTGTATGATGTTATCTTTATGAGAAGGAGGCAAGCTGAGGTGGGGACCAGGTTGATAGAGTGTAATGCTGAGTTCTGCCACTCAGAATCAGAGTTCTAACCAGAAACACAAACCTAGTTTTTAAAAGTGGTGGTTGAGGGAAATAAAAACAGAACAAAAACTCCAGTGTGCCGCATCATCATTCTGTCTTTACTTGGTTTACCTCCTCCCTCTAACCCAGTGACTTTGGTCTCTGGAACTACCTTGTTTGTGTTTTGAAGTGAGTTAACTTCTTGGTCCCCTGATTATACATTGTAGCGTTGGCAGTATAGACAGTAATTTTGAAGGGGCAGTGCATGTACAGTAGGAGATGCGTGTTTCCCGTGATGTGGGGAAGGCGGGGAAGGAAGATTGCTACTAAGGGATACTGAATAAGGGATCGAAGGGTACGTGGCATGTGAAATCCTACCTGGGTATTGTAGTACACACATGGGCATAGTATGATTACAGACAGGGGTTGACAAACTTTCCTGCCAAGGACCAGATAGTAAATATTTTAGGCTTATCAGTCATATTGTCTGTCACAAGGGCTCGGCTCTCCAATGGAGCTCAAATGCAGCACCCATGGACTAGGGGATAAGCAAGGAATGGGCGTGGCTTAACTTGGTCTGAACATCTTCCTTCAGCAATCCCTCGTGGACAGTAAGTTCTACAGATTTTATAGCCAGGCTGTGGAAGATTGTACTGAGGAGTTAGAACTCGAGCAAGGCCTCATAGAATGGCTACGATTTGACAAATGGAGCTGTTGAATAAAAGAACAAAGCAGGCAATGCAGGGAATGCTTAAAGAGACACTGAGCAAGCAGCCTGGCTAGTAATTAGTCACCTGGTTCCTCATTGACTCAATTCCTTTTATGGGGCATTTCTGAACGTAAGGGACTAAGGCAACCCTGTCCTTAAGCATGTCTCCAGTACACAGGGCATACTCACCACCCACCACGGTTGGAGGGTATTATGGCTGAGGACCCTGAGTAACGCTCTGCTTCTAACTTGCTTCCTGCCCCTACAGGAAAGTAATTAATTACCTTTCTCTAGAATTAAATTGCCTAAGTTTACTTCCCAGCTTCATCACTGGGAGCCTCACCCTCTGCATCTGTACAACAGGGATATTATTATATTATTATGAGGATAATCTCATGTGAGGTGCTGAGCACAGTATTACTCATAATAGTAAAATCTCCATAAGTGGTAGCCAATCTATAACCTCGGAATTAGATTGCGAGTGTTAGTATTGCGTTGTTGGAATTATTTTAGATTCCTAAAGTGAATATATGTTCAGGATAACATGACTGTGTCACTTTGTGTAAATAAGTTAAACTGATGAGCTTTATAAAAAGCTATAGGTGATAGAAATATTTCCTTACCTCAGCCTTGTCTCTGGGGACCAAGAACATATCCACGAGAGCTGGTGGCCGTAGTTCACCCTGCCTATGTGGCTAAAAATCCCAAGGTCAAGATTCTAGATTCAAGTGATTATAGGTTAATGGTACCCCAGGTACAAAAGGGCATCCTCTCAGGAAGAAAAAGAGATTTTAAACCTAGGCATCCAAGGCTTCCCACAGATGAATTCCAAGGAAAGTGAGTTAACAGTAACAATAACAAAACCCTTGATAACAACACAAGCGGGAGACTCGATAGGAGTAAAAAACAATAAACAAAAGAATCAGTTTGCAGCAAAGGCTTTAGGTAGTAGATTTAGCTGGTACAGAATGTACAGTGAACATTTTTGTAATATATAATGTAATTCTCAGAAGAACTAAAGCAAGTATAGAAACAAGTATGGGAACAAGAGACTTTCACAATTGACCTTTTTTTTTTTTTTTTTTTTTTTTTTTTAAAGGAAGAGTAGTAGTGGTATGGCCCGGGCATTTGATGGCTTTTTGTCTCGCTTCTGACAGACGGACACACACACAAACACGGTGTTAAGTGTGTTTCCATTCAACCAGCATTTTCTATAGCAAGCACTATGTTAGGCCCTGGTAGAGAAGACTACAAACAGGATTAAGAGATGGTTCTTGTCTTGGGGCGTCTGGGTGGCTCAGTGGGTTAAAGCCTCTGCCTTTGGCTCAGGTCATGATCTCAGGGTCCTGGGATTGAGCCCCACATCAGGCTCTCTGCTCGGCAGGGAGCCTGCTTCCTCCTCTCTCTGCCTGCCTCTCTGCCTACTTGTGATCTCTGCCTGTCAAATAAATAAATAAAATCTTTAAAAAAAGAGAGAGAGAGAGAGAGAGAGATGGTGCTTGTCTTGAAGGAGTTTGTAGTCTACTCTTGCCTTTGTTTTCTAAAGGTAATCAGTCCTTGGAAGGCTGATAACAAAAGACAATGGAGACTACAGACTTGCTGGCCCAACAAGATGTTTTGGCTGCCATTTTACTGCCCACATGAGCCAGGTCTGTCCTCCAACACACTAGTCAGCTCAGTTCACCTATACCAACAGTTAGTTACTCAGTACATCTTGAGTACAGATGCGCCCACCATCTTGAAGTTATTCTTTCATTAGCATAGTCCTTTGATACCAGAGGTCCCTTCTACTTGGAACTGCTAACCCACTGTCCAAGTAATTCATCTATAAAAAAATAATACTTTAATAAGAAAACTGCACATTTGCCCACAGGCCTTTAATCACTTTGAGAAGTAGCTAAAATATAGCAAATATTTATTATTTCAGAAATCCTAATGTAGTGTGGTAAAGAAATTGATATATGTGTGTATAAGGCCCAGTGAAATAATCGACATCAGGAAGAATGAGGTGCTGAAGCACCGGGGGGAAGGAGTGACATTTGTCTCAGTGGGTCCTTGAGGAAGGCTTCAAACATGAGGTGCCATTTGAACTGGATTTGGAAAGATGAATGGGATATTGATAGTTGGGTAAGAAGGTGGGATCACAGAGAACATTCTAGCCTGAAAGAAGAACATGAGGAAAGATACGCAGGCTTGAAAGTATTAGGACTAGGGGTGCCTGGGTGGCTCAGTGGGTTAAGTCTCTGCCTTCGGATCAGGTCATGATCCCAGGGTCCTGGGATTGAACCCCACATTGGGCTCTCTGCTCAGCAGGGAGCCTGCTTCCCCGCCCCCCGTGCCTGCCTCTCTGCCTACTTGTGATTTCTGTCTGTCAAATAAATAAAATCTTTAAAAAAAAAAAAAAAAGAAAGAAAGTATTAGGACTGTTTCTGCAGAGGTGAGAAATGGGGCTGGAAATCTAGGAAAATGGGACTCTTGCTTGCGCATTGTGGAATTCCTCAGCTTGTCCCCTCTATTGTCATTTCACCCTGTTACTACGCTTTGCTTTTTTGTTCACTTGGGATGACCCCTCTCAAGATACTTAGAGGGGAATAACTTTCCTGTGCATATTAATAGGATTATCAGCGGTAAAATATTTATATGACTCTGAACCAGATTTTCATATGCATCACTAAATAATACTTTGGAATGGGTGGTGGGGAAATGTTTTTCAGGTTGAAAATATCCTCTTGCACGACCGAGGCCACTACGTCCTATGTGACTTTGGAAGTGCCACCAACAAATTCCAGAATCCACAAACTGAGGGAGTCAATGCAGTAGAAGACGAAATTAAGAAGTAAGCTTT
Source organism: Mustela lutreola (assembly GCF_030435805.1). Taxonomy (NCBI): domain Eukaryota; kingdom Metazoa; phylum Chordata; class Mammalia; order Carnivora; family Mustelidae; genus Mustela; species Mustela lutreola. The sequence goes on along the minus strand of NC_081298.1, from coordinate 92,091,804 downwards.
TCCTCCTTTCTTGGAGTTTTGTTCATGACCAGATCTGCACCCGTACTTTGAGCTTATGAATGAAAAGGTCAGGGTGGGAAGACCATGGTGCTGGTTTTGGTGCCCCTTGTCTCAGGTCATCATGTTGGAAGTTGGGGTGTCTGATTATAAGTGGAGAATGTGGAAGGGATCCATAAGCATTTATCAGTAGAGTAAAATGAAGGAATCATACAGTACTTTATCAGTGGCCCAGTGATCACTGTATATACATATTTTGACTTACGTCACATAGTCCTTAAAAAGCTGCATGGTTCACAAACTGTAGAAGGACTGTGATGTTTTCAAGTGGAATCACAACAGCTTGGACATTATCAGTCAGTTGGATGTACTTTCCACTGAAGCCTGCACTGCTGTGTACTCCTTCTTGCTCATAAGGAGCCCACCAGTCTAGTGGAGTTAATGGTAAGTAGGGCTATGAAGTCTCTACAGATACTGAATCAGTGACTTGGATGAGAAAAAGCATCTTTAGGTTTCTGGCTCCAGTAGGAACCTGAACCATCTTCCCCTTCATGTCCAGAGTGTTAGGTTTTTCACAGGCAACAACATTCACTAATACCAATAATAAACCAGCAGTCTCGTCTGCACACCTCTGTCCTGATCTTCAGTCTCCTTTCCTGCTTCATCCCCAGCAGCCAAGCTGGGGCAGGAAGACTTTGGTCCATGGTGCTGGTGGACAGCTGAACCATGGTGCCCTCTGGGCTTTGGAGACTTGAGCAGCAGAGTCATGTGCTTGGTAACATCAAACACTCCACTTTGAAGCTGAGCTTATATTGTCTTTACTTGAGCCAGAGATAAGAGGAAGACTGTTGCTTCATCCCTCTTCCAGCACCCCCTCCCACCCCGTTCTGCCCTTCTCCAGTGTCTCAGCCTGTATGACATGTCTGAGTTGAGCCAAATCAAGGGGAATTGCCGTTTTTAAAAAGGAATCAGAGAATACAGTATAAATACACTATTAGACAACAAGGATTTGTAGGAGATTTTATCATTGGAGGACCCAAGAAGAGTTGCTTTTAGTGTTTATTGAAGTGCCTCAGTGTCTGGGTCTCCTCGTGCTATCGGATAGAAGGACTGCTTCTAGAGGGCCTTGGGGATAGACCAAGGACAGCTTTTCATTTTATCTGCACTGGTATTTCATGCTCTCTTCTGCGGATTGCTTGCAGGGAACTAGACTTTTTAAATTTAATGTATGTGTTTTTAAAAAGTTATTTCTGGGTGTGGTGCATAAACAATGAATGTTGGAACACTGAAAAGAAATAAAATAAAATAAAATGGAAAAAAATACTTAAAATGCAAAAAAAGAAAAAAATAAAAAGTTATTTCTGCTACCCCTGGTTTTTAATTATAGCATTGACATATTTAACAAAAAACAAATCTCTTGATTGTAGATACACAACGCTGTCCTATCGAGCACCAGAAATGGTCAACCTGTACAGTGGCAAAATCATCACTACGAAGGCAGACATTTGGGTAGGTGTCAACTAACCTATCCGCACCTCAGATACCAGCAGTCTTGACCATAAACCCCCAAGTTTAATGCAGACAGTGCCATAGCGAGAGTGGCCACTGTACCATGTCACTGTCTCCTGACCCTCAGGGTTATTCTTCACTCCAGGTGACCAGCCACTGCCTCATGAAGGATGTCAAAGGAAATGACTTTAGAGTTCTGTGAAAATTATTCAGGTGACCTGCCCTTTATTTAGGTGGTTTTCATATATGCATTACTAATTCTTAAGAGCAAAACAGCTGAAATGCTTGTTCCTTATTGGAACACAGTTTGGTAATGATGGTCGAAATAATGTACGTCAGCAGCTAAATAGTGGTGTTGAGTTATAAATTCAAGTTTCTGATAGGTTAATAGTACAGAGTGTTTGTATCTGCTTGTAAATGTGGACGAGGCCAGTATCTCTCAGTAGACCCATCGGCAGTTATGGTAAATAAACCACTTGTAGCAATCTGCTTTATTTTTTTAGGCTCTCGGATGTTTGTTGTATAAATTATGCTACTTCACTTTGCCATTTGGAGAGAGTCAGGTGGCAATTTGTGATGGAAACTTCACAATTCCTGATAACTCTCGATATTCCCAAGACATGCACTGCCTAATTAGTAAGTATTTAAAGTTTCTCGTTTCATGTGTTTACCTCTAATCTCCAGGAATGAACTGGGGGACAGAGGGACTGGATTGCAGGAGGGACAGGTTGGATGCAACAAAGATGAGTCATCCGGTAATGGTTGGTCACTCAAAGATGACATAAAACAGTGTTAGTTAGAGTCATAGGACTTTTTACCAGAAATCTAAGCTCTTTTGCACTTGAGCAGAAATCCCAACTGTGCTCTGAGCGGCACAGAACTGCTCTGTTCTCTTGCAGTCGATATGAAAGAGTCCAGCTGACTCTTATCAAGTGATAAGAAATTCATCCTTGCAAAACTGGAAGCAACTCAAATTGAAATGATTGCCATGCGTTGGCTGGAGTGAATACATAATTAAGACTGTATAACTCTGTGGAACAAGATTTTTTTTTTCTCTCTTTAGGTTAATCACTGGATTTTGATAACAAGCATTTAAACTCGGTGCTTGGTTTAAAGTGTTTTTTTTAGATGCCCCACTCTTCTGCATCATCCTAGCGAGCATATGTGCCAGTTCATTAACCAGATGGTAGAACGAGTAATCTTTGCACAAGCACTTGTACTTAAATGTGAAAGAGAGATAGTTTATCATCTTTTCACATTGGTCAGGGGATTTAGCATCTAAATTTTAACCATGATGGGGTATAAGTCCTGGGATGGTTTGGGGCCCCGTTTGGGTCCCGGGTGGGGTTGCATTGAAAAAAATAGAAGGAGATATGGGTAGAGCATCTGACAGTTGTTGAGGGCCTCCTTGTACCTTATTTAATTCTTTAAAATCTCATATAGTAAATTTAATTATCCCCATTATACAAATAAGGAAGCCAAAGCTGAGAAAGTATAGGTGACTTACCCAGGGTAACGTAGTTACAGCTTTTAGGCAACTATCCATTCCACTGGGCCAATTTCATCAATCCACTTCCTCTGTTTATGAAACAAAAAGTGTGTGTGTGTTGGTGGGGGGGTAATTTAAAGAGACAGAGTGTGGCATTTAATGGTTGTTGGATGGTTTTCAGAGGTAAAGCAGGAGAGTAGTCCCTCCTGATCCGCGGATTTGCTTTCTGCGGTTTTAGCTACCCACTGCTGACCACACTGGGAAGCAGACGATCCTACTTCCCATGTATAGTTGGGTCAGTAGTAGCCTAATCTTATGTCACCATGCCTGTGTCATTCCCTCATGACATCTCATCACACAGGCATTTATGCTTTTACGTCATCACAAGAAGGGTGAGTACAGTGTGATGAGATGTTTTGAGAGAGAGGGAGAGACCACATTCCCCTAACTTTTATTGTAGCATATAGTTATAAATACTTTATTTTATTATTATTGTTAGTTGATATCATACTGTACCTAATTTATAAATTGAGCTTTATCATACTTATGTGTGTATAGGAGGAAACAGTATCTCTTGGAGTCAGTACTATCTGCGGTGTCAGGCTCCTACTGGGGGTCTCGGAACTTGTCCCTCCCCCCTCTCCCACACCAGATAAGGAGGGACTACTGTGTATCTATTCTAGAACTGGAGCTACCTAAGTGAGACTGGAAAGATATATAGGAAATGGCCACATCTGGTGCTAGAATGGTAGGATTTTAGGGACTACATTTGTTAACATTTGTACAGCCATTCATATTAGGAAAAATAACTCTTCACTAGTGTCTGTAACACTGATATCTTTCCCAAACTCTGACCTATTTCTTTACAAACTGCTTGAAGTTTCCATAGTCAACCTAAAGTCACAGGTCTAAAATTAAATTTATTGTTCTTGCCCAATTACTCCCGATACATAGTTCCCCTCTTTTTTCAGTTTCTATCAGTGGTGTCACCATTCAAGCTGGGATAATGGAAACTTAAGGTTTTCTTTGGACTTGGCTCACAAGAGAGTATAGTCAGGCGTTTTCTAGGCAGTGCTCATTCTTGGGAGTCTCTCCTATTGCCATCACATTCTCTCTGTTCTCATCCCTGTCACCACAGTATATACACACTGGGTCAGCGTGTGCCTGTAGGGTGGGGTGGCCACTAGCCTCTCTACTCAGTCCGTCAGTCCAGCACCGCCTCACGGTGAGATCGGTCTTACACAGCGGCCCCCTAGCAAGTCCCCATATTAAACTTCCTTGTTCGCCCATGGTCCCACAGGAGGGCCCAGCTTCTTAGCATGGCATTTAAGACCCTTCATACTCTGGTTCCACCCCACCCAGCCAGCCTTATTTCCCTGTGTTCTCTGACAAGGAAATTTCTCTCTGTCCCTCTGGCACCTGCATTTCCTCACAACAGAGCCTTCCCTTGCCTTTTACCCAAGTACATTTTTGCCCAGACTATTCCTTCACCAAGAATATCTTTTTTCCCTCTCTCCCCTGACCGACTTAATTCTTTCCTGCCTTCAAGCCCAAATCCTGCGTTTTCTTTCTTCCTTCCTTTCTTTTTTTTTAATTACTTTATTTGAGAGAGAGAGAGAAAGTACTCGAGCTGGGGACTAGGGTTGGGCAGAGGGAGATGGAGAGAGAATCTCAAGCAGAGCCCCAGCTGAGCCAGGAGCTGGACGCGGGGCTCAGTCTCACAGCCCTGAAATCATGACCTGAGGCAAAAATCAAGAGTTGAACTCTCAACCAGCTTCGCCACCCTGGCGCCCCCAAACCCTGCTTCTTCTGCAAGGCCTTCACAAGACTGCAGCCTCTTCAGCCTTAGTGTTCAGACCATTCATTTGGTTCCTTAAACAGTAAGACCTTGCATTGTTGTTTGTATGTATGCATGTGTATGTTTGTGTGTCTTCACAAAGATGTTTTTCCTGGGGATTTTTCCAGCTTCAGAAAGGGTGGAAGCTTAAAGGATCTGGAAATAAACAAATGTCGTATAGAATATGTAAAAGTAGAGATATATTTATCATTTTGTAATTTCTTTTAGAATGGAAACCAGCTAATATCCCCAACAAAGGAGTAATAAGTTAGTTTTTTAAAATCTGAGTTTTGAGGGGTGTTTGGATGGCTCAGTTGGTGGACATGTGCCTCTTTATCATCAGGGTCACAAGTTCTAGCTCCATGTTGGGGGTAGAGATTACTAAAAAAAAAGAAAGAAAGAAAGTGAAAAAAAATAAGTTTTGATTATAAATATCAAGGATAATCATTTGTTTAGCAAGATAAGGAAGCCAGAAGCTCATAACTTCATAGGTACCAGAATATGAAGGTGGTTACTTTAATAATGAGAGCTTGCTTGAGTCTCTGTTGTCCAAGCCACAGAATGTGAACTTCAAGTATCTTTGTTTCAGTTCAGAAACTTTGTTACTTTCTTGTATATATTAAAAGTTTTAGGGAAGTTAGAACTTTGGTTTCTGAGAGGGGAGGGAAAAAGCTAATTACACTGTTTGACTTTTATGAGAAATAAAAATGAAAAAAAAATGATAACAGAGAAATTATGTTTCCTAGCTAATGTAATAAGTATTAGGGTATTATTAAATATGTTCACATATGTTTGTCTTAGGGTATATGTTGGAACCAGACCCGGATAAAAGGCCAGATATTTACCAGGTGTCCTACTTCTCATTTAAACTACTCAAGAAAGAATGCCCAATTCCTAATGTACAGGTATGTGAAAGGTGCTTTTTAGGGGGAAGTAAATATTATCAAATTGTCATTTAAAATTCCTGGATCGTAAACCAGCTTTTAATGAATATAGATGTCCCTTGTTTTGTGTGGTAGGGGGCATGCAAGCAAAGCTAACTGTGAAGCAATTACTATAAAGAAAATCCAGTTTTCCCATAGAATTTAGTTAATAAACTAAGGTGTTACACCAAAAAAAAAAAAAAAAAAAAATCATCCCTAGGGATTGAGTTGAGTACTTTGGGTGAAGATTGACCAACCTACTGTCCTGTTAATTTCCACATTTCACTATGAGCTATGTGCCTGTTGTGTTTCCCTAGCAGTGGTAAGGCAGGCTGTCTTCCTGAGGTGGGTCTCTGAATTTGCTCCCATACCTACTGGAACATAAGCCCTTTGACCCTTTTCTCCTTTCCTGCAGCAGAGCTTTCTTGATTCTGCTTCTATTCTCCACCATCTATAACTTACCGTCCTTCCTTTCCCGCTACCCTCCTCACACACATCAGGCCATAGGAATGTTTTCTACATTTAGTAATCCTAAACTCTGCACTCAACAGTTTTCAGAGTACAGTGCTTACAAACCCCCTTTTTACAGTCTTAGCATATTTTTCCTGTGTGATCCAGCTTCCTTAAATATTTTACTAATGCATGCCATAGTAGATAAGTTCTAATCTGAAATTGTCTTCCCAGTTTTCCCAATCGTGAACTTTCCCAATCGTGAACATCAATCATGATGTCACTGTTGGAGCTTAAAGGTACTAATAAATAACACTCCTCTTTCACTCCCACTTTTGGAATCAGATATGAGAATCATTCAGATGGAACTCAGAGTGTTGACTGTATTGCTAATAAGATTGAATCAGAGGGGGCACCTGGGTGGCTCAGTGGGTTTAGCCTCTGCCTTCAGCTCAGGTCATGATCCCAGGGTCCTGGGATTGAGCCCCGCATCAGGCTCCCTGCTGAGCAGAGAGTCTGCCTCCCCCTCTCTGCCTGCCTCTCTGCCAAGTTGTGATCTCTGTTGTGTCAAATAAATTAAAAAAAAAAAAAGATTGAATTAGAGAACGAAGCTTGACCAGTCAGGCTCCCCAACTTTAGATCCACATGATGGAGCAGGGAGCGCCTGATTTTGTAGGGACAGCTTCTCAAAGGAGAAAGGGCACAGGTGAGCCAGGTGAGCTCACTTTTTTCTCCCAGTCCTATCAAATAAGTTACGCTTCTCCCTTGGGAGAGGTATGCTTGGAGAAAGGAAGAGAAGCAAGGAGAGATATCCTAGCAGAAATTCTCCCCACCTAGACACATGAAGGAAATGGAAGATCCCTCCTAAAAGCCTGACCATTTACTATGACTAGTATTCCATTTATCAGCTTTCCAGATTAAAATGAGGAATCTTGTACGGAGCCTAACATTACCTTTTTTTTCTTTTGCTGCCCCACTTTCCCATTCATTAAGTTAAATAACCTGAAGTATAATTAGAAGCATTCAGATTGGTAACTGGTTTTTTAAAAGTCAGCTTCATGAGTCTCAAGCCATTTGGTACTCACTCAGCAGTGCTAAGCAGTTGTCTTGTGGTTGGGGATAGGAGTGCTCCCTCCAGAGTTGGACCCTGTATTAGGTGGCCAGTGCACAATCCAGGGAGTAGGAGTTCTGCTGGCCTTGTGGGTCAACGGGTGCCTCATGCACTGGGACAGTCCCAGTGCTGCAACCGTTTCACATGGTTCATGGCTCTGGTTTTCTCCCAACGTTCAAGACAGAAGATGGAATGAATCCCAGCTGGATGTGCTGCTAGTCAGCACTGACTTCTGTCAGGTCTAGCTCATAGCTTAAATAGTATGGGTTTACTATTTACTGATACAACTATCAGGTTACCGTTATCTCTTTCCCATTCCATTCTCAACACTACCTCCAAGCTGTGTGGTAGGAAACGAAGGGTCCAGAAGGTTGGGAGCGGTGGAGGAGGAGCACACCTGACTCTGGCTGCTCTGTCCTCTTCTCTGATAAGGTGCCTCCCTGAAGGGGGCGGAGACTAGTGGGCTCTACCCTTGGTTAACTTCACTTCCCTCTACTAGACATCAGGGCCTGGAAGCCACGCTGGAAAATCCCGGACACGTATTTCTGTTGGCCTAGTCATGCTGGTATTCATTCACAAAGAAATCTGCAATGTCCTTTTGTGGTTTCCTTTCAATTCTATAGAACTCTCCCATTCCTGCAAAGCTTCCTGAGCCAGTGAAAGCCAGTGAGGCAGCTGCAAAAAAGACCCAGCCAAAGGCCAGGTAAGAACCGCCCAAGTGTGCACAGGTCCTGTGCCAGTGACCACAGTGGCAGGGGAAGGTGCTTGGTTATCGGTTTGCTCCCATGGCCAGAGGCTGCGCAGAGCTGGAGAGCGAGCTCTGTCTTTTCCTGGGAGTACAAGGAGGAATATAAGGAAACGCAACCATCTACATTTGAAAGAGAACCAAGAACTCCACAGCTGTTTCTTTTGCTGTACAAGCACAGGAGCATTCAGAGAAGAAGCAACAGCTGACTTAAAATATTGCCAAAAAGAACATCCTAAACAGAGGTCCTGGCCTTCATGTAGCCTGGTTCTCTACTCTAGTCCTTCACCTCCCTTTCCTCCTTACTTTCTGTGGCCCTGACCACCTCAAAAGAGTGCTGGTCAAGGCACAGACTCGGTGAACAGCAAAAGAGCTTGTGGATCTTAGGTAATCACCTTCCAGGTAACATGGGGTCTTCCAAGAAGCAGGTGCCAAGAGAGGACTGAAGAAGCTAGGATTTTATTTGACCAGGAGGGAAAACAGAGAAGCAGCCAGAGAAGGCCGGAAGAACTGTCAGAAGGCGATGTAAGTCTGATTCAGAGAGAGGAAGGAAGGGTAGGTAGAAGTGACCTAGAAACTACCAGACAGTTTACGGAAGGTTCACCAAAGATGTCAGGGAATCCTCAAGCCAAAGGCAGCCATCAGAGGAGCCCCATATCCCAGGAACCGGCCTACTTTAATCCCCCTATGTTTGGGGTCAGAGGCTGGGAGCAGCCCGTGGGAAGCATAGCCTCAGAGCGAGCATGGCAGTGGATTTCAGTAGCACAGCAGCTGGGGGGCACGTAGCCTTTGGACCCCTTCCAAGCCGCAGGTCTCCGGGGCACAGCCTCTTGGTCTCCGTGCTTCCAAATGGCAGGTTCCGAGGGTAGTCATAGAGATGTGTATACCTCTTTTTTCTGCCATGTTCCTGTGGCAAGGAAACATGAGTCACAGACTGTCAACCCAGTACCCTAGATGGGAATATGTGAATTTTAATAGAACGGTAAAATAATTTTACACATTTTATGTTTTGTACATTTTAAATTTTATACATTTTAAAACATTCTTAAATGTTTATGGAATAAATGTAAACACTGATGTGGCTCCAAAAGTTAAGAAGACTTATTTTTCACGAATTCAGCAAACAATATTAATAACAGTGTTATTTTCAATAATCAATAACAATGTTACTTTGTAGTCTGTTCCTTACTGAAGTTGGCCGTGCTCACCTCTGGAAATTGCTTTTGGGGTTGAACTCATTAGCTGAGTATTCGGGTTTATGCCCATATTGCTCTAGACCCAAATATGGAAGGTACTGAGGCTAAGCAAGGATCCAGCCCCACAAAGGCCCGCATTTATAACAGTGACAATGACCGGTACCGCTCTGAGTGGTGCTGTGTTGTGTCAAATGAAGAAAAGCATACCTGTATCATAAGGCACATGTGAACATTAGTGACTGTGAAACTGTTTGTATGGATCCAGAATGCTCAAGAATACATAGGCCTTACAGCCCAGAGATTTGGGGCTAAGGTGTCCTATCTGTAATTTACATTGATTTCATTTGCATTACCATATTTGCTCCCCAGTCCCAAGAAGTTAAGTTTTTCTTTCTGACTCTGTTATTAAAGTAACCACTCTTCTTTAAGGCATCGTGTATAGCAGATACCGTATAAGGCCCTTTATATAAATAAGATGACTTTATTTTCCTTGAAGTAGATCTATGAACCATTATTGTTCTCATTTTACAGATGAGGAAACAGATTCAGAATTATAGGTTGCCCAAGGTAATCAATCAATATGTGGTTAGTAAAAAAGAGCCCAGAATTCTAGCATCCATATTGGGTTCTTACTCTGTTCTATGCATTGAATGATTTGCACACAAACACATAGATGGGACAACTTAGAGCCAGATCTCCTGCTTAAAGATATTTTTTCAGAGCATATTGAGGGCCATTCAGACTAACATTTTGAGCACTCTGCAGTTTATAAAAATGGTTTCACAGTCGTTGATGCATTTGATATTCACATCTGCTTCATGATGTATTATTTTCTCCATCTCCTACAGAAGGGACCCAAAGCAAGAAGAGGTCAAATGGCATACCTATCATCACACAGTCAGTCAGGAAGCAAGCTCAAATATAGTTTTCTCTGACCCCAAATCCTTTTATCTCTAAGATTTTACCCTTAAGACACATCCATCAAGGGGCTCCTGGGTGGCTCAGTTGGTTGAGTGTCCGACTCTTGATTTCGGCTCAGGTCATGATCTCAGGGTCGTGGGATCAAGTCCTGTGTTGGGCTCCATACTCAGCACAGAGTCTGCTTGAGATTCTCTCTCTCTGCCCTTCCTCGCGCTCTCTTTCACTCTCTTTCTCTATCAAATAAATAAATCTTTAAAGAAGAGAGAGAGAGAGAAATCCATCCAGTGTGGAGATTCTTAATTAACTTTTGGTTACGACAGACATCTGTTGGACTTTCTCACTGTTGGCTGTATTATTCTTCTACCTTTCTTCTCCAACATTTGGCCTGTTTTCTTTTCTACCTTCCTTCCCCAGATTATAGCCTCCCCAAATATGATAGCTTTTATATTATAAGTTCTCTACCCTACACAAGAGCATCCCTCTAGCAGGATTGCAAAGGAAAGCCTCAGGATCCCCAGTGGACATCCCTTGGAGATATGTCATGGGGAAGGCACATGGGACCTGCTGCTTTGCTTCCTGTCTTACATTTCGTGGAGAATGTACCGGACATATTTTGGGAATAGTCGTGAAGCTCATTTGTTTTGGCCATAACTTCAGTTACACTCCCCAATGTGTATTTTCAAAAGACCACTACTCTGTTCTGAGTTAGATGGCAGCCAGCTGTCTGAACTACTCTAAATGAACAGAAGTTATCCCTGAATTTTTACCCTATCACAAGGAATAAGACCACCCAGCAGTCCTCCCTGTGTTAATTTGAATTAGATTTGGCTGTAACATTCAAAATGACTGTGGCTCATAAAAGATAGACTGGAGGTAAGTAGTCCATGGTTGGTTTGGCAGTTCTGCCCCACACCCAGGCTTCTTCAAGCTTATCACTCTACCTTCCCTACGATTGTAGCTATGACCTCATAGACCGAAACGGTAACTTCCTGTTCCAAGCAACAGATGAAGGAGTAGCCAAAGAAGAGAGACAAATGGCATACCATGGAAACTGCCATGTGACAATTTGATTTCCCATGTAAGGCCAGAACTTCGACACATAGCCACACCTGATTATAAGAGAGGCTGGACAATGTGATTTTTACTCTGGGTGAAGTCTAGCTAAATTTTTTAATTGGAATATATTTTGTATATAACATTGTATAAATTTAAGGTGTCCAGTAGTTAAAAATTTAACTAAAAATAGTTAAAAATTAAAAATTAATAAATTTAAGGTATACAGTAATTAGAAGTTCTTCCCCTGGGAAGAAGAGGTACATGTATATTGAGGAAATAGATCCCTGTCATAGTCCCCAAATCCTCTATCTTGAATTATTTACTCATTCCTTCTAGTTGCCTTATTGGAGTCACTCGTTTATATGCTTTTTTTAATGATAGAGAGACCATTTTGATAACTAGTTCTAACCAAGTTTGAGTTCCTTCTATATCTGAAAAACACCTGTTTCAAACCCCTTTCCATTATCACCCAAAGTATATTCTGGGAAATCCTAGGAATTAGTAGGTCGAAGGATTCCAAGTTCAGGTATAGGACTCTCTTCAAAGTTCTCCAGGCACATGGACCCATGAAAAGTTCTGCTGAAAGAAATCGACTTGATGTATATTGATTAGTGTGTTAAATTTCTTTCCCACCAACCCTTGTTTTATAACATCGAGTAACACATAACATCCTGTGGAATACCCTTTGACAAATGTCGATTAAGCCAGTCTGGAAGGTTTGGATGAGTGTGGAGGGGAAAGCCAGTCCATCAAGTGCTCTGTCTGCTCCTCTCCCACTCTCCCCACGTTAATGTAAATCTTTGTCCCCCCTCCCTTCCTTTTCTAGACTGACAGATCCCATTCCCACAACAGAGACTTCAATTGCACCCCGGCAGAGGCCTAAGGCTGGGCAGACTCAGCCAAACCCAGGGATCCTTCCCATCCAGCCAGCCCTGACACCTCGAAAGAGGGCCACGGTTCAGCCCCCACCCCAGGCTGCAGGTCAGTAACTCGGTTTGAAATTTGGTACACGTCTTGGTTATCCCGGTCAGTAATGGAAGTCTCGGGAAGATTACTTTTGCTTCAGAAATGGAATCCAGAGGCACATGAGGAATAATGGTTTGCCTTGAGGAACAGGGGGTAAGCGCGCACTGAAATTATATGGCACGTAGCTGATAAAAAGGGAGTCCTCTCACTGAATTCTGCAGGGGACCTCCAAGACCACTGAAGCATGATACCTCTATTTTTTCTAGTCTTGACCCTGATTTTCTGGCTTGGTCCATTCATCCCATGATTTCATGTTTATTTCATATTCTTCTCTTGGCCTTGAAAGAAACAAGACTCTTCTTTTTTGACACAGAGGCGTTGTTTCTTTAATGTTCTGTCTACTTAGAGTATCTGTTTCCACTCCATGTTTTGGTATTCTGGTTCTAATGAGGTGATTTAGTTTAGAGGACTTAAATTATCCAGTAACAGAGTTTAGTCATCACTTCCCTACCAGGAAGCTGCTTTTGGTGAATTTGGTGGTCATCTACTCATAGGCAGGCATCTAGACTGGGTTCGTGTAACTTACATACATGTATATATGTAGATACATGTAAAATATCAAAGAAGGCTTTTGTCCCGAAGCTTTTAAGTGCAAAGATTGTATTTGAATACACTAGCGTCAAAGGCCAGTTGAATATGGACTTGGGTGGTGACTAAAGGAGTAATTGACAGATGGTATGGTGAATAAGGGAAGGCTTTCTGAAGGAGGCAAGCATTGAACCTTGTCCCTGAACCTTGTTTTGAAAAACACTAAGCACATAGTTTAGCAAGAAGATGCAAAGACAGAGGCACATGGATTTTGGGATTATCTGTCTACTTATCACCACCCCCCCCCTCCATTTCTTTGGCAAGAGAAAGCAAACCATTTTTGTCTGGAAGAGTTTGGAGCCCTTATATGGAGTTTATTCTCATTACAGGATCCAGCAATCAGCCTGGCCTTTTAGCCAGTGTTCCCCAACCAAAAACTCAGCCCCCACCCAGCCAGCCTCTACCACAGTCTCAGCCCAAGCAGCCGCAGGCTCCACCCACCCCACAGCAGGCGCAGCCCACTCCAGCCCAGGCTCTGCCCACTGCGGCCCAGGCCACGCCCCAGCACCAGCAGCAACTCTTCCTCAAGCAGCAGCCCCAGCTGCAGCAGCAGCAGCAACCGCAGCAGCAACCGCAGCAGCCGCAGCAGCAGCAGCCGCAGCAGCAGCCACCTCCCCAGCAGCAGCCGCCACCTCCCCAGCAGCCCGCGGGCACGTTTTACCAGCAGCAGCAGCAGCAGCAGCAGCAGCAGCAGCAAGCCCAGGCTCAACAGGTAAAGCGTTCAGTCTGACCCTTGCTTGACCCAACTGAGGCTGGACAGGCCCAGGAGACGTAGGCATCTTTCTTGAGAAGCACCAGGAAGACAGGGAGCCACTAGACATCGCATCATTGCTTCTTCCAGAACAAAATACCAGAAAGCTGTGCATAGCGGATGCATCATGGGGCCACTCACACCCCTTTCTTGGGGAATTCTTCAGCTGATGGAGGAGCCTCACCAAGGGAGCTGTTTTAAGGGGCTCCTTTTCTCTTCTCTCTAGCTCTCTGTCTTTTTTTTTCCTCTAACACAATTGCATCAATACCATACTAAAAATAATCATTTCTTCTTCTTAAAAAATACCCAGTAATGTTTAACTTCCTGATGTCTCCTAATTTCACTTGGCTTGTTCGAATCAAGTTCCAAACAAGGCCCACATGTTATGTTTAGATGCAAATCTTTTTTCTTCCATTATCTTTTCATAGTTTTTCTACATTTTTTACTATGAGCATAATTCATTTTATAATGATTGACATATCTTTCAAGTCCCCCTTTTTTTTTTTTTTTTTTTTTAAAGATTTTATTTATTTATTTGACAGACGGAGATCACAAGTAGGCAGAGAGGCAGGCAGAGAGAGAGAGAGGAGGAAGCAGGCTCCCTGCTGAGCAGAGAGCCCGATGCGGGACTCGATCCCAGGACCCTGAGATCATGACCTGAGCCGAAGGCAGCGGCTTAACCCACTGAGCCACCCAGGCACCCTCAAGTCCCCTTTTATTCATAATGCCCTCTCCCTTTTTTTTCGCTTTGCCATTTAATTTTTTGAAGAAACTGGGTCAGTTGTCCTGTAGAATTTTCCACCTTCTGGAATTTGGCTAATTGCGTCCCTGCGGCCATATATGTTCTTCCATCCCCTTGGAATACTTGGGAAATATATTTTGTTTCTTTTGTTTTGTTAACAGAATGTACACAATAAATGCAAATTTATATTCCTAATTCAGAATTGTAATTATAGGATTTTTGCTTAACTCCTTGGATTTTATATTTGTATTTTTCTGATCTGGTAAACTGGTGATTTTTTGAGGCTTGCTCAGAATTTGGTTCAGTTGGATAGTTCTTTGTTCTTCCACTTGCATCTCTTCAGGAGGTGTATAGGGTCTGGTTGTCGCTCTCTTTTATCAATATTAAAATCAGTCCGTGAGTTTGGTATTGTCTGTCTGATCCATTCATTCAATGTTCCAGATCAGTTTAGCAGCAATTGCTAATCATTTCCTCAGTCCATTCACTCATCAGGCATGAAAACATGGTGATATTCTAACATTCCCTCTTCACTTAGGGGCTGGAATTTTTCTGAGTAGAATTTTTCTCAACTATTTGATGACCCTGACATACTGTTTATATAGAAAAGGAAGGAAAAAATGCTTGAGTTTTTGCCTGTATTTACCAGTTTTCAGAGTGGGTTTGTTGCTAGTGTCATCTAAAGATGAACAGAGGTTTTTGATTTGTTTTATTTTAGTGTCATGAATTCAGGGATTTAAACATATTTAGTTTCCAGACATTGCTGTTTTTAAAATTTTATTTTGATGCCTAAATTGACCCAGCTTTGACCAGTAGAAGTCTCTTCAAGCCGGTTCCTGGGTCCTTTGGTGGTGACCCAGCCATCTTTAATGGTTTCCTCGCTCTTTATTGTAACAGGTCATTCCAGTCTCACTCTGCCCTTGACCTGGATACAGCCATCTCTCTGAAGGAGCTCCCTTTCCTTTTAAAAATGATATTTAGAGACCACATTTTGATGCTAAGGATACTCCTTTGCCAATGGGTCAGTTATTGTTTTTAGGTCTTTTGAGGGGATACTTGGGAAATATATTTTGTTTCTTTTGTTTTGTTAACAGAATATACACAATAAATGCAAATTTATATTCCTAATTCAGAATTGTAATTATAGGATTTTTGCTTAACTTCTTGGATTTTATATTTGTATTTTTCTGATCTGAAGATCTTGATTCCTAACAACATTAACATAATCACTTAATTGCTTTATAATTTCAAGATAATAGTGCCAACACGAGTACTGGAAACAGTTTGAGATTTCTCTCTCTCTCTTTATAAAGATTTTATTTATTTATTTGAGAGAGAGTGCTTGTGCAGGAGAGGAGAGAGGTTCAGAGGGAGAAGCCGACTCCCCGTTGAGCAGGGAGCCTGATGCTGGACTCAGTCCTGGAAATCCGGGATCATGACCTGAGCTGAAGGCAGAGACTTAACCAACTGAGCCACCCAGGTGCCCCAGTTAAAGATTTCTTTGTCCTTTTCATTCTTAAAATGTTTTGCTCATTATTTTCTGGAATCAATTTGATACACAGATTTATTTGTTTGATTTTGATTTTGATTTGTAGTTATTGCCAAATTTTGGGTTAATTTTGTTGAATGAAAATATAAAACATTTACAGAGTTTCAAAGTTACAGAATTCTGTTCTCTCCATCCCATAATATAGAGGGAGCCCTCATGCCTGTTTACAACTTGAGAGCATTCTATTTTAAGGATACATAGCATGGTTTATTCAATCAGTGTCCCCTGTTGATAAACATTTGGTCATTTCCAGCATTTTGCAGTTATAAATAGGCAGCTACTTGTTGACATCGGCTTCTTTGCTAACCCTTTAACTTTTGCCCCAGGAGGCAAACCTTATCCAATCCCCTAACTCTACAACTAAGTAACAGTGTTTGGGATGCTCAAAGGCAAGTTCTTGACTTTTGTAGGCGTTTCTCTTAGGCCCTTCTCTGGGCCCGCCCAGGCGCGTGGGTGCGTGCGTGCGTGCGTGGGGGGGGGGGGTAGCCCTTAGCAGTGTGGAATAGACAAATGGATAAGAAGTATCCCTAGCCATTTGCAGTTTATAAGAGAATATAACTTGAAAGAATCGGTTATAGACACAAGATAAAATACCAGTAAGTGTGCTAGAGGATACTGAACATTTTGAATGTTTAAAGATGGGACAATTAGTAAGATAGAGCTATAGGGAAATAATTTTCAGCAGGGCTCGAACAGACTCTTTATAGCTGGCTTAGCATTTAGGTTATTTTCAGTGTCGTCCCTGCTTCATCCTCTTCATGGAGCAAAGCATTTTAATCTTGGCTGCTAACAAATCCCTTTACAAGCAGGATTACTTCTGAGATTGGGAGATCGTTTATTAGCTTCCCTTCCACCCCAGCACGGGGAGTCAGAAGATGCACAGTCAAAGGGATGCCTTAGACTTGCCAGAGAAACTCCCCAAAGCCAGGAGGTGGCCCAGAGCCCTCGATGCAGCCTGGCAGTGTCAGGTGCTGTGGGGTTAATTTTAATGCCCTGGGGTCCCCCTCCTAAGTTGAGGCCAAGCTAAGAGACTTCTGCCTGCCCTTGCCTTTGGCTTCAGACTGGGCTCGGTTATTCCTGAGACGTTGGTCTTTTGTGGAATACCGTTCTGAGACACTCTGTTCTCCTCGTCCTTTTTTCCACTTCTCCTGCTCAGTTTCAGGCAGTACACGCAGCCGCCCAGCAACCAGCCATCCCCCAGTTCCCGGTGGTGTCGCAAGGAAGCTCTCAGCCGCAGCTGATGCAGAACTTCTACCAGCCGCAGCCGCAGCAGCAGCAGCAGCTGGCCTCGAGCTTGCACCAACAACAGCTGCTGACTCAGCAGGCCGCCTTGCAGCAGAAGACCGGGGCGGCGGTGGCGGCAGCGGGACAGCAGCCCCAGGCGCCCCCCGCCGCAGCCCCGCAGGCGCCCGCGGAGCCGGCGGTAAGAGCCGGCCAGAGCTCCAAGTCCCAGAGTCCCGGAGCAGGAGAGCGCAGCGGGCGGGGCCCGCCACAGGGCGGGGCCCCTGCGTTAGGGAGAGGCGGCTGCCCCAGGCTTGTGGTTAAAATACTTGATTTTTGTTCTCTTGTTATGCCTGAGGTCAGGAGGATGTATTCTGTAGAAGGTAAGAGGTTTAACAAAAACGATTCTAGGCTACTGATGAAGAGAAACATTCTTATTTATCAGTCTAAAATTAGACTGGCAGAAAGAGCTGTTTGCTGTCTCTGTTGGTGCGTGTAGGTCAGTCAAGGACCCAGATAGGATCAGAGGAAATCCTTTCCCTTGAAGGGGGGGGTTTGACCACTGTGGCCTCTCCAGTCTCTGGAGGTTTGCGTGGCCTCCCCTGACACCTGATAGGGCTTTACTTATTCTTGGTCTTCGGCAACATGACCTCATCTAAGTCTACCATGTAGCGGCCTTGAGGGGCCTCCTTGCTGGGACCATTTACCATTTACCATGACCCAATCCTCTGGGTACCTGAGTACTGCGGGAGCCATCTTGTTGGTTGAGAAATTGGGCACGTCCGCTTCTAGATACGGGCTGACTACAGCGTCAGAACTCCTTCCTCCTCTCTTAATTGATCTTTACAGCTTCAGCAACCTCAGGCACAATGTGTTTTGCCTCTACCAAGTGCTCTTAATTCTGTACTCACATATTTCTGAGTGATCGTGAAGAAAATATTCTAGTGATAGGAAAAGGCATCGTATATATCCAGTCAATAGAGTATCACAGCTACTCTCATTCCCAGGGAAGTCCAGGTACTAGACAAATGAAGGAAAAGTAAGAAATCGTCTTCTGAGGATTGATTTCTAATAGAGTTTTGTCACCCATCTTAAACTGGAAAACCATGCTTTCAAAAGGAAGCATTGCTGTAAATAGATTGTCTTCTTTGAGCCTCAGCTTAGTTTGTGTCAGTGTCTTTACACCTCTGTTTCTGAAACAACTCATTCTTCCCTGCAGGCGTGTGGTAGACAGCCACTTTCTGTATTTTTAAGACGAACTGCAGTTCTTCTTGATAATGGAGTTTTGTTTTTTTTTTTAAGATTTTATTTATTTATTTGACAGAGAGAGATTACAAGTAGGCAGAGAGGCAGGCAGAGAGAGAGAGGAGGAAGCAGGCTCCCCGCTGAGCAGAGAGCCCGATGAGGGACTCGATCCCAGGACCCTGAGATCATGACCTGAGCCAAAGGCAGCGGCCCAACCCACTGAGCCACCCAGGCGCCCGTTAATGGGGTTTTTAAAAAAATTATTATAGGGGCGCCTGGGTGGCTCAGTCATTATGTGTCTGCCTTCGGCTCAGGTCATGATCGCAGGGTTCTGGGATCAAGAGCCCTGCATTGGGCTCCCTGCTCAGCGGGAAACCTGCTTCTCCCTTTCCCACTCCCCCCACTTGCGTTCCCCCTCTCACTGTGTCTCTCTGTCAAATAAGTAAATAAAATCTAAAAATATAAAATTATTATATGATGTAGGCAGTTGAGATTGTAATTATCTAGTTTATTCCCCTCATTTACTGGAACTGGAAACTAGACCCAGGCTAGAAAGGGATTACCCAAGACACACAGACTGATAGCAGAGCTAAGGAAAGAACAAAAGAATCCTGATCTGTGTTTAAGGCTAATAATAACAAGTGATCATCCAGGAGGACAAAATGATCAACAGTAACTGACTACATTTCTTATGATGTTCCCCTCACTGTCCCTCTCTCAGGAATGAATTATAAGCCTTCTCGATGTTCCTTGGCTAAAAACGTACCTTGAGCACTTCGCTCTGGGGTAGTTGGTTGAGGGGATAGAGAAAGAGCAAGGAGCAGAACTTGCTTCTGCCAGGAGTCAGAGAACTTCCCAGATTTTACCCATCCCTTTCTCTGTTGACCCTTGTCAGGACTTAACTAGAGGAGCAAGTGAGTGATTGTAAAGAATACTCTGGGTGCCCCTGGGTGGCTGGGATCGAGCCCCTCATCCAGCTGCCTGCTTGGCGGGAAGCCTGCTTCTCCCTCTCCCACTTTCCCGGCTTGTATTCCCTCTCTTGCTATCTCTCTCTCTCTGTCAAATAAATAAAATCTTTTAAAAAAAGAATACTCTGCAGCCATCCTAAAGTAATGATCCACAAAAGGAAAATGGCAATATGCCATAATGTTTATTATAGACTTATTAGTAACAGCCAAAAGAATCAGAGTAACCTAATTGTTCAAGAAGCCAACTGTGCAGCCACTACAAATCATGGTTATAGCATCTGTACAACAATGTGAAACGGTCATGAGAGAATGTTGAAATTATGGGAAAAGTATGTACTTGAAAGGGACTTAAATAGAAGATTCCAAAAAGATAAAAACAGTTGTATTAGGATAGTGGGATAGAAGTCTGGGTGTTTTTTCCCCCCCTTTTGTGTATATTGTTGCATTCCTGGATCTGAGTGTACTCCTTTTATAATTACATATTTTTGTTCTTTAAAATATATGTTTATAAAAAATAAAAAATTAAAAAAAACCAATCTCTAGCAAGACAGACATCTTAGTCTACTTTGATTCTCCCTCCACTATGCTTTGTCTGTTCCCCCCTTCCCCTTCCTAATCCCATCTTTGGAGGAGACATAGATGATGAAGAAAAGAGAGTCCTGAGCAGTAATCAGGAGACGTGGATTCTGTCCCCAGTTGACTCTATGACCTTGAGCGAGCCCTTAACCTCAGGGGGCCTTGGTCTCAGCTCCTCTGAAATGAGGGAGTTGGAATCTGTGCTAAGGTCCCTTTGTCTCTCGTATTCTTAGATTTGAAATGGAAATAAAACTGCCTGCCTGATGGGGCTGTTGTGAGGAGTAGCTGAATGGATTGGAGTGGTTTTGTATTAGTAGATAGCTGTGATAGCGTAAGGTGTCCTCCTGAAGTGTCTGTTCTTCACTATGCTGCCTATGGGGATAGGTAAGAAGAAGGGAAATGTTCTCCAAGTAGTCTGGACTCTTCAAAATAAAGGAACTCAGCAGTGAAGTATATCCTTCTCAAAGCCATGACTGTCTTAGACTCTTGTTCAGTCCATAAAGCCATGGTGGTCTCTGTGGGTACTAGTTCTAGGTTGGCTGTTCAGTCCATAAAGCCATGGTGGTCTCTGTGGGTACTGGTTCTAGGTTGGCTGTTGAAGGTACACCCCTGGGCCACTGGAAGTTGTGGAACCAGAGCTCTGGTCTTCCCAGAACAGACTGCTTCTCCCTCAGAGATCTGTCAGCTGCTTTTCCCTCTGACCTTAACCTGACTGATGTTAGAGGCTTGTTTTGTGTCATTCAGTTGGTGAGTGCTTGTGTACTCATACGTGCATATAAACCTGCCTCAGTCAAATTCAGAGTCTGCGTCAATAAGGGGACAAAATCTCAGGCTGTCAGCATCCTGACCCAAATAGCTGGCCCCTCTGGTTTCCCTTCTCTCTCAGGATTACCTGTGATGGCACTGAATGTGAGGGCTGAGCTGCAGCATGGAGGGGCATCTTAGTCTGAAACTAGGAACTGGAAGGAAGGGATAGTTCAATACCTGAGTCTAACGTTCTGAATCATTTTGTCTCTGGACTGAAAGAATTAAAGCATTAGGTAGCCTTCTTAGTGCTATTTTTTGTTCATCTTCTTGACGTAGCACGTTGTATATTGTGTCTGATGCCTGAGGTCTAACCACGTGGCCACAAGGATGTTCCTCTTTGTTTTTCTGTGGTGACAGTTTGTTCTGCCTTCTGAAGAGTCCTTGTGTTACTAGATCAATTATCATCAAGGGCTTTTCAAATTTTTTCTTATTTCTTACTATATTCTCTACCTGGTTCTTCTGTGCCATTTCCAAACTAAAGGTGGGAACAAGTTAATCCCTCTGCTCCAAGCCTGTACATTTTCTCAGGGGAGCCACAGAAAGAAAATCTTGTAGACCCACTTAATAGTGAAATAAAAAGCCTTAATAACAAAACAAAAACACTACCATTTATGAATCACAATGGAATTCAAACTTATTCCTACCCAGTAGTCTGAGCTCTGTCAGACTCAGGGATCTCTTGGCAGAAATTATTCAGCTCAAATGTGTTTTAGCTGGAGCTGTGCCTTCATTGGCTTCTGACTGTGGTGGTAGCATGCTCTTTGGAGGCTTTCTGAATGAGTTCCTGAATGACCCCAGAAGCAGAAAGTGGTCCTGTAGGATACATTCTTGGTTTTTGGAATGAGGACTAGCTTCTGCAGCCTTATGATCTGGGCTGTATTGTGTATGGCTGCTCTCTAGAGGATTGCTGATGAAGATGGAAATTGATGTCTAAGCATCAGATAAATACCATGCTGTCAGTCCCACCATTAGAGCTCAGATTGTCCAAAACTGCTTTTTTTCTTTCTTGGTGCTCTTGGTAAATTCAGCCACTTGAGTCCTGTGTTAGCTGTCATGTGCCATTTTTTATTATGCTTGTCTGTTTGTTTTTCCTTTCCTGTCTTTTTGAAACACTTGCCATTTCTTTTTTTTTCGTAGCAGATTCAAGCCCCAGTAAGACAACAGCCAAAGGTTCAAACAACCCCACCTCCTACCGTCCAGGGGCAGAAACTCGGATCTCTCACTCCTCCCTCATCCCCCAAAACCCAGCGTGCTGGGCACAGGCGGATTCTCAGTGACGTGACCCACAGTGCTGTCTTTGGGGTCCCTGCCAGCAAATCCACCCAGCTGCTCCAGGCAGCTGCAGCTGAAGCCAGCCTCAATAAGTCCAAGTATGTGGTGCTTCCCCTTTCTCTTTTTCACTTCTGTGGGCTAGGGCTCCTGTGGGCCACTGCTGTGTAATTCCCTGAATCTGTATGTAGAGGGGCACGGGTATATATATGTAAAAGGTACGTCTGTGTCTGTTCATTCAGAAACTGAATTTGCCTGTAGTGCATAGACCATACTGATCTTCAGAAATAATTTACTTGCTTTACTATTTCCATTCTCTCATCCATTCTATGTTTCACAGAGTATTTTTTTAAAATCTTAGTCTGACCAACCCTCTCCATGATAAAGATCTTGCCTTGGCTCCCCATTGCCAGTGGGATAATATCTGAACTCATTGGTTAACAGACCAAAGACTGTTGTATCACATTGGTGGATGTGTCATTCTCTGTCTTTGTGGCCACATTGTTCATCCTGTGCCCTCTCCCTGAACTACTGCTCTCCTTGTCCACCTAGGAAATGCTTATTTATTCATCAAGATCGATGTCAGAGGTTCACTTTTCTCTGACCCCTTGGGTGTCATATATAAATTGTCTCAACCTTTTTGGAGATGTATCCCATTATATTATTATTATTTATTTGTATATCCAGCTGACCTAGCCTGCAGATTCCTCCAAGATGAGGACCATGTCTTAACCATTGTAAATCTAGTGATGGGCTCTGTGCCTGAAGTAAAGTAGATTGCAGTGAGTGCTTACTAGGTGAATGCAGTTTTGGAACCTCAGCTTTCTTGGAACCATGGAGTCTAAAGTTAAAACTCTTGAAGTCGTTAGTTAAATGCAAACGGCATCAAGAGAGACTTTAGAAGAAAATTAGGCAATGTTACCCAGAAACACAAGATATTGCTAACTGTCTTTATTTCTCCTTAACTTTGATGGTGACGGCTCACGGCAGCCCTTCATTCTCTGTGTGCTAGATCCTGACAGATGGGAGGCAGCCTGAAAAGGTTTCAGTCCCAGCCAGCCTGGGGGCAGTCATTGTGGATGTTATGGCGGGGGCCACAGGAGGCACAAGCCTCGGAACAGGTCGCTTTGGGATTCTGGATTGTGAAAGGACTGGCAGAGGAGGGACCAAAAATCTAAGCAAGAGGTTAAAGAAGTATGGGAGACAGTGGATCATGAAGGAAAGGGAGACATTTATTTCAGACGGTGATAAAAGTTATCTGTGGAAACTGTCCAGTTGCCATGGAAAGCCCTTTCAGAAAACTATTGCAGAGAAGAATGGTTTGACTCAGAAAACAATTTGATCTCAAAACAAAGAGAAAGTAGATTAACCCTTTTTCAACTCTTTTCATTTCGTGGGGGTGGGAACCTACATAGGTCTGCAACCACCACTCCATCAGGCTCTCCTCGGACCTCCCAGCAAAACGTTTATAATGCTTCGGAAGGTTCTACGTGGAATCCCTTCGATGATGACAATTTCTCCAAACTCACAGCTGAGGAACTGCTGAACAAGGACTTTGCCAAGCTGGGGGAAGGTGAGCAAGGGGTGCCCTGCTGTGATTCTTAAACCCTGACTTTAGAGGAGTATGTGTTTGAAAATGTAGTTAGGTCTTTCCTCCCCTCAAAGTCTTGATCTGAAGTTTAAGTGAAAACTGCTTTGAATGTTTACCAGAGCACTGACATCTTTTCATCCATAGGAACTCCTGGCCTGTTGTGGGTGGTGGTAGGAGAGTGGGACGCTTTTAGGAAAGATTTGGTGGCATAAACCAGGATGCTGCTGACCAGCATGGTTGTTCCTTGGAGGAGTGTGTTGGTTTTCTTGTCCTGTGTGTGTTTATTGTCCCAGAAGGCTGCAACTGCTTACGCAGGAGAGAGTGTGCCCTCACATGAACTTAGAATCTTTGACTGTGGTCAGAGTTCTGTAGTACTGTTGATGGACTGTGAAGAGGTGATCAAATAGAAGGTACCATTTCTACTCTCAAAAACCCAGAGTCAAGGAGCACTGGTAGGTTAAGTGTCCAACTCTTGATCTCAGTTCAGGTCTTGATCTCAGGGTCATGAGTTCAAGCCCTGCACTGGACTCCTCACTGGGTGTGGAGCCTTCTTAAAACAAAACAAAACAAACAAAAACCCCCCACAGTCTGTTTTGGAAGGTGGGACTTGTATACACAGACACCACACACACACTTTGGAAAACAAAAGCACGCCCTGGGAAAATTCTTCAAAAAGAATACCTTGGCATTAGACAAGAACACAGGGTAAAGGAATGATCAGAACTGAGTGAATGATATGAACTTCAGCCATATCTTTCTTAACTTTACTCTTTTAACTTATGTTAATCTCTTTTAACTTTATTTCATAGATATCTTTTAAAAATGTATATTACTTTCTTATTTTAAACACAAGATAGGATATAGGATTTAACTCTGACAGACAACTATCTTACCATCAAATTATTTCATTGGTATGTATGCCAGTTATTGTTCTAGAATAAACAAATACGTTTGTGGGTGTTGAAAACGCTAGTATTTTTGCACTTAAGACGCTCCCAGGTATTAAAGTTCTTATGTCTATTTTTCATAATTTCCAGTCTCTCTTCTGCCACGTTAAACTGCTGCCATTGTGCCTATCCCTTGTCACATCTCCTGCTGTTTCCCCCACAACCCCTTCTCATGTGCTCTCCTCTCAACTGTTTCCAACATGGAAAACATTGGCAAACTCAATATCAATAGTATTTTATAAAAACAAATAGATTCAAAGTAAGGACTAGAGGCATTCTGCCTGAGTAATGTCCTTGAACTTTTGGGTGTTAGCTCCAGCCATCTCTTTGGTTGCTTTTTTTATTCATTTATTTGAAAAAAAATTTAATTGCGACAAATATACAGGGATGCCTGGGTGGCTTAGTGGGTTAAGCATCTGTCTTACGCTCAGGTCATGATCCCTGGGTCCTGGGATCAAGCCCCTTGTTGGGCTTCCTACTGAGCTGGGAGCATGGTTCTCCTTCTTTTTCTGCCCACCCCCCGCCCCACTCATTCTCTCTCTCTCTCTCTCTCAGATAAATAAATAAAATACTTTTAAAAATTATGATAAGTAAACATAACATAAACATGAACTTTTGAACCATTGTCAAGTGAACAGTTCAGTAGTGTTAGCTATACACACATCGTTGGGTACCCAATCTCCGGAACTCCTTCCATCTTGCAAAACCCATGTGCTGTCTTTGATTCTTAAAACTTCTTTCCTTTTCTCAGCTGTTGTCTCAGTTACTGCAGTGATTAGACAAGGGCCTGTGAATGCAGGCTGAGCTATTGCCTTGAGGCAGTAAAACGAGTCCAGTCGAGAAGTCAGTTCAGAAGGTGCCCTCCACCTCCTGCCTGTGTATGTGCATCATGGGGTTCTGCTGGAATGAACTCGGTGGTGTTTTGTCCCTCCAGGCAAACATCCTGAGAAGCTTGGAGGCTCTGCTGAGAGTTTGATCCCAGGCTTTCAACCGATTCAAAGTGATGCTTTTGCCACTCCTTCGTTTTCTGCTGGAACCGGTTAGTATAGCCAATACCTGAAACACGGAGCTCACAGTTGTTGTCTCCATAGTTTCCATCCCACAGATAGCTGTGGCACACCAATGAGCCCCAGATCTTGGTGCTAACGTATATTTTCTCTTATTCAGAAGATTTCCAACATAAAAGGTGGGGAAAAAGAAATATCTAGAATCATTCTGAATCAAAATGACGGAATGACATGTCAATAATATACAGTGTTTATTCTCTCTAATTCACACACATACTTTAAGCAAATATTTCTGAACTTAAGAACATCACTGCTAATCTCTTATAATTGCTTAGATCTTTGGAACAGCTTGAAGAATTCTAACTAGATGTTCTATCCTCTATCCAAGATTTTTCTGAGCCGTTTCTGGGTGTGTGCGTGTGTGTTTACAGGGAGAGAGAGATATCTTTTTAATTTAGACCTTTTTTTAAATTAAAGAAGCAATAGTAAAAAACTAATTTTCTCCTTTATTAATAAAAATGATACATAGTCAACTATATTTCAACTAAAATTTCTTAAAAATGAGAGAAAATTATACATATTTATTACACAAAAGTTAGTAATTTAACCAACTGAGCCCCTCGGGTACACTAAAGGTTAGCAATTTATAGAAAAGTATAGAGAAGGAAGTTAAAATCCCCGTAATCTCACAATTAAGAAGTAGCACAGGAGTATCATTTGGTGTCTGTTAGTGACATTTAACCTTTTTAGGGTCACATATATCTTCCTGAATGTAATGAAAGTTTAGAGATCTTCTCCACGAAAATAAATGACCACGGTTTTGTACATAGTTTTTGGACTCGGCTTAAGACCTTAATGTACATCTTTATAGTCCTATTTTAAAAACAAATTTTCTTGCTTACTAAGTCTGGCACATTTCCCACGTCATTAAAGAAGCTCTTAAAAGATAAATTATAAAAGATCTGCATTAAATGGCTTCATATGGATTTGTCATAATGTATCTAAGTAACCTCTTTTTTTTAAAACATTAATTTGGTTTCAGTGTTTTCCTGTTAAAATTCCCTCAGCAACCGATATGAGGTTTTGAGTATAAATAATCCTTGTAGATAGGAATTTGATATGCTTCTAAAATTGATCTTTTTAATTTTATTAATTTCTGATTTTAACCTTATATATTTTTTCTTCCTGCCTTCCTTAGATATGTTAGTACTTTTTCTAATGTCATAAATTTATTTCTTATTGGAACTTTGGCTGTCATTATATGATATCCTTTATAGTTTCTTTAAGGTAACCTCTAGATTATTTGTTAAATCAAAAGATACGTGTCTTCGGGGCGCCTAGGTGGCTCAGTGGGTTAAGCCGCTGCCTTTGGCTCAGGTCGTGATCTCGGGTCCTGGGATCAAGTCCCACATCGGGCTCTCTGCTCAGCAGGGAGCCTGCTTCCCTCTCTCTCTCTCTCTCTCTCTCTCTCTGCCTGCCTCTCTGCCTGCTTTGATCTCTCTCTCTGTGTCAAATAAATAAATAAATAAAATCTTAAAAAAAAAAAAAGATACGTGTCTTCTAAGGCTTTTGGAGCGTATTTCTAAATTGCTATGTCAATACTAAGAGGAACACAGTAAAATTTTAAAAATTTCTTCTTAAAAATGTACTGAAAGTATTTAGAGGTTTTTTTGCTATTATAACCGTGATTTTCAATCAGCATGAAAATGGGGAGAGAGGCTCATTATAATCTGCTTAGAAGTCTTGCCACAGATATTTCAGTATTCACTTTGCTTCTCTCTTTCATTGCCCATCCCACCCTGACCTTTGAGGATTACACTGTTGATTAAGAGTGCTTTCTAATAGGTTTGTGTTTCCCTTCTCAGAAAAAACCTGAAATTTTAACCGTATCCTATAAGTCTTCATATAAGTCTTGATATGATAATCTCACTGTTACTAATTTAATTGGATTCACCAGTGTTAACAGAGGTCCCTACACATTTTCAATACATTCCCAGTTTCAGTACTTATAATTCCTACTTATCACGTGTTTTGTTGTCTATATGGTTTTTTAAGGATTTATTTATTTATTTTATTTATTTATTTGACAGACAGAGATCACAAGTAGGCAGAGAGGCAGGCAGAGATGGGGGGAAGCAGGCTCCCTGCTGAGCAGTGAGCCTGATGTGGGGCACAATCCCAGGGTCCTGGGATCATGACCTGAGCCGAAGGCAGAGACTTTAAACCCACTAAGCCACCCAGGCGCCCTCTTTATTTATTTTAGAGAAAGAGTGAGAGGGGGAGGGGTAAAGGGAGAGAGAGGAATAGAGCACCTTAAGCAGACTCCACACCGAGCACAGAGCCTAATACAGGGCTCTATCCCATGAACCTAAGACCAGGACCTGAAAAGAAACCAGGAGTCCATCGTTTCTCAGCTTTTTGGCTAAGATCAAGTGGAAACCAGGAGTCCAACACTCAAATGACTACACTGTCCGCGTGCCCCTGTAACTCTTCTTAAAACAGTTTTTATTTTTGTTTCAGCCTCTTCTCCCCCTTTATGCTTGAGTAGAGTTATGACAGTGAACATACACTGAGCTCTTGCTACATGCTAATAATATTAACCCACTGGTTAAGTGCTTTTTTATGCATTATCTCAGGTGGTCCGTAAAACAGCCCTCAAGGGGTGCCTGGGTGCTCAGTTGGTTAAGCGTCTGCCTTTGGCTCAGGTCATGACCTCAGGATGCTAGGATGGAGCCCACATTCCCCACATCCAGCTCCCTGCTCGGCAGGGTGTCTGCTTCTCCCTCTGCCCCTCACCACCTTGTGCTCTTTCTCTCCCCCTCTCTCAAATAAATAAAAAAAAAAAATCTTAAAAAAAAAAAAAAAAAAAACCACCAAAAAACAAAAAACAGCCCTTGAGAGGTTAAGTGACCTGCCGAGGTCACAACTGGAGAACGACAGAATAGAGAGTTGTACCTGAGCAGCCCAACTCAGAAGCTGTAGTCATTCCACATCCCAAGAGTCTTTGTAAATCAGTGACATGACACTTTTTTGAACATTATAAAACATCTGCAGATTTTTTTTCATCTTATCCAGCCTTTTTTTAAACAGACATTTGGTATTTTTCCTTCTTTCTTGTTTGTGGTATAAACTTTTGTGTGTGCAACACTTTTATTTTTTATAAATGAAAGAAAATCACATCCAAATCCCAGAAATTAATATGTCCTCATTTGTATGAAGTGTAGGATAGCTTCATTTTCTAGGAGTTTTCTAATCAAGCTCAGACTGTTCACTGATTTTAAACCTTCTGATCAACCAAGGAAGGAAATAAACAGGAAATGTGGCAGTGAGTCACAGAGGATGACAGAAGGGTTATTTTAAACATTTTATGGTAAAAGCTGCAAAAATGTTGATGAACTATGTCCACATGTTGGAATAGACATTTAAAACTTGACATTGTACATCTTTATTTTAAATATTTTTTTGTGTAATCATCTTTTGTGTAATTTTGGGAAAATGACTAAAAGCCCAAAGAAACAAGATAAGAGAACTCACAATCCCACCCACTCAGAGAGGAAAACATTGTCAACATTTTACAATATTTATGTCCGTAATTTTATTTCTGTAAAAATGAATATATCCAGTTTTATGATTCTTTCTTTTCCTTTTAATGTATTTCATTGTGTCTCGTTTGAAAAATATTTTCGAGATTTTAAGAGCAGTGATTTTACCCTTCTCTTCCTCCATCTATCTTTAAAGAAGCTTCATTAAAAACCCACTTTAATAAATAACCTTCTCAAAATGACAAATTGTAGAGATTGAGAACAAATAAGTGGATTCCCAAGGAGTAGAGACTGGAGTAAGGAGTGGGTACGATTATAAAGGAGAACAACAGGGGTGTTCTTTGGTTTGATGGAATAGTTCTGTGTCATTGTCATGGTGGTGCTTGTGCTAACCTATACATAGGATCTGGTTGCAAAGAACTGCACACACACACATGAGTGCCTGTGAAAACTGGATAAAGTCTAGTTAACAGTATTGTAACAGTGTCAGCGATAACTGTCCTGTAGGGGGAAAAGATCTCACCATGGGGGGAAGCTGGTCAAAGGTTCCCAGGACTCTATGTAGAGCAGATTGCTGTGATCTCATAATTATTTAAAAATAAAAAGTTTTTTTAAAATCTGTAGAAGGTAAAATGAGATTTCAACTAAAGAACAAATGAGTATTAAAATACAATGTAAAGAATGGGTAAATAGAAAACCAGCAAGTCTGGGTTCTGACCTCAGAGGTCAGATACCTCTGGCTATCCTCTTAACTTCTGGGCTTCATTTTCTTTTCCGTAAAATAAGAAAACTGTGCTAGAGAATCCTAAGACCCCTTCAAGCCCTGATATTCCACGTGTTTAGATTCCTGTACATCAGCAAGTATGCCAAGTATAGAATCAGTGTCACTGATGTTAGATGTAGTCGAGAAGTTAGGGCTTGTCTAACCTTACAACAGACAAGACTCCTATTTCTGTTTCTGTCTGTGTCTGTCTGCCTAGCGCTGTAACAGACATTCGGTGATACAGTGACCCCCGGATGGTAGAGGACACACTGAAGCACCTATATGTCTGTGTTCGATTACAGAGCAGACAGTGTTTACGTGCCGTAGTGTGTGATACAGACAATAGTTACTATAGGAATTCTGAAAGAGATCACTGCAGGCTTCCACACAAGGAAGAAGTGGACTCAGGTGTAGGAGTAAACTAGTGTTACCATACATTGCATCGCTGAGTATGTTGTAGGGACCGGATTGTATCTCTTACACATATTTTGCCATTACACTGGATTATAGTCACTCATCCCTCTTTACGCTGCCTTTGAGTTCAGATTTACTCTATAATTTGAGCTGTTGGGTTACTAGATGCTAAATTCATCTAGATTTACTTGATGTTTTCTGCTTTTCTCTTTTGTTCTCTCCTTGACCCTTTCTTCCCCTCCAACCAACTCCAGCTGAAAAAAGGAAGGGTGGGCAGACTGTGGATTCTAGCCTCCCACTTCTAAGTGTTTCTGATCCTTTCATTCCTCTTCAAGTACCTGACGCACCAGGTAGGTAAATAGAGCTGATCTGAGGTTAAGCAGCTTGATTCTTATGTCCCAAGGTCTCATGAGAGTTGTTTAAAAACTCCATAAAAAGGACGTGAATTCCAAGCCCCAGTAATAGGTGCTGTTATATATTTTTTGATTATGAAAACAGCCTGTGTATTAGAGGGAACATTAGTCTAATAGGATTATAACATGTTTGGGGACACCTATAAGCATGTGACAGAAGGAACAAAATGCTAATAGTGGTTAGTATGATGATTGGATTACTGCTGATTTCTTGTGCAGTTCCTGTTTTCCTATAATGTGCTTTCATTTTATAAATAAAAGTTAAAGGGAACCTGAGTGAGGAGACTCAGGTTCCCTTCCTGGTACTTGTACTATCTGAAAACCTTCAGGGCTTGACTCTTCATCAGTGAACTGATTTGGACTGTATGAGTTTGAATATGCCTTTAGGCCTCGTATATCCTGTTTTTTAAGTGAGCAGTCTAAAAAATAAGTAAGAAATTGTTAGTGTGTTCTGATTGAAATAGCTTTTGAAACAATGGTTGGATGCGTTCTCTTCGGGGTTCATGGATGCCAGTGATTTTCTCCCTACTCTCCTTCCCATCCTTTTGGGGGTGGAGTGAGGGAGTGTGATGTGAGACACAGAAGCTACTCTTTCTCTTCTCTATCAGTCCTTTTGAAAAAGCAAATAGATCCAACGCTCTAGAAGCATCTAGCCGCCATTTTGTTCCTGATAGTTTTTCTTTTTCTTTCTTTCTTTCTTTTTTTTTTTCCATTCTTAACCCTGCCTATTCTTGGTTTTAAACTAATAGGATCTGTTTGGTTCTTCATCTCTCCCAGAATGTTAAGGTATTTGACTAACTCAAGATGGGAAGTGACTGTGATCCTTGTACCATCTACTTAGTAAGACAGACTGCGGCAGGGGTACCATGATGGTTTTTATTTCTTTAGGCAATTTGTTGACCCTCCTTAGGGGAAGCAAAAACTTGCCTCGATCTGGGAGTATTGCGTAACTTTATAGCTTGCTGGACCTGGATGTAAGTCAGAAATAAATACCTAAGGTCACTGAGGAGTGATTCAGCATTGGATAGTTAAACGAAGGAGAAGAAAGGAATCAAGGAGAGGCCCTTTTCTCTCATGTATCGTTCAGGTATGCCTGGCAGGACCTAGACAAGCCAGTTTTTAGCAGAACACTGTAAGGGTACAGGCTGCAAACAGACACCCCTCAGGGTTCTTGCCTTGCTCTTTCCCAGATAGCCCAAGAGCTGTGGAAGCTGGAAGGGTGGCCTCTTGGCACAGGCCAGAAGATGAGGGTCCGCAGGCGAGTGGCTGTCCTCTGCTGCTCTCACAGGTGCCCTTCAGATCAGGGATGAGGAACCAGGCACACTCGCCAGGTGTCTCAGGATATCAGCTCCTGATTGTAGGGATAAGTTGTGAAGGGTTGTGAAGATGAGCCTGGGAGGCACCAGACGTAGATGGCTGTCATCCTCCCTCCCTATTGTCATCTTTCCTGTCTCCTGATCGTCCATATTTCTCTCATTCTGGGGATTCCTGTTAAAGTGATACTGGTGTATACTTCAATACCAATTAAGCCATGGTCCCTCTTGGTTTTAATGGGAAATGTATTAAAATGGAAGATACTAATAGAGAATTTCAGGGGTTTCTTACCTGCTTTATGATCTATCAGGCCAGACTCATCTGAAAACATAAATTAGACATGTCACTCCTTTGTGCCGCAGTGAATTTTCATATCACTGAGCATAAAATCCAGACTTCTTATCATGACCTGAAAGGCCCTAACTAATCTGGTTAGCTCTCTGGCTACCCCTCTAACCTGAGCTCACAGTATTCTATTCTTGAGTCTTTCCTCCAGCAGGTGAGGCTTGTTCCCACCTCAGGGCCTTTGCATTTGCTGGTAACTCTGCCCAGGAAGCTTTCCTCTATCTCTTTTCCTTCTTGTCATCTGACATTTGGGTCTCTGCTTAAATGCTATCTTCTCAGGCCCATTGTGTTCCTACAGCACTCTTAGTCACACTTCCTGGCCTTTTTCTTCAAAGCACTTACTATGACATTGTAAGTACTTAGTTCATTTTCTGTCTTTTCCCACCAGGATGTCAGTGTCCTGAAGGAAGGACCTTGCTCTCTGATCCAGCATTGCTTTGCCAGTACTAAGAACACTTAGAGTTGGCACTCAATAAATATTTGCAGATTATGGATGAATGAGCAAAGTAAAATGTGAGACTGAAAGGCTCACGGTGCCCCCACTGCTCTCCATTTCTGTCTCCAGCTCCCAAATACCAGACAACGGGCTCCATAGCCTTCCCTCCGTGCCCCTGCCAACTCCCAGCCAGGCCTCCCAACCAGTCTTTGAGGACGAGTAAATGAAGGTATAGCCCACAGTATCATGAGGCTGCCAACCCAGAGTGGAAGTAGTAGCTGGGCTTAACAAATCCTTCAGCTCCAACCCTTCCTGGAGCCCTCCAGAATTTGGACTGAGCAAGGTGTGTTGCCGCTGTGTCTGACTGTTGCGTGTACTGTAACATTCAGCCTATACACCATTCAATTCCATAGCCTCCTTATCCAAGGATGTGGATGGGATAGAGATAAGATTGCCCTACATGCTTCCTGGCCATCTTGAAATGTCTGACTGAAGAAAGGCCCGAGAGTGTAGAGTCTCTGAGACCTCAGCATTGTCTCTGGGACAATGGCCAGTTTGTCCCCCCCCCCCCCACAACCCACCTCCTGCCCCACTAAAGTACCCCCAGTTTGTCACTACCCCCAGCCCACTGTGGGGACCAGTCCATCTCTTTGGTCCATTTGTTTGTTTGTTTTGCATATATTCTTACCTCCACACTCCACCTTCCTGATTGTGAGTCATGTAAATTTAGTTTCCTGACCGCTATATGCCTTTTAATGACTTTAACATTTTATTTTATGCTTTTAAAATGTTCTCACGGGAGCACCCGTGTGGCTCAGTTGGTTAAGCAACTGCCTTTGGCTCAAGTCATGATCCTGGAGTCCCGGGATCGAGTCCCGCATTGAGCTCCCAGTTCCATGGGGAGTCTGCTTCTCTCTCTGACCTTCTCCCCTCTCATGCTCTCTCTCTCTTTCAAATAAATTTAAAAAAAAAAAAAATCTTAAAAAAAAATAATAAAATGTTCTCACGTGTAATTTCCTTTGATCCTACAAAGAATACTGACTGGTAGGTATATCAAGTAGTATCTCATCTTCTTGGGGGGATAGGTGAGGCCCGGGGGCTACTGTGACAGGCACTGCTGTGTACACTCCTTTTTGTGGCCATTGGGCACCCAGCAGCAAAAGTTTTCTTGTCTGGAGATCAGCAAGGCCTTCAACTGGAGAGCTAAATTTGAGGTTTAGGGAAATACAAAAATGGGTTTGAACTTAAAAGACCTACGTTCTACCTGTATAGTAGCTTGGTGATTTTGATCAAATCACTTAAACTCTGTGTTCCCCTCAAAATTGGTGCCATTAAAACCTACCCCATGGAGTGGCCTGTGAAGTTCAGATGAAAGCATTGTATTTGGAATTGCTTTGTAAACTTTAAGTTAGTGTAAAGATAGGAAATGGTGTAATATCTTTGGTTCTGTGTCCTTATTCCCTGTGGGACAGTCCTACTTAACGATAAAGTCTTAGGCAGTGATATTTCCCTCTAACAGAAATTAAACTCGCTCTAGAACCTTTGACCTTTGCACAACCAAGAGCCATTGAAGTAGACTTTCTTGATATAATGATTATTAAACTGTGGGTAAAGAGGACTGAATAATTGAATTTGTTTGGGTTTTCTTAAAGGAGCATTTCTATTGTCCAAAGCATCACAAAACAAATTTTCTTAGGAAATCTCTCATATATATATATATATATATATATGGAATCACAGCTGTGAGCATTTATGTGCTCATAGAGCTGCCAAATGAAGCCGCCTCTGGTGAGTCGCCAAGTAGTTCACTGATGCCCATGTGCTATGTGTATTCATTTATATTGCCTTCTATTTGTGTCAAAGAACAGATAAACTATAGGTGGTACCAAATTTAAAGCATGGTAGAAGAGAATAGGGAATTCTCCCTGAACATTGGCTGAACAATTTAATCTTTTGGTTTTTTGTTTGTTTGTTTTTTATTATTATTTTTTTTATTAAAGATTTTATTTATTTATTTGACAGAGAGAGATGACAAGCAGGCAGAGAGGCAGGCAGAGAGAGAGGAGGAAGCAGGCTCCCCGCTGAGCAGAGAGCCCGATTTGGGGCTCGATCCCAGGACCCTGGGATCACGACCCGAGCCAAAGACAGTGGCTTAACCCACTGAGCCACCCAGGCGTCCCTGGTTTTTTTTTTAAATGGTAAAATGTATATAACACAAAATTTACCATATTTAAAGTGGCACTGGTGCATTCACACTGTTTTTTTGCAACCATTACCATCCATCCACAAAACTTTTTTATCTTGCAAAACCGAAACTCTCTACCTGTTAAACAGTAAAACTCTCCTTCCTGCAGCTCCTGGCAGCCCCTGTTCTACCCTCTGTCTCTATGAATTTGACTGCTCTGCATACCCTCACGTGGGTGGACTCATATGGTATCTGTCATGTTATCACTGGCTCATTTCACTTAAATTAATGTCCTCATGGTTCATTTATGTTGAAGCCTGTGTCAGAGTTGCCTTCCTTTTTAAGGCTGAGTAATATTCCACTGTATACATAACCACATTTTGTTTATCCATTTACCTGTTGGCCACGTGGGTTGCTTCCATATTTTGGCTCTTGTGAATAATGCTTCAGCAACATGGGTATGCAAATGTCTCTTCAAGATCCAAGACTTTGGGGGGTTATATATCCAGAAACGGAATTGTTAGATCCTATGGTAATTCTGTTTTTTGTTGAGGAATCATTGTATTATTTTCCATAGCAACTACATCTTTTTACTTTTCCTCTAACAGAGGACAAGAGTTTGAAGGAGAGATTTTCAGAGCAACTCCTTAACGCTGATCTCTCAACATCAATGTTCCACAAGACTAAGCAAGAATGCATTAGTTGCCCCATGAGAGCTGCTTCCTAGAATCAACAGCTTCGAAAAACTGTGCCTCCTGGTTTATGGCACTTCATTGTCTCTTAGAAAGTAGGCAAGAGAAGATGTGTTTTCTTACTGGTTTGTTGTCAAGATAGGCTTTCCTCCCAGAACTCTTTGGCTGGTGTCTTCCTCACTTCCAGCTGCTGGTTTGGGATATTGAAAAGTCCAAGGTTGAGCACCTTTGTGTCTTTGTTCTGGAAAGTTTCTCTTTCTGCATTCAGTTCCCTGAAATGAAGTTGGGATGGGGAATGGTGGTTGATTTGGCTTCCAGCTTGCAGATGTTACAGACAGTTTAGTGTCTGGTTTCTTAAAGATAGGAACTATTTAAAGTGACTAGATTTTAAAAACAGCATCTCTCATCACAAGACTTCAGATAAGATGTAAATTCCCAAAGCCGCAAAGCTGTAGCAATGAGACCATCTCTTTTGATGGGGCTGGCATCAAGCTCTTCCATGTTTGTTAGTCCAAGTTGCTCTACTCCTCATGGTCTTATTCCTGATGAAGTCTGGAATGTTCCTTGAGCGAAGCCTTCCCCTTCTTAACCTATGTAATAAGCAGATACCTATCCTCTCTTTTGATATTTTGAAAGAGAGAAAACTCACAACTTGCAGTATATCCCAGTCTCAAATCAGGAAGCAGTTTTGATTATCTAACCTTAGACAGGTTTACAAAGGATTTATTACCTTCTTGCCTATGCATATTTTCAATAAGTTGTGAGAGAAACATAAGAGAAGACTCTGGAATGGACTAATTCCTACCTCTTCCTCTCTTCCCTAGTCCCCAGTGCCACTTGACTTATGCTTGAGAGGAGAGAGGGGTGCTCAAAAGATCATTTTTCCAAGTCCCCTCTTAATTTTTCAAAGTACTAACAATCTTCTCCCTTAGTTTTAAAATTTATTTTTATTTTTTAATTTTTAAGAATATTTTATTAATTTATTTGAGAGACAGAGAGAGTACTAGAGTGGGGTGAGGGGCAGAGGGAGAAGCAGAGCCCTCTGAGAAGGGAGCCCAATGTGGGACTTGATCCCAGAACTCCAGGATCATGACCTGAACTAAAGGCAGACCTGTAACCGACTCAGCCACCCAGCTGCCCTCCTTTATATTTTTTTAAGAAGATTATATTTATTTTTATTTTTGAGAGAGAGAGTATAAGCTGGGGTGACGGGCAGAGAGAGAAGCAGACTTCCTGCTGAGTAGCAAGCCTGTTGTAGAACTCCATCCCAGGACCCTGGGGTCATGACCTGGGTCAAAGGCTGACGCGTAACCAGCTGAGCCACCTAAGTGCTCCAGTCCTTTCCTGTAAGTGCACTCTCAGTCTCTAGTGCCCAGGCTAACTCCTTCCACATCCACTTTGCTCCAGGGGTCTGCCTTCTCAGTCCTCTCCCCATGATTTCAGTGTTTTTCCATGCTCCTAACCAGACTCGTTTTTATTTGGGAACCTTAGAGACTTGAGAAAGAACCGAGTCTAGTAACAGAGATATGATAAGAAAATACCACTAACAGGAAAACAGAAGCAGACAATTCTAAAAGAAGAGTTATAAATTTACCATTAAATACAGATTTTGTAAAAGTCCATCATGATGATGAATCCAAGAAGAGCCATTTATGAAACAGTGAGATGCTGCAATGTCTGCCATCCCCTTGGAAAGGGGGAAAACCTCACCACCTCATGCTTGATGAACATCTAAGGCAGCGCGGACCCACTCAGATCCTGCTTGTTTACATTCTTGCCTTTTCTAAAAAATTATTCCAAGAGGCACCAGGGTGGCTCAGTCAGTTGGGCACCTGACTGGGGATTTCTTTCTATTAGACCACGCTGCCTCCTCTCACATTTCACGTTATTCAAAGAATTCTGCCTTTCCTGATCTCATAGCAAGACATGTGGGTAAAACCTGAAACTCTGCCCATTCTCACTCTAATCCCAGGCATCTGTGGCCTCATTAGATGTCAACAAATCGTGAAATGCCCAGGGAGAACTTACTTGAGGTTTGGGATCTTAAAAAACACTTCCTGCACATGTTCCTAAATTCACCACCCTCTTCTCGGCACTGCTGGTCCCCATCCACCCCCTTCATGACACATGGTCTCTCAGAGCATCTTTCTGTAACTCTCAGAGAGCAGATAGAATTCCTAACATGAGTCATATCGAGGGCGGCCCATGCTGCACATGGAAGGCCTGCTGGCCGTGATTTAGAAACTCTCAGCCTCCTGTAGCCTTCCTTGTGCAGCCCATTATACCCTATTCTCTGGTTCTTCACTTAAAGTGATCAAAAATGAGCAGAAATAGCTTGGGATGTGACTTCTTCTAAGAGCCTTCACTTTCTAAAGCAACCAAAGCCTTAGTTCAGACAGAAGACTGAATCTCTAGTATGTAGAAGGTTGGGGTCCTTATCCTAATTAGCTCTCTGGTTTACCTGCTATAAGCTCTCAGGCAGGTGGCTTTGCCTTTCTGGAACTGATTCCTTCATCTGTAATCGAGAAGGCTAATTGAGTAAGATCTGAGGCTCCTCCCAGGGCCAACGTGTCTTTGCTAATTTGGCCGTTGTGTAGGGAGCCATGACTCTGTGAAAACCTGTTCTCCCATGTCGATGAACATAGGCAAACCCTGTAGGCAGCATGTGGAGGAAACTGTGAAGTCAAGTCCGAACTCTACCATGTCCCATCTATGACTTTGGGCAAGTCACACGGTCTCTGTCTCCATTCTTCTCAACTCCATCTGTATTCCCAAACCCAGGTCTTTTTGTGAATAATGGATGAAAATGCTTGACATTGAACTTTACAAAGAGAAGTGATAACTGTAGTTAGAATGGCTGCTGGACACCCACACAGAGTCGCTGAGAGTCTTCTGTCCTCTCGAAAGCACTAGGTATGGCGGAGTGGGGTTGCACACTCCGTCTGTGCTCTCACTCCTAGTTCTCTGTCTGCTCCTAACCTGTCCCTGCTCCTCCCTCCCACGTGTCAGTATTCGAGGATACTCGAGCAGCAGTGACCATACAGACTAGCTGTGTGAATTGCCTGTTACTTGAGGTTCGGTCAGAAGATAAGCCCCCTAAATTGGGCAACTTACCCCATCCCCACCCTGTCTGTCTCACCACACGCACGCACACACGCACGTGTACACAAGAACTTTTTTTTTTAACCCCCTCATGTTACCTTTTTCTAATCGCTAATAAAAATATTCAGTTCTTACTGAAGTACCTGACTTTCTGGTTGACCCCCTCTTCCTCCCCACCTCCCTAATGAAGCAGAGATGTGACATAGGATACGAGAGGAAAATCTGAGAACTGGGGATACAGAAACTAAGAAGATACCTTCCCTGTCTTCAGTCCTTTGTAAGGACTGCAAGAGAAGTAAGTGCAAAGTGGTCCAGATGGTTCCCAATGTGGCAGGGAGGATCGGGAAAGGAGCAGAAGAGATGATACTTGAAAGACCAGTACAGAAATGGGGTAGGAGGTATGTCCGTTGTACAGTTGAGGAAGGGCGGGCAGAAGTTCGAGGACCGACCCCATGGTCATAACCTCTCGCTGGAGAGGCTAGAATTCATACTCTGCATTTGGCTAGCCCAGGCTTTATCATGGAAACAAACTACTGTTTGAAAGATAAGCAGGTACTTTGGGAGTGGTTACTTTCTATCCATTGCTTTGAGATTGTGATTGTGTGAGTGCTAAAAGTGAAAGAAGCAAATAATTACTTTCCTGCACATGAAAGAAGCTTTTTTCAGAGTAAAACAGAAGCTAGTGTTCAGCATAATGAAGAATCAGACTTTTCAAGAAGACCATCTTCTTTTTGCTTGTATGCTAAAAACTGTCACATTTTTAACCATCTTTTCTGCTAATAAGATGTTATGCATGATGCAAGATTAATGCTGATGTGATCACACTTGGATATTTGGTCAGTACTCTGGGGTTTCTCCCCCCACCCTGCTGTTGAGAAGCTTCTTTTCCTCTCTCTTCCTTTCTTCAATTTAAATACCAGGCGTAAATGAGAGAAAGTTAGCAGATTGTCATTTAACTCAAAGATATCCACATCCAAAGATGGTAAATTGATATCACATATAAAAATCTTTTTCTGCAGTGTGTTACTTGTACCAAAGCAAATTATCTTGCCAAGACATTAAAATCCATGATTTGGTTTCAGTCCCTCAACAAATACCAATTTTGTCTTTATTTATCTTGATTCCTGATGGCCTAGAAGAATGCAGATTCATTAAAATGTTCTGTACACCTATTTGAACTTTAAGTCACTTCCTTTTCTCAGACATTTTTATTTTAGTTTTACCTTAATGGCATGTTATTTCTGTGATAGAAAAAAGAATGTCGGCAGGCTTTAACTGGGAAAGTTAAAGAGTTTATGTGGCCTCAACCTCTTTACAAGTAAAAGGAGGTTGAGCTCTTAATTCCCTTCTTTGTGTAAGATTCTGTGATTCTGGATTTTGTTTCAAGTAATGCTCTCTACCTTTAATAAGTTGAAGATAAATAGAGACTTGTTGATGGATCAAGGCTGAAAAAATCATGAAGAAATCTTAATGTGTGCACTTACCATACAGTAAGTTATCAGGTATGACAAATCTGGCGGCTTCTTCTGTCCTTTTGTTTCCCAGCCAGAAAACATCAGAAGTAATCCCTCTTCAGGTTTAAGTGCATTTCATGAGATTTGACCATAGAATGATAAGTGTACCAGCTTGTCACAGGCTCTCAGTTGGCAGACAATAAATGATTGTTGAAGTTAACTTAGACATATTTTGATTCACTTGCTGAGTTACACAGCATTTCTAAATGCAAGTCCAAAAATTTTTTTTCGAAACTAAGCCCAGGAAGGGATATGAATGCATAAAGACTTATTGCATATGTTTATGGCAGCTTTATTTTAATAGCTAAAAACTAGAAACAACCAAATGTCTTATCAACTGGTGAATGATTCAACAAAATATGGTACATTCATACACTGAAACACTACACAGCAATAAAACTGAACAAACTTTGCAGCAATGTCCATAATTGCCAAACTGTTGAAAGAGCCAGGATAGCCTTCAGCAGACGAATGGATAAAGAAGATGTGGTCCATATATACAGTGGAATATTACACAGCCATCATAAAGGATGACTACCCAACTTTTGCATCAACATGGATGGGACTGGAGGAGATTATGCTAAGTGAAAGAAATCAAGCAGAGAAAGTCAATTATCGTATGGTTTCACTTACTTGTGGAGCATAAGGAATAATAGCATGGAGAACATTAGGAGAAGAAAAGGAAAAGTGAAGGGGGGTATCGGAGGGGGAGATGATATATGAGAGGGACTGTGGACTCCAAAAAACAGAGGATTTTAGACGGGAGGGGGGTGGGGGAATGGGTGAGCCTGGTGATGGGTATTAAGGAGGGCACAGATTGCATGGAGCACTGGGTGTTACAAGTAAGGGATGAATGTTGGAACACTACATCCAAAACTAATGTATTATGTGGTAACTAACATAACACAATAAAAAACAAAACAAAAACAACAACAAAACAAACACACTACTATGCCATGACAGGTAAGGACCTCAAAAGCATTATGTTAAATGAAAGACATCAGGGGTGCCTTGGTGGCTCAGTGGGTTAAAGCCTCTGCCTTCGGCTCAGGTCATGATCCCAGGGTCCTGGGATAGAGCCCTTCATCAGGCTCTCTGCTCAGCAAGGAGCCTGCTTCCCCACTCTCTCTCTGCCTGCCTCCCTGCCTACTTGTGATCTCTGTCTGTTAAATAAATAAATAAAATCTTTAAAAAAAAAAATGAAAGACATCAGACAGAAGAGAGTACCTACTGTATGGTTCCCTTTATAGGAAATTCTAGAAAAGGCAAAACTGTAGGGACAGAAAGTAGATCAGTTGTTGCCAGGGTCTGGGGGTAGCAGGATGGCACTGACTAGAATAGGTATGAGGGTAATTTGGGGGATAATGGAGATGTGCCACATCATTTCAGTGGTGCTTACATGAATGTGTGCATTTATCAAAACTCAGCAAATTGTACACTTGAAATTGGTGGCTTTTATTCAGTGTAAATTGTACCTCAAATTTTTTTCAACTTTTTATTTTAATTCCAGTTAGTTAACATACAGTCTAATATTAGTTTCAGGTGTAGAATTTAGGGATTCCTCACTTATACACAACACCCAGTGTTCATCACAGCACATGTCCTCTTTAATACCCAACACACATTTTGCCCTTCCCCCTCCCCTCCTTCTCCCTTCTAGCGATCTCCCAAGTTCATTCTGGATAGTTAAGAGTCTGTTTTATGATCTGCCTCTTTCTCTTTTTTCCCCCCCATGTTCATCTGTTTTGTATCTTAAATTCCACGTGAGTGAAATCCTATGGTATTTCTCTTTCTCTGACTGACTTATTTCATTTAGCATGATACCCTCTAGGTCCATCCATGGTGTTGCAAATAGCAAGATTTAATTCTTTTTGATGGCTGAGTAATATTTTATTGTATACATATGTATGGACCACATCTTCTTTATCCATTCATCAGTTGATGGACATTTAGGCTCTTTCCATAGTTTGGCTGTTGCTGCTATAAAAGGTGCATGTATCCCTTCAAATCGGTATTGTTGTACCCTTTGGGTAAATACTTACACCTCAGATTTTAAGACAAACAAACTTAGGGCAGTATCTTGAATGACTTACAAAGTGATTACTTCACCTGGGGAAATCATCACTTTTAAATTTTGAACTTTGGAAGCTTATTTTTAATTAATAGTAAAAGATACTAACCGTCTTTGTTTTTATGATGAATGGGTACAAAAGTTTGACCCCAAAATGTGTTTGTATAGAAAATGGTAAATGATCAACTTGCTTTAATATCTCACCGCATTTTTGCTTTCTCTTTGCCTCTCTGCCCAACCTAGAAAAACTAATTGAGGGACTCAAATCTCCTGATACTTCTCTCCTGCTCCCTGACCTCTTGCCTATGACAGACCCTTTTGGTAGCACTTCCGATGCTGTAATTGGTAAAGTCGTTGTCTCTGTTTCTTCAGTCCTGCATGATATATGTGTCTGTTTCAAGAACGATCACTAACTGGTTAGCAGATCCCCAGGGGATAGCCCTTCTGAGGAGTGGAAAGTGCCACAAAGCCTCCTTTAGTCTTTTTTGCTATCACCCCAAAGGAAGAGTTTTCTCTGCCTTCCTGGGACACCACAGTTACGTTTGCTTTGCCTGAGATGTCTAGAGGGACTTGTTTTTGAATGAGGAGGAATGGAAAAAATACACCGTTAGTTACAAAAGCTTCGTGAAGGAAGTTGGTTTCGCCCTGGGACCTTACCTTTAGCAGATTCTTCTTTAGAAGGCCTGTATGTGCCACGTATCTGTAACAGGCAGCACTAGCCCAGCGGTAACAGGAAACACTTGCCCAGTGGTGAAGCCCCACGAGTACAATCCAGGCAAGGGGCTTGGTCCGCTCAGTCTGCTGTTGCCCTGTGCTCCTACAGCAGGGCAGGCGAGATGTACAAGATGTCAAGGTCCCTGTACTCTGGGGTCCATAGTCCTCAAACTCAGAAAGGCCATGAGCCAAGAGAGAGAGGAAGCCTCCAGCTGCGGGATATCAGACAACGTGAAAGACCTCCCCGCTACAGCAGGGAGTGGGATTTGAGATGGACTTGTGGCCTTTGCAAGGCACAGAGGACGTCTGTCCCCAGGTTCATCCCTTAAGAAAAGCAAAATTACCATAAGATATTATGGTGCCTTTCAGCCTGTGTCTTCTGACACGGAAGAAATCTGCTAGGTGGCCCATGTTCTACATTTATCTGTAAAAACCAAGACTCACCAGGACTCATCAGAGCAGTTAACCCTGCGCATGCATGCTCAATCAGGGAAGCCCAGACAGCAGACAGACAGTAACTTCTTGGGCTGCCCATCTTGCCCGAGACTGGCACTTGAGAGCCCCGTAGAAGAAAGCCTCCACAGAATTGTCTAAAGAACCTTTTGACTCCTCTTCCCTTACCCTCTGTTCTCCTTTCTTAATGCTCTGTTACAAAAGAAAAGGCCGATGTTGCTGTTGAGAGTCTCATACCAGGACTGGAGCCCCCAGTGCCCCAGCGCCTTCCATCTCAGACGGAATCTGTGGCCTCGAACCGCACAGGTCAGTCCGGTCTCTCTGCAGCTGCGGGGACCGTTCACTGTGGTGGCCCTCGCGGTCAGCCTTTCCACCTGCAGCAGGTGACCCTCTTCTTTTGCAGCCTAGTCAGTTGCCCCTAGAATGATCAGATGCCCCTAGAATGGGGGTACAGCCCTAGCTTCTAGAAGTTGAGTGATACCATTCCAAGCCGAAGAGCAGAGTATTTTTGGAGCCATGTTCTCTGTAGAGTGGTCCTTGGACTTTCTCTGGTTACGGTATTTCCTTATTTAAGATTCTTTTCACTGGTGTCAGGTTCCCTGCACCCCCTTGCCTAAAAAGTTCTGCTGAGCTGCAGGGATGACTGGACTCCTCCAAGGTTTCTGAGCCACTTTCCAGTGAGTGGTGTCAGTAACTTCGTGGAGCTCACCCTCTGGATGTGGACGTTCTATTCCCAGCCCAGTGTTTTTTAGCTTATATGGATGG
Organism: Mustela lutreola; assembly: GCF_030435805.1. Classification (NCBI taxonomy): domain Eukaryota; kingdom Metazoa; phylum Chordata; class Mammalia; order Carnivora; family Mustelidae; genus Mustela; species Mustela lutreola. Next base: position 92,047,563 of record NC_081298.1, on the reverse strand, counting down.
TTTGCTGTTAAATTGTAGGCAGAGTTGAAATCTTCCCTGGTCCGGCATTGTTTTTACCCTAATTTCAAACTTCTCTCTTAATAGAATCCTTTACTGTCCATAAATCCAGAGTTGATAGCCTGCATTTTTATCGAGCCCATAGAGTTACCTTGGTAAAAGTGTCTGATTTCCTACCTTGGGACAGAAAACAATTGGAAGTCTGGGAACTATGAAAATAAACTCAAGGGAGTGGGGGAGATGAACAAAGAAGGCGAGATGGTTCCTTTGCCTCTTGCTTAGTTGACCTGTCCAAAACTTCCCCAGAGAACAATTTGTATGTTAAAATGTTTGAGCTCTGCATTTTGCCTTCTCTCTGTTCCTTACCTAAAAGTAAAATCATATATTCAGAGAAGCAATTCAAATTGAAAGAATACTGTTAAGAAGCAAGATTACTTTATTTTGAATGGGGATCTGGTTGAGGTTTAGAAAATGCTATTTAACGTGTCATATTCTGCTGATGATAAGCCAGGGACAACCCCCTCCAAGTCAGCTTCAATACTTCACCCTGTTGTACCTTTTCCCCCGATTGTTTAGGGAAAGTTTAAATGAAACTCTTTAGTGGCAAAGTCCTTTTTCCCCCAAGTGGCATTTGCTGAGAACTGAGTTGCTGAAGGGTTCTTGGCATCCAGATCACATATTTGCTGACCCAGCAACCTCTGAGCAAAGAATTATTCCATATTTGATGTTGTTGATGTTAAGAGGAATCTAGAAGTACATGTTTCTATCAATGAAAATGCTGGGGGCTTAACGTGTTACTTGTGGTTTTCTTTCTCCCGCCTTGGCTTGTACGTATGACATGTAAATGCAGTAACTTCAAGCCTAAACTCTAATCTCATGATATTGTGTGTGCCATTTAATGCCATCACTGACCTGCGATGCTGTCAATCTGGACTCAGATTCTCTCACCGGGGAAGATTCCCTGATTGATGGCTCCCTGCTTTCTAACCCTACTACTGACCTTCTGGAAGAGTTTGCCCCCATAGCGATCTCTGCTCCAGCCCATAAAGGTAAAATGCTTTCCTGTCCTCGGGCTCTCATGTGTCCTTCAAGGAGAACTGAATGAGTCCTGAGAATTTTCCTTACCGAAAGTCTTTGCCAGTGAAGTGGTCTCACCCCCTCCTTCATGTAGGAAACCCGAGTTTGTACTTAGCCTCTCTGTTAAAATCCCTCTTGGGAAGAGTGCCTCATAAGGCTTAGACAATGGATTGGTGGAGCCATTGCATTCCGGCTGTCATGGGGACAGCATATAGTCCCTGTTCTCCGTGAAAGGCAGAGCTCTGTGCCTTCGCATTCAGCACAAGTAGACGGTTCAGTTGACTGTCCACTGACTGACTATTGTCATTAATACGCTTGTTAGCCTTAGAACCTTAAAATTGTTCATTAAATCTGATTCCAAGTTTTTGGGTAGTGATTGCTTAATAAAGCAGCAGGCATTAAGTCCTCAAAAGTCAGTCTTCAAAGACTGAACTTAGCAAAGGTTTAAATTTTGAGTCATGACTGATTACTGGATTTCTCTTTCTCATCTGCCATTTTCATTTCTTAGTCCTGGGTTGATACCAGTTTGAAAGGCTGCTGGACAGAAGTAGCTTGAAATGAGTTCCCTTCAGTGAGCTGTTTATAAAAGTGACAGGCACGGGATGCAGGCGTTCACTAAACTTCTTTCTCTACTGGGGGTAGTGAAGTTGGTTTTCTGGAAGGAGCAAATGTATGGAAAAGGAACAATGTAAGTTTATTCTGAAAGAAATTCGAGAAGGAAGCCTCCCCAAGAAGTCTGAAAATAATTAGTTTATGGTTTATGGCGGTAATAGCTGAGTTTTTGTTTTTACCCTTGATGGCATTAAAATGATTATGTTTTTATAGAGTGTGTGTTTAACCAATTATGTCTGGCACAGGAGTATGTCAGCTGCGATATGTAATTACAGAGAAACATAACTTGCAAAATAGATGCTCAGCTAGCACTTGCCCGTAGGGTAATCTTAGAATGGAGGAGAATATTCTAACAAACTTACACTTGAAATCCCAGGGCATGTGATCCTGGGCCCCAGCGTTCCCTGAGGCATCAGAGTTGATGGAAAGTCACGGGGCAGCAAGTCCTTTCAGAAGTATTTTATTTGCCCTGTATACAGCAGTTGCTTCTTCTTTTTTTTTTTTTTAACTTAAAATTCAATTAATTAACATATAGTGTAGGTAGCAGTTGCTTCTTCAAGAGCTACTAATTACCTACCCCCTGCCCCTGGCTTTGAGTTTCTTGAGTATTGTTTGTTAGTCAGGCCTCTGTTTGCTTAATAAGGAAGGTAAATGACTAATTGCTGGGCCTTTGTGAATTACTGGCACTGAAGAGATCCCTCACACTAACTACAATGAGTGGTTTTAAAACGGTAGTGGAGAATTCATCCTCTAACCCTTCTCCCTGACCATTTATGAAAGTCTGAACATGGCCAGCTCGAAACCATTTTTTTTCTGTTTCCCTATTTTCCAGTTTTGCTACTTTTATTTCAAGTCATGAAAATAAGCATTTTCACCTTCAAAAACAACAGCAATTGTATAGTTGGGGAACTTGGTGCCCTTACATGTTCTCTCATTTGCTAATCTCTACCTCTGTTGTTTCTGCTTGTGTACTTGCATTCTGTATTAAGCTGCAGAAGATAGTAATCTCATCTCAGGTTTTGATGTCCCTGAGGGCTCGGACAAGGTGGCAGAAGATGAGTTTGACCCTATTCCTGTATTGATAACCAAAAACCCACAAGGTAAGAAAGAGAGGATGTGGAAAAGAGAAGAGCTGGACATCACAGCTCACTACAAAATAGGAATGTAATCTCCAAGAGGGGAAAAAAGCGCCTGCACTTAACAAAGGAAACTGGGATAATGGCAGGCCGTGGGGCTGAAGCAGCATAAGATAGAGATACAGGGATAGACAGAGATACAGTTATCTTAAACCTTGGCCACGGTATTTCGTTAGAAGGAATGTATTTAATACTTTGACCAAAATCTGGTTTTTACAAAGTTATCAAGAGAAAAATAAAGTGGAAACTTAGTGAAAACCAGAAGGCATATATTTTTTAAAAAGCATGGAACATTTCTTGAGCATGATTAGAATAATCTGTAATAAATATTCTTCCCAAAGAGATGAAGGATGCTGCTTAGATACCATTTGCATCTTTTGGACATTTGTGAAGCATCCTTTATCCTCTCTGATGGGTTAAAATCATTTCAATGTGCCATGAGACCCTGAATGGCCATGGGACCATCTATATATTTCTTAAAGCCCATTTCTATTGCAGTGGTCTTAGTAACTAATTTCTCCTCAAAGCAAAAACTGTGGATTTTTACTTTGTCAGGGAGATGATTTGATGTTATCAGGAAGTTAGGGTCCAGCCAGCAGTTCTCAGGCAGAATGTCTATTCATTTGAAAATAGCATCCTCTTTGCAAGGTGTTCTGCCTCTAGTATGGTATGCCTGGAGTTTTGGTGGGAGGTGGTGGATACCTAGCTTGTATGTTTAAAAATCAACATGTAAGAGTTTGCAAATGTAAACTGTTGCTTCTCTAGGGTTTGGTTTGGTTTGGTTTGGTTTCTCCTTTGCTTGCTCTGCACATCTAAACCCTAACCCTCTGTGTTTTGTACTGAATTCCTATCTTTCCACTTCCAGGTGGGCACTCTAGAAACAGCAGTGGGAGCTCTGAGTCCAGTCTTCCCAACCTAGCCAGGTCTTTACTGTTGGTGGATCAGCTCATAGACCTGTAGCCGGGACCCAGTAGCAGAGGCAATTCTGTAACCTTCCCACCGTAATACACGTTTTCATTACGGAGTTATAAGAAAAAAGGATTTTTTTAAAAATCTACGAATAAAGGGCCCTCTAGCCCTTATCTCCTACCCCTTGCCTTCTCCTGTAGAAACGATAAGGAAAGAAAATCACTTTGGCCCTCCAGATATTCCTTGGCCAATTCCTCCTGTTAGTTTGCTGTGTTTTCTCATTACCCTTCTTCAATAGCATTATCTTAAATCAAGCGCTAGATGCCATGAGCTTCTCTGCTGGAATCAACTCCACCCAAAGCTTAACTGTAACTGAAACTAGTGAATTGACACCCTGTCTCATTCTTGCTAGGAATGGCCTCCCAGACCAATCCTCCTAGCCCCTGTCTCCTTTGGCCAGATGCTGATGAATGTGTTTCTCTGTTTTTGCTTTTTACGCTGCTGCATTATATCATGAGAACCTGGCTGCTTCAGTTGGTCTTGACTCTGGGCAGTAGCCTGGAGATGGGTGTGTGACTTAAGAGAGAGTAAAACTGACTGACGGATGGGATGTGTTTGAAAAGAGCAATTGAGCCCAGCTCTAGCCCACCAGCTCCGACCTTGTTTGATCGTAGACTTAGGCAGGGGATTTTACACCCCATGCAACCTGCCCAGCATTCATCCAGCATTCTGGCTTCCATTGAACCGTGATTTCTCAGATCTGGAGACGTGACTGCAAGTACTTGAGATCCTTGGATAAAATGTGTACGTTATATAAAACCCAAGTATTGCCATTCCTTTTTATGTTAACTGTCCCGAGCCGGGATCTCAGAATTAGACCAAAATGAGACAATGGTGGTAATATGATACCTTTTATTAGAAGACTTTTCACTGGGGGGTGGATGGGGGAGGGGAAGGAATTGTAGCAGAAACAGATGTATTTTTCTTGTGATTTTTATTTTGAATCAAATATTGTAAATTGTGTATAAATGAAGACGCTGAATAGTTCTGTTTCCACTTGGCGTTTCAAGTCTGATATCAGGTGTCTGTACAGGGTTTTGATCTCTTTCCCTTGTATAACTACACAGCAATCCTACAGTGTAACATATGGAATCATTTTGAGTAGACTTGTGTGTTGCTATAAGCTTTCAGCAGGTCCTCTGTCTTTGTAGAATAAGCATGTTGTTTATTTTCAGATAATCAGAAATAAGTGTGCTGATAAGGTAGACACAATTTGATTCTGGCTACTTACCTTTCTTTCTCTCTGATGTTTGAATCGAAGGATGCAGCCAGTGAAATATGTCCAGGTGGTTTTCCTTGGCTTCCTAGATTAAAAAGCAAAACAAAGCGTAGTTCCTCACTAACCTTAGAATATTGTTCATAAAATGAATAAAGGACCCTGCACTGACATGACAACATGCCTCATGGTCACCCTCTGTATATGTCCTTACTCGTTGGAGTGTCTTTTTTTTTTCTCCCATAGAAAGCAATTTTATAAAATTGCCCTTTAGAAATGAGGTGGGCACGGAGAAGCCGGTTGTGGTTCTCTTCCTTGAGTGCCACTTTCCATGATCAGAAGGGGAAACTCTTAATTGATCAGATTTGTACAAATAAAATTCCACGCTCATTTGTTTGTTTCTCTATCTAGTACTTTTGTTCCTTTTTCCACACGTGCACTTTAAGGGGGGTGGGGAAGAAAGTTGAGCAGGTAACAACGGCCTACAAAACACGGCACTTTGGAGGTCAAGCTTTGACCCCAGAAATGTGAGAACAGCCTTTGAAAGGCATCAGAGGAAAAGTCTGAATCTTTCAGTCTTCCTTCTGACTTTAAATACTTCCTGTGCCAGCTGAAACTAGATGAGCTAAGTAAAACCCTCTATTAGGATAATGGATCATTTCCAAAATTGAGGGAGGCACAACCTTCCTGCTGAAGATAAAAAAAGATGTCCTTGAAGAGCTCTCCATGATTGGACAGCAGTGAAAATGGGACTCGGTTTGCCCCTTTATGGACAGGAATATTACTGAAGATCGAAACTGTATTCTTTTTCCTGGACATAGAAAGAATGTATAAACTAACGAAGGAAATGTTTATTTTTAAATAAGAACAATGTTTTATGCCTATATTTTCCAATTTGATTTTTGTTCACACATATACATGTTAGAAATATAATGGAACATCTAGTTTCTCGATTTAATTGAAGAAGTGAAGAGTACAGTTTAGAAATTTGGTATCTCTAAATTGTTCCTTTCTTGTATTACCCATAATCACATTGAGAGGTATTCCCTAGTCATCTGGCTCATGAAAGCTTAATGGAGACTGTTAATGAAAATGAACAGACTAGACTGGATGGAGGAAGTCTGAGGGAAATAATGACATGAAATCATCTTGGGTTTATTCTTTAGGAATAGGACCCCAAAGGGGAGAACTATTTTTCTGTTAAGTTAGGAATCCATGTGAGTGACTCGGTAAATGGGACCTCCGTTAGTTTATAGCTTCATCCCTGAGCTAAAAGGGTTTATTGATAGGACACTAGAGACACGACAGCGTCTGATAATTGGGAGACACACGAAACTCTAGACTGAGCCACAAGTGAGTTAAGAGAGACCAACCTATAGTCCGTCCACTTCATCTCACAGGTGTGGGATGTAAGGCTGAGCCGTGGGAGAAGAGGCCTGGGCAGGACAGGCCCCCTGGGATCACTCCCTGACCTTTGCCAGTTACCGGCCAAGTAGCTGTCAGCAGGTGCTCCAGTTCTAAGAGCGGTCGTTCCTTAGGTATATGGTGATGAGTTTAGACTGGATGTCTTTAAGTTTGTGGAGTTCTAGCATTCTACCTACATATTATGATGCTTGGGAAGGACTATGAAGGATCTGTATAATCCTGATGTTCTTAAGTTCCCTTCTGTAGTTCTTAGTGTTACTGGAGCAGCATTTACATTTTAGAGAATTATAATAGCTCTTTACTACTGGAGTGGCTCTTCCTTGGTTATCCGAATAGAAGCCTACATTATTGGACAGTTTGGGACATAGATTTTTTCTTTTTTAAGTATCTAAGTATCATTTTGTTTTGTTTTTTAATGGCCCTACCTATTCCAACAAAACAGTATCAGAAGACTACAATTCTTTAAAAATATATAATCAGTGATTTGGCACTTAAAAATGGGCAGATACTATAAGCATATGTTTCTGATTTGCTTTAATCCAACTGTGCAAGAGTGGTAACTATACCAGAACACATCACAAGTTTTTTTTTTTCCCCCTTACAGCATTCAAATAACTAGATCACCAAATTTAAGTCCCTATATTTGTAAAAACACAGGACTCAGAGGAGATAAGGTTTAAATGGACAGTTTTAGCTACAGTCATAATTAATGATTTCTTTAGCAGACCTGTCAGAATTTTGGCCGCTCAGTGAGTGTTGTTCCCCCTCAAAGGCATCTGGTTTTACTTGGGAAGCTAATACTACTCTAACGGTGTTGGCTTCATTTAAGTTAATTCTGAAACCACCCCCGTCCTTAGAAACACTGTCAAGGACAGTAATAAGGTATAAGAAAATCCATTGAATTACTATCTAATTAGTATTGCTTTTAGCAGCCAGAAGTATGTTCTCTGTCTTATTAATCTTTTCCCATAACTCTTGATTCTGGGTCACATTTAGCTGTTTCCAAAAAGCAAAATCACTCCCCGCCATGAAACATGGTTACTATTGAGGACAGTAAAAAAAATAATCCACAGAAAATTCCCAGAGAGGACCTTATAGTGGAAAGTGACAACAATCAGTCTTAATTTCCTTAATATTCTGAATAAGGGAACTGCCATAATTTCACCTGTCTTTGGTGGTTTAGAAAATGGAAAGATGCAGATTTTAAAATAACCTCTAAAAGAGGTTGTCACTTTGTTCAGTGTCATTTGATATTGAACTTGGCTCTTCCTGTATTAGATTTATAGAACTTGGATTGCTAATAATTACAGGGGAACATACTCAAGAAAAGAACCTGTTTTTCTCAAGGTGAAATTTTAGTTTTGCTTATAATACTTTTCTTTCCTGCTGTCCTGGCAGGTAATTGATCATTTTGATGTGAACTAACACAGTTTTCTCCAGGTCAGGAACAGTCTGCCTTCAGCAATTTTAGAGGAAGGAGGAGACCTTTGGGATTGACCTCAGCCCAGAAGTGTGGAGGGATCTGAGTTCAGCTGCATAAATTCATACTGTAGATACCTTGGGCCAAAGTCAAGTCTCCCACGATGATGTTTGTCTAAATTTCCAGAAGTCTTTAACTTTCTCTGGCTGTAACATTATCAGGATCATGTAGCCACTAACTTAGAGTTTGGGAACAAAAAAAATGACAAGATTGCCCAACGTACAAAATTAAGCAAATTAGAGGCTGCCAGCCAGAACAGAGAAACTATCAGAGGGATATTTAAAATGAAATCTTTACTGAAACCCTCCAGATTATACAAAGCTATCTTTTATTCCTCTCTAGAGACTATAATTTTACCAACACAATGTTAGTCTTTTCATTTTCCACCCTAGTCATATTCCTGAAGTTGGATATACTTGGGTTTCTTGAGTCAAAATGAATCCCAGATGGCCTCCCTTTCAGATAATCTGTAACAAGATATTTCTTTGTTTATCCTGGGTTTCCTTTCACTAAGGTGGAGGAGGGAGGTTCTTTGGGTAATGCTGACTTAGGCAGAGTTACCAAACGGTGGCAGTTGCTTGAACGGTTGCTTGAACGGAAGACACTTTCCGGGTCCCCAGTTGGATGTAGTGTCCTGACTTTCCTCTCTTTCCTGTGAGTATTCCCTCCCCCTACTGCACATCGCCTCGTCACGTGGATGCGTACTTACCACAGGTCTTTACCATGTCCTCCCCAAGAAGACAGAGCAAACAGAGGTACGCGAAGCTCCCTTCTACAGTAAAAATATGAAATTTAAACATTGCTACGCAAGTATTGTGTTTTAAAAAAAGGTCTGTAAACAATTTATTATGTAAACATACAGGGGAATAAAGACTTATCTGTTCAAACAGGAGCCTGATGTTCACAGATGTAAATAACTTACAGTAACTGCCGCTTTCCTCATCTGAAAACGCACTTGTGCGAAAAGGACTTGAACCCATTGTTGAGTGACTTACTGAGTGCGGCTACTGAGGTTTCCCCTCGCTGTCAGAGAGAAAAAAAACCCTGTGAGCCTGTATTTGGTGTGACTAGACTCGGGGTTGCAAATTGAGCACAGATTTGCAGCTGCCCTCCTCTAATTTGATCCTTCATATACCCAGGCCAGTTTAATTGAACGTTTGATGCTGGCAACAGCAGTTTGATGCCCAGGGAGAAATCTCTCTAATTGCTCCATTGCCTTGAGAGGCGCAGCATCACTGGCCTGCATTGGCTCCTACCAAATCCCTGTTCCCCAGTCCTGGGCTTTAATAACCACTGCATAGCATAGGGTAGAACCAAACCCTTAATTTTATCATCTAAGCTGAAGGTCATGGCAATTATTAATTTGATGTCCATCTCTTAATTCCCTGATTCGGCTCCGAGAGTGTGAATTTCAATTGGTGCTGCATTTCTGACATTCTTGAGAAGGGACAGTTTGCTTTCTATTTGCCAGATATATGTGAAGGTTTCTCAGTACTCCCAAGTCTTCATTTTCAGTTTGGGGCAAGAAGTAGGTCTTCGATACTGCTTGTAACTGTTATTTCAGTTTACAATATGGGGGAAAGTAAAATTCTGGCTGTGCAAGATATATTGCACTAAAGAATGTCCAGCCTGGAATTTAAGTCTTCAGATTCTGATTTTTTTTTTTAATTTTATTTATTTATTTGACAGACAGAGATCATAGGTAGGCAGAGAGGCAGGCAGAGAGAGAAGAAGAAGCAGGCACCCTGCTGAGCAGAGAGCCCGATGTGGGGCTCGATCCCAGGACCCTGGGATCATGACCTGAGCTGAAGGCAGAGGCTTTAACCCACTGAGCCACCCAGGCACCCAGATTCTGATTTTTTTGAAAGCGCTCTGATGACCCCTTCACTATGTCCATCAGATAAAATCCCCAGAGTAGACGCACCCTGAATCACTCAGCACTTAGGATTGCTTTGAAAGTTAACAGGCTGTTAGTGAACAGGTCATCCAAGAGTTTTGGGGACCCCTTTCCTGCTCTGTCAAGCACATGAACTCTGACTGAATCTGCATGAATTTGGAGCCTTGAAATAGACTCTTAGAACTCCTAAAAAAGTGTGCAGACCCTTAATCTTGCACACAGTCCTCCATGACAGGAAGAAAAAGAAGGGTGTCCTGCCTTCTTATTTAGTTTAATGCACTAAACCAGAATGAAAAGAGACCTAACCCAGTTTGAGGGGATTAGAACCAAATGCCCTACTTGAGGCTTCATGATAAGAAAGACCCTTGTGCAGCCTGTGAAACCAGAGCCTGGATTGCAGGCCTCCGCTCCTCAGGAACAACTAGCTGGCTTCACTGAGCTGTGTGGTCCTGGGGCATCTGCTGTGCGTGCTGTTGGTTGCCAGAGGAATGGGGCCAAGACATGGGTTTAAAGTAGTGCAAATCCTTCTTTGCTAGTAGTCAGACTGTTTCAAACACATTTACCTGATAGGGTAAGGCCATTTTCATATACAAGGATTGTTCACTTTGAAAATACATGCTTTCCTTATAAGAACATACATACTCGTATTCCAAAAAAGACCTCTAATTGCCAACAAGATTTAATGTCCATCTTCTGCTTGTAAGTTATTTAGGATCTCTCCTTGACTCCTTTGTGTCTTGTGCTGAGGGTGTATGGATGTCTGTGTTTCTTCCAAACCCACTGGCATTCTTGCCCAGCTTGGGAGAGCAGCAAAGAGTGGTTGCTCTCTGCTGTAGTCACAGTACACCTTCTCAAAAAAGAGGAAAGAGGTTAAGAGACTTGGCCTTCTCAGGAAAATCATTTAAATGTAGTTTTCTAACCCTTAGGAGGCAGATTCATGCTGAAAAATAGAAACAGGTCTGGCCTTGTTTTGAAGAACAGGAAACAAGTTTCCCCTTCAAACTCAATGTCACAGGGTTTTTGTGACTGGGCTTGTGAGGTTTTGAAAGTTCTCGAAATTTTAGGTATGGTTTTCCTGTTATCATCAGGGTCCTAGAATATGCTAATTTGGCAGGTTTCCAGTTGTCCAAGAACCCACTTTTTAAGTAATTTAGATAGGGTAAGCACATTCTTCTGGCCTGTCCAGCTCTGGATATGGTCCCCTCCACTTGGTACCTGATAGTTCTCAAAATGTAACCCAACATTGCAGGCATCCAGAGTGCCCCCGATTCTGTAGGCAGCTGCTTTTTGGCATTCTCTGCACACAAACAGATCAGGCTGAATTCAAAAGCACTGACTCCAGTCAAACTAGTGTCCGGTTTTCATTATTGATCAGTATGGTGCCAGAATTGGTCATTGGCTTGACTAAATTTACCATGTTTCCCCTAAAAGATATTTTGCACTCCCACAGAACCAGTTTGATAATGACAGCCCTAGGGGTAGTTTTGGCAGATGAGAAATTGTGACTTAGTTTTGGCAACTGAAAACTTTGTCTAGCTGAGTCTGTGTTAGAACGTGGTTCAAGGAGTCTTGCGGGAGGGGAGCTTCCATGCCCCTTTGCTTGGCAAATCTTATTTTGGAAAACCTCTTTGCCCCTTTTCATTTGAATTTCCTCCCAGAAATCACCACCTAAGAATCACAGTGGTAGAACTAATATTATACTGGCCTGAGAGCTTAGGATTATGTCTTAGGATTATGCACATATACTGCAAGAGAGAAGATGTTCCATTTGCTTCCTAACAGCTGACTAACGCTTTCCTATCGCCACGTGGGTGCACATACCAAAGCCGCAATGCCAAGAAAAAAAAAAAGTATCCTCTTCAAAATCATATTCTTCAAACACTACTCAGAAAGCTGTTTGGCACCAGTACGGAATTTCACTTAAAGACTCCTAACTGAAAATTCACTGAATGCATTCAAACTCAGAAAATGAGGGGGACACCCACCTTTGTTTGTTTGTTTCTGGAAACTGTATTTAAGATCAGAGCTGTTTAAAAAGAAGCATTGCTAAAAAGTTCTAGGATTCCGAGAAACATAGTATTTTTGTACAGGATCTTCTAAAATGTTCCAATCTCTCTCTAACATCTCTTTACAATGTAATGTCTCTAAGTGACTGGTTTCCCAATAAACTGATTTTGATGCCGCTTCTGCTGTGTTCTGTGTGCTTAATTCAAGCAGAAACCTTGGTAGGGGATAATCATTAACAGAAGTTTCTACTAGCTAATGATTTGCCTGGAAGGGGAGAGGGAAACATGGGGAGGGGTTGATGGAATTACCTCAGTACAGAGGTTCCAGGGCATCTACAGAATCCAAACCACGGTACCAAATGCCTGGTGGGTTGGGAAACCCATGATGAAATGCTCTCTTTACCCCCAACCACCCTTTCTCTGGATTCTTCTTGCTTAGTTACATATGCCTTTTTCCTGCCCTCTTGCTAACATGTGCCCAATGACATACTTCTAACCTGCTAATATTTCTTGGAAGGTAAGCTCTCTTGCATTCTGATAATTTGTCTATTTGATTTTAAAAGCCAGAGCACCCTGAAGCACGTCCATCTAGCTAGAAGTAGACTAGTGTATTAGCGTTTGCAAATATTTCTGCAGTTAACCCATGTATTTTACTCCTTCTGTTTAAAGAACTGTATAATAGATTCATTTAAGCAGAGGAGATCTTCCCTAACTGAAAAGACTGAAAACAAAATTCCGCACCAACTCCAGCTGAAGGTGACTTATTTAATATGATTTTTTATTATGTCTCCTCCCCTTAGAAGGCACCTTCAGTGTTGGCATTTGGGGCACTCCTGTGCTCTTTGACTAGTGCTTCTGGTATAAATCTTGCATTTATCAAGCAGCCGTGCTCTGCTGCTCTTGGGGTTAGGGATGGGGGTGTGGTTTGGGATTGAGAATCTGTTCTCAGAAACAGGCAGTGTGGAGCAGACAACCACTTGTCAGATACTCAGTTGCATTTGTCCCCAGACAGTATTTCTGCATAATCCAGAACTTCCATGGTATATGTGGAACTGAGCAACCGGGTTTGTTTTCATTCCATCCTGAGCCAGCGCCAGGTAGAGCAGGTGGCTGTGCCTGGCCCCGCGAGTAGGAGCCTCGTGTAGTTATGCTGAATGTCTGTGTGCCTAACATCTTCATCTCCTTTCCTGTACATTGTGCCTATCATGTTCAAAATGTGAGACAGTGACTGCTTGTATTCCAGTTTGTGTGCCGTTTCCTTGCCTGACTTTTATTTTTCTGTTTTTCCTTTTCCATTTCAACCTTTGTTTATTTGGTCCCACGATGTTTCTGCCATGGGTTGACCATTTTAAGTGTTCCGAGGAGAGCTGATCTGATCTGTGCATTAATTCTGCGTTCTGTGCTTTTCTAGGTCTCCAGAGAGAGCCCAATCCCTGTCCTGTAATAACTGTAGAGCACTTTAAAGACTCAGCAGGCATTAAAGGCCTTCCCCTGTATCCAGATCCCTCCAGAGTACCTGGCACGAAAACACAGAACAATTTAGAATCGGACTACTTGGCCCGAGATGGCCCTTCAAGCAACAGTTCATTCCACAGCAGTGAAGAGGAAGGGACTGATCTCGAGGGGGACATGCTGGACTGCAGTGGGTCTCGACCTCTCCTCATGGAGTCCGAAGAAGAGGACGAGAGCTGCAAGCCTCCCCAGGGGAAGCTGGGGGGAGCTCTTCCATTCGCTCAGCATGAAGTCTCTACTGAGCAAGCAAAGGCAGGCCAGGGTGGCCGAAAGAACCAGTTCCAAGCCCTCCCACAGCCAGCCACAGACGGTCTCGGGGAGCCAGATGTTTTTGCTACAGCCCCTTTCAGGAGCTCAAGGGTTCCAGCTGATGACCTGGATATTTTCTCCAAAGCCCCGTTTGTCTCCAAGGGCAGCATGGCTCCTTCCCAGCCAGAGGAATCGGACGTATTCTTGAGAGCTCCTTTTACCAAGAAGAAGAACGTGGAGGAGTTAACAGTTGCCCAGAGTGCCCCCCAGGAGTTGCCTGTGCAGGCCAGTCTCCTCAGTCAGACTGATGATGTCCCTCTGCTCCCAGGCCTTGAGAGAGCAGTGTATGCCCCTGTCCGAGCTCAGTATCCCGCGGCTGCTTTTGTCCAGCAATCTAACCTTCCCTCCCATTCTGTGCAAGCGGCAGACCATCTTGACAGCATCTCTCCCAGGGGATCCTGCCTGGAATCTGGGGGCCATCCTAATGACAGAAACAAAGGAACTCAGCCCCAGAAAGAAGCTATCTCAGGCCCAGTGGCTGGCAAACCATTCCGCCCCCAGTCTTTATCCAAATATTCCCGTCACTATAGCCCAGAAGATGAGCCAAGTCCAGAAGCCCAGCCCATTGCTGCCTACAAAATTGTTTCCCAGACCAACAGACAGTCCATAGCTGGCTCTGTTTCCATCACATCCCTTTCCTCCAGGACTACGGAGTTGCCAGCGGTGGATCCATTTGCTTTAGCACCCTTTCCTTCCAAATCAGGCAAGCAGAAACCTTAGGAGCGCTACCTGAGCCTTCAAGCCTCTGTCTCTACCACACCCTCAGTACTCATCACATCACTCCCAGCTGAGCCTGTCTCAGAAGAAGTGCACCAGTTATTATCTCTCCGTTCCCCGCGTCCGAGCAGGATTCCTGCGGGCAACGAACTCCGTGGCAGTGATACTCAGTTGAAACCCCTTTAAGTTATGCTCACTTCTTTTGTTTGTATTGATTTCTGGACTTCCAGGCATTTCCATCTCCACCTCCACCCACATCTCTGCTGTCTCTTTTGGCCCCAAGACTGTTTAAATCCAGAAATAACTTCATCCCAACCCCAGAGGGGCCATGTTACTGCGATTTTTTTTTTTTTCCTGCACTTCCTGCTCTGAGTCTTGTCCGTTGAGGACTCAAGATTAGTTCCTTCAGGACTCGACTTAATGCTCTTGTAAAGGGATATTTATGGAAAGAAATCCAAGATGAAAATCCTGCAAATGAAGAGGAAGTGTAATCCTGCAGATACTAATCATTCCTGTAAAACCAGCAGCTCTACAAAGGATTCTCTGGATCCATTTCTGAGTCTTTGCGAGCCGGGCTAGCCTCTCACACACGAGTGTTTGTGGGTGTGTGACCTGCATCAGATCCTTTCCTATGGAGAAACTCGAACAGATGAGATATCTGTGCTCATGTTGAACAGTATTGAGCCTTCCCACACCCATGCTTTTAAAATCACTCTTGAGTGCACAGGTATGCATGTGTGCGTGTGTGTTTTGGCGCGCGCACAGGGAGCGTTTTTCCTGTAGGTAAATCCTGTCTCACTATGCCTACCTCCACAACCACTCATTTACTGGCATTTGTCTCCTGACCTAACTGATTTGAGCCCTGTTTTTATTTAGTTCTGTCTTGTGGCAAAATCAAATCCATTGGAAGGTGTCGGAGAATCCTGCTGATGTTTTCCTCCAGAATTTGCTATTTGCTCTTAACAAATTCCATGTACATGGCTTTAAAGAATTACGATTTTTTTTTCCTCTCAGAACAATAGAAAAGAGCATCTAGTCCCAATTTGAACTATTGGGTATGTGGTCTTAGTAATATTTTAAAGTACTTAAAAACCTTAGCTCTGAGCACTCTAGGCTGTCCTCCTAGAATTAATCATGAGACTACAAATTAGAGTTGCATACTTGTTTGTATTTTCTGATTCCTTGCTACCTTTCTCCACTGCCTCTTGAGGAAAAATAAATCTGAGACATGTAAATCAGTTGGAGAGAAAAGAGCTTAATCAATTGTCCCTGAAAATCTTTCAATTTCCTGTCCTCTGTAGATGTTAAAGTAGGCCAGATAGGTGACTGACTTGTGTTTTTGAAATGTCATCTATTTCTGGAAAGATCTGACTCATTCCCGGCTCTTTCCATACCCGTTATTATTAGTGCCTTAAGGTGAAACTTTTGTCTCAATGGGAAGATCTGTGCTGAGGAAGTTCAACTTACTGGAAAGAGCTGCTCCACCGTGTTTCAACCTAAAATCTTCCATTGACTTGTAATCGATGTCAGTGATGTCTCCATTAGCTGGAGAAGTTGTGAGAATTGCTTACCAAAACAGATGAATGATTTAAGAGTTGGAAATTCATCCAAGAATCAAGCCAGAATGCCAAACTCTATTGCAGTTGAATAGGTGTCGTATACTTTAGATTTGAAATTCAGGAATCTTGGGGGTAGAATATGAACAGCAACTTCTCAAGACATTTTCTAGTTTGGTCTCCACCTATTTCAAACATCCAGGTGAAAAGAAAAGTACTTGGCACTGGATCAGGGCTACTGGCGATGGCTTTACACCTGAGGTTTCAACCACTCCAGTCTTTCACTTTGATGAATGTTAAATGTCCCTTCTAAGACTCTGCTTTTCTCCCCTTGATGATTTCTGATTTCTTTTGTGTAACGATGGATGCAAAATCCTCTCTCCAGTTGAATAAATAATTCGGGCTAATGCATATGGAACTTTGCATCCCAGCCTCTTCCCTTGGCCATTATCAAGTAAAGCCCTCCAATGCAGGAGCTAAGAGGATAAGAATATTCAGGGAGAGTTCTCACCCCGAGTCAGGAACTCTTCAAGTGGAAGGTCATTCTCATTCCCTCTATCAAATATTCAGGATCACCTCTGTAACAGCCTTGCAAAATGTCTTTCCTTTGGTTATTTAATCACTTCTAACTGATCAAGCAGCCATTTTAGCTCTTGAGGTAAAATCAGTAAAATCATGGTGATTTTATCACATCATTGAATCATTTGTCAGGCATGGGCTTGTAACCCTTTTTTATTCTCACTGGAGAGGTATGATGGGTAGATACTCTAAGTACATTCTTTGAATAGAAGTAAACGTAAATCCATGCAAATTGCTTGTGTTCTTACTGACTGATGCATGAAAACTTTTGACTATATTACATTAATTGTCAGCCAATAACTAGTAAATTCTGCACTGATCTTTGGATCATATAGGGTAAATGCATCATTTAAAGATAAAATATTCCTGCCAGAGGCCATTCTGAATCTGGAATTCTAGAAAATTTAGTGTTAAGGGAATTAGGAGCGCTCAGGGTGCTTTGAATTAGTAGCAAATGCATGTTTCCAACAAGTAATACTGCAACAGGTTAACATTACAGAGAAAAAGAAGATATATAGTCAGCAAAATGCTACTACACCTTTTACTTTTATATGTTACTTGCTTTACACATCTGATAGGAAATGCAAGAACTTGTGACTTTTCATTTCAGTGGAGGGCAATGAGCCAGAATCTATTTTAGATACAAAGTGTTGAACCCACAACATGCACTGATGAACTCTTTTAAAGAATCTGTGTTAAATGACTAACAGGCACTATTGAATTAATGAAGTTATATTATGTGTAGTGGAAAATACTCACCTTGAGCTCACATATGGCCTGTTAGGCTCCCAGTCCTTGTTAGATTGGGAGATGGAATGAACAAAAACTTGATGCAGAAGCAGATGCTGGGCAGGACCTCAGTGAATCTAGGTCATAAATTCAATGTCATTTTGGGCTCCATAATTATTGAGTTGAAAATTTGGTATGCGTAGATGTGTGTACATGTCCACGTGCCTGTGTTAGGTCTGAGTTTAATTTGGCAACCAACATTTCTTGAAATTTTCGAGAAAAATACCAGCATCTTTTTGGCCCACTATTTATTTAGTAAGTTTTAGAGTACAGTTCCATCAGTACTTCAAACTATCGGGTGGACATTTCAGCGACTCATAAAGAGCAGATTTCAGTTTTCCTTAAATGTAATCTCCAGAGTGACCTGACAATACAAATTCAATCACACTGATAAAGAAAAATCATCAGAACATATGTCATATAATATGTTTGCATTTTATCAAATAGGATTTTATAGGAAACTGCAGAAGGGTGAGATCCAACTCATTCTCTAGCAGGAAGGATACAACTTAAAATGGAGTCAAATTGAGTGCTTTTAATAAGGAAAAATGTTATTATCTGCTGTGTCTTTGGAATTGAAATTGGAGAACACATACCAATCAACTCTGGAATAGCTGCTGGCCGCATAGATGCAGTCTTATCTGAGAAATTTGAAACTCGGATCATTTTGATAAAAGGTACATAGGATTGCTGCTGGAAAGACTGCAGCTTCTAGAGGTAGAAGCACTTTAAATGCCCAGTCACCCCTGGGTTCTAATCCAATCCTGCCTGATGGAGTAAACATGAGGATTTTAAATGGAATCATGTACTTTAAATTCTTCATTTTTCTGTGCTTTAGTCAACAGCTACTTGTTTTTTGTTTTGTTTTTTTAAACCATCAGAGCCCTTGCAGACTTGTGAAGTTCACTTAAAGGTTTCAAGATGCTTGAAAATTAAAAAAAAAAAAAAAAAAAGTGTTATCTGGTTGGGAATTGTTCCTGTTTTCTTCTGCTACAGAACAAGTCTTGCAGGTTGCTGAAAACAACTAGCTGCCTCAGTTTAGATGTGAGAACCCACACTGGCAGTGTCTTGATTCCCCAGGTGCCGCCTTGTTCTCCCACTTCCTGGTCCTCCCTGCCTCATTTGTACTTTGACCTTTATTGGGAAACAGGCCTCTCATGTGGTCTCCAACATCCCATCACTAAAACACTGCCAGACACAGCTCTTTTCTGCTGCTTCTCTACTCCTGCAGGTCTTTCTGGCTCACCTTCCTTGTTCCTGCTCCCACTTCATTTCCTCATTTAACATTCCCCTACTACAACCCTACCCATAAATGAATGATGAGAGGTACAACTGGACGATCGTGTCAATTTTTATGTGCCTTGTTATTGTAAACAGTTTCTGCCCAAGTTTCAGCTTAACCTATGGTAATCTCACCACACTGGAATAATTCCAAATATGACTGAAATGGCTCACCATCCCCATTTCTTATGGACCAGAAGAACAGATGAAGAAAAGTTGGCAGAAGTCCAGCCTTACCCTGGAGACACAACCCAAAGGCATCTCTCCATCATGATCTAACCCAGGCCCAATGTGCCCCAGAATGCAGGGGTAAGTTTAGGTATGAAAGGACTCTGGAATAACTTGTAAAAATACCTAACTGTTAACCAGCACACCGGCGGCTTAGTTTAGTATTCCCAGAACTTGTAATTATGTAAGAAATTTAGTCCGAGCTGCTTCCCAGCAGTCTCAATATGGGTGACACTGTTCAAGAGTTTATAGTAATGTTCTTGAAATCAAGTCAAAGTTCTCTCCATTGCATTATGCGAGAATTGTATATACGTGTTAAAGGGATCTGTTTGATTCCTTTTGGCAAGGAATTGCAGAAATGGCTTTTGTGGTTTTTTTGCAGAAATGGTTTTTAGCAATGTCAGTTATAAAGTGAGACTTTGGGAGTGAGCGAAGACATTGTAGCTTTTTCACTCTGAAATGGCAAAACAGTTGTATTCTCTGGGTCTATCAAAGACTCCTGTTTGAGGATTGTGAATGGAGAGGGAGTGTGTGTGTGTGTGTGTGTGTGTGTGTGTGTGTGTGTTCATGTCCTCATGCTTTCTGCCATGGTGTTAAAACCTCCTTATGAAGGCATCCAAAGAATACCAAGTGGTAACAGTAGGCATTTGGCTTGAGTGAATTCAGCCCCATTTGCCAACAACTCAGAGAACTGGAGTTCTAGATAAAGGTGGGCAAAGTCAGCCATTGCCTTAGCCTGTTTCCGCATTAAGCATGCTCTTCTCATCCACAAGGATGTAACTCAGTAGGGTTTGACCTGAATCCCTGGCTCATGTGTGGTGTTGGACTGGCAGTAGTGACCAGAACAGCACAAGGCCTGCAAGATGTTCCTTTGAAAGAGAAAATGCTGTCATTTGTTAGGGCACAGAAACCAAATGATGGCCAAGGACAATGCTCCTTCCATGGAAAAGAGGTGAACTCTGCTGACAAGACATTTTGAGTTGACTGAATGAGGGAGTCAACCCAGCTATAAGGAATACTGCGGTCATCAGACCCCAGGAAACAGTACGTGCACACAATCTTAAGGGCTGTGAACATGGGAAAGGAAGGGAAAAAGACATTTATAAAGTCAATCTTAACAGTTTTTGTGATACCTCTTATTTGCAGACTATTGGATTTATGTTATTGCACTCTTCGTGTGATCTATCTTATGTATCAGATAGTTTTTATGAGTAATTGTTTTGAGTTGTAAACTCTTATACACTTTATTAAAATGGACCTAATAAAAGTAAATGATTTATATTTTGTATTATTTCTTAAGTCAGATCTTCCTATGATTGAAGGGTTCCATGAGTGCCTTTTATAGTACCAAGCCTAGTTTTGTGCTTTTAAGTTTCAAAGAACGGTTGGTTGGTTGGTTGGTTGGTTGGCTGGCTGGCTGGTTGGTTGGTTTCCAATGCCAACATTGTTACTTCCTGAAACCTACTTTTCCTTCTAGATGTTACATGGAGACATAAATGGAATAATAAAAGATAGCAGGGCCATACAGACTGAGGCAAGGAAACCAAAGAGCTTCCTGCTATTGTAAACTTCACTGTGAGCTCCTAAAATATGTTAATCTGAATATGATCTGCTTCAGTATTTAGTCTTTTTTTTTAAAGATTTTATTTATTTACTTAATTAATTTGACAGAGTGAAAGAGAGCAAGCATAAGCAGGCAGAATGTCAGGCAGAGGGAGAGGGAGAAGCAGGCTCCCTGCTGGGTCGTGAGCCCTACATGGGGCTAGATCCCAGAACCCTGAGATCATGACCTGAGCCAAAGTCAGATACTTAACTGAGCCACCCAGGCACCCCCAGAATTCAGTCTTTAAAAACAAACAAACAAAAAATTCCTTAAGAGAGATCAGCATTAACATAACAAATTAAAGAGAGAAGTCTTGGAAATGATAAACAAACAAACCCAGACTCTTAACTATAGAGAATTAACTGGTGATTACCAGAGGGAAGGTATGTGGTGGGATGGATGAACTAGGTGAAGGAGATTAAGAGTACACTTAACTTGATGAGCACTGAGTAATGGATAGAATTACTGAATCCCTGTATTAAACACTTGAAACTAATAACATTGTACATTAATTATATTGGAATTAAAATTTAAAAGTACACAAAGTACACATGCCAAAAGTCTTGGGGAGAAATGAATTATACCTATGAATCTTAAAATCCATAGTGTGGGAGAGAACCTGCCTGCCTATTTCCTCTCCAAATTTGAGAAAATAACAGTAATATTTGGGCTTTAATGAGTTTTGACCTCCATCATTCAGGGAGAATTGGTAGAGGGCTGAGTTCAGGTCCAAGTTCAAGCTGGTAATGGTGTTCACAGAAGACCCAGGGATCCAGAGAGTTCTGGTATAATATACATGAGGAAAGCCAAAGTTGCCTCCTTTTACTAAAGATTTATCTAAGATCTGATTCATCTATCTTTAAATATATGCCCCCACCTCATTCTACAATGTGAAGTTCCTGTGCTTTTTCTGTTTCAAGCTATCGTTAACCAAGAATACAGTCTTCCTTGTCTGTGACTTGGACTGCTCTGGGGGAAGCATCACTCCCACTGAGGTAGACGCAGGAATGCGAGCCTTCTGCAAATGCAGACAGATTCACCTTCAGTGACTTAGCTCTGTCTTTCTTATAGGGAGAGCCAAACTCAGCAGCTCCAGCTCCCACAGGGTGCTGTCATTTGCATTTACCCTTCTGTGGCTCATTTTGCCAACCCCAAGACTGGTTAGTAAGAGACCAGCCAGAGACCTAAGAGATCACTCCCCAATTTGCAAGCAAGTGAGAAGAGCCAGAGTAAGACCCAGAGAAAAGCCATGAGCAGATGATTTAGAACTTTCCTTTGGATTTGGAGACAAAGATCTTTTTCCTTCCATCTTAAGAATTTTTCCTTGAGTTAACCTCTTCTTATATTGGGGTAGTAAGATCGAGAGGGCTTCAGTTAGCATCTCAATCTATATGGAAGAAGACAAGTAATTTAACCTGCTTTTATGTAAGCTTTGCCCAGAGGCCCAAAAAGAGTGCAAATATTTTCTATAGAAAGTGGCCCACTTCTCTAGCACCAAGGTTTTGGGACCAAGATCATCACTAGATAGGAAATTCACCAAGTCACATATGGAGAAATTATTATTTCTACCAGATCTCCCCAGGAACATCCTGTTTTTGACCAGGACCTTTGACCTCAAGGACAGACTCTGTTTTTACTCTTATGAGAGGGAAATTGATGACAGTTTTCTCACAGAGGAACAAAATATTAAATATAAACTGTTGATCTTTATTCAGTTTATAATGAATATTAATGGTAGAAATACTCTGTCCAAGTTAAATTCAAATCCGTTAAAACCACACATCATTAAAAATTGGTGGAAGAATGAAATTTTGACAAAGTTTAAATCGAAATTTTTGACGAAGAAATTTGAATTTTATAGGTATAGTAGCCACAAGAGAACTTAGTCGCAGAAGATACATTGGTAAAATTTGAAATGAACCAAAAATTGACTAAGTCTCCATTATAAAACATATAGAAGAAACTGGATCCCAATGAAAATAATTACAACAAAATGGAAATATATTGCAGAGGAAATTGATCAAAAATTAAATTGGCTTAATGGAGTTGCTGAATGGAGTTTCTTGACGAAATGTCATCAATATTAGCCCAGCTAAAATATGTGATCAAAAACATTGAGTGAAACAGCCACAGTAGTTCAAAATGTCTTTCTTGTGCCCACGCGTAGGCAGTTGAAGTGAAGTTGTCCAGATGGCCATTAGCAGCATGAATCAGAAGAGAAGTCTTGACTGCTGGTAGAGAGAAGTCATCAGTGAGCCCTGGACAAAATGAGATCAGAGAAAGAGAATGTAGACCTAAGAAGAGCACTTACAAAATCTTTAGGGAATGACAACATTTAAAGTATAGGTAGGAGGTAAAAAGCCATGGAGGAAACTGAACCACAAAGATAGACAGAAAAACAGAAGTGTGATACCAAAGCTAAGAGAGGAAAATTTTCCAAGAATGAGCAGTGGTCAGTAGTTTCTTTTTCTTTTATTTTTAAAGATTTTATTTATTTATTTGACAGAGAGAGACACAGCAGGAGAGGGAACACAAGCAGGGGGACCAGGAGAGGGAGAAGCAGGCTTCCCGCTGAGCAGGGAGCCTGATGCGGGGCTCGATCCCAGGACCCTGAGATCATGACCTGAGCTGCACGCAGACGCTTCACCACTGAGCCACCCAGGCACCTCTGGTCAATAGTTTTAAATGCCAAAGGGAAATCAAAAGAGAGAAAAACATTATTTGGATTTGTCAGTTGGAGGCCATTGGTGACCTCAGCAAGAGAAATTTCTGTAAAGTCGTGGGGCAGACTGCAGTGATTTGAGGAATGAGTGGGGTGTAAAGAAGGCAGGCTATATTTTGAAGAACAAGGTGGTCCAATTTATACAAGGACCTTAAATAATCCACAACTTAAGGGCATACCACAGATGCATGTTCCTTCCCAGAACACCAGGAAGGCCCCCTGTTTTTTTTTTCCCCCACACTATGTTGGTTTTCTTAAAAGAGTTATCTTTCTTAATCTAACAGCCTTTTCCATACCTTATTACATGAAACTTGCATTCCAATGTTATTGTTTTGAATGTGTTGTTTTCCTCCAGTTCTCATACTAGTAACATCATTGAACAAATGTTTAGATGACATTTGTAGGCTAGGAAAAGAGAATTACATTATTCTATCAGTGAATTCAAAACAAAACAAAAAACCAGTAGTCACTGTGATGGGCTGAGTAGTGCCTCTGACATTATCCATGATAAAATGCCCAGAACCTGTGAAGGACACCTTATCTAGCAAAAGGGATTTAGCACGTGTGATAAAATTAAGGATCTTGAAATGGGAAGACTATTCAGGATTTTCCAGGTGGGCCCAACATTATCACAGCTTCCTGTTGGAGAGATGCAGGAGGAGTCAGAGAAGGCAGCAATGTGGTGACAGACACAAAGGCTAGAGTGTCACTTTGAAGATGGAGGAAACCAAAGAATACAGGGAGCCACTAGAAGGTGAAAAAGACAAGGAAACAGATTCCCCCCTCAGAGCCTCTAGAAGGAACGCGTCCTGCTGACAACCTAACTTTAGTCCAGTAAAAATGAACTCCAGACTTCCTGCACCTGTACCAGACTATATCAGACCTCCCGACCGTAAGAGTAAGTTTGCTGTGTTAAGCCACCATGTTTGTGAGAATTCGTCATAGCAGCAACAGGAAACCAGTCACGAAAGTCACTCTCCAAATTTCTGACACAAGTTAACAACAGTGGTGTTCTTACTGACAAAGGGGAATGGGTGCCTTGTGTGGAGGAGTGGAGGTGAAGAAGATGGGTTCCAACTGCTGAGGCTTATGTCTCTTGTCTGTCACTTCTACCTGTGTCAACTTGAATAAATCACTGAACTTCTGCATCTGTTTCTTCACCTGTAAAACAGGGAGGACAGCAAATGCCCACATCGTAGACTGTCAGGAGTTGGACTTGGGAGAGCTGCCCACTTTGGGTGCTCCATCAGTGTCGGCGATGTCTGTTTGGCCCACTCTTGTGGTGATGGCCCAGTTTCCTCAGACTGCCAGCTCTGAAGTTGTGCTGTACCTGGCCATTTTTCATATTTGCATGTATTTCATATTTTGTGCAAGAGTTGACACTTTATTAATCTCTTGTGTTACATTTTCAAATTCATATAAAACGTGACCATGCCAGGAGCTTAAATGGAAATGAAAAGAGAACTAGGGAGCTTGCTAGTGGGAGACATGGATGGGGAAGGATGAATGAGGTAGCACTTGAATACGGTCCTACCTTGGCAGCTAAGGAGAAACAACCTGTAGAGAGGGAGTAGATGAAGTTGAAAGAATAAGAAAGAGAGAGAGAAGTAAATGGATAACAAGCACGCCCAGCACCCAGATCTTGGTTTCTGAATGAAAGGAACCGAGGCTCCATGGAGAAAGGGCTGAGGGCAGGAAATACACAAAGTGAACTAGGGGTATCTTGTACGGCTAGAAAGCAAAGAAGTGCTAAACAACAACAACAAAAATACAAAAGCAACTACCACAAGGACACAGGCACCAGCCTGAAAGAACTGCCAGCAGTCAAAGCTGGAACAATGGGATCAACAAAATAAATAACATAATACTAGATTATTACAAAATATAAAGTAAATATCCACCACCCATACGGATATAAGTGATTGAAAAAATAAACAGGGAAGACAAGACCTATCTCTCACATAGAAGAATTTCAACTAATTGATGTAGACCCTTATGCCTCCAAAGTAGAGCTTCATTCCACATACTTCGAATGTTGGCTGTGCTTCCGAAAAATAGTGTCTGGAGTGGGAAGATGGATAGAGTAACTTTACGGTGGAAAAACCTAACAACCACCACGTCAGTCAGATGGTCAAGTTAACATCAACAGTAATGGGTCGATAATGTGTACCCTTAATACGATGTGATGAGAAGGGTACTTCACCTCTGTGGTCTTCCTCTCCAAAACCCATTAATCCCAGACTAACCAAGAAAATAACATCATACAAATCCCAATTGAGGGACAGTCTACAAAATACTGGACTAGCACTCTTCAACACTGTCAAAGTCATCAAAAACAAGGAAAGTCTGAGAAACTGGTACAGGCCGGAAGATGCTAGGAGGTATGACAAATAAGTTTAATATATCCGGATAGGATCCTGGTGCAGAAAAGAGCATTAGAGGGTGTCTGGGTGGCTCAGTTGGTTAAGCCACTGCCTTGGGCTCAGGTCATGATCCCGGAGTCCTGGGACCGAGTCCCATATTGGGCTGACTTCCCCTGCTCTGCAGGGAGCCTGTTTCTCCCTCTCCTTACGCTTGCCACTCCCCCTGCTTGTGCTGTCCAAAAAAAAAAAAAAAAAAAAATCTAAAAAAAAAAAAAAGAAAAAGAGCATTAGAGAAAAAGTAGGGAAATCCAAATAAACTGTAGAGTTTGGTTGATGTTGGTTCCTTAGCTGTAGTAAATAGTAGTGCTGGTTCCTTAGTTTTGGCAAAGGTCTAATGGTGATGTAAGATGCCATCAGTAGCAGGGGACACTGGTTAAGGGATACATAGAAACAGCCTGCACTGTCTTTTCAACTTTTCTATAAACCCAATAGTACTTTAGGATAAAACGTTTACTTAAAAAATAGTAAGTTGGGCAAAGTCCCTAAGGAATTGGCAGGGGGAGTAAGGAGTGGGGTGGATCCTGAACACAGGTGAAGTTATTGGCTTTGAGTAAGGAAAATGCCTCTTCTCCTGTTATGGGAGAAAGGCAGTAAGATTAATGCAGTGTCAAGGAGGAAAAACTTTCCCTCTATCCTCTCCAGTGCTTTTCATGGGGGCTGGCAAATTAAACTGCCAAAAAGACAGATTAGCAAAAAAGATTTTTATTCACATACACAGGAATTCACAGAAAAACATGACTCAAGGAGGCAGAATTTGGGTTTATATAACAAGAGAAGGCGGTGGGGAGAAGGGCGCCCTAAGAAAACAAATGACTTTTAGGAAAAGATAAATGGCAATTTTGTGAAAATGTTTGTTTAGGTGATTGCTTATTCCTGAGCCAAACTCTCCTCTCCAGTGATAGGAGTCTATCTTTTGTGGTTGCTAAATTCCTGGAGATGGGACCGATTTATAACTAATGGATTCTTTGGGAAGCTCTGCTTTCAGGTAGATAAGGGCAGTTCAAAAAAAAAAGAAAAAGAAAACAAAGCGAAGCTCCTCAGCAATATGTGGTGGATGCCTTCAGCAGGAAGAGGTGAATGTGTGAGTCCAGGCAGGGTTCTGACCAGTTAGAAAGCCCACTGCTGCCCCTACCACCGTCAAGTCCTCTTTTTCTCTGCAAAGTAAAATCTACTACGAATGAAGATGCAAGGCGTTAAGTTTGGACTAGCCAATAAAGGGAATTGTTAAATATTTGCAACCAGTATTTTAAATAGACTGAGTTCAGTAAGATAGGTAAGAGTTCAGGAAAGGGCTTATATGTGATCCTTAATGAAATTCCTGCAGATCCCACGGCTTTCTAGTTCCTTTCCCAAGTACTCTCAAGTATTAAAAAAAATCTAACCAAGTTTTCACAGCTTCCACCTCACATCTGCCTCAGAGCTTCCCTCCTTTTCCTAGGCTGGGCTCCAGGACCAGCTTCCTTCTATACCTGCCTCGTGCAGTTTGGGGCAGGATAGGGGCATCGGGATCAGGGTGCATATAGCAGTCCTTTTCCTTGGCGGGGGTTCCCTGTGGAACCGGCCCCTCTCCCCTTCTGCAGCTGGTGGTATACCCCACTTGGCAAGCTAGAGCCCCTTGCCCTTCTGAGGACCCTGGTGAGCAGGAGCCCTCCAGCACAGTTCAGCCTGGCTCGCTTCTGCAGCATCTCCTTGTTGCATGGCAAAGTCTTGCATCCTTGTTGCTCCAAAGGCCATGAGTGCAAGCTGGTCCCCTATTCCTTCCCTCTCTGCTTTGCCATTGTGGGCTGCTTTGGTTAGCCTCTTATCTTTACACTTCACCCCCAAACTCCTGGGGATACTCCAAGGTCTCCCTTCCCATATTTTACCCCGGTACCTGGGGAGGCAGACCCAGAGTTCCTATAGCTGAGGAAGCGTGGACCCAGTGAATGCGACAGCACAATCCT
The DNA here is from genome assembly GCF_030435805.1 of Mustela lutreola. Taxonomy (NCBI): domain Eukaryota; kingdom Metazoa; phylum Chordata; class Mammalia; order Carnivora; family Mustelidae; genus Mustela; species Mustela lutreola. The sequence goes on along the minus strand of NC_081298.1, from coordinate 92,020,086 downwards.
CTTGTAGCAGGCACCCTGGGGCCTTCGCACAGGATTTTCAGTTGGCCCATCTTATATAGCCAGGAGGGGCTTAAGAGGTGGTCACCATTTTCCTGCATCTTTTAGGAAGCTTACAGGGTTGTCTTAAATCACTTTAAAGTGTTGGAGCCCTTATCACCCAATGTCTTTGACTTTGAAGTTTTATCCAAAACATGAAAACCACAGAAGTTGCAGACCATACGCTGTGACCCAGGACTCTGATGCGGTACAACCTCAGGGCTCATGATCCACACCACAGCCTGGGTTATGGCAGGGATTAGGGTCATGGGGAGCACAACCTGCGTGGACAGAGGCAATGTTCCTATGGCTCTGTATACACAACAACAAACCCAAATGAGCACAAATCTAAGGACTCTTTCCTAGCTTTGGAGGCCAAAGCAGACCTGTGCAGTAAGGAAGCCAAGGTTTTGGTGGTTATTGGCATAAGCCTTTGAGCATAAAATAGCAGAGGAGTTCCAAGGCTTCCAGGGTGATTTGGGGAAATAATAAAGTAGGACCGTTTGTTTTTATTTTTATAAGATTTATTTATTTACTTAAAAGAGCGAGTGAGAGAGGGAGCACAGCGGGGAGGGGCAGAGAGAAAAGGAGCCAGAGTTTTAAGCAGATTCCACATTCAGCAAGGAGCCCTACACCGGGCTTCATCTCATGATCCTGAGATCACGACCTGAGCCAAAACCAAAAGTTGGATGTCTAACCGACTGGGCCACCCAGGCACCCAGGGACTTTTGTGTTTAAAATGTTTATTCTAGGGGCACCTGGGTGGCTCAGTGGGCTAAGGCCTCTGCCTTCGGCTCAGGTCATGGTCCTGGGGTCGAGCCCCGCATTGGGCTCACTGCTCAGCAGGGAGCTTGCTTCCCTTCCATTCTCTCTGCCTACTTGTGATCTCTGTCAAATAAATAAATAAATAAATAAATAAATAAATAACTCTTTAAAAAAAACTGTTTATTCTAGAATTTTTAAGAGAAAGAACAGATTTTTTTTTCTCTTAAGCAACAAACCAGAGTGTGGAGAGAACTGTATGTAATTAGGTAACTAGAAGGCACGATCTCTATTGTCACCTGTTTAACATTTCTTGAGACTATAACCAATCTCTTGGGAAATACAGGGTCACAATACAATGTTTCTTTGTCCCCACCTTCTCTGTAGAGACTCCAGTGACTTCATCTCTTCCTAGCTATTCCTGGCATCACATGTGCTTGGAACAAGGTTCTGTTCCGCTATCATTCACATATTTATTTCAACTGCTCTGCCACTTGCTGCCAGATCAGCCTCAGAAGGCCAAGGCACCCATGGTGTCACATCCTCCCACTTCTCCTGTCCAGACAGCAACTGCTGCAGTTTGCTAATAAGGCAGCAGAACCCAGGGCTCACATAGTCTGGGATATTTTAACAAAACAGCCCTCTTATTTTGTGGGTCACCCTTCCTGAACCTCAAGCAGAATCTATGGGTATTGGGCCTAAAGACCGTCTGAGCATCAGGGCTCACTGATTTTTGAATCAAGTTCGTGAATACTGACTTTCCCCCCCCTAGAGAAATTCTTTCCCGGGACCAGTTCTCTCCTGACAGACTTTCCAGTACTTCAGGCGAACACTTCCCTGCTGGAACTGCCACACTGGCCCCGAGAAATGCTCAAACCAGTCTCAGGTCTAAGAACAGACTAGGCTGCTGACCTCAGGTGTTGCTGCTTGTGGCTATGTTAGGAATGGGTCTCCAAGTTTTACAGAAGACAAAAGCATCGTTACAGCTACCCATGTGAGAAGTTCAGGGCAAGACATTTGAAATGCATTTTTCTCTTATCCACTCAATCCTTTTTGATAGCTATAGTTATCTACATTTTATAGATGAGAAAACTTGGTGCTCATTCATGCAACAAGAATTTATTGAGTACCTACTGTGTGCTAGGCACGGTTCTAGGCATTCGAGCTACCTCAGATACCAATGGATGCCCCCTTGTGCCATATGCTTTCTAGAGGGGGTAAATGGCTATAAATTATTAGCATAACCATGAAATAAAATATGGTAGAAGGTGCCTGGTTCTATGGGACTTCAGAGAGGTCTCAATTCAGCAAGTGTATTTTGAGCCTCTTCTAAATGCCAGGCACTGGGAACGAAATCAAAAAGATAAATTTGCGTGCCTGTCTGCAGTTCACATGCAACGAGGCGCCTGAGTGAGCAGCAGAACCAGGAGTTGGAGCTAGTGGGCTGGTTCTGCATGGTGCTGCCAGCCACTGCTGGAACATCCCAACGTTTCTTTTTCTTTAAACACACAACACAAGACTTTCCTCTTCTGTGAAGCCTTCCTTGGGCTCTCCTCTTACCTCTAAGTCCTCATTCACTTCTTCCACCTGCAACCAGTGGGCCCTTGTGGAGCATGTTGTCCTCTGGGGTTTCCTGTGTTGATTTCCAATGTCTCTCCTTTAGGAGCTCCTTAAGACTACGAATTGTTTTGTTCATGTTTATATCCTCAAACCAGGGATTTTGATCATTCTTGAGTAATGGGAAACCTGGTTAACCTGTGGCATCAGCAAAACTTGTGGCTGATTTTTTTCTCATGCCCTAAGCAGTCTGGAAGAGGGTGGCTGCTGGTGGTTGTTGGCTCTTTGCCTTAGGGAAATCATAGTTGAAGCATGGCGGCCTTGACTCCAGCATTCCTGCCCTGACACAAGCAGGAAGAAGGACCCGCGCAGAGGGCAGGAACGCAAAACCTTCTCAGACAGTTCTGACCATCATTTGTCTTATTGGATGGAACTGTGCCACACGACAAGCTGTAGTTGCACGAGAGGCTAGTAGAATTCTTCTTCTTCTTCTTCTTAGACTGAACACACTGCCACCTAAGCAAGGTCAGTGTTGACTAGTAAAGAATGACAAAATGAACACTGGAAGGTAACCAGCATCGTCTGCCTCAATGCCTAAAACAAAGCGAGTGCCTGGCACCATGCTATCCAGAAAGCACTCAACAGTTATTGAAAGAAAACAAATGAACAAGGCAAAAAGAGACAAACAGAAAAACAGACTCCTGATTATAGAGAACAAAGTAGTGGTCCCCAGAGGGGAGGTAGATGAGGAGATGGATAAAACAGGTGAAGGGGATTAAGAGTACACTCATCTTCGGGAGGGCTGAGTAATGTGCAGAATTGCTGAATCCTGACATCGTACACCTGAAACCAATGTAACACTGTATGTTAATTACACATGAATGTTGAAAATTAATTAACTAATTTTAAAAGTTATCTTAAAATCATTTTTAAGTGATTTTTATTTTAATTCCAGTTAGTTAACATACAGTGTTGTATTAGTTTTGGGTGCACAATACAGTGATTCAACAATTCCATACCTCACCCAGGGCTCATCGTGACAAGTGGATTCCTGAATCCCCATCACCTATTTCACCTATCCCCCACCTACTCCCCTCTAGTAACCATCAGTTCTCTATAATTAAGCATCTACTTTCTGATTTCTCTTATTTTTGATCTGTGCTTGTTATGTTTCTTAAATTCCACACATGAGTGAAATCAGATTGTATTTGTCTTTCTCTAACTTATTTCACTAACCATTATACTCTCTAGCTCCATCTGTGTCTTGCAAAGGGAAAGATTTCATGCTTAAAAAATAGTTATTGAATAAATGGTAAATGAGTAAATAAATGATTTTTTGGTCCATGTCACATGGTCTGGTAATCTTCTTAGCCAAGAATTAAAACAGAGCCAACATCCTATTGAAATAGTACTGGGGAAAATATCAGTTGTCTATCAGTTATCATGGTGAATGAATGTGTGTGTGTGTGTGTCTGTATGTGTGTGTGTGTACAAGCATGGTGTAGAGACAGAGAGAAAAAGAGGAAGGAACAGGGCATAAATAAAGATCCAGATATCTCAAGTAGTAGTTTTACTCTTTCCTAAAAAAAGTCACCCTCCTTCTAGTATATTTGGGGAAAAAAGTGAAGGTTGTTTCACACGTTTTATGTGCCAATGGCCATAGTCCTCTCCATTAGATGCTACACCCTGCCTTGGCATAGCACCAGCCAAGGGGTGAGTGAGGCCAGGCCCTCTCCTTCTGCTGTCCACACGGTCATCACACAGAGTTCTGAACAAGTGTCCTGGATTTGACAGAAGGGTTGAGGTGACTACATTCACTCAACTACTTCTTGTTGAGAACCTACTATGTGCTAATTATTACAGTAGGTGCTGCTGGGGTACAAGAGTAAAGAGACAGACATACCCTTTGTAAGTCTTAGGATACAGCGGGGAAAGGGTCATTAGAAAAATTAACACCCAAATCTGTAATTTTAACTTGAGACAATGTAAAATGAAGGAAAAGGAGAGGGTATGTTGAGATAGAATAACGGAGACTATTTGGATGGGGATGAAAAGAGGTGTTAGAAAAGGCCCCCTAAGGTAGGATCTTTAAGGAGAATATCCCTACCTTATATTCAGACATGGGGGAATTAATAGGAGCAATTCAAGGAAAAATGAGGGGAAGAGGAAAAAAAAAGAGGCTGGCAGGGGGAGAAGGTATTCCCCATAAGGGGAGCAATTTATGCAAAGATCCTGAGATCAGAAATAATTTGGGATATATTATTCTCAAAAATAATTTGAGAAGTGTGATTTCAGGAATGAGAGTTGAAAAACTAAAGATTAGAAGAGTTAAGAGATTAAAACTCTGCGGCATCTGGGTGGCTCCATTGATTGAGCAACTGCCTTCCACTGGGGTCATGATCCTGTAGTCCCAGGGATCCAGGCCCACATCAGGCTCCATGCTCAGAGGGGAGTCTGCTTCTCCCTCTGACCCTCTCCCCTCGCAAATAAAGAAAATGTTAAAAAATAAACAAATAAAAGATTAAAATTCTTTTTATGCCATTTGGTTCTGTAGGGAAGAGCCTCCAGAATGTAAACTGTACTCCAGAGCCATGGCCTGCTCAGTGTCCAAGCCCACATTCTGCACAGGCCTGCAGCCCGCACCCAACCCCTTTAGACACTTCTCTGGGCCACAGAAACCACCAGGATTATATTGGGTGTGTCTTCAATCTGTCCAACAACAGGTGTGTTGTTTCTAGTCCAGAAACCAGTACTGTGCTTACCTTCTAGAGCAGTGGTTCTCACATTTTTCCTGCAGGTAGTATTAAAACGGATTATTAGGGTCTGTTCAGCCCCTCACACTGCTCGTGCTCAATCGCGCTCTCTCTGAAATAAATAAAATCTTAAAAACAAACAAAGGATGACTAGACCCCACCTTCAGAGACTGATTCAGTAAGTTTACGGCGGGGCCCGCTAATTTGCGTTTCCAATGTGTCCCCATCTGCTGCTGCCCCCCAGTCCGAACCGCTGTCCTAGAGAAAGAGGAATATTCAAGAAAAGTTCTGGAAGAATTGTTTGTACTTCGTTCTGGAAACTAGTCAAATACTTATGCTTAGACAGCAAAGGGCAGCACCGCAGGTAAGTTCTCCTTGGGGGTTGGTCCAAGAGGACAGGGTCTATAAGCACAGCCTAACAGAAGGGTAAGATCCACCTCAGCCCCACGGGAGAAGGGCAGGCATCTTGCTGGCTAAAGGAGAGCCAAGGAGATGCTCCAGGGAGTCTTTGGAAGCAGCCACTGAGCTGGACCTGGAGATCGAGCTAGGATGCTCCATGTGGCCCTGTGGCTGGTTTAGGGGTGGGGAACAGCATTCCACCTGCCGGCCTTCGTCCCTGTAAGCAAGCACCCATCAAGAAGGAAAAGAGATGCAACGCTCCGCGTGCGCGCCGAGTCCCGCGTGTCTTACCGAGGGCGCCTGCGCAAACGTCTCCGGGACTTCCCTCGCCCTGGTTCAGGCTTACTGCGCAGGTGGGCAAAGGTGCCCGGAGGCGGGCGCCTGCTCCTGCTGCTCCTCGTGAGCAGCGCCGCCAGCGGCCGGTAGGGTACACTCTCCGCGGAGCCCATCCACTTCCCGGTCGGCCTGCGCCTGCGCGGGGCTTCAGCCGCTCGGCGAAGCAGGAGCGCTCCCCCACGGCTGCGCACTCGGACAAAGATGGCAGCTGCGGCCCGGCTACGCTGCGGAGCGGCGGTTGCTGCTGCGGGGCTGCGTAGGCGGTAGGTGACGAGCTACGAGCTCCGCACCGGGGTACCGCTGGGCTTAGCAGAGCGGTCAGCCCCCTCACATGCCCCGTTGGGGCGGGGAGAAGTGCCCCTTACTGAGCCTTTGGGTTCGCCCCCGTCCCTGCCGTTGGGTGTTTCGCCCTGCGGAGGGCGGCTCTCCTTGAACCGGCTCGGCGCTCCGAGTTCGGGCGGGATCTGCAAGCGCCTCGTCGGAGGCTCTGAAACCCGGCTCGGGAGTCCCTAATGATGACTTAAATAGGTGCTGTACCTGGATTTTGCTTCTGGAACAAAAGGACAAAAGGGCCTAACAAGGTTTCACCTAGTGAATATTAAGGAGTTTCCCTGCAAATGATGCCCTTGAAATGTAAATGCATTAAGTTTGCTGGAAGATTTTTTTGTTAGTCACCTCCTGGCCCCCTCTGTTAGATTTGGATAGATGTCTTACTGGAATAATGCAACTCACCGTAACTATTTTGTCACTTTAAACCCATCTCTGTACCATATTCATCCATTCTGGTGCTTCTTCCTTAGGCTGAAGGGAAGAGAATACTGGTCTCCAGTGTATTTCCATATTCCAGTGTAGTCGAGATTTAGGCAGTGAGCTATAGATAAAAATGTTTTCCTCCTAAACCTTAAACTTCATTCAGTAATTAATTAGTGGGCACCTATCACATAATAATACTAGTAGCGAACATTTATGAACTCTTGCTCTAAGTGCTTGGCACTGTTTTAAGCACTTTACATGGATTATCTGGGTCCCTCTTTGGCCCAGTCTTAAAGGTAGCTGTGACTATTCATTGTAAAGTCGAGGAACTGAGGCCATCCTTCTGGCTGCTGAGGGTCACAGAAATGCAGATGCTCCTTTTCCTTGGGTTTTTGGAGATAAAAGTAATCAGAGAAAGTTTTTAAGTGATCATATGTATTTAAAATTCTTCAGTGACTTATGTGAAATGAAAATTGTAATGATAGCAATGTATTTTAAACTGGATTTGGGGGTGCTTGGGTGGCTCAGTTGGTTAAGCATCTGGCTCTTGATCTTTGCTCAGGTCTTGATCTCAGGGTCCTGACTTCCAAGCCCCACACTGAGCTTCATTCAGGTTGGGTGTGGAGACTACTTAAAAAAAAAAAAAAGAAAAAAAAGAACAACCTGGATTTTAAAGTAGTTTGCAAACTTTTCACTACTGATTTTTTTTCCTTTCCCTTTCCCCTTCTCCCTTCATTTTTAATTTGTCAAAGCCATGAAAAAATAGCCAATCAGTACTTCTCTATTACAGTGAAATAACCAAAGTTACAAACACTCTTAAGAGGTTTCCAGGCAAAAAGCATATATAGATTGTTGGCTTTTTTTTTTTTTTTTTTTTTTTTTTAGCAATTTGGAGGGGAATAATACACTTTCTGTTAGAATTTTGAAGTATTGAAATACCTTTGAAAACAGGAAGTATTGGGGTGCCTGGGTGGCTCAGTGGGTTAAGCCGCTGCCTTCGGCTCAGGTCAGGTCCTGGAATGGAGTCCCACATTGGGCTCCCTGTTTGGTGGAGAGCCTGCTTCTCCCTCTCTATCTGCCTACTTGTGCTCTCTCTCTCTCTCTGTCAAAAAATGTTTTTAAATAAAAAACCAAAACCAAAACAGGTAGTATTGGTTCTCTTTCCTGGGAAACGTCGTGGAGATAGAAAAGGGAGGGTGACTGCACAGTATTTGCTTTTGTTCCCTTTGAATTTTGAACTGTGTGACTCTATTGCCTAGTTTTTTTAAATTTACAAAGGAAAAAAAAAAAAACACGGTAGTTCTTTGCATCCTTCCTGCAAAGAACTAGCTAAGAGTCTGGGAATCCAGACTCTAAATCACAAGTGTAGTTGCATTTTTGTTTCTTAACGCTGGATATTGTACTATACTGTGTACACTTGGTTATCAAGGGTATAAATTTCCACTTGAGCCATTGTTTTTAAATTGTTTGCAGATATTGCTTGCCTAAGGAAGTGGAAATAATGTGGATAGAGAATGACATTAAGCTTTGTTGTTATATAAGTGAAGTAGAAATTGAGCTTAAAAGATTCTCTCTTGAAATGTCGTTTTTATTTGTTTTTAAATATAGATTCTGTCCTATGATGAATCCATACACCATTAAGAAACAGCTTCTGCATCAGTTTGTACATAAACCACTTTTCCCACTGCCTGCAACCTTATGTAACACAGGTAAAATTTTACCTTTTAGAACAAATTATGTTTCAGAAGCTAATGAAATTGTACTTATATACTATTTGATGGATCATAAAAGATAAGAATTTGTAAATTTTCCATTCAGGTGCCTAAAAATAACAGCACTTTTTTGTGTCATAACATAACATTTATTATAATTATTTTATACATATTTTGGCATTAGATTTCAAGAATCTGGAGCACAGGGGTACTTGAGTGGCTCAGTCATTTCAACATGTGACTCTTGGTTTCAGTTCAGGTTGTAATCTCCAGGGTCCTGGGATCAAACCCCACAAGCCCCACCCCACGTCATTGGGCACCTCACTCAGTGGGGAGTTTTTGAGATTCTGTCTCTCCCTCTGCTCCTCCCCAACTTGCACACACTCACTTGTGTGCTCTCTCTCTCTCAAATAATAGTCTAAAAAAAGAAAAGAATCCTGAGCATAGTGTCCAATAAGCCTATGAAATCTCAGTATCTTGAATAACATCTTCTGGAACATTGCTCAAGATTGATTTTGCAAATGAAAATATTATAAAAAGAAGTTACAAATGGGTTTGTTTTAAAAAAACACTATGTATTTTAAGCTGCTGCCCTCCTTGTTTTGTTAAGAATACACCTAAAAGGGGCACCTGGGTGGCTCAGTTGGGTAAGCATCTGCCTTCAACTTGGTTCATGATCCCACCGTCCTGGGGTCGGGCCCTGTTTTGGGCTCTCTGTTGAAGCAGGGAGTCTGTTTCTCCCTCTTCCTTTTCCTCTCTCTCTGTCCCTGCCTTCCCCTGCTCATGCTCGCTCTTTTTCTTTCTCTCTGGATTAAAAAAGAAAGCTCTGTAAAAAAAAAAAAAAAAGAAGAAGAAGAAGAAGAAGAAGAAGAAGAAAAAAGGTAATTGTTTAAGAAAAAAAAAAAAAAGGAAAAAAGAATACACCTAAAATCAGTAAATTTCTAGTTTTTGTCCGAGCCTTAGAAAATAGTACTTTCAATGTAGTTTGTCTTTTTGGAGGCCCAAATTAATTAGTTATGACTTTTGTTGACAATTTTGTTGATGTTACATGGTTTTATTTTCATTAATATTGGAAGTAGGTATGAAGATAGGATTTGGACATTATTAAAATATGACCAGTGTCATGTGATCAGGGAACCCTGGGAGTTGTCTTTGTGTGTCTGTGTGTAAATGTCTGCCTATATGTGCTTATGGAGCTGTAAGAGTTTGGGTTCAGCCCTTGGGCCCTCTCCCATTTCCATCAGCAGCTTAAACACTTTGTGGCCATATTCTGGCAGGTGGCTGACTCTGGCTAACTACATGAGTTGGATCAGGGTAAAGACCTTACCTCTCCTGTGTACCAGGGCAAAAAGAGAAAACCCTTGCCTGGCTCCTTGAATCACAGACTAAAAATTTAGGCATAAATATTGAGTTAGCAAGTTAAGCTACTTTAATTGGACTTTCACATTTTGTGAGATGGGATTATGAGGTCATCAGGTTTTTCAGTTTGGAAACCCACTGATCTTAGTCTTTGATATTGACTTTAAGTACCATTAATGTATATTTTGGGGGAAGCTTCTGCCTCTCTATTAACCTGTTACTTATTAGTACCAAGCATAATGGGAAAAATTATTTTAGATCATTCTATTTTGTTCTAGCCCTGCTGACACTTTGAGGGGCATCTTTCTGGAAGATGGACCTGGGAGTCATTTCTGAAATACCTAATTAAGCCCAGCTTAGACTGTAATTGAAATGATTTTGTTAATACCTAGTCAGATTACTATTTCGAAATAGCTTTGTTCATTGTCAAAAGAGAAAGTTTATGTCATGATGTCATATATTTTCTACTTCAGACAATATATATAGATTATGCTGTCAAATTTTTTTATAGTAGTTTAAAAAAAATTTTTTTAGTAATCTCTACACCCAGCATGGGGCTCCAACTCATAACCCTGGGATCAAAAGATGCATGATCTTCACACTGAGCCAGCCAGACACCCCACATTTATAGTTTTTACCTTCAAGTATTTCTGAAATCTTTTCTTTCTGCAGGTATAGTTTTACACAAATGGACTGAGTATAAAAATACCAGTTTTAATTCCTCAAATACTGTGGGAGAGCGCTTAATGTGTGTGGAGATTTTGATTACCAATAACTTATTAAGAAAGTCTTCAAGAAATGATTAGGTCCAAGGTTAAAAGAACCTTGTTGTCTTATATTTATAGAAACCGGTGGCAGGCTTTTCTTTAATGTTCCATCTGAAAACTTATTTCCAGGTAATACAGATTTTCAGATAAATTTATTCATCGGAGGTATAACTATCTCATTTTTTAAAAAATATTTTATTTGCTTGAGAGAGAGCACAGGCAGAGTGGGAGGGGCAGAGGGAGAGGGAGAAGCAGACTTGCCGCTGAGTGGAGAGCCTGAGGCAGGACTCCATCCGAAGACCCTGGGATCATGACCTGAGCCAAAGGCAGACGCTTAACTGACTGAGCCATCCAGGTGCCCTGCAGGTATAAATATTTTAAATCAAGTATTTGGATTTTGAGGTTATCTTTTAAAATTTTTGTCTTTTATAGGATTTGCCTGTTCACCAAGTCACCAATTGATAATATTTATAGGACAGTGACTTAAAATGTATGGGAGTTTAGTTTCAGTTTCTCCTTCACCAAGGAAATGACTCAACATCAGTTAGATGGCTGCTTGGCAAAGTGTAAAAACCGTTCCCAGCTGTGAAATTAGAATCTTTTATAATGGGTAAAAAGAATTCACTTCCGTACAAATCCTGTATTTTCCCAAGTTTAATCTCTTTCTAATTTAAAATAAAGCTGTTGCTTGTTGATATTGTACTATTTTTCCTCAGACATACAATATGAGGATTATCACAGGAGAGGAAGACTGATTTTATTTTATTTTTTAAAAGATTTTATTTATTTATTTGACACAGAAAGAGATCACAAGTAGGCAGAGAGGCAGGCGGTAGGGGGGTATGGGGGGAAGCAGGCTCCCTGCTGAGCAGAGAGCCTGATGTGGGGCTCGATCCCAGGACCCTGAGATCATGACCTGAGCCAAAGGCAGAGGCTTAACCCACTGAGCCACCCAGGTGCCCCAGGAAGACTGATTTTAAATGTATTTTCCTATCATCCTGGGCATTAATGAGTATGGAGTGGCAATATGTATGCATAGTGGTTAAGCAAGTCCATGTGGGGAATTGGCAGGGCTTTAATCCTGTCTTTACTACTGAGTGACTTTGAGCTTTAGTTTCCTCATTTGTAAAACAGGATAAAAACAGTGTTTCCCTGGGAGACTGTAAAGATTAAATAATGTAATTCACAGGGAGTACTAAGCATCATGCCCAACTGCTCAATAAATTAATCTATCTAGGTACACTGCTCTAAGATGAGAATTATTTTGTTTTGGTTAGAAAGTTTATTTTTGTAATAAACCATCAGGACCTGGTTAATAGTTTTAAGACTATTAAAATTCCACTACTATCTTTTGTCCTACGAACTATTTTCATAATAACAAGGTAGGAAATTAAGATTCTGTTCTTTATTCCTTTAATCAATCTGTTCTTGAACTATTCATGGCCTTGGAATAAACAAAGAAGAACCTGTAAAGATAATTTAAAAATATTCAAGAAAGTAAATAAATAAATAAATAAATATTCAAGAAAGTAATTCACATATGTTCCCACTTACATGATAATTTATAATATCACTAAGTCTATACCATTGGACAAGTTACTTAACTCTAAGCTTCATTTTCTTCCTTAGTGAAATAGGAGTAATGGGGTTTCTTCATGGGGTTGTTAAAGGCTTAAATATATTTAAAGCACTCAGCCCCCATCTCTGGCATATAGTAGTTATTCACACACTAAATATTAATATTATAAATTTATCTCTCTAGGGGCTCCTGCGTGGCTCAGTCATTAGGTGTCTGCCTTCAGCTCAGCTTGTGATCCTGAGGTCCTGGGATCGAGCCCTGCATCAGGCTCCCTGTTCTGTGGGAAGCCTGCTTTTCCCTTTCCCACTCCCTCTGCTTATGTTCCCTTCTTGCTGTGTTTCTCCCTCTGTCAAATAGATAAATAAAATCTTTAAAAAAAAAATAAATTTATCTATCTCTCTTTATTTTTATTTTTTTTTAAAGATTTTATTTATTTATTTGACAGAGAGAGATCACAAGTAGGCAGAGAGGCAGACAGAGAGAGAGAGGAGGAAGCAGGCTCCCTGCAGAGCAGAGAGCCTGATGCGGGACTCGATCCCAGGACCCCGAAATCATGACCTGAGCCGAAGGCAGCGGCTTAACCCACTGAGCCACCCAGGCACCCCTATCTATCTCTCTTTAAAAGAATGTAGCACTTTGGAAAGAAGAAAAAGTAACATTTTGCTCTTTTTGTTATCACAGTGATGATTTATGATCATGGCAGCCATTAGCACTAGGTCACCAATAAAGTACATTGAGGGCTCTTGAATGATGCCTTCCTGGTTAAAATAAGGCTATTGCTAGAGTCTGTTGAATAACAAAAATCATCAATATTAATAAAAAATTCAGTGCAGTTATTCTAAATATATCATTAAACTTCTTTGTTGTCTTTAAAAATTATTTCATTGGCTTGGGCAACAAGCCTTATTTTCTTTTTTCTTACATCTTTTGATTCTTTGAAAATGAGTACTTCATAGTTCATAAACTTAACCACTGTTTTTTTTTCTGGAATAACATGCTTTTTCTTTTTTCTCTTTTAGTGAGACACATGTTTATTCAAACACAAGATACTCCAAATCCCAACAGTTTAAAGTTTATCCCAGGAAAACCAGTTCTTGAGACAAGGACCATGGATTTTCCCACACCAGCTGCAGCATTTCGCTCCCCTCTGGCTAGGTATAATATTATTTCTCATTTGCTTTTACCAAGAAACATAAATAACTGACTTTGGGGGGAAGGCGGCTTCATTTAGTGATTGTATTTTTATGTGTACTGCATTGTTTTTAGTGTAGAGAATGCTTTATTTTCTTTTCGGGTAAGAGATAAGAGAAAAATAACAGTAAATATTAGGAAACCCTTCTGAAAAGTAATTGAAGATCTATAGCAGGACTAAATAAGAATTTATATTTTTACTTTAAAAAATTCATGAAAATAATATAAATTTCCATTGTAAATCTTTAAAACTCTTTATAAAAAAACAGTGACAACTTGTTCATTTTTTTCTTAAGGATAGCTGAATTTTTCTAGATGTTTCAAAATGGAGTAGTTTCTAAAATATTGTACTCAGAACCATAAATAATAGTAGCTATTAGATTTGGCATGATTTTTTAAAAACAAGTCAGAGACAGTTTTTAAATTTTGCTACAGACATGTTAGATGTATGTCAGATGATATAGGACAAACAACAAAAATACTGGAATGTGCTTCTTTTTAATGATGGCTAGAGAAATTATTTATATTAAGAAGTACTAAAATCAGTTTACATCAATTTAAGTGTTTGGTAACCTAAGCCTGAGACTGATTGCCAGAGGTATTTAGAGAGTAAAGCTTAGATAATTACTTCTATACGCACAGCTGTTTCATATTTCACACTTAGAAGAGCCAGAATTGCACTTCTATCAGGAATGTTTTTTCACTTTAAATTTTTTTTTAGTAGGCTCCATGTCCCAACATGGAGCCCAGTGTGGGGATTGAGCTCAGGACCCTGAGATTGAGACCTGAGCTGAGATCAAGAGTTGGCCACTTAACTGACCAAAGCACCCAGGTGCCCCTTTTTAAATTTCTCATTAATAAAAATGCACATTTCCTTTGGCCTACACATGCTACTTCTCACAATAATGCCTTAGAGCATTTGTTTTTCATACTTTTTTTTTATAGGCCACAGTAAGAAACCTTTTATATTACAACCTAGTACATATACACACATACGTACATAGATAGATACATGCACATGCATTCAATGGGACAGTTTTCACCCTGTGTAAAACATTCTTCTTTCCTTTCTAATTCTCTTTATTCTATTGTTTTATTATATCAGATGAAATCCAGATTAATACCTAATTGATTTTATAAGCTACTAGTGGAGTTGAAAAACCCTGCCTTAAAGAACATCCACATAGGGGCGCCTGGGTGGCTCAGTGGGTTAGGCCTCTCCCTTCAGCTCAGGTCATGATCTCAGGGTCCTGGGATTGAGCCCTGCATTGGGCTGTCTGCTCAGCAGGGAACCTGCTTGCCCCCCAACCTGCCTGCCTCTCTGCCTACTTGTGATCTATGTCAAATAAATAAATCTTTAAAAAAAAAAAAGAACATCCACATAACACATACAAGGTGATACAAGGATGTTCATTGCAGCGTTGTTGGTAGTTGTGACAAGTTGGAAACAACCTAAATAGGAAAAGTTCAATAAACTTTGTGCATAGTCTTAGATACTAAAAAAGGATGAGGAGAACCCTCATTTACTGTCAGAAGACACACTGTTGGGGTGCCTGGGTGGCTCTGTCGCTTAAGTGTCCGTCTCTTGATTTCAGCTCAGGTCATGATCTCAGTGTTGTGAGATTGAGCTCCGCATCAGCCTCTGCACTGGGCATGGAACCTGCTTAAGATTCTCTCTCCTTCTCCCTCTGTCCCTCTGCCCTGATCTCTCTCCCTTCTAAAAAAAAAAAATAATAATAATACAGTTAAGTGAAGAAAGCATTTTGTAGACCACTATGTACAATATGATTATTACCTATATAAAAACAAAAAACACAGTACAACAAAAATACACTAACATAAAAGTCTGGAAGAATGTACACCCAACTGATAACAGTGGATTTGGGGGAGGGGTGGTCAAGAGGCATTTTCACTTTATATGAATAGTTTGAAATGTTTACATTAAAAGTGAATTTATGTATTTTGTATTTAAAAGTATATAAAAATAAAAAAGACTCTTCAGTTACAGATGAGTTGGAGATTATTTCTGTCAGATGTTCAGTTGGCAAAAGCCCTTTTCAAATTAGTCTTTTGAAAGTAGCTCATTTCCTGGATTCACAGAATTTATTATCTTCCTTCAGGCAAAACTAATCTTGTTTTTGTTGTTTGAAAAGAGAATGTTTACTATAAGCTAGAATGCAAAGCTTCCTAAAAACAGAGACCCGTCTGTCTTGCCCATCTCTAGTGCTTAGTACGGTGTGGGATATTCAGTGAGTTTTCAAATATTTGTTGAATGAATGAGTAATTGAATGAATGAACAGTAGTTTATCTTCAGATGGGCATTTGACCTATTTCTTACTATCCTTCTGGACAAGACAGACGAGATTTAAGCAGAGTATAGGGCGCCTGCGTGGCTCAGTGGGTTAAGCCTCTGCCTTCGGCTCAGGTCATGATCTCAGGGTCCTGGGATCGAGTCCCACATTGGGCTCTCTGCTCAGCAGGGAGCCTCCTTCCTCCTCTCTCTGCCTGCCTCTCTGCCTACTTGGGATCTCAAATAAATAAATAAAATCTAAAATAAAAAATTTAAGCAGTGTAAATCTGTCTCTAGTGGCATATACAGAGGCTCTGTAGTATCTGTATTATCTCTCTAGTTGGCATGTTTATTCCATACTTTTCTTTACCTGGGACATTAATGATGATAAAATTATCAGTTTCCAGATGGAAAGAATTGCTTCTATGTTAGATGCAAAGCTCAGAGAAATGTTTAAAGGTTTCATTAGGCCGAAATGATAGATTAAAGCAGGTAAGGTAAAATCTAACAGGAACAAATATTAAGATTTATGACTTAAATGTTTAAAATGAATAGCTCAGTTGCGGGTTGGAAGAATCTGACTTCTTAGTTCACTATGTTGGATATGTTTGCTGTCAAACTTTAACAATCACAGTATCTAGCTTAAGAGAGGTAATAGTCTTTGTATTCTGAGTAAGTCAGACTATGTTTGGTATATGTGTTCACTGCTGAGTATTATATTTTATTTTGGATATTGTAGAAGTTGAAATTGTACTGAGGAAAGTAACCTAAGTGGCAAAGCATATATAATAATGTTTTAACTCCATTTAAGTGTTTTGTTTCTTTAAGCATAGAACCTATGAATTCTTGCCTAAAGCAGTCCCCATGACATGGCCCAAAGATCAGGTTGATTCATTCGCATGGTCCTTCCATGTGAAGAAAATAGATTTGCTAACAGTGCAGATACATAGAGCCAATCAAGGGACCTGCTTATAGGTCTGTGCTTGGGTTTATTGGATCATGTTATGTAACCAAGTATCTTGTAACTTCTTGTAAATTTAATATTGAATTAGAGGACCCAGATGACATCATTTCAGACAAAATTCTCAATAATTCAGATAGTAATTCCAGTAATACTCTTGGCAATGATAGACAAAGAAAAGGTAAACTAACCTTTTTTGGAATATGTAAACTTTTATTCCTAAAAAGGGTAAGGGAAAAAGGACATTGCTCTGGTATGTTACATACATCAGTGATTGGGAAAGGATGGTGCATTTCAAAATCCCTTACAGGGGCTTTTCAAATTATAATCCTCCCCTCTCCCCTTAGAGGATTTGAAAAACTAATTTTACTGAGGTATAATGTACATGAAATGAAATTCAGTTTTAAGTGTATAGTCCAGACTTTTGATAAATATATACAGTTGTGGGGCACCTGGGTGGCTCAGTTGGTTAAGCCTCTGCTTTGGCTCAGGTCATGATCTCAGGGTCCTAGGATCAAGCCCCACATGGGGCTTTCTGCTCAGCAGGGAATCTGCTTCCCCACCCTCCTCCCACCCCCCGCCTCTTGGCCTGCCTCTCTGCCTACTTGTGATCTCTGTCTGTCAAATAAATAAATAAAATCTTTAAAAGTGTGTGTGTATATATATATATATATATATACACACACACACACACACACAGTTGTGTAACCACCACTAAAATAAGAGTAGAGAACATTTTGATTACTGCAGAAATCCCTCATTTCTCTTTGCATTCAATCTTCTTCATTTCCATACCCTGGTAACTATTTTGTTTCATGGCAATGAATTCCAACTTTGTTGAGATATGACTGATGTAAAACATTATGTAAGCTTAAGGTATACCATGTGCTGATTTTATATACATATGCCTTGCAAAATGCTTAGCACAATAAAGTTAGTTGACACATCTATCACTCTGGTAACTATTGAGTTTTCTGCCACCACAGTTTATGGTTTTAGGGTTTTATATAATGCCACCATATAGTCTTTTGTGTTTGGCTTCTTTCATTTAGCATACTGCTTTTGAGAGTCCTTGGTTTTGCATGTATCGCTAGTTTATTCTTTTATTGCTGAGTAGTCCTGCATTATAAGGATACACACAGTCTGTTCAGTTATTCACTAGTTGATGGGCATTTCCAGATACTCTTTTTGGCTTTTGTAAATAAAGCTGCTATAAAGATTCATGGACACGTCTCTGTGGAGCATGTTTTCATTTCTCTTAGGGTAATACCTAAGAGTGTTTGCTAGATCGTAGGGTAAGAGGATGGAACAAGATTGGCCATGAGTTGATCATTGCTGGCCCTAAATTGTTGATGCTGGGGATGGGTATGTAAAACCTTTCTTACTTTTTTACTTTTCTGTCTCCCTTTGTATATGTTTAAACTTTTTTGTAATAAAGCGTTTTATTATCTCGTATTTCTTATTTATTCACAGGCAGTTATTTAGAATTGAAGGAGTAAAAAGTGTCTTTTTTGGACCAGATTTCATCACTGTCACAAAGGTAAACATAGGATTATATAAAATAATTGGTGAAATTCTTTCAGTTTTTTTCCAAGTCCAACATCTCTCTCCAGAATTTCTTTCTTGATATATTATATACATATTGTTATTAAAAATCTCTAGGTTTACTTCTCACATTTATCAATTAATTAAGTAGAATTTTCAAGTTGAAATTAACTACAATCCCAAATCCCTCATTTTTCAGAAGAGAAAAACATGAGCCTCAGAGGGTTAAGTGCAGGATTGTGTCCGTGATTATATATCTGCCCTGTAGTAGGGCCATGATTCAACCTGGGCAGACTAGAATTCAGGCTCCAAGTATTATTTTTAACTAATTCTTTTTTTTCTTTCATAATTGAAATGTTATTGGTGGTTTTGATATTTTTACTAGTACTTAACTTAAAATAATGGAGTAGGAGTACCTGGATGGCTCAGACTGTTAAGCAACTGCCTTCTGCTATGGTCGTGATTCCCCCATTCTAGGATCAAGCCCCGAGTTCGGTTTTCTGCTCAGCCTGGGAACCTGTTTCTTCTAATCCCTCTGCCTCTCTCCCCCGCAACCTCATTTGTGCTTGCTCTCTGTCAAATAAATAAATAAAATCTTAAAAAAAATTTTAAATGATGAAATAAAAAAAGAAGCAAACAAATAAACTGTATTTATATATTTGACCAGCAGAATGAATGTGTATCTCCTTTAAAGGGGCCTCTTTCATCATGGACCATCTGCTATAATACTTCAGAACTTCACAGATAAGAGCAGGGGACTGTGTCGTCCTGTAGCATTTGGTTAACCTCTAAATGTCAGAAAGTCAATCTGACTATGCTACCCATTTCAACAGCTGAGGTAGTAGTATCTGCTAGAAAAGGCGGTTTCATTTTCAAGTCTACTAGATGAATGAGAAACGAACTATTTAAATTTGAACTATGTATGCCTTTAGGTCTGTTAATTGATATGTATGCACCAAAGTTAATCACTTGTTCAATATTGTGTCAAAATCCAAAGTTTTCGGGCTCCTGGGTGGCTCAGTCGGGTAAGCAACTAAGCCTTCAGCTCGGGTCATGATCCCAAGGTCTTGGGATCTAGCCTGCATTGTGCTCTCTGCTCAGCAGGGATCCTGCTTTTTCTTCTCCTTCTGCCCTTCCTCCATCTTGTGCTCTCTTGCTGGCTCACTCTCTCTCAAATAAATAAAATCTTAAAAAAAAAAATCCAACGTTTTCATGTAACTCCTCTTAAGCAATTTGAAAGGATTACTCTTGAGTTCTTGATGCACTGATAGGACTCATAAAAGTGGACTGGGTTAATGACTTGTTACAAATAGTCCAGAATGCTCTTGTAGCTGTATGTGTGGAGGAGAATTAGAGTTTTCCTCTGTGGTGGCAATCCCAGTGGCCATAGTTGTTCTTGCAAATATCCTCTTTGTAAAAGGTTTTTCCCTGTTGTTTCAAGTGGTATTGGGTCTAAATTCTCACAAAGCCCATTTTTGCTCCTATCAGTTGAAATGGCTCTCCCTCTAGGAGCTCACCCTGTATCGTCTTTGTGGCACTTATCACTTAGTCACTTTTTTTTTTAGTTTATTTTTATTATGTGCCTTTCCTACATTGGAATGTAAACTCTGTAAAGCTAGAGATTGCCTGCCTTGTTAAGTTCACCTAGAACAATGCCTGGCACATGGTGTTCACTTAAAAAAATGTTTATGGAAGGGAACAATGACAAAGGACTTCATAGACTGAATTTTCAGGCTTTAAGGGGTTTCTACCAAAAGAATTGTGGTGAATAAATCCATGCTGACCGATCCCACATGTTTAGAGACATCTGACCTATCTTGGGTATTCTTCAGTTTGCTTTCTTTTATATTTTTTGAGGGTTAGGGGAGGACCACCTCTTATTTAACGTTTCCACGTGTCTGGTATGGCATTTACATAGCAGAAGTGCTTTATGTCTATTACCTAATTTAATTATTTAAACTAGGTATTCTTGTCTTCATTTTACAAATGGCAAATTATGTATTTATTTTAACAAGGGTTTTTTTTTTTTTTAGTTTTTTTAATATGCAGCCTGTGGCATTTAAAAAATTTTCTTTAGTTGAAAATGTGATTATATCTTACAGAGTTGGGTTTTTTTTTAATTTGATTTTGGTAAGTCATCTTTTATTTTATTTCTTGTTCATAATTTGATTACCGTTTTTGGAATTTCTCCAGCCCCACTATTTTTTCTTAAGTGAAATGACATAATTAATTAATAATAGTTTAAGGGCATATATTGAAATTTAATGGATGGAATAGTAGATTTGTTTTCTTTCACTTACTTTTCTTACAGACTATCTCATCTACCTGATATCTTTAGCTATTGCCTATTTCCTTTTCTGATTGCTGATTGATGATTCAGAGACTTTTTATCCATAATTTGTTATTTAAAATGAATAATTTATTTCTTTAGCAGAGTAAGGATGATTTCCTGTTCTTCTGTCCTTTGAAATAACTTTGATAATTCCAATTTTTTTAAAAGATTTTATTTATTGGGGCGCCTGGGTGGCTCAGTGGTTGGGCCGCTGCCTTCGGCTCGGGTCATGATCTCAGGGTCCTGGGATCGAGCCCCGCATCGGGCTCTCTGCTCGGCAGTGAGCCTGATTCCTCCTCTCTCTCTGCCTGCCTCTCTGCCTGCTTGTGATCTCTCTCTGTCAAATAAATAAATAAAATCTTAAAAAAAAAAAAGGATTTTATTTATTTATTTGACAGAGAGAGATCACAAGTAGAGAGGCAGGCAGAGAGAGAGAGAGGGAAGCAGGCTCCCTGCTGAGCAGAGAGCCCAATGCGGGACTCGATCCCAGGACCCTGAGAATCATGACCCGAGCCGAAGGCAGCGGCTTAACCCACTGAGCGACCCAGGTACCCTCCAATATTTTTTTTAAAGTACGTTCTACGCCTAGTGTGGGGCTTGAACTCATGACCCCAGGATCAAGAGTCACATGCTCTCCTGACTGAGCCAGCCAGGCACCCCTGTTATTTTTCTCTAAATGTCTAAATGAGTAAATGTATTTGAAGCTTATGTACTGCCTTTTTTTCTCATTCAGACTACTTCAGATTTTTTTTTTTTATTATTAGCAGTATTTCCCTACTCGGTAGAGTCCACTGTTTACTGAAGATCTGAAGTAGCCCTCTGATCCGCCTTCCAAATAAGTTATTAAAATGTTTCCCAGAACCAGTTCCCAGTCACTAAGGTAACTCATTAGTTTCGCCCTTGTATCCATAGCAGTGCCCATGTATCTTGTCTTCTGTATACCATGTCTAAATTAGCTTTTTTTTTTTCTTTAAGATTTTACTAATTAGAGGGTACGTGTGAGCAGAGAGAGACTCTCAGGCAGACTCCACTGTGGGCAAGGAGCCTGATGCAGGGCTTGATCCCAGAACCAGGAGATCATGACCTGAGCTGAAATCAAGAGTCAGACATTCAACCATCTGAGCCACCGAGAACCCCTAAATTGGTTCTTAATCCATGACAAAAATAGCCCCTTTTATGCTTGTAGATTCATTTTTATTTTTATTTATTAATTTTTTTTTAAGATTTTATTTATTTATTTGTGAGAGAGAGAGAGTGAGAGCGAGCACAGGCAGACAGAGTGGAAGGCAGAGTCAGAGGGAGAAGCAGGCTTCCTGCGGAGCAAGGAGCCCGATATGGGACTCGATCCCAGGATGCTGGGATCATGACCTGAGCCGAAGGCAGCTGCTTAACCAACTGAGCCACCCAGGCGTCCCTGTAGATAAATTTTTAATAGTATTTAAACATAGCCACTAGCTAACAGCCTCCTGAGAATCTAAATGGACTGACCAATCTAATAGTTTTTCCTCCTAAAGAGCTCTCCTTTATTTTTTTAAAAAGATTTTATTTATTTGACAGAAAGATAGCAAGAGAGGGAATACAAGCAGGGGGAGTGGGAGAGGGAGAAGCAGACTCCCCACTGAGCAGAGAGCCCGATGTAGGGCTTGATCCCAAGACCCTGGGATCATGACCTGAGCCGAAAGCAGAGGCTTTAACCCACTGAGCCACCCACGCGCCCCAAGAGCTCTCCTTTAGAAAACTAAAAGAAAACATGTTACCTTTCTCTTTATGGATGTTAGTACTATTTAGGTATTTAATCATTGTGTCTTTTTTTTTTTTTAAGATTTTATTTATTTATTTGACAGACAGATCATAAGTAGGCAAAGAGGCAGGCAGAGAGAGAGGAGGAAGCAGGCCCCCTGCTGAGCAGAGAGCCCGATGCAGGGCTTGATCCCAGGACCCTGAGATCATGACCTGAGCTGAAGGCAGAGGCCTTAACCCACTGAGCCACCCAGGTGCCCCTCATTGTGTCTTTTTTTTAATGGAATCAACTAGTTGGCCAGATATAGAGGTTACATAGTTAGGGATTCTTTCTGAAGGATACTGGGCTTGTTGGATGTCCATAAGTCTTCTAGCACAACACCATAGATAAAACATGTTACATGTTTTGGCTCTACAGTTGTGTCATTGGATTTCTTCAGTACTCTGAAGTAGTATATGTGAGTTGAATTTTTTGGTTGCTTGTGGGATATCCTGTATATTTGATCAAGCAACTCTATTCTACTTTATTTAAAAGAATAGGAAATCTCTTTATCATTCTCCTTAAACACAAAATTCATTCAGCATTTTAACTCTCTTCACCTCATGAAAAAGTATCTTTTAATCATTGTGATATCCCCTAAACAAAGCATGGTACATACAGCCCATTTAACGTAAGTGTGATGAATGAATGGATGAAGAATATTATAAGATTATATCTTCCAAAAGTCCTTATAAACAGATCTGTTAAGGACTGAATTGACAAGTCTTCTCCAAAAATGAGTGCTGTTGTTACACAGTATAGGATATATATAGGAAAAGATTCTTAAAAGAAATGAAGTATTGTTTTGTATTAGTCCTTGCTCTTGATTAGAAATGTAGGATTTTCCTTTAAATATTTACAGGAAAGTGAAGAGTTAGACTGGAATTTACTGAAACCAGATATTTATGCAACAATCATGGATTTCTTTGCTTCTGGCTTACCCTTAGTTACTGAGGAAACATCTTCAGGAGAAGCAGGTACTATGTTGGGTAATTAATATTTATTTTAAGTAAAAAAAATTTTTTTTCCACTTTCTTCACATTTGTTTTGATTTTGGAAGTCATGATAGTAGATTCTTATCATTGTACCATGTTTAGATCTGGAACCAATTCCAGAGGGAACAAAACTTCACATATATTAGTTTTATCCATCATTTTTTAAAACTTCTGCATAAATTGACTATATTATACAAAATTGAATTTTTCAATTATAAAAATTTTTAAACATATAGAAAATAATATGTATACCAATTTTCTCTCCTCTCAAATTTAACTGATGTTAATATTTCCCATAATTTCTTGGGACCCATTTTTAAATAAAACATTAAGGACACAGGGCAGCCCTGTTGAGACCCCTCAGTATCTTCACTTAAAAAACTTCTATTGCTTTACTCAAAAAAAAAAAAAAAAAAAGTCCACAACATTAAAGATAAAACCAAAACCTCACAGCCCCCATCCATTGCTTTCCCCTGTTCTATTTCCAGAGATGTATATAAACCTGGCTTGTTTTTAAACTTTTACTACATGTGTAAGTCTCTGTGGGGAATATATGGTATGAGTTTTTTCACTTTAATGTGCATTATATGCAACTTGCCTTTTTTCACTGAACATATTTTGAAATACAGCCATTTTGAAAAAAGTGTCATTCTAGTTTAAATGCTAGGTAGTATATTTTTTTAAAGATTTATTTATTTTAGAGAGAGAGCATGCACACTCGTGTAGGGGGAAGGGCATAGGGCAAAAATCTTTCAAGCAGATTCCATGCTGAGTGTGAAGCATGATGTGGGCTTGATCTCATGACCCATAATATCATGACCTGAGCTGAAACCAAGAGTCTGACTCTCAACTGACTGAGCCACCCAGGCACCCCAACATAAGAGAACCTTTGTTTTATTATATTTTATTTCTTTTATTAAAAAAGGCTCAAAGTTAATATAATTTGATATTGATAATTCTTACTTATATTGTTGCCAGAACTCTAGAGTGTGTATTATAGTATAATTTGAATTATCTGTATTTTTCATTTTCCTAAAGGTAAATTTCTCAAAAAAATTTTTAAACCCACAAAAAGGTATTGGTAAAGATCAGTATATAACCTTATAAAGTAAAAGAAAAGCAAAAATGACATAAAATGAAAAACATATTTTTGTTCAGATTTGTAGAATATTTTGGAAATTTCCATAAGGCTTATATCTATATTTAGTATGGATGTCATTTTGAAAACCTCTATATTAAAAAATTAAAAATATAATTTTAACTTATGAAGTAGGTGTACCTTTGTGTCTCAGACTTTCCCTCACAATCCAGGCAATCTTTTTTCTCTGCCACTTCTCAATCCTTGAGGATGATGAAAGTTTACAAACCAAAAAAATTCAAACCCTAGCATCATTAGTAGATCAAGTTATGTCAGTTATTCACCTTCATCACCAAGTGTTGAGTTGGCCAGTGCTCCTTAATTTTTCTTCAGAGAATCAAGGGCCACCTGGGTGGCACAGTTGGTTGAACGTCAGGCTCTTGGCTTTGGCTCAGGTCATGATCTCAGAATCATGGGATTGAGCCCCACACTGGGCTCCACAGTTAGTGGGGAGTCTGCTTGAGACTCTTTCCCTCTCTCTCTTCCCCTCCCTCCTGTATATGCATGTGTTTTCTCTTCCTCTCTCAAATCTTTTTTAAAAAGTTTTTCTTCAGAGAATCGAATGGTCTTTCCATCTCTCCAACTATCATTTCCATTTCCCTTTTATCACCATACCAAGTTAGATGTGTATGCTTTTATTATTTTTTTAATGAGACATTAAGTTAAAATCATCCTTTTTAATACTTTTATTTGCACGGATATAAACTTTCTATCATTGATAGATTTTATTTGCAATTGTTAATAGGATCTGAAGAAGATGATGAAGTTGTGGCAATGATTAAGGAATTGTTAGATACTAGAATACGGTATGTGCTCATCATTCTGCCTGAAATCAAATATGCTGCAGAGGCAATTTCCATTATAGAAATTTACTTTTAGCTGTCTGTGAGGGAAAAGAAAACAAAAGCCCTCTAATAAATAAGTAGAAGTAAATCTAAATTGTAATAGGTAACCATGGCAGTTGAATTTACATTTTGTATATGCACTCCAAAATTTTTAAGACAATCTGTCTAAACATAGTGAGGGAATTTATCTTTCACAGTCACAGTCTAGGTTTGATATTGTTATAGTACCAAATTTCTTAAAATGAAAAAATGATTTAAACAGTGTTTGGGTGGATTGTGAGAAGAGAAATACTTTCTTTCAGAGTATTGCCCATAAGGAAGAAATTTAAATGAGTGGAGAATTGCAGGCTTCCACTTTTGCTGTAGCAGACCTGGTGAGAACTTACAGAAATACAATAAAATACAATAAAAATTTTTTTTTTCATTTGAAAACGGTAGAGAGCTGCCGAAGCACACAAGAGCCTATGGAGAAGGGAAGTTAATGAAGGTTTCCCATGGGTCATTTTGCTGATTCTCAGTGTGAGGCGAGGGTATGAGAAGGTGGGCAAAGGGCAACTGTTTGTATCTACTAAATGTGAATATACGTATATTCTTGATCCAGCAATTTCGTGCTCAGGTGTATTCCCCGTGGCCCTGTATATGTATGCCAAAAGACATCTGGAAGAGTTCATAGCCGCACTGTTTGTAAAAACCAAAAACTGATTTTCACCCAAATATCTGTCCACAACAGCAGGGATAAATTCTGGCATTTTCACTTAATGAAACACTGTGTAATGATGTGGAAGAATTTCATTAAGAGCAAAATAAGGCAAATACAAAAGAGGAAATTCTATTTTTTTAAAATGGAATGCCCATTTATAAATTGTAAAGTTACAAAACAGACCTAATCAATAGTAATAGCAATTAGGAAATGGTTACCTTTGGTTGCCGGTAAGCACAAGGGGGACTTTG
This sequence comes from Mustela lutreola, assembly GCF_030435805.1. Lineage (NCBI taxonomy): Eukaryota > Metazoa > Chordata > Mammalia > Carnivora > Mustelidae > Mustela > Mustela lutreola. The sequence continues at coordinate 91,994,045 of NC_081298.1, read as the reverse complement.
GGGGGTGCTAGCTTTGTGTCTTGGCCTGAGACAAATGTGTGTTCACTTTGTAAAAATTTGTATAATTGATCATACATGATTCATGTGTTTTTTTTATTAATGTTATATTTCAATGCAAAGTTGATCTGGCGAGAAAAAGCCAGCATGTATCATGTCAGTCAGCGTCTGTTCATTCAAAAGAAATGAGTGAGTATTATCTTAGGTAATTGTAATTATTAGAACATTTGAGATCTTAAATGCCTAAAAAGATTATTAATAAGCAGGATTAAAATATAATAAGTGGAGCAAATATTTGTATGAATGAATTTGCACATTTTATCTGAAACTGTTTGAAAAAGTTACAAATGAGACTAGCTACATTTCTCTTCCCTATTGTATAAGTAGCTCCAACTTTGTGAATTTTACCAATATAAAAATCTAAGCCCTGAGTTGTTTTAAGTTTTTTTGGTGGACGCTTCAGTTCTTTTACATACATCACAAATATTCTGTGACCACAGGCCAACTGTGCAGGAAGACGGAGGAGATGTGATCTATAAAGGCTTTGAAGATGGCATCGTACAGCTCAAACTCCAAGGTTCTTGTACCAGCTGCCCCAGTTCAATCATTACTCTTAAAAATGGAATTCAGAACATGCTGCAGTTTTATATTCCGGAAGTAGAGGGTGTAGAACAGGTATGCCAATATTATATAACAGTCGAGATTCAATATTAAACTAAATATTTGGGGGTTAAAAAGAAATTTATGACCTGACATATTCTTGAGGGGCTGGATCTCTGTGTTACAGTTGTTATTAGACTTGAAGACCCCTTATTTTAGAATTCACTTTAGTGTTATGAATACCTATCTATTTGCCAGGCCTTTTTACAAATATTGTTGCTTTAATCTTCTCACAACACAGTATTGAGTAAGTCATTCCCATTCTGTACGTAAGGAAATGGAGACTCAGAGGTCTTGCTGCTGCTCTGTTTATAGAAAAATTTTGAGAGACGTCTGGGTGGCTCAGTTGGTTGGACGACTGCCTTCGGCCTAGGTCATGATCCCGGAATCCCGGGATCGAGTCCCACATCAGGCTCCCAGCTCCATGGGGAGTCTGCTTCTCCCTCTGACCTTCTCCTCGCTCATGCTCTCTCTCACTGTCTCTCTCTCAAGTAAATAAATAAAAATCTTTAAAAAAAGAAAAATTTTGAAAAGGGGATTCAAAACATGGATGTTATAGCTGAGAGTTGGAAGTCCTCAGTGGAAGAACTCCATCATATTTATGCATCAGATTTATCCAGGCAAGAACCTCATCGAGAAATTATACTTTGTTGTACAGTAAGACAGAGGACTAAATGGAATTCTAGCCTGATAGGATTTTTTCTGCCCCAGAGCACCTCAGGAATAGCACAGAAACTTCTCAATAGTAATAGTGGCCATTATTGCCACGGTTCTCAGCCAAGAGGCTTGGCCTTATGGAAAGAAATTATCAAGGAGGAAAACAATGTATGGAAATTGGAAATTTGAAAAAACTCTTCAGGTCACTCTGCCTTTAAGGAGAGGGCATCTCCTCAGCTCCTTTGAGAACCATTCATCTCTGAGTAGTATGAAAATCCATCCTTTTGGTATAATACATGGCATCTGCTCTTTGAAGGCCATATTGGTCCTCTCCTTGGACTTGGGCTCTGCTTTTGTCCAAAGCCTCTTCCTGTGGGTCTGTTTCAGATTTATGTTTATGCATAAGTTCCTGGAGAGACTTGTCATCGTACCCAGGTCTTTATGTTCTTCTACAACACTTAGCCCTGTGTGTTGTACATGTTGTGTACATTCTTTGTATTAAATAAGTATTTGGAAGAAGGTTTCCAAATTTAGGAATGTGCTGCCTAAAATAGGAATTGATGGATGAAACTCTCTGGATTGTGTGTTGCTAAGATTAAGTATAATGTATCAATTCCTTAGAAGTTAATACCTATTTTTACTCAATTCAAGACAAAATATGAATTGTTTTTCCATGATAGTCTCAGATCAGAACCAAATTCTTCTAGATTTAAAGAAACAAACTTATTTTTGTTTCATTATTTTTTTCTATGCCTTATACACCTCTTTAAAGAATTGCATTACTTGACACTTTGGTGGATTGACAAAGGAACATATGTTTACTTATCCAGGGTGGGGTGATGAATTGGCAGTCAGGTTATAAACTTGAATTGGTGTTTAATTGTAGTAGGTGTGTTGAAAAAACATTCTTGAGTTTATATAACTCTTTTCCTCTCCAAAGGACAACTCTTTATTTCCTGAGTAATATATTAACTCATGAAAAGATACTAATCTTGGGACATCTGGGTGGTGAAGTTGGTTAAGTGTCCAACTCTTGGTTTTAGCTTAAGCCTTATATCAGAGTCTTGAGATCGAACCTAGCATGGGCTCCACTCTCAGCTGGGAGTCTGCTTGAGATTCTCTCCCTCTGCCCTCTCCCTACTCTCTCTTCCTCACCCCCCCAACACATGCTCTCTTTCTCAATAAATATTTTAAAAAGACCAGTGCTTAATTAATTTGCTAATATTAAATTTGCTTTTATATTGTTATGATACCAGTTTATGAGACAGACTTGTGCTTTGGGGGCTGTTGATAGACTTACTCTTATTGGACTGACACACATTATTATAGAGTGGAGTATTTCAGGTAAGCAAGTAATGGTATAATCAGGAAAATAGCAATTTCTAATCCTTTTCTTAATTCTTAAATTCTCTTTTTCTTTTCTTGGTTTTAGGTTATGGATGATGAATCAGATGAAAAAGAAGCTAACTCACCTTAAAATAATTAGCATTTTCTTTGGGCCCAGCAGTTGGACTTATTGATAATTATACGAAGCTTTTATTATTAATCTGCTAAGGAACTTGAGGATTAATAAAATGTGCCCTTTTTCCAGACTGATACATAAATATTGCATGTTTGCTTTACCTCATATGAGTTATTTATAACATCTTGAATCATCTTCTGTACATGTGGATTTTATCCAGGGATATTTTATCTTTTTTTTTTTTTTTTTTTTTTTTTTAAGATTTTTATTTATTTATTTGTCAGAGAGAGCGCGAGCGAGAGCGAGCACAGGCAGACAGTGGAAGGAAGAGTCAGAGGGAGAAGCAGGCTCCCTGCGGAGCAAGGAGCCCGATGTGGGACTCGATCCTAGGACGCTGGGATCATGACCTGAGCCGAAGGCAGCTGCTTAACCAACTGAGCCACCCAGGCGTCCCATATCCAGGGATATTTTAATGTTAGTTCTTTATTTCTTATGGTTCCTTTGCATAATGTATGAAGCAGTTCATTTTCCACCATCTAATTTATTTGCTTTTTTTTAAATACAGAAGTAAATAAGGAGAATACTTATAAAAATACTCTAAAATGGCTTAGCTTTTTGGGAAACATTTGAGACTCTTTACTGGATTTTTTATTTTATTTATTTTATTTTTTTTGAGAGAGATAGAGTGAGAGAGAGCATGAGAGGGGAGAAGGTCAGAGGGAGAAGCAGACTCCCTGCAGAGCTGGGAGCCTGATGTGGGACTCGATCCCAGGACTACAGGACCATGACTTGAGCCAAAGGCAGTGGCTTAACCAACTGAACCACCCAAGTACCCCCATCTTTACTGGATTTTTATCTTGTTTAAAAAAAAAAAAACTAAACAATTCTGGCTTAAAAATTGTATCTGCCTGGGGGTGCCTGAGTGGCTCAGTAGGTTAAGTCTCTGACTCTTGATTTCGACTCAAGTCATGGTCTCAAGTTGTGAGAATGAGCCCCACTTTGGTCTCTGCACTGGACCTAGAGCTTGCTTAAGATTTTCTCTTTCTCTCTCCTTCTGTCTCTTCTCTGCCCCCTTAAAAAAAAAAAAAAAACAGATCTGGCTTTAAAAAAAAAAAGTACTCATGATGCTGAAAACTAATAAAGAACCAAGTTCCAGAATGTAGGCAGAATTTCCATTGATAGAAGACACAGCAGGCTGAATTGAGGGAAGAGCTGCCTTAGCATACTCAGGCTTTATTTTATAAAGCAGAATCGCTGAAAAAATAAAAAAAAAAAAAGAAAAACTGCTTTGGTTCTTCTTCCACTGGATTCTCTTGACTCAGAGATTTATAATCCGTGCCATGCCAGAAATATGATCAGTTATTTTTCTGCCATAGAGGTACTGCTTTTTCAGATACCCAACATAGTAAATTGCCCTTCTCTCTCTTTCTATAATATTTCAGAAACAGTAGTTCACAGACAATATCAGGATAAGAAAGAGAGAAAGAGCAGTGGTATATTTTATTTCTGGAATTCTGGTTCCCAAAAGTATCCATACTAAGATAGAGATGGAGGGGCACCTGGGTAGCTCAGTGGGTTAAGCATCTGCCTTTGGCTCAGGTCATGATCTCAGGGTCCTGGGATCAAGTCCCACATTGGGGTCCCTGCTGAGCTCACAGTTTGCTTGTCCCTCTCCCTCTACCCCTCACCCCAATTTCTGTGCGCTCTCTGTCTCACTCTGCTCTTCCTTTCAAATAAATAAATAAATTAAAAAAAAAAAAAAAAAAAAAGGATGGAAACAGGAAGAACTCCATGATCTATGAATGCTGGAATTTAAAGTTTATATGTTTGTCCTTTGGTTCATAGACCTGACAGCGGGGTTGGCAGAATTCGTTCCCTAAGCTATTAGAGATTAATTCAGGTCAGACTCTGGGAATTGCTTTTGAGCCACCTGGGTGGCTCAGTGGGTTAAAGCCTCTGCTTTCAGCTCAGGTCATGGTCTTAGGGTCCTGGGATCGAGCCCCGCATTGGGCTCTCTGCTCAGCGGGGAGCCTGCTTCCCTTCCTCTCTCTCTGTCTGCCTCTCTTGTGGTCTCTGCCTCCTTGTGGTCTCTGTTAAATAAATAAATTAATTTTTAAAAAAGCTACAGGAAATTGAGAGTGTAGAGGAGATGCAGTTAATGACAAGCCTTCATGGATGGCCATGAAATAAGTTGCTGAAGTGGGGAGTGAATTAGATTATTGGAGGAGGGGAAATCATGGAACTGAGAGGCCAAGATATGAGCAAGATTTTCTGCAAAAGGGAGCAGCCCTAAGAAGCAGAGAGGAAAGGTGGGGAAGACCTTTCTAGGCATACAGAGCAGTGTAAACAGAATCTAGAAGCTATGTACGTGTATGTATGTGGGGACTGCAAGAAGCAAACTATGGCCCAAGTGTAAAGTAAAAGTCCTTACCTGGAAATGGGACAGAAGCAAAAAGTGAGCCGAACGGTGCTTACAGAAACAAGTGGCTGCCTACCCAGCATATATATATACCCCTGCTTCTTACTGAGAGAGGCCCTTTCAATTACCATTTGTTTTTGTTTTTGTTTTTTATGATTTTATTTATTTGAGAGAGAGAAAACACAAGCAGGGAGAGGAGCAGAGGGAGAGCGAGAAGCAGACTCCCTGCCAAGCAAGGAGCCTAAGGCAGGGCTTGATCCCAGAACCCCTGGGTTATGAACTGACCTGAAGACAGATGCTTAACTGACTGAGCCACCCTGGCAACCTGTTAATTATCATTTGTGATGTGACCAGGGAAGGTATGCTTCAGGGGATAAATTCTAACTAAAGTAAGCCAGTCATTTTAACTCCTTTTCTCTTTGCCAGTTAGTTTAGGTGGGGACATGTAACCCAGCTCTGGCCAACCAGCTGTAAGAGAGGCTCTACTGGAGTGTTTTAATTTAAAAGATTTTCTTCCCTGATTAAGAGAGAGAGTTAATCTATGTAAAGAAGGCTCTTTTCCCCTCAATTCCTTTCTTTCCTGTCAGGTATGCTGTAGAATGGAAACTTAATGTCTAAGGCTATGACAGTCAATTTAAAACCATGATGAAAAGCCAGTCCACTGAGAATGGCAAAGAGGAAGGAAACAAGGCCTGGATCCTTGAGGACATTATTGACTTTTGAGATAGTCTGGGAACCACCCGTTTTCAGAGTATCATGTGAGATAAGAGGTTTTTTTGTTACGAACATCTACTGTTGGCAGGTATTGTCACTTGAAGCTGATTGCTTTCTAATAGCCTTGGTAAGTCATGGAGGAGTTGGTACATTTATTTTACTGCTTTTTCTTATTTGTGGCCAACAGTGCGAAATACCAATCTTAAAATGAAAATAATATATTTTTAAATTAATTGAGCCATTTTTTCAATCAAAGATTAATTTAGAAGGTATGGTTAATCAGATAAGTGGTTTTACTTTTGAATTTTTAAATTATACTTAATTTCTCGTATATGTTTCACAAAAAGGGGAAGTAATCATTCATATTAGTTGTGTTTGGTGAAAACAAAAATTAGCCCCCCCAAATGTATAAAATCTTGCAAGTATTATGGAAAACACTTTGTAAACATGGGACATTTCAATAGGTATTTGAAACTGAGATTATTGACTAAGAGTCAGCCAAGCACTTGGAGGATTTTTTGCTAATGAGAATTAGGATGAAGCATTATCCAGAATGACAAGGAGCAAAATATTTAAAAATAGCAAACTTTCATTGGCATTCACTATGTGACAAACACTATTCTAAGCACCTTACATTTATGAAGTCATTTAATCCTGTGAGATCGGTAACTATTATTGTCCCCATGAGGCACAGGGAGAAGTACATTTTCCATTGCCATACAACTTCAGTGGAAAAGCCAGGAATATGAACCCTGGCATTCTGGCTGCAGACCTTATGCACATTGCTACAATACTACTATTTTGTCTTAAGGGGACTGGACCCACATACCACTGAGTATTTTTACCTGGTGGGGGAGAGCGCGTTCCTTGCTCTCAGAGGTGCTGCTTTCTAGTGGGCCAAAGTCTTTTCCATCTTTTATTTGCTCCTGACTCTACTGGGCCAAAGCAGTGGTATGTGCATGTGTGTCTCCCCTGCCCCCCAACCCTTTTGTCAGGAAGCTAGCTGCTCTTCAGTCCAGTTGGAATTTACATCCCTTTGGGAAAACCCAGCTTTATACTTCGATTTTCCCACAGCAGAGTTGCAATCTTGACAGAGTGCTTGTAGGCTATGCCTTTGTATCCCCTGAAAGAAACTAGGGAATAGTATTTTTTTTTTCCTGTTACCTTACATTTCCAGTGATCTTTCAGCTCTAGGCAGCTCTATGAATGGGCTGCTTCCATTCCAACTCTGATCACATCCTACAGAACAGAAATATTAGATAGGACCAGTTAATCTCATGGTTTCCTATTTGTGGACAATTTCTTGGCAGTAAGGTGAGTTTCCTTCTAGCAGAGCTAGAAAACTGCTCCAGGTTCTGCCTACTGGGAAAATTTGGATGCACCCCAGAGAGGAATATAGGGGAATATACTAATTCTAGTTGGAGTCTGCATCTTTGTTCCTAAGCATGAGGTTTCCTGGTGGGGCAGTCAAGGCTGTGTTCATCTGATGTAGTGGGCATCTTTTGTTTGTGTGTTACAGGTGTCCCTGCATTTTCATTAGCAACACCTTCCCCTTTCCTTTGAGGAAAAGGAGTCTACGTGGGGCTGGGGAAATGTTGGCTCTCTCGCTGACTCTGTGCCTCTGGTGACTCTGTGTGGTACTGGTGGAATTGTCTAATCACAGTGTCCTGCCTTCTGCAATAGGAGTGAGCGGGGCATAGGAATCTGCACTGGACACATCAGAATCCTTGCTTTGAATATGAAAAGTAAGAATGGGGGAATAAAAAATATATATATATATATTAAAAAAAAAAAAAAAAAAGAATGGGGGAATAGCCTCTCTCCCCTTGGACTGCAAACTATAAAGATATGATTCCAGAGTTGTTTGAGGGTCATTGACCTGTGCATAAGGTCAAGGAGAGAGAATCAAAGGGAGTTCTGACAACACTGTTTGTGTCCTGGATACAGGTGTGCCTGAAGCTATATCCCTGTCCTTTCCAATGACATTAGCCAATAAATCCCCTCTTTAGCTACTTTGAGTGAATTTCTATTCTTTGTCATTAAAAGCTCTATCCTTAAGAAATTTAAAACAAATTCATATATTCAGCATTGAAAAAATCAGTAGGATCAACATTAAGTAGATGTATTAGGGTTCTCCAGAGAAACAAAACAAATTGTATCTATCTACTTACCTCTCTACCTATTATTTTTACATTTATTTCAGGGAATTGGCTCATGTAATTATGGAGGCTGGGAAGTCCAAAGTCTTCAGGGTGGGCTATCAGACTGGACACAAGGGGAGAGCCAATGTTGTAGTTGAAGTCCAAAGACTGTCTGCTGCCTAATTCCTTCATGCTCCAGGGAGGTCAGTCTTTTGTTCTATTCAGGTCTTCAACTAATTGGGTGAGGCCCACCTACATTATAAAGAGCAATCCACTGATTTAAATATTAATCTCCTAGGAGTGCCTGGGTGGTTCAGTGGGTTAAGCCTCTGCCTTCAGCTCAGGTCATGGTCTCAGTGTCCTGGGATTGAGCCCCACAGTGGGCTCTCTGCTCAGCAGGGAGCCTGTTTCCCCCTTTCTCTACCTGTCTTTCTGCCTACTTGTGCTCTATCTCTCTCTCTCAAATAAATAAAATCTTTAAAAAAAATAAAGAAATATTAATGTCATCCAAAAGTAACTCCCATAAACATCCAGAACACTGTTTGACCAAATATCTGGGCACTGTGGCTCAGCCAAGTTGATATATAAAATTATGCATTATGGAGGGCAGAGTTTGCTTTCATCACCAACTTATTTCTGATTCCTTCTCCCATATCTTGGTCCCCTCTCTTTGGATTATCATACTCAATTTCACATGCCCTTAAGTTGTCCCTTTTTTGACCAGTGTCATCAACCAAGATGATCTGTCCAGACCTGGCTTCTTTTTGATTTCAGAAACAACTTCATCCACATCAAAACTTTCATTTCCTCAGTGACCTTTTCATACCCAATATCCAAATGAAAATTATATTAAATGTCACTGTAAAGTATTAATAGATGATAATGATTTACTGTAGACCTCCTGGGGGAAAGGGAGGTGCTCTGCTTTAAATACAGAAATACAGAGACAAGTTTAGGCAATGTGATAGGTAAGGAGTGGAGGTAATTTTGGACAAGGGAATTTTGTGGTCCCCTTACAAACCCATTTTGTGACTAGTTCTCTATAGTCATGTCCTAACTAACACCTGGTTACCTTTTTAATGCTTCCTTTCAAAAAGAGCATAGGCAAAGATGGAAAAGCATTATAGTCCATTCTTAGGGAACTAGTTCAGTATAGCTAGACCATAAGATGCTTGCTTGAGTAGAGTGGCAGAAAATGATGCTGATAAGACTGGCAGGAATGAAATCCTGAGTAACTATGTCTTTACAGAGGAGTCTGGACTTAATCCTGCAGGTGAAGGGTACCCACTGAATTGGAAGCAGGGAGAACAGAATCAGATTTGTGTTTTGGAGGGTCACTTTGGCGTTAAGGTCTATAGGATGAACTGGGATGGTGGTAGAACCAAAGGGGTTCAATGAAGGGGACTTTATGAGGCCCTGACTGGTGCCTTTTATTCTTGTGTTCATTTCTTCCATCTCATAAGCCTTGATAGCTCCATCTGTTTCTTCCTTTGATACTTAACCACAATCTTCTCTGTCCATTGGGGCACATTTCTCCACAAAACTCCCTAAAAATTGGAACATTTGTCTCCCTGCTTCCCATATTCTTGTTATGCCTTTCTTTTTTAATTGAAATATAATGGACATGTAACTATATTAGTTTCAGGTGTACAACAGGATGATTTGGTATATCTATATATTGTATAACAATCACCACAATAAGTCTTGTTTACACTCATCACCAAACATAGTCACAACTTTTTTTCTTTTGGTAAAAACTTTTTAAGATCTACTCTCTTAGCAACTTTCTAATATACAGTGCAGTATTATTAACTATTACCATCCTGTTCATTACATTCCCAGGACTTATAACTGAAAGTTTATATCTAGGCATTTTTTATTGTAATAATTTTATTGCTATTTACTATTGGAATTCAGGTAAGGGGTAACAAAAATCACAAACATGACGTTTAAAAAAATTTTTTTTTAAAGATTCTATCCATTTACTTGAGAAAGACAGAAAGTGTGCACAGTGCACACGCAAGTGGGGTGAGGGGCAGAGGGAGAGAATCTTTAAGCAGACTACCCAATAAGTGGGGAGTCCCATATGGGCCTTGATCTCATGACTTGTGAGCCAAACCAAGAATCTGCGGCTCAACCAACTGAGGCACCTAGGTGCCACCCCACTGCACCCTAATTTAAAAATCTTATAAAGCTATTTTAAGTATGGTTCTTCCTTTCTTTAGAAATGGTAGCTGGAAGCCCTAATGGCCAGCCTTCTGTGAATCAGGCTGTATAGCATGGAGGAGACTGAGAGCCATCAGGTTTAACAGGACAAATCTATGAACAGAGAAATGAACTTACATAAAGAGATGATGACTGACACCCTCCTTACCATCATTCTTTTTTTTTTTTTTTTGAAGTCCAGTTAGTTCAGAACTTTTGATGAGGAGAGAAAATCCTTTCCATTTCTTCAGATGTTTTAATTAGATCCAGATGTCCCCTTTCCTTCACAGATCATTTATTTTCTTTTCCAGCCCCTATTCCCAAAGGTCCAGCTAAGGCAAAGCTCTGTAGAGATGGGGGTCAGATAAACAGAGTTCTTTCATATTAGTGTCTTGACTGGAGCATAGTTATGAAGGGCTCTTTGTTCCATTGGGTTGGGAAAATATTGACTTTCAAAGTTTTTCACAACCTCCTCCTTGCCATACATCCTGCTGGGCAGAAGGCCATTGGGCTTCCAGTTGGCATATCTAAAAATATGAAGAACCCATGCACCAAGGAGTCAAAGTATGATTCCAGTGTTTGAACAACACATTTGTGCATTGCTAGCAAACCTGATGATGCCACAAAGAAAGTGCCAGCAGTGGTACCAACATTCTCATGCTCAAACTAAAATACCACTGAATCCCTTGCTTTTCTCTTCTCTTTGTTACCTTGACACCTTGGCAATATCACTGCGATCTTACTAAAAACTCTTAGATGTGGGTTCTGAGGCTAAGATGTACATCCACAGTCTTTTGCTTCTTCCATTAAGAAATGTGTTGTCTATTAACAAACAGCTATTTTTAAATGTTTAGCTGTGTTTTTAACTTTAGTTCTAGGGTCATTTAGGGGCTTAGGGGCCTGAAATATTAAAGGACTCTTAGGTGATAAACACTTTGATTAATTAAATGTAACATTTTTCCAGCCTCTCTTTGAAACAAGTAATTAAAAGCCATTTTTTCCCCTCTAAGAATATCTGAAAAGCCCTTCCTTCATTTATTTGATCATATAACCAGTCATAGGAAGTCAATTCCTATGACTTTTCACTCCTTCAGAATGGGTTTTTTCACTCCTTCAAAACCATTTTTTTAAAAGATTTTTTTTCTTTTTTTTTAAGTACTCTCTATCCCCAATGTGGGGCCCAAACCCATGACCTTGAGATCAAGAGTCGCATGCTTCGCTGAGCAAGCCTCAAAAACATTTCGATCTGTTATTTTGTGCTAGGGTTTTAGTAGGTGCTGGGAATACAAAGGCTTGATCTGGCCTCAAAGAAACAACCTCGGAGGGGGTGCCTGGATGGCTCAGTGGGTTAAAGCCTCGATCCCGGTATCCTGGGATCGAGCCCTGCATCAGGCTCTCTGCTCAGCAGGGAGCCTGCTTCCCCCCTCTCTCTCTGCCTGTGTCTCTGCCTACTTGTGATATCTCTGTCAAATGAATAAACGAAATCTTTAAAAAAAAAAAAGAAAGAAAGAAACAACCTCGGAGGGAAATACACACACACAAACACAATGTCAGAAGTATATTGATTTAAAGGGGGCAGTTCAAAGACTGAGAGGTTAATCCATGTCCTTAAGGCTGTCTGGGGAGAAAAATCGGTTTTCCTCAAGAGGTAGCATTTAAATAGAGATGGGGTGGGGATTCCAGAAAGAATCACTAATGTGTACAAAATATTTGAGAATGTTGGCGCAGTAGGGAAACTGTAGCTTTGGAGTGTCAAGGGCTGGAAGGTGGGGTAGGAAGAGAGCAATCGTGTGAGGTAAGACCAGATACCTAGGGTCAGAAGTCCATGCCATATTCTGTATGCCAATCAAGTTTTTATTTGATCCTAATCTGGAGCCATTAATAGTTATGATAACCATCTACATTTGACTAAAGATACCATTTAAATCTTCCTAGAGCAAATGCTTGGATAATAAATTCTCAGAAACATCATCTCTCTCTGATTAAGTCTCTCTTGGCAGGAGTGGTGCATTAATTTACAGAATTAATCGTCAGTGAGTCAAACGTAAGGCTGTCAAATCTGGGCAACTCCTAGTCTTCTCAGGTGGGCCATCAGAAGTCTGAGCCAGAAGTTTCATAAGACCAGTAGCACAGTGTTTGTATCGTCGAGCTTTACATCCTCCTCTCCCCACCCTCATCCCCTCTGCCAAAAACTGGGGGTTAGGAAGGCATAGGGTTGGGGTGGGGTGCGGAGGGCGTTTAGAGGCCAAGCATATTACACAGAGCTTAAGTCCGGATCTGAACTCCCTGTCACCAGAAAGACTGGATGAACCTGAATGGAGCTTTGCATCAAGAATTTGGTTAACTTTCCTCTCTACCTCATTCAATTTTCTTTGCAATTTTTCTTTAGTCTTATGTCCCTTTCCTTTTTTTTTTTTTTTTTTTTTTTTTAAAGATTTTATTTATTTATTTGACAGAGAGAAATCACAAGTAGTCGGAGAGGCAGGCAGAGGGAGAGAGACGGAAGCAGGCTCCCCGCTGAGCAGAGAGCCCGACGCGGGACTCGATCCCAGGACCCTGAGATCATGACCCGAGCCGAAGGCAGCGGCCTAACCCACTGAGCCACCCAGGCGCCCTCTTATGTCCCTTTCCATTCGGACTTGTTTATCCCCCCTTTTCAGGCCTCCCGCTTTCTTCCTCCTTTTTCCGCCGCTTCGTGGGGTGCCGGAGCCTGGGGCCTTGGGTTGCATTCGGTGCATGCTCCAATGCTATTTGCTTTGCTGACAAGTCCATCCTCCTCTTTCCTTAATGTTCCGTCTTTCCCTGCCAGCCACCGAGTTTCTTCCGCCCCCACGGCGTGGTTCCTCCAGCTGCTCGCCCGGGGGGCCGGGCGGCTCCAGGAACCCTAAGCGGATGCGGCCGCTGGCTGGTGCCACGTCTCCGCCGCCAGCAGGCCAGCGCCTGCGTGGGCTCGAGGGCGGGGCGGGGCGGCACGGTGAGGCGGGAGCTGCGCGTGAGCGGCGTGCACACGGCCCAATGGGATCCGCGGGAGGCGGCGGCGGCGGCGCGGTGCGCGCCGAGGGGCGGGTCCCGTCGGCAGTTGCTGGCGAGCCCGGGAGGCCGAGAAGGGTGTCGTTGCTTCGGCCGTCGCATCCGCGAGGGAGTCGGGTTGGCTTTCCCCGGGCCCCCAAGCTCGCCGATCGCCCCAGACGCTCGTGTGTGCGCTCCCGACCTCGCCAGCCGTTCGCTGCTCGGCCGCCGACCGTGCCTTCTGCATCATGTGCGGTAAGGGGGCTGCGGGCGGGGGGCGTGTTGCGGGGCGGTGCTGCGGTGCGGTGCGGGCGCCGCCGAGGCCGGAGGCTGGCGGGAGCCGGAGTGTGAGTGTGTGAAGTGCCGGTGCTGGGTGCGGAGGCCGGCCTCGGCGAGCGGGATGAGAGTGGTGGACCTAGGAGGGTACCTGGGAGGAGGGCGGGCTCTAGAGTGGATCTGGGGGGGCCATTAGGGGCGGTTTTGCGCTGAGGAGGGAACAGAAATGTAGCTATCTGTCTTGGAAAGGGAGAGAGGGCCGAGGGAACTGAGGTGTAGAGGGGCTTGCCTTCAAAAGAGTCCGTCAGGTGAGTGAGGCAACCTGTGGAACATCAGGTGAGATCACTCGAACTTATCTTCCTTTCTTCTAGGATTTACCTTTTCAAAAATATTTATTTTTAGTTGCTTTCTTTCGGGCAGGCCCAGTAGAAACGGAACTATGTATAGCTAGGGCTACGACAGTGGTATTCTACATGATCTTACTGAGTGCCGCCCCTTGTCTCAACAGAAACCATTGCTGATCAGTAACTTGGTGAATGGGCTCCGACCTAATCCTGTGGTGGGAGAGGCCCGAAAGTGACTGGAGCATGCGTTATCACGTGCCTGTGCACCCATTTAAAACACCTATGAACAGTGTTGGTCCACAGTTAATAAGCGTTTTACCAAGAGCAGTTAAAAAACATAGGTCCTTTTATTCCATGTTTTGGGACTTCGTAATTTTAATATTCCCTAAAACTGTTAGTAAAGGGGATTGTCAATTATATCTGAAATGATTGATAAGCTCTAAAATAGGCATTTGCTTGGCTATTGTCAGTAGAAAGAGTTATATACTTACCGCTTTTATTGAAATTTACAGCTAAACTTACACCTGGAAGAAGGAACGCTTTTTTAAGCAAAATAGGATTGTACTAGAGTTGAAGCTCTCTGGGAAACTATTCTTCATAGCCTTTTGCAAGAATATCCTGGCAGGAGGTGGCTTGTACTCATTGGTGTATATTTTTCCTGTACTTAATTTTATGGTAATTTCAGCTTCTGAAAATGAGGAGCAGGTTTAAATTTAGAGCAGATTAAAAAAAAAAAAAACAAAACCTCAAAACAGAAACATCTATAAATAGTTTCTGAAATTATTAGATTAGGACTGACTTTAGAATCAGTTATACTTTTGCTGTGCCTGGTTAGTAGAGTGGTTTTGAAAAACACATTATTTAGTTTGTAGCTGTGCAGTAGTGAATTTGCAAACTGATTAATCCCCAGGATTCTTCATTTGGTAATTAACTTTTCCTCAATGTAGAGGTGTGTGCCTAGTTAAGCATGTGGCTTCCTGGTTGCAGGTCATTTCTTCTTCTTTCTGGAAAAGAAAGTACCAGAAAAGAAAAAAAATCAGATTTGCTTTAGAAGGATTCAGATAAGGGTGAGGCTTTGGGGTGGAGACTAGATAAGTGGGAGTTTTCACACAGCCAACATCCCCATTCCATAGAGTTTTACTGCTGAGGAAACACACCGGTTATAAAGAACTAGTATTTGAAACATTTCCAAGGTCCTGCCTTTAACCCAGAACAGAGTTTTGCATGATTCCAGGAATAGAGTTCAGAATTTATTTCCTCTTTAATGTAGATTCTGAAACTTAACTGTTAGAAGGATAAGACTTTGTATTTATTTTCTTCCCATAGCTCAGTCATTGAAATAAAATTTGTAGGCAGAGGAAGTGAGGGGGAATGAGATTAGATAGGAAAATTTAGAAGTTTACAAACCTTCTTTTTCATTTTAATTCCAGTAGAGGTAACCTACAGTGTTAGTATTAGTTTCAGGTGTACAATATAGTGTTTCAGGGATTCTGTACCTCACCCAGTGCTCATCGTGGACAAGTGCCTTCCTTAATCTCCAACTCCTTTTTCACCCATCCCCAGATGCATAGAAGTTTACCTTCTGATTACCTGTGGCCTATTCCAAGTTCTTAAAAAAGGTTATTTTGTCTTAACACTGTACATTGTTGGAGCAGAAGAATGAAGGCAGAAAATTCTGTGATACGCTTTTTCCAATCAGATATACTAATAAAACTGTTTACCAGTTTATGCTGAGATGTTAATAGGGTTAATCGGGAGGGAAAGAAAAGGTTCTATGGTCAATAAATTTGGGAAGCAGTAGATTAAATAGTGTTGAACTGACTTTTTTTTTTTTTTTGACATGTTTCTTGGAACCGTTAGTGGGCTACTAAGTGTTGTGAATCTTCCAGAGAAGAATAATAGTGTGCCTGTTTTCCACATTTATTTTATCTTCCTCTTGGTTTTCTAGAATACACTTTGTCCTTTTTATTTGTATTACCTCTTGTTTTGGTGAGGGAATGGCAAGTCACTTAAGCTGCCCACAGCTTTTAACAGATTGTACTGTTTTTTGTTTTTTTGTTTTTTTAAATAAATGTAGGGTTATACCATTTCTCTTTTTTTCTTTTAATTTTTTTAAATTACTCAAAACTGCATTTATTTATTTATTAAACTGCATTTTAAAATTTAGCTTTGTGACTGCGTATTCCTTCAACACGTTCAAAACATTGTTCTCCTCCTCAGTAAGTACAGCATGCTTGATCCAGTCACTGACACAGCACACGTGGAATCACCGAGGTCTCTGCTGGGGTGGGGTTTTTTTGTTTGTTTGTTTGTTTGTTTTTTTGAAAGCCTCATAAGAACTGTTGGGTTCATAGCACAAATGCCTCGAAGTTGGCCTGGGCACATGCCACATGTGCATTTTGGTGCTTTTCCAACCTCCTTGGCATAAAGGTAAACAGTTCTATTACCAGGGACTTGGGGCAGACTAATTTTGTTAGAGGCTATATTATAGGACGGTCTTTGATGGTATGTTAAATGTGGGGCCATTCTGAATGCGACTACATTGTACTTGAAAGAGCGGGTGAAATGGAGTTTTTGTAAATGAGGCCATATCTAAAAGCAGTAAGGGAGCTTACAATTTAAGAGTATCCTGAAATGTATCCTTAAAAAGATTTTTGTAATAATACTGTCTAATAGCTTTGGGGGTAATTGAGGGGTTCTGAGACTGGCTGCAAGGATAAATCATAAAACCAAAACTATTAACACGTTCTTGGAAATCATACTGGATATAAAGTAGTTGTGAAAGAAAATAATGAATTGCTTAACAAATATTTCCTCAATTGTGTTCCCTGGAAAGGGAGAAGTTAATAGGTGCTGGTTATGAGCAATAGAAGGTGGGAAAGAGTTTTGTAACACAAATGTGGGAAATTCTGCTTTTGGAGATTCACAATTAGTGAGATTAAAGTTTCTAGAAAGTTCTACAAATAAACATGTTAACTTTAACCCAGTATTTCTTAAACCTTTAGTTATGGAACATTTCTTTCACCTTATCCCTGTTTAGCATCCTGCAAAATAGTGTTCTCTTTCTGTGGTTTAGGAAATTTTGACTGTATATTTCAGGTACATAGAAAGCATTAGAAGATATTTGAAGTGATGGGTTTATACTTGGTGCTTTGTCCTTCAGAGAGATGACTAAGATAAGAGAATTGCCTTCAAGGAGTTGCTGTCTGGTTGGAGGAAGCAGTGAATATATACAGGTGCAACACAAGAAATGCAACAAGTGTGTGTGTTTGCAGGCATTTCTTGTTCATTGTTCATTGCCATGTTATGGACTACAAGTGGACTGAATAGAAAATCAGAGACTAGTTATGGGAGGAATGTTCCAGGTAATGCGGCAGTACTTTTTAATTTTTTAACTAATTTAATTATTTTTTTTAAAGTAATCTCTACACCCAGTGTAGGACTCGAACTTAACCCCAAGATCAAGAGTCACATGCCCTATGGACTGAGCCAGCCAGGTGCCCCAGCAGCCGTACTCGTATCTTGAGGAATAGTGCCAGCTGGTAGAGAATTAGTGCACTGTGAGAAATATCATTGATGGCATTTACCCAGCAGTGAATGGAGTCATAAATAGGTTGAGAACTGTTGCCTTGGGGTTTGAAAAAAGAAGTAAGAATTCCAGGAAAAGGGGCCAAACAACAGTGATTAGAGGCAGAAGAGTTCCAAAGTAGTGTATTGATTTGGACAGAATCTGCAGAAATAGTAGGTCATTCATGTTTAATATTGAAGAAAGAAGTTTATTGTATTTGGCTGTAAAGAAATCATTAGAGAAGTTGCATATATGCAGGCAGAGGAACCCTAGTTTGTGTTGAGGAGAAAGGCTTGCATATCAGCAGAGGAGGGAGTATTGTGAAACTGAGGTCCCCTGATAGAATTGAAAAGTTGAGTTCTAGAGCTGTGGTTTTTGACCTGTAAGCTGTGCAGTTACTATGGGTGTTCACTGGTTGATTCATACTCTAAGCATTGTCTGTAAAGTTGTATAGAAGTTGTTCTAGATCATTGGATGATAAAAATTCAACCCACTATTTTGTACGATCCTCAAAATATTTTGAGGTAATAAAAGGTTCTGTATTTAGAAAGTTGAGGAATTGCTTATCAAGAGTTACAGGTAGGAAAGACTGGCTTCAGGAAATAGTGTGTGAAATATGTTTCTCTATTTTGAGCTCAGAGGGAAGGATAAGGCACCCTGGAGTGGGTTTTCCTATGCCTTGGACAGCTGTGATGTTCCAGCAGTGTTTGATGAGCTCTTTTTGGCCCTTGAAAATCTGGGGGAGAGGGTTGTGGATCTCTCACCAGGCTGTATCTGTATCCACAGCATGTTTCCAGGGTGAATGGCCTCTGGCTTACTGGAACAACATAGGAAGGGTTGGAGGGTATATACTGTTAAGATGAAGAGATGAAATTCTATATGAATTCTGTGAGAATCTACCAGAAACTGAGAAAGAAATTGGGAGGAGAGAAATGGAATAGTTTAGATTCTAGCTTTAGAATAATATGTGGGGAAGTTTGAAAGTTGGACAAGCAGTGAATTAACTGGACTGGCTAGCAGTTGGGAGGGCTCCTACAAAAGTGGGCCTGAAATGGATAGATGGACTTGAAGTGGGTGGACTCTGCTGTAGGCCTGCTCAGGAACCCAGGAGTAAGAGCACAGTGGACCCAGAGGGACTGGCTTGTCAGGATGCTGAAAATTGTGGTCTGATGAGATTGGTTAGATGGAGGAGGAAGAGATGGAATGTTTGAAGGCTGGTGAGCAGAAAGTGCATGCTTTTTCTCAGGAAAGATGATGCTATAGGTAGGCTGTGAGGGAGTGTATAATTAGAGATGTCAGGGTTTGAACAGTGCTTTGAGTTCCAGTGTGTTAAATGTACGAGAGAGGTGTTAAGGAGCTCCTTCCAGTGGCAATGTGTATTTACGACACTTGAACCGGCATTTTTGTAAATAGGGTAAAGATCTTAAATAATTAGAAAACACTAAGTGAAATTCCTCATTGTGTCACTCCAAATGTTATAGTATTTTCTTGGTGTTTTTAGGATTGTAGAAAACATAATCTTTTGTTTTTTTTGTTTTTTTTTAAAGATTTTATTTATTTATTTGACAGACAGAGATCACAAGTAGGCAGAGAGGCAGGCAGAGAGAGAGAGAGAGAGGGAGGCAGGCTTCCTGCGGAGCAGAGAGCCCGATGTGGGGCTCGATCCCAGGACCCTGAGATCATGACCCGAGCCGAAGGCAGCAGCCCAAACCACTGAGCCACCCAGGCGCCCCTGTAGAAAACATAATCTTGAATAATATTTTCTCTTTTAAAGGAATCTTTTGAGTAGAATGTGTCTCCATGATTATAATATTGAATGTGTTTTATGATAAGCATCAAGTTGATGTGTGTAAGTTTAGTTGCAGCATTGTTTGTGATTATGAAGAGTTAGAAAAACCTCAGCCAGGGTGGACATGATTAGGTAAAATAAATCTATTATGGAGTAGTATGCAGCCATTATATTGAATAGAGTCGACGTGTATGTACTGCCATAAAAAGATACTCAACAGGGGCGCCTGGGTGGCTCAGTGGGTTAAGCCTCTGCCTTCGGATGCCCCTAGACGGTTGTCACATTTATGTGTTAAAAAAAGTACCCCTTCTGGGCACCTGGGTGGCTCAGTGGGTTAAGCCCCTGCCTTCGGCTCAGGTCATGATCTCAGGGTCCTGGGATCAAGCCCCGCATCGGGCTCTCTGCTCAGCAGGGAGCCTGCTTCTCTCTCTCTCTCTCTCTCTCTCTCTCTCTCTGCCTGCCTCTCCATCTACTTGTGATTTCTCTCTGTCAAATAAATAAATAAAATCTTTTTTTTTTTTTTAAAGATTTTATTTATTTGTCAGAGACAGAGGGAGAGAGAGTGCGCGAGCACAGGCAGACAGAGAGGCAGGCAGAGGCAGAGGGAGAAGCAGGCTCCCTGCCGAGCAAGGAGCCCAATGTGGGACTCGATCCCAGGACCCTGGGATCATGACCCGAGCCGAAGGCAGGGGCTTAACCCACTGAGCCACCCAGGCGTCCCAAATAAATAAAATCTTAAAAAAAAAAAATAGTACCCCTTCTAAAACCATGTGAATGTAGCTTTATATATGTATAGTTAAAGGATAGTACATATACATAGGTTAAGTGCTAAAGGATTGGGATAGTTTGTCGGAATTACAGTGCATATCTCCCTTGTATGGAGGTATGAAAGGAGATTTTCACAATTTTTTTTAAAAGATTTTATTTTAGAGGCGCCTGGGTGGCTCAGTGGGTTAAAGCCTCTGCCTTCGGCTCAGGTCATGATCCCAGGGTCCTGGGATCGAGCCCCGCATCAGGCTCTCTGCTCAGCGGGGGGCCTGCTTCCTCCTCTTTCTCTCTCTCTGCCTGCCTCTCTGCCTACTTGTAATCTCTGTCTGTCAAATAAATAAATAAATAAATCTTTAAAAAAAAAAAAAAGATTTTATTTGACAGAGAGAGCACAAGCTGCGGGTGCAGTGGACAGAGGGAGAGGGAGAAGTGGGGAGCCTGAATGTGGGGCTCAATCCAGAACCCTGGGATCATGACCTGTGCTGAAGGCAGATGCCTAACTGACTGAGCCACCTAGGCTCCCCAGATTTTCACAGTTCATTCTGTAGCATTTGTGTAATTTGAATCTTTTAAAGGTGATAGTGAATGAAATATAACTTGCATTATAAAAAAAATTTTTAAATGAAAGTTAAGTGGGGCGCGCCTGGGTGGCTCAGTGGGTAGGCCGCTGCCTTCGGCTCAGGTCATGATCTCATAGTCCTGGGATCAAGTCCCGCATCGGGCTCTCTGCTCAGCGGAGAGCCTGCTTCCCTCTCTCTCTGCCTGCCTCTCCATCTACTTGTGATTTCTCTCTGTCAAATAAATAAATAAAAATCTTTAAAAAAAAAAAAAAAAAAAAAGAAAGTTAAGTGGGATTGCAAGATGGATTTTGATTCAGAAAGTATAAAATTTACAGAATGAATATGAACACTGATCACTGATAAATTACAATGTCTGAGGATTGAAAATATGGAAGTTGTCAAGGGGAAAAAATGTAAAATATTCTTTTTTTTTTTTTTTTTTGTGGGTGCAAGGCAAGATTTATTAAAAACGCTCTCCGGCGAAGTTTCAGGGCTCAGGAGAAGGGGAGCCAGGAAAGTTGCACCGGGAGGAGGTGGGCACCCTCGGGCGAGGTTCCGCCACTCTGGAAAGCAGAGTGGCGGAAGTCGCACCCAAAAATGTAAAATATTCTTATTTACAAGGACATAAATTCAACCACGCATAGGAACTTTAATAATTAGTCAGCTAAGCTGCATTCAGTTTTCATTTCAGGAAGGTTAATAGCCTTTCAACTAAGTGTGTCCTGACCCAGGTCATGTCTGAATGTTTGGTTAAGCAAGGTGCTTATCAGTGTGTTCACATCATTGAATTTAAGTTGCAGTTTTCCAAGAATGATGCCTGTAGGTGTGAAGATCTGCATCCTTGGAGGAGATGCTTTTCTCAAGAATATTCCATTAATAAGAAAACTTACACTCTGGAAGCACATGGTGATGTAGAGTGGAAGAGCTCCTGTGCTCCCTACAGCTGCTGTGTGTGGTATTGGAGCAATTACCCCAGAGGAAGGGAGAGTTGATTTTTAGGCTTTTAGTAGTTAACCTAAAGCAGAGCTGTTTCTGGGAAGTTTGAGAAGACAAGTAAAAGACGTAAAATGGGGCTCATTCTAGTGATTTCTACTCTACTAAGCACCATTTTGAGTTGTGAATGCCTCCCTTGTGAACATGCCCTGCATGCCTGAAGAGAAAAAAACAGGGTTTTTTTGTTTTGTTTTTCCTTCACCCAACTGTGTTACTTTGAATTTATATTATTTTATTTTATTTTATTTTTTTAAAGATTTATTTATTTATTTATTTGACAGAGAGAAAGAGAGAGAGAGAGAGATCACAAGCAGGCAGGGAGGCAGGCAGAGAGAGGAGGAAGCAGGCTTTCGGCAGAGCAGAGAGCCCGATGCGGGGCTTGATCCCAGGACGCTGGGATCACGACCTGAGCCGAAGGCAGAGGCTCTAACCCACCGAGCCACCCAGGTGCCCCAATTTTACTTTGATTTTAGAAGACTTCTCTACATAGGTTGTCCTTTTCTTCCTTTCAATCCCTGCGTGGTTATTTAGGGAGAAATGTTGCTCCAACTTCTTCCTCTGTTCCTCCTCCTCTTTGTTCCAGGAGTGAACCAAAAGATGACAGTGATGATTACAGATAATAGTCTTGCTTCCTCTCAAGGAAAAGGCAGGTTTTGATTTGGAACATGATATATGGTACTTTATTGAATCTAGATGCCACGGATTGGGAAATTCACCATTATTTTTTTTTTCTTTTTTTTTTTTTAAATATTTTATTTATTTATTTGAGAGAGAGACAGTGAGAGAGAGCATGAGTGAGGAGAAGGTCAGAGAGAGAAGCAGACTCCCCATGGAGCTGGGAGCCCGATGCGGGACTCGATCCCGGGAATCCAGGATCATGACCTGAGCCGAAGGCAGTCATCCAACCAACTGAGCCACCCAGGCGTCCCGAAATTCACCATTATTATATAGATCAAAAAGAAAGAGAATATGAATGTCTTAAAATCAGTGCTGAAAATATCTGAAAAAGTATTCTCAAGGTATTTTCAGAATATGATAGGCTAGATGATCTGATTGTCTTTACTAGTGACAATCTTATCATCACTAATAAGGAACCTATGAACAATATAAAATACATACATTGTGAATAATTCTTGCTTCCAAATTTTTTTTTTAAAGATTTTATTTATTTATTTAACAGAGAGAGATCACAAGTAGGCAGAGAGAGAGAGAAGGAAGCAGGCTCCCTGCTGAGCAGAGAGCCCAATGTGGGACTCGATCCCAGGACCCTGAGATCATGACCTGAGCCGAAGGCAGAGGCTTAACTCACTGAGCCACCCAGGCGCCCTTTGCTTCCAAATTTTAACGTAACTCAGTGAAGTCTTTAGATCTAACTTCCAGTCTACAGGAAATAAAAGGAATAGAGGAATTGGTTAGACTACACTGTGTGGAAACAGACACAGCCAGGAGGTGAGGCAGTCAACAAGAAAATTGGCCTTAGCTTGCCAGTAAGTCAGTGAGTTGGGGAAAACAGTGTCTTAGGAAAAACAGTAGGGGAGAGGCCATTCTGGATTCAAAGAGACTTTTGAGACATAACAATCAAATGTGAGGTAGGATCCTTTATTATATCCTAGAATGAACAAATTAGCTGTAAAAGACTTTTTATAATAGGGAAATTTTATTTATATTTTTAAAGATTTTATTATTTGAGAGAAAGAGTGAGTTCATATGAGCATGAGCAGGTGGGGTGGGGGAGAGAGGGAGGGAGAAGCAGGCCCCCAACCAAACAGGAAGCCTAATGTGGGGCTTGATTTCAGAGCCCCGGGATCATGACCTGAGCCAAAGGCAGATCTTAACTGACTGAACCATAGGGAGATATTAAATACGAACATCGTATCAGGTGGTGTTAGTATTATCTTCTTAGGTATGATAATAATGCAATTTTGCAGAAAAATGTCCTCAAATTTTATATATTACTTTGCTTTTATTCTTAGCAGAATACAGTTGATCCTTGGGGTCAACAACATGGGGTTTGGGGTGCCCACCCTCACCCCCTGCAGTGGAAAATCCGAGTATAACTTTTGACTCCCCCAAAATTTAACTACTCATAGCCATGTGTTAACTGGAAGGCTCAACCATAAAATAAACAAAGCTCACCGAAAATATTAATACATACATTATATACCGTATTCTTACAAAAGTTGAGAAAAGAAAATGTTATTAGGAAAATCATAAGGGAGAGAAAATACATTTATAGCACTGTACTGTATTTGTTGGAAAAATCCACGCATAAGTGGACCTGTGCAGTTCAAACCTGTGTTCAACAGTTGATTGCACTCTGAAAATGATAAGGCCCTTCACCAGGTTTCCAATTTTAATATGGTGGATACACCATACATAGAACAAAATCTTGTAAATGTTGTAACAAAGAAATGAGGCCCAGAAGAGAAGTGTAGTGTGTTTAGGTGTTTAAAAAATGTCAAATTCATCTGGAGTGATTCCAAAGCAATCAGAAGAATCTTCAGATACTATAGAACATCAAGCTGGTGAGGACCGTAGATGTCCTCAAATGTCAGGCAATATGTCCCTTGTGCTGTCACTTTCTACTTCCTTGTAATATGTGTTGCTGATCAATCACGGCTTTCCTTCCTGTTTAGGAAATGGGGCCACTGAATCATTTTTAACAATGTTTTCTACAGCCACTATCAGTTAATCCCTCGGTACGTACTGTGAAAACTATTTTACCACTTCTCAGTCAAACCCATTCATTTGCAGAGGGTTTGAGGCAAGGTGGTATGGTAGAAAGTTTTGAGGCCTACGTGAGTTAAAAAAGATTTGCAGGATTTCTTAGGTGAAAGAGTACTTTATGAGCTAACAAATGTTTAGTGTGAATTTTATTAGTTTCTCAAATAGTTACCACTTTAGAAGTTTGTTTGTAGGTGGGTATTAGTTTAGAAGATCTCTTTTGCCATGAAATGATACTCAGGATCTGAAGACCCACACACTAAGCCAGTATAAACCAGAGATTGGAGTTAGAAATGGTATCAAAGTTCAATGCTATTATTGAGTTCTGTTTATTAAAAGTTGTAAATTTAATATTGCATCACTCTGAATTTTCCTTTAAAAAATGTGTTGAGTCTATAATTTGTCTTAAGAACAGTTGGTTTTATATCAGCATTTAAACTGACAAAAATTGGTATTCATTATATTCTTTAATTCTCCATATGTATTACTTTTACCATCAGAATTACATTTCTTAAAAAAAGAGAGATGACTTAGTATTGAGTTTTCTGGTTTGTGCTGCATTGTTGGGATTTGGCAACTCTGAATTTCCTTGAGGGCCTCAGGTGGCCAACAGTTCCTAGCAGTGTAATGTGTTTTATTGTTTAATGACTTTCAAACGAGCTCAGTTGTATCCTCCTCTAGCGGGTTATTTAGCTGATGCTCATCACTGTGGTAGAGTGTAGACTAGTTGACAATCAGTGTTTCATTAGATCATTTATATTACAGTCTTATTTTGGGAGCAGATTCATCTTTTGTGAATTGTCTTTTAATGGTATAATAAAAATACTTATCTGGAACTGATAGTTTTCTTTATTCATTTAATCTTTATCAAATGCCAGTGACCCATGGTGGGGGAAACTGTAAAACCACATAGAAATTTCACTGAAGTCGGGTCATTAGTGCATTTTTCAGATACCTGATGAAGGAACAGCAGTGACATCAGGAACCGCAGCCCTCATGCAGGGTTGTGGTGCTGTGTGACATGCTTGCACAACACATGGTAACTTAAAAAATCTTTACTGATGTAAGGTTTTAAAAAATATATGAATGGGGCCACCTGGGTGGCTCGGTTGGCTACGCAACTGACCCTAGTGAGGCTCCACGCTTAGCGGGAAGTTGGCCTGAAGATTCTCTCTCCTGTTTCTCCCCTGACTCACTCACACTTGTTCTCTCTCAAATAAAATATTTAATAAATAAAAAAATAAGAATATGAATGAAATACAGGATTGTTGTAGTGTTCGATCTCATACTGCCTTTTTTGGGAAGGTTCAGACAGTTGTTTTCATTTTGTTTTGGACTGAAGTGTTTAAATGTGGATTTCTTTTTTTCTTTTTTTTATTTGAAGAGCATGATAGTTTATTTGAAAAAATTGCATCAGTCATGGTGATCTTACATAATTGGCTTTTTGTTGGATATTAACTTTATGGTATTTTTTTTTAAGTTTTTATTTATGAGAGGAAAAAAAGAGCGCGCATGTGCATGAGCAGGGGGAGAGGGAGAAGCAGACTCCTCACTGAGGAGGGAGCCCGACATGGGGCTTGATCCCAGAACCCTGGGATCATGACCTGAGCTGAAGCCAGGTACTTAACCTACTGAGCCACCCAAGGTCCCCATGCTGCCGTTTTTAAAATGTGGATTTCCTTTTCCTGTGTTCTGCCTGTTTGCTTTTCTGGTTCAGTTCACATTGTACTAGTCCTTTTATTCTAGTTTTGGTTTTCCAAATAAGTGCTTCTTTTTTATGAATATCATAATAGTTGTTTATCTTTTGGTAGAATCTGGTGAAGAACTGGTTCATTCAAGGAATGCCATTTTCCCTTAAGAGGATTATATAAATATTTTAGTCCATTTTTCCCTATTATTAAATTATTTAGGTTGTATTTTTCACATCATCAATATTTATTTATGTTTATTTATAAGAAAAATTATTCCATCTGCCTAGTTTTGTAGAGTCCATGTGTTTCTTAAAATACTCACTTCAGAAAATATTTTCCTTTAAACAGTGCTCAGGGCATAAGATATAAATCACAAATTTGTTGATTATTTAATTTTTTTAAATTAAATTTTACTTGACAAGGCGGTAGTGATGGAAGATAGGTGACTAGCTTTATAAGCTTCTTTGCAAAAGCTAAACATTTATTTTGACGTATTTGCTTCAATCTTTTATACGAAGGAGAAATACCCTATGTAAAATTTTCACCACCTTTAAATAATTTGAAGTGAGAATTCCTTTCTTTTTTAAAGGTCACTCTAGGAATGCCTGGGTGACTTAGTCGGTTAAGCGTCTGCCTTCGGCTCAGGTCATGATCCCAGGGTCCTGGGATCGAGCCCCAGAAGGGGCTCCCTGCTCAGTGGGGGGGTCTGCTTCTCCCTCTCCCTCTGCTCCTCTACTTGCTTGTGCTCATTCTCATTCTCTCTCAAATAAATAAGTAATATTAAAAAAATAAAGATGATTCTAGCTTCATATTTCTGCACATCTTAGACATAATTATACAAATGAGGATTTTGTCACAGTTATGTCAATTTTGCTTCATTAGTCATATTCTTTATTAAATATTTGTTCCTTTGCAGGTATATTTGCTTACTTAAACTACCATGTTCCTCGCACAAGACGAGAAATCTTGGAAACCTTGATCAAAGGCCTTCAGAGACTAGAGTACAGAGGATATGATTCTGCTGGTATTGCCTTTTAAAAAAATATTCTAGGTTTTGCATGATTCTCCAATCTAAATAGATGTTTTGTTTGTTTTAGTTGACTAGATTCTTTAGCATTATCTATTTGTTTCAACTAAAGTTAAAAAGAATTTTTGGTTTTTTATCATGTTTAAAGGGTTTATACATAGTATTGCCATAGTATTACCATTTATATTACTTCTTAAGGATGTCTGCCTTTGTTAAGAATGTTACTGTAAAAACATAAATCACTTGGGGCGTTTTCATGGTAGAACACAGTTCTTGAAGGTCTTGCTTTATAAATTATCTTTTTCTTTCCTGTGATTTCTTTTTCTCCAAGGAATCCCTGCTATTGGCATATACACTTAACCTGAGATTCTTCTATCTTAAATAAATGACAAAGCAGTTAAAAAATAACTTTTTATTTATTTATGTTCTATTCTGGCTGCTTTCCTTAACTGTGTCAGGGGTCCCCATGACCACCCTCAGTTCTGGTAACTCCTGAGGATGACTCAGCATATAGTTGAACTCGTAGCTATGATTTATTACAACAAAAGAATACAGAGCAAAATCAGCAAAGGGAAAAGGTGCATGGGGTGAAGTATGGAGAATAATGAGGCACAAGCTTCTGAGAGTTCTCTCCTAGTGGAGTCACACGGTATGTGCTTAATTCCCCAGCCAGTTATGGCAGTGTGTGGAATGTATGTCAGAGAAGCTCATTAGTCACTCAGTGCCCACGCTTTTTTTGGAGGCTGGTCACACAGACACCCTCTGCCTAACGTGTACCAAAATTCTAGAATCCCAGAACGGAAGCAGATGGTCAGCATAAGCCACATTGTTTGCACAGTTAGGTGCCATAAGCCATTCTTAATCAGTCAGGTAACCATCCTGAAATCCAAGTTTCCGGAGGCCAACCAGGGGCCAGCTTTGCAAGCAGACCTTTCTAAGGAAAGTGGTATCAGACTTGCTATGTTAAGTTTTTACTGTACTCTTGACATGGCCAAATGTAATGGGCATTTATTTTCCATGATTTCCCTTGGTTAATAGAAAGTGAGCTCTTCAGCTCCTTTGTCCTTAAAATTCTCTCCTTCCTTAGCTTCTCTGACATCACATACTCTCTAACATCCTGATTCTTTTTTGTCTGCTTTGAGGGTTCCTTTTCTTCCACTTTTTGCACAAATATTAATGTTTTTTCTAGATTGTTTCCTAGGCCCAGTGTTCTTACTCTGTATCTTCGTGGGTGAGCTCTGACTTCGTCAACCTCCTATATTGTTGATGACTTACAACCCACATGTATTTCCCAAGCCACAGACCTGTATTTCCAACTGCCCCACAGAAATCTCTTCCTGGAGAAACTATGATATTACAAACTTGGCATGTCCAATTTATGCATGTCTTTCTGTGTTCCTTTATTCAGCAATCATTCAACAAGTGTTTTGAGCCTAGGAGGAATCCTGGACTCAGGCTGCACATTCACATTGCACCCAGACAGTTCTACCCTCAGTATCACTGATCTCTGTCTTTGTAACCACCGTTTGGTTCACGGCCTCCCCATATTTGCTTTGCTATAGCTAGATCTTCTGACAGCTGGTTTCTGCTCTCTGTCCCCTTCAGTCTGTACTGTTTACAGAGAGAGTTTTCTCAACATTTTTGCCGTGTGATTTCTTGTTTTGAAACTACTTAGTGCTTTTCCAGTACCTTCAGGTAGCTTTTTCAAATTCTTTAGGAACGTAAGTAGAATTTTGAGAACTGTGTTTCCTGATGTTCCTTCCTTCTTCCCTTTCTGAGGTGTGTGCCAGCCTCCTGCATTTCTCCATTTTTGCTCCAATTGCCACTCAACCTGTAGTACTTGTTTTTTTGTTGTTGTTTTTTTTAACCTGTAGCACTTTTATTATAACCAAAACCCACACTGTATTCTAATTATTTTTTCCT
The DNA here is from genome assembly GCF_030435805.1 of Mustela lutreola. Lineage (NCBI taxonomy): Eukaryota > Metazoa > Chordata > Mammalia > Carnivora > Mustelidae > Mustela > Mustela lutreola. The sequence goes on along the minus strand of NC_081298.1, from coordinate 91,965,118 downwards.
TATCTTCTGAATAGACTTGGAAATTTGAGGGAAACAATTGAGTTATTTTCATTTTTGTTCCGAGTAGCTATCATGTTTCTTGACATATAATAAGGTGTCAGTAAATTTGAATTGATGAATGAATGAATGAATTAAATGAAAAAATAATTTCTAATTAAAAATTTGCCTCACAATGATAACCTAAGTAAATTTCTAAATCTTGCTTTTCTGCCTCTCGATGAATTAGGTGTGGGAGTTGATGGAGGCAATGACAAGGATTGGGAAGCCAATGCCTGCAAGATCCAGCTCATTAAGAAGAAAGGGAAAGTTAAGGCACTGGATGAAGAAGTTCACAGTAATGTACTTAGTTTGAGTTTTGTCCCCTCTCCCCTCCCTTGACTTCCTTCTTCCTTCCCTACCAAATTCCCTTTCTTTCCCTATTTTGGGGTCCATTTTAAGTATAGTGGTATTTAAAGTTGAGGGAAGGGAAGAAAAGTATACTTTTATTATTGTCTCTACCAGTGTACAATGTACCTTAACTTCAGAAATGACCAATTAACAAGGGAAGGAAATTAGGTACATTGTGTTCATAACAAGCTCAGTGTCCTAAAACGAAGTAACCGCGACTCCCAAGGAAGGACCTTTCACAGGACAAAAGGTATTTTTAGTGGTATCCTTATTCTAGTGTCTTCACTGGGTTGTCTTCACTCGGGAGTAAATGCCTCCTTTGAACATATAGTTAGTCTAGATGTTGCCTTTTAGTAGAACTGATGTAATCAGGTAAGTGTCATGTTTTTCCTTCAGGATTTTCTTCCCTGGCATAAAGTAGTTGTCTACATGCTTCAATAAAGAGGATATACTTCCTAGTATTTTGTTCATAACATTATGCTTATATATTTTAATTTGTCACAGGAAACTTAAAAACAAAAGACAAAAGCTTTGAAGTACATTGACTGAAAAAAACATTTAAAGAAAATGTGCCACAGGAGTGCCTGGATGGCTCAGTCAGTTAAGTGTCTGACTCTTGATTTCAGCTCAGGTTATGTGTGATTTTAGCGTCATGAGCTCAAGCCGTGCATCAGGCTCCATGCTGAATGTGGAGACTGCTTAACATTTCTTTCTCTCCCTCTGCCCCTAACCTGCTCTTTCTCTCTCTTTAAAAAAAAAAAAAAAAAATCCTCCAAAACTCAAGAAACAGGCTTTTTTAATATACCTGCTCAAATGGATGCCATTGAATTCATGGTAAAGGAGTGCAGGTAGAAGAGGAAAATGATGAACTTGGTCACTTTTTATTTATTTATTTTTTTTTTCCACATAAGCCAAACATTTAGCTTTGTAGTACTTGCTGAACATGCTAGATCAATACTTATTTGCATGTATTGTGGGCAAGATTAGCTTAGGGATGAGGCAGACACCCAAATAACTGTACTTCAAAAACTGTAGTATAAATACTTGCTCTACTGTGTATACTAAATACTATATACCAGGCTGATTATAGTAGGTTCCACAGGAGAGGAAAAAAAAAAACCCAAGTTGCTTAAGGATTCAGGGGAGAGCTAGTTCCAACTTGGAGTTGGGGTTGGAGAGACTTGGTATATGGAAGGAATGGCTGCTGTTTCCGTTTGGGCAGTGAAGGTGAGCAGGGAGGACCTTCTGAGTAGAATAGTGTGGGCAAAGATAATAGGGAAGTCAAATTTGATGGAATGGTGGGTAGTCCTTTTAGTCTGCATTATTGGTAGATGACTGCGGGAGGCTGGAAGGCAGACTGCAACCAGAATCACCATCTTTGCATATCAACATACTGAAACAGGCCGCCTCCTGAAGGAAAGTCAGGAAGGGAATGGAGAAATGGGAACTTGCAGATATTGCTGGTAAATTTGTGATAAATCACTTTGAAGAGGAAGCTGGCAATGCCTAAATGGGAGGTGCCTAAACCCTGTGACCAGCCGCTTCCCATCTTGGGCATCTACTTGAAGGAAACTATGGACAAGGAGACATGACAACAAGATTCATTGCAGCAAAATGTAGAAACAGCTTAAATGTCTACCAGTAAGAGAATGGGAGATTAAGAAAACAAAAGAATACTACCATTTGCGGACCCATGTTAGTGTATTAGATGTTTGAAGGCACAGGTGGGAAAACTCTCCATGAACTCGAAAATCCCCTGGGGAGGAATGGGATGAGGCCAGGGCGTAAAGAAGGCGTCGGCTGCATTTTTTACATTTTAGATCTGAAAATCTAAAGCACAGATGGTTAGATGTTTGTATTTGTGAACTCTGGGTGTGGGTATTTGTGTGTTTGTGATTACCCCTAGTAAGTTCCAGTGTTTGACCTGTTAAAGACAAAAGAGAAGGAAGTCATCTCAGAAAAGGTCATTAGATTGGTTATTGGTAACTTCTGACTTGGATAGTAATAGCTAACACTTATTGTTGCTTTCTGGGGCCTAGACACTCTATTAAGTAACTTACTAGTCCTCAATATAACCCATGAAGTACATAAAATTACCATCCTTATTTTACAGATGAGGGATTTGAAACACAGGAATAAGTACTGTCACGGGGTAGGTGCTGTGTCAGCAGTAAAGGCAGTGAGGTTTAGGGGCAGAGGAAGACTGCTATTTGTAACAAAAATGTAAGATTTTAAAAATATTTGGTGTCATAAGATTTAAAGCATAAATGGCTATACTTTAACATTTGTTATCTCTGGATATAGGTGTTTGAGTGTTTTATTATTGCCAACAAATTTAATATGGTTGAGCTATTTTTTCTTTAAAAAAAGGATGACATCTGAGAAAGTTAACACAGAAGACAAGAGCCATAGGGGTGCATGGTGGGGAGGACAGAAGATGCAAATAAGCAAATTACAGAGTGATCACCGCTCAGAAGGGTCAGGGCACAGGTAGGAAATTAGCCTTTATAGGAGTCACAGGTGAAGGAATAGCGAAGTACAGCAGTTACGAGGTGAAGGGAAAAAAGCTCAGTAAAGGGGATATTGAGGTACTGTCCAGGTAGGATTGGTGCTTAAGAAGAAGTGATGTCTTGAGTGTTAGGAGAATTAAGTGAGCTTTCGGCTTTGAATAAGGAACACACCTCTGTGTGGCAACAGTAAAACAAGTTTGGTGATTTCCGTGAGTTTGAAATGGACTCAGTTTACAGAATTTTCTAACTCTCTTCAGTGTTGCTTGGCAGTTTGTGGGTGGGGAGAAGAGAGAACTGAGGGTGGAAATATCTGAAGTTAAGGTTCAACAGAGGGCTTTAGAACAGGGGTAACAGTGAATAGGAGGTCAAGGATTGGGAGTCACGATTAACTTATAAACCATGAAATATTTGTTGTGAGAAATATGCTTATTGTCATAGCAGTAATTTTTTTCTTATTAGGCTTTAGATAATGCTCTTTTGGCAACCATGAAATAGGTATGATAATAAATGTAAATTTTTTTTTTTTAAAGATTTTATTTATTTATTTGACAGAGAGAGATGACAAGCAGGCAGAGAGGCAGGCAGAGAGAGAGGAGGAAGCAGGCTCCCTGCTGAGCAGAGAGCCCGATGCGGGGCTCGATCCCAGGACTCCGAGATCATGACCCGAGCTGAAGGTAGCGGCTTAACCCACTGAGCCACCCAGGTGCCCCAAATGTAAATTTTTTTTTAATATTTATTTGAGATCACAAGCAGGCAGAGAGAGATAGGAGGAAGCAGGCTCCCTGCTGAGCAGAGAGCCCAATGAGGCGCTTGATCCCAGGACCCTGAGATCATGACCTGAGCTGAAGGCAGAGGCGTAAACCACTGAGCCACCCAGGTGCCCCAATAACTGTAAATTTGAATTGGATTCAATCTGTAGACTCTTGTTACTCTCTTTAGTGTTGCTTGCCAGCATGGCCAGAGGGTGGGGGTGGAGAGGTGCCTTAATTATAATTAGCCTAACAGAGTAGTCAGATGTTTTCATTGCTTGCATTAGCATGTTAAGTAGTGGTAAACAATAATCCTTTCCTTTTCTGGAGGTTATTTATTTATTTTAGATTTTATTTATATGACAGACAGAGATGACAAGTAGGCAGAGAGGCAAGCAGAGAGAGAGGGGAGGAAGCAGGCTCCCCGCCAAGCAGAGAGCTGGATTCGGGGCTTGATCTCAGGACTCTGATATCATGACCTGAGCCAAAGGCAGAGGCTTAAACCATTGAGCCACCCAAGCGCTCCTGGAGGTTATTTATCAGGTCACCTTAATTATTCAGGACACAGGTAAGCCAGGAAAGAATACATTGATGATTTTATCTGTTGGTTGACTGAGCCATCCAACAAAAATTTGAATAACTGCCCTTTATAGCTTAGTGCTTGGGCTTTGCAGATAATAAGGCAAGCTGCTGCTTATGTAGAACTTAAATCCTGGTAGGAGCCAGATTGACACCTGTCATAAAGTTACAGTAGTACAGCTTAGTATATCATTGTGGTTTTAATCTCTGGCTCTGGAGTCAGCTGGACTTGGGGTCACAGCCTGTCTCTGCTTCCCATTAGTTATGACCTAAGGCAGGTTCTTTGGCCTCTGAGAGCCCCAGTTTCTTTATCAAATGGGAACAATAGTACCTAACAGAGCATTGTAAGGATTCAATAATGAAATGCATATTTCTTAAACACGTCTTTTATTTCAGCCGTTGTGCCAGGCACTGGTGACATAATAGAGAACAAGATAGGCAGACTCCCTGGTCTGATGGAGCTTGACTGTCTAGTGAGAGGGCCAGACAACAAATACTTAACATAAACTAGTGTGATTAGTGCTGTGAAGAGAAAGTATGGTAGAAGTGACATTTAAGCAGAGAACACATTATTGTTCGAAGGGGGAAATTCTAGGCACAGGGAACACCCAAGTGCAAAGACTCTTGGTGTTGGTGAGGTGGAGAGTGGCAGGAGAGGAGCTGGAGAAGTGACTGGGGATGAGGTCGTGTAGGATCTTCAAAAAGGTAGATTTTACTTCATGTGCCTTGTGAAACCCTTGGAAGATTTTGCATTAGGGAAGTCACAATGATTTAATGGGCTCATTTGGTTAGTGTGCAAAGACTAGATTGTTCAGAGGGAAGATTGGACATTGGGAGACCAGGATTCTGTTGAAGTAGTTAGGTTGATGGTTCCTTGGGTCATACTGAGATGGATAGGGCAATAAGAAGTCTTAAGTCCCTAGCATCAGGTAAAAATCTTAGTAAATGATGGCTATTGTTGTTTGTAAAAGGTGTGTTGAGGGCTTTGAGGGGTAATGGGAGAGGTGGGAGAATGAGAATGTAAAGGCAGCTGGGGCCAAATGGTGGAGGGCCGCGTACCCACAGAAAGATACTGGGGCTTTATCTTGTGAGAAAAAAGCTCTCTGGTTCTATGTGAGAATTTGAGGATCTTTTTATAAATCCCTGTGGCCAGGATTAAGATGATTCACAAGGGTAGCTAGGGATGCAGACCACTTTTTACGCAATGGGAATCTGTTCAAGGATTTTAAGGGTTTTTTCTTGATCATATTTGTGTGTTAGAATGATGTGTGATTAGCCAGTATAAAAACCACAAAGACCATGCTAAAATAAAATGCACGGACTTTCCTATTTGAGACTTCTGAGCAGTTTGCTTTTCTTAATTTAGGCCTGATTCTCATAGGCTTGGATATGTGGTTTCTTTGCCAAATGAATTTTATATTTAGTAAATCAGAAAGGGGGCATTACTAGTAAATACTAGAACTGCCTTTTTTATTTCCTTTGGAAAAAGCAAGAAGAGATAGCTTATAGGGAAAAGAAATCAGAATAGCTGCTTTTCAAAATAAAGGAATATCCGTCTATAACCCCATACTTTCATTTGTTCTACTGTTCTTTGATTTTAGAAGCTCTCCATAATTGCAGTTTATATTGTGAAATATGTTTACATTCACTGGGGACCAAAGAATTGCAGTCATAAGGTTGTATGGCATTGAGAATGTGAATTTATTTTTACATGTTTAGTTAAAGTGTTACTGGTGTTTTTTTCAAGGCACAGATTAAAATAGATTTTAAAAAAACCACATTTACTTTTTTGGTCCATAACTCTTCCGTTTGAACATTTTCAAGCCTTCAGAAAAGTGGAAAGAATAGTGTGTTAACCACCCATATACTTCATCTAGTTTTACCAGATGTTAGTACTTTGTCAAATTTGCTTTATCCCCCGGTTGCTGGGTTCATTTGCTCTAAATATTTGAGCTGCATTAAGTCCTGAATCTTTTTTTTTTTTTTTTTTAAGATTTTATTTATCTGTTATTTGAGAGAAAGAGAAAAAGAGATCAAGAGATGGGGGAGAGTCAGAGGGAGAAGCAGACTCTCTGCAGAGCAAGGAGCCCGATGTGGGACTTGATCCCAGAACTCCAGGATCATGACCTGAGCTGAAGGCAGTCCCTTGACCAACTGAGCCACCCAGGCATCCTGAATCTTTTAATTACTATTTCAAATATGGCTGATCTTTAGTTTCAATAATTATATATTCTGGGTGAACAGCACTGTATTAATATATATAATAATATTTATAGCTTCTAGCTCTACGGCATGATTTAATAATGGAATTTTTCATATTATGTTCTTCAGAACAACAGGATATGGATTTGGATATAGAATTTGATGTACACCTTGGAATAGCTCATACCCGTTGGGCAACACATGGAGAACCCAATCCTGTCAATAGCCATCCCCAGCGTTCTGATAAAAATAATGGTATGGACACATTCTACATGCTGTGGAATGATTGTAGAGGGGTCAATAATGGGAGAAGAATGAAGGCTTTTATGTTTTTGTTATTTTAATTTTTTAAAAATCTGGAATAAGACCTATTCACAAGTAGAGAATATGTAGAGCCGGATGTGTCTGTCGCCCAGCTTTAACATTATACACTATGTTATTTTTCACCATATCCCTCCACCCAGACGATTTTGGAAGCTCTCCATTTGTCTCCTTTTCCCTTGCAGATTATTGTGGTGTTTGTCTTGTAGACTTTCCTACAGTCTAGATCATGCTAATTGTATGCATCCCATGGTATCATGTACCGTGTTTCTCTGTCTCTTCTCTTTACTCTAATGGTATGGTATTGATTTATATCTGGAGGTACATGGTGTTTGGGCACTTTTCTTTTTGTATTATTAGTGGCCATAGATGATCATTGCCAATATTAATTTCTTTAGGGGTTTGTAAAATAGTGATAGTCAAATACTCTCATTGCTTTTTCATTTATCTCACATACATATCTAACTGCTTAGTTACCCAGACTTATAGATTATACATAGGAAAGTCAGGGTAAATGTTTGATTATTTTTTTTTAACTTTATTTACCATTTTCCAAAAATGAAGTGGTTCTAATGTTCTAAGATGAATGAATTTCTTTTATTATTGTAAACTCATGGATTTAAAATATTGCCTTTATATTCAGTTACTTAATCAAAAAAGATGAAAATTATCCTGCTGCATATGTATTTGATCTTGTAATACTTTTTTAATACCAATTTATCTGACATTTTAATATCTGGACCTCTCCTAAGTAAATTTCACTGTAAATCTGAATAAGTGGTTTTTCTTATTCTCTAACTTCAGTTCTTAAACTCATTTAATGTAAGTCAGGTAATTGTTTTAGTTCGAAAGTCTTTCACTTTAAACTTAGGAAATTTTTATGCATAAAAATGAATGAACAAAGAAGTGAGAGTAATAATTATGTAATTCAGCCTTCTTGTTTGCAAATGAAGACACAAGCCCAGGAAATTTGGCCCTTTCATATGGTGACATTAGCTTAGTAGTTTAGCCATAAATGAAGTTGATGTCTCTAAACCCCAACTTATTATATTTCCCCTCTAATATCCATGTCCCCAGCACTGTGTGCTTCCACTAAACTACATAAATGATGCTGCTGATCTACCCAAAGGTAATCTGATAATGAAAAATAGAAGATATTTGATTACACTTGGAATTATAGCATGTGACAAATTTTTTTGACTTGAGAAAAATCTGACAATACTGGCTATTTATAATGTTTACAAGACCTGTAATTTTTTGTCATCAATAATTTTTATCTCCTTTAGAATTTATTGTTATTCACAATGGAATTATCACCAACTACAAAGACTTGAAGAAGTTTTTGGTAAGTAAAGTAATCTCAAAAGACACCAGGCTTTGAGAAATTTCTAATGAAAGTAGCAAGGTGGTTTGTCGAAATGCACAACACCATCTAGGTATGATCAAATAATTCCTGAGATGGTTACAAGGGTATGTGGTTTACTGGACCCTTCTTTGTTCACAGTGAGATATTTTTGTTTCTTATGTGAGTAGGAAATAATTATTGGGTTTTATTATAAGTGACCCTTCAAAGCTCAGATAAAATTGGAATTTTTGGTGGGGGGACATCTTTTGCATTGTGAGAGACCTTGTTTATCATTTGTAAAAGATTCTGGGATATATAAGAAGAATTAGGACAGATTAAATGAAGTTTCTCTGCCCTAAATAGCCATGTACTATATAGTAATAGTCATGGGGATGACCCTCATGAGTTCCTCTTGGGGCTGTCCAATTGAAATTTCGGCCATGCTGGAAGCCTGTATCTTTGTGGTCCAACACCCGCATGTGGTCATTGAGCTGCTAGGACTGAGGAACTAAACTTGAAATTCTATTTCATTTTAACTGGTTTAAGTTTATTTTTGTTTTAATTAAAGTTTTTAAAGATCTTATTTTTATTTTTAAAGATTTTATTTTTAAGTCATCTCTACAGCCATTGTGGGGCTCAAACTTACAACCCTTAGAGCAAGAGTCATGTGCTCTACTAACTGAGCCAGTCATGTGCCCCCTAATCAGTTTAAATTTAAAGAGCCACATATATGGGGTGCCTGGGTGGCTCAGTGGGTTAAAGCCTCTGCCTTTGGCTCAGGTCCTGATCCCAGGGTCCTGATCCCAGGGTCCTGGGATCGAGCCCTGCATCGGGCTCTCTGCTCAGCAGTGAGCCTGCTTCCTCCTCTCTCTCCGCCTGCCTCTCTGCCTACTTGTGATCTGTCTGTCAAATAAATAAATATTAAAAAAAAAAAATCGTACATTTATTTATTTATTATTAAAAAAATTTTTTTTTTTAAGATTTTATTTATTTATTTGTCAGAGAGAGAGAGTGAGCACAGGCAGACAGAGTGGCAGACAGAGGCAGAGGGAGAAGCAGGCTCCCTGCTGAGCAAGGAGCCCGATGTGGGACTCAATCCCAGGATGCTGGGTTCGTGATCTGAGCTGAAGGCAGCCACCCAACCAACTGAGCCACCCAGGTGTCCCAAGTACATTGTACATTTAAAAAAAGCCACATATATGGGGTACCTGGGTGGCTCAGTCCATTAAGTGTCTGCTTTCCTCTCAGGTCATGATCCTGCGGTCCTGGGATTGAGCCCCACATTGGACTGCATGCTCAACGGGGAATCTGCTTCTCTTTACTCCCTGACCCCTCCCCACTCATGTTTTCTGTCTCTCTCTCTCAAATAAATAAATAAAATCTTAAAAAATTTTTAAAAAATAGCCACATACAGCTAATGACTGTTGTGATGGATAGTGTAATTTCATTATCCATGAAAGAATCATTATGTTCATTATGGAATTACTGTTTTGTGACTATTGCATATTACTTTAATTATTTAAAGTGGTTTTTTTTTTTTTTTTAAGATTTATTTATTTATTTGACAGACAGAGATCACAAGTAGGCAGAGAGGCAGACAGAGAGAGAGGAGGAAGCAGGCTCCCTGCTGAGCAGAGAGCCCGATGTGGGGCTCGATTCCAGGACCCTGGGATCATGACCTGAGCCGAAAGCAAAGGCTTTAACCCACTGAGCCACCCAGGCGCCCCTATTTAAAGTGTTCTTAATTTATATGTGGCATATATCTAGATTTATATAATTGTAAGTGTATATTCAAAATTATACAAAATACCTCACCATTTTGGGTTCACTGTGGTTAGATGGTGAGTTTAATTTTGAACAATGGGTAATGGGGTATGTATGGTGTTGAAAAAATACTAGAATTTGATTAGTGAAATTTTTGAGAAAAAAATTATATAGAAAGAATTATATAGATTACATAGAAAAATCATATAGAAAAGATATCATGACTATTTCCTTAAATGTGTTCATTTTTTTTTTTTCCATTTCTTATTTTAGGAAAGCAAAGGCTATGACTTTGAATCGGAAACAGACACAGAGACAATTGCCAAGCTTGTTAAGTACATGTATGACAATCGGGAAAGTCAAGACATCAGTTTTACTACCTTGGTGGAGAGAGTTATCCAACAATTGGTATTAAACCACTCTTTTAAAGATAATTATTGCCAGTGTTAATCATAACAAACTCTTAAGATAAGCAGAAACTATGTTAATTTCTTAAGTATTTTTGGCTTTTATTTCCTATATATATATATTAATACTCAGCTTAAATAATTTTGAAAGACTCTTTGACCACGTTTCTTCCCACACACTTAAAATTCTTCTTCTTTCACTGTAGTTCAGTGTCATGGGAATTAAAAATAATCCCAAATCTAAGAGTTTGTCCTATGTGTGTGCACACACACAAGCGCATACGTACCACCCAAACCTGTATACAATAGACACAGTCAGGGGTTCATTTACTTTCTTGCTTCCTACTCACTCAAGTATTCTTTTCAGTCAGTAACTTAGCACAAGGGTAGCTTCAGTAAAATGCACACTCTTTATTCTGGGATAATGTCTGCATGTCTCTGAGCCAGTATAGTCAACTTATTTTTCCTTATGGTACTTTGCCTTGGCCTCGTAACACTATAATTTTCCTGCCCCAGAAAACAAGGGCATTCTTTCTGATCCCATCCCAGTCGTCCTGGTTAAAGATTAAAGACACAGAAGATCCACAACAAGTCCAGATGTGTTGGGATTTCTGCCCCCATCCCCATTCATTACTCTAGTGTTCCCATTTAAAAGCCCTCTACTTCTTTCTAAAGGTCTAACCCTCACTTCCTCCCTCTACCCAAATCTCATGATGCCTGAAGCAAATGGAGGAATCAGGAAGATGGAGTAGAGGCCTATTCCTTCCCTTTACTCAAGGCAGAGTACTGTGCCTTTCTAGCCTTTTCTTGTTTCTATGCATTATATAACCCAGTTTGCATTCTAGGATGATCCTTTACCTTTCCTGCCTCCTGTTCCTCTTTTATTCACTCTTGATTTCCTTGCCCGGTCCCTGAGGAGGTTGGGTAGGGCTTGTTAATAATTGTGGTTGTGTATATTTTTATCTCCAGTATCAAGGTCAACAGGCATGGAAGTTAGCAGTGGTGTAAAATCACTGGACTGGAGTAGGGGTTTTGGATATTGGGCTTGTAGTCTTTTCTAATCCTCTGTTCCCTGCATTCTAATGCCTAGTATGGGATAGGATGTATCTATTTAGAAATATGTACAAAAGTGCTTTAAAATAGTCTTTTGTGGAGCTATTATCTATTGAGTCGATTTTAAGAGGGGCTTGGTGAAAAAGTGTATCTTGATACACCAAAGTTAAGGAATAAGTGTCTACCTAAATTTTACACTTGTTTATAACCTACTGCAAAAGGGCAGCATGTAAACAAAAAATTTCTGTGCTGAAGCCAATATGTTTTAGGAATTTCACATTTGAGAATTGATTATAATAAATATTGCTAATGCATTTTTCCCCCTCTTATAGGAAGGTGCTTTCGCACTGGTATTTAAAAGTGTTCATTTTCCTGGCCAAGCAGTTGGCACAAGGTACATACAAATTTAATAATGACTAATTACATGTATTTTGAAACATCTGAATTACAAGTGTGTTTTCTGTGCTTGATGATTACCCTTCACTGTAAGGACTTGCCCTATCTCAGAGACTCCATATGAATACGTTTTCATATGTCCTTTCTTATCTGTTTTTTTACCACTCTTCCATTTAACAGAATCCCTTAATAAAGCAAATATATTTTTGCATTTATGAACTGGCCTTTTGTCTGTAGTGGGATACTACGGTTACTTTGTGAATTTGGATATTGAGTATTCCTTAGTTTTAGGCCCCAAGCATTAGCTTTCTCCGTGTTTTTTGGAAGTATATATTCTGAGTGGATTCCGAGATAATAGTACCATCTCTACTTTTGTGACGATATGTAGGCCTGATCATGACATCCTTTTTAGACCAGTGGGAAACCCTAATATTTGGCAAGAAAGAGCTATTTTTAATAGGAAGGCAAGGTGACTAAGGAGAAAATGCTTAAACATTCATGTGTCAGAATTCCATGTATAATTGAAAGAAAGTTTCCATTTGACATTTTAAAAAGGAGAAAGACTTTTCTGTAATGGTCCAGAGAGTAAATATTTTAGCCTTTCTGGGCCATAAGGCCTCTGTAGCACCAAGGTTTGCTGCTGTAGTGGGAAAGCAGCTGTAGAAAATAGGGAAAAGAAAGAGCATGGCTGGATTCCAGTAAAACTCTTGTGTAACAAAAATAGACAGACCTGGCCTCAGGAGCATAGACTGCTCACCCTGTTACTATTTTATAAAAATTCTGTGTCTGTTACTGTTTTGTTATACCTAAAGCCAAGTTTAAAGGGGAAAAGTTAAATGTTATTTGATTAGTATTGGCTCATGAAAATTTGTATCTGTGCAATATTTATGAAAATGATGTAATTCTGCCTAATTTTGCACTAACAGACGAGGTAGCCCTCTTTTGATTGGTGTACGAAGTGAACATAAGCTCTCAACTGATCACATTCCAATACTCTACAGAACAGGTAAAAACTCTTGCTATGTCTTGCCAAGAGGAATAAATTTGAGTGCAGTAGATAAAAAGAATTGTGTTCATTAAATTGAAATAAATATCTCTTTGGTCAGATCCACACATATGTGTATATAGTTCTGTCTAGACGTGAAAAGGATTTGTTGTTGTGATTTCTCTGACGAGGAGAATTTTTTTCTGTTGTATATCCTTAGCTAGGACTCAGATTGGATCAAAATTCACACGGTGGGGATCACAGGGAGAAAGAGGTGGGAAATGCACTCTGCATGGATGGGGAGGAATCTTATCCTCTTTTGTTCATTCTTTACTAATTCTTTGTTCTTGGAGTGAATGAATGTGCTGGGCCTCTAAAAATGTGCTTTTTTATGGGGAAACATATTTTGACATTTTTCTAATTTGCAGAGTATATTTTGTCTGTCTGCTTTTGGCATTTAGAAAACTGCTTTTAATAATTTGTTTCTTTAGGGCGCCTGGGTGGCTCAGTGGGTTAAGCCGCTGCCTTCGGCTCAGGTCATGATCTCAGGGTCCTGGGATCGAGTCCCGCATCGGGCTCTCTGCTCAGCAGGGAGCCTGCTTCCTTCTCTCTCTCTCTCTCTCTCTGCCTACTTGTGATCTCTGTCTGTCAAATAAATAAATAAAATCTTTAAAAAAAAAAAAATAATTTGTTTCTTTGAAATTTAGATTTTAAGTTGTAAAGTTTTTTTAAAAAATTAAAATCATGTAAGATACAGTAATATAAGTAATATATTTAGATTGGGAAAGAGCATTGTATGCTAGGCTATTGTAGATTGAATTCAGTGGTAGTTATTTAATTTATTCTAACTTTTTGCTAAGTTATGTTTAAATGATCTTTATTTTATGCATGACATTTTACTTTTAGATTCACATTCACATCTTGATTGCCTTGTTTGAAATTGGAGTCTTTTTGTTTGTTTGAAGTTTATTTTTCTTTATAGGACTTTCAGCCATACAAATTCTGGATCATTTTATTGATATAATTAGACAGAAAACAAATGACATGCTCTTTTTATTTACTTATTATTAAAAGCTTTCCAAGTAAAAGATAGGGAGTGGTAAATTCAGAAAATTGGAACCCATATTATTAATGTATAAGTCTTGGTTTCTTGAAAAAAAATTAGCAAAGGACTCTGAACCTTTCATGTTTAGATAGTGGCTGCTTTAGCTCTTTTATCTAAAGTAGAAAGTTAGTTCCTTATGTAGCCTTCAGTCATGAAATGTTAGGATTTCTTCTTACTTCCTCTCTGGCCCTCTCTTTTCAGAAGAAAAACTGGTATAATCAGTGAGAGTAGAGAATTTTGGATCCAGGGTTCCAGATTTCTGTTAATAATCCAGCTCTTTTTATACCTTACTTTTATGTTACCTTATACATTTTCTTGGGCTGCTCGTATAAAAAAAGAATGGAAAAACATTGGCTAAGGTCTTAAGAAGTTAGAAGAAAAACTTAATATGAGGCATCTCTTTAAGATCATGAATTACATTTTAGTAACCTTTATTTCTGAAGCTCCTTGTAGGTAGATGATGTGTGGCTCAGCAAAGTTGAGTTTTTTATTTTTTTATTTTTTTAAAGATTTTATTTATTTATTTGACAGAGATCACAAGTAGGCAGAGAGGCAGGCAGAGAGAGAGAGGAGGAAGCAGGCTCCCCACTGAGCAGAGAGCCTCATGTGGGGCTCTATCCCAGGACCCTGAGATCATGACCTGCGCTGAAGGCAGAGGCTTTAACCCACTGAGCCATCCAGGTGCCCTGCAAAGTTGAGTTTAAAAAGTTTAGCCTCTTATTAAAGAGGCTGAATAAAGGGGGCTTTTAGATTTTTGCTATATTCTCCAGGTGTAACTACTGACAAAATAAGAGGGGATGGTAATGATTGTATTCTACTCAAATCAGATAAGAAAATCTATGTACGGCAAAACATTTTGTAGATTGCACGAGTCGTGTAGACATCAGGTGGTAATAATGTTCTTTTCATTTAAATAGGCAATGATATTAAATCCTTATAGATTTTATAATAAAATATACCTTGTTACTTGAAGAATAAATATCTGGAGAAGGAAGATAGTGAAACTTGACAACCAGTAGGGCATCGAATCACCTAAAGCTAGTTGTATTTATTTTGAAAATATTGGTCCTAGGTTATCCTTCTTTACATTTTTCAATTCACTTTTTTTTAACATCAGGAAAGTTCGCTGTTTTGATGTGCAGTTTCATGAGTTTTGTAAAGTGCAAATAGTTGTTCACCAGCCCAGTCAAAGTGCAGAACGATTCCATGCCCATGAAAGTTCCTTCCAGCTGGAGAGTTGTAGCCAGCCCTTGTTCCCTTGTCCCATACTCAGGCCTTGGCAAACACCAATCTGTTTTCTCTTCCTGTAGTGTAATTTCTCCTAGTATGTCATCTTATATGTATTTTTAAAACTGTGATACCTTTTTTGCTTTTAAATTTGGATGGAAAGATCTAAAGAGCTGTCTGGTTTTCATGTCTAAAACACATCATACTGGTACGATTGTGGAGAACTTTGGATGTATATTTCTAAGAATACTTACAAGCAAGTCTTTATAGACATGCATTAGAGGATAGATACAATATGAATTTTTGCAAGTATATTTATTGTGTCCTCTGGCTATTGTGTCCATAGTCACAAGGTCTGTAAATGTCCTGATCTCAGAAAAAGGTGCTTTTTTTGGTCTCTGTGTTATATATTCTTCAAGTAATGGGTTCCTCCCCCTCATATTTGGCTAATTTGTCAAACTTCACTTTGCTTTCCACCTTTGACTTTTGTTGTGAGTGAGCCAAAAGGAAAAAAATTCTTCATTCATGACTTGACGAATTAAGTAGAGATGTCAGAATTCTAAAGTTCTAGGATTAAAAGGATATTATTGCAGAAGGACCGTATTTTATCCTAACTTAAATGTAAGAAAACCCAATTTTAAGAAAGAAGAGGTTCTAGGTTTATGGTATTTCCAATCTTTAGCAGTAGGGACCACATATAGTGTATGATAGAGAGTTCTAAGTATCTTTGTTCTGTTTTGAAATAAGAGTCAGTATAAACTACAACTTGACTTGTTGTGCTGACTTACTGGTAAAATCTAGAGAAGTTTTGTTATAATAAAAATTAATATGCCATCAGTCTTTTATTCATTGCACAATTTTGATTTTTTAATGTAATTTCTGTAACTTTAGTTACATAAACTTATATGTATTCTATCAAGTTTTGTGCAAAGTTAAAATTAGTTGATACATACTGTTGATTAAAAAAAGTTAGTGATATTTGTGAATTATTTGCCTATTACCTGGAAGAGAAATATTCCGTTTTAAAAATGTGTAATGTAGCACTCTCATCCGCCACGCTGTCTTTGATAGTTGCTGTTTCACTCTACACCTGTGTCTGTTGTTCTTGTTGGCTTATTGCATGGAAATAAGGTGATCTACCTAGCATCTCAGAGTTGCTGAAATTATTTTGTGTTGCTATGGTTTTTTGTTGATTTTATAGAAAGCTATGTCTGTTTATGCACTGGCCATGGTTTCCTATATGATTGCTAATTTGTGTTAACTCTGTGCTCTAGGGAAGGACAAAAAGGGAAGCTGCAATCTCTCTCGTGTGGACAGCACAACTTGCCTTTTCCCTGTGGAAGAAAAAGCAGTGGAATATTACTTTGCTTCTGATGCGAGGTGAGCTTCCTTCGTTGGTTCAGAGAACTTCAGTAAAACTTCTCATGTTACTGAAACCAAAAGTCATTTTATGCATATCTAGTCATCCTGTGTGGGAGAATTTTGTTAATTAGAGAAAAATGTAGGTGTCCTTTTAAACGGAGATGGGGTTCTAAGAATATTTTTCCTCTCAATTCAAAGCACGTAGGTCAGTTTACCAAGAAAAGAGAACAGTCCTTGAGACTCGTTTCTGCATATTTACTCTGAGCTCTTTTATTATTTTTCCTCTTTTTTCTGGAGACTTACCCAGGTTTTATAGGGAGGATAGATTTTAGACTGGAGAACAGAATGGCTTAGTGTCCCAGCAATTACAGTATGCTTGCTAAACCATTATAGTTTTAGTCCAATAAGGACACTTGCCTTTTTTAATTCGGAAGTAGTTTGCCACATAATCACTTTTATAAAAGAAATAGTACTAGACTAAGACATTTAGAGTGAGAAGTACTGTGGGATGGTGAGATGCATTTAGAAGTGGAATATCAACAGTGGGGAGGATCAAATGGATCGCTCAGGTTGCCAGCAAGCACTTGAGTCATTCGTTGTGCTTGAAAGTAAGGGGGTCTGAAGATGAGAAAGAGTCGTAGTTTAAGACTGCTGGGATTGCATCATCTCAGTGGGTAAATTAGTTTTGACTGTTTCCTAACCTTTGCCGGAGTATACTCAGTGCTAGGATGCATCATTGTCATTAAGTAGGTTTGTTACAGAATTGACAGTTATGGCTTTAATAAACTGGAAATTGCAGAAGCTTATCATCCTTTTGTCATTGACTGATAGGTTCATATTGAACACTCTGAGCAAATCCATGTCCTAGGCTTAGGAGACAGTTGTGAGTAAAAATAAAAATACACTTGTCTGAGGAGTGCCTGACTGGCTCAGTCAGTGGAGCCTGTGACTCTTGATCTCAGGGTTGTGAGTTTGAATGTGAGCTTGGGGTTGTGAGTTCGAGTCCCACGTTGGGGGTGGAGATTACTCCAAAAAAATTTTTTTTAGGGGCGCTTGGGTGGCTCAGTGGGTTAAGCCGCTGCCTTCGGCTCAGGTCATGATCTCAGGGTCCTGGGATCGAGTCCCGCATCGGGCTCTCTGCTCAGCAGGGAGCCTGCTTCCCTCTCTCTCTCTCTCTCTGCCTGCCTCTCCGTCTACTTGTGATCTCTCTCTGTCAAATAAATAAATAAAATCTTTAAAAAAAAATTTTTTTTTAAAGAAAAAGTTATCTGTGTGTGTGTGTGTGTGTGTGTGTGTGTGTGTGTATGTATCAACTTATCCTTGAGGAGCTTTTCCTTAATGGAGAAGACAAATTTTAATCAATCCTACAAGTATAGAATTCCAGCTCTGACAAAAATGCCTGTAACAGGGTGACTCACTCTCCTGTGGGTGAATTTCTTTAAGGGAGTGACACTTGAGAGATAAGGAGATGCTGGGAGTTAGTTAGGTGAAGAGGTAGAGGAAAGAACATTTCATTTACTGCAGATTGATCAGTCTGTAAGAGCGTGGGATGGGTATGAGTATGGCTGGAATAGAGGAAGTGGGAGATGAGGCTAGAGCAGGAGGTAGGGTCATGGTAAGGTGTTTTTGTTGTTTTCTGAAAAGCCAAAGGAAAGCCATCAAGTGGTTTGTTGGGTGAGAGAGAAATCTTGGTTTGAGTTACCTTTTGATACTCATTTTGGCAGAGATGGAGAATGGATGGAGGGAGGGAAGGAATGTGGTTGGATAAGTTAGCAGGCTGCTGCCATAGTTCATCCAAGATCTGATGGTAGCTTGAACTGGCTTGTGGTGGTGGACATAGAGAGAGGCTTTGAAAAATATTTAGGAGTACAGAATGGAAGGATTTGGAGATAGAATGAGAAGGAAATAGCCATGCTTTCTGATTTGATCAAATCTAATTTGGTTTAGCGTGTTGCACAGAGGTCCTTTCGTTCATTGTCCCTAGTAGGGGACACTGCCCTGTAGGGAATGGCTTGGGTAACCAGAAAGTTATCAAAGATACTGCACAATGATAAGTTTATATTTTTTATTTTATATATTTTTAAAAGATTTATTTATTTGAGAAAGAGAGATAGGAGGGACAGAGAGGGAGGGGAAGAGAGAATTTCAAGCAGACTCCTCACTGAGCATGGAGCCTAACATGGGGCTTGATCCATGACCCTGAGATCATGACCTGAGCTAAAATCAAGAGTCAGATGCTCAACTGACTGAGCCACCTAGGTGCCCCAAGTTTGTATTTAAACTTGGTTTGTGTGTTCTAATGGTAGTTTTATTTGTAGTAATCATCCTTGATTATTCATTGTAATATCTCCTTGAACATTTTTATAGTGCTGTAATAGAACATACCAATCGTGTCATCTTCCTTGAAGACGATGATGTTGCGGCGGTGGTAGATGGCCGTCTTTCTATCCATCGAATTAAACGGACTGCAGGAGATCATCCTGGACGAGCTGTGCAGACCCTCCAGATGGAACTGCAACAGATCATGAAGGGTGAAAGTTTTTGTCATGTTGTAGCTTGGTGTTCTTAATGGAAAGGACACATTCTGCTTCCTGTGGTTGTGTAGGAATCTGATGATAGTGCTGACTGAAATCTTCCAGACAATTAGTGAGGGGATAATCCCAGGAAAGGGGATGATTCTTTGGAAAAATTACCTGCTGCTCTTAAAGTAGTTATTCTTCAAACTAATTCATGGTTTGTTGTTTCTTACATTAAAAAAGAGGCTGATTGTCTAAATAGTTCTTGATATTTTTAAGATACTTTTGTTCTGTTCTTTATTCCTCTCCCGAGAGGATATATATGTATAGAATATATAAATAAATGTGGATAGTAGACCTTACCTCATTAAGATTGTTTTGAGGATGAAGAGAGCTAATTTATGTAGAGCCTTCAGAACAGTACCTGACACACTTAGGCCTACTATAATGTTTGCTCCTGTGAACTGTTAAGATGATTTTTCTTAAAAATGACTTTTCTTTTCCTTTCTCATGGGGTCACGGTGGGCTAAAAGCTAACATTTATTCCTAACTGCTACATGTTAGGTCTCCTCTACACTAACGCACAATAGTGCTGTGAAATAGTTGCTGTTCTTATTTTATGAATGAGGGAATTTCCCCAGAGCCATTTAGGTGTTCAAGGATAGAACCATCATTTGAAACAAATCTGACTCTAAAACTTAAGTCTGTCCCCCTCCTCTGTTTTGTTCTATCTGCGTGTTTTAGGTGTGAAGTTAATAAAGTGAGTTTTCCTCCTTAACGTATTTTTCTTCACACAGGGCAAAATGTCCTATGTGAATATTGTACTCTACTGCCTTCCTGAGATTATGTTACAAAAGGTAGACTTCAGTTGGTACAAATTTTTTAATGATACAATTTGTTACTTTAGGCAACTTCAGTTCATTCATGCAGAAAGAAATTTTTGAGCAGCCTGAGTCCGTTGTGAACACGATGCGAGGAAGAGTCAACTTTGATGACTATACTGGTAATGAACTACAGATGATTATTTTGGAGCCTCCTGTGGGGGTTGGCACTGGCAGGGCCTGAAAACTCCTTGTCCTTTATAGCCTGACAGAAAGCTGTGGCTGCCGGCCATCAACAGCGCCCAGTTGTCTGTCACCACCCCCCCCCCCCCGCCCCATATGAGAATCCAGTGACGTGAGGTGCGCCTAGAATTGTCAAGATGCCAGAGGCATAGAGCAGGAGGTAGATCAGTGGTTACCAGGGACAGGGAGAGTGTTTCAGTTTGAGAAGATGAGAAAGTTCTGGGGATGGATGATAGCAATGGTTGCCCAACAGTGTGAACGGGCTTAATGCCGTGGAGCTGTACTGTACACTTAACGATGGTTAATGTTAAATTGATGTACATCTATTTTACTGCAATAAGAAAGGGGAGGTAATAACTAATGGTTGTCAGAGGTCGAGGGGATAGGGATAAAGAGTGACGCTAATGACTGTGGGATTTGGGACCGGTGATGAAAGGTTCCAAAATCAGGTGGTGCTGATGGTTGTACAGCTCTCAATATACCAAAAACCACTGACTGTGGACTTTAAAAGGTTGAATTTATGGTACGTGACGTATCTTAATAAGGTAGTTGTAAAAAATGTAAAAACTGGCTAGAAAGTCACATTTGAAAATTGTCAGTATTAGCATGATTTTCCTGGAGTGGGGCAGGGATGTCCTCCAGTGTACCATTAAAAACATTTAACCTCTTTTCACTTCAGAAAACCTTTTGGGGCACTTGCTGTGTAGCAGGGACTCTTCTGGGCACTGTAAATTCCAAGAGGAGTGAGACCTGGTCTCTCTATTGGGAAGCTTGCATGTATCTGCTCAGCCTGGATTTTCTCTCTCAGTTTCTAAGTGAGTGAAGGTGTGAACTTCCAGGTGTTTGCTTAATCCCTTCTGGGATAACATATACCTTCCTGCCTACCTAGGATGAGCTGAGAGGGCAGCCCTGGTTGTCTTTCTGGAAGTTCTGCCTGGACCCTGTGTCACAGAAACTTGGGCACCTGCAGAGATGAGTTTGAGATTGATGTTCTGGGGTCCTAAGTTGTCTCTAACCTCTTTATTGCAAACTTCCATTTTGGGAACATGGCTCATTCATCGGGACTAGTTTAATAAATAGTGTAGCAAACAAACTTTGGGCTAAACTTCTCAGCATTAATTCATTTTTGACAAATAATTATTAGGGTGTAAAACTCTCATCCTGAATCTGTGTGTCATATATGCAGTGTTAAGTGTCTTCTTCCTTATGCCAGCCATGCCCTGGTAATGATTTCCAGAGATGTCCAGAGAATGATTTCTCTGAGTAAATGCTGTCTCTGTGTCTTTTTCTTTTTTGAGCAGCATCACACTTTCTCAACAGGAGAGATCTGTTGAAGCTGAATTATAAATAGAACATCTTGTGTTCAGAACGTCATGTTGAACATAGCAGGGACTATAGGGAAGTTATTTCTGATATGGCCTTTTTGAGGTTCTTATAAATCTAGAAGGGGGCAAATATATAAGTACTTAAAGGTAAAATTAGATAAATGACACTAGAGACATAGTTTAGTGTTGAGATGTTTAAAGTTCACTGTTGAACTTGGAGTAGACAATAAATCTGTCTGTGGGCAGGGGCTTTGGGGCCAGGGAAGGCTTCACAAAGCAGGCAGACATGAGTTTCAAGGATTTGGAAGATGACACAGGAGCACTGCAGTTGGAGAAAAGAGTGTTAGCTAAGGGGGGAGATAGTGGAAGACCATGGGCAAGCTATTGGTGTGGTCCAGTTTGCCACATCTACTACCTGAAGAGAAGTAAGGAGCAGTACGTCTGGGAAAGAAGATGGGAGGAGCTGCCAAAGGGGTTCTTGAATGCTCTACTGTCAGGGGAGGGTGTGGGGGGACCTCCTTGTGTAGAAAGTACAGAACTGTTAGGAGGCTTAGGAGCCAAGGCGATCTGAACTTCACTGGAGTGAACTGGGTGCTAGTCTGAGCAGTGTGCCCTGGAGGGCTGAGAGGCTGAGGTGCAGTTGCCACTTAGGATGTTGTCCTGTCTAGGCTAAGGCGATGGGGAAGGGAAGGAGAGAAGTAGGAGCTGCGTTTGCGGGTGTGGGGAGAGGGGCTTGTTGAAGGGGGTTGAGCTGGAAAAACTGGGAGAGTAGCAGTAAAGACCACCTATGGTAGTCTTGGAAGAAAAATCAGGAAAAAGATTTATTTCACAAGGGAAGACAGAGAAACTTTCAGAAGTTCATGATTTTAAAAAGGACTTTTATCAATGTTATCTTCCTCATAAAAGTTCTTTTTTTTTTTTTTTAAGATTTTATTTATTTGACAGAGAGTGAGCACAAGTAGGCAGAGGGAGAGAGAGGGAGAAGCAGGCTCCCCACTGAGCAGGGAGCCTGATGTGAGGCTCGATCCCAGGACCCTGGGATCATGACTTGAGCCGAAGGCAGAGGCTTTAACCCACTGAGCCACCCAGGCGCCCCTTTAATTTAGTTTTCAAAACCGTATATAATTCTTTAAAATGGTAATGTTTCCCGTATTGGCAGTGGACACTCACGAAAAGTGATTACCTATTTCCTGTGGTCCTTTCCTCAATAATTATATTCACAAACTTTTATTTCAGTGAATTTGGGCGGTTTGAAAGATCACATTAAGGAGATCCAGAGGTGTCGGCGTTTGATTCTTATTGCCTGTGGGACGAGTTACCATGCTGGTGTAGCAGTAAGTGTCTTCTTGAGATTTTAACTGTTTGAGGTTGGATATCAGAGTGTGTCTATGACACACCATGTAAAAATTATGCTTTGTTAAAACACGATGTTACCTTTTTATGTTGTTAAGACAAAAATCAGGAAGGTGGGGGACAGAAATGTTAATAGTAGCTGCTTGGCTTATTTATCAGTGGGAAATTTGCTTTAGAAAGACTCTTAGATATATAGGTGGCCCACCTGCGGTGTCTTCATGGAAGGCAAAGAGTGGGAAGATTTTTCTGTAGGAGCAGTCCTTAGGTTTTGCTTCTCATTATTTTCTTGGCTCAGACAGATGGCTCGTAGCATGTGTGAACCTCAACAGGATTTTACTTGGTAGGCGCATTTCTGCAGACGAAGGAAGTCTGCTTCTTGTCAGACTTCGTTCTTTATTTTTTAGGAAGCTAAATTAAAACAAATTTTAGTTAAATTTCTTCTAGTTTTATTGAGAAATCATCGACATACATCATTGTATAAGTTTAAGACCTATGGCATGATGATTCAAGTTAGATATATTGTGAAATCGTGGCCACAGTAGGTTCGGTTAACATCGATCTTCTCATAGAGGTACAATAAAAACAAAAGAATAAAGGAAAGAAATTTTCCTGTGTGATGAGAATTCTTAAGATTTACTGTCTTAACACCTTTCCTGTATATCCTACTGCAGTGTTCGCTGTAGTCATCATGTCATACATTATATCCCTAGTGCTTGTTTATCTTGTAACTGGAAGTTTGTACCTTTACTACCTTCCTCCAGTCCCCTCTCCCCCACCCCTACCTCTGGTAAACAAAGTCTAATCCCTTTTTCTATGAGTTTGTTTTGTATTATTTTTTAGATTCCACATATAAGTGAATCATACAGTATTTGTTTTTGTCTGTGATACTTATTTCACTTAGTATAATGCCCTCAAGATTCATCCGTGTTGTCACAGATGGTGGGATTTTCTCATTTTTCATGGCTGAATAATATTATTCTCTGTGTGTGTGTGTGTGTTTGTGTGTTTGTGTGTGTTTGTGTGTATATGTGTGTGTGTGTGTATGTGTGTGTGTGTATGCACCATGACTTTATCCATTCAGCAATTGATGGACACGTAGGTTGTTTCTGTGTCTTGGCTTTTGTGAATAATGTTGCTGTGGACCTGAGGATGCAGATATCTTTTCAAGTTAGTGTTCTCTTTAGCTTTGAATATATTCCCAGAAAGGAATTGCCAGATCATATGGTAGTTCTATTTTTAATTTTTTGAGGATCTACCGTCATATTTTTGATGACGGCTGCACCAGTTTACATTCCCACCAACAGTACACAAGGGTTCCCTTTTCTCCACATTTACACCAGCATTTGTTTTCTCTTGTCTTTTGGATAATGGTTGTGCTAACAGACATAAGGAGATACCGCATCGTGGTTTTAATTTGCCTTTCCCTAATGACTAGTAATGTTGAGCATTTTTTCATGTACCTGTTGGCCATTTGTGAATTTTCTTTGTTTCTTTCTTTCTTTTTTGAAGATTTTTATGTATTTAACACAGAGATCACCAGTAGGCAGAGAGGCAGGCAGAGAGAGAAGAGGGAGCAGTCTCCCTGCTGAGCAGAGAGCCTGATATGGGACTCGATTCCAGGACCCTGAGACCGTGACCTGAGCCGA
Organism: Mustela lutreola; assembly: GCF_030435805.1. Lineage (NCBI taxonomy): Eukaryota > Metazoa > Chordata > Mammalia > Carnivora > Mustelidae > Mustela > Mustela lutreola. The sequence continues at coordinate 91,940,822 of NC_081298.1, read as the reverse complement.
AGGCAGAGGCTTACCCTCTGAGCCACCCAGGCACCCTTGTATATTTTCTTTGGGGAAATGTATATGCAGGTCATTTGCCCCCCCCCCTTTTTTTTTAAGATTTTATTTATTTATTTGACAGAAGGAGATCACAAGTAGGCAGAGAGGCAGGCAGGGAGAGAGAGAGGAGGAAGCAGGCTTCCTGCTAAGCAGAGTGCCCGATGCGGGGCTCGAACCCAGGACCCTGGGGTCATGACCTGAGCCAAAAGCAAAGGCTTTAATCCACTGAGCCACCCAGGTGCCCCCATTTGCTCATTTTTAAGTTGGGTTGTTTTCTTTTTTTCACTTGAGTTCTCTATATGTTTCGGATATTAGTCCTTTACTAGATACTTGGTTTGCAAATATTTTTTTCCTGTTCTGTAGTGTGACTTTTCACTTTGTTGATAGTTTTCTTTGTGATTTGATGTAATCCCACTTTTTAATTTTTTATTTCGTTGCTTGAACTTTAGGTGTCATAGCCACGAAATCATCACCAAGACCCATGTCAAGAAACTTTGTTCCTGTGTTTTTTTCTAGGAAGTCCTTGGTTCCAGGCCTTTCATTTAAGTGTTTAATCTATTTCAAATTAATTTTTGGGAAGATGAAATTCTGTATCAAAGATATGTGTTGGTTGTCAGTGCCAAAGCATAGGAGTGTAATAGTCTTAGTCCAATAAATGAGATCCAGATGTAGTTTTCTTATAACTTCACCATTTATAATGCTGTTGGTGTCAACTTCTGTAAGTACAGAAGACCCTTACACATTCAGTTTCTACTTTGAGAGTTTATGACATACTGATTTGGGGGCAAAAATATCTATGATCTGTACCTGTGGGAGCCAGTCATATAAGTAGTGATGGAAATGGGGTAGTTGTCCAGCCCTTGCATCTCAGTCCTCTCAGTTCACTCCTCAGGTCACCTGGTCTAAAAAGGAAAGTCTAGAAGTCAGTATTGAAGGGAAGTATTGAAGGGAAGAGTTCTAGAAAGTGGTTGTTTCAAACGTGGGGGGAAAAGAGAATGACTTGAAGACATGAGTGTGAATGAGAGGATTGGCCAGTTCCCTGGTGGCTTTAGATCTGTTGTTACTGAGAGACCCCTCTATTCAGAAATAAAAAATTTGATTAAATGTTTCATCTAATGCTAAACCTGAATTTTAGGGCAGAAAATATATGCTATATTAGAATTCTCTAATTAGGAAATTTGAGAAAATGTTAAGGTTTGTTTTGTTTTGTGTTTCGGTAGATGCTGAGACTACTTTGGTTAACAAACGTGAGAAGGCCCTTTGGAGTTTATCATACAAAATCATGTTGTTAATTCTATCTAGTTTTTGTTTTTTTTTTTGGTTTTTTTTGGTGGAGCCCAAAGTGAATGACACATATGCATAAATGCTTTTTTAGTGTATAATATATATCCTGAACAATAACAATCAACTGAACTCATTCTAACTAAGTTCGCTTTTCAAAGTGTTACTTGTCTCTGGGTTCTTACAGTGACATAGAATAGAATTTATGACAGTGTATTAATCTCTTCCAGTGTAAATATGTCATGCTGTGTATTTATAAAGAGTTACTTCCACTGAAAGAAAAAGACATTTATTAGCACAGATAAACCTTGAGATTACTTACGCAAGGTATGTTTTAAAATATCTGTTAAGTTGCTAGATTTGTATCTTTCTCTTTTTATTTTGAAGAATATAATTCCAGTGGAACATTTATATCATAAATGAGGCAGTAAAGTTTGATTTTTGTTTGTCTGAGGGAAAATGTCCAGCATTTTAGGGTCAGTAACATAAAATTAATAAGTAAAATATAGCACTTGAAAAGATTTGTTAAAAAATAAGATTTTATCTTTGAAGACTTTCTGTAAGTGGTGTTATAATATTGTTCCAAAGTGCCAAACCAGAGTTACAGAATAAAACCATTTAGTTCACTTTTGTGGATGGAAAAGTTAAAGGGATATGAAGTAAGGAAACCTATTACAGTTCTTCACTCCTGTGAAGGAGGAATGCAGTGATGGGGCAAGAGGGTGGGGCCCCTTTGCCTAGAGTAGCAGGTGGTCTCCACAAGTAAATGTGTGCACCTACCTGTAGGGCCTCAAATTTTTGCTTCCTCAAGGTTTACATTTTTCTATTGTCTTGGAAGTTTTCCGATGTTTAGAGTAAAAGGAATTGGATTAGAATGGAAATAAGTAAAAAAAATGCTAAGATGCTGTTGGCTTAGCATCTACTTCCCTCTCCATACTACAGATTTTGGAAATTGTGAGCTTGAGCTTTCTTAAACAGGAGTTCTAAAATGTATTGACTTTTCTTTGGGGAACGTTACAACTTTATGAATACATGGTATTTTTGAAGTGCTTAATTTTTCACAAGGGGTTTATGTGTCTTTGGTTCTCTCTGAAATCTCTCAGTGACTTGGTGTTATATGAATTGCCATTTCAAGATTAGGAATTGGGAAGTTAGAGATAAAAGACAAGCTAACTCAACAGTGCTTTTTCTACTTCTCAAAACATTGTATTTGTGTGGGTGTATTTGCTTTTACGAATACATGCATTGATAACTAAAGAATCTTGTACTAGGATGTTAACAGCACTTGTATCCTGGCTGGGGGGATTTTGATTATTTTTTATGCTTTAATGAGTATTGTTTGTATTTTTTAATAATGCATGTCTATCATTTTTATAGTCAAAAAAGTGAAAAGTGTACATTAACTCCAAGGAAGTTCAGTGAGAAAGAGTATTTGAAGTAGGGTTAGACAACCGAATCGTCTTTTCTCTGCAGACACGTCAAGTTCTTGAAGAGCTGACTGAGTTGCCTGTCATGGTGGAACTTGCCAGTGATTTCCTGGATAGAAACACTCCAGTTTTTCGAGATGATGTTTGCTTTTTCATTAGTCAGTCAGGTATGCTAATTTTAAAGACTTGAAGGAAAGGAAAGTCATTCACTCTAATAATTATAGCATATCTTGGCAAAAGCTGATATTAAAAGATAAACAGGTATTGCAGATGACCTGACAAATATAGATATATATTAATATTATGTAATTCTCTATGAGTTAGTAAAATTAACACATTTTACACTCAAGGAGCTGAATTTTCAAAGATCAGAAAAGGCGATCATAATAAGTAGGAACTTACTATTTAAAGTTTTACAAATCTATTGTTTTAATTAATTATTTATTTATTTAAAGATTTTATTTACTTTTATTTATTTGACAGAGAGACACAGTGAGAAAGAGAATATAAGTAGGGGAAGTGGGAGAGGGAGAAGCTGGCTTCCCACCAAGCAGGGAGCCTGATGTGGGGCTTGATCCCAGGACCCTGGGATCATGACCTGAGCTGAAGGCAGATGCTTAATGACTGAGCCACCCAGGCACCCCACAAATTCATTATTTTAAAGTGCATGTTATATATATATATATATATATATATATATATTTTTTTTTTTTTTTAAAGATTGTTGTAGAGAGTGAGTATGTTTGCAAGCTGGGGTGGGGGTGGGGTGGGATGGAGTGGGGAGAGAGAATCTCAGGCAGACTCCCTGCTGAGCATGGAGTAGAGCCTGATGTGGGGCTCGATCTCAGGACTGTGAGATCATAACCTGAGCTGAAATCAAGAGTCAGACGCTCGACTGATGGAGCCACCCAGGCACCCCTGGTGCATGTTTTAAAAAATTTTACTTAAATGATACTGTTGAAAGTGTAGTCGTTTTTTTGTTTTTTCATCTAAGAAACAGTGTCTGCTGACTGCTCTGGTGTTACTTTTGTCTTCCTTCTTACATAGGTGAGACAGCAGACACCCTCATGGGTCTTCGGTATTGTAAGGAGAGAGGAGCTTTAACTGTGGGGATCACGAACACCGTGGGCAGTTCCATATCAAGGGAGACAGACTGTGGCGTTCACATTAATGCTGGGCCCGAGATTGGTGTGGCCAGTACGAAGGTAAGTTCTTGACTTAGTTCTCTTAATTTTGTCATCATAGTGGGGGTGGAACACACTAATCCATACCTTATAGTTCTTTTGTTAGCACTTACAGAGCTCATATAGTTTACTAATCATAAGAGTCCATAATAGATAAAATACTCCCAAGGCTAAAAGGGACAAGCGTATTTAAGTTCCATGCCGGCTGTTTCCATTCATCGCTTATGTTCCTCCTGTCAGTGCAGCAGGGTACATGGTAAGTCTGATGTCCTCTTCTTTTAGTAAGTGTAGTAGGGAATTAGAAAAATAACAGATTAGGAGCATGCAGCTTAATTCTAATAATTTTTGACAATTTACATATTCATAGCTTCTAATAAATAGCCAAAATACACATATTACCTGTGGAAGTTTGTAAGGAGGTATACACTTTTTGATACAAAATTTGCCAGTTTGGGGGTGTCTGGGTGGCTCAGTGGGTTGAGCCTCTGCCTTCAGCTCAGGTCATGATCTCACAGTCCTGGGATCGAGCCTTGCATAGGCTCTCTGCTCAGCAGGCACCCTGCTTCCCCCTCCTCTGTGCCTGCCTCTCTGCCCACTTGTGATCACTGTCAAATAAATAAATAAAATCTTTTAAAAATTTTAACAATTTAAAACAATTAAAATGAGTATTATATGACAATATCTGTTTCTATTTGGATACTATATCTGTGGAGACTTAGGACTTAAAACACCTTTTTTTTTTTAAGGCCTATTGAGACTACTTTGCTCTTTGAAATTGGAATATACATAAATTTAGTATCAGTAATAAAAATAGGAATCTTAAAATACAAAAGATGTTCTCTCTCCACAATTGTATTACTCTTTATGATTTCAACATTTCTGTTTTTCTGCTTAAGCATAATATTTCCTACTGATTGTCTAATAAGATGCTTAGGTATTGGTGGATTTGATTCTAATTAAGGGAGTGTGGAAGATGATGTTAACACGTACAGAACCACATTTGAATTTTTTCCTCTTAAAGAACCTCAGATTTTTTTTTTTTTTTCTGGAAAATTTGTGATTCTTCTGTAAAAACCCTGAGTGAGGTATTTTGTTTCATGGTTACTTTGATGTTGCTAACACTATAATTTACAGAAAGCTGAAACCTGAATTTTCTCCATGTGGTAATTAAAACATGTAAGATGTTTGTGCTTGGGTTTCCATTCTGTGCCTGAATAAATATCCAGCTGCCCTCAGGAGCAGCTTATGGATTTTTGGAACAGTATCCATACAGACAGCTTTGATCAGGGATTGGAATTCCAAAGCTCCTTTATTCACAACACATGGTGAAACAAGGGCTTCACCGTGGTATATGTGAGATCTGGGGTCATAGCACTGAATGGGTGCTCTTGACTTAACTTTTCAAAAAAAATCTTTCTTGAACGGTGAACTGCCTGGGGAAGTTCAGTTTTTTAAATTTCTAATTCTCTTGTTCACAAAAACTTCAATTTTTTCAACATTTTATTTTTAATATTTGACTTATTAGAGAGAGCACAAGTGGGGGTGGAGGGGCAGAGGGAGAGGGAGAAGCAGGCTCCCCACAGAGTAGGGAGTGTGAATGAGGGCTTGATCCCAGGACCCTGAGCCGAAGGCAGACACTTAACCAACTGAACCACCCAGCTGCCCTTTCTTAACATTTTATTATCATCGTTTTCAAACACACAGTGAAGTTAAAGGAATTTTATATTAACACCCATATGCCCATCACTTAGATTCTATCATTAACATTTGTTTCAGCTCTATTGAGGTATACGTTTCACCACCATAACATTCACCAATTTTTGGTATATAGTTTTAGTAAATTTGGCTGTGTAACTGTCATCACAGTCCTGTTTTAGAAGACGAATTCACTTAAAAAATGTTCCTTTGTGCTCTTTTACAATCAGCCCCCCGCCCCTGCCTCTCAGCCTCAGCCTGAGGCAGCTACAGTTGCTTTCTCTTGCTGTACTATGTCATCTTCCAGAAATTTCTTATAAATGGGATTGTATAATACATGTCTTTTGTGTCTGGCTCCTTCTCTTTAACAACATAGTGAAAAAGGGTTTCACCGTTGATGTTTTTGAGACTTTTTTATGGTGTTATTTCTAGCAGTAGTTCTCTTTTTTGCAGGTCTTTTTTTTTTTTTTTTTAATCTTTTTATTTTGAAGTATCTTTAGGGTTTATAGGAAGTTGTAAAGATAGTAGAGAAGTCCATGTACTTCTCACTCAGTTTCCCCCAATGGTTATACCTTGTATCAGAAAAAAAGCGTCTTTTCATAGTATATATTTTAATTAACGTCTTTAAAAAAATGGTTTCCTTAAAAATTTTAGTAAGTATGATAGTCTTTAATCTTTCTTGGACTTTAAAGTAATTTTGTTTTCTTCAATGCCTTAGACATTCCGGACTTAGAGTTACAAAAGTTTTGCAGTGTTTAGTCGTAGAGCATTTCTGAATGGTAAATAGAAGTTTTTATGTTAGGAGGTGATCAAAGAAGTTCATCATTGGTCCTCATCCCTGGCCCTGTGATGGACCTAGCCCAAGAATTCTATAATCTTGATTATAAATCTCCAACTTTGCCTGAAAAACTGTCAGGGTTAAAGAGAGAGAGATTACAGAGTTTCTCATAATATCAGACTGTAGACAGTTTGATATTTCTGTAGGAATTGATGGGCGTAAATGTGCAGATTTAACAGTTTTTTATGTTAGTGCAGGTGTTTAAAATTTAACCACAGTACTGACTTGTTGATTTTTAAAAATAAACTGATACAGCTTTTGGCCAAATATAAAGCAAAACCAAGTTTAAAAGTTCAGAGTCAACTTTTTCCTGGTAAATTCTTTCAAACCTCAGTAAATTCTAAATGTGAGGTGTAACTTACTTTTATCATAAGTGGTTTTCTGGTATCTGTTGGTGAAATGAAAAACATGAAATTGGAAATTAAGCTTTAATGGGAATGCAATGGAAAAATGTGTGCGTTAAAGCTATTCTGTTCAATATTTATACCTAAGAACCAGGGTCGAGATGTCTTAAGTTTTAGTCATGGGCTGGAGGAACTGGAACTCATCTGATTGGTTTGAGCTGGAAACAGTTTAGGTATGCCAGGGGTCCCAGACGGTGGGTTTCTCCCCCATCCTGATCATATGTTTTGTGATTAATTAGTTAATTGAAAAGTAAGCGTTAGTAGGAAAAGGTAGACCAGAAAGGCCTGGAATTAAGAATACAGATGTGCCCATTAGCTTGAAGGCAAGGGACTGCAAATCCATGCCAGTGCTGTGGTGAGCCTGCTGGTGGACCCCATCGTAGCACAGGGACAGGTGGCTGTGGAGGAATGTATGAGCAGCTGGCCGCTGGGAGGCTCAGCAAGAAGTAGGGAGTCTCATTTAACTATTGGGAAGTTTCATTTAACTGTCAGGAGCTTTAGCAGATTGTGATTTTATTATACAGAAGGCTCATTATCCACATTATGACAAGAAGATAGTCATTGATGAAGTGATCCCTTATCCTGAGAAGAGTCGTAGAAATTCAGCCTATAATCTACAAGAAAACTCCGAATAAATTTCTTAATGTTAAAATTATACATAATACTCTAGCTGGCTATACCACAACAGTCCTAGTAATTTAAGAATAAAAATATAAATAAGAAACTCAAATGCCTAAAACATAAAATTGTTTCTTTAAATGACCAATGAATTAAAAAGATACCAGAACTACTATTAAAAAGTCTTAGTACAACAAAGATAAACTCAAAATGGATAAAAGACCTCAACGTGAGACAGGAATCCATCAGAATCCTAGAGGAGAACATAGGCAATAATCTCTTCGATATCAGTCACAGCAACTTCTTTCAAGATATGTCTCCAAAGGCAAAGGAAACAAAAGTGAAAATAAACTTTTGGGACTTCATAAAAATCGAAAGCTTCTGCACATCAAAGGAAACAGTCAAAAAAACAAAGAGGCAACCCACGGAATGAGAGAAGATATTTGCAAATGATAGTACAGACAAAAGGTTGATATCCAGGATCTATAATGAACTCCTCAAACTCAACACACACGAAACAGGCAAACATATCAAAAAATGGGCAGAAGATATGAACAGACACTTCTCCAATGAAGACATACATATGGCTATCAGACACATGAAAAAATGTTCATCATCACTAGCCCTCAGGGAGATTCAAATTAAAACCACATTGAGATATCACCTTACACCAGTTAGAATGGCCAAAATTAACAAAACAGGAAACAACATATGTTGGAGGGGATGTGGAGAAAGGGGAACCCTCTTCCACTGTTGGTGGGAATGCAAGTTGGTGCAGTCTCTTTGGAGAACAGTGTGGAGATTCCTCAAGAAATTAAAAAATAGAACTTCCCTATGACCCTACAATTGCACTCCTGGGTATTTACCCCAAAGATAACATGTTGTGAAAAGAAGGGCCATCTGTACCCCAGTGTTTATAGCAGCAATGGCCACGGTCGCCAAACTATGGAAAGAACCAAGATGCCCTTCAACGGACGAATGGATAAGGAAGATGTGGTCCATATACACTGTGGAGTATTATGCCTCCATCAGAAAGGATGAATACCCAACTTTTGTAGCAACATGGATGGGACTGGAAGAGATTATGCTGAGTGAAATAAGTCAAGCAGAGAGAGTCAACTATCATATGGTTTCACTTATTTGTGGAGCATAACAAATATCATGGAGGACATAGGGAGTTGGAGAGGAGAAGGGAGTCGGGGTAAATTGGAAAGGGAGGTGAATCATGAGAGACTATGGACTCTGAAAAACAACTGAGGAGTTTGAAGTGGCGGGGGGGTGGGAGGTTGGGGTACCAGCTGGTGGGTATTATGGAAGGCACAGATTGCATGGAGCACTGGGTGTGGTGAAAAAATAATGAATACTGTTTTTCTGAAAATAAATAAATTAATTTAATTAAAAAAAAAGTCTTAGTACAGAGGTGCCTTGGTGGCTCTGTCAGTTAAACACTGACTCTTTTTTTTTTTTTTTTTTAGATTTTATTTATTTATTTCACAGAGAGAGACACAGTGAGAGAGGGAATATAAGCAGGGGGAGTGGGAGAGGGAGCGCAACGTGGGGCTCGATCCCAGGACCCTGGGATCATGACCTGAGCACAAGGCAGATGCTTAACGACTAGGCCACCCAGACTCCCCTAAACATCTGACTCTTGATCTCAGCTCAGGTCATGATCTCAGGGTCCTGAAATGGAGCCCCTCTTTGGGCTCCACTTAGCAGGAAGTCTGCTTGAGATTTTCTCCTCTCTCTCTGCCGCTACCCTCCTCGTGCTCTTTCTCACACACAAATAAATAAATCTTAAAAAAGGGGGGGTGCGGTGCACTTGGGTGGCTGCAGAGACCAGAGACTGCAGGAAATGTCACAAGCCAGTAGACAAAGTGTGGGTGAAATGGAAGAAAATTTGTCTATTTATAAGAGTAGAAACACAAGTTAACACTTTGCACTAAAATCAATTTCAGATGGACGAAGAGTCAAAAAGGGGCAATGAAGACAATAGAATGAAGAAAATTTAATCATACTTAACTGATGTTAGGATGGAAGGACTAGGCTTAAAAGTACGACTCAAAATTAAAAAAATAAAACTTGCTAAGTTAATAAAGACCATTATAAAAGGGTTAATCCAAACTGGGAAAAAGTATTTGAAACATAACAGTGAAGACATTCTTAGCACCAACAAAAAATAAACAAAAGCCCCCAAAACTCCCAGGTCCAGAAATAAGTAAAGAACATATAGTTAATTCTTAAAAGAGAAAACATCATTGGCTAATGAACATGAAAACCGTCTTTTCAGATTTAAGATATGTATGATAAAGTGGTAGCGAGAGACCATTGTCTAACAACCAAATGGTAAAAGCTTATTAAAAAGATAATTTTAAGTATTGCAGAAATTGTGGCAGAACACTCATCTCACAGTCTCATACAGCTAATTGGAATGAAAATAGTCTTGGTCGTTGACTGCATATTTTAAAACATTCACATTTCTCTAGCCTAGGAAAATAGATGTCTCTTAGTTTAAGCTTTCATCAGTAAAAGTTTGTTTTGAGCCTGCGTGTTAGGCATTACACTGAATGTTTTTTTTTTTTTTTTTAAAGATTTTATTTGTTGATTTGACAGAGATCACAAGCAGACAGAGAGGGAGGCAGAGAGAGAGAGAGGGAAGCAGGCTCCCTGCTGAGCAGAGAGCCGGATGCGGGACTCGATCCCAGGACCCTGAGATCATGACCCGAGTCGAAGGCAGCGGCTTAACCCACTGAGCCACCCAGGTGCCCTACACTGAATGTTTTATATTGGTCTCATTTAATTCTCATGAGAATCTTGTTAGTGTACCTGTAACAGATGGGCCATCTGACACCTAAAGAGAGGAAAAACCGTTCTGGTTTAGTAAGCAAGAAAGAAGGCATTCTTCCTTGGGAAAGTGCTTGTGATTAAATTAAGAATATGGCAAGTTATAAGAGTATATCTACCAATTAATTTTCTTAACCATTTAAAGAAAGAAGGGCAGTAAAGATTAGTAGGCAGTATTCACAAATGTTATTAATATCATGTTATTAAAATGTAATTTTACATTTAAGAATGATGATTAGGGGCACCTGGGTGGCTTAGGTCATGATCCTCAGGGTTCTGGGTTCGAACCCTGCATCGGGCTCCCTACTCGGTGGGACGCCTGCTTCTCCCTCTCCCACTCCCCTTGTTTGTCTTCTCTCTGGCTGTTTGTCTCTGTCAAATAAATAAATAAAATATTTTAAAAAATGATTTTTCTGGGGCACCTGGGTGGTTCGGTGGGTTAAAGCCTCTGCCTTTGGCTCCTGTCATGGCCCCAGGGTCCTGGGATCCAGCCCTGCATCAGGCTCTCTGCTCAGTGGGGAGCCTGCCTCCCCCACCCCCACCTGCCTCTCTGCCTACTTGTGATTTTTGTTTGTCAAATAAATAAATAAAATCTTTAAAAAAATGGTTTTTCTTTTTTCTACCCACTTTTCTACAATTGAGCTTAAAAAATTTTTTTTTAAGTCAAACTGGAGAAGAAAAGGTGGGAGTGAAGAATAAGCAATGGGCAAAGGTGAAAATAAAAATCAAAGAACAATTAAAAAAAAACCAAAACCAGTGCAAGTTACCTCAGGGAAAGTCCTTCAGGCCTTTGCTTTTGACTTATATAAGAAGAGCCTAATCTGGTTATGCACGTGCAGATTTATATTCTGCTCACCTTACTTTGCATGTTTCTGTTCCTTTCTGAGGGTATTAGGGATTTGGTAAGCATCTGGTGTGTTATAAGGAACTTTTGTTTTGTATTTGGAAATAAAGGTTAAGTCATTGTTCAAGTTCAAAAAAGGCTAGTGATAGATTTCCTAAGTACTGATTCAGTTTGCTGTTAACGCTGTTTTGTTTTTTGTTAAATATTTTATTTATTTATTTGAGAGAGAGTGAGAGGGGAGAGGGTCAGATGGAGAAGTAGACTTTCTGCTGAGCTGGGAGCCTGATTCTGGACTCACTTCTGGGACTCCAGGATGATGACCTGAGCCCAAGGCAGTCACTTAACCAAGTGAGCCATCCAGGCTCCCTAACAGTGTTATTTTGTTTGTTTGTTTTCTTTTTTTTTTTTAATAGACAATACATATTTATAAAGCCAATGGGAGGGAATTGTTTATTTTAATCTTTTTTTAAATTAAAAAATCCAACTTCTTAAAATGCAGCTGCAACTAATTCTGCTTTTCTATGGTGTTTCAGGCTTACACCAGCCAATTTGTATCCCTTGTCATGTTTGCCCTCATGATGTGCGATGACAGGATCTCCATGCAAGAGAGACGCAAAGAGATCATGCTTGGACTGAAGCGATTGCCTGGTATGAAGATCTCACAGTGGATGTTTGTTATCTGTGGGAGTGGCTAATGGGTGAAGCCTTTTCTCGTCCTTTAAGCTGTCTGTGGCTTGTAGCTATTTAGTCAAAAAGATCCTTCTTCTTTGGCACCTGTGTTTTTAAAAATCTTTCATTGACTAGAAACACTGGTCTTTGGGGTGTCTGGGTGGCTTAGTGGGTTAGAGCCTCTGCCTTCGGCTCATGTCGTCATCTCAGGGTCCTGGGATCGAGCCTTGCATGGAGCTTTCTGCTGAGTAGGGAGCCTACTTCCCACCACCCCTCTCTCTGCCTGCCTGTCTGCCTATCTGTGATCTCTGTCAAATAAATAAAAAGAAAAAAATCTTAAAAAAAAAAAAAAGAAAAAGAAACACTGGTTTTTTGTTGATTGCTTCCAATATATTATTGTTATTATATCGTTCAATTTATTACCCTTTTTTCATAGACTTTGTTAATATTACTTCTTAACAGATTTGATTAAGGAGGTACTGAGCATGGATGATGAAATTCAGAAACTGGCAACAGAACTTTATCACCAGAAGTCAGTCTTGATAATGGGACGTGGCTATCATTATGCTACTTGTCTTGAAGGGGCACTGGTAAGTCTTCTCACTTAACAGTTGTGGTCTGAGGACTTATGGACCTGGCATACAGTCATATATACTTTTAGGTCAAATGAAATAAATAGGACTTTTGAAAATGTCTCTTACCAGTGTTTATGCACTTGGATTTGTTATCTTGAGAAAGGGTAACATAATACTTAATTCAAAAGTGAATATTGGGGCGCCTGGGTGGCTCAGTGGGCTAAGCCTCTGCCTTTGGTTCAGGTCATGGTCTCAGAGTCGTGGGATTGAGCCCCATATCTGACTCTCTGCTTAGTGGGGAGCCTGCTTCCCCCTCTCTCTCTGCCTGCCTCCCTGTCTACTTGTGATCTCTCTCTCTCTCTCTGTCAAATAAATAAAATCTTAAGAAAAAAAAAAAAGACTTAAAAAAAAGTGAATATCAAGAAAAATACATTTTACCACCTTGATTTGGATTTAGCAAGTTAGTTAACTACTTGGATTAATTTGTTGCCTACATGTGAGTAAATAGGAGATTAAATTCTCTAGGTGTGAGATTTCATGGAAGTAAACATGAGGCAAGTAAAAACAGTTACAGAGTAATAGGAATATATTCATGATCATCTGAAATCCTCAAGTGTTTGTGGGTTTAGAACTTCTAGTTACTTACTTAATAAATAAACAAACTTCCAGTTACTTGATAGTTTAGAAATAATGATCTATTCACCTATATTTACAGGTCAGTGGCCCTTTTATATTTTTGACTAAATAGTGACTTCAGACAGCAGATGTTTTATGTAATATTTGCATAAGAATGGGTTTTTGAAAAACAGACTGTAGACTAATCTAGTTCTTTCCTGTTAGAAAATCAAAGAAATCACTTACATGCACTCTGAAGGCATCCTTGCTGGTGAATTGAAACATGGCCCTCTGGCATTGGTGGACAAGTTGATGCCGGTTATCATGATCATCATGAGAGACCACACTTATGCCAAGTGTCAGAACGCTCTTCAGCAGGTGGTTGCCAGGCAGGTAAGTTAGGGGCTCCTGGGAGGGCACCAGGATTGTCTAAGAGTTGGGTTGCTAAAGCTTATTTGAATTTTATGACTTTAAAGTGATAAACCAGTGTCCAGTAGGAGGCTTACAGAACATGTGGAGGTTTACATGTGAAGAAACTGAGATAGTCAAGAGTTTTGACAGCATCCAGCTCCTGTTCTCATAATAAGCAGAACCAAGACCAAAACTGAGGTCCTAGTCTCTCAGTGTCTGCTTCTCCCTTTCAAGTTAATATTCTTGAAAGTATATTTCAGGAGAAACTGGGTTGTATGTTACTATTACAGGTGTTGTGTTTAACTGAGTTTCCTTCAGCTCACTCGGCTTTTATATAAAGTCCCAAAGATATTGCTGGCTGTTAACTGAGCTCGGTATTTCTCAGTTTTGTGAGTTTGAATAAATTACCGAATCCCACAGTTTCCGTTTCATTGGCTGCAAGTCAGATCAATCTGAGTTACCACGTAGTATTGTGAGTCAGTGAGGCCACGTGCATGTGGGCAGTGCAAAATCTGCACGTTCTTGTGCAACAGCTCTGCCTTTGCTTACCAGTGATTTTGTGTGTGTGTGTGTGTGTGGCTTTTTCTTTGCCAGGGACGCCCAGTGGTGATTTGTGATAAAGAAGATACCGAGACCATTAAGAACACAAACAGAACAATCAAGGTGCCCCACTCAGTGGACTGCTTGCAGGGCATCCTCAGTGTGATCCCCTTGCAGCTGCTGGCTTTCCACCTTGCTGTGCTGAGAGGCTATGACGTGAGTGACGGGTCCAGGGGAACTCTTGAGCTCGCTTTCTACCTGGTTCATTCATTCATTCATAGTTCATTCATTCATTCATAGTTTTCCTTCTAAATTTTTAGCTACAGCTTTGGAGAAATCCCTCAGGTATTTATTCGTGACCTGTCACGAATGGCCCAATTCGGAGATTACATCATGACCCTTTTTTTACCCATAGAACCTGAAGGAACCTTGGAGCCTACCTCTGTGATTGGAGATTACCTCCTTGAGGAATCCCTAGGTGTCCTCTGTTTTCTTCGGGGTGGCTGGCAGTTCTTTGGGATGCCCCCACACATTGCAGGGTTTAGTATCCCTAGTTCCCCGGGCATGACAGCCCAACATCCTGCTCTCATACACAACTCCTCTCAATCACTACTGACTGGCATTTCTAGTAAGAAAGGATTTAACAGGGAGAATTAGGCTTAGGTTTACATAGCCATTAGGAGACCTAGGGAAAGGCAGGGGAGGGAGGCCACTGTGCCATCCGCCAGGGTAGGAATTGCAAGGAACCACTACTGTCGGGGGGTTCTGGGCTGCTGTAGCACCAGAGTGGGCCACTGCCAGAAAGATGCGTGGAAGCTGCCAGCAAATCCCACATTAGCTGCCAGAGGCCCATTACTCTCCGAGTGGGCTGCGCCTTTTGCAGAGGACCACAGAGCGCTTTTTCTGCTGAGTCGGCTCCTTCAGGATGTTTTTTCCTCATTCCAGGATTTTTAAGATGCATTATTTGCCTTTTTTTCTTTTTTTTTTTTACTTTGTTTTCTAATTTTTTTATTGTCTGTAATTAAGATGGTTGAGGAACATGTTGTTTTCTGATTCTATATGCAAAAGTAATTTGCTTAGAGTTGCTGTTTCTCCCTCCCTACCACCACCCCCTCGCCCAATTTGTACAGTCTTTCACATATTGTTTCTTTGCAGGTTGATTTCCCCCGGAATCTTGCCAAATCTGTAACTGTAGAATAAGGAGCATCTGCAACTCTGGGCGGTTGAGCAACACAAGACACCTTTTGTATTTAACACCTTGATTTAAAATACCACCCTCTGAAGCCTTTTTTAGTAAATCCTTATTTATATATTGGTTATAATTATTCCACTCAATTTGTGATTTTTGTGAAATTACCTCATATTTTTCCAGTAATTTGTGGGGGAGTTTAAATAATGGAATTTATATTGGAATTGTTATCACAAAGAGATTCAGCTCTCATTTTCTTCCAAGGATGCCGGGTGTTGAATTTCTGGGCCCTGCACTTCAATCTGGGAAGATTGTGTGTTTTTAGAATAATTGGCCTTTGTTTTACTGTGCTTCTCTTCATTCAGCCCAAAGAAAGTATAGTACATTTAATTGGAATATCTAAAGACAGAGGCAATGTATGCAAATGCTTAGACATTTGATTAAGGTTTTGTTAAGTTTACGAATCAAGAGAAGATGCTGTGATTTGTTTTGAAATTTGTGTTTTGTTTTTAAATCACACTTGTAGAACTTAAAAACCGAAAGCTTTTCTTAGTAAGTTGGGTTAACCTGAGTGTCTCTGACCCATTGCTTATTATGTGGAGGTCTAGTTAGAGTTAAGGTAGGAAGCTAGAGTATAGTAGTACATTGGTTTTCTCCACTCTTAACAGCAAGTATTTGCACAATTTTATAGCAGAAACTTTAATTTTGAGCTGCTTAGGACAATTGACAACATGATTTTCTGTGTGAAGTTGGGGGACCTCCAGGTGGGGCGTCCTGTTCTAGTTTTCCATCTTCTAAAACTGGTTTTATTTCCTTGTATCTGTAGTTTTTTGTTCCTTGTGTTTTTGTTTTTGTTTTTTTAATGACTTGTTCTTGGAAATCACCACACAAAGTTGCTGTCATGTGTCTGAGATTAAATCGGTACTGATATATGCAGAGTTCTGTAATTTTTGTTCTGAGGAAAAATTGCTTGCAGTGAATTTTAACTTTTTACGCCTTGTTACATAACTCATACCAGCCTGCCAGTTGGAAGTTCTTTGTAGTTTGGAAGATTTGCAAGTCTTTTGACTAATCATTTGATTGTAAATGTATGTGCTGAGCTAGATTTAGAGAAAGCTGTATGTTTTACACTGATGCTAGTGAAGGATTGCATCAAATATAGTATTATTTCCTAGGTATACTTCTCTACTGTCTGTGTTCCACCCCTGAAATCTATTTAGGAATGAAGAAGATACAAATGAATAGAGTGGTATCAAGGTGCCTTCAGCTGGTTTATGTCAGAAACAGAATTTAACAATTTAGATTAAAATAGAGTAGAATATTAGTTTGACACCCAACGTGTTGTGAGTAATCATTTCTTTACGGGGCTTTTTGGCCAAATCTTGGGGGTTATAGAGCAGTGTGTTTGTGTTTTGGTGAAGTCCTTCTCTTTTTAAAGTTTTTGCTTTAAAATTGTGAAGGTAAGATATTTAGCATAGTTATTTAAGTAAATTCAGGCTTTTTCTTTTTTCTGTGTTTGAATTTCTTGGTGAGGTTAAGATTTTCTAATAGCTATTGCTGCAAGGGGAGCACAGAATTCTGCTTGTGTATTAGGGTTAGAAAAATACTTAACATATTTTGAGGTACTTTGGAAGGACTGTCCTAGATGGAGACTAGAAACCTGGTTGTTTTTAAAAATAAAATAAGGGGGCGCCTGGGTGGCTCAGTGGGTTAAAGCCTCTGCCTTCGGCTCAGGTCATGATCCCAGTTCCTGGGATCGAGCCCCACATCGGGCTCTTTGCTCAGCAGTGAGCCTGCTTCCTCCCCTCTCTCTCTGCCTGCCTCTCTGCCTACTTGTAATCTCTGTCTGTCAAATAAAATAAATAAAATCTTTAAAAAAATAAAAAAAATAAAAAAAAAATAAAAATAAAATAAGGTTACTATTTACATCATATGTATGTTTTCAGTATAGCTATATTTATCTATTTTAATTATTTCTGAGATGATTTTGTTTAGGCCTGCTAGTTTTAGTATTTGTATAGTGTCATTTCTTATGTTAAATTAGCATTTTATGTCTGATTTGTGTGGATTTGTAACATTTCTTAATGGTCTGAAGTTTAAGTCGGCATTCTAAGTGAAAAAAATGTGAAATCAATCATTGGTTTTCAATTTCTATTTTTCTCTTCTTCTGTGTCTGTCTGTCTCTCTCTTTCTCTCTCTCTCTCTCTCTCTCACACACACACACACACACACACACACACACACACTTCAAGCTAGGATAAGTTCTGAACTGGATATCAAAAGCTGATATTAAAGAAAAAAGAAGTGATATTTTCCAAATAAACATGGTTTCTCTTTTTTGTCCCTTCTTGCTTCTTACTTTATTTCATGTAGTGATTTTTAAATGCTTTTATGTATTAATTACAAACACAAAAAAGAATACTCTAATGAGGCAAATCACTAATAAGTATGCATGCCTAGTTAGAACCAATGTAATATTAATAGGTAAGAGAATCTGGTTTTTCAAGAAAGGTATTCTACAAAAGGAGTCCTTATATAAAAAGTTCTATCTTGTAGTACATTTAGGGTTTAAATTCATTCACATGTAACTTAAGAGTTCCTTACCTCAACCCTGAGCCCTTTTTAGGCTGGGATCATGGGTAGTGTCTCACACATGGCTCAGCAAATGATGGTTCCTTTGCAGTCAGTTGGCTTTTCTGTCTTTTTAAAATTCCCTGTGCCATAGGAATGAGTGGGAAGAGGAAATAATGCTCGCTGTTTTTAGTGTGCTCTAATTGTGTCAGCCTCCTACTAAGGGCAAGTCACTGTGCCAGGACCTAGAAAGGACCTCATGTTAAAAGCAGAGTCTGCTTGTTCCCAGGCAGACTTATCACTGGTGAAGACCAAGATCATTGCGAGCACAAGGTGAAGGGAGTGGAAAAGTGGAGGTGAGCTGGGTTGTTAAATAATGGTCCAAGCTTAGGGAAGTATAATGTTCAAAAGAGGGAAGGTGCATTTTGTAGAGTGCGCTGTTGCCGCAGGCTGCGTGGACCACCACATGTCTGTGGTGCGCCAGGGAGCGGCAAAGGCGAAATGCACAAGGGAGAAAGTAGCAAGCATCAGTACTACTCCAGGGGGCGGACTCAGGGCTGCCTGCAGGTGGGGCTGAGGGTTAAGAGAGCTAACACAGATTTTCTCTCTTAGTTTTGTGGCAAGTTGTTTCTAAGATGATGACATCTTAGCCTTCTGACTACAGATCTTTTGGCCTAAGCTAATCATGAGGACAGGAGGAAAAGGAGCCTCCTTCTCCCCACTCCCCATCTTTATTTCTTGGTAATGCTTATTTGGCACTTATTTATATTGTCTTCAAAGAAGGAAGACCAGCTGAAATGTTTGCTTTAACAAATATATTTTAAGAAGTCCTTTGGAGTCAGTGTTTTATCTGCCTAAAAACTTAGGATATACTATAGCAATAAAAGGGAAAGACTAATGTTAACAGTAGTATGTGACAACTTAAGTGATTTTTCTAAAAAGCACAATGTTATTGAAAAGTGTTTGTGGAAAAAGAAATCATAGCTCACACGGAATTTGCAAAGGCCAAAGAAATGGAAGCGAATGGTAAAGGAAGGTATTTTAGCCTTATGTCCACGTAGTCATTGGGTTTTATCTACCAGACTACCAGGTAGAGTGTCGTCTTCATGAAAACATACTTCAGATCGCTTTCTGTGTTCTTCATATTAGAATCTCAAGTTTAGAAAATTAACACATCAGTTTTTTTCTCACAATATTTAAGGATTATTAAGATAACAGTATTTCCGTAGCTTGATGAGTTTAACCATATCTTCAGATCTGTGACATGACAACTGATAGGACTGATAACATTTGCTTTGAACCAATAATTTCCAGGGTTAAAAGAAAATCATAGTTGACTAGCAAGATTGTAAAGTTAGGCTGTATTAACCTGTAAGTCTGTAATAGCTTGGTATCACTGTTAAGGAATCTACCGTAAATAACAGCTAATGAGAAAGTTTTAGGAAATTCTTGAACTACCTTTCTTACGGTACTCAGAATGAATACAGAAATGATCCTGTTAGCGTTTTATTTTATTTTTATTTTTTTATTTTTTTTTAAAAGATTTTATTTATTTATTTGACAGAGAGAAATCACAAGTAGATGGAGAGGCAGGCAGAGAGAGAGAGAGAGGGAAGCAGGCTCCCTGCTGAGCAGAGAGCCCGATGCGGGACTCGATCCCAAGACCCTTAGATCATGACCTGAGCCGAAGGCTTAACCCACTGAGCCACCCAGGCGCCCCACCTGTTAGCGTTTTAAATGTTCTTTGGTTGACTTTTGGTTTGTTTTTTTGGTGTCTTTATCTCCTCTTTCTCTCTCTTTCTTCTTTCTTTTTTGCTTAAATAAAACTTTTGGTATTTGTTTAAATTATACTGATTGTGAACAGGAGGTTTTAGAATATTTGCTTTGTTTCAGTTTTCTGTTCTATAAGATAAATGTGTAGTTTACCGAGCCATTGGATCATTTCTTCCTCATGTCTTGGAAGTCCAATAACTCTAACCTTGAACTGTGAATAAATTACCAAAACTTACTGAGAATTGCATTTTGAAGCAATTTGCCAATATTTGAAGTATATACATGTTTGTAGATGTGTTAAAGATTGTATTGCACTAAGAATGTAGTCAGTGTTAGTTGTTAGTAAACTTTTCTGATGTTAGAAGTTACTTCATTACTATTGCTTTTTAAAAGAAGAGATGATTGGATAAATATAATCAGGAGTTTCATGTCTCCACTCCAACTTGCCAGTTGTTTTTTGAAAGAATCATTAGACTAAAACAAAGGATCTACTTTTTGTGATGTCATATACCTTAACAAGTCTTTTAAAAATTTTTGTGAGAATGTGTTGTTTCTAGCGAATTTCTAGTGTATACAGTGATCAGCAACTTTGCATAAGTAAATTGATAGTTGCAAAAGAAGGATAGTTGCAAAAGATGGGTGAGTAACAAGACAGCATGTATGCTAAAGTTTCTGTAGTATCTGGCAATCTGTTAATTATAGAACAAAGATTCCTTTTACAGGATCCTTTTATAAACAGCAAGCGAAAATCTCTATCCCGAGTGCTTACAGCACTTGCTGTGTTCTGCAGGAGACAGAGTTATGAGCCAGGGTAGTTTGAATGAATAGCTGTGCTGTTTTGCCTTCCCGGAGACTGAGGCCAGTTCCTCATCTCTGTCTCTGTGTTGCAGCAAAGCCTGGGGCTGCACACAGCGTGGGTCATTTTTTCCATGGGTCACATTTTGGCATAAAATCCAGCTTTACTTTTATTAAGCAGTTATCTTTAAATTCTCCTCAGTTGGCTGGAAGTATTTACTGAGTACTTACTAAAGGCCAAGAAATAATTTCCCTAAATTAGAGGCCTGTTTTTCATTGGAGTGGCATTTAAGAAAAAAATTGTTTTAACTTTTTTGGATGAGGAGAAGAAGTGAGAGTTAAGTTTCTCTCATTAATCTGAAGGTACATAGGTGTCCTGCATTTTACAAAATGATATAAGAAAAATGATGTTGGAACTTTATTAGTTTAAACATCCTGGAGCTATAAACTAATCTTGTCATTATATACAGACAGGTTGCCAGGTTACAGGTCATTTAACCAGCGGATCCCTTCCCCAGAAGTATGTGTATAATAAGATAAATTTATTATTCTCTTTTTTTGGTTAGCATGTGTACAAGAGATTATTTGCAAGATTGAAAGACCACATTTTTGAACTTCATACTAACATGATTTATTGCCTCAAATTCCAAGGTTCACTTGTGTGTTTTCTCATGTATTTCTCCTAATGCTGTCATGTAGCCATATTTTCCTTTTCATATTTCAAGAGATTTTTGAAAATGAAGTATGAATGTACAGTTGAAAATATGGAATAAAAAATGGAGCTTGTAAACAATTAGAAAAATGCTTTTTTGGATAGAGTTACAGTTCTTTCCTTCCACTCACTTATGAGTCTACCTCTGTTTGTGTAAGATTAAAAAGATTGTTTATACCTTATTAGGATGAAAGCTCTTGGCATGTTTTTCATATGCTTTATTTTCTGCAGTATACTGAGTGATGTAGAAGCATCCAACAATTTAAAAACCAGAGCCTAATGTGTATTGTGGAACTCATAGCTCTTGTATACCCTGGGGGAGTTCATTTTTGCCTCTATCACTCAGCTTTATGTGTTCCAAAATGGAGGTAAATATGGTGAGGTCTTAGAATTGCTAGAATAGTCATGGAGAATTCTAGATTCATTATACCTAAAGGGCAAATGACCCTGTGGTTCTTAGCTAATGCTTTTTTTTTTTTTTTTTTTTAGATTTTATTTATTTGACAGAGAGATCACAAGTAGGCAGAGAGGCAGGCTGGCAGTGAGAGAGGGGAAAGCAGGCTCCCCACTGAGCAGAGAGCCTGATGCGGGGCTTGATCCCAGGACCTTGAGATCATGACCTGAGCCACCCAGGCACCCCAGCTAATACATTCTTAATTTGTGAGACTCAGAGGTGGCTGTCCATTAATTTTAGGTTGTCCTACAACATCCCGGCTGTGAAGCTCCCCGCGTACCAGGGCCACTGCAGTTTGTTCCTACCAACAGCCCCTTTCAGGTGACACTCCTGTCCGCATGTTGTCCTCACTGATGCCAGTGTGGCGTCCTCCAGACATGGATGTTCTGTGGCAAGTTCAATGTGAGATGGACTCATTAGAAAGCCTGGTCTTCAAACAGTGCCTCTAATGGGTTGGATCGTACCTGAGAGAGTGAAGGCTGGTAGTTCTCAGGCAAGGGAAATAGTAAATACAAGTTTCTGGTAGACGTGAATGCAGATAGCCAGTAGAGTTGTTTTGAAATATTAAATATATTTGCTTTGACTTTTATCTCTTGCTTTCCTAATTTTGTATTTATCCTTTGAATAAAATGTAAACCGAATATTGAATTACTTTTACTGCTGCTGTGTAGAAACCTAAGAACTGTGGGAAATCCTTATAAGATTTTTATCTCGTTTTTGTTATTAACTTGGACCTATGTGTAGTTACTAAAGTTCAAAGTATTTCTTTGTTTGAAAGAAACGAATTAACTTTAAAACTTCCTAATCTGGGCGCCTGGGTGGCTCAGTGGGTTAAGTGGATCATGCCTCCGGCTCAGGTCATGATCTCAGGGTCCTGGGATTGAGCCCCCCCATTGGGCTCTCTGCTCAGTGGGGAGCCTGCTTCCCCCTCTCTCTCTCTGCTTGTCTCTCCACCTACTTGTGTGTGATCTCTCTTTCTGCCAAATAAATAAATAAAAGCTTAAAAAAAAAACCAAACAACTTCCTAATATGTAGGGGTTTTGTGTTTTTTGTTGTGTTTATTTTTGTTTTTTGACATTTGAAGTGAAATGGCCTCTGAAAGCAGAATTGACATTACTGACACAACGTTAATAACTTCAGTTCTTTGAGTTATTTTCTCAGCAGAGACATATTTGTGTAAATTTGTTCGTGAATGCCTGGTTTCAGGAGTGTAGGAGCTCCCCAGAACAGACAAAAGCCAGCTGACTTGTAGACACTTTGTTCTCCTCAACTTGGCCTTCCTGACGGGTGACATTCTTACGTTAATGGTCCTCAGTTCCTTTGGGTTCAATATACTGAAACTAAGGAAGGGCAGCTCTGAGAGTGTTGACATCCTATCAGAAGATAATGCTGATTTTTTAGGTTATTTTTTATTTTATTTTTAAAGATTTTATTTTTAAGTAATCTCTACACCCCAGATGGAGCTTGAACTCATGACCCTGAGATCAGGAGTTGCATGCTCCACCAACTGAGCCAGCCAGGTGCCCCTAAAGTTATTTTTAAAATTCAATAATTTATTTTTTAAATACTGTCATGGCTTGGCTTATGCCCAACTAGGATGCCTCAAAACTTGGATCATTATTTAAATGGACAATCCTTTGCAAAATGTAACAGTTCTTGTTTTTCCCTTCTTACTTTGTACTGCCCAGTATCCTGGCTACTCTGGGTCCGTAGATATGAGAAGGACATGTGGACTAATGGGTTCTGCTTTAATGATACACATATTTCTCATTGCCTAAACAGTGCCTTTGCCAGGGGAGTTCCTTAATAAAATGCTTGCTGACCTTAAGTTACACTCTAAATAGCATTTTTATTTCTAATTTTTTCTTTCAGTGCCTTTACTTGCTGAGCTAGAGTTTGATCAAGAAATCATAAATCACTACCAGCTGGCATTTCTAGTAAGAAAGGATTTAACATGGGGGAACTGGGCTTACACAGCCATTAGAAGGCCTGGGGACAGGGAGGGAGGGAGGGCCATGTGCCAGAGCAGGAATTGCAAGGAGCCACTACTATCAGGGGTCTGGGTTGCTGTAGCACCGGGTGGGCCACTGCCAGAAGATGTGTGGAAGCTGCTGGCAAATCCCACATTAGCTGCCTGAGGCCCATTAACCTGTTTGCAGTTTACCACTGGTGAATACTTATTTCTACTTCTCTTCTCCAAATTCTGTACAAGTGCCTCTCACTGGTGAAATCTAATTGGATCTCTGTGGCTAAGTATCCAGCGGAAGGGAGATATTGTACAGTGCAGCTCACCCTTTGGATTACCCAGCATCTCTACTCACCCTTGTCTCCGTATTTAAATTTCCAAAGAAGAGCAAGAAGAATACCATGGTTCTCTTTGGCATGCTGCAACTATCCCTCTTGGAATAAAGAAACACTGTCTTCCCAAGAAAAGATACATTTCACAAGTTTCCCCCCAAAAAAGTAATGTTCGCTTTTCTCCCTTAGTCATAGGCTCTCTTCATATAAAACTCATAAAGTCTGGGGCGCCTGGGTGGCTGTCGTTAAGCGTCTGCCTTCGGCTCAGGTCATGATCCCAGGGTCCTGGAATCCAGCCCACCATTGGGCTCCCTGCTCAGTGGGGAGTCTGCTTCTCCCTCTGCCCCTCCTCCCTGCTCATGCTCTCTGTCACAAATAAAATCTTTTATTTTTGAAAGTTCATTTAGTCTTAAGTAGAATAATTGGAAGGGGGGAGAGGACAAAGTTGATTATATAAATGAATATATATCAAGAAAAGATAACATACTAAGCCCTCATTTAGTACTAGTCAAGAGTACATAGTTTATATAAATCTCTACAAGTACACACAATTATATACATTTTCTCTTCCATTACCCATTTCGTGTTCCCTTTGCCCTCAGCAAGCACCCAGGTTGTGGTGACTCTTGGCCAGAACTTTTTGCTTCTCTCTCAGCTCGGTTGGGACCCTCCCTCTCCTCTCCATTCTTGTACCTAAATTGGGGACCCATATATGTAGAAAGGTGGCCGTAGGAATTTCTGTCAATACTGTAGACAAGGTAGCAAAAGAAAATTTCCGAGATAGAAAAGTTAATGCTGGATAGAAAAGACAAAAGAAAAGGGGAAAAAAATTCTCCAAAGCAAAAAGTAAGCGAGCATTACTTGGAGAAATACTGAAGCTGAGGGCAGCCCTTGAGGGGGCATCTGTTGGTCTCCTGGAGGCTAGAGCTTTTCAATGCTAATGGGCTGCACTTGGGGGCAGGAGACAAAGCCACAGTCTGAAGTAGGGGCTGGGGGGACGGGGACATTCTTGGCCAAAGAGTAACCCAGGAAGTATGTCAGAGAGGGTAATAACGAGGGAAAAGGCGGGCCTCAGCCTCCGTTGTGGTGGATGGGGAATGAGTCTCCCACGGGAATTCCTTACCACAGCTAGACCCCAGGCAGGGTTTGTGCCAGATGTTGGCCCTACTATTTGTCCTAAAAAACCTCAGAGAGGTTATTCACAATGACCCTGAGTTGACAGAGCCCTCAGGCACCTGGCAGAACCAAACCTGAATGTTTTGGAGCAACGAACTTTCGAACTTTCTCGGTATAAGCCTCAAAGCCTCGCCCTCATTATGTCAAGAAATAAACTCAAAATGCAAAGGCACAAACATCTATCCTCAGTGAGAGGGAAAAAAAATGGCAAATGACAGAATCTTGTTCATAAACACTATTGTCTTTATTTTTTTTTTTTAAAGATTTTATTTATTTATTTGACAGAAATCACAAGTAGATGGAGAGGCAGGCAGATAGAGAGAGAGGGAAGCAGATTCCCTGCTGAGCAGAGAGCCCGACGCGGGACTCGATCCCAGGATCCCGAGATCATGACCTGAGCGGAAGGCAGCGGCTTAACCCACTGAGCCACCCAGGCGCCCCAGACTATTGTCTTTAATTAATTAATTGAATTAACTTTAATTAACTTTCTTTATGTCTCAGTGGGAGAGAGATTTGAGGCAGAAGAAGCCATTCGGCATTTTGACCACAGAGGCAGATGTGGGAATGGTACAGCCACCAGAAGCTGAAGAGATAAGAAATGTATTTTTCCCTTAAGTCTCCAAGGGGAGTGTGTTCCTACCAACACCTTGATTTCAACTCTGTGATACCAATTTTGGTCATCTGGCCTCCAGAACTGAGAGAGAATAAATCTCTGCTGTTTTAAATCACCATATTCTTGGTAAATGATTACAGCAGCTACAAGGAAATGGATTCAGAGAACTTGCACATCTTTTGTTGTATTTATCCCTAGGTACTTGATAACTTTTGTTCTTACTATTTTTTTTTAATTACAATATTTTTTTTAAATAAAAAAAATTACATTTTCTAGCTTTTTTTTTTTTTTGATGGTATAGAAAATACAATGAAATTCTGTATGTAGAATTTGGTTTGCTGTAACTTTGCTAAATTCACTTATTTCTAGTGGATATTTTCTATATGCAATATTATGTTACCTGTGAATAACTGGGTTTGTTTCTTCCCTACTGATCCTTACACATTAAAAAATTTTTTGCCTTTCTCTGCTGCCCAGGACATCCAGTATAATTTGAATAGAAATGGTAATGGGAACTTCCTTGTTTGTCCTTCTAATGCCAAAGGAAAAATTTCAACATTTTACCATCAGGTATTAGATTTGCTGTAGATTTTTGTAGACACCCTTTATCAGGTTAAGGAAGTTTTTTTTTTGTTGTTTGTTTTGTTTTGTTTTTCCTATTCTTAGTTTACTAAGAGTTTGTTTGTCTTTAGTTGCTATATGGCTGCTTGGGTTTTATCAAAAGCTTCTACTGACATCACATTATTTTCCTCCTTTAATCTGTTAATGAAAAGGGTTATGTTGCCTTCCTAGAAGAAATTCAGTCTAGCATTTTTAGGCTTTAAATTGCTCCCCAAATTGCTTTATGTTGTGATGTGTCATATTTGGGTTACTCAAGTGCAAGATACATTCTAATTTCCATTATGAGTTCTTTGACTCAGAGGTTACTTAGATGTGTTTCTTAATTTTCAAACATACCATTCTAGTTACCATGTTGTTACTGGTATCTAATGTGGTCAGAGAACATGCTCTGAATTACTTTAATCTCTTGAGTACTTTCTTTTAGTCTGGTATATGGTCAGTTTTTTCCAGGTGTTCTGTGTGTGCTTGAATTTAGCTATGGCTGGAATGGTCTTTGAATAGGCCCATTAGGGTCGTTTGTCGGTTGTGTTGGTCAGATCTTCTCTACCCTGGTTGATGGTTTGGTTTTGGTGGTGTACTCAGTTCCTGAGATGGGCGTGTTAACATCTACGTTGGTGGAAGTCTCTCACCTCTTCTCATGCAGCCGCTTTATAGATTTCTTCTTGCATACTTGCTTTACGTATTCCGATGTTATAATGAGATGAATGCACATTGAAAGCTGTTGATGAATTGAAAATGTTTCTTATGAAAGAACCCTCTTTATTCTTTAGTTATAAACTTTTGCTTTAAAATTCAGCTTGTTGGGTCGCCCGGGTGGCTCTGTTGGTTGAGTGACCGACTCTTGGTTTCAGCTGAGGTGGTGATCTCAGGGTCATGAAATGGAGCCCCGCCCGCATCAGGCTCTGCACGTCTCAGGGAGTCTGCTTGGGGACTCTCTCTTCCTCTCCCTCTCCCTTTGCTCCTTTCCTCCCCTCTGCTCTCTCTCTAAAATAAATAAATAAATCTTTTAAAAAATGAAATAAAGTCCAGCTTGTCACCTAGTAATTTAGTCACACCAACTTTCTTCTGGTTAATATTTGCATGATACATATTTTTCATCTTTTGATTTTCAACCTTTATGTAACCTTATGTTTTAGATTTAAACTTTTATGAACAGCATATTATTGGAGTTTTAAAAATCCACTTTGAAATGTTTGTCTTTTCAATAGTGCATTTAGTTAATTTACATTTAGAAACATACCACTCAGGTGCCCCAGCTGTTTTTCTCTTTATATTTATGGGCCAACCCACTTAAGTCTACTGTTTGGACCGTGGTATGGGAAGGAGCACAGTGTGCCCTGCAGATAGGACTCTGAGTGAAATAAGAAGAGGAAAAGTATCTTGCCTACTGTGGTATTATGGTTTATAACACGACACATATATTTGATTGTTCTTCCAGTTTCTGGCATAGAGCTCCTAAAATTCTTGGAATTTCCTAAGTGATAAGTGTCCTAAAAGTGTCGTTTCTTATGTTCTTGAGGTAACTTTTGGAAAGCCCCCTGGTCACCTAAGGATAGGTAGGGGCTGGTTGCCAGGGGAAACGACCATGTGCTTAGACGGTTGGAACTTTCAGTTCCATGCCTTGATTTCTGGGAGGGGAGAGGGGCTGCAGGCTGAGCCAGTCACAGTGACTAATGAATTATCCGTGCCTTTGTGATGAAGCCTCCATAAAAACACAAAAGGATGGGGCTCGGAGACCATCCGGGTTGGCACACGCAGGGAGGTGCTGGGAGGGTGGCGTGCCTGGAGAGGGCAGGGAAGCTGCGGGTCCCTTCCTACATACTTGCCCCGTGGACAGATCGCTTTAGCTGCCTGTTGATTCATATCCTTTAATATCATTTGTCATAAACTGGCTCTCTAGTGAGTACATGGGTTTCCTGGATTCTTTGAGCTGGTCCAGCAAATTAATTCAACCCACGGAGGAGGTTGCAGGAACCTCCGATTCCAGTCGGTCAGAAGTGCAGGTGACAGCCTGGGCTTGCAGCTGTTACGTGAAGTGGGGTCAGTCTTGTGGGACTGAGCGTCTTTCCATGTGGAATCTGATGCTGTCTCTGGGTAGACAGCACTGGAAATGAGTTAAGTGCAGTGCACTTGGGTGGCTCAGTTGGTTGAGGGTCTGCCTTTGGCTCAGGTCATGATCCTGGAGTCCTGGGATGGAGCCCTTGTTAGGCTTCTTGCTCAGCAGGAGAGTCTGCTTCTCCCTCTGACCCTCCCCTATCTCATGCTCTCTCTCTGTCTCTCAAATTAATAAGTAAAATCTTTTTTTTTTAATGAGTTAATTGTTTGGTGGTGTGGGGAATGCCCCCATCCTTCCAAACACATTGGAATTGGTATCAAATCATTAATGTAGTTCAAGTATTTAGTACACTTTGAAGAAAGCAATGATGCAAAAGGCCGGATTTATGTAGAAAGTTATTCAGCTTCTCTTCCTGCTCCTCAGTTGGTGCTAGAACTAAGCAGAGGCATCATTTTCTTGGTGTGATGCCTGGATTGAAACACACCAGGGGAGGCCAATTTTGCTATTCTCTAAAAGTCATTTTTGGCTCCCACCTACCCTGGGTTGAGTTGGAAATGTGTAAATTGAAGCCCAAGTTGAGAATGAACTGGAGCCTTGAAGCTCTTAAACACTTATTACTTGAGAGAATGTGTATGAAAGGACTTTTAATCCTGTAATATGTGTAACACATGTAATATATGTAGCATATGGAAGGTAGAACTGACCAGAAATGTGAATGGGAAGTAGGAAGAAAGCACTGCATATTCTATATTAAGAACTTTAAAAAGTAAGTAAAAACTGTAACAAGCCAAGTTAAAAATAAGAAAGAAACCCAAAATTTGACCAACTTTAGTTATAACTTTAACTCGATTTATTGCAAAATCACTGTATCTCTGCAGGTCTGGTTTCCCTGGTATCTCGAGGAGAACATTTTGGGTCAAAGCCACATTTGATGCTCAGCCATGAGTCTCACGCTTAAAAGTTAATAAAGTTCTTGATTCCAGTTAATTTTATTTCTTTCTCTTAATGCGCCTGTCCTTTTGGAAATTGGAATGTAGAATGCAATGTGGCAAATGTTAAGTAGTGGGAAAAACTGTTGGAAAATGATCTGATGTCAATTTACTTCTCTTGTTGGAACAGAGCAATCCTTTCCCCAGTGCTTGAGCCTGGATCCTCTGGCCGCAGACAAGAGGGTGGCTGTCGCTGCTGCATTCACTAATGCTCGGTCTTGGATGGATGAGGGATCCCCACTTGGGTATAAGGGGGTCAGACTTGTTTGGACTTGCCTGAAGTAGTGGGTGAACTTGAACCTGAACTTGGGTGAGGGCCTGTATAGTCTCCTGTGGATTAGACAGGATGACTTGGAGCTTAGCTGCTGGAGAAGAGCCAGGGGCCCCCACCCGGACCAGCCCTTGGATAAGAGCTTGGGTTCTTTGGGATAGCAGCAGCATCTTCTGCTAAAAGGTCAATGAGACCATGGGTATGTAGTCTGGTTTGGGGCGCATTCAATGAGCCGAACACAAGGGAAAAATAAGGGCTTCTCCAGAGCTTCACCGCACACCACCAAATGGCCTGGCTGCTGGGCAGGGTGTAGAGGTGACAAGGGGCACTGTGTCTCGCGGTGGGTCTGTTCAATGCACACAACACCCCTTACTCAGCAACACTTCTGCAGAGGCCAGAGTCCCCCCGGAGCAGGTGGGCGACAAACCCAGGGCCAGTGTGGGTTCCTGCTGGCCATATGTTGAGGTTCTTTCATTGGCCTGGCAGGCCTGTGGGGCCCAAGGAAACTTGGGTTGCATAAAAAAGGAAAAGAATACTGTAGTTGGCAAACAAAATGTGTCTTTGTGTGTGAGACTGTGTGTGTGAGAAATGAGCTTTCGTTTAGAAGCTTTGGCAGTGGCTTCGACTGGTTCCCCAGCACTTTCAAAATGATATTTTCTGAGCCTGGAAACCAAGCAGGCAGATCATGGAATTTTGGCTGGGGATGTTTTTTAAAAAATGTAGGCTAACAGGGAGAAAGGAGGCGGGAATTTGGCCGGGAGGCCTCTCTGGGCTGCAGAGCAAGCCGAGCCGGGTTACCATGGTGGTGCTTCCACTGTTTATATAAACAAAGGTTTTTCCTGACAAACATACTTCATATTTAATAATCCTCAACCCACAGGGGCCTCTGCTCTGTGTGTGTAACTAGTTCATGCCATTTGGACTGGGGATTTCATTATTGTGTGTGGGTTTTTTCTGAGGCCCCCAATACACTTCAAAATTAAGTGTTAAGTACTGAGATTTGAAGTCCAAGGGTGAGATGGGTTTAGTGATTGGAAGAGACAGTGACCTGCCATATGAAAGGTTAAAACAGACCTTCCGTGATCTGAAGTCTATTGGACCAGCCTCCATGGAGCATTCAGAACAGACCTGTACTCCCACCATCTAGTTTCTTCATCTCTCTTAAGAGCACCGGTGCCCCTGCCCAGTCAGTCACATGTCACCTTGCCATTGCCTGAGATGTTGCCCTCTTGTTAGCACTTATCCAATCATTTTGAAGTCTTTTTATTTATTTATTAAATAGATTTTATTTATATTTTATTTATTTATTTGACAGAGATCACAAGTAGGCAGAGAAGCAGGCATAGAGAGAGGAAGGGAAGCAGGCTCCCTGCTGAGCAGAGATCCCAATGCAGGTCTCGATCCTAGGACCCTGGGATCATGACCTGAGCTGAAGGCAGAGGCTTTAAACCACTGAGCCACTGAGGCGCCCCTTATTTTGAAGTCTTAACAAGCTCTTGTAAGAGGACTCATTTGGTTATACATGAAGAAAAGTCCTACTCTCTTGCCCTGAAGCACAAAAGCAGATTTATTGGATCATGTCACTGGAAAGGCAGGGTGGATCTGGTGGGCCTCAGGAACTGCAGGATCCAGCTTACACAACCATTCCTCCAGAGGGTCCCAGATTCTGGCACATCAGACCCTTGTTTGCCCCTCACAGTCTCCAGGAAGACTCCGTCCTTCTAGAGCTTAAGGTATGAGATAAGGAACTTTAAGCGTGCTTTCAGGCATCCTTTTTCCAGGAACATGGAGTGATCAGGAATCTCTGCAAGCTTGAGTAACACTGCATTTTTCTCCCTCCTGGATATCTGGACCTCTCTAGACCTATTCAGATGCTCAGCAGCCTGTGGGGGTCTCTTCAGCTGTTGCCTCATCACTGCCTTTCAAGCTCTCCAAAACCTGCATGGAGCTCCGAGGATCCACGTCCAACCACGTGCCCCAGATTTCTCGATGGATGTCCCTTCCCACATTTCCCTAATGAGCAAACTGGCTCTATTCCAAGCGTGCCAGAGTGCATGATGCATGTCTGCATGGCACCAGGATTCCAGTGATCTGGATGAACCCCGACTATGTCTCCTGGGTATCCACAGGGGCAGTCAATCTGGGGTCTATCCATTAGCTTTATTTCTTCAACTTCAGAGTCCCTTAGTGTCCTCCACCACTCTGAATGACACAGGCATTTCTGCAAGTTCTCAGGAGTTTTGCTCATGTTTTGGGGGAACAAATCCATTCATGTCTTCTGCCAGGTCTGGGCTGGATGTCTGCCATGCCTGTTGTGCCCCCTCCTCGGGGCCAACATGCCTGGTCTCCCCAAAGTTCCAGACCCTTGATGTACTAGGGCTCAGTACCTGGAGTGGGTGAGACTGAACACTATGATTTCCACTTTCTTCTCCACGTACCCCCATTCCCCTCTCTCCATGTGATCACCAACGGTCCTGCTAGTCCAGGCTTCTCCACTCTCTCCTTGCCATACTAACAGGTGACCTGCCAGGCACCAAGAGACCTCCAGAATCAGAGTCATTCTCTGCTTTTCCCCTTTATAACCAATTAACACTTTGTCAAAAATAGTATCCGAGAGTACTGTTGATTTAAAGTGTTAAAAGAAAGGCACCTTGCCAATATAGCAAGGATTTTAGTGTTGATATTCTAATCTGGGAACCATGGGGTGGAGGGGGTGGTGTAATAATACTGAGGGGCTGTTTGCTTGAGAGCCCAAGGAAAAGTTACTTAGGGCGAGAGGGAAAAAGGGCAGTTTTGAGCTGAGGGGGTACAGAGCAGCAGAGCTTTATCCATCTTAGAGGGCAGAACTGAGTATTGGGAAGAGAGGGAATGCAAGCTCAGAGAAAGGGTCGCCTTATGTCACAGAATGGCCCAGACTCCCTTGGATTTGTTGAACTAACTAGTTGGTTGGAATTTGTCCGGGTCCACAGTATCCACAATTCTGCAGAAGGAGTTGAACCAGAAGAGTGCTACTTTGTGCTGTTATTGTGACCCTCTCGTACCACCCCCCCCCCACCCCCCAAACGGGGCTTGCGGGGAGGCACAGGCTTTCTCTGGACAGGACCTAACGAAGCTCCCTGGGGCGAAAACCGAGTGTGCCCAGGACGAAGACGGTTGCCGTGACGGCCAACGGCCACCAGGGGGCAGTGCCTCCCTGGCCTAGCTCAGTCAGAGCGGGCATCGCCCCGCCGCAGTCGGGAGGAAAGAGACAAATGCGGCCAGCAGGCAAGGCCCTTTCTCCCCTTTTCTGTCCTTTCTCTCCCTGCGGGGCGCAGCACGTCGGCCGTACCGGGGCGCGGGGCGTCCGGAACCCGGGCTGGAGTGGAACCGCAGGGCCGCCCGGGGGAGCCATGCGCGCTGCGGCCCCGGGCGCCCTCGGAGCCCCAGTCCCTGCTCACTGCGCGCACCCACCGCGCCCTCCCCTCCGCTCCTCCCGGAAAACGTGGGAGCAGCCGCCGGGCGTCAGGCACTTCTCAGGCCCCGCGGGCGCCGGCCAGCTGAGCTTGGGGTTTAGGAGAGGAGGGGCGGAGGTCACCCCGCGGCTCCTCCACGTGGCCGCCGCCGCCGCTGTCGCCACCTGTGCCCGGAGCCACAGACGCACCCGGCTGAGCGGAAGGTGCTGAGGCGGCCCAGGCCTGCCTCCGGGAGGGCGGCTGACGGGGCCTCCAGTCCGGCCACATCCTTTTGTCTCCCGCACCCCCGGGTGTGGCCGGGACTACCCGCGATGTGGCCGAGCCGCAGGGGCGCACAGTGACCACAAGGGGGCGTACGGAGACGTCAAAGGGTCGACGGTCGCAGGGACCCGCACTTCTCCGCGGGCCCCATTCGCGGCAGGGACAGGGCAAGCTCGGGGTTGCTTTGAACCAGCTCCCTACCCACTCCTAGCTCAGAAACTCCCCCAGAGTGCTCCGAACACAGACATAATCCGCCTGCAGGAGGCGGTCAACCTGCGTCAGGGTCAGGGCAGGCGTGAAGGAGCTGGTGTGTGCAGGGCGCTGGCCCCTAGGTTGCAAGCTGTGTTTCCGTCTGTCCTTTAGATTTCTGTGGTTTCTTTCCGCCTCCTTGACTGCATCTCGGAAAAGGCTGTTGCCTGGGTGAGCGGGGCCTGGAGTCCTGGCTTCCTGGGGAGAGAGGAGCATCTGAGAGAGAAGTGGGCTCGGGCTGGTGGGTGACCACTCAGTTGCGTGTGTTAAGTTAGGCGCTGGATTTACACGCAAAACGCCCTCCTACAGGGCTGCAAAGCCCCATGCCCTCTCCCATCCCTACTTGTTGCTGGCTAAATCCCATCTCGTGCCCACCTTTATTAAATCTTTAGGAAGCTGGTTTTGAGAAACTTCGGGAAGCTGCCACAAGGACCTCCCCCCAGCCAGAAGGCTGCGCTTTTGCCATTTGGTCGTGAATTGCAGTTTTCTGGGGCTTTCTAGTTCAGGTGTTGAAAGCAAGAAAGTAAAATCTAACTGTAAATATCTTTCTCCTTAAAATTGTTCTTTCATGCCTGTTTCTCCTTGGCTGCTGCCCCATTTGGCACAAGGAGCACAGTCAGCCAGGCTGGGCTGATTTTTCAGCCCACAGCCCAGTGGGGACGAGAAAAGAATGTTGGTGTCCCCAAGGCAAGCGCACCTTCTGTCTCAGGGTCCCGGGCCATGGTGTGACCAGAGCACTGTTGTCTTATTGACTGAGAACAGGAGGCAACACTGAAAAAGAACAAAGGCCTTTATTTGGGGTCTCAGGATTGCAGTTCCCGGGAGCACAGATTCTGGGATAACCACAGTCTCATGTGAGGAAAGCAGGGATTTTTTTTTTTTTTTTTTTTTTTTTATGAGAAAGGAGAACGGGGTAATTGCATGATTTAGATAAAGAAGAGAAACAAAAAAACTCCTTTTAATTCGGTGCCGACCAGTTGAGCCGCTTCTGATGGTGATCGTATTGATTATTTTATTGGTGCTATCAAATGAAACTATGCCTGGTATGTATTAATTAATTTTACTGTCCTCATATGATTGAAATGCCAGTTGCTCTGTTGAAATTTTATGAGCAACTGCTTGTAAAACTCTTGCCACTTCTGGCCCAGTTCAAGACTTCATTAGTTGGAGAAGAAAACGGAGCTTCAAAATGTGAATCTTCTATGCCCAGAAGCCTTCTCTGGCTGTGTAGCTCAAACGAGGGTCGAAGGGCTTCTGCCCTGATTTGGAAGTTGGATCTGCTTATTCAAATGCTTGCTTCTGGCTCCGTGAGCAATGCCCTGGGGGGAGGGAACGGCAGATGTGGAGCCTCTGAGGTGGCCAGCTCGTGGGGCCATCTTCATGGTGGGCTTGGAGGAGCTGGCTTGGTGGAGGTCTGGGGGAGAGTCGATCTGATCTGGGAGAAACTGGGCTAGATGGAGCAGGCAGGGAGTGCCCACCGCCCCCTCCCGTTGGTGTAAATGGTCCAACCATGCCTTGGCCTTGACCCCCAAAATGCCTGATGGGCTTGCCATTGTTTGACCCATATTGTGTGACCTGAAGCAGTTTCCTACAAGAGTCAAACCATGTTTCAGTCAACTTTACAGCCCACTGCCCACGAGGGCCCTGGCCTCCACCGCCACAGAGAGCCTCAACTCTCCCAGGCCTCACTGAGCATGCTGTCATAGAAGAGCCATCTCAGTGGTCCTGGCTCGGCCTCCACATCACCCCAGTACAAGGCTGCCCCGGCCCGGAAAACTGGACACTGTTCTCTTTCCCGCTATCCCCACAGAGGGGTGGCGAAGCTTTTCTCTTCATGCCCCGCAATTCAGCTGAGTTCAGGCTGATATTTTGAAGAGGGCTGTCCTGGAGGCCTGGACCAGTGGACGGCCATGAGATGCAGAATGTCCCGTGTTTCCCTCCACCAGATGTGGGGGCTCTCTAGGGCCACTGGCCTGTCTTCAGGAGCGCGGGCCTCCCTGCAGCGGCGTAGTGGCCATCCTCTTTCCTCCCAAGCCTGGGCCCTGTCAGTCCTCACTGCACCCAGGCTTTCAAGCAGGAGTTGGAGTGGGGACTTGAATTCACCTCTGGGACAGAACTTACTTTGTCCCCAGGCCCTGAGCGAAGAGGAAGTGCCTTCCCGCTGCAGCTTGGGTTTCAGATCCTCTCATTTCCTGTTCAAGGATCTACCTTTCCCAGGACCTCTGACAGAGAGGCTGCTCATCTCCTTCGGGAAAGGGACGGCAGCCCCACCGGCTCGGGCGGCCTTATAGGGTGGGCCTCGCAGGGCAGCAGCGTGCCAGCAGCCACAGGGCCTGTCTCCAGGTGTGGAGAACGTCACGAATGCCGCTCTCAGCATCCCGGGAAACTCCCATTTGTCCAGAACATCCACATTCATGTTCCTGGTGGCTGCCCACTTCCCCTCGGGATCACGGATGGGCCTTGGCTGCACACAGGTGGTTTTCTCAGAAAAAGGCAGATCTGCCTCAGGGGTGGATTTCAGTATGGACTGCTGCTTTTCTGGAGCCCAACGCCTCCAGGTTCAGGTCCCTGCTGGAGCACCACGTGGAGTTCTGCACTCCTGTCTCTCCCCCTTGTTCCCACACCAGGTATTTTTAAAACCCTCCATTCCCTTCAGCCTCCTCTGATACCACTTGGCCTCTGTTCTTGGCAGCTGCCCCAATTTCAGGAGAAAATAGAACCAGTAATCCATCCCCTTCAGCTTCCAACAACATAACTACACTACATAACAACACCTTAACTACAAGTGACCTCACAGGTAGGCACAGCTCCGGGCCTCTCTCACCTTTCTCCTGTCACACTGGAGGAGGCTTGGCGTCTACCGAACCTGGCTCTGCTATGTTCAGACCGAAGGCTGTGGGAGGTAGCTTTTAAAAAGTCTCTGGTTCTGTCTTGTCCTCTCTTGCTCCTTCACTTACTTGCTCTCCTAGAAGCAGGCTGCCGTCGTGTGAGAGGCTCACAAAGCAAGGAAGAGACTCATAAAGCAAGGAACAGATTTCCTCAGTCCAAAAGCCTGAGAGGAACTGAGTCCTGCCAGCAACCTTGGGAGTCAGCCTGGAAGCAAACCTCCCTCACTCAAGCCTTCGGATGAGACTGCAGTCCCAGCACATACTTGAATTGAGAGCCTCTGAGCCAGAGGACCCAGGGAAGACCATCCAGATTCCCAGCTTATAAGAACTATGAAATAATAAGTGTTTGTAACCCTAACCTGCTTAATTTTTGAGTAATTTCTTAGATAGCTATAGATAACTAATACAGGGGCTCTCAGGCTTACCCATTTTTTTTTAGCCCTGAAAATTTTGAAGAAAATTCCAGGATCCACATAAGGTTGCCTCCTTTTTATTTTCCAAAGTATATCTTGAAAAAAAAACCAAAACAACAACCAATTTTTACTTTCCTTAACATTTTTTCATTGTCATGATTTTTTAAAATCACAGTTTGCTTACAATACAATTTATCCATTTAAAATTTGAGGAATTTTGATCACTCTAAATAATTGTATACTAACTTCCACCATCAGGATATGGAAGGGCTTCCTCATCCTAGAAAGTTTTCTTGTGCTGCTTTACAGTCAGTCCCCTCCTCTCAATCTCGGCCTCACTCAACCTTTGATGTGCTTTAGAGGAAGTACATTTGAATATGAAAAACATTAGGAAGCATGCCATCTCAAAATAAAAGGCAATATTTAAACTGAATACATTTAAGTTAGTCAACTGAACTTTAATCCAATCATACATGGCCTCATTTACTCCCAGACTGATGGCTTTTCTGCAGGCTGTTCTGCCATCTGTGTTAGGAAGCTAGGCTGCTCTCACAGAGTTCCTGATGCAGTGGCTTAACTACGACAGAAGGGTTTTTACTCTCTCACATTGTGTTGCAGAGGTAGGTGGGCAAGTTAGGATAGGTGGTGGCTCCATTCTGCAAGGTCAAGTTCACCCAGAAACCCAGGCCAAGGGGCCGATTCTGCCAACTCCTGTGTGTGATGTCCTTCTTGGGTCCAAAGTAACTGCTGCAATGACCCAGCAAATAGGAAGGGAGAGAATGTGCAGAAGAGGTGTCTTTAAGGAAATAACCCTGAAATGTCACTTGTAAGTTTGGCTGATACAGCATTGGCTCAAATAAATCAGATGATGAGACCTAGCTGTATGGGAGGCTAGGAAATACGACCATTCTGGGAAACCAGTGCCTAGTTGAAAGCTGGGGGACTCTGTTACTAACCCAAAAAAGGAGATAGTGAATCTTTCCTCTAAACTACCTCTGTCTGTCTTCTGGTTCCAGCCATCAGCATTTCAGGTGTTTCTTACCTTTAAAAAATACCTTCTTGGACTCCTCACACTCAATCCCTTTCCTCTTAGTCAGTCCCTGACCCTGCATGCCTCTGAGCCCCGGGTCTCATTTCTGTTGAATTCATGCTTCCTGGTGCTTCCCTTGCTGGACATTTCTTCAGCTTCTAACTTACTGATGTTCTTTCTTTCCTTCACTCATTTGCTATCGTAACTTCATGTTTATTTGTTTTTTAATTTTATTTTTATTATTTTAGAGTGTTAATTCTAGGACAGTTAACACACAGTGTTATAGTAGTTTCATGTGCACAATGCAGTGATTCAACCCCTCTATACATGACTCGATGCTCATCACAGTAAATGTGCTCCTAATTCCCACCCCCTATTTCTCACATCCCCTCTGGTAACCATCAGTTTGTTCTCTAGATTTAAGAGACTGTTTCTTAGTTTGTCTCTTTATTTTCCCCTTGTTTCTTAAGTCCCACATTTGAGTGAAACATACAGTATTTGTCTTTTTCTGACTGGCTTATTTCACTTAGCATTATACTCTCTAGATCCATCCATGTTGTAAATGGCAAGATTTCATTCATTTTTTTATGGCTGAATAATAGTACATTGTGTGTATATATACAAATATATGTATACACACAAATACACACACACACACATGACATCTTCTTTATCTGTTCATCTATCATGAACACTTGGGCTGCTTCCAAAGTTGGCTACTGTAGAAAATGCTGCAGTAAACATAGGGGTACATACATTGTTTCAAATTAGTGTTTTCATATTCTTTAGGTAAATGCCCAGTAGTGTGATTACTGGATCATATGGTAATTGTATTTTTAATTTTTTGAGGAACCTCTATACTGCTTTTCATCATGGCTTCACCAGTTTGCATTCCTACCAATACTGTATAAGGGTTCCTTTTTCTCCACAACCTTGTCAACACTTACTGTTTCCTGTTTTTTTTTTTTTTTTTAATTTTAGCCATTTTGACAGGTTTGAGGTGATATCCCATTGTGTATGTGCTTTTTAAAAAGATTTATTTGCCAGAGAGAGGAGTGAGCACACGTGTGTGCTTGAGCAGGTGGAGGGGCAGAGGGAGAGGGAGAGGGAGAGAAAGAATTTCAAGCAGACCCCCTGCTAACCCAGAGCCCAACATAGGCCTCATTCTCACAACACCGGGATCATGATCTGAGCTGAAATCAAGAGTTGGGCACTGAGTCAACTGAGCCACCCAGGGCACCTTGTGTGTGTGTTTAAGAGTTTATTTTATTTTTAAAGATTTTATTTATTTATTTGATACAGAGAGAGAGAGAGAGAGAGAGCGCAAGCGCGCACAAGCAGGGATAGCAGCAGGGAGAGGGAGAGGAAGAAGCAGGCTCCCCGCTGAGCAGAGAGCAGGACATGGTGCTCAATCCCAGGACCCTGGGATCATGACCTGAACCCAAGGCAGATGCTTAACTGATTGAGCCACCCATGTTCCTCAAATTTTTAATTTTTTAAAAAAGATTTTATTTATTTGACAGACAGATCACAAGTAGGCAGAGAGGCAGGCAGAGAGAGGAGGGGAACCAGGCTTCCTCCTGAGCAGAGAGCCCGATGCGGGGCTCGATCCCAGGACCCTGGGATCATGACCTGAGCCGAATGCAGAGGCTTTAACCCACTGAGCCACCCAGGTGCCCCTCAGATTTTATTTTTAAATAAACTCTGCACTCAGCATGGGGGTCGAACTTACAACCCTGCCATCAAGAATTGCATGCTCTATTGACTGATCCAGCCAGATGCCCCTCATTGTGGTTTTGATTTGCATTTCCCTAATGAGTGATGTTGAGCATCTTTTCATATGTCTGTTGGCCCTCTATAGGTCTTTGGAAAAATGTCTATTCATGTCTTCTGCCCATTTTTAATTGAATTATGTGTGTTTTTTCTTGGTGTTGAGTTGTATAAATTTTTTATATATTTTGGATATTAACCCCTTATCAGATATGTCATTTTCAAATATCTTCTCCCACTCAGTGGTTGTCTTTTAGTTTTGTTGATTGTTTCCTTTGCTGTACAGAAGCTTTTTATTCTGATGTGACCCCCATAGTTTATTTTTGCTTTTGTTTCCCTTGCCTCAGGAGACATATCTAGAAAAATGTTGCTACAGCTGATTTCAGAGAAATGACTCCCTGTGCTCTCTTCTAGGATGTTCATGGTTTCAGGTCTCATATTTAATTCCTCAATCCATTTTGAATTTATTTTGTGTATGATGCAAGAAAGTGGTCTACAGCTTTTGCATGTAGCTGTCCAGTTTTCCTGACATCATTTGTTGAAGAGATTTCTTCCCATTGCATATTCTTGTCTCCTTTGTCAAAGACTAATGGACCATATAGTTGTGGGTTTATTTCCTCATAACCTCATATTTAAAACATTTATAATCACTCCTCATTAGTCTCTAGAGGGGGGACTAAGGCCTTAGGGACTCCTAAGCAGAGGGTGACTCCTCTGCTGCCTTCTGTAATCTCCCAGCAATCCCCAGGGCATGTCTCTCTTGTCTTCTTTCCTCTGTACACTCGCATGAGTGGATCCACTCCCAGGTTACGTCAGTTAAGATTGAGGTTGACTACATGTCATAGAAACCCAACAAATGGTGGCTAATAGAAGCAGGGGCTTATCTTTCTCAGAGAATAGGGGGTGTGTGTGTGTGGGGGGGGGGCAGGCCATCAGTCCAGGGCTGACTTTTACATGCCTGCTTTGTTAGCTTCATGCATAACTCTTTTCTCTTTGGGGCAATAGGGCTGCCACATCTTCAGGCATCACATCTGCATTCCAGGTCTGAGAAAGAAGATGGGAAAGTGGCAAAAGGAAGATGCTGACTGAATGTGTTACATTTAATCAAAGTTGTCTTTTTCCTAATTCCCCCCAGAACTCCTGTTTCAGAACCAGGTCCACAGCCTCTTCTAGCTACAAGAGTGTCATGGGGAGTGAGTAGTCTACCTGGGCATAATGTAGACCTGAGAAAAAACCAAACCTGGCAGTATTAATAAGAAAGCGAAGTAAGAGATGAGTACTGGATGGGAAAGTCACAGTGGGTACCAATGATGATGTTAGCACCTATCTGCTGACAATTCAGAAATTCCTATTTTTTCTTTTTTGAAAAGATTTAATTAATTAATTAATTAATTAATTAGAGAGAGTGAGAAAGCACAGAGGGAGAGTGTGAGAGAGAAGCAGGCTCCACGCTGAGCAGGAGCCCAATGTAGGGCTCAATCCCAGGATCCTGAGATCACGACCTGAGCCAAAGGCAGAGGCTTGAGAGACTGAGCTCCTGAGGTGCTCCCAGAAATTCGTATTTTCTATACAAATGGCTAGCAAGCACATGAAACAATTCTAAACATCACTCTTCATCAGGGAAATGAAAATCTAAACCATGCAGAGATACAACTTCACACTCATTAGGATGGTTACAAGGATAACAACAGACACAGGTGTTGGTAAGTATGTGGAGAAGCTGGAATCCTTGTTCCTTGCTGATGGGAAGGCAATGGTGCAGCTGTTCTGGAAAGTAGTACGGCGGTTCTTTAAAAAGTTAAGGAACGGGGCGCCTGGGTGGCTCAGCAGGTTAAAGCCTCTGCCTTCAGCTCAGGTCATGATCCCAGGGTCCTGGGATCGAGCCCTGCATCGGGCTCTCTGCTCGGCAGAGAGCCTGCTTCGTCCTCTCTCTCTGCCTGCCTCTCTGCCTACTTGTGATCTCTCTCCCCTCAAATAAATAAAATCTTTAAAAAAAAAAGTTAAGGAAATGATTACCATATGATTCAGCTACTACTTGTCTAGGTATACACGCAAAGGAATTGAAAACAGGGACTCAAATAGATATTTGTACAACTATATTTATCATGGCATCATTCACAGTTGCCAAAAAGTGGAAGCAATCCAGATGTCCATTGACAGATGCATGGATATTGAAAATGTTGTATACAGTTGACCCTTGAACAACATGAGTTTGAACATAGTGGGTCCGCTTATATGCAGTCTTAAAAATAAATATGGAACAGTACTGTAAATATAGTTTCTCCTAATTTTCTTAATTTTTTTCCTGTAGCTTACTTTATTGTAAGAATACAGTATATAGTACATCTATAACGTATATGTTAATTGATTGTTCATGTTATCAGTAAACTTTCCAGCCACCAGCAGACTATTCATTGTTAAGTTCTTGGGGAATAAAAGTTATGTGCAGATTTAAAAAATTAAAAAAAAAATTTTTTTTTAATTGGCTCCACACCTAGATGGAGCCCAACACAGGGCTTGAACTCACCATGCTGAGATCAAGACCTGAGCTGAGACCAAGAGTCAGATGCTTAACTGACTGAGCCACCCAGATGCCCCTAAATGTGGATTTTTTTTTGCTGTGCTGAGGGTCGACACCCTAAGCCCCAGTGTGTTC
The DNA here is from genome assembly GCF_030435805.1 of Mustela lutreola. Lineage (NCBI taxonomy): Eukaryota > Metazoa > Chordata > Mammalia > Carnivora > Mustelidae > Mustela > Mustela lutreola. The sequence continues at coordinate 91,898,604 of NC_081298.1, read as the reverse complement.
AAGGGTCAACAGTATATGTACAATAGAATAGTAATAAATCCTGAAAAGGAATGAAGTTTTCATCATCATCATGCTACAACAGGCATGACCTTTGAAGACATTATGGTAAGTGAAAGAAAGACACAAAAGGACAAATGTCCTATGAGTCCACTTATATGAGGATCCTAACATACAGACACATGGGAGAATAGGGCTGGGCAGGTACTAAGGTGGTGACGAAGGACTGGGAGATGGAGGGGTGGGAAGTTGTCACTTAGTGGATACAGAGTTCGGTTTTACAAGGTGAAAAGAGTTCTGCTGATGGATGATGGTGATGTTTGCACAACAGTGTGAATGTGCTTACTGCTACTGAATTATCCTCTTAAAAATGGTTACAATGGTAAATTTTGTGTTATGTATATATTACCACAGTGAACAAGTCTTTATCTCCAGTATTGAAGTCCCATAATTTCAAGCACCATTTATTCATTCAGGTGCTCTAAGTTTTAGCCCTCTGAGAACACACTCCGAAGCTTAGTCATTGGCCTGCAAAGCTTTCATGCCAGGACCAAAGGGACTGGAGCTCCGAACTCTCCACCATGAGGGGATGGGAGAGTCTGGACAGGCTCCAGCCTCTGCCTCAGGCCCATGGGACCAGTCTCCTCCATGGGCCTTGGTTCCTTCAGGCCAAACAAACACAACACACAAGCACGCAAGTGTTTCCCTCCACCAAATACGCACACAAACAAGCAAACTAACAATTGTTTCCTGTTTTCTTTCTGGTGGGTTCTTCTTTGGAGTCCTACCAAAAGACACCAGTCTTTTCCCAAGCTGATCTTCAGAGAAGACCATCCTGTCCATGTTGCCAGATTTGGGCCAAGCAGCTGGGCTCTCCTTTGGCACGCAGCACTCCTTTTCTCTAGAATGCTGCCTGTCATAGAATGTCAGAGAGGGGAAAGCCTTGTCAGTCCTCCCTGAATTCTGGCACACCCCTTCCTCAGGACCAGGGGCTTACCTGGGCTGTGATGGGTCAGCCAGTGTCTGCCTGGTCTGCTCTCATGCCCACACCTGTTGTGAGATGTGTTGAATATACCCGAGCCTGAGTCTGCAGGTCCCTACTCTTTGCAAACAGGTGGCCCACTGCCTCCTGTGAGAAGGAGGGTTTTCTTCAAAGGGACTTTCAGTGTCTGCCTACATAGGAAAGAGTTGGCATAATGTGAAGCTTCCTGTGTCCCCCATCCCACTTCCACACACAAAAATTAATTCTCAAATTGAACCATCTGAAAACGGTGTACTAAATTTAATGGGAGACATGCTAGTTCACAGTGGGTTGGGGGGAAAAGATTTAACTTCGGGGAACATTTCTGGTTGTATCAGGTGTGGGCATTGACTCAGGCATGTACACGATTTCATTAGTAGCCACCGAAGGCCACATCAGAGAGCGGTTTTGTTATCTGTTGCAGTGTAACAAATGACCCCAAACTTTAGTGGCTCAAAATAATAATATTTATCATTTCACATTTTTTGTGGTTCAAGAATGGCTTGACTGGGTCCTCAGGCTCAGGACCAAGCTTCAATCAAGGTCCCACCAAGGCTGGCAGCATCTCTAGATTCAGTTGGGCAGGGTCCTCTTCCAAGTGCACTCAGTGGTGGTTGGTAGGATTCCGCTCAGTGATGGAGGTTGGCCAGAGGCCACCACCAGTTTATTGCCATGTGGGTCTCTCTGTGGGGGCAGCTCATAGTGTGGCAGCTGGCTTCACCAGAGCAAGCAATCTAGAGGAGCCAGAGAAAGTGTGAGCAAAACAAAATACCATCATATAATCTCAGAAGTGACATTGCATCACTCTCAACTATTTTCTCCTAATTAGGAGTATGAAACCAGGGGACGCCTGGGTGGCTTAGTCAGGTAAGGTCATGATCCCAGGATCTTAGGATCAAGTCCCACATTTGGCTCCTTGCTCAGCAGGGAGCCTCCTACTCCCTCTGCCTGCTGGTCCCTGCCTGTGCTCTATCTCTCTGACAAATAAATAAACAAAATCTTAAAAAAAAAAAAAAAAAAGTATGAAACCAGGTCTAGCCCACATTTGAGAGGAGGGTCTACACCAGAGCACCAATTCCAGGAGGAGAAGGTCTTTGGGAGCCATTTTAGAAGCTGCCCACCTGAGTTCTCTTCTAGCCCAGGATGTTTCATTTCGCAGGGAATTCTGATGGCTCAGTGAAACCAATGAAAGATTAGATGGATAAATAAATCTTTGAGCAGCTCTCCCCTGTTCTCTGCAGTCTCTCCCACTATCTGTTTTTAAGCACAGATAGCAAAGTTGCAGAGAGACTGGAAAGACAAAGTTTCCTCCTTGGACTTTTAAGAAGGGCTTGTTCTCAAGCTGACTTTCCTCTCCTTGTCCGACTAGCTCCCAGTGGTTTGGCTTCGCTCTGTGGTTTGTTCGCATGGCTGGGCAGGAAGATGGCTTAACCAGCCCAGGCTCCCAGGCAACATGGAGCCTTGGCAGGGTTGATTTCAAAGTGAATCATCAGTCAAAATAAGCCATCCCCAACGTAATGAGCAGAAACCCATGTCTTTGCTACAGAGGCACCATGAGAGATCATATTCTGTGCCTTTGCATGAGCTGTTCCCCTTCTGAAATGCGCCCCCCCCCCCACCGACCTTGCCCATCCATCCTTCCATGTGCCTCTTCACGAACCATCCCCACGATTTCTGTCCACACAGCTCCTTCTATTTCTTCTCTGAAGTTGCAGAGCAGCTCATGCCTGTGCCACCCAGTTTAGCTCCTACTTACATCCTGCCTCCTGAGGTTCTTTATCTTCCGCGTGTGGGCCCTCCTGCCCTGCCTCCAAAGAGAGGCCAACTTCTCCAGGGCAAGAACCGCTGTGTGATTCCTTCAGACCCGCACTGGTACCCAACCCAGGGCAGAGCTCACTGATGTCTGAGGGCAGAGGCCCAGTCAGATTTCGCATGCGGAACCTCCCCAAGCTCCTCGCGCTGTACCTGTCCACAGCCGCTTCCCCTGAACTGGCGGAAGTTGCACGCGGCCGCGCCATCTGCAAAGATGGCGTCTGTTCCGGAGGAGGGTGAAGGGCTGTGGCTTCTCCCTCAGGTGATGGTGCTGTGGACAGGGCTCGTTTCCATTCACACCTCATTCTGCTCCTTTCAGTGTCCTGGTCCACAGGGTCCCTGTGACACCCTCCCTCACGGGCATCTCGGTAAGGCCTGCTGTCCTGGGAGGCCCGGGGTGCCCTTAGACACATCTTAGATGGTGGAAGAAAAGAGACCAGTGAAGCCTGACTGTGGTTAGAATATTAGGAGAATAACCAGGTTGAGAGACAGAAGCCAAGGGAGGAGGGTTGGGAGAAGAAGGGAGTTCTTTGGTCCCCTTCAGACCCTCCATGTCCACTCTCTCTTGGTGCCCTGAGCCCTGGGATGAGTGCGCAGCAGGGGGCTGTGAGGAGGGCAGGCAGGCTGTTGGAGGGAAGGAGGAGAGCTAGAGAGTGTGTTTGCCAGGCTCTCACCCTCCCTCAAGGCCTCTGTTCCTGCAGGGCGGCCCTCTCACACACAACTGCTTGCTCTGGTAGCTCTTCTCTGTTACTGGCCCCGGTGTTCTGCGCCATTCCCTCTGACTAAAGGGACTCCTGAAAGAGGAGTGGGCTGGTTTGAGAAACGCCGCCAAGCTCGTGTGCTGTCCAAATCCTGTTGGGACCACCACCAGTATGGAGGGCACGGTCTGTGGTGCCAGAGGTTGCTGGAGGAAGCCTGGCACCAGGACATGGCATTTTGCAATTGAGAGCTCTCCTTTTCTCCAGAGCCATCTCCCAAATACGATGGGCATAGTGAGTTGAGAGTTGAACGAGACTTGGGGAAGTATAGACTACTCCTTCAGGAGGTTCTGCTATGAAGAGACTGAGGGAAGCCAGGCAGTCACCGGGAATCCTGGAGTTGAGGAAGGGGAATGCAGGGCTGGAGGCGCTGGAGTCCACCTACATGCAGACGGGAAGGTGCTGTCGGAGAGGGAGAGATGGAAGGTGGATGATGGGTGGAGTAGTCCCTGGGATCCGAGGCCTCAGGATCAATACATGATGTGGAAGAGTCAGCTTTGTAAAGGAGGAGGCTGTTTCCTCAGATGAGGAGGAAAGCATGGGTGGGTGATGAAATGGGGGAGTTTGTGGAGGGCCAGGGGAATCGGCACCCCCCCTCAGTTGCTTTGAATTTATACTGACAGAGGAGGCAGATCTCCACTTGAAAGTAAAGGGGGGAGGGTTGAGGAGGAAAGTTAGTAAAAAGCTGTTGTCAGGAGGGACACCAGAAACCTCAGGAGAAAAAAGAAAGGAGACATAGCAGCCAGGGGACCTTTTCTGTGTTCTGTGGTTCCTGGTCTCTTGCCCATGCCCTCCCTTCTGACAGGGCTTCCGCCACAGCAGCCAACAGTGAATGCACTGTACTTGTGAGGGCTCTTGCCTCTGTGGGGCAATTATTTGTCTTTTAGAATTTCTCCTTCCTCCCTGCTCAGTTCCAACATGATAGCTGCGTGCTGGGCGAAGCACATGAGTCCTTCTCAGTTTGTTTTGCTGGCTCTGGCTGACCTTAGGATTCATTCAGTCTCCTCCTCTTAGATCTATGGGCGTCTTTCTACATCTGTCTGCAATCCACTCAGCTCACCAGGGCACAGCTCTGGCCTGGTCTGGAATTCCAGATGCAGGGCCTACCTCCCTCTTAACCTTCTGGGCCTCTCTTTTGAAAGGGAGAGTCTGATTGGCTCTGCCTACCCAGTGGGTTAGTTTCTCCTGGGCAAGGTCTTTACTCACGGTTCAGTCAGCTCTGGCCCACCTGTGGGGTCAAGTGTTACAAACATGGGCCCACAGATGTACCCTGCAGCAGAAATTGTGGCTGGTGTATGAGCAAGTTTATTTAAGAACCTCTTAATGAGATTAACACCCTCAAAAGATTTAGCGTATTAGGCTTTGGATTGATGTGAATGTAATTGTTTCAGGAAAATTCCTTTGGTTATTTCTCTGGGATGCTGAAATCTCCCTAAGGGATAGCAAGGAAGTAGCTAATGGCTCCCCAAAGATTCTGCACCAGGAGGTGGAACTCCTTAAGAGAAAATAAATGAGTTTTCTCATCATTCATTTTCTTTATGACTCTAGCAGACAGATCTTACTGGTGGGGACATGTATTGAGTGGAGGAAGTAGTAGAAATTAAACCTGTGAGTGTTCACTACTAATGCCTAGCCAGAGCTGCAATTCCCATAGGCAGAGAAAGCTCAAGATTACAGGCCTGCCTGGGCCTCAGAGCTCAGAGAAGAGGCTCCAGTCTACTCTTTTTGGCATAGTAGTGAGGTTTGGAAAGAGTCTGGGATTTGGAGTTCGAAGGTCCTCACACTACACCATAATTTCAGGTGAATTTTTATCTCACTGAGATGATAGCTTCCAAGAGACAGCATCTCTGGTTGGTTAATACATTGGGTTAAATTCCCACTAAGATGTGGATTGATAGATTACTCAAACTTGCCCTTGGAGCCAGTTCTGACTCTAAGGACAGTATTGAGCTTTGCAGTCAAATGCTCTACCACTGAGCTATGCACCCCAGTATTGAGCTTTGAAGAACATGAGTGAAAGAAATACCATGAGAGGAAGATGTCAGTGAGTCTACAGGCCAGGAGTTCTATGAAGGAGATTTCTACACATTTAGTCTCGGGCTGATTATTCTCAAGCCTGGGTGCATAGGTGTGGAGCCCACTGGGCTTTAAACATTCATGTCCATGTAGCAGAAAGCCATCACTGGGAATGTTGGTAAGGGGTTTGTCTCTGTAATGGACTTCAAAACCTGGGGTCTGTTTTTTTTGACCTTCTTTCCTGAGATACTTGCTGACTTTCCTCTTGACTTTCCACAGTAGCCCGGTGTGAAAGAGACCTTTTGGAACACTATCAGAGTACTTTGCTATGACCCTTTAGTTTGCTTACCCATGAAGGTATGTGTTCCCTCCACAAAGAGCCAAGGTCCCTGGTTTATTGCTATTTTTCTTTAAAAAATAAAAACAAAAACTTGAGGAGCCTCCTTCCCAAAGCAATAACAATAATAACAACAACAAGAACAAAGAGACCTATCAGGTTTATTTCTTAAGACAACAGTCCTTCGGCAAGTCTCACGTGCCACGTGCGTGCATTTCTTTTGTAAAAGATTCCTGACTTAATGTCTCCCCAAGGACTTTGCAAGAGTGATCTCACCCTCTGAAATTGGCAGAGAAGAAGCATTCCGATTTCGCTCCAGTAGAAGAACAGAAAGGTGGTTGTTAAGCAGAAATTGTCCAGTCAGTAATTAGACAAGCCCAGCCTCTTCTTTCAAAAAGATTCTGGCCAAATTCTGGAGGTACTCTTTGCAGGTAGGATCTGCCCTAGATCGCACATCTGCTTCTGGTCTCTATAAGAGGTTTTAAGGCTTGGTTGGTTTCTGGGCCTCTGTGAAGGAAAACAGGACCCAGGAGGAGTGGGCTAATGTGGAATTCTTCCTACTACATAGAAATAGGGGGGTAAAACAAAAACCAAATTAGTTCAGTTGCTGGAAATGAAGAGGGAATGGAAAAACAGAGCCGGAAGTGGTGAGTGGCGCGGCGGAGAGCCAGTGGTGTGGGCGTGTCTGTCTCTGCTCTTATTAGGTTGGGGTAGGGCCCATGCAGAGATGAGAGTTAAGGCCTTGGGCCAGTGCCATTTGGAGGCCTGAACAAGAAAGCAAAAAAGGTGGGGCAACTGTAGGGCTGAACTCTCCATGAGAGGAGGACTAGGAAAAAAATGTAGCCACTGAATCAGAAAGATGTCAGGAAAGTTTGCCTCTGTCTGGGTTCTGAGTGGAAAAAAAATAAAAGCCTTTGAGAAAAAATGAGATCCCAACGTTATGCTTTTGAGAAATTCTAGAGACAGAATGTATCCTGCCTATGAGCTGTGGACATCCTAAATTAAGAAATGCATATAAAAAATAGTTCTGGTTATGTTACTGCAGAAGCAGTTGGAAAATTACTGTGGTCATAGGAGAGCTTGATTTAGCTCAGCTGAAGATGAGCTTTCAGTAAAAAAATTATAAAACAGTTGTTAGAAGATCCACTATAAACAAGAACTATAAACAAGATCCACTATAAACAAGAACTTGCAGACAGAACAAGCAGAAGGATCAGCAGTTCCAAACTTGAGATCACAGAAATCCAATCTGAAAGAGACCATTGATACAGGGATGTTTAAGCAGTTAAAGAGACAAAAGGGAAATATAGAAGCCACAATGAAAGAATAATACTACTGAGAAGGAATTGGAGTAATGTTGATAATAAAACATGTTTGAGTTCATGTTCAGATTTCAGAATAAGTAGACTGGGGAACCTGGATGGCTCAATCAGTTAAATGTGTGCCTTCAGCTCTGATCATGATTTTGGAGGCTTGGGAGCCGACCCCCATGTTGAGCCCTGTGTTGGGCTCTGTGGCTCAGTGAGGAGTCTGCTTGTCCCTCTTCCTCTCCCTCTGCTCCCCCTGCCCCTGGTCATCCTTGCTCTCTCTCCCTCTCAAAAAAAAAAAAAAAAAAAGGTTTAAACTGGGGAAAAATTGGTTGCCACCACTCAACCAATAAAATAATAAGAACCCAACAACATCCTCTGAAACTCCACCCCACCCCCAACCAAAAAACAAAACCGAAAAGTCATAAAAAAAAGTCCAAAAGCCAGAACTTGGAAAGAGAAAATGGGAGGCGTACATCTTGTCCTGGCATATTTCAACCCACTGAAGCTTAGCATGGTTTATGTACTCTTGTAAAATATGCTAGCTAGCATTAGAATTATCCTGAGGATAGGAATGTAGACACTGAGCTTGGTTGCCTAGGACACCAAAGTAATCTTTCTGTTATAAAGACATGATACTGGAAAGAACTGGAAATGCTGGGCCAGCATGCAGGGTTCCGGGAAGCAGCCCCATAAGAGCATGCAGTAGGAGAGAGTGAATGGAGAATCTGAGTGAAGTCATGAGATTGGAAAAAAGTTATTTATTTATTTTTATTTATTTATTTTAGTGTGTTGTTTTTTTTTAAAAAAATATACAGTTGTTCGATTCACGCATACATGGTAGAGAACTTGGTATTGGACATGTCTGGTGAATCAGTGTTAGCTTTGCCTCCTCTTTCCTGCTCAGGTTCCACAGTAGTATTGCTAGAGACAGTAGAATCTACTCCCTTGTTAGTAACCTGAGCTTGGTTGGGATTATTTTGGTTGTAGAAAAAAGCCAAAAGTGGGGGAGGGGGAAAAATCCAAACCTGTTATTATTTGAGATGATTTGATGGCAGACATGGGAGATCCATGAGAATCCATAGGCAAAATATTAGAAATAATGAGAATTAAAAAGGGTCACTGGGAACAAGATTTATATACAAAATCATCAGTAAAAAAACTTAGAAAATTTAATTAAAAATACTATTTATAATAACAGCAGCAACAACAAAAAACTGTGAACCCTTAGAAATAACTATAATAAGAGAGTACAAAACTATTATGGAAAAATCAAAACAATTTCTTAAAAGATAAAATAAGACCAAAGTAATTGGAGACAAAATACTATATTCATGGATAGAAAGACTTGGTAGCATAAAATATGTCAGTTTTTTGGTCTAAATTAAATTAAAGTTAATTCAATTTCAATGAAAATTCCTAAGAGAGTTTTTCATGGAACTTGACAAAATGGATCTAAAAATTCAAACAAAAGAGGGAAGTCCAAAAATTCCCCAAAAAATCTTAAATCATGATGATAATAAGAAGTTTGCCCTAGCAAATTAAAAAAGAATTTGTACAAAGCTATATAGTAATTTAAAAATGTGATACTGGCATAAGGATAGAAGAAATCTACCAATGAAACAGAAGAGAGTGTAGAAACAGACTCATGTATATTAGGAATTTGGCCTATATCTGATAGCATTATGAAGCAGCAGTGAAAGAATGGACGATTTAATAAATTGGATTTGGACAGTAAACCATGTCAGGCTCTCTGCCCAGCAGGGATCCTGCTTCCTCTTCTCTCTCTGCCTGCCTCTCTGCCTACTTGTGATCTCTGTCAAATAAATAAATAAAATCTTTAAAAAAAATTGATAAATTTGATTGTATGAAAATGAGAGAAATTCACAACAAATATAGCTAATAAAGAATGCACAGAAGATACAAAAAGTCTTGAAAATAAATAATGAGGATATAGGCAATAAAACAGGAAATTTATAGGGCGCCTGGGTGGCTCAGTGGGTTAAGCCGCTGCCTTCGGCTCAGGTCATGATCTCAGGGTCCTGGGATCGAGTCCCGCATCGGGCTCTCTGCTCCGCAGGGAGCCTGCTTCCTCCTCTCTCTCTGCCTGCCTCTCTGCCTACTTGTGATCTCTCTCTGTCAAATAAATAAATAAAATCTTTAAAAAAAAAAACAAACAGGAAATTTATAGAAAGGAAAATTGAGTGGATGATGATGACATGAAAGGAATCTAACTTTGTTAGTAATCAGGTGAATGCAAAATTAAATAATTTCACATCATCAGATTGATAAAATGCAAAGTCTGGTAGTAGTAGGTGGTGGCTAAAATGTGGAGAAATAGAAGCTGTTTAAGAGTGCGGATGGCAATTTAAATTCATACACCAATTTCTAGGAAAATGTTACAGTATCTATTGTAGTTAAAGAGATACAAGCCTTTGACTTAAGCAATTTCACCTCTACTCATGTATTCTAGAGAAACTTTGGTGTTTATATGTAAGGAAGTTCACTGCAGGCCACTTTGGAATAGTGGAAATGGAGAATCAGTCTAATCATCCCTAAGTAAAATAAGGTTTTGAAGGCTGCCTGGATGGCTTTGTTTTTAGAGCATGTGACTTTTGCTCTTGGGGTTATGAGTTCAAACCCCACATTGGGCATAGAGTTTACTTAGGTAAAAAAGAATGAACCGGATCTCCTATGTCAAAATAGTTCTAACTCAAAAAAAAAAAAAAAAAAAAGTGAAAAAATAAGCTCTAAGATGATATCACAATGACATCTTAATTATTTTTTCCAATTGTTGGTTATGACCCATCCATAAGTTGTGAAATCCATTTAGGTCACTGTCACAATTACAAAATAAAATTAGAATAGGAAGAAAATATCAGAATGTGCTAGAAGTAGTTGAGTAGGAAGTATTTCCATGACAGTGTTGTTTCAGATTCTGTAACACATGTTCACATACAGGTATGTATGGATACATATACACATGTGTACATGTGCATGTGTATCAAAATGCAAAACACATTTCTTATATTGAGTATGTTAGGAAAGTCCAAAAGCCACTGTTTTATATACATTAAAAATGCAAAACAGTACTATATGTTTACAGATTTCATATATGTGTGGTGGTGATTAATACTAGTGAGGATAGTGGTTATCACTGGAATGGGCAGGAAGAGGAAGACATGGGGTCTGGGTGTGAAGATTTTGCTCCATCTACATTGATGCAAGTTTCATTCACATTGTTGCAAATGGCAAGATTTCCTTCTTACTCTTTTGAATAATATTCCATATATATATGTAAAAAAAGATTTTACTTATTTGAGAGAAAGAGTGAGAGATCATGAGCAGGAGGGAGGCCTAGAGGGAGAAGCAGCCTCCCCGCTAGGAAGAGAGCCCCACATGAGGCTCAGTCCCAGGGCCCAGGAATCATGAACTGAGGTGAAGGCAGACACTAAACCAACTGAGCCACCCAGGTGCCTCATAAAATATATTTTTATATATTGGTGGATGACTTTCACTTCTTGTTCGTGCCTAATTTCTCTGGCTAGGACTTCCAGGGCTATATTGAATATGAGTGGTGTGAGTGGACACCTTGACTTTCTCCTGAACTTAGAGAAAAAACTTTCAGCCTCTCACTGTTGAGGGTGATATAGGCAGTGGGTTTGTCGTTTACGACCTTTATTATGTTGAGATAGTTTTCTTCTGTAGCCAGTTTATTGAGTTTTTATCATGAAAGAAATATATATATGCCACATCTTTTTTATTTTTAAAGATTTTATTTATTTATTTGACAGACAGAGATCACAAGTAGGCAGAAAGGCAGGCAGAGAGAGAGAGGAGGAAGCAGGCTCCCCACGGAGCAGAGAGCCCAATGTGGGGCCCGATCCCAGGACCCTGGGATCATGACCTGAGCCGGAGGCAGAGGCTTTAACCCACTGAGCCACCCAGGCGCCCCAATGCCACATCTTTTTATCCATTTGTTTGTAGATGGTCCCTTAGGTTGTTTCCATATTTTGGCTATTGTGACTAATGCTGCAATAAACAAGGAGTGGTGGTATTTCTTTGAAAGTCTGATTTCATTTCCTTTAGATATATACCCAGAGTAGGAATGTAGGATCATGTGGTAGTCCTATCTTTAATTTTTTGAGAAACCTCCATATTGTTTTCCATTGTAGCTGTATTGATTTATATTTCCACTAACAGTGCACAAAGTTCCCTTTACTCCACATCCTTGGCAACATGTGTTGCTTCTTATCTTTTTGATAATAGCTCTTATAACAGATGATACCTCATTGTGGTTTTGATTTGCATTCCCCTGATGATGAGCATCAGGGGATGATTGAGCATCTTTTCATGTACACCATGGTCGTTTGTATGTGTTCTTTGAAAAGACTGTCTATTCAGTTCCTTTGTTTATTTTTGAATTGGATTTTAGTTTGCTGTAAGTTGTATGAGTTCCGTATATGTTTTGGATTTTGGATATTAACTCCTTATCTGATATATAATTTGCAATTTGCGATATATTTTTCTTCCATTCTGTATGTAGCTTTTTCATTTTGTTGATTGCTTCTTTTGCTGTGCAGATGTGTTTTGGTTTGATGTAGTTCCGCTTGTTTATTTTTGCTTTTGTTGTTTGTACTTTTGATGTCAGAGCCAAAAAATTGTTGCTAAGACCAATGTGAAGGAGCTTTTCCCTATGTTTTCTTCTAGGTGTTTTATGGTTTCGGGTATTATGTTTAAGTTTTTAGTCCATTTTGAATTAATTTTTGTGAGTGGTAAAAGGTAAGGGTCCAATCTCATTTTTCTGCATGTGATTATTCAGTTTTCCAGCACCATTTATTGAAGAGACTGTTCTTTCCCCATTGAGTGTTCTTGGCTCCCTTGTCAAATATAAGCTGATTGTGTATGGTAGGGTTTATTTCTAAGGTTGCAATTCTGTTCCATTGGTCTGAGAGTCTATTTTTAGGCCAGAATCATACTGTTTTGATTCCTATAGCTTTGTAATATAGTTTTGAAATCCGACACTGGTATGTTTCCATCCTTATTATTTCCCGAGGTCACCTTTGCTATTCAGGGTCTTCGTGGTTTCATATGAATTTTAGGATTATTTTTTCTCTTTCTGTGAAAAACATTTTGGAATTTTGACAAGGATTGCATTGAAGCTATAGATGACTTTGGATAGTGTAGACATTTTAGCAGTATTAATTCTTATGATCCATGTATTTAGAATATCTTTTCTTTTTAAAAGTTTTCTCCTTTAAAAAAAAAAAAAGATTTTACTTATTTGAGAGAAAGAGTGAGAGATCATGAGCAGGAGGGAGGCATAAAGGGAGAAGCAGCCTCCCCGCTAGGAAGAGAGCCCCACATGAGGCTCAGTCCCAGGACCCTGGAATCATGAACTGAGGTGAAGGCAGACACTAAACCAACTGAACCACCCAGGTGCCTCATAAAATATATTTTTATGTATTGGTGGATGACTTTCACTTCTTGTTTGTGCCTAATTTCACTGGCTAGGACTTCCAGGGCTATGTTGAATATGAGTGGGGTGAGTGGGCACCTTGTCTTTCTCCTGAACTTAGAGAAAAAACTTTCAGCCTCTCACTGTTGAGGGTGATATAGGCAGTGGGTTTGTCGTTTACGACCTTTATTATGTTGAGATAGTTTTCTTCTGTAGCCAGTTTATTGAGTTTTTATCATGAAAGAAATATATATATGCCACATCTTTTTTATTTTTAAAGATTTTATTTATTTATTTGACAGACAGAGATCACAAGTAGGCAGAAAGGCAGGCAGAGAGAGAGAGGAGGAAGCAGGCTCCCCACGGAGCAGAGAGCCCAATGTGGGGCCCGATCCCAGGACCCTGGGATCATGACCTGAGCCGGAGGCAGAGGCTTTAACCCACTGAGCCACCCAGGCGCCCCAATGCCACATCTTTTTATCCATTTGTTTGTAGATGGTCCCTTAGGTTGTTTCCATATTTTGGCTATTGTGACTAATGCTGCAATAAACAAGGAGTGGTGGTATTTCTTTGAAAGTCTGATTTCATTTCCTTTAGATATATACCCAGAGTAGGAATGTAGGATCATGTGGTAGTCCTATCTTTAATTTTTTGAGAAACCTCCATATTGTTTTCCATTGTAGCTGTATTGATTTATATTTCCACTAACAGTGCACAAAGTTCCCTTTACTCCACATCCTTGGCAACATGTGTTGCTTCTTATCTTTTTGATAATAGCTCTTATAACAGATGATACCTCATTGTGGTTTTGATTTGCATTCCCCTGATGATGAGCATCAGGGGATGATTGAGCATCTTTTCATGTACACCATGGTCGTTTGTATGTGTTCTTTGAAAAGACTGTCTATTCAGTTCCTTTGTTTATTTTTGAATTGGATTTTAGTTTGCTGTAAGTTGTATGAGTTCCGTATATGTTTTGGATTTTGGATATTAACTCCTTATCTGATATATAATTTGCAATTTGCGATATATTTTTCTTCCATTCTGTATGTAGCTTTTTCATTTTGTTGATTGCTTCTTTTGCTGTGCAGATGTGTTTTGGTTTGATGTAGTTCCGCTTGTTTATTTTTGCTTTTGTTGTTTGTACTTTTGATGTCAGAGCCAAAAAATTGTTGCTAAGACCAATGTGAAGGAGCTTTTCCCTATGTTTTCTTCTAGGTGTTTTATGGTTTCGGGTATTATGTTTAAGTTTTTAGTCCATTTTGAATTAATTTTTGTGAGTGGTAAAAGGTAAGGGTCCAATCTCATTTTTCTGCATGTGATTATTCAGTTTTCCAGCACCATTTATTGAAGAGACTGTTCTTTCCCCATTGAGTGTTCTTGGCTCCCTTGTCAAATATAAGCTGATTGTGTATGGTAGGGTTTATTTCTAAGGTTGCAATTCTGTTCCATTGGTCTGAGAGTCTATTTTTAGGCCAGAATCATACTGTTTTGATTCCTATAGCTTTGTAATATAGTTTTGAAATCCGACACTGGTATGTTTCCATCCTTATTATTTCCCGAGGTCACCTTTGCTATTCAGGGTCTTCGTGGTTTCATATGAATTTTAGGATTATTTTTTCTCTTTCTGTGAAAAACATTTTGGAATTTTGACAAGGATTGCATTGAAGCTATAGATGACTTTGGATAGTGTAGACATTTTAGCAGTATTAATTCTTATGATCCATGTATTTAGAATATCTTTTCTTTTTAAAAGTTTTCTCCTTTAAAAAAAAAAAAAGATTTTACTTATTTGAGAGAAAGAGTGAGAGATCATGAGCAGGAGGGAGGCATAAAGGGAGAAGCAGCCTCCCCGCTAGGAAGAGAGCCCCACATGAGGCTCAGTCCCAGGACCCTGGAATCATGAACTGAGGTGAAGGCAGACACTAAACCAACTGAACCACCCAGGTGCCTCATAAAATATATTTTTATGTATTGGTGGATGACTTTCACTTCTTGTTTGTGCCTAATTTCACTGGCTAGGACTTCCAGGGCTATGTTGAATATGAGTGGGGTGAGTGGGCACCTTGTCTTTCTCCTGAACTTAGAGAAAAAACTTTCAGTTTCTCACTGTTGAGGGTGATATAGGCAGTGGGTTTGTCGTTTATGACCTTTATTATGTTGAGATAGTTTTCTTCTGTAGACAGTTTATTGAGAGTTTTTATCATGAAAGTATGTTATATTTTGGCAAATGCTTTTTCTGCATTGAGATGATTATATGCTTTTTATCCTTCATTCTTTTAATATGATGTATCCCATTAATTGACTTGTGTATGCTGAACCATCCTTGCATCCCAGGGCTACATCCCAGTTCTTCATGTTGTTGAATCCTTTAGTTGCATATTGGATTGCATGTAAATGTTCTTATTTTCAAGAGCCAAATTTAACATAAAATGGCTGTCAGTAATTGAACTGAAATCAATTAAAGCAAAAATTACTTAAAAATTATTGCATCATTTTATTTTTATTTTCCCTGTCGCATGTTTATTGCATTGTATCACTTATGCTCCATTTTCCTTGCTGTTTGTTCCATTGAGTATTGCCCGAAGTTGGTACTCACATCTCCTTAGCAAGTCTGCCCTCCTAGTAAGATCTCCTACTGACTGTTTTTCTTTTTTCCCCAGTAAAAACTTACCTGCTCTATGTTCGAATCTTATAACAGGAATGTCACCCAGCTGTCCTTGTTAAAAAAAAAAAAGTCAGTGAGATAAACTTTTCTGGGGCTCATATGCTATAGCCCTACTGGGTTCCCAAAGGCTGCACCAACTGATAGTCTGGGAACAGGGGCAGTGGGGCTTGTGTTTAGGGACAAGTTAGGGGTGGTCGTGACTGGGCAGGCTTGGTCAGGGTTTGGAGACTATGAGCAGTTTACCACTTCCAGCTTCAAACCTAAGTCAAATTCCTCATCCTTTCTGGGGTGGTTAGTCCTCTCTCTCCAAGGTCATCACTCGAGAGATTCGCTCCTTCAGTCCTATTTGGAAAGCTCTCCCTTTACACAGCAACATTTTGGGGTCCAGGAAGAGAGATCTTGCTGTAAATCCAGATGCCATCAGGCCCTGAGGCGTTATAACTCTGTTTTTCTTTTTTTCCAGTGCGGTTCGTTGTGTAGCTAATTCTCATTGGTTATGCTGAGGTGAGGATTCTTTGGGATTTTGGAAGAAAATATCCTCACATTTTCCATTCCTTTCTTCCCAGAGACAGTTTGCTGGCAGAGTAATGGCCACCTCTCTCGGCAGCCAGATGAGAAACAGAGCTTAAGGCAGAGGCGAGAACAATGCCTATGTGGCCAGCACCATTCCTTGGTCTTTTTTTTTTTTTTTTTTTTTTTTTTTTTAAGTCTAGGAAAATGCAAAACTTAAAAAGGACCTAATCTCTGCCCTTTGGGAAGAGAAGACTGTGGCTGACATGTCAGATGCCACGTTCGTCTTTCCTCCTGGGACATGGATGCTTGCTATCTACACCACAAGTCCTGGCCTGGGTGTCTGATGGGGGAGGCGGCACATTCGAGTGCTCTGAGGCGCAGCGCCCTGCCTCCTCCTCGCCAAAGACAGACTCACCTAGGCCCTGGCCCCAGGGATCTCTGAGAAGTGCCCCTATTGTGGTGACAGCCCCATCTTCCAGTCTGCGGCCACCCAGCACACAGATGTTAGGCCCCTAGCCATGGTCGCCAAATCACTCCTTGGTGCTGCTTCCCGCTGAAGTCAACTCTGATGCCAGAGGGACAGTCCTCCCCTCACAGGGCTTCTGAAGGCCATTAACCCATGCTGCCTCACACGGGATCTCTCACTTTCCATTGTGCTTAAGGAATTGCTCTAAGTTTTGAAGAAAACAATAAAGATGGTATGTGTACACTATTACAATAAAAAAGCATACAATGTTCCAGAAAACCAACAATGAAAACCTCCTGTCTCTCAGGCCACCCACCCTAAGCCCTGCTTCCCAGAGGTAACCACTCATAATTGTGGCTTTGTTTTTTTTTTTTTTAATGTAGTTTTTATATTATTTTATTTTATCATGGTTTAACGAGTGAACTAGTCCTACAAGGCTTGTTATTAAAACAGCAGTACAATTTTCTTTTTGAGATGATGAAAATGATCTAAAATTAGAATGTGGTGATGGTTGCACAACTCTGTAAATACCCTGAAACCCATTGAATTGTGTGCTTTCAGTGGAAGAACTTTACGGCATGTTAATCATATCTCAATAAAGCTGGTAAGAAGGACAATAAATACTTCCAACAAAAGCAGTCTCCTGACCGCCCGTGCCCCCCAGCTTTCCCCACTTCACAGAGGCAACCGCTTTCAATTAGTGTGATCTTTTCCTCCACATTTCTAAACGAATTTGCTTGTGATGCTATTTCTCGATTGTTCGGTTTTAGTCATTTACTATTGACTTCATGTTAAAAAAAAAATATGAGGTTTTAACCTTCTTTCATATACCTACCCTGGCCCCCCGCTATATCAAATGCACACTTCCCATCCCCCATCTTTCTAGTGCAGTGTTTTTAATATTTTGGTTAGCTCAGTGTTCTGTGTTCACATTAGTATGAGAACAAACACTCCGTTGGCAGCTGCTCAGTTGTGTGACATAGAGGAAGACTTTCCAGGGTTTCACTGATTCTTAGTTTGTCAGCCTCCTATTTTCCCCCCTCCCTCACTCTTGCTTCCAGTTCCTGGTATTACAGATTTCCAGATCTTTTGCGGTATCCATAGTGTAAATTGTTGTGGGACTCTCTCTATGTTGTGGTTTTAGAATACAGTTATTATTAATTTTTTTTTTTGAGAGGATCTGTAGGTCATTTATCATGCATCCATCTGCTGTCCAATTTCTGAAATTTTGTTGTGGTTTTCTCATCACCCA
This sequence comes from Mustela lutreola, assembly GCF_030435805.1. Lineage (NCBI taxonomy): Eukaryota > Metazoa > Chordata > Mammalia > Carnivora > Mustelidae > Mustela > Mustela lutreola. The sequence goes on along the minus strand of NC_081298.1, from coordinate 91,880,999 downwards.
TTCCCTTGTATTAAAATCAAATTTATTGAGATACAATTAATATTCCATACAACTCCTCCATTTAAAGTGTACGGTTCAATAGGTTTAGTATATTCGCAGAGTTGTGCATCCATCATTTCAATTTATTTTACACTTCAATTAATTTTTCTTTGTGTGTTTATGCCTTAAAACTCTTCTTTCTTTCTTTCTTTCTTTTTTTTTTTTTTTTTTTTACTGTATCTGTAGTGGCATTTCAGGAGCTAGTAAAGGCTAACACATGTATTCAATGTGTCATATTTCATCAGAGCTTCTACTTAATATCTACTTACCACTTGATTTATTAAACTTAGACATTATTTAATGGCAATAATAGATGAAGGTTGAAGTCGTGATATAGTACTACTTTTAGTTCCTTCATTAACTATCCTTATAATTTTAAAGACTTTGGTCACCTTTTTATTTCTTGTTCTATCAACTAGACAGCATCTCTTCTCTCTCTCTTTTTAAAATTTATTTATTTATTGAAATAGAGATAGAGAGAAAGAGAGCATGTGACTGGGGGGAGGGGCAGAAGGAGAAGGAGAGAGAGAATCTTAAGCAGACTCCCCACTGAGCACAGAGCCTGAGAAGGGGCTTGATCTCTAGACCCTGAGATCATGATCTCAGTCTAAAGTAAGAGACAGACACTCAATTGACTGAGCCACCCAGGCACCCACTGACTTCTCTTCTTTTTCATATACATCTCTCTTTCACTTATATCTCCTTCACCTAAATCTCTTGTCATCCGTAATTTTCCCTCTGCATTTTTAAAGCTAATACAGTCATAACTATAGTCAGTATTAATTTTTTATGCTTTGCCTATATATTGATCCAAAAATAAAATCCATAATAAAAATTGTTTATATTATAAATATGTACATACTTTCATTGCATTTGCACCTAGAGCTTTTTTTTTTTTTGCTCAGTTTTAATTTTTTCCTGGAATTTTCAACTGACTTTCTTTTCTTGCATTGTCTTCCCGAGTTAAAAGCTTCAGTTCTTCTAATTAACCAAGAATGGTATCATATCTAGAATCCACCTTTCTCCTTGATTTTCATTCTCTGAGGGGCCACTCCTCTCTTGTTCCAATCTAGACTGATTCCTTTCTCACTGTGCTGAATAATTTTTATCCTGGATCCTTAACCATCCTGGTTGACTCTCATTTCCAGGATCATGTGGATCTTCTCTTGTTTTACTTTCTTTTTTCTTTCTTTCTTCTTCTTCTTCCTTTTTTTTTTTTTTTTTCCTGGAGCACATCCTCAAGTATATTAATAAAAAGGTGGTGGGGCGCCTGGGTGGCTCAGTGGGTTAAGCCTCTGCCTTCCCCTCAGGTCATGATCTCAGGGTCCTAGGATCTAGCTCCACATTGGTCTCTCTGCTCAGCAGGGAACCTGCTTCCTCCTTTCTCTCTGCCTACTTGTGATTTCTCTCTGTGTGTTTCAAATAAATAAAAATCTAAAAAAAAAAATAGGTGGTAAAGTTTTCTTTCCCTGAAGGTCTCAAAATATCTTAATTTTATAATTCAGTGATAGTTTGGCAGGGTATATAATTCTATGTTGAAATTAAATTCTTCTCAGAAATCTGAAGGCTTTGTTTCAGTGTTTTCTAGAATCCCATATCTCTGATGTACTTTCTGAAACCAATCTGGTTCCTGTCCCACTGTAGACAATTTTATTTTTCCTTTCTGGAGCTCTTAGCATTATTATTTTTTTACTTGGGGGTTTTGAAATTTCATAACATGTATCTTTGTCTCTTTTCCTCTCTTTCCTTTTTTGAAGTGCATTTAGTTGACCCTTTAATCTAAAGATTCTTCAATTCTGGGATATTGGGGTACCCTTGAACTCTGGGAGACTGGAGTACTATTTTAAAAATAATTCTTCAGCCAAGCTTGATTGGCTCGGTTGATTAGGCAGCTGCCTTTGGCTCAGGTTTTGATCTCAAGGTCCTGAGATTGAGCCCTGTATTAGGCTTCTTGCTCAGTAGGAAGTCTTCTTCTCCCTCTGCCTCTCTCTCTTGCTCATGCTCTCTCTCTCTCTCTCAAATAAATAAAAATTTTTAAAAATTTTTAAAAATAATTCTTCATCTGGAATATTAGGGTACTATTTTAAAAATAATTCCACCCCTTCTCTGTTTTCTATACTCTCCCTTTTTCACCCTGGGACTTCTATAGGTCAGATGGATTGATTCTCTATGTCTTTTGTCTTTTTTTCTTTTATTTAACATTTTCCTTTACTTTTATTCTCTTTGCTAGGAAATCTTCTTAACTTCATTTTTCAATCATTCTAATAATTTTAAAATTTCTTCTTCCCTTTATACAGGGTATCTTTTTATCTTATGTGATGCTGTCACAAATCTCCCTGAGGATCCTAATCAGAGATCTTTTTGTCTCTGAATTACCCATTTCTTAATGTTTATATTGGCCTTTCTCTTTCACAGTGTAGGTAGATTTCTCTCTCTCTCTCTCTCTTTTAAAGATTTTATTTATTTACTCATGAGAGACAGTGAGAGAGAGAGGGAGGCAGAGGCAGAGGGAGAAGAAGGTTCCCCATGAGCAGGGAGTCCAATGCGGGACTTGATTTCAGGACCCTGAGATCATGACCTGAGCTGAAGACAGACGCTTAATGGACTGAGCCACCCAGGCACCCTGGTAGGCTTCTCTTAAAAGTCTAGTGAGGCTTTAGTTATATTCAAGGGTGAGGCAATAGAAGAAGTCTACATGTGGGGGGGGGGAGCTTTTCAACTGGCAGGCTTTACTTTAAGGAAGGACAATGGGCAGGAAGTTGGATCTTACCAAGGAGACGCCAAATGCCCTACTGTGGCCACTCTTGTTTTCCGCAGTTTGTCTACTCTTAAGAGGGAAAACCCCTCTGTTTTGTTTGTCTGGAGTAGAGAGAGGGTGATTAGAGAATAGGAGTAGAGAGAGGGTGATTAGAGAATACCGTTCTGCTAGGAGTTCTGTACAAGGTAGAGAACCACTCTTCTGTATACAGACTTTCTATTAATCTCCTTGTTTTCAAACCTTCATCTTACTCCCATTCTCTAACACCCGGCATTTCTGGGTCAGGAGCCTCTCTGGGAATATTCAGGGTAAGGGTCTCCCTCTTCAGCTGTGGCCCCTCCATGAGTCCTGTAGGCTGTAGCATCCTTCTTCCTGTTTCATGCCTCACCAGCTCATTATGTATTATTTTCTGTCTTTCAGAAATAATACATTTTGAGTTTATCTTTGTGTACGGTGTAAGAGAATGGTCGAGTTTCATTCTTCTACTTATAGCTGTCCAGTTTTCCCAGCACCATTTATTGAAGAGACTGTATATTTTTCCACTGTATATTTTTTCCTGTTTTGTCAAAGATTAATTGACCATAGAGTTGAGGGTCCATATCTGGGCTCTGTACTCTGTTCCACTGGTCTATGTGTCTGTTTTTATGCCAGTACCATGCTGTCTTGGTGATCACAGCTTTGTAATAAAGCTTGAAATCAGGTAACGTGATGGCCCCAGCTTTATTTTTGTTTTTCAACATTTCCTTAGCGATTTGGGGTCTCTTCTGATTCCATACAAATTTTTGGATTATTTGCTCCAGCTCTTTGAAGAATACTGGTGGAATTTTGATCGGAATGGCATTAAAAGTATATATTGCTCTAGGCAGTATAGACATTTTAACAATGTTTATTCTTCCGATCCAAGAGCATGGAATGGTCTTCCATCTTTTTGTGTCTTCTTCAATTTCTTTCATGAGTGTTCTGTAGTTCCTCAAGTACAGATCCTTTACATCTTTTGTTAGGTTTATTCCCAGGTATCTTATGGTTCTTGGTGCTATAGTAAATGGAATCGATTCTCTAATTTCCCTTTCTGTATTTTCATTGTTAGTGTATAAGAAAGCCACTGATTTGTGCACATTGACTTTGTATCCTGCCACATTGCTGAATTGCTGTATGAGTTCTAGTAGTTTGCGGGTGTAGTCTTTTGGGTTTTCCATATAAAGAATCATGTCATCTGCGAAGAGAGAGAGTTTGACTTCTTCATTGCCAATTTGGATACCTTTTATTTCTCTTTGTTGTCTGATTGCTGTTGCTAGGACTTCTAATACTACATGTGTTGGAGAGGATGTGGAGAAAGGGGAACCCTCTTACATTTCTTGGTGGGAATGCAAGTTGGTGCAGCCTCTTTGGAGAACAGTGTGGAGATTCCTCAAGAAATTAAAAATAGAACTTCCCTGTGACCCTGCAATTGCACTACTGGGTATTTACCCCAAAGATACAGATGTCGTGAAAAGAAGAGCCATCTGTACCCCAATGTTTATAGCAGCAATGGCCACGGTTGCCAAACTATGGAAAGAACCAAGATGCCTTTCAAAGGACGAATGGATAAGGAAGATGTGGTCCATATACACTATGGAGTATTATGCCTCTATCAGAAAGGATGAATACCCAACTTTTATAGCAACATGGATGGGACTCAAAGAGATTATGCTGAGTGAAATAAGTCAAGCAGAGAGAGTCAATTATCATATGGTTTCACTTATTTGTGGAGCATAACAAATATCATGGAGGACAAGGGGTGTTGGAGAGGAGAAGGGAGTTGGGGTAAATTGGAGGGGGAGGTGAATCATGAGAGACTATGGACTCTGAAAAACAATCTGAGGGGTTTGAAGTGGCGGGGGGGTGGGAGGTTGGGGTACCAGGTGGTGGGTATTATAGAGGGCACGGATTGCATGGAGCACTGGGTGTGGTGAAAAAATAATGAATACTGTTTTTCTGAAAATAAATAAATTAATTTATAAAAAAATTTAAAAAAATAAATAAAAAATAAAAAATCCTGGAACACTGAAAAAAAAAAAAAAGAAATAATACATTGTCCAATGGTGTGACATGATCAGTGTTGTGTTTTAGAGGCATAACTCTGGAGCCCCTGCTTGGAAGACCAAAGTCAGGGAACCTGAGACTGAGAGCAAAGTAGAGGATGGTTGCACTATGTATCAGGGAATGGATGATGGCCCCTGAAGTTAGAAGGGAAATGGGACTACAATGGAAGAGGTTATTATTTATTCCAGGGGCAAAAATCAACAGGACTTGGTCACTAACTAGATGTGGCAGCAAGGAGAAGGTAGGGTGGCTGAGCCACTGGTGTTCAAGATAAGCATGCTTTGGAGGTGGGAGAGAAAGAGGTTGTACCCTGGAGGCGACTGTACAATATCCAGGTAGTCATGTCCCAGGAGTGGTTGAAAGGATGGATCTGGAATGCTGGGGAGACATCTGTGTTGGCGGTACAGAGTGAGGAGTCATTAATTCTTAAGGAAAATTGAAATCATGGAATGGATATGAAGAAAATATGTGGTATGAAGAAAGCCAAGGTCAGAGTCTGGGGAAGCATCATAATTTGTGAGGACTGTGCCTAAAAAGTTGGTGGATGACATCCTTGAGAAGTGGTGAAGGAGTGTGAGGTAGAGGGAAAAGTGAGGAAGATTCCAGTACTACCTCTGGGCAGCTTTGGTGTATGGGGCCGGGGCTGTGAGGGAGGTGGCCTCAGGGAAGAGCCGGGTCTCCAAAGGGCAGGGGGAGGAGGCCAGTGGTGAAGCAGAACTCAAGAGAGATTTTCCCAGAAATGAGGACTCCAGGGGGAACAGAAGAAAGGGAGGATAACATTTAGAAGTGATGGGGTGGAAAGAGGCCACTTGACTGAGAGTTCAGTGACCGAGGGCACCACAGCGTGGGGCAGGGGTGGGGTAAGGGAGGGTTGGGAACCATTCCAAATTGGCCTCTGTTCTCTGAGCTATTTCCAGCCTCTAGTCTTCTCAGGTGGCTGCCTGTTGCTGCCTTTATAGAGCTGCAGCGCGGAACCGGAGTCCCTAAAGTGCTGATGTGTAGAACCACTCTGTACATCTACATCTACATAGTTGGCTTCCCCATGACTCCAGGACAGATGTAGAAACTGTAAGTGTGGCCAGCCAAAGTAAGCAGAGAGCCTTACAAATCTAAATCTTCTTTCTGTTTTAACTGGAACATCAGGACCCAGCTTCACTCCTTCAGTCTGTTCCAGTCCAAAGGAAAATGGGCCATCTCTCGCCTCACATTTTTGAGCAGAGCGTGACAACTGCATGCCACATGCCTGATTGGCTAGGCTGGACCACCACACGTCCCAGTGCCTGGTCACTCCCAAGGAGGCCTCCTTCCAGACTCCATGCAGGTGTCTTGATTGGTTTGAGGGTCTTTTGAACTTCTCACAACAGCCCATCTAGTAGATATTATATTGGTTTTGTTTGCAACTAGAAAAAAAGGAAAATTAGGATCCCATAAATACTAAGTGGGAGAAGTAGAATTTATCTTATTAAACTTTTATTATGAAATATTTCAGACAAATAGGAACATTCCAAGCATACCATAAGATAGTTCTATAAGACTTTAACCTTAAGCCATCTCAGCATCAGATTTTTTTTTTTAAAGATTTTATTTATTTGACAGATAGAGATCACAAGTAGGCAGAGGCAGGGAGAGAGAGAGAGAGAGGAGGAAGCAGGCTCCCCGCCGAGCAGAGAGCCTAACGTGGGGCTTGATCCCAGGACCCCGGGATCATGACCTGAGCTGAAGGCAGAGGCTCTAACCCACTGAGCCACCCGGGCACCTTCGGCATCAGATTTTTATTTTTATTTTTTATTTTATCTTTTTAAAAGATTTTATTTATTTACTTAACAGAGAGAGAGAGAGAGAGAGAGAGAGATCACAAGTAGGCGGAAAGAGAGAGGGGGAAGCAGGCTCCCTGCTGAGCAGCAAGCCCAAGGTGGGGCTCGATCCCAGGACCCTGAGATCATGACCTGAGCTGAAGGCAGAGGCTTAACCCACTGAACCACCCAGGCACCCCAGTGGCATCAGATTTTTAAAAGAAAATATGAACAAATCCAGTTGAAGCTCTCTGTGTCTCCCTTGCTGATGTTTTTTCTTCTCCTCTCTTTAGAGATAACTACTATTTGAAGTTAGTGTTTATTATTACCTTGTAAATATTTATATTTTTATTATATATACTATATTAAAATAATCCATGGTATTACAAGTGTTTCAAGAATGGTATCAAAGTTTTTTTTTTTTTTTTTTTCTTTCTGGATTCTACTGGAGTGCTTTTAATATAACCATTGGAGATTATAAGTGGTTAATTTCAGCTTTCATTGAGCAATCAGCTATTGTCAGATATGACATGAAGGGAGCATAGGCTCTGAAAGTTCAGTGTTTCACAATTCCCTTCCAGCCCTGTTAAGTCAGAGTTCTAACTCCTTACCTCCCTAATTTTGATGTTTAAGTCAATTTCCTAGTTCCTTAGATAATATTACAGGCTTTATTATTGGTAGCTTTTCTTGCTCAACTATTTCTTGCCAAACCATTCAGTGTAATGAATAAAACATGAACAACATTTTCCACAGTGCAGAGGTGGGTGTGGAAGGTGGGGGGAAATGTGGATCAACTCAGAAGTCAGAGGACATATGAGTATCAGAATCATCTCAACAGTGTTTGCAATAGTCTCAAGGCTCTTTTTTTAAATTTAATTTTTAAATGAAAAAAAATTTTTTATTTAAGTAATCTTTACACCCAGCTTGGGGCTTGAACTCACAACCCTGAGATCAAGAGTCGCATGCTCTTCTGCCTGAGCCAGCCTGGTGCTCCTCAGGGTTCTTTATACTCCTATTTCTTCTTGATGAGTTTCTTCCATCTGGCAGAAAGAACTCTTCTAATATTGAATCCTCCAGGAAGTGGAATGTTTGAGTTTTATTGAAGGTTTTTTCTCATGTTTTGTCTGATATTTTCCATGAATCAAAGAAAATGAAATTAAAAAATCACAGCCATCTTCATCAGTGATGAGCTCTTCAGCTTCTAGAACAGTGATGTACAGTGTTTTCTGTAGAATTCCAGAATATCCAGAATTTTCTGCAGTGTTGGAAATGTTCTGTATCTATGTTGCCCAGTACAGTAGTTAGCAGTCAGTAGTCACATGTAGCCATTGAGCACTTGATAAGTAGCTAGTGTGATGAAGAACTGAATTTTAAATTTTCTTTCATTTTTAAAAATAATTTTTTTCTCTCTGTCACTTCACAAAAATAATTTAAATTAGAATAGCCCCATGGGTCTAATGATTACTGTACTAGACAGTAAAGTTCTAGAGGGTTTAGACCAATATGTGTTGGGAGAGTTTCAACCAGTCTTAATAAATCAAATGAGTTCACATTATATTGCAATTGATTTATTTGCTCTTTCGTTTCTGAAATCTGAAGTTAATACAAGACATTGCATAGTTTGGAAACTATTGCACAGACTGTTGTTTCTTCAAGCACTTCTGTTAATCTGTCGTTCGTAGTCAGCATATCTTTGTGATTTTGTTGCTGTTCATACGCACCAGGTATCGGTGGCACATCTGCCTGCAGCCCTCACTGGCCCTTGCCTCTTAGCTCATTCAGCCCACGTCATTCTCCAGCGTCACTGAGGCTGACTCGGTTCTTAGTTTCCCTCCATTCTGGCATAGCCTGACTCTGGGAGATGGGCAAGACTGGAGACCAGGACTGGGCCTACTTCCAGTCTTGGTTTTGGACCCTGTACAATCAGCTTTCATTTCTTTAACTTTTATTTTGAAATAATTTTAGATTTACAGAAATGTTCCAAATAGCACAATGGTGCAAAGAATCCTGGAGTGTGTTGGTTACCCAGATTCCCATGCGTTCATGTGGTTAATACTTTACCAATTTTGTTGTATTCTCTCCTCCCCTTCTATATGCCTGTATCTATGTCTATATCTGTATCTGTATTTATATCTATTATCTTTCTCTCTGTACATCTACATGTCTGTATAGATGTGTATATCTATCTTTTTTTTTTTTTTTAAGATTTTACTTATTTATTTGAGAGAGAGAGCAGAGTGAGAGAGAGAGAGAGAGAGCACAAGTGGGGGCTGCGGAAGGGGCAGAGGGGGAGGGAGAAGCTGACTCCCTGGCAATCAGGGAGCCTGACTCAGGGCTCCATCCCAGGACTTTGGGATCATGACCGGAGCCAAAGGCAGATGCTCAACTGACTGCTACCCAGGTGCCCCAGGAAGATTTTTTTTTTTTTAAATCTACATCCAATGTGAGGCTCAAACTCACAACTCTGAGGTCAAGAGTCACTTACTCTACCAGCTGAGCCAGCCAGGCCCACCTAGGGAAGATTTTTAAGTTACTCAATCAATCTATCTATCATCTTTAATTTATTTTTATTGTACATCTATGTTCCAGTGTTATCTTGCACTTGTACTTTTTTGGTGTACCAATCCTGGAATTAGTCATTTTTTCAAGGACCAGCCTTCATTTTGATGATCACATGTTTGTTGAGTGAACAGGAGACAAAAGCCAACATAAGAAGCTGGGAACCTAAAAGGCAACTTACAGTGTGAATGAACTAGAAAATACTCTGACTTACAGTTAGTAATAGCAAGGAAGACCTTGCTTTTCCCTGTTGGGTTAAGGGAGAAAATTTTTTCTTGAAAATTCTTAACCACAGGCTGGCACTAACTCAAGTTTGTAACCCAAATTTACACTACCTGCATGATTCTAAATACCTTTAGGTTAGCATTTATTTTAAAACAGTTCTGGATTGGCAATGATTCCAGATTTTTAGAAGAAGCAAACATAAATTTTCTTTGGAGAAATGCAATCACAACACAAACCTCAGAGTTTTCCATGAATAAAGTTCTGAGGAATGTGGGCTCAGAGTCAAAGTCAAAAAGCATTTAAGGAGACAAGGCACTATATGCAAAAGTCAGCAGGAACAACAAACCACAGAATCAGGCCAGCAAAGCTTTTAGATATGGGAATTATTGGATACAAAATAAAAATTAAGCATGTTTAATATATTTAAAGAAAGTAAAGTGATTCAAAATTTAAGGTACAGTGCCTATGAAAGATAAACAAGCATATTTGAAAGCCAACCAAAAATAACTTCTAATAAAAAACAAACATAAAAACTGAAATTAAAAAGAAACCTCAACTGATGATTTAAATATATTAAACATGCTTGATTTATATTTATGGAAAACATAGAGCCACCTCACCGATTCCTTTCTGCGAGCCATTCAAATCAGTCAGAATGTGAACATCTGTGTCTTTCAGTAGGTGAATGGATGAACATCCAGACAATGGAGTATTACTCAGCAAGAAAAAGATGAGCTATCAAACAATGAAAAGACTTGGAAGAAACTTAAATGTGTATTGCAAAGTGAAAGAAGCCAATCTAAAAAGTCTACACACTACCTGATTCCAGCTCTAAGGTATTCTGGAAAAGCAAGACTATGGAGACCATAAAAATATCAGAGGTTTCTGGGGGTCCAAGAGGAGAGAGGAGGTGGGCGGAAGAGGTGAAGCACAAGGGATTTTTTAGGGTCTCAGAACTATTGTGCATGATACTGGATGAGATGGAGTGCATACATGTGCATTTGCAACCCAAAGAGCGGCCTCTGATGTAAACTATAGACTTTAGTGTCAGTTATAACAAATGTACCATACTAAAGCACGATGTTCATAATCGGGAGAACTGTGTACGGAGAAGAGGGGATGTAGGGGAATTCTCCATGTTATCTGTGAGTTTTCCTGTAAACCTAAAACTATTCTTAAAAAATAAAATCTATTCATTTCCAAAAAAAAAAAAAAAGAAAAAAAGGGAGAAAAGGAACATTACTAGTAGTTCAGACTGAAGCAAGCCGAGGTGAGGAGATCTTCTTACCCTGGACGGAACAAAGCCCTTTCAGGCAGTTGTGAAATCTCAGAACATATATCTACAAATAAACAGCTGCTTCAGTGACTGATACATTAATGGGGATCACAACAGCTTGACTGCTGATTCTGGATTCTTGCTGTTTCCTCAATGAGCCACGACAAAACTGTCGAGTCTCACTCTATGCATTTGTAGAAGGGCAGGGAGTCTCGTCCTGAGACAGGACATTTGATAAACAAACGAGGCAAATTGGAGCTGATCCTTCTGGTGACTGCCAGTGCTGGCGCCTTTTTTTCCTTCTGGCACCTGCCCGAAGTTCCTGGCATCTACTCTTATTTTTCCTCCCAGGCCAACTGCAAAAAAGGGACTTGACCTCAGCTGACATAGAATGTGGAAGAATGTGTATGCATTGAAAAGCAATCCAGGGAGCTGACGAAGTTAATGAATTTTTATAGGAATTCATTCAATACCACCCAGTGAGAGACCATGCTTTGCATATTTGCTCAAAGGCAATGGGGAAATGAGGACTTGCTTATTACCTCTGGTTCTTGAAACAAAACATTGTCTCAGATACAGCTTCCATTTCTATTGTTGATTTGCTTAAACATTGGATGTGTGGAGATTCTTCACTGACGTGTTTGTCCATTTAACTAGCATTGGTTAACTACCGTATGACAGACACCAAATGTATAGAATGGACTAGAGAGGCTACACCAATTTATGTTTGCTGTAGTGCCCGAGTGTGGGGGTGAGAGATCCCTTTTTCTTTTTTCTCCTTACTCTCGCCTTGGCAACTCCTGCCCTTCCATTTTTCTCTACCCTTTTCTTGCTTTTTCCTGGGAGTTGAGACCTATCTGATTGGTAAGATTTATTAGAACCTTCCATTCACAGACAGTGCTACTAAGGGACACAGTCATTATTAATTTGAAGTACTTTTCTTGTGTTCTCTTTTCTTGAATCCATCTGAAATCTGTTTTTCTTTGCAGCAGAGATAGGAATTTCACCTTATTTCCCCCCAACTAGATAGCCCCTTATTAAAGAATTAGTCCTTGGATATTCCACTGTTACCATTAACTAAACTTCCATATATCATAAAATTGTTCTGTTGTATTACCATATACTGGCTATGTTGTCCATTTTCTTTTCTAATTAAAACTTAGAATCTGCATTTGAAATTATTTAAAAATCTTTCTAGATTTTTTTAATTGGTCCTCATTTGAATTTGTAGATTATTTGTGAGAGAACCAACATTTCTTCAGTATTAAGTTTTCCCATTAGGGAATGTAGTACCAATCTCCCTCTAATGAGGATAGTTCATAAAATTTTATAGTTGTCTTCCTATAGGTTTTGTACATTTTGGGGGGTAAGTCTAATTCTTCTTAATGTACATATACAATTTATATATAAAATATAAGTAATATGATTGCATATAATTTAGAAATATTTTCAAAATATAAACGTGTAATTTATATTTTTTCTATTATGAATGGGTAGTTTTCAACTTGCCCATGGTTATTGATGGTGCTGATGGTGTACCTGGCCAGGTCACTGGCCTCTTACTAGTTGTAAAAGTTTTAAGATGATTCTCATGGAATTTTTAGGTAGGCAATGATACTGTCTGAAAACAATGACAATTTTTTTTTCTTCCTGATATTTACAGTTGCTTTGTAATTTTGTGTTATTGCACTGGCTAGAACCAAAGGTGAACAAGAATGGTGATGGCTAGAATCCTTTCTTTTTTATTTTAAAGAGAATACTTCTAGTGTTACAGGGTCTCTTAGTTCTTATCCCAGATGCACCAAAGAATTGGAGATCTGAGACCAGAATAGGTGGAGAGAGTTTATTGAGTAGATAAGTAAAGTATACTTTCAAGAGTAGAAGCAGGCTACTGAGGGGGAGAAGAAGGAGCATTGGGAAGCTCCTCCTTTTAAGCTTGCTTTGTGTACATGTAAATTTAGCCTTGATTGATATTTTTGATTGACAACTGGTGGTTATATAACATTTTGGTTTCTACGCTGTGCCTCCCCATGATGCATTCTGTTATAATTGTATTTATTTATGTGTTGTATACTTACGAGTGTTGAATAAGCTTTTGTTTGTGACCTTAAAAGTAAGGACTAGAGTGCAAGTTGCGCCTTTTGTAGGCATGTTCACAAGGACATCTCCTTATGGCTTTTGAGCCAGCTCTATATATTTCGACATTAAGTATAACGTCTTTGTGGGGTTTTGGTGGATACCTTTTATCAGGTATCCACCAAAGAAGAAAGCTTTTTTTTTTCCCCCTATTCCTAACTTGCTAAGAAAAGTAAAAGCATTTATTTTTTTATTTTTTTAAAAAAGATTTTATTTATTTATTTGACAGAGAGAGAGAGATCACAAGCAGGCAGAGAGGCAGGCAGAGAGAGAGGGGGAAGCAGGCTCCCTGCTGAGCAGAGAGCCCGATGCGGTGCTCCATCCCAGGACCCTGGGATCACGACCTGAGCCGAAGCCGGAGGCTTTAACACACTGAGCCACCCAGGCACCAATAATTATCTTTATTTTTTAAAACAAATATTGAAAAGGCTATAAAAACATTGAGCTAAGCATTAAAATCAAACAGTCTGAGCAGGTAACAGATGGAGTGGGCAGGGCCCGCTCAGAGTGTGCATTTGCTTCGGTACCTTTGGTGAGGCCCACAAGGAGTGGGCTAGAATCAAATCCTCCTGGACCTCTGCAGGTCTTATTCCTCATAGCAGTGATTACATCACTGGAAGAGATACAAATGTAAACGAGTGTGAAAGTCTTTCGAGCAAAAGCAGGGCAATCAAACATGTGTTACCCAGACACTGACGATGTGGATGTGTCTGTGTGAGCACCGAGAGGCGATCACTACACCCAGGTCTGCACAGAGAGATAAGAAGGCAGTCAGCTGAGGCATCAGAAAGGAATATTTGTAGCAAAAACTTAAATGCTTGTTTGAAGCAGGAAAGAAAATTAATCTTCCTAAAGAGACGATTTGAGCCCACCTCTCACCTTCCCTTCTCCTGTTGTCTTCGTTTCTACTCTTCGGATCCTGACTTTTGAATCCCTGGGCCACATGGGCAGAGACAGAGGCTGCTTCCTGTGGAATCCACCCCAGCTAGGGAGAAACCTGTTACTGCAATTTCAGATGCACGTCAGAGCTTTTGCATCCCCTTATCTACAAACCACTTTTGGCATTCTTGTGGAATATTTATCTGTTTCTACAAGAGCTTGGTTGGAAATGCATATTGTCATTAATTTCAAGTAGGTTTCACAGAATCTATAGGTGTCCAGTAAATACTTTTCAAACGTAAAACTAAGCAAAAAGACAGGCGCTCTGTCTCCTACAGAGTTGGGGTGCGGCTCACAGGGAAGGGAAAGTTAAAGTGCTCGTATTTAAAAAAATGTGAAGAGAGATGGCTGTACGTTTTCAGTGGTTCTTGGGGATGCATTTTTGAAAGGGGTTGTGATGGGTGGCTGAGTCTTGCCTTAAGACTTCCCTTTCAGGGGCGCCTGGGTGGCTCAGTGGGTTAAGCCGCTGCCTTCGGCTCAGGTCATGATCCCAGGGTCCTGGGATCGAGCCCCACATCGGGCTCTCTGCTCCTCGGGGAGTCTGCTTCTTCCTCTCTCCCTCTGCCTGCTTCTCTGCCTACTTGTGATCTCTGTCTCTCAAATAAAAATAAAATAAAATAAAAAAAAAAAAAGACTTCCCTTTCAGAAGAAAATGAATGTTTTCTGGACTCTTAGCACTCATACCCAACATTTCTTTACTTTAAAAATGTTTGCTAGCATGCAAACCACTTCACTACACAAAGGAAAATGTCTTTTATGAGTTATATTTATTTTAATGTTTATAAGCAACTAGTAACTAAAATGCCCATTAAGGTACTGAACGTGCACAATTAGTTGAACATCTTTTAAAATTTATGATCTATTTTAAGGAGAGTGCATGCGTGCACATGCCTGTGCGTTGGAGAGGGGTAGAGGGAGTCTGAAAGGGAGAGAGAATCCAGCAAACTCCCCGCTGAAGGGGAGCCTAAAGGGGTGGGTGTGGGGAGCTTGATCCCAGCCTGAGCTCATGACCTGAGTGGAAACCAAGAGTCAGATGCTTTACTGACTGAGCCCCCCAGGAGCCCCTAATTGAACATCTTTTAACAGAATTTTGTTTTGAGCTCTTAAGTGACTTAGGCAGAATTTTGTTAGCTGTTGGTGTTGCCTTTTAAGTACATTGTGAAATGATATTTAAAAGTAAATAAAGGAGATGCTGCACAGTTTCGAACTACAGAAATTAAAATGTCCCGCTTTCAGTGAAGAAGGAAGAATTTATATAATTGACCATTTGGATGTTGAATAAAAAGGACAGGCAGTTACACCTAGTGGAATTATAAGGCTTCTGATTTGTTTAGATATAAATTTTATGAGGACATGGTGGTTAAAGCCAACATAGTATAGTTGTAATCAGAGTACACCCACCTGTTTTGCATATAGCCATGCTTGGTTATTCTAAGCACTTGTTTGCAATGTGTTTAGAAGGCCAAAGTGTTATATTGGTGGTTCTACACTTAAGTGAGACTCCAGAGAAACATATTTATCTGAGGGCATAAAATTTGGATTAATGATGAAAAACTATAGATCTCCTGCTTAAGTTCACAGTCAGCACCTGATCAGTGACCTTATTTCTGTCTGTAATGGTCCCTTTCTTTGTTCAACTTAATGCATTGGAGCCTTAGGGTAGTTGAAGAGATTTCATGAGAAAGTTGGTTGGTAATATGAGCAATATGTAGGATTTAAAAATTCTTCATAAGATAGAGCAAATATTTTTTCCATTTCTAGTACTTGCCTTATTTTATTTGTTACCCTTAAATTAAATACAGCTGAAGTTAATTTTGGTGCAAGGAGTAAGGTAGGGCTCCAAGTTTTCTTTTTCCTTTCAAATTGCTAGCCAGTTATCTCAAAACCATTTAATGATTAAAGATATAATTTAAAAATGTGCCTGTGCCCAAAAAGCTATTAAAAAGTAAAACGATTGGAATTTTGGAAAAAGTGTGGCATGATTTTCTGTTTGCAGTTGGTTTTATTCCAATTAAGATGCATTCAAGGCTTAATGAAGTTTTGTTCTTAAGATTAAAGAACAAACTCAGGAACTAGAAAGATGCTCAGCTACCTACAAAAAATTTAAATGGAGGAGCTGCGTTGAAACTGCAAAGAAGAATTAAATGATTTGTATCAGAATTGCAGATATAATGAAAATATTTTGAGGTATATACAGAAGGAAGGGTATTTACTGCCTGGCTTCTTTCTTTTTATGGTTTTTTTTTTTTTTTAAGATTTTATTTATTTACTTGACAGAAATCACAAGCAGGCGGAGAGGCAGGCAGAGAGAGAGAGAGAGAGGGAAGCAGGCTCCCTGCTGAGCAGAGAGCCCGATGCGGGGCTCGATCCCAGAACTCTGGGATCATGACCTGAGCCGAAGGCAGAGGCTTTAACCCGCTGAGCCACCCAGGCGCCCCATCTTTTTATAGTTTTATTTACTTATTTTTAAAACTTAAATTCAATTAATCACCATATAATGTATTATTGGCTTCAGGGGTACAGGTCTGTGATTCATCAGTCTTATATAATACCCAGTGCTCATTACAGCATAAAAACTCAGTGGTTGCCTGGTGTCTTGAGCAGCTGCAAACCGCTGGAGTCCTTGCTATGTGAGTCAAATCAGTCACAGCCACAGATCTTGTGAAGGCAGCCAGATACAATCCTAACTGAACCTGTAGTTTTTTTTCTGGCTGCTTCTTTGTCTCCACTTTTTACTTTATATTTTCATTTAGCTTGGTTTACTTTTTAAATTTTAAAACAGTTACTAGAAATAGAGAGTATTTTGAATGTTGGACAGCTGAAGGAAAAAAATGGCAATAATGGAGACAGTAAAGAACTTAAATAATGATTTGAGAAATACAATTTAATTTGCATAACAACAGTCATTTTATTATCATCGAAATGTTAAGCCCTTGAACAATCTACATTTTATTTTCATAACAAAGAGACGAATAGCCAGTAAAAGAGATGATTTTAGGAATTTATTATTATTTTTTTTAAAAAAAAGCAACTTCCAGAGTTTGTCATTGTGCAGGGTTAGCCCAGTCTCCTATAGCAGGGTACAGTGATAACTGATTTTTTATAACAATGACTCACTCGAGATCCATAACTGTCTTCTGAATTATCATGGAAAGAAGAAAGAACTAGTAGAAGAGTTTAATGTTAAGTGTATTTAAAAAAATCATATTCTAATTCTTTTAAGTTGGTTATCCAAGTACAATAATATAATAGAGCTCAGATAACTAGAAAAGGTAATTGACTAGAATACCCCATTCCCATCTGGTGTGCATTAACAGGCTTTTCACTGCATATATCTTTATATAGTTCTCAAGCTAATTCAACCCATTTTACACAGCATTAATTGTTTTTATTGAGTTGGCATTGGGCTGAAACTTACTATCTCACGATTATTATTATTTTTTCTAGTTCTTTGGTGGATTTTTCTCATATGACAGTGTTTGGACTCTAGTGTTTATGAGACATCAGAATCATCTTGGCCCCTTTTAGTGCTATTTACAATGAGGTGACCCGTGGCCAGATATCCAAGTCTATTCATTAATTTGCCCACCTGCTCTGTTCTTGACCTTGGTCAGAGAGAGAACTTCTACAGTCTCACTGGAGTATGTGCAGAGCTCCAGGCCAGAAACTGTAAGCTGTTCTTCAATGAGGAGGACCATGGAACTCAACGTTCTTATTAATGCTGTGCAAACAGGGGTCTCGTCATTTTGGTAACTATTTGTACATTTAGAAAAGCAATACAGTCATGGGAAAACCAACAAGCACAGCTTGGTAGAATAACCTGCCATGAAATATCATTGGCTTTATAATAATTTACTACAACCGTCCTTTTTATTCACACTGGATAGGAAATGCTTCCATCTAACACATGGAATACGAATATATACAACAAAAAATTGGTTTTTATTTAAAAAAAACTTCACAAGGACAATAACATGGGGGTTGAAAATATAATTTTGTGCAGTTTCCTGATGACAATCATATGTCTGCTGCCTTTTACAGGGAATGATACAAGTACTGATAGATTTATAAGTCAGTTAAAGAATTTTGTCTTTAACAAAAATGTACGAGCCTATATTGCCTTATTCGTATAGTCTAGAAGTTTCACCTTCTCAAATGTAAATTCTGAATGACTAGGGATGACATGATGAGTCCATTTTAAGGACAAACCCTGCTAATCCTCTTGGAGATCAGCACATCTTTGCAGTTCCCTATTCATCCGAAAGTTCACCAAGACGTTGTGGAAACTGCACAGGGCTTCTCATTAATGTGCCGCTGAGATCTTGAATGGTGCCCGCCATCTTGTACAATGTCTGTATCTTGGCTTGAACTTTCTTATGGCCGCAGTGAGTCAGGCGGCAGTGGTGTGGGGTGGACTGTTCTGTACTGCCAGCAGTCAAAACAGTTGCCATGGGCTCAACGTCTCTATGCTGTGAGCCTGGGGAGCCCATTCTCCTACTGAATGGTTTGCCGGAGACCAGCAATGTCACTGTAGGCGACTGAGACATTGCGGCCCCTGGTTCATGAGGGACTATACTAAAGAAGCTTCGTGTTGTAAGAATAGACAATACAGGCCAGGATGAGCGGGTGGCAAAGGGAGGTTGCTTTTCTAAGGCCTGGAAACCATCTCTGACTTTAGCTCTATGAGAAGGTGGGGCATTTGGAAGTGGCAGGCTGGGAGAAAGGCTGGGTCTGAGGTACACTTAGAGATGTGTCAGTTTGGCATTGGTGCTGTGGATTTAGTGCATGTGGTCCCCCACAAGGGCACTGCCGAGATCTGTGTTCCCCTGACTGTACCTTTGATGCCCAAGGATTCCCCATTCCTCCGAGCAATTCCCGTTTGTTTCTGCTTTCTAAAGTGGGGATGGAAAATAGGGCTCATCTCTCTCTCAAATTCTGACTGGATTAATGGTGGCTCCTTGAACTTGTGGTGTGAGGACTGTGAAGAAATTGTTGGGCTTCATGGATAGTGCTATGATTGATGAACAATGGCTGCCATGGCTATAAGAATTGGTGTTGATGGAATGCATGCCAGGTCCTTATATCTCTGTTCTAAGTAAGGTGTTAAGAATCAGGCTGGCTTGATAGGTTCTTGAAGGATATTTGGAGACCATAACCCAAAGCACCAAGTTTATATTTATTTTATATTCTGCTTTGTTCCAGAAAAGATTTAAGACTTTGAGCAGTTTGGGAGAGGAATTTTAAGACCTGCAGAAAGCTGGAGGGGGAGATAATTTTGATTGGGGATACCGGAGGCCCTCTGTTTTCACCCTGGATGATGAAGCCCAATGTTTAGAAAGCGATTATAGGGCTTACTGATGGCAACAGATTCAGAAAGACTTGGAGGAATGGGTTGGATCCCAGGCCTGGTGGGAATTTCAGGCAGAACATCTAGTATATTCCTCCTGGGTTGACAGCTTATATTTATGAGTATGTTGAAAAGCCAAGGAGAAATATATTTGCATCTACACATACATGGCTTTTTTTGTGTGGTTAATTAAAGAACCTGGAGATGGTTTCCATATTATGTTATGACCATTGTCTCTCAACTCTACCTACAAATCTCTGGTATACAACTTTACCAAGAAAGAAAGAAAGAGAAAGAAAGAAATAAAGAAACCAACCACAGAGATTGTATGGTAGGTGCTAGTGATGCCATTTTGGGAAGATCAACGCACATTTGTCTCTGAAAAATGGGATTAGTCACTTTTTCATATCTTACGTGATTTAAACCGAAGCCTAATCTTGATTTTTAACATGAATCATTAACAGGTTGCTCTTCAACAATGCCATTGTCTGTTGATTAGTGGACCATATCGGGCCAAAGCCAGCCACCGCTAGCTGCTCGTGGCCTGTGGGTTTTAGAAACTGTCTGATGCTCTCATCAGTACTCTCCAGTCAATGCACACACCTGATTTCACTTACACAGCAACGTGGCAACATAACTTTTTCCATCTGTAAACACCTGCTCTCTTTCTCGCTTGGAAACTGGGAGAATTGGAAAGGAAAATAAGGCATATGTTTTTACTCCTTCGCAAATCCCAGGCAAACATGCTTTTGGATACCTGTCTGATGTTGAGTTTCTTGCCACAATGGGGACCCCAAGCTTTTCCTAAAGTTGTAGGCAGAGTGTTTTCACCTTCTTGAGTGAAGATTCCTTGGTTCCTAGACCAAGGGTCCAGGGTCAAGTGATGGAGGTGGAGGAGGGAAGGCAGCATTTAGAAACCCAGCAGTGTTACTTCTTATCCATCCGACTGTGTTTCACCCTCAGAGAAATGATTTTCTTATTGGTCTCCATGAGACCAATCCCATTTAAGAGCATCTCAGCAGTTTCACTGTCTCTGGAACCTTCTAGAGATGATGGCTGGCTGGTTATAATTGTGACTGTAGGTGCCTCATCATTTGTTTTCAGGCATTTCAAAATTTCTGTTTCTTCTGCTGATCACAATTGTCGATGCATTGGCATTACCTACCAATTTTTAAGGTGTGTGAAGGTCAGTGGGCTTTATCACCACTCATTTCCAAAGCAGAAGCCTCCCCTAACTGGAAAGACTTATTCTAACACCACAGAGGAGCCTCCTCCCCAAAGTTTCTAAGAGCCCAGAGCGTGAACTTTGGGTTCTAGACAGAAGGTCTAGGGGGAGGTCGGGAGGGGGGTGGCGCCCTGTTGGGAGGTGGAGCCTGAGGAGGAGGGGGAAGGGTGGAAGGTGGGGATGGAATTGGAGGGGTGGGAGCACTGGGGGGTGGGGGAGGGCAATGGGGAGCAGGGGGTGGGGGAGTATAAATGGGGGCGGGAGGCGGTGAGGTGGTGTGGTAGGCGTTGTTGAGAGGGTACTTGGTGGGCTGATTGTTCTTGACTCTGGTGAAGTTGATACAGCGCCCCTGGAAGAGAATCAGAGAGAGGGACATGTGAGCTGTTATTTGCTGTTTACATCAGGGCAGAAGGGAGGCCAGGTGAGCAGCTTGAAAGAAACATGTAGAAAGCAGACACAATGTTTATGACAGTACTCTCCTGACATATGGTAGAACTTAACAAATAAATTCCCCATTTCTTTTTTTTCTGGGCTTACTGGGTTGTAAAATTATTTGTTATAATTCATTTTCCCTGAGGGTCTCTCTCAAAGGGGAGGAAGAAGAGGGAACGGACCTTAACTGGACACGCGGGGTCAAGCTGTTTACAGAGGTCATCGGATTTCATCTCAACAGCCTTGCCAGCCAGGAACTGTTATCAAATATTCTAGTTCATAGGTGGGGAAACTGAGGCTTAGAAACGGTAAATGCCTTTCCCAAGGCCACATAACCAGGGAGAGGTGGCGGTTGGTGATTGAATCCCAAAGAGGCTCCAGAACCTCTCTTTTTGCTGCCACATTCTCATTCTCATGTCTTCTAAGGAGGCAGGGGACTCCACATTTTTTAAACAAAGGGAACTTGTTTCAACTGCTTTTGGTGATACTCCTAAAGGCAGTAGCAGGCAGACACCATGAGTTTTTCCTGTACTGTAATTCGAGCTCAGTCCATCTGTGATCTGTGCTGCATGAAGGTGGCAAACCAGGGTGACTCTAAGAGGTGCTCATGCATTTGCCTCTCCCCATCAACTTCTGCCCCCTTTGGCCATTGGCGCTGAGGGGTGACTTAAGGAGGCAGCTCCCCTTCCTGCTGTGGACAAGATACCAGTCGATACAGCTTCCCCCTCCATGTCCCTGCCATCCCCAAAGCTCTGTCATAAACGATTTCTCCTGCTCTTGATCTGGTTGGGGCAGTCCCGCTTCTTCCAGATGCTGCCGCATCTGTTCAGGCATGCTTAGGTTCTTAAGAGTTAGAGCCTGGGGATATTTCATTGTAAAGCAGACATCTGCCCTGAATTCTGCTTCCCTAGCCTTCCCCTGCTACCCTCCTTCCTGGGGACCTCACTGGACAATGCAGAGCAAATACCTAGAGGCCCTACAGCAGCCTCTAGAAAGTCCGGAACCTGCAGCCAGCCCAAGTAGCCCTCTCTCCTTTGTGGTGTTACCTCTCAGCTCTCCAAAGTCAGTCCTGCGTGCCCTGCCATCTTCCTCCCCCCAACAGATGACATTCTCCTTCCTGTGCCTGTGCTCCGTTCACTTTTGGCATCAGAATCTCCTGCTTTGCCTGGGCAGGATGTGGACCCATCCTAGTGGGGTCCTAGCCTTCCTCCAAATGTCCTGGGCCTGCAGGACATCTTGTTGTCCCTTCTACTGTGTGTCCTGGATGTCTGCAGAATCCCTCCCCACCAAGGAGGTGGGGTGGGGGCACGTGACTTCCGGGCTGTCCTCCCCCTTACTCTCTCTCCTGCTCATCCTAACCCAATACGACGCTATACTGGGGCTGGAGCTGGTGGGTGGGTTTTTCCCAGCTTCACCCTCCAGGATGGGTGCCCAGCACGGGGCATCTGCCCTGGATGGGCTATGTCTAGAGAGGCTGGACTTTCCCTTTACAGGCCTTTGGAGGAAGGGGTCGAGGGGGAATGAAGAGGGCGAGTTTGTGGAATTTAAGGCACAATCACCTATAGGAGATACAAGTGCATGACCTGAGACGTGGCTCGGGCCGAGAGTCATAGCAGGGGCACGATGCATTGTGGGAGACAATGGAGGCTGAGCCAACCTGGCCTCACATGCACCCACCCAACTCATCCGCATCCTAAGTCAGTCCCTTCCTTCCCCCTACTCCTCCCACCCCCCAATCTTTCCCTGATGACTTCAGCCTTCATGTAGCCTTTTCTTCCCTCCTTGGATTCTCTAGTTACAGTCTATGTCACACACAGAAGCCTGCAAACTATAATCTCTAGTTGTTTGATTGGTGAATGCCTTGCCTCCTTGATCAGATGAGAAACTTCTGGAAGGCAGCAGCCTTGTTTTGCACTCTGCTGCTCCACCACTGGCTTAGGAATTACAATGCCATATTTAGATGCCAGCACCCCATTCCCGAGTTTGCATTTCATGAGGTTAGAACAAAGCCTAACCTTGTTAAATTCTGATTGGGGGCTAGCTAACTGCAGAAATAAGTCCCCATCTCCTCATGGCATTGCCCAGAATTCCCAGGTCAGTCAGTGTGAAGCTCTTACAGGTTAGGTTGACTTTGTAACCCAGTGCTATAAGTTCCCAGTTGTCCAAGAAGCCCTCCTTTTTTTTTTTTTTTTTTTTTTTTTAAAGATTCGATTTATTTATTTGAGAGAGAGGGAACGAGAGAGAGAAGGAGCAGGGGCAGGGGGAGGGATGAGGGAGAAGGAAGGCTCCTCTCTGAGTAGGGTGCCCAATATGGGGCTTGATGCCAGGACCCCGGGATCATGATCATGACTTGAACCGAAGGCAGACACTTAATGACTGAGCCACCCAGGCACCCCCTAAGCAATCCTCTTACAGCTATTAAAAAAAGAGAGACAACAGGCCTAAAATGGAGTCACCTATGCTAATCCCCATGTCAGCAAATCAAGATTCAATACCTAACTTAATTGCAGTTTCAAACATTCCCAGAAGTGTAATCTTAAACCTGTCAATCTGGAATTTCCTGGTCAGCATTAGTGAGGTAATCTGCCTGAAAGGTCCCTTCTGTCCCTCAAAGAAAGATGAGGTAACCCACTCTTTCCTGTCCCTGCCCCCTTCTGCCTATAAAAGTCTCCATTTTGTACAGCTCCTTGGAGCTCCTTTCTATTTGCTAGCTGGGATATAGCCTGATTCATGAATTGTTGAGTAAAGCCAATAAGATCTTTAAATTTTATTCAGTTGAATTTTGTTTTTTAGCACGGCTTTATAAATCTAAGCCTTGGGAATAGTTTATTTATAATTCTGGATAAAGCTCTTTCCTTCAAGAATGTTAAAGTCCTAATGATTACCATCTGTGATAAATTCCTGTAATGGACGACTCAGAGTTGGGATTTACTGTACTACATATTCTGCCCTTTGTTCCTAGACAGGCCAAGTCAGATAAAGAGGCTCAAAAGATTCATTTCCTCTGAAGATGAAGGAGAATTCTGATCCTGAAGATGGAGTTGCTGGTGCCTGGGGTCAAGTCCCCATATGGCTTCAGATTTCCCTGAGGGCTGGCCATCCCACAGCTCCCTCCCTGGGGTGGGGTGGGGGGGGCTGCAGTAGAGAGAGGAGGGATGCTAATTCAGAGGACTGTTTACTGTTTCACACACTGTAATGCTAATATTTTTATCAGAGGCTATTTTGTCCAGAGACAAAATCAGGAGCTCCCCGCCTTCTTCTACCAGTACATGGGTTCATAACCCAGATTAGGATCCCCATATGTCTTCAAGAAAGTGTGAAAGGATTCTACAGAATAAAAGATGGTTCATTAGGTACCCCAGCCCATTAGAGCTGAGCACAGCAGCCCAGAGCTCTTAGTAAGCAGGCAAGACTGGGTGGGGGCCAGCTTACTGTCTCCTCCATGCCCCCACTGCGTGACATGGGGTGGGGATAATAATGTCGCCTGCCACTTAGAGTCATTACGAGGATTAACTTAATCAATGTTGATGAAGGCCTTGGAACAGTGCCTACCACATGGAGTTTGTAACTGAAATGGAGTCTAGATGGAGAAACAGATGCTCAGACACAATAATGACCTTGTCTAGGGTAGGAAGGCCAGTTGGAGGTAGGATCAGGTTTTCTGACTCCTAGTTTAGTGCCTTCTAAGTGAGTGGCAGCCTAGAGCCTCCACAGTGCGCACCTGGCTTCCATAACAAAACTGGTGTAGGAGGGGGGAATGTAGCCCTGAACATGGGACCAGAGCCGTCCCCAGAGTCCATTGTCTTATGCCCTCTCTCTACCTTCCCATGGCACGAAACTCCTGTAACTGATTCTTATAGGACCTCCCACCATGCTTTGCACACACAGTTGACTGATGATGCATCTACACATATTTATCGTCCTGAAGAAAGGTACAAACTTGGCATAAACAAATCCCTGGGGTCAGTTACAGTAAGATGCAATTAGGACTTCGGGGAGGGGTGTGGCTACAAATTAAGTTCTTAAAACCTGGAACTGGAGGAGCCAACACAAACACTGTAACACTTAGACCATATAATTGGCCTAAAGATCAGTTTACAGGACATCATTTTTTGCTTGTGAGAGGATAATAGAAAGGCCAGATGTTCTCAGTGTCATATATGCCAGCAAATCTGCACCAGTGTTTGCTTAAAAGGTTGCTAGGACGACTGGAGCTCTCAGTTCATACCCTGGTCTTTGTAACCCAGTTAAATTCTTTGCAGGATTGTTTTTGGGAGGCTTGATTTGGATCCAATGTTCGGCTTTGACCTCAGTTTACCTCGGCTTGCTCATTTACAAAGTACGAGTGCCAATTATTTTCACACATTAGCAACAAAATACTCTGGTTAAATTCTAAGAAGAAAATGCAGTAATATCTCTTGCTAAGTGGTGTCTTAGCAGGATGTTAGGTGGCTTTTCTCCTAGGCTAGAAAGCACCATTTTGATTTGACTGAATCTTATGGTGTTGAGAGGATTATTAGGAATGTCGAGGCGCAACATTTTTACTCATTATTTTCACTGTACAGAAAAGAGACTGAGGGCATGGGCTTATTTAAATACGGCGCCCAAGATGATAGAGTGGTAAATGGTAGAAGTGGAATTAAAACCAGCTCTACTTGCCTTAGGCACTTATCCTTTTTTCCTCGGTTATCCTGAATATAGACTAAAAATGTAAATATTTTCCCGACTCACTTGTAGATGGTATCATACAGTTTAGCTCTTGGCCACAATCCATCAGCTCTTGATGTAGCTGTCAAGAGATCTTTCCAGAACACAAGTATGGTCAATTCAAAATCCTTCAAAATCCTTCAGTGGCTCCCTGTTATCTTTAGAATAAAATCTAAATACCTCTGATGGCATATGCAGCTCTTTGTGATTTGGTCCTTGCTTACATATTTAAATTAATTTTTTATTTTTTTATTGCAGATGTCCAACTTGGCCCACCTGAAGCCCTGTGCAAAAATTTGTTCAATGAAAGAAGATAACGTGCCATCTGGTATTCTTCTCTGTCGACATTGTTGCCCAACTGGTGGGTGAGTATCTCTGAGGTGGCCTCTGGGTCTTCTCCTCTGGAGATATTTATAAATTTATTAAATATTTATTAAATATTTATTATTTATTTATTTATTAAATTTAAGTTGGTGCTCAACAAGTACTGTTTATATCCCCAACGGTTTCTGAGGTGGAGCAAGCCTTCTTAGCTCAGATTCTTCCCTGCAAGTTTAGGTTCTCAAAGGATCAAAGGCCCATGAGCTTGCAGTTATGAATTTAGGTCTCCTCAGTCACGCCCTCATGGTCTCATTGGGCTGTCTTCTAGGCTCTTGGGGAAGAGGTGCCACGAATGCTATGATTCCCTTTGATTTCCACACTAGAAATTTTGACATGTTACCTCTAAGAATACTTTTTTGGGGTTACTTTTGATTGATTTGTCTGATGAAACCATTTTTCAACGAAACTCTTTATCTTAGTTGGAGGTGACACATTCTGAACAATCATGGTGTAGTCATGAAAGATCAAAGATCTCGTTGACTGGGTTCTGCCTTCTTCCTAGCTTTGAACCATAGACACTGATGGTCCACGGGGGAGAGAGACAGGAAACTGGTGGTGTGGGGCTGTCTTCTGCTCTGTGGGTCAGGGCTGGGAGGCAGAGTTCTACCACCAGTTCTACAACTCACACACTCATTATAAAACCTTGAGTAAGTCCCTTTCTCTCTATGGGCCTAAGTGTCTTCATATATAAAATAAAGTTCTTGCACTAGCTTGACAATATCCATGGGGCCTTTCAGCTCTGATATTTTATAGGTCCATCAAAATTTGAGTTGCTTTTGAGACTTTTTGCTCAGATACTGTAATCTGAATTCTCTGGGGACAGCCAGTTTGCAAGTCTTTTTATATTGATGAATTTGGCTAACTTTTCGTATTGCATAGTTTTGGGTTCATCATTAGATTTATAAAATATTAATAAGTTGAAAATTCAAAACTGTACTCTCCATCTTCTGCTCTTTGATTACTGTGGTAAGAACTCAAGCTTGCCTCTGAGTCCTGTATTTGGGTCTGTGGCATGACAGGGGAGATGTGAGAAGAGCTGTGGGCTGATTGTGTGCAAAAGACTTGCCAGTGGTGAGCTCATGTGTGCTGAGTGTTATAAAACATCTGTTTGGGTATCAGGCACGCTCATTGGAGAGGGAGCTGGCCTTTGGAGATGGTTAAAAATATGCTATGGCTCCCAGAGATTAAACCAAATAGTTTCCTATGAACAGAGGTCACTTAAGGAAATTGGATTTCACAGGAAGAAGACTAAAATAATCAGATGGAAAAAGTGTAACATGTATGCCAAGTTTCTTCTGACAAATACCTTTTCTCTTTAGCTCGGTTCTTCTATTGATTGTCTTGTTTGGAGGTATTTTTCAAGTTACAAATGGATAGGGTTTTCAAGGTTTGTTTCAAGTCAGTTGTTTAGAATTAGCATAGTTTCTCACTTAAGTCACTCTTGTATATGGCGGTTGGTTCTTAGGCTAGACCACAAAACTCACTGGGGTATTGAAGGCAATTGACGTAATCCTGCTGAAGTTGGTGCTCTAGTGATAAATGAGACACATGAGTAATGAATGGATGGAGGGCTGGATTAGGTGGCTTAATAGTGCCTCCTATTCCATGTATGTTTCTCTCCACTCATTATGTGTACATTCGTTCTTTTGACAAATGGTTTTTGAATGCCAGCTATATTCTGGACACCTTATAAGGTGCTGAATTCAGCGAGGAGCAGCCAAAAACAGCCCCTGCTCTCTTGAAAAATAGGAGAGACAGAGGAGGAGAGATATCAGTCAGGAGGAGGAGAGAGATATCAGTCAATTAATCCCATAAACGTCCCATAACAACTATATTTGTGTTCCATGACCCTGGCCTTGACCATAGTTGATTAGACCACAGGTGAGCACCTAACCTGAGCTAGGCCACTCAGATCCTGTCTTCTCTGTATTTGGAATTACAACTAAGTTACTAACTGAGGCAGTCAGAAACAGAGTTCTGATTCTATCTCTAAAAGATCTTTCATATCCATTCACTCCTCCTTACCCTCCCTGTCACTCAGCCTTCTATAACTTGGGCCAGTAAGTAAACTGGCTTTCCTGTTTTCAGCCTTTCTCTTTTCTAGTTATGTTTTGGTTCCCAGGTGAAATTTATACACATACACACATAAATGAAAATCTGTACATACATACATATATACGTGGATGTTTACACACATATATAAGAGGTATATATGCATATATTTGTAAAATTTTATATACACATAGACACACATTCAAAGTTGACTTACTGCTTAAACTCTTCAATGTCTTCCCACCTTCCGTAGGAAAATACCCAAGTGCCTCAGCATGCACAAGCACCTACTCTGCCATCCCATTTCCTTCTCTTTCTTTGAACCCTACACCTCAGCTTTGGACCATTTCTGAAAGGAAACCCCAGTACTCTGGCTCTTTGTTTGACAGCATTCATTCATAGGCCCACTTCCATGACAGGGACAAAATGGCATAGAGATACCTGTCCTGCTTCTTTCCCCTTCCCCAGAGCTGGAGCTGAGGGTAACAGGGAGGGTGTGCTGTGAATGGTGGTGGTAGGGTCCTTCTTGACTGCCTTCCCTCCACCTCAAACTCGCCCTTCCCATAAATCTCACACAGCAGCCTGCCTTTTATGTGCTGTTCGCGTGAAAGGATCCAAGGTCAACACTTTTAGTTTTTTGATTCATTTTGCTGACACACGTGCTGGCACGCTTTCCATAATAACTTCTTTGGAGGCCAAAACTGAGGGTAAGATGAAAGCAGAAAGGAAACATTTGGTAATAAAAGGAAACTAGGAAAATGAAGGGGCAGAAATAAAAATGGGACAGGTGCAGGCATAGGACTTCTGAAGGATTACTACTGAGCTATGAGTTATTTAAGAATAAAATTCAGGGCGCCTGGGTGGCTCTGTTGGTTAAGCATCTGCCTTTGGCTCAGGTCATGATCCTGGGGTCCTGGGATTGAGCCCCCTGTGTTGGGCTCCCTCTCCAGCAGGAGTCTGCTTTTCTCTCTCCTTCTAACCCTCCCCCCTGCTTAGGCTCTCTCTCTTTCTCAATTAATAAATAAAAAAATCTTTTTAAAAAATTAAAATTCCCTTTTTTTCATCTGATTACAAAGTTCTACATTTTCTTTGTGGAAAATTTGGAAAATGTACAAAAGAACGAAAAAGAAGAGAAGAAGAGAAGGATTTTAAGTTCTAACCCTTAGAGCATTACCATGCTGTGCTTATTCTTTCAGACCACACACACACACACACACACACACACACACACACACAGTCGTGCATGAGTTTATAAAAATGGGAATCGTTCTGTACAAAAGTTTTTAAATGATATGCTGTGACCATTTCTTCCCTGCCAATTTTGGTATGATTTGCAATGATTGCATAATTGTCTATCACATGGAAGCATCAAATGCAGTTATTAAATTCTTTATTGGGCATTAAGAGTCCTTCTAACTTCTGATTTTCCCTAACACATCTTCAATAAACTTCTGGGAAGTTCTAGAATCAGTGGTTAATCTTTGACTTGGGATTTCTGTATCCAACATCCTATGTGAGATTGGCCACCTTTCTTTTGTTGTGTGTTATTTTTGTCTTCAAGATTATGTTAACTTTACGAAAGAAATGGGGAAGATTTTCATTTCTTAATATATTCTATATTTTTGAAATAGCATAGGAGTTATTTGTTCATCGAGAGCATGAGAAAATTATCTCTAAATCTTTCCAGAGATGCTATTTTTCTAGAATGCAGTTCTTGGATGACCTTAAAAGTTTTTGCCACAGGTATTGACCTATTCAGGTTTTGTACTGTTTGTGAGTTCATTTCCATAATTTATCCTTTCTTAGAAAATCATTCATTTTATCAAGTTTTTTTTGTTTTTTTTTTTAAAGATTTTACTTATTTATTTGACAGACAGCAAAGAGGCAGGCTGAGAGAGAGAGGAAGAAGCAGGCTCCCTGCCGAGCAAAGAGCCCGATGCGGGGCTCGATCCCAGGATTCCGGGACCATGACCTGAGATGAAGGCAGAGGCTTTAACCCACTGAGCCACCCAGGCGCTCCCATTTTATCAAGATTTTTTAAGCATTTGTGTAGGTTTGTGCTTGGCATAAAGGAAATTCTCACATTTAATTCTATTTGTGGTGATATCTCTTTTGTAATCATTAACATTATACATATTTGCACATTTTGACTTTTTTGACTTTCAAAGATTTGCCAATGATATTAACATTTCTCAAAAATCTTGAGACTTATTTCTCATTTCTACTGATTTTGCTTTATTTTCATTAATTTGTTCTTATATTCATAGATTCCTTGTTTCTGCTTTCTGTAGATTTGTTTCATATTCTTTTCTAAGTTTTAACTGAATACTCATTTATTTTTATTTTTCTTGTTTAATAATAAAAACATTTAAGGCTATGAGTTTTCCAAACCTCTAAGTTTTTACTATGGTGTTCTAATTGTCATTATTTTCTAAAATCCCATATTGTAGTTTTGATTTCCTATTAGACGCAACTGTAATTTATGAGTGCTTTAAAAAATGTTTAATCTCTTATTAATTTCCAGCTTTTTTCTTTCTTTTTCTTTCTTTTTTTTTTTTTTTTGTGGCCTATACAAATACTTTCTCTCTTTTTTCAGGTTTTCTTTCTTGCCTAAGTTATAGTTAATTTTTACAAGTTTTTTTTTTTTTTTTAAAGATTTTATTTATTTATTTGACAGAGAGAGATCACAAGTAAGCAGAGAGGCAGGCAGAGAGAGAGAGGAAGGGAAGCAGGCTCCCTGCTGAGCAGAGAGCCTGATTCAGGACTCGATCCCAGGATTCCGGGACCATGACCTGAGCTGAAGGCAGCGGCTTAACCCCCTGAGCCACCCAGGCGCCCAATTTTTACAAGTTTTAAAAGTAATGTGAATTCTCAATTTGATGGCTGCACTGTTAGATAAATATTCACTAGTCATTTTTTATTAGAGTAAAGCCTCTATATTGCTTGTTTGTTTAATCTGCTTGCTCTGCTAAAGTCTAAGGGTGCTGTGGGTTTATTAAGTATCCCCCCTTGATATTTTAAACAATTATATTCGCTCAAATTTTATTTTGCTGCTTAGTCATTGGGCCAGTCAAGAACAGTAGGGAGTGGGTCTCCCTCAGAGTAGTCAAGGTAGAGAGAATTTCTTTTGTTCTTTTTTTTTTTAAATGTTTTATTTATTTATTTGACAGAAAGAGAGAGATCTCACAATTAGGCAGAGAGGCAGGTGAGGGTGGGGAAGCAGCCTCCCTGCAGAGCAGAGAGCCCAATGCGGGCCTCAATCCCAGAACCCTGAGATCATGACCTGAGCCAAAGGAGGAGGCTTAACCCACTGAGCTGCCCAAATTTCTTTTGTTCTAAAAACAACTCCCTCTCCTAGTTTGGTGGTAGCTTGTCTGGAAAGACGTCTGGTATTAATTCCATCTCTCCTGTGTGCAGAGGCCACACCCCCATGGGGAGGAGGAATCTATTTCTCCACCCCTCCATGCTGGGTTGGCTTGTTAACAGTTTGGAATAATGGAATCTGATGAAAGTGATGTTGTACTAGCTTTGAGCCAGACATTAAGACACCTGTAACTCTGCTTCCTGGTTTTGAGGCCCTGAGCCTCCATGTAAGAAGTCCAGGCTACTCCATGGTCCTCTGCCCTACTCTCCTCTATGCTATGTGGAGGATGGTGGAGGACAGACAAGTGAGGGAAGCAACCTTCTTGAATGCCTAACCCAGTCGACCTCCTTTTGACTCCAGCCCTAGCCACTCTCTGATGGCAACTTCATCAGAGATGCCAAGTGAGAATTATACAGCTGATTCTGGTCAACCCACAGAACTGTAAGAGAAATCAGCAAACTGTTGTTCAAAGCCACTGTATTTTGGAGTGGTTTTTTATGGAGCAATACTGAAATGAGCAGCAACTCATCTCTTTGTCTGGGCAGGTCATTCCTGGTTTGTAGAGCTGAAAATGGTGGTTGTTGTAGGTTTCCTCTGTTTTTTGGATTCTTAACTTGGCACTCTTCCCAAAGCTGTCTGGTAAAGATTCAGATCTGTGCTCTACTTATTGCCGGCTTGGCTAGAATTTCACATCACTAGAGACCAAGGGCCTCCTGGAGAAAAATGAGATCCCTAGATGAGACAAAGATATGACCCCAAAGGCAACCATCACACATTTCCCTTTCTGTTTCTTGGTATCATCCTGCACTACTAATTATGAAATGTAGGCTATTGTGATGATGAGCAAAGGCCAAACTGGGAGAGGACTGAGAAACACACTTGCAAGCCTCCTTGTGTGAGTTGGGCCCGAGACACCCTCTCACCTCTGCCCAGGCTGCCAGTGGGTAGCTCCCAGCTACAAAGTCTGCCCTGATTCTGCAGTCAAGTTTAACATATGTGCTCAAATTGCCGTTCTGACAAGGCAGTCTTTTTAAAGTTTGACAAACCAGTGCAGGCAACAAAGAAATCTACACGGTGCCATAATGAATTGTTTTACCAATGAAACTTTACATTCTGATGCTTAAATACCCTCTTTCAAGTCTCACCATTATATAGAAAACCATGGCATGGTTGTCTGCCTCTGTCTAGTTCTGAGAAATTAAAAAAAAAATACAAAATAGAAATCGAGAAAGGAGATCCAGGAAGAGAGCGATCAGGTGGCCACAGTGCTGTTAGTGGGGACTGGCTCTAAAAATTCAGGCTGAATTTCGAGATAGCAAGGTGAAGACATAAGCGGAAATACCACAGAAAGTATACCTTAGAGGTGGAATTAGTTGAAAGTGTTTGTTGGCTCAAGAGGAAGTAGGTCTGAGAAGTCTGACCCAGGGTAGCATACTCTAATGTTTCTTAATTTTGCTTTTAAGGAAAACCAGCCACGGGTGTTGACCACCCCCTCTTCCTTGAGGGCATCAAGTTCACTGTATGCACCAGGGGTCCTGCTAAGCTGTGTGGTTTTAGAGTCTGGTTTTACTCGACATTTTGAATGAGTCTCAGAAATAATGGTGCTTTAATCTACATTTTTTAAGATTTAAGAAAAAAAACTGTGGCCGGGTCCTGCTGAGTGAGTGGAAGTCTGACCCAGGATGAACTATTTTCTTCTGAAGCTTCTCTCTCGGTTAACAATCTTGAGAACATTTTCACAGCCCTGTCCATGTCCTCAGTTAAATGGTTCTCACTACTTAGAAAGGTCATTAATATAATCATTATTTTATTGATGTTGAGGTATTTGCCTTAAAAAAGTGGTGCCAGAAGATAAGCTGACAGTGATGGCTTGGCCTGCAGCATTATTTAGCTTGGCTGTCAAAATGTGAAATCATGAAATTACTTATTCCTCTGTTGTATAGCTCTAGCCTCATCCTGCTCTGTTTATGGAAGCTCATGCATGAAGGTTTGCCTTCTTCTTTGGTACAGTGTGAGGAATCCCACATTTAGAATGAGTTCTTTTCCTCTGCCTGGTAGCAGCCAAAGTGCTCTCCCCAGACTGGGAATATTGATTTCACAAGAGAACAATACTTTTATGATGACAACATTGTGTTGGCAGGTGGCATCCTAAATGTGTATGTGTTCCCTAGGTTCTCAGGGTACCATCTTCCTACCCATGACCCTGTCCGAAAGGCTCAGCTCCCTATCTGTGGGACCCGTGCTTGTGACGAAGCGAAAAGTTTCATGCTGATCACCTCTGCTTTTCACTGAGTGCGTCCACTGTGCCAGGCTGCGTACTAGTTCTTTTATAGACATCGTCTCATTTTGCACTCTTCATAACATGAGTGGTTAGTATTAGTGCCCTGATTCAAAAATGGAGAAACAGGCTTGGAACAGAAAGGAATTTGCCCAGAGTCTTTCTGCCAGCAAATGACGGAATAGAGATTTGAATCCAGGTCTGTTTGACTCTCAACTCTCCCTCCCTCCCTTCCTTCCACCCGTCTGTCTGTCCTTCCTTCCTTCCTTCTTCTTTCTTAAGATTATTTTTGTTTGTTTATTTATTTATTTGAGAGGGAGAGAGAGAGAGAGAGTGTGAGAGAGAATGAGGGGGGTGGGGAGGAACAGAGGGAGAGGGAGAATCCCCGCTGAGCAGGGAGCCCGACTTGGGGTTTGATCCTAGGATACTGGGGTCATGACCGGAGCCGAAGGCAGACCCTTAACATCCAGTGTTCCTCTCAACTCTTTCTTTTGAACGACATGTGCTTTTAGACTGGGCTGAAGCTAGGGCAAATGGTTCAAGAGGTAGAGCTCCTTCGTAGAGTTGGCCACCAGGAATATTGTACATTTGAGGATTGGCTTTGGGCCCCAGTACATCCGTGCTGCCACCATTCTTTTCTAGCTTTCCATGTCTCTACTTGTGCCTTCCATGGAATGTCAGTGCCCTTCAGCTGTTCTTGCTGGAGACGGGTACCATCTCCCTGGTCTTCCTTCCAGTCAAAACTTGCTTGTCCTGTGTGCCTCCCCTTTCAGTCCTTCTTGGTGCTTTCTATGTGACCTATCTCTAATCTGATCTGTGTGCTGGGTCCACTATGAAGGCTTATTCCTGAACACTTACTTTTTTCCATGGACACACATGTAAACTATAACAGAGGTGGCTAATTATATTCCATATCCATGTTCACATTCTTCTTCCAGAAGGAGAACTGCTGAATTTCACTGCGCATGGGAACATCTCGCATTCACTACATTTCCCAGCATCCCTTGCATAAATCAGTTCAAGAGGTGGTGAATGCTGCTGAAAGACCTGACCCACTGTGGTGCGTGAATTTGCAGATGGGGGTGGCCTCCTTTGCATTGAGGTGTGGCAATGTAACCTATATTCCGACCGGTTGGATGTGAGCGGAGGTGATGCTTACAAATTCTAGGCTGTGCCTTAAGAGGAAGGGGCATACCCTCACCTTTTCCTTTTTTGGATTCTGCAGATGAGAGTCACATGTAGGGATGAAGAAACATGAGAGGAAGCCTAGGTGCCTGAGCGCATGAAGCCACCATCCTGACCCTGGACAGCTTCTCCCCAGAGGGGCGGAAAAGGGTTCTATCCTGTTTAAACCTATATTATTTTGAGACTTTTCTAGATCAGCTGAACCTCTAACCTAAATTATATTACTCCTAAATGGAACCTCCTGAAAACAATGTGTAATTCTGAAGGAGTTGCCCCAGTACTGATCATCTGGGGTGCTGTTCTGTGATCATCTGGGAGCAGGCTAGGCTTTGGCGTGCTTCTTAAATTTTGACCAGGTAGTTGGGTACCTGCTCCAAATTGACATAGGCTGATCTCTGCCCAGCTGGCTCCGAGGAGCCCTCTCAATTTTCCTGGACTCATGTGTTCTTCAGGTAGGGGCTGGTATGTTCCTGCCAGAGAGCCTCTCAAATTGAAACCAAAGGAAGACAGTAGTCAAAACCTTAAAATATCATGGCTGATGTTTGCGATCAGCCAGACACAGAAATGGAAAATTTATAGCATTGAAAAATCTGGGTTTCATTTAGGGGTAAAGCATTAATTTTAAGTTATCCAACCTCAAAATTGGTTTCAGGCCTCCACTGGGACCCAATATTCTTCCTAATTACGAGACCATGTAGAGTTGGATCTGAAATGAGACCAGGACGCAGTATCAAAATGCCTCCTTTCCATTTTGGAAACACCTCACGAATTCAGGCTGCACTAAAGAAATATTTGCGATAATTCTCCCCAGGCTGGGCTGAGCCTGTGTTCTGTAGGGTCTAAAAGAAGTGGTTTGTTAGACTGATATTTAGTGAGAGTGTAGGAGGGATCTTAAAGGAATGAAGAAGCGGACCCTGCTTCCCAGGAACATGGGGCAACTTTTGACAAATGGCTGTGTTAAGCCCTGGGAATGTTATGATCCTATTTGTATCCCATGAACAAGCTTAAAAGCCTATTGAATGGGCACAGGGTGCTCATTGTTATAACTTTGACGGCCATGACTTATCCAAGCCTTATCTGTGTTATTATGAAACCTCACCACAACCTTGGAAGGTGGGTATTACTATCCCCATTTCATAGACAAAGAAATGGCGGCTCTTGAAGGGTAAACCCAGGGCCATACAAATAGTGAATGGAGGAGACAGGATTCAATCTGGATTGGTCTGACTCTGAGCCTTGCATGCTTTCCCCTCAACGCTGCTGCCTCTGCACTGTGTCCCTTGGTATTTCCCCAGCCTCTAGCTTACCGATTGTGTGTGTGTGTGTGTGTGTGTGTGTGTGTGTGTGTGTGTGTGTATACATGGAAGGGTGTCTCCTAGCTGGGTCACTGGCCTGCTCACAGCAATCAGCTCTGAAGTGAATTCAGGCGGAGAACCCAAATAAACCCTGTACATCCAGACAGTCCAGAGGAAAGAAAGGTGACCTCATGCTGAGTAAATCCCATCTTTGTTCTGTCTCCAAAGACCCTGCAGTGTGTGTGTGTGGGGTGCTAGTGGTTTGGCCTTACTCCTCCTTCTGCTGCCATGCTTACCACCTCCTTCTCGTTCACTGAGGAAGAGGATTCTTGAGGCTGAGAGATGTGGCTGGGTCTGAGGCAGAGGAATGCACTGGTGAGGCAGTATGGAGAGACACCACAGTTCTTCATGGCTTATCTGCTTTTTTGGGAGCTTCAGCCATTAAGTGATAAAATAAGGAGTCAGCACAAAGCCCAACAGCAATTGCAATATTCTTTGTCTTCTTTTTGGTCATCGTGTTTTCTACCTGGACCTTCCATGTTTTCCAGCCTTCTTTCTTTGAAAGCTGGGACTCTGTCATGTTATTTGATCTGAAAGAAGCTTCTGGAATAGCATCAGACACTTGTTAGGTGTTTGATAAATAAGCTGTCTGATGGGGTTACAGACCACATTGCAAATCTGGAGAGGGAGCTGAGGCCTGCATTGTTAGTTTCTCTCAACTCGTGATTCTTTCTCAGCTCATCTATCTCCCCCAGCCTCTCCCTTTTGCTTTCCCCTTCTATGACTCGGATAGCCCTGGGAGTGTGCTGAAGAGAACTCCAAAACCTGTCTGCCTTGAGACATCCTCTTTCTACCCTCCACCCCAGCATGTCCAACCTACCACTGGGTCTGCCTTTCTCAACATTAGGTGTTCTCTGTGGACATCTCACGAGATCCCTCTTGAAATGCCAATATGTTACCTGGGAGGGATATACCTTCAATGCTGGAATGTAGTGCAATGATTTGTCCTTTTGAGGCCATGGAAAGGGTACTCAGGATCATTAAATCTGGGGGTGGTATAGAAGGGACACAGTGGATGGGAATGGTGGGAGGCAAAGGATGAACATGTGCAGCAGAGAACTTAAAGAGAAGATTAGCCCAGAAGCTCATCCACCTCATCTGGGAAAATCACAGACAGAGGAGGAAGGTGGCACCAAAAAGCTGTCCATGCTTCTTTTGGACATAGAGCTTACCTTTCCAATTTTGTTCAAAGACCCAAGAGAGACTGGTCTAATCTCCAACGAGAGTTCTGTTCATGTGTCAGTCACACGGTATAATGTGGACAAGTCACAAAGTTGTTAACATTTTAGGAAGACTTTCACAAAGGGGATTAGGGTTGAACTCCTTTGTCCCTTGTGTCATTTTTCGGAGGAAAATGCCACTTTCAAAGTTATCAGAGCTCCATGTGTTGGGAAGGAAGAGCAGGATCTGAACTAAGAGGTGCATGCTTCTGACAATTGCTGTGGAGGACTGTGCCAAGACATCTGACGTTCCTGACGTTCTCGTGAGGACAGTACATAAACTAATGGTGGCGCCTTGTAGGCACTTTCTAGAAGCGTGGAATGCAAGTCCATTTTCTGAAACTTTGAAGCAGGGCATTTACTGGCCTACATAGGCACCTTTTCACTCTTTATCCTCTTTCTTACCATCCAGGTGATTTCAGGGTCATTCCCTCCTCCCTTCCAGTCAGCTGTTGTGCTGACTGATTCATTAGAGTCGACTACTAAATAGGCTCCCAGTGAAAAAGACAGTTTTCTTGGGTTGTTTGTTCATTACTAGAGTTCATTGCTACTGTTACAGAGAATGACTATAATTTTGTAATGGGGACAGATGGGGACAATGATGGTTCTGTCACTCTGGAATTAACATCTGGGAAAACATCACTGTCTGCTCAAGACCATGGAGAGAATACTGAACACTAGCTTTTCAAGCGCTCAATATTTTTCAGTTTTAAGGGTTCAGATCTTGGGCCAGAATGCCAGAAAACATGACCTCATCATACTCTGTCACTGGGTAAAGAGAAAAAATTATGAACTAAATGAAGATTGAATTTCAGACCAAATCTCTGAGTCCAAAAACCTTGGGGGGCCACTAGACAAACAGAGTGACAAGAAGACTGGAGGGTGAATTTTAATGACGGTGACCTTGCAAATGAGTGTCCCTTAAGACCCGGGCCATGGAAGCAATGGTGATGCTGAGTGCTAGGGGTACTGGAAGTAGAGGTGACCACAGTAGAGAACCATGGTGTCCTGGTGTGACCAACCGCTCACACCTCCTCACTCTGATGTAATCAACTGGAACATTTTTCTACCCACTGGGGAGTCTAGCTCAGACCTCAAAGATCCAGCTCTACAATCATTTGAAGCTCAGATCTGCTTCTTTCTCTTTTCTTAAGTTATCACTTTACTCACTAAATAAAAGCAATTAGGGGCACTAAAATTTTTATGGAAAAAAAGACAA
Source organism: Mustela lutreola (assembly GCF_030435805.1). Taxonomy (NCBI): domain Eukaryota; kingdom Metazoa; phylum Chordata; class Mammalia; order Carnivora; family Mustelidae; genus Mustela; species Mustela lutreola. Next base: position 91,842,427 of record NC_081298.1, on the reverse strand, counting down.
AAGAAAACCCCAGGCTCACTATTCTAATGTGATGACTACTAATATTTGGGGGCTATATGTTTATTTATTTGTTTCCACATTTCACTGTTTCCACATTTCAGTAAGTCCCCTAATTTTGCGTGATGCAACAAGAAACCAAGATGATCTTCATCTTCTTCCTCCTCTCTTTCTTCCCCTTCTTCTTCCTGTCCTTCTTCCCCTTCATCCTTCTCTTCTTCTTCCTCCTTTCCTCCTCCTCCTTCTCCCCCTCCTCGTCTTCTTCTCCTTCTTCTCTTCCTTCTTCCTCTTCTTCTTTTAGATGGGAAACTGAGTCCAGGCAAAATTTAATTGACTCACTGACAGACTCTCCTGGATGAGCTGTCCTGGAATTAGAACTGAGACCTCACTGAATGGGTTTTACTTTATTTTCAAGTCCCCTTTTTACTCTCACTCACATTCAAAGTTGAATTATGATGTAGGAACAAGCTGGGGCTTGATTTGGAGAATTTAAAAGAAATAATCTTTCATTCGGGTACACGGGCTAAAAAGACCCCTGGACTCTGATATCTGCACATGTGAAATTTTACTGTATTTTATGTACATGATTATACGGATACTTTTGGAAAAGTACCTTAAGTACATCTCAATGGGAAGTGACTATTATGGGAAGAGCGTCCACTGGTTTGGGGTCTTCTATAATTGGGGAGTCTCTTTATAGCTCTTAGTCAACAAATAGCTGTTACAAACATGTAGTGTCATTTAAGAGCTCCCCACTGTTCTTTCCCTGGTGGTTTCACTTCCCAGTGTATAAATGAATAGATACTGTTTAAGTCTTTTCTGTGGCATTCCATCCATCTTCTTTATTCCTTGAATGAATTTTTATTTAATAGATCTTCATTTTGTTATAACAGTTCATTTAAGCTGTATTCCCAGGACATACTAAGTAAAATCACTTGTAGTATTTGAAGTAATGATGATCTCTTTAAGAGTCTCCAACAAATTTGGTATAGGGGAGAGGAATCATTAGAGTGTAAGGACCTCCAAGGGTCCAGGGCTCCATCTTTCAGTTTTATGGTTAGCCAGGATCAGCCCCCTGCAGTCTCTGCTCAGCGAGAAGACAACAGACCCTGTCTTTACCATCCACCAGAGGGGAGTCAACTGCTTGAAACATAAATTCATTCTAAGCAGTACATTCAACGGAAGCTGAAGCATGTTGAAAGTTGTTTTAAAGAAGCAAAGAACAAGATACACAGACTTGCTTTAAGAGCAATTATTATAATTTGTAAATATGATATAATTCAAGGAGGACTCTTCTGTTGTATATACAACAGAATTACAACAGTAATTACAACAGTAATTTTCCTAGCATCTCAGACCTAAAGATTTCAGACCCACTGACTTGTTGCTCCTTCATCACGGGGGAAAACTCCCCTTCCGTTGTCTGTTTACCTACATGGAGGCATTACTCATCATTCCAGGCACCAGTGGTAAGACTTGGTAGATGAAGAAACCCAGTTTCGGGGAACCATACTACAATAGCAACGTTTAATTTTGCCTCATAAATTCAAAGTCCTGCGCGGCCTTGTCTAAGGATACTTCAGGAGCCCTTCCTGAGGAGGAGGGAGCAGGAGTCATCATGCTCTCACATGGATGGAAAACCTGAGCCACGACAAGGAGGGTTAGGGCACAGGTCCAAGGTTTCTTTGCAGCCATGAGACTGTCTTGGCTCTCTTCATGGACATTTCTGTTAAATAGCTTTGCCTTTTCGATAGATGGGACCATCAACAAGATAAATGTTAACCAAAACAGACTTCGGGTTAGTTGGCCTCCCATTTCTTTAAATCATGGCTCTAATGCTAAAAATTGATTAAGATGCACCATGTAGAGTTTGGGACAGTTTCTCTCCAATTTCCTCACAGAGTACTACATCAGATTTCAGTAGCTAAAAGCCTGTTCAAAAAATACACAGAAAAGATAGCTTTTGGACCAGCTTCTGTTGGGGGAAGTGGCTGTGGCTAAGTTCAGCTCCTGCCTCAGATGGACAACAGGGTCCACGAGCACTTTCCACCACAGGTACTAACAACTCCTGGCGGCAAGGGGAGCCTGATGCTTGGGAGAATGGAGTCAGGGTGCTGAAGAGAACTGGAGAAGTTGGAACCAGAGGTCAAATTAAACAAGACTACTTCTTACTTAGGGCTAAAAGCCAGATCTACCACTTAAGTAAAGCAAATTGATACTGTGAGGAGGGACTCCCAGGCCTTCACTTTCAGAGGGTGAAGAAGATCTAGGGGTTTTGGACTGTATGGTCAACCTGAGGCTGCTGTCGGACTGCCCAAGAAAATCAGATAGATTCTCAGACCACAGTGGGAGTCCAGCACCCCTCCCTCAGGTGACCAACCTGTTTTATTTTGCTCTGTGGTGATGAGATCGCACCTGCTGGGAAACTGGGGGCCCCATCTGTCAAGAAGGCAAGTTGGACAAACTGAGAAGATTCCCAAGAGAGCTTCTTGATCATAAGCATCACCTGGGCTCCTTGTTAGAAAACACAGATGCCAAAACCTGACCCTGGACCTACTGAGTTAGAATTACCAAGGGAATCTTCATCTCGGTGTACTCTAAAAGTAGTCAGAAAGTCCTGTGATATGTGAAGATGATGGATTTGTTAAGTATATGCACAGAGCCTGGCTCATGGTAAAGGATCCAGTTATTAGCAATATAAAAAATGGTGAATGAATAAAAGAACAAGATTGACTTTGCCAGGTAGTTAAGGGAGACTGATATCCTAATTTTCCTCAGTGTTGTGTGGCTTGTGGTGCATGGGCGTGGGGTGTATGTATGTGAGTGTGTGTGTGTGTGTGTGTGTGTGTGTGTTTTCTCCTGCTCGTGGACACTGGGATGTTAACTAGGCTCCAGAACTTCAATCAAAGAGATTAGTCTTTCTCCTTTTGGAGAATTTCTAGTAGGTAGTTTGAGGAGATACATGCAGAGAAGTTTTCTGATCACAGCAGAGGCCTACAGCCCATTTTGCTTACACAAGCTCTGACTGTACTTCAAATCACAGTGGGATTATGGGAACACTGATAAAGAATCTGGGGACTTCTCAGTAAAATGCAGGCTCTGGGAAAAGTAGCCCATCCCTGGTGGATGAGGAAGTTGTGGTCGTGGGCCTTCCTGGTTTAATTCTTTTAAGCATTAATTAAGTCCATGAAATGAAAACATAAACTTTGTACATTACAGCCATTAGCAGAACTAAAAATGGGTTTCCTGATGTCAAAATAGGGCAGCTGTTAAGGCTCCTGGCTTGTTTTAATTGGACCTGGGCCTTTTATACCAAGCTCCCTAGCCTTGGGAACCATTTATGTCCCTTCTACCCCAATATCCCCCTCCCCAGTTAGGGGGTGAGTCTGGGTGGGCCTGAGGCAATTTTTTTTTTTTTTTTGTTAGCCCTTCATTCCTGCTGTAAGCCTGTAAGCCAGGCTGGGCTTTCCTGTTGGTGCTGGGTTCCTGGCCATCGTAGTTTCGCTCCTGTTGTGATTTCTGACTCCTGCTCAAAGTTGGTCACAGTCAAGGCCGGAAGGACCACCCCTCCTAATAGAGCTCCAGGCTCCCTTCCCAGCAGCTGCTGCTCCTAACCTATCCAGGCCACTTTCATGCCATCCCATGAGGAGGGCTGCTTCTCTTGGGCTTTCAAAGCAGTTTGAATCCATGACTACGACACATTGAATTGATTATTTTTTAGACTGGCACACACAATGAAATCTCCCTTATTGACTTATCCTTAGTATGGAAAATATAAATGGATACCCAACCCTCTTTTCTTTTTTCAGAACTGAAAATAAAACTTGAAAATTCTCAGCTGTCATCTATTACTATTGCCTTTAGTTCAAGTACTTTCAAGATAATGAGCTTTAGAAATTAACCCAGAAGGTCTCAAATCCACTGCAGCTGAGTCCTGACAACTTAATTGCAATCAACAAAGGCATGGAGGGGCGCCTGGGTGGCTCAGTGGGTTAAGCCTCTGCCTTTGGCTCAGGTCATGATTTCAGTGTCCTGGGATCAAGCCCCACATCGGGCTCTCTGCTTGGTGGGGAGCCTGCTTCCTCCTCTCTCTCTGCCTGCCTCTCTGCCTACTTGTGATCTCTGTCTGTCAAATAAATAAATAAAATCTTAAAAACAAACAAACAAACAAAACAAAGGCATGGAGTGATTCTTCTGCAAGTTTCCCAGGAGGGCTTGGAGCATGGACCCATAAGAACTTTTCTCTTTTGGACTGACATTTTTCTGAGGGGCCTACTGCCCTGTTCCTCGGTGTCTCCTTTAGAGTGCTCAAAGACACTCAATCCCTTGTACTGAATTCTCCAGGGGTTTTGGAGCCGCCTGAAGAACTTGTCCCTGAGATAATCTGTGTGCTCTTCTGAGAAGCAGTTCCAGGAACCAGCACGGGGCCAGTCTTCTAGGACTTCTGTCTGACCCAAACAGCAAATTCACAACCACATGACTGAAGGGCAACAGACATTTTCATCATTTGTTCTCATATAGGTTCTTCCTGTATGCTTCCTAGTGCCTAGAAAAATGAACGCATTGTAGAAATACGCCCCTATGAATATACCCATCCCACACAGGCCCTCCTTCTGGGCCTGATCCTTGCCTGGTTTCCATTCCTGACCTGCGATAAGGTCATTTTCTTCTGGCAACAATAAGGATATGGGCCAGCTATTGTGCTAAGCACTTCACGTAGGATACTGCCTTTAACCCTCCCACCTTCTCGTGAGCTCATATTGCGGGTTCGGAGAGGGTAGGTAGCCAAAAACCGCACTGTACTCAGTAGAGCTGGATTTCAGAGCTAGCGTGCTTCATTGCGAAGCCTGTTCTTAGGCTCTCAGCTGAGCGATCCTAAGGCTTGAATTGGTGTGACCGATATAGAAACAATGATATTACCTTGAACTCTCCACACATTGTAGTCTTACTTCATGAAGAAGGACAAGGGAGCCATTTCTATGACCTGGCCATTGGCCAGCGGCAGGGATGGGAAGCCCTGAGGCCCTGAGCACTTTTGGTGGGAACTGCTGACTGGTGAGAGGGACGTCAGGCCTTGGCAGGAAGCTAGAACAGATTATTAAACAGATGGCTTATAAGTTCCAAAGACAGGAAATGGTGGTCATCCCTGTGAGCAAAGGTTTGCAGAGAGCGAATCATGCCAAACCTCATTTTTTTTGCAAGTCCTACTCGATTCATGGTCGGGGGCTGACAGATGGAGTTTCTCTGCATTTCAGCAAATCATTTCACACAATGCCTCACAGCACATTTAGAGAAAAGATGGACAGATGTGGGTTGGCTGTTTAGTTGCCATTTAGATGGTTCAGAAAAGGTCGAACAAACAGCAACCAGAGTGTTGATTAGTGTAGCAGTGACAACGGTCATTTGTTCTGAGGGCCAAACACAGGGTTAAGGATATAGCAAGTACTTAGTAAATATGTTTGGTTGTATTAAACTCCTGGGGAGGTCTTTAGTGGCCCCATGAAAGGGCTCTTTCTTTGGTTTAGCAAACATTTACAGAGTAGATGAGGAGTTTGGGAAGTGGAGGGAGCAAGAGGTCTGATTCTTGAAAAAGGGAAGCAGAAGTTGGGTCTAGTACTGTCCTTTTGTTTTGGTCTCTGGAACCCAGCCTTGCCGACATGGTAGTGATCCGAGGCAAATACAGGTCTCTCACCATGTTAGGACACAATGTGTTTCCTGAGCACTGAGGAATTCTGAGGTGGAGAAAACGGCGGGAAAACTGCGTGTGAGTGTTTGATTTCCTGTCCACTGCCCATCTAGAACCAGATCGTCTCCCTTACCTGTTTTTCATATCTGGGCTTCTGGTAAGATTTTATTTAAAGATGGACTTCTCTTTTTGGCTAAAGAAATGGCTGAAAACTGCAGACTCTGATGCTAAGATTCTTGTTAGCTTTAAAAATTAAGTGGTTCTTAAAAACAATACCATCAGAGGGAGTGTTAAAGGCAGTCTCCAAAAAACCATGGGCTGAATTTCCCATTTGCCTTTCCTCTCCTGGTCTTCAGTCTGCTTGGCAAATCTCTACAAGTGTCCCCGCCTCGAGGCCAGCATCTCCTCTCTGGGGTGCTCCCTCCTAATACCTTCTCAGATCCCCAACAACTAGGTTCCTGGAAGTTCCTTGTAGCAAACTGCCTTCCTAAGTGTAAATGACTGATGGCTTCTGTTTTGCACGTTATTAAAGAAGACTCAGGTGGCAGACAGGATCTCTAACTGATAGAGTTTGAGGCCATGTGACCATGTGAAGAATTTGAAGAAAGGAGGAAGAGATGCTTTGGGCCAGTGGAGCCTGCATGAATCTTGTTTGGAGAAATACAGTCAGTCTTTCATCAGGGTTGTTTGTTCATCCAAGACTTTTTTTTTTTTTTAAAAGATTTTATTTATTTATTTGACAGAAATCACAAGTAGGCAGAGAGGCAGGCAGAGAGAGAGAGAGGAGGAAGCAGGCTCCCTGCTGAGCAGAGAGCCCGATGCAGGATTCGATCCCAGGACCCCGAGACCTGAGCCGAAGGCAGAGGCTTAGCCCACTTAGCCATCCAGGCACCCTCCAAGACTTTTTTTTTTTTTTTTTTTTAAAGATTTTACATATTTATTTGACACAGAGAGAGAGATCACAAGTAGGCAGAGGCAGGCAGAGAGAGAGGGAAGCAGGTTCCCTGCTGAGCAGAGATCCCGATGCAAGGCTCGATCCCAGGACCCTGAGATCATGGCCCGAGCCTAAGGCAGACGCTTAACCACTGAGCCATCCAGGCGCCGCTCCAAGACTATTTTTTAAATCATCTGCTACTGTTGGCTGGTGCTCTACCAGACACTGGGGACAAATATTGAATAAAAATAATTGCAGTCCCTATGCACATAAAACTTAATAGTCTGGGGGTAGGTGGCCAACATTACTTAAAAGTTAATTTATTAATTCCACAATTATTCATTAAGTGCCTATTATACAGCAGCGAATCAGCCAGATGAAGTTCATGTCCCTGTGGGGTTTATATTTAAACGAGTACATAATTAAAATCTGACATAAGTCTCCAATGAATGTTAAAATGGAAGTTTTGACTAGGTTCCAAGGTGCAAGCGATTCTAATGAGGTAGCTGATCACCCAAAGTGGATTTCCAAGGCAACATCTGTAAACTGGCCCCATGATGCTTGCACCCCTCAGCCAGAGGAAAGATATTAAAAAGGACCAGGATGGGGAGGATTGGTAGGGATATTTCTTGGAGAGAGCTGCTGCTGTGCTGTGAGTCCCCAGCAGCCCTCCCGCTAGGTAGAGCGGCATGGGTGGTGAGCAGGTGTCCATGGCTTTCCCCTCAAGCCTCGTGAGGTGAATGAGGTAGAATGCAGAGCTCTCACGTCTGAGAAAGCTGGGGCAGCCTGTGACAAAGGGCAGAGACTGCTGCGGTAGCGTTGGCCTGGCCACATGTGGCGTGTGTGTCTCTCGTGGAGCTGCGGTGGCCACGTGGAAGCAGGCCCACCTCCTGTACAAGGCCATCGAGTGGGATAGAGGGACTTCAGCTGCAAGAGAATGGAGGCGACTGCCAGATGCAGAGGTTGGGCAAACACTGGGGATGAAGAGACGTCTGCCCATGTCAAGGAAATTGCAGGAGAGAGGATCCAGAAGGAAGCTCCGAAGAACATCCCATGGGAGAAACACATCAGCATTAAAACGGTGCTGGGCCCAGAGAAGGCAAAGGCAGCTTAATGGTCCCAGTCCAAGGAGGAACTAGTTTTCCCTTATCTCTGCTCACCTATCCCTGCCTAGGAGATGTGAGAATGTGGCCGACAAGCTGGGGTGGAGCCTGGGAGGAGAAGAGCAAAGTGGAGAACCACAGAGATACCCACAGCCCTCCTCTTCATGGGGAGTCCGGACCAGCTGGGGGAGGACGGAAGATTGAATGCTAGGTCAGGTTTGAGGGCTTGATTAATCTCAGATTGGACTTTCCAACTACTGAATTTAGAGTGTGTTTTTGATTGTCGACCCAGCAGAAACCTAAGAGTAGGCTGAACAGTTATGGCACCTGCCCAGTTTGTGTCGGATGGCTGGGGAAAAATCTCTCCATGAGCAGTGTTCAAGGGGTGGAGGGAAACACAAAGCAAAGTCTTATTTTGATCATGTTACAAATCTTATTGTTCTACATACCAGGGTAGCAGGGCTCAGAAGGAGAGAATCCCAGTTATGTGCTGCTGGGAACAAGGAATTAATCTAATCCACAGGGCAGGGATGGTTTGCTTTCCCTGCACCTGGGCACTCCAGCATCCTTTTTCCTTCTTCCTTCTCACAGCCCAGAAATGCTCCCTGGGACATGGCTCTTACACTCAGTTCCTCCCACACACTCAACTGTCTTTCTCCTCCATGACCGCCTATGAATTAGTGTGTGGAGACCGCTCTCGCTATAGCCTCAGGGCTGCCCCCCTTGAGCCCCGCCTGATTGTGGGTCCTCTGGGGGCCAGCGGACGGACCAGAAGAGCTGGCCTGACCACTCTCCCACGCCCCATGCTGGCCCACTGGGCTTGGGGTTCAGTGCCCCCACCCACGTCCCATGGCTGCTGGCACCTGGGCCACGGTCATCTGCTCACAACTTGTAAAAGTCAGAGGAAATGTTGACTGGAACCCAGGCCTCTTGGCATTCAGGCTCTTTCCACAAACCACAATTTGGGAGACTGATTTAGGTGTTGCCTTGACACTCTGAAATGGAATTTATGCAGAAGCATAAAAGAAATATATCTGGGCATTTAACAGAGTGTTGGAGACAAGGTCTGACAACCCTGCCAAGCTATGCTTCCATAGGATGAGCTTTTCCAGGGCGGACCTCTGGCAAGGCCACTGGCCTTTGCAGAAGGTAACAGAGTCAATGGAAACAGATGACTTACCAAGAACGGGCTTCTTTGGAAGATGTCCATTTAACCTTATTTACAACATATGCCATGCTGTTTGGCATTTTCTACATATACAGGGGTAAAGAAGAGAATGTCTGGTTTAGGAAAGCAGGTTTGTTACATGGGTGGCCATTTCTGTGTGCGTTAGAAGCCTGAAGCAGACATGGGAATATTTCTTATGTCTCAATCTCAGGCAGGTGGCCATTTGGCCAAGAGAGAGATCACACCCTCTTTAGCCATGGGAAGCAGAGCTTAAAATGGTCTGGGTAATGAGTGTGCTGGGCTGCAAATTCAGTGGTTAATGCCCAGTTCAAGCTGCTCTGCGGGTTTTAGGCTCTCTTGTGTAAAAGGAAGGCACCAGCTTTAGTAGAAGCAATAGTTTCAGGATTATATAATTTTCCTTTGAAGGTTATTTGGTTGAATATTTAGTATTATGTACTGTATACTGTACGATGTTCTTTATAGAAACAACAAAGAAAGGGATCCATACATTGTTTTCTTAATTGTGCAATTATATGCATAATAATAATAATTATTATTCTAGAACACAGTTTGGTTAAGAGACCACTGTGGATGCCGCGGCACCTCTGGTTCGCGCTGATGACCTACGAGTGGGCCCTGGCCTTCAGCAAAGTGGACCAGGGGCTGGATCCGCTCCCCTGGGTCATAGAAGGAGAACTTTATGGATCTTCTTTTCCCTGAAGTAGTCCCTCCGCCCTGCACTCACTGGAAGTGCGATGTCTAAGATCCTATGGAATTCTTTCTCTTTGTCACCTCTGTGCTCTTCTCTCCTCTTCCTCGCCCTCCTTCTTCCCGGCCTCCTCCTCCCCGAGTTCTTTCCTTATGCCTCTCCTCTTCCTCTCTAGCTCCTTCCCGCTGTTCCTCTTCTTTAATATCTAGCATGTGCAAGGTTCTAGAGATAGAAAGGGATAGACACCAGTTATGAAATGCTGGATGAGTAGGGCCTGAAGCAATGTGATGATGGCTCACAGGAAGGAGGCAGCACCAAGTCCTGGAGCGAACCAGCAGGCTGGGTCTGACCGACTGGAGGGTGATGGACGAGATGCTGATTAACCCCGGATTTCCCAGAGTGCCTTCTATAGGACACTCGTCCCAAACGCTGTGCTCTAAAAACAGGTCAGTTAACTAAATAGAATTTAAATAAAAAATTTAAAAAACCAGATCAGGCATTCATAAACTCATAATAATAACTAACACTGGTTTATTATAACATCTTTGAAGTCCTACAGAGGGAAAAAAAAAAAAAACCCCAGCTTAACATTTTCCAAATTTATTTGTTCCCATGAGGAGTTGTGGAATAAGCATTCAGCCAAAACACACCTTGTGTGGGCAGGCAGTGGGAGCCAGTGAAGGTTTCAGAGGGAGTGGAGTTCATTGTGGTGAAGGAATTAAAAACTCCCCTCTCATCTGAGAGGTGGCTGTGGAATATCTGCAGATGTGCCAAACACCTGCTACGGAGGTCGAGTCCCCTCTGTTTTCCTGGGAAGAGACTGGCTATGTTGGTAGGTAAAGAAGGGCGAGTTTTCATTCCTCACCACTGAGAGCATTTATTGCCCTTGGGGATTAATGAAAGCTCAGTGCACATGCCAAGAAAAGGTTTTCACTGGCCAGAGGAATTACATATACACATATGCACACACATGTAAACTTTTGCTAATGGACTGCTCTTTTGGATCTCATATCCTCCCTGCTTTTCCTTGTTTAGCCAAAGCCTGAGCATCCTTTAAGGAAAAGCTGAAGTGCTACCTCTTCTCTGCAGTCTTTTCCGACCAACCCTGGCCTCCAGCTTGCCCCCTCCACCAGCAATCTCGCTCTTTCCCGTCTTACTATCAGCAGCAGACAAATAATCACTTTAGGACACACGACCTGGTTCTTAAATACAATTTCCTTTCTCCCCTCCCCGTTGTCCCCTACTCAGGAATGCCTGCCCTGTGCTGTGCCCCAGGGTGCCTGGTACCTTTGCTGGTGACCGGCATACAGGACATTACTTTCTTCTGCTCTTCAGCCTCCCAATGATAGCAGGCCAAGTGAGTGTGCAAGTGACTCATTCCCCTGCTAGCTTCAAAATGAATCACTGAAGTGAATCTGGAATATAGCGGGGCCTCATTATTCATTATGGATGTGTTTCTAAAAGTCAACAAGGGCAATTATGAGGCTAAGCGCCAGGCAGGACAATGAATTAGCACACAAAACAATGGGATGATAAACTATGGCCTTCTGCTGGAATTTTGTTGTGTTTTCAGGAATGATCAAGAGGTCACCACTGGGGACGCCTGGGTAGCACAGCTGGTTAAGCAGCTGCCTTCGGCTCAGGTCATGATCCCAGCATCCTGGGATCGAGTCCCACATCAGGCTCCTTGCTCAGCAGGGAGCCTGCTTTTCCCTCTGCCTCTGCCTGCCATTCTGTCTGCCTGTGCTTGCTCTCTCTCCCTCTCTCTCTCTGGTAAATAAATAAAATCTTTAAAAAAAAAAAAAAAAAAAGAGGTCACCACTGGCTGAACAGGGATTAGATTTCCCAGAGCACAGCTGTTAGAAAGAGAATTGCAGGAGGTTGGGGCGGGGTGGGGTAGAGGGGTGCTGCATGGACAACGGGGTCAAAAGAAAGATTAGGCAGCCATCGACCAGTTTTATAGGCCACCAGGGCTTAGAATGACAAATAAGCACATGTTGAAAGAATAAATGCTAGTTTTCTCATTTATCACTTGTAGAGGCTAAGTTCTCGAGACTTCTGTAAAGACAAGTTCCTCATCTATAAAATGGGAACGACAGCACCTATATTGAAGGGTCATCAGAAAGAAAGCATTAAAAGTAATTGCAAATTATACAGCTCTTGGCAAGTACTTAGTGATCATTATTGCTCAAGTCAAGTTGGCTCCATTCTGGTAAGATGGGGATACTATTTGCTTTCTAGGAATTTTTCAAAGTTAGAGAAGATAATCCCAGAAAGGTACACATATTTAGACTTTTAAATGCTGTAAGCCCTTTCTCCCCTGGGATGATAGTGGAGGAAAAAAGCAATAGAGAGACCCCCATAAATGTTTCCTTCATTCTTCTTTTTTTGCAAACTCTTGTGTCAGATGCTGACTTTTAATAGGTCTCAGTGCGGGAGCTGCTCTGTTACGTACCAAAAACCCCAACCCAGAAGCAGGTCGTCTACGAATGGTTTAGCACAATGCTGACTCCTGGCTAAGCACACAACGTTTGGGACAGGGATTGGCCCAGAAAGCCAAAGTCACAGCTCACCCGGTAGAAAACCAGGAAGGGCAGGCAGATACCCATAATTTCTGAAATTCACTGTGTCCACAAAATACAAATGGCTGGAGGCCTCAGGGCCTGTAGGGAGTCATGTCATCCCCTTCCTCACAGCTGTGTTCCAGGCCAGTCCTCTAGACTAGAGAGGTCCAGTAGAAACAGGACACAAACTACATGAGTAGTTTTTTGTTCTCTGGTAGCCATGTGTGTGAAAGGTGAAAAGAAACAGGAGAAGTGCATCTTAATAATACAGCTTATTTAATTCAATATGTCTAGAAGGTTATCATTTCAACACATAATCAATATAAAAATGACTGAAAAGGTATTTTGTATTCTTTTTTTCATACTACATCTTTGAAAATCCAGAATTTATTTTGCACTTACTACATTTCATTTCATTTCTGACCAGACACATTTCGAGGGCTTAATAGCCACATGTGACTAGGGGCTGCCTTACTGGACAGTACAGCTCTAGACTACATTTGAGGGGTTTATGACCTAAAAACATTTTTTGTTACTTCTGGGGGTGAAACGCAGGGGTCACAAATAATTTTAAAAATGGGACTCCAGGGGCGCCTGGGTGGCTCAGTGGGTTAAGCCGCTGCCTTCGGCTCAGGTCATGATCTCGGGGTCCTGGGATCGAGTCCCGCATCGGGCTCTCTGCTCGGCAAGGAGTCTGCTTCCTCCTCTCTCTCTCTCTGCCTGCCTCTCTGCCTACTTGTGATCTCTGTCTGTCAAATAAACAAATAAAATCTTTAAAAAAAAAAATGGGACTCCATTTGTCATTCCACCCAGTTGCTTAATGTTCTGCACATGGACGGAGGTCCTGGTCTACTCTTCCATGACCATGAAGAGCCTAAAGGAAAATTCTTTAGTTTAAATTTCTGTCATGGAGAGACTTTCTATCTTCTGATCTCCATGGACTTTTAAAGGCATGTAAAGCCACATTTAAAAATGCATCTATCATCTCTGCATTTATCTATCTTCTGGAAGTGACAGTTGGGAAGATTACTCATTTAAAATCAATTATGTTTCTCTCCTCTAACCCTGGTGTTTCTGGGGGAGATTTATGAGAAGCTGTGTTTCTTCAGGGAGGGACAGTTTGTTCCATGGTTTACAAAGGTAGAGAATTTCAATGATCAAATCGTTGCCATTAAAAACAAAAGAAGTCATCTTGGAGATGGATTAGGACTAAACATGTACTCAAAAGAATGGGCTGGAGAGAGAAAGGAAATTATTAAAGAATAAAGTTCTCCTTAGAGAACAATAATCTATTATATAGTCTTGGACTGTTGGACATGGGTTGGGTGAATTTTATAAGGGATAGGCATCAAAACCTGGCCATTGATGATCCTCCGAGTGGAAGAATATTCCTTCCAGCATTAGAGTCTACAGGTAGCTGAGAGGACAGCTGTGCTGCTGGATGAGACGGGAATTTTCTCGTGGGCAGGTTAAACCTTTCGGAAGCCTCTATCCATGTTACTTGTGAGTGGCCTGGTGTGGACTGCAGACTCATGGGTTGCTGGCTTGATGCTAATTACCTCTAAGGTCCAATTTTGCAAAGAGATGAGGTTTTGATCCATGAGCAAACATATCTGCAACATTAGGCCCCCCACAGAGGATGGGTGTAGGACAACCTACTGTCGCTGATGAGGCACAATGGTCTCCCACATGGTCTACAGGGAGCTCTCATGGAATTATTCCTCATTTAGAGGGATGCTTACTGTTTACAGGCATGGAAGTTGACCTCAGTTCTGCAGATGCCCTGGCTCTCTTTGGAGAACCATACAACACCCCTAGGTCTACAGACATGGTGGGGTTATTGAGGCAATGGCTTCAGAGACTCTGGTAGCTTGCTCCTACCACCAAAGGACAAGGCACTCAGTCTCCTTTCTCTCTCTCTATCTCCATGTCTAAGGAACTTCACCTTTCTTAATCAGAACTACTTTCCTCGCTAGAAAGAGAAAGACGGAGTACTCTGTCTTGTGCAACAACAGGGATGATACCATGGTAGAATTTCCAGTGGGTTCAGTTTTATTAGTTGTACCACTAGAGGTGAATGGATGTCTGTTATGATGTCCAATTTTCCAGACGCGTGACATTTAGGAATTACCATTACATATCACCTTCAGTGAGCAGTAGTGAATATGGAAAAGCTTACTGAAGATTCACTCCCATTTAGAGTTTGTGTTCAAGTCAGAGGCCTTGAAAATTTGGTATGCCTGTGACCATGGCCAAAGCCTGGGCATCAGCCTCTGAAGCCACACTCTTCAATGGGGCAACCCAATCCAGATGTTGGGAGGAAGCTCAAGAAGGGAGAGAGATGCCGAATGCTAGAGGAGTAAGCATCCCTGGAGCCAGCTTGGCTAGCATTGTGGATTCTGAACACGACTTTGGTCTCCATGGTATTAGCCAAAAAGAAAAAATGGGAAAACGTGGAGACGTTAAGCAAATATCGTAAGAAATGAATTTGTAGAGTGAGACTAGTAAAGTCAGAGAGTTGTTTTTCCCCTGAAAGGTATTAATAAATGGCAGTGACAAAAAGTATGAATGTGGTTATAATGAAATTCTAATGTTTTGATAACCTGTATTAAGCCTCATTTTATCAGAAGATGCTTCTAGAAGACAGTATGAACTCTCTCTCCTCAATAAAAGGCAGAGGGTTTATTGAGACATCTTTGCCCACTAGGAAAATGCAAATGCTGGTGCCTACACAGGGAACATCATAGACGTTTACAAACAACTGTGACCACCTGGGGGTTGCAGAGAGTGACAATTCCTGGGACAAGAAGGCAAATTGAGCCACATCCTCAAGGCTATGAGAGAAAATGAAAAAAAAAAAAAAAAAAAAAAAAAGAGCTGTGATCTTTTTCCTAAAATCACAGCTTATTCAGGACGAAAAGTCAGTATTGACTTTAAGCTCAAAAGGTGCTGAACTTCCTGGCAGTAGCTGTGAGCACAGCAGAAGGAGGGGGCCAGACAATGAGCTGGGACTTGGGGAGCCTCTTGGAGAAAGTGGGGCTGCAGCCGAGTGCTGAGCACACAAAAGATGGGAGCAGACAGAAGGGTGGAAAAACCAGAGCCAGGGTGGGGGTGGGGGGTGTGAGACTGCTTTCTCCTTCCTCTCTCCAAGGTCAGCCTGAACCTCCTCTTTCTCTTCCTAACCTACCTGGGGCTTCACTTCTGCTGTTCCTCCCAACTAGAAGGGCTCATCCCTTCCTTCACAGGGAGAGCTCAGTCAAATGGTCTCTGCTTTTGTAGGTCTTCCCTGAGCCTCTAGCCTGGGTTATAGCTCCTTGCTCTATGCTCCCACAGAATCCCACACAGCCCCTTCCACACCACATATCACATCGAGTACGACTCAGGGCTTTCCTGACCACTCCAGTGTGCACTGCACAAGGGCAGGGACCCTGCCTCATTCATGCTAAATCCCTGCCACCCAGCTTGGTGCCGGCTATCGAGAAGGAGCTCAAGACGGGATAGGGGAATGAGCGGGCACGCTCTGTCCTATACATGATGTTGGGGGCTAACGGGAGGCAGGGAGAGGTAGAATCAGGAAGGGCAAAGAGCATGAAGTACTTTGGGAGCACAGCGCAATGTGGGGGAGAGGGGCCAGTGTGGGAGGACATTACTGGTTATGTCACCTTGGGCAGGATATAAATGGAAAGGTGTTGGGAGGTAGGAGAGGTAGGAGGACAAAAAGGGAGGTGGCTGGGTGACAGGAACTTGCTCTGCTTTGTGAAAATGGGTCTTGTTCCACCTTCTCTTCGAGAGATCAAGCCCATTCACCTGTCCTTTGTTCCCAGCCCGGGCAAGGACAAAAAGGCCAGGCAGCGGAGGGCAGGTGGGGTCTCATCTTGCCATTTCCACTAATTCCCTTTGTGACCCTAAAGAGAGCAAGAACCTTATTATCCAAGCCTCATCTTCCCAAGATGCAAAAAGGGAGAGAAAGTAAGGTGGTGCTAGGGAGGGAATAAGAAAATGTATTTGGGAGTGCTGGATATCCTTCCTACAGGAGGCTGGCTCCTGTCCACATTGCGAATTCTGGAAGGCTATCTCCTAGGTCAGCTTTTGCCATCTATGATTCAACCCACCCTTCTGGCCAGAAGAGAACTCCCCACCAGCTGGGTTTAGGAGGATTCTCAACTTAGTCTATCTCAGAGTCTCAGACTGTCCCTTGAGGTGATCTTTCCCAGTATCCCCAGCTGGAGGGACAGGCTGGTGGCAGCCAAGTGACTAGACCTAAATGTCGTGTTTGAACAAAGTAGAGAAATTCCTAAAATGTTACATGCTTGGGTGCAGTTCTGACTCTAGAACCAACCCTTTCCTCGCTTGATCCTGATTCTGTTTGGAAGGAAAAAATGAGGTCAGGGAATTTGAACAGAGGTGTCTTTATGAGCCAGCCGTGTCTTGTTCAGCCTCTAGTATTTATTTCTCTGTTTGTTCTTTGCAACTCAACACCAGGACTTGACCTTCTGTTGCTGCAGCTGTTTGGGAGATGAGGCAATTCAAACGTGAAAGTCCTAAGAGAAGCTGTAAAATGATGCTGCTGCTGATGACGGTGATGACGATGGGTGTGAGTGTGTACATGTGGGGGGACTGGAAGAGAGAGGCAGAGGGGGTTGAGGGAGGGGGAGAGCCTTGAACCGCATCAGCTACCTGCACCTCCGTTTATTTAGAGAGACCTCCCTACTGTGGGGAAGGAAGTTGGTACAAAAAAGCAAAAAAAAACTCAGGATGGTATATGTTGCAGCATCAACTTTGGGTTTGACTTCTCTCTGAAAACAGTCAACTTTGCAGGTTTTGGGTACAGTTTGGTTTTCGCTGGGGACATTGGGTGTCTTGAACTTTTTCTTTTTTTAAATTCAGGAAAGTCAGCCAAGAATTCTAAGTACTCATATCCCTCTCCAATGAGACAGTGAAGGAAAGATTTCCAAGGGTGAGAACTGAATAAATACTACTGAGAATTCAAATATCCAAGGAAGGGATTCTGCCAAAATAAATCACACCCTCTAGGAACATTTCCTATAATTTGCTTTTCTTTTCTTTTTATTAAATGTTCCTCTCTTACAAAAGGCTAAAAAGGTCAGAAGTCAGTGGCCAGCAAGTTGGACTTTCTCTCCAGATTTGCTGGGCCTTTCCAGGTTGGTGTTCGACACCAACAGAAATTTTGAAGATCCTCAATGTAAAAAGCCAATATAAAATCACAGTTTATTGGGCAAGAAAAAATTGACCTTCATAAAAAGACTTCAATTTGTAGATTACTTGGTTCTCGTAAGTCAATGCTAATTTAAACATAAGAGACTAATTTGGAGAAGTTTTTATTCTTGCTGAGATGTAACTAACTTCTCTGAAATCGACTGCAAGTTTCTGGGGAAAGGAAGGGAAGAAAATGAATTTCCATCTATTTGAATTATTTATATTTGTCATTTTATGGAATCCTGACAACACCTTAAGAAGTAGGGATTATTAGATCACTTTTGTGCACAAGGAAAGTGAAGCTCGGTGAGGCTGAGAAACTTAGCTGAGGCCACAAGTAGCACTGGGGTCTAACTTGGGCCTTCCGATGCCAAAACGATTGATCTTTTTCTCCACACAATGCTGCTGCCAGTTTCAGAAAGAGCCATCTCTGTCTTTTCCTTCCCCGTGTCACCATTTAAATTCAAACCGCCCCATCCATGCACGTGTCAGTGCAACAGCCTTTTAACTAGTTCCTAACACGTTAGATCCGTAGTTCCTGAGCCTCGGTTGAACAACTGCCAATCTGGTTGCTCTCTAAGGCAAGACATCTGTGGCCTAATTATACATATACATTAAAAACGCTATTAATATCTGGTCAAACTTGTATTAGATAAAATTTCTTAAAATACAATATGCTTTGGCACTGTAACATTTATTACAGGTGAAGATTAGCTTGCATTGGTTATAGAATTAGGTGCAAACATCAATGTGGTAAAATGTCATCCAGGTGCACCTTACAGCCTTTGCAAGGGACCGTGTGCTCCCTTCTCTCTAGCCTGGGATGTGTTCTCACTGTTGTTGGCCACAGGCACTGAGAGGACTGCATCGTGGCTCTGGGACACCTGCTACCTCAGGTACCCCCTTCCACACCCTGTCTGCTTGACTAAGTCCCAACTTGCCTTTACCGCGCAGGGTAAGTCCTGTCCCTGGGGAGGCCTCCTGTCCCCTCAGACTACCAGTAGTGGCCCTTTCTCTGCTGCTCTCAGTTCCTTGCTCTCTTTGTCCAGAAAGTGACCTTGACGGCCATCTGTTCTGTCTTCTGAACTGTCCATGTCACGACCATGTCTCATGCTTGTCTGCCTTTTCACAGAGCCCTTCATGGCATCCTAGCAGCCGTTTGCTGACAGTGGTCATGCCTAATGAACGAGGTAGACATTTCCAGCTCTTGGGTTTGCTCTGGTCATTTTGTTTTTGACAATCAGTGTTGTCAGAAGAGTTTACTAGAGACACAATAAAACAACTTCAGAGGAAAACTGAAGTTAGGAGTTTCAATTTTTAATTTTTTTTAAAAAGATTATTTATTTATTTATTTGACAGAGAGAAATTACAAGTACACTGAGAGGCAGGCAGAGAGAGAGAGAAGGAAGCAGGCTCCCTGCTGAGCAGAGAGCCCGATGCGGGACTCGATCCCAGGACCCTGAGATCATGACCCGAGCCGAAGGCAGCGGCTTAACCCACTGAGCCACCCAGGCACCCCAAGTTAGGAGTTTCAAATGCAAAAGGTTTCTCTGTGAAAGGGAAATGACTGGTAAGAACTGCGGGATCTTGGCGCCTGGCTGGCCAGTCAGTGGAGTGTGCAACTGGTTGATCTTGGGATTATGAGTTCGAGCCCCAGGTTGGGTGTAAAAAGAACAGCAGAATCTAGGTGAACTTCTCATAGAAGGTCAACCAATCTTTTTATTCTGGATGCCCACATTGTCCATTTTCCCCAGGTTGTTTGGGTGTGTGTTAGAAATCAGACATGTGGTACTTAAGTCAGTTGGATCTGTTGTTTCACCAATGAGCAGTTCAAGTGGGAATGTTTATTTCAGTTAAAGCAGACATACATCTGCTTTAAGTGGCCCATATGCAGGAAGGAATGTCTTACCAGCACACATAAAACAGTGATTTTTAATTATCCTAATTGCTTAGGAACCCAAGTGATTTAAAAAGTTGTTACCCTCTTATGATTATAGGGTTAAAGAATTCAATACTAAATCATATACAGTATGATCACAACTTAATAAAGAAAAGATATGGGGCTCCCGGGTGGCTCAGTTGTTAAGCGTCTGCCTTTTGCTCAGGTCATGATCCCAGGGTCCTGGGATCAAGCCCTGCACTGGGCTCCCTGCTTGGCGGGAAGCCTGCTTCTCTCTTTCCCACTCCCCCAGCTTGTGTTCCCTTTCTTTGTGTGTTTCTTTCTGTCAAATAAATAAATAAAATCTTTAAAAAGGTAAGAAAAGATAAGGGCAAAAACTCTATTAACTAAACAAACACATTTTTGGTGAGCGTAAGAAATGGTAAAAAGAATGCCATAGGGGATGATCACAGTGGGAGAATCCACTGGACTGAGCAGTATTTTCCAAAGAGTAGCTACAAGCAGTGCTTGGGAGGAAACTAATTGCCTTCCTGTCTTCAAATGCTGGGGGCCACTGCGAGTCCACATGATTTCAATTCCAGTGCTCCTGCAGCTACGGTCGGACCTCCCTTCCCATTTTCCACGAAGTTTCCCTTCTGGCTCCATCATTCCTCTGAACCTAGGTCACCAAGGTCACCATAACCTTTTTAGTGCTAATCTAATTAAAGGACTGGTGGCGCTTTGCATCTGAATTTTGTATCGCTTGACCCTGTTGACTCCATGCTCCTCAGTGATGTATCTTCCTCTCTCAGTTTCCACGACCTCAGGCTCTCCAGCCCAGCCTGGGGTCCTTGCTCAAGCTTCCTTCTCTCTAGGATCTCCTCCCTTCTCAAGTCTCCTTCTGCCCTCAGCTTAAATGTCACTCTTAGAAGCTGGTTTTTACTCTGGTCTGGTGACATGCCCTTTCTGGGTGTATCCCTCCTGCCTCCTGTGCTCCGCTCCCTCACACAGCCTTTCACGCAGGCGATGTTTGGAGACTTGACTGTGTGTCCCTGCTCTTTCAGGGCGAGAACGCTGCTTGTTAGTCAGTGAACAGCCAGCACAAAGCCCGTGCTCATCTCACAGAAGATGCTCAACAAATATCTGCTGAGCGTGTCAAGGACTTGAGGATCCCCAGGATCCAGCAGTCCTGGATTCAAGCCCCCGCTCTGCCCCTTACTGTTAGGAGTTAGCTGGACACTTGGGTAGTCGGGGCCCGGGTCCCCAACAAGAAAACAGGGAGCTGGGATGTGAAGGCGAAACCGCACCAGCATCCTGTTTCACAGCTCAAACGAGACCTCAACAGCTTCCTGTCTGGCAGCCTCTGCAGAAGTAACTTTTGCAAGACATCCTGAGACAAGACAATTAACCATAAAACATCGGTCACTGTCACAGGTCGAGGCAGTTCATCCCTACGTGTCAGCTCCAAAAGACCATCAACATGAGAACAAGAACCCAATAGGTAGACAGGTGCACGATCAAAGCCCTAATTGGCACACGGTAGCAGCCAATCCACAGGGGACCCCCACTCATCTTGCTCAAGCTAGTTCTGTAAAAGAGCTTATAAAAACCCCTAGATCTGAATGCCCAAATGGCAACCCTCTCAGGTCCCCTCCCTCTCTGGGAGCTTTGTCCTGTCGCTCGATACACCTTGCCTTTCTGCCCACCACTCTTGGTCTGGTCCACCTCTTCATTCTTTGAAGTGGCATGACCAAGAATCGCAGGCACTAAGGGACTAAATCTTGTAACCTTACCAGCAGTGTGCCCTTGGCAAGGTTAATACCCTACCCTAAGCTTCAGTCGCTGCTCTGTGAATAGAGATCATTGTCATTCTCCAAATGACTGTGAATGGGTTTGTGCTTCCAGAACCACCTGCGGTTAATACACTACCTGACCCTCCCTTCTCCTCCAAGTCCTACACTCAATTCCAGGAAGCCAAAATTCAGGCCTGTTCTAATCGATATCCCTAGTGCCCAGCACCGTGGTGGGTTCTTAGTGGAAGCTTAATAGATTTTTGATCAAGAAATGCTTGAGGGAAGGCAGCCAAGTTAAAGACAGAAGAAGAAAGAGGTAATACAGGGAATGTGGAGAGCAGGGAAAAGGGAGGGGAACAGCACAGACACAGTCTCTGAGTTGCTCAGGTGGCTCATCTGCTTTCGAAGGACTGGGCTGAGCGCACACTCTGCCCTCTGAGATAACCTGCCTCGGCTCACTCTGGCCTCGGTGCCAGTAGGGAGGCTTGGTGCCCATGTGACCGGCCTCACTCCCTTATTGGAAACAGCTGCACAGACAGCAGCCAGGGGCTGGAGCTCCAGGAGAGGATTTCACAACCTCTGGGGCCGAGCTTCAGATAAGTTTCAAACATTGTTTATGTACATTTACGTGTGTGTTTCCCGGGGTCTCGGATCTCTTCAGATGGCAAGGACGCCCAGCCTGGCTAGATAGGCTCAGAGCGTGCCTGAGTTTTTTGTTTTTGCTGATAGTAATGGAATGTACCGGTCTCCCGCCGTCAGATTTGGGAGAGACAGAAGAGATGAAAACAAAAAAGACAGCCAGTTCTAGTGGATCCCTCCCAGAGCACATGAAGGGGGATGGCCCAAATGGAGGGAAAAACAACAGGGGAGGGGTTAGACTGGTCAATATATCCGTTGAATTCCATCCAGATAAAAACAGAGTTACAGTTCCTCTTTTCCATCCTTTCCCCCTAAGCAGTAACAATAAGATAGGGGCCCAAGCTGATGTTAATCTTTCTGGTAAGAAAGGGCTTGGTGAAAGCCCATGAAAACAATCATCATCCATCCCCCTTATGCCTGTGAGACATAGGCACAGGGCTCGGAAGGAGTGTGGAGAGTTGCCTTCAAATTGATGGAGAAGGAAAGGGAAGACGCTGTCTTGGATGAAAAATAGGGAATTGGACTAGATCACTGATTTTTAACCCTGGTTGCCATTAGAACACCTGGGGGAGCTACTAAAAACCTAGTGTCCAGACATCATCCCAGATCAATGAAATAAAACCTTTGGGGTGGAATCCCGGGGTCAGTGTTTTTTTTTTTTTTTTTTTTTTAAAGATTTATTTATTTATTTTACAGAGATAGAGTGAGTGCAGGCGGAGAGGGACAGAGGGAGAGAGTGAATGAGAATCTTCAGCAAACTCCCCGCTGAGCACAGAGCCTGATGCGGGACTCAATCCCACCACCCTGAAATCAAGTCCTGAGCCAAAACCAGGAGTTGGATGCTCAATCGAATGAGTCATCTAGTCCCCTGCCAATCCCCACACAGCATGTCAGTGTTTTAAAGCTCCCCAGGTGATCACAATGTGCAACCAGGTTGAAAATCACTGGATTCCGTGAAACCTGATCTCTGAAATTCCCTTATATCCTTGCATTTGAAATTAGGGTGTTCTTTCTAAGTCAAGTTATTTTTGGTGGGTTTTTCCTGGTCTTTGCAAGTCTGAAGTCTCAGAATGTCACACTGAGATATGTGTTTTAGAAAAAGCATAGAACAGTTACATATCGGAGGCAGGGGGATGGTTCCAGCAAAGGGTATCGTGTGCTTATTGAACTCTACATTTTTGGAGAAGATGTGTTGCTGATTTGCTACTTAAGTGGTTTCTTCTGGCACCTTCTCTTGTGTATTGGCTCAAGGCTTTCCTGGTTGGGTACCAAGGAGCAATAGGACTGTGAGCCCACCCCAGGAAGAAAAAGGAAGCAGGGGGGCGGGGGAAGGAGGAGGTGGGTGGCAGGGAAGACAGACTGGAAGCTCATGTCTCCTGCTGTGGTCCCATTCATGTTTTCCCTGACCTGGGGCTTGGACGGCTCTGAGGCGGTGGGCGCCAGTCCCAGGGAAGGGTGTGGCTCTGGTCTCCAGCCTCCGTAGCCCTCAGCTCTGTGGTGGAGGCTGGAGTCTCCCTGGGCAGGCAGCCTCGAAGGCTCTGTTGGTGGGCCCCTGTCTGCCTCTGCAGGGCTGGGGTGGGTTAACTGTGGGGAGGATGGGACAGACAGGAACAGAGAAGGGAGAACTGCCAGGTTTCTGTGAGGTCAACATGTGTTTGAAACGATTCAGAATGCAACGGAGAATGTAATTAGGTGATTTTTGTTTTTGTTTTTTGTTTTAAAGGAAAAATTCAGAACCTGTGACTCTTGTTCACGAGCACATGTCTGGATGTAGTCATTTCGAGTTTATGGAAAATGTGGTCAGGCCCATAAATCAGGGCTGAGGAATTCTTACAGAGTCATCACCGTGTAAGTGATGCGGATCTGTCGTGAGTCTCCTGAAGTTATGCAAAACAAAAAAGAATAAGCATGTAGACAAAACTAGAACATCATCCTCTCTCCCTTGGGATTCTTTCCTGAGTTGCCACAAGGCAGCTTTGGTCCTTTCCTACCTATTCTGTGACCTTCCTTGAGTAACTCCATGCATATGTCAAGATGTCTGGGGCCTTGTCATGATTACAAGGACACAGTTCTCAGCTTCTGTTTCTCCCATGTGTCTTAAAATTTTATCAGGATTTCTATCAAGAAAGCCCATTTAAAAGTAGGTGGGACAATAATCCATTTGGGACAGTGCTGAGAATATGGTCAATTGTATCTTAATTCTTAGACCTTCTGTACTTCAAATCTATTACTTTGTGTGATCAGAGAATGAAAACTCAAGGCAATATTGTGTTTCTTAAAAGTGTAGAGCACATCTTCAAATGTTAAGACAAACTTTCATTCAAAATTCTCAAATAGGAGATTCAGTCTAGGTGTGATTCATTAGAGGATATCCTATTGTTGTTGGACTTAACCCTTTGGCCTTTTCATGCCAAACACTGTTGGTTCTTATATCTTATCCATGACACCATCCCCTACGACTTCTCAGGTTGATTCAGCTTATGAATATGTTTCTGCCAAACCGGTCAGTGGGGGATGGAATGTTAACAAATCTTAGCGAAGAGGTTTTTCGGGTGTTCTGAAGAGATGGGCTTGTATACTTGACCAGCATATTCTGTCACAAAAAACAGTACCGCTGAACCTGAGATTAGGTATCTAATTGGTTTCTTTCTTCATCTGTTAGATGAGGGTCATGCATGCTGAAAAAACTTCTTAATTTCCCACACAAACCAGATGTATAAGGCCAAACACCACCCCAAGTTTACCAAGTTTACAGCCTAGGCTCATTTCTGTTAACTGTAGACTTTTTACTTTAAATTTTGCTATCTCAGTGTGTCCTTATGGCCTTTCACAGACAAACTACGAATTCCACATGACAGAAGAGCCACATCAGGTCTGCCTTTATATGACCTGGTTTCTTGCACATCATACTTGCTTGCTGTCCCTGCCACAACCTGTAGGCAGGAAGGGCAAACTGCACAAGCCTTGAAACTTTAGACCAAATCTTTCAGCCATAAGCCACCCACTGTCACCAGGTGCATAGGAAGAGGGGAGGGGCCTGGCTGGTAGGCTGTGCTCTTTGGTTTTATGAGTTGGCCCATGTTGAAGAGTGAGCAGGGTAAACAAGTGGGTATGCCTGATAGACATCAGTTGCAATATGCTTTGAGTTTATGCATCAGCCCTTCACAGATGGTAAAAAAGGACGAAATAAATAATGACAGTTCTATTTGCCATTGCTTGAGTGATGCCATTGCTTGGTGAACTGTGTGTTCACCACTGGACCAACTTCTTTACAAACATTACCTTCTCCAACCAACCGATGTATCATCTACTTTATAAAGCTGAAGTTCAGAGAGTTTAAGTAACTTGCCTGGAGTTCTCCTGCCTAAAGGAAATTCTTTATCTGATTTGAAAGGGGTTCCAAGTCAGACACCTTTATTTTGCTTTTGGGTTAATGTGTCTGACTCCCAGAGAAGTGGATGGAAGATGTAGTTTGCTGAGAGTTGAGGGAGAACTTGGTCCCAAGCTTTGTTTTATAAAGTTTAGGGAAGAGAGACGAGCTCTTACAAGAAGACAGAGCAACAATGTGATTTCGGCAGAACTGGAGCTGTTTCTAGCATTTTCGTTATGTGAACACAAGTTACTCAGCTTCTCTTGTCCTTCATTTTCTCATTGACAGAATGAAGGTGGGCCAAATGGTTCCTAAGGGTCTCTGCTGGCTCCTCCCTTTCTGCCTCCCCTTAGTTGGAGACTCTCCATGCTTGGGCCTGACCATTTGGGGCAAATCCTCACCAGGGCAGAAGGCCCTTCTGAGATCTTGGACTAGTTGGGCACAATACCTGATGGAAGTTTGTGAGAGTTTTCTGTGGCCATCTTGTGGCTCATCCCATCTTGTGGCTCTGGCGTCTTGCTAGTCACCATAAGCCACTGCTCTGGGGAACAGCAGGCCTCTATCCTGGCACAGCCTAGGCAAGAGCCAGCCTTGCTTCTTTCACTCATTGTACATATGAATTAAGAAGCTCAAGTCCTAGGAAGTTTAACTTGACTTATTTCTGTCAAAATCCTTTCCAGAAAAAACAACACTCAAGGTCTTATAGAAACCAGAATTTTTAAAATTAGTATCTGTTTTCTCACAACATAAAATAATAGCTGCATATATCTGGAGTTATTCTAGTTCAATGAAGTCAGAGGGAGAGAGAAAAACAATGTGTGTGTGTGACACCATGAATGAATCCTACCGTGTCTCCCGGCTGTGGACGCATCACAGACACACGATCATATCCTTTCCTTAGTAGGACCCACAAAGCATCCAGT
The DNA here is from genome assembly GCF_030435805.1 of Mustela lutreola. Lineage (NCBI taxonomy): Eukaryota > Metazoa > Chordata > Mammalia > Carnivora > Mustelidae > Mustela > Mustela lutreola. The sequence goes on along the minus strand of NC_081298.1, from coordinate 91,816,445 downwards.
TTTCCCTGCAAAAGGCAAAAACAAAAACAAATGTACCCAGGTTACAAATGAAACCAGAGCAGTGGCCAGCACAGACATGTAGAACTTTCCATGCTTCTTCAGTCATGTGAACAATATACCACTGGCAATGTGGTTGTAAAGGCTAAGTGACTCTCCAGGCCCTAAGTTCAGGAGCCTGCAGGAATGTAGGGGGAGAAGAGACCCATAACAGAAGGCTCTGTGCTCATGAGGGTACACCTGAGACTAGGGGACAACCTCAGATTTGCAAACACAGAGTTCATTCAGGCTCTCAGCTTTTGCTTTTACCACATTTCCAGCCATATCCTCACACCATGGATCTATCCTTCCAACTTCCGCTGAAGTTTTTTCTTCCCACTTAATGCCCAGAGTTCACGAATGAAGCAATGATAACAAATTCAGGAAAACTACTTAAAGGAAATGTCAATGGAGCAAGACCAATGAAAGGGCCCTGGGATGCTGATCCCTGGCTGTCCCCTAGGCTCACTCAGCACTTGCTCACTAGGACTTGCTCAGGTATACCAGGCTCGAGGGACAGATGATCAAACATCCCAGATCACAACCCCTTTAGACTTGTAGGTAGTGGGTTGAATCTGGGAAGAGTGGGTCTGTGAGTGCTGAAGTTTTCAGTGTGTGATAAAGGGAGTCTACTCCCTCTGGCCATTCTTGTTCCCCAACCATGTTGAAGGAGGCCGATTTCCCCTGCTGCAAATACTAAAAGGAGACAATGACATTTATTTAGCTTTTCTCTATTAACCTTTAATATATTATCTTCCAAGGCAGAAAGGACTTTGAAAATATGATTAAGTTAAGGATCTCGGCAGGGTGGAGGGGGTTATCCTGGACTATGCAGGTGGACCCAATGTAACCATGTGGATAGAACCTTAATAGAGCAGGAGGGTCGGGGTCTGAGAAGTTGTACCAACAGATGGAGAATCAGAGCGATACCTCTGAGGAAGATTCAACTCATGGTTGCTTTGGAGAGGAAAGTGGGCCAGAAAACAATGAATGTGGGCAGTCTCTAGACTCTAGAAAGGCAGGGAGATGGATTCTCTCCTAGAGCCTCCAGAAGAGATGTAGCCCTGGCCTTGCCTTGATTTTAACCTAGTGAGACATATTTTGGGGTTCTGTCCTTAAGAACTATGGAATGATAGGTTTGGTTTAAGTCACTAAGTTAGTGGTACCTTATTACAGCAGCAACAAACTGATGTAGCCCTTTTTAATCCCTGACATAGTCTATGTTTATTTGCCTATTGTCTGTCTCTGCCAACCAGAATGTCAACTCCAGGAGAGCAGAGGTGTCAGCTGGGTTTGTAAATTGCTGTCTGTCCAGTCCTAGGAGAGCATCGGGCGCTCAGTAGATATTAGTTGGATGAATGACTGAATTCAGTGCTTCTAATTGCTGGGCTAGGTGCTATCACAAGGGTCTTCTGGCAAAGTCCAAAAGGATTAGGGAGAGGAAACACAAGGTCAGACTAACAACTAATTTGCCTAGGCACACAGCTTGTAAATTGGAGAGATGCGACTGGACCCCGCAGCTGTGTAATTCTAAAGTTCACATACTTTCTATCATACAACTGTAGATTCTTTCCTGCGCACATCTTTCTGGCTGGAGTACTTGAACTTAGATCCTTTAGAATAGGGTTTCTAACTCCTTGGTTGCAACTCTTCAAGCCCTCATGAAACAATGTTGTGTATTAGGACCAAAATGTTTAAGAAGTAAAACAGAAGCGGAAGGGAAATACTTGAGCCATTTGCCCATGGCGAAGATAACTATCATTTTGTGACAAATTCGTATCAGTTAAATCTGTCTGGGCATGTATATGGTTGGTGTTTGTGTGCCCACACAATGCACACACAGGTACATACTGGGCTGAACTGTGCTTCCTGCTGGGGTCTCAGCGAGCCATGTGTGAAGGCCATTAGCTGAAGGGGCCTCTACAGGATGATGCGGAAAGGCTGGGAAATCCAGAGCCCTTCAAGTTGCTTGACACAAAGCTTTTGAGGCAGAAGCACCAATTTTAAGAATATCATCCTGAAGACTTCATGCTCTGGCCTTGTTTTCTGGTGGGTTATATTCAAATACAAAAAAGTCTGCTCTTGAATCTCTATCAACTCTTGCTCAAGTTCTTGTGGGTTAAACCTTGTCTTGCTAAGTGTCATGTTTCTCATCTCTTTTGGTGAAGTATTTACAAAAGCCTCTAAAAATATTTTAAAAACTGGATGGGACTGCTGCTGTGTTCAGCCTGGTTTTTTGCATTAAACTATTTCAATCACCAGTTAAATGTTTTCCTTTAAGATTCCTTGGGATAAGCATTTATATTTCAGGATAAAACCAGGTGGGTTTCCTGGACGGATGCCTCTTTTCTTTCGCTATGTCTCTATTCTTCGCACATACTGGGACTCCCAGTATTCGTCCTTGCAAATGAGCCCACCCACAGCGTTCTGTGTGCTAATTACTCAACTGCTTTGCACCCGAGGAGCAATGAGACTGGGCTGGAAGATTGTCTGCAGAAATTAAAGCTAAAGCTACACGCAGAGCAAAAGAAGTAGAGCCCCCTCTAGATGCGTCATACCACGAGAATCGGCAGGAAGTCAGGTTTTCTGGTGGCAGCGGGTCGTAGTTTGATACTTAAGCACAGAGGGACAATTCAGACAACCTGAGTTTGTATTCTGGGTCTGCCCCTCCCGGGTCTGCAGCCTCAGGCAAGCTGGTTCAGCTCCTTAAGCCTCACCTTTCTCATCTTTAAAATGGACCACAATGTAACACCTACCCTATAGACTTGTTATAAAGGCCTACAATTAGATATTGGACTTAGATACTCATCTCATAGAAAGTATTCATTAAATGTTATCTGTGATCATGGGAAAGTTGTTAAAATGATCATCTGGGAGGCTCTGCAGAAAGCAGAAAAAAATACAATACAGTGTAAGAATCCGATAATGTGAACTTTACCAGTCTTCCATTCTGTGCCTCCAACCTCTTCCTCCCTTTGCTCGGGCCACACTTCTCATTGCCCTCCAGCCTGCTATGGTCTGGCCTCTCTGGCAGTGTTTGGTAGCCATAACACTCCACCAAAGCTGCACCTGCTCAGGCCACCCATGGATCCCAAGTGCCAAATGCCTTGGCCATGGCTGGGCCTCATTTTACTCAATTCTGAGATCTGATGCACCGGGCCTCTCCCTTCTGCACACTTTCCCTTGGCCTCAGTGCCTCCAGCCTCTGCTTGCTCCTTCCTACTTCTTGGTTAAGGTCTTTTCAGCCTCTACCTGATGCTCCCCTCAGCTCTCCTCCAGCCTCTCCCTCAGGCTGAGTGCTCCCCTTGGGGGGCACTCACCAAGTCTCTGGGGTCAGCTTCCATCTGTCTGCTCATGGCTCACAAATTCTACCTTTAGCTTAGTCCTCCCTTGAATTCTGGATCCAATTACCTACCAAATCTTAGTTGTAATGCAGATGTAGCACGGGGATCAGAGACTGAACCATCCCTTTCCCCAACCCGCTCTCCCCCTTTTGCATACCCTGCTTGGTTCCTGGCACCTTCGACATCTCCCCGGGCAAGCTGGACACTGGAGAATCATTGTCACGTCCTCTCCCTTGGCCAATTCTTCCTACTCAACTTCATGTCTTACGGACATTCCTTCCTTATGTCACAGCTCTCCTGTCACTGCTTTCTGTCCACCCTGTCCTATTGTCTCCATGGCTGCTGCCTTGGCCCAGGTTTCAGCACCTGTCACTCATCCTGTGAACAGTTTCCCGATTGGTCTTTTACCTCCAGGCTCCCAGCCCTCTCTTCTGTAAGATTAATAACAGATTTCATTGCTCTCTCGAATGGATGCTTTGCCGTTAATAAAATAAGCCAAGAAACATCAGTATGAATTTAGGTATGTTATCTAACCTCTCTGTGCCTTGGTCCCCCCCCCCCCCATAAATGGGAACAGTAGGAATTCCTACTTCTGAGGGTTGATGTGAGAAATCAAGGAGCGAGTACATGGAAAGCCTTCGGAATTGGACCTGACTTACAGTATGTGTCTCACCCTGGGAGGGCTTTATTCGGGTGAGCTGCTGTCCTTTGGCTCTTCTGGCCAAGGTGAGACTAGTTAGTTAGTCCTAGTCGTACTCTCTGGGTTCTGAGTTCTAGCGGTCCCGCAGATGAGCCTGAAGTCCCATCTCTGGGGCATAGGAAACAATCTGGGTAACTGATATTTCCAACACCTCATTCTGCTCCCACGGTAGGTAGTTTTCTTTGCAAGAGCTGGAGTAAGTTTTAGAGTAAGTGCGAGAAGAGGATAAAAAATTACTCTCTGAGGTCAAGGAGAAGTCTGTAACAAAGGCTGTTGGAACCTTAATTTTTCTGAACATGGGCAGAAGCCTATCATTTCAAAACAGGAGTTAATGAGGTTATTAATAATAGCCCTTTGGGATGTGAAAAGCCTTGGGAGATTTATCCAACCAGTCACTGGGCTTTACCCAAAGTCTAGGGAGGAAGAGGCCTTTGAGTTGATTCTACTGTTTATCTCGGATTTGAGTGTCCATCCTACACAGGCCTGTCCATAAGACACATTTCAAGACACTGGTCCTGCCCCAGGAGAAACACCCAACGGCTGCTGGGAAGCTGAGACAGAGATTTCCCCATTACCCTCAGGCCCCCCTGTTGAAATATATGAGCTGACATTTAAATTTAACTTTCTCTCATAGGAAGTTGGCATATTTTGACTACAAAATGAGAAATTTACCGAGTCCAGGCTCCCAAACTATACCTCAGGCTCAGACAACCTTTGAATTCACAAGGCAGGCAAATGGGAGCTCTATGTCAACTCTAGATTTTGTTTCTTCCCAAACAATAAGGCAGGGCTGGGAATGTTTATGCGGCCATCATTCAAAGTGTCCTGGTGCCTGAGGTTTGTGGCTGAGTTTCTTTTTCTCTCCTTTTTAAAGTTTTGGCCAGGCAACAGCTGTGTCTTCTCTTCTGGTTTGTCTGCCTGCGCTGCTGGGAAGTTAGTCAGACGTTGAGAATTTTGAGGGTAGCTCAACGATAGGGCTGTTATAGACTAACAGTAGGATTTTTACACCTTAAAATATATGGTAAATACTGTGACCCATGCTTCTCTTTAGATGAAATAAATGAATGGATAATGTTGGAAACACAGCCTCTCACGTGCACACACACACACACACACACACACATACCACATGTACACTCACACACAGTCACACACAGGATACTTTTTGCTTTGCTCTTTTTGAGATTTGGTCATTGTTTAAAAAAAGCTTGCAGCTATTATAAAAAGTAGCCAGAGAGGGACAGAAAAAGTCAGTTCAACATCAGCGGCCTGACAACACTTCGGGCTTTGGTGGGTCTCTCTGACATGCAGCTCCATCCAGCACAGTTTCATGGCTCAATGCTGCTTGATTCCAGGGTCAAGGTGCTTTAGGCCAGGGGTGAAGGCTGGCCTGACAGAAAATGAACAGAACAGAAGACCACCCCCTACCCCCCGCCAGCCTCTGTGAGTATTACGGGCTAACTCTGCCCCTTCACCATCTGGCTCTCTCACAAAGAACAGCCAGCCGGTCTGCCTGGCCGTGCAGGGTCTGGCTTTTGTCCTTCGGCTGTCATTTCTGTCATTTCTAGTCATATAGAGGAGCTACTGGAAAGGGAGAAAATGGTTTCTCTAAAGGCTCCAAGCCTTCCAGCAAACCTGAAAAAAGTGCTGGTTTTAATCTGTCTGGAGGCCATCTATCTGGGTATTACTTAACTTGTCTGAAATGGTCAGTCCCAATTTAATGAGAAGCATGGGGTGCTGTCAATCCGGGGGAGGGGGGTGAAAACCGAGCAAAGGCAAATTAAGGCCAAATATCGGAAAATTTCCTGGTCATGAGCCTGGAATGAGGAAAGGGTGAAGTGTGGCTGCTGTGGTCAGTGCCCTAAATGAGACTGGGGAATGGTGGAGAGAAGCCCATTGTGGACTTCTTCTTGTGATGAGTCCCCACTCCGTTCCCTTAGCACAGGCACTCATCTGCTTCTCAGCTCCTCATACCTGTTCCACAAAATGCATGATAAAAATGAGTCAAATACCATACATTAAAAGATGTATACGATTCTGACTACTTCCATTGGGGGATTTTCATAAGAGTCTTCCCAGTGGCTCTTAAAAGTTTTGCATTAGGTGGGAGTATTGTCCCTATTGTAGTGGGGGCAGAGAGCTGACTGGTCATTCTCCATGAGCTGCCTGCTGCCACCCACTCTCTGCCTTTCTCTGCCTTCCTAGCTTTAAGCCCTAGAAGACTGATCTCTGCAGATAATACCATCTGGTTTCCCTTTGGTTTGGCCAGTAGGTGGTACCAGAGGAGAAGAGGGCAAGATGAGGGAGAGGTCGGGGCATTCGTTCCTTCTGTTTCCTCTCTGACCCCCTGCCTTCTTCAGTGACTACATTCTTATAGGATAGAGATCTGCAAGCATTTTCTGCAAAGGGCCAAAGAGTAAATGTTTTAGGCTTTGTAGCTCAAGAGACAAACTCTGGGATATTATATAGGAACTTCCATAACCATTTAAAAATAAGGATAACCACTCTTAGTTTGTGGGCCATCTATAAACAGGTGGTAGGGAAGATTTGGTGGTAGGAATCAGATTGCTGATTCCCTCTCTCCGGCCACAGCTCCCAATGGGTATCCTCTTCTCCTTGCCACTGGTGCCCACGACACCATCTCCCCTCCTTGTCCTTTAGGCCCGGGGTGCAGCTCCCACTGTTGCTGGTCCCTGTGTGCCTGACCATCGCCGTGAGTGACCTCAACCCTGCCCTCACCAAAAGTTCAACCCTCTCGAGGGTGCTTCTGTTTCCCACCAAGAAGATAAATCCAGTGAGAGGGCTCAGGAAGGGGAAGCGGAGTTTATGGAACTACATGGGCTAATGTTTTTCCCAAGGCCCAGTGAGGTCCACAGGCGCTGCAGCTAAGGTGGGGCTCATCACGGAGCATGAAACTTGTTCAGCAGCATGAACGTGGAAGTCATGGTGACAAGTCTGCTTGGAGACTTCTGGAGAGATGGACAATTTCACTTTTGAAATCCTTTCTGGGCTTCTATTCTGAAACCTCCTTGTTTCTAGCTTTCCCTCCACCAGCCGGCCCATAAACACATAAGATGACCTTTTTTTCCTCTCCTCTCCTCTCCTCAAAGAGATGGTGAAGAAAATGTCACCTTCTTTGTGTTGATGGTGCCAAAGTGATCTGTGAGCATCCTGGGAGGTAGCTAAACCAGTAGCATACTCCGGGGGTGGTTTCCTAGTTAATTCTAGATGTCAGCTCTTTAACAAGAGATGCTGGAGGCCCTCTGGTGGGCCAGGTACCATATTATCACCCACTAAAGATGAGGGAACCATAGCTGCTGTCTCCAGGAAGGTCTGGTCTGCTATGGAGAAGGCTCCAGCATGAGCCGGGCTATTGCAGAGAGTGAGCCGAGCAGGCATTGGCTGGAGCCGCCCCACCAGGAGGAGGCAGTCACCGTTCCCAAGGCCTGGGCCTGTCCACCAGCATCCCAGGTCTCTTCCATTTGGTTCTTTGGGGTTTCCTCAACACTCACACTCTCAGCCACTTCACACGACTACAGCAGTTGTGTCTGTGGTGAAAAGGAGCCACGAACTCTAACGTGGGCCTGCTCGCTGAGACTTTCGGCAAATCGCTGAGGTGTGGTCATGGTCTCTTGGCCAAGTGCCAAGGTTCCAGCCCTCAGGGAGACAGCACCCCTTGGAAGCCTGGCTGGAACTGTCGGTTCCAGACAATTTCTTAACCGGGCTTGTTCAATCCCAGCTTGCTACCCCCACCGCCAAAAGTCGCTGATTTAGTAGATGTGGGTTGGACCCGAGAATGTGCATTTCCAGTAAGTTCCTGCTGCTGCTGGTCCAGGGACCACACTGTGAGAACGAGCAGTTGAACACAGTGACCAATGAGGAGGCCCAAGAGCAGGGACTGTGGAGGGAAGAGTAATTGAGGCAACAGAGGGGTGTGCCTTAGGGAGTCTGGATGCTAAAAAGGGGGCACAGGCTGGGGGGAAAGGAGTTTCACTGAATGAGAAAAAGTGAGCGAGGGGTGACGGCCTGTGTGTCTTTGAAAGTCGCTAAGACTTTAAGATACTCAGTCTTCAGGCCTGGGAATCTGTATTTTTAAAACGCTCAGGGTAACTCTGATACTCACCCAGGTTTGAGAACCTCTGTCTGCTTAATATCTGGCATTACCCAGCACAAATACTCGCTGAATTCATACTAATTCCAAGTGGGTGTTGGGCATGTTTTTAGCTTTCTAAATCTAGTCATTCTCTATCCCTATTTATTTCATAAAACTCCGTCCTAAACCACCAGTTAGCAGAGGAGTAACAAGCTCTCCAGAAAAACTGGATTCTTCAAACAGAATTAATGTTCTTTCTAAATCCAAGATTACAGAAATGAAAACCTGGCTATGACCAAGTATGTTGTGTTAGTCACAAGGTACGGATTCCTAAAAACGACATAATAGAAAATTCCCTTTCTTGTTCATCTCAGAGACTCTGCTTGGCTCCTTCCTGTCTGCGCACGCATGCACGCCATTGCATGTCCTGCATGAGAAAATAATTAGAAGCAAACAGCTGTTGGGCAAGCAAGCTGCGTTTAGCCCACATCTTTCCAGAGTTCAAGCCATTGCCCTGAGGGGGCAGGGCAGGGGGTGGGGGTGGGGAGGGACTTATCTTAAAAAAGAATCTCCCTGCTTTAAACACAGCAATCCAAAATGAAAATACAGTGCTGTTAGCATGTAGCTGGCTTGGCTGAGAAGAGACGATTACCAATGACATTTCACTCCCTTGTTTAAAATGGTTATTTCTTTTGGTTTTGTAGGATAAGGGGTGCTCTAAGATTAGCAAATAATTTAGTGAATGATGAAGATTATTTTCGCTCTCACTGGAAGAGGGGTAAGGCCGTGTGGGTGTGTGTGATGCGAGCTGGCTCTCACACGGGGTCTTTCTTTCACTTGTAGCCTTGGACTTGGTCCAGTTTCTGTTTGCCCTACAGAAATAGAGGAAGAACAAGAGGAAGAGAAGAGAAGCCTTCAGGAAGCATTAGCTACCTTCTAGGGCTTATACTTCCTAAGAGGCCAAAGAGGTTTACTTTCTGGAGCTGTGCAGGGGAAGAGAGAGAGAGTGGGGAAAAAAAGGGGTTTTGTTCACAGCCAGGAAGAGTACTCGCTCTAGCTCCATGGCCAACACCTGAAAGGCTGCCAGGAGGCTTGGATAAAGGGGAATGGGTTTGTGTTATGGCAAGAGGACGAGAGAGAAGGCATCAAGGGGAATGCAGCCATTTTTGTTAGTGGAACTGCCTACGCATGAAGTCATGAGCTAGTAGAGAAATTTGTAGTCACCTTCTGGGGTTACGTCCCTAGTCCCTTGACTCCTAGTCCACTTGCGTTCCACTAGAGTGCCATGGTGATTTTAAAAAGCCTAGTCTCAACTTTGATACTGTCGAAATAGAACAAGTAAGTACCTGTACTTTTAAGTCCATGATTTTAGAACTGTGTTCCCTTGTGATACTCTGGAATTTGGTTGGCTATTTTATCATGTCAAGACTCTGATTCTGCCTATGCAAGTGTCTTAGGAGTGATGATGATTTCTGAGTAAAGAGAGACACACCTTGATCGGGGAGTACCACTTCCGAGGGGAAGAGGGCCGCCGCATGTTGTTGTTGAGATTTCGAGGCTCAGGGAATTCATATTCCTGCTCTGGCATCTTGACTCTGGCATTCTTTGCCTTTTCCAACTTAGCACCTTCTTCTGTGGAACCTTTTTCTCCCCAACGAACCTAAGATAAATAACATATAATAAAATAAAATGACAAAATGAATTATAATGTCCCTGGAGAACAGGCGTCGCACATACACAGGTGACATGCAGGGTGAGTGCGGCCCACTTCCCCCTCCAGGGAAAAGGAGGGTATGGAAAAAGGAGAAGAGGAAGGGTTGAAGGGGCAGAGAGAGCAAGCTGGGCAGATGGATCTTTAGGGAAGGAACTATCCATGCTGTGGGGACAGCATGTGCAAAGACCCCGCAGACCCAGGCAAGAACTTTGGATTTTATTCCAATGAGAGAGAAAACCACTGAGGGGTTTGAGCAGATGAGTGAAAACTACTCTGACTCAATGGTGGGCAAGACACAGGGTTGCGCCGTTAAAGGGGGGATACCTGCCATCTCTCCATCTGATGCTCTATGTAATCCACATCCCCATCTGACCTCAAGTATGAGTTGTCACCAGTTTCCTCTGGTGGCTGACTGGCACACAGATGTGAGTATGGGAAACTCTGTTCTTACCTCCATCCTTTTAATGCCTCCAACGCCTCGCCCGCCATAGTAAGAGGCATCTACCGTAGGCCACTTTTTCTTGGGCAGACCGTCATCATCTTCTTCCTGCAGAAAGATTGTCATACATGAAGAAAGCAAAGCACAAGTGTTCTTTGTACATGTCCACTTTGGCAAAGTGGTTGGGAGGTAACTGCCTGGGTTAAACCCCAGAGTTCCTGGGGCCTTCCTTGGAGCAAGCCACTTTACTTCCTTAACTGTAAAGTTGGGGTAAAAGCAGAATGGCCTGGTTAGGTGCTGGCACAATCCTGGGACTTGTTCCCTTGTGCACCTCTACCCCTTCACGGGGTATTTCATCTAATTCCCTCTACATGTTGATGACTTGTGTGTTTATATCTTCATCCCCGACTCCTCTGAACCCAAATGTTGACTTGACACTGACGTTTCCTCTCAGGGGATAATAACCATCTCAAGAACACCACATCAAAGAGGAGCCTCCCCACATCCGTACTTTAAACTGCTCCTGCTCTAGTCTCTTCCACTGCCTGGAGCCTCTCTTGAATCCTCTCTTTCCCCCACTGTCCTTCCCTGAACTCATCTCAGTTTGCCCGCAACTTCTGTTGAGCTTACTTCTAAAAGATCCCAAATCTGTGATTTCTCCACCTTCACCTCCCTCCCACCCCACTGGTCCCAATTCCCCTACACTTTCTCCATCTAGGTTGCCTAACTAACATCCCTGCCGCACTCGTCGCCTACAGTCCATTCTGCACAGACCAACAGAGAAGAATCCCAACCCCGGCTCTGCCCTGCAAGCTGCGGCTTTAGCTCATCTCTCCAGCCTTCTTCCTTACCATGCTGCCTCCCTGCACTCCAGCCTGCTTGCCCTCTTTCTGTCCTTCAAAGACTGAGCACATTCCTGTCTTGAGGCCTGTGCACTAGCTGTCCCCTTCCTTGCCCAGGAATGCTCCCCCACTGCTCTTCTCATGGTTGGCTCCTTCCTATCACTCCTGGAGAGGTCTTCCCTGGACATCCCTCTAAACTAGGCCCAGTCTCTTCATCCCATCAATCTGTTTCATTTTCCATAATGGGTCCCAACATGGCTTGACATTTATTTATGGTTGGTCTCTCCAGGCTGGAATGTAAGGGTTCCATGGAAGCTTCTGTTTATTGGTTACATTTACCATGCTTTTTGAATGGCACCTAGCATGTGGGAGGTGCCTAAGAATTATCTGTCGAATTTATAGACAAATGAGATGAAATGATTCAAATAAAACAGTTAACCCAGTGCCTGTAACTTAGCTCAGTGATCAGAAGTTTGCGCTTATTATATATTTTTTTAAGATGAAGGGAAAAACAAGAGGAACTTATAATATTATGGATGGAGAAGGGAAGGATAATTAGCAAAACTGCTCCTTATCTTGGCCCCATAATTATTCCTGTTGAGGAGAGAAAAATATCACCATCTACAGCCATGGCTACGTTACAGGATGGTCGTGTGATTTCCCTCCTGAATGAAGAAAGGAGGCTGAAGAAGGAGTCTCTGCAAAGCAGGAGAATAAACCAAAGAGGCTGAAATTGTTCAGAAGAAGCCTGCTTCCCCCATCCTGTGTTGGTGGTACCGGAGAATCAAGGACTTAGAGTGGAGTCCTAGGTGGAAAGGGTCATCCCATGCAGGAGGCAAGGAACCGAGCAATGACAAGTCATCAGCAGGACAGAGATCCAGAGATAATAACAAAACAAAGCAATAACATACGAATGCATTAAGACTCTCTGGGTGACTTGCTTTGCTTGGGATGGGTAGACTTCTTTTTAAAAAAAATTTTAAAATTTTATAGATCGTAAAGGACATGATCACAGCAGACCAGGGGGATCCGCAACATATTGGCAGCTGATACTTGGGTTGGTCCCTCTGTCTTTTTTTTTTTTTTTTTTTAAATTTTTTTTTAAGATTTTATTTATTTATTTGACAGAGAGAAATCACAAGTAGACGGAGAGGCAGGCAGAGAGAGAGGAAGGGAAGCAGGCTCCCTGCTGAGCAGAGAGCCTGATGCGGGACTCGATCCCAGGACCCTGAGATCATGACCTGAGCCGAAGGCAGCAGCTTAACCCACTGAGCCACCCAGGCGCCCCCCCTCTGTCTTTTTAAAACAGATCTGTCCTCCTTCACTGTGGGGCCATGAGCCCTGAACGCCGAGTGGATTCTGTTACCCTTGGATTCTAGGTCTTGAACAGAGCCCTGGTGCCCAGGAGTGGTCAATAAGCAGGTACTGCGTTCATGATAACCACAGCTGAATGTATGAAGCCCTTGCCACGTATCTGCCAGTCAGTCTTCCAAGTGCTTTACATGCATCCACCTTTTAATCTCACAGCAGGCAGCATGGTTCGTTTTACAGAGAAGGAATAGAGCGATTCAGTGACTTGGGTCACCCTGCTCATGGGGGCAGAGCTGCCTTCGAGCCCAGGAAACCTCACTCTCATTTCTTTCTCAGTGTTGGCAACATTCTGGGTTTTGTCCTTTGAATTTTGCTTTTCCAGTCATTTGATGGTATCAAATAAATGCTACTTTTCTACTCCCCCCTCCCCTCCTTGACCCTGCTCATTTGGAGGCTTTATGACTGTAAGATAGGATAAAATAATAAAGTCAAAGAGCCCCAAATATCAGCTCACAGTGAGAATTTCAGAAGGCATAGGATGTCAAAGCAAAAACCTTAGATATCTTACAGTTAAACTATCCCTGGAGGTGGGTGTTTGTGTGTCATATATGAAATGTCGCTTCACGGATGGTCTTGCGCAGTTTCTCAAAGGAGAGAAATGAAGTTACGTCACTCAGAACTGAATATGACAGCACCAAGACATAAGAAACTCCAAGACTAAAGCCGATTTATTCAATAGGGAACTGAAATGGTCTTAGGGGTCTCCTAATTTTTTTTAAAAGAACTGGAGTTCAAACACTAGAGATCATTTACTGGAGCCTATTCATTGCACAGTCAGATCCAGGGAAATGAAGGGATCAGTGGAGCTGATGCTCTGGTCCTGTTCCCTGATGTCTTGTCCTGGGAGTTTCCCCCTACATGCCCCCGGAGCTGCCCTTCCTCATGTCGTTGGTCCCGCCTTGGACCTGCTACAGCTCTGGGCTCTACTCTGCTGCGCATGCGCGGTAGGGGCTAGCCTTCCCACAACAGGAAATGCCTGGACTTCAATCTGCTCCGCCAAGCCCGCCGTGTAATCCCCTGACCCGAGCTTGCCTGCCAAACTCAAACAAGAGCAAAGACAACACAAAGGCCCAGGGTTCGACGGACAGGAGAGTCAGAATTTCCCTGCAGTTACCATGGCTTTGTTTACACATTCTAGAGACGGGAGGGTTTTGCAATCTTCAGAAGAGAAGGGACTCTTTGATGTGTCTTTTCATTTGGCCCGAAACTGATGGAGTAAAATCACAGTCCCCAGCAATGCCACCAAGAACATAGGCAGCACTTGAAGCGAATCTCTAGATCGAATTAAGTAGAAAGTCTCTCTTGGGGAGCCCCCATCACACTGCCCTTCAAGGACGTGGGGGGTGGGGACGTTGAGGAAGAACTCGCTGGACACAGATCCTCTGCGATTATTAAAGGACAGACTGGAGAAGCCACATTGCTTTGCATGAGCAAAGTAATGGGATGGGGGGCTTGTGGGCAGTCAGCAGAGGATGGTGGCTGTGAGAGTGGAGAAATGAGCAGACTGCCTGGGCCCCCCTGAGAAGAGGGCCTCAGGCACCTCCCAGGAGCAGGAATGACAAGGATGGTGGCCTGTGCTGGAACTCACCCCTGTCCTTTGAAACCTTTTCAAGTCCCTATGCAGATGCCTTAGGTTTGGGTGGGGGGAGGTGGGGTCGTGGAGCGTAGGAATCAGGTTTGCAAGATGGTGCTTGGCAGATGAAGAAGATGAGATACGCTGGAGCAAGAAGGAGGCGTCAGTGGTGTCTGGAGAAACCACAGAGATTAGGGAGGGATGCTGGTTTCCCACCAGGGGAAGTTATGTTTAAATCTTAAAGGATGTGGTGGCCCCAGACATCTAGTTGGCTGATGCGTGGGTAAAATGAGTGGCAGCACGTTACTCAGATGGCAGACATCCCTTCTGAGGCTCAGGTCCTCAGGCAGCCTTGCTCCAGGGAGAGAGAGCTCCAGAACCCTGAGCCTGAAACACATAAGCTCAGTTTGCCCATAACTGGGTTAGTCCCATGCCGCCCTCAGACACTGAATTTCTTCATTTTCTAATCATGCCAGACTTCTGGACAACTCCACGCTTCAACATTCTTGGCTCCGTGTGTTCAGAGCATCCTTCTTCTACTGCTTCTACACCTCTTTTAGAATATGGCTGGAATATGGGCTATTCTGTGAAGAACTCCCTGATCCCCCACAGAATTCAAGGCTTTATCCTGGGCCAGATTAGGCTGCTCGTCCCCAAGTCACTGTGCTGCAGGCAACACCTGCAACTATCTATGCAAACGGGAACGTACCTGAAGCAGAATAGAGCCCAAGGAAACAGTTCCATGTGACAGTTCATTGAACTTGTCCTTCATTTACTCACTCCAGCAACTGGAGCTGAGCTCCCACAGCTTGCCAGCACAGTGTTATATTTTGAGAAAAATAAAGAGCGTGAAAAGAGTAAATCTGCTACCAAGATCATCTACATTTATAGAAGAGTATGTTTTGTGAGGGTGACGACATGAGTAAAGGACCAAGGCCACTGAAACTCCCAGGCACATGAGGCTCTGGAGGGCAGAACCCAGAGCAGAACTGGCTGGCCTGTCTCATCTGAGGTCTTTGAGGATAAGCCAGAGAGGTCACTCTCAAGGTCAGCCTTGGAGATGAATTCCTAGGAGTGAACTGGCAAGTCAGAAAAATCCAACAACACTTCTCTTTGTAAATACCAAAAATCCCAGCTGACCAAAGATTTCCCCATTCTGAGTTGCATTTCACATGTCAGGAGCCCATATCATATCTGTTTACATGCAAATACAATGATTAAGGACAGCACCATGATTGTCCTGTATTCTTCAATAAAGAATAGTGTATTTCCTTTTTTAGTATCATTGTTCCTTCTTTAAACGGTTGAAATAGAGAATACTGAATTCTGGGCCTGTTCTAATACTAATGCTTGAGGCGTGTGAGTGTGTGTGTGTGTGTGTGTGTGTGTGTGTGTGACAGTGTGTTTGAAATGTCCACTGAAAAGAAGATGCCTGGCGGTTGTTTGGCTCTTTACCTTTCCAGAGTAGGGGGCAACTCTGACTTTCTTTAGAGACATAGCTGGTCTGGTCCTAGACAACTTGTCTGGTCCTAGACAAGTTATATGATTTTCCCATAACTCGGTTTTCCCATTTAAAAAAAGTTCTTGCCACAGAGAAATTGTTAGGATGAATGAGCATGATAATGAACCTGGAAATAAGTTCATTACTCAAAGCCAGGTGCTTATTGTTAATTGTATGCCCACCCATGTCAGTGTCTTTAGCATACAGCTCTCTTCCTCCCAAAAAAACACAGTCATAAAATCCATGGCAGGTGACTTAGAGAACTAAACCATCAGATGAAGTACATTACTGGATTCCCCCTTAAACTGCCATTCATTTGGAGAAGCTAGAGGCTTTGTGAGGAACCCTCACTCTGCTGCCAATTAGAAAAGACTCTCAACCCAGAAAATACCCCTCTTCGTTGTTGAAATTGAGCTTTCTTGCTTTTACCGAGGTCTCAAGAAAAGTAATTTTTCTTTGTCTTCTCTTTATACAGAAGGATCACTGTTGGTTGCTGGAATCTCAAAAAGTCATGCTTTTTTATATTATGTATTTCAATATTCCTTATTAAAAAGGGACCACTGAGAGCTCACTATAAAGTTGTGTTCATTCTAAGTTTAGCTATTTACACAGTAGATATGTCTCCCTTAGGATATGATGCTTATAGAACTGACGAAAGTTTGGATAATTAATGTTGAACTTGTTCACATATATGGCAGAGTGTTTGACTTTATAGAGCCATTAATTGAGTGTTAGACAATGTGTTAAGTTCTTTGGGGATAAGTCCAAGATTCGTGTGATATAGGTCCTGACCTTCAAGTAGCTAATGATCTGATGCTAACACTGATGCAAAAGAAAAGGTCAGTAAAATAACCCTGTAATGTGGAGAAGGGAGAAATGAAAAATTAGTCCTGATGGGAGGGATTCCAGTGTGTTTTGTGGAGATAGTAGCATGTGAGCTGTGGGACTGGTGGGATTTGAATGCAAGAAACTGGAGTGGAGAAGGTTCTAGAAGTCTAGATTCAGACTGTGATTTTCAGGGCACTTTGTAAGACCCTTTGTAGGGCTAAATTACATTATCTGTTCCTGTGGGATTTCTTTATTTTTTTCTCTGCTGAAACATTAGGAAGGAGATTCGGGCTGCTTAACTCATGAGGCCAGGGAATTATGAAGACCAACATACATGCTGAGTGAGCAGCGCAGCCTGTAGCCTGCCCCAGCCAGCCTGGAAACTCCTTCAGGTCCAACACAGACCCCTAGATCTCAAGGATCCCAAGGTTGTCCTCTTTCAGAAATCCAGTCGGCCTTCTTCAGTTGGAAGTATGACTTCTCTGGAAATAGTGCATGAAACTAGGTGGTGGTGGGTAAATTACTCCCCATAGTCTGGTACCTAAGTCCCCTGTTGTATTTTGACCACAGTGGCTGCCAGGTCACCTTCCAAAGGCAAATGCAGAGTCAGCACCAGAAGAAAGGGCAACAGTTCCTCTAACTGAACAAAATGAAGGGAGGGAACATTCTTCACCCCAGGGCAAACAGAGCAACTTCTTCAAGCGAAAGATTCTTGCCCTATTTTCCTTTGGGAGTATGAGACAGCTGCACACAAGGGAAACCCAGCCAAACTGGAGCCCGTGGAACTCGCCACGGTGCTTTCTCTTGAAGGATTAAGAAAAGGCTTTTGTGGATGTAAAGAGGGTTTTTTTCCTTCCTCCTTTTTGCAAAGCAATGTAATTTCCTCCCTTGATTTCTGGGCAGAAAGTCTGCATTCCAACAATATGTGCTTTAATTGATTACAGCTATTAAATCCCTTGGCTTATGAGCATATGGTTCAGGGTATAATAGACCCATGGAATGTTAAATTCAATCATTCTTCTCTCCATGTGCAGGAAACTTGACAAAGGCATTGGGAAGAGGAAGGGTGAGGGGATTGTGCCCAGTTTGGACACAATAGACTTAAGGGGTTGAGGGCAATGAACTTGAATCCTCACCCCTATAACTTTTGACTCCACTAAATTTTCAGACCTGTAGCTGGCTTCTAAATTGGTGAGTGATGCATCCAAGGAGGCCTGTTGCTTTGGGCATGATCAGAGGATGAGAAAAGCTCCTGGCTGGATGCCCCTGCCCAGGGATGCTCCTTCTCACGGCTAGCCTTTAATGCCTCCACCAGATTTTACCCCAGGCCATGCTTGCACCAGAACGGCCTAGTGACCAATTTATGGAGGAATCGAAGATGTTTTCTATTCCTTTAAATGATGAGGATTTGAGAGCAAGGTCAGGATATTAGCATATCCGTTCCCAACCCTCACATATTTGTATCACTGCCTGGCAAATCTTTAGGTGACATTATTTTCAATGAAAGCAAAATGAAATACTTAAGCGTCAGGCTGTTCCTAGAATCACTAACTATTGGGAGAATGTAACAAATTTGCCCTGATCTACATACAGGAAGCATATCTCTCTGCAGGGAAGAGAGAAACCCACAGGGTCCGTGTCAGAGGAGAAAATTGTATGGATAAAAGTATCTATGTTTGCATTTCAGATTTTATCTTTGCAGGGAGAAAACCCTCCCAAACCATTCTGTCTGTGCGGGCCAGTTCCGTTAAGTTCCTGTTTGTCCTCGATTTGCAAAGGATCCAAGACTTCCTCCCCACTCCCTGGGCCTGATTTAGCTCTACTTTGCAGGGGTCTGAGTCCCGGGCCAGCCCAGCCAGCTCTCTGTCCCACCTTACCACCCTCTCCATCCGGTTGCTCCCTGCTCTGGTCACTTACCTCACTCTCTTCCGCAGGGGGTGGAGGGACCTCCTTGATAATCTGAAAAGGATAAAAAAGAAAAAGAAAAAGTCAGTGGAACGCTCTGGCTACCTGCTTTACAAGAGGCCTGTTCTCCAGAAGGGCCTTGGTAGTATGGCAATAATTACCACCGTGATGGGCCAATGTAAGAAAGGCTGGGTCAATGCCATGATTTTGACCCAGAGATTAGGGCCTCGACTGAAGAGGTACAAAGATTTACATTACAATATTCTAAGATTTTATTCTGCAACATCCCTCTCATCAGGGCTGCAGAAGAGAGGTGTGTGGACACTCTGGGTAGGGAAAGCAATCCGGAACCCCTTCTAGCCAATGAGAGGATAACTGACCCATGGAGGAGGACAGTTGAGGGACAGTGAGCAGTTCCTCCTCCTGCTTGTCTCCAGCTTGCACGCCTCATGTGTAAAAGGAATGCCCTTGCAGTTAATGAGATTTAGAGTCTTTTATAAAGCATTGTGGCCATTACCCACTGTGACTGACCCCACCATGTCCCTTGGAGGCTCCCTCCTCTCACCCCAGGCTTATTAGAATTTTGGGTCCCCTACATTCAGTCTTTTCCTTAGAGAATTCTGCTTATACAAAAGTCATTTTATATATATCTCTTGATGTCCTGGGCTGGCCTGGGCCACTTTGAGCTTGGGAGCTCAGATCCTGCCCACAGGACCAACAAATGCTTACTCTTCCAGTTGGGGTGCTCACCTGGCTGCTGACCTGGGGGCCTATTAGGCATCAAGGTCTTCTTCATCTCTCCCTCTTGAGCACATGTCTCCTTTGATTGGATGACTTGGGGGCCTCCTCGGGGTTCTGACCCCACTGCTGTCACCCACACTACCATTATCTGTAAGATCATCTCTCTGTGTTGAGACATGCTACCGACTTGAGGTTGTATTAACACCGGCCAGGGAACAGAAACTCTAGCCAGCTAAAAGGATGTATTCAATTAATTAAGAGGCAGAGGTTAAGGCCTCTGGGGCTTTCAAGATGTCATTTCATCTGCCCCCACTTCCTGGCCACTGTGGGAAGCCTGCTGAAGGTCTTTGGAAAGCATAAAGCCATGACTTTGCTCACCCACTCAACACTGGCTCTGAATTCCTTAAGGAAATCTCTGGGGAAGGCCACTGCTGTCCAATGCTGACTTCCCATCATGCCAGAGGTGGGGATGATTTTAAAACAGGAAATGGCCAGAAACTGGAGGGAGAGGTCAGGAGTTGGGGACAGCAATCTGGTAGGCAGCTTTTCTCTTAAGGCAGGGTTGGGAGGGAAGTGAGGGAGAGCAGGATATCGAGGAAACAGACAGATGTTGGCAGAGGTGCTAAGGGCAGTGTGCACGGCAAAGATGCTGGATATACAGAGGTTCCATGCAAAACAACTGGGCTCTTGTCTTCGCAGTGTTGCTAGCTTCCTCCCTCACTGCATAGAAGCATAGCATCATTGTCCAATGGGAATCCCAGGCCAGCCTTTTTCTTATTGTGGAGATCTGACAAATTCTTGAACCTCCCTGGGCTCCACTGTTCTAATCAGTTAAATGGGAGTCACATAACCTTGTAGAGTCGTGATGAGCAATAGTGTTTGTAGAACATCTGGTATAAAGTGGTGTTCAATAAATGGTGCATGCTATTATTATTTATCTTTATTTTTTTAAAAAGATTTTATTTATTTATTTGATAGAGAGAGATAGATCACAAGTAGGCAGAGCAGCAGGCAGAGAGAGAGAGCAGGAAGCAGGCTCCCTGCTGAGCAGAGTGCCCAATGCGGGGCTGGATCCCAGGACCCTGAGATTATGATCTGAGCCAAAGGCAGAGGCTTAACGCACTGAGCCACCCAGGCTCCCCTATTATTTTTATTATTATTATTTTTATTATTCTCCTTTGCTTTTCTTTGTTTTCTCCTTTCTCTGCCTCTTTATTACCCCTTTAACGAAGGTTTCACTTAACCCCTTGCATATACTGATCTACTAATGATGATGTGTGGTGGTTTCCATAAAATGAGTAAGGCAGAGGGCTGGTGCTCGGACAGTGGGCAGGGGCTTGACAGTGCCCAGGGACGTCAGGGTGGTCAACAGCAGGGTGTCTCACTACATATGTGTGGGGCACATGACATGAGCCAGGAAGTGCAGCACCAAGTGGCCTACCACTCAGACCAGCCCAATGGTGGCTGCCATTCAGGGTCACTTCCTGAGTATTTACTGAATTCTACATCCAGCAATATCCCAAGGGGGACCCACAAGACAATGTCAAAATACACAGAGTATCAAGTATTCATCGAAGGTGGACTAATTTGTAAGCCAGGTTTCATGCTGACACACTGTAAATGGGCACCTGAACTTCTGGAAGAATGCCACCATGCTCAGGTAAATAGGAGGCACCTCTAGTCTGGTCTTCCTGGATGGGTGCCTAGCGGTACTGAGCAGGAATGACGAGGAAGTCTTCCTTTTGCTTCAAGCTCCGCCACCACCAGGGCTCCCCTGGGACAGCAGGAGCGTGTTTCAAAGAATGATCCAGACAGGCGACACTGAAGTCATTACATGATTATTCCAAGTCATGAAGCTAGACAGGCTGTCTGTGAGTGAGCCAAATGCCTGTGCCAAGACCAGCACACGGGTCACCCAAAGGAATGCTCTGAGCTCAGGGACACGTGATCCTCAACCCTCAGAGGGCCAAAGCCCAAGCCTAGGAGAACAGTTGGGCAACACACCGCATCACTCTCTAGCCTGTGGTACCACTGCAGCCTGGCAGCACAGAGGGGCGCTGGACCCACAGGATAAAATGCCAACTGTCCCACCTCCACAAGGCCTGTGTGATGTGCCCCACCTTCCCACCTCACCCTTCTTCACTCTTCCCAACACTTTGCCTACTTCAGCCTCTTGGTCACCTTCTTGCTCCTTCCATGCACCCTGCTGCTTCTCACTTGTAGCCTAAATGCTTTCTACTTCGCCCCACTTTGTCCCTGTGCCTGCACATAACCAGGTTAACACAGACTCATCAACTCAGATAGATCACCAGTAAATATACCTGCCCTCGAAATCGCCCCGACCTCACAGACAGGCAAGCTCCCCTTTATGGGATCTCACAGGACCCAGTGTCTTTTGTAGCACTTTTAATTATAATTAACAGATGAATGCAATAGTTCTTTGCTTCCAACTAGTGTGACTAGAAAGCGTTTATTTCTAACTAGAATGTAAGCTTGAATCAGCGCTAAGCACTGCCAAGCACAGGTTTGACTTGACCCACTTTCCTTCTTAGAAGGTTCTGGGAGATTCCTCTTGGTTGTGAGTGGGCTTGTCAGATCTTTCCCCATTACGAGGGACAAAGAGAGGATGGTAAGGTTGAGGAGCTCCTTAATAGGATGTTTCAAAGGAGCATGCTCAATAAACATATTTATAGGGTAACATAAAGGCACTGAATGGCAGTACTGGGGACAAATCTGGGGGCATTTTTCATAATCCTCCAGAGGCCAGCACCACTTATCTACTTAGCATCTTTAGCTTGGATATTATCAATGGGCAGAAGGTGACCATTTGCTTCCTTGGAAGATCTGCCCTAGAGATCCTTCTGCATTGTTGTTTGGACTGGTGGGGTATAGGGGATAAGAAAAATGAAACAGGATGTGCACTTCTCCTGAGCAGGGAACCTGATGCGGGGCTTGATCCCAGGACCCTGGGATCATGACCTGAGCTGAAAGCAGATGCCTAACCAACTGAGCCACCCAGATGCTCCTAGAATGTAGACTTTTGAATTTTATTCATGTTTCTTTCTTATCTGATAATTCCTTGAAGCTGTCACTGCTGTGAATTGGGAGCAATGCCCCCTCTCCCATCTTATCAGTTTTAACCATGTTTGTTTAGATAAACATGAAATAGGGCCAGACTTGACAAAGACTGTTGTGTGGATAAAGGAAAGAAAAGATCAAAAGATCAGGTAGAATCTTAATAAACTGAAGTCTTACTGGCAACCTTACATAGAGTCAAAACAAATTACACCCCCCTCCCTTTTTGTGTGTGTGTACACCCCTTGGTATGGCTATTAGAAATTGTAAGGATGGGGGACGCCTGGGTGGCTCAGTTGGTTAAGCAGCTGCCTTCGGCTCAGGTCATGATCCCAGCGTCCTGGGATCGAGTCCCACATCAGGCTCCCTGCTTCTCCCTCTGCCTCTGCCTACCATTCTGTCTGCCTGTGCTTGCTCTCTTCCCCCCTCTCTCTCTGATAAATAAATAAAATCTTAAAAAAAAAAAAAAGAAATTGTAAGGATGAAGATGTGGAGACAGTGCTGGTGTGGCATGATCACGGTAGGAAGATCAAATACACCCAGGTCCTCTTTGATACCTGGGAACTTCACTCTGGCTTTATGAGTCAGGTTCACCTGTTTAGGTCTCTGTAATGCTCTCTCTTTTTAAAATTTATTTTTATTTATTTATTTTTTAATTTTTAATTTTTTATAAACATATATTTTTATCCCCAGGGGTACAGGTCTGTGAATCACCAGGTTTACACACTTCACAGCACTCACCATAGCACATACCCTCCCCAATGTCCATAACCCCATCCCCCTTCTCCTAACCCCCCTCCCCCCAGCAACCCTCAGTTTGTTTTGTGAGATTAAGAGTCACTTATGGTTTGTCTCCCTCCCGATCCCATCTTGTTTCATTGATTCTTCTTCTACCCACTTAAGCCCCCATGTTGCATCACCACTTCCTCATATCAGGGAGATCATATGATAGTTGTATCTGTAATGCTTTCTTTAAGAACTGATTTTATAGAATGTTGAGGTGAAATAAAGTACCTGCTGACTTTATTTTGCTTGTGGTTTTTTTTTTCCTCTAGAAGTATTCAAGTTTTGCTCCTAATTTGTATGTTTTGTTCTTTGCCACCGTTTGCCCTTGCTAACTTCACTGCTACTATTTTGTGTAGTGGAATGCAGCAGGCGATCTACCCAGTTTTTAACACAGGGATCTCTTCCTTTTCCCAGGTGATAGCCACACTGACTCACTAGGTGTTCCATTTATTTATTTTTTGTTTTTATTTTTAATTTTTTTAAAAGATTTTATTTATTTATTTGAAAGACAGAGAATGAGAGAGAGAGAGCATGAGAAGGGGGGAGGGTCAGAGGGAGAAGCAGACTCCCTGCCAAGCACGGAGCCCGAGGCGGTACTCAATCCCAGGACTCTAGGATCATGACCTGAGCCGAAGGCAGTTGCTTAACCAACTGAGCCACCTAGGCGCCCGTTTATTTTTTATTTTTTAAAGATTTTATTTATTTATTTGAGAAGAGAGAGAGAGAGAGAAAGCACGAGCAAGGAGGAGGGGCCGAGGGAGTGGGAGAAGCAGACTCCCAGATGAGCATGTAGCCAGATGGACATGGGGCTTGATCCCAGGACCCTGAGATCATGACCTGAGCCAAAGGCAGATGCCTCCCGGGCTGAGCCACCCAGGGACCCCCTACTTTTTATTTTTAAAGACTTTATTTATTTGAGAGAGAGAGAGTGAGAGAGAGCACAAGCACAGGGGAGTGGCAGAGGGAGAGAGAAAACAGACTCCCCGCCGAGCAGGGATCCTGATGCAGGACACGATTCCATAACCCCGGATCATGACCACAGCTGAAGGCAGACAATTAACCGACGAAGCTGCACAGGCACCTCTAGGTGTCCTGTTTCAAGCTGTGAGGCAGATCAACATGGTGTGAGGAGCAGGAGGAGGCCAGGCCTGGCTATTCCCACCTGGTCGCCTGCTGTGTCCCCACCACCACCACATCACATTTCTCCGCCTTCTCTTTCCTGTGTCTGCTCCCTGTGACAGCAGCTGGCTATAGGCTAAGCTGTCGACACTCATTTTAGACAGATGCTCATCTGAGGGCATGAGAAGTAGGACAAAACAGAGGACTCTTTGGGTTCTCTGTCTCCATAAATCGTATTTAGGGACTCAGGATCCTTTTTGCATGAGCTGGGTGAGAATCACCTCCTGCAACTCCTCCACGCTGAGAGCATGGTTCTCTTGTTGCAGAGGAGAAGCTTCCTTGATTTTGAACCCATTGTGTTGTGCAGGCAAAGTTCAAGAGGACTGCTTAAAAATACTAGTCTGTTAAAAAATTCAGCACAGGTCCTCTAATTTGAATGAGATCAGTTTTATTTTATTTTATTTTTTTAAAGATTTTATTTATTTATTTGACAGACAGAGATCACAAGTAGGCAGAGAGGCAGGCAGAGAGGAGGAAGCAGGCTCCCCACAGAGCAGAGAGCCTGATGCGGGGCTCAATCCCAGGACCCTGAGATCATGACCTGAGCCGAAGGCAGCGGCTTAACCCACTGAGTCACCCAGGCGCCCCGAATGAGATCAGTTTTAAACTTCATGGAGTATCAGAGTGACCTGGAGGGCTTCTTAAAACACAGATTTCAGGACTACACTTGGCAGTCCCTCATTAGTAAGTTTGGGGCTGGGAGGTGCCTTTGGATTTTTTTTTTTTTTCTCTTAAAGATTTTATTTGAGAGAGAGAGAGAGAGAGAGTGCACAGCAGGGGGAGAGGCAGGCAGAGGGAGAGGGAGAAGCAGGTTCCCTGATAAGCAGGGAGCCAATGCGGGGCTCAATCCCAGGACCCTGGGATCATGACCTGAGCTGAAGGCAGATGCTTCACGACTGAGCCACCCAGGTGCCCCAGAATCTTTGCATTTCTAGTGAATTCTCAAATGTTGCTTCTGCTCCTGGTCCATGGACCACACTTTGAGAATTATGGGTTGGCTTATTTCTCACAATGCTATCTTCAACTAGATATGCAGGGGGCCATGTTGTTGCTTTAGGTCAGACATCCTGTTTTGAGCTGCTTATGGCTGATTAGAAACACCGGCTTTGAAAATGTCTCCATCTAAACATTGTGGTGTCCCCTGCTTTATTGTCAGGAACTATGGGATCTCCATAGAGCCTACATTGGCCTGTTGGGGAAGACAAGGAGTTGTTTCTGGAGAAGACTCTCAGCTCTGCTCGCAGGCACTCCCTGGCTTTCTCCAGTGAGCATTTGTGCTCATCTGTGTGCAGAGCTAGCCATGCCTGATCTCTTGGACCCAGTCTGAAGCAGTCCCAGCCACATAGTTCCCTGGGAGCTAGGGGCACAGATCGTAGCTTTCACGGTCTACACCATCAGCAGTTAATGCACTGAACGGTGTTTGCATCTTTCTCAGCCCCTAGAAGACATGGGCATCCTTGGCCAGCTTTTGTCTTGACAAGTAGCCCAGGGCTTGTTACTCAGTCACTATTTCTGGGAAGAATGGGCATGCATTCCTATGGAGGAAAATGTAAAGGAAGCTTTCCTCATTATTCTAAACTTCCTTGCCTCTCCTGTAAGCACTCTGGTGATACAAGACTCCAGACTGCTCTCCTTTCTCTCAATTGTCCATATAGGTGCTCCTTTAGTAGTTAACACGCCAAGAGTGCCAACTGCTGAGAGTCGGTTGTGACACTTAGATGCATTATGAGGTTCTCATTAGGGTCATAGGTTGGATTTATATTATTTACAGTACTTTGTTGGACACATCTATACTCCATTCTATCCCCTAAACCCAGCTTCCACATAAATTCACTTGAGTGTAGTTCAAGAATCCACTTTCTAAGCACTATGTCCCAAACTAATTTTCTGATAAAGCTTCCCAAAAATTTGAAAGTGACACACACAGTCCCTTTTGTTACACTACAGGTATGCAATATGTGAATTTGTTCATATGTGGTAGGTAAAATGGGCACAAAATCAGTAAACCATGAGATCATGTTACCTCAAAATTTGATTGTTCATGAGGTAAAGGAGAAGGTAATATATATATATAATATATATATATATTAATTTTTTTGTGTGGTAAAAAAAATCACACAATATACCATTAAACTTTTTAAAGTGTGAGGGGATTATATTTGGTGCCACTGAGTAGCATCAGGTGAAGGTAAGGATGCTGCCCAGCCGCCATCAGTGATCTGAGAGGAAAAAAAACCCCACACACCATATCCAGTTTCTCACTTCTGTTCACCCTCATTCGATGTCTGTGTGTCTCGTGCTCCTGAGCCTCTGTGCTTTTCCTCATGAAAGCATTTACTACAGCATCTTTCACACAAATGTGTGTCTCCTGGTCACAAGAGTCCAGACACCGAGTGAAGGAGGAGAGGTTTACAACGTGGACGAGAAGCTTGTGAGGAGATGAGAGAAGATGAGGCATCAGACCAATGGAAGTAAAGAGGCCCACACTGAGCTTCATCAGAGGCCACATGGAAGAAGAACCGAAAGAAAGGAGAATGGAACTGAATGGGAGCCATCATTGGCTTTGAAGAGGATTAGAGGCATGTGCCACAGACTGAGGGAGAGGCTCTAATGTCACAAGCAGCTGAGTAGCACTTTTATGGCATTCAGTCTTAGAGCCACACAAACAGTCTTTTTTGTTATGAACAGAAGGACCTGGCAAAACAACAGAAGCTGGATTCCTATTTTAAGCTGGTGCAGAAGGAATAACAAGACAATGAGTCATAGCCATCCACCTCTGGTATCGTGACACTTTGTCCTAAGAATGTCCTTCCTTCCATCCTGTCTCCGTCACTCCAAGCCACAGTGCTACATCACACTCACAGGCACCAGGAAGCTTCATGGGTCTGTTTTTACAAATCCAGGCAAAGTGGTATATTTACTATAGCATAATTTAAATTAGGCACTTACGATGCTTAAAATAGGAGTTTTTGAGTTTATTATTAATTTTTTTAAAGTGGATTGTTTTACTAGACTGCACAGTTTTGAATACTGTGCTCTGAACTCATGTTCCCCGTTAGTCCTGTTATTTTTGTGGAGCCAAAATTCGATAATGCAGTGGTATTTTTAGGAAAACATGTTTTAGGAGAAATGATAGTATTTGGAGAACTTTCTTTTCTTTTTTTTTATTTTGGAGAACTTTCAGTGTACCTGCTACTTAACAACCATTGCTAACTGTGGAGAGAATGCAGGAACTCCTGACTGGACCTGACTTCCTTATCTAATTCTGATCTCCATGCTTCCCATATGTACTAGAAAACCTCAAAGAATCTGAGTAATAACATTCCTTTGGTTTTTGGTAATTTTGGATTGTGAGCTCATGGGTACTTTGCATTTACCTGAAGGAATCCTGTGAGGACTGGGTTGAGGGCTCCACCTGCCAGAGAAGATCTGAGTTTCCTTCTGCAGATTCCTAAGTACTTCCAAACTGACCACTTTCCTTAGTGTGCGATTTACAGAACCACAAGTAAGATACATGATAATTCTAACACTTAGAGGTTATAGTTTTGAATTCTTAGGGACACTCCTCCCCCCAAACCCAAGGCCCATCCTTTTACACAAGTTCCCAGCTTTAAGCAGAAGACTCCATTCCAACTCCTATATAGGGGCTATATAAGGCTTTTTTATTTTTTTATTTTATTTTTTTTTTTAGATTTAATTTATTTGTCAGAGAGAAAGAGAGACAGAGAGAGAGCGAGAGCGAGCGTACAAGCAGGGAAGCGGCAGGCAGAGGGAGAAACAGGCTCCAAGAAGCGCGATGCAGGACTTAATCCCAGACTTTGGGATCATGACCTGAGCTGAAGGCAGATGCTTAACCAACTGAGCCACCCAGTGTCCCTATATAAGGCTATTAAAACAAATGTCTAGGTTATTGGGATCAGAAAATCTCTCGCCCCTCAGACTGCCACTGATTTAGGGTCAGCCAACCATCTGATTTCCAGATCCTTCTTTATTTTGGCCCTGAAAATGTTCTCTAGTTTCTTAATGAGCCTGGATATGTATTTTAAACAACTTTTATTAGATTTTTTTCTATAAGTTTTTTCTTCTCCCTTTGTTTTGCTATGTGGTCCTCACTGTATCACCACCAAGAGCAATTTCTTTTTCACAAATGATTGCTCCTTGCATGCTCAGAGGGGCTGGCTCAAATAAATATTGTATTTAGATGGCTAAAGTTTTGGGGGGCCTTAGATTTAAAACACTGCTTATCCTGAGACTTCTGGGTTGGTCTCTTAGCACTAACCCTTCCACTGCCTCCTGGCCTCATAGGTTCTGTGCAAGGAGAAGCCATCAGAACAGAGCTGTGTAGAGAAGAAATGCCAGTCGAGCTCTGAAAGCTATCTCACAAGGGCTTTAATATCTCAGATAGAAGGGGACACTTGCTCTCATGCTTTAAATTCTAGGCTAACTTTATCATAACTGTTTTTCTCATTAAAATTTAAAAAACCAAGGGAAACCGGGCGACTTGATGTGGAAGACATCCAGGAAGTATGAAATGTTGGCTAATGGCCGATAAGTGTATCTTTCTACTCCTCGAACAACATAGATGTCACGGAAACCTCACAGCTGATTGGAGTGGGTCAGTGCTGGCCAAGTACTGCCTGGATCGTCATTGGACACTGTAGTTTAGCAAAGGCTCTGGTGCCAAGGGGGTTGATCTAGAATGCAGTACAAGAAATTTTCATAGAAATGAGGTTAACTTTTTTCTTTTTCGCATTTGGGACTCAAATTTCAAATGTTTTTGGCCCTCCTAGTTCATCTCTCTTAAGATTCATGTCTCTAATTTGCCTTCAGGCAAACGCCCCAGTAACTAAAATGAGAGTAGTGAGGGACAAGCATTTTCACATTAGTTGATCAGGCCTACGTGGCTGATGACCACGTAAGCCTACGTGGCTTACATGGTAACTTAAAAGAATAGCTGTGCATATTCTCCAGGAGCTGTTATGTCACTGTCACTGCAAAACACTGTTAAGTGAAACAATGAAAAGAAATCCATGAATTCAGACCCCCTCAGGCTTGGGGGAGGAGTGTCTGGTCTGCCTAGATTATGGGGAAGATGATTCCAGCCATAGGTAGTGCCTGTGGGATCTGAGCAGGGCACACAAGGAACAAGGAAGGCTTGACGATGTTCACAGCATGTCACGCTAGTTGGCTTTGATACAGCCTCTCAGCGGGCCAGGAAAGAGGCCACACCTCAGAGCTCAGGAATCTGCTCTTCCCACTGCTTGACTATGTTTTCCGAACAGTATTTAGTAGAAGACTCTTGTTTTCTCCAGGTGTCAGTAAATTAATAGGTATTCGGGGGCACCTGGGTGGCTCAGTTGGTTAAGCAACTGCCTTCAGCTCAGGTCATGATCCCAGAATCCAGGGATCGAGTCTCACATGAGACGCCCAGCTCCGCGGGGAGTCTGCTTCTCCCTCTGACCTTCTCCCCTCTCATGCTCTCTCTCAAATAAATAAATCTTAAAAAAAGTAATAGGTATTTGGAAGGGGGATGGGGATTGGCTATGGAAAATTTCCAGGGTCAAAATAAGTTTGGACATGCATAACACAATTATCTTATTAAATACTCTGAGAAGTTCTACAGTGAAGACAGTTATGAAATTTAATTTAGTGGTGTCTTTTAAACTTATTGTCTAAATACCCTGTTCTGAAGTATACCTACTTACATCTTGTAGGTACTACCGTTCTGTGGACATAGTTTGGAAATGCTGTACCCTGAGTACCTACATCATATAATCCTCAGGTTGTTTCGATGTGTAAACAGGTCTGAGAAACAGGGGCCAGGGAATCCCAAAAGGGAGGAGTAGATTCACTTACAGGAGATAAGAATAAAAAGAAGCAATTTTAGAGACACTATGGTTCCAATGTTTAAATTTGACAAGTGAGGAAATACAGGTGAAGGGATTTGCCGGATCCTGTAAGTGAAGAGGAAGCTACCTATTGGAACCCGGTTGTCTTTAACGACAGCGCGCCTCTCCTCATTTCACCCAGCAGGCACGGGGATGCCGGTCTCTGGGTTTTAAGGCAAGTGGCAAGGCCAGCCTGGCAGGGATGAGGGAAGCCATGAAGTGAGGTAGAGATGAGAACAGACTGAGTGTGTGGGGTGTGTGGTGCAGAGCTCCAGAGGGGAGGGCAGGCCGTGGCAGAGCTCTGTATGCCTGTCAGAAACAATCTCGTAAGCTGCAGAGTGAGGAGTGTCCAGATGGGGATGGGTGGAGGCGAGAAAGGGATCCAGAAAGCATGAGGAGTCCAGGCCCTGGATGCATGGCTAAGGAACAGCTTGCCCCAGTCAGGTTTCTATATAACAATCAGTAAATCCCTTTGCTGTGTTAAGCTTGGCTGTCTGGCCCCACGAATTAAATAGTGTGCTTCAAGGTGTGGAAAGCATGGTTTGAAGACTTTATTTTTATTTCAGGAAGGCATATCAAGTTCTTGATTGATTTTTGTCCCTTACTGTTTGTCATTGGAGATGTCAAAGGGACTTAATTTGTGGAACTGTTCTTGAAATTCAATAAAGTGAATTAAACAAGATCTTTTTATACACCATTTTAAAAATTGTTCATAAGAGCCTACAGAGGCATTAAAAACAAAAGAGGGCAGAATTTTGCTTATGTAGGAAGAAACTCTGGATTCCCGCACACTATCCTCTCCCTACAAACAGAATAAAAGTATTTGCCTCTATTTGAACAGAAATCTAATGATTTGATCACACCTAAATAGCATGGCTTAATTGGATTTCAGAAGAACTGTAACTTTATAGCAGATCTCTTCTGTTTTCTTTCTAATAGTGATAAAGAACACATAACCTAAAACTTCTCATCTTAACCATTTTTAAGTGTATAGTTCAGTAGTGTCAAGTTCATGTTGCCATGCAACCAAGTTCCAGAATTTTTTCATCTGGCAAAATATGACAAGATCTTTTTACTTGGAGTTCTTGTTACACCACTAACCTCCCCCAAACACGGGCACATTTCTATGATTTTATTTAAGAAGTGGATATAAATGTGTTCTGTTATACAATTTGATACATAGACAACATTACATGTATTATCCATGTAATTTATGAAATGCAGGACTGCCTGCATTTTCTGGAATAGTTTAGTGCTCTCTATCACTGATTCATTGTTGCCTTTTCTCTCTCCACATTCAAGCCATTCAAAACATTTACTCTTCTAATATATTTCACCTTTTTTTTTCATGATCCTCTTCTTATTTTCATTTCCTAATCTTCTTTTTTGAGTTCAGTTGAGAGATTTCAATAATATTGGACCAAACTTAAGAGTAGATGGAACGGCCAGTGCATGGCTTACGGGGTATTGTGATGCCCCGTGTGGGACTGAGACAGGGCTATCTTTCTTCCTGGTAAGATACTGACCCTTGATTTCCCTTTTCAAAAATGCAAATAAGTCTGGCATGCATAGGCCGGTGCCTGGCTCTCCCTCAGTGTGGGTATTTTTGTGCCAGTGAATACATGTAGGAATCTTAGAAACCAAAATTTTACCCAGTGATCCCGAGAGCCAGGCTGGGGAACACTAAAAGGTTTTGATCCAGGATCTGGCCAATGACTTCTCTCTCTCTCTGTATCAGTCATGACTGATAGATTCTACTCTGCAGTGCGGGCAGTAAGTTACCCCAGGTTCCATCTAGCTGAAAGTTAAGAGCCCAGATGGGAGTGGGGTAGGAAAGGCAAAATGCAACGAGGAGCACTGGTCACTTTTCACATGTCTTCTTCCAGACAGGGCCAGCAGGAAGAAAGGATGCTGAGGCAGAGGGCAGGCCCGATAGTAACTATTACGTCTGGTGTGGTCATGCTGGTTATTATGTTTTAAAATGCTTTTTATGATTAGCAAATAGCAACTTGGCCTTCTACCCCAGGATTTTGTGGACTTCCCCCCCCCCCCCCCAACCCCTGCCTCATAGCCAGCCACTAAAGGGTTAATATTTGGCTCAGTTGGGGCGCCTTATTAGGTTGTTAAATATTTTGCACATCACTCCTGGAGAAAACTTTGCAGCAAAGACAAGCCTCTTGTACTCTACTTTTCCTGAGACCCTGCTGCTCCCTGGCTGTTTCCCATCATCACGATGTAGCTTTAGTACCAGGTCATGGGGCATCTCCTACACTTGCGGCAGGGCAGGGGGAATAACAGAAGAAGGTTTCAGGACCATCATTCCTGAGGATGTCCTCTGCCAGTCCCAGAAGCTTGGGTAGGGGTGCGGTCCCTCAAGGGAGAGAAATGTCCTGCATCCTTGGAACCAGGATCCTGGGGCAGGGGGCGGGGAGGTGATGTTTGCCGTCCTTCCTGTGTACTCCCTTTAGAAAACACATGACTTTGTCCTGTCTCCTCAGACATCATCACTCTTCAAGAAAGCCAGTGGTCAACAAGTAGTTTTTGGGGGCGTACCAAGCATCAGAGCTCTGGCCAGCTTTCAGAAATGGGGATGAGGGCAGTTTTTATAGACATCATAAACAGGAAAATTAATCTCCAAGATCTTCCCTTGTAAAGAAATCCTTTGGGACTTACAAAATCAGATCACATTAACACATTTTGGCCACCTTCCAAAACAACATGGACTTAAGCAGATAAATTCATTGAAAAATATTTTGAATGTTGCAAAACAATCTGGCCTTAGGTGACACTGCTTCCAGTAATGAAAGACATTAATTCGGAGACATTTCCCTGGAAATTAAAATCTCAATGAAATATCACCTCACACCAGTTAGAAGGGTTGGCTATCATCAAAAGACAAAAGATAACAAACACTGGTGAGGATGTGGAGAAAAGGGAACCCTTCTGCTCTGCTGGTGGGAATGTAAATTGGAGCACGGAGGTTCCGTGAAAAATTAAAAATAGAACTACCATATGATCCAGCAGTCCCACTTCTGGGTAGATATCCAAAGGAAATAAAATCATGATACTGAAGAAGCCTCTGCCCCTGCATGTTCATTGCAAAATTGCTTACAATAACTAAGACATGGAAACAACCCAAGTGTCCATCAACAGATGAATGGATAAAGAAACTGTAGTACCCATATACAATGGAATATTATTCAGCCATAAAAAGAAGGTGCTCCTGCCATTTGCAACAACCTGGACACATCCTAAGGCATTATGCTAAGCAAATTAAGTCAAATGAAGAAAGACAAGTACTGTGTGATGTCACTTACATATGAAATCTAAAACCCAAAAACTAACAAACAAAAAAACCGGGGCACCTGGGTGGCTCAGTTGTTTAAGCCTCTGCCTTTGGCTCAGGTCATGATCCCATGGTCCTGGGATCTAGGCCTGCATTGGGCTCCCTGCTCAGTGGGAAGCCTGCTTCTCCCTCTCCCACTCCCCTTGCTTGTGTTCCCTCTCTCTGTCAAATAAATAAATAAAATCTTAAGGGAAAAACCCAACTCCTAGAAACAGATCATATTTGTGGTTGCCAGAGGTGGGACTGGAAGTGTGGGAGGAGGGGGAATTGGGGGAAGGGAGATGTTACTAGACAGGAGGGTGACCATTATTAAGAATACTGTATGGTATATTTGATAGTTGCTAAGAACTGCTAAGAGAGTAAATCTTAAAAGTTCTCATCACAAGGAAAAACATTTTTAACTCTGAGATGCTGGATGTTAATCAAACTTATTATGTAAACATTTTGATATCTATTATGTATCTATTGATACATGTGTCAGATCATTATGTTGTATACCTTAAACTTAGACAATGTTGTATGTCAATCATATCTCAATAAAACTAGAAAGAAGAGACATTTCCCACCAATACAAATGGAATACAGGATGGAAATACAGGATTACTTCCCTATTATAGTAAATGTTCTTTAATATTGCTAACACTGCATAGCATTTCCTGGGTGCAGAATACTGCTCTAAGCAGTATATCCATGAACTCTTTCAAGCTTCACCATCTATTCATGAGGTCAGTGCTCTTATGCTTCTCATTATACAACTGAGGAAACTGACGTGCAGAGAGGTTAGGTAACTTGCCCAAGATCACACAGCTAGTACGTGATGGAGCACTGCTAGCTGTACTATCATTCTTAGCTGTCCTTACCGAGGATTAGGTGTTTTTGAGAATGAAGGGGACTGGGGTGACTCCTGCTACAATAGGAACCCTGTTGTTCACAGCCAGCCAGTGGCCACCATTACCACCACCCCTGGCCACCCCTTTCTTTAAGAGCTGGCTGCAAAGGTTTGTTGGTCCCCTCCCACCGCCCCCTCCCCCCCCCCCCCCCCCCGCTCAGAATTTCAGACTTGAAAATGTGCTTGTTTCTGAATCACCATGGAAAACACCTTGGCTGACTCATGTTCTTTTTTAACCCTCAAAATAAAATGGTTGTGCAGCCTTAAGTACTGAAAACACTATTTAACTTTTGGGGCTGCTATCGGAAGAATGCATGTGGAGTCTGGGTGAATCGGTCCGGTCTGGCTTGCACTAGCTGACCCGAGGCTTGTGCCTGTCCTGGGTACACCCCCCCCCCCCCCCCCGGCACATGTTCTAATCCACCGCAGATTGTCCCTTCCCGTCAACACCCAGAGCCTCTGCTGGTGTAAGAGCCTCTTTTCTTTCCAGAAGTCCCTGCCACAGGGATCCACATCCTGGTCAAGCTTCTCATCTCCTTCCTTTACCATCTCTTCAGAATATCATTGGAAGCCCTCTCCCCAACTTTTCTTGACCAGTGCTCTAGGAGCTTCTGGCCCTCACTGAGCTCAGTTGCACATGAGTTCCCTTGCACTGTGGACTCCATGCTCAGAGAGAAAATGAATACAAGTTCTTGCCTGGAGAGGCTCACTGTCTCCCCCGTGGGACCCTGCATGGAAGAACTAAGATACAGGGAATGGAAGATGCTGGGCAGCAGAACAGGGGTCACTTCAAACTCACTGTGGCTTTACCGCCCATGCTCTGATTTGCAGACAGGCAGGGTGTGGGCTGGAAGTAGGCACATGAAAGTGATTTTTTTTCCCCCAGTTGGATAGGACTTTGTTTGGACTTTTCCTAGCCTAGCGGCCAGGGAATGCAAATTGACAAAGAGGCACATTTCATCTGGGTACAGCAAGTGCCTGAAGCTCCCTGGGGAGACATTGGCCAGAGCCATGTGGTGGCTCCTGATGGTGATGATCAGGAGGAGACAGATTTTTATTGATCTTGTAACTGAAGTTACAAGTGCTGGGCACACGGTAGAGGTGTCCTATAAATGTTAGCTAAAATTAATGAAATAAAGGCGGGTGCTACTCATGCTTGTTAAAAATAGGCCACAGGCACACTCTCCGTTGGGCAGACCAGCTGCTGAGGCCAGCATGGCCTTCCTCGAAAGAGTTCAGTTGTGCAAGTCAACACACGTGTATGTGTGTGCATGCATGTGTGTGATACATGTCAAAAACACTCATCACTTACAGTATTCTGTGGGCCCCTCCAAGCATGGGAAGATGAGCAGCCTCCTCGGCTCCCCGACCTAAAGGCTAAATCTCACTCCCTAATCCATACTGATTCCTAATGACTTGTGATTCCACTGAGCAACTCTGTATAAATAATGTAAAATTTTCCTTAATCTTTAAAGGTTTTTTTTTTTTTGGACAATCTCTTCTCCTCACCATCCCATTAACCTCCCGTCACCTTCTGAGGGAGGCCTGAGGTGAGGAGAATGAGCTTGGGGCACTCACCACGGTGCAACAGAGAGGCCAGAACCACCAGAGGAGAGCCAGGGCCAGGAGCAGGAACAGGATCAGCAGGGCGATGGCCAGGATGGAGCCGTCCGACTGTGGGACCAAGAAAGAAGACGGTCAGCGGTGGGGCAGGCCACGCGTGTGACCAGTGACAACCGGAGCCTCCCCCTCCTCTCCTCCCCACCACCAATATGACGATTTGAGGCCCAGAGAAGAGCACGGTTTGCCAAACATGTGGCTGACACTGCCAGCGTTCTGGGCAACGCTGCCCGTGCAGCCAATGCTGGCGAGATGTGATGTGCCTTTTCAGAAGGCTCCGCTCTTCTCGTGGGACAACGTGCTGAGGGCCCAACCCTGCAAGAGCCAGACTGGGCGCTTGCTCAGGCAACTGGACGCTGAGGGGGCCTGTGATGGCTCCACAGCTCCTTGCCTCCGGCATCATCACCCTCTGCCTGGTGACATCCTCCGACTCCCTGACCCTGCTATTCCTGCCACCCCCGGGCTGTGCTCACGACCCTTGTGCTCCGGGTTGGGTTCAGCCTGCTCCCATGGACTCGTTCAGGGATAGGCCCTGACCCATTCATGAGGTAGAGTCAAGAGCCTGCTGACAGGTGAGATACAGAGCTCATGGATTCCAGGAAGGGAGAGGGGAGCAGCTGATACAGAACCTGGGAGAAAAGGGGAGCGGTGGCTGAGTCGACACTGCCCTCAGATCAAGTGGCTGTCACATTGGGGCCAGGAGGTGAGGCAGGCGCCCCACACAGATTTTGCCCATTTGGAAAGTGCCGAGACCGGTCCTGAGCATGGTCATGGGCCGCTGTGGCCTGTGACGGAGGTTAACTTTTAGCAAACAGAGACCCCGCTCCCAGTCGGTGATGTCGGGCTGTGGGCTCTGGGAAGCAGATTTAAGTCTCCACCTGCCCTTGCTGCCAGCTGCTGGGAGTGGAAATGGGTACAACTCTTGGGGGGTGGGGCGGCACCAGGCTGAGGAGCAAATTGTCATAGGTACTAATTGTCATGTTACTCT
This sequence comes from Mustela lutreola, assembly GCF_030435805.1. Classification (NCBI taxonomy): domain Eukaryota; kingdom Metazoa; phylum Chordata; class Mammalia; order Carnivora; family Mustelidae; genus Mustela; species Mustela lutreola. The sequence continues at coordinate 91,779,587 of NC_081298.1, read as the reverse complement.
TTCTCAGCAAAGCTGGAAATTCCACTTTTAGCCCCCGAAAATTACCAGGTATGTTTGCAACTAAACGTTTTCAATCAAGGAATGGCTAATAATGCATTATAGAACTACGGTGCCATTGGTTACTGTGTAGATGTTGTTTTCAAATAATCTTTTTTAACTTATTTTTTTAAATTGTGTTATGTTAGTCACCATACAACACGTCATTAGTTTTTGATATAGTGTTCAGTGATTCATTGTTTATGTATAACACCTGGTGTCCCATGAAATTCGTGCCCTCCTAATATTTTTTTTAAAGATTTTATTTATTTATTTATAAAAGATTTTATTTATTTATTGACAGAGATCACAAGTAGGCAGAGAGGCAGGCAGAGAGGAGGAAGCAGGCTCCCTGCTGAGCAGAGAGCCCTATGCGGGGCTCGATCCCAGGACCCTGGGACCACAACCTGAGCCGAAGACAGAGGCTTTAACCCACTGAGCCACCCAGGCGCCCCAAAGTTTTTATTAGCTTATTTGACAGAGAGAACACAAGTAGGCAGAGCGGCAGGCAGAGGGAGAGGACGAAGCAGGCTCTCTGCTGAGCAGAGATCTCAGTGAGGGGCTCGATCCCAGCACGCTGGGATCATGACCTGAGCTGAGGGCGGAAGCTCAACCAACTGAGCTACACAGGCACCCCTCAAATAATATTTAAATTACATTCCCGATATAATGAGTGGATTTAATAAACGTTGGGAGTGAGAGAGAAAGACTGAGGGATATTTACTAAAATACTAACAGTGGTTTGTCAGGTAGTGGGTTTACGGTAATTTTCTTTACAAAAAATCTGTAACAAGAAGATAAATTACTAAAGTTGTTCTTTAAAAAATCTGTCCTTGGGGCTCCCCACTTTGATGTCCCAAGTTTGCCTGACCCAGAGGTTCTTACAGTGCCAGTGGACCTGTGGGGTACACAGAGGGGTTCAAGAGCGTGGAAACGTGTGACCCTCTCCAAAGTACACCATGATAAGCATGAACTGTGTCTTCAGGGGAGACTGCTGAGCACATGATCAGATTCTCAGAGCTGCCCTCACCCCCCAACCCATCCTGAGGAGCATCGAGGTTGGGAGGCCATTGGGGGAAGTATAGCCAGTTAATGGCAGCACTGGGACTTGACTCACTCCCACTCTAAGGGCTCAGCCGGGGCTCCTGGAAGCTGTTTAAAGGTAGCTCTTACTCCCTGGAATGTCTTTGACCAAAAAGCCAGGGAACTAATCATCCTGGTCCAACCCAGCCAAGGCTTGGGGAAGCCAGAGTGCCCCTGAGGGAGGCGCAGCCTCACGAACGCAGGTGCAGGGCCGGGCTGTGGGTGGGGACGGAGCACAGACTCTGAAGGAGGGACACAGCCGTGCCAGAGACGACCCACAACACTGATGTGTGAACTTCGGTGGAGAGGGATGCTCTCGGCAAGGACACAAAGAAGTCATGAGTGTTTCCCAAACTTACTGTTAGTCAGGGATAACTGTTAACCCCTCAGTCTCTGCATTCCCCAGCCAAAAATGGAGACACTCGACCTCGGCTGCTCCCCTGCACTGACAAAGGTGCTACAAACGACACCTAAGGTACAGGCAGACACGGGGCCGGGAACAGCACAAAAGCCATCATGTCAAACCCTGCACTGTACCTCACCCTCCCTCCACGTCCTCACCACAGCAAACACGGTGGGCGTTGCAGACCATAAATCTGCTTGCACTTAGAATAATAAATAGTTTTGGTTACTGAGAGGCTCATAAAACAGCAGTCTTTTAGTATTGAGTTATAATTTAGTGAAGCCTACAGACTACATTTATTCCCATTATGCTCAATCTCCCGGCTCCTGATTTTGTTTTTCACTTCAGATGGAGGAACTGAAGCAGAAAGGCACAGCTATTGTGGGAGAAGTCTTGACTTCCTTCTGGAAGGAGAAGGTTTTCTGTGAAGTAGGGAGGGAGAGGGACCTGGCCTGCAAGGGGAGAGAGGAGGCTTCTGCCCCAGGGAAGATTTCCTGGGTTGAGACACACCTCTGTTTGGCCTTCTTCCAGCCAGGCTGGGTCTGCCCCTTACAAGCCACAGCTTTCCTGGGCTGATGGGGGTAGAGATTGGGGGAAGAGGGGGACAGCCACGGGGCTCAGGAAGAGGTAAGGTGCCATGAGGCGAGTGGGAACACACAGGGCCATGAACTCCTGGCGGGATTTTGTCCTGCTCTGGAAGACGACAGCCTGGCATGTGGCTCCCAACGCATTGCCTGCTTTTCAAGCACTTCCCCCAATCATTACATATAAACCCAGTGCAAATGAGTCACCATCAAACACAGGGCAGGAATTTTGGATAAACGTAGACCTGAAGCCAATGTTTTCCTGGGAGAGAACATGTACATGCAAGCCCAGAGGGTCCTTCACATATTCATTATCAAACGTTTATGGACCAGCTATTCTGTGCCCATTGAGTAGAGAGATGCAGGTTCAATTAGACAGAACCAAGGTGCTCACGGCCTGCTGAGGAAAGCCATATCAACAATGAACCACGTGCGGAGGCTGTGTGTTAGTCAACAGCTGTTTACTTAGCCCCTTTCATGCGTCAGGTAGTGAATGATATAGTCAGTCTCTACACTTAAAGAATTTACATTCTGGTGGAATAGAGATGATGATGACGATGATGATGATAATTGTTATTAGTATAGCTAACAGCTCATATATATTAAATAAACACTATGTGCCAAGGACTGTTCTTGCTATGTACTGACAGGCTTTCATAGAATTTTCATTAACAAACAGATGAATTTAATATTATTTCTCTCATCTTATAGATACAAATCCTGAGGCAAGGACCAGTGAAGAAGCTTGCCCAAGGTTACAGGAAAAAACCAGAATTTAACCTGGGCTGTTCGGTATCTCACTCGCAGGTTTAACCCGCAGCTGTTGTTCTCAGCAAGTGAGCCTGGGAGGTAGCACTCCAGAGAGGAGGTGGTGCTGGAGTTCTGGGCCTGCAGGGTGAGGAGAGGTTGGCCTTCCTGCTTAGCAGGGCGTGGGATGGGAGAGAAAGTGGTGGGGATCTCAGCGTCAGAGGCCATGCAAGCCCAGCGGAGGAGCACGGCTTCTCTTTGAAACAACAAGGACCCTGGGGCACTGTTCTCAGATTTGTTTCTTAGGAAGCAGATGCTATAGACATTCTAGAGTATGGACTCCAGGAGGGGAAGGTGGGGGCGGGGGGAGGTCAAAGGCCCAGGTGGAGGGCTGTAGCAAAGCTGTCTCATTCTTCCAGGGTGACGATTTAGAGGGTCACCCTTCCGAAACTTTTGTATTTTCATAGATGTGTTCAGCACTAACATACCCAACAATTGTTGACCTTACTGTGTGCTATCTACATTCCTAGCGCTATGCAAAGTGCTGTATATACATTATCTCATTTAATTAAATGAGCCTTGCTGCAGCAGTCTTCTAGGAATCATTCTTCCCGTTTTTCAGGGAAGGAAAACAGAAACTCAGCGATGGTATGTAACTTACGCAAGACCTTTCACATAACACTTATATACATATTTAGAGGCCTACAATTTTAATGTTGCAAAACTGAAATTGAGACTTCATAGTCTGATTTTAGAATCTCACTCTTCTCCCACTCAACTGTCACAATATAATGTCAGATTGATAAAAATTCACTTAAGAGGGGTGCCTGGGTGGCACAGCTCAGGTCATGATCTCAGGGTCCTGCGATCAAGCCCCAGGTCGGGCTCCAGACTCAGTGCGGAGTCTGCTTGAGAATCTTTCTCTCTCTCTCTCTGCCCCTCTTGCTCATCCTGTCTCTCTCTAAAATAAATAAATAAAATCTTAAAAAAAAATTCACTTAAGAACTACCCACACTTTAAAGGCTAAGCTTTAAGCAGCTGTGTGAGAAGAAGGAGAGATGGAGTCATATTTGGAATGGCTGCCTCTGCTCCAATGGGAGCTTCCCTTATGTGGCCCAGTGTGGGTCAAGGTGCTACACGGGTGAAACTGTGTTTCAGAGTGAAGTCAGAAGGAGATGAGAAAAAACAGCAGAGTCCATCTTCCCCTTGTTGTCGTGGCTTGGAGTTTCAATCAATAACCTTGCAAAGTGGGATTGACAACTCATGCAAGGATGGCCCCACGTAACCTGTTGAAAATGTCTCAGTATGTAGTTTACAAATACATACATATCTGCACTGTTTAGTAAATGGTATTTGCTTTCATTCATGAAATTAGTCACTAATTCTAAACCAGTTCTTTTGCATCTTTACCAAGTTCCCAAATGAAAAACCCTGTTGGGTGCTATTGGCTGGGAAGCATATGGAATGTTCTAGAGCCCACACTGTGTGACCTAGTGCCCAACAACCTGGCTCCTTTCTTTTGTTCTGGTACTCTGGTACCAACTGCCTTGACTCCTTGGGCTCTGGCTACCAACTTGCCCTCCTGGGTCCCAGCTCACTGTCTGTTGGCCTCTTCCCCAAAGCTTATTGCGGGAAAATTCCAGAAGGGTCACAGGCTGACTGTTGTCCTCAGCCTGACTTAGGACGGGTGTGTGGGCTCAGTCTCTGCTGTCTCTCTTCACCAGGGCAAAGGGTGGCCAGGACTGAAGAGACCCCCAGGCCTACCTGCTCACACCACAGGGCTGAGTGGGGCCATTTAAGTGAGTTGGTATAGAATTGTGCCAGAGCAGGCTCTGTCGTGGATGGCTAGGGGATGAGAGTGGGCAAGGTGGCTTCTGAGAGCTCATAATTCCAGCAGGTACCAGCCTCCAGGCTGATGCAGATGAATCCTCCAAGCTCTCTGCGAGTCCTCAGTGGGGAAGGGAAGCCTGAGGTGGGGAACCTGATTTTATGAGCCAAAGTGAGAGCAGAAGCTGACTTGCTTAGCAGACCTTCAGACTGCATGTAATTTTCCAGAAACCTCCCAAAGATTTCAGAGGGGAAAAAAGCAGTAGATAAATAGCCAGAAACTGATTCCTACCATGGTTATTTTTCGGACAGTCTAAATATCAATGCGAGTTCAGTTCTCATTTTATTTAAAATGTGAAAAGAAAGTTTAAAAAAATCAACATGGCCCTTTAATTAGAAAAATATTTGGCAGGAGGTGGGGGACTGGACTCTGGGACGTGGGACTGGAGCTGCAAGACAGGTGGGAAGATGAGTAGAATGAGGTGGGGGTCTCTTCCATTTGCAGGGTGGGGGTGTGGAGGGGTGGTAATCATCTGTTTCCTTCAGTGAGTAGTTTCATGCTCAGGCCTGCTCCCTCCCTCTGGTCAGGTTTTGGTTTTTAGTGACCATCCCAGAAGGCCGCCTCCTAGCTTTCTTTAATTCCTTCTGTTCCCAGCTCACCGAAGGAGGGCCTCTCTTTCAAGACAAGGAGGCATGTTTTCAAGGGCACAGGCTTGGAAACTTGACGAATGAAAGCATCTCTTACTTGGTAGGTTGGAGGTAATTTTGGAATTCTGACGCAGGACATGAGGAGGAGGGATCTTGTAGGGGGCCCATTTGTACTGTGATGAAAGAGAGAGAGGCAGCCTTGGGGACAGTAGAGCCGCCAGCACTGCTCCTCCTTTCTGTTTTGTTTTGGGGGTTGTCATGGTAAAGAGAGGAGGATTACACTGAAAGGAATCAGTGGGAGATTGGGGGAAGCTCAGCTTAAATAAACTGTGCTATCCCGCATTTTGCTGTTGGGTTTGGACTAGGATTCTGCCCCATGCCCCGAATGGCTCATTATGTAGCCAGTAAAGTGTCTTGGTTAAGAAGGGAGCATTCTTCCCTACTCCCGTGTGTCCTTCCATGTTGAGGGTATCCTGTGTGTCCAGACCTTCTCTTCCCCTTTGTTCATTCAACGTAGAAGGCCAGAGTGAACCAAGCATGATGCGATCCGTTCTCCCTGTCCCTCCTAGAGCACACTGCTCCCAAGGAACATCCCACAGGGAGCCTGGCTCCCACTGAACTTATAAGTAAGCCATCCCAGACAGGGCCTTCTCTCCTCTTCTGCCATACGAAGCTGGTGTTGTCAGGACGCCTATGCCTATACAATTTGGGGAAGCCCCCTTCAGAGAAAGAACATAAAAATACAAATGCAAAATCATGAGGGCCCCTCCCAGGGCCTTAGGAGGGCTAGGAGGGACCCATTCAAGTAAGCAACCTTGGAACTCAAATCTTGGCTGCCCGGGAGCTCTGTAGCTGGCTCTAAGTCTTCCCCGGACGGGCGCCGTGCCCACAACAATAGATAAACCTATTTAATTCTGGACTTCAGTTTCCAGCCCATTTGCTGCCACACTCAGCCAGTCTCTAGCCTACAATAATAGAGGCAGTAGTGAGGTTCACATATCATTTTGGGGGCATCTCGTTTCTGTGAGACTTATAAAGAAAGCATCCTATGCTTTATGCCTCTACCAGAATGGCCCCTCCAACATCTCCTCTTTCCACATCACCCAGGAGGGGCCGTGGCAATGATGACAATGGGGTCTGACAACAGCACAAGGTGTTATTATTAACCAAGGGGTTCTGAGAGCCCACGCTGACGGGGTGGGTGCGTTTGCTGTCGCTCTATGATCTTCAACAGGTTTTGTAGGTCCGGAGTTTTAACACTGAATTACTGAAGATACCAGATCCTTTCACATGGTTAGACGAGGCTAGCTTTTCCACATTTAACGTGAAAGAATGAATTAGCAGGTTTTTTAGCCAGACTCTGCTAAAAATATGGCAAAAAACAAAAAACACACAAAAAAACAAAAATAAAAAAACAAGCAAGCTGGCGATCTGTTCAAGCTTCTTCAAAGCTGGTGAAGAGGTTTCCCCGGATTCAGTTGGTGACTGATGAGGCCACGGGGCATGCCAGGATGTGGCAAGGTGGGTTTGCTATGGTGTGAGGCTGCCTGGTGCCCCCTCTGCACCTCCCCCCTCCCCCCTGACCCTTGGCCCTCCCTCTCTGCTACTGAGTGCAGTTGTGTTTGAAGCCCTCGAGCGAAAGTGACCCTTTTTCCAGGGGCAGCTCTGGTCTATGACCTTGTGCTCTCATGGCAGCCAGCTGGTTCTAAGTCCCAAGGAAGTCATGTTGGGGAGAGGGAAATGTGCAGAGATCAAGAGACTTGTCTTCTTCGGAGAGACCCACTGGAGGCAAGGAGGGGCCCTGTACCCTGTGTCGTGGCCCCCTCAGCTCTAGGCTGTGTTCCTCCCTCCCAGGGCACAGGTTGCCACTTGGGAGGCGTCACATTCCAGGACTCTGAAGTGGAATTCAGAATGATGCTCAGCAGCTGAGCTGAGCTCTGTTTCCTGCCCAGACAAAACTGGCGGGGCACGGGCAGGTTTTCTTTTGTAAGAAGAGATTTTAGTCATTTTATTGCTGCTGAGACGTTCTGGATGAGCAAGCCCCAGAGACCAAAATTCTCTCTCTCTCTCTTCCTCATCGCTTATATATTCTGACTATTATTTCTGGAAGCAACTTCAGCAATTATCTAACTTCTCCACCCAACCCGCCCTTAATTTTATTGGAATTCTAGTCTGCCTGCTTCAGTGACGAGTACTGGACTCTCCCGAGCCTCTTTCCTCCTCTCTGATGACCCCTTATCCACCTTCCTCCTGGGCTGGTCCCTGTCCTTTAAATATCTGTATGGACCTAATATGGCTATTTTTTGTTTGTTTGTTTTTGAAAAGGTGTATAGTTTTTTTATTTTTCTTGAAGCATGTCTGCTTTTTAAATTCACTTCAAAATTATGGTAAAAATACATAAATAAAAGGTGCCATTTGAACCATTTTTCAGGGTGTACAATTCGGTATACCTACAATGTCGTGCAACCCGTGGATGAACTCTTGGTGTCTTTGTGCCACTCTCCATGGGCTGTATCATTTCCTTTCAGAGTTTAAACTCTCAACTCCATACTGATGGCTGCCGTCTTTATCTCTAGCCTAGATCTTTCCTTTAGGGTCCTTCAGGTCCTTGCAGTCAGGGTCATTCAACTGTCGGGAGCTTCCTACTGATGCCTCTGAGTCAACAGTTCAAACTGAGCTTATTATTCTCCCCTTCAAGTCTGTTCAATCTCCTCTCTTCATTCAGTCGCACTATATACCAACCTAACCTCTTCTCGGATCTGTCCTTGTCTCTTCCTCCACACCGCGGATTAGGGCTAGAACCTTATTATTTCTTTCCTGGACAGTGGCAGCTCTCTCTTCACTGGTTTCTCCACCACTAACTTGCCACCCCAAATTCCATCCTCTACAGCAGCACAGAGTCATCCATCTAAAATGTTGTTCTGATAGTGCTAACAGCTCATCACTGCCTGCCTGATTTTGTAACATTTGAAAATTTGATGAAAGTGACATACCCCTTTGCTCAGAAAAGTACACAAGTACAAGTTTCCTTTTACACTCCAGCTCACAAATTTTGATGACAATTTCAGGGCATCCATCGAAGCCCCCAGAATCCATGATGCGTCCTTGGCTCAAGGCCCTTCACAGCGACACCTCTCTTATTTCTCCAACCTCCTCTCCTCTCCACCTCCCTCCTTACACTTTGTGCTCACCTCACATAGTGTTCTCTTGTGTTCTTCTCCCTGAAACACCCTTTCATCCTTTCATTGCTTGGGTAGCTGTTTCTCATCTTTCAAGTCTTAGCTCAGGCAACAGCTGATTGATTCCTACGTTGCCTACTAACTGGACATCTACTATGTGCTAGGGCCTCTATAAGCACTGGCAGAAAAGATGGATCACAAGCCTTGTAGTTGAGTGGGGAACACAGACAAGAAAACACTATCAATGAACTCTGAGTTTGTGCTCTCATTTTATATGTCTACCTTGGCATTTACTGTATATTATAGAAATGATGTCATTACATGATTTGTCTCTCTCACTGAACTGTAAGCCCCTAGGGGACACAAGTCTGACTTTACCCATCTTTGTAACATGGAGATATAGTACAGTGTTTCAAACATAAAAAGACTTGTCACTCAAGTATGTATTAGGTGGAGATAAATCAGTATTGAGCCCGCTAATCCTTCCACAGCTAGCAGGTGGCACTGGAGTTAATGTCACCCTAGGCTGTTTACCTCTTCCTCCAAGGCCCCATCGCTGCAAACAGCTCACTAACCTCACTGCAAAAAGCGTGGACTTTAAAATCAGGGAAAGATATTTAAATCCTAATTCTTCCACTTATTAACATGTAGACTTTAAAATATTAATATGTAGACTTTAGATAAGTTGTTCAAATTCTCTTAAACTTCCTTTTCTGTACATATATGAAGTTGAGATGACTCCTACTTCCCAGGATTGATTTGATCCTTAATGAGATGAGAAATGTAAAGATCCTGGTGTACGGCCATCCTTCAGTAGATGTGATTTCCCTTTCTGTCCCCTCTTACTTCTGTCATGTTCCTGTTGATGTGCCTGGGCTTGGTCTAGGCGAGTAAATTTGATTCCTGTAAACAGTCTCCTGCTAACTGTGGCTGGAGCTACAGGGTGCGTGGGTGGTCCTAGGGTACGTATTTGGGAGAACCACATGCCCTCAGATGTCCATACCAGTGTCAAGGAAAGGGAAACCCATGTGGGTTTTCCAATGGCAAATTCAATCGCCCTCATCAAAGGTGAGCAAATATTAATGTTGGTAAAACACAATCAAACATTATGATTCATTTCTGCTGCCTGAGAGGTAATCTGGACTAGAAATGGCAATAACATTGATAGACACAGAAGACACTGGATTCCTCAACCCCCAAAGTAGGCAGTATAGAAAAAATATTAGGTGAGAATTACCTAAGCCCTAGTGGAACTCTGCTTAGAAAGTATGGCTATAAAGTAATGAGGTTTGAGGTCCTGTAGTGAGCATGGCAAAACCCCCCACATCCAAGTGAATCTCATCCCCTCCAAACTTAGTGGCTTTGGATGCTGGAGACTCTCATACAGCCATTGCTCAAAGCAATCCTGAAACACCTCCCTTAGAACTGTTTTTGAAACCGATTTATAGGCCACAAAAAGAAAACCTTCCACCTTCTTAGTCACACTTTGCTTTTCACCAAGGAGGTTCCCAGCTTGATTAACTACCATTCACCAGACCTGGTTCCTACAACTTTTAGGGGTTGTTTTCATACCAAAGGCTGATGTTTCCCTATTCCCCTGCTGAGGATATTCAAATACCATGACTTGGAAGTGATGGTAATTTCAGAGCTGGAGTGCAGAGGATAGCTGGCACCGTGACAGTGTTGTTGGAGAAAGTACATGACTTTCCAAGGTAAATATTTTGAAGGACTAGCAATCATTTGGATGTGCGAATTCTAGTTTGCTATAAATCTTATGACTTTGGGCCTTATGTAAATAAAACCAGAAGGACTTAGAGAAGCCATCATTGGAACGTGACTGAGGGGAGACTGATACTATACTCCTTTAAACTCAAGCTCTGAGGTCCTTTGTCACGGAAGGACACTCCATATCAAGGTTTTCTAGCATCATCTTGGTCTTCTTGTCACCCTGAGGCAGTAGAGATACTTCATCTCACTCACAATGGTAAGGGTGATAATACGTAAATCTTGGATTCATTCAGCACTTTCCTTTCTCTCCATAAAATGCATAGAGCTTGTTAATCAAAACCAGTTTTTAGAGAATAATTCAGAAAAGATGCAGCTCATTAGTACACAAAATGTCTTAGTTCCTGTGAGTGGGCTGTTGAAATAGGATTAGAAAGTTCCTTAGTAATGTTTAAATATGATGACACTGGAAGAGAAAGGCTAATTTCTTGTTTTCATTTTTTGTTTCATTGCAGGGACTGGTCTCCTTGCCTTTAATGTAGCTTTTTATTTAAGGCATGTGCTTAATTGGTATTCTTGGTCATCCCTCCCATATTAGTCAGCATCATTATTACCTATTAGCAGTAACTAATATACTAATAGCTGTTGCCTTAGATTATGAACTTGGAAAGGTAGAAGAAGCCAGGCCTATGATTTGGCCTCACAGACATAGATGCTTACCAGTGGTGACCCTGATGACTGATTCCTCAAAACTGTGTCTCTACACTGAATTACAGAGTATCTGGAAACCAACTTATCATTTTCTGTTGAGTTTCCAACACGGTGAGCAGCAGGAGACAAAGATCAGCACAGTCAGTCTCCACTCCTGGGAGACGTCATCACTGCACAATTAAAGTCAGGACTGATTCACAGGGTTCGCTGAAGGAGCAGCACAGGGTATGTGGAGTTAAACTTGAACTGACGTTACAAACCACAGTGCTTGAGCTCAGAGCAGAGAGAGTTCAGGAGGCTTGCCAAGGTCAGTGAGGCATCCTGGGGCAGGTCCAGGCAGCACTTGGCAGGCCTTGAAGCCACAGTGAAATGTGGGTAGGTGGAGAAAAGGAGAGGGCATTCCAGAAGGAAAGTAAACTGTGATCAAAGGCACAGAAGTAGGGATGGACATTACTTTATTTACAATGAGGAGGTATGGAATGCAAATTTTTAATCATCATCAAACATTTTTATCTATTAAGAATCAATGCATTCACAAATTTTAAGTCTAGCAGATAAAGGTCAACCGAGTTGCTAGATTGAATTCTATCAGCAGCATTATTTGCTAGAAATTCATTTAGGTTGAGTTTGTACCTTTATACAGATTCTCAAAACCCTGAACTTTTGGATACCTTTTCCAATTCCATGCATTTGGGCAATGAAGGTAAAATAAATTGCCTTAGCTGTACCTTTCATATTTCTTGGCTTGTAAATGAACCAGTTCTCCTGACACTGGGTTGTGTGTAAAAGAAGCCCAGGAATAGTTTAGTTGTTGCTAATTCAAATGCTTCTGAATTTTTTTTTTTTTTTTTTTAAAGAAACAAAACATTAAGCCCACTGCTTTGGGCATGGACCAACCTAACATCTGTTCTAGCAACCATGGTAATGGCAAAGGAATGCTAGTTATATATTGCTTGTGGCGCCGATAGACTCTTGTTTTAGGGAGATATAAATTAAATCACTGACCTCTGAATTTCCTAATGAAGCTGGTTGCTTTGCAAAAGCAAAGGTGTTTATATACTCTTGGGGAACTCTCACTCTGTAGGAAGCAGAAGGAAGAGCTTGCTGGCTTTTGGGGAGTGCAAACAATATGAATCATGTCAATCCCAAACAATGTCCTGATCAGAAGCTGTCCTGGGGCAGCTTGTGATTTGGTGTGATGTGACCATAAATTGCCACCCAGGACAATATGGCCTGGGTTTGGCTGCTGTCTCCTCCAGTTCTATGATAGTCTAGTCCATGGATTTTGCCAAGTTTGGACCATGTAAGGAGTTGGCAATTATTTCAGTGTTGGCAGAAAGGAGACCTTTGGAGGCTCTCTCTTCTTTTTGGCCCTATTTCCCAAACTGTTAATCAAGCCTTCCCTTTGTGCCTCCTTCTCTACTTCTGCTCTCCTTCTCCCCTTCTTCCTCCTCCTCCTTCTTCTCCTCCTCCACCCCCCACCCTTTCCCCCTCTCCCTCTCCACTCATACATACTTTTTGGACCCTCTTTAAAATATGCACTTCTTCCTAAAATTGTGCCTCTCACAGCTAGGCTCACTAATCCAGAATGCTCAACCCAAAAGGCTCAAACATTCAGAGTAGCTCCAACAACCCAGGAGTAGGCATGAATGGACATACCGGTCATTCACTAAAGGTTGTGTGCTTAGGATATACACTGTCTCTCAAGTTCTTGTTCAGAGATCAGGAATTCTTCTTTTATATACAAATTATAAAAGCTTGGTTGTCTGATATTAAGATATCTGATATCTTAAACTGTCAAATTAGAAAGGGGGCATCTAGAACAGGAGACACACATATACTAAGAAGTGAGAGGTCAGAAAACACAGAATGATAAACTTCAAAAACCATGGTGCTTGGAAGGGCCAACAGCCTCAAAAATCGAGGGTTTCATAGTGATGTGGCTCATTAGGCCATGGCTCATGATTTTAGCACATGATAAGATGGTGGAGACTAAGGTGTAAACATTATACTGTATTTTGCAACATTCATTTTTGCACAAAGGCTTCCGTAGGAAGAAAGACCAAAGAAATAGGTGAGGGATAAGCTCAATCAATATGTGTTTTTGTGGTTCTCTTGATTAATGATCTCCCTCTAGCAGAGCCCCAGCCTGTGACAGTAATGAGTGTGGCCTGTCCCCCATCCAGTGATAACACGGTTCTTCAGACATATGTCTATTTTTCATCTTCCCTGCCCCCCAACTAATAATTTTCTTTGTTACTTCTCTATTTGTCTTGTTTTCTATTTTGTTCTTACTTTCCTACTTTTGGACTTCTCTTTTTTCAGTAGGGTTTACTCTGTTCTCTAATGTTTTGAGTTCAATGCTTGGCTAATTAGCTTACAACTTCCTTCTTTTCTAATACAAACATTCAAGGCTACAGATTTCCCTCTAAGAACCACTTTAGCTGCATTCACAAGTTTTGGTATGTGACATCTTCATAATTGACTAATTTTAAGTATTTCCTAATTTTCATTATGACTTTGCTTTGACTTAGAAAAGGTTTAGATGTCTGTTTGATTTTCCAAAAATGTGAGATTTCCCCAGCTTTGATAAGCCCTGCAATAGCACCAATGGCTATACCATGAAGTTGGCCATAATGTAGTTGTCGATCAGCTCCTGCCTTCTCTTATTCCCCCTACTCGCCAAAGAAGAGAGGCTAGACTTCTCTTTTTCCAAAGTGGAATGGGGTGGATGGTGGAAAGGAGGAGACTGATCAGTTTTGTTCAGGATATGTTTCTTTCATTTTTGGCACAGTACATTCAGATGGGAAATATTTCACTGAATTTAAGATGCATTCTTATAGATAACTGGTTATTTGATGAGCCATTAGGGAAAATGTGGCCAATTAAATGATGATATATTATTGATTACCTGAAAAATACTAATTTCAGAGATGTTAAGGTGTGCAAAAAGTATGTCTTAGAATTTATAAAATAATGGTATTTTTTAATTAATCTTATAATTTTGTAACCCTTATTTAATGCAACCAAAAAAATTTGGACCCTTCTTAGAATATTTTGCTGTAATCTCATTGTGTACCTACTAGATGCTTAATTGTATTATTCAAGTCATTTATATTTTATTAATTTTCCTTGGGCTGCTTAATCTATTAATTACTGAAAGAACTGTATTTAAATCTCTTGTGGTGGTGGATCTATCAATTTCTCTTTGTAATTCTGTCAATATTTGTTTCATATATGCTGAGGATATGTCATTAAGTTCAGATTAGAATTATACCCTTCAAGTTAAGTGTTACTTTTAACATTATGTAATGGTCCTTTTTATACCAGTAACTTTGTTTGTTTTATCTAATATTAATATAGCTATATTAGTTTTCTGTTGGTATTTTCCTGATATAACTTTTCTCATACTTATATTTTATTGAATGTATTTTTTATTATAAACAGCATACAGTGTGATATTTTTTAAACACAATTTGTCTGTGTTTTTTAACTGCTGAGTTTGGTCCTTTATATTTATCTTGGTTATGGATTATTTGGATTTAGCTTTTATTTCTAAAAATAAATATTGCCATCTTATATGTGTTTATCACAGAGTTTCTTGAGAGCCTAGATTCAGAAATTTTTTTTTCTTATTTATTCTCAAAACAAAGAAATTTCAAACTTAGGGCAAACATTCTTTAGAATACTTTGAGATAAAAATATTGAAAGTCAATTGCTCAAACAGCCAAGAAAAACAAATCAGCCCGACTCCTCCAAAACACATTTGAAAAGATATTTTTATGCATACAAGAGTTATCAAAATAGAGATGTTGGCAAACTATTTTTATTTCAGTTCACAAACAACATTTGATATCTGAATTCTGCATTTTGATATTCCTGTGGTCTTTTGCCCTTTCTAATGACAGTATGAGAAACCAGAGGTCATCTTGTTAAAATAATAATAGTAAAAAAATACTAGATATTGTGAAAAAGACCTTGAATTATTTATGGCTTTCCTGAGACTAACTAATAAAGAGATGAGAATGACTTATGACTAGTATATCAATTGTTTGTAAATCAGAAGACGTGTTTTGAAGTTATTAAAACAAGTTGTTCTCAGAAGGAGCTCAAAAGGAATACGCTTTGGTTTGAAATATAATCTCTTTTGTATTGGTTGGATGTTGGCCAGTTTGAATTGCACTAAGACAATATACCTCCAGTGTCCCAACAAAAGGATCTCATATTTATTTGCAGAATATAAGAGCCAAACTCAGTTGTTTTACCGTATAGGACTCCTAACATTTACCTTATTCCTCTACCAGCTTACTTTTAGTTTTAGAATTATAGACTCTCAGTGCTGGAAGGGGTCTGAAAGCTAAGTCCAACAGAGGCTGTCTGAGGCACGAATGGCATTTACATAATTCTGCCAACTTGTCAAGTTGCCTGTGCTTGAATACAACCCTAGGAGGGAGTTCACCGCCCTCTTAAGCAGCCAATTATGTCGACCTTTTTAAAAATTGAGCCCCAAACAGATTAGCAGCCTATTCTACTCCTTGCATCTATACAATAAAAGCAGACATTCCTGTCTCAGGACAGTCCTGCAAATATTAAAAACAGCCATCAAGTCCTCCTTTGTCTCAGGCCAAGAGTCCCAATTCCATAGAAGATTCTATGTAGCCGACCATATTTGGCAATACTTTTCACACATTCAGTTTCTCTGGGCTCTCTCTTGAAGCGTCCTGGTATTTCATACAATACTCAAATGAGATTTTACTTCCACCAAGCTCAGAGGTTCCGTCTCTTCTTTAGTCACAGATGCAATACTTCTCTTAATTCAGAAGCCAGAGCCTCTTTGGAAACCCCATCACCGTGCTGATTCTCAAAGAGCTTATGGCATTAGGGTGAGGAAAACTAACTCTGGATGCCTGCTGTGTAGCGGGCTGGTTATCTAAGGACCAGAATTTCAGCCTCCACATTGATCTGATCCCAGAGTCCATGTTTATTCCCACTTTTCTTCTCCAACTAATCTTTCCCCTGTGTTTTGTTAAGCCACATCATTCAAAGGACATATTACCTATAATTACAGCAATAATAAAGTAAAGGCCATTCTTTTTCAGGGCTGAGCATGAAATGCTGATGAGTCACTTGTAAGCTCTGGGGCTGTGGGTTGGCCATTTAGGGGACAAAGTTCCCTTCAGATAGTGTAAAAGTAAACTGGAGCCTATTTCCTTTCCAGATGAACAAATTTATTAATCAATGGCACCCAAACTAATGTTTTTTTATTAATATACTTGGAACATACAAATGATGGACTGATCTTTCTAAAATAATGCTTTGCACTTTTTTGGAATGACTTCCAATGGTCCAAACTCCACCATCTGTCTGTCATTCAAACCCTCTTCAAGGTCAGTCTACTATTTCCTCTCCAATCCACTCTCCTCTTACTCTTCCAGCCTATATGAACACACAGTAGCTAAATGAACAAGGAGAAGGTGGGTGTGGGAGTGAACTGGACCGGAAGTGGAATAATGTTAGGATGAAGGAAGCTAGAGGGTAAAGTCAGAGTGTGGGCACTGGTCCTGCCCTCCTCACCTGGGTGTTTGGAAAAGGACTTGTCTTCTCCAGGCGCCATTTCTTAGAATTGAGAAACAGTTCGGGGAGGGTCTTGTTGGGAAAAGGGCACTCACGGGATAGGCGTTTGGGGCTGAGTAAAGCACGAGCTGCCTACTTGTTCTCCCTGAATTTCTGGGATGATTTGTCCACAGCTCTCTCTTGCAGGGGGGTGGGCAACAGTTTTTTGAGTAACTGGGACATAATCCCCTTAGGTCCAGTAAGTAGACACTCCTCAAAATGTGTAGTGCTTGTGTCAAGTGACTTATCCGAAGGCCTGTGAGGAGGTTTGTGAGTTTTTGGAACAGATGGAGGAATTTCTGGGCACCTGATATTTGCCTTTTGTACCCCACAGTGTAAAATATATACCCCTTGGATTATATATTATGTCTTGGTACCAATGTTGTGGATTCTGAAGGGCATGGAGGTTTTTGTTTGAGTCCTTAACATTTTGCCTATAGTACTATTCTAATACACTTTGATCCTGATCTTTGGCCCCATTTTCCACCAACAGCCTCCTTCCTACACATCTTTCCTACCCAAGAGATGCACATGCTTACAGCTATTGGTATGAAGTACCTATCCCAAAGATAGCTACCTACTGTGATTTATGGACTGTTTTGCTGACCTTGGAAAAGAAATAGAAGAAAAAAGTCTTCTCTGATTTCTACTTTTTTCTGAAGAGCATGCAGTAATATTTTATTATGTTGGAAGGCCAGATTGCCACTCAGCACAGGCTGCTGGACTCATTCCCTACCAGGCTGGTGAAATTCAAGCAATTTTGGCAAGGGCAGCCATGCCAACTGTCTGTTTACCTAGATAGCCCTATGACTACAAAACCAGGCTGGATTTGCATCTTCCTAATTATTTCAAAGAAATTAGTAACAGAATTGAACCGATTTACAAAGTGAATCCGGGAAGGTGCTGAGGACAGCTCTGAAGGCGGTTCTCAGAGGTGGTCCTTACCCCCTCTGTAGCCTCTCCTGGGTTAAGTCACTGCAGCCTCCATCTGTGAGGCCCAGCACACCCTCTTTAGAGCCAGCCCTGACCAGACTGGGTGAGCTGCCACGGCACAAGTTTCTGGTATTTCAGTGTGAGCTCAGGCCATGCCAATGCTCCCCAAGTCATGACTTCCTTGCAGTTCCTTAGATTCTCTTTTTCCCCTCTGAAGATAAAAGGTGTTTATTTCTCGAATGAGGAAAGGTTGGATGTTAACATGAAAACTGCATCGTGTATGATGTTTATATTAAATATTAAAGAAACTCCACACTGAGGCAGATAAGGCCTTGCTACTGGTCTCAGTTGTTTTGTCCTGCTCTCCTAATACCCCATCCCAACCCATCACAGCCCCTGTGGCCCAAAACATGCCTTTAACCGGGCTATGTTAACTCAGCAAATGCCAGTCTTTCTTCCTAACCGAGTTCACGTATCATCTCTCTTGTTCTTCGTTTCCCCAGACACTCTACTTCATGCTCTCACATGGCATTGGTCAATTCTTAGTTGAAGAACTTATCACATTAGATTGCAATACCTTCCAAACTTGTCCGTTCCCCATGTCTTACATCTTTGTGTCCTTTGGGCTTAACAGATTTAGTTAGCTAGATTCTCTGTCAGTTGCTGTGGTTCTGTTTCACTCCCAGCCTTGTGCTGTAGACCCTCATGGACTGGCTGGCAGCCTGCCCTGAATCTCGATCCAGTTCAATGGGCTCTTTCTAGATGCAGGTCTGCACCCCTGGCAAGAGTCTGCTCCTAGGGGAGCTGGTGCTGTTCTATGGCGGTCTTTGACTATTGCCCTGTCTGGGATCACTGGTTGTAGTTTCTTGGCTAACAGAATTGTTCCTCTTAAATCATGCCCAAGCTCTCCATACTCCTTGGATGTGTACATTGGGTTGCTGCCCATCTTCTTTGGAGGACTATCTTCCAACCAGCTCAGTGGCCCCTGTTCTAATCCTCCTGTATTTTGGCTCCCTTTCTCTCCTACCAGCAGGTGCCATCATGATCTCAGTATG
This sequence comes from Mustela lutreola, assembly GCF_030435805.1. Classification (NCBI taxonomy): domain Eukaryota; kingdom Metazoa; phylum Chordata; class Mammalia; order Carnivora; family Mustelidae; genus Mustela; species Mustela lutreola. The sequence goes on along the minus strand of NC_081298.1, from coordinate 91,761,043 downwards.
ACCCAGTTGAGTTCATTCATTCATTCTTTCATTCATTTATTTAGTTACCAACTATCTGCTGAGTACTACGTGCAGGCATTGTGCCAGGTGCTGGGTTGCCACGGTGAATAAGACACAATCTTTGTTCTTTCCTCAAGGAGCACATGTGCTACACTGTGCATGGGAGGCAATTTTTCTTTCCAGTATCTGTATTGTTGTTTTTTACTCCAAGTCTCCAGTTGTGTCTGACTTATAACCTATCTCTACATGGTAGCTGGAGGCCCTCTCTTTTGTGAGACATTGGGAGCCATAAAGTGTTAAAAACAATATTGATGCTCACTGGGCCCTCTCTTACTGAAACAAGGACTAACAAGTCTGTGGCTCACCAATCGCTCACCGGGCCTTACTGTGAGAGGTGGAAGCAAAGGGAATACTTGGAACATGGAAAAGGAGAGAAAGTTTAATAGTCTTTGCCTGGCAACACAAAAGGGAGAAGATCCCTAGACTGGTCATGTTGGGCTAAAATTATTTTCGGCAAATTCCTATTTTTATACCAGAAGATACTGTCCAAAAGAAGAAACATAAAAGAGAGGATCTGATTTTAAAATCTTGGGGTTCCTAAATGAGTAAGATTGGGAATGAATCAAGAGGATAAGAATTTGTTTTTTATTATGTTATATGTTAGTCCTCATATGTAATAAATCGTTTTTCTTGAATAGATTCTAATGCTTTTTTTAAACTTTGGAGGACATTTTGTGCCAGGTAAGTATAATGGTAAGAGTCCTGTGTGTTTATGATTTACCTGGCAAGCTTATTAGAATGCAGACTCCCTCCAAGAAATCCTAATTCTTCAGAGTTTCTTAAACTGGTATGACAGACATCTTGGACTAGATAATTCTTTGTCATGGGTGGTGGCTCTTCTGCACATTGTTGGTGTCTTTCTCTCTCTCTTTCAAACAAATATCAGCAGAAAAATATCACTAGTTTCAGAAAAGAACAGTCTGAATTCACAAAAATCTGAAGGATGAAATGGTTAAAAAAATCTTTGGGAAATAAGTGAACACCACATTCATCCCCAGAACATCAGGTTCAATCCCTGTGTTCCTGAAGCATGGCAAGTTGTGGCCACCTCAGGGGTCACTGGAAGATCCAGTCTGTTGTGAGCTGCCCTCCTGAAGTTGCATTTCTTTTCTGCATGAAACGTTACCTCTTCTGATCTCCAGACATGCTTGGCATGATAGAACATTTTCAATAATAGGAATGTTTATGTGGTAATAATGCATAACCTTTACTGGTTTTAATTCATTCTTGGGAATAGTCTAAGTATTCCTCTTACATTCCTGTTTACTTGATTCATTTACTGAGAAATTCTTTTTTTTCAAAAATAGTGAAGAAACTGCAGCTTAATCTTATTTGACTTTCTACCAGATCCAGTTTAGAACCTTATGTCAAACTTTAGGTCTCTTACCTTTCTTTCAAAGATGGTGATTCTCTAATACACTAGAGATCAGTGTTAATCAAATGTTCATCATAGTTAATAGGGAAGGGAATTAGCTGGGCCTCATCGTTACATTCAGGGTGAAGGGTAATAACTACTGTCCTGGGAGAGTAGTTGCCATCTGAGAAATGGCCCCAAATTAAGAAGGCTTCAGAAACAAACAAAATGAGAGGAAAAGAGTAAAAAAGTTATGGTTCCTGGGAGGGGGCATGAACTAACTGTGCTCACAGGCATATCTAGTTCTTCCTCAGGTTGGTTTTTCATTAGTGGACAGCCTCTTCCCGCCTCTTCCCCTGAAATTATTTTCTCTCAAATCACTACTTGGGATGTCTCCTCCAGGAAGCCCTCGTGTCTCTCTCTTCCTGAATTCACTCTTTTCCTACTCTGAAATCCTAGATCATTTACACCTGGTTCCCACCATCTTGCTCTTTACTTACATAGTCCTTTATATGTGTGTTGAGCTCCTTTCTCTAAGTGTATTTTAAGCTCCTTAAGGGTAACAACTTTGTAAAATGTAAATGGAACAGTGATGACCCAGTAGGACTTCAAGAAATACTTGTGAGGGATTCTCTGATTTTTATACACTTTGGCTGGAAAGTTAGAAAATTTGAAGGCATTTATGTAAAAGAAGACCGTCTTTCTTGAAAAATTCTTTAAGGTGCTGACATCTGCTTGCTTTGCAAGACAAAAGGCAAACTTCTTTTAAGTATTTCCCCTAAAGCAACACCATGGTCCTGATTTTCTCCCCTATGGCTAGAGGCTGGGGAAGAAAAGGAAGGCCATTTGAGACTCTAGAGATGGGACATATTCACATATGCTGTGAAAGAGGACTTTGGATGTTTGACCATTTTCTAGAGTCCTGGAGTCCTGGAGCTTCACAAAGTTTACCATTTGTATAGGAATCTTTTAGCTCTTGGATGGAAAAAACTCTTTCCTGTAAAACTTCATGGAATTTCTGCTCCTGGCAAAGAATAGCAGTTATTCATTGTGGATCTTGAAAACTATGACATGGTTGTCCAAATGGGCACCAAATAAAGCAAGGAAAGAAAAGTCTCAACTACATATTTTAAAATTATTTTTGGTTCCAGGTGATGGGCGGGGCAGGCTGTGACTGGCATCGCCAAGACTAACCCTTTACTCAGACCCAAGGGATCACTTCTGATCTAAAAACCTTGTCCTTCAAACCAGCTGCCGAAGAAACAAAGGCAAGTCCAAGGCCTTACTTCATATTCTGGATGGCCACACATTCCACCTGCGTCTCTATTTTGTCCAGTGTTGACTTTAGTCTTTTGAATTTGAGCTTCTATGAAGGGTCCTGCTGGGTATTGGCATTTTATGATTGACTGTAGACCCATTTTTTCTCTAGATGATTTTGACCATCTCGTCTACCTTCTTTCAATCACATGTGCTTGGCTGAGCGACAGACATGGACCCCTAGGGATCCATCTTATCTCAAGAGACTCCTTTTACTATAACAGGCCTCTGAAGTGGGAACCAACTCTCTGGAAAGAATTTCCAATCAGTTTAATACTTTTGACTAAGCTTCTACTATCCTAGCATCTAACATCTATTAAGCAGTACTCCCTACCAGGCCTTCTACCAAGCAATTGCCATCTATCTATCATTCCAGTTAAGATTCACAATGCAGCAAAGAGAGGTAAAGTATTATTATTCTAATTTTACAGATTAGGAAATAGATGCACAAAGGGGTTAAACACGCTCAAGGCCACACATCTAGCTGACCACAAAACTGACCTCCTCCATCGCGAACCTGCTCCTTCAGTCTTCCTTCTGTCCACTGAGGGCAATTCCATTCTTTCAGGTACTTAGGCTGAAGAATGTGGGACCATGCTGGCCATCTCTCCTCTCAAGCCCTACATCCAATGCTTTGAGAAATCCATCGGCTTTGCCTTCATGGTATATCCAACTCTGACTGCTTCTCTCATCACCATTGCTCTCTGCTGAGTCAAACCATCATCATCTTTTGCCTGAAATATTGCCATACCTTCCTAACCAGTCATGGTCCTTCCATCCCTGCCTTCCCACGGGCTGTTCCCGCAGCCAGAGAGATCTTTCAAATCTAAGTCAGCTCGTGTTGCTCCTCTGGGCAAAAGCCAAAGTTCTCACAAGACCCTCCACTCTCCATCCCCATGACCTCACCGTGTCCTGCTCGCCTCCCTGGCTCTCTTCCAGCGACAGGCCACCAGCCTTCCTGCTCTTCCTGGAACACACTGTATGTCTCTGGTTTTGAGGTCTAAACCCTGGGGCCCTCTGGTTGGTATGGTCTTCTTCCACTAGCCTTACAGTCAACTTCAAGTCTCTACTTAAGTGCTACCTTCTCAACGTATCTTTGTTTATAATACACTCACTCGAGTAGTACCAAGTCATCTTACTCGGCTCTATTTTTTCTGTAGCATATATTACCTTTTGACATATAGTGTAATTCATTTGTTATGTTTCTTGTTTCTTTCTTCCTTTTTTTTTTTTTTTTTAAGATTTTGTTTATTTATTTGCCAGAGACAGAGGGAGAGAGAGCGAGCGATCACAGGCAGACAAAGAGGCAGGCAGAGGCAGAGGGAGAAGCAGGCTCCCTGCCGAGCAAGGAACCCGATGTGGAACTCGATCCCAGGACCCTGGGATCATGACCTGAGCCGAAGGCAGCTGCTTAACCAACTGAGCCACCCAGGCATCCCTGTTTCTTGTTTCTTTTCTGCTTTCTCTCCCTCTGCCCCTCCCCTCTAGATAGAGAGCTTTGTCTGTAGTGTCCTATGATGTATCCCGGAGACCTAGGATAGTGCCTGGCACATTATACGTGATCAATGGATATTTGCTGAACAAATGAATGAATGGTCCTGGATCTCAAATCTTAGGGTATTCATAATTTTGTTAGAGACATACAGCATTCTCAAGTGAAAAGGGCAATAATGCAGAAGATGTAATGGGGTGGTGTTTATCAAGGGTCAAGTGAACAGAAAACTTAGTGACGAGTTCTCGCATAAGGGAGATAGAAGACATGAACGGAGGCGGGAGTGAGTTGGAAAGATAGAGGGGACTGTGCGCTGAGCTCTTTTCCTTCTGCAGTACAATAGTAAGGATACCCTTTCTTCTTGGCTTTCAGGCCCAGGACTTAAGCCACAATCCTAGTCCTGTAGCTGCCATACCACAAGTTTGGTCCTGAGACGTTTCCCTTCCTCCTCTTCATGCCCTTGTGGCCTCAAGGGCATGGCTGTTTCTCTGTGGTACAGTCATACCTAATGAGAAATACAGGCCCGTACTGCTGGATCACTCAAAAGCAGGGAGGAATCTGGAATGGACTTGTTAGGTTTGGGGTATTTTAATCATTTCCTGCAGGTTGGCAAGTTCCAGAAGGGTCAATTTCTAAAGGAATCAGGCGGGATACATTTAAAGAAATTTCACTGTTTCTCCAAAAGGTTTTCTTAATTTGGTCTCTAGATTTGATGTTCCACTGAGGGGCGCCTGAGACATGGACCTTTCTCAGTGGTGACACTTCTCTGCGGCAACCCTACTTTCTTACTTTGGTCAAGTAAAACTTTTCCGTTGTCTATACTCATTGCACTGGCTCACCCTGCTTTCAGGAAAACTGGTTCGCTCCAACCACAGGATGGAAATGTGTGTATGTGTGGTGGGAGGGATGGGGGAGGGTGGGGAGCGGAAGGTGAGGGTGGGTGCAGGGGCACAAGTTGAGAGCGAAAATTGTCCACCATGAGGCGGGACTTCCTGCTCATTTATGATATGACTCATTTTGATTTTGTCTGACTTCAGTGCATGCCTGCTATCGCTTACCCCCCAGGACAATGTTAGGGAGACAAGCCCCCATTACACAGGGGCTCCCATGACATGTCCTCCAAAGCCCAGGAAGGACGTGACCATAGTATCCACCTAAGTTGGCCATTAGGCCAAACACATTAGCCTTTAGAATGATCCAATGGAAAAAAATGCATTTGGTTAGAATACCTGACTATTCAGACAAAGGTTAATTCGGAACTGCTCGTGTTTGAGGCTGAGGTCTGCAGAGCCCTGGCAGGCCTCTGATGGGCTGAGATCTGAGATCCTGCCAGCAGGAGGGAGCATGTACACTGGCAGAAGGCCTGCCACCCAGAGCCACACCTGACACCCTCCCTAGGAGGCACCGGAGCCCCCAAAGCTTGGGCCCACTCCCGGCTTCGCTTCCCTTCATCTGGCACGAGGCCTGGGCATCATCACTTTTTTAAAAAGTTGTGCAGGTGGCTTTATGCATAACCAGAAATAAAAACCACCTGGGTCCATTAAGGACCCAGAGAAGGGATGTCTGAGGGCGGGTAGAATACAGTCCCCACTCTTGCCTCACAATCCTTATGGCATAGCACCCCCCCCCCCTGCTTCACCAAGTTTCCTTTTTCTCCTGGATTATTTCCACAATCGTATAAACAAGCTGCAATTTCTGCCGTTCTAAATGAGACTCTCCTTATGTTGCATATCGTCCTTTAGTTACTGCCCTATTGCCCAGCTTCCCTTTAGGGAAAATCCTGAAGATATGTGTTCTGCGTGTGCCATCCGATTTCTTTCTGCACATTTCCTCCTAGACCCAGTGTGTCTGGATAGCCCCCCTCACCGCTGCGCAGACCCAGGCCCTGTCTTACCATCTGGACACGCCAGGGCCTTCAGGTCTCACCCTCCCTTGGTCACAGAAGTGGACCAGTTGGAGAAACCCAACACAGGCCTTCCCAATACCCTCCAGGGGTCTGGCATGCTCCCCGATCCAGCCTGCAGCTGGCCCTGCGGGGCTGGGATCAAAGCTTAGTGAACAGAATGCAGAACTGGAAACTTCCAGGGAAATGAGAATGACAATAGAGCCTTCAGGAAAGCGAAGGCGATGACTTACACAGCGTGTGGTGGTGATGATGACAGAGCTGGAGATGAAAGAGAGGCCATCGTTCATGCTGACCTGAAGCGCGGCTTTCCTGCAATGACAAGGGAGCCAGAGACGCTCAGCGTGGTGTGTGAGGAGCAAGGAACTGCGAGACCTAGGTCCCCTGCAGGCTCTGCACCTAACCACCCTGGGGACTGTGGTCTCCTCCCCTGGGGGCCTGGGCGGTCTCTTTTGTAACATGTGGAGGATGGCCTCCAGGGCCCATCCGCATGCTCTAGCATTCTAGAGAGATGTCAGGATACCCTCGATGGTGTATCCGGGTGTTGAGTTCAGCCCTTCTTACATGGCAGCGAATTGCATTGAATGGGTAAAGCCTGTGACCATTTCATTTACCAGACACACTGTCCTCAGAAAAAGTGTTCCCAAAACATGGCTTGAGTCTGTGGGCATAAACCCTTCGAGCTATAAACTCAATGTTCCGCTCATGGAGGTACAGCAGTGCATGAATGGCCTTCCGCCCTCCTTCCATCTCTGTGACACTCACTGAAACCTGAACCTCTGTTTTGCTTATCGTTGGCAGTATGGACACAGGGTTCGTTTGTGGAATCAGTGGACTTGAAGGCCAGGGTCGGCAACCAGACTTGGAGGCTTCATAATTAGAACAAATGATTGAAAGCAGAAGTTAGATGAGCATGTTTAGTACTTTTTCCTCAAAGCTGTCATTCTTTCTTCAGCGAATTTGTGTTCCTCTCACAGACACCCAACAGAAACCCAATGCCCTTCAGGGGCACAGAGGAAGGAGCACGGAGTTTGGCCTCAGAAGGTCTGAATCTGGGGTCCTGAACTAGCTCTGGACCCACTTGACCCCTCTGAGCTTCCTTTCCATGTTTCCTTATCTCTAAGGAGGGATAATCATGCAGGAGGGCAATTATGATGCCAGGGTGAGATAACGTGTGTGAGAGGGCTTTGGGAAGCGTGAGCTCTGGAAATGTAGCTGTGATTCAGCGAGACATACCCTTGTTGGAAACTAGACCCTTCTGCTACTGCAGTGTGATCTTGGGTAAACTACTTAAATTCGCTCAACCATAGATTCCACATCGTAAAACTGGGATGACGTAGGCATCTGGTTCTTTGGGAGCTTGGGAGGATAAAGTGTGGTACCCTTTGTAAGACATCTGTCCTGGTGCCTTGCTCAGCGGAAACACCGTCATCGTTACCTGGAGAGGTCTAGACAAGGCTGCATGACAACAACGAAGAAAGACTCTTTCTTCACCCTTTGTCCCCTCTACCTCCTCTCTCTTCCCTGGCAGTGAGGTTCAGTGGCTGGTGGAAACTTACATGCCAACTTCTTTTAAGATAGGTGCTGGACACAGCAAGTAAGTGTCTTCCACAGTGAAGGGCTTCTCATCTGTAAAAAGGAAGTCACTGGATTAAGAAGGGTGAAGCAACTTTCGAATTTCATGTTCAGTCACTCCTACAGGCCATCCATCGAATCCTGGGAGACATGAGAAAAGCAGTAATTCTGAAATAGACACTGGTCTTGAGCCATAAAATCCACTCGAGAGAATGAACTTTAAGGTTCTTCTGCTAGATTACTGGTCCTTAACCCCATACATCCAACTGAGTCAATCAGTGAACAAATAGAGACTGAGCTCTTATCACTGACCAGGCGTAACTACGGGGAAACCAGAAGATGACACACTGGTCCTCAGGGAGCTTCGGGTCTGAGTCTAGTTTGAGAAAGAAGCCACATTCGTGGAGAAAGATTGTTGATGCAGCATTACTTATAATAGCTAAGACAGGAGTGAGCAACCAAAGTGTCCATCCGTGGATGGGCACATAAAGAAAATGTGGCAAATGTATATGTGTGTGCGTGTGTGTGCGTGTGTGTGTACACGCACAAAACATAGATTATGCAGTCGTAGGTGAAGTAAGTCTGGCCATTTGTGACAACATGGATGGAGCTGGAGGACACTACACTAACTGAAGTAAGTTAGAGAAAGATAAATATTGTATGATCTCACTTATATGTGGACTCTAAAAAAGAAAAAAGAAATGAACTCATAGATACAGAGAACAGATTTGTGATTGCCAGGGGTGGGGGGTTGGGCAAAATGGGTGAAGATGGTCAAAAGGTACAAACTTCTAGTTACCAAATAAGACATGAGGATATCATGTACAGCATGGCAACTATAGTTGATAATACCATTTTGCATATTTGGAAGTTGTTAAGAGAGTAAATTTTAGAAGTTCTCATCCCAAGAAAAGATTTTGTAATTCTGTATGGTGATGGACGTTAACTAGATTTATTGTGGTGATCATTTTGCCTTCTATATGAATATTGAATCACTAGGTTGTATGTCTGAAACTAATATAATGCTTTTTGTCAATTGTATCTCAATTTTTTAAAGAAGAAAAAGCTTGCTGACACATACAAGAAGTAGCTAGGCCAAAATATTATTTGGCTTCAGAAGACAGAGAGCTCCCTTCAGGCGGGTGGTGTGGTAAGTTGACAGGGAACACAAAACTTGAGATGTGCTTTGGCGGAGAGATAGGAAGACACATTCTGGTGGGAGGAATTGCATAAGCAAAGGCAGAGCAAACAGAAGATATATTGTAGAGTAGGAGGTAAGTAGGATTTGAAAAGATCAGTATAGGAAGAAGTTTGGTCTAAATTCTTTGCATGAGAACTTAGGAAATGGGACATAGGTGAATGAAAAGAACTTTGGTGGTTTCAGGGGGAAAAAACTTGAAGGGATGATTATGGGAGTTTCAGCAGCTGTAACTGTGGAAGATGGATGAGAATGGGGGGACTCTGGAGGTGGGAAGTTCTGGCTCTTACTCTCTGGGTGACTGGGGAAAGCTGAGAAAGTTTTCATCTCAAGGTTCTTAAAAACTTCATTGTGTCCAAGGTTCTGAGAAGTTACTAACTATAGTCAGTATACAGTATTCATGCCTTCACAGTACAACATTTAAGGGTGTGTGGTCTGTGCAAAACATTGCAGTAGGACCTGCCGGTGATAGGAAGCTGAATAATGAGCCCCTTTCACCAAGCTGTGACTACAAACACTTGCCCTAGAAGACAGAAAGGAATATGTGTATAATTGAAGGATGGTACTGTGCTGTGCACATTTGTTACGAAACCAATGTCTCTTAATGACATTGGACTGTGGCTGACACTACACACTTGCCTGAGGATGGATTAGGAAGTCTGATGCCCTCTGTGGCTGGACTGTAGGAGCAGAGCCACCTGGGATGGGGGTTAGAGGACATGTCTGAGCTAAGCATGGCGTCTCCATGGAAGGAGATGATGGATGGCAGAGACTCTGATGTGTGGGGAGGTCTTTGAGGGGTGAAAAGTTAGGGAGGTTATTCCAAGTCATTCATTCATTCAACAAATATTTATTAAAGGCCTTCTATGAGCTAGAGAGACAGGCTGTGAGAACAGAAACATGGTCTCTGATTTCATGGATTTTATAGGAGCTGCAGGGGAGACATTGTTAAGCACTCTCATTTTTATTAAAAAATCTATTCTTTTGAATGTCCTCCATGTGTCCAGCATGGTGCTAGGCTTTCCAATGAACAAAAGAGATGAAACCACCTCACTCAAGCAGCTGACATGCTGGAGATGATGCATGTTGCTATTTAACTATAATTGTGGTGAGCACAAAGAAAGAAAGGGAAGGAAGGTCAGGAACTGCTTCCTAGAGGAAAGGCCATATAAGCTGAGACCTGTGGTCAGGCAAAGAGGACATGAAGTGGGACAAGCGGCCCTGCAAAGATCCTGGGGCAGGAAGGAGCCCAGAGCTTTTTGGGAGCTAAAGGAAGCCCACGAGGCTGGTGAATTTGAGTGAGACAGGGGCTCAAGATGAGGCTAGAAAAGGCAGCAGGACCCAGAAGACCGAGGCCTTGTAGGCCATGGTGGGGCTTTGGGGATTTTTCCTAAAAACAATAAGAAGTATTGGAGGTCCCTCCTCATATATAGAATTCACATTCGCCGATCATGGACCATTGCTGGAATGGTGGAGGTGTGTTGAATGAGACTAGGAAGCTTATGATGACACTGGCGGATCACCCAATGCTCAAGCTGAGCATTTTTATTTTCAAGGTAGTTCCCAGCCTATGCTGATGATCATGCCGGCAAGACTCAACCCAGGGCATGCTGTGGGTCGGCACTCTCTGTGCGATTGGCATAAACCACATCATTGTATTTAACCTGCTAGCGATGCTACTGGGGAAGGATATTACTCCCTTCATTTTAAAAGTGGAGAAGAGACTAGAGAGGTGAAGAAACTTGCCCAATGTTACACAGGAGAGCTTGGATCCACTCCCAGCCCGTCTGGCTGCCCCCTCTTGCTAAGAGTCATGCTTTCCTTCCTTCTATAACAACCCTGTGACTTGAGGCAAGGCAAGGGCATTGGGCTCATTTTCCAGAAGCAAAATGGAGGCCCAGGGAGGCAACAATGACCCACAGTTGCACAGCAAATGAGAGGCAAAGCCAGGACCAGCACTGAATTCTCCACTATTCCTCCCTTGCCAAGAGCCTCTCCATTCCAGGAAAGGCTTGTGTTAGAGAATAAACTGAACTCAGGATAAACATGGCTGACTAGAAACTGTATGTATTTTTCTCTTGCCCATGGCTCATCCTGCTGTACATGTGCTAGCAATACCTGGGAGTGCAGATGCCTGCCCAAGAAGTCAGCCCACAGAGCCACGGGGCAGCCACAGAGGAACCACAGGAGGCCTTGTGACTCTTGGCTGCATTCTGTGGGAAGTGCTGGTCAGCTTGAAGGGGACATCCCAGTCAGAGACAGTGCCCTGCAGCTACGTGAGGGAGATTCCGGGGCCCGGCCTGCTCACGTGGCTGTTAGTGCCCACGCACCCTCTAGGTTCTTCTCCGCAAAGCTCCTCCCCAGCCCTCTGTCCCAACTGGAAAGGAGCGAGAGGACAAGATTGGCCTAGGTCACTTAGACATTTCTCTTTTCCTTCCCTTCATTTTCCTTTCCTGCCTGAGAGACCAAATATTTCTGGAGCAAAGCAGAGGAAAACCTCACTGGGAGGACTGAGGACACATCGCGGAGGCTATCACACAGGCCCAACACCGCCTTCCATCAGTTTATCAGCCTCTGGTGCTATGGGCCTGCTCTGGGGAGCTGGCATTTTCTGTTCTGAGAGGGACTGTTTGGTTTGGAGCCTGTTTTCACTTTACCACAAAAATGAGTGACTTTTTTTCTCTCTCTCTAAACAAAGGAGGGCCATTTGGTTTCCATAACTCACATCATCTGACTCCTTCCTGGAACGTCCTCTTGGGAAGTGGGGCACAAAGCTTTCCCCCTCAGCTGAGCCACGCTTGGCTCAGGGGCCATGCCAACCTTGCTGCCACCTCTGCCAAGGCCAGTGGTGTTGGGATGTTTGTGGGACCATAATCTACTCCGAGGATGACAGAGTCCCAGTCCCTCTGTCCACTGGGCAGTCATTGCTTGTTAGCACTCAGTGGGCAGGGCGGGTGGAGACCAGGAGCTAGGAGACTTGGCTCTTTGGCAAAGGGGGAGAAGATGAGGGAGGGGCAAGGGTTTGAAACCAGAAGTTAAGGGAATTTTTAGATGATCTGTAGATATAAATTTCCTTGCCTTTTGCCAAAGATATTTCAGAATTTGGTGCATACACTCGACATAGGTTAATCTAAAACATGTGTCTACAAGAATCTGATAATTGAACAGAAGCTTGATTTAAACCAGGATTTGGAGATCAGTGAGTGGCACTACACCAAACTGTCAAACACCCTAGGCTTGAGAACAGGGCACCCCTGAGGGTATGCACACAGGGCACAGGGTGGGGCCAAGTACCCACACATCCATCTTATTCTCACATATGTCTGTATCCTCATACGATACCGACATATGTATCCACATATATGTCTGAATCTATACGTTCATACTGATTTTGTCTGACACTATACACTCATGGTCTTGTTGGACATTACTATTACTTATCATTTACAATTTGGGAAACTGTGGCTCAGAGAGGTTTGTTGATTGAATTAGTGTTGCACCACTCGTACATGTCAGAGCTGAACTTCAAACCCAGGTTTTGTTGCAATGATTTGCCCAAGGTCAAGCTTGCTTTTTTTTTTTTTTTTTTAAATTTTAAAACAGATGTACTTTAAACTATTAAATGAAATTAAACTAGCTGGCCATTTCACCTTGTCATAATCTCACAGCTGATTTTGTGATACAGCCCGACCTATCCCAGGAGCTGAGTCTTTCTTTTTGTGACCTGGCCACTTTGGAGGCAAATGGTTAAGATGTTCCATGGGCAGGGCTGGAGGACACTGTCTCCTATGGGAAGGAAACAGGATTGAAAAGCCCCGTGGTCAGGTTCAGCCACCTTAAGAGAGACAGCCATCTACTGTCATGAACCCACATTCCAGAACCATACACTCAAATATGTACATTCCCAGGTTTTGACCTTGGATCAGTATAATTCTTTTCAGATTATTGAAGAAATTCCCAGAGTTCCTCCCTGCAGTTGGTGACTATCTAATGGAGTTGGGATAAAACCAGGATTAAAATTCATTAGCTAATTCAAACACCAATCACAGTGAATCCTTTTATAGGCTGATTAAATAATTCAAATATTTTTCAAGCCTTGGCAGTCTTTTCTTGATGTAAATATTTATCTCTGGTCAAAAGGACAAGTGAACCCTTTAGTCTTATCTGGCGGAGCTTGTTGAAACCCTCCAAAAGCTGATGTAAGCTCCACAGCGGAGTTTACATTCCTACTGTTACAAAATAGTGAAGGTTAGGGACCAAATGAGCTCACCCTGCTCTTTCGCCCATTCTCCTCTGGGTCTAGGGAGCATTTTCAGGGAATCCCTGAGCCAAGGATAACTGTTCAGCACCAAATTATCAGCTGGTTTGGGAATGTGTCTGAACGAAGGGAGGACAGGCTGTTTCTATCTTCTCGCTGACTTCAAGAGTAACCAGCTTTTTGAAAGAATGAGGCTTTTAAAATGCTGTGCAAAAACCTGAAATAAAATGATATTCAGCGCGACTCCAAGTTCGTGAAATTCCAAGCATCTGGGTTGAGCTCTCTGGAGCCCCAGCCAGAAAGGAGGTAGATGATTCCCCTCCTGGGGCTCCTGCAATGATAATTCACAAACACAGAGATCTTACTGCAAAGCTAAATGGAGCCCATTGCTTAGAGTGGAAGGAAATTAATATTTCTTGGGCATGGACTATGTGTTAGGCCCTGGGCGGGGAGGTTTTCGTAAATGGGTGAGATAACAAGTCTATGGATTTTCTTGATAGAAGACATTAAACTCTACATTAGGGAACAAAGCAGAGAATTTGAAAGTGGAGAGAATGGCTTCTACTTGGAAAGGCTGAACAGTGGCTCTGAGGTCAGAGCAATGAGAAACAAGAGTCAGAATGGGAAGCGATGGTGTGTGCAGGTGGTGGAGGGGCAGTTGGGAATACTCCTCAGAACACAGCACATCTGCTGTAATGTCCTCTTGTCCCCAGCTGAAGCCAGAGTGGGGTGCCTTTAATAATCACAGAGCCAAGCTGGCCACCATCCTTCTTCTTAGGCATGACCTGCATCTACCCACCACTTCCCTGGCCTGGAATTATTGCAAGGTTTCCTTGGAAGCCCTCACTGGCTAGTTAACTATGAGATCAGGCAATGGACTTGGCCAACAGGTCCCATGTAAGTTCCCTGGGTCTCTACATAACTATTTTACCAGTCCCTGTAGGTTACAGGTATCCAGGATATGTCTTTTGGTTTGCCTTCCTGCCTCTGAGGGTAGGTTGGACCAGGATGGAGAAACAGGGAGCTCATTATGAGCCTGGGCTCAAGTTCCATCACAGCTGTGTCACCCACTGGCTACGTAACCCTACCTGCAACCGAGAGATCTCGCCTATCAGATGCGATTCATACTCATTTCATAAGCTGATGTCATTTTTAATGAGATTATAGCATTAAATGCTCAGCATTTAATAAGCACTTGACATGTCAGCTGTTATTCCTAAAGTGGGGTACTGCTAGGTTCATTGGCTTTGAGGCACCTGAAAAACACAAAATGTGAACACATATGCAAACTGAGTCTGTCTAGCAACTTATCTACCAGGTTGTATCAGGGCTAGATGGTATAGGAGTGACAAAAAGAAAGTTCTCTACCCAAATAGGATCTGTGTACACGTATATAGTGCCGTGGTTCTCTGATGGGGTGATTTTGTCCCTGAGGGGACAACTGGCAATGTCTGAGACAGTTCTGGCTATCATACCAGGAGAGAAGTAGTACTGGTGTTTAGTGAGTAGAGATCAGAGATGGGACTACACATCCTACATGGCACAGGGCATCCTTCTCCCCCTCAAAAGGAATTATGTGGGCCTGAACGTCGATAGTATCAAGGTGGAAAATCCCGGTATAATGAATATCACACTTTATAAATATATATTTTGCCCATCGTAGAGGGTCCTTTCAATCTTACTGGGTGGTCTATGGCCCCTAGGTATTGATAGAATGTTCAGAAAAGTCCAGAGTTGTTATAACTCAATGGGTAGAGGAGGGAGGAACAGCTTGAGGTTCATTGCAAGACACCTGGTTGGAGTAAGGAAGAGTGCCTCCAGCGGGGTTTTAAGGGTCCAGATGTTCCTGGTGGTAGGAGGCTTAGCACCTGAACCACTCTGTTTGGTAGAGCTTTATAGCTAAACGAGGCTTAGAGTGGGAAGAAGTGGCACTTATATTGCTGCCAAGGTTCTGAGCTGATGGGGACGGGAAGGCTGTAGAGTCAGAAGACCTCACCTATAAATAGGAATAGACGACTCAGGAGTCAAGTGCAGTCTTAGAATAAAATGAAGTGCACTATCCCAGTCATCATGTACACAAGGATTGAGATTCCATCAGGGCCCCAGGAGAAGAAGTTAAAAAAAAGAGACCACAAGTTCATTCCCAGAGAAGTATAGGGATGCTATCCAGCGGACTTGCTTATCTCTAGATTGTCTTTTTTGGGCATATATGTTTCCCAGTCCCACATATGGTGTGACCTTTGTGGTTCCAGGCTCACTGGCTTCTGGAACTGGTCCTCAGCACAATTAGTTTGATTTCTCAGGATGTAAGTGATTTTCTGCTCCTATTTTCTGTTATTTTTATTAATTATAAAGGTAATACGTGTTTAGCAATATAAGACTCAGAAAAGTGAGTGTGAGAAACAAGTAAGAAGTCTGAAATAGAGAAGTACATAAGAAAGAGATGAAAATCCTTGGTAATCCTAACTTTCAGTGATAAACACTGTTACTGCTCTAGGGTACACTATTTCAGGATTTTTTTCTATGCATATTATTTTTTACATAATTGGAATCATACTACACATAACATCATGGTATTTGGCATTCATCTTTATCTGAAGGTAACAGGGATGGTGTATGTATTGCAAGAAAACTAAATGAAGGTAATGGGGCCCAAGACTCTTGCAAAGTATTTTCTCCTCTCAACAGATCTCCAACAAAAACAATTCTTGACTGGTTGACATTTATAAAACTTACAAATTATCTTCTAAGCAAAGCATCATCCTTTAAAAACTGAGGTCAGAGTAAGTGGTACACTCAAGACAGCTGTAATCTACTAAGAATAAATATATTTTTTAAAGCTTTGCTTTTACTTGGTTGAAGACAATTGCAGATTCATGCACAAGCTATGTGTCTCCTGACACACAAACTCTTGCAGCTGTGCACAATTAGTTTTGGGAGGGTTTTACCTTTGGAATTGGGATGGAAGGGCAAGCCTCCCGAAATGGCTAGAGCCTTCCACACAATCAGGGTGATCGATACTGACTGCTTTTAAAAGAACACAGACCTATATAGAGACTCAGTGAAGAGGTGGGAAGGAGACCCCAGGCACACACTTGAATAACAGTGGATGCCAAGGAACTGCTACAGTATGCACACTGGGGGCCAGAGCTGAATTGCATGGAGAAAGGATCCACAGATAACATTCTTTTTTTTCCTTTCCCTCAGCAGCATCCAACTTTTTCTCTGAATGGGTGTTGAGCAAATATTTAAAGAATGCCAGTTTAAGGGGTGGGGTGGCATAGATTGTTAGCCTGCCTGGGGTTCTCCTAAGTCTGGTCCAGCTCTGACTTTTTTTTTTTGGACCCCTTCTCTTCCACCATCCTATTGAAATGACAAAGGAGCAGCATTAAGTGAGGACAAGCAGGGCTTATGGAAGTCCAGGCATTGGGTGCAGAAGTAGAGGGGTCCAATTGTCCCCATCAGGATAGGCAGGACTGGGGCAATGACAGTCTCAGTAAGTTCACAAGCAAGGCTTTCTTCCAGCCATGCCTCAAAGGAGCACAGTGAGTGCTAAGTTCATGTGTCGCTTAGAATTTTTATTTGGGAGGCAACTGCATGCATGGTAGAGTAGGGACAAGGTCAAGGGTGAGTCCATCAGGCACGGCCCTAGCTAACTTTGGGCTGTGTCAATTCACACCCTCAAGAAGGTCTTTTGTCTTAGAATGAAAATCCTTACCACCTGGTTACCCTGGGATGGCAACCCCTCCTTTATTTCTATCCCATCCCTCACGACTGGGGCTTTTGTCTGACCAAGCAACACTCCAGTAAATTTCCACTTACGATATTTTTGTCTGGGCCTTAATGGTGGGAACACACACTCACACAGTCTTGGCAGGAGCCACTTCAGAAATGACTGGCAAAATCGGAGCTTTTTCTGAAAGCAGGGGCAAAGGGGAGACACTGCCAGATAACACGAAACTCCTGAAGTTCAAGGGAAAGGGGCCAGTCAGGGAAGAGGTGCTTTACCTGTGAACATACAGTCAACTGCTTACATTGACACACTAGAGCCTGGGCTCCTCCTTCTCCGGTCCAGGGCTTTCTGAATTTGGGAGGGCTTTTTTTCTTGAACTTGAGTTCAAGTCCTGACTCCCTATTCATATGCTCTGTGACCTTGGGCAAGTAGCCAAATCTCTCTGAGCTGAGGTTTCCTGCCTACAAAATGAAGGGGAGTCATGGGAATCAGCACCTCTCAGTGAGGTATATATCAGGGTTAGGTGGACATTTGGGATCAGGGGACCCAAGGATCCGTGGGGATCTTTGTTTTGGAAGTAGTCAAAAGCCTCTGGATCACCCAAGGTCCAAATTGCTTCTACCTCTGGCCATCTAGGTGATCTTGGGGCACTTCTGAGTTTTAGTTTCCTACTTAGCAAAAAAGGGATACAAATAACTTGTCCCTCACGCGGGTACTGTGAGGCTAGAATGAGATAGAATGGGGAGGGCCCAGGGTTAGGTGCTCAGCAATCAGTAGCTGCTATTACTTAAATGAATCTTTCTGGAGACTGATGTGCAGCCTGACTAGGCACCTTGAGAAGAGATGCTCCTTTCTGTCCCTGATTCTGAGTTGCCCAAAGCGACCGTCCACTATCATTTTATGACATCAGCACCTCCCCGGCATGCATCCAAATTGCTCTAAGTACCTTTGACCAGAAGATGCACTACTCTTTACCAGGGAGAAAGGAAGCAGTAGGCTTTTGTTTGGGAAGTTTGCCTTTGTTCTTCTGCCTTCCCTCCCATCCCCCATCATAGGTACATTCCGATGATCTCCTTAGGGTGCCTGCAGCAACCCCAGGGCCCATGTGTCTTCTAAAAATGAAGTATAGTTTCTGGATAATTGGACAGATTTTTAAAAACAAACACATTGGGACTTCTACATTCGAGTGAGTGTTATCTCTGGTCCCCTTGGGAAGCTGA
The DNA here is from genome assembly GCF_030435805.1 of Mustela lutreola. Taxonomy (NCBI): domain Eukaryota; kingdom Metazoa; phylum Chordata; class Mammalia; order Carnivora; family Mustelidae; genus Mustela; species Mustela lutreola. Next base: position 91,742,933 of record NC_081298.1, on the reverse strand, counting down.
GCCCCTCTTTGGAACTCTTAGAACTGCCTTCATGACTAATGTTCAATTTGAAAGAGTATCTTCAAAGGGGGCAAAGTTTTGTCCTTTGAGAGTGAACAAAAAGTAAACCAGAGCCATGCCTAGTGAATAAGACTGGAGACCGAGCTGGGAAATAACACTTTTTATCAAAAAGTAAGTGTGCCTATTAAGCCAGAAAAGGGATTTCTCACAGGGCCTATACGCTGAATTTTAGTGAGTTTTAAAAATCAGTTTCTTTGTTTATAGTCCTACCTCTTACCTTGCCACGCAGCCCCAGGATGGCCTAGCATGTTTTTCATTATTGCATTGATAAAAAGCCCATTTTTAATTTACTGCTCATTAGGATGGATCATTTCTCAGCTCATACCCTAGTGTTTCCTTTTCAGCATTCTAATCTCTCTGCAAACGGATTTCCAATTGAAAGTGGATCTTTTCTTGGCACAATATGTTGAATACTGGAGTAGGAAAAAGTGCGGCCAGAATAAATAAAGTTTGTGTCAAGATTTCCAAGATATCTTCTTGGCCAGGAGTGAGTTCAGCATGGTGATTGGAGAACTAACCAAATGCTAAACTGAAGATGTGTGCTAGGTGTAAATAATTAACAAGGATTTTAAAATTAAATTTTAAGCAACTGTAGCTGTTGGTTTTTTTTTTTTTCTTGTCACATAAGAGACATGATTGTAGAAAACTTAGAAGAAAAAATTTGCATGTAGTAAAAATTAATAGTGGTCTTATTCAGAGGTAACTACTATTATTTGCGTGTCCTTGGTTATAATAAACATTTTCCATATGTTTGCTGACCACTACTGTAATTGTAAATTTCCTTTTCATAGCTTTCATCCATTGATGTGCTCCTTTTTTTTTTCTTAACTGATTTTAAGAGCAGTCTGTATATTAGGGTTATTGATTCTTTGTTATATATCTTTCAAATAATTTTGCTAGTTTTCTGTTCCCTTTAGATTTTTGAGGGGGAGATAAGAGAAAAATTAAAAATATGCACCCAAACTATTCCAAACTATTAAATTTTCTCTTTATTCTTTCTCCCTCCAGTGATATGCATATAAAGCCCCCCAACTAGAAAATTATGTAAATGTTTATTTTTGTTTCCTTCTAGAACTTTTATAGTTTCATGTTCACATTTAAATTTTTCATCTGGAATTTGTTTCGATGTAAGTTATGAGATAGAAATCTCACTGAATTATTTTCCAAGTGGTTAGCCAGTTGTCCCCACACCATTTTGGGGGAGTAATCCATTCTTTTCCTGCTGATTTGAAAGGTTGCTTTATTTTACATTAAATTCACATCAGTGTTGGGCTCTGATTATGGACTTTGTTTTTCCTGTTCCAATGCTCAGTTTGCCTTTTGTGGTACCAGTTACACATCGTTTCAAAGACCAATTACCACAGCTCTTTTATACATCTTAAAAATCAGGCAGGGCAAGTTTCCACATTTTTCTTGGCCATTCTTGAATGTTTATTCTTCCATATAAAGTTTAGAATTATTTTGTTAACTTAAAAAGTTCCATTGAAATTGTTATTGGGATTGTTTTAAAAGTAAATATTAGTTTGAAGACAACTAATGTCTTTACAATATTCACTTGCTGCTCTACTTAACAATAGTGAGAGTCATAATTATTCATTAACCCCAGCAGCCAACAATGATTGACTGCTGTGTGCCAGGTCCTGTTGAAAGCCCCACTCCCCACATCTAAGCCTCATCGCAGTTCATGAGAGAGGAGCTGTTATCACTATCCTCAATTTACAGAGAGAGAAACTGAGGCATGGAAATGTTAAATAACTTGCCGTGGTTACTTAGGCTTAGGCCAGGATTCTTTTCCTGGGTGGTTTGGTTCCATTGATTGGGTATGGAGCTATACTGCTTCTCCATTTATTTATATGTTCATATTCCTCACCAAGTTTTGTGGCTTTCTTCCTACATATCTTCACAAGTTTGGTTATATTAATTCTTATCGGTTTGGTTTTTTTTAAAGATTTTATTTATTTATTTGACAGATAGAGATCCAAAGTAGGCAGACAGGCAGGCAGGGAGAGAGGAGGAAGCAGGCTCCCTGCTGAGCAGAGATCCCGATGCGGGGTTCGATCCCAGAACCCTGAAATCATGACCTGAGCTTCAGGCAGAGGCTTAACCCCCTGAGCCACCCAGGTGCCCCTCCTACCAGGTTTTTTATGTCATTACTCTATGTCTCCTGGGATCCATTCTAATTGATCTTTACTGAACTCCGACAAAGATACTGATTTTTATAAGGGAGTTATTTATTTCAAAATTATCCAGTTTAATAACCTTCTTATAAGTCCAATAGTTTATTGATTCTCTTTGGTTTTCCAGAAGGATATAACCATCATTTTATTTTATTTATTTATTTATTTAAAAGATTTTATTTATTTGACAGAGAGAGAAATCACAAAGAGGCAGAGAGGAAGACAGAGAGAGAGAGGGGAAGCAGGCTCACCGCTGAGCAGAGAGCCTGATGTGGGGCTCGATGCCAGGACTCTGGAATCATGACCTGAGCTGAAGGCAGAGGCTTTAACTCACTGAGCCACCCAGGCATCCATAACCATAATTTTAAACTAATGATGTTTGACCCCCTTTCTTGTACTTAGATCTCTCATTAGTTTTCTTGTGTTAATGTGGTATCTATGGCATTGCCCAGTATAGTAGTCACAGTGGCTATTGACATTTAAGTTTAAATTTCATTTACATTAAATGAAATAAAAAATTCAGTTCCTCAATTGCACTAGCCACATCAAGTCCCCGGTAATCACTTGTGGCTTGCAGCTATCATTTAAGAACATTTCCATCATCACAGAAAGTTCTACTGGATGGCTGCTAGAACTTTCAGATCAATATTAAATAATAATGGTGAAACAGGCTGATTTTTCTTGTCTTTATTTTCCAGATCATGCATGTCATCTTCCCCTTTGTCTAATCACACTGCTAAATCTATCTATTAAATTGCAATTCAGTGAATAAACTTTTTCAACTCTAAAATTTACACTAGATTCTTCTGTAAATCTGCTTTTGTTAAATGGTCTTCCCCTTGGTCTCATTGATCTTTCTACACACTTTATATATGTTTATTTACATGATATTTCAAATTGTTCTCCAGTCCCTTTTTCTTGCTCGTTCTGTTTCTTTCATCCGTCTTCATATGGTTGGGCATTTGGTGTTGTGAGCCCTTCTTCATAGGAGGTTGTTGGCTGCAGGAGTGTTGTATGTTGGGTTAGATGGGCATTGCCACTGCCAGGGCCAAGGGATCAATGGTCATGGACACATTTTGGGGTTTGGTTCCTGATTTGGTGCTTCTGTATCATGTGGGTGGTAGAACATCTTATCTTTACTTCCCTGCTTCTTTGAGCCACTTAGCAGCTTTCAAATCTAGTTAATGTGTGGTATAGCCCATCGGAGCTGAATTTATGCAGGCAGCTCTGCTCTTGCCTGCTGCCTTGCACAAGCTGATGTCCTGTGTCTGCATCAGTGTTGGGATCTCGGCCAGCAGACTCCCAGGACTAGAGCCTCCACAGCTTTGCTTCCTGCTTAGATTTTGCATTCCCTTTTTTGTTTCTATACCTGAGGGTTTCCTTCTTTTGAGCAGGGTCACACAATATAATTTTTAAAAAGATGTTATGTATGTATGTTTATAGAGTGGGAATGGGACAGGGGCAGAGGGAGAGTGAGGGAGAGGATCTCAAGCCGATTCTGTGCTGAGCATGGAGCCTGATGTGGGGGTTGATCCCATGACCCCCAAATCATGACCTGAGCCGAAATCAAGAGTTAGACGCTCAACTGACTGAGCCACTCAGGCACTCCTGCAACTTTTAAAATCATATTTTGACCAGAATTTCTGGATCTATTATATTGAATTCAGGTCCAGAAATTGTTTTAGATTTCTAAGTGGTTGATTCATTGATTTTATTTTATTTTATTAATTAATTTTTAAAAGATTTTATTTATTTATTTGACAGCGAAAGAGACCACAAGTAGGCAGAGAGGCAGGCAGAGAGAGAGAAGAAGAAGCAGGCTCCCCACCGAGCAGAGAGCCCGATGCGGGGCTTGATCCCAGGACCCTGGGATCATGACCTGAGCTGAAGGCAGAGGCTTTAACCCACTGAGCCACCCAGGTGCCACAATTGATTTTATTTTTAAGTAAAGGCAAGGAACGTGGGAGAGAAGTAGGTATCAACTTATGCTTTTTATTTTCTGGGTTATGTTTATCATCAAAGAATATATTTAAATAATTTCTAAATTTTGGCATTAATAAGTTGACATTTTGTTTGTGCCTTAAGACAATAAATGTTTAGGGCTGTTCACAGCCATTTAAAAACATATCTATATATCTGCTCTATAAATCTTTAATTTTTTATTATTCATTCGAAGACTTAGAAGGTCATATTAGCATGTTCCACTATAAATCTAATTTTTCAGTTTGTTCTTTTATGTGTAGCTTTGGGTTTACAGAATCTGCTGTTGTATTATTTGTCAAAGACTCTGGGGCCTGCAACACGTTTGCACGGACTGGAGCCACAACAGTCCTAGCTTCATTACTGGGCCATTGATTGATCTTTTTCTGATCGATAATGGCATTATATTCTCTTCCTGTTATAAAATCTAATGCAGCATTTAGGAAAAAAGTCTATAAAGAGGAAATACATGCCGTCAAAACCGTCAAAATGAAAATAGATAATATCTTAAAACTTGGGATCTAGAGAGAGGAAAGGAGAATGGGAAAAGTCCAGGAATCTAAATTTATTTTATTTCACAGAGGTGACTCCATAGAGACTGTTACCTCCATAAGGCTGAGAGAAAAATGTAGATTTGACTATGTTGTATCCTAAAATGTATTCACCTCTTCTGTTCTCATAGTTTCGTGTTCATACCACTTACTGAATGGAAATGAGCGGGTGAATTAATAAACGAAGGGCAAGGTGTTTTTTTTTTTTCTTCCAATTGCAGTATTTACCCCTTAGCGTACTTTTAATAACCGTATATTTGAGTATAGGAGAGCTTGCTGAAGGAGGTCATAAGGCTGATGACTGCCCTCCTCGGCTCCAAACTGTCAGCACGGGGTGGGGGGGGGAGCACAATTAGACTGTGGCTTCAGCTAGATCCCTACCCCTAACGCCTTTATTTGTTTTTGAATATTAATGAGGTGGAGAGCCTGTGCTGGTTTTTGCACATGTTAGGAAAGTACATGTTAGGAAAGGAAGAGAAGAGGGAGAAAGAGGATGAGCTGGGTTTCCCAAGAAAGAAAATTTCGTAGAGAAGCTGGAGAAGAGGCCTGCAGAATGTCCCTCTACCAACCCAGAGTACATCCACGGTTCATGTTATGCTAACAGAGCACCTCTGTGTAACCTTCCAGGCAATGGCCACGCTGCATCCTGTTTCTGTTCATCTTTAGAGGGGGCTTGGATCTGGAGGCTTGCTTGTCTGGGAAGCCTACATTGGAAGACTTGACATCTTTGAGGTTAACCCTCGGGACTTTATGACCTGAGATTTGGGCTGAGAAGAGAGGGCAGGTGTACTTGAGCAACATTACAACTGAAAAGGGAGAGAAAGGAAGAACTAGGTAGAGGGCACAAGTCCAGCCTTCACACTATGACTAGCCAGAGATTTTTCAAAATGATTTCGAATCGCATGCACTTTTTGGATATGTGAGAGCATCTCCAAGTATCAAGAAAGTGGACTGAATGTTTCAGATGTTTGGAATTATTCCAAGGCCAGGAAGTCCAGATGTTTGTAAGGAAGCCAGTGCCTACTCTGTTTAAATATTCAAGGGGGTTTTCAGAGGTTAAGAGGGAAAAAAAAGGCATGCTCCTCAATTCTTCCTTTTTAAAAGCAAGCCAGCACCTATGCCATAAGGCTATAAGGAGACCGACCCTAAAGTCACTGCTGAGTCAATAAACGAGCATCTCCCTGTGCTCCATGATCCTCCTGCCTCCCACGGCTACTGTGGCACAAAGATGTGAAACATTTGGAAGCACACAGCATTACACAAAATGTAGAGTATTCTTACCATTTGTCACTGTAGATAGTGAATCAATAATTATGGCTGTGATGGAGGCCAGATGTGAATAATAACCAGGGCTCCTGGCCATCTGTCCCCCCCATAACTAGACTTCCCCTCCTCCTCTGGACAGCCGCACGAATCCCACATGTCTTTAAAATAAGAACTCGCCTGCTACAAATGTCTTGTAAGAGTGCCAGTGTTATGATAATTCATTTTTCACATGAGACACACATCATTTTCCTTCCATATTCCTGATTTCATGTCAGGTATTCACCATGATGAGAGTTTCTTGGCTCTTCCAGGCAAGAATCATCCAGATTGGAAAAACTTCCAGGATCTACACATCCAAACCTAACAGTTTGGCTTTGGGTTTATTCAGAATTAATAAATTTAGACCATCTATTTTTCACTCTCTGACAGTACCTAGTCCTTTGTTAAGGGACATCCTCCTTCCCAAGCTCTAAGCACCTAGCACTGCCACCAGAGAGAGAGAGCGACTTAGCGCCGAGGCTGGCAGTCTGAGAATCAGGTGCCCTTCTGCCTTTCCCAATGGAAACAAGGGCAGATTCAGGGCCAGCTAGGGCCCTACAGGAGACCCTTCCATCAGGGAAGGCCCATCTCTGTGTGGTCCCTTGTGGGGGACTGGGCAGATGGAGCTGGGGCTCCTGTCCCCGAAGCGGGCTGAGGAGACCCACAAGTCTGTAAGAACTTACTGAGTGTCACTGAGTCGTTGATCTTGAAGCTGCAGAGGACCCTGTCCACGTTTCGGGCATGTCGGAAGCCGTTTCCTCTTACAACGACTTGAAATGATTCTGAAAGGAAAAAGGACAAGTCATGTTATCAGACTGCAGTCCGTCATCCTTACATTTTCCATCTGCCCAGATGTAGGGCAATTGTAAACTGTTTTACCAAGCTTCAGATATTCGGACACTGGTTCCCATTGGAACCCCAAACCATGTGGGTGCCTTTTGCCACTTACCACCTCCTTCTCACTAGGTGTCCATGAGGAAGGCGTACGACGTCTTACTTTGAATTCCTACCTTCTTGCCTTTGCTCTTGCTGTTCCTCCTACCTGGAATGCCCTGCTTCCCCCTTCTCTGTGCATTCAAATCTCACCCAACTCTCCAAGTCCTGGCAGTATTAAAAGCTGTGATACCTACAGTCAGGAGGCCATGGCAGAGGGGCTCTCCACCTCTCCTCCAATCAACTCAGCATCTCTTGGGTCTGGAGTCCCCTGAAAGAATTTCTTTGGAGCCTGAGGTGCTTATTTATTTATTTATTTATTTAAATCACGGCCTTATGACAACCCAGTCTGTCTCGAATGGTGTGGGAAGGAATTATGTGCTGTCTGGTGGTGGTGTCTTTTCTTCCACCACTAGAAAAATGTTCGATTAGGTCAGGAATGATCTGATACTGCTTCTGGCCCTCCTGTCTCTGCTGGACATACAGCATAGGAGCTAGGATTATGTGGGAATGGTTGTACTTAGCAACAAGTCAAAGTCTTGCTTATCCAGTGGCCACTGTCCTGCATTATATACTTGAACTGACAATGGCCCCTCAATGTAGCACTGGCTTCTCTCTAAACAGAAGAGAGAATGTAACTTGCAGGTCTCTGGCCCTGCAGGTTAATTTCACATTGGCACAATGCAAGTTGAACTCTTATCAGTTGAGAAAATCCTTATGGAGTAAAAATAATGATCCTTCACAATAGTCTTACAAAAAGGAGAAAACCCAGCTAAGTTATTAGCTAAATGTTTAGAAATACTTGCTGAAGTTTGATAGTAACTAATAGTCCATGCTCTATTTTCTTCTTTTTTTTTTTCAGTCCTTTTTTTTTTTTTTTTTTTTTTTTGTACTATGTTATGTTAGTCACCATGTCATTCTTCTGTGTATAAAAATTGGGGTTTTGGATTATGCTGCGTGGTATCTAAAAAAGAAATGGACTAAAAATCGGAGGAAAAGGCAGTATTTGTGAAAGTGGATCCTGAACTGTAAATCGCTATTCAAATGGACACCTTCGTTGGAGGAAGAATGGATTAAGAGAACTAGCATATGGGACTCTTCCAAAGTTTAATGTCACCTTCATTCCCAGGAAACTAATTTAGAGATCATGTATGCCAAGATAAAAATGCCGGATGCTAATTGCTCCCTCATCATGTGCCAAGCCCCGTGCTAAGCCTAGTATATGTCCAAGGTCATTTCAGCCTCACCACAGCCCAGGGAGGTACGAATGAGAAAACTGATCCGAGTGGTGTTTGGTAATTTGTCCCAGATCTCATGGCTAGTAGCTGTCAGAGGAGAGCTGGAATCCAGGTGTCTTGGCATCAAATGCCATGCCCTGGGGACGCGGCCATTATGCTGAAATGAATCCTCATTGTCTTGCGACATGTGACCAATTTAGAGATTGATGTGATTTTTTAAAAGGTTTATTTTATTTCAGTTTCAGGCAAGTTTGCAGAAAAGTGGGGCTGGCCTGGATGGGGAAAAAAGAAAGTGAAACCCAAGCAAGAGAACCCAGAGGCACCGTCTGTGCCACGAAGAATACTAGAACAGAATGCTTTTTGAAGTATGAAGGACCTTAACAATCAGGAAATTGAGATTTGACATTTTAAATGACTGGCCCAAGGTTATGTAATTTGTAAGCAGCAAGGGGGGGGGGGATGTTATCTGAGTGTTCCCTGCCTTAGTTGTGTACTGTAGTAGTTCAGGTCATGAGCAAATGGTTTTTCAGGATCCCAAGTCCTCTGAATATTAAGGATTAACATATGCATGTAATAGATGTTTCTGCACGATCGCCAAGTTTAGATGGATGGTCTTAATAATTTTCCTTAGAAGCCTGCCAGGCATGTAGCTGATGCCAGTTGCTCCAACACACATTCTGTGTCAAGCATTGTGGAAGAATCTTAGTATATCTTATTTACTCCTTTAAGCCAATGGGAAGCCTATGGAAAGCTATTTCTGTTTTTTATTTTGAATGTCAGCCATCCAGCAATCTGCCGTGGGACACTTTCTGCTGATGCTACATGTTTTCGATCTCACTGCTGTGCTCCTTCTCTTGTTTCCTCAAACATTAGCGCAAGGAGACAAGACTCTGGAAATGCAGGCCCCGTGCCAAGCTCTCTTCTCTAACACCATGTTCTAGCATTACGAGTTCAGCTGCTGAGTCCTCTGTTAAAAAAAAAAAAAAAAAAATTGCTGCCCACATGTCTGCTGGGCCTGACCTCAGGGTGTTTAGAAAGAAAGACAGCCGGAATCCCTGACGTGGCGATGTGGTGTCAAGGGAACCATTTAACCCCCTCGGCCAGGGGAGAACATGGCGGCCACGATGCTGGGCGCTCGGGGAAGCACACCGGAGCCAGGGCGTGCTGCCTCCGCTGCTGGGGACGGTTTCTGTGCTCCTGCGCACATTGGGTTTCCAGAAGAGCCCCAAGGCCTGACCCTGCAGCCCAGCCCGACCGGAATGTCAGCTCTTCACACATACAAGTTATGTAACCAAACTGTCTCATGACTCCGCCAGCCAGTGAGAACCAGGACACGGGATTCCAGTTCATGTACTCGGAAAGCCCTGAGCCCGCCTCTCACGGTCTGTACGGCTCCGGGTCTTCAGGCAATTTGCCTGTTGGGTGACGGCTCCTACAAGCAGTGCTGAGGGACTGGAGGGTGTCAGGGAGGAATTTCTACTTGAAAATGATCTTCGATCCCATGTTTAAAGATAGATATTCTTTGAGGTACATTTTTATTATGATTCTTTTGTCATTTTTAAAAAAGATTTTATTTATTTATTTGACAGAGACCACAAGTAGGCAGAGAGGCAGGCAGAGAGAGAGGAGGAAGCAGGCTCCCTGCTGAGCAGAGAGCCCGATGCGGGGCTTGATCCCAGGACCCTGAGATCATGACCTGAGCTGAAGGCAGAGGCTTTAACCCACTGAGCCACCCAGGTGCACCTCTTTTGTCATTTTATTCTCAATTATAATTTAAACTTCCTGATGGTAGAGACCATCATTTCTGTCTCTTTAAAATTTGGGCTGTGCCTAACCGAAGGCTGAGTCAGCCTCAGTACTGGCTGAATACATGAGTGACATATCTTGGTATAGAAAGGGAGTAAAGAAGGAGAAGGCGGTCATTCATTCGTGTACAGTCAGGTCTAGTCCTGCTTATTTTCTGAGGCTTCATAAAGTCAATGAATGGAAAGATGCTCGACACCATTAGTCGTTAGGGAAACGTAGATCAAAACCACAAGGAGCTATCACTTCATACTCTCTTGAATGGCTATAATAACCTAGAGGGACAAAAACAAGTGTTGGTGAATAAATCAGACCCCTGATAGCTTGCTGTTGGGAATGCAAAATGGTGCAGATCCTTGTTCAAATGGTTTGGCAGTTCCTTAAGAAAGTAAACATAGTTACCTTATGACCTGAAAGTTTCACTCTTACGTACATATGCAAGAGAATTGAACATGTATGTCTGCGCAAAAACTTGTACTTGTATATGCTCATGATAGCATTATTCATAATAGCAAAAAAACAGAAGCGATCCAAATGTCCATCAACTGATGAAGATGGTATTCAACCAATGGAATATTATTCACCCACGAAAGGAAGCAAGTTCTAATACATGCTATGACATGGAGGAAGCTTGAAAACATTATGCCAAATGAGAGAAGCCAGACACAAAAGGCCACATAATGCACGATTCCATTCCATTTCATTACCATATGAAAAGTTTAGCAAATCCATAGAGAAAGAAAATCAACTGGCAGATGCCAGGGCTGGAGGGAGGGGGAAATGGGGAGTGACTGCTTAATGGGTATAAGGTTTCTTTTTGGGGTGATGAAAATATTCTGGAATTAGATAGTGGTTGTGGTTGTACAACTTTGTGTATATAATAAAAACCATTGAATTGCACTTTTTGAAAGGGAGAATTTTATGGTATGTGAGTTATAGCTCAATTAGAAAAAGAAAAAATAGAGTCTCTGAATAGTTGGATAAACTTACTCTATTCTCTTCCTTCCTTTTTTTTCTTTTCTTTTTCTCCCCCCCCCCTTTTTTTTTTTTTAATGTGGAAAACGTAGTTTTAAGATGACCTCAGTAAAGATCACCTTTTCTCCACTGTATCTGTAAATGAGACATCTGTACGACTTCCATTTACTCTGGTCCTCTAAGACTTTTGTGCAAAATTATTGCTACTATTGTTTTACCTTGCCAGTTCAAATTTGCTTTCCTATTAGATGCTTAATGTGACAGGAAACATAAATATAATAGAGACTGATGTGTGTTAAGTGCTTTCTGATACTTAAATTATTCTAGAACTTTTTAATTTTACAGCTATTTAATTATAACAGCATATTATAAAAGGAAGTATGAGTGCCACAGAATAACTTGCGTGTAAAGTATATAATTTGACAAGTTTTGACATATGTGTGCAATCACAGGACAATACCACCATCAAGATAGTGAACACATCCATCACCCTCAAAAGTTTCCAAGGGCCCCTTAGTAATCTCTCACTCCTGCTCCTCCCCAGGACCAAGCAATCACTGATCCCATGAAACCACTCATCTGCTCTCTGTTGCTCTAAGATAAGTTTGCATGACCTAGAATTTCATGTAAATGGCATCATACAGTAAGTAAATTTTTTGTCTGGCTTCTCTTACCCAGCATAATTATTTTAAAAACTCACCTATAATTACTGAAATTTATACATAGTCTATTCCTTGTTATTGCTGAGTATCATTCTTTGCACGGGTAAACCACAATGTTTTCATCCATCATCACCTGTTGATGAACATTTGAATTATTCACAGTTTTTGGCTATTAAGAATGAAGCAGGTATAAACATCTGTGTGCCGGTCTCTGTCTGGACATGGACTTCCTTTTCTCTTGGATAAACACCTGGCAGTAGGATGGTCAGGTCAGACCATAGATAGGTGTAAGTTTCATTTTTAAAGAAACTGTCAGGACTATTTTCCGAAGTGATGGTGTCATTTTACATTTCTACGACCAGTGTCTGGGAGTCCCTCCTCCAAACAGAAGCATCTTTAAATGCAAAGGAAGGGCCAAGCAGAGAATGAAAAAGGCCATTTTACACTCGATTTTAGCCAAAAGGTGGAGCAGTGATGAAACAAGCCATTCTAAAGAGGTGCCTAAGGGCTAGGCCTGAGCTCTTTGAAAAACAATGAAATGTGAAAGAAATGAAACCACTGTTTGATGTTGCCTAAAACTGTCTGCTTTAAGCATCTAAGGCCAAATGGTAAACAGGAGGCCTAAAACCGCCTTCTTTTGTGCAAACCCGCCCAGTTTTACTACCAGCAGTGGGAAACAACACAGTAGGAATGGTACGATTGCTTCTGAAAGGACAATGTGAGGAGCTAAATATAAACTCCTTCCGTGTCTGGAGTGCAACAACTTCATGTGTAGAGCAGTTGGCAGGTTGCACACTTGATTCCAATTAGTTCCTTCCTGGAGAACTTGCTTACTACATAGAACACTGAGTGATTCAAGTTTCAGGCCAACAGAGTGGGACCGGAGGGAAATTATACTTCGGCAGAGGGCACATTTTCTGGAAAGGAACTAAACAAGGCAAGGCCAATCTAACAAGGGGGTAAATCCCCTAATTAGAGAGGCTAATCAGCAAAAATATTTGATTAAGAACTTTTTAATAAAGAGGCAGAATTATTTAAAAGCAGGTAATGGCAAAGGGGCTCTAAAGACTCCCCACAGCAGGTGACTTCTTATGTGTTTTAAAACAGGAATTGTATATACATTAAATACAGACGCAAGCACCATGCAAAACAGTAACCATATGCTTGGCCTGGGTATTGAGGTGATAGGGAATGGTGGGGAGTATGGTGAACTCTAAAGAGTCCATGCTTCTTTTAAAAAGGGAAGTTATTCAGTCTCAGTAATCATCACCTTGCAATAAATGCAGGCCTAGTGTTGCTAGATTTGATTTTTAAAAGCAAGGTGGAAATCTGAATTTTTAAGTAAAATCAGATTTTCAAATGCTAGCAATATATATATATATATATATTTTTTTAATGTAGTGTGGATCAAAAAGAACCTGTGTACAGACCAGAGAAGGCTTGTAGGCTGTCCATTTATAACCTCTGGCAGTGGAGGAGTTCTGGGAAGTCTCCAAATAGTTAAACTCATGACATTGAATGAAATTCTTCTTGATTAGAAGAGATTAGACACTCTCCTTACTCCCTTTCCCCATTAAGACTTCCAGTTAAAATGCAAAATAGCTCCAGGTGTACTGGATTCTTTGCCATTAAAAAAAAAAATCGTCCATTAATGCTTCAGCTGGAATTGAATTAAGACTTTGGAAACTCAAAGTCATAAAGAACATCCAAAGGGGGACTGCATAGGGTTACAGAGGGCCACTGCTCACATAATTCTAAGGGTGGAGAGTTCAGACCATCCACTCCGCTGCTGGAAAGTTTTAGTTGTAAATGTTCCATGTGTTAAGCCAAAATTTGCCTCCTTGCTTTCCTCCCCAGCTTCTCCATGGTGGTCTCCTGAAGCTACACATAATAAGCATAATAATTCCTTTCCACACGGGAATTCTGTAGTATATCTGAAGATGCTCTTGGAAGCGTCTCCGTTCTGTGTGTAAATCTCCGTGGTTACTTCAGTCCTTCCTCATTCCACCAGTGTCTCATCACCACTCCTGCGGCTCTTGGAGCAGATCTCTGCTACAGTGCCTCACGTGTGGTTTGTGCCTTATCTGAACACGTGACCGTCTTCCAGAATAGATCGCGAGGGTCATGGGTGGTTGGGAGCAAGCTTTCTGCATTTGTGTACCCACATCTTTTCATATTGCGTGGTACCTCGTAGACAGTAAGCATTGAGGGAAAGAACGAAGGAAGGAGGCTAGGAAGAAAAGAAAAAAGGAAGGAAAGAAAAAGCAAGCAAGGAAAAGAAAGAGGAAAGTAGAAAGGAAGGGAGGGAGGGAGGTAAAAAAGGAAAGAAAGAAAGTAAGTGAATGAATTTTTAGCATTGTTTCCAGAGCCATCATCTCTTCTATGGGCTTGACTTTGTCAGTGCCATTTTTAAAATGTGGGACTTGGAACCATGGTCCGAACATGGAATAATAAGACATGAAATTAGCTCTCTTAACCTGGACACTGGATGGCTATTGATGCACCCTAAGATTACATCAACTTTTTTTTTCCCCTCAGAGGTATTCCTGTTGGCTCTCAGGATAGCTCTCTTTCTCCCTTTTGTTTTCTTTTTCCCTGAAAGAACGGCTACTAAGTCGGGTCTCCCTAAACTGGCATTTCAACCCAAGTTCCACACTTGGTATTGGTCCCATTAAATTTCACCCTGTTATTTGCAGGCTGACCTGTGAAGATATGTGTTGGATCTCAGTTTTGTTGTCTCCCCAGTGCATTATCTCGCTGCCTCTCTCAGAGCTAGATTTGCTGTCACAACTACGGCTGTTGCTGTGTTGTCGGTGACAGCCAACTGAGGTCATTGTCTTGGGGGAATGCAATTGTCAGCATCGAGTGTCCAGAGCAGGACAGGCCTGGGAGGAGCTCCGTAGCATGGCCTCCGCTGGGGGCCCAGGAAGGAGTACAATTCACAGAGACAGGTGGGGGCTGAGAAGAAAGATTTCTAATGGAAGTGAATTTCACCTTTTCAATAGATTTTTCTAGGGCTCTGTCCCACCATGATACCTTAGAAATGCGGACACTGTTGTTTCCTGTTTCTTTTTGCCTCCAACACATACTGAATTAATCATTTTGCAGGTACTCTAGAATTTTTCAGTGTTCTCCCTGGTTTTGTTTCAGTAAAGAAACACATGGGCATGCTTTTCTTATCTGGGTATGTTATCAACATGAGGATTCTCACATTGACCTTCAATCCTCATTACAAGGATGTTGATGATAATAATGTCCCCTCGTTCTGTACAGCAGGTGTCTTTTCAAAGCTCTCTCATGTAAATCCCCGGGGCTTTGCAGTAGCCAAATGAAAATCACCAAGTGAGTGTCCTCAGGTCTACCTGACAGGTGTTCACTGCCATGGACAATGCACTCCAGTGCCTCAGGAAAGCCACTTACTCCAGAGAATAATCAGTAACAGACCTTCGGGGGAACCCATGGTAGAACTTCTGGTGTCATGGTATCTTTTGGAAGTTTCCTTTTCCCTTTGTAAAGTTATTCTCTAAATATTGTGTTTTAATCCTTAGAATTCTCACTCAAGAGAGCTGGAAGCTTGCCTTTTCCAAAAGCTAGAGCTAGCTTCCATTACTGTGTCTTGTATTAATTTTTTCTTCATAAAACATAAAGGAAATAGAATCAGATAGTTTACTCTGATACAGGAAATTATTGCTGGCCTATAACATATACAGTATTGCAGATAAGCCAAAGATTGAAAAAATACAAAAGAAAGCTTCCTCGGATTGGATTGACCAGAGATTTGTCTATTTTATTGGTTTTACCGAAGAAATAGCTCTTGCAATGATTTATCAGTTTAATTGCTTTCATCTGTTTAAATTTATTAATGCATTTTAATCTATTTTCTTACTTTACAAATATTTTACTTACTTCCTAATTACTTATTTTTCTTTTCCATTTTGTAAGAAACATTAAAATCGACAAATTTGCTCCTGTGGACCCTTTGCTATGTTCATCAAGTTTATCTATGTGGTGCTTTTATTATCTCACATCTCAGTGGTATAAAAAGGAGATGTTGGTTTTTACTACTCATTGACTCAAGAATTATTTTGGAAGCTATTTTTCTGTTGTCCAGCTGGTGGAGGTTCTGTTTTTATTTTGGCCTTGTTCTATCTTTGGCCATCAGTTCCTGATTTTACTTTAGACAGTTCAAAGGTGTGATATTAATTTCTTATGGTTAAGTGAAAGAGGTTAATCTGGGTCAAATAGGCAAAATCAGTGCATTATTTGCTGAGGAAATAAAGATTCGAGACATTCAGCCAATGTTCATTGTCTGATGGACCATCTATTAAGTGCCAGATACTCTGTTAGGCAGATAAGATTGTCTGCAAGAGGGGAACTGATATGTTATGAATTAACAGGAATTGTATTAATTGTCTTTAGACTTTCTGATTCACTATGAAGTTACAACACATCCAGTTTGCACATTGCTAAACCACAAGTCTGGGTTTTCTTCAAGGATGGGGTAATTGCATAATTAAGGAACTTCCCTATTTTCTAATTATTTTAAAATGAAGGACCCAAATAAATCGGGGAGGTGGATTTACCTGGAGCTAATGAACCCTAATTGAGGCTCCTCACTGCACAGACCCCTGATAAGGTCCTAGTATTGGGTATATGCGGTCACATGCTTTTGTCAAATTTGAGAAGGTAAAATTTTTCACTTCTTTTTCTTAACAGGTTCTCCTGGATCAGCTCCACTTCTTTTCAGAGCAGGATATTGGCAGTGATGTGTGGGAATCTAGTATTTCTGCAGTACTCTCGCAATTGGTTCCCATGAAAGAAGAGGATTTGGACAAGCTTTTTCAAACAACTGATACACTGCTTCTTTTTTTTTTTTTTTTTTTTTTTTGCCTGAGCAGAAAATTTATTTGGCCATTTCTACTCTTCTTTCCACCCTCCTCCTTCTTCTGCCCTGTCTCCCCTCCTCCCCACCACTTAAATAAATGTGATTTGAACTCAAAATACCATCATTTCTAGGAGATTATTTAGTATTTAATTTACCTCCTGCACATATGGTGGATGGTTCAGCTGCTAAAATTTCGATGCAGGACTTCTTCAAAATCTAGAAAGAGAGGAAATCAAAGAGTCAAAGCACAGCTTACTTTATTAGAAGCAGGGTTTTGCTTTGAGTTACCAAGACAGGAAGGTTCAAGGATCTTATGCTGTGGTGGGTGGATGGGTGGTAACATCTTTACTAATATTAGTAACATCAAACATTTAATGAGCCAACATTGTGCTACATGCCTCTGGGTGTCCCCATTAGAATTATTCATTCATTTGTTCTTTCAGCAGATACTTATTGAGTCTATGATATATTAGTCTTGGTTAGGGAGACATTTAACATCTGGTTAGGGAAATGGGAGTTACACTTGAAAATATAAATAATGATGGTTTGTCACTGTGGTAGTTGCCAGGGTGAAGGGGTAGATAGTAAATCTGCAGAGTTCACGGGGAAAATCATGGAGGCTGTTAAACTGGGACAGGCTTCATGAAAGCTGTGGGTGCTGAGGGTAGGACTCTGTCAAGTGGAGAGGAGTGAGTTAGGAGAAGGTTGGGATCCAGGCAAGGAATCGCACAAGCAAAGGCGAGAAGGTAGAAATACATAAACCTCTTTACCTGGAACACAAGGAACTTGAAAAGTAGAAATGAGAGTGATGATAGGTAAAGCTGAAGAGGTAGGATGGAAAATCGTTTCCAGATTACTCCGAGTTCCCCTTTTTATTAGAAAAGTCATGGAAAGATGTTTCAGGAGAGGATGTTGACCTGTTGTGCCTCACTCTTTGGACCCCGATAGTCTTATTTAAATGGAAATGGACTCTTTCTTCCAGAAGAGACTTGTAGGGTTGAGAAGAGAGTGTCAGGGAACCAATCCCATGACCGCACAGGGAATTAATCAAGGCTGCTTTGGGCCAAGCAGGATATCTGCCTGGTAGGATGTAAGCTTATCTCCACCATTTATGAATCCTGTGTCTTGCTGAATATTGATTCTCAAATTTCATCCAAGCATTTTAAACAAGTATAGGACACTGAGTTAATTTACCAAGCAAACGAAATCTCTTTATTTGGGCCTTAATTTGGAAATTGAGATGGTTCAGAGGGCTTTGAAAGAAATCATTTCTCTATTTATGAAAGGGGCATTTGTTGAAGGAATTAATAGTGAAATGATAACATTGAAAGTCTAGAAAAGAAAGCAAGCATCTTAGCATTGAGAAACACCCATTGATTTGCACTGATGTATTTATATATGCTTCTTTGTCCCATCTCAAGTGATACAGACAACACGAGATACAATCAAATGAAAGATACAATAAATTATAAAAGGAGAGGACATGGGTTAAAATAAGGAAAAATAAGGGGAAGACGAAGTAAGGAATGAGAATAGCGTAGAAAAAATATACTGGAAAGAGCTTATTTCCTTGCTAGGAGTGGCTCATGGATTTACTTCTAAACTTTCTAGTAGCAGATGAGAAGGTCAGGCAATATTTATGAGAATCTCAATTGGTGAAATAAAAACAAATCAGTTTCTCAGAAGAGATAATATTTACCCATTCCAGAGAGAAATCTGGGCGTCCTCATAGAGAAGCATTGTGAAAGGAAATGGAGAACATGCTTTAGAAAATATCTGATATACAGATGACAACACACTAAAATGCAGTCACTGAAACAGGCTCTCACAAACACATGTTTTGGGTAAATCTACAGACGCGAAACTCATAAGAAGCACTATTTCTTTTTTTGACAATTCTAAAGTTCAGGTTTCCAGCTAACTTTTCCTGACATCGCTTCCCATTCTTTGTACAATCTGAAGGCATCTTTGTACTTTGATTCCTCTATTTGTTTTTGGCTTTTACATGATTCCACAGTAGGGAGCAATTTGTTCCTATTTGTCAGTGCTTGCTTTATTTCTTTGGACTCTGGTTTACCATGCCACAACGCCAAACCTCAAACACTGGTATAGTCTCAGATCCTCGCTGGTGCGGGAGCCCTTTTCGACAGCAGGCACACACGCACCGAGCTCCCCAAGTCCATGCCCATCTTGGGTAGAGTGCGTGGTCCTCACACACCTGGCCCTAGGGAGCTGGTATCATCCCTGAGCTCCCGAGTTCCCTTCACTGTCATTCTGACTTGGGATCAGGGACTCCAAGGATCTATGCGGGACATCCATGTTTCCCTCCCTGCTGCTTCTCCACCTTCCACATTCCAATGGTTTATCCAGCTCTTTAGGTCTCTCATGTAGGTAACAATGTCCTAGGATAAGGGCTTGCCCTTATCATCTCCCACATGCCAGAATCCTGGTGTGCAGGGACTCATCTCCCACATGACGACTGTCCTACTTGAACTGCGAGGACTGTCCACGCCCTCTCCCGACCATGTCTGCTGCCCGAAGAGCCACCTCAGCCAGTGGCTGCCTTGACTGAGGGAGGTACCGCCCTTCCGCATGTCCTTAGGCACAGATCTCCAAACAGGACACATTGGGAGAAACAGAATTAACCCATATGGAAAAACTTAGTAAACAGTGGCATTAGAACAACACAAAGCTTTTTTTTTTTTTTTTTTTTTAATGTTTTAAATAAAATTCCTCAGGCATTTGGCATCTCTTAATAAATCATTTTATCATCCATAACTAAAGATTTCAAAATAATCCCAGAATTAAAATTGAGCTATTGGATCTCTCTTGTCCCCGTTCCCAAACTCCATCAAAACACGTAAATGAAGTTTTCGCCCATGTAAGTTCCTGACTTGTAACCAACAATTTTGAACCCACTTTTAATACTTAACCAGGGATTTGGTAAAGGAAACACCCGTGAATCTCGGGCCACAAAGACACACCAGCAGGTTTTGTCATAATAAACACACGCTGTATTATTCTCTTGGAGCGTCTGCAATTAGTTGATAAATCTAAGGAGTGTATGAAGGGCCAAAAAATGTCAGCCAAGTGCTGTGATTCAATCCAGTAAAAACACAGCTTTCCCAATCTTAACTTAAAACATCTGGAAGGGACGCGTTGCAGCCAGTAAAGCAAAATTTATCAGTGAGGGGGATGGGCAGGATCTGTCTGGGACTGCGTCTTCTATTTGAAATGTCTGGCTTTAAAAGGTAGGAAGTCATGATGGCAGAAGGTGGATCTGGGGGTTCCCTCGCTCCCTTGCAGCCAAGACTATAATCAGTGTGTCTGAGCCGCAGCAGACAACAGGTCGGCTTCGGTGTCTGAAGACTGGATGGGGGTTGGGGGCGAGGGAGGAGAGGGTCTGTCCCCAACCTGAGCAGGGGTAACCGTGGAAGAGGTGCAGGTACAGCATGGGGAAATTGCTTGAGGGAGCGGAACAGACTCACACAGGGCCAGGGTGATGGCAGAGGTGAGAGACGTTGGCTTCTGATGGAGACTGGGCGAAGACCACCACATGCCTCGAGTATAATCCAATGTGAGGAGGGGCTCTTGGCCCTGGTTCTGTACTTACTGACCTATGGTCCTTGACATATCTTTTAACTTTCCTGAATCCTAATTTTGGGGAGCAGTTTAATATACAGAATATAGCCTGGCATCTGGAATCAAATTGCTTGGGTCAACGCTCATGAACGGTGTGACCTTGGACAAGTTCAAACAACCTCTCGGAGTCTCTGTTTCCTCATTTATAAAAGTTGGATAAGAACAGTACCTACTGTAGAAGGTTGTTGACTTGGGAAGATTAAATGAGTTAATACTGGCAGAGACTGCAGCACAGTGCCCAGAACCTGGTAAGTTCTCAACTAATGTAACCATTATTCTTAAGAACTTGGGCTCAGGAAACAAGACAATATACATTTGGGCTCTGAATAGATTTATGTTCAAATCTAAGCCCTACCACTTCCTGGCCATGTGGACTTGGACAAGTATTCAAGCTCAGTTTCCTCTTCTGTAAAAGGGGTATAAGAAATACACTGACCTCACAGGGCTGTATGATGGTAAAATGAATGATCGATAATAAATGCAGAGACATTTAGCTTGTAAATCCATTTGGACTTAGGTGGTCAAATTCACATAGGACTGGAGAGTCGGGAAGGGAGTGACATCAAGGAAAACTGGCAGGGTTTTTGTCTCATAGACAGAACTACACAGATGTGATCAGTCAGTAGACAGTCATTTAACAACCCTTGGGCCACCAACCAACAAGTGCCCTTCATGAAAACAAGGCACCAAGAAATGTGCTCAGAACATTCTTAGCAGTAAAGCACTGAGGAGAATGCCTTGACATATATTCGGTTCCAGACAATGGTAGTGGATACTATGACTTGTGATAATACTGTTACAGCTATTTCTCTTGGCCAGAGAAAGTAGCTCATATATATTTCTATCCCATCACCCACCACTGGTTCTTGCTTAATTATATCTGCTGAAAAAAAAAACCAAAACCCAGAGGGAGGTTGATAATATTTTTCTGTCATCTTTTGGACAGATTTCAAAAAGAAGATAAATGGCAAAGCACATCTGAAATCCACGAAGAACTGTATCAATGCGATGTGTTGCTACTGGTATGGTTACGTTTGCTCATCTCATTAGATCATTGGGGGAGTAAGAGGAGAAGCAGATGTAAAAAAATCTTTGCCAAGTAATAAAAACCATTCAATAAATTTAAAGTGAAATTGATTATGGACCAGCCCAGGTTGCACATAAGAGTTTATTTTTTTGGATTCTGAAACTCTAGCATCCTTTTGCATAAAGTTCACAGTTTCTGCCAAGATTTCTCAAGAATCCTTAAATAATTGTACATACTCATAGAGAGTTATCAAGAACCTCTCCCTTACCATACACATCCCTGATTTTTTTCCCCTCTAATTGCTCTGCCTCCTTCCCCAATAAACAATTGGTTTTTATTTACTTGGCCATTTCCTGTTAAAAGATTTTTTTGTGTCTGTAAATAAAGACGAGTCTCTTTTATCCATTAATAGTATAGGGACCTTTTGCTTCCACTCATCTTTTGGAAAGTCTTTCAGAGCATGTTTCTTGGTGTTTTCATTGTTGTGAAGGGCACATTCTGGTTTTAAGATTTTTGGAGCTAGAAGTATGCTGGCCAAAAGTCAGTTAACTACCTCTTGCCTGGTTATGTTCTTTAAGACAAAAACTTGGCAGCCGTCCTTAATCTCACTGTCACCCTTCAAATCGAATATAGATTTTGCTGACTCATCTATGGCCTGGTGATTTTACCAATGAACTATTTCTTCATTCCTCTAGTGCCATCTTTCAGAGGACTTATCATGGTTGATAATTACACTTTTTTGTTATTGTTTGGTCATTATCTATCTTCATCCTTAGACTATGAAGTCTAGAGGCAAGGAATGAATTTGTTTTACCCAACACTACATATCCACAGTGCCTAACCTGGCACATAGTAGGCATTAAATCAATATTTATTGGATAAATAAACAAGTAATGAATGTTTTCTGCATGGCTTCATACACTGGCATTGCAGTGTATTAGGTTATGGCCTTCCTTTTCCTCTATACTACAATCTTAGGGTCTTTTGAATAACAAGGCCATATTCTGCATCTTGTAACACCCTTCTACACCCTCCTCTTCTTATTAAACATCACCGTCTTTGGGGGACTGCTTTCCCAGATGGCCTGTTTCAACACCTTTATTTTATTTTATTTTTTAACAGCTTACCTTTTTAAACAACAATGCTGTAGGTGTAGCATGTCCCTGTGTCTAAGTTCTGGACTGGCCTGCTTTGTAAAAGGCCTTGACCCCTTTACTTGGGAAGATGGAGAGATCTGGGCTTGGGGGATGGGACTCAGGCTCCCACAGAAGGCCACATACACTACTACAGCTGATAGAATGCACATTGGATAAGCCTGGGGATCACTGCTTTTATAAAATGCTTGCTAGCTTGGGACATACGACTATGTCATCCATGCCTTCAGGAGTGGTGATGTTGTCTCCAAGAATTTTGACTTTATTTGATTGCTAACAAAGTGTTTATTTGTATTTATTTATTTTAATTTATTTTTATTTTTATTTTATTTTATTATTATTTTTAAGAGCGTGAGATTGCAAGTGGCAGGGAGAGGGGTAAAGGGAGAGGATTAGAGAGAATTCCAAGCAGGCTCCACACCCAACATGGAGCCTGACCCGGGGCTTGATCTCTTGATCCTGAGATCATGATCTGAGCCAAAACCAAGAGTCGGCTGCCTAACCAACAGAGCCACCCAGACACCCCAGGTTTCTAACAAAGTATTTTTTTTTTTAAAAAGAGAGTCACCTTTCCTAACTAAATTCCATTCCACACTTTAAACCAATAGGCACAGCTATTGTTAACTATGGATATTATCCTAGATCCATGTCAGTTCCACTGAATCTGAATTTAAAATAAAAACCTACTATTATACTGTCATCTGTCCAGCATTCATGTATTTTTTTTTTTTAAGATTTTATTTATTTATCAGAGAGAGAGAGGGAGAGTGAGCGAGCACAGGCAGACAGAGAGGCAGGCAGAGGCAGAGGGAGAAGCAGGCTCCCTGCTGAGCAAAGAGCCCGATGTGGGACTTGATCCCAGGGCGCTGGGATCATGACCCGAGCCGAAGGCAGCTGCTTAACCCACTGAGCCACCCAGGCGTCCCATCATGTATGATTTTATGTATAATCATATATTATACCAAACGGATACTCTAAGATGCAAGAAACCGTTTAAGAGGTTTACTGAATTTCGGACAATAGAGTTTATCTCCCCAAATATGCAAATGTTTCTTTCTTTCTTTCTTTTTAGGTCGACCTCTTTTTTTTTTTTTTTTTTAAATGCAAATGTTTCTGTCTGGGGCGTGGATGGGGGAGGTGAGCCAGCTCACTTAAATAAACACAACTCTTCCCTCAGTCTGGTTCTCGCTCACTGAGTCTCCTGTGAAGGAGCGTAGGACAAACAAGGTCCTGAAACTGAGGAAATTCATTTTTTTTCCACTAAACCACTTTCCTCTCCTGTTTTCAGAAGGAAAGCTCAGATGGCCGTGAACTCCAAAACGTGGTTTATTTAGTAAGACGAGCATGTCGACCTCCAGATATTGGCGGAGTCAGCCGCCCTCCTTGAGAGCTGAACCCTGCAGCATTTCACTGGATTTAGTTCCAAATTCTGTTGTCGCTTTTCCAGTGGGTCTTAGGTAGGAGGAGGAGCCGAAGGAAGGAGTGGGGGTGACCTGCGGAGTAACCGCTTATGCCCCTTGGCGACCTTGGTCGCCTCGTGAAGCTATGGGGATTTTTATCACATCTGGACTCTTCAATAAGCCAAACAAAAATAATAGCTTAGTTGAAATGGCCCGAATGTCTGCAAAGTCGGAAGCTAATTAATAATCGCAGAGGCCAATGTTTTTTAAAAAGAGTTTCTAGCTCACTACAGAAATTACAGTTGATTCTATTTATATGTTGTAAGCAGCCTTGCTAAAGTGAATGGAGCCCCGAATGCCATCGTCTATAGATACAATCTTGGAAGAGAAGGTGGGGGAAGGACCGAGGGGATTCGACCAGAAACAGAGCCCAGAGCGCTGCCCACTTGTCATGTGGGTCACGAATGCTACGCAGGTCTCTGGGCGGCTTCGTCATGAGTGAGTGTGCAAAGCATAGCATGGGACACCACGAAGAACATAACACATGTGGCCGTCTCTCTGACGGCGCTGTTGAGCATCTGACCAGGAGGAACGGCAGAGAGGGTGGAAAAGACTCACGTGCCAAGCAAATGATGCCAACAGTTAGTGCCACTGGGGTTCAGGGCAGGGAGAGTTGGAGGTGGTGGGGAGAAGACCAGGGCAGACTCCAAGGAAAAGAGAGGACTCAGCAGGGGCTGGAGGTCCAGAGAGGCTTTGAGACAGGATTCCGATGGGCCAAGAAAGAGAAGTGGGTTTCTTCCAATTACAAACCAGCCTGACTGACGAGGAGAGCTGCTGCTGTTGAGTTGGGCCTCCTGCTCTGCTGGCTCTGGAAAGAGGGTTAGTTCAGTAAAGTCAGGGATTCCCGGACTGTGTGAACACGATGTGGCTTTTGATTGGAGGGTAGCCCTTCGCAGTTCCTGGAGGGGTCTTGGAAGAGTAGGTGGAAGGGGAGGCCTGGAAGATGGGCTTTGCCTTTTGTCACAGCTTTTTTAGGACCTGGGCCACACGGGGGGGTACAGGTCTTCCAGTTCCCATGAGGGAAAAGGAGCAATCAGCACAGAATTGGTTTTTCATAAAGAAAGCAATTTTATACACACCATGGAATGGATTTATCCTTCAGTTTCGCTGATCTTACAGCTTCCTCGATAACGAGGATGTTCATGCCCAAACTCATGAGAAATCCTTGCAAATATAGTGGTGTGCTTGATACTTGTTTATTGTTGATCAAACACACGGAATGCTGCTTTACCCTTGCTTAATAGGAAGCCCAATGCAGGCTGAACTATTTATTCCAGGGAATTACTCCTAGAGGGATGTGCATTGGTGCCAGCCACGGGCTCTCCTTCTCGGAGACCGTGTGCCTGCCTCCAGGTACCGCCCTCCACTGCACACAAAGTGGGGACCGCTGCGGGGAGGAGTTGGTTTCATGGTAACCAGGCCAAGTGTTGGGATTCAAAGTTGAAGACCGACGTCCGTGGTATCTGAATCCAGCCCTCATGCAGGTTCCCGTTTCACTGGCTGCAGCACTTTTGCAAAGGCAAACAAAGACCCAGGAGACTTGGGGGACCTTTGCTTCATATTTTTGCTTGAGGGCTGGCGCTACCCTTACCAGCTGTGGTCAGTGGAAATTCCCCGAAGAAGCCACAAGAAGGGAAGGCGAAGGGATAGTTTCTTCCTTTACAGTTTTACTGGCTTTAAGGGCTACAATCTTTCAACCACCCAAAGTCTGTCTTATAATTTCTCAACAGTATTCTGCAAAAGCAAGTAGAAATTCTGTCCTCAGAGGCAGAGTCCTTGAGCATGTGTGGAAGGAAAAGATGTTCTTTTCAGTCTGTGTGAGGCTGCCAGCTTCTCCTGGTGAGGGAACTTCATCTCCCGAACGGAAATCAGTATTTTCAGACCTGCTCCCCACCTAGTAGTAACAGGTAAAGAGCTCCTCCGCCTACCCACTGGGCACCCAGAGGGCAGACCACATGGGCTTTGGCTTTACCCCTGCTGTACCTACGTGATCAGCATCGAGCCACTTCACACTTTTGGTTCTAGGGTCTCCATCTCTGAAATGGAGCTGCTTCCTGGCCTCCCCACATCACTGAGTAGAGCACCATGGTCATTCCCATTGTGGGCATTAGCGACCCAGTGGAGTCTATTCCAAACCGCCGCTCCCTGCCATGTGGCCTTGGATAAGCTAATAGATCTCTGTCCTTAGGGTACCTATTTCTGTAGAAGGGATGACAATATCCACACTAAAGAGCGGTCGTGAGACGTTAATGAGACACCTACATAGAATGAGCCGCACAGTGCCCAGAACCTCAGGACTCAGGATATGGTAGCTTTTATTATTTTTACCTTCCTATGGAAATAGAGGTAGGAGAAAGCACAGGCCCAGGGTCACCCCTTATAGTCGTGTGCTCTCAGGAAGTTTCCATGAGGCTTAGTTTCTTCATCAGTAAAATAGGAATACTTTCTTCATTTTCTTCACAGGGTTGTTATGATGCTAAAATGGGATTATATTCATTGGGAGCAAAGAACAACATTTGGTCCCAAATACAGCTGTGATCTACAGTGGTTGAGTTCTTTCTTTCTTTCTTTTTGAGATTCTATTTATTTATTTATTGAGAGAGAGCAAGTGGGTGGGAGTTGGCAGGGTGGGGGGCGCAGAGGGAGATAGAGAATCTCAAGCAGAGTCTGCCCTGAGCGCAGAGCCCGATGCCCGGCTTGATCTCATGACCCTGAGATCAGGGCCTGAGCCAAAATCAAGAGTCAGGCACTTCACCGACTAAGCCACGCAGGTGTCCCACACAGGTGTTGATTTCTTTCTGCCTTTTCCCTATGTCCTGCTGCTGAGACCGAAATGGGAAACAATGAGAACACCATGAGAAATAATGCATTATACAAATGCAACATGTAAGTACTTCTCCCTTAGACTACGGAGGGCTGGGGAACAGTGTGAAAAGACCAAAACACAGGAACCAGTTTGTGGAAGCAGAGACTTCTGGGATTTGCTGAATCCAGGCCCTGGACAACCAGCCGAGATTTTCCATTTCCTCAGACATTCTCGGCCAAGTACTGTGGAAAGAGCAGGAACTCAGGAACCAAGTCTCAGTTCAAATTCCCCACTTGACCATTATGAGTAGGAAGATTAGGGCAGTCTCTCTGAGGGGCCTGCACCCCAGCTTCCTCACCTGGAACACTGGGATAAGACCTTCTGGAGACCGTGGTTGTGGCAGAGCCTAGCAGAAATGCTGGTAGATGGAAGATGGTCCACAAGTCAATGTGATTTTTCTTCTTTGGGCCAACATGATTATTGATACTGACGGTTTATGGATTCGTTATCTGGAGAAGAAACAGATCAAGTGCACAATTCTCCATTCCCTGAGAGCCTGAATTTCAAGCGTCCTTGTTCTAAGGCCAGACTTTGTATCTGGCTACAGGTTCCCACCATTCTTCGAGTAAAAGAGCCTTCCAGGCCAAGCCTTTGCTTGCCTCCTGATGTCATCTTCTGCCATTCCGCACTTTGGTGGCACTCTTCCTTCATTCTGCTATGCTCCGTCACAGGGCTGCTCACTGCCAAGAATGTTCTGTCCATGCTCTTCCAGTGGATGGCCTGATTTCCTTCTTCAGGTCATGTCTGCAAAGGGGCCTGAGCTCTGTGTCAATCTCTTTACTCTTAATCTTGGTAGTTGGTTGCCACTTTTGTACCATTTATCACAGTTTTATTTATTTATTTATTTACTCATTTTTATGTGTCCGTCCCACGAGACTATAACCTCCACCAGGCCAGGGTCTCCATCGCTTTACTTGTAGCTGAATGGCAAGGTTTGTATGTAAGGTTTCCAGTGAGCACTGGATAAAAGAGCAAATGTTCGCCCCCGCATCTTGATTTGGATTTAAACATAAGGTCACAATGAAAACCTTGACGAACCATCTGAGCTTGTTGAGAGCTGCTCTGTACTCCTATTTGGGATAATTAAGCCCAGTCCTGTTTTATTATGAGAAAATCACCAGCCACAAAACAACATCCGTGGGAACAAGCTGGAAAAGATGCTTCAGATGGCGGGCGAAAAAAACAAGAGCTTTCTTTTCAGGATCCAGAGGAGAAAGGAACCTACTTCTTAAAAATAGCCAACTTTAGGTCATAATTATTTCTGTCTGACTTGAGAAAGATGAACCCTGCTGTGCTTGTCCCTGCTTCTCTGTCCAAGCAAATGAATTCAACTGCCATAAACATGGGTTTCAAATGCTGGAAGGATGGCAACCACAAGCATAACTCTCAGATAAAAGCTCGTAAGACTGTTATCATTCAACTCAAGTTTGGAGATGGGACTCTCAAATTATTATTTTTTTCCCCAGTTTTTGGGAGACCATTTTGCTGAAATTCCTTAGACATCTTTGGAGTTAGTTCCACTTGCGGGTGGGAAGAGCTTTCTAACCATCTTGCGGGGGCTCACGTCGAGCTTGGGTGAGTTGCTAGGATAGAAATATTTAAGGACAACACCGGTTTCTGCAGATAAAATGATTCTGATTATGTGCATAGGAACTGCCTCTTGGATGATGTGGGCACCTGGCTCCTAAGGATCTTGGAACAGGTAAGAGTCATCCCTGTTCAGAATCTGCCATCGGAAGGCAAGACTGTGCACTCGTGCAGCAGTAGGCTCCTGCCTCTAGACCCCCACCATTTTTCTTCCTATGTACATGGACACCACCATCTGATTCTCTCCTTAAATATCACTTGTTAGATGTTCCAAATGTTTCAGTGATTACTAAACCCACGAAGTTGGAATCAAAACCCCTTCAAGGCCCTTATCAGTCTGGTTGTAAACAAATGTCTAGGCTTGTTTCTTATCACTCTTGAGCTTTCACCAAACTCTCCCCCCAGACAGACAGGCATTATTGCTGTTGTCCTCAGAGTCTGCTTTTCCCTGTTCCAGCTTTTGGGCTGGGGTCATGTCATCTCTTCCCTGATGCTACCCATCACTCCTCCCAGGTCTTTCATGGATTTCATGTCCCACTCTCTCATGAAGGCTCTTGCCCACAGAAATCTACCTCTGAGCTTCATGATCAGTCCTGAATCATGTTTTGCACCATTTGGGTATTGCTTTCTATGTTCCCTGCAGTTCTTGTTGCTTACGTTGTCAACTATGCCACACCAATCCCAGGAGTTATTTGGAACAAAGGTCCCTCACCTGGGGATCTAATATTGGGACTGATAATTCTCTCTCAATAATTTCCACTCTCTGGTGAAAGCAGTTTGAGTTGGTTTCTGTTCCTCGTAAATAAACACCTTTTGAGTCTGGACATATTTAAGGTAGGAGTTCCTAACCTGAGGTGAGATTATTTTTCACAACTCTAAAACTTAAGGTCACATATATCATATTCTGAAAGTGCGCCTGGGGCATTAAAAAACAAAACAAAACAAAACCAAAAACACAACAGATTTAAAAGACAGATTCCTGGGCACCATCTCATACTGTCTGTAATAGAATCGCTGGGGATAAGGCCTGGGAACTGGTATTTTAAGCAAGGTTCCCAGGTGATTTTTAAGTATATTCAAGAAAATCTAGAGGATTGGGGGAAACTGATGCTAATGTCCATTATATGATGGGAAAGGAAAGCGCAAGAGGAGGTAATTCCTATGTCTTGAGTACCTATTACATACCTGGAAAAAAATTCAGTAATTTCACCAGTGTTATCTCCTGTAATCCTCAAACAGGCTGGTAATATAAATCTTACTATCAATTCCTTCTTACAGATAAGGAAACAAGTGAGATAACTCATCCAAGGATCTATATATGGTAAGTCATCGGGCCAGCATTTAAATTCTGGGATGACCAGCCCCAAAGTTCTTCTCACCCTGCAGCAGAGCTTAGAGGGAGTGAGAGGGGGCATGAAAGTACAGCCACACTGGAGGTTTCAAACCTGGGTAAGACTGGGAGAGCTGGGCAGATCCTAGGTCTGGCTGGAAACCCCTGGATTAGGACCCCTCTGAGCTCTGACCTCGCATCCTAGACCCTGAGTCAGGGCCCTGGTGAGCTTCTAATGGAGAAACTGTTGACCATCTGTCTAATCACAAAATCTAAATGTAGAGGAGACAGTGCTTCTGGATTTCATCACCGGTGTAGCACACATACTGGCCTTCTGGCTGGGGCTTTAAAGACCAACACCAAAAAAAAAATAAAATAAAATAAAGACCAGCGTCATTCAATATGCTGGCTGGACCAAGGGTCTGGCCTACGTATGGAGGTGGAGAAGAGAGGCTGATCCTGTTCACTTACAGGAAAGGGGGGGGACTAAAAAAACCATTTGTGTGTGAGGGATTGTTTCATCCAACCCAGGCTGGGTGGAAAGAAGAAATGGCTGACCGCAAACCCTGAAAAACAGTGACTATTTGGGGACTATAGGTCTAAAGTTGTGGTTCCAGGAAAGTTCCCTGGGAAGGTCTTAAAAATTCTGCTCCAGATGACCTCAGTAGGCAGCCTCGGTAAAGAACCACTGGTCAAAAGCACCTCTGATGGTCAAGAGATAAAGTTAGAGCCTGCCAGTGTTTGAGAAGGAAGCTTGCATTCAGTCATGGTTGGAAAAGCTGAGGTCAGGTACACACCATCCGCCGGTGTTGCCAGTATGAGAGCTGGAACCATCTGGATTTTGGCTTGCTGCCACAGCTAGGTCCCTTCCATTTTAAATTTACCTTGTGGGGCAAAACTGGCCCAGGAGAGCAAAGAAAGAAACATGCGTGGAAGGCAAGGAGGGAAAAGTAGGACATGACAGATAACAAAGAGAGACAAAGGAATGCTGTCGCAAGCAGAGAACACCAGCCTCAGAGGGAGGGGACTAGAGAGTTTTTAGTGGATTGGTGGGGGGCAGAGAGTCCCCAGTGTCCAGTTTTAGAGGAAGTGCTCTACTCACTGAGTGGATGATGCCTTGCAGAGCCTGAAAACCGTCATTCACAGGAAACACGTGGTCCTTGCTGTCCGCGATCCGGGCCAACTGAGAACACAGCAAACACACAAACACACATGGAGATGGGTCAGGCTTGGCTGCAGAGAATGGAGGAGTCCAGGGGACTCCATGGACCTTTAGAGCACAGAGGAACCAGAGGGCTTGGGCTTCACTGAAAAGCCCTCAGTAATAATGAGCTTACCAGCGACCTCTCTGGAGCAGGCCTAGAGGGTGGGTCCAGCTTTTACATTTGTTTTAATACTTTTCTCCTTGGAGCAGAGGTAAGGTTGCTCTGCGAGATGAACATTCGGCCTGGGTTGATGTATTTATGGATTTGGGGGCAGGCCATTGGCTCATTTTTCTCCCATTCAAATTTCTGTTGGCAACTGTATTTGAATCGAACAGACTCAAGTTTCCTTTCAGAGTCATTTTAAAAATAAATATAAGTTTTGGTACTGGGCGAGGCCAATGAATGGAGCCCCTTAACTTTCGCCCAAATTGCTCCCTGAGGAGAGCAATTAGTTTTGCTCTCTTGCTTTATGAAGGAGAGGACAGGAGAAAGAAGAGTCTGACCTGTGGACTTTTCTGGCCCGAATCCATAGTTCTGGGACTGTCACAGTCATGGTCAGTGCCACGACCTACCCTGCTTGCAAAAGTAACACATAACCAATGGGAAGTTTCAGAACACCCAGGAGGGTTATAAAGAGAAAAAGTTACTCATCTATCTGTCTGTCTGTCTATCTATCTATCTATCTATCTGTCATCTATCCATCCATCACCCAGCTGCCATTTTTCTCTTATTAATCTGATATACTACGTAGTCTTTCATACTTTCCCTATTCAAATACACACATTTATTTGAAAAGTGGACTCAGACTATTGCCACATTTTTGTAACTCAATTTTATTCACCTAATAAGGTATCATAAGCATTGTCCCATGTCATTAAAACAAAAAGAAATGATGACCTACATTGAGGAACATTTATATAGGTTGTTAGAAAATTTCACAATTTGCATATCTATACTTATACGTACTTTTTGCCCACTTGCCAAGTATGCTCGACCCTTGAACAACCCTACATCCACCTACATGTGGATTTTTTTCAATAAATACAGTAAAATACTGTAAATGTATTTTCTCTTCCTTATGGTTTTCTTAGTAACATTTTCTTTTGTCTGGATTAGTTTGTTATAAGAATACAGTATAGAAGGCATATAACATACAAAATACATGTTAATCAACTGTTTATGTTATTTCCAGTCAACAGTAGGCTGTTAGTAGTTCAGTTTTTTGGGAGTGAAAAGCTGACAATGGGTTTTTGACTGTGTAGGAGGGCTAATATTCCTATCCCTGGCACCAAGGGCCAACTATATTTATTTTTTGTATTGAAAATGCACTGAGGGGCACCTGGGTGGCTCAGTGGGTTAAGCCTCTGCCTTCGGCTCAGGTCATGATCCCAGGGTCCTGGGATCAAGCCCCACATCGGGCTCTCTGCGCTGCAGGGAGCCTGCTTCCTCCTCTCTCTCTGCCTGCCTCTCTGCCTACTTGTGATCTCTGTCAGATAAATAAAGAAAAAATCCTTTAAAAAAAAAAAAAGAAAATGCACTGAATTTCTAATAGGAGAAGAGGGATATTTGAGATTGAAGCAAAACTAGATTCATTAAATTAAGAAGAAAACAACCAACAAGTTTCTTAATTTTATTCAGATCTCTTTTGATGCCTTGGCAATTTAAACATCTACCAAGAAAGTTAACCAAGGAAGATACTGCCTGGATAGTCTGCATTCCGCACCCCCAAGTGCATGGGCTTGGCTTCTTGTCCCTTACCCGACTAATAATTCTTGCTTGCTTAACATTTATGGAAAAATAACCTAGTTAAGGGATGTTTGTGCTGCTGCACCGAATACATGTGTTCTCTCCCATTCACAAGCTCCCAAACCCGAGGAAATCCATACCTGTGTTTCATTGAAATCCTTCACACCGACACAGTAAACAATGGCACCAAGGTCTCGAGATCTGTTAGCCTGGGTCAATGGAGAACAGCCGTTAGACAGAGAAGTGGCAAATATACTCCTTTTGGAGGAACCAGACTAACTTCCACAATCGGGTATTTACTGAGCACCTACTATGCACCACGTACCACAATGGAGAGGGCAATCCCTGTTCCCGAGGAGCTCACCCTCCAGTAAACAGTACCTTCTACTGTGATGCATGAGGGACATGAGGGGAGTGAGTAGCCTAACAGGATGGGTTGAGAA
Organism: Mustela lutreola; assembly: GCF_030435805.1. Taxonomy (NCBI): domain Eukaryota; kingdom Metazoa; phylum Chordata; class Mammalia; order Carnivora; family Mustelidae; genus Mustela; species Mustela lutreola. The sequence goes on along the minus strand of NC_081298.1, from coordinate 91,709,904 downwards.
AGAGTGTTAGAAGTAGAGTCTTGAAAGATGAGGGGAGGAAAAGGGAACAGCAGGCTAGGCTAACTCTATTAAATAATCTTGGTGGTGGTGCTCCTGGGTGGCTCAGCCCGGTTCAGCACCTAGCTCTTGATTTCGGCTCAGGTCATGATCTCAGGGTGCAAATATCAAGCCCTGCATTGGGCTCCATGATCAGCGCAGAGTCTGCTCAGGATGCTTTCCCCTCCCTCTCTCTCCCCAGCTCATCTCCTGCTTGCTCTCTCTCTAAAATAAAAATAAATAAAATCTCAAAAATATATTCTGGGGAAATGATTATTCCATTCCTCTGAAGAATTTATTTTTTTAAAGATTTTATTTATTTATTTATTTGACAGACAGAGATCACAAGTAGGCAGAGAGGCAGGAAGAGAGAGAGAGAGGAGGAAGCAGGCTCTCCGCTGAGCAGAGAGCCTGATGTGGGGCTCGATCCCAGGATCCTAGGATCATGACCTGAGCTGAAGGCAGAGGCTTTAACCCACTGAGCCACCCAGGCACCCCAATTCCTCTGAAGAATTTTTATTGGCATACTTTTCTTTCTTTGTAATAGCAGCATGGTATAATAGAAAGGATGTGGCCTTTGGAACTCAATATACCTAGGTTTGGCTTTGCTTTGTAAAGTGTTTGGGAATCCAATGAGATAACATACTCAGAGCTCCTCATACAAGGCCTGGAACAACATGATGCTTATAAATGTCAGCACCCTTTGTGAATAAGGTCTTTTTCATTCCCATAGAGTATACCTGTTTAATGGTCTGAGAATTACAGTCTATATTTGAGTAAGTGAACCCATGACCATCTCTACAATTAAGTATCGAGAGGGCAACATAATGAATAATACCCATGTTTTGGCTTGATCTTAATATTTGATTTATTAAAGGCTCTGATGTCTTATTTCCAGGTTCTTCTGTGCTTCAGAATAGAAAATAAAAGTTGGAAATCATTGGAATATACAGTAGGTGCTTAATAAATAATTGATAGTAGACACATAGTAGGTGCTCAGTGTATGCATATTGTTCTGAATTGTGTTCCTCCTCCACCCCTGGCTTTAGTATTCAAATCCATGTGTGACTGAAACATTCTTGAAACACTGAATTTTAGAAGAAACAGAAACATATATCTTTTTTCCTTTCATTTAAAAAATATCCCTTGCTGCTTTAAGAATAAAACAAAATTTTGACACAGTCTATCTCTAGCCTTATCTGTAATAACTTAACTGAATCTTTCCCTCTATTTGGGCTTTATATAGGATAAAAATGGAAAGATTAATTTCTTTATGTATCTTGAGCTTTATCTTTCTTTTTCAGAAAGCCTCCTTCTCTTGGCCCTGGCACTCCAAATATTTTTCCAAGTTTGTACATGCCATACCTAAAATTCTTTTCTACTAACCCATATTTTAAGCCTCTGACATCCATCATTTATTTCACATTCAATTATTTCCTTATTAGGGTTTTTATTTTATTTGACTGTTGTTTAGGACCTAAAATAAGCCATTCTGTGTTCCCACTGTATTGTTAGTTTCAACTTTAGAATATGAGAATATATTATTTTCCAAATGCTCAGGCAGGGTCTGTCACATTTACTTGTGTGTTTCTGTTGCAAATGGTGTTTTGTACTAATTACGGGTAGGGGAGAAGTAGTGTGTTTATCTACATCATTTCCTCATGCCCTTTGCCAGCAGAGTTTTCAAAAAGCATCACTACATCCTCACATGGTAAGCACCATGAGGCAGTAGACGTATCTTCTCCACTTGTTTCCCTAGTATTAGGCAAAGTGTCCAGCATGTGCGGAGCTCTCAGTTACCACCGAATGAATGAATGAATGAATGAATGCAAGGGACCTGGATTTAAATCAAATAATAGTCAAGAGCTTGAGATAAGGGTTGTGCTCTTATTAACTCCTCCCCCAGAGGCCAGAATCTCCTTCCTCATTGTCTATCTTTTTCCTTATTGTGTTTCTCTCTAACTTGGCTCGAAGGAGCCTTTGTCACTTTGTCAGTAATGGTGAACTGGTTTTTTGGGCCAGTTATACATGTGGCTCAAATCTCAGACTAGAAAAGAAAGGGTTTCCTAAATATAAACATTAATTCTCAATTCCTGAATAAACTTCTTTTTCTGAAACTCTTTATACAAACTGGAAGCTTCATTTAGAGAGAATTCTGTCACTTGCTCTAAGGAGGACTTTTTGAGAACATAAAAGAAAAGGAAGGAGAAATACAGTAGGAGTGATTACACTTTACTTTGCTACCAATTAATATTCAACTTTGATTCTCAGAGTGCGAATCTCAATGATTAATATGTTCTGACAAGACTGGCTCTTGCATATTTCAAGTAACTCTTTCCCCTCCTGTTTTTAGCAGAAACGGAGGAAAAACGGCATCAACATTTTTGTTTAAACATGATATACAGTATTTCAAAACTGCTAGGTAAATCAAGTCACGGTGAGCGACTTTTAACCCTTAAAACACAGAGTAACAGGCAAATATTTTGAAAGGGGAAAAACATCGACCATGTGTAAGATATGAGAGTTCACTTAAAAAAATTATTATTATTTTTTACATATGAGATACTATTTTACACAGAGGTTTTACGAAGAACACCTATCATGTTGCCTGAAAGAGTGCAGCCCATTTCAGGAGGAAGGAGCCCTATTACCATGTCTGTGTTAGACACAGGCCAGGCCATCGCTTACCTCCCTCTCTGAATAGAAAAAGAGATCTTCATGGAGTTCCCCATCGGTCAAAGCAATGATGACGCTGGCCGTCCTGTATCCTGCTCAACACAACACAGACCCACTCAATCCATCTTGCCGCACTCAGGGAAACCCCCTCTCAGTCCTGGGGGTTGATGTCTCCTAAGCTCAACCACCCGAGGTCAATATTATGAGAACCAACAAATTTTTGTTTGGGACTAGAAGCACCTCCAGCACAAAGAAGAAGGCATCTGTGGGGACAGACTCTAGAGGGGAGTAGGATTTGTCTGTGAGTTTCTCAGTCTTCTCTCAAAAAAAGGACCAAGGCTGCTGCAATGGCCACTGGACTGATAGCCGGGAGTAGCTCCAGTGAATCAAACTTCTAGGATTTTCTATTAACAGTCCGTGGGACTGAGTTGAAGGCCTGGGGGGAAACTCTACCACATGCATTGTTCGGGAGTCCTTCCCACAGGCCACAGCTGACCATACCCATCACCCCTTGAAGAACTGGACAAGGAGAAACGGTCATCATGATATTAGACCAGCTGGAAAAGTCCACTAGAATTCTTCAGTGATTTTTAGACTTGTCGTAACATGGCTGATGGTTGGGTTATATGAATGAGTCTTAGTGTCAATATTGGATCTGTTCTGTTTATCACAGTTGAGAGGGAAATAGGAAGCAGACACTTCTACAGGCCTGAGAGAAAAATCCCCACTGTAATACTGAATCTCTTTCAAAAGATTTGCCTCAGATAAAGAAAGGCGATCCATGAAAGACACTGTAGTAATAGTAATAACAGCTAAAATTAAAATAAAAATTATATTTTCTATACATTAAGTATATTGTGTGTATTCTTTTTTTCATTTAAATCAAGCCAACTTTAAACCACACTGGTATCTTAATCTTAATAATTGTATCCAATTACAGAAAGGAAGAGGACTGGAGCTTGAAGAAGGACAAAAAAAATTAAATTTGACAAGAATATCCAAGACTATTAACCTACCCAAGTACTTATTAATTTAATGAATTCAAAATGCAAAGCTGTTCACGGACATTACAGACTGTGGCCCATAACAGGCTCCTCATTATTTCTATGTAATCCTTTCTGGGCATCAACAGGACAGTAGAATTTGGCCAGGTGCGTGTTGTCTTGCTATCCATTTCTTCCCTGTGATGAGGTGTGGAGGATTATGGGCAACGTCGCATTTATCTTTTGTCATGTGAAATCACTGAGGCACTTTTTTAGGAGCCAACACAGAAAAAAAAAAAAGTTTGATAATTCGTATTATGGTCTTACCTTGACTGTTTTCATAATAAATCTGCTCGCTGGCCTGAAAAACACAAGGAAGCGACATCAGACCTAGAGCCACCGTGTGCTGCTCCAAATACCATAGGGGGCTGTGGGCTCTGGGGCTGCCTACGAAGGCCGGCTCAGACTTGAGTCTTTACGTAAGCCACCTATGCTTTGCTCAGGTATCAATGCATGGCCTTCATCTAAAGTTACCTTGACATTTACCTAACGTACTTGTGAACATGGATCCTTGCTTTACTTCTCACAGACTGGGGTCTGTTTTCCTTATCACTGAAGTCACTGACGTTCCGTCTCGACACTCACGCACCCTGTAGAAAAGTTTACCTTGGAAAGGCTGGGGGTGGGGGCTTGCGTGAGTCACGATTCAGGAGCGTCAGCCAAGCATTAGCTAAAAAGCTCTTTATCGGCATCAGGGAAGGAGCGAGGAGATTCTTTCTCTGGGATAGAGTTATCAGTGCCCAAGCTTGTGGGAAAATTGTTTTCACTTTTTTGCTTTCGGGGGTTGTTCAGTTCCATGTGTCTTATCTCATCGGCCATCCTTAAGTTGATGTTTCCCTATCACACTTTGGGGTTGAAAACAATTTTAAAATTACCCTTTCAAATCCTTCATGCATGTAAGTGTCTCCTCCTGGCAGGACCTTCTGGAGTTCTTCTAGGCCCTGACGGATCTGCTCTCTGAAATCCAAAGACACGGTGTTAGTCCTATTAGAGCATTTCACACGTTGCTGTGGAGAGACGTATACATTAAACTTTTTTTGTGTGTGTGGATCCTGCCATAGTCCCCCCACGGTCCCCCAAAAGCCTATTAGAGGGAAAGTCTTTATAGTACATTATCCGTTCAGGGTCAGTCATAGGGGAGGATGAATGAAATCTCAGGTGAAGGGACCCTTTTGCAGGAATATCCACCACTCACAAGAGCTTCCCACCCCTCAACAAGACAAAGTTTTCATTCTACATTGGAAATGAGTCCTAAAAGGCTACCGCTCCAGAGGGGAAGACATGACAACTCAGGCAACTTTATATCAAGACGCAAACAGCTCACGTGAGCCAGAAAGAGAAGAGCACCAAGAGCCCGAGGCCACGCAGGGACTGAAGGTGGGAAGGGCAGGAGTTGGGAGCAAACTGCGCCACCCACAAGGATGGGTCGAAGGAAACCCTGTAGTCAGCTTTGAAAATAAAAGCTCAGGCAATCAACGCTTTCCAGGACAACCGGGAGTGTTTCCTATGGGCTGGTGTCCATGTTTTCTCACTCTGGTTGCTCAAAGTGGTAGGGGAGGGGCAGGAAGAGGAAGTGGGTTATGGGACCGGGAAAGGGTCCAACTGCTGATGGGAAATGTGGATGGTCTGGGGACCTAAAACAACCTTTGGAGGACATTTTCTCTGGGATGTAAGATGCCCACATCCATATTTTGTCTTTTAAGTAGCACCATACCATGCCCAAAGGGCAAAAAAAAAAAAAGAGCTATTTTCTAAAGAAACATTAACTGTATTCAAAATCTGTAAGCCTATGAAAGGGTGTGTCATTACCTTTCTCTCACTAGGGTCTCTTTAGTGACAGAGGTGGAGATGCACTATTTAAATTAGGAAGGGAAGCTTTTTTTGAGTAAGGAAAGGACGTCCCATTTAGTGAGCTTCCACTATGTACAAGGCCCTGCTCAAGGATTTCTGATTTTTATTCCAAGTAACTGCTCAAGGTGAGCTTTATTGCTCTCATGCCTCAAGTGAGAAAATGTGGTTCAAAGGCGTTACGTAGGAGAGCAGAGACTTGAAATCAAATCGGTCTGACTAAAAAGTGCCTCTCTACCCTGCCCAGGATTCTCCTTACATAGATCAGTGCTGGAGAAGTGGGAGGTTTCAGTAACACTTGCTTAATGAGGAATGACGGTAATAATTTCTAACAGTCAGAGTATTCACTATGTACCAAGCCCTGTTAGAAATACACCACTGATAATTAAGTCACTTATATCTTATGAAAGGTCTTTGAGGTAGATATACAGTTAGGTCCATTTCCCAGATAAGGAAACTGAGTCACAGGGTGGTTAAGGAACTTGCCCAATGTCTCTCAACTTACTAAGTGGCAGAGGGTGAATTGAACCCCAGAGGCCCTGTTCTCCATCACTATGATGAACTGTTTCTCTTTGAACGAATGAAGAAAATTAATTACTGTCTTATCCTGGCAATTACTTGGGGAGGAAACCTAGTGCAAAATTAACTTTCTGCTAAAACTGATACGATGTCGTGGCCATGGGTGAGGCTGGATTGCCAAGTTGTTGTAAGTTTTTTTTTTTTTTTTTAATTTTTGAAAGATGTTATTTATTTATTTGACAGAGAGAGACACAGTGAGAGAGGGAACACAAGTAGGGGGAGTGGGAGCGGGAGAAATAGGCTTCCCACTGAGCAGGGAGCCCGATATGGAGCTTGATCCCAGGATCCTGGGAACATGACCTGAGCCAAAGGCAGACACTTAATGACTGAGCCACCCAAGTGCCTTATAAGTTATTATTTTTTTTAAGATTTTATTTATTTATTTGACAGAGCGAGAAATCAGAAGTAGGCAGAGCAGCAAGCAGGGAAAGGGGGGAAGCAGGCTCCCTGCTGAGGAGAGAGCCCGATGCGGGGCTCCATCCCAGGACCCTGAGATCACGACCCGAGCTGAAGGCAGAGGTTTAAACCACTGAGCCACCCAGGTGCCCCTACAAGTTTTTTTTTTTAAAGACAAACAGAACGGGTTTGCCGAGTCTTTCCCTGGCCTGGGCTGCTGATGCTTCTCTCGTGGAATATTTAAGACCAAGTAACTCAGACTTTGGGAAACGTTCTATGGTCTGCTTTTGTATTGGTGCCCACATATCAGACCGTGTGCCCAGCTGCCCAAGCCAGAAACAGGAATCCTTCTTGGCTCCTCCACTTTCACTCTCCTCTCCCCTCCTGCTCCCCCTACCTAATCTGTCATCGAGTCTATCAGTTCTTCTCTAGACATCCGTGAAACTGACTACTTCTCTCTCTTCTGCCAATGCCACGGTCTGAGCCATCATTGTCTCCTGCTTAGACCACTAAGACAGTCACTCCTATCTTAAGACTGTCCTCTTTCCCTTCTTCCATTCATTCTCCACATGGCCGTTACAATGTTCTTAAAATACAGGATAAAACATGCCACTCACACCGCTGCTCCAAACCCTTCAATAGCAGTTAATTACACTTGGTGTAAATCTGAAACCCTTGCCAAGCCTTCCAGTGCCTACACGGTATGGTTCCTCTGCCTACCTGTCCAGCCTCATCTGTACCACTCTGCCCCCACTCTCCTCGCTTGAGCCCCCCTGGTCTTCCCAAGCAACTTTGTCCAAGAGGCCCCTCACACCTGCAATCATTGTTGTCTGTGGACTGGGGAAACCATCACCCAGCTCCTCACTGGGCTAATTCTTACCCAGCTTTCAGTCCCAACCTTAAACGTCAATTGCTCAAAGTAGCCTTACTTGACTTCCCCTCTTGAGACTAACTCCCTCAATTAGACTTTCTCATGGCACCCAAGAACTCTGAACTCATAACATTTGATTATGTAATGATTTGCTTAGCTACCCCCCTCACGAGTTTGAGACTCTAAACTCCATGAGGGCTGGGCCTTGTCTGTTTCTGTCCCCACTATATCCTCTGTCCCTACTATAGTGCATGGGACAGAAAAAAACATTCAATGACTATTTACTGAAGAACTTAATCATCCTAGGGAGAAGTCAGTCTTGGGGGCAGGGATGAGCTTTACTTGGCCATGTGGAGGGAGGCCAGGCAGAAGCTGACTTGATAACTGATCCTAGATCTGTCCCCATGTGGTGGTTAGAAGCCATTCTCTGTATTGTACCTCTTTCTATTACCCTGGCTATTTCAATAAATCCTAACAAAAGGCATAGTTTAATTTTAACTCTGTCATTTGGTGATAAGAAACGGTATATATCTGTGCATTGGAAGGAGGGATAAAGATGGAAGCCATGTTCCTCACCACTGCCACCACTGGGAAGGGAGAAGGTGGCATTATTAGTCCTCTGCCAGAGGGCAGCGTTGCCCTGCCGGTCAGCAGTTTCAAGAGGGTAAGGACAGTGACAAGGTGGCAAAAAGGTGACGCTGGGATATGGGACTGAGGTTGGGAAAGGAACATGGGGGTTTGTTCCTGAGTACACAGAGGTGCCATATGGAACACTTCAGAATAGCTGGGGGGCACTGAACAGATGGGGACTAACTTCTGACAATTAGGTGAGAAGTGATTGGACATTACAAGTAAAGGTGAAAAAGAAAAGCAAATGCGGCGTTATCTTTGCAAACTTTGGGACACTTGGGCAACACTAAAATTGGAATCTTGTGTTAAGACTGAAGCTTTTGCGGCGTTATCTTTGCAAACTTTGGGACACTTGGGCAACACTAAAATTGGAATCTTGTGTTAAGACTGAAGCTTAAAAAAAGAGGGTTAAAAAAGGCATGTTGGGGGTGTGGAAAAGGTTCCTTGGCTTCACTGTATTTTTTCTCTGCCAAGTAAAGTCTGGGAACTAGGGTGTTTTTGCTAAGCCTATTTCCTTTTCTTTATAAGTATTTTCTTGGGCTTTCTATTTTTTTGGTACCAGAACAAGCAAAGGCTATTTTGGAAAATGTCTTTCTCCCTGATACTTTGTCTGGCAAGATAAGAACTCACCAGTCCCAAGCAGTGATCACGACCTCCCCACATACCACCCTTCTTGGTGGAAAGATCAAATGACTTCTGGCCCCACCTCCCAACTCCCTGCTCCTTCTTTAAGTACCCACAGCATCTAAGCCAATAGAACAGATGGTTTCATGGGAATGGTGGGTCTCTTTTAATTCTGGGACAATAGAACTATTAATACGGGCCTCCCCCCCCAATGCTCTTTTAGGAATGGAAGAAAACTGGGAGAAAGATCTTTTAAAGGGGTTGATAAGGACCTCTCCGAGGACTTGGTTATTACCAAATGAAATGTTATCTTCCTGGGAAATGAGAGAGGCAGGGAATCCTACGGAGTGGCTCCTATTAAGGAGTCTCCTGTTTTCCTTGGTGGTTTCACATGTCTGCCAGTGTTCCTACATAGAAGTAAAGGGTCTCCAGGTCACATGTCCTGTGTTTCTTGTACAATCCCTGCAAGACTTAACGATGGACACAGAGTAAGATAATTTGCTGTTGAATAAATGATCACAGCATGGATGCATGCGTGCATCCATCCATTCATTTCTGCAATGATTTAATGAGCGTGCACCATGCCCCCAGCCCTGCACTGGTTTGTAGGGTGGGTGGGGGGGGGAGAATTAGTCACAATGTCTGCTGGACTTTCTGTGGCCCTGGGAATTTCCCCATACTTCATGAAGATTACTTTCTGGGATTCTGGTTGTGATGTGACATTTTGATAGTATTTGCTCATGGAAACATTAAAAGATGGACACACATAAGCATGTCAAGAAGCACTTCATTCAATAGGCTTTTTCTCCTAAGCACCCTCGTGATGTTTCCACTGCAAAATCCTCCTTGGGGTTATGCAGTGTCTACCACATTTTCAGTCTATAAAACAATCTCCACCACCAGCCCAGAACATCAACATCAGCTGTACATTGTTGACTTCATGTTGCTTAGTAAAAGTCCACAATTCTGTTGACTTGGACTTTTCTCAAATGTCCAGCAGTTGTTGGCTTTAGAGTCTCAACTTATATTGTAAACACACATCACATCTTACTACCGCTAATGCTGCATTTACAACATTTCCAGATGGCCTTACAGCTCCAGATGCTGGCTACCAAAAACATGGAGTGAAAAGAACAAAAGATCATAGACTAATTAAAGACCTTTTGTGGTTACTTTTGGAGTCTTGATGTTTCACAGCCAATTCTAATCATTTGTTGATAATGTATATAAATCATAGCCTCTCTGGGACTTTTACTTAAGGATAGGCCAACATGATTAACGATATTGAGATGCAAGCTGAACCAAAGATCCTTTTTTATATATAAATTTTTTTAGTGAGCTATAATTCATATATGGTAATATGTACAGATATTTATTCATTTCTTATGTATTGCTGAATTTCTTTCCAGATGTTGTTTATAATATTTCTTCATTATCTTTTAACATCTGTAGAATCTGTAGTAGCATCCTCTCTCTTCCAGTTGCTCTATGGATTATAGAATTCATCTTTAACACAGGCTTCTGTTAATACTGTGCCACTTCTCATATAATGAAAGAATGCTTTAATAGTCTGCTTCCATATATCCCCTCATCCTTTATGCTATTGTCAGATATTCTTTTATATATGTAACAAACTCCAAAATGCAGTTATTATATGTCTTAAGCAATCATCTTTTTGCAAAATTAAAAAAAAATTATCATTTCTGTTATTCCTCCTTTTTTTTTTTAAGATCTGGTTTACATCTGGTTATCATTTTTCTTTAGCCTGAAGAATTCCTTTAGCAGTTGTTTATTTATTTATTTATTTTGTATTGTAGGTTTGCAGGGGATGACTTCCTCAATCTCCCCCCCACCCCCACCAAAATGTCTTAATTTTTGCCTGCAATTTTAAGGGTATTTTCACTGGATATAGAATTCTAAGTTGTCTTTATTTCCTTACATCTTATAAAGAAATCACTCTGTTGTCTTCTGGGTTGCATGTCTTTTTATTCTGATGAAAAGTAAGTGATTTCTATTGTCGTTTCTCTGTTTGTAATATGGCTTTTCCCTTCTCCCTATGTTTTAAGGAGAATTGAATTGAATTTCTGGTTTTCAGAAATTCAACTACTTTGCACTTAGATGATGTTTTTCTTTGTATTCCTCCTGTTTGGAGTTCTTTGAGGGTTTTGGATCTGTCTGCAGAATGCCATGTTCAGTATTCCAATTATACATATACTAGACCATTTGCTATTATCCCACAAATCATAAGGGCTGATTTTGTTCCCTCCTCTGCCCCCTGGTCACTTTTCTGTCTCTGTCAGTTTGGACAATTTCTATTAACTTGTTTTTAAGTTCATCAATCCCTTTTCTATAGATACTGTATTTCAGTTCCATAGTTTTCACTTGGTTCTTTAGAGTTGTCTTTGTTGTTGTTCTTTCTGATATCCTATGTCTCCAATGTACTACCTTTTCCTATAAATTCTTTAACATATTTATAATTGTTGCTTTAAATCCCTGTCTGGTAATTCCAACCATCAAATGATGTGTGATTTGCTTCCATTACTGTGTTTTTTTCTTGATTATGGGTCACATTTTCCTGCTTTTTTCCCAAGCCTCATTTTCTTTTCATTTGTGTTTCAGACATTTCAGACATTGTTTAAAAAAAAAAAAAAGGCAGCGGAAACTTGGGTACAATGTTGACTTATTTTGTTCATAAGCCTTTTATCTTTGGGAGCTGAGAGTGGGGTGGGGGCTGCTTACTTAGATTCCTCCTTGAGTTAGGTTGAGTTTGGGCTGGGTTACAGCTTTAATTAGACTCTGTTCCCTGTAATTAGCCTAATTCTCAGACTTCTGCCCTGCCCTGCCTTTGTGATCTTTTCGGTCTTTGAGTTGGGAGGGAAGTGGGAGCAGCTTCAGTCATTTTTGCTTGCCTTTGGATTCAACCCTGGTAGAACTCCAGAATCCAAGCCCCACAGTGATCCATATACAGGATTATGCAATTTTTCTTCACTTTTCAGCAACTGTTTCACTGATACTTTCCTGGGAAAAATGCAGAGGTGCAGGTGACGGGGAGAGTTGTCAGAAGACATTTCTTTTTCATGTAGGGCTCCTTCCAATAATCCATCCCTCTGGCACACTATTTACTGAGGTTCAGCTGACTTTTCCTAATCCCTGAATTGTCTCTCTCCAGGGTTACCCTACTTTTGCCCATACCTGGACCATATCCACCACCAAGTGTGGAAGTTTCTATAGACCTCTGCTCAGCTATAAAGGGCTTATTTCTCTCTAATTCAGTTTGCCAGTTCTTCCTGTGTGTCTGTTAACTCCATAGAAACATATGGATTTTATTTTGTTGGGACTTTTCTGCTTGACCATAGAAATGGAGGTTTTTCACATTCCTCTACATCCTAACCAGAAGCAGGATTACTATAAAACCTTTTTCTAAATATTTGTGACTACACATTTGTTTCAAGTCAGGAAGAAAAATACGAGAGGCTGAATACCAGCATATAATCTCTCATCTTAAAAAAACAAATCCTCTGTGACCCCACATCTCCTTCTAGTTATTCACCAATTTGTTTACATTTCTCTTCACAACACGACTTCTTGAAACAGTACTTGTATCCCGCTTCCCTGTCTTTCCATGAAGACTTTCTTCAAATGTAGAGTGATCTTTGGTTGTTCATAGTGAATGAGTGAGACAGAAAGACTTGTTTCAAGTTGTGCATGCATGGTGGGGCATGCCAACTGGTGGATGACCAGCTTTTGTCAACAGGCTTGTTTGTTGGGAACCGTTGAATATCAGTGTATGGACATTTCCGCCCTCGCCCACCCCGAAGTATTTATTTCACACAGAAAACAAATTTTCAAACTCTTTCCTTAAGTGTTAGTGTGGAATTGACAAGGAGGAAGGCTGGAAGCAGCCACATTTTTGATGCAGTTATCTCCATAATCTCCCACGCCTGGTGTGTGTGACTCTGAAACCATCTTCGTACTTCTCTGGTGGAACTGGAGGAGTAATTTTCAGATGTGGTGGGAGGCAGGTGGTTCTAAGGTCGAACAGTTCCTCAAATAAAGTCTTTTTAAAAGTTCAATTTAATATTTTGGTTTTATTTAAATTCAAGTTAGTTAACATATAGTGTATTATTAATTTCGGGGTAGAATTTAGTGATTCATCAGCTATATATAACACCCAGTGCTTGTTACAGAAAGTGTCCTTCTTAATGCCCATCACCAATTACCCCATCCTCAGATAAACTTAACGATATTCTAGTTTTCCCCATTTAGCCCTTCCTTGTCTTCTGCAGTATCTGGCAGTGCTAGGTTTTGATCTTTCCAGGGTTTTGCTAGGCTACAGGCTTGTTTCCTCTCAGCATCTCCTTCTACAGGATTATATTTTACTTCTCTCCACACTGCTTACATCATTTGCCACTCTTCTCTCCTCTTTCCATCCTCACTCATATAGTGTTCTTATGGCTTAAATATTTCTTAGTTTCCTCAAAGATAGGCTTTGTGGTTTTGTTTCACATTCTCCTGGTTTGGGGGTACTTTTATGTGAAAGAAAGGGTAAAAAAATATCTTTACCTCTCATTTTAATATTGGAAGTCTTCACCTTCTAACCCATTCTGCTCTGACCTTTGTCTCCACGTCTCTGCTCCCCAACCATCTCCACATTGCCAACCCAATAGTCACCTCTCTGGCTTCATCTTACTCAAAACACTTAGCCTCATCCTCAAGTTAAAATGCTTTCTTTTCTTGATTTCCATTATGACATGCACTCTCCATCTCCCTCATTTGTCCTTTCTCATATTTCAGTGTGGCCTTTTCCTTCTCTTCTAGAAGTCTAAAGATTGGAGTGCCCTAGAATTCCCTCAGACCTCTCCCCCCACCCATTCCCATATTCTCAACACCCACACTGTTTTATAAGTCATTCTTCCCATGACATTTGATGCTAATGAAGGCAGAATGGCCTTCAGAAGAAGATGACTTGGATTAAATCTTAATTCTGCCACTTCCTAGGGATGCCAACTTTAGATTTCTCAAGTATAAACTGATAAGAACAGATACTACACTTGATCTTAGCCAAAAGGCCGAGAAGCGATTGGATTTCTCAAGTATAAAAATGAAGGTGTGCAACTAGAAGATCTACCAGCTCCCTTCCAGCTCAGAATGAGATATCTCACTTTATGGAGGGAGCTGAAACAGATCCTGGGCATCTGCTGGGAACTGGAAAGGTCACAACTGGTAGACAGGCGCAGTCCACAACGTGGCACAGGTCTAGTGCAGACCAGTCAGTGAAGTTCACTAAGAGGAGCCCATCAGGGAATTTCCAAGGGTTGAAGCCTAAGCTGGCATACAGGATAGGAGTGATGGTTGAATCACAGGGCAACGTGATGAATTTGTCCAAACAAGCTGCTCTTTACACAACTCTGTTTTGGTTGGTTACTCACTCATGCAGTGGTTTTCACCAGGCAGTTTCCTATGGTACCACTTTGTTTTTGAAACAAATCTCTGTAAGACTTTCCCATCACTAACCCTTTTCCCCGGCTGAGCCATACTCTGCAGAAGATGGGAGTGGTGGAAAATGGGTTCTGTATTCGGGGTTTCCCAAATACATTGCTTTCCCCTACGAGAACCTTCCGTTCCGTGCTCCTCTTAGTTCAATTAGTCTTTCTGGGTACTTGTAGTATCTAAAATAGTCAGGCTGGTGGACTTGAGCCCAGTTCCGCTGAACACAATGGATGTTTGTAGGGGCATAGGATAGAATGGTGCTCTGCCAAGTCCTGTGCAACAGAGACTGTGGAGCCCAGAATCACCTTCTTGGATGGGAGCCAAAAGCGGACAGCCCTAGGGGAGATGATAAGCAAGCATCTTCTTTTTGGTCAGACCACATTTCTTTAGTATAAGCTGGTGAAAAGTACAGTTTTCTTCAAAGATAAGACTTTCCTCTCACACTTTGATGCAATATTGGGCTGGTGATGGGAGAGTATACTATATATGTTCACACCAGATTATCCAACCCGCAAGTCATAGGTAGGCACAATCTATTTGAAAAAATGAGTCGAAGGATCATAGAAGGTGTTGCGAGTCAACGAGAACTCTTATAAAGCACTGAAAGCAATGAAAATTGCTTATAAAGCAATGAAAATTGGCACAGCCCCTTTGGAGAACAAGGAAATCATGTCTCTTGAAGTTATACATTCACACACCATAAGACCTAGCAATTAGATCCCTAGTTGTGTACCAGAAATTCTTGCTTTTGACCATCCCCCTTGCCGGGAGATGGGAATGTTGATTGCAACTTTGTTTATAACAGCAAAAAGTTAAAAAACAACTAACTGTCTGTGAATAAGACAACAGATAAGTACATGAGGGTACGTTATTACAATATAATATGATGCAATGGAAAAGTATGAACCAAATACAGCTCTATGTATCTTTATAGAGAAAGTCTCAAAACCATGATGTTAAGTGTAAAAAGCATGTTCAAGAAAAATACACACAATATGACCATTTATTATAAAGCATAATCTGAAAAAATATAATAAATTGCTCTCAGGTATACAAAAATATCCAGTATCTGTTAAGAGGGAAACTCCTAAATTCAGGATGGTGATTATCTCTGGTGACGAAAAGGAAAGGGGGTGTGTACACGGAGGTGTCAATCCCTGTAACATTTTGTAACTGTAACAAGCTCGGTGGTGGATAATGAGGCCATTATCGTTTTGGGAGGGTATACTTTTGTTCCATTTGAAATACTTAATAATTTAAAAAAATGGTGGGGGGTGCATAGCAATAGGCTGAACCTACAGTTCACGAGGAGACCATCAGAACTGCTCAAGGGCAGCACTAAGTCTTGGACTTGACCCTAGAGGCCAAAGGGCAGTGATGGCACAGGCAGGCAGCATTGTAGAGATGCCTATGTTGACCAGTTGCGTTTTGTTATTGCAGGGCCACCCGAAACCAGATGGGTTTGGTCTTTTCTGCTTCAGGTCTGAACACCCCACCATTCTTTGGTTGCACTGACCACTTCTGTATTTGTCTTGCTGGCCTCGTCCCGACTAGAGTGCTTCTGCCTGCTGCTCTGTCAGTTTTTATTCTTTGTATATGCTTGCCACATGTGCGATAGAGGCGAGGAAGGGAAATAGCATTTCCGGAGGATCGGTGTTGCGCCAGCACCTCTGCTGGGCACTTCCCTTACATTAATTTACAACAGGCTCTGAGCAACACCATACAGTGGGTGTCATTCTTTCCACTGCACATTTGAGAAAACAGATTCAGTGGAGTCCAGTAACAGACTGGAACCCAAAGTGACCCTGGTACAAAGTCTGTATCATCTCTACTACATCTGTGGTGTCCAGACTTGGTATAGGGCAATGTATTGTACACAGTGGCAGACCACACACACACATTTACATATATGTTATTTTTTTCAGAGCATATGTTGTACTCTATAATCTGAGGAAGAACTCAACAGGATTTTTATCTGAAATCAAACATGGTTATGTTATTAGATAGGACACGAATGCACATGCATTTTTAAGATGAAAGAATGTTGAAGAAATTTCTTGCTTTTGATGGTCAAGTCAAGCTACACCCAAGGATCCCAGGAGTATCCTTTTACTTCTTCTCCTAATGGGGTATCCCCAGAGGAAGAGTGTGAGAAGTACGCATTACTCTCACAAATCAGTCTGTTCCCAGAGGGGCAGAATTGCTTCAAGGTGGGTTCTTTTTACTGTCACTGAGACTCAGGATGAGGACCCCTTTGACAAACTTCCTCTGGAGACATTGCCTGTGTGCATCTGTCTGAAGAAGTCTCACTAGAACTGTTACCAGAGGGAAAAATAACCTTTCTCTGGCCTCATGCCAAAGCAGTATTTCCTACCTATATCCCCTCTATATAGGGATAGACCAGCCAAATGTTAAAACTTTGGAGAAGGCTGTGAGCCGTGGAGGACTGAAGACTCTCTGAATTGCTGAATTACTGCATGCCTGGCATTATTAATCTCTCCAACAGTTCTATGAGGTAGGGACTATCATTCTATTCATTTTATAGATGAAAAGACAGGCATATAGAGGTAAGAAACATTCCCATGGATGCAGACCCCTGGATCTTCTCTCGGTCCATAAGACAAGAGAATAAATACGCATGCTTCCCACTGTTTCTCTTAATTTTGCCATCGAATCTTTTGTACCTAAATAAAGAGTACCTAAAAATGGAACAAATCCAGGTTCTTTCAAGCACCAAGTATCTGAAGACTCGTTTTCTCTCTTGTTATTTTTAAATTTAGACAAGGTTTTTAGAACTATGTCTCTTGGTAATGACAGCCTGTAATCATTCTGCTCCAGGAATCAAGCGATGTGTTCAGAATATGTCATTTTCCCCCTGTGACACTAATGGCAAAACCACACTCTCAACCCAACCAAAGGATGACTCAGAGGGATGGAGAAGTGTGGTCTCTCGGTTTCCACTCAGCAGTCTGAGCCAAGCGTTCTTCATTTTCACTCCAACTCCTTAAGCAATAGGCAAGATACTTCACCTCTTAACCCCATCTGTGAAATGTTCTTTACCTCTTTGTGAAGCTGAAGTTCTAAAATGTCCTGAAGAGAAGTGTTTTCTGGAAGAAATCTAAGGGTTTAGGGTGGTGAATTGTGGATGCTAGGATTTAACTAATAACTGTACATGATTGTAGAATTGTAGGAAACCCTAGAGGATAATGATTAAAGTGTGGACACCGGGGCCATCATGCCTGGGTTCAAAACCAAAATTGCTACACTTTTACAGTAGAGTGGCCTTGTGCCTTCTTTGACTCAGTATCCCCATCTATATAATACATGTAATAAATGATTCTCATAACACTCTTACAAGGTAGGTATTATTAATTTTCAATTATAGTTGAGAAAAGCCTTCTAGGTTATTGGTACATTATAATCCATTAATAAAAGATTGTATATAGACACAAAAGTATGTGTACTTATGCATTTACACATATACACAGGGATTGCTTCCATTTTAGTATTCCCCAGATAAGAAACAAAAGATAGCAGCATGTATATCTTTGCAGTAAATAGGGTAGAGTATGGAATGTAGTAGAAAAAAAAAATCACTAGATTCAAAATTTTTAATTTTGCGAGTTAAAAAAAATCCTACACCACTGACAACTTGTATGAGCTTGGAGAAATAATTCAATTTCTCTGAGAAGAATTTTCCTTAGTAGTCAAATGAGGCCAGGGAGAGAGCTGGATAAGACACAATTTTTTGACTCACGGTTGTTCTGTCATGCTTTGTTTTTTAATCTTGCAAGGTTTAGAAGGAAGGCAAGACTTCCAGGTGAAAACAGGGGTCTGGGTCCACATATTTTAACTTTCCCTTTTTTTCCTCCATCATGCTAGAGAAAAAGCTCAACTACTATAATAGGGGGAAATGTTTTCCCTGCTGGAAAATAGGTCAACCCTACCCATGCCAGATACTTGGGATAATTCCTATAAGAAGTGTAGCAGCTGAGAGCAGGCTGAGGGATGACCGAGCAGCCTGTAATTCCAGGACATGAGGAGAAAAGTCTGGGGTTGTTGCTGTTCATTTCTCAACACAGCAATCCAGCCCCTACACCTGACTATCTTCGCTTGGCTTCAGCTTCCTCCATCCCTTGGACAAATTACCAGGTCTCCACCCTTTCCAAGCAAAAATTATACATCTAAATTTTCCCACGGTCTTTAGCCTGGGATCTTCACATTTTCCATAAAGATTTTTCGTGATCCCTGACAGAACTCTCCCCAGATCCCAGGACTGAGAAACTTAGTTGTTCCTTTTTTGAGTTATTCTGTTAAGGAAAATCTCAGAAGTTGGGAAGAAGAGGACCAATTTGAGGAATCTGAGAAAATTTCCCCTTTGAAGCCAACTCTTATTAAAAAATGGGGAGCACATAAAGCAATTGCAATTCATATTCATGATGAAGATACTCCATCTCTGACACAATAGCAGGGTACCACACACATACACAAAAGGAAAAAATTCAGGATTAGAAAAATATTCATAGGGTTGAAAGTTATTTTCTGTCAGTTAAAAAATGCAGTGACCCAGAAAACAATAAATGAAAGATGAAAGAAATTTAAGAAGGCATACATAAATGAAAAGACAGTCTGTGTTCAGGGATCAGAAGACTTAAAATTGTTAAGATGACAATACCAACCAAAGTGATCTACAGATTCCATGCAATCCCTATCAAAGTCCCAATGGCCTTTCCCCCCACCCCCAGAAATAGAAAAACTTATCTTAACATTTATATGGAATCTCAGGGGGTTCCTAATATTCAAAACACATTCAAAAAAGGACTAAAGTTGGAAGATGCACATTTCCTGGCTTCAAAACTTATTACAAAGCTACACTAATCAAAACAGAGTGGTACTAGGATAAGGATAAAGGTGTAGATGACCCAGAAAGAAAACTTTGCATATGTAGTCAAGAATTTTCAAGAAGGGTGCTAACCATTTAAGGGGGATAAGACAATCTTTTCAACAGATGGGCTGGAAAAACTGGATATCCATTTGCAATAGAATGAAGGTGGACCTTAAAACCTTATAGAAAAATTAACTCCACGTGGATCAAGGACCTAAATGGAAGAGCTGAAACTAGAAAACTCTAAGAAAAATCATAGAGGAAAAGCTTCATGATGTTGGATTTGGCCATGATTTCTTGGGAGATGACACCAAAAGCATGGGCAACAAATAACAAAATAGATAAATTGGATCATCAAAATTAAAACTTCAATCAAAGGGCACTATTAACAGAAGGAAAAAGTAACCCACAGAATGGGAGAAAATATTTGCAAATCATATAGCTAATATGGGATTACTTCCAAGGATATATAAAGAACTCTTAGAAATTAACAACTACAATTAAAAAAAAACTAATTTAAAAATGGGCAAAGGACTCGAATAGGTATTTCTCCAAAAAAGATACACAAATATGCCAATGAGCACATGAAAAGATGCTCAATATCACTAACCATTAGGGAATTACAAATCAAAACCACAATGAGATACCATTTCACAACGATTAGAATGACTGTTATTTAAAAAAAAAAAAAAAAAAAAAAAAAAAACCACAAAACCCCCCAGAAAATAGCAAGTGTCAGCAAGGATGTGGAGAAATTGGAATCCTTGTACATCACTGGCAGCAATGTAAAATGGTGCCGCTACTGTGGAAAACAGTATGGCATTTCCCCCAAAACTTAAACATAGAATTACCATATTATCGAGTAATTCCACTTCTAGGTATGAGCCCCAAAGAACTGAAAGCTGAGACTTCAACAGACATTTACATGCCAGTGTCCGTAGTAGCATTATTCACAACAGCCAAAAGATGGAAATAACCAAAAAGTCCATTGACAGATGAATGGATAAACAAATTGTGGTATATACATACAAGGGAATATTATTCTGCCTTAAGAAGGAATGAAATTCTGACATATGCTATATCACAGATGGACCTTGAAAACATGTAAAGTAAAATAAGCCAGATACAAAAGAACAAATATTATAAAATTCCACTTACATGAGGTACCTAGAAAAAACAAATCCATAAAGACCAAAAGTAGAATAGAGGTTACCAGGGGCTGGGAACAGTTTCAGTTTGGGAGATGAGGAATTTCTGGAAATTGCTAGTAGTGGGATTATTGCACAATGTGAAGTCACTGAATAGTATGCTTAAAAATGTTTAAAATGCTAAGTTTAATGGTATGTATATTTTATCACAGTAAAAAATTTCAATAGAAGCTGCAACTTTTAAGTTGAATACAAACAAAGTAATTAAAATTTGGTGAATTATAGGACAAGAGTGAAACATTCTCTAGGAACTCAAAGAAAAATGATAAAGATGAAAATAAGAATAAGGACTTATAATATAAAAAAGAGTTTGGAATAGATTTAAGAATCAAATGGACAGAAGAAAAGTAATAATAAAAGAAATTCTAGAAAAACACTTCTTAGACTGAAGATATTTGTTATGAGATGGAAAGGCTCAAATCACATACAAAGTATTACACAAAATCAATGAAGGAATCCACACCTAGATATATTCTCTTGACTTAATTTTTTAACCCCAAGGATAAGGAATTTTTTTTTTTTTTTTGCAAGTATCCAGAAGGAGAAAAAGAGGATACTCACAAAGGAGAAATGTACTAACTTGGCATTTTTCTGTATGCAATAGAGAGTAGAATATACACAAGGTAGCACTGTGTCATTTTCCAGTAAATTTAGGGGAAAAGGTAGTCAGGGTATAAGAATTTTGTATTCAATTAAAATATTTACCTGGAGGTGAATAATAACAATTCTCAAATTTAAGTTCAGCCTTACAAATTTTAATATTCACATACTTTTCAGGAAAATTTTACCTGAAAAAAGACTCAGCCAACTAAGGAATTAAAAAATTAATAAAATAAAAATTTCAAGTACTGGAAAAGAAATATATATGTGTATGTGTGTGTATTTATGAGACATAATGCAAATAATTCTTTAAAAATTCAGCAAGGAGAATAAATGATATTACTTAATTCTTGCCATTATAAAGACAAGCAAAATTCATTGGGAACTGAATGATTACAAATGGAGTTATTCTTTTTCAAATTATACTTTTCAAATCACTGGTGAAAAATTAAAATATCAAAGAAGGTAAAAGACAAATGGGTGGACACAGAGCAGTAAATTATTTTTAGAAATTTAAGTTCATAATATTTTTTAGACAAAGAACATAAAAGTATAAAAGGTAACAGAAAGGTTATTTTATGTTAATTAGAAATATAGTCCATAGGGGCGCCTGGGTGGCTCAGTAGGTTAAGCCTCTGCCTTCAGCCCAGGTCATGGTCCCAGGGTCCTGGGATCGAGCCCCGCATTGGGCTCTCTGCTCAGCAGGGAGCCTGCTTCCCCCTCTCTCTGCCTGCTTCTCTGCCTACTTGTGATCTCTGTTTGTCAGATAAATAAATAAAATCTTTTTTTTTTTTTTTTTTTTTTTTTAGATTTTTTATTTATTTATTTGACAGAGAGAAATCACAAGTAGGCAGAGAGGCAGGCAGAGAGAGAGAGAGGAGGAAGCAGGCTCCCTGCTGAGCAGAGAGCCTGATGCGGGACTCGATCCCAGGATCCTGAGATCATGACCTGAGCCGAAGGCAGCAGCTTAACCACTGAGCCACCCAGGCACCCTAAATAAATAAAATCTTAAAAAAAAAAAAAGAAATATAGTCTTTTGAGAAATATAGTCTTTTGAGAAAAAGAAATAGTCTTTTGAGAAATATAGTCTTTATAATTTATGCCATATAGTTTAGTTCACATGGATTTTCATTATACCATAATGAATTTATACCATTATACCATAATGAAAATCCATGTGAACTAAACTATATGGCATAAATTATAAAGCAGTGTGTTGGAGATTCTCAAAAACCAGTTATGGTAGAGAGTTTAGAAAATACCTCACTGTCTTCACAGATCAAGTAAACAAAAATTTTGATAAATTTAATATAAATTTATAATATAATATAAATATTTGATAAATTTAATCAATATATTTCTTTGTTTTAAATTTACTTGACAGACAGAGATCACAAGCAGGCAGAGAGGCAGGCAGAGAGAGAAGAGGGGAACCGGCTCTCTGCTAAGCAGAGATTTGGGGCTCGATCCCAAAACCCTGGGATCATGATCTGACCCAAAAGCAGAGGCTTTAACCCACTGAGCCACCCAGGAGCCCCCAATATATTTCTTATATAAAATGTTATACTCATTAAAGTATACATATTGTCTAACACCCATGGATGATAAATAAAATTTAATTACATGGTAGTCCACCAACAAAAATTAATAAATTTTAAGGTTTTTGGAGAGAAATCAAGGGACAGAGCAGGAATGGAGGCAGAGGGGCAGAAAGAGAGGGAGAAGTAGACTCCCTGCTGAGCAGGGAGCCTGATGTGGGGCTCCATCCCAGGACCCTGGGATCATGACCTGAGCAGAAGGCAGATGCTTAACTGACTGAGCCACTCAGGTGTCTCCCAAATTGATAAATTTTAAAGAAGTAGAAATTATATAAACCAATAATTTAGAAAATACACAGGAAAAAACTTCATTCACGATGAAAGGAAAACTTAAAAATGCCCAGGAAAAAATTAATACGCACTGTATGAGACTGGTTTGAAGAAAACAACAAAACCTTATGTCTCTTACAACCTTAAGAGATGTAAGTGAAGGGATATACCCTCAGATAAGAAAATACATACAATAAAACTATAATGCCATTTTGCTAATGTGATTCTGCACTTTCTATACATTTTTGTGAAAAATCGTAAGAATATTGTGGTACATTAAATAAATGATTTAAAATGAGTATGGTAGGAAAAAAAAAAAAAGGAACCTACAAAAGACCAGGGTGATTTTCACTCAAGATCAGAAGTGAAGAAGGTCTGGACTTCCAGATGTTAAAACCAATAGAAAGTGTGGCCCTAGCTAGGGACAGACAGAAATGCAATGTATCAAAATAGAAAACACAGCAATAGATCCAAGTCTATGAAAGAGTCTAATTTTCAAATTGGTAGTAAATGAATATTCAGCAAATGATGGAAAAACTGGCTAAGGACTTGGAAGAAAAGGATGGATGTTGGCTTTATACCTTACATCAGACTAATTTCTAGAAGTAACAATCTACATGTAAAAAAAAAAAAAAGTATAAATATATTGTAAATAAAGGTAGTCATAAAAGGATAAGAGCAGTCCAATCATAATAATGAATACTGACGCTGAATTTCTGAATAAAATTCAGAAAAGAGTTCAACTCTATATTAAAATAATAATATATAACAAACAAGTATAACCAGAAATGCAAGAATGACCCAATATTAAAAACTTCTTAATGCATTTCACTGTGTTAGTAGGTCAATATCATCTAGATGCCAAAAATGCATTTGGTTACATTGAATATCTATTCCTGATTTCTTTTAGAGGAAGAGTTGGACATCCTTGAGATGATCTCATTTCTAAATGATGAAACAAAAAAAAAAAAAAAAAAAAAAATAAATGATGAAACATCTGAAATATTTAAAGTAAGATCGGGAAAAAGACTATCCAGGGAGTACTCAGGGGATCATATGCAG
The DNA here is from genome assembly GCF_030435805.1 of Mustela lutreola. Taxonomy (NCBI): domain Eukaryota; kingdom Metazoa; phylum Chordata; class Mammalia; order Carnivora; family Mustelidae; genus Mustela; species Mustela lutreola. Next base: position 91,686,088 of record NC_081298.1, on the reverse strand, counting down.
TAGTTAACACTAACATAATGTATCCTGATAGTACTTAAATTAACATTAGATTCTTTACTATACTCATGAAGAAACCTGAAAAATGTTATTATAATTTGTTGACTGTTTTGTAAACCAATGAAGCTAAGATATCTTGGAAGAGAAACATGATATAATGCAAAACACATGAATTGGACCTAACCCAGAAACAAGAGTTAGGATACTAATTCTCCCGTTTTTGTTACTTGACCATTCCAAGTTCTCTGAACTCAGATTTTCAGTATCCCTTATCTATAAAATGGAAGTAATAGCAGGCAAGATGGAGTAAACTTGCTACTGGCTATCTCTCCTGGTGATTATTAGAGAAACTCTAGACAAAATAAAAAAAAAAAACAACACATAAGGACTCTGAAAAGTAAATAAAGCAGATGAGCTGGGCAGGGTAGTTAAAACCTGAGAAGTAACACAGACAAGCATGGATTCCACACATCCCACCTCTTTTCTTTCAGGGCTTTAACCTAAGGGCGAGACTCAGTCACATGGTAGTGGCCTGGGAGCTCCCCATATCTCAGGCCCCTGGGAAAGGGAGCCCTTGGGGTTCAAAGACTGTGGAGAGAACCCTCACTTTCATTTCTCTTTGATTACTCCTGCCTTTGCCCCATGGGTGACCTCAGTAGCCAAACTCCCAAGAGAAACACCATTTTTCTTGCTAGTGGACTTGTAAAGGGTGGCCTCAGTGGGAAACATAGTGTGTAGGGAATCCTGCAGGAGAGAGGACTGGAGAAGGGGGTTCCAGTAATTCTGTGAAGCTGTGTAAGTCCTGGTCTCATCTCCAAGCTACATATGTATAGGACAGACTCAAAGCAGCTTAGCAAACCCTTTGAAAACTGAACTGAAATAAAAACCACCACCCATGGAAGAGATAGAACTTGTGGTCTAAACCCAGTTCAAGCAGAGAAGAAAGATTAATAATATTCTACAGAGGATTTGGAGATGACTCAAATGTATGAACAACCTACTATTAAAAATTTCTAGGATATATTTTAAAATTACTCGACATACAAACACCTAGAAATGTAACCAAGAAGGTAATTAAGATGCCAATCCTGAGCTTATGGAATTGTTAGGCAAAGAATGTAAAGCATATCAATATGCTTTATGTATTTATTTTGTAGTATTTTTATAATACATTTCTACTAGTATTAGCTATTATATTTTAGATCCTCTACTATAATTATATTATATTATATATAGTTAATCCATATTATATTATATATAGTTAATCCATTTCTTTCATATGTAATCCCATTATATATTTAATTATATTACATAAAATACATTTAATTATATGTTATCAAATACTATATATTTACATGTATTTAAATCTTTATATATTTATCTTATAACTATGCTCCATGAGATAAAGGCAAATAGATAAATGGAAATAAATAAATCCTTGAAATAAAGGGAAAGATAGAGGACCTCAGGAGGGGAACAAGAAATTTAAAAAGAACAAAATGGATATTTTAGGACTGTAAATCAAAGTACCGTCAATAAAAAATTCAATGGATGAGCTCAATGGCAGGATGGGGATGGCAGAAGCAGGAGGCAGTGAACATGAAGATAGATCAATAGAAATCATCTCATTTGAGAAACAGAAAGAGGAAAGATTGGAAAAGAATTGTGCCTCAGGCACATGCAGAATCGTACCAAAAGGTCTAAATCTGTGTCATTAGGATCCCAGAAAGAGACGAGAAAATGACTAGTACAGAAAAAATAGTTTAGGAATATGGCTGCAAATTCTTCAAATTTGGTGAAAGACAAATTTGTAGATTCAAGAAGCTCAACAAAGCCAAACAGGATAAACCCCAATAAAACTATGCTTAGATGGATCCTAGCCAACCTCCTGAGAGCTAAAGATAAAGAAAAAAATCTTGAAAGCAGTTAGTGAAAAATGGCATATTCTATATAAAACAATGCGACCCCGTTGGAAATTGAAGTTATAATGGTTATATGGGGATATGTGAGAAACGATAGGTAAGGTGCTTAGCAGATAAAACACAAATGGTAGGTATTATTACTCTGGTTGTAATTCCTTTACTACAGCGCAACATACTCAATTTATTTTCTGTTCTATTTTTTCAAGCTTCCCGTGGTTTTCTTTGTGTGGATTTGAAACCAAGGATTGGAGGCAAATATTCCTTTGATGGTATTCCTTTTGGTTTACCCACAATCTTTTGCTCTTGTTGAAACGAGAGCATCTTGTGAATTCACGTCCTGTTTTTCAACATGTTTTTTAAACTTATGTGGTGCCCTCACTAACTACATCTGTGCAATAATGTATCTTTTACTCTTTTACAGGGGAATTGTTAAGTCCAATTGAGATATAGGGAAAAACATAAAAATTCCTGTGACCAACTGAAACACTGGAAGTCACATTTTTCAGAGAAAGTAACATCTTGGAAGTTCTGAAAGCCTTATTCTTCTATCCAATCTAATGAGCAAGTATTTCAAAGAGGGAAGCCTCGTCCACATTTCTCCCTTGCCTAGTAAGGTTGGGGATGTGTCAGTAAACCATGCACGCTTTGCCAGCTGACCCAGAGGTTAGGCCAAGCCGTCCCCACGTGAAACCCACTCAAGCTTTAAGCAAGGCATTTTTGGCTATTTGATGCATAGTTAGCCCTTAAATATCCAATGCAGCTTCCAGCAAAGTGGAGATTCCAGCCTCTGTCTCCTTGGTCCAAGAAACTAAGAGCAGTGAAGTTAAGGCATACAACAGTAGATTCAAAGTCAGATTCAGATGACTGACTTGAACTAGCATAACCGAAATGAGTCTGAGAAGCCTAGGCATTTTTAACAGTGTTTATAAATTTGTGACCCCTCTGTCCTCCTTACTTCCTAGAGGCTGTGAGCCGCAGCACACAAAATATCCACAAGGGATGGAGATCTAGGTCTCCCGGCCAAACTCGAGCATGCAGCGAGTGGAGCCAGCAAGCAGCTGCACCGGGCAGCCTCGGTTGTAGAAGTATGTGAAGAACAGGGGAGAGGGTTTTCTCGGAACAAAAGGCATTCCTGGATAATAGATGTCATCATGTAAAGCCAGAGAAAGGAGTCTTCCATACAGCCCTAAGCCAGAGATACTTTGTCAGAGCTTCTTAAAATCCTTGGCCAATATTGAAGGAAAGTCTCACAACTTTCCCAGGCTTAGGGTTGTCTGTGTAACAGAAGCCAGCAAGGTACAGTGGAAAAATGTGAAGCCTGCGTCTCGTGTAGGTTCTGCTTGGTATCTTTAGGAGCATGATATGGCCTCAGTTTCTCCTTCTGTTAATAGGAAATGAGAAACCCCTGTTTCTAGGATGTGGTTTCTGTATCGCAAATGGCATGCATGAATAAAAGATATCGCTAAAGGAGAAACAGGACTTGGAAACTTCTATATGGTACAGAGTATTCTTTTTTGTTACTCATGGGAAACAAAGACATGGAGAAGAATCGGGATCAGCTCAGATTTGTTGGGTTGGTGCAAAATCCCGAAAACCTTACTCCATCTTGTTAGTCCTCTTCTGCTCTCAGAAGAGGAATGTTCTAGAATCAAGTCTCCCTGTACTTGTCCCTCCTCCTTTCCTCCCTCCCTCCTTTTCCATAGGTAAGTCTACCAACAGTCCCACATGTGTCCCCTCCCCCGTGGTGATCCTCTCATGTCACCACAGCACTTTGTAAAAAGTGGACAAATTGTCCTTAACTCAGGAAAAATGTTACCTCCACTTCTAATACACCATCCTAACTATGAACAAATGGCATATTTCTATTTTTGCTAGCTTTCATGGGTAAGTGGTAAAATCCAAAATAATATTTTTGTTAAGCTAGGTCTAAGTAATCCTTTTATGTCAACAACACTTTTCCACACCTGATTCAAATTTCCTTTTATTCTGTGGCACCATACAACCTGTTTCTATTCCTGCCTTAGTAATTCTATATGATAATATTTCAACTTCTTTCTTTTCTCACACTATGCTTATTATATCTCTGAAACCTTAATCCACAGAATAAATCTAATTTAAATAAAAGGAAATAGAATCCCCCAAGAATTTGGTTTGCTCCCATTTTGCTCCAAGTTAGCAGACCAAGTTGCCAATTGAATATAAGTTTTACTTTAATGTGAGTTAGTCTTTTATAGAATTTCACCAACATCAGGGAATTCCATTAGTCAATCACAGAGTAAACTAGCAGATGGGTCAACATGCAAAGTTCAAGGCTTAAGTGAAAAGAGAGAACTATAAGATTAAAATGACTGACAGGGCAGGCACTGGGGCACAAATATGTGAACTACTCAAGAAAAGGTGGGCTTTTTAATGACAGGGAAGGTGAGTGTCCTTACCTGTCTTCTGTTAGCTTCATTAGGGTCGTACCTCGAGTAGAGAAGACAATAAAGGACATTCTGAGCTGTGGGCTGGAAAGGAAAAGAAATTCCATTAAAGCAAATAGAAAGACTGTGGAACGCCATCTCCTTCCGGTCACCCTCCCTGTTCTTCCTTTTGTATCATGGCTACCAGAGCCGAGGCCCTTCAAGCCAAAGAGGGCCTCCGCAGCTCATGTTGCCTGTCTGTAGCCAGCAGCAGACTTAGAGCTGTGGGCCAAAAGGAAGACTTGGGTTGTCATCCTGGAGGCTGCCTCTGATTTGACCCCGCTGCTTGGTGAGGGCGTGTTATGAGTACAAAAGCTAAAATTCATCCCTGCCCTGTGCTCTATCTGAAAAGGTGTGTCCCGGAAGAGGATGGGTCTGCGTGGTGTTTATAGAAGGGGGACTCCAATAGATAAAATTCGATAGCGTCCCCACGGCAGCCGGGTGGACCCTCTAGCACGGAGAGTGGCTGAGCTTGCTTTAGCTGGATGCCATCTGCCATTAAGATCCTACTATGAACTCCCTTTGCTCAGAAGGAAGGGTCACCATAACTTTTAATTTCACTTTTAGCTTCCCAAGGAGGTTATCCTATAAGGACAGAATGTGCTGATGGGCTACAAGAATGTATACTCTGCTTGGTAGTTACACTTCTCAATATTCGTGAACACAGCTGCATGGTTTGTAGATGGTGGTATCCATGAAAAATCCATACTCTGGGAGACAGAACTACTCTCAGCTGAGGACCAAACATGTTCTCTGTCTTAAAGATGGACCGGCAGATGTAATAAAAGCAAAAGAAAAAATTTAAAAAAAAAAAAAGAAGAGAAAAGATGGACTCTCAGGGTGTGGTGGATACACCAGTAGACTGTTGTCCTTTTGGGGCTCTCTTTGGGTGACCATCTGCTTCCTCTGTCTCAGCATAAACCTGTTCCTTCACAATGCAGTACTCTCCCCTCCCTGATCTGGCCCCCATATCTTAAAATTTCTCTTCCTCCAATGTTTCTTAACCACCTCTTTTCCACTTCTTAGCTTAGGACCTTGTCTTCCACTATCTGACCAGTGCAGTTGTTTCCTAGCTGGTGACCTTGTTGGGCATCATCCTCTGTTCCAGTTCATTCTTCACACTGCTTCCAGAACTATTTTTCTAAAATATAAATTAGACTTGTCACCCATCTGCTATAAAAATCTCCAGTGGTTCCTGCTGCCTCCAGGATGAAGTCTACATTCATTACCATATGTCTGACGCATCTTTGGAAATGCTTACCGTGGTGTTTAACACTTGGTAGGAGCCCAAGCAGTACATGGCAAATTGAACGTTGGTATCTTGAAACAGACCTGGGCTCTCTATCCATGACACCATTCTGTCTGTTACCACCTCACTGCTGCTAATCAGCAAAACACCCTGTCCTAAGTGATAATAATGACCATCAAAATTATAATAATAATATAATAATGGTCAGCCTTATCAAGTGCTTACTATGTGCCAGGCACTATTGTAAGTGATTTGCATGTATTTTCTCATTAAACCTGTAACAACTTTATGAGATCGGTACTATTATTATTCCTACTCCCACGAAAGGAAATGAGACCCTGAAGGATAAAGTAATTTCCCCAAGGTCACAAACTTGGAGAGTAGTAGATCTGGGGGCTTAAAACCAAGCTTCTGGTTCTGGAATTTGGGCTCTTAAGCACCATATATTATCCTGCTTCTTTTGCATAGAGTTCAGCTCTGGAAAAAATGAATTCAAAATGTGGGAAATGTTGGGTTCCAAGAAGCAATTGGCATATTTTGTATATGAGTCTTGGCAAAAGACCTAATTTGGGAGTTTCAAACATACCAATGTGAGTGGGGTTGTTCCAAGACAGAGTCAGCAGTGAGAAGGGAAGTAAGCCACAGCTAGAACCAACACCAACATTTAAAGACCCAACTCTGGTCAGTGGGATGAAAGGAGAAACCAGAAACCAGTGAAGAAGAGAATTTCAAGGAAAGAAAACTCTCAATCAAGTGAAGTTTCTATATCCAGCAGAATAAGCACTGCCAGACATTCATTGTCTTTGTCCTCATGGGGCATCACTTAGGGACTTTGGGGAGAGCCAGCAGGTGGGGGGTGGGATGGAAGCCAGATGGTAGTGGGTCAAGGAAGGAATGATAAAAGTGCAGATATGGAGACTCTGAGTCTTTAAAGACATTGGAGTGAGAGACCAGTAAGAGAAACATATCTATAGTATCTATAGAGGGACATAATCAGGAGATTCATTATTTTCTGTTTTGGGGTTTTTTTTTTTTTTTTTTTTTCAGATACAGGGCAGGAGAGATTTGTTTATGTCCATTGATGTGGAAAATGGAACCAGGGAAAAGGTGGAGAAAGATACAAGAGGGAAACAAAGACCTGGAGGAGATTAGAGACAATGGCATAAAATGGACTAAAATGGAGGGGTCACCTTCAAAGGGGGATATTTGAGTCTCAGAGACAATGGGAAGAACAAGTATCTTTTAATAGGGCTAGAACTTGAGGCATCACTTTTCTGCTATTCCCAAGGTTCCTGGTGAAATGGGAGGTGAAGTGCTTTGCTGAAAGTGGTGGGTGAGAGGTGTTGGGGTTCTGAGGGAAGTCATGAACAGTCAGCGTCATTATTAGGAAAATGGGAGGGGGTCAGAATAAAGATTAATAAAATAACTTAAAATTTCCAGGATCTCACTTAAATTGGAAATGGTAGTATTTGTACTGGCATCAGCCACTGTTATTAAAGAAATACCCACCCTGCACTATCAGCTGCCAAGACTATTTGACTATTTATTAAAATGAATAAATAAAAATCATTCATTCCTTTTCAAAATCTGTCCATTTATTAAAAACTATTGAGTGAGCATGCACTGTGTCAGGTGTTACTGCAGGTACTTGGGCTGTAGCTGTCAAAATACAATTTGCATGACCATGATGTCTTGGTGACACACTTTGAGGGTGTCCATAGCTAAAAAGGGCCATGGGAGACAACCAGAGGAAAGTGTCTTGTGGTCTGCATTAAGCCATGTCAACTTCTCTAGTCCTCAGTTTCCTTGTCAAAATAAAAGGATTGGGTTAAGTGCCCCCAACCCCTACTTCTCAGTGTCTTCACTACTCGGATAGTGAGGCATTGGAATTGCTGAGCGAACAGGGAAAGAGAAGTGCTGAGTGGCCACCCTAAGCCAGGTGCTGGGCTAGTTGGTTTGCACATGTTTTGTCTTCTAATTTTCACATGCAAACCAGGGTTCAACCAAGGTAAGTCAATTGCTATGGTTGCGCATTGAAGCTTGGATTCAAATCCACATCTGCCTAACTTCAAAGCCTTTTCCAGTAGAGTCCTCAGAGAGAACAGAAGACCAGAAAAGCAAATAGAGACACAGCAGATACTGTCAAGTGTCTAGAGGCAGATTTGTTTTATAGCACTCCAAAGGATAAAATGGATATAACGGATGTGAGTATAGGGAAGGACATATTGGCTCAATGACAAAGAGACTTTTCTGAAAACTGGAACTGTCCAGCTATTGGACTGGTTGCCTCCAAAGACAGCAGTTTCTCACCAGAGCTATTTAAGTTGAGGGTAGCGAATACCTCTTAGAATAGCTTGGGCAGTTGTTGCTTTTAATTCTAAGCTTCTACTTTTCTCTCAAATATTTTGCTTTTAATACCCCCCCCACCATGTATTTGCTTCTTACCTCCCCTTTCCCCTTTCTCCTGTCAGCATCTGCTTTTCTCATTCATCTGGGTTTAAATGCTTCCTGCTTGCAGCCTCCAATTTTTGGCATTATAGACAGGACACCTTCTAACCCTTTCCCTCCAGTCAGGCAAGCAGGAAAGAGAGCAGTAACTGAATTTGGAGGGAATGCATTTGTCTTTACCTTAGTCTCAGGGAACAACTTATCTTCTGAGATAAAGAATGTTATTCAAAGAAGTTTTTCGTTACTCATATGGGCTGGCAGACTCTACAGGACAGGAGTGGCCTTAGAATTTGCAATGATCAGAAAAATTTTACCAAAGACCTTGACAACTGGCTTCAAGCACATTCGTGAAAGCTATCACAGTTGTGTCATCCCTTAGAAGCTGTACTCAGGGAGGATGAAATGACTTTCTTTCCTTTATTAGTGGGTGTCTATACCTACTGGAAGTAGGACCTCCAAGGCTCTGCACATTTATAGTGATGATGTTCAAAACTTTATTGTCCTCCCTTGGAAAGTGGTGTAAAGAATGCTCAGAGAATTCTATCTGATAAGTCACCTAGCTCGGCTGATCAACATGGTGGTTTGCTCAGGACTGAGGAGAGCTCTCAGAATGTGAGATTTTTCAGTGCTGTAGCCAGGAATTTTCTGGGCAGATTGGGATGAATTGGTTACCTTATACCCTATGCTGTTTATATCTGAGTCCAACTAAAATAAGCCAACTGGCTCAGACTTGTCCACTGTGAAAGAAATGTTAATGATCCTTCTAGAAGAATATGTAATCCAATAAGAGAGACAGAGGTAAAATTTTGGTCTTATAACCAAATAAGGGTCCTCCTGAAAACACAGAACCAAAAGTTATTCCAACATGTAGCAAAGAGGAAAACAAAGTAAGGTCTCTGGTCCAAGATCTGAGAGTCTACCTTTGTCAAAAAGCATGCCCAAAGTAGCTAGAAATTAGTAGAATAGCAAACATAGGCTAGTTTTACTCACAGCAGTGCACTATACATTCTTTCTCACCTGATGAATTTATGAGCCAACTGTTCCACAAAGTAATAGATTTCATTCCAGTGGTGCAGCACACTTCCTGATCTAGGAAAACAAAAGTAAATGTTACTTAATCAGGTATTCACTTTTCTTTACCTTGCCTCATTTCTCTTCATGTTCTATTATTTCACATTCAACCTACCCATTAACTGGGCTCATTATCAGAAACTTCTGTAACTTTGGAAATTATTTGAAAAAGTGTTCAGACTAATTTTTGTTAAAGAACTTCCCTTCACTCCACCTTCTACTCCTTCCACCCCTATTCCACACACTAATGCATGTGTGCGTGCGCACACACACACACGCGCGCATGTGCACACACACACACACATATCCCTGGACCCAGATTCACAGGTCAGTTTCAAATCTTTAAAAAAAACACTATGCTTGTGCTATTTAAATTATTCACTGATTGAGGAAGGAAAAACGATTCTAATTTATTTAAATGAAATTAGTGTAAACTAGGTGCTTGAGCACACAAAGATCAACAAATCCCCCTCCTCAAAAAGAGTAAAACTTCATACATAAATATAGATGCAAAATGAGTCCACTAAATAAAATAGCAAAATAAATCCAGCAGGAATCTAAAAGAATAATAATTAATTAATAGGTGGAGTTCATTTCAGGAATGTATTGTAATAGTTCACCATTTAAGAAAATCGAATGTAGCTAGTCTTACTAATAAATGAAAAAAGAAAAACTGTATGATTATATTAAAAAGGAATCTTCTGGGGCACCTGGGTGGCTCAGTGGGTTAAGCCGCTGCCTTCGGCTCAGGTCATGATCTCAGGGTCCTGGGATCGAGTCCCGCATCGGGCTCTCTGCTCAGCAAGGAGCCTGCTTCCTTCTCTCTCTCTCTGCCTGCCTCTCAGTGTACTTGTAATTTCTCTCTGTCAAATAAATAAATAAAATCTTAAAAAAAAATAAAAATAAAAAAAAATAAAAAAAAAAAATAAAAAGGAATCTTCTCCCTAAAAAAGAGGGAAACTTTGTCTAGGACATATGGAATTACAGAATTTTAGATTTGGAAGGGGGTTTCCTTATTTCCCCAAATTGACTTCCATTTTACTGATACCATTTCCTACTGTTTCAGTTCAGCTTCTAAATATTTCTGATAGTGCTTCTACTCAAGCTGTTGCAGTGACTTCATGGTAGGTTTTTCTATTCTAACCCATTTTTCTGTGTAGCTGTGATGCCTCTTTCCTTTTTACTTTGAGGGTCTGTGTCAGGTGAACTCTGCATTTCTGCCTGTCATTCTAATTGTTGTTGAGGTTAGAAGTTTGCTCCTTCTACTCTGACATTTTATACAGTTTCCACTGGTATCAGTTATTTTTATTTTTTATGCACTCATTTACCTTAATTTTAACTTCTAAGGAGTTGTTTGTTGCTTTTTTTCTGTTTCAGATTGTTTATAGATATTTAAGATGAATCTGTGCAATAGATTTTGTGCCTTCTTTTCCATGTACAATATCCCAAGAATTCTCATTCTGATTAAGTGTATTTCATCTCTATAAGGAGAATTCATTCCTCTCTGCCCCACACCCAGAAATGAGATCTGCCTGACCTGAACAAAAGTGACACAGTAAGTTACAATCATACAGTGAAAACTCTGTATCATAAGGCTATCTCACTTTCCCCAACTTAATCTATAACTTCAACTCTAGGAAAAAAATCTGAAAGAATGTTTTGTAAAACTCAAAAGCTGACTTTAAAAATGAAATGAAGATTAAAGGTCTCAAAGTAATCAAGGCAATCATGAAAAAGAATAACAAAGCTGGAAAACTTGCCTTATCAGATATAATGACTCCATATGCATGATACATAATAAAAATGAGGTAGAATAGAGAACCCAAACCTCAATCTAGATAGGGTCTTGCTAGTCAATGAAAAAAGTGATTCAAACTGAGGAGACAGAACTAACTCTTTAATAAATGATGCTCTGACAATAGATTTCTAGTTGGAAAAAGCCAATTAGATCACTAACTCATACCAAATGTAAACTAGATGTCTTAAAACCTAATGCGAAAGACAAAACTTTGAATCTGTTGGGCAAATTATAGGAGACGTTTATGTCCTCAGGTTAGTGAAGGGTTTTTTTTAGCTGGGTACAGAAAGTAGGAGTTGTTTTTTATGAAAAGGATAATTTTGACTGCCTGAAGCATCTACAATTCTGAATGACAAAAAGATGCCATGAACAGGTTCAAAGACAAGAAAGAGTGAATGAAGATGTCTGCAACAAATAAAAAAGGCAAAAAATTTGTGTCCAGGATATGTAAATAATTGGTACAAGTAAATATTAAAAAGGCAAACAATAGAAAAATAGACCAAGGATCAGAACAGGTAATCCCCTTAAGGACAGTAAATCAGCATTTGAAAAACACTGAACTATTCTAGTAAATGCAGAAATACATATTTAAATGATTGGAGAAGAACAAGCAATTTCCTGTGGCAGCAGCATATAGCTCTGCAGAGTAGGGGGTGAGGAAAGTAGGGGGTGAGGAGACTGGGTAGATAGGGAAAGGAATCCAGGGGTTCAGGTAAGGAGGGGGACAGAGACCCCCTCCTCTTAAAAAATAAACCTTTTCCAATAGAACTTTTCCATTGGCCTCAGCCTTTATACATATTCCAGCCACTTGGGATACTCTGTGTCTACACTGGCAAACTCCTACTCATTCTTCAAGACTCAATGTAGTTCTCTGCATTGACCAACATAGATGGGGCTCATTGTCCCTGTCCCACACTCTCAGGGCACTGTGTACATCTCTCAGTCATTATCCTCAGATGCTGGGTGGCAATCACCTCTTCTTCATGTTCCCCCCACGAGGGATTTAAGAATATTTGCCTCTCCAGCACCAACCAGTTTGTTCAATGGAGGAAAGAAGACATGGAAAGAAGCCTCTATTGCTCAAGGAAGCCTCTTGATCTTTTGCCAGCTGGACACCAGCTCTTCCGCCCTCGTTTGGATAAACATTCTGGGTTTGGTACTCAGACAGCTCCAGCCAATTCCTATGACCCTACATGAACCTGAGGAGCCTTTCCAGATGGGTCAATGACTCTGCAGCCCAGCTCCTTGGTAAATGGGACTACCAAATCATCAACAATAAAACCTAATGGCAGCTGGGAGTGTCCCAAGAGCTCACCAGAACTGAATATTACTAGTCCTGGGCTTTTAACCTTTGGAAATCCTCTTTCTTTAGAATCCCAGCCATCCTTCTGGACAGGATCCAGTTGTATACTTCAAATTCCAAAGACTAGTCCTGCCTGTTTTCCTCCAGCCATGGGGTAGATGGTCTGGCCCTAGGGACTCTGGTGCAGGTCCAATGCTATGTAAGTGCCTCAGAAAAGGCACCACATGATTGATGAGCTGTAGTCCAATCTAGAATTCTGCAACTCCTATCTGCTGGAATCAGGAGCTTTCCTTGAGTGCTGGTCATCTGCTCCCTCTTCTGAAATTCAATGTTGTGTTTTGGTCCACATGACCATGTGTCTCTTAGCCATTTGTATGTTTTCTTTGAGGAAGTGTCTGTTCATGTCTTCTGCCCACTTTTTGATGTGATTATCTGTTTTGTGTGTGTTGAGTTTGAGGAGTTCTTTGTAGATCTCGGATATCAGCCCTTTGTCTGTAGTGTCATTTGCGAATACTTTCTCCTATTCTGTGGGTTGCCTCGTTGTTTTGTTGACTGTTTCCTTTGCTGTGCAGAAGCTTTTGATCTTGATGAAGTCCTGAAAGTTCATTTTTGCTCTTGTTTCCTTTGCCTTTGGAGACATATCTTGAAAGAAGTTGCTGTTCCAATGCCGAAGAGGTTATTGACTATGTTCTCCTCTAGGATTTTGATAGATTTCTGCTTCACGTTGAGGTCTTTTATCCATTTCGAGTTTATCTTTGTGTATGGTGTAAGAGAATGGTTGAGTTATATTCTTCTACACATAGCTGTGACTAGCACAAGTACTATTTGAGGGGTAATGTGAGATGCTTAATGATTGGAGAGGCATCCCCACATCTCCTTCATCCCAAGTTTGATTTTCTCATTAGTAGAGAAGTCCTGCAGTGTGGGAATTGTCCTGGGAGGGGAGGAGGCAAAGTGTGGTAAAATAGAGACTTGAACCAGAATTGAGGAACTATTCTTGGCTATCTGCCTAAGGAGCAGAGGTCTGGTATAAATCCTCGGGTTACCATTTCTTTGTTCTCAAGGATTGGCCTTACCGAACAGCCACAAATCAATTTGCATTCCTTACTTAAACAGGGTGATTCAATAATAATTCCCACTATCACACTGTCACAAAACACTTCATTTTCACTATTTTTCTATGTGACTGGCATGTAAAATGTACACAATTTGGTGAAATTCATGTGATTTGTTGATGCTAGGTACAGAGAAAGATCCAAGAAATACCCTCAGGTGTTAAGAAAAGTCTGCATCTATCTGGAAACCTTCTTGTTGATGGGCAAGCACTGTATTTTTTCAAGAAGAAAATAAAGCAATAACCCTAAGACAAAACTGGAGGTAAGGAGGTAAGGAGATATTGACAGTCTTGCTTCTCCTATTCTAACTTGGCTAATAATTGCCCTGAGACTGTTGAGGTCTGTGGTTTCATATTTATACATGATCATTCTTTACACAATTATGTGAGCCTTGACCAAAACATACCCTTTTTGGGACACACTTGAGAAGCACATAGTCTTTTCCCTTAAGCATTGAGGGTAAATATAACCCTCTAAGATTCTGGAAACCAAACTGGTTTTGTCTTCTCTGGATTACCATGGGATCCCAAGGGGCCTAACTTACCAAAAGAGCAGAGGAAAATAGGAATCCTTCTAGTCCTTATTGTTGAGTCTCCTTAACCCACAAACACACACTCTGTCCCATCCCAAGATCAAACTATGCCCTAGGAAAGGAAAGAGCCCCATGTCAGTTGCTTATGGTTTTAACATGGAAGTTCATTAACCCAAATCTGCAGGAGCAAAAGGCTTACTTGCCTGGTGCCACAGTCCTGCTCCTCTGCCTTATTACCGCCCACTGGCCACAGCGAGACTTCAGAACCCTTAACTCTAAATATGTCAACCAGGAGGCCTCAGAAACTATCTACTGTGACCTCACTCAAACATCTGTCCTTCTCCCACAGGGATAGATATGTTGGGTCTCTGGCTCAATTTGGACTTTCTATTAAGACATGCATGTCTTGCCTGCACTTTGCATCAAAAACCGATTTTCTGGCTTGGAATCTGCCCTTGTAGTTGCTCCTAGAATAATCAACCCAAGGTGGTATGTCCATGTTTGGACCAGTGTCTTCTTTTCAACCCTGAAAACCTAAGAGGATTCTCTATCACAACCAGGAGAAGTAGGGTATTGGATGGGTAAGTGGCAGAAAGTGGATTCAATTCTAGTTCTTACCACCCTACAATACATAAAACATCTCATTTCTCATGCCAACCTGTTTAAGAGTTAACGATCTTTTTTTTTTTTTAAAAAAAGAATTGATTTATTTATTTGACAGAGATCACAAGTAGGCAGAGAGAGAGAGGAGGAAGTGATGCGGGGCTTGATCCCAGGACCCCAGGATGATGACCTGAGCCAAAGGCAGAGGCTCAACCCACTGAGCCACCCAGGTGCCCCAAGAGTTAATGATCTTAAAATCCTAATAATGGAGTCCTGATGTTGTCTTCAGACAGTAATGGCTCACTCAGCCATTGTTACCAAAGCTCTAAGGCAGACACAAAAACTTCTTAGTCCAGATATATGTAGCACTTGGAATAGTTCTATTGAACTCTGTTTTTTTGCTTGCTTGTTTGTTTGTTTTGTTTTGTTTTGTTTTTGTTTTTTAACTTCTTTTAAGACATAGTTGCTAGGCAAACTATAGTTGGAGAGCTGAAATGCCCATGTTCTAGAAAATCAGCAGATATCTGAAAGGTCTCTGATACTGGACTCAATTAAATCTTAACTCAAATGCAATTCTAACCCCTGAAGATCTCCATGATCTAGGTGGTATCAGTCCAGTGTGGAGGATTCATGTTCCTTCCTGGGATTTTGAGCCTTGGTTCCAGAGGTATAAGTCTCAGCAAAAAGTGGCCTCCAGGAATCTGCTTGAACACAGTCCTATGGAGTTCTGTGCTTGAAGGTCTATTCAGTATACCTCGTCTACTCAAAATCAGAGTCAATGCCACCTCACACAACCTTCCGACTTGGCTTTGAGAAGGGTTGCCCAGATCATGGGATGGCAAAGCCACCAGTTCTCACTACTATCTCCACAAGAAGGGAACTGGTGGGGACAGCTCCAAAGTTTCTTACTTATTTTTGTTTTTCTATGACCTCTCCAGTGTTTGAAACACAGTCAGAAGTCAATAAATTTTTGTGGCATTGCATTCACTGTGAGTTCCCAGCGAGGGATTTTGCACAGAACCTAGCAGTGCCCTCAGATTACTGCTTAATTACTTCCAAAGGTCCAATATGCAAAGAGTAGGAGCAAAATAAAAACTCTGACTCTCATTCTGATTTGTTTTCTGAAATACATTCTTTTGTGCTTATGTGAGTTTCCAAACTCCCTGTGGTTAAGCTCCTTAGAAAACACAGGCTCTTTCCATTAGCCACACACACAACCAGAGTCAGAAAGAATCGAGTGAGCCAAATTGAGTTTAAATTGTCCCCCCTTCTTTTGCACATGGGTTAGAACAAGACGAGAGGGAAAACAGAGCTTGTGTTTGGAACCATCACCCACGAGTCTTTTAATCCTGGAAGAGAGAGTTGCTTTAACGATGGAAATTATAAAACTGTCAGTCCCACTTTTCCTTAGCCCCACCCAGCTGAAGTCACTGATGTCCTAAGTGACCCACCCAGGTCCCTAGCTAATCCTGGAAGGGTGCGCAGCCTCAGGCGCCACGAAGTGGGACAAGCAATTAGCTTGTCCGTCAAAGGCCCAGCATTCATTTGCCTCCTCCCTCTGCTCCCTAGCTTCTTTCTTGGCCTTCCTCTCATTCTTCCTAACCTCACATTGCACTTGAATTGGCAGGAGCCCTAAATCCAGCCCTGGCCTTAGCCCTTATCCACCTATTACCGGTCAGGGTCATGGCCAAGACTCCGTCAAGCATAAAAAACTTGACCTAGACTCTTGTTTCTCTTCCAGCTTAAGACACCAGTTGAGACCCAAACCAAGCCATTGAGCACTGCACTTTGAGAGTGGGAACTCCTGTCTGTGTTGTGAGACCCCAGCCCAGGATTCCCAGTCCCACCCTACTGACTTGTGAGGAATTTTCCATTTAGTCGACCTGACTAATGGCTATAAAAACAATGACTTTCAAGCTGTAGGATGCAATCTATTAGTGATTTGGGAAATCATTTTGGTTGGATGTTGCCAACATTAAAAACCAAATGAATTAGAAGGGAACAGAAATATTAGGATCTGTTACGTGCTGTAACAAAGTAATACTACGTGAAACACTAGGTCAATTATATGCAAATAATATACAAGGATATAAACTGTATTTTTTCTTTTGGAGCAGATCAAAAGGATATTATAGCAAACTATGTATTCCACTCCTTTAACCTCTACTAATTTTCCTTTTTCCAGCACACGCACACCAGGTAAAATCTAAAATATGATCTGATATCAACTATTGGCATGTCTGGTGCAGATTCAACACAAAGCTGTAGTTGTTAAGAGAACAGAAATTGGTTAGTCCAAGAGGTATTTCCCATCACTATGTGGGATGTGATACGTGAGATCCCCAGGTTACCAGCCAAAGCCACCAATGTGATCTGTGGGTGACCTCTAGATGACCATGACCAGACAAGGGTCTGGTCAATACTGTGACTGCCCAGAAAGTCAGCGGCCCCCTCATGTGTATTGTGTGTATGGGCACAATAAGCCATGTGAGTGGGAGAAGTAGGGGGTGGGGAGGGACAAAATCTCAAACTTAAATTTACCTAATATTTAAATTTTTGCACTGGGTTAAGATTTGCAGTTTGGATAAAAGTTTCCTCTCCTCACTATACCTGCATCCAGCAAGAAGGTCTTTCTTGGATAAGCAAAGCAGCTTTAAATTATTTTCTATATATCCAAGGAGAGTGAAAATGGGGGTTTTTCTACCCTGAGACACATATATTTGTAATTACTGTTATCTTTATGCAGAAATATGGAAAAATTTCCTCTTCGGGGTTCAGATCAGCAGTTATGAGCACCGACTTGTTGAGTTCAAACTCCTGTTCTTCCAGTTATGAGTGTGACATTTGAATAAGACATTTTGTTTTCTTACACATCAGTTTCCTCCTTTATACAATGAGGATAATAGTATCTATCTCCTAAGGATTGTTTCAAGGATTCAAACTAATGTTCCTCAGGTGTCAAGCATCCCAGTTGGAACACAGTGAGCCCTCAGGACACAGTGGCCACGGCAACCCCTTTCCCACCTTAATTATTCAATCCCAGCCCTAAGATCTGAAGTGCTCCTTTTCTTACCTTCACTGACACTTGGGATTATCTCTTTCTGAAATATCTGTAAGCTTTATAAATGAAAATGGATCCCCATTATAATTTTCATGTGGCTGTATTTAATTATAAGCCACAGATTTTTTTTTCATATTTATTGTCCATTTTTGTTTTTTTAAAACACTTAGTATCCATTAGGACCAACCACATCATTTGCAGAACCTAGTGCAAAATGAAAAGGAGAGCCTCTTCTTCAAAAATTATTAAGACTTTCAAGATGGCGACAGCAGCGCTTTAAACCTTTGTTAAGTGTGGGCTCCTGGGTGACCGCACAGGTCCCATGTCCCTGCAGCTGACCCTGCGCTATCAATACCCTGTCTGTTTTCTATTGGGGTGCAAATGTTTTCTTAATGCAGGGGTGCGCAAACTCTCTTTAGAGGGCCAGACAGTAAATATTTTATGCTCTGGGGGCTAGATGGGCCCCATGGCAACTGTTCAACTCTGCCCTGGTGACACAAAAGGGTCCGTTGATAGGACATAAATAATGTTAAGTGTGGTGATGCGACAGTACAATTTTATTTACAGAAACAGTCTGCAGGCCACAGTTTGCCAATCTCTGTCCTAGACAGCGACTTTCTTTCAGTTTTCCTCATTACAAGACAATAAAAATCTACATATTTTTTCCTGGTAGCTGAAGTTTTAGGGTGCTTTCGCTATTCATTTCTTGTTATTTATGGCTCATGTGGAGTGGAAAAAATGTGCCTTGGGATATATATATGGAGGCATTTTTTGTGACTTGATAAATATTTCATGGGTCTTTGGAAGGAAAGTTTATTCTCTGTGGGGTATGGAATTCAAAATATATTAGAACAACCTCATTAATTATTTTAGTATTTTATTTTTTATTTAAATTCAATTAACCAACATATAGTACCTCATTAGTTTCAGATGTTGGGTTCAATAATTTATCAGTTGCATCTAACACGCAGTGCTCATCACATCATGTGCCTTCCTTAAACCTCATTAATTATTATTCATACGCTCTCTGTCCTTTGAATGCTTAAGTGTTCACAGAGATGTCTTTTCAGATTCTGCTAAGAAAATAATTTGGTTTTCAACTTTGGTGGTCAAGAATAGATGAGGGTTATCTTAATACATTTCCTAAATATTGACGCACTCTTGCATTTCCAAGATAAATTTTACTTGGTCTTGGTATATTATGATTTTACACTGTGAAATTTATTTTAAGGATATTTGATTTGGGATTTAAAGTTTTTATTCAATCTGGTCAGAATTTTTGCATGTGAACATGTCCTCTTCAGTAGGTATTGGTATCAGACATATGCTAGCTTCCTAAAATAAACTGGAAGACTCTTTTCTTCTTGTTCTGTTTTCTGGAAGAGTATAAGACTGAAATTTTCTGTTCTGTGATAGAACTTGCCACAAAACCAACTGGTCCAAAACCAAAGGACCTAACCACAAAAGGAAATTAGCCCCTCTTAAATATCCAGATTCCGCTGGGGAAGGGCAAAATTGGAAAGATCCAGCATTTCACTTAAAGGAATTTTTTTTTAAACATCACCATTATTAGACTCTTATTATCACTATGGTTGAAATTTTAGAGATTTCCATGCTTTCTATTACCCACTAGGTAGACTTGGAAGGAAGAAGAAGAGTTTGGGAGCAAAAAGCAGACCACTTTTTTTTTTTTTTTTGACCACCAGAGATCACAAGTAGACAGAGAGGCAGGCAGAGAGAGAGAGAGAGAGAGAGAGGAAGAGAAGCAGGCTTCCTGCTGAGCAGAAAGCCAGATGCGGGGCTCAATCCCAGGACCCTGGGATCATGACCTGAGGCGAATGCAGAGGCTTTAACCCACTGAGCCACCCAGGGACCCTTTTAAAAAAAAATATGAATGTAGTATGAGCAAATTTTTTTAATCCTGTTTAAGAAATTAACAGTTTTCACTTTCTCTTCAATATTTTGAAGTGATTTTCTTCAGTAAGGGCATGTGGACGGCATATATTTTGAATTTTTTGTATGTCTGAGAAAGCCTAGTTATGGAATTTAAATATCACATTTCACTCAGGACTCTATAATTATTGAGGTTTTTTTGAGCATTTAATATTGTAGACTAAAAAGAAAATAAGTCTGTCAATCTGAGTCTTGTTTTTCTTTTTTTGCAGGGGGAAAGGAAACTTACTATTTTTTTTTCTTTTTTTGGAAGAATGTAGACATTCTATTTAGTCTTTTATTTTAAGAATTTATCTAAGGTCGTGTATTTGGTGAATGCTTCAAAAAAATCATCTAGGTTGAGTATTTGGTAGGTCCTCCAAATGTTCTCTTCTTTTCCTAGAATTTTTCTTGTAAATATATTGTATATTGTTTTTGTATAGTACATATATTTTTTATTGTGCATATGTATGTGTATGTGTATACCTTGTTCCTGGACTTTGTATAACATATCTCTTATCTCAGCACTTTCATCTCTGTATTCTTTCTGCTTGGGTTCTGGGAAAAGTTTCTTTCTTATTCTTTTTTTTTTTTTTTAAAGACTTTATTTATTTATTTGACAGAGATCACAAGTAGGCAGAGAGGCAGGCAGAGAGAAGGGGGAGGCAGGCTCCCCGCTGAGCAGAGAGCCCGATGCGGGGCTCGATCCCAGGACCCTGAGATCATGACCTGAGCCGAAGGCAGAGGCTTAACCCACTGAGCCACCCCAGGGGAAAAGTTTCTTAAAGTGTCTTTTGATGAATTGAATTTACTTTCTGAAATATTCAGTATGGTGGACATTGTTTCCAGTGGATTTGAAAAGTCAGAAATAGAATATTTTCTCTGCAAAAACGTCTTATTTTCAGCTTGTTCCTTTCTCACAATAGGATGCTCTGGTTTCTTGAAGCATTATGATCTGAAAGTTTACTGATAATACTTATTAGACATACATTTGCTTAAGTGGCTTCAATGGTCATCGCTCCTTCCCTTCATTGATAACTACTACATCTAATGATTTTTTTGTAAAGAATCTTGATTCACTTTTTTGGCAATTTCTTGAAAATTATTCCTACTCTCTTTTTTAGGAGAATCCATATCTATTTGAAAATTTTTTTTTCTATTTTTTTTTCACATGTAAGTGACATATTTGCTAAATATAACATTTTAGGTGATAAACTTATCCATCAAAATTCTCCACCATTTAATGTTGCAAAGTCTTGGTAGGTCACCTGTGTCTTTTCCATTCATAAAATTCTTCTTTTGTCTTTGAGATTAAAAATGATCACAGGAATGCCTAAGATTTCATCTCTTCTACTTAACTAATTTTGATTCGTACTTGATAAGCCTATTCAGTCTTCATTTTCAGGTTTTTCTTAAATCAGGAAAGTTCTATTCACTCTTTGAATGTTTCTTCTAGACTATTCTTTAGCAAATGAAATTATCTGGTGTATTGGATAGCTATTTTTGTCATTCACTATCATCTTCTCTCTCATCACTTTACCCAAGTCATTTCCCTATTCAAATTTGAAGAATTTCTCAAATAAGCCTTCATCATTTATTTCATTTTCTGCATTGTCAGTTCCGCTCTTTACTGCTTCTAATGTGACTTCAGGTCTTTCCTTATTATTTCATACTTTGTTAACTATTCTGGGTTCCTTGTCTTCTCATCCATATTTTATCTATTTTGCAAACTTCTTATTTTATTTAATGTCACGGAAATTATAAAACATATGATGTTAAAACTGACCTCCTCTGCTTAGAAAATTCTTTCATATATATGTTTCTCTTCCACCTTGGGAATGTTGTTTAATCCCTTCTTTAAGTTGCTGAAATGTTATAAGCCCTGTTGTCATCCTTGAATGTGGGAAGGTGTAACTGGGTCTGGTATTTGCTTCCCAAATAGTTTTTTTGGTGGGTTTTTTTGTTTGTTTGTTTTCTCATCTCATAAACTTCTCTAAGAACTCAATCAGGGAGAAAAGAGTTGGTTTTAATGGCTAAAGTAAGCTTATGTTATTGTTCCATCACTTAGAGGAGAGAAGGGAATGAAATAGACCCTCATCATCTCCCATGGATGAATATCATCCTTGCTAGGTGTGTGTGTGTGTATGTGTGTGTGTGTGTTTTGGACATGGCTGGATCCATTCCATCTTGCCATTTGTAGGGGTTTTTGGCCTGGTCTCTACTTCAGGTTCCTATTTTGTTGTACCTGACATCTTTTCTGATCCCTACCACATCCACAGAATCAAAGACAGAATCTGCCTTTTCCCTGGAGGCCCAGCATCTATGGGGAGGACTCAGCAAAGCTGGACAGAACTATTGTCATGAAGATGCCCAGTGTTCATGAGCTCTCTTTTGGGGTTTCTTGCCCCCTGATTATCCAGTACAGCTGCTTCTGCACAATGCAGAAGGGCTCCAAGGAGATGGTTCTCATCCCTCGTATGTCCCACTCTTCACTCCAAACTTACTTCCAGATTTGGGACTGTTCTTGGGGCTCCTTCCAAATCTTCTTCTACATACTTTCTACAACTTGGCAACAGTGTTGAAAGTAGATCCTGGCTGACCTCCTTCAAATTCAGTCCATCTGTTTTGTTTCTAGTGGAATTTCTTACAAGTGTGCTACATGTCAATGTCAATGGCCTTTTATTTGGACCTGATGCAGGTTTCCCCCAGATGCCTCCTTAAGATTTTCTCTTTTGGGGGAGGGTGGAGCAGTTGTAGATGATAGTGGGGATAGTGGGTGAAGGAGAAGCTGTGTATGTTCAGTTTCCTTTTCAGAAGTCATAAACAGGGCATTTGGGTGGCTCAGTGGCTTAAGCCTCTGCCTTTGGCTCAGGCCATGATTTCAGGGTGCTGGGATCGAGTCCCACATTGGGCTCTCTGCTCAGCGGGGAGCCTGCTTCCTCCTCTCTCTCTGTCTGCCTCTCTGCCTACTTGTGATCTCTCTCTGTGTCAAATAAATAAATAAATAAAATCTTTAAAAAATCATGAACAAACTTTTTTTCTTAGATCCCACTAAGATCCTCAGTTCATTAAATTTTAGTTTCATCATTTATGAGGCCCTGACAGTGCACTTCCAAAAGTCACCAATGCGTTTATTTCTGCTGAAGCATATGGCCCTTCTCAGTTCTCTTCTTGCTGGATGTATTTATAATATGCATATATATGACACATAATAATTATTGTTTCCACAAACTGATTTTTGAATGCCTAGTGGGTCCTTTTGCTTCTACAAGACTAATAATTCCAACACTTGGTATTTCTTAAGTAGTTACTAAGCAGCGGGAATTGTGCTGAGCACTGTACATGCCTCTCCGTTTAGTGATAGTAGCTAGCCCTTCATGAGCTCTTTCTACGGGCTCATAGGTTTCTGTTCTGGGCACAACCACCCATGTGGTAATACTGATCTCCTTTTTTTTACAAATGAGAAAACTGAGTTCACAAAGAGGTGAAGTAACTTGCTCAAGGGCACACAGCTAGTTAAGTGATAGAATTGGAATTTGAACACAGGCGTTCTGGCCCTAGAGTCCACACTTTTAGTCTTACACTCTGTTCCCATGAGGAAACCTGTGCTCTTAACACCTATGCAACACTGCCTCCCCATGGAGGGGTCAGGAAATGCACAATTACAACTTAGTGTTAGGTGCTGAGTGAGAAGTATTAGAAAATTTCCACAAATTGTTATAGGAATTTGGGAGTGGGTATACCAGGAAAAGCTTAAAATTGGGGCACTTGAAGGAAATCAGGAGTGCTGATAGGTTGACCATTTTAATGGAGTAAAGTGTACAAGGGGTTTCAATGGTTTGGCCTTCAATGGTCTCCCTTTTGGTTTCTTTGATATTGTCTTTTTTTTTTTTTTTTGTTAAGATTTTATTTATTTATTTGACAGAGAGAGATCACAAGTAGGCAGAGAGGCAGGCAGAGAGAGAGGGGTAAGCAGGCTCCTTGAGGAGCAGAGAGCCCGATGCGGGGCTCGATCCCAGGACCTTGGGAATCATGACCTGAGCCGAAGTTAGAGGCTTTAACCCACTGAGCCACCCAGGCACCCCTTGGTATTATACAGTCAGTAATCAAGACGGCCATATAATTTAAAATCCAAATAGACATTTTCAAGAGTAAAATAAGAAGCCATTAATAACTGTGCTGGGACAAGAAGCATAAACAGGTAATGTCCCAGGCCATGCATTTATTGATTAGTGGTCAGATTACAGCTGTCCAATGGCATTTGAATTTCCTTTTTTTATTTTGACTGGCATGTGGTTACACTTACAGGATACCTCACTTTTCTTTTATTTGCTATGTGATTTCCATAAACTTAGTATTTGCATTATCTTGTATGTGAGAAGTGTTGGCAGGATGACTATGATTCTGATCATAATCCTTTGGCACCAAGATCTTGGGAAAGCTCTGTTCCAGGTGGCTCCTACATGTATTTACTCACTGGAGCTATATAGGGTTGAGCATCAGGGTTTGAGGAAAATAAGATAAGGCCACTGAATGAGACCCCAGAGGACAAACACTAGGGGTTATTATTCTCCATCTCTTGATAATTGACTGCTATGCTGCTTATCATGCAATACGAGTTGTTACAAGGTTGATCGGAAAAAGAAAGGGATTTTGAATGAAGATGTAATGTAGAGAGGTGATTGTTCTTGATTGTCTTTGCACCACAGGGAGCCTACAACTAGACACAGGAGGGGCCAAGTAGCAATGGTCATCTCAAAGGATAAGAGGCTATCATCTATGGAGAGATGGAAATGGTGATGAAGAGCATTAGCTATAGAGAAGAAAGTGCATGGGTTAATTCAGGGAACTACATAATACCGTTTTGTTGGAAGTTACAAGGGTGTGGGGTGTGGGAGTGTGGTAAGAGACGAAACTAGGGGAGTACACAGTGGCCTGAGCAATAAGGCTCTTGAGTACCTTGCTAAGGAGTTCACATTTTATCCTAAAAGAGTTTTGGGGGAGTTGTCAAGATTAGATTTGTGGTCTAAAAAGATCAATTTGGTGCCACTGTCAAGAAGACAAGGTGTGGGGAAGGGTAAAGGAAGTAGGTAAGGAGACCAACTTAGGGACTGTTTCAGTGAACTGGTTGAGAAATGGGAAGGGCCTGACAAGGCACTGACAAGGCCGAGAATGGGGTCATGTGGGAAGATCACCGTTGAGACATCGGGACAAGTGTTGCCTAGCCTTGCAGTATGAGAAAGAGGATGACTCCCAGGTCTTTGGTCTAAGTGGCTGGGTTTATGGTGATGTCAGTCACTAAGACTAGAAATAGAAAGGAAGAAGATATTAGGGGAGAAACAACGGATCATCCTTCCACTGAAATTCTCTCTCCTCGCCTCAATGGTACAATGCTTTGCTGGTTCTCTGCTGGCTTTTCTGGCAATTTCTCAGCACTATTTAGTGGAGTTTCTTTGGCAAAGACATTCCTGTTAGTAATTCCTCTAAGCCTGGACCCTGGCCATCTTTGTTATTAAACTCCACTTCTTCTTGACATTTAAAAAAAATCCTGATATTATCATGATATTATCTCAATATTATTTATTATTCATATCCACATTTTTGACTACTACCCTTGGGCTAACACCACTCAAGTCTTTATTCTCGGTCCCAGTGTATAAATCCAGCTGCCTACTCAGCATCTCCACCCAAATGTCCTACGTGTTCAGACTTAACACGTCCACACCAAGCCCTCTTTCCTTCTGAAATCTATTCCTTACCTCTCAACGCTTTCTCTCCCACATCCCATGCAAATCAGGTCCTAAGCTCCTCACTACAAAAGAGCTCTCAATTCCATTAATTCTTTTCCTCATTTCTACTACAAGAAAAAGTGAGATATAGATAAAACACACATATAAGTTTGCTATTTTTTTCTGCAGAAAACTTTAATCTTATAACCTATTGCTAATATGAAAAAAATCCACCCTTGCCAGATTCTTTCCCTGTCACTTTCCCTGCCATGCTTATATCACAGGGAATGTGGGTCACTTTGCATTTCTGTACATCACCCCTTTGCTAGAAATGTCTTTTTTTTTTTTTTTCACTTGGTCACTTCACAAAATCCTGCTCTATGTTCAAGTTCCAGATCCAAAGCTACTTCCTATATGAAGCCTCCTCAGGTTCTCTCATCTCAACCAAAATTAATTATTTCACAAACTCTGTTTCCCCAGCTTTTTGTCTCTTCTACTAAACTGTGAAATCTTTGAAATCCAGGGACTCCTTGGGCATTTTGTAATTCCAGAAATTCAGCATAGTTTGAAAATTCTCCATTGAATTTTTGTTTTCCTGCCCTTAACCAGGCAGTTCTGCTTGGAATCTACAGAGGTGTCTTTTTTTAGATGACCACACCCCCTTTCTCCAGGGGTAATTACCACCACCACCAGGACTACCACCAGCATCATCACCATAACCATCTCTCATCTGGGTACTCACATACCAAATACTTCATGAAAGGTTTTAATCTAATATTTTTACAACACTTCTGTGAGGCAAAAATGTTAATACCTATCTTACTGATAAGAAGACTGAGGTTCAGATGGGCTAAGTAATTTTCACCAAGGTCACAAAGCTTGGTGAAAAGGCTCAGCTGGTGTTTAAAGCCAGAGATGACTGATTCCCAAGTTGGTTCTCTTAACCCTTGTGCTTGAACCTTGGTTTGTTCCCATTAGGCGCCGGGGCCACATTTCATGTGGCCTTGACAGACCTTCATGAGGTCTTGACAGAAAGGGAACAAAGGACTGTCCTAGCAGGTACCAGGGTTTTGATATATATGCACATATGTTAGAGCCCCCTAATGCTAGAGGGCAGTGCATGGCCCCGCTGCCCTCTGCTCTGTCTTCTCCATGTCAGGTTGGGCTTTCCTACCACTGCCTTAAAATAAGGACTCTGGTTGGTACCCAGTTCTGAGGTGCCTGCTGCCTCAGCTACATCCTCACCGTAAGAGGGAAAGGCCATCATTATGGGGCAGCTTTCCTTGTCTTCCTGTTCAATCTTACCACTTATTGTGAGAGGGGAAGACCCACATCAGAATCACCTAGGAAGCTTTTCCAAAATAGACGTGCTTGTCCTGACCTCCTCAGATTCTGATCTGGCCCTTGGTTGAGAACTAATGGTTGAACCCATTCATTCCTAAGGTTTACAATTTCCACTGGTCCTTATCACTGAAACCTTCTCATTTCTTCCAGACAAAATGCTCAGATACAGTCAATCAACATCATCGCCATGCCTCACTCCTCCCTGTCATCTTTCAATCAGGGGTTCCTAACCTGGGTGGCACTATCTCATAGAAGGCATTCAGAAGTAAATGTGGAGGCATTTACTCATTGGTTATCACAATGACTAGGGAGACTAATGGCATTTCCAAAGCAAGGATCAAAAATGCTAAGCAACCTACTGCGTCCCACAATGAGAAAACTTCACGCCAACAATGCCAAGAGCACCCTCACTGAGAAACACATTTGGTGTTTGATTCGAGCTACGAATCAGCCCCCTCAATACTCAGGCATCCTCCTGGCTCAGCTCCTGCAGTGCTCTGGGGGCTGATCTCCCTCGCCGGCCTCTTATATTCCCTCATATTCCATAAATCATGGAAAAAGAGATTCTTAGTTTTCAGATATTCACATAACACAAAGGTGGCAGGATAGCTTGTCTAACCTCCATTTCTGCTTTCTATTTAATCTCAATTTAGTTCCCTGCCCACAAAGATATGGGAGGAATGAGGAGGGAGGAAAAGAGCAGGAGCCAGTCACTGCCTCATGGAAGGACTTGAACTACCATGTCTGACATCTGACAGTAAGCCCAGGTGGATGAATAAATACAAGATCTAGCTCAAAACCAACCCTTTCCCATCAGTCTCAAGTATCTTTGCTCTTTCCCAATGACTATTCCTTTCTCACTTACTCAGGCCAAAGCAGTGTATAATTTTAGTAGAGTTTTTTTTAATGCCCACCTATATCTGGCTTTCCTCTCCTTTTAGGTCTCTGGGAAGATGAAAATTTTCACCCTCTTTCTATATGCTAAGGCTAAGTGACTAGTTCTGACCAAGGGATTGTCAGTGGAAGGACGCGTATCAATTCCTACTGGAACATTTCATCGCCAGTGAGAGGCCCTCTGGCATTTTCTTCCCTTGAAGCTGTGATGGTGGAAGCTGGTGTTAAGAAGGCATCTCCACCAGCTTGGCTTCCAAAACAACTACCATGAGCAGAACCCCTGCTGACACCCATCAGACATGCGGTGTAGGCAGAGATTATAAACCAAGGTTTAGACCTTTGGTGCTTTTAGTCACTGAGATTGGGGGGATTGTTAGTTACCAAAGCATAACTTAACCTATCCTGATTGATTCAATGTTTTTTTGCATGTTTAGATATTTTTCATCTTTGTGCGTAGATCGTGAGTCAGAGTGGCTTGGGTTTGAGGCTGAGTTTCACCACTTAGAGTGACCTTGGCTGATCTTTCTAAACCTCAGTTTCCTCATGTGTCCAATGGTGATCATGACTGTACTAACCTTCTGTGGTTGTAAAGACTAAATGGGGTAATACAGGCAAAGCATTTAACCACAGTGCCTAGCAGGTGACAAGAGATCAGTAAATATTACTTATTATTCTTCCTTATTGTTGATCTAAAATTGACTTTACTTGTCCCCTACCCCAAATCCTCCAGGACCCCGTAGCTTTGGCTGCCTCGAGTCCTTCTAAATGTCTTTCTACCTAAAAAGCAAATAGTCTGGGACTGCTTCTTGCTTCTTTCATATTCTTTGCAGCTCCCAGAACACAACATTGCTTGCAATCAACACTGTGTTATCCATATCTTTAACTGAGTACACACTTGTGATTGGAATTGAGAAAGTATTTATGCCAAATAAATGAAAGAATCAGCCAAACTAAAGAAACCTAATGGCTTTTTTTCAGTATGAAACTGGCATGTCTGGGAAACATGTCAAGACATAGCCAAATATCCACTGTGTCTTTTGTTGCTGAGTGATCTCTGGGAAAGGCAAAATCCAGTCTCTTGGCCACACATCAAAAATAGACACACATTCTAAATTAGCAGAAAGAAAATCCCATTTGCATTTATGTGACAGCCAAGTCTTGCTAAAGGGTGCCAGAGTTTGTTTCTGGACCTCTGGGAGCCCTTTAGCACTTGAAGATAATTACAGGTTATCTTAGGACAGGAGCCTTCCTCCAGCACTCCTGGATTCTATTCTCAGCTTTACACTGAGTTTTACCAGGTCTCCATAGCTAGGGAAACGAGAGCTAATTACTTGGCTGACCCAGAGAGAAGTACAAAACAAAACACGTATGCCTTATTTATTTTTATTTTTGACCCACATGCCAAACCTTCCAATTTGTAGGCAGTTCCACCAACTATTACCTAGTCTAGTAAGTCCTCTCCAAACCTGGAACCTATCTGGAGAAACATTTAAAACCAACCATAAAATCCACTTCAATACAGAGAAAGAAAGGAAGGAGGAAAGAAAAGGAAAGGGAAGGGAAGAAAAGAAAGAAAAAAGAAAGGAAGGAAGGAAAGAAGGAAGAAGGAAGGAAAGAGAAAGAGAGATTCCTGGCCCCTGACATTTTTTTTTTTAATGATGCCTTTTAGAATTATCATAGTAGCATTTTCAAGATCTCTTGTAATGGACCCCTTGTTTCCTTATTCAGAGCTAATTTTGCAATTTCATTTCTTGAAGCCTCTTCCTAAGTATTCCTGAAAACAAGCTACCTCTCTTTCAACCCATCTGCCCATCGAATTTCCTTTTTCCATCGGATTCAATCTGAACAAATTAACAATTTATTGGACCTTGAAGCGCATCTCCTCAGATGTCCTGAATGCACCTTAGAGTTGTAGCCATCAGTTAACCCCCCAGATGGCTGAAGCATCTCTGTGGGCTGCAGGGGGTTGGAGTCCCTGAAACTTTCAATCAACCAAAGCTGACCTGACAGCAGAGCAGTAGCTCCTCAATTAAGTACTGTTGACTGCCTTATGTACCATGTATCATTTACTGAAACCCTGATGCAGGGATTTTTAATTCCTGGAATCCACCCAGTTCCTCCAGTTGGACTGCCATATGCTTCTCATTATAACCCAGCTACACAGAGCAGTAATGAGTGGGAAGGGCAGGGCTGGGAGTCAGGAGCAGACATCGTCCTTGGGCAGGTCACTTAATCCATGGGGCTGAACAGAGGGTTAAGGGTAAACTCATCTGTAAACTAGGGACAGCAGTCCTTGCCTTAGCTACCAAGCAAGCGTGTCTTCGGGGCACTTGTGAGAATGCGTAAATGTGGGGAGACTTTGGTTCTGTTCTAAAGGTTTCTTTTTCTAAGTCAGTAGTTGGGAACCCAGAGGTATTTTCTCAGGAAAACGATACCATACCCGGTGGTGAAGTTCGCAGGCCAATGCTACAAACATCTGTCTAATGACCATAGCCCTGGAGAGGTCCACAGAGCAGTGGTCCTACAGATCATCCCCACTCGGGGATCATCTGGTTGTGGTGCTGAGGGTGGAATTCTGGGTAAGTGCCAAGATGGGGTCCTCTTGTGTGGGGAGGAGAGAAAGAACACGGGCTGGACAGCAAGGAGGTAGCAAAGAGAGGAGTTCGGCGGCTCTAATGGGAAAGGGACCAACGCTGGGCCTTATATTTACAAATATAAGTATATATTGGGTGGCAGGCTGTGGCTTTGGAAAGTCCTGTCAAAAAAGCTATTCAGTGCTTACTGTCTCTTCCAGCCCACCATCTCCTCAACTCCTTCTGCTATTGACACCATCTGTTTTTGAAGTCTTTAGGGCACACATGAACACAGCCAGCCCTTCCCCAAGACTCAGGATGGAGAAACCACTTTTTCCAGTGATGTAACTAATCGTTCCCTATAAAATCGATCAATACATTATACATAAATGTATAATGTCATGACAGAGGAGCCCTGGGAGAAAGGAAAGGTACCTTTACCTCCGTGGGTCAGTCAACAGGGCCCATTAATCTTAGAGGACCCGTGGAAGACTTCAAGGAGCCTAGCTGGTCTTTGCCTGTTTTTTCTCTGCATAGGGCCTTCCAAATCTGACTTTTCAAATCCCTGATTGAATTCCCAGCAATCTACTTTTCCTGACTGTAACCAGAAAAGCATGTTTAAATGAACACGGAATTCCATCAGTATAAAGCCTTGTGAAGCCCCGTCCACCAGCCCTGTCGCCAAAGCCGCTAATAATGCCCTATTGTGTTACTGCGGTAGCCTAGGTTATCATTATGAAGTCTTGCTCCTGGTTGAGAAAACACGACGTTCCATTAAATGTATAATCTGGGTTCTCTCCAGGCCAGAGATACATCTTGCTAAAACCTGAAATGAGCTGAGTTTTAGTGTCATGGAAAAGAAGAGAACCATTCACCAAGAAAAAGGGAGTTGAGGCTGGGGAAAAGAAAGGTGCCTTGGGATCCCTTAGGTTCAGCCTGTAGACAGTGTCTAGCCAGCCAAAGTATCTTAGATGCCCAAGGAAAGAGTGAGTCAGCATTCTTTTCCCTTCCACTCTGCTGTGGTTGGGTGCTGGACAGCACGGTCTGAGAAGGTTCTTTCTAGGATAGAAGACCATATCTTGAGGGACCACCAGAGGCCTCCTTGCAATCACTACATTCTGGCCCATCTCCCGGCTCCGACAATACCATACATTAGCCTGGATTGAGATTGCAAGCTGAAAGTGTGTGCACATCAAATACTAGCAATTTTTTCATTCAGCACGAAAATACCTCTCTCTTCAAGCCCTAGGACAACTAAAAGAAGTCAGAGGAGTCCACCTAAATATAAAGGTAGGTGGCTGCAAAGGGGCCCCGTCATTTCTTTCCAGGAGCACGGTTGGGTCCCCAGTGCACTGCAGGGTATCCTATGATGCATTTAGAAATGGACTCCAGGATCAGATATAAAAGAAGCAGCAGCCTCTGTAATACGATGCTTGGAGCTCAGCACGCTGCTTAGAGACCCTCCACACACTTGAAACAATTCTTCAAAAACTCAAAGTAACTTATTTTTGTTGAATATAAATGTAACATATGCTCATTATAGAGAACTTGGAAAGTTCAGAAAAACACACACACAAAAATTTAAATATCTTCTAGACAGAAATACAATCACAGATTAGGTAAATCAAGAAACACACTTGTGTATTTAGCTTTTTTACAAAGATAGCACCACAATGTAAACAATATCGGTGCTTGTAGTTTTCACCTAAGGGTACATTCTGAGCACATCCAATAGGCATATTCAGAAATTGGCTATACCATGCCTCACTTAATTCACTATGGTTATACATCTAGGTCATTTTCAGCTTTATTATTACAAACAGCATTGCAAGGAAGATACATGGAGTCACTTGTTTGAGATCATCTTGGATTTTTCCTTTAGGACATAGAATTGCTAGACGGAAAAGTAGAACCCCATTTTTTAAAAAAAAGCATTTGACACATATTGCCAAATTACCTTCTTAACTGCACTACCCAGTACAGTAGCCAAATGGGGCTGTTTCAATTAAAATTAATTGAAAATAAACAAAATAAGAAGTTCACTTCCTTATTCACACTAGTCACATTTCAAGGCTCCATAGCTACTTACGGCTAGTAGATACCAGTTGGCCAAAGCAGGTACAGAACACTTCCATCATCACAGAAAATTCCACTGAACATCACCAGTTTAGAAAGACTATACAAATTCCTATTTTCCTTAGTAAGATATGAAAGTGCTAACCTCCCACAAGTTGGCCAATATTGGATATTATAATAAAAAAAAAAAAACC
Source organism: Mustela lutreola (assembly GCF_030435805.1). Lineage (NCBI taxonomy): Eukaryota > Metazoa > Chordata > Mammalia > Carnivora > Mustelidae > Mustela > Mustela lutreola. Next base: position 91,653,785 of record NC_081298.1, on the reverse strand, counting down.
TTTGCCAACTTAATAAAAACTACATCTTGTTTGATTTTTTTTTCATTTTTTTTGATTACTAGTGAAGTTGAAATTTTTTGTTTGTTACTGTTTTCTACTGGACTCATCTTTTTAAAACTTTTTCTTTTTTATACATTCAGGTCAATCTTTGAGGGGTAATGGATGTTATGAAAGTTCTTGTAACTTTTAATAATCTTTTATCTCTGACATTTTTTCACTTACGGAAATGGAAAACTTGAATGTATGTAAATATTTTCATAGTTTTCTTTATTGCTTCTGTCCTATTTTAAAAGCTCTAAACCTAAGATTATAGTAATAGTCGTTTAAAATTTTCTTCTTGTTGTTTTATCCTTTCATTGTAAACATTTAAATTTTTTTCTTTTCCTATGTTACCAACCATTTGTTTAAGAATTTTTTTTTTTTTCCCCAAGTACCCAGCATGGAGACCCTGAGAGGAAGACCTGGGCTAAGATCCAGAGTTGGACAATTAACTGACTGAGCCACTCAGGCACCCGAAGAATCATATTTTAAAATAACAAGTTAATTCCCCACCAACTTGAACTCCCACTAAATGCTCTCATGACCCTGGATTTCTTTCTAGATTTTCTACCCTGTCTACCTGTTCTTTGGATTTCACCATCCTATGTGTCATAATTTGCCTTATGACACATTTTAATATTTATAGGTATGTCTTCATTATCTTTCTCTAAAAATGTTTTACCTCTTTTTACCAGGTTTCTGTTCTCTAGGATAAACTTAGAATCATTTTGTTAAATTCCTCTTACCACCAAAATAAATGCTTTCAGAACTTTGATTTAAAAGTTCAATTCAATTCAAATTAATCTGGGGAGAATCTGATTATCTCTACAGTATAGAGTCACTCCATTCAGGGACTTGGTGGTTCTGCCCATTTTTTTTTTTTTTTAAGTTTTCCTGTATGTCCTGCCCAACTGGCTTTTGGGGGGGGGGGGGTAGTAGGTGATGGGCACCTCTAACTGTTCTCAGACACAGTCTCTGAATCTGTGAGCTGCTGCTCCCAACCACTAGAAGTAACAAAAGAAATTCCATTTCTTAGTATTGGAGTATATTTTCAGTATCCACCTTCTCATAAAAATCTCTAAGAAAGAGATCTCACTTTTCATCCAAAGAATCTGGAGTTCAAAACAGCCCTTATGGAAAAATCAAACTCCAGGGGCAACTGCAAAGCACATTTGGTGTCTCACTGGCCAGCTTATTTTGCAGACCTTTTTCCAACTCCCAAATACTTTCCAGTCTGTGAAATTCATCTCCCCACCACTGTTACAGCAAGCGCCTCTCCTGGCACCAGAGAGCTCACATAGTTTTCCTGAGCGTGGATCTTCTCTGGGGGGCTTTTTACTGTTGAAGCTGGGTTTTAGTAGATAGCATAATGCTTCCTTGAATGACTGTGGCTTGGCAAATCTAAGGGGATTTGGGAAGTGTTTAACTGGTCAGAGTGCAGCTCTCCCTTGAGCACAGACCTGAAGCCTAAGAGCTATCCCTTTTGGTAAGGAAACCAGGGCTCCTGCACCTCCCTGGTAGCCCACCAGTGGAATTGCCAAGAACTTGAATCCCTCTCAATCAGAAGTCCCAAGGCTAGGAGGGGCCGGCAGGAATTTATCCACAGGGAGCTTTTGGCAACCTCTGGCAACAATTTCGGTTGTCGCCAATGCAGGACTGGGGCTGGGGGGTGGGGGGGTGGGGTGTCTGCGGGGTGGAGGGGGAGGGAGCATGGAGCGGGCTTACTTGGGGAGAGTCCAGAGACATTGCTGAACACCCTGCAGTGCACATGATGGTTCCACAACAAAGAATTCCTCAGCCTAAAACCCAGTAGTGTCCAGGGTTGAGAAATCCGCCTTCTTTTCCCCCTAATTGCAGTGTATTATCAGGAACAAAGGCAATGCCTTAGGCACGGCAGCATGTGTTTTTTGTTGTTGTTGATTTTGTTTAAAGACACCACGAACTTTTCAAAGCCCACTCCCGCGCAGCCTGGAAGTTCTACCTCTCCAAAGCACGCCCTTCTCACCAGGTTTCTAAAGCAATGGGAAGGATTCGCAGAAACCTGTTTGGTCAGTAGCATCCTCACACTCCCTTACATGCTCCTCGGGCACAGAAAGCCAGGCGGAAAGTAGTTTTTTTCCACCCCTCAACCAGCAGCGACGCCCCTGTGGGCTCGGGCAGCAAAGGATGGGGAGGCGCGCTCCGCGACCCAGGCGCGGTGCGGGGCTGCTTCGGCTCCTCCGAAGCGTCCCAAAGCGATGCTGCCAACAAGCCCAGCCCGGCAAAGAGCATCACCCCCGGAGCCCAGGATGCAACAACTCGAGACACTTACTTGTCCAAAATGAAGTACAGGTCAAATCCCCCGTAGCAGGCTGGACCCCCTTCCTCCCTGCGTCCCCCTTGCCCGGCGCAGATGAGCACAAAAGTGGCCAAGGAGAGACACTTGAAGCCAATGCCGAGGGCTTTCTGCTCCACGGTGGCCATGACCTGCAGCCCAGGGAGAGGATAGGGTCCTCTGCTTCCCGCGCGCCTCGAACTCGCCACGACCCTCAGGGACGCGCCATCCGAGGGGCCCTGCTCGCGGGCCCTTTATTCCCCCTCGCGCTCCTGGAACTCCCCGGAAGCAATTGTCTGGAGGAGTTCAAGGTTTTCCTTCTGGTTTCCGCTTCGATTCTGTTTCTAGGTTTCAGGTTTCAAGAATCCCAATACTGTACTCCGCTTTTTTAAAGGGGCTGCTCCTGGTTCGGGCGGCGGACCCCTCCGGAGGCGCCGCCGACGTCTCGCAGCTGAAGCAGCTCCGTCCTGACGCTTCTTTGTCCCAGCTTTTAAATAGTGTGGGGTGGGTTTTCAAATTGTTCTCGGTTGGGAGAGTGCTTTGCCTTTTCTCCTTCCTCTCGCCCCCCTCCCCCGGCTCAGTTTTTGGGCTGGGGGGGGAAGAAAGTTCAAAGGGTGCCACCTTGTGGCCGACGATGGCCAAAGCGCCCTTGGGCGTTTGCGCGAGTGCGGCTGTGCGTGCTTTCTTCGTCTTTTTTTCTCACGCGCCTTCCTTTTCTTTCTCTATTATTTCTTCCCCAAATTCCTACTTCTCGCTCATTCTCTAACCTTTTAATCCCTGCCTCTCCTTTCCTATCCTGCATCTGCTGATAAGGTCGCTATAAACATTGACGAAAAATTACTTCCTCCAAGCACCTTGGCTCCAGCCCTGGGGCTGGGACCTTCCCAAAACTGCCTTTGTGCAAGTGAAGTAGAGAAGAACAGAGACTTTGGGATCTGACTCATCCCAGTGACCTTACTGTACTATTAGTACAGATCACAAAAGATTCTCTTGGGGTCCAGTCCTGTGGCTTGGCATAAACAGTCCCAAAGAAAAGGTTGCTCCCGGCATGGAACCGAGGGGCGTTCTAGATGGACTCCATCTCCAAATTCTAGAGATTCTGTGAGTTCTTCTTTCCAGCCTGTGAGCTTTGACTTTTTTCAACCCTATCTTTGATTTTGGACTGAGGGAGTAAACAGCTTACTAGAGTATGGACCTTCCAAATCATTTGGGACCAGGAGGGGAGTCCTGTCTGTGCTAGCTTCTCTGATGTGAGGGGTCCTCTTAAGAGTGGATCCCCGTAGGACTCGGTTTTAGCTTCATAGATCTTCCACCTGGGGAGTCTTCAGCCCTTCAGCCTTATTCTTCCAGACATACATCTTCCCCTCATTTGTAATCCTTTAAGACTCTTAGTCTACAGTGTGACTACCCATAGTTGTGTTCCCCCACCAGCTGTACTGAGGAACGCTAATGTCTTGGAATGCCTCATTAAACAATCATTTTGTTGTCAAATAAGTTTGGGGGACTCCTAAGGCACTACAGCAGCCTGCCTCCAAAAGGCTCCTCAATGTTCCTTCTCTCCTGGTGTTGACAACCCCCCCCCCCCCCCACACACACACTGAATAAGACTGATTTGTGAACAGTGGATGAAGTGTGGCAGAAATGATGTGTGACTTCTGAGGCAAGGTCATGCCCTGTCAAAAGGTCACTTAAGGAGCTGTATGGAGACATCCATGTGGCAAGAAACTGAGATGCCCTGCTGATAGTCAGCCATGGGGGTGACTCACTAACCTTGAAAGTGGACCCTCAACCCCAGCCAAGCTGGCAGATGACTGCAGCCGCCGTCAACATCTTGATACAGTCCTGTGAGAGACCCCAAGCCAGGAACACTCAGCTAAGCCAATCCCAGATTCCTGACCCACAGAAATTTACGAGATAATTATTGTTCATTAGTGTTTTAAGTCTCTGATATGGGAGGTAACTTGTAACACAATAATAGATAACCAGAAAATGTCTATTATCACATTAAAGCTTTGAGAATTCCTTTTAAAAATGTTTAACTGTATTTTCCAGACTTACTTGACCCTGAAACTGTTCCTTTCAGACAACAACTATTGACACCAAAACTTTGGGAATTACTGTTCTCAGGAAAAATAATTGGGAGGAGGCTAAAATCCCCCATAGCAGGCTGGACCCCCTTCCTCCCTGTGTTCCCCTTGCCTGGCACAGATGAGCACGAAAGTGGCCAAGGAGAAACTAACTTGAAAATCAATTTAATCCAGTACCTCCCTTGAAATCCTGTTAACAGCCACCCAAATGCATAAACTGAACTTGTCAAACACAGCTACAACCCAACTCTGATCAATTCAGAGCCCTGAAAAGAAATGAGCTAATTTCATATATTAGTTACTGTCAGCCCAGGGACAGATCCCCTTTAATCTGGTTCAGCATGCAATTCAGCTAAACCTGCAAACCATCATAATCTTTCCCAAATTACACCCAAGCCCAGCATGAAGTTTAAACACCAGTCCACTTTTAGCCCAATCCAGCTAGAGTCTAGCCAAAACTCAAAGCCTAATACAGCAAGCACGGCAAGGAAAACACATTCCTACAAGGTCTCAACCAAGAAAATAATCCAGAATTCACACCAGCATATCCTGAAAAGAATCTGTCCCAGAACCTCGTAAGGGCTCAAAACCTTGCTGAACAAAACCTTCATTTCATCTATATCAGAGACCAGGCCAGTCCAACCCAGAATCCAGAAGAGGGATAAAATGGACCAGTATAATATAGTCCAGGGTCCTGACAAGACCAGAGCTTGCAAACACCCAAAGGAAGACTACATTAGACAACTTAGGGCCAGCAAAAAAACTAAACAAGACCAATTAAAGCAAGCCCTTTTCTGCCCACTTCTGTGCAACCTTGGCATATTTTAGCATATTCAAGACCAGGGTCTTATTCAGAGACCCAGACCAATATATAACTGAGAATATCAGACAAAATCTACCTAAGCTTGTCAAGCTCATAACTCCTTTGACAGTTTTACTACATGTCCAAGTCCCAAACCAGAGAACCTGTAGTTCTCAAAGTATGTGAACATGTATATGGGTAAGAATATCTGGAAGGGGTACCATGAAGATGAGGGCAAAGAGTCTTACTCACCCTATAATAGTCAATGGAGCTTTTTCATATATATCTGTAGAATATCAGAAATAGATGCGGGTGCTTCAAGGACACATAGAGTTTCACAGACACACACAGTCTTATGGTGACCAATTTCTTCTCCCTCTTTCCTCACACACTCATCCCTAATTAGATTTATTGTAGAATTAATGGTAATTCCCCTAAACTGTTTTGAGCATTAGGATAGGACACTAATAAATAGTGTAATGGCACACCAGGCTATTTGGGGCAAAGCAAGCTCTGCCATTCTAACTGGGTTACATGACTAGTCCATAACACAGCTTCCCATCTGCAAAACGGGGTTACAAAGATTACCTACTTCATTAAACTGCTTGGTTTCAGTGAGATAATGTATGTCATGGGTAGCCCTCAGGAGACACACAATAAATGTTGGCTTTTATTGTTATTGTGGGATTCTGGAGAATTGCATGTGAATTTCTTGCAGAGATAAGAATAAATTTCGAAGAACCACTTTCAGGGTGTTTGATTTTTCTACCACCAGTGAAACAAAGCTGATTCTGTGCCACAGGCATTCCTACTATGAACTCTAAGAAATGCAAAGGTGAAGATTCTAACTTATCCAGGAGCTACTGGGATTTGAAGATTTCCTAGGATACAAGTAGAAAACAAACAGAAAACATACTTTGGAACTATCAAAAATCTATTGGCAGCAATACTGTTTCTGCTAGCCAAGAATGCTAGATAGCTAAACCCTACAGAAATGTCTGAGAAAATGGTTATAATCAGTGGTGCTTTTTTTCTGAGCTTGGTTTTTAGATCTAATGTTATAATAATTGAAGGTTCTTTCTGATACTGTTTTTTTTTTCTTTTTAAGATCTAACAATCCCTAGGAAAGAACCTTCATTTTTTTCTCCTTATTAACTCATTCATTCATTCAAAAATAGTTTTTGGACATCTACTATAAGGCAGTCCCTATGCCTACACTGAAGATTCAAAGATGAATAAAACATGGATTTTGCATAATTTACTTGGGAGACACAAATATATAGGTAGGTATTGATACAGTAGTTTGGTTAACCTAACTTTTAGAGGAAACTCAACATGTCCTTCTACTTCACCATACCAATTCTAAGGAGAACTAGGTAATAATGGAATCTTTGGAGATGTACTTTCAAACTACAACTTTTTGAGTTGTCCCAGGATGTGAAAGAGTTAAGACATGACAAATATTTCTTCCTACTGGTAATGAGATACTCCTTCCTTAAGTAGATCCAAAAGTGATCAGGAAGGATCCCAGGGCAAAGAGACCAATGTCTTGAGCTACTTAAGGAATACCCAGGATCCTTGTCCCTATTCTTGATGCATCACAGATCACCAGAAGGGCTTGCAGGCAGAGCTATAACTAGTAACTATGTATGTAATCATGAGTTTGCCTCTGAGCATTGATGCCTTAAGGAATAAGGAGTTACCTGGGTTAGCTCTCTGGCTGGGTTAGCTTTCTGGCATAGGTTTTCAGGCCCAGTTGGATGTGTGTCCAAGATAGATGTTTAAGAAGCAGGCTCATCCTAGAACCTCTAACATAAAGACATAAAGACCCTTACTGTGACCAAAGTAACAGTGGAGAAGTCCTATGTCATTAGTTGTGAGAGGACCTCTTTGGCCCCTGGGATCAGGACTGATTTCCTGAATCTAGAGAAGACTCCTTTCAAAATAGGTTGAGCTCAAGACATGGATGCTACCCAGGTTTGTTTTCTTTTCAATCATGTTTGTCGTCAAAGATTGAGGACTGACCTGCTCTGAAATCTTAATCATGGTCATAAATTTAGGCACTTAAAATGTGAGTTTAAGCCAAAAAGGATAGTGAAGTCAATCAATAGGCACATAAAATGACTAAGATCCTCTACAGCATAGATAGAATTATCATCTTCTTTTGAAATGGAGGAAAAATCCAATATAATTCTTATAAATCTAAGAGCTAACAAGGAAGAAATAAAACTCATTCCCAGAATGTTGTCCTCTAGAAATCAGAATTGCTCAGAGGCAGAGGGAAATAAGGTGGCAGATAAGAGAACTTTAAAAATTTGGTGTCTCAAAAACAGAAACCGCAAAGTTGAAGCATGGAGGGAGTTCATCACAAACCTAGTAAGTAATGAGCTCAGTTTAAAATGCTGTTCTTAATCATGTGGCTAATCCGGGGACTGTGGGAAAAGAGGGAAAAAAGGAAAGGAAAACATCCAAATCTGGCAAACTCTATGCATATATAGTAGTAGCATTTTTGGAATAGCTTTTCCACATTTTGGTAGTTTCCCATAAATATGGTTCTTTGAGCATAAAAATTAAAACAGCAGTAACCATATGTTTTAGTCTTCACCACTGCTATAGTTCAGATACATACTGATGGTCCTACTACGTATCTTTAGTTGGGTTACTTCCACTCTGAGAAAGTTTTCTCAGACTCTCCAAGTTTTTAATATTCCCTCCTTCACTCTTAATTGATGCTTCTGCTTCATATTTAATTGGATAAGTAAAATCTAAAAGACACTAATATATATGTAATTCTCACATGTGGGAGTGATGCCCTTGCTGAAGAGCCTTTGGAGCCAGGAGTGTGTAAGTGGAAGTTAAGAGTGTGCTTACACACCACCCCGGATTAGTGAATAGAATGATAAGTAATGAGGGTCAACAGCAATTGCACTACTAGACATTTATCTAATGGATACAAATATAGTGATTCGAAGGGGCACATGCTCCCCAATGTTTATAGCAGTGATGTCCACAATAGCCACTCTATGGAAGGAGCTGAGCTGTCCATTGACAGATGAATGGATAAAGAAGACATGGTGTATATTTACAGTGGCATATTATGCAGCCATCAAAAAGTGAAGTCTTGCCATTTGCAACCATGTAAATGGAGCTAGAGGGTATTATGCTAAGTGAAATAAGTCAGTCAGAAAAAGGCAAATATCAGATAATTTCACTCATATGTGGAATTTAAGGGGAAAAAAACCAGATGAAAACAGGGGGAGGGAGGGAAAAATAAAACCAGATGAAATCAGAGAGGGAGACAAACCGTAAGAGACTCTTAACTATAGGAAACAAACTAAGGGTCGCTGGAGGGGGAGGTGGTTGGGAGGATAGGGTCTGGGTGATGGGCATTAAGGAGGGCACATTATGTAATGAGCACTCGGTATTACATAGGACTGAAGAATCTCCCTCTATATATCCTATTGGTTCTGTTTTTCTGGAGAACACTGACTAATGCACCAATTCCAGATAAAGACAAATAGAATTCTTAAGATTACAGCAAAGGGACATCCCAGGATGATGGTGGTGCAGATAATTTAGTGTATAGACAATCCAGATAGGAGGAGAACAAAGATCTCCTGAGAGCATACCGCCAAAGGAGAAGAAAGAAATCAATAGCTACCTTGTTGTGATTGACACAGGAGAGTTAAAATCTCACCTCTGAAATAGAAAGTCAGTGGAGAATGTTTGAGACTGATGAATCAAAATAGATTCAGTGTGTGCATATCATTTGGAAACACAGCAACGTAAAATGGTGGAATTAGCTAAATTATTGAAAAGGGATGGGAACTGGGAATCATGGAGTTTGGTGGGGCAAAAAATGGGGACATTGCTATGAAACTTTTAGACAATTTGACTTTTAAATGATGTGTTTTTATTATTTTGAGTAAAAACTAAGAATATTTTTTAAATGAGATGCTTCAGATTTTGCTAAAGTTTCTGCTAAGTCTGTTTCATTCTATTGAACTATTGGCATGATGTAATGTCATGTTTTCTTTAAAAGTAACAATCACATGGACTAGCTATCTATACACAGAGCTATTTATAAAATAAAGTTGAAAAAATTGAAAAAGCTGAAAAATAGAGCACAGAGCAATTTATAAACATAAAAACAACAAAAAACCATGTATGCACATATATCTCATGGGTATATATTAGAAGCAACATAAAATATTAAAAAACAACATGAAAACCATATATATATGTACATATGTACATATGATAGGTATCCATAGTATATATGACTATGTATATGATTTTTCGTGTCGCCTTCAATATTTATAAATTATTGTTTATTTTATATATGTAAAAAAGTAAGTACACACACAGAAACACACACCCAGTTGTAATTAAAATGGGAAATAAGAGGCAGGAGCAAGATGGCAGAGGAGTAGGAGACCTAATAATCACTGGGTCCTAGGAACTCAGCTAGATAGTTATGAAACCATTCTCAACACCTACAACTTCACAGAAGATCAAAGAGAAGAAGAGTAGCAATTCCATGAACAGAAAAGCAACCACTTTTTGAAGGTAGGAAGTGCGGCGAAGTGAATCTGAGGAAATATATGGGAAGATAGACTATGGGGGGAGTGGCCGGGTCCCAGCAGGTGGTGGAGCAGCAGAGCACAAATCGGAGCTTTTAGAAATTGCTCCACTGAGGGTCATCGCTCCAGAGGCTAAGCAAGGGGGTGGAGCCCTTGCGGGGGACAGTATGATCTTGGGATTCTTAGGGTCGCAGAAGGACTGGGAAGTGTCTGAGTGGGGACTCAGGCATCAGAGCAGGGAAACTAGGTGCAGAGACGGAGCCAAGGTGTGTGACCTCAGTTCGGGGTTAAACTGTTATCCAAGGCACAGTTCGGCCACTGAGCCTCCAGCAGTGACTCTATAAGTGGCAGAATCAGGGAGACTCACCTTCCGCCTCTGGGAGGAGTAGCACGGGAACTTGCTGCAGGAATCTGCTGGGTTTGGAGACTCCAAACAGGGCCGTGCACCAGAGATAGAAATGCTCAGTCACAGGCTGGGAGAGCACAGATTGCAGCCGGAGACCAGGGAGGTGGAAGGGATTGCAAGCTTTTTTCTGAGGGCGCACTGAGGAGTGGGGCCTGATCTCTTGGCTCCTAGAGACCCTATATTGGGAGGCCGCCATTTTCATTCCCGTCCTTCAAAGTTGTATGGAAAGTGTTCAGGGACCAAAAACTCCGAGAACAAACCCGAGCAGATTACTTAGCCCAGCCCCTGGCAAGGGTGGTGCAATTCCACCTTGGGCAAAGACACTTGAGATCACTAGAACAGGCCCCTCCCCACAGAAGATCAGCAAGAACATCCCACCAAGACCAAGTTCACCCATCAAGGACAACTGTAAAACTTCAGAACTACAGGAATACAGCACCTGGAATTCATGGCTTTTCCCCCATGATTTTTTAGTCTTTCAAATTAAATTTTTTTAATTTCATTTTTTTCTTATTCTATTTTTTAATTTTTTCCTTTTTCCTATTTTAATGTTTTTAACTATTTTATCTTATCAATACCTTTTAAAAAATCTTTTAAAATTTTCATTGTTAGAGTCATATTCTACCCTTCATTGGATTTAGCCTCATTTTTTTATATACATATAGGTTTTTATTTCTTTAAAATTTTGGAATACAGTTTCTTCTCACAGATCAAAATATACCCTAAATCTATCACATGACTTTGTTCTAGTCTCCAACCTGATCACATTCTTTCCTTTTTTTTCTTTTTCCAACCAACATCTTATCAACTCCCTTTTTAGAATAATTTTAAATTTTCATCTTTAAAATCATATTCCATCGTATTTACCTTTTTTTGTGTGTGTATGTATATATATATTTCTTTCTTTCTTTAAAATTTTGGGAGACATTTTCTTGTAACAGCCAAAATACACCCAAAATCAAGTGTGTGGCTCTGTTCTATTCACCAATATAATATGTATATATATATATATATTTTTTCTTTTCTTTTCTTCTTCCTTCTCCCCCCTCCCCAACTGCCCCTCTCTCCCTCTTACCCCTGTTTCAGGTCTCTTCTGATTTGGTTAGTGTGTCTTTTTCTGGGGTTGTTGCTACACTTTTAGTATTTTGTTCTCTCATTCATCTATTCTGATCTGGATAAAATGACAAGGTGGAAAAACTCACCTAAAAAAAAAAAGAACAAGAGACAGTACTGACGACTAGGGACCTAATCAATACGGACTTTAGTAAGATGTTAGATCTAGCATTCAGAATGACGATTACCAAGGTGCTAGCTGAACTCAAAAAAGGCATGGAAGATACTGAAGATACAAAAGAACCCCTTTCTGGAGAAATAAAATCCCTTTCTGGAGAAATAAAAAGTATCAATGCGATACAACACATTAATAAAAGAAAGAAAAAGAACCACTTGATACTCTCAATAGAGACTGAAGAAACAGTTGACAAAGTACAGCATCCTTTCGTGATCAAAACTCTTCAAAGTGTAGGGATAGAGGGTACATACCTCATTATCATAAAAGCCATCTATGAAAACCCTACAGCAAATATCATTCTCAATGGAGAAAAACTGAGAGCTTTTCCACTAAGGTCAGGAACACAGCAAGGCTATCCATTATCACCACTGCTATTCAAAATAATACTAGAAGTCCTAGCCTCAGCAATCAGACAACAAAAAGAAATAAAAGGCATCTGAATTAGCAAAGAAGAAGTCAAACTCTCACTCTTTACAGATGATTTTATATTCTATGTGGAAAACCCCAAAGACTCCACTCCAAAATTACTAGAACTCATACAGGAATTCAGTAAAGTGTCAGGATATAAAACCAATGCACAGAAATCAGTTTTATTTCTATACACCAACAGCAAGACAGAAAAAAGAGAAGTTAAGGAGTTGATACATTTGCAATTGCATCCAAAACCATAAGATACCTAAGGGGCAAAGAATCTGTACTCAGAAAACTATAAAGTACTAATGAAAAAAATTGAAGAAGACACAAAGAAATGGAAAAACATTCCATGATCATGGATAGGAAGAACAAATATTGTGAAAATGCTACTTAAAGCAATCTACATATTTAATGCAATCCCTATCAAAATGCCATCAATATTTTTCAAAGAAATGGAACCAATAATCCTAAAATTTATGGAACCAGAACCAGAAAATTTATGGAACCAGAAAAGACCCCAAATAGCCAGAGGTGAAAAAGAAAACCAAAGTTGGTGGCATCACAATTCCAGACTTCAAGCTCTCTTACAAAGCTGTAATCATCAAGACAATATGGTACTAGCACAAAAACAGACCCATAAGTCAATGGAACAGAATAGAGTTCCCAGAAATGGACCCTCAGCTTTATGGTCCACTAATCTTTGACAAAGAAGGAAAGAATGTCCAATGGAAAAAAGGCAGTCTCTTCTGCCACATGCAGAAGAATGAAACTGGACAATTTCCTTACACCAAACCCAAAAATAGACTCAAAATGGATGAAATACCTCAATGTGAGACAGCAATTCATCAGAATCCTTGAGGAGAACACAGGCAGCAACCTCTTCGACCCCAGCTGCAGTGATTTCTTCCTAGACACATCACCAAAGGCAAGGGAAGCAAGGGCAAAAATGAACTATTGGGACTTCATCAAGATCAAAAGCTTTTGCACAGAAAAGGAAACAGTCAACAAAACCAAAAGACAACCAACAGAATGGGAGAAGATATTTGCAAATGACATATCAGATAAAGGGCTAGTATCCAAAACCTATAAAGAACTTCTCCAACACAACACCCAAAGAACAATAATCCAATCAAGAAATGAGCAGAGGACATGAACAAACATTTCTGCAAAGAAGATATCCAAATCGGCAACAGACACATGAAAAAGTGCTCAACATCACCTGTCATCAGGGAAATACAAATAAAAACCACAATGAGATACCACCTCACAACCATCAGAATGGCTAAAATGAACAAGTCAGGAAATGACAGATGTTTGTGAGGATGTGGAGAAAGGGGAACCCTCCTACACTGTTGGTGGGAATGCAAGCTGGTGCAGCCACTCTGGAAAACAGTCTGGAGATTCCTCAAAAAGTTGAAAATAGAGCTACCCGAAGAACGAACAATCGCACTACTGGGTATTTACACTAAAGATACAAATGTAGTGATCCGAAGGGGAATGTACACCTGAATGTTTATAGCAGCAATGTCCACAATAGCCAAACTATGGAAAGAACCTAGATGTCCATCAACAGATGAATGGATAAAGAAGATGTGAGATATATGTGTGTGTGTATATATATATATATTTTGCAGTCATCAAAATAACACCAAAATCTTGTCATTTGCAACGTGGATGGAACTAGAGGTATTATGCTAAACAAAATAAGTCAATCAGAGAAAGACAATTATCATATGATCTCTCTGATATGAGGAATTTGAGTGGCAGGGCGGGGAGTTGTGGGGGGCACAGAGGGAAAAGAAACAAGATGGGACCCAGAGGGAGACAAACCATAAGAGACTCTTAATCTCAGGAAACAGACTGAGGGTTGCTGTAGGGGAGGAGGAAAGGAGGGATAGGGTTGCTCGGTTATGGACATTGGGGAGAGTATGTGCTATGGTAAGTGCTGTCAGTTGTGTAAGACTGATGATTCACAGACCTGTAACCCTGAAGCAAATAATATATTTTATGTTAATATGAACAAATAAATTAATTTAAAAAATGGGAAATGATGCCTCACATTAGAGTGATTTCAAAAGCTAAAGAATTTTGGATCATTATCAAAATGATTTAGTACATGGCCATCAAAAATAAAACACCCAAAGACAGCAAGACATGAAAAAGTGTTCCCGGCGTATTATTACATGAAACATTGAGAATATACGTAGGTTAGGATGGCAAGTAGGAAAGATACTCATGTGGAGAAGAGTGCAAAAGTGAGTTTTACAAATCAAATAGCTTGGGGAACAAAAAGAGTCCATTGAAGGAGAGATGGGGGACGTAGTTGGTCCCAGGTTCTCTGTGAAGCTGTATAAGGACAGTAGCTGGGATCAGGGAGGTGGAGGTAGGAAAGAAACGTGCCCACCCAAAAGGCTGAAGGAGGTTTTGTGTTTACTCATTTGTGAGTTTTTTTTTTTTTTTAATTTTAAGTTAGGGGATGGCGTTCATTGGTATTCAGGACTGGGGAAGGAACAAGGGAATTTAGAAGTTGATAGTCTGGGAGGGAGATGGAGAGAGAGGGAGTGAAAGGGGGTGGGAGAGGGAGCGAGGGAGGAGCACAGAAGGAGAGGTTAGCACGCACCAAGGAAATGAATAGGCATATGGCAAGAATTCTACTGGGGGGTCGCTGATGCTGTATATCGTGTTATAGTCACAACAATTGTGATTTCAACATTATGATCCTCATTTCATTAGTGAAAACCTGAGGCTCAGAAAGGTCAAATAACTTTCTTTAAAAATCAGTGCGCTTGGGGCGCCTGGGTGGCTCCATGGGTTAAAGCCTCTGCCTTCGGCTCAGGTCATGATCCCAGGGTCCTGGGATTGAGCCCCGCATCGGGCTCTCTGCTCAGGGGGGAGACTGCTTCCTCCTCTCTCTCTCTGCCTATCTCTCTGCCGGCTTGTGATCTTTCTCTCTGTGAAATAAATAAAATATTAAAAAAAAAAAATCAGTGCGCCCTATAGGCAAGAGAGCTAGGATGGTTTTTCGCCTTTGCTCTTTCCACCTTGTGACCCTTCGAGACGGCGGAAAGAATGCTAAGAAGGAAGTCTGTAAGAGGGTCAGAAAGTCCATAAGAGGGAAGAGGAGGAACTGAAGAAGTTTTTGAAAGGTTCAGTTTAAACAGGATAATGCTTGTTGTGTGATTTTTCGGCCAATACTTGAGTTCCTGGGAACTAGCTTCCTGGATTCCATTCATAGCACAGCACTTGGCTTAACAAACTGCTGGACTTCAACATTTCTTTATTCTACTGCCAAGACGTGGGTTTTTGTATTGTCATTTTACAGTCTACCTAAATGTTTGCAATCATTTAAATGACAGTATCGTGTTTAGGTAAGTGGGTGATGCAGCTTCTTTTTCGAGTTACGTAAGTGGAAGATTCTAGAATGCAAACCCAGGGTTGCTGCTTTCTTTAAAATCACTCCTGCAGAGCAGATACACAACAAGCAGAGAAGGGAAGCATCCCTTGAAAATAAGTGTTCTAATTGCATTGGGTTTCCAAGAATGTCCGTGGGTTCCTGGGAACAACCCCCAGACTCTCTGAATGGTGAGGCCTGATGGGTCTGAGAAGCTGCCAGACCCACAGGGGCCTTGTTAGTGAGGTCCCAACAGGCCTGCCCATCAGCCTGTGTCTCTCAGAGCTTGTATAAAACAAGAGAGGTGAGTGCAGAGTTCTGAAGAATCAGATGTTCAGAGTGCCTCATGAATATAGCAGTATGTTTGGGGTCAAAGACTGTCTACTTGTTGAAAGCCTTAAGGGTCAGTTTAGGCCATCTGAGGCCAGGTCCTCCTGTAGGAGCAGCACGGAAATGTACATGCTTACAGAACTTGGAATAGCTGTCCCTTTCAGCCCCTGGAAGGACCGCACCTGTGAGTGTCCCCTTCTCCCTGAGTTGCTGCCAAACGGGTCCTTGTCACACTGTGGCCACCATCCCCGTTCTTGAAGTAAAACGGCAGGAGAGGGAGCTGAGCTAGAGCGAAAGCCTCTGTCAGAGGGCTTGGATAGTGCTGGAAAGAAGAGGCAGGACCAGAACCAGGGGTGAACTGTGGTGGGTTGGGGATGAAAGGGAAAATTGACAAGTGGCAGGTTCTCTGTCCACCAGGGTCCCACATGACTTCAGTGGCCAGTAGAGATAACAGCATTGGCCAGTGTTCCAAGAAACCAGGCGCGAATGTAATGACTTTAACAGAAGTTGGTTATCATTGCTCACAGTTCTGTGGGTTGACGAGGGCTCAGCCAGAATACCTCCAATCTGGGGTCTCCCATGTCGTCACAGCAAGACATCCACCGGGCTGCAACCAGGGAAAGGGCCAACTGTGCTAGACGATCAAGACGGTCCATTCCCATGACCGCAGTTGATGCTGGTTGTTGGCTGGGAGCTTAGGTGTTCACGTGCCCTCCCCAGGTGGCGTGGGCTTCTGGATGACTGGGCTTCTGAGAGAGTGGTTCGAGAGTGGGCATCCCAAGGGACTCCGATAGAGGCGGCAAGTCTTCTTATAGCTGACCCTTATATTCTCAGAACGTTTCTCCTTCCCTTCCCTTTCCCCTTTCCCCTTCTTCTCCTCCTCCTCTTCCATTTCCTTCTCCTCCTCTTTCTCCTTCCTCTTCCTCTTCCTCTTCCCTGCTTTATTAATACAACAGCAAGGGAAAGGTTTCCCAAATTCTTAGAAGAAAAATAACATGAGCAGTTACCACGCGCCAGGTGTTACAAGATTAAATGCCCACATGTATTATTCTGAGAGCCCCCAGGATGCTGCAGATGTCGCATCGTGGCCATCTGCCGCCAGAGCTTCTGCTAAGAATAGTGTCTCACTGCGGTAGCTTCAGAGTCAGTTCCTCAATTTCTCAAACAGAAGAAATGATTTGTCAGTCCTGTTTCAGAGGCTTTTGGTGTAGGCAGCACATATCCGTTTGGAAAACAGATTGTTTCTTGAATTCAAGCAGAATCGTGAATCAAGCGAATCGCCTACCAGTTTTTCTCTGCGGCCGTCTCCCAGAGTGCTCTGTGAATGAAGATTCCTCTTCCATCCCCGCCACGTGTTTGGGTCAGAGGAGAAGAAAGGTGGAGTGGGGCCAGTGCACTAACGGGCTCTCAGATGGGGCTCTGTGCTCCCTTCCCTCTGTGCTGGCGATCCTAAGAGTCTTTTCTGGCAGCTGCGGTAGCTTGGTTGGCGGAAGAGGCTACCCACCAGACACGTGTTCTTGAGGCCACCTTTTTTTTTGCACTGACAGAAGAGATCTGTCTCAGAGCTCCCCAAGCTGACCATCTGTGGGCAGCTATCTCTGTCTTCCTCCTGGTGGGAGCACTCCTTACAGTCATAGGCATCAGATCCTCCACGGAATCCACAGATCAGACAGGCCCCCGGCGAGGGCCATAATTACACTCATTACATGTGCACACCAGAGTGCGGGGTCGCCCATAGGGGTCACAGATCACACACTTGGTGGCTGCCTTTCTCACACAATCTTTGGATGGCAACAGTGGCCTGCGTGTGACAAGGGATTCAATCGAGAGGACCTTTAGTCCTGACATAAACCGGCTGCAGACTTGGGACACTTCTTCTGGTCAGTCTCTGTTGGTCAAGGGAAGTCCTTAAGGCCAGCTTCGATCTGCAAGGAGAGAATTAGGCTCTAGTTTTTGAAGCACAGAGAAGCGTGCCTATATAGGTAAGTCAGGAATCGAGGGAAGCCACACTTCCGTCACCTGCTGCAGCCTGGATAAACCTCAGTCAGAGCGTGACAGTGGTGGCCCCAAGATGTGTTTGACAAGACGAAGCAAAGGGTCATCGCATGCTGACTTTGCAGCAACACTTTTGCATGCGTTATCACATTTAATATTTTCAACAACCCTAAGGAGTAGTGTGGTCATCGACTTTTCAGCTCCTGTTCTTCCCTGCTCCCTGCATCCGTGCTCTTTGCAATGTAACTTTCCAGTGCCTCTCACGTAAGAAATGCACAAGGGGATTATCTCCCTGTACTTTTGGGTGGTACTTCCCTGTACTTCTTGACTTATGGCTTGGCCCTATGTCTGACTTTGGCCCATGGAAAGATAGTAGATGTCATGCAAACAAGGGTTTGAAATGTGCTCGCATTTGTTTCAGAGAAGGGGGGTTGGCTATGCTTCCTGGCACTTTTGTCCTCACATGGAGAAGAATTTCTCCCAGGGGGCTAGGTGGGGGGTGCTGTCTCTTCCACCTGGAGCTCAGAATGAGACACGTGGAAGAGACTGTAGAGCCAGCTGGATTCAGAACTCGACACAGAGCTGTTCAGCCAACCCTAGCCAGGGTCAGCCAATTCCCCGCTAGCTGACCATAGATGAGTGAAAGCAAATGGCTATTATTGTATGCCACTGAGATTCTGTGGTTGTTTGTCATTGCTGAGTAACACAGTAGGCATTATTAGCTTCATTTCTCCCCCCGAGGCCCTGAGGAGTTTTTAAATCTAGCTAGACTTACTTCATCCCCCACGCTGTAGGCTACATGGGTATGACAGGAGATGGGCTAAGGTGGTGTGACCAAGCTCCTACCCTGCCCTGGTGGGCAAGGGGTGGGCAGCTGGAGGAGAGTCGTTTCTAGGGATCTAAGTGGGAAGACTCGTGTCTGTATTGCTTTCCTAGGAAGTTCTCAGAGACTGCCGAGCATTTTTATCTTGGGATGTGTGTGGTTTGGTGGCTGCTGTACTGAGTCTCATTGTTTCCTGAGGAATTTCCACTGGAGAGATGAACAGCTGAGGAGAGAGGGCCCGTCTACAGAGCTCAGGCATGAAAGACAGCATTGTTGATCTGACTGCCTTGTGTGGTTAGCTACGAGACTCAGAAGACCCCGGGAGGGCGTTGGTCTCCTAAAGAATAACTCTGTGTGTGTGATTGCGACTTTATACCCTATAGAGCTCTAACATTTGGTACTCTACACAAAGAGAATAAACGGAGGAGTTGGCATTCATCTGAGACTTGGCTTTTGATATTTGTACAGATTAAAGCTCCCTTTTCCACATCCCATGCTTGCCTTCTCAATGAATGATGTTATGTATCTAAATGTGTGAGAGAAATCCCCTTACCTGGCTCTGAATGGGTCCCTTTACCTCAGGAAGGCTCAGGTCCCACCTGGACATCAGGAAGCCTGCCCTAACACCTGAAGGGCAAATGAGAGCCCAGATGAAGAAACACAACCTTCGACAAGTTGCTGGTAGATGAGCAGATCATATATTTCTGGGTGAAATATTATTAATGGATATCAAGAACCCAGAAGGATAAAATTTTAATTATCTTATTTTTACATTAAAAATAATTTTAAAACATGCATGGGGGGCTTTCCTCTGTTGTTATCTGGCTCCAATCTGTTCAGGTGAATGCTAATATGGTCACTGTCCACGGAAGCCAGGAAAGACCTGTCAAGAGACGTCAGCAACTCCAGTGATCGTCCCTCCCATCTCTTAGCTATAGAGTCACCATAGCCTTGTCATAGGTGCTGGTCCCATCGGCCATATCCTCAAAGCCCCTTGACAAGGCCTTGGTGGGATCTGACACTGGCTCAGCTTCCTCTTCAGCTCTGGTCCTAGGGGGCATTTAAAACCTATATATTTGTTTCTCTCTCTTTCATTTTCAATTTGAACTGGACAAATAATCCAAAAAATAGAGGCCGAAGAGTTGTTTCCAAACCTCATTTATTTATCTCTATTGATGGGAAAACCATTCAGTCTCCTCCAGAATACTGGGGTCTTGGAAGGGATTAGGAACCCAGGCACCCTCTTCAACAACAGCACTGAACATCCCCTCAAGCAAATGATAACATTTGCATTAGGGGATTTGATACTTGGTTGTGTCTTAGCTGTGACATTAATCTGGGAAACGCTGGTAGGAACTCAATGAGGACTCCCCTTCTAAGGCCTCCTCTAACCTCAAGTATTTGTTTTAGCAGTAGGGAAGATGGAAGAATGCTCTTACTTATACTGTGATAAATGATCAGAGTGGGATAAGTACCACCCAGTTCATGATTCAAGCAAAGAAAGGAAAACATTGCCTGAACAGTACATTTATGGGACCTGGAGCACTATCCGGATCCAGGAGGCTGGAAGTGAAAACGGGATGAGGAGCATTTAGATCTAGTCAAATCTCTAATGTACAAATGACTCAGGAACGGGTCCATGCCAGCCCGAGAGCAGCTGACTGCAGCCACAAACCCAGCTTCCATTTCCCTCAGAGGGCTTGCAAGACATTTCAACGGCAGAGTTGTCATGAGAACTTCCTTTGAGGCAGGGAAGGGACCCGTGCTCAAGCGAACTTCAGCAGCACCACCAAAGCCTGTAAAGAAAACATCTGACAAAGCGTGGACATTCCCAGAACTGAGGCTGCCTCTGGCCAGATCTCTAGCCTAATGCAAAAACTGCCACATTCTGGGGTGCCTGGGTGGCTCAGTCAGTTAAGCGTCAGACTCTTGATTTTGGCTCAGGTCATGATCTCAAGCTCGTGAGGCAAGTCCCATGTCGGGCTCCACGCTGGACATGGATCCTGCTTAAGATTCTCTCTCCCCTCACCCTTGGCCCTCTGCCCCTCCCCCAACCCACCTTCACTAAACAAACAAACAGACAAACAAACTTCCGCATTCAAAAAGGTGGAGAATGGAGTGGTGAGCCGTTGCTCTGGGGCAAAGCCTGGTTCTGCCAGCTATTTCAGGGTTTTCAAGAGTAAAGGGCATGCAGAATGTAACGGGCTTTCACGTTCATGCCCGCCAAGTGAAGCATGGTAAGAAGGCAGGTATGTCAATTGCATCAGTGATCCCCTAACTAGAGAATTCCATTAACTAGAAGACCCAGGTAACTTCAGGCAGTAAAACATAAAAAGAAAATCTTGTGCCCACTTGAGGCATCCCAACCATGTTAAGGGGATTCCTCTTTCCTCATCATAGGTAACACATCAAAAAGTAAAATAAAAAAAATGTAGGGGAATTTTGTCAAAATTAATTCGTGGGGGCTCCTACTGAAGTCATGTGGAGGGACGTTGCGCTATCTCTGTTCAGTTGAACTTACAGCACACGCCATGACACCATGACTGGTCTTCAGGGATTGTTTCTGGTTTCCTGAGTCTGATACTTCTTTTAAACACAAAAATATTTACTTTGTAACTAGTTGGCACCACAATTCTTCAGGAATGCATGTCGATTGAAGGGAGACAGTACTCTCTTAGTTTAGAACTCTGTCAGGAATCATCTGTCACTTGAGAGCAATCATGTCTCCAGTGCTCACGTTATTCACGTTATTTGTTACAATTACTCACGTGAGTCTGCGTTTTATGCTGATTCCATGTCTAGGAACAAACGCCTAAATATTAAAGATTTTCATAATTCTCTTTTTGTATATTCGATCTGCCAAAAATTGGGGAGTGTGATAAGGTCTCCCCTCTTATAGTTTTGTTAGCTTTGTTTAGCATTGCCAACAGGTTTGTTTTGTTTTTGTTTTTGCTTATTTGTCTGAATTACGTAATTTGATCTATAACAAATGTTATGATTGTTAGGTCTTCAATAGGAATTGCATATTTTTTAAAGAGTTTATTTATTTATTTGACACAGAGAGAAAGATAGAGAGCACAAGCAGGGGGAGAGGCAGGCAGGCAGGCAGAGGCGGAGGGAGAAGCAGTCTCCCCGCCCAGCAGGGAGACCAATGTGGGACTCGATCCTGGGACTCTGGGATCATGACCCAAGCCAAAGGCAGACACTTAACCGAATAAGCTATACAGGTGCCCGGGAATTGCATATTTTATCATCCTAAATGACTTCCTGTTACTTTATTTACTGATTTTGCCCTAAATTATTCTCTTTTGACATTAATGTTAAGGCCCCTAATTTTATTATTTACTTAAAATGTACTTTTATATCATTGCCATTTTTTTTCATGTATTAGTATCTCTTTTAGTTTTATCTTGTCTAATACCTGGATTTTTGAACAAAATCTGAGTCTTTTAATAAAATAGTCTAATCGGGTTACTTAAAAAATGTTTCCTTCTGAATAATTTTAGAGTTATAGAGAAGTGTGAAGATAGTACAGAGTTCCTGTATACCCTTCCCCTAGCTTCTTCTGCTATGCATGAACATGGTACAATGATCAAAACTGAAATTAATGTCTGGACAATTTTTTAAAAAATTTATTTGACAGAGAGAGAGAGAGAGCACAGCAGGGGGAGCATCAGGCAGAGGAAGAGGGAGAAAAAGGCTCCCCGCTGAACAGGGAGCCAGATGTGGGGCACGATCCCAGGACTTTGGGATCATGACCTGAGCTGAAGGCAGACACTTAACCGACTGAGCCACCCAGGTGCCCCATGTCTGGACAATGTTAAGAAGATGATGTTAAACAATTTAAGAGACCAACATTGCTACAATATTATTAATTAACCCACAGAATTTATTTGGATTTTACCAGTTTTTCCATTAGTGTCTCCTTTCTGTCCCAGGATTCAATGCAGGACCCCACATTGCACTGAGCCACCGTATCTCCTTAGTCTCCTGTGATCTGTGACAGTTTCTTGGTCTCCTTAGAGTAGAGAGAATTGAGTCTTCCAGAAAGAAGTGTCTAAGCCCTAAGCCCTGGTGCCTGTGAATGTGATCTTTATTTGGAAATAGAGTCTTTATAAATGTAATTAAGTTAGGGATCTCAGGATAAAGTCATTTGGAATTGAGGTTGGGCCCTCAATCCATGACGGCCATCCTAATAAGAGAAAGGAGAGGAAGACTTGACACAGAGAAATATAGAAAGCCACGTGAAGACAGAGGCTGGGATTAGAGAGAAGCTGTTCCAAGCCAAGCGAAACCAGGGGCCACCGGATGCCAGAAAAACTGAGGAAGGATTCTTCCTACAGCCTTTGGAAGGAGGAGACCCTGTTGACACTTGAATTTCAGACTTCCAGCCTCCCAGATTATGTAAGAATGCCTATGTGCTATTTTAAGCCAACAAGATTGTGGTAATTTGTAGTGGCAGCACAGAAAAATGAATACAAAGACCTTGACAACTTTGAAGAGTGCTACTGGGTATTTTGTAAAATGTCCACTAGTTTGGGTTTGTCTCATGATTATACTGCATTACGGATTTTGGGGAAGAATACCAGACTGGTGAAGAACACATCATATCAGAAGGTTTTTCTTTTTCTTTCTCTTTCTCTCTCTTTCTTTCTTTCTTTCTTTTATTTTTTTTTTCTGTACTTATTAGAAGCAGGTCACCGGGTCCACCTTCTGTAACTTTGCATTCTCCTTTGAATCCTGGACCCAACACACATTCTTTTTAAATATTCCTGGAATGTTTTTGAAAATTGTTCATAGCCTAGGCTTTAAAAAAAAACACAACTGTATTAATTCGGATTAGTAGACATTTAACAGGCTATATTCACTTACCACAATGAAATAAAACTATAAATCAATAATAAAGAACAGGGGACCTGGGTGGCCCTGTTGGTTAAACGGCTGCCTTCAGCTCAGATCATGATCCTGGAGTCCTGGGATCGAGTCCCACACTGGGCTCCTAGCTCCTCTGGGAGTCTGCTTCTCCCTCTGACCTTTCCCTCTCATGCTCTTGCTCTCTTACTCTCTCTCTCTCAAATAAATACATTTTGATCTGAAAAAAATAATAAAATAACATACAAAAAAACTGAGCATTCAAGATACTGTCCTACAACCCTTTTTGTCAATGAGGAAATGAAAAGCGTCATTATTGGCTGTTTAAACAAATAACTATAATGCCAAAGAGTATACGTCCAAAATTAAGGAAGGAAGTCAAGTTACACGCAGGAAGAAATGAATGATGGGAACTGTTTGTATTATTAAACAAAGAAAAGAACGGCAAAAATAAATTCACTGTCCAACTCCGTAATGAGGAAAAGAATACCAAAATAAGCTGAAGGTGAATAAGAACTCACAAATAATATTTTAAAAAGCACAATTTGATAAATTGTAAAACAGACAAGAAGGAAAACTAATAAGGAAACCCTCAAGCTAATTCTCTGGTTTGGAGTGGAGCCCCATGTTTAGACGACACATACTTGGTTGTGAAAGTCATCTGGATGAACTGTAATGAAGCTTCAGCAAGACTGCACCAGGAGCCAGGCCTTGGCAAAGCTGGAGGTTCAGCATAGTCTCATGTCCGACAATTACAAGTTTCAGAAGGATCAGCTTTGAGCACCGACTCCATTGTGGGTGGCGGATGAGAACAAATAAAGACACCTCTTTAACCTACGCAGCTTTTAACTTCAGAACAAGACCTCCTGTTTGGGCACAATGACAGCTGTAAGTCAGCAAGTTCTAGCGGCCATTGAGGAGTGTTCTAGGCTCAGTGAGATATGTCTGGGCTCTGGTTTCCATGCAGAAGTAAGGGTAAGCAGGAAGCATTTTTGAGAAATAATGAGAAGTACCATGAGAAGTAAAAGTAAAGGTGAGTATATGCCCAGGACAGTTGAGACACGGGAGGGCAAAAAGCCTTTGGAGGTAAAAAGATCGGAATTTTGTTAATCTTGGAAAATGAGTTTGAGTATGGTACTTGGAAATATGACCAGGGTGCCATTCTTTGCACCTTAACTATAAAGTAGGACAATCTAGTTATGTAAGAAAATTCATTTGAAGCTGCAACCCATTGCTGATTAAGTTAAATGCTTTATCTTGTATTGTGAAACAGATCTTTTAACGATGCTGAAATCATAGAAACATTTTATTTGACCGAGGTTTTATTCTCCTACATCACTTAAGAGAGTTCATTCCACATACAAACTTTTTGCTTTTAGGGCTTATCTAATGAACTTCTTTCTTTTTCTAGGTTAAGGCAATCTAACAAATGGGATAAAATAAATCTTCCAGAGGATCTTTGACAAACTGATTGCTAGCATGCTGTTTAATGGTGAAAAAAAAAATGGAGCTGTAAGTTGAGTGTATCTGCTATTACTGTTCTAGCCAATAAAATGGGGCGGGGGAGGATAAAATGTAGATAATTTAATAAAGAAAGAAACTGAACCGAATCTGTACATATTATCATTTCCACAAGCCTGGCTTCACTTCAGATATGAGCTGAGTTCCAGAGTCTCCAGGTCATTCTCACTTCTGACCAGCTGGCTACAAATCCAGCAGTTCTCCCTACAGATTCAGTAATTCACTAGCACAACTCAGAACTCAGCAAAGCACTGTTACTATTACAGTCCTATAATAGTAATGGGATACAAATCAGAACCAGCCCAAAGGAGATGCCTAGGGCAAGGTCTGGGAGGGTTCCAAACATGAAGCTTTTTGTGTCCTTTTTGTCACCCCCCTGACCCTACTGTGGGGTAATGCCATCCAGAGGAGCTTACCTGAGCCTTGGGGTCTGTGGTTTTTATTGGAAATTCATTAAATCATTGGTCATGTGACTCAGTCTCCAGCATCCTCCTCTCCTCTGAGGTCAGGCTGTTATCCTGAGACTCACAGGCCCAACCCTCAAATCACACAGATGGTCTTTCTGGCCTAACCGCCTCCTATCCTGAGACATCTCATTAACCTAAATTATCAGATGTGGTCCGAGAGGACCACTGTAAACAACAAAGATGCTCCAATCACGTAGAAACCACCTTCCAGGGACCTGGGACAGAGACCAGCCAAATTCTATAAAATAGTAACCCCTCCCCCATTTTAAATTTCTGTTGATGGTTCTTCCTCCATGTTATTCTCTTCCCTCCTTAACAGTTTTTCATCTTTACTCATATTGGATATTTATTTATATACTGTTTTTCTCCACCACTGGAATGTAAGACAGGCACTTTCTTTGCTTTTTCCCTAGGGCCTACTTTAGTGGCTAGAAAAGTCCATCATAGAGGAGGTGCTCAATAAGTTAAAGACAGACAGACAGACAGACAGACAGATAAATGGCATAGAGTTGAACTGGGATGTCCCGTGGACAATGCTCTTAGTTAAGGGAACCAAGCTGTGATTTTTGTCTGATTTGAATCTTGTGGATGAAAGCCATGCCAGGAAAGAGGATGGTTAAAGCCTAATTTGAACATCTGAGGAGGAGTGATTTAAATGGAAGGTTTGGCGTACTTTCGCTTCGATTTTGTTGTACTTCCTGGTATTGCTGATTGGCGATTTTGGATATCTGGGAATTGCAAAAATCAGCTAATAGATATATGTATCTGTTGAGATGAAAGTTCCTTGGAAAACTTGACTTTAGGTGAAAATTTATTAGTTAATGTTTTGGAAGGATCCACTGCTGGAGGTTTGGTTTAAACTATACAGTTTTGTCAGAGGTGCGACTGGGAGGGGCACCAGAAAGATATTCAAATAATAGGCAAGGGTATTTAAAAATATATATTTTATTTATTTATTTGGCAGACAGAGATCACAAGTAGGCAGAGAGGCAGGCAGAGAGAGAGGAAAGGAAGCAGGCTCCCCGCTGAGCAGAGAGCCCGATGCAGGACCCAGGACACTGAGATCCTGACCTGAGCCCACGGCAGAGGCTTTAACCCACTGAGCCACCCAGGTGCCCCAATAGCCAAGGATATTATCTGCTCTTCTGTGGTGCCTCTCGGGGTTATGAAGTCACCAAAACTTCCGATGCCCTGCAGGCCAGCTCTGTATGCTCCCTGCATATCTTCTGACTCCTGTGATGCGAAGCACACAGGGCAAGGCTCGGTTTGGTGTGACTTCCTCAGGCATCATTGAGGCCAAACAAAGTGCACATGGGAAAGCGCACGGCAGGCTTCCATGCTCTGATTTAGAGCCTGGCAGGGAACAGGCTTGGCTGCAGCGCACCTCAGGAACAGCAGCTTCGCTCTGCAGACCTCTCGGCATCCTGGTGCTGAATGAGCTCATTTTCACTTACTCTTCTGGGGACACGGGTCAAAGGCTGCGTGTTTGGAACCACAAGGCTCAGAGCTGAGCAAGAGATGAGAGGCCTCTGCTTTATGTCGGAACGAAAGGGCAGTGTCTTTCCATCCACACTGGTCTGTCCTCTTATGGTCTTCCAAAATTATCTTACTTTTTGTGATTTTAACTTTTAAAAATTGTCATTAAGTCTTGAGTTAGTGCATGAGACTACTTAAAAATGTAGGCTGAGTATAAAGAATAATGACCTCGCCCATAGCCATGAACACTCCTCCCCTCAGTCTAGTTTGAGGCAGAGGGACGACCTTGCCACAACCTTGGAAGCCTTCCATCTGCCCTCCATGAACCCTTCTTTCCCTCTCGGGGGTGCACAATTACACCGAACTCTGTGTTATCGTTCCCTCGCTTTTAGTCATAGTTTACCACATTTGAAGGTGTTTCCAGAATAAAATACATGCATTGTTTAGATTTGTGTATTTTTCAACTTTATATAAATACAATATGTTGTCTTCTGCGATTCCCTTTGTGGGCTGAACATTGTTTTCCCTGGAGTCATTCATGTTGTTGTGTTTGGCTCTGATTAATTTCGTTTTCTCATTGTGATGTTTAGTATTCTACCAAGTAAACGGATCACAATTTATTTATCTGCTCTTCTGCTGCCAAACATTCGGATGGGTTTCTAGTTTTTTGCTGTTCCAAGCTCTGCTGCTTTGAACACTCTTGTGACATGTTTCTGGATGTCCATATGCAAGAATTTCTCTAGGATATATATCCAGCGGTAGTGTTGCACCATAGGAAGTTCACATCTGCAGGTTATTAGACAATGCCCAGTTGTTTTCCAAGACAGTCTTACCAATTCATGTTACTAATTCATGGCTGCGTGCTGTTACTCTGCATCCTCTCCAGCCCCCAATATTAGATTTTTTCAGTTGCCAGTAGGTTGGGTATAAAATGATCTGTCACTATGGTTTTAATATGCATTTTCCTTATTAGAATGAAGGTAATATCCCTTCATATCTAGGTTCACCATTCGGGGTTCCTCTTCTTCAAGAAACATATTTGTGTCCATTTTTCTATTACATATTTGTGTCCATTTTTCTATTATTTATTCATTTTTTTCTTGTTCATATGTAGGAGCTCTTTATGTAATTTCTGTATTACTTTTTTATCCAGTTTTTGTGTTGCAAATATGTCTTCTAGTTTGTGGCTTGCCTTTTGGCTCTATTTTTGGTGACTGGATAAAAAGACATTCTTCTTTTTTTTTTTTTTACACTGAAATATGCCAAATTTTATTTTATTTTTTTAAAATTAACATATGATGTATTATTTGTTTCAGGGGTACAGGTCTGTGATTCATCAGTCTTACATATTTCACAGGGCTCACCATTAGCACATACCCTCCCCAATATCCATCACCCTGCAACTGATCCCTCTCACTCCCCTCCCCATCCAACAACCCTCAGTTTGTTTCCCGAGATTAAGAGTCTCTTATGGTTTGTCTCCCTCTCTGGTTTCATCTCATTTCATTTTTCCCTCCCTTCCCCTACAGTCCTGTCTTGTTTCTCAAATTCCTCATATCAGGGAGATCATGTGATAATTGTCTTTCTCTGATTGACTTATTTTGCTTAACATAATACCTTCTAGTTCCATCCATGTTGTTAAAAATGGCAAGCGTTCTGCTTTTTGATGGCTGCATAATATTCCATTATATGTATATACCACATCTTCTTGATCCATTCATTTGTTGATGGACGTCTAGGCTCTTTCTGTAGTTTGGCTATCATGGACATTGCTGCTATAAACACTGGAGTGTGCATGCCCCTTTGGATCACTACATTTGTATCTTTGGGGTAAATACCCAGTAGTGTAATTCTTATTTTAATGCAGAGAAATTTATCACTATTTTTGCTTTCTGGCTAGAGCTTTTTCTGCAAAGTTTAGGAAATCCTTCCCTCTATCTGTAGTCCTGAAGTTACTGTTCTTTTTTCTTTTTTTTTTTCCACTATAACTTTTGATGTAGTTTATTATGGAGCAATAAATAATTCAAGGAGATCGAGAGATCAGATGCTTCTTTCTATACTCACAAAAGATGAAGGCACAAAGTAACAGTTGTTATAAAAGACTTCTTTTCTTTTTTTTTTCTTGAAAGAGTGTCTTATTTATTTAAAAAAAATTTTTTTTGGATTTTCTTTTATTTACTGTGTTCAGTTACCCACTGTATAGTACATAATTAGTCCTTGATGCAGTGTGCAACGATTCATTGGTTAAGTATAACACCCTGTGCTCATCACAGCAGGGGCTCTCCTTAATACCCATCACCCTGTTACCATGCTCCCCACACCCAATTCCCTCTGAAACCCCCAGATTGTTCCTTGGGGCCCATAGTCTCTCGTGTTTCATCTCCCTCTCTGATTTCTCCCCCTTTGGATTTCCCTCCCTTTCCTTATGGTCCTCTGTGCCATCCACCTCCCCTCTAAGGCTGTTTGTTATACAAACATCCCTATAAAGATAACTGAGAGCAAACAGCAGTCCGTGTCTCTACTCATAATATGTATAGAAACATCAGGGACCCCGATCTTGCATGCATATTCTAAATTTAGCCCATCATGTACCACACACACTCTTGGCTACTGAGAATTTGTTTTGAATCACATTGAATCTATAGATTGAGGGAGAGCTGACCTCCTTATAATAACAAGTCCTCTGATTCATGGCTGTGGTCTCTTGGCACTTAAGTCTACCTTAATGTCTCTCAAGAACGTTTCCAGAGAAGTCTAGCATATCTTTTGTTTAACATATTGCTTAGTAAGGGTGTATCCCGTCTTGCCTCAAATTCCTGCTGCGTCTCCCTATTTCACCCAGGATAATACCCGAATTTCACACAATGGCCAAAAGGCTGCTCATGATCTGTCCCTCTCTTAACTCATCGCCCTCATCTCCTTTGCTCTCTGTTTTGTTCATTCTCCTTTAGCCACACTGACTTCCATGCTGTGCTTTTAATGGGCTAGGCACACTTCTGGCTTAGGTTGTACACTCTTTCCTTTGCCTGTAATGCTTTTCACCCAGAAATATTAGCATGGCTAACTACTTAATCTCCTTTTGTCTTTCAATATCACCTTTCTTTTCTTTTCTTTTCTTTTTTAAAAATATTTTATTTATTTATTTGACAGAGATCACAAGTAGGCAGAGAGGCAGGCAGAAAGAGGAGGAAGCGGGCTCCTTGTGGAGCAGAGAGCCCGATGTGGGGCTCCATCCCAGGACCCAGAGATCATGACCTGAGCTGAAGACAGAGGCTTTAACCCACTGAGCCACCCAGGCACCCCTCAATATCACCTTTCACTGATGCCTAGCCTACATACCTATTCAAAATTGCAAACTGTTTATTTCCTCTCGGCACTCTTGATTCCCTTGCTCTGCATTTTCCCCTTGGTATTTATGATTTTTCCATCCAACTGTATAATACTACATAATACTGTTCTACCAAATGTCCTACTCTTTCTTTACCTATTTGTTCTTTTGTGGGTTAATTGTATTTATCCTTGATACCTGTGTCCTCTAACTAAAATATTAGCTACCTGAGGCAAGGATCTTTGCATTTGTATTGGATTTCAAGTGTGTGCAATAGTGCTCTGCCTGTAGAAGTTATTTAAGAAATATGTTAAATAAATTGATTTTTCCAAGTAATGTTGTATATTTTGCTGCTGTTACAAATGCTATTTCAAAATCAAATTTCTATATGTTTGCTGCTGATATATAGAAAGGCAGCTTATACTTGAAAGCCATTTTTTTAAAAGCAGGAATTTCTTTCTTTCTTTCGAGAGCAAGCAGGGAGAGAGAGAATCTTAAGGTGGGCTTGGAGACGGATGTGGGGCTCCATCCCATGACCCTGAGATCATGACCTGAGCTGAAATCAAGAGTTGGACACTTAACTGACTGGTTTAAAGTTCCTATGGGGAATCTTTCTAAATGCTTTGACTCCTATAAATTATCTGCAGCTATTTTGTATTTTTACACAGAAAGCTATGTCATGTGGGCATAATGGTAGCTTTTTCTTCCTTCCTCCCTTTCAAATCTTCATATTAAAAAATTTTTTTTTTACTTTACTATCTTTCAGTTCAGTGTTTATAGGAGTTTTGATGACAGGCATTTGTCTTATTTTTGTCTTAAGAGGCATGTTTCCGTTGTTTTTCATGATACTTACAGTAGTTCTTTTTAGATAATCTTAGATTATCATTGGATTCCAAATCTTTGGAATCAAAGATTCCAAATCTTCTGAGAACTACTTATTTATTATGAATGAATATTTAAGTTTACTATGGAATTTTTCTACTATTGAGATACATCATAAGACTATTGTCTTTTAATCTTTCAATCTGCTACAGTACATGATTAAATTCCTAATATCAAACCAATTTGCATTACTAGGAAAATCCAACATGGTCATGGTACAGTCAATCTTTTCTACACTTTGCTCAATGGATTTGCTAAAATTTTGTTAAGACATTTTTACATCGATAGTCATAACAGAGATTGCCCTGTACTTTTCTCATATGATCCCCGTAGAGTTTTGGAATCAAGTTAATAGTATTCTCATAAAATGAGTTGGAGAGGACTCCCCACCGCCACTGCCCATGCCAACATCCACCCATATATTTGAATAGTTTTATAACATTAGAATCTGTATTTTCTAGTTTTGTTTAATCTCAGTATAAAAACCACCTTGGCCTGGAATTTTCTTGTGTAAAGTTTTTAAACTTCTGAACTATCTCCATTACTGGTTATAGAATGATTCGGTCTCTGTATTTCTTATTGAGTGAACTTTGGTAGGTTCTTTCTTTAGAAATTCAATTCACTTACACTTTCAAACTTATTGGTAAAGAGTTGTTCACAACATCATTTTATTAACATCTCAGTATCTGTGGCTTCCATGGCTTAGTATCTTCTTGTTTGTTTGCTTCTAGCATTGCTTGTGTTTTAGCTTAAAAAAATAATTAAAAATTTGTAGTGGATGCATGATGTTACATTAGGTGCCTCACATAGTGATTTGACAAGTTTGTACATTACTCTTTGTTATTAAGCTTTGTTCACAGGTGCAGCTACTTAATCTATCCTGTTA
Organism: Mustela lutreola; assembly: GCF_030435805.1. Taxonomy (NCBI): domain Eukaryota; kingdom Metazoa; phylum Chordata; class Mammalia; order Carnivora; family Mustelidae; genus Mustela; species Mustela lutreola. Next base: position 91,621,878 of record NC_081298.1, on the reverse strand, counting down.
TAGTGTTATCACAATATCACTGACTGTCATCCTTACACTGTGCCTTTTATTCCTGTGACTTCTTCATTCCACAGCCGGAAGCAGTACCTCCCATTCCCCTGCTCCCATGTTGCCCAATCCCCAGCCTCCTCCCCTCTGGCATCCATCAGTTTGTTCTCATAGTTATAGATCTAATCCTGCTTGTTTGTTTATTCATTTGCTTTTTTGTTTTATTTTGTAGATTCATTCTACTTGTTTCTTTTAGGATTTCTGGTTATTTCTACTTAAAGTTTGTCAATTTTATGCCTTCCCAAAGAACTACGTTTTGACTTGTTAAGTCTTACTCAATAAATATTTATTTTTTAAAGAGTTTATTTATTTATTTGACAGTGAGAGAGAGATCACAAATAGACAGAGAGGCAGGCAGAGAGACAGGGGGAAGCAAGCTCCCTGCTGAGCAGAGAGCTCAATGTGGGGCTTGATCCCAGGACCCTGAGATCATGACCTGAGTGAGCCAAAGGCAGAGGCTTAACCCACTGAGCCACCCACATGCCGCAACAAATATTTTTTTGTATATTGTTTTCCCTATTTTATTAACTTCTGATATTGTCAATATTATTTCTCCCCCCATTTATTTTTGATATTTTATGCTTCTCCCTCATTTTTAAAGTTGAATTTTTGACTCAATTTTCAACCTTCTTTTATGAAATGAACATTCAGACTATAAATCTTCCTCTATCCATTGCTATAGCTGCCACTCATGATGTTTTGAAATGTAGTGCTTTAATTATTGCCCAGTTTTAAAGGCATCCCTCTTTCATCATGAATTCATCTTTGACTCATGTGTTACTTAGAAATATACTGCCTAATTTCAAAACAAATGTAGCTACGTTGTTTTATTTAGAAGGGAGTATTTGTTCTCTTACTTAATTTGAAGGCAGAAAAATGTGTTCTTTATGATGCCAATCATTTGAAATTTTTTGAGACCTGATTTGTGCATTAACATGTGATCAATATTAGTAAATATCCCATACATTCTTAAGACTAATATGCATTCTGTTTTTTTTTAATTTTTTATTTTTTATAAACATATAATATATTTTTATCCCCAGGGATACAGGTCTGTGAATCGCCAGGTTTATACACTTCACAGCACTTACCATAGCACATACCCTCCCCAATGTCCATAAGCCCGCCCCCCTTCTCCCAACCCCCCTCTCCCCAGCAACCCTCAGTTTGTTTTGTGAGACTAAGAGTCACTTATGACATGAACAGACATTTCTGCAAAGAAGACATCCAGATGGCCAACAGACACATGAAAAAGTGCTCCATATCAGTCGGCATCAGGGAAATACAAATCAAAACCACAATGAGATACCACCTCACACCAGTCAGAATTCTGAAATGTTCTACACATGTTCATTAAAATAAGTTAGTTAGTTGTATTAAATGTTTTTATATTCTTAGCTGCTTCATCTATAAGTTATTGAAAGATGTGTCAAAATCTTTAACTAGGACAATGAGATTGTTAAATTCTGCTATAATATTTACAATTTTTCCTTTATATATATAAAGGAAAATGTCCTAGTGTATACAAAAGGAAATTTCCATGAAGAGTTTATTTATTTATGAGATGGAGGGAGAGAGAGAGAGAGAGAGAATGAGTCTGGGGGAGGGACAGAGGAAGGGAGAGAAGCAGACTCCCTACTGAGCAGGGAGCTCAATACGGTCCTCGATCCCAGGGGCCAGGGATCATGACCTGAGCTGAAGGTAGATGTTTAACTGACTGCACAATATATAACCTAGAATTTTTATATCTTCCTAGTGAGTTTAATTTCTTATCCTGAAACAGTGACTAGACAATTCTTCTAAGAAACATGGAATTCATCAGTTTCCAAAAGTCAGTTATATGACATTATATCCAGCTTGTGAATCACAGGTTTCTTTCTTTCACACTGCCAGTGACAGGGCAGTATGTAAGGCCTTGATGTTTGATGGGTTTCCACATTTCATGGCTTCAGGGGATTTTGGAAATTCTACTGCTCTGGTAGTACCTGTCATGTGAATAGCAAATAAATTGCATCAGCATAAAGAAAATTATTATAATTGCTTCCCAAGAAGGCCTGGGAAATATTGCATTTTTCCGAATGATGGAATTAATGTCTTTTGTTCTTATGGTTCTTTAGGGGTATCCTAACTGAAGACATTAGCAAGGATTAGATATCCTCTTATGGCATCAGGACTTAAAAAAATATGTATGGGGAGCATTAACAAAAATGAACTGAGTTTCATATTGTCACACACAACATTTGGGGTCTCTATTTTTTCTGAGCTCTTTCTTCTTCAATGAAGACCCCATTGCTGCACCTACAGCAGGTGACTCCACTCCCCTGGTCAACTGTGAGTCTTTGAACCAAACAGGGTCAGGGAAAATTGGAATTGGGCCATTACCTCTTGAGGGGGAAAGGCATATAAACATGGGAGTTGAGGCTAAGATATTGGTTCAACCCTCTTCTGCCATGAGTATAGACAGAGCCATCTGCAAGATGGAAAGAAGAGAGAAGCAGAATTTAAAGAGGAACAGAGAAGAACTAAGAAGTGGCTTCCGGGAGAGAGAAGGGAGACGTGGGTCTTGATCTCAATATACTTCTTGGTTCCAGTCTCTTTGATTTTCTTGCCCTAAGATTATTTTAGACACTCCAATAGCCTTGCAGTAACCCCCCACCCCTCCTGGTGAAAGGTGGTTTGAGTGGATTTCTGCCCTTGCTGATCTGAAAGATTACTGTGCACATCAGCTGTGGATCCGTCTTTGGAACAGTGGGATTGTCTTGGAGCCATGCCCAGAACTGTGGTTAGTAGTATCCAAAGCATCTGAAAGGCTTCTTTATAAGGGACAGGCCCTGAATATAAGCTAGCCATCGGGTCCCATGCACCTCAACAGCTTCCCACCATCATGTTGCACTTTTGAGCCTGTGCGTTCCAAACAGGAATCATAAGGAATTTAGTGCTAAGTAGGTTTATTGAAACTTGAAGAGGCCAAACATAATCAGCAGAAAACATTTCAGAATGACATGATAAAAATCATCAGAACCCACATTTTTTGCATCGACTCTTCTGATGACTAAACTCCAAGTGACTCTTTTTTTCTTTAACCATCAATTACTTGTCCACAGTAGGAAAAGTTGAGAAGCAACAATACATTAATATCGTAACAACGACTTCTGTAAAAGAACAGGCTGGGCCCTATTAAAAAGAAAAGAAGAGACCGTTATCAGTATCTTTTCAAGGACTCTTGTGTGTGTGTGTGTGTGTGTGTGTGTGTGACAGTTTCCAAGCTAGCTATGCACTAATTTCAAGATCAACCTACCTCTATCACCTGTCTAGCTATTTATCTAGATTTAATCAATCAATTCAGAGATTTGGAAAGTTGCTGTTATATTAGGTAGGTGGATACTTTGTTTATCTGCAAGTCATTCTTTGAAGGTGCAGAAATTAAGTGATTGAGCTGTAAAGAGTCAGTACATTCTATTGGCATTTTCTTTTTCCTTAGCAGTTCAGGCCTTCCTTTAAATATATCTTGCAGTAACTCCAGATCCACTCTTGAAAGGCAGTATTTACTTCCCAGTCGCGAAGAGCACAGAATCTAAAGCCAGAATGCTTGGGACTGACCCAGATAATAGACCTGTGACCTCTCCCTGTGCCTCAGTTTCCTCATCCAGAAAGTGAGAATAATAATAACTTATCGGGTAAGACTGCTGGCAGGAGCTCCTAATTTAACACACGGAAAGCACGAAGCAAGTGCTGAGTGGTCCGGTGTCTTCTATGGATATGCCCAAGAGTAGTCTGACAATTCCAGCAGCAATACCTTGGCATGTACTCCTGAAAGGCTGCTCACCTTTGATCTCCTCAGCCATGTATGTTGGAATCCCCCTGCACATGCTAGCAATGGGTTTTCCTAACTTGCTCAGGTCACTGACTTCTTCAGGGTTGATGGAGTACCTCAGGCCCTTGGGAGGTGGTCCTCCTGGTCCTTCACCCTGAAGCTGAGTGTGGAAAGGAAGAGAGAGAATGAGCTCCCAGCCCAGCGGTTTCTTGAATGAGGGTTGGGTACCAGGCCTGCAGGCAGTATTGCGGGCTACAGTTTTTTTCATAATCAGCATCCACCCTGTATATCTCAGAATTTCTATGTTCCAGAAGATTAAGCTGATGTGAGACCTCAGCTTCTCATAAAAGCAGAAGTCTGGGGTTAAATTTATTCTGAAGCTTGGACCTCATTGGATCACTTTATATTTTTTGAATGGAGCTGTATGATAATCAGTTTCTGAGAATGCTGTTTATTTTCTCTACCTGGTCAATGAAAGGTGACTGTTTTTCAGTTATAGAAACATGAACTCAGGCAAACATTTTAAAGAGCAATGGGTCTACTCTCCCTACTTCACTAAGGTTGGCAGATAAAATATAGGGCACTCACTTATGTTTGAATTTTAGATAAATCATATTGTCCTAAATATTGCATAGGACATACTTAAGTTAAAAAACTATCCATTGTTTATCTGAAACGCCAACATAACTGGGTATCCACTATTTTCATTTCTAAATATAATAATCTCAACCCAACTCTTGTGGAAAAAATGTACTTGGGGAAGTGTAGACCGCTGCCATTGGCTTGAGCAGAACTTTGCTCCTCTAACAGAAAAGGCAGGTGTGAGCCACAGCACTGAGGGCTGGCTGCTCCTTCTCCTTAGGCCATTACCAGTTCCTCTTCCCTTTTTGTGCTGCACATGACAATGTACTGTGGTCAAGAGGAAATGACTGTGACCTCGTTATTTACTGACCTCCTTTGAGCCAAATTAAAAAGTCTTTTATTTATACCTTCTTTTCCTTCACCAATTTATCAAGAGTTTGAAGAGAGGGCATGGCGTCCTTGTTCATTCTATGCACAATGCATTTCTTCTTGCCAAAGAGTCTGACTGCAGCAAAGTTCTAGTAAAGAAGACAGTAGATAGTAAGAAGTAGGTTCCCCAAGGAGCTTTTCTTACCAAAAATCAGTTTGACCAGCAGAGGGAAATGGAACTCCAAGATTATGATGAACTCAGATCAGAGCACCGGATCTGGCCCAGTTTTGCAATCGTTTTTGTTGTTAACATTTGTAAGCCTGGAATACAAACTTCTTGAGGGCAGAGACCCAGAGTCTAACTCGTTGCTTTATCTTCAGGTTCTAGCATGGAGTCCCCCTGCACATGTCTGCTTTGCTGAAATAAACTTGAAATTGCTATCACATTTTATTCTCACATGATCTTCATACCATTTCAAGGAGACAGGTCAGACTGGGATTGGTTTTCTAGTTGATCACACGATAAAACTAAGATGATGAAGAGTTGCCTTTTTTCAAAGTACAAAGCTTGTTAAATAAAAAGCTAGTAATTGCAGAATTGGGTCTTCTAACCAGAGTCAAGTGATATTTTGGTTTGGTTTTGGTTTTTTGCTTCTCTTACCAATTAATATTGTCCTTTACATTTCCTTTTTTTTTTTGAATTACAGGTGAAATGTCCATTTCTGTCTTTTTAGAAGCAAATTGAATATGGACTGAGATAGGCAGCAGTGATATTGTGCAGGTCTCTCCTCATTACAGAGGGTATCTTCAGGGAAGGCAGAAGGATGTTCATATTTGTCTAACAGCCCCGCAATCCTTGGACATAGTAGATCCTAATTACTTTTCCTTGGTCTGAATTTTGACTGTTTGTGGGAAACATTAATAGGGTTTACATCTAGGGAGTGAAGCTGGGTGACCAAAATAAGCACTTTGACCTACAACTCTATGCTTATGTGCAGACAAATGTTACTTATGATTTAAGTATCATAAGTAACAATGTTACTTATGATAAAGAAATTACTTTGCGTAGGGGTGCCTGGGTGGCTCAGTCAGTTAGGTCTCTGCCTTCTGCTCAGGTCATGATCCCAGAGCTCTGGGTTCTAGCCCTGCATCGGGCTCCCCGCTCTGCAGGGGAGCCTCTCCTTCTCCCATTCCCTCTGCTTGTGTTCCCTCTCTTGTTATCTCTCTGTCAAATAAATAAAATCTTTAAAAAAATAGAAATCATTTTTAATCCTTTTATGGTTAGCAGACATTTGTTGTTGTTAAAAAAGAAACATATTTGTAAAGAATGTAAATTGTATGTTGGCTACCTACAGTATTATAGTCCCAGAGGGTATTCCAGGAGTCCCATCCATTGTTATTGTCCACATTGGCCACATTATGCTCATTGTTGACGCTCACTGACTGCTGCCCACTTATACCACTGTTGCTGTCACCGCCAATGTTGATCTCCTGAAATTTATAATGAATTGACAGTAATTTAATACCATGTTTCTTGGCAAATGCACTTTAGTAAGGCACTTCAAAAAGTTTAATACTGGAGCACTTGGGTGGCTTAGTTGGTTAACTCTCTGCCTTCCGTTCAGGTCATGGTCTTGGGGTCCTGGGTTTGAACCCCAAGTGTTCCCTGCTCAGTGGGGGGTTTGCTTCTTCCCCTCCTTCTGCCCCTCCCCACTCTGCTAATGCTGACTCTCTCATGGTCTCTCTGTCTCTTGCGTTGCGCACCCTCTCACATAAGGAAATAAAATCTTTTAAAAAATTTATAAAAAAAAAAGTTTAATACTTACATAGGAAGCAAGGGCTGGGGTCAGAAAGACTCCAAGAAGTCCAGCGAAGACAATCTAAAAATCATAAGTAACATTGGTCTACTATCACATGGCAAAAAAAATGCCCTCTTTTTATCTTTACCCAAGCTTACAAAAAATACTAATTTTACCACACTGTTGAGTGGTCCGTCTTTTCTTCTTTGACCTTTGTATTCTTTTCAGCCATAGAAAGTTTTAAAGAATGTAAGATTGTAGGAATCATGTTATTGTGGTGTATAGTTTTAGAAGTATTAATGTAGCTCTTATGAAAATATATGTAATAATAATATTATAATAATATATAATATATAGTATATTATTATAAATTATATGTACATTATATATAAATTTAAAGTATATATAATATATAATTTGTATATTCATTTATTTATATATTTATAATATATAAATATTTCTGTATATTATATATAATTTATATATTATATATTTATATATTATAATTATATACAATACATATGTATGTTATATATAATATATTTATATAATTATATATTATAGTATATGGTAATTATATAATATAACATAATAATATATATTATATAATTGTATATTATAATAAATATATAATAAAATAATAATTTTAAAAGAAGATTAAATTAAGAATTTAAGATTTAAAATTAAATTTAATTTTAATAAAATTTAAAATTAAATTTAATTAAGAAATTAAAATTTCTTATAAAAGTTTTTCTTATGAAAAAACTATGCATTTTGAAATATTTCATATTTTATGAAAAAACAGCATATTGAAAAACACATTTGACAATGAATAACATACAGGATATGAAAATGGATATAGGTTCTGAGAACTATGTCAGTAAATGATTTACTTTTCTTATTTGATCTGGAATACTTTCTTTCCTTCACAGACCTCCTAGAAAAAAAAGTACTCTTCTTATATTAAAAAAATTTTTTTTAAGCAACGGGTCAGTAAGCAGCCTGGCTGCTACTGAGGGACTGAGGGTGGAAAGTTTTGGCTGTCGAGTGTGGTTGGCAGAAAGGAAGTCAGGCACTGTCGTAGGGCACATGGATTAGTCATTTGTCACTGGGTACATGACATTAGTTATCAGAACACAGAGATTTTATAAGGTGCCTGATTCCGAGTACCTATTAGCATTTTCTTGGCCTGGGACAAACTGGTCTGAGATCTGTCCTAGTGATTCAAGCTAATTGTTTTATTTGCTTAATTTTTCTCCTGATAGCTTAAGAAGAGGTAAAAATGAGTCTCCTAAACAGTGAGAGATGGGGAAAATTTAAGAGATCTACTAGTACAACACAGTCCTTTCACATATGAGGAAGTAAGCTTCAGTTGTTAAGTAACATGGTCAACACTTGTCTTGGCTTGTCACAGCAGAACAAGGAGAGAAACCACATTTGACCTGGGCTCAGAGCGCCTTTTTTTTAAACTGTGCTGTTATTAGAGCTTACTTATAGATAATCATTTTACCTTTGCAACTTCACTCTGAAGCAGCAATAATATAATGTTTAGTATGTTAAAGCAAGAAGACATCCATCGGATTTCTAGCCTCCCTGTGTCTTGCTATAAGTGACACATAGTGCCACCAGTTACTTTGGTAGAATTCTGTGGTCTACCTGCCACGCTCTCAGCCTTTGATCTGGAGCCACAGGGGAAATGCTGCACTAGCTTCATGCTTCAGATGTTTTCATGGATAAATGACTATGGTCAGGATCCAGGCAAGCCGTTCTTACTTGGAGATCCATTTCACAGCAGAGAATGTGACAGTAAGTCTCTCACCCATCTCATTCAAGAAACTGCTTGTCGTTTTTCCTGAACATGCTCGGGAGTTTTGGTCAGAAGAGGAATTCACTGGGGCGCTTGGGTGGCTCTGTGGGCTAAGCCTCTGCCTTCAGCTCAGGTCATGATCTCAGGGTCCTAGGATCGAGCCCCACATCAGGCTCTCTGCTCAGTGGGGAGCCTGCTTCCCCACTCCACCCCCCTGTCTGCTGCTCTGCCTACTTGCTATCTCTCTCTCTGTCAAATAAATAAATAAAATCTTTAAAAAAAAAAGTGTGGGGGGGTGGATTCAAGAATGTAGAGAAAGATCAGGCATTTTCTAGGGCTTAGGGACTGCCTGCTTTGGGACCAGCCCTGAATCAGGAGGACTGGAAGGTAATTTCATTAAGATAGCATGAAATACAACATTCAGACAACTGTCTACTCCCAGTACAACTATCATTCTCCACAGAGATGCTTATAATTGCCATGATTCAATGACAAGAAAGGAGATTTTCTTAAAACAATGGTGAATTGTCCTAAGAAGCAGACCCCTCTTAGCTGAGAATGTTAACAATCCTTAATCATAAGATAATACATTCAAAAGGAAAAATCTACTCACTGTGAGCTTCATCTTGGCTTCACCAAAACAACGGAGTAGAGAAGAAGGCAGGCATGAACTCAGACAAGAACACTTCTCATATTTGTACTTACCTAGATTTACTCAAACTAGGTGTGACTAGGTTGGGCCAAAGATTTATCTTTCTTCATTTTCCATATCTGTGCCATGGTTCGGCACACCAGGAAGCCTTTGGGAATATCAACCTGCTTGCCAAGGCACTTTGACATGGAGCCCAGCTGACTCATCACTGTTGAACTTGAAGATATCCCAACAAACTCAATATGACTTATGATAACTTCTAGTCCAATGGCAGCTGTGGGCGTGGGTATTTTACGTATTTGGTGTCACTCGGAGTCAGAAGAAGAATATCCCTAAAATCAAACAAGAACAGAGATGAGAAACTGTGGACACATTTGGCCTTGCAGATAGCAGGCCTTGCAAATAGCAGGATGTGGGAATAGTTTCCTCCTCGTACTGTTCTTTGAACCCACCTTGATGGTTTAGCGTAGGCAAGATGGGTCTATTAGTGACTCCCAGAACACCTGCTTCCTTTTCTGCACTCCTGAGTTCTCTCACTGACACCACATACCACACACAGTACACAGAGAGTGCCATGCTTGCCACCAGAAAACCTGGGGGCTGTCTTCAGCAATGTCTTCTCACCACCACGTCTAGGCATTTACTTAATCTTGTCATTTTGTCTCAGAAGGGCCCCAGGACTCTGGTCTTGTCCACAGCTTCTTTCAACAGAACTTTTATAATAGTAGTGTGATGGATCACTCCGGTCACTGGTCTTTCATATTCCATCACGTTTTTCCCAAAGTGATCTTTCTAAAGTACATCTGTAAATAAACACAACTCTTCTATGCAAAGAAATGTTCACTGACAGCCTACAGGACGAACTTTAAACTCATTGGAATGGTACAGAAGGTCATTTAAAATTAGGTTTCCAAAACCTCCCCTGCTGCGTCTCTCCTATAATCCCACTACACCAGATTTCCCGCAATTGCTGGAATATTCGGGGTGTTTCACGCCTCTACCCCTTTGTGCATGCTGTTGTCCCACCTTGGAGGGGTACCCTCTTGATTTTCTTTAATTTGTAAGCTGCTATTCATTTGTCAAGGCCCCGCTTAAATACCACTCCTTCCAACATACCTTCCCTAACTCTCAGGGGAGACGCCCCCCCGCCCCCCCGCCCGAGCTATAAAAGCAACCTCTCCTTTCATTCGCTTCTAGATAACTTAATTTTCAGAAATTATGTCAAAATAATTTAAAAAAATGTTTTCAGCAGAAGCACAGGGTAGAAACTGTCTCTTGGCCTGACAAGTGAATGCTTAAAACAGTCCTGGAGATGAATTAAAGTTTTAATTTTTTTTCTACCTTCTCCTCCACACTGAACCTACTAAAGCAAATTGCTGAAGAGGAAAACTGTATTTCATTTATCACTGATTTATAAACACCCTCTTTAGAAGCCTTTCTGAGACTGTGATTGTCCTTATACATGTGGACTGGAACCTAGGAGGGGGCTACACAGTTATAAAGCTTGATTCACTAGCAATGTCTCTTTGAAAATGTAAGTGGGTTAGTGTAGCTGTGATAAGATTTTGTTCATGTTTTTAATGTGTCCACTAATTTCTTGCAAACCTATTTTTAAGCTGCAAAAGATCAATAAACCTGGGGTGGGAGGGAAGACATAGGTGAAGAGGCCTTCATCTGCTTTAGGAACTGTCACATCCCTGCAAAGTCAAAGAGGGAACAGCATGGTGCCTTTAGGTCCAGTCTTGGGTAGTCACTTTGGTATATGAGTACAGTCTAACACACTTTTTGAAAGTAATACCTTACCTTTGGTAAGGTATTACCAAAGATTCAAGGTTGACATTTTTTCCAGTGGGCCTGTGAAATGCTGGTGTGGAGGATCCTCCAGGAAATGGATGCATTGTGAGACGGATAGATAGCCGATAGCCGAAAGATAGATAGATAGATAGGGTTCAGACTCTAATAATGCCCTTCTTAGAGATTGACAATTTACACTCACATATCAAGTGTGCTAAGACATCTGTAGGGGAGAAATCAATGTCGTGTTGTTTCATGCAGATTCCCCTAAATTTAATTGACCATACAACCTGGTTGTTTTCCTTTTCTACTGATTTATTTTTCCTAACACTCCTTAACGTCCCTGAGTGGTACCCTCCTTAGGGAAACAACAATTGTGCTACTTCTGAGGATACATCCTGGATGTGAAGAGCCACTTGGAGAGCTACTGGTTGGAACGAGGGGCCAAGAGACCTAGATTCTGTTCTGCTACCTTCTTTCTATGAGTCTCATACCCTCTAGGCTTTAGATTTCTTGTGGGAAAAATAGAAGAAATTCCTCCTTTATATGACATTATTTCATTAGTTCCAAAAATCAGAAGAACTTCTTCCTCCGTACTCTGTGAGGTAGTTACGGAAGTGCCAGAGGTGGTGGGGGGCCAGGGAATCACAATTCTTGTCTCATCTAAGGCCAAAAGTCCTAAGGAAGTGTGAGTGTCTCTTGTTCTCTCCCATCAATATTTTATGTGTTTCTTTTCCTTCCATAGGAGAAAGGAGAACATGTCAACCTTCTTGCCACTTCCACAGAACTAGAATATACTAGCATACACCTGATGCCCAATACGCCCATTTTAAAAATAAGCATTCTGGGGCACCTGAGTGGCTCAGTGGGTTGAGCATCTGACTTTTCGTTTTGGGTTGGGTCATGATCTCAGGGTCCTGAGACTGAGCCCCAGGTCGGTCTCCATGCTCAGTGGGGAGTCTGCTGAGATTCTCTCTCTCTCCCTCCCCCTCTGCCCCTCCCCATGCTCCCACAAGCACTGTCTCTCTCTCTCTCTCTCAAAATAAATAAATAAATCCTGAAAAAAAATTGGAATTACATAAAGGAGATGCTCAAGCTAGAATAAAAAAACGCACTATGTTTACTCATTCCGATTTTTGGAGCCAGCCGGAGAGATGCAGCTTTGCCTTGGTCATGGTTACATAGCAAGGGAGTCCCAGGAGATGGTGTGGCCCAGTGCCCTGGGATTAGTGTGGGGCAAACCAGCCCATGAGTAAATAGGGCCTGCCCTGATCGCCGAGCTGGAAGCCAAGCCACGCCAAGAGGCAAGCCTTTATCGTTTTTTTATCTTGTGGTTCACACGCCCAAAGCCTCACTTTACCCCACACCCTGTCGTGTCAAGCTGGGTGGGGGCTCCCTTGTGTGGAACCAACAGGGAATGCGATTCTGCCTGTGATAGCTTCCTCCCATAAGTCTGGGGGGCTTTTCGGAGCTTCACCACAGACAAACCTTTATTTTCCTTCTTTTTCTCTGAGTAGAGGAGAATGTTTACTTACTGGGCCTTTCTCATCATTAAATATCCTCCTTCAAGATTCCCTCTCCTGTGTGGATGACGGGTGGACCTCGACGTCATTAACATCCAGGAAGCCTTTGGTAATCTTTTTTTTCCCTTCAACCCTTCCCCCGTTTCCCCCAATATTTAGGGTTCAGCTGGCCTTCAGCCTGTTGGACATCCACCATGATCTAGTGGCTTGAGTGTGGAAGCTCCTTCATGCAGAGATTCCTTCCCAGTTTCTTTGCCTCTGCTGTTGTTTTCTGAGCATCCTTCACACCCATTGGACATTACTTGTGACACAGCCCCAAGGCAGACGGTGGGTTGTTTGTGATGTCTGAATACATTGGGTCACCCCAGGGGTGGGGGAGGCAGGTTGGAAAACTCCTGCCTGCTCCTGTGGTCTCGGGGTACCAGGCTGCAGCTTGGACCCTAGTTTCTGTCCTGTGACCCCAGCGGTGGGGGCTGCGGCCACACCGTCAAATCTTCCACATGCACTTGTGGCCAGGAACACCACGTCCAAAAAAAAAAAAAAAAAAAAAACCAGCACAAGGGCCATGTAAAATAACACATGCACGATCATTGCTAGAAAGCTTCCAATTCCAGAAAAGCCATGCTTATTACATACTTGTTTTTGCATAGGAAAGAAATTCTTTTCAAATTACAGCAAAGCAGGGGAAGCTCTTCCCTGGGACATCATCAAGCCCTTCCTTTTTGCTGTTTCCCAGAGGCCCTTGCTTTCCAAAGTCTATATAACTCTGCCTTTCTGTTGCTGCTTGCATGTCTGTCCAGTTGCATCTGCCAAACATTCTGGGTCCCCTTAGAGGCCACCAGTGATACTTTTTATCTCCAATCTGTCATTAACCTTGAGCATGAGAGAGTTGTGGATAGGGTTTGGAAAAATCTTGCTCAAAGAAGGTCTCCTGAGCGATGACATCATTTGCATAAAATATAAGAAAATAGAGATAAAGGGAATTTTGGTAAACAACTTCATTTTTTGTCATCATGAAGGACAATCAGACCTGGTTAAGTACTTCCATCCTAAAAAGGAGCTGGAGAAAATATGACCATATGAGGAATGGAAATCGCCACGTGAAGGAATATGTCGCTTTCCTAATTGTCTTGTAGATGACTTGGAAATAAGAACAATTATTCTGTGTTCCGCATTCGCACTGAAGCACTTCAGAGAAAGTAGTGTAAAAACACTCCCACAGAAGGTGTGTTCCTTCCCCTGCAGCCCTGAGGCTTGGGGGAGGGCCAGACTCAATGGGGGAAGCTGCCTATCCCATCCAATCCCACCCCATCCTGGGAGGACCAGCAAGCGGCAGCTGCGGGGGTGCACCTGGGGCCCAGGTCTTGGGAGGACCCAGTGCACCCCCTCAGGGAATTGCCTCCTCTGGGGGCTTTGCTGGCAGGAGCTGAAGGCCAACGTCAAGGACCGGCCCCAAGGTGGCTGAACCATGATGTGGGATTCTGCTAATCCTTCAGTTTTCTGCAGGGTGACTTATCGGAACTGGTTTCCTTTCTACATCTCAGGTAGAAAATATACACACATGCATCATCTTTCCACTCCTGGAGGAACGCACCTTCAGATGAAGACACTGGGTATTCAGAGGTGCCTTGGGGAATTCCGAACTTTCATGTTTATTCAATTAAACTACTCCTTCCCTACCCATACCCCAGCCTCCAATTCCTGGAAACGCTTAATAAAACGTATCCAGTGGGGCTGATTCTGGAGTGGCCGTTTTCTTCTGAGGTTCCACTGGGTTTAAATAAAAAACCAACTCCCCACATCCAAGCCAGGAAAGTTTTTTCATTTGCTGCTCAGCAGGTCACCAGGCCTGCAATCCTTTCTTCGTTTCCTCACTGAAAAATAATCAACAACCACCAGTGCGCCATGCTTCAGCTAACACAAGGCCCCAGTTCAGCACAAATGCCACAGGAGAGTCAAGGTTGCCAAGCAACCAGTGCTCCTACCCCAAGATGCTATAAAGTATAGGAGAGACAGCGCTGGCTTCGTGGACACGGGACCAGGGTAGTTACATGGGGCTCACACTAAGAGTCCCACACTTGAGTTTATAATACTTTGCAGTTGCCATCCTAAAATTTTTAATTATTTTATTTTGGGGCTTCTGTTCTGTAAGTAAATCCGGTGGGACCATGGAGGATGCCCTGGGGGCCTGGAGCCTTGGTCCATGGGTGGTCCTACTTCCTGCCTCTCCCACCTCCAATTCCTGCCTTCTGCCATTAGGTAGATGTCTTTTTTCTCAAATTTCAACATCTGCCTGTTGGTTTGCTATTTCTTTTTGGTTCATATGGGAAAATCCCCCCCAATACTAAAAAAATGAGTCAAAACCAAACATAAAAACTTTCTCTCAGCTCTATCTTCTGCATACAAAAGCTTATTATCTCTCTTCCCTTTTCAACTCTTAAAAGAATCATGTAGATTTTCTGATTCCATTTCCTCACCTCCCAGTGATAGCTGGATCCCCTGGGATCTGGCCTCCAGTCTGATGGGTAACAGGTCATGCTGGGACTCAGAGAGAGCAGGGCAAGTCTTGGATGTTGGATGTGCTGGTATCTTTTCAGTACTCATGTACGGAACAGGTGATTTGACCTCTTTGTACTTTTTGACCCTGAGAATCTCTTCTTTTTTGAACTTCTCTTCTCCCTTAACACCTACAACACCTCTTTCTCCCATTTGCCCTTCAAGGGCTCCTTCCACCACCCAAACGATGGCTTGCCTCTCTTCTTCCATCTGTCCCGTTAATGTTGGTGTTGGATTCTACCTTGACCTTCCTCTTCTATCATCCCTCTTATTTTCCCTGGAAGCTCCTCCATTCTGAACACACGAGCCATCTCTTCATGATGGAAGAACAGATCAAACCCCACCAAGCTTTAGATGTTAGTTTACAAATGTGGGTATTAGATTACCTCAAACCAAAATATTTTCATTAGTCCCCCAACACGCTGTTTCTATAACTTATATGTAGTCTTATGGCATGTTTAACTACCAGGCAATCAAGACAGGCCCCCCAGCTGCCCTCAACTCTGCTTTCTCACCCCCGTGTCCCCGCCTCCCATAATCAGTCACCATGACCTGTAAATACTACCTTTTCAGTGTTTCTTTTTAAAAATAACTTAAACCACTCCCCCATCATAAAAGTAACTCATAGGAAATTGTAGAGAATATGGACAATTTTCAAAGAAAATAATTGACATATCAATTTACTATGCAGAAATAATCACTGATAACCTCTTACCATATTTCCTTTTCACTTCTTTTGAGACTCTTTTGATCTGTGTGTTACCTGGAAGTGTATCATTTTGTCTTCAAATATTTGGGGACTTTCTAGTTACCTTTCTGTGTTGATTTCTACTTTAATTCCCTTGGGTAGACTACTACTACTTTGTATGATTCTATTCTTTTATGTTGTTAAGGTGTGTTTTATGGCCCAGAACCTGGTCTTTCTCAGTGAATGTTTCCTTTGAGCTTAAGAAGAAGCTGTATACGGATATTGCAGAATGAATATTCTATGTGTCAGTTAGATCCAATTGATTGATGATGCTGTTCAGTTCATCTGCATTCTTATTAATTTTATGCTTGTTTGATCTCTCAGTACTGAAGAAGGAGTAGTCAAGTCTAGAATAGTGGGTTTCTTTATTTCTCATTGCGTTTCTCTTGGGTTTTTGCCTCATGTATTTTGATACCCTATCGTTAGGTGCATGCATATCAAAGACCATTATGTCTTCCTGAGGAATCGACCCCTTTATCATGGTGTGATGCCCCTCTGTATCCCTGATAATGTTTTATTGTTCTGAAGTCTGCTTTGTCTAAAATTAATATAGGTACTCCAGTTTTTTTTTTTTAAATTAGTGTTAAATGCTATATTTTTTCACCCCTTTATTTTTAACCTGTCTGTGTCTTTATATTAAAATGTCATTTTTTGGAGGGAGAGAGAGAGAGAGAGAGAGAGAGAGCATGCACAAGCAAAGGGGAGGGGCAGAAGAAGGAGACTCCCAGCTGAATAGGGGGCCCAATGCAGGGCTTAATCCCAGGACCCTGGAATTATGACCTGAGCCGAAGACAGATACTTAACCAACTAAGTCACCCAGGTGCCCCCAAAATGACATTTTTGTATAGAATATATGATTTGTTTTTATTTTAAATTTCAGTGTAGTTAACATACAGCGTTACATTGGTTCCAGGTGTACAATACAGTGATTCAACAATTCCGTACATCACCCAGGGCTCATCTTGACACGTGCACTCCTCATCATTTTTTCACTCATCCCCCCACCTCCCATCTGTTTGTTCTTTATAGTTAAAAGTATGCTTCTTGGTTTGTCTCTCCCTCTCTCTTTTTTATTTTTTCCTTTGCTCGTTTGTTTTGTTTCTCAAGTTCCCTGTGTGAGTGAAATCATATGGTATTTATCTTTCTCTGACTGCCTTATTTTGCTTAGCATGATGCTCTCTAGGTCCATCCATCCAAATCCATCCTTGCAGATGGCAAGATTTCATTCCTTTTTAGAGCTGAATTATAGATATATATGCATGCCACTTGTTCTTTATCCATTCATCAGTCAACGGACACTTAGGGTGCTTCCATGTCTTTGCTATGGTGAATAATGCTGCTATAAATATAGGCGGGAATTATACCTTTGTCTTAGTGTTTTTATATTTTGCGGGGGGTGGGGTTTAAACACCCAGCAGTGTGATATCTGGATCATAGGGCAATTCAATCTTTTTAAAATTTTTTCAATTTATTTATTTTCAGAAAAAAAGTATTCATTATTTTTTCACCACACCCAGTGCTCCATGCAATCCGTGCCCTCTATAATACCCACCACCTGGTACCCCAACCTCCCACACCCCCACCACTTCAAACCCCTCAGATTGTTTTTCAGAGTCCATAGTTTCTCATGATTCACCTTCCCTTCCAATTTACCCCGACTCCCTTCTCTTCTCTAACACCCCTTGTCCTCCATGATATTTGTTATGCTCCACAAATAAGTGAAACCATATGATAATTGACTCTCTTTGCTTGACTTATTTCACTCAGCATAATCTCTTCCAGTCCCGTCCATGTTGCTACAAAAGTTGGGTATTCATCCTTTCTTATGGAGGCATAATACTCCATAGTGTATATGGACCACATCTTCCTTATCCATTCGTCCGTTGAAGGGCATCTTAGTTCTTTCCATAGTTTGGCGACTGTGACCATTGCTGCTATAAACATTGGGGTACAGATGGCCCTTCTTTTCACGACATCTGTATCTTTGGGGTACAGAGTGCAGTTGCAGGGTCATAGGGAAGTTCTATAAAGACCTCAGTGTGAGACAGGAATCCATCAGAATCCCAGAGGAGAACATAGGCAGTAATCTCTTCGATATTAGCCACAGCAACTTCTTTCAAGATATGTCTCCAAAGGCAAAGGAAGCAAAAGCGAAAATAAACTTTTGGGACTTCATCAAAATCAAAAGCTTCTGCACAGCAAAGGAAACAGTCAACCAAACAAAGAGGCAACCCACGGAATGGGAGAAGATATTTGCAAATGACAGTACAGACAAAAGGTTGATATCCAGGATCTATAATGAACTCCTCAAACTCAACACACATGAAACAGGCAAACATATCAAAAAATGGGAAGAAGATATGAACAGACACTTCTCCAATCAAGACATACAAATGGCTATCAGACACATGAAAAAATGTTCATCATCATTAGCCCTCAGGGAGATTCAAATTAAAACCACATTGAGATATCACCTTACACCAGTTAGAATGGCCAAAATTAACAAAACAGGAAACAACATGTATTGGAGAGGATGTGGAGAAAGGGGAACCCTCTTACACTGTTGGTGGGAATGCAAGTTGGTGCAGCCTCTTTGGAGAACAGTGTGGGCATTTCAATCTTTAACTTTTTAAGGAAACTACATATTTTTTCCACAGTGGCTGCCCAAGTTCGTATTCAGTTGGATCTTACTTTTTGATCCACTCAAATAGTTTTCGTTTTCTACTTGGTTTATTTAGGTCTTTCACATTTAAGGGATCATTGATACAGTTGAACTACTATGTACCATTCTTTACTACTAGTCAATTAAGATAGGCAGGTTTGTAACTATTTTGTATTTGTTGTGCTTGGGTTTTGTTTCTTCTTTTTCTTTCATAGACCTTTTGAAGAGAAGTTTTGGTTTCACAGAGAAATTGAGCAGAAGGTATAGAGATATGCTATATTTCTCTTGCTCCCACACAAGCACACACTCTCCCCTAATCAGAATCAACACCAGAGGGGTGCATGTGTTACAACTGAAGAAGCTACATGGACACCTCACTATCACCCAAAGTCCAAGTTTACTTGGTGTTGTAACTTCAGTGAGGTTTGATCTATGGTGCCAGTCATTAATTTCGTGAGGTTCTTGACCATTATTACATTGAATATTTCTTCTGCTCCTTTCTTTCTTTCTTCTCCTGCTATCCCTACTATGCCTATTGAAAATGTCCCATAGTTCTTGGATATTTTCCCCCACTTTTTCTTTTCATTCTTTTTTCTCTTCTTGTTTCAGTTTGGAAAGTTCTCACCAATATATCTTCAAGTTCACTGATTTTTTCCTCTACTGTGTTCAGTACATTGACTGGATACATCGAGGGTATTCTTCATTTCTGTTACAGTGTTTTTGATTTCTAACATTTCTTTCCGATTCTTTCTTAGAGGTTGTGCCTCACTGCTTGCATTTTCCATCATGTTGTCTACGTTTTTCATGAGATCCCTTAGCATAGTAATCATACATCTTGTGAATTCCCTGTTGGATAATTGCAAAATCTGTGTTATAGCTGAGTCTCGTTCTGAGGCTTGCTTTGTCTCTTTGGACTGTGTTTTTAAATTTTTGTTTTGTTTGGTTTTCTGTTGTTTTGTGCTTGCCCTTTAGCATGACTTGTAATTGTTCAAAGTGTTCAAAGGATTTGAGGCAAATAAGCCTTCTGCATGATGTTTTGGGATCTGTTTACTCTTGGGATCTGTTACTGTGTGAAGTTTTCTTCTTGTCAGGGCTTCAAGTTTTTTAGTTCCATAGTTTTTGTCCCCCTGTTGCCTTTGCATTTCCTTAAAATCTCCTTCCTAAATAGTCTGTGCCTTGTAGTTATTTTTAGCTATAACTCACTGTAATTAAACACAAACACTATTAATGATGTAATAATAAGTTGTGAAGGAGAAGCATTCTATAATTAAATCTCAGTCTTTTAGTGAGCCTGAGTCTTTGGGCGGTGACCTTCACACGTGACCTTATTCTATTTAGATGAGATGAGACAGGAAAGTGAAAGCGGGGTGTTGGGTATCAGCCCTTTTCCATCTAGGTGAGATAAGGCTTTGGAAAACTCTTTTTTTACTGGAGATCAAGCCTTTGTTATAGGGAATGCTCTTGGCATATTTCAAAATGGTTACTTGTCCTCTCTCCCTGACAGAGACCTGAGGTGATTTTCTTGTCTTTTCACCATGAGAACCTGGTATGGTTCCTGGATCCAAAATTTGCCAGTGGCCTTCAGGAATTTCTCACTTTCTCTCACTCTGGTCCACACTCAGAGACTCCAAAAGCTTGTCAAAATTAGCACTTAGATGTTCCTACCAGTTTGACTCTGGTGGCTTCTGCTTCAGGCAAACTTATTTCAGCTGTGCTTCTTTGTGTTTACCTTTTTCAGATTCGGACATGGCAGTTTGCCCTGTGACTTCAGTTCTCTAATGGTCCAAGTAGTTAGTTGATTTCTGGTCTGTTCAGCTTATTTCTTGCAAGGATAGGAGTAAGCACTTCTTATGTTGGAACTAAAATCAGAAGTAGCATATTTTTAAAAAATCTGTTTTTTGAGTATATGTATACCTATGTTGAGTATGAGGTATTTTTTATAGAATTAAAACCATACCTTACACACAATCTTATAATTTTTCATTTAGCATTGTATAATGGACACTTTAATATCCTTAAATGCTCTTCACAAACAGAAGTTCTAACAGCTGTGGTGTTATTGTTAAACATATATGATACTCGTAATTCTCTACATAAATAATACTGCACTGAACATCTTAGTATATGAAATATGGTGCATATATCTGTTTATGCATTTTGATATATTTATAAAAGTAAAATTACTTGGTCAAAAGAATAAGCATTGTTATGGTTCTTTATATACAAATAAATTATTCTCCTGGAAGTGTTTTTAAAAACTCAGTTTGTACTTCCACCAAAAGAACAAGAAAAATTTTTCAACTTAGGTTCATTAAGAGAAATAGATGGTATCTTAATAAATTATTGACTTTCAATTTCTTAAGAATTAATGGATTCAATGTGTTTTATTTATAATAAATGGTGGCTATAGTTTTAGATAACATTTATTGTGAACCTACTATGTCAGCTACTATTTTGAATCTTTATATGTATGACCTCATTTCATCTGCCCAGCAATCTTGTGAGGAGTCCTTATATTGCTTTTTATTTATGAATGAGGATATTGAGGCACATAGAGGTCAATAACTTGCAAAAGCTCATACCATGAGTAACTGTTTGAAAAAATTAAATTCAAGTGGGATGTATCAGAAGTCTCAACTCTCAACCAACTCCTGTTATTTTATTTCTTCAAAGCAGGTCATTGCCTGTTAAAATAAATTACATGTGTTCATTTTTCCCACTGCGGATTTATAAAACATTTTATGAATTGAGGATATTACCATCTGTTTCTTATATATGTTGAATATTTCACTCAGTTTTCAATCGGTTTTTAAATTTTGCTTATATTTTTATACTTACTGAATATTACTTTCTTAATGAGATTGAAATAGAATTTATAAACAGTAAAGCTTATCCTTATGACTCTATAGTCCTGAATTCTAACAGATGCATGCAGTCATAAATCAATACAGAACGTTATCAATATGACTTCACTCATATGTGGAATTTAAGAAACAAATAGCAAAATCAATACAGAACATTATCACCACCTCCCCAAAACTTCCTTGTTCCCCATTATATGTGATCTTACCCTTCATCCTCAGACACTACCAATCATTCACCTGTTTCTTGTTCTTTTAGTTTTATATTTCTAAAATGTCATATGGAGTGCCTGGGTGGCTCAGTAGGTTAAGTCTCTGCCTTCAGCTCAGATCATGATCCCTGGGTCCTGGGATGGAGCCTTGCGTTGGGAATCTCTGTTGAGCAGGGAGTCTGCTTCTCTCTTTAGTTCTGTGCTTTCTCTCTCTCTCTCTCTCTCTCTCTCTCAAGTAAATAAAATCTTTTTACAAAATAGCCAAGCTTTTCTGAAGAGATTGTGGCTTTATCTTAGATTTAATATACATTTATTTATCTACTAATAATTCAGGGGCTGGAAGAAGTCATATCATACACACACACTTAAGCACCAAATTTCTCATAAATATCTTTGACTTGGCTTATAACCCCAGGAGTTTAGAGGCACGCAGGAATGTCTTATCTCATCTGGTCTTAAGAAGTAGCAATGCTCATTGCCTGCATGAACCCTACCCAAGCACTTCACACAGAAGATGGTCATTCATATAAATGGAATTATACAGTAGGTAGTTTTTGGTTCTTGCTATTTTCACTTAGTATAATGTATTTGAGATTCATCTGTGTTGTTTATCAGTGAGTTGGTCCTTTCTTATTGCTAGGCAATATTTCATTAGATGAACATACCACAATTTATCTACCCAATCACCCACTGAAAGAATTTGGGCTATTTCCTAAATTGGGTGATTACAAAAAAAGCTATTACAAATATTCACCTACAGGTTCTAATGTGCACATATAGTTTCACTTCCCTTGGGTAAACACCCAGAAGTGGGATTTCTGGGTCTTGTGATAATTTCACTAACTTGATGAGAAATTACCAAATGGTTTTCCAAAGTGGTTGTAGTATCTTGCATTCCTAGTTGCTCTAAATTCTTGACAACACTTGGATTGTTCACTTTTGTTTGCTGGTTTATTTTTAGCCATTCTAATAGGTACATTATGGTTTTAATTTGCATTTCCCTGATTACCATTAGGGCTAAGCATCTTTTTATGTACCTATTTGCTATCTGTGCATCTTCTTGGGTAAACCATCTTTTAAATCTTTTGCCTATTTTATAAATTGGAATATATGTTATATAATTATTAAATTTTTAAGTTCTTTATATATTCTAGATATAGATTCTTTGTAAAATTTGTTTGTTTGTTTGCAAATATTTTCTCTATATCTGTGGTTTTTATTTTCAGGTTTTTAACAGTATCTTTGGGACAGCAGAAGTTAATAGCTTTCCTGAAGTCCATAGCAATTTTTCTTTTATGACTCTTTAAGCATGATGTTAGCAGCAGGTTTTTATAGATGAACTTTATCAAAATGAAAAAACTCCTTTTTTCCCTTAGTTTTTTAATAGCAGTCATCTTTGATGTACATTGAATTTTGCCAAATGCCTTTCTATCAAGATGGTCATATGGGTTTTTATTTATTTATTTTTAAATTCTTTAAAATTTGCATTCAATTTTAATTGTCATATAGCGTATTATTAGAGGTAGAATTCAGTGATTCATCTGTTGCGTTCAACTCCCAGTGCTCACTACAGCAAAGGTCCTCCCCAGTGCCCATCATCCAGTTACCCATCCCACTGCTCATCTCTCCTCCAGCAACCCTCAGTTTGTTTCCTATAATAAAAAGTCTCTTATGGTTTGTCTCCCTCTCTGTTTTCATCTTATTTTATTTTCCCTTACTTCCCATATGTTCATTTGTTTTGTTTCTTAAATTCCACATATGAGTGAAGTCATATGATATTTGTCTTTCTCTGACCGACTTCTTTCACTTAGCATAATACCTTCTAATTCCATTCGCTTCTTGCAAATGGCAAGATTTCTTTCTTTTTGAAGGCTGAGTAATATTCCTCTGTGTGTGTATGTGTGTACCAACAACATCTTCTTTATCCATTTATCTATCAGTGGACATCTGGGGTCTTTCAATATGGCTTTTTATTTTTATATTCAACATATTGAATGACATTGACTGATTTGCAAATGTTAAATGAACCTTGAATTCACAGGGAAAATTTCTTTCAATTATGATGTATTATTATTTTTATACATTGCTATATTCATTGTGTTAATATTTTTGGAGATTTTTTTCATCTTTGTTTATAAGGGATTTTGGTCTATAGCTTCTTTTCTCATAATATCTTTGTCTATTTTTGGTATTAGGATAATATTGGCCTCATAGGGTGAGTTTGGAGGTGTTTTCTCCTCTCCTGTTTTCTGGTAGAATTTGTGTAGAATTGATACTATTTCTTCCTGAAATGGTAGAATTTGCCTGTGATGCTCTGAGGTCCTGGAATTTTCTTTGTGAAAAGCTTATAACTACAAATTCAATTTCCTTGATTGATACAGGCCCACTCCAGATAGTTATTTCTTCTTGAGTAAATTTTGGTAGTTTATCTATCAAGAATTCTGTCTATTTGATTTAGAATGTTGAATTTTTGGACATAAAGTTGTTTGAAATATTTCCTTATTATTCTGTTAATGGTGTAAAATCAACAGCAATGTGTTGATGTTCCCTTTTTATCAGTAGTATTAACAATTCATGCCTTTTTTTTCTTGAACATTCTGTTTACAAATTTATTGATGGATTGGTCTTTTAAATAAACCATTGGCATTTTTCATTGAAATTTTTTCAATGAGATTCAAACCTCTGCTCTTATCTTTTTTATTTCCTGTTTTGCTTGCTCTGGATTTAGTTTGATATTTGTTTTCAGGCTTCTTAAGGTGAATACTTCAATCATTTATTTGAGGCTCTTTTCTTTTTCTTTCTCTTTTTCTCCCTTTGTTTCTTTCTTTCTCCCTTTGTTTCTTCCTTTCTGGCCCTTCTTTTTTCTAGTATGAGTATTCAGTACTATAATTTTCTCTTTAAGCTACATCCCACAAATTCTGATATGTTGCATTTTCACTTCCTTAAGTTCAAAATATTTTCTAAATTCCTTGTGACTGACTACCTCTTTAACCCATGATTTATTTAGAAGTGGTTTTTGAAAATGTTCAGATACGTAGGGATTTTCCGGCTATCTTTGTTCCATTTATATTTAATTCAATAAAGCTGCTTGAATTTGCAATTCTTTAATAACTTACAAGTTTAAGCATGTTTTGCTTATAATAAATAGTGTAATAATATTAGGTAAATCTTATTGCAAGCTTACTCTGAGCCAGTGACTATTGGAAGTATGTTTTGTATGTGAGCTTGTCCATGTGCGCACGGATGCTCTAAGGAGGCAGGCACTTTGCTCTCCTTTCCTCAAGAGGATTTTGAGGCACATGGTGAGAAATTAGAGAATTCAGAATTCAAATCCAGGCAGGATGTTTTTGGAGCTTCAACTCCACACCTGGTAGGGCCCCTTCTTCCCTTAATCAGGTTCTTTGCCCATTAAAAAGCACTGTGGTTGGATATGCAACTTTTGTATCAACATGGACGAAACTGGAGGAGATTATGCTGATTGAAATAAGTCAAGCAGAGGAAGTCAATGATATGGTTTCACTTACATGTGGAACATAAGGAATAACATGGAGGACATTAGGAGAAGGAAAGGAAAAGTGAATTGGGGGAAATTGGAGAAGGGAGATGAACCATGAGAGACTGTGGACCCTGAGAAACAAACTGAGGATTTTGAAGGGGAGGGAGGTGGGGGACTGGTGAGCCTGGTGGTAGGTATTATGGAGGACACATATTGCATGGAGCACTGGGTGTGGTGCATAAACAATGAATCTTGGAACACTGAAAAAATAAAATTAAATTAAAAAATAAAGAATAAGGTTTTATTTTTTAAAAATGGATGGTATGCACCCACTATTGTCTTGTGAATTTGTAAAACCTTTTTGTCAGTTTAAAATATTACTTTTTGGAGATTTTAACTATATATTTGTTTGTTTATTGGTAATAAAAATAAGAAAGTTTATTCACTCCCTCCAAAACAAAGAAAATATTCCTCTTTGTCTCTCCTATGTGTTAAAAATACTTTTCCTGAGTTTTAAATGTGCTTTTACTCTTTCTTAACAACTTATTTACTCTTTCTTAACAACTTATTTACTCTCTCTTAATGATCCCTTATATCTTATTCAGTGAGGTTTGTACATCTTTTTTCTTGTGATTTATTCCAATACTTTTAGCCTTAGAAAATATTTTGCATTGCAAAAATTGGATCAAAGTTTACATGTATTTTCTTGCAGTTTTTTCCATTTTTTCTTCTTTTACATGATATACGATGTTTATATGTATTTAAAAATTAATTTAGAATTAATTTTTCTTACGGTAAGATCTATGGTAGCCTGCCCAAATAACTAGAGCCTTCTCCCAGGACCTTTTTTTTTTTTTTTTTAAGATTTTATTTATTTATTTGTAAGAGAGAGAGAGAGAGTGAGAGCAAGCACAGGCAGACAGAGTGGAAGGCAGAGTCAGAGGGAGAAGCAGGCTCCCTGCGGAGCAAGGAGCCCGATGCGGGACTCGATCCCAGGACGCTGGGATCATGACCTGAGCCGAAGGCAGCTGCTTAACCAACTGAGCCACCCAGGCGTCCCTCCCAGGACCTTTTAGAATGGAATCTTTCTCCCCCCACGAACAGGAGTTTTAGAGCTCGTGCTTGGGTATGGCAATAAATAACATGGTAATGAATTCATTGAGTGCACCGTAATTAAAAATGGCAAGAGTCATAACAAAAAAGATAAGATCATAGTAAAGAAGGTATGAATTAGGGGTGCCTGGGTGGCTCAGTGGGTTAAGCCTCTGCCTTCGGCTCAGGTCATGATCTCAGGGTCCTGGGATGGAGCCCCGCATTGGGCTCTCTGCTCATCAGGGAGCCTGCTTTCCCCCCGACCCACCCGTCTGCCTCTTTGCCTACTTTTGATCTCTGTCAAATAAATAAATAAATAAAATCTTAAAAAATAAAAGAAAGTATGAGTTAAAATGCGTTTCAACTTATGTGACTAACTTAACAAACAGTTGGGAATGGATTTGCTATTTGGTTTGAACAAGATAACAGCAAGAAAAGGACAATAACTGAGGATGTGCTTTTTTAAAAAAAATTACATTCAATTAATTAACAATTATTCAACTAATTACAGCACATTATAAGTTTCAGAGGTAGACTAAGGATGTGGTTAAGATATAAATGAAGGTATTACACTTGTAAAAAAAAAAAAAGAACAAGAGATTATGAGACAAAATAGCAGAAGCACAACAGCATGTAACTAGAAAAGAACAAATCAGGAACATTGTAACTGTGTTGCTAGCAGGTTTCACCTCAGCGTCAGTGGAGGCGGGAAGACAATGGAATAGCATCTTTATGTTTTTAAGAGATTTTATTTATTTATTTGACACAGAGAGCGATCACAAGTAGGCAGAGAGGCAGTCAGAGGGAGAGGGAGAAGCAGCCTCCCGGCCGAGCAGAGAGCCTGATGTGGGGCTTGATCCCAGGATCCCGAGATAATGACCTGAGCCAAAGGCAGAGGCTTAACCCACTGAGCCAGCCAGTTGCCCAGGAATAGCATCTTTAAAGTGATAGAAGGAAAATATCTGTCGATCTATAACTCCTATTCTAAAGTAAGGAGAAAATAAAAACATTTTCAGACATAATAAGAAATTAAAACCCAGTGGTTCCCAATAAAAGAACTACAAAAGATATACTTAAACCAAAAGAAAATAAAGTTTTTGGGATATAAAAAATAAGAATTAGCCCCCAAATTGATAAAATATTTGAACAAATTTAATGATCTATTGATGGGAGACTTGAGTATTTTTGTGCTATTTTAAAGTCGAAAGTAAAACACTGTTCAAAGACAACAATAGGGGGCTGGAAAAGATGCTCAGTAATGACTCCAAGATAACTGAGTTCTTTGTTTCTGTTGAGTTCAAAATACAGGACTCCTTTTGGGTTTGTAGATGATGGGAATAACTAAAGATGCAAGCTAAAACCTCAAAGTTAGAACTAAATGATAAAAAAGTCAAAATGTTCCAGAAATAGAAGGGAAAGAAAGAGAATGCAGAGTTTTTATCAATACAAAGAAGACAGACAGCAAGAGGAAGAAATGCAAAGGGTGTAGTACTTCTGTCTGCCCTCATGTCTGCAGGTGTGGGAGCTGGCTTGCTTTTTGGGGTCTTGGGAGCCAGATATGGGAGAGCATTTGCAGATGTGCTATAAAACTGGAGTTCTTCTTGCTGCCAGTATCTCAAAACAGCTTAATAAAGCAGCACATTTTTCATCCACCCAACTGACCAGCCAGGGGAGGGGAATTCCAGGAAACTAGGTAACCCCCAAACTGCCCAATATCTGCTTTTTAAAAGTCCCATTTTTTAAGCTGCTAGTCAGGAAGCCATTCGGTTGTAGAACAAGGACATCACTTGTGTTCCTTCTGTGCTTACCATAGCGATTCTCAATGGTTAACAAATTTGCCATTGACAGGTAATGTTTATTTTTATATTTCCCTGCCTTCTGAATTAATGATCCCACTGTAACCCTAGCCAAACATTTTTGAGTGTGGTATTATAAAAATTACACAAATTCAACTGTATCTCATTTTTTTTTAATCTGAGAAATTTTCAGTCCCCTTCAGGAGAAGTAGAGATGTATAACTCATAGTTTTTATGGAGTTATGGGCAATGCTTAATGTAAACCTGTGGTTAACTCTGGTAATTGGGCAGAGTGCTCTCTAGATCTTGTTCCTCATGAGTCTGTGGAAATTGGAAGTGACTTTAACAGGGAGAAGAAATTAAGTCATAGGCGTCCCCCAGCCACTGTGTTTCCTCTAGTCCTACGTCCATCCTTCAGTCAGAAGAATTCAAAATACAGGGCACACATGAAAAGACACTGAAAACCCAGTTCAAGTCTGAAGGGAGGACTTGACCATCAGGGGCAGATAGTAGGACTTGTTTGTCTATAAGATGCTGGTGTAGAACAAGCATCTTATAATATTTTTAAAGGGTGGAAATTGAAATCTTGACTGCAATGTTACACAGATAAGCAAGGAATATTTACTGAGTGACCAAGTGGCAGATTTTTATTACTGACTAATGAAGTTTATTGATATCAGGTTATGTGGCTGTGTCTCAATCCTGATAAAGGAGTTTGCTGGTGTTTGTCAGAGATATGGACATAGCCTTTTCCAACGTAATTGTTCTGGAAAGAGATTTCCACACCTTAAAGCTAATATAAAGGGTTGGAGTTGCACTGGCAGCCTCGTCTGGCACCTTCTTCCCATCAGGCAAAATGAAAGTCCTTGTGAGTATTTTTTTATGCTTCTTTATATTCTTGTGGTGGCTCTGAGAGAAAATGTTCAAATCCAATATGCCTTGGATTTCAGAAGTCTTAGATGAACACTATGCAAGCTTTTAAGCTTCTGTCGTTGAATTAAATAATGTCTTTGGCAACGATAGTGTTAAATATGAGGTCAGATATTTATCAGTCCATTGTCTATTTTCTAAGACATTTACTTAAAAAAAACATCTTGGAAATACCTAGAGAATTTTAATTTGGAGAATTCTTAATAACAGTTCCTTACTATCATGAGCTTGAGAAGGAATGTAGGCATTTTGGGACAACTGCATTTACTATTTAAAAGAGAAGGGACAATTTTTTTTTAAAAAAGATAATAGCAGCTATCATTTTCTGAGTGCATATGAGATCCTATGCTGAACATACTTTGATTTATTCACCTCAAGAATTCTGTGAGCTGAGCAGTATTACCCCCATCCTATGGATGAGGTGACTGAGGCCAGAGGAATGTGATTTTCCCTTTCCAGTAAACATGAGGTTTAGACTTGAAATGTACCCATCTCCGGCCCCCCTGGCAGGAGCAATTACGGTACAACGTTCCTGCTGTGCAATCTCTCCTCCTGCGGATCCCAATCCTGACCCCAGTCTCCCATGGCTCCACTCTGCACTGCTCCATGAGCAGAGGTCTATGTTTTGACCTAGAATGGAACTCCTTCCCCAGTGATCTATCCTTTGTCCTCATTTAGCTGGTGATGGAGAAAGCAAAATGGTAAGTTTCTTCCCATCAGGTGTTCAAGATTGTTGGCTTAGAGAGTTCCATCTCCAAGGGTCTCTTGATTTTCCAAGAGGAGATCTGTTGCTGAAACCTAATCCTGTAACCTCGGTGTATTAAACATGGTGTTGGGCAGGTGGTTATTTGGGGGGGCGGGGGCACTTCCTGAGCTCTCTCTAATTGTATTACTATGGTGGTCAGTCCTCCACCCATCTGTTCAAACCTCTGTATTAGACCCATTTAAATAGAATAGAGAAGAGTGTCAGAGGTTATAGAGCTGGCCTGGAGTCAGAGAAGGCATGTGGCTGGGCGAGTAGGCAGGTTGGAGATCTGCATGCTGGCCTTTGTCAGACACTCCTCCCCAGTCATCAGAAGAGAAATGTTACTGGTGAATGTTAAGAAAGTAAATAAATCCTCTTGACAGGTCTTAAAAATACTTGCCTTCCTGCAGACCTCCTTCATGAGTGGCTTGCAATGGCAGTGGCGTACATGGTAGCGTTCAGAAAAGAAGGCAAAACTGGGTCTTTTACCCATTGGATAAGACTCTTCACACAACTGCAGCAAAATGTCATCACTGCGTCAGTGTCAGTCTCATGGTCCATCAGCCTAACATTTGTCTGAGGGCATCACTAAGGAGAATATAGAGGCTTTCCTTGATGTCAGCCTTGAAAGTTTGCCATGCCTCCAAGTATCCTATTTTCATCGTTTCCCTTAGGAATCCATTGTATCTCATCACCATGAATCGCACTGTAATTTACCCTCTTGGTTTCAAGGGAATTTGATACATTTTTTTTTTTTAACCATAAGATACAACTTCACTCTGTCATCCAAATCCACTGTGAGTCACACCAGGGTGTTCTCGTAGTAAAAGGAGTCCTTCCTCACTGTTCACCTACTCCAGGTTGTATCTGGCATAAGAACTCTTGTTGCCTACAAGCTTATGATGTTGGGAAGGGTCAGGGATGGGGCATAAAGGTAGAACCTGGTGTCTGACAAATAGCATGAAGTCAGCAAACACCTGTCTAATGAGGGAATGTGTGTTTCGCATCTGGGAGATGGACTGTTGATTGCCCATGATCACCCACCTGTGTCTCTAAATGTATATTTTCCAAGATACTTGTGCTTATCCTGTCCAGTGTCTCTGTAAGTCCCCATCCTTAATGACTGCCCTATAGAGAATAGATGCAACTGGTCTGTTTTTTAGGTGGTGTTTCTGGTGTTGGCCATCTTTGGGACACAATCTCATGGATATGAGGTAAGTTGGTTTTCTTTGGACTTTATACCCTACAGTTACTGGCAAAGGAAAAGGAAGATACAAGATCATCTATGTGGAGCACGGTAGAGAGCCCATATGCCCTATTTGGGATGGCATCCCAGAAATAACCAATAAAGGAAATGATAAGTTTGGTTATTTCTTTCCAAACTGCAGTCCTTAAAAAAAATGCAACCCATTGCTTTACAATGTGGTCACTTTCATTTCTTCTGTGATGTTTTTGCTTCTCTTGTGTATAATATAGTAAACCATGAAGAAGAGCTTCACATTCTTACTTTAGCATGGTTTTCGGTCTGGGATGCCAGGGAGGAGGTTTCAGACTTCAGTCTCTTGCTCACAAGTGGAGGGCTTCATTTGGTTGGAAGGGTTGTCTTTCCAGTGCATAGGACTTATGGAAAAACCATTATGTCTTTGTTGTTAATCTAGGTTTATAACATCATCAGCCCAAGCAAAAATGGTGGCAATCTTCAGGAGACAGTGACAATCGACAATCAAAAAAATATTGCCATCATTAACATCCATTCAGGTTCATGCTCCTCTACCACGATTTTTGACTATAAACATGTAAGCTGCAAAGGAATTTTTATATTCTTCAAGACTCACTGGGTTTCTAAAGGGTGAAGGGGCAGCCATTTACTATGCATTTGAATTCCAAGAACTATCCTTGCAATTCTTCCAGAATTCCCTTACTTTTGCTTTTCTCTTTTTAATTTTTTAAAAGATTTAAAAATTTTATTTGTTTGACAGAAAAAAAGAGATCACAAGTAGGCAGAGAGGCAGGGAGAGACAGAGAGGAGGAAGCAGACTCCCTGCTCAGCAGAGAGCCCGATTCGTGGCTTGATCCCAGGACCCTGGGATCATGACCTGAGCTGAAGATAAAGGCTTTAACCCACTGAGCCACCCAGGCACCCCACTTTTCCCTTTTTTTAAAAAAGGGAGATTTTATTTATTTATTTTAGAGAGAAAGAGAGAGAGGGTATGTGTGCATTTGAGGAGAGGGAGGGGCAGAGGGCAAGGGAGAGAGAATCTCAAGCAGACTCTGAGCTGGGCTCAGATTCAGGCTGGGGGCTTGATCTCATAACCATGAGATCATGACCTGAGCTGAAAGCAGGAGTAGGACACTTAACTGACTGAGCCACCTAGGTTTCCCAAACAAAACCACTTCTAAGAAAAATGTGTAACAGGTAACATACACACCTGTTTGATCTTTTGAGGTGGTAATTGGACCATCATGATAATTGCCTCACTACAGGCTCAGACAGTGTCTAGAAGAGGGGACTAAAACCCAGAGCATAGCCTGGCACACAGGCTTTCAAAAATATTGGCTGAATGAATAAATGAGTGCATTAGGGCTTCTAATAGAAAAACTCATGCAGAAAAAGAGCGATTATGGAATAAACAATCATAGAATAGCAGAAATCCCGAACAACTATACCTCTTCAACTATGTCAGTAGGATATGCAATAAATCATACTTCTTCTGGAAGAAGGAAAGTGTGTTAATCCAAAATCTTTACAAGTTTCAGTTACTGCTATTAACAATAAATCTCAGAAACCTGCTTAGAAGAGGTATTGGGTCCTTTATCCATTTATTTGTTTGTTTTCTATTCGTTCCATCTGATCAGGAGGCTGCTTTTACCATGGGACAGAGCTACGTACTGTGAATATAAGTAGGTCACAGTCCATCTCACTGGGCATTTGAACGTACTTTTTGTCTCTTTTTCTTGTAGGAACCTCCTCACATGTCTCCTCCCCATTGGCATTGGCAGTTCTAGGACATATCTGAAAACACAAAATTTTTGAAAGATACAGTTTTAAAGGAAGTTGTACTGCAATTGTCTTTTAAAGCAGATTTCAGGGAAATCCCCCAAGTGTCTTAAAACAAAAAACAAACAACAACAACAACAACAAAAAAAACCAGAGCTGTGAGGACTCGGTTTAAGCCTCTTGCACAGACATCAGGCTTCACCTCGGGCTCTTTTTGAATTTTAGGAACTGGCAATTTGTAAGAATTGAAAAATGGGAACTAGAAGAAGTGGTTTTGTTTGGGAAACCTAGGTGGCTCAGTCAGTTAAGTGTCCCACTCCTGCTTTCAGCTCAGGTCATGATCTCATGGTTATGAGATCAAGCCCCCAGCCGGAATCTGAGCCCAGCTCAGAGTCTGCTTGAGGTTCTCTCTCTCCCTGTATGACATACAGCCTCACGGACTGTATAATTATTTGGGACTCTGTAGAGAAAATTCCATTCGGGGTGAAGGTGAGGTGGCCTCCGGTTTGGTCTGGCTCCTGGACCTCGCCTACCATTGCTATTTCTATACCCCCTGCCTCCAACCCAGCCCCCTCCAGCCTGCTTGGGTTTGAGATGGAGAAAGCAGGGAGAGAAGATGGTAAAGGAGAGAAGAGTGGATGAAACGTGTGCATGTTGGCAGGGAGGGGGAGCATGCCACTCGAAGGAGAGTTTC
Source organism: Mustela lutreola (assembly GCF_030435805.1). NCBI lineage: Eukaryota > Metazoa > Chordata > Mammalia > Carnivora > Mustelidae > Mustela > Mustela lutreola. The sequence goes on along the minus strand of NC_081298.1, from coordinate 91,588,700 downwards.
TCAAGCAGCACTGTCCAGCAGAAATTTCTACAAGGCTGGAAATGCTCTATATCTGTATTTTCCAACAGACAAGCTACTGGCTGCTTGTGGCTGCTTGTGTCACACTTCCTCGTGTGACAGAGGAAGTGCATTTTAAATTTTACTTAATTTGAATTTAAATTTAAATAACCCATGTGGCTGGGAGTGAACATATTGGAAAGCACAGTTCTAAAGAATACTGTATTTACCCCAAATTAAGGAAAAGGCAGAACGAAATCAATAGAGAGACAGAGGCACCTGGGTGGCTCAGGTGTTAAGCATCTGCCTTTAGCTCAGGTCATAGTCCCAGGGTCCTGGGATCGAGTCCCATATCAGGCTCCTTGCTTGGCAGGAAGCCTGCTTCTCCCTCTCCCACTCCTCCTGCTTGTGTTCCTTCTCTCGCTGTGTCAAGTAAATAAATAAAATCTTAAAAAAAGAAAGAAGGAAACAGACAGCTGCTGCTTCTTAATTGTTCAAACCTGACACTACAGGCCCTAGTTGCAAAACATGAGAAGTGGGGCACAGATTGTGGGTTTGTACAACCTCAGAGATAGAAACAACAAGCCAAAAAGTAAACCTATGATGTAAAATAAGGCGAATGGGTAGAATGGACGGCTCGCGACAAATGGTCACGTGCACTCACTGCACATGTTCAAGGCTTTCCTCAGTGAGGCTCAAATGTCCTCCCCACCAGTTCGGAACCGGGGAGCCAGGCAGGCCAATAACTGTGTTCTTCCTGCCCCAGGGCTACATCGCATCCCGGCTGCTCTCCCGAAGAGCTTGCTACATCCTGAAGATGGACCACAAGGCGATCCCTGCTCTGGACAAACTAGAACGATACATCTACGAGAAACAGGTGATTCTGCAGTACTCTTCCCCATTCCCCATTCCTTTGCCCGGGAAAATGGGTGCCTACAGAGGAAAGAAGAGAGTAAGGGGAAAGATCATAATATTACATCTTACCATGATTATGCACTCGCCATCCCTTAAAGTGTTTTCTCCTTTATTGATTTTGCTTAGCTTGATTTCTACCATCCAGCCCCCAATTTGAGAACTTATCATAAATTCCAGTGTTTTTCTGTAAAGGACTGAACAGCAAGGCTCTTAGAAATAGTGACTGGCAGAAAAACGAGTGAAGTCATATTAGTCCACAACACAAAGGTGCAAAGAAACAACACGGGACAGTGAGAATAAACAAATACAGCCCAAGACTTGGAATGTGGTGTTGCATTCCCCCCTGTAACTTCCCATCTGTGCCCCCTGTGCCATGGGAGTCACCCTCCCTGGGTTTCACTGCCACCAAGAAGAATATAACATTGGTAATATCGAGGCTTCCCTGCAGACCAAGTGCTCAGAAGGAGATGGCATCCTGAGCATTGCTGATGGGCTTCTGCTTCATAGTATGAAAAAGAAAAAGCTTAGAATAAGGGACATCAGGTTAAGTCAACCTGCTTTATCCTATCCCCCTCTCCTCTGCTGTTCTAGGCTATGAAGAACATGTACTCTGACAAATACTTCTGGGTCAAATACAGCCCTCTGCAGTCCTTGATCATGGACATAGACTGGTTCCTGGTTGGTTCCCCGATCAGGCATCTCTGCAGTCACATCCCCCTGTACAAGGGGGAAGTGGTTGAGAAGATAGGTGAGTACTGAATTATTCCTTTCCCAGACATTTCCTGGAAGCTTCCCCGTGTGGGCCATTCCACCTGGGGTTGTGTGAAGTACAGGTAGACGTGAAACATGGCTCATTTCGGTTGAGTTCAGGAACAAAACACCTACGGTGTGTGGCAATCCTGCTAAACAGGAGGGAGAGCGAGCAATGAATGAAACTCATTCCTGAGGGCATTAGGGTGCCCTAAGGAAAACGCCCTCTGGTGGAGAAGTTGATGGGTTAACACAGAGGATGAAATTTTCAGATGTCCTGGGTGCCAGGAGAAAACTGTTGGATTTCTTCCTGTGCTTCGTGCTCATGGGCGTTAATGATACAGGATTGTATACTTGAAAGTTGCTGAGAGGAGATCCTAAGCATTCTTACCACGCAGCACACACAGGAAAGAATTACCTACGTTAACTGTGTGAAGTGACGGATGTGTTCTCTCGGTCTTGGTAATCATTCTACAACGCGTGTGGATATCAAATCAGCACGGTGTACACTTGAAAAGCATACAAATCCACTTGTCAATTATTCTTCAAAAAAGTTTCAAAAACTATTTTCAGAATCTCAGATAGAATGAGTCTAAGGAAGAGCAAGCAAAGTGCACTGATTGACAAGGAAAAAAAGCCCTGAGTGGTCCAGCTAGCATATATCATTGCAGTCATCACTGGTATTTTTATACAAAGTTTCCAATATGGGAAAGTAGCCAGAGGGAAAGAGGGGCCAGGCTGCAGATGGTGAATGCAGCAAGATAAATTACCCAGAGTAGTGGAAGAAGGTAAGAGGAAAGAAAATAATGAGCATTTATCACATTTTTACTGTCTAGAAAAGTTTTTGAAGATACTTTTCTTTTAGCAGGGTCATTAGTACTTAGGACTAAAAGCACACAGATAGGGCACCCATGCAGAATGTCAAAGCATTAATCAAATAGAGCCATACAGCACTTCTAGAAGTTGTCAGTCTCTCTCTCTCTCTCTCTCTCTCTCTTTTAAACATTTTATTTAATTACTTGAGAGAGAGCACACAAGAGTGTTCGGGAAGGGCCAGATGGAGAGGGAGAAGCAGAACCCTCCACTGAGCAGGGAGCCCAAGATGGGGGGAGGGCTCCATCCCAGGAACCCGGGATCACCACCAGAGCCCAAGGCAGCCGCTTAACCAACTTGAGTCACCCAGGAGCTCCCAGGACTTGTCAGTCTTATTTAAGCTAACACATCATTACCCTTTGCAATACAAGGGTAGCTAAAACCTTGGGTAACAGAGAATTACATGTACAATCCCTCGTCAAGACATTAACGAGAAGGCATGGGTCTGCTGCATTCTAATAACGTATTTCTCAATGCTCCTTCTTCACAAATTTGTCCCTTTTTCAGAAAACGTCAGTATTCGCTTCTGCTCAAAGACTGGACTCCTGGGCGTCTTAGGATTCTCCATCTGCGCAAGCGAGGGCGTTTAAGGCCCCCCCAACCCCCTGCCCCACCACCCCGTGTCGTCTTTTCTAAGACACGCTCCCTTGTTTTCCACTCAGCAGCCAAATTAAGTTCTTTCCCAATGCCCCAACCAATGTTGAGACTCAGTGGTAAAACATAAATCCTATTATCTACAGATCTCTGGGTGTTGCCTTTTTTTTTTTTTTAATTTGTAAACAAAAAAGGGAAGCCAAACCATGCTGACGTCACCGTGTAGAAGGCAAGAGTTTGCCAGGATTTCAAGTGAAGCACATAAGGTGTGAAACTTCCCAGATGATAAAGCTGAGTCAGTACAGGGTGGCCAGCGGGGTGCAAGTGTCCCTCTTGCCTCCATCAGACCAGCTGCCCATCTGCCCGCCAAAAGGAAGGGGATTCAGAGCACACTTGTCTTGAGGAGTACTGAGAAATGTATAGAATTGTTGAATCATGACCACTGTACCACTGAAGCTATTATAACACTGTGCTTTAATTATACTCGACTAAGAAAATAATAAAATAAAACTCCGATTTAAAATAAAACAAAACCAACTCCTTGCGCACTCTGGGCAAAGCAGGTGGTGGCCTCCCCTGCTGAAGGGGGTGGAGTTTGGTGTTCTCTCAGCCCATGATGGGAACTATCCCCTCTGACAAGGCACCCGGTCTGGAAGGCCAGTCACGTGCCTTTTAGAGAATGCCTTTTAGTTCATCGAGGCACTAGTCTCAACTTAATAAGTACTATTATAATATATTTTGTCTTGGACTGAGGGGAGAGCTCTGTGAGAGTGTCTCTCTGTGAGAGACTGTGGGGGAGCACCCATCCCCCAGAGAAAGATGAACCTTCCTGAAAATCTTGACAGGAGTGAGAAACTAACTGGGAACGCCAAGTCAATATAAAAAAGGAAAGCCATTTCCAATATTCCAAATAAATTGTGTAATGCAGGCACAGTCCCAGATTACACAGCTGGCTCTCTTGTGGACTGGTCAGCTAGGTGCAAAGTCAGAACACAGAGGAATGCCTTTAACAAGAATTTCTGCTATCAGAAATTCTCTCCTCTTCCTAACACTGTACATCTCCTTCATAATAACCATTAATAAATATATTTAAAACACTTAACCATGTGCTCAGTACTGGGACTGGTATGCTGGCAAAACAACCATTGTCAAGGAAATGATTTTCTTGTTGGGGAAGTGAGACATTTACGTGAAAACATTTGCTTGCGACAGTAAAGAGTGTCTAAGAACATGCCAAATGAATAGTAGAGTGTACGAACTGGGACCTTGGTATTTGCAAGTGATAAAACCCCAAATCAAGTTAACTGAGGCAAGAAGGGTGAATTTATTGTCTCCTCTTGCTGTAGAAAGATAGGGATATTCTGGTCTCGGGTGGCTAGACCTAGGTGCCTGAAGGTGGCCAGACTCTTCTCCCACTCCAGACTCTCCTTCTTTCTGTGTGCCAGCTTTAGAACCTTATGTCAGCTTTCTCTGAGAGGATAGAAACACCACCACCTTGTGCCCCAAGGTCCCCATTTTCCCAGCATCCTCATCAGAGAGGAAGGGATTCCTCTTCATTCTGATCTCCATTAGTTTTAATTTACAAATCTTGGGAAAGGTGCCAGATTGAATCACCTGGGGCACATTCTTACTCCCTGTGGCCAAGACTGGTCAGGGGTGAGGGAGTGCTAGGACTGGCGACCTCCTTTGGAATTTACTGCTTAGAGCTGTGTTATCCTTATTAATTTTTACAATGTTAGTCCCTTTTTTTTAAAAGCAGAATTTAGAATTCTGCTTTTTCCTGACTCTGCTTTCATTAAGCCGGTTAACCCTGCTCAGTATCATACTGAAGACCTATTAGACGCACCAGGTGGAGTAGGCCAGCCCATGCCTAGAAGGAATGTGTCCACATGGAAGTTATGGGGGAACTGGGGCAAAGAAAGTTTAATAAACTTTCTTCAGAAGGAGCTCCTTCTGGGAGATTCGAGGTGCTTGGAAGGGGAAGGGTAGGGAAAGGAAGATTCAAACTGCTTCCATTTTTTTGTAGGCCTTGACATATTTTCTAATTTTCCCTTTGACTTCTCTTTGACCCAATTGTTAGTCAAAAGTGTGTTGTTTCATTTCCATCTACTTGTGAGTTTTTCTGTCTTCCTTCTGTTAGTGATTTCTAGTTTCACTCCACTGGGTTGGAAAAGGTACTTGGAATCATTCTTAAATGTGTTAAGACTTGCTGTGTAGCCTAATGTTTGATCCCTCCTCGAGAATGTTCCACGTGAGCTTGAGAAGAATCTGCATTCTGTTGTTGTTGGATGGAGTGTTCTGTATAGGTCTGAAAGATCCGTTTGGTCTATAGCATAATTCAAGCCTGCTGTCATCTTATTGATTTTCTGTCTGGATGATCTAGCCATTATTGAAAGTGGAGTATCAAAGTTTCCTGTTATCTTTGAACTGCTACCCATTTGTCTTCAGATCTCCCCAGGTTTATATTTTGTAATTAGGTTCTCTGGTGTTGAGTGCACATATATTTATAATTGTTATATTCTCCTGGTAAACTGACCCTTTTATCATTATGTAATGACCTTCTTTTCTCTTGTGACAGTTTTTGACTCAAAGTCTACTTTGTCTGATACAAGTACAGCCACCTTTACTCTATTTTAGGTGCAATTTGCATGGAATATCTTTGTCCATCCCTTCGTCTCTAACTTATGTGTGCCCTTAAATCTAAAGTGAGACTTATAGACTGTATATGATTGGATTTTTTTTTTTGGACCCACTTATCTACCTGTATTTTTTTATTGGGATATCAGCTCTGTTAAGTCCCTGTACACCCAAGCATATACCTTCTCTCGGCCATCACAAAGGAAGGGCGAGTCTAGACCCAACACAACAAAGCATCAAGGATGTTAGCAGAGCTGATCTTGCTAGTAGAGATGGTCTGAGGGGGAGGCGTGGTCCAGGACATGAATGTCCCAAAGAGGGTTCTGTAGGAGTCATGGTAAGTCTTGTAGTGGGGGGTTCTTACTTCCTGTGACGTTTTGTTCTTCCAGGTAAGTGAAATGTCCTATAGACTCATTTGGTCATCTTGAGGTAGAACCAAATGCAATTTGTCTATTCAGAACTCCCCAGGATTCGAGTATGTGAGCCCAAACAAATACTTTATTTTGCAAATTCTTTGCTTAGACAATAGTTTGAATGAGTCTAAGCATCAGTTAACCCAAACGTAATAAATATAAATTGGTGAACTGACAAAAATATGGAGACTTCTAGCTTCTGATAATCATGAATTAGCCTGTATCAGACATAACAAGACAAACCTGGGCAAAACAGTGATGAAATAAGTGTTTGAAGGCACTGGAGAGTGATCCAAAGCTAAAGAGGTTAAGACCTTTGAAAGAAATGTTCATCGTCTATAGTTGATCAGAGTTTTCCAATATTACGTGAGAAAAAAAATCCACGGAGAACTCATTCCCCGCTTTGTCCCTATTCCCCAGCCCCGCTTTCCTGCTGACACAACCTCTTTGTTCAAGTGGCAGCTAAAGGGCAGCCAAGAGGACCGAGGCTGGAAGGCCAAGGCTACATCCACCTTGTTTCCCTTAAGAAGATAAGGTAGGGTCGGCTTCCTCAGTCTGTGACTGGTCTTTGGGTAGCCAAACAACCTCAGCTCTGGTCAAGGAGATCTAAGTGGGAGTTTGCTAAATGAGACTTCCAAGAAGGGTCTTTCCTTCCCTACAGAAGGACAGACTCAGCAGGCACGCAAGCCTGCCCTTTGCTCCCTCCTAGTGTTCTTCCTTCGGTGCAGACATGACGCTGATGCCGGAAGGCTCATCTGCTGTTTGGGGACCACCAGGCAACAGTCCTGGAGAGGAATGGTTCAGGAAAGAGAGAGCGAGAGCGCCTGATTGCATCACTCTAGAGCGGCTCCAGCTGGGACCATCTTTCCCCGGATTCATCAGATACAGAGCAATGACTGTCTGTTTGAATGCCTGTGACTGTGTTCTCCTTATTTGCAGGTCAAAGCGTTCCTTACACATACACATGAAAGGGGGGGGGGGTAATTTGCTCGGCACACATATCCCCCATGTATCCCCGGATCTGGACCCATCCCAGCACCAGTGACCGCCCTCTGCTCCCCACATGACTCCTTTGGATATTCCAGGTTCACCACATCCCTGCACTCACAACACACGCACCCGATGCCATGCACTTCTCGTAGAATGACTGAGAGAACAGTTACTGGGAGCCCACTGTCTAGCTCTGCCTACCCACTCTTCCTTCTGTTAGTCCAGACCCCGTTTCCAGGGGCTCCCTCAGCTCCAAGGCCAATGTGTGAGGCTGTAGCAACTGTTTTTGCAAAGGACTCAGGACACACACAGGAACCCAATCAAGTGCTTCTCGGGGTGCTGGGATATGGGTCTATGCCACATAAGGAGGTAAGCCCATTTCCTCAGTGTGCTTCTGACTGCAAGGGAGAACTTTCTGGCTAGAGCAGGGATCTGCCCTGCTCGTGCTCTAGAGTGTGAGCTAGTGAAGCTCTCCCGTGGGAATTCACCCCCATGCTTTTAATGACGCAGCTCCCCTCAAACTTTCTCTGCTGCGTCCATAAGGACGTGGTCTTAGGCATGTAGTACAATGGCCAACTGTCCTGTTCTCTCCTTAATGATCTCTGGCACCCTCACTTTCCTCCTGTTTGACCCTATTCAGTTGTCATGTCCCCCAAGGAGAATCCTGGGGGTAGTAGCCAGCCTGTGACAGGCTGACGTCAGCCTCCATTCCAAGGGTCCTGACCAAGCTATGTTTGATTTTTGCCAAGAGATCCTCAGAAAATTCTGCTACTGGCCTTCTCCACTCCCCTGGGACCAGGGTGTGGGTGGGCATTGCCAGGGAGTAGCTTGAAGGTACTTTCTAGGGGTGTTGGGAACATTCTACATCTTCATCCAGGTCACAGCTACAAGGGTCTCTTCGTGTAAGCATTCATGGAGCCATGGGTTGAAAATCCCGCACCCTACTATATGTTGCATCCCACTGAAAATGTCTATAGATTTTGCTAAAATTTGTAATGCAGTTGAATACAGAGAAGGCCCACCCTGTGTGTGACTGTCTTAGGAGACACCACAAGTTGGTCACTGCTTTGGGTGGCCCCCGGCAGCACTGGAAGGTTCCTGCTCATGCCTGGGCCAGGCAGGAGGGCTGAGTGCAGTGGGGGGAGGGTTGTGGGCCCATGGACAAAAACAACTGTGCTCAAGAGACCCCCCCCCCCCCCAGGGGACAGGCTCAGGGGGACAGCCTGGGGGAAAAGCATGACCAAAAGTGACGCAGGCCCATGGAGAGGCTCCACAGGAAATGTTGCCCAGAGATCTGGGTGAAGAGGTCTCTTCACTCCAGGTTGAAGTGAAGCCGAGCATCCTGAGATGGATAAAGGTTCCCCATCCTGATCCCTTGGGAAATTGAGTCATGGAGCAGGCAGGGAATGAGAGAATAAACAAAGAGCAGCTACTGCCCTTGGCTGGAGAGCTGGCCCCCAGACCCTCAGACCTGAGGCTCAGGCACAGCTGGTTCTTCCCTAGGCTGCAGAGAAGAAGGTTAATGGAAAGAGTTAGGAGCACCGCTGGCCAGGATGGAAGGGCAGCAAAGGGACAAGACTTGTTCCCCTAAAGGAAATTCTGCAAGACGAGTGTCACTCCAACCCAGGAGGCCAGGCACTTGACCTCTCTGTCTTGGACCTCTTCTCTCTGAGAAGTACCTCGTGGGCAAGCATGGAAATTTTGCAAGACCCTCAGTGATTTTTGGGAGGGAGCATTTTGTGTGGTCCCAGCTGGGATTTAGTCATGACAGAGGACTTCTGGTGATCCTTCCCAGTGACTGTTTGCAGGAGGCTGAGGACAAAACCCAGGGAGAGCTCAAGGTCAGGGAAGCAGGAGCTGGGCAGTGGTCCAAACCAACCACAAATCTCGGGTTGGGGGAAGCAATGGCGAGCACGTTGTGAGGTCTCACATTCAGTTCCCGGTTGTCCTTAGGGGGCTCATACTGGGGACCTCAGGGTGGTGAGTGGGGACTGGGAGTAGAAACCAAAGATGTGATGGAAGGGAAAGCCTTTTCTCAGGACAGTGTCTCTAAGAAACCAGGGCAGATACTACAGCAATGTGAACAGTGGACCACAAAGCATATAGGAGGTGATGTGCTCTCCTGATCTCTGCGTGAAGCCTCGAGGGCCCATGCTCCTCTCACCCTCAAAGGCTCCCCACTGGCATGTCTTCCCGGGACAGCACACAGCAGGTGGTGGGGATGGCTCAGCTGAGGACAGTGGGGGATGTGGGTTCCCAGACCCCTTCTCCTGGTTCTCAGAGGTCAATGGCAGTGGGCACCCCAAGAGAGGGAAAACGAAAAGGAAAGAAAGGAAATAGATTTCCCTGTGTGGAAAATGAATGGGCCAATTCTTAGCCACTTCTTAGATGCTTCCAGAGAGGCTCAGAAACCAGTACAATGGACTTAGCAAGAAGGTTGAGTTCTTTGAGCACAAGTGGAATGAAGTAACAGACGGATGTTGGTTTGATCATATTTAAAACAGAAGGCTGGTGGCCTTGAGAAACCTGTAATATGCTTGGGTCTGGGGTGTTGGGTGGAATTCAGATATGGTGAACTTCATGGGCTGCTGGATTGGGTGACCTCAAAGAACAAACACTGACAGGGGTCACCGGCATGGTGGGGCTGGAGATGGAATGTTAATCTGTAGAAGGACAGCTCTCACCCCACACCCAGTCTGTGGGCACCTTGATCTTGGATGTCCCAGTCATCAGAACTGTGGGAAATAAATGTTTGATGTCTGTAAGCCCCTGAGCCCATGGAATTTTTGGAATTTTGCCCCCCCTGTCCCCAGAGCCAAATCCTAAAGGCCAAAATCCTGGTACACGCATGGAAGATTCTTAGTAAGATGAAGTTGAGATTGTAGGCTGAAGGACCAAAGTCTACCTTGACAAGCCTTGTCGGGGCTAGCGGACTGTGCCTGCTGGGTCCCAGGACAGAGCTGTGAGAGCCTGGGCCCTGCTTGGAGATCCACTCAGAGCTCTGGTTGACCAAGTCCTGGCCTGATACATGGGATGGTGCCCGCCCTGTGTTTATGCACATAGCCCTGCCTTTCTGACCCTTGACAAGCCACAGGGGACCAAATCTGCAGGTTCAGAGCCTCTGGCCTGCTCCTCCAGACCCTATGTTAGTCCAGTTGGAGGTTTTTCCTGGGCCTTCCCCACTCATGACTGCGGGTGGCCACACCAGCTCATGCCTCTGCCGGGCTGACACTCAGCAATGTGGCCTGCAGATTGAGGCTGAGACCCCTCAGAGTCTTCTCACTCCACGCACACAGACCCCCATCCCCCCTCCAGTCCCACCCTCTTCAAGTGCTCCAAATGGGGCACCTGGGTGGCTCGGTCGGTTAAGTGTCAGACCCTTGATTTCAGCTCAGGTCGTGATCTCAGGGCAGTGAAATCAAGCGCCTCATCGGGCATGGAGCCTGCTTGAGAGCCTCTCTCTCTCCCTCTCCTTCTGCCCCTCCCCCCCTTAAAAAAAAAAGTGCTCCAAACTCCTACACGATCGTCTATGGACATCTCTCTGTACCCCCCAATAGGCCTTGCTCATTAATTCTTGTTTCTGAGGTGAAGGGAGCCAGGGATGTCCTGTATGTGTGTGGGGCTGGCTCCGTTCCTCCCAGCTGTGGGAACAGACAGTTAAAGCACCAGGAAGCGATCAGCTCCCTTATTCACCTGTAACAGAGAGAAATGCCTGTGGGTTACCACTAAGGGTAGGTAGACCAGTTCCAAAGAGAGCTCTGGGAGGCCTCACTTCACCTGAATTCTGACCCCCAACCCCAGGGGTGGCTCCTGGTGGAGGCTGGGCCCCCAAAGTGAATAGGTTTCCACAGAACTTCAGCCCCAGAGATAGAGATGTGGTCCCAGACCTAATGGCTTGAGCCTGTGGTGGGCTACTGTCTTCCTGAATTCTCCAGAAAGAGCAGCGCAGGTGGTCAGGGTGGTGGGGTAGGGGGGGAACTGGACCTGCTGGGACCGGTGCAGGTTGGGGGTGGCTGGCTGTAGCCTCTCTGGAAGCACCTAAGTGAGGCAAAAAATGGTGAGGCAAGACCAGTGAGGCAAGAAAAGATACTATTTCATCCTGGAGGGAGAAAGCTTACCCAATTTACCCGATGACGCGGCTGGATCTGGGGTTGATAGGAAGAAGGTGGAGGACAAAAGGAGCAGCTTCCCCTTAGCAGAGTTGGGGCCCCTGAGGGCTGGTGTCAGGCCAGCGGCCCCCACTGAGGGGGCCACCCTGGAGGTTCAGAGCCCAGAGATCTCACCACAGACCGAGAGTCCCATAAAGGCAGAAGTGGCACCACGGAAAAGGAAGCAGGGTCAACTGCCAAAGTGGTTAACTTTTTTTAAAAATAAAGATTTTAGGGGCACCTGGGTGGCTCAGTGGGTTAAGCCTCTGCCTTCAGCTCAGATCATGATCTCAGGGTCCTGGGATTGAGCCCCACATTGGGCTCTCTGCTCAGTGGGGAGCCTGCTTCTCCCTCTCTCTCTGCCTGCCTCTCTCTCTCTCTCTGTCAAGTAAATAAATAAAATCTTTAAAAATATAAAATAAAATAAAGATTTTATTTATTTATTTGAGAAAGAGAGAGAGAGAGACAGACAGCATGGATGGGGAGGAGAGGCAGAGGGAGAAGCAGACTCCCCACTGAGCAGGGAGACCTATGCAGGGCTGGGTCCCGGGACCCTGGGATCATGACCTCAGCCAAAGGCAGAGTTTAACCAACCGAAAAAGAAGCATTTTACTAAAAAAGATTATCTAATCACTTTAAGACCCCAAAGCAGCATGGATATATTTTGAGTTGTTCCTAAATCAGATGAGGTGATTAGAGCAGCTCCACTATCAAGAGACTGTAGGACTGAAATGGAGGAAGTCCCCCATGGTGCCATAAATGGCCTCACATCCCCTCTTTCTATTTCTTTCATTGACCTTTAATCACTCTCTTTGACTGCTTTCCCCACAACCCCTCAAGTTCTCCCTGTTCTCCTGCTGGATCCTCCTGTATGAAGAAGACTGGTTCATGGGGCTAAAGCATACTTAGATGTAAGGGATGGGCAGTGGCCTAATGGGAAGAGGTTACTGACTATCTCTAGAAGAGCAGGTGGCTGTTGAAGTCTTATCTGGTAGCTTCCCAAGTTAGTCACCCCTGATCTCCCACCAGTGTCCCGGCAGGAATGGCAGCCATTGAGATGTTCCTTCCCCTGTGTGATCTACTATTAGGGTCCTGGAGAGCATAGAAAGAAGAGGACCAAAAACCCCAAAACAATGTGCCTTTAATGGTGGGATGCTGATGAAGCTTTGGGTCAGGCGAGGGTACTCACCAGTGGTCAGTCCCACTGACAGTCAAGGGCTGTCCTTGACCTTCCGGAAAGCTAAGTTAATTCTGCCTCTTGTTCTCAATGAGCCCTAGTGTCAGACAGGGATCTTTGCCACCAGAGAGAAATTACATCCTGGGCTACATTATTTTTATACCCAGTAGTGAAGAAGTAGAACAGATTAGAAAATGCTCATTAGAATTTGCCAATGACCTGAAGATCATACTGCATTTTTTGTCTCACCCATGGACTAGGCTTTCTGGTCAACTTATTAACACACTCTCTTTCTGCTGCTGGGGGAAGTAGGTGAGAATCTCTCGGCACGTGTTCTTGATGGGTATTCCACCTTGGGCTAAGTTCTTGACCTGGCTGAACAGTAATTATAGTGTAGGTCGGGCCACAAGTGGATGGATAATGATTTTTAAAGTCTGGAAGAAGTAGCATTCCAAAATGGCAAGGCAGTATATAGAAGCGGTACAGCAAGGAGGAAGAGAGAGAAACTCCAGAGCACCCAGAGGATGCAGTTTATAAAAACAGCTGTGAACTCAAACTTGGCCCGTGTTTCCTCTCTAGAGGCAATATCTAATCTGGCCACAAGGTGGCGACCTTACCCTAGGGGAAAAAGATCTGTGCGTGAACCTGTGTGTCCTTGTGACTCAGGCTATGCTCCTTTTACCTTTAATTTCTCAACTTTTCTAGCCTCGAAAGCTTTTCTCATATCTAACAATAACATAAAATTGGTTTGAATTGTTTCAGCATTTATATTACGTTTTTGCTTGGTATAAATCAGATGAGTGGAATAGTTTCTCTCTTTTTAAAAAAATTGTCAATTTTTTTTCTTTTAGGTAAACTTAAACACTTCGCTCCAAAACCACCATTTTAGGAACGACAAAACAATTCTACAAAAGATTTCTTTTCCATTTAATTTTATTTTTTCAGTGTTCCAGAATTCATTGTTTATGCACCACACCCAGTGCTCCAAGTAGTCCGTGCCCTCCTTAATACCCACCACTAGGCTCACCTGTCCCCCACCCTCTCCCCTCCAAAACCCTCAGTTTGTTTCTCAGAGTCCACAGTCTCATGCTTGTCTCCTCCTCCAATTTCCCCTAACTCTCTTCTCCTCTCCGTCTCCCCAGGTCCTCCATGTTATTCCTTATGCTCCACAAGTAAGCGAAACTATATGATAATTGACTCCAGAAGATTCTTTTAAAATGTGACCTGAAGTGCACTTTTTTTCTCCTCAAGAATCAGGGACCCTCCTGCTATGCTGCCCAAATGTGTCAGTCGGTTTACTTAAGCAAATGACCGCAGATTTCGAAGACTTGCCAAGGACTTCCTCTTGATGTTTAATTCATTTGACGACCTTGTCATTTAAGAGACTGAGAGGGAGAGAGCTTCAGCACTCATGGGCTTATTGTCAACCAAGGATAATATGTGTGTATATATTTGGAGAGTGTGCAGGGGAGGAGAGATGGCAGTCCAGCTCAGGTGTCAACAAACAGTAGGAATCAGTGTTATCAGTATCTACCATCTTTTCATCAACCAACTGATGGCGGAGGAGCCCTTTTGGAAATATATCTATTTTCTCTTGGGGTTGAACAGGTAAGAGGAGTTAATTTGCTGACAGTCTGTGCGAGGGCATGTCCTTATATACGTCACGCTTGCTTTTTACCTATGGCAAGCAGTAGCTTGAACAAGAGACTAGCAGAGGCCAAAAGGCTGTAAAGACTGAATTAGCTGACTGCTCTTGTTACCAAATTCTTTATTCAAGTAAAAACCTCCAAAAGACTGACCATTTTTTTTCTTTCCAAATGACAAATGACCAGCATTTGGATCACTTGCCTTCACGAATATGTCCCCCAAAATATTACACCTAAGTCAAGATTGTGGTACCATTGTATTGATCTGGCTAACTTTCAGGAATGTACCAATCAGCAGTCTGATTGATGCAGAATCTTGGAAGATCTGACTTATGAGACAACACAACCAAACCTGTTGACCTGTTGAAGTGTCTTTTGGGCTCTAAGAGTGGTAACTTTGGCAAAGTTGCCATTTTTGAGGAAAGAGGGAAGCAGCCTTGGTCTTGGGCAGTGGCGCAGGCCTAGGAAGGACTGGGGAGTCTGTGTGCTCACGTGTAATGAGAGGAAAGTGGGAGACAAGGGGACAAGAGGAGGGGGCAAGACACTCAGCCTTGGTTCCTTTACAACATCATTACTATGCTATAATAAGTCAGTGTCTCTATTAGTTGAGATCAATAGTACAATTACTTAGGAAAGACTTCCTTCCAAAATTTTTGGTTTCCCAGAAAAACGTTGCAAGGTGTACATCATGTAATGTGTGTCCATATTCAGGCATGTTCTCTACAGTTTGTCACATACATGATATTCACATGCAGCGTTTCCCATGTTTTCCTGAAGCTGCCTTCTGCTGTCCACTTTTGGCAGTCAGGTTCAGGCTGAGTGAGTGACGCATTAATTCATTACCACCCTTTATGTATGAGGAAAGGGGTGTGGTAACCAGCCTTCCAGATGGCCCCCAATAATCTCTACTTCTTGGTAGTCATGCCTTTGTGTAGGTCCCTCCCACACCAAATAAGACTCACCTTGCTTGACCAACTCCATGTTGTGGAAATAATGGTGTGGGAATTTGTAGGCTAGTTCATAAAAAACATTGTAACTTCTGCCTTATGCTCTCATGGATAACTGACTCTGGGGGCAGCCAGCTGCTATGTTGTGAGGACATTCAAGCAGTGTTATGCGGAGGTCCATGTGGTAAGAAACTGAGGCTTCCTGTCAACAGCCATCTTACGAGGGCACCATCTTGGAAGCGGACCTATTAGCCCCAGTCAAGCCCTCAGAGGACTGCGGCCCCTACCAACATCTTGACTGAAACCTGATAAGAGAGCCTGAGCCAGAATTACAGAGTTAAGCCCTCCTAGATTCCTGACCCTCCTGACCCTCCAAAACTGTGTAATGTAATGATTGTTTATTGTGTTTACATTTGGGATGATCTATTATGCAGTTAGTGAGAGCTAATATTTTCTTATTGAGGTGAAAGTGATATGACATAGAATTATCCAATTTGAAGTGAAGAATTCACTGGCGCTTAGTACATTACAGAGTTGCACAACTCCCTCTGCTATCTAGTTCCAAAACATTTTCATCACTCCGAAGGGAAACCCACACCCATGAAGCAGTTACTCCCCTCCTGCCCTCCCCTCAGCCCCTGGCAATTACCAATCTACTTTCTATCTCTACAGATTTACTTACTCTGCTTATTTCAAATGGTTGAAATCATACAATATTACCCTTCTGTGTCTGGATTCTTCCACAA
The DNA here is from genome assembly GCF_030435805.1 of Mustela lutreola. Lineage (NCBI taxonomy): Eukaryota > Metazoa > Chordata > Mammalia > Carnivora > Mustelidae > Mustela > Mustela lutreola. The sequence goes on along the minus strand of NC_081298.1, from coordinate 91,572,867 downwards.
AGCATAATGTTTTCAGGGTTCATCCGTTTTGTATTATCTACCAGTATCTCGTTCCTTTCATGAAGGGATAATCCTCCATCGTATGGATATAGCACATTTTATTTACCTACTCGTTTACTGGTATTCATTTTGGCTGCTTCCACCTTCTGGCTACTGTGAATATGGCTGCTGTAAATCTGTGTGTCCATGACCTTGTTTGAGATCTTGTTTTCAGTTCTTTTGGGTGTACACCTGGAAATGGAATTGCAGGGTCATATGGTCATTTTCTGTCTAACTTTTTGAGGAGCCCTCAGACTGTTTTCCACAGCAGTTGAACAATTTTTTGTTCCCAAAAACAATGCCTGAGGGTTCCACTTTTTCCTTATCCTTGCAAACACTTATTTTAAAATTTTATCCTTATGAGAGCCATCCTGGAGGCTATGAGGAGCGATCTCCTCATGGGTTTTATTTGCATTTCCCTAAGAAAATAATATTGTTCAGAGTGTCAGCTATGAAAATGTGAATTTGGGCCTTAGGAGGAATGCTGCATTGAGGTGGCCCAGTCATGAACTCATTAATTCACTTGCTCCTTGAAAAAACACTCCCTGTGCATCTTCTATAGAAGGTGCTGCAGAAATCTCAGAGGTCAACAAGATAAGGTCTTCACCCCCGGAAAGCTTGCAGGGAACTGGGAAAATGGGATGTTCAACTTCTCTTGAATTTCGAATCTCTTCTGACTGTAAGCAGTTTTGAAGGGGATGTGAGGAAGTGTTGGCAGACTTCACCTCACATTAAGGAGAACAGATACAGGACTCTGGGGGGATCCAGGAGCCAAGATTCTAAAAGTTCATGAGACAACATCGCCAAATTCATAATTTTGTCCAGGGCCAGAAATTTCCAGGCCGAATGAACAAGCATGTGCTTGTGGCAGCCCACCTCAGATCTCCCCCACCACTTGGCTTGGGCAGGCTCACCAGGGCTGGTCTTGGCTTTCCCTGTGCTGGAAGACAGCTCAGTTGACAATACTCCTGCTTGGCCTTGGAGTTGGTTTAGAGTTGAGATCATCAGTGGAAGAGAGAGTTGGCTTTTTCGCTCATCGGCTCCCAGTTCCTTTGGATCAGGCTTCACTCATCTCACCCCCGCCATCAACAAAGTCTTGCACAAAGAATGGCCCCCGTCTGTTCTGATGCCCCCATATTGCTGTTCGTTCCTTTAGCTTAGACCGATTGGGAATTGTAAGGTGTGCTTCCACTGAATTTGAACTTGGCATTTGACTGGCTTATATTAATCACTACCAGGACTCCATTTGCCCCTCTACTCCACTGGCTGGAGTCTATAAATCCTGTACAGCTTGCCTATGTATCTTATGACACAATCTGCTTCTGCTTGCTGGGTTTCCTTTTCTTCCCTTTCAAAATGATTCATTTCATCTTAACAAATACATCTGAATGCCTCCAGTGCACGAGGCACTCTGATCGTACTGAGGAGACAGAAATGGATGACGTCAGACATGGTCTCTGGAAGGGGCTAAAGCATTGAGCACACTCATCCATTCTTTCCTTTGGTTACTTATCCAGCAGATATTTATTCTTGCTGGCTGGTAGGCAGCATTCTAGGTGTTAGGAACACAGTGGTGAGCAAAGAGAATGGTCTTTGATGACAGGAAACTCAGTTACAGAGGAGATATGAATTTAGTACATAAACTTGTCCACTGTCTGCCTCTCCCCGTGTCTTCACTTCCTCCCTTACTCAGCCAAAATTCTGCTGCCAGGTATTATAATCACTACTTTAAATACACCCTCAAATTCCTTGCCCTACTCTTGTTTCAATGAACCTCCTGGTTAACCACATCTTCCCTACTCCATTGAGTAGGACAAAGCTGGAGAAGAGCACATAGCCACGCTGAGTGTTCTAACTTTGAAAGCTTGTCCACCGACATATAGTCTGCCCTTTAAACTGTGTTTCTTAAGTCCAGTCATACCCTCTCTTTGCTAGACCACTACTGCATGTCTCTCTCCCTAAATGTCCAATGTCTCTTCTCCATCCTCACTCTCAGAGGTTGGTCTTGTGTGGTTTGTGGTACTTAGCTCCATTTGTGGTCTTCCAAGATCTGTCCTGGACGGCAGGGGGTAGGACATTTCATAACTACATTTCCCAGACCCTCTTGCTAGCTGCTTTATCGTGAGGTCCTGCCAAGAGGAGGCTTTGTCCCTAGATTAGAGGGCAGGGGTTGGGGAGAGGTCAATCTGGTTTTGGTTCCTGCAAAGCTGTGGCTTCCAGGTGCAGGCTCCTGACAATCAGTGTTTCTGCCGCTGATGGAGAGGGTGGGCCCTGCTCGGCCTCAACAGTGGCTTTAGTAGCAAATCAACAGCCCCCTTGCAGGTACCACTCTTCCCAGTGACATCTTCAGCTGTTGCAATTCTTCGCATTACATTTCTCTCTGCTTGAGAATGTTTCCTCTTTTCCAGATGGGACGCTGACTAATAAACCTTGCTCCTTATTTGTTAAGAACCTGGGAGCGATCTGGAAGGGACTTTCCAATGTTCCCACCACCATGTATGTGTGTGTGTGTGGGGGGGGGGGGACTTTGACTTCTCTCCTGTTTCTAAGGACTGACTCTGCATGGTCCCACCTAATACCCTTCCCTGCTTCTGATCTAGGTCCCCTTTCTTCCCTCTCATCAATGTCTCTTCCGTGTGTCACCCATTTCTGCTTTTCTTCTGTATTATTCCCGTAGGCAGAAATCCATGCTTGCCGTGTCTCCCACATTCAGAGGAAATAAAACAATGGCAGAAATAAAACAAAAAATAAATTCCTCTCCTGGGCGCCTGGGTGGCTCAGTGGGTTAAGCCGCTGCCTTCGGCTCAGGTCATGATCTCAGGGTCCTGGGATCGAGTCCTGCATCTCTCTGCTCGGCAGGGAGCCTGCTTCCTCCTCTCTCTCTCTCTCTGCCTGCCTCTCTGCCTACTTATGATCTCTCTCTGTCAAATAAATAAATAAAATCTTTAAAAAAATAAAATAAAATAAAATAAATTTCTCTCCTGATAGCACGTCGCCCTCTCGATACCACTCTTTTTCTCTCCTTCCATTTAGAGCAAAATTTCTTGAACCAGAGGAAAACACTGTCTCTTCCCTACTTCCCTCGAGCCCTCTTCCATCAGGCTTAACCCCAAACACTCCCTTGAAAATGCCTTTAACAAATCTAATGACTTCCTCAACCACTAAATGCAAGAGTTAATTCTTAGCTCTTCTCTTCTTTGACAAAGCGGCAGCATTGGACACCGGGCGCCCCCCACCTTCCCTCAGTGGCCCTCAGAACACTGCTGTTCCCGTCACCCCTTCTCCCCCTGACTTCCCCAGCCTCAAAAGGTGGACGTGTCCTGGACCTTAGTCTTTAGACTTTTCCTTTTTTTTCCTGTCTACATTTAACTCATTCAGTGATTTCATTCACTGTGTTATGGCTTTAAATACAGTCTATATGCTGACATCTCCCAAGTGTCTATATCCAGCCTGTCTTTCCTTTGACCTGCAGCTTCGTTTGTCTCATTCTCTCCCTGATCTCTAGTCAATTAAAGCTCAGCACACTCCAGGTGTTCCATCCCCGACCAGCCCATAGCCCAACCACCTTTCCTGTCCATCTCAGTAAATAAAAGCAGCCTCTACCCACTAAAGTCGATGCCATTGGAGTCTTCTGGACTCTTCTTTCTTTACCACCCATATCCAATCTATCAGGAAATCTTTTCACCTCTGCCTTACAAATATACACAGGGTTACATAAACTCAACTCTGTTTCTACCGCTCTTGTTTAATCCACCCCCATCTGTCACCAGAATATTTTGAAAACCTCCTAACATGTATCTACCAGAGTTCCCCCCTGTTAAATCCTAAGGTAGAAATCCTAAGGTAGATATTCTGCTGATCAAAACTCAGCTACAGCTTCCTGTCTCACTCAGTGTCAAAGTCACATGAGTCATGGGGATCTCCCAGGTTCTATAGGGTCAAACCTCTCTGACCTCTCTGCCTTCACCTCCTGCTGCTCCCCTCACCCCTCTGCTCTAGCCACTCTGGCTTCTTAGTTTTTCTTTGCTCAGGGCCTTTGCATGTTCTGTTCCATCTGTCCGGAACATTTCCCCCAGGGATTCTTGTTTTGATCCCTTATCTTTTAAGATCAAGGTGTAACCTCAGTTAGGTCTCCCCAGGCACCCTATTTAAAACTGCAAATTCTACCCCCGGCCCCCTCCATCCCCTTCTCTGCTTGATTTTCCTCTATTAATCACACTGATTACCCTAACATGTGATGTGGTCTCTCTATGTAATCAGACCCGATTCTTCTACCAGGATGTAAGGGCCGTGAAGTTAGGGACTTTTCCGTATTGTTCACTGCTTTATTCCCAGTTCATAACACAGTGCATGGCACCTAGGAGGTCCTTCATAAAGGACTGTGAATCATTTCAGTGCCCTCAAGCCAAAGAAAAGAGTATCAAGAGAGAGAGAATCACAATGAAGACCTAAATGTAGATGCAGGGGGAATGGTAAGGAGGAGTCTGGCCTCTCTGAGAAGTGGCTTTTGGGCTAAGACCTTCCAAAAGCATGAGCATGGAGTGTGGGTTAGTTGGGGGTGGGGAGTGGGGGGTTGGAAGTAGCCTGATCAACTATTTTGGTTTGCCAGGGACTAAGAGGTTCCTCAGTGGTAAGAGGGAAGTACCAGGGCCCAGGCTGAGTGGGCATGATAGGCTGGGTCAGGGTGTGGTTTCCAGGGTCTATGCAATGGGAAGCCACCAGAGGGTCTTTTAAAGATCCTTTTTAGCTCTCCTGGGAGAATGACCTGGAAGGCAAGTAAAAGTGCAGTGTGGAGGCTTGTTATGTCCTGGTAATAAGGGCTATGAAAAGGGGTCCGGGTTTTATGCACTTCAAGTCAGAGTCAGTCCAGGCCCTGACCTGGTCAGTGGCAGGGATAAGGGGGGCAGGGAGGGGGTGGGGTTGGGGAGGTGGCAGGCTTAGGTTATTGCTACCTTGTCTCTTGGGGTCGGACAGAGTGGGCAGATTGGGACCTACCTAATTTCAGTTAATATAGCCACTTACTATGAATTGTTAAGTGGGTGAGATCGGAGTGGTTTCTCGATAAAGAGAGAGCCTGTCAAGGGGGATTTCTGAGCCATTTTCTACATCAAATCCATAGAGGTGCTAATCCTCAATCTAGATAACAGAATAATTCAATTGCAGGCATTGGCTTTAAACCCCACTGCAGATTAAATGACTGTCAAGGACCTCAGCCGCCAACGGACAGGCCTGGATGATGAAGAATGCCAGACTCTCAGGGCGAGATCGTGGATGTTCCAGACCTGACTCGCTGCCGTGGGCACAGGGGCGGTGCCTTGATCTCCTGGCTGGTCCTGGGGACCTCGGGGGCAGGAAGAAACACACTCTGTGCCCGACCGTAGGACAAGATCTCCCAATCTGGACACTTTCAGACATAAGCTGTGACTGAGGAAGAGAGACTGGCAGACAGAAAAACATCCTCGACATCGTACTGTCCTTTTAAAAACAAACTTTTAAACATGACGAGAACATTAATAAGCTTCTTGAAGATAAAGTTGACCCTAACACTCTCATAAAGTTTGATTATTCTTGTGTAATCCCTCCTGGCATTTTTCTATGGGGAATTTATCTATTAGCATAATTTCTATATGTGTGTCCTGAATGTTCATAATTATCTATTTTAATTAATCACTCAAAGAGGTTAACAAAGAAAGGGGGGAGTATACAAACCCAGGACAAAGAGGGCTTCCCCCGCCAATTATATGTATCATACTGCAATGAACGTCTTTGTACAAAAACATTTTGATTCTTTTATTGCCTCCATGAGGTAAACTCCCAGAAATAGATCAAATTCGAAATATTTGAATGCACTGTGATTCTTCATACACAGCACCAAATTATTTCCCAAAGTATTATGATAATTTTCCTTTCCACCTGTAATGTTTCTGTATCTAAATCTCATAGCAATAAAAGTAATCCTTTTTTTTTTCTAGTTTTATGGGCTAGTAAGTATGACAATATATCTTTGTTCTGCTTTTATTTCCTTGATTATTGATGAGATGATTGAGTATTTTTCCATATGATTTTTTTCCTGTTTCTTTTTCTATTAATTGCTTGCTCTCTGTGGTTCCTGAATGAGCTTTAGCTTCCTTTTCTAGAAAATGGGGACACCAGCAGTGTCACCTTATAGGATCTTCGTGAAGGCTAATTGATCAAGCAGAACTTGAAAATTGTTGCAAGCTGGGCTTGGATGTCATCAGCCTGGCGTGGGATGCTGGCTCTGACATTTGGAAGCTCACTGGGGGTGGCAGAGCGAGGGAACTTGGAGTTACGGTTGTCACCATCTTTGGAAAATACCATCTGTCACGTCACCCTTTTCATCTTCAACTAAGTCTCTACTTACACAACCCATGCAGCCTATTAGAACATGGAAGTTGAAACTAAAGTTCCTTGTGACCAGCACCTCCATCCCAATCTCCTTTCCAAAGGTGACCATCATCATTTTTTGGGCAGATGTCGTCTGTGGATGCATACATACTCTCTCTCTCTCTCTCTCACACACACACACACACACACACACACACACACACCTGCATCCAGGGAAAATCTGTAGTGTGTTTCTATGTTTTGCATAAATAGTATCATCATGTATGTATTTCATTTCAACATGTTTTTCACTCAGTATGTCTAGAGACTGTATTATGTCATACACTGAGATCTGTTCTACCCTTTTGCATCAGTGGATAATATGGATAGAGCACAATTTATTGAATAATTCCTTTAGTCGCCAGCAGAGAATGAGAACGTCCTTTTTCAGGTTCTCTCTGATGGTTACAAACAATGGTTTTAAATTTTGGTGGTTAGATTGGTAAAAAGGACATGATGATTGTTTTACTTCGCATTTCTCTGATGATCAGTGAATCCTTTTTTCATAAGTTTATGGACCATTTGCTTTTCTTCTATAAACTTCTTACACTGTTTAAAAAATATATACTTTTCTCTCTTCATTTGGGTAATTTAAAACATTAATTTACAGAAGCTTCTTGACATACTACTATTCTTTGGTTGCAAAATTCTTCTTTCAGATTTCACTTATCTTTTTACCATTGTCTACGGCCTTTTTTTGCATTGAATTTTATTTCGATATAATCAGTTTAATCAATTGTTTAACTTAAGGCTTAGGTTTGTGTGTTTTCAAGATTTTTGTTTAAAAACCTTTTTTACCTCTAAAATATTTCCCTTTGATATTAATACTTTTACAATTTTTGAACTATACTTCACTTAGGATTTAGTTTTATGAATGTGTGACTTAGGTTTCAACGGACGTCAGTTGTTCCAATTCCATTTATTGAATTCTTTCCCCACTGATTTGAAACAGTATCCCGACCGCATGCTGAATTATGCAGATATATGCAGATATGCTTCCAGACTTTTCCTTGTGTTACGTTGATCGATTTGCTTGCTCTTGTGATGATACCAGTTTTTAGAACTATAGCTTTCTAATTTATTTTCCTCCTTCTCCTTGTTACTGTTCTTCACATCCATCTTGGCTCTTCTTTGCTGTTCAGTCTGCCCTATGAATTTGGAATCAACTTCTCAAGAGCTTTGGATTAGCAATGCATTGAATTTATCACCTAACTTGGCGAGAACGAACAAGTAATGCTCTCTATACAAATTTGGTCATTTTCTTCTTTCCCCGGCTTCCCAACCCTTCCCGGGAGCATGCCATTTACAAAGCAGCCACAAGGTGGTTGTAGGGACGAAGAAGGTGGAGCTCAGTGCGATCTTGAGATGCTTGGTAAGAGACACAGAGGGGAATGAGTGTGCTGGACAGAAGGAAGTTGGAATGATCTGTAGGGAATACCTTACTCTTATACTTACTCTGTTTAACTTACAAAAACTTCACTTCTATGATTTCCCTCGGAACAACGATATTTCCCCCGTTTTACAGATGAAAAATGAAGCCTGGAGAAGTGACATGTCTTCTCGAGGCTCTGCGGCCAGGATGCTGGCATGCGGAGCCCATACCCTCCCACAGCAAGCCAATGGTTCTTTCTACCACATCCCACTGCCAATTTCTGGTTTCCTGGAATTTTGTCTGAAAAGAATACAAATGAATGGAAACTAAAATCCAAAGCAACAGCACGAGAATGTGTTCAGGGCCATGAGCCCTAGGTTCACACTCTTGGTGTCACTTGGCAAGTACCATAGGCAAGTGGAATGGAACAAAGAGATAGGAAACACCTTTTCTCCCTCTCTTCTGGGCTCAAATTTACCCTGTGGCCTGGAAGCAGTAGGTTTGGGGGTAGATGCTGGATCATCTATTGAGTCAATCAGGGATTGGTCTGGCCCCCAGAGAGGGAAAGGGAGGTTTGGAACTAATAGTGCAGAAGACCTAAACCCAAGTATTTCTCCTGGGTCAAGTCACCTCCCTACTTGGCCACTGCTGTCCATTCAAACCCCTGTATGTGGTCTATGGACATTTTTGGTGGCTGTGGCCTGTGCCCCTCCCCTGTGTCCCTACTCAAGGGTCAAGGAGGCCCCAGACAACAGCTAGTATGCCTTGTCCATCTCCAAGGTCCTGAGATACCTCTACTTCTACATAGATCCAACGTAGCCACTCAATATTCAATGTTCTCCCATAACTGTCCTTATAAAGAAGGCCCATCTTATCTCCTTGTCCAAATCCCCCAGTGCAACTCCTTCTTTTTAGTGTGATATTCCTCCACCTCTTTCTTCTATCCTTGGAATTCCCATGTTGATATCCATCCTTTGTCCCTGGTTTATGTCCTGTTGTTGGCAAGTGCTGTTTGAGGCCCTTCACAATTACCAATCCGTTGCCCATGACCTACAGACTAACTGTTCATAGAGTAGCAGACAGTTCCAGGGTAGGTCACCAGCTTTTTGCCTGTACCGTAGAGCTGTTCTACTTTCCTTATCACAGCAGAATTTACTGATGCCATCTTGTTCTTGCCCAGCCAGATCTCCCCGTATCTCAGTGTAAGGAAAGATAGGAGATCATATTATTGTTCTAGATATAGCTGCCCTTTCCTGGGGTGGAAGGAAGCATTTTCTCTCCTTGGCCCTTTGATGTCAGACTTGCCCCGTGACTTGTTTTGGCCACTGCCTGTGGATGGAAAGAGGACCTGTCTCCTTTGGGCAGCAGTTGGAGGAGATAGTATTTGTTCCGGCACATTCCCTTTCCCTCTGCCACGAGACGTAGTGACATTCCAAACAGAGGCTACTCTGTTCCTTTGAGCCCCAGAGTGAAGATGACAGGCAGATATGCAGGTGACATATAAAGGACATGTCATGAGCAAGAAATACACTTTTGTTGTAAGCTTTTGGGGTGGTTTGTTCCTGCAGCGTGGTGGTAGGCAGAAAGACTAACTCCACTCCTCACATTCGCAGAGCAGGGAGGCCCTTTCTTCCATTTTGTGGGAATGAATCAATATAGTATAGTAGAGACCCTCCAGCCTCCTTTTTGGAGGAGGAGATATGCTTTATCCGCTGGGCTACGAGGGAGGGGCCTGGCATAGGTAGCTCGCTCTTTCCAGGCTCCTGTCAGGATCTGTCTACAGGGAATTGACACCTGCACACAGCTGTGTGGTAACTCCAGGGACAGGCCCTATGGAGTTGGCCTGTGGTGTCCCGGGGTGCCAGCGAGTTGGCAGGCAAAATATTAAAAAGTCTTGCAGGAAAACAGCCAAACTAACCCAGCTTTTATTAATGAAAAGATGATATTTTAACCTCTATTGCTAGTGCTGTGTCTAATGCTCATATCTGAACTAGGAAATAGTGGTGTTGTATATTTGCCTCCTAAGACTCCAAGATACAGTATTTATGTGTTCCCACTCTATTCCCCCATCTTATCAGGCATTTTCAGTGATGTTCCCAGAGCTGTTCCTGGGGGATCTGTGGGCCATCCAGAAACACTAGAGGGCACAGCCTGGCAAGCCAAAGATGATGTGAGGAAGCTGTTAGTACCTTGACTGCAGGAGGGAAGGACTGCCCAGGCAGGGGCTCATAGGGCTGCTGCTTGTGATGTGTAAACACTCAGAAGTCATTGATTATCTGACTTTCCATGACATCCCTCAGCAAACTGCCTCAATGACTCAAAACAGGGACTCAATCTATGGCTGAAGATATACTGGTATGCACCTCCTGTCTACACGTCTTGGCCCAGGTCCTTTCAATAGAAAATCATTCACGTCATCTATCTCACTCAGCAATAACCCTTCCCTCCCTCCGAGGAACTAAGATTGAGGGGTGGTGGAAATAGACCGCTCCATGATACCCTCCACCCCAAGCTAGAACCTACTGGTGTAGGCTGCTCCACTTGGGAGAGGACAATAGCTTTCACTCACATTAAATATATGTTTCATGTCCAAAATAAGAGCTAGAGAGGTCACGTGACTAGTTCAAAGCCATATGTCTCTTGTTTCTGTGTTTCCTTTCAAACTAAATAACAGTAACTGTGACCATTCATTGTGTGATTCCTACAAGTCCAACCCCATGCTGACCTCTTGCCATATATGAGCTCATTTAATTCTCATGCCAGCCATGTGTTATTATTATTAACTTCAGGATGAGGAAACCAAGACTCAGAGAATTTTTAGAGCTTACTTGAAATCCGATTCCATAATTGATCCTATGACCCATTCTATACAGTTGTATTATAAAATTCAGCATCATAAAATTACAATACTCTGTTATGAAACTCAGAATTTGAGTCTGGGAGCTGCTCTGTACATTGCACGTGGGAATTCAGATCCTACACAACCAAAAAGAGGCTTGAGAACGTCCAAACATGAGAGCTAGAAGGTGTGGTCAAATGCAGACCATTGCAGAGTTTCCCCCTTCCCCACTACCACAAACCCAAGCATTCATGGACGCATGCGCACAAAGGACACAGGTTTTCACTGCCACGGCCATAGAAAAAAAGATTCTCAGGGAGCCAACAGACCCCCACCCTGTTCCCATGCTGGTCATTACCTCCCGAATGAGAGGTCTACTCAGGATTATTCTCAGACAAAGCCTGAGAACCAGAGCTGGTTCGCTTCGGTTGAGATGTCTAATTTTAAAAACGTAAATAGTGGCTGGCCAGCTGCGATGTTCCTCCCTCTCACATCTTTGTTAAAGAGGTAAATGCTCTAATGTTCACCACTTAGGGGCTTTTATTGTTCGACATAATACCACAAGATTGAGCACAAAAATTAACATCCCATTTTGATGGTCTCGTTCGGTGGGAATAGTGGGGTTCACAAGACAAGGTAAATAAGAAAAAATAGGCAGGAGCACAATGCTTCCTTCATGTTCACAGAGGAGTACCAGTTCCACATTATTGCTTTATTTTTATCTGACATAAAAAGTTATACAAGAGCTGAAAGCAGAGAAAAATGAACTTTATTTTCCTGGTTGATTTGAGTGTAAATTGCCACTCTGATGCCCATTACCAGTGAAACCTTATCTGTATCTCCTACAAACCAGGGTATTTTTTTTTTTTTTTAACATAAACACAATGCAACCATCAGAATCAGGAAGTGAACACTTGTACACTGCTACCATCAAACCCCCAGCCCTCAATCCCCTTTTGCCAACTGTCTCATTTAGGTTCTTTATAGAAAAAGGACCCCATTCAGAATCACAAATTACATGTAGTTGTCATATGCCTTTATGTTTTTTTGTCGTTTGAAACAATTCCTCAGTCTTTTCTTCACTTTAATGACTTTTTTTGAAGGTCATAGATCAGTTATTTCGTAGAGCATGCCTTAATTTACATTTATTTGATGTTTCCTTATGGTTGGATCCAGGGTACACTCCCTGGTTGGAGCATTGCCAAAGTGAGGTTGTCTTCTCCTCATTGCTTCCCATCAGGTGGCGCTTGAATTCTGTGCTCACCAGGCTCACCGGGATCTTGTAGAAGAGCTTCTACAAAGCTCTTCCCCTGAGAGAGAATTCTTTTCCCCTTTATACTTAATGAGGATCTGGTTGAGAGATACTTGGGAACTATGTAAATATCCCACTTTTCATTGAATAGCCTATTCATTCATTCATTCATTCACTCATTCATTCATTCGTTTGTTTCTATGGTATGGACTCTCGGTTTCCTATTTTATTCAATGGGTTGTAACGGGTCACCATCATGAGTTACTGGATGCTCAAATTCTCACCAGTTTGCCCAGAGGGAGTGCTGCACACTGGTTTCCATTTCCTTGAGCACTTATTTACTGTCTTTTGAGCAAGCTCATTCTTGTAATTTTCCTGTTCCTGCTCTGGGAGCAGTTCTTCAGGGAACACTGGGTCCTTTTGTTGGAGGATGGTGTTCCGGAGGTCAGCTCTGAGCTCTAGCCATGCTCATTGCTATTTCAGTGTCTCTGCTCTTGGGCCTTTTCAGTGGTCAGAGTAGGGAGTATATGTATGTCTATACCTAGTTAGAAATATTCATGCATTTGTAGAAATAGATGGAGACACAGATGTAAATATGTCACATTTTTGTTCTGCAGATAATGATAATTTATTAATCATCCGTATCAATCCTATGTCATTTATATCTGTATCTATATCTATTAAAAAACATAGTTCATAATAATACCTTCATTTAAAATTTAATACCACAGAGTTCATTTTAATAGCGTTTTACCTTCCGTGTTTGTAACTCCTTTCTCTGACAGTGAGGGACCTGGCTCCTGTTATCCTTAATATATTTCCTTATTTGCTCAGTCATCCTTCAGTAACCAGTTTCCCCATAGTCATCCCTGGTGGGATGGCCCCCTCGCCCCACTCAGACCCAGACTCCCCACTCTAGGCTACCACGCTTCCCTTCTCTCTCCATCCTTCCCGGATTGCATGCCTGCTTTGCCGGACCTCACCTAATGGGTTTAGGAAGAAACTGTTCAGGAAGGCAAGGAAAGACACTAGAAATAGCACCCTTGCTTATTTCTTTGCAAGATAAAGGAGAGGAGAGCTCCTTCCACCTTAACCCTGTACTAGCTGAATATTTGTAACGGTGAGTACTCGAACCGGCTTGAAGTTGAAGGGAATACATCTAGGAATGACACCCTGATACGTTTACACCAAAAACGTATTCCCGAGGAGATCATCTTTGTTCAAAGACAGTCTCAACAAGCTGTGATGACCTAAACCAGAAATGATAAAAACCATTTGTGAATAAAGACCCTATGAGATTCTCTCTCTGATTTGTCCTTTGGGCTTGGTGGGGAGGGGTGTCTGTGGGGAAGGTGGGAAGTGTGCTTAGCGGGATTGGGTTCTGGGTTCTAATCTTAATTGCACAGCCCATTCAGGGAGGCAGGGAGACAGGTCGTGAACTGCTGAGGGTCAGTCTTGCGGGGAAAAACCTAATCATCCCTAGATGCCCTTACAGTGAGACAGCTCAGGATTCCTGCACACGGTGTTTTTAATCACACTGTCCACTCACCCTACTCAGGGGCAAGGACCAGACCTCACTGTCCCTCTCCATTGTGTCCAGCTGGGTCTGGCCAATGCAGGCATTCGGTTGGCCTTTGTGGATGAGTGTGTGCATGGCCGAAGGGCCGCAGGCTGGCCAGGTCTCTCTCTCTCTGGAAGCATCCACCGTTAGCACCACTGAGGGCTCCCTCCCAGCTCACACTGCCGAGAAGTCATGCTTCTTAGGACTGCTGGTGCACAGCAAGGGCGTCCGTCCAGCCCATGCCTCAAGCCCAGCCCTGATTCCCCAATAAGGAGAGGAAGTGACTGCAGCAGGAATTTGATCTGTGATAACCCGTTCCGCAGCTTGGGCTGGACTGTGCTGAGCATTCGTACTGCGCGGCCACTTGTCGCACGGGGGCCGCCGCCCGCAGCCTCTCAAGGAATGTGTGTCCAGGACTTGGTGTTGAAAGGCTGGAAGGAGAAGCAGTGACCAGGATGTGTCAGGGCGGATGAGTCCCTGTGATGTAAAGAGCGTGATCCTCACGCGGGCAGCAAGTGGCAGCCTGGGTCATGGGGAAGAATGCAGAGAGGATTAGGAGGAGCTCTTGCTTCCCTGGGCGTAACTGTTTTAAAGAAGTACAAAATCCTTCTTTTTTTTTTTTTTTTTTTTTTAAACATTTCGTATCCGTTTCCCTTGAATCTTTCAACCTGGTCTCCACTAAAGCTGAATTGTAAATAAGCACAGTTAGGAATGCCTCTTGTGCTCATTGGTGAACTTCATAAAGAACGCTGGCCCCATGCAGATAGGAAATGGTCTGTCATCTAAGTCTGTAAGTCAGCTGTCAAAGGAGCCCAGATTTCTCCCGTCAGGAGTGGGGTTGGGGGAGCAAATTTTCAGAAGGAAAGAGCCAGGTGGTTGACTCCTATTCTTGTTGGAGGAAGGGAGAGTGTAGTTTGCTCAAAAATACCTGGACAGACATCCCACCCATTCATTAGGATAATTTGTGAGAGGAAGGAGTTTTGGGTTAAGTGAGGGGAGATCTGGTGTCTGCTCCAGTTTTGACACCTGCTATTTCTGTCCAGACAAAGGAAGGCCTGGCCTTGAGCCTCGGATCAGTCCATCCGTACAATAAGATCTCCTACTACTATGCGGCTCCTTTTGAAAGTACTTTGTAAATGGCCAAGGGCTGCAAGTATGCAAAAAGTACAAATTGTTGGTGACTTCTCTTTTAAAATATGCATGTTTCCTGAAAGATTAACCCTAATATCGTTCACATCTTAGTGTTAATTGCATTAGCTAATAGCAGTCTCCCGATTTCTAACTGTACTTAGCAGTGGAAAAAACCCAGAATTTTGTTTCATATCCAACTTCTACTCTCACAGCACCAGCTGATGGGGAGAAGGGTTCTAGATCCGGACAGTTGAGGGGGATGGGGGTTATCATAGAGCAGGGATTAGCTGGGGGATGCCAATGTCCTGTGGTGGAAATACTCTGGACTCTCGAAGAGCTGGGTTCAAATCTCAGCTCTGTTAGAGACTGACTAAGTCCTCTGGGGAAAGGCATTAAACATCTTTCTGCCTACTGGTTCACTTCGACAATATAATGATGTAGGGTTTCAACAGATGATCTGTGGGCACTAACATTCTTGGATTCTAGGGTATAGGCTATGATAGCAAAATATGCCGTGGGAAATGAACTACTGTCTGGTATAAGATATGCTATTATCTTGGAATTATTACCTAAAGGAATTAGAAATATCGCCCGTAAAGTGGTGATTCAAGGCTGGACTGAGGACAGATAATTAGTGTGATTTGTAGCACCCGCAGCACAAAGCACTGTGCCGGGAACACAGTTAAGTGTTTATCTATCATAGAGACTGTGTTGTGTTAAAAGCAAGAAAAAAGTCAAATTTTCTGCTTGTGCCACTGACGTGTTATGGGTTCGTCAGTCTGTTTATTAGAGATTTTCCAGGTTAATTTTTTTAAGTACAAAGACATATGCAAATGGTAAAGAAAAGAAAAGGAAACCACCTAATATTTAATCATAAGATAACAGCTAAGCAAATGTAGGTCTATGTAAATAAATAGAGTTTTGTGCAGCCATTTAATGAAAATGATGTAAATGTACCTTGGCATTAAAAATATGCAAGTTACATGGTTAAGTTTAAAAAGACAGGTTACTAAACAGGTCTTAGAGCATGGGAAAAAGTCCAGAGGACTTACACACCAAAATGCTTACCAAAGTTATATACCTCCATGGTAGGGATAAAGGTTTGTAAAATACCTTTCTCTTTCACCTTTTCCTTTGCATTTTGAAAGAGTTGCATTGAGATATCTTTCACATACGACATCACTCACCCATTTAAAGTGTATAATCTGGTACTTTTTAGGAAAGTCACAAAGCTGGGCAACTTGAGACTCTTTCCAACACCACGAAAAGAAACCTCACGCCCTTCAGCTGCCTCACCTCCACCCCATCCCCTTGTCACTACTAATCTACTTCCTGTCTCTATAGGTTTGCAAACACCCTCCTGATTTATATTCTAAATTCACATTTATGTATTAAATTCTTCTTTCATCACAACTCCCCCGAGAGTACATCCAGTGACCAGGTATCAAAGCAACCATTCATTACTTAACTCTTACCTCTGGACCCAAACCAGGGACCAAAGGTGCATTTCTTGTTAGGGGTAGTTTCAGACCTAGCAGTACAGATAGGTCTGGCATGTGGGTTGAGGCGTGAAGAACCTAAGCTTCCTTTGATTTTGCATGGTGCTCTCAGGTGTCTCCTGGCTGGAGACAGAGCCTTGTAACTTCTAGCTTCTTTGATTTCTGATATGGGATCTCTTTTCTTTTTGGAGAGGACAGGGACATGACTGCGACCCTCACCCTTGACCTAACTTCTATTTCCATGTTGGCATTTGCACAGCCTTATTTTTCATCAGGAATCACTGGATTGAAGTGAAATGGTTTCTATAGGATAGATCTAATTCCCAAACTCAACCAGGTCAACTGAAATCAGAAATATTCTCTTTATTCATGTTTTTGAAATGACTGTGTCAACTTGATCTTAGGGGGTTTTTAAGTTTTTAAAAACTAGTTAATTAATTGATTTATTAATTAATATTTTTAGAGAGAGCAGGGAGGGTCAGAGGGAGAGAGAATCTTAAGAGGGGCTCGATCCTACCACCCTGAGATCATGAGCTGAGCTGAAATCAAGAGTCAGTTGCTTAACCCACTGAGCTACTCAGGTTCCCCAGCAATAGGGTGATTTTGTTTTTTCAGTAGTTGGTTGCTTCCTAAAGTTCAGGTATTTCATATGTATAAATTCATTATTCTAATATTTTTTAATCATCTTCTAGGTAGAGAGCCCTAAATTAAGTGCTCAGTTGTACAAAGAAATGTAATCCTGAATGAAATAAGCTTACAATTTGAAACAAACTTAAAAAGACCTCCAGTCTTTGGATAACATATTCCTTTCCTTATTTATACTATTTAGGAGATCAGTCTCCTCAACTGTAATGACAACCAACATAAGTCCTTCTAGCAAACACAACATACATGAAGTTGAACCATATAAAGTCACCAACATTCTACTATTTTTGACATACAAAAATGGCAGTTTCAAATAGTTCAATCTAATGGAAAAATGAAAAATTTGCATTAAATAGTGATAGCGAATACTTACCATTTACCCACTTTGGGTTTAAGCTACTTTATACGCATAATCTTGTTTAGTCTCACAACAACCCCATGAAGGAGGGAGTATTTTGGTCTCCATTTATTTATTTATTTACCAATCTATTTATTTATTATTATTTTTAAGGATTTTATTTTTAAGTAATCTCTATGCCCAACACGGGGCTTGAACTCACAACCCGATCAACAGTTGTACCCTCCACGGACAGAGCCAGCCGGGCATCCCTTGACCTCCATTTTATAGATGGGAAAAGAGAGTCTCAGAAAGATTCAGTAATCAGCTCAAGTTCATAGGGTCAATAAGAGGTCTTATTGTGTGATATGCAAAAAACTCCGTGTGACACAAAAAGACTATGCTCTTAAATATTGTACTAAATAAAATATTAAAGAAATTGGGGAGAATGTAATAGCTAAGCAACAGAGAAGTCCTTCTCCAAGTGCCTGGTGTATAGTGTGTGCTTAATAAAATTGGAGGGCAGAGAAAGGAATGATGAATGCTAATAAAAATATGCCCAAATATGAAAACCCTTCCTTATCTTTGTTTTATATTCCAAAGGGTACAGGTCATTCTCCCCTCACATTGTAACATCTCCCAGTGAATATCATCTTTATCTAATTTTGTTTCCAGAGGTTCTGAAAAGCACTCCACTTAATTCCTCTTTAGTGAGTAATCTCAGATCACTATCAAGAATCTTCAGCCTGCTGGACCAGAATCTTGTTTCCATGGTTAGTTAGCTCTCCTCTTTCCCGCAGGTCTCAGACAGTCCCAGGATCCATCCATAAACTAGTTAAGGGATGAGATATGAGCTCACGAAAATTGAGTAACAGTATGAAACAGCAGTGGAAGAGCTATGTGGACTATGAACGGGCCCCATCTTGACTAATACATTCTAGGCAGAATTCTACTGCCTCAGGGTACCTGGGTGACTCAGCCCTTTAGGAATCCGACTCTTGATCTCGGCTCACGTCTTGAACTCAGGGTTGTGAGTTCAAGCCCCTACTTTAAAAAGAAAAAAATCGACTGCCTCAATGATTCAGGCAGTCTTTGAGCAAAGGCGATCTGCTTGGTAGGATACCTCTGCGTTTACTAACAACGGTCAACAACTGATAAAACACCAATGTGTGAACCACTTGACTCCATCTTGTGACGAATACATTTTCACAAAGTTCTGGCATTGCAATCCACCACTCTTGTAAGTTCTGCTCGCAAGATGCGTGCTGGCAACAGTTCCCACAGCTGTTTCAGAATTCTGACATCTCTCAATGCTCTTTGAGCAATGGAATGCTACAAGTCGTTCTCGTAAGTCATTCGTACCAGAGGGCAATGCTGAGTTCTTTCAAAGCATGCTGGGAAGAGCATCACGAAGATACCCATAAATGCTATCAGGCACTGCCTGCCACACGAGTGGACCATTCAGGGAGAAGAGAGATACAGGGGAGTGTGACAATAGCTTGAGCATGTGCAGGATAACTAAAATTAGTTTCCAATCTGAGATCCTCATTTCTGCCTTCTCTGGAATGACCGTCATTATCCACATTTTTCCCCATACATGGTCCATTCCGAAATAATCCCGATTCAGAGGTCTAAATGTCAGCTGCTCAGAGAAGGCGGCTAAAATTCTGAGCCCTTGCAAAGCCTCGTGCTACAGAGACTGTCTCAGTCACTTTCTTTTGACCCATGAAATACTGCTTGGACAGTGTAACGACCTCAGATGGATATTTATCGAGGTCTGTTTGAATTAATTTTTTTAAAAAAACAAGGCAAAGAAGTGTAATCCAAATTTTGTCATTATTCTTGGAAGTGTGCTTCCCAGTTACGACCACTGAATGTCAGAAGGAAGAAAAAAAGAGAAACCTTTCAAAGATCTACTTTAAAAAGCAATAAAATAGGGGGACCTGGGGGCTCAGTGGGTTAAGCCTCCGTCTTCGGCTCACGTCGTGATCTTAGGGTCCTGGGATCGAGGACCGCTCAGGCTCTCTGCTCAGCAGGGAGCCTGCTTCCCTTCCTCTCTCTCTGCCTACTTGTGATCTTTGTCTGTCAAATAAATAAAGAAAATATTTTAAGAAAAAGCAGCAATAAAATATGTGGTTACTTAGGTAGCTCATACACAAACATCACAGGAAAACTGAAAAGACTAAGAGTCAGTATTCTTCAAATCCATATTTGGGATCAGTATTGTTTTTTGTTTTTTTTTAAAGATTTTATTTATTTATTTGACAGACAGAGATCACAAGTAGGCAGAGAGGCAGGCAGAGAGAGAGAGGAGGAAGCAGGCTCCCCACCTAGCAGAGAACCCAACGTGGGACTCCATCCCAGAACCCCGGGACCACGACCTGAGCTAAAGGCAGAGGCTTCAACCCACTGAGCCACCCAGGCGCCCCTGGGATCAGTCTTCTAGTGGCAGACTGATGTTGCAGGTGTCTCAGGGGACATGGGGTGGTCTGGAAAATGTGCGAAATGCCCCCCCCAATGGCTCACGTGATGACACTGAAGTTGGAGATTTCCTGCAATTTTGAAAAATGTGCAAATGAAAACAATTCTAAACTCCTGTTTTGTTTTCTATAACATTTAAAACATATAAGCATTAAAATTATTAAATGAAATAACAAGGAAGCATTTGACTGTTTCATCTATATTCTGAAAAGATATGTATTCAAGGTCCCTACACCCCCAGTCTATTTTTTTTAAATCTTTCATTGGAAAAATAGGGAGACTACATTGTATTTGGGCTTACATGAGCTATATTATGTGAGAAATATTTGCAGATTGTTATAGCGGAAAGTCAGGTGTCATATATTTGAGGGAGACTCGATGTCAGTGTGCTTAGTTTTGGCTGAATTATTGGTTCCAAGTGTTAAAATAGTGTCAGCAAAAATTCTATAGAATAATGAAACCTATATCAGGTGTCTGAAATTATTAAAACCATTAACCAAATTCCTTGATTTATTGTTCTTTTGCTGCCCAGCACATTTTTTTTTTTCCTACAAAAAAAGGAAAAATCCCTGCTTGGTTCCTCGTTCATCTTAGTTAAGACTCCTCACTTTCATGGTCACTGTAAGAGGTCTTTGACAAGGGTTTTATCCGGGAAGGGTCATTTTACCCTTCGGCATCTTGGTTTCCCCATTTATATAAAGAGGATGGTTTTCCATATGGCGACCGTGAGGGTCTGATGACGTTGATACGGACCGGGAGTACTGTACTAGGCACGTTTTCCTTCCTTAACATATGTATTTTAAAAACTGAAAAACCTAAAGCACTCAAAGCACATATTTAGGAAAGAAGGGAGGGGAGATAGGAAGGAAGGAGGTAAGAGAAGGAAAAAGGAAGGAGAAAAGGCAGGAAGGAAAGAAGGAAGGCGGGAGAGAGGACACAGAAAATAAATGACTCCTAAGTGCACACTGTAACAGTGGTGGATTTCTCGTTCAGACTCCTTCACCTCACCCCTGTCGACTCTGCTCACATCATTCACACCCAGGCAGCCACGAGAGGACAGGCTTGCAGGCATTCTGCATTTCTCTGGGGGGTGCAGACTGTGCTTCTCACTGACGTTTTTTCTTGTTTCAGACACAAAATGGAGACTTGGTTGGAGTTCAGGGTTTGAGCTTCTCTTGCGTGGAATATTCTAATGGCTATGTTAACTGGCATAAAAGAAACGGGCCATTCCCATGAATGGAGCTTCTCACTGAATGAGGGTTAACTGTGTATTCATTTAATCCCTGAAAATAATTTCTTAGTTTTCAAAAGGATTTGATTCATAACTTAGGACATGATAAAAGGTAGAGTAGATATTAAATTTTAAAACAAGATTTTACCTAAAGGGGGGGAGAATAAAGAGATTCAAAGCAGGGAGATGAACTGATCTCTACATTAGTAATAACAATGATTAGAACCAAACCTTATTATTTCCAGCACCATTTCCCTTGTTTATTGATTGCAAAAGTAAGGCTTTTGAGGGATTGATAAAATGGCCTTATCAGAGCAAGGATCAAGGTTTTCTGACCATAGGAAGTCCTAGGCTAAATGTGCCAGAATCTGGGCAATACATTTTATTCTGTGCTTTCAAGCCACGAAGGTGAAAATAAAATCTACACAGTTTCAAAGGAATAAAAAAAAAAAAAAAGAAGAAGAAGAAGTAGCAATGTACAGATTCAATCACCAGCTGACATGGGGTACCACTATTCTGACAGCATCACAGAGTAAAGACTTGCCAAAGGAGAAGGCGCAGAAGCCACAAGCTTGTAGAGCACGCCGCAGAGGGTATAAGACCCTGCAGAAGTTTCCTTCCGAGGAGCATAGAAAGCAGTGGGCCACTCATGGAAATGGAAATGGCTCTGGTTCTTCTTGTATGGACCGGTTAAGATTCTGTAAAGGTTGCTTAAAATTTATGTT
Source organism: Mustela lutreola (assembly GCF_030435805.1). Classification (NCBI taxonomy): domain Eukaryota; kingdom Metazoa; phylum Chordata; class Mammalia; order Carnivora; family Mustelidae; genus Mustela; species Mustela lutreola. Next base: position 91,551,350 of record NC_081298.1, on the reverse strand, counting down.
ATATTTTACTGTATTTGATGGAGGGAAATGATATATTTTAGGGACGTTCATAATGGTTGGGATTTACATATGTGGTGAATTGTATCACTCACTAGGTCAAAATTTTGGAAACTACGATGCATTATATGTATAGAAGGTGTATTTTGGAAACTACAGTGCATTCATACGTATATGAACTCATTTCTCTCTTGAACTTCGGTTTCAACTACTTCCTTGACATGGTGTCCTTGCTGTCCCGTTTTCAGTTCAAGAGTGCTATGAGAAAAATTGCCTCCATGCCCCCTTCAGACCACTACTTTCAATTTTTATCTTTTAATTGAAAAGTAAGTTAGAAGTTATCTTTCCACATGTCCCTACAAAGCTTCTCACTTTCCCCTCAGTGGCTTGGGTTCTGGAGGCAAAATGTCTGGGTTTTAAGTCCCAGTTCCACCACTTGGTACCATGTTCCACAGTAGGTCTAGTGTATATCTCTTTGAGCCTCAGTTTCCAGTTTTTTTGAATTGTGAGAATGAAAAAGAATTACTCATGTGAAGAGATCAGAGCATTGTCAGACACACGGTGGACTCCATATTTGCCATTATCAATATCATCATTATTATTATTCATCATATTCTCATCATCTCATTATTATTATTATTCTCATCATATTATTATTATTCTCACCCTCTCATTCATCATCTCTCATCATATTATTATTCTCATCATCATCAAACCTTAAAACAATTAAAGCATTCATCATCACCCCTGCCCTGTCCTTACACTCATTTTACTTACCAGATGACACAGCCTCTCACTTCCCAGAGGAAGTGGAGGATATTAGGGATGAAATTCTCTAACTTCTTCTACCTCACATGTGGCTATAGCTCCCTCCATCTTTTCCTCTTTCCCTCCATCATAGACAATGTTCTGCTCCCTATGACTTCTCCTCCTTCTCCCGGCTGTGCTGTCTTTGTCACCTGTCTCCCCTCCATCCATTCACCCCCTCTTAGGGGAATGCTGTGTTGAAGGGAATGCCTGGGCTTTATGAGTGAACACAGCTGGGGTCAATCTTAGATCTTCCTCTTCCTGGCCCTCTGACCAGACTCTTCATCTATAAAATGGAGATGATGATCGTAGGGTTGGGAGGACAATTGGATGAGAGAATGAGCATAAAGCATGGGACTCGATGCCAGGCAGAGAGAAAGACCTAAACAAATAGCAGCCTTTTATTGTTATTGGTATGCTTGTCAGGGTGGCCAGTGTGGTGCGTTTCCTTGCCAGCCTTGTGGCACTGTGCATTACACAGTGTAGGTGCTTAATAAACATTTGTTCTAGTGCTGGTGGTGAATGATGAATTATTAGCCATGATAAGTTGCCTCTGGCTGGGGCTCAAGATTCCTGACTCCTGAGAGAACTGTCTGATGTCACCACCACAAGCTCCAGAAAACAACATTTATGGAGCAGGGGGAGCTTCCAACCAAAACCATTTTGTTTCCATGAGGGGTGTGCTCCAAACCTAATATAGTCGCCCAGAGAGTTGGACTGGACCAAGCAGAGGAACGCCTTTTCTCCGGCTATATGCATATGTTCAAAGCTTAGGGGTAGCAACAGTCACCTTGGCTCCTTTTGGATCACAATCCAATCTACTGGAGAAGAAATAATGACTACATAGAAAACACATTAAGAACAAGGGTACAGAGACCTTCATCTTGAAGACCATCTTGAAGACCTAGGGAAGGGAGTCAGAGGTTGGGAAGGATGTGCCCTCCTAATTAGAGGATTCCCAGATCCTTCTGGTCTTATCCGCCATTCAGAGGACCAGAATTCCCATAGGTCAAACCCTGGCCATTATGACTAACACACTCATTCCATAAAGAAATGGTCAAGAGGAGAACCTCAATATTTTCAAAGGAGACTCCTGAGAAAGGAGAGTAGGTAGTCATAGGAGAGCAGTGGGTCGGGACAGAAGATGGATGACAAGTGGCAAGAGATATAAATACTTTTAGGGGTTAGAATGCATCCACAGAGTTGAGGAAGAGTGAGACATTTAGGTAGGTTGGTATCCTTAATTTGAATATAGATTCCTTTGAACAACATTCAGCTTAATTCTCTGTATAGTAGTATATAAAATATAAGAGGATAAGTATGGAATGGGGAAATATCAGAAATATGCTCCTTTGTTCATTGATTTCATTGAGCAGGTACTACGTGCCAAGCTTCATACTAGGTTCCAAGGATAAATGAATGGAATACAGCCTCTGCCCTCAAGTTGTCCGTGGTATTCACAAGACAGGCATTCTTATCTTATCTCAGGAAAGCTGATAGAACTCCCAAGTATGTTAACCATGCAGCAGAGAATGACCATTCTTATGCCTGGAATAACAGCTTGGGGCTGCATATTTTGGAATTTCTTTTATCACAAATTTGGTCACTTGGCTTTATTACACCAGTGTCTCATATTAGCTAAACCGATGATTGCTGTGTGGTAAGAGTGTCAGAATCAGGCAACTGCAGAAATGTCCTTTAAAAACTCTTATAATTCTCTATTATTCATCTAGCCGAACTCCATTTAGCTGTCTGGTTGGCTATTTAAAGAATTTTGTTGTTATTCTTCACTAGAATTCCTTTTAGATGCTGTTTTCAATCCCAACTGCACAAAATCCCCAGAGGTAATTAACCAACAAGTCTAAAACACAAAGCCTTGATAGATAGTTCACTAATAATAATTTTGGACGGCATGCGAACAACCGTATCAATGGCTTTGGTCTCCTGGACTTCCACACTAAGTAAATTGTACCAGAACATGCTTCACTGAAGGTACTTATCTAAAATTCACTTTGTCATTTTTCCAGTCATATATTCACATTGCTTTGTAAAGATCGTTTAAACAGAATTGCTGTCTTATGACATCATGTGATTAGATTGGAACTTGACTCTGTAACCTGACCTTTTTCCTTTGAAGGGAAATAATGAAAAGACATTTCTTGGTGGGGGTGGGTAATGAAGCCTTTTAAGGCAGAAGTGACCATCTCCCTTCATTTAGAAACCAGAAGTTTGATTCCATAAATAGATTTGCTGTTCCAACATTACCTAAGTCCAAAATTTATCCGTGGCTTCAAGTTACTTTTATTCTTTGTTGTATGCATGACATTTAATGAAGATGGGTCACATGCAGACTGTGATTTTACAAGGAAATGCACGATGCCCAGCAACGGTGCTGTCACAACACACTTAGGCTATCACTCTGATACGGTAGACCTTCTCCAAGAAGCTCTTCTGGCATGCAACCTTCTGAACTTGTGAAGTGAAAGTATTCAGAAGAGTGCCTGCCCATTGATAAGGAGGTCTCAGTGATTTCTTTCCCCTTCCTCCTCTCTTCCTGCAGAGATCTGGGGCCAGCTATGCTGACCTCTGGTGTTCCTTCCCACTTTCAGAGGCAACGATTCTCAGTTCTAGGATTTGCCTTGGTGGCTCATGAAACTGGGGAGCAAGGGGTTACTTTGATAACATTCCTTATGGTCATATATTCTCAGACTAGGACACTGATATTCACAAACTGATTTGGTGGAAATGGCTCTTTTTAAACAAAACCATGTTTATTTGTTTTTTTCCTTCCAGGTATCCATCATCTTACTTACACTGGTCACTTTCCAAGTTCAATATCATGGGCGTGTTTGCCCTAACCTTGTAGCCCTCCAGGGAAGTTCCTGGTGGTGATCTCAAAGAAGGAATGTGTGTGCAAAGAAGGAATGTACACTGAATTCTACAGAAAAGGTGACTATACTTTCTTAGTGAAAAAAAGAAAGGGGACTCATATTTTGCTTGTCCTGGGTATACAGGACAGAACAGAAACATTGGAAACTAGAACCGTCTCGGAAACCTAAAAACCTTAAAGTATGCATTCCGCCTGCAGGTAAACCACATTAAGAGCTAGCACAGAGAAGTCCAGCACTCCCCACCTGATTAACTATGCAGTCAAGGTTTTATATCATGCCCTATTCACCTTCTCACAGCCCAACCATATGGACCATGAGCCTGTTTGGACAAATAGGAGGAAACAGGGAGTTTAAATCCAAGTTCCTCCCATCTCTACTCTCTATGACCTTAGGGGGGTTCATTTAATCGTTTGGACCTCAGTTTCTTCTGTGGAATGGGGAAAGGAATTCCACCATAACAAAATGAGTCTCGGATCATGGGGGCAAATGGCTGACACACAGTGGGACGTCGTGTAGGACCTTGGAGTTACTCCTCTCTCCTGTTCCCCATTATCATGTTTGGAAAGCCTGGGAGACATGCTTTTTATGGCTCTTCATGGAGCTGGAGTCTAAACAACCAGAAACCTACTAGTTTCCTACCCCGAAATAATTATACTTACTCGTGTCTCTTTAGTTTTCCTCTAAGCTGCTTTCCAGATCTGAGTGTCCTGTGAGGCGTGAATGGCAGCTTATCTTGCTGAGAGTGTGTGGAATAAACCCTTAGCAGCCTCTGGTGTTAAAGGGCTTGACTTATCTCAGTGCGGTGGCAGAGAGCCCTGGCTGAGTTTACGTCTTTGTCTTTGCACTCTGGATGGTTGCTTAGCACAGCTGTCAAACACCTTGAGTGATCCCAAGAGCACGCTGATGGACAGTCTATGCCACTCCTAAGATCTCCTAGGTCAGTGACATTTTCATTTTCAGCCTTTACTACTTAAGGAGCACATGCCAAAAGAGATTTTGTTAGCTTCAGAGAACTATGAAAATGTTACTTAAGATACAGATAATGTAATCTTTGGTAACATGCAAAAGCTTGTCTCTCTCCATGAATAAATGTGTTTCTGAAAGGCAAAAAAAAAAAAAAAAAAACTCCATTTAAAATGTAATTGGGGAACTCATTATTCTAAGAAATTCTTGGTGAAGTTTTTTTTTAGCTGATAATCATAATAGTATTTTGTCTCTGAGTTTTGATGGATCATATTAATTTATATGCTTCTTCTAAATGTGAGGCTGTCTTTTCTTCTTTTTATGAAGAAAGGGAGATAAGATAACCATTTATCTTCTTGTTATTTTCAAGAGTTGGAGCTCGTAGATGAGGTACTAGTTCTTTGGAAGAGAAGCACCCTTCTCCCAGAACTTCTCCCCAGGGCCTCTAGAGCACCAACACAAAGGTTCAAAATTGTTCTTACATAGTAAGGCCTTAATCTATCTGGATTTTATTTTTGCATAAAGAGTGAAATAGGCAATCAATATTTCCAATAAATTATCCCAGCACCATTTATCAAATCACTGACATTTTCCCCACTAACCTGCAAAATGCCAGCCATTATATGTTATTTTTTCGTATTTGTGAGTTTCTTCCAGGCTCTTCTCTGTTTTGATCTATTTCTATAACAACACAACATCATCTTGATTATCGCTGATTTTTAATGGGTTTTAATATTTGGTAAGAAAAGTCTCTCATCCAATTCTCCGAGAGTATGTTAGATATTCTTAGCTCTTTGTGCCTACATTTAAATTTTAGGGCTATCTTTTCAAGTTCTATTAAAAGTCCTGTTAGGATTATGACTGAAATTTTATTGATGCCGTGTATTGATTTAGGGAATATTGACATCTTTATTATGTTGTCTTCTTATTCATGAACTTGGAGTGTTGCCACATTTATTTAAGTCTCCTTTCCTGTCCTCAATAACATTTTTGCTCCTGGGTATCATGATTTACATGGGTTCAATCATTCATTATGTCCTTGTGGGAGCCAACACAATATTTTAAACCAGTGCTTGCTTCCCAAATCAAACTATGCCTTTTGTCCAGAAGACGATCTTGTGCTCTGTTGCAGATGCCAGGAGTGAATGAGGAGAGCAAGGGAAGAGGGAGTTCGTCAGCCACAAACAGAGTCCTTGAAGTCAGCCAACACAAGTTGGTAATGATGTGGAATGACAGAACTCCTCCTGTGAGAAAAAGAAGGGAAACTCATTTGGGAGAAAATATTGTCAATAAGATTATTTGTGGTAGCACAGTATTGAATGGGGAAAGAAGAAACAATCCAAGTGTCTATCAACAGTGTGATGGACAAATAAAATCTTTATATATTTAAAAAACCTGTAGGGGAAATCAATGAACCATGGCCATGTGCATTGACCTATGTGCATCAAAAAAATCCTATTGTATGCAAAAATCAAGTCACACAAGAGAACTTATAGTGTGGTTCAATTTATCTATAAAGCTAAAATAGGCAAAACTAAACTTTGTATTTTTAGAGATTTGTTCATATGTAGTAAATCATAAACACGTGACAAATCGATTAGCAGAAAATTCAGTCTAGTAATTACATCCACTGAGGAGAAGGAAATGAGTTGGGAAGGGTTTTGCTGTAGGTCTTTTGTTATTTTTTTTAAGAAGATTATTTATTTATTTGAGGGAGAGAGAACATGAGAGAGGTCAGTAGGAGAAGCAGACTCCCTGACAAGCAGGGAACCCGATGTGGGACTTGATCTTGGGACTCCAGGATCATGACCTGAGCTGAAGGCAAGCACCTAACCAACTGAGCCACCCAGGTGCCCTCTTTTGTTATGTTTTGTTTTTCACGATTTTACCCATTTATTTGAGAGAGAGAGAGAGAGAGCACAGGCAGGGGGATGGTCAAAGGGAGAGAGAGAAGCAGGCTCCCCGCTAAGCAGGGAACCCGATGTGGGGCTCGATCTCAGGCTCCTGGAATCATGACCTGAGCCAAAGGCAGACGTTTAACCGAGCCATGCGGGTGCCCCTCACTATAGGTTTTAAATGTAGTAACTGGCCTTTTCCACTCTAAACTGGGTGGTGGATACACGGTTACTTCAGTTTTATTATTTTCTTCACACTTTTTATATACTTTATGTAAACACATTGTGTGTATGGTAATAAGGTTTTGGAACGATAAATTCATTTTTTGTGAAGTTTTAGGTGAGTGGTCTATTATGGTATAAAAACTCATCTAGATACATAGAGTGGGTCTCAAGAAAATGCAGGCCTACTTTAGTAATGGATATTTATTTTAAATGGCATTTGTGCTTTTATGACATTAAGTAATCTAAGGAAGAGAATATTTGAATATTTGCTGTGATTTATTCCTTCAGTGACTATGTGTTAACCACTACATGCCAAGTAAAGATCTAGTCACTTACAATACATGGGTGCACAAAACGAGGTTCCTTGATATCGTGGCACACGTGGTCTTGCCAAGCAATAAGGAGTAAGTGTCAGAGAAAGACAGAAAACCATGTGCAAACTATATTAATCAATTATGTCTTGTATTGGGAGTGATAAGAACAGCCCGAGCAGGTAAGTAGGCTTACGAGAGCTGAGCAGGCTGTCATCTTGAATAGGGCATTCAGGAGCCTTCAAGGGGGAGGTTACTTCTGAGCAGAGACTTGATTGAAGTGGGTGACAGTGACCATGTGGGGGGAGGGCAAAGTTTGTTTCAGGCAGAGGAGCAGCCGAGGCAAAGGCCCTAAAGCAAGAACACGCATGGAGTGTTTAAACAATGCCAGAGAGGCCCCTGGGCTGGAGGGGAGTTAGCAGGGCATTGACCCCAGAGAAGTAACGGAGGGCCATGAGGGCTTTGGTTAGATGTTGCCTTTTTCTCTGAGTGAGGAGAGGAGTGATGATACGATGTCGTATCAGGACCTAGGTGCCACATTGAGAATAAACCGCTAGAAGGTGAGGACAGAAGCAGTTAGTAGCCCGTTACCGCAATCCAGGCAAGAGGTGATGTGGCGCAGACTGTCAGTTTCCACGTACCTCCCGGGCCGGTGGTGTTCTACAGAGAATAAATGTAATTTGACCACTCCACAGGCAAGTTCTCTTTTTCAGACCCACATTTCAAGTTAGTAAATATATTCATACAGTAATGGTTGTGATAACTTTGTGGAAATAAGAAAAACCTGTAAGATGGCATGGTCAGTGACAGAAAGGAAAAGGCAAAGTTGTGTAACTATCTAGTAGGGCTGTTAAAAAGAAAAATCCTGGGTGCCTGGGTGGCTCAGTTGCTTACGTGTCTGGTTTGGGCTCGGGTCATGATCTCAGGGTCCTGGGATTGAGCCCTGCATTGGGCTCCCTGCTCAGCAGGAAGCCTGCTTCTCCCTCTCCCTCTGTTGCTTCCCCTGCTTGTGCTCTCTCTCTCTCTTTCAAATAAATGAAACCTTAAAAAAAGATTCATGACCTCCTTATTGGTTCAGCACCTGCTTATCCATAGACCTCATCTTCTTTGTGACTCTCCCCCTCACTTGACTTTAATAACCTCTGCCTGCAATGCTCTTCCTTTGGGGGTCTGCATGGCTGGCACCTTCACCTGCACCTGGGAGGCCCACCCTAGCCTTGACAGTGAAATAGCAATCCCTTGCCCATGGCATTCCTTATCCTCTTACTTTGGTTTGCCTTTTCTGCTATATTTATCACCACTCAACAGACGCTTTATTTGTATATTTGTTTATTCTCTCTCTTGTCCCAGTTGGAAAGTCAACTCTACAAGGTCATAGATTTGGTCCCTTTTCTTCAGGTTTTGTTTTTGCACAGTTCCTGGCACATAGTAGGTGCGCACAAGAACTCTCAAAGGAAAGACAAAGGCCTGAAGTCTTTTATCGCTTGCCTAATTATTGATGAGAATTCACACGAGAGGCTTTATTGGCGAATGAAAGGCCCATGTGGAAAGTTATAGAAAGAAAGAGGTAAGGGACTATTTGAATCACAGATGTAGGAGGACCTGAGTTGAGGAGATGGCAACAAGTGTGTGGCTGTGAGAGAACCACTTGGCAGACTGATAAGCCTCAGGCCAGTAGCAACCTAAATGTTGTGGGGTCAGAAGAGGCAAGGGAACACTTTCCCCGACTGAAAATGTAGACTCAGATCTGGTTTGATGAGAAATGCCACTGTTGGTCGAGGCAGTTTCCAATTCTAGAGGAGGCGCTGGGGCAGATGATATCAGAGGAGAAGGGCAGGAACTCTCTGAGCCATCAGAGGGGCAGAGGCAGCCCAAATGGTGCCTAGGTCTGAGTACAGTGGGCAAGACCTGGGCTGGAGAACGAGAGGACAGCCAGCGAACAGATTCTAGTAACAGGCAAGGGAATAATCAGTGCAGGTTGTGTATCCTCATGCTGAGTTAGCAAATGCTAACAGCATGTAGCTTGCAGAGCTCTGGCTTAGGAAATTTGGGTGATACTCACATTCACCTGTTATACATTATATGATAGTAATGTGCTGGCTAAAATAACAAAATATTCCCATATAGGTGGAGGTCAAAGCCCCTCTGCCAGCATCCCACCCCAATCTCCCCCAGATCTAGAGCTCAGTAAGTGAAACTTGGGGTCTCTGGGATATCGCTCTGGTACTCTAACTTGTAATCTGTTTTGATTGGCTGGGACCTCCTGTATAGCTTACTAAATATTTTTATTATCATACCTGGTTTGAGAAGGATTACCTCAAAGTCCTGAAAATTCCTGAGCTAGTAGCAAGAGTGGCGCCATGTTTCTGAAGTGGGGTCCAAGGTGCAAGCATTTCCAAAACCCTGGAGTCATGTTCAAAGACCTCCTAACTTCACTGACCAGTGGTGGGTCAGGAGAATTTTGTTGATTATCCTTATTCGGGATCTGTTCGGTCCTAACGGGCACAGTAGAGTTCCAATGGATCCAACCTTCCCTGATCACAGATCGCTTGGAGAATCTAATGGAATTCAGTCAGATCCTTTAGGTGTGTCCAGCTACTAGAACTAGTTTTAAAAGTTGGCCCCAAACTTGGTAAAGAAGAGACTTTGGAGCATTTTGCAGTAGGATTGACAAAGCATGATATGTAGTTAATATTTCGCTTTCCACCCGTGGGTGTTTGCTTAAAATATCTAGATGTGCTTTTCATCTTTGGTTTGGCAAAATTGTCATCTTCTGTCTACTCTAAATGAATTACAACACCTTCCAAATGAGCAGAATTCAAAATAAATAATCAGGGCAGAGTAATAGAATCAATTGTATCCAGAATATCAAGATTGAGGAAAGAATGTGAAAATATTTGGATCTTTTAAAGTCAGATGAGAGCCATTGGGAGAAACTTCTAGGTAAAGTCATGGGGATAGAGACTCTGCGGCTAAAATGCAAGGCATCCCAGGCCTAGAAGAGGCTGGAAGCTTATGCCCCTTTCCTCCATGCATGAAGCCTAATCCCCTTCCTCCCCCACCCCAGCACAGGTGTGGGGCTTAAGGACCTTGAATTTCAAGAGGTCACAGGCATTAGGATGTGTTTACAGACATTTTCCTATTTTATCTTTAAGTCTGCCCAAAATATAAACATTTATGATGCAGAAACTGGTCCAAATAGTCAACCCCAACAGTACCTCTAACACCAAGTACAGGAAATCTCAACTGCCTGTCTTTCCCCTTAGAATGCAAAGAGCTAGGACTCAGCAAGGCAGGACGTCCGTGCCTCTTCCTGATCCATGAAGCCTGTGCGCCCGGGCTCCAAGTGCCACCACTTACTCAGCTGTCCTGTGGCAGTTACACGCACATGCCTGCCATTCAGAGTTTTGGAGTGTGCGTTGACATCTGTGTGTGTGAAGAGAAACGGGTGCTTGTTTTGAGGCAGGACACGATACAAGGACCCTGCTGGTATGCTGTCAGGAACCTTCTGGTAAAGCCCACCCGCAGGATGGCTTGGACTCACTCACTTTTGGCTCTGCTAGGGTATAATCTATTTCCAGTCTACAACTATCTTCAATGTGGGAGCGGGAGCTTTCCCCAAGACGGGAGATGGAATCAAAATCAACAGCTACTGAACAATTGGACAATTCTAAGGAGAGACTTTTCCTCAAAACACAAGTCTTTCTAAGACAGTTCAAAAAACTCTTGTAAACTTACATTTTAGCTGGAGAAAGGATCAGAAGACAGCTCTGGAGGGAGCTTACAGGAAAAAGGATAGTGGAGGTACTGTAGCCGACCTAATTGGGGTAAATGTTGGAAAATGTAACTCAGAAACTGAGAGAGTATTCCAGTGTACCAAATACCAAGACAGAGCCTTCTGAGCACAGTACCAGGCACCTGAATTGCACAGGGAGTGCACTGAACACATAGGGGAACAGCAGTCCCACTGCCTCTGGGGGCGGTCCACAGGACCATCATGGCCACACCGAGCTGCTACCACCACTAAGTGGGGCTGGAAAGGCAGATGAACTTGATTTGTCTTTCTTAAACCAGGCAAACCGTCAATTTCACCATTGCTTCTCAGACAAAGAAACATTTTTCACCTGCCCCATAATGTGGTTTCCCAAACTTTGACTTGGAGCCACCTGGCCCATTTGATGTAGCCATTAACATGGAGTCGGCAGAGATTTTGTCATCCTCACAATCCATCGCCCCAGTGAAGGACCTGAGGTCCAGCTCTAACTGCAAATCCCTGACTCCTGACTGTGGACTCTCCAGGGAAGGGCGAGGCTGGGACTTAGCCTTTCAGCATCCCTGCCCTTGCTCCCATCCCAGGAGCACTGGCTTGAAAGTCCGATTGTTTTTTTCCCTTTTGTAAGAGTGAGAATGCCTATGTTCAAATCCTGACTCTGTCACTTTGAGGCTCTGTGACCTCTGGCAAGTGACTGACCCTTAGCAACCCATATGTGCAATGGGCATTGTGACGGGGTGATTATAGGGAGCACATTTGGTGATCAATGTAAAGCACTTAGTACCACGCCTGTTTATAGGAAAGCACCTAATGAATTTGAGTTGCTCTTATAATGAAACACTCACCCTATTTTTCAAAAGCCACTTAGCCAGATCAAATCTGTATGAAAAAGGCCCTTGACCACAAAGTTTATACTTCCCTGTTTCTAAAAATGTAAGGTTCTAGAAAGTTATAGAAATGCATTTATAGTTATTAACTTAGCTTGGAGGTGTTGGATATTTGGTCTTTCTTCTGAACCGTTGCTGTGAAGATGGAAGCCCCAGCACTTGAATTAATCTGTGAATTAATCTGCCACTGATGTGGATTGTGTTGATTCTCGGTATCTATTCTATGCATGTGTGAAAGCGAATCACATAAAAGTAGAATTTAGGCATTCCTGCCAAAAGGAAGTGAATTGAAAGGAAGAGAAGCAGAGCTTCTGCAAGGAGAAAATTGTCCTATCTCTTAGCCAGTGTCAGAATGTGGAAATGTTTATAAAATGCTCATTAAAAGAAAAAAGGATCGCGAGATAGAAACAAAATCTAGTGCACAAGTTTACACTAGGGAGATAAGAAAGGCTAGGCCCCTATAGGGGATTTTGTTATCCAATTACTGCAACCTGACTTTTGGGGGGAGAGGAAGAGTGGTAGGGGGGAGGGAGAGAGAGGCAAAGAGTTTCCAAACTTGTCTCCAGTGACACGAGACATTAACACGGCACAAGATAAAACTGCCACTTAGAGCCCAGGAGAGCTAAACCTTCCTGGGTTGGCCTGGGGGCTTGAGCAGAGTCATGGGTTCTCTGCAATTGCAGCTGTGCGCTCTCCTCTGCCTGGTGGCTCACTCGGTTTCTGGCAGTCCCATCATGAGCCTGGAGCAGTCACCTCTGGAAGAAGATATGCCCCTCTTCGATGATGTCTTCTCAGAGCAAGATGGTATCGACTTCAACACATTGCTGCAGAGCATGAAAAATGAATTTCTCAAGACACTGAACCTATCTGACATCCCTTTGCAGGATTCAGCCAAGGTGGACCCACCCGAGTATATGTTGGAACTCTACAACAAATTTGCAACAGATCGGACCTCCATGCCATCGGCCAACATCATTAGGAGTTTCAAGAATGAAGGTAAGTTGATATTTTATTGACAAAATTTGGCTTGGATTTTTTTTTCAAGAGATGATAAATTCAAACAATATAGATGGGGTGAACACATCTATGTAAAGGTGTATGTACACTGATACTCAAAAACAGTGCACATTTTGGTCTATACCATTTTCATGGTCATTTCCCAAATGCTATTAAAAGATACTAAAGAATATCTTTTAATCCAAAGTCATAAACTGTCTGCCGTTTTGACATCATAATTTGGTCTTTAAAATTTTTGAATTTGAACCACAGTAATACAAGACATTAATGTCAGGTTACTTCTATATCTTTGTCTGTCATTTTCCAGATAAGTCTCTGTTTCCGTTTGTCCTTGAATTGACCAAAAAAAAAAAAAAAAAAAAATCTGTCAATTTCTACTTAGAATGAAAATAGACAAGAACCAGAGTCATGACTTGTACTTCACTCAAACTTTGAATGTGTTTCCATTTTCTCACCTTACTTAAATATTCAGACAGGACAAAAACTTGTATTTTAGAGGTTCTTCCTAAAATATTGTTGTGTTTTTGTGACGTGTACATCCTTGAATCACTCTTTATAATGTCAAGGAAGTATGCACGGCCCAGTTAATGATCCAGCTTATTTCAGTGTCTTCGTGAATAGCAATGCACAAGCCTTAAATATCAGCAGAAAAACGATATTAGCCCCCGCAATTTTATTTAGTAACTAAATGTAATAACCTAGCAAGTTAATCTTTTATTTAATATGGTGCTAGATGGCAAATATATATATATTTTTTCTAATATGCATGCTAAAAGATGTAGTTCCAAAGAGAGTAATTCTTTAAAATTTCCATTGTCATGAACCAGATACATGATAATGACAGCCCTCATGGAAGAGGGTTTTGACTGATGTTGACCAGTTGTTCTTAAAAGCGGAAAGGTGGTAACACAGAAATAGCTTGGGATTTGGAATTTTGAGGCAAGGTTGACTTAGTAGTTGTGGATAATTAGCTTAATTTCTCTGAATCTCAGTTTTATTATCTGTAAATTGGGCATAATATATCTAAATAACACAACTAAGTGATTTCAAAGAGGTTATGAGTAAGAAAGTGCTCTATTTACTCTGAATTGCTGAACAATCATTAGCTATTACTAAGGAATTCCTTAAATTCTAGGCATTAGAGGAAATGTGGAGTGGGTATTGATCAGTCCTGAGGATAGCATTTGCCTTTAAAATTTAAGTAAGTGCCAAAATTTTAGATATTTAGTAACACATCAGAAATGTTACTCAGTAACATTTAGTAACATAATGGAAATGGCAAACTGAAATTACAGATTCCTTTTGAGGGTGAGTCTGAATTGAAAATAAATCTTCTCCTTCCATGGGAACCTTTCCTAGCACTGAGCCCTGGGTGCCTTGTTTGGAGGGTAGGTGGGAAATGTTCACACTCCCAGGGAGAAATAGAAGATTTTTAGTTCTCACTTCTCCCGTGGGGGATTTGGGTGATGCAGGGCAGGAAGTAGAGTTTACAAAGGGTCTTATTACAGGAGACCAGCAAAAGCCGGAACGGATCTGTCTGTGGACACCCCCGCTGCTCGGGGCTCTGCGGGTCTTCAGGAGGAGTGCTCAGCCCCAAGGACATGGATCCTGAGCTGGGCTGGCACTAATGGCTGTTCTTGACTTTCTTTTGACTCTATGGGTCTGCACAGTGCAACTGCCTAGGAGACGAAGACCAACCCCACCTTGCCCTGCCTCTCCACCCCCAATCAAAACCAAAAAAACCCCTCCTCCCAATCTAACTAATCAGGGGAAAGCAAGTAGACTTCTAAGGTAGAAAAAACATGACTTTAATTCCTACCACTTCTAACTTCACTTTGTCATCTTGGGGAAGTCAGTCCTCTGCATTGAAGCTTGATTTCTTCTGGTGTAAGATGAACACAGTAGCAATGAATGGTCTTTATAAGAAACAAATGAAACAGTGTTTGCAAAACACTGGCATATTTAAATATGCTCAACAAACATCAGTTCCCTTGCCTAGAATGCAACACCTTCATCTACTACTTTGTATAGTTGCACATACACAGTGAACTTATTTTTTAATAGCTTTATGAAAGTATAATTGACATACAATAATCTGCAGGTATTTGAAGTATATAATTTGATAGGTTTTGGTATTTATAAACATCCACTGAAACCATTACTACAATGAACACAGTGAACACAATCATCACCACCAAAAGTCTCCTTGTGCTCCTTTGTAATTAATCTCCTCTTCCCATGACCATGAGCTTTCATTCTGCACTTTTCTCATGCATAGAGCAACCAGTCTACTCCCCCATTTTTGGTCTCATGCTCCCTGTCCAAGGAGAGGAAAGTCTCTCTATTCTTATAAGAGGGGACAACTCTCAAGTGACTTGATGTATTAAGGACCTATGCTATTCCCATAAATCAATTTGATCTTTTGTGATGTCCAGAATCATCGACTAGTCCATATGTTGAAAACATTGCCTCTGTTTAAGGTATCCCAGTAGCTCGGAGGCATTGAAGGAATTTAAGCTGGGCTCCCTGCCAGCATGGTGACTCTTTGCTTGGGGAGACCCATTCATAAAAAGAAAACTGAAATGTAAGGATGTAAATGGCAAAGCTTATAGGAGAGATATAAAAAGTAAATATCAGAATCACTAAATTCTACTCCTGAAACCACTATTACACTATATGTTAACTGACTAGAATTTAAATAAAAATTTTTAAAAAGAGTAGATATTTAAGTGACCCAGAAGGCAGTGGACTTCTAGATAGGGAGGTGAAGAAGGGAAAATCCCACAAGGAGGAGTCACAACCAGAGAGGTGGAAGGGAGGGGAGAAGGCTTTCCAAGAGTCAGAAGCACAGCTCCAGAGGTGTGGTGTACAACAGGGCAAAGGAATGTTTTGGCAAATGGTGAAGATATCGGTCTACTCTAAATAGGAGGGTTTACAATTCCTTTAACCTTTCAAGAAATACAACTTGTTTGATTACAATGTTCCAGGGACTCTAGGGGATCAGTGGGAACTATGGATAGATCAAGAGGGTAAGGCCTCTTAAGAATCATGCTAGAGTGTTTAAATTCATCTCATTGACCAGTATTTCCCACTGGCAGTGTAGGAGATGATTTTAAGCGGTACCCTACAGAGAGAAAGCTGTGAATCATGTAAAATTATTATACATTTTCATTAATGTGGATCAGAAAAAAATCCACATGACAACCACCTTAATCCCTTCATTTCATGAATGTTGTTGCTTAGGACAAGCCTACAAGAGACATTAAAGAGTATAAAAAATCATATAAAGCTAAAGAAAAATATTTAAGAGTACAACCTGGAGAAGGGACCCTACTAAAATAATGAATTAGGTATACAGTTGAGAAACCACTGCCAAACATGACAGGGAACCCCTCAATTGGGTGTCCTTAGCACTCTGGTGTCATGGAATTTGGATGGATGACAAATGCCCCCAGGCATAGTCTTATGTTTACCAGGGGCAAGGGTACAGAAACCCTGGGCACCTATAAATTCTTATGTAGGAAGTCAACGTGATAATATCTGGAGATGCATGTCTGAGACTAAAGGACCTTATTTCATAAACATTCTGAGTGATTCTTATGTGCCGAACTCCATGCCAGTTGCTAAGGGTACAAGACTAAAACAACCCATCTATCCCAAGGTTCATTTTCTCCCATTCCTCCTTGTTGAAGTCCACACACCCAAAATTCAACTGCTGTGACCCCCTTGGTTTGTGGCATCTTGTCGGCCTTGTCAGACATTGGTGTCAGAGGAAGAGTCAGCAAACTCTTTCTGCAAAGGGCCAGACAGATAGCAAATATTTTGGGTTTTGTGGGCCATTTGTTGTCGCAACTCTGACACAGCAGTGCAATGGTAGCCACTGACAACATAGAAATAAATGGACCAGGCTCTGTTTCCCTGATCCTTTATTTCCAGACATAGGTGGCAGGCTCATCGTGGCCCATGGGCTATAGTTTACTAACCCCTGATCTACATGGGGGTCTTTAAGGAAGACCAGTCCTCAGCCAACCATGTGGAGAATCTTCACTCATATGAATGCAGATACGGAAAGCCATGAGCTGCTTATCCCTTAAAAGCTTCCAAAAAAGAACAACCACCCCCCCTCCCATTTGATGGCCTTTTACTGGCTAGGATAATTGGGGGCTTGCCTGCACAGTCTCCAGAGTCCCTCCCAGCTCTGTAGTTCTGTGGCTGATAAGTGAAACCAAAGCAAGCAAGACTGGGAGAGTTTCTCCCATTCATAAGGCAGCCGCTTTCCATCTTAGCCTTGGCAGCTTAAGTCAGTTTAGCATTCTGCCATTGACCTTTCAGTATTTTCTGTCGGAAAATGGTAACATTGTGTTTATTTTCACTGATGGTCCCCCTCGTTCCTCTGTATCAAGCTTCCCGCACAGACAGGCCCTCTTATTGCA
The DNA here is from genome assembly GCF_030435805.1 of Mustela lutreola. Classification (NCBI taxonomy): domain Eukaryota; kingdom Metazoa; phylum Chordata; class Mammalia; order Carnivora; family Mustelidae; genus Mustela; species Mustela lutreola. The sequence continues at coordinate 91,534,152 of NC_081298.1, read as the reverse complement.
TAAATAAGCATCTATTTTTCTCTGTGACACACTACAAATCTGATTTTTGTCTTTTTTTTCCCCCCAGATCTGTTTTCCCAGCCAGCCAGTTTTAATGGACTCCGAAAATACCCTCTCCTCTTCAATGTGTCCATTCCTCACCACGAAGAGGTCATCATGGCCGAACTCAGGTTGTACACACTGGTGCAGAGAGATCGTATGATATATGATGGAGTAGACCGGAAAATTACCATTTTCGAGGTACTTGAGAGCAGAGGGGACACTGAGGGTGAAAGAAGCATGCTGGTTTTGGTGTCGGGGGAGATCTATGGCACCAACAGCGAGTGGGAGACTTTCGATGTCACCGATGCCATTAGACGTTGGCAAAAGTCAGGCTCATCCACCCACCAGCTGGAGGTCCACATCGAGAGCAGACATGATGGAAGTGAGGATGCTGGCAGAGGACAACTGGAAATAGACACCAGTGCCCAGAATAAGCATGTCCCCTTGCTTGTCGTGTTTTCCGATGACCAAAGCAGCGAGAAGGAACGGAAGGAGGAACTGAATGAAATGATCGCCCATGAGCAGCTACTGGAGCTTGACAACTTGGGCCTGGACGGTTATTCCAGTGGGCCAGGAGAAGAAGCTTTGCTGCAGATGAGGTCAAACATCATCTATGACTCCACAGCCCGCATCAGAAGGAACGCTAAAGGAAACTACTGCAAGAGGACCCCGCTCTACATTGACTTCAAGGAGATTGGCTGGGACTCTTGGATCATCGCCCCACCTGGATACGAAGCCTACGAATGCCGCGGGGTTTGCAACTACCCCCTGGCAGAGCATCTCACACCCACAAAGCATGCAATTATCCAGGCCTTGGTACACCTCAAGAATTCCCAGAAGGCTTCCAAAGCCTGCTGTGTGCCCACTAAGCTAGAGCCCATCTCTATCCTCTATTTAGACAAGGGCGTCGTCACCTACAAGTTCAAATACGAAGGCATGGCAGTGTCTGAATGCGGCTGCAGATAGAAGAGTCCCGGCTTATTTAATAACTGTAAATGTGTACATTTTGTGTTCCTATTTAATGAGATTATTTAATAAGAGTGTACAGATCATAAAGGCTCGCTGCCTTAGGGAAATGGGCAGGTCAGTTTGTTGTATCAAATGCATATTTTGCTAATACAGTCTCATGCCTTCCAATCAGTTTTTTTCTTTGGACTCACCATTTTCTGGCAATGCCATGTCCAATAGCAAGTGGCAACCCTCCCCCCAAATTGTCCTCTATTTCTATTTGAAAACAACAAGCCCCAAGCAGAAACAGCATGTTGGATGATAGATATTTGTGTCTGTATATGTGTACATAGGTAAACTTATAAAACTCTTTTGGTCCCATAGAGGTAGATCACACTCACACGTGTGCATGACTCAATCAAATATGTATATATTAAAAACCAGTGGTACGTTCTCAGTCAACTCTTCTCTGAGTAGGATTTATGTGAAGATAATTAGCACCAAGAATTTCACCCTCCTAGGAAGGATTGCATTTCCTACATACTATTGGATAGGTAGGTGTAGCATTTATCAGTTGAGTTTGTGCCATAGCTCAGAGCTGCAGGACCAGGAAAGGGACAATGCATGTTTGAGGGAAGGGGTTATTTGATACAGAAACCAGGCAGTGGCCTGAATCCACCATAGCAAGGGATGAGCCCCATCGACCACCACTGCGCTCTAGAGGGCAGCACCTGGTCAAGAAAAGAAAATAGGGGATTTCATGATGTTCCAGAGGTAATAGGACTGCAAGGTCAAGTGTGTTGGCCTTTACTGCTGTGGAGGGTAGAGGAGGCGGGAGGGCGCTCGCAGGAGAGGAGGGAAAAGGATACAGATGCTGTCCTGGGATGTGTGTGTAAAATTATAAGCAGTTTTAACTGGAGAATTAAGTCTTTTGGACAAAATAAAATTACCCGAGATCAAGAGGAGGAAAATCAGAAGGGATCTGTCTGTTGGGCTCTTCTTAATATTTTGCTTCAATTCTTACTATTTCTCCCCTGCCTCTGCACCACTGTTTTTGCTTCTTTCCACCCCTCTTCTTCCCACTTCCTCTCCTGCACCAGTGCCTCGTATCCTTCTCTCATTCCTGTGTCCCATTTCTTCACCGGTCTTCATTGACTTTGCTGTGGGTTGGGAAGGGAACCTGAAAGCATTTGCTATCAGGGTGAGTGGAGTTAGTGCTCTGATTTTTAGATTTCCTCCCAATATCTAATTTGATTTGATTTATGAAATATTTTGTTCATGAAAAATACTTAAATATAAGGGAGAAAAGTCCAAAAGGATATTTCTAAATGAATGAATGAATAAATAGACACATAAACAAATGACTCCAAAGCTAAGCCTGAGTTTTGAATCAGATTGGCGCCATGGTAGAAACCTTGTAGGCTTCCCAATCCCCCCATTCTCAAATCTTCCCAGTTTGGAACTGGCCAGGACTAAGGGACTGGGAAGCGTTCCTGATGGGGATGGTCCAGCGGGTTTGCCGGCAGTTGGCTCGTTGGAAGGACATGCGGAGGTTCTGGCTCTGATCTTAGCAGCCGCCAGCTCCACCATCCATGCAAGGTCACGGGCTTTGTGCGGGAAGAACCAGAGCAGTGCAGTTCTCAAACTGTTCGACTCTTCCAGGCATCTGACACTGATGTTCACAGTTCTAGGGATGCAGTTTCCAGAACATTGTCCCCCACTCACCCCATTGAATGCTTCCTTAAGAAGTCTTGCATTTTTTTTTTTTTTTTTTTTTACCCTGGGAAACCATCAGCCTCCCTTTCATGAAACCTCTTGGGGTTATAAACTCCACTGGAAAACAGAGGTAAGGGAAGCTATTTTGAAGGACATTTTGCCCAATTTGGACCTCTGCTCTGTACATCCACTGTCCACTGATGTCCAGAGGGCAGATCCTAGGAATTCAGTGCTCCACAAAAGTGCAGTTTCGACCATCAGTGAGTATACAGTCATTGACAACCTGAGATGGCCACGCAGCTCGGAATCATTCACTTATGAAAAAGCCTCCAGATAAAATGGCATATGCATGAGTGTGTATGTGTGTATGTATGTGTGAGAGAGAGAGAGACTGGCTTTGGATAGCCACCCTTGGAGCCCTCAGTGGGGTGTGGTACATCATTTCTATCCACGGTACACAGTGGGTGCTCAGTTACTCTATGGTACTGCTTCTCCTCTCTAAAGGACGCTGTCTATAATAGACATAAAGTAAAACCTCAGCTGAGCACGGTCGTTCTGGTTAGATAAAAATCAAGCAAAATCTTTCTGTGTAAAATACGTACGACAGTGATGTGCTGGTAAATGCTTTATGGCTAGCCATCTTGATTTGTAGATTTCAATGGTAGATTTATAGATTTCAATAGTAGATTTATAGATTGCAATGTTAGATTTCACCAGAGCCTCTTTCAAACAATCCATGTGATATCAAGTGGTTTGCAAAATTCCTGAAAACCAAGCAGGGTGCTCTCAGGAGACATGTGTGCAGGCCCCCCGCTGCTCTTAGCAAGCTGATGTTAGAATACTAGAATGTGCCAGGCCCTGCTTTCTGAACGCTCTCTGCCGACATGGCCAGGTTTTGGGAAAAACCTCATGGCAAGCACTTAAAATCATTCTTCTGTTAAAGGCATGTGAAAATCTAAAGCCACATACTGGTTCTTCAAATGTTGCTAGTTGCATTGTTTTTCATCAGAAATGCAAAGGCATTAACCATAAATAGGGGACCCCTGCTCCCATCAGGCTCCTTGCAGTGTGTCCGCACCTCTTCTCCATCACTGTGTTAACGTGAAGCCATGAAATTGTCAGATCCTTAGGAAGTAGGAGTCACTGGAAGTCCTCTCTGGTCATAGACCTTGGCTGCATGCCACACCTGTCTTTTTTACTCTTTTATGGAAGAATTATCATCACTGAAGTTGACACACCTAAATGACTCTCGAGGAGGACTGTAGCAGGGGGACTTCGACAGCCAACAACTAAAATATTCATGTAAAATTTCTAGGCTTCTTACTATTTATTGATGGATATATTTATTTTTGTAATATAGTGTAGAATATCAAATATTTTATTTTTAATGTTTGTGATTCTCTCTTGAATACAATAGTGCTTTTCAAATAATGCCTTCCTTAGAGTATGGCTCCTTTACAATTTATGGCCTGTATTTTCATCTGTCTTTTTGCACCAGAATTCCCTGTTACTTTAAGAGGACTTGCAACAAGCTTGCCATCACTTTGTATATTTGTGTCTTGTAGGCATGCTATGAACCCCCTGGCGTATTTACTCCTTTGTAAACAGTAGAGTTTTAAGTGGATAGCAGAGTTTTAACTGGATAGGTAGTTTTAACCGAAGTGTAGGCCTCCCAGAAAATAATCAATAGGTTGTCATTATTCCGTGAGAGGCAAATATTGTCAGGCTGTGAGGGGCTGTGATTGCGGGTCAGTGAGTGGAGGCGGAGTTTAACTAGGGCTTTTCATTCCCCAAACTAGGTTCTTCCTCCTGACTGTACCCATTGCCACCAGTCAGAGACCCAGTTAGACAATCCATTTGTCATTAAACCAATGACTCTATAAATATTTTTAAAAATTGTTAATTTAGGGATTCCCAAGGGACTTAGCCTCAGAATGCTTGATTCTTTCCCTGTGTATAATTTTTGGTCCAAGAAATTAATGGCAAATACTTTCCCCCAGAACTGTTAGTACATGTTTTGGCTTTGTTTGGAATCTGTATTCTTCAAGTAAATCAGATTTCTACAAACAGGAGTTTTACATATTACTTCTTACTGGACCCATCAACAGCCTATAAAGCCCAGATGCTTGGCAGCAAAGCCATTTATGAGTTGTCTGTCACACAGAAAGAATGTCCCCTTTTCTAAGGGAGGTGGACCTTTCCAGAGTCACTGTGGGCCATGCCTCACCCTTTGCAGTTCTGGTGAAAAAAGAACATGGCTGAGTCTGCATTTTCTCACTCCCGATGAGGACATTTGGCTTCACACGTTTGGTGGAAGGAAAGTAGGGAATGCTGTACATCAGCTGCATAAAAGGGTGTTTCAGAGCATGGAAACGCCTCAGTAAGGCAACAGCCTCAACTAGGAATGACTGTTGTGCTGGGCATGCTTGTCTCACACATGAGCGCTTGTCTTGTGTGTGTGTGTGTGTGTGTGTGTGTGTGTGTGTGTGTGGCTTGATCGCATTGAGGAGGTGCACATGGTCCTGCCTACCCGACCAGCCTCCACAGATGCAGGAACCGCTGAAACCACAGTTCCCCACAGCCAGCTAAAGCATGCACATTTCTCTTGCGTAAACTGTGTTCATCATTTATGTCCAAATTTCTGTAATAATGACTAGACTCAAAGGAAGATGGAGATATTTTACACTGTATTCATAAACCAAATGTGTACATTGAGTCATTGTGTTAAATAAAAATGGAAACGTTATTTTGACAATAATTATTTGCAGCTTATTTTCCCTTAAGATGAAATGTCTTTTGCACTACCCCCTACCCCTACCATTTTTTTTTCCACGTTTTTGTCTCACCTTAAATCCAGGTGGACTAAAATTTCTTCTATATTAGGAGAACATGGTCTGAAGAAACAGTGTCTTGGCTTTAGCCAAGAAAACAGAGAGTGAGCTTCTGTTATGTGGTTCTCCCATTTCACACAACTTTCTATAAATCTCATGAATGCAGAGACGAAATGAGCTCTTCTTGGTCCACAACCGAGAGATATTTCTTCGAATTTAGAATGATGCAAATGAAAGAGAGATTACTTTGGGAAGCCCATTTAAGCTAAGTTTCATTGAAATTTGATCATTGAACCTCATAGAATCTCAAGCTAGAACAGACTTGTAAACATATTTTTTTAAAAAGATTTTATTTATTTATTTGACAGACAGAGATCACAAGTAGGCAGAGAGGCAGGCAGAGAGTGAGGAAGGGAAGCAGGCTCCCTGCCGAGCAGAGAGCCCAATGTGGGGCTTGATCCCAGGACCCTGTGATCATGACCTGAGCTGAAGGCAGAGCCTTTAACCCAATGAGCCACCCAGGTGTCCCCGGACTTGTAAACATTATTAATTGCCCCCCAGCAACCCACCAAAGTACTTTCAATCTTTTCTGCAAATATTATTAAAGAGAAGGGAATGCCTTACCTTCTTAAAGGCACCTGTTATAGTTTTAGAGGACTCTGCCTCCATGATACTCTATCTGGTGGCATAGGTCACGATGTGCTCAAGTCAATGCAGGAGAGACAAAGGTAAGCAGAAAGTTACGGGGAGCTCTTCCTTCTATGGAATTGAAATGTTTGCTCTGTCCCTTGTAACAGTCCAGGTCACAACTCTTAGAGTGACACATACACATGGAATCCATCTTTATGACAGCCTCTCGGCAGGCAAATAGCTCTCCTGGCCATCTGGGTCCACTGTTCCCATTTCCTGCAATGGTGTGCCTCTGAGCACACAGCCAGACACAGCGAACTCCCTCAGCCAGATGGAAACAGAGAGAAGGTCTGCACCTGGACTAGACCTGCCCCCTGAGTGGGTAGCAGGCATGGTGGACAGATGGCCCCTGCTGCCTGTACTGGAAGGAAGTTCATTTCTATGGCAGGATGTAGGATTTGAAGGCCATAGAGACAGAGCCAAGTGAGCTAAAGTTCCTTCTATTGGACAATCAGTGTGTACCTCTTTTGGGGAGATTCTCTGATGTCCTGGCTGGCAGGCTTTATCTGACAAGAGTGTCAGCAGAGAGCACAGCCCTTGTCCCTCAGGGTCAGGAGAACAGATGAGGCCTACACAAGAGTTTGAGTCATGGAGGAAAGAGAACTGAGAACCCAAGGTGGAGCTCGGGCCAGGGATGGACTAAGAAGGCCTGGAGAGCCGTTCTTCCGACTTGATTTTGAATTCTTTAGCAACCTATTCATTCTGTTCTGTAAATAATTCCCTCTGTGGTTGTCTCTCACAGGGTGATGCCTGGACCCATTCTCCACATGTGGTCTGACCTGAACATGGCGGCACGGGACCAGCCACTGTTATTCCAGGAGTTTATTAACTGAGACAGCCTGGGATTGATTTGGGGGAGACATGGCTGCACATCATTTTGAGGGTTAATGTGCTTACACAGTGAGAGAAAATATCATTTTCAAAACTCGGGTTATGCAATGAATACAGTTTCTGATAGAGTTCCTAATGTGAATTGGTCTGGATGGTGTTGCAGGAAAATAATGCCATGAGACGGGATGCATGTGACTCCAGTCATATGGATGGGAGCCCACTTTTGCACCAGAAGTGACTATTTGTAAATAAGGGGCCTATTTGGAGAAGGTGAGAGCTTGTTAACTTGGGTGGTTATAAATGGATTATGCGATTATCTCCAACTCACTCGCCCGAGCTGTCAGTTTACAGGAACCAGCACCTGCCCTCTCTCAGCCTTCCTCAGACCATCAGCACAGATCCAAAGTGCTCATCTCGTTCTGAGGAGGAAGCCCCCAAACACATGGACACCTCGATCCATGCTTACTCTTAAATGCGATTCTGAGACTTACAAAAAATTCAGGCCATTCAGTTCAAATTGAGACTCTTTGGTGGGAGGCAGGAAGCACCATGGTCAAATCGGGAAAATTTTCACTCATAGGACACAGGGCCAACTTTCTCACACCAGATGGGAATGGTGTTAGAAAATTCGGTGCTAACACCTGACAAGTGTTCCTGCCTAACACGTATAACCTAACCTGACCCCGAACGCGGAAACATCACATGAACCCATTAGAAGGACATGCTACAGAGTGACTAGACTGTACTCTTCAAAAACGTCCATGAAAGGCAAAGACCAGTGGAGAAACTGTTCTAGATTAAAAGAGAAGAATAAGATGTGACACCTAAATGGAACGTGTGATCCTGGGCTGGATCCGAGATCCCTAAAAAATGGCCAAAAAAGGAAATTATCTTTTTGTTAGACTCCCTCAAGCTCAGTTGGGAGAATGTCCAACTGTATCAATTGTAGACTCTCAAATGACACTTGCTTTCAAAAAGCTTCTGCATGGTTATTGCTCTTTTTCTTTCGGAAGCTGCGAGAGGTTTGCAAAGGAGGAGTAAGTAGGTTTTTGCCCAATGCGATGTTGAAGAAGCAAGCAGATGGCATGAAAATGAGACCTTTGCCCAGTACGCAAACTCAATGGCAGGAACAGAGCCAGGGGTGTTGGGGGTGTGTGTGTTGGGGGTGGGGACACACTTCATCAGTGTGGCAAACCTGACGTCAGTACGAGCCCTACAACAACACGTTTTCCTGAAATAACCAAGCTCAACACTCCACTCCCTGAAAAGAAGCATGCTTTTCAGGCAATAAACCATCTGTTCCCAGTGTTTAGAAAACGGATCTCCAATCACTGGTAATTTAAACTTCCTTATACCCCAGTTCAATGCTTGATAAGACAAGAGTGCTAACAAGATGGGAACTGAGTTACTATATTAAGGAACCCAGACAGAACAAAAACCAGCCCTCTGTGGTTGTTTTGTTTATACTGTAGACCCATCTGTTTTAATTAACATAATATTTACATGAGAGCAGCTCCTGGTACAGCATTTGCTGCGGTGGTTGGTGCTGTGGTTTGTTCTTTGTTTTTATGAAGGTCCTGCCAAAGCATAACTGAGACCTTGCCTGAATAAGGGAGATATGCAGTGGAATCCTGTCACAGCATCCTAACTCTCCCCCCAGGCCAGGTGCACCTGCTGTGTGGAGTTGGGAGCCAAGTGTCAGATTGCCAGAGAAAGCATAGATGTCCAATTAAATCTGAATCTAAGATAAGCAATCAATAACTTGCTTGGAGTAAGTATATCTCAAATAGTGCACAAGACAAATTTATACTAACAATATGTTCATTGTTTTTCTGAAATTCAGATTTAGTTGGGTGTCTTGTGCATTTATTTGGTAAATGTGGTAACCTAAGTGGGCTCGTGCCCGGCAGGCTACAGGAGTGGAAAGAGCCAGAGGAAAATAAAGTAGCCGTCCTTCCGTTCTCACGTGGGCTGTTCAGAGGATCATGAATCAAGCCTAAGAGGTTTCATTTTTTTTTTTTTAAAGATTTTATTTATTTATTTGACAGACAGAAACCACAAGTAGGCAGAGAGGCAGGCAGAGAGAGAGAGAGAGAGAGAGAGAGAGAGGGAAGCAGGCTTCCTGTGGAGCAGGGAGCCTGATGCGGGGCTCGATCCCAGGACCCTGAGATCATGACCCAAGCTGAAGGCAGCAGCCCAAGCCACTGAGCCACCCAGGCGCCCCAAAGAGGGTTCATTTTTGAAGAGCTGCTCTGAGACTAGAGGTTGAAATCTACTTGACCGTGATACTTACTATATTGAAAACAGTAATAGTACCTAACATGTCAACCTCCCCATCCCCTGAAAATCTTACCTTTAAATCTTTTAAAGATTTCTTTATTTGTTTGAGAGAGAGGCAGGGGGAAGGGCTGAGGGAGAAGGAGAGAGAGAATCTTAAGCAGACTCCCCACTGAGCATGAAGCCCAACCTCACAATCTTGAGATCACAACCTGAGCCAAAATCAAGAGTCCAACGCTTAAGTAACGGAGCCACCCAGGTGCCCCGAAAGTCTTACCTTCAAAGGTTCTCTTTTTCATATTGACTTTGCCTGTTTTAAATTTTGTTATATTCATAAAAACAAAATTGCTGGAGAAAAGGACATGCACATTCAGAATATATCACTCTGAGAGAAACCAGCAAGTTCATCACCAAAATGTTATACAAATTCTGCTTTATTAGCTGTATACAAGATACTTTTTCTCTACAGTTTCCAGTATTCAACACTACTGCTTTTTTTTTTTTTTTAAAGATTTGATTTATTTGACAGAGAGACATAGCAAGAAAGGGAATACAAGCAGGGGGAGTAAGAGAGGGAGAAGTAGGCTTCCCGCTGGGCAGGCAGCCTGATGTGGCACTCGATCCCAGGACCCTGGGATCATGACCTGAGCCTAAGGCTGACGCTTACCCACTGAGCCACCCCAGCATCCCACTACTGTTTTTCTTAATGGATGCTGCTCTTGTTGAACTGTGCCCCCAAGTTCATAGGTTGAAGCCCTAACCCTCAATACCTCAGAGTGTGACCTTATTTAGAAATGGGCTCTTTAAAGAGTTAGTCAGTTAAAATGAGGTCATTAGGGCAGTTCCTAACCCAACATGATTGTTGTCCTTATAAAAAAGATAGATTGAGACAAAGAGATAGACATAAACATGAGGTGAACACCATGTGAAGACAAAGGCAGAGGTCAGCATGGTGCATCTTCAAGATAAGAATTCCAGTGATTATCAGCAGACTACCAGCAGAGAGAGGCGTGGACACGATCTTGTATCACAGCCCACAGAAGGAACCAACTTTGCCGACACCTTGATCTCAGACTTCTAGCTGCCATAACCATGAGATAATCCATTTCAACTTGTTACAGCAGCTGTAGGAAACCAATACAGATTCTAAGTACAATAAATATGAATACATTGAAATTTACTTCTGTAATGATTGGTGAATTTGAATATATTTGCTTATATTTTTTGACTAATTCCCTTTATTCTTTCAATAGACTTCCCCTCTTTTACCCATTGTTTATATCCTCCTAACTGATTTGTTGGCATATATTACACTGTATGTACTGTGTGCAATTAATCCTTTGTTATATGCTGTCAATAGTTTTCCTGTTTGTTGTACCCTGAACTTGGATTTCCTTCGTGAGACTCAGATTGAGTCTTTGTTCTTCCTCCCCACAAACATAGGAAATGCATGTCAAGCTCTCTGTGGGGCAGTTTGAAGCTACTTTTTACTCCATTTCAAGGGTAGGACGGGCATTCTTCCCCTCCCTTTAATTCCAAAATGCAGATACTATCTAAATGAATTCATCACCACAAAATCACATTTTGAATACACGTAGGCATAGAAAATATTTCCTTAATAGGAACATTTGTTTCTTAAATTAAGTCAAATTGTGATAGGTTTTAAAAACTTGGTGACTCAACATGGCTAAACATCATGCTTAAGCTAGAGCTGTAACCTTCTTTCTGTTCTGTTTATTAGATTTTAAATGAATTCTAATTTGGAATTTTTACTGTTTGGACAAAGGAATAACAGAAAAATTAAGCAACTTAATTAAAGTCAACTAATTAGTCAGTGGCAGAATTAATCATTAAGACCTAGGTACTGCAACTTCTTATGTTGGGATTCAACCTAACAGGCAACCAAGATGTTTTTAGTGAACTTTTACCCTAAGGTTTGCTTCAATACTTGGGGTTGTTGTCATTGTTGTTTTTAATGAGCAGAAAACAAACAAAAAATTCCAGATCCTAATAGACTATCTTCTATATTTTCCAAAATTTATTAACATATTTGAGCAAAAGCCAGATTTTAACAAATAAAGACTGCCAAGCAATATTATTCATTAAGCACAGATCTACATAATGTCATTGGTTTGAGGAATTGCAAAGTGAGAAGCAAAGTGCTTTTGAAGCAACCCAGGAACATGGTGTTGAAAAGCTACATATGGAGTGCAGGAAAGGTTGGAGGCAGGGCAGATTCCCAGGGCAAGTACAGTAACCAAGTCCCGTGATCCATCACCTTTCGGTTTGTTGCTTTTTGCCATGACAACTGCTTATCTTTGGTAGATGTTTTTGGATCCACCGCTGAAGGAGGCGGCTTTTCTTAACTGGATTAACAAATGAAGACCAAGTATGAAGATAAAGCAACAGAGCCAGAGATTTCTGTATTGAGGATATGAAAGGATACAATACAACTCTTCTTTCTGAGATCACACAAGTGATGTAAAAAAGACACAAGTAGAGAATACTGGTTTCTCTGAGCTCTTGTATTCACAAGGAAGATGCAGTGAATCAATCACATTCAGCTAATGTGAGCCCTTTAGAGCTATGACTAGTGCTATTGCTAGCATAAGAACTTAAAATTGGTAATAGAAAGATCAAATTGTTGGCCTCTAATCCTTGCACCCAGGCAAATTAGAACAACCTTGAGTCCCAGAGCCATATTTCAGACTCTGTTAGGCCACCCTGAGTTTGTGTGGCCATCTTGTCATTCTGGACAATAATGGTAGAGGCACTGGGACATCACTCACCCTTGTCTTCATCTTATACCACCAAATGATCCCACCCTTCTCTAGAAGTGGTCTAGAATGAGGATGGCAGCCCCCAGGTCCAGGCAAGTCACATAAACAGTGAGGCGGCCTGGAGACTGTGGAAATTATTGACATTATTGTTACGACAATGACTAAAAGAATAGGTGTTAGTATCAAGCACACCAGCTCTCAACTGGACCTGTTCACAGTGGCACTGGTGCAGGGCCAGACAATGGTTGCCATGGTAGAGTTTAGGCCCATGGGGTGCCAGATCTTCCAATTTTTAAGATGAGCTAGAAATCTGGAATTGCAATTTGTTTTAATGCTTCCGTCTGATTCTACATTCTGCAAAGTACAAATAATGTATCTCTGTGTGCCAGATTGGGTCCACAACTTACTTTTCTGACCTTGAAGTTAGTTGAAACACAGAGAATCACAACCCCCCAACTGGGTCTCTGACATTCCCCTACCGAGCCCAGAATTACAGCAATTGTGTCTAGAACTGGAAATGTTCCTCATGAGGTTCATTCTCTCTATTTGACTGTCACCTTCTTCTCTTAGTTAAGAAGAATGAGGAATTGGGTTGGGTGCTTCCTTGCCCCCTCAGACCTGGAGAGTTTACATCTGCTCTTTGGTGATGCAAAGTCAACAGCATCTTTAGAGTCCCCAGGAGAGGAGCTAAGGTCTGCACTTGATCCTGGCATTGTTCCTACAGCTCAACATTACAATGGGACTTTCTCCAACAAAGAGGCATTCTATTCCATTAGTTCTTGGTCTACATCAGAATCATCTGAGGAATAATTTTTGAAAAAGTGTCTGGTCTTAACCCAGTAGAATCAGATGTAGTGAAACAGGTGTGGTGTAGGGCAGCAGTTCTCAAATGTTTTGTCCTCAAATCCCCTTTGCATCCTTAAAAATTACTGAAGATCCCAACAAACTATATGTGGGTTCTATCTATTTATATTTACTATATTTACTACTTACAGTTATTATAATTTTAAGTAAGAATATTTAGATATGTTTTTATTAATTGATTTTAAAATTAATGAGCCCATTCCATGTTAATATAAAATAACATATTTTGTGAATAACAAATATATTTTCCAAAACAAAATTGATGAGAAGATTGGCACTGCTTTACAATTTTACAAATCCCTTCAATGTCTGACTTAATAAAAGACAACTGGGTTGTTCTATCTGCTTCTGCATTCAATCCATTGCAATAGGTTGTTTCGGCTGAAGAGATGAAGAAAATTTGACCTCCTACAAATTTGGAGTTAAAAAAAGGGAGACATATTTTATTAGCCAGTTCAGATAATTGTGGATATTCTTTGATACTATACTAAAACTCAGTGAACGATAGTTTCTTACATGTTAGTGGCAAAGTGAAATCTGAAATTGTATTCATGAACTCTGTACTTAATTGAAATCTATTGACCTTTCTGCAAATTTTTTTGGCCTCACCATTCTGGATGCCAGAAGTTCAGAATCAAGCAGAATCGGAAGGGTTGTTTTCTTCTACTTTTAAAAGCATTTTTTTTAAGTATAATTGATACACAATGTTACATTAGTTTCAGGTGTGCAACATAGTGAGTCAGCATCTGTCTGTGTGATGCTGTGCTCACCACAGTGAACTCTGCCACCTGTTCCCACACAATGCTATTACAATATCACTGACCATATTCCCTATGCTGTAACTTTTATTTCTGTGACTTCTTCATTCCATGACTAGAGATCTTCTTGCACTTTTAATGGCTATCTCACCTAAGAATAATTCTATAATATTTGTCATTTGGAAAATATTTGTTCACAGATGTACTAAATGTCGACACACTTCATTATACATATACATCATCACATATCATATAGCTTCTGGAAAACTGCATTGTACCCTCCCTGAGAGAATGAAAACGAGAAAAGCAAGTATCTTGGATTGTTGGGAAAGATGGCTTTGACCTCTACAGATACTCTGGTGAATCAGGAAGAGACCTTTTCTAGAACTTTCCAGATCTACTATAGATAGCGCTACAAGCCAGCTAAGTGACCTTAAAATTTCCTCAGTTTTCTATGACAGTTTCTCAGTTTTAAAATGGAATTTCAGAACTCGAGTTGGTGTTTATTAGTGAGGCACCATTGGCATTCAAGGCAGAAAAATGTGTTGTTGTGAAGGACTGTCCCTCGTGTTATGGGATAGTTAACATCTCTGCCTCCCTCACTATACACAAGCTGTACCCCATCTTCAATCCTTGTAACACCCAGAACCTTGATGAGAACCCTCTAGGGGGCGTTATTGCCTCCACTTGAACTAAAGGAACTTCAAGAATTCGTAGTCTCTGATAGTGGGTAATGCTCCCACTTGAGCAGCTGACCTGCAGTGTGGGAAGAGAGAGCTAAGTTTTCCCTAGACTACCAAACTCCAGAGAACCTATAGAAAGCCATGAACACATCCCTTGGCCAGCTCTGCCCTCTTTCTGCTCCTGAAGGAGCAGTAACTCCTAGAGGCTGAAAGGCCAGCCTGCCTGCCTCTTACTTAAGCCCTCAATGCCTGTTTCCTCATGTGCCCAGTGAGAAGAATCAAGGCACATACCTTACAGACTTACTGTGAGAATTAACTGTGTGAACACACACAAATTACTTGGAACAGTGTGTCGCAATGGATAAAGAAGCAATAAATGTCAGCTAATGGTGTTACTAAGTAAAAGAAGGAAGCCCAACTCCCCTCTGCTGAAAATTTTGGGTTGCCTTTGAAGTTTTGTTCCCCTTACCCTGTTACATTTTTCTGTTCTTCTCTCATAAGGCTGAATACAAAACTGCCTTTATCCTACTTTTCTGTGAGCACATGTGCAGTTGGTTTTCAGAGGGGGAAACACCATGTTGATAACCCTGGAGGGTTTCCGTGAAAAGCTCTCAGGCTGCTTTCCTGAAATTCATTCTAAGTAAAGGCAAAGCAATTTCCAGAAGCCCAATAAAGCGGGCACACCAGAATTTGGGGGGACTGGAACACACACTTTTAAATGGGGTTGATCTGCAATCGTCACTGTTGGCAACGAAAATCCCACATAAACAGGCCAACATGGAAACTCCTGAGACTTTTAGCTTTGCAAATGAGCAGTCAGAAGAAAATTCCAGGTTTAAAAGGGACGCTGCCTAGTCAGGACTTTACCACAGTAAGCATTTGGACAAGGTTGTGAGAGGAAGCCTGGGGGTCGGATCGTCTTCCTCTTCCTCCTTCAGAAAGACAGAGATTGATTTACCTTTAGCACTCTGCTCTTTGCAGAACCTCCCCCCTGGGCTCCAGAGAATTGTATTTTCACACAAACAGAGAAATGAGGGTAGTGGAGGGATAAGAAAGCATAGGCACCTACCTCTAGGGTAAATTGTGGCCCTATTTGTGACCTGACTTCCGGCTGACGCATGGAGCTCTGAGAGCAGAGTTCTGACAGACATGCACACTCCGTCAGCATTGCAGAGATAAGGGGAAGGTGATCTCACAGCAAAGCTTCTGTGTGTTTGTGTATGTTTGTCTCTGAATAAACATTCTCTGATAGAGCTTCTCGGTCTGTGGTTCTCAGGTCTGTTCCTAAGTGGCCCGAACACTTAGCTACTCTTTTCTCAGGATTCTACTAAAGACCAATTTAAGTACTTGGTGGGAAAGGTGCATTTGGGGTCTTTTCCAACTCTGCAGATGTATAGATTTATGTGTTTGTAGAGCTAGAAATGGCTTCAGAACTCATCCAGTTGGACTCTGTTTGGCCTGGAAACTTCCTGGATCAGAAATTGCAGGACAGGACAACCACAACCCTTTCTACTACTTACTCCAGGGTTCTTGAGATTGGGGTCCACGTGCTCCCCTGGAGCTATGAGCCATGTGCACGGTGCACACAAAAGGAACAGGCCACAACTTGGGGTATCCTCCTGGAGATTCAGTTTGACCCTTGAGCTAATACATAAGCAATCTTCATACCACACGTGCCACTATTCCTATTCCAGGTATCATCTGCTCCGCAGCTCCCAGAATAGCACCCAACCTAGTGGGTCATCAATCAATATTCACTGAGTGAATGACTGTTATAAATACAATATGATACTTTATTTAAAAATGTAGCTTACACAGCCTTAGAGACATGTCAGTGGAAATACCTGAGAAACCACAGTAACACTAAAACCAGGTGTCTCAAAGAAGCAGCTAGATTGTGGCTGTGTGCCACCTTTGAAAAATCTTTCTACATGTTACTGAAATCCAATGTATTTTGAAATCAGATGAATACGAAAATCACTTCCTTTGTTTCTCTCGGTCATAATTCCTGCCCTTCCCACCTAACTGCATAATATTTTAAAAGATTTTTATTTACCTTTTCTTACCACATCCCCAGGGAAGCCTTCCATGACCCCCTAGACTGGGTGAAATCCTCCAGTTTTATGTTTTATTGAAACCTCCCCTCCTCCTTCGTAGCATTCAGCACACTTGATGTGTGTCTGTCTTCCTGGCTACACTGTCAGTTTCCTACATGAGGCATGACTCGTGTTGCTCTTACTCAACGCCTGGTATCTCTGAGGCCTTGACCAGAACCTAAAACACGGTAAGGACTCAATAAATAGTGATTAATAGAAACAGAATTGAATTTTCTAAGCTACGCATATAGTGATTGAAGATGCCTGGATTATCCTGCTCCGATCCAGAAACAATGGTGCTCGGCTTGTCAGAACACCAGTGGCTCACTTCATACCGGATACTAGACTGTGTCCCGCTGCCCCAGCTGCAGAAGCCAAAAACAGATGCAGGTCACTGACTCTTCTGACCCAGTGACCACTCACTGTGACCCAGGCTATTTTGGTTATCTCTTTCATCAATGTCATTGATGCCCAAGATTGTCCTATTTCCTAGTTGAGAATTATTGGAGGTAGGGAGGGAGTCCAGGAAGGATTTGAGGAAAGGAGAAGATGAATTCAAGAGATAATTTTGTGAGGAAATGGATGTGATTGGAACAGAGATTGCGGTGTGGAAAACCCCAAACAGTTCAGTATTTTGTAGCTTGGATGACTGGTTGGAGACACTGCTGACAAAGAATGATGAAGGAGAGGAGAATGTCTGAATGGAAAACCAAGAGCTATGGTCTTAAAATATTGAGTGTGAGACCCCCACTGCTACAGTGGGTGTGTCCAGGGTTGGGCAGAGCTGGAGACTTCTACTGGAAAACTGCCAGCTCCCACCAGCTGGCTGTTCTGTTCATAGTCTACTACCTGGCTCTCTACCCAAGATCTCAAAGTAGAGACCTCTACATTTTCTCTCTTGATAAATGAACTTTGGATCAAGTAGGGCAGTGACCGTGGCAGCCTCAGTGGGACAGACAGGTCAAGCCACTGGACTTGGCCCAGCCCCAGTTAAAGATTCATCCCTGAACATGACCCAGAGAAGACAGGGGTTCCAGCACTATCAGGGTTAGCTCTGCTGGTGGTGTGTTAGGAGGTGGAACACATCAGTGAAAATGTAACAGAAATACATGGGCATTTGTCAATCTTGACAGAAAAATGGACTCTTGTGAACAATTTTTATAGATACAGACATGCCTGGCACATACATGATAGTCAAAAAATACTTAAAATTCAATCCAGAGCTGTGTTATTGCATATCTTTCCAAAATCTAATTCTCTATATTTTTTTGTTGTTGTAGAAAACTCTTACTTCATGCTTACCAGTATGATTAATATCACACACACACACACACACACACACACGCGCGCGCGCACACACACGTTTAGGTGGCAATAATGCAAAAGGCTTTTTTCGGTGAGATGGTGCCTGCTGGTGACAAGGACTGCATGCTTCTTGGAGACTACTGGTTCTTCAGGGCTTTGAGACAAAGCACATTTTCTTTAAAAGCCCTTCCTTTTGTAACTGCTGGAAGCACCCTTTGGCATTCCATTCTAGGTTTTAGAGCAGGGGCCGGACCCAAGGGAACTACCTGCCCTGTAACCCATGTTGGGATGTATGTGAGGCTCACTCCAGCCCAATGCTCCAGACCCACTGATTAATGTCCCCACCTCCATTTACCTATCCAGGTAGGGATGATGAACTTGGAAAATATTATTTCCTCAATATTCCCTCTAGCAAAGAGAAATATTGTCTGCCATCATGGAGTAGACAGGACATGATATTTTCCTTTTCTAAGAATTTTTTTTTTTTTTTTTTTTTTGGTGTATCTGCCATTCAGGTCCTGCACAGATGGTTGTAGAAGGCAAGAGGATGAGGGGCCCCGAGGATGTCCAGACCGCAGCTCTCATCTGGTTACTTCCATACAGATCACCCTACAGTGAATTCGAGCAATTAAGTCTCTATGTAGGTAAAGTACCTTGGCGCTGAGAGGCCTATGTGCTCCCAGATGACTTTACAACTTCTCTGAAAAGAGCCACTGACTCTTAAGAAGAGAATTTTTGCTTCCTTTGCCTTTACGTTTCTAGAAACTTCCAGCTCATTCGGGACTGCCCCATGGAGAATGACATCAAAATGCTGGGATTTAATGGGTCTCACCTGCCTGCCTCCTGCTTTTGGCATTGGTAGCTATTACTTGCTTCTAAGTAATTTTCCTGTCTAGTAACCAAGTTTTTTCTAGAAGTTCCCCCTTTTGGCCCAGAGTGTTAGCACAGAGCACACTCAGCCTGAATTCAAAACTTGGTTGTACCTGCAAAGGCAGGGAGATGCTGGGCTAAGGATGTGGCCTCGCCCAACCTCCTTCACACCGATTGTTTGCTTATGCATTGTGATTTAGTGAAATAGGAGTGACTGTCCCAACAATGTCTCCTTCTTAAGATTTTCTTATTAAATGGAATGATCTGTGTAAATTGTTCATACATCTAATGTACTGTTACAGCTTACATTTTAGCAATAGTAATAAAAATATTAGTTAAATATTTATTAGTTAAATAATAGTTAAAATGGGGCGCCTCGGTGGCTCAGTGGGTTAAAGCCTCTGCCTTCAGCTCGGGTCATGATCTCAGGGTCCTGGGATAGAGCCCCGCATCAGGCTCTCTGCTCAGCAGGGAGCCTGCTCCCTCCTCTCTCTCTGCCTAC
The DNA here is from genome assembly GCF_030435805.1 of Mustela lutreola. Lineage (NCBI taxonomy): Eukaryota > Metazoa > Chordata > Mammalia > Carnivora > Mustelidae > Mustela > Mustela lutreola. Next base: position 91,514,959 of record NC_081298.1, on the reverse strand, counting down.
CTCTCTGCCTACTTGTGATCTGTCTGTCAAATAAATAAATAAAAATAAAATCTTTAAATAATAGTTAAAATGATAGTTAATCACGACAAATTACCTTTTATCAGCATTACCTTTTATCATTATTGTCATGACAATGACTAAAAGAATGGGTGTTAATATCAAGCACACCCGCTCTCAAGCCTTGTGTCTACTGCTTGCCATCTTCGCGCTCTTTTCCTCCTGTACAAATATGAGCAATGATTGCCCTCAAAAGACTGCCAAGGGGATTCGGTAAGGTCAAGTTAAAAAATAAAGATATGATAGCTTACGGCCTGGCTGATAGGAAAGTGTTCAGTAAACTGTGGGTTGCTCGACAAGGACGAAGTTCAGTGACTCTATTTCTCTGACAGGGACTTTCAGTTCATTTTGATCTATCTTGTAGGTAGAGTGACCGGGCACAGAACTGTGATCCTGAGGCCATCAGTCAGTTAACCAATGCTGACGGAGCCAGAGGCTCCCACACGTCAGTTCATGGGGCTCTTGCTTTCTCAATAAGGGCTTCTCTCATTCCTGTGCCAAAAGAACTATCGAATGGCACCATTTATTGAGTAGTTAAGTCCAAACAATCTAGTAAGTATTTATTTATTTAATAATTTAGCACCATTCAGAAAAAAAAAATGCACCTACATTGAAACAAAAACAGTACTATTTTTAAATTTACTTTTCAATCTCCACAGTTAGGAGCAGGCTGTGCTCTTGTTGGCCATGGCGTGCTTTCCCAAACCTTGGCATAACCTTGGACCCGCCACTCTGGTTTCCGGTTCCACACTGATTTTGTGCAACTCATGTCTTTTGTCATAGCAACAACCAAAGGCCAAACTTCAAAAGATCTGATGTCATCAAAAGGAATGCAGATGATTTCATGTTGAAACTGCACACTCTCCAGCCGGCAGTCTGCTCTGGGTGTCATGGTTGTTGAAGATCCCCGTGTTCCCCTCAGAAAGGTAAAACATTGTGGTGCCCTGTGCATTTGCTGCAGCCCCTGGGGCAGGGTGCCTCAGCACACAGTTTGGGAACTGCCATTCGAGAGAATCGGTTGCTGTGGGCCAAGAAGTCCGCCAATCACGGGATCTGATGCATGAATCAGATGGACACAGTCTGCGCCCCATGATTCTTACAGGTGAGTGGATGAGACCAACATTAATCAAAGAATCTTACCCCAAAATGCATTATTATGCACTAAGGGCAGTGAAATGAAACAAGCCTGTTCCTGGCTGGACCTTGTTCTCAGGCCCGAGAGAAGAATCTGTCCTCATCTGGTTCTCAGCAGGTGTTTCCTTTGGCAGCTGCAAACCTAGAGTTGTACTCAAGTGCTGTCCTTCCTAAACAATGACTTGGACAGAGAAGAAAACTAGTATGGCTAGAGCTGGGGAATTAAAAATAACAATGTCGGCCTTAATGAGATGAATCTGGTGTGCTCAAGGATGCCCATACTTACCTCAGCAACATCTCCTTATCCCTGGTTCTCGGGAAAGATATTCAGAGGGGACTCTCCAAGAAAAATCACTTTATTTCAACAAGGCTTTTGCTAGAGATCCTACAGGTCGGGACAGGGTGCATGTCTGGGCCTCTTAGGATGGATGCCTTTTGTCCCGGTCCTGGACAGGCTGGAAGCAGGTTATTGGACATCTTGGACCTCTGTACACTGGACCCTGGCCCTCAACTCTAGAACTGTAGTTTTTATTTTTTAAAGAATTTATTTATTTATTTAAGAGAGACAGAGAGAGCACAGTAGGGGGAGCAACAGAGGAAGAGGAAGAAGCAGGCTCTCCGCTGAGCAGGGAGCCTGATGCAGGTCTTGATCCCAGGACTCTGGGACCATGACCTGAACCAAAGGCAGATGCTTAACCAACTGAACCACCCAGGTGCCCCTGAACTCTAGTTTTTAAACTCACAAAGTGTAAGTGGGGGAAGGCCCCAAGTCTTTCTTACCAAAATAATTGTGTGAAATAATGACTCCCAGAAGATAACACTGCAGGGGGTAGTTTTCACCTGAGCCTCTTAGTCCCTAGTGCCAGGCCCACCAAAGTATCTGGCCCATTTTTGGGTTGATGGAGAGACATGAATCTAGAGCTCCCACTAGTGGCAGGAGAGAGAAACCAACATTGTTCCACTTGCCTTTCATTTCTTCCCTTGTTCACACTGAGTTTAATTGCTAGGTTGATGGTCTACAAGAAACATTAAAAAACACCATCTTCACTTTTATGGGGACATTTTCCCAAACACTGTCAGTTTTCTATGGACCTTCATGGAACAATGGATGCTTCCAGGCTTTCATGAATGCTTCATTGTTGACCCCAAAAGCCTCAGCTACTAGGAGGGAAGTGTAATAAATCACCTCTTCTTCCTAGATTTGCTTTTTCTCAGGGTCAGAGTGGTGAGATTGGCAGGGGTAGGGAGCAGGCAGCAGGCAGGGTCAAGGAGACTGCTCAGCCTTGCCAGAGTACAGGGTGCAAATCCACCTCTAACCCAGTTACAAGGGGCCTGGTGCTGCCACAAGGTCCAGCCCAGGTCACTGGGGGATTAAACAGTAGTTTGGACCCAAACCTTTGCAATAATAAAGAATGCGCTATTGTCTGACTCGTCTTCACAAACCCACCATCGTAAAACCTGAGAGAGCATAGGTTCAGCATTCAGGGTTCCTGGGTCAAGTGAGATACTGCCTCATTACAGCTAACTAATAAAAACATTAATAATAATTATAGTTTAATACATAATCAAATTTCTCCTCATCTAAAGTCACGTTTCCTCGCCCCTATCCAGTGTCCTTCTCATAGTACCCATGGGTCAGCAAGATTTTAGAGTACTGATGTTATTCACCTTCTGTGATAGAACATTTAAAACAGGGGCACCTGGGTGGCTCAGTGGGTTAAAGCCTCTGCCTTTGGCTCAGGTCATGATCTCAGGGTTCTGGGATTGAGCCCCTCATCTGGCTCTCTGCTCGACAGGGAGCACGCTTCCTCCTCTCTGCCTGCGTCTCTGCCTACTTGTGATCTCTGTCTGTCAAATAAATAAATAAAATCTTAAAAAAAAAAAAAGAAAATGTAAAACAAAATGCAGCAATAACCCTGGTTTCAAGTTTGAAGATATTAAGATATATACAGATTTGCAGAAGAGATTCTGAATACAATGATCTCTCTTCATTAGAGATCTAAGTGATGAGCTTATTTTGATGATGAGTATTTTGAGCTTAATTGTGCCTTCTTCTGGAGTCCCAACCCCCAGTATCTCAAAACATTAATTATTTACAGAGATAGGGCCTTTAAGAGGTGATTAAGGTAAAATGAGGTCATAGGGGTCATTGATCATAATCCAATATGACACCGTGTCCTTATAAGTAGAGTAGATTAGAACACAGACACAGAGGAAAGACCATGTGAAGACCCAGGGAGAAGGCCGCCATCTGCAAGCCAAGGAGAAAGACCTCAGAAGAAACCAACTCTGCCAACACCTTGGTCTCAGACTTCCAGAATGGTGGGGAGATAGTTTTCTGTTGCTTAAGCCATCCAGTCAAGGGTACTTTGTTATGGCGGCCCTAGAAAACTGACACATCAAGGTTGGGAGTTTTTCATCACCAATGGTGATGCCAAAGTCAAAGCAGTAGCACTAAATAGAGTAGAACTGGGTTTGAAATTCAGGTAATTCTCTCTCTGGGGACTTTACATCTATGGTGAATGTTAGTCATTGTCCACCATGTGGGGCTGCTTTGAAATGATGACTTTCAAAATCATAATTTAAAAGGTTATTAAAGAAAATTTAGGGGAAATGGTTTTTTGTTTTGTTTTGTTTAAAAAACTGCTTTCTAGGTGGTGTGGAGGAGGGAGGAGGAAACTTCTGTGTGCATCTTGGACTCTTCGAACATCTGCCCCAGCACATGAGGCTTCTGGTTGGAAACATCAGTCTGGTTTCGGCATTTCATCCAGATGTTTACTCCATGCCAAGTGCTCTGGTGTGAACATGGTTCCTGGAAAGCAAAAGCGCCATCCCCGGGCTGTGTGAGCACATGCCTGCATCAGAAGTTCCTCATGGGCACACTGGGTCAAGGACTGGAAACTTCCTCTTGTGATTTTTACATGCGTCAACAGCTTGCTTTCTCAGGCTGCATCGGGAGGCCCAAATGCCTTCACTGGGGGCCTGGACCTTCATCCTCAAGCCCCAGGTACTCAGAGGAGCTGGGGAGAAAGTCTGCCTTGCTGGGAGACCATGGCCGGGTAGCGAGTCTTGCTGTGAGAGCCAGCATATCAACAACCACATGGGGCACAAAGCCTGCTTGAAGGAGAATTCCTTGTTCTGGGGGGGGTCATGAAGTGCAGTGGTATATGTTACTACTACTGAGTAGTAGTAATACTATTCTAATACTCAGGCTACTGGCTCATGTGTGTGCACACATCACCCCACTCGGTCCTAATGGTCGTCTTATGTGGTGGGCAGCACACGTCTCCCACATTATCCCAGGTCACAGGTGAGGAAGGTGATGCCTCACAGGGTGACCATGGAGGAACATGAAGACCAAGGGTGTATGCATGCACAAGCGTCCCATGTTCTCTAAGTGCCCCCAACATCGAGCGAAGGTATTTGAGCTGGTGCTGCTGCCAGCAAAGGTTTATAAGGCAGAGCGGTGTGGCAGCACTGTAAGACGTTTAGGACCCCTTGAGGTAAATAATTACAACTTTGGAACGACTCCTCTGAGATAATACTCCTGTTTAAACTTGACTGGTACCGTCCACCACCCAGACTAGCGAAAGGAAATCATTTTAGAATGGGAAGTTTCAGCCTACTTGTTCTCTCCGTTACTGAATCTTTTTTATATCAACTCTTTTAAAAAAGTTATTTATTTATTTATTCAAGAGAGAAAGAGCGAGAGACAGAGCATAAGCGGAGGGGGAGGGGCAGACAGAGACGCAGACTCCCCGCTGAGCAGGTAACCCAACTAGGGGCTCAATCCCAGGATGCCGGGATCATGACCTGAGCCAAAGGCAGATGCTTAAACGACTGCCAGGTGCCCCAATATCAACTCTTTTATCTATAAAAAGAGCTTCTCATCTGCCATAAGTAATATTAATAATAATGACAGCTTCATCTACTAATAAAGAGCTATTTTAAGATGGACTTCTTGGGAAATCTCTTGAGATCTAAGAACCCTCTTATCTCCTCTGTCTCTGAGTTCCTTGGAACAAGGGTGGCGTGCCTGACCTTCCTCCTCCTCCTCAGGGTGCTCTGCTGCCATTTCTGCCCCACTGTGACTGTCTGTTGGAGAGTCCCCTGGCCACCTCTGGCTCCTTGGAGTGAGCTGAGTCCTGTTCACTTTGGGCTGTCAAGGCCCTGAGGTTCTGGGTTTAGTGAGCTGACTGTACCTTCGTGTGGAGGAAAGGTCCCCCTTCCTTCGAGTGAGAAGTCAGAGCACATGGCTCAGGGGAGTACAGAGGGGCTGTGCTCACCCCCTTGGCTGTACAGCTGCACATGGCAGAGGCAAGCGGTGCTCACCCCCCATTCCTCATGGTGAACTCCCTCTCCCTTTTGACCCTGTCTTTGGGGTCTTTGGGGACCATTGCCCCATCCAACCCCCTCCGCCCCAAGCCAGGCCTTTAGTTCAGTGACTCAGGACCATGCCTCTGCCTTGCCCTGATGCTCTTCCCACCAGGTGTGAACTTTCTTACGCCCTCGCCTCCCTCCGCACTCCACCCTGGTTTCTAGTAAATCTGTTTCCCGTTGGCCCCATCGGCGTGGTTATTCATACGTGAAAGCAGACTAATTTGTCAAAAGCCAATTTGTCACAGGAGCATTTCACCCAATTACTGGAGATTTTCTGAAGTGTTAGCGTTGCCCTAAACCTGCCCCAGCTCCATCTTTAACCCTAGAAACTGTCAGAAAAATGTTTTCCTCTAAACAGGAGACAATGAGCAGAGCCACAGTCAAAGGCAGGAGCAAAAGCAGAAGCAAATTGCTTTGCTGTGAAAAGGGGATGCTGCTATCTAGCTGTGAGAGATTTGTTAGGATTAACTCTGTTAATACAAATAAAGCACTTAGAACAGTCTGGCAGAAAATATTCAGCGCCCCATAAATGTTAGCCATTATTGCTGTCATGATCATTGTTAACTTCAAATTTTACACATGCATTTAAATTATAGGAACTAAACCATATGCTAGATGAAAAATAAAAATAACGACTTAAATGGGAATGCTGGGAAAGAAGATGGATAGCAAGCACTAGGACCGACTCAGCGGTCCATTCATTTGGTCTCGTCATTTACCTGTGGAGGGGGAAAAGGGCTGGAGACTGAGTTTAATCACCAGTGCTTGACGCTTTGATCAACCGTGTCCACGTAATGCCACCTCCATAAAACACCAAGGAATGAAGTTTGAAAAGCTTCCAGGTTGGCAAATACATGAACATGTGGCCCGAGAAGCTCCAAGCCCTCTCCCCATATTTTGCCCCAGGCACCTTTCCATCTGGCTGTTTCTGAGTTATATCCTTTTACAACAAACCAGTATTCTAATAAGTAAAATGTTTCCTGAATTCTGTGAGCCACTCTAGCAAATTAACCAAACCCAAGGAGGGGTGCAGTGAACTTCTGATCTGTATCCAGCTGGCCAGCAGCATAGACCCCGATTGGCATCTGAAAGGTTGGGGCAGGAGGCGTTTGTTGTAGGACTGAGCCCTTAAACTGTGGGGTCTGATGCTGTCTCCAGGTTGATAGTGTCATAATGGAGTTAATCACTTGGTTGCGTTGGGAAAAACACAAATTGGACATACTAATTTCAAAAGTGTTCAAATGAAAAAAAAATGATCTCTCAGAAAGAAGATATTAACTATGAGTCTAAGCAAATGGCTTAACCTCTTAAAGCCTCCATTCCCTCATCTGTAGAACAGAGGTAATACTAGAAACTTCCTCATAGCTGGCTGTGAGAATTAATAGAGATATTGCAAGTAAAGCAGAGTATTTCATGCTTAGGGAACAGGAAGCCCTCAACAAGTGCATTTTTTTTAATGTCCTTATTCAAATGTAGTTCTTCTAAAACACTCAAGGGCAAGAGGAAGACTAAAGTGTTGCAACATTTTGCTAAATCTTGGGTTCAGCTTACATGTGCTGCAGATATCATTGTAGACACAATGTAAACACAGTAAAGCTACCATTGGCAACACAACTGTCTATATTATCACTGCACAGAGATCAGCTTTCTCAAGACTGGCATGACCGCTGCCAGATGCTGTGTGCGCTGCCAGATGCTGTGTGATTTACAAGTTTATGCTTGTCCAGTAACCCTCAGATTCTTTGGGAGATAGATTCCAACACTCTCGGAAGAGCAAGAAAGACATACTAGGGTGACTGTCAGTGACTACATAAGTAGCATGAATGGCAAGACACACCACTGATGTGTACCTACTTGACTTCAGCGGAGTCTGTGAAACCCAACATAAGAAATCTTAATGAACATTATGGCTGGAATTTTGAGGGTATGAGTTTCACATTAATTAATAAATAACAGAATGTGTCTGATGTCTACCCAGCCAGCTGAGCTAGACCGCGTGTTCCCCCAGCTTTTTCCCTAAAAGGACACTGACAGGCAAACCGCTGCCCTCTCTCACAGTCAGGAACAAGTGACTTCGAAGGGAAATGAGGGCTTTGTATCTTAGCTGAGAATCAGGAATGGTGAAATGCAAGAGGCAGCGGGCAAGTCTAAGTAAGTGCATCATTACACGGGCCCTGCTTCCCAAGGAGTCACGTATTGATCCTTGCTCCACTCACCGGTCCCCTGGGAGTGCTATGGAAGCAATCAGACCGCACAAAGCAAGCTGAAGATATTCTGTGCCTTACACTCAGAAGCTGCAAGCCTCTGGGCAGAATGAGCTCTTTCCGCCTGTAAACATCCACAGGGCAGAGCCTGTATTTAACTTACGACATGTCTTAAGTTGAGGAAAGGATGGGAATTGTGTCCGTATTTCCTCCCACCAACACCACCCCACTCATGCAGACTCCCTAAGGTTTCTACGTGGATTTTTACTAAGAGGGTTTTTACTCTCTCTAAAAGGACTCATGGGCAGTACGTCCTTCAAAGTTATCCAATAAGCCCACTTGAGGGCTCCCTTTCAGCTCATGCAAAGAGATAAGTTGTCTCTAAATGGAAAAGAGAGTGAAGGATGTGAGAAGAGAGCCAGCAAAGGGGTCTGAGACACTCCCTCCGCAGCACTATGGAGCCAGACACTCTTGGGGGACCCCGATCCTGGAGTTACTCCCACGAGAACTTTCCAGTGTAGAGCTCACAACGTGGGACCCTAAATGGGGTAAAGGCCTAGCGTGGTTTGTGGCCACCCTCAGGACGAGCAGGCAGGTGTGACTCGGGGCAGTGGGGAAGGCATCTGCCTGCTGAGATTTCTCCACGTTGATGCTGAATCAGAACAGAATGAGGGGCCCTTTCCTGGATTTGTACCAGTATTCTTTATATTTAAAAAAAAAAAAAAAAAAGTCCTTGGAAATTTTATTTTAGTTCATCACCACTTAGAGATAGCTTTCTATTCTACAGTCCTTCCCCACATGGGATCAAAGCCGACATAGCATCGAACGAACTGGATAGACTCGGGCCCTAGCTCTGCTACATTGAAACCTCAATTTCCGTACCTGTGAAATAAGTAGAGTAGCGCGTAATCCAAAGAGCCTATCATGTCACGTACAGAGTGCTTGGCACAGCGTCTGACAGAAAGCAAATGGTGTTTGTTGCTTATGAGTGATAGTTAGCGGTTATGATGTTGATGGTGGTACTAATTAAGAACAGAGACCGGAAAAGGAGGTCTGAGGGCCAACTTTGACCAGTCTTCAGGTTTGCTTGAGGGCAAACCAGCTTTGCAGGCTGCTACTTAAATCCCCCTTTCCCCTTTTAGGGCCCTGTCCCCACACCCCACCTCAGACTGTGTGCTCTGTGCTCCCCCCCACCAAACTATTCCCTCCACCCACAACCATCTTACCCACCCAGGCTCTCATTCTCCCATGACACAGCTCTTTGCTTGGAACCAGGTAACTAATATAAAGATGGTATTAATGATTAATGGAGGCTTCATGACAGTCTCCCAGATATAATACATTCGTGGTTAATTTCCCAAAGGTTCCTGATAGAGCTTTCTCAATCTGAGTTTGAAAGGAAGATGGTTTTAATCAGAGCCGTGCTTGGGACTCTTTTAATGAAGCTGTCAACTGCTGACCTTCTTAAAGCAAGTTCAGAGCATTCCCATATATAAAAGAAATCTCAGGCTCCTTGAATTTGTTCATGTCTAAACTACTGTTATATTGAGATTTTTTTAGTAACAACTTTGGGCTCAGTTTTACTCTTCTGAAAAATGGGTATGTAATGAAGATCCATTTTACTTTCTCTTAAGCATTTCTTATTCTAAATGAGTGAACACAAGATAAACCAGCAAGTAGGGAGGACAGAGAATGTGTAGTGTTGACTGGGGATAGAAAAAAGGAGTAGCTAGGGGTATCTGGGTGGCTCAGTGGGCTAAGGTCTCTGCCTTCAGCTCAGGTCATGATCCCAGGATCCTGGGATTGAGCCCGAATCGGCCTCTCTGGTCATCAGGGAAGCCTGCTTCCCTCTCTTTCTCTGCCTGCCTCTCTGCCTACTTGTGATCTCTGTCTGTCAAATAAATAAATAAAATCTTTTTTAAGAAAAAGAAAGAAAAAAGAAAAAAGGAGTAGGTAAAAAAAAAAATCTTTAAAAAAAGGCTGGGGGAGCAGATCGCTTAGTTGGTTAAGGGTCTGCCTTCAGCACAAGTCAGGATTTCAGTGTCCTAGGGTTGACCTCTGTGCCAGCTCCTTGCTCAGCGGGGAGTCTGCTTCTCCCTCTCCCTCTGCCCCTTCCTCGACCCCCATCCCCCTTCTCCTGCACACACTCTCTCTCTCTAATAAAAAAAATCTTATTTAAAAAAGGAGTAGGTAGATTTAATATTATCATTCATCAGGACTTGTGTCAAACTTAGCAGTTTTAGAACCATATTTAACAATTCTGTCTGCATATTAGAATTAACCGGAAGTTTTTTTAAGGAAAAAATTCTTAGACTCCACCCCCCCCCCCCAAAAATTCTGATTCAGTTGACATGTTGACATGGGGTAGGGTTTGAGCATCACAATTTTTTGTGTAAATCTCCTTAAGGTAATTCTATAGTGCAGCCAAGACTGAGAACCACTGTCTTAAAACAGCATCAGTCATATAAAGTAGGTGGAAATGGCATCCTGGGAGCCAAGCGTTGGTTGTGACCGAAAGGTGAGGCTGGGTCTCTATCCCGGACAGACTCCGCAGGTGACATTCAGTGGGTTTCACCTTGTGGTCATGGCCTGGGGGGAAGAACTCCCTGACAGAAGTGGAGAATCACTAGATAGTGGGCTAGAGGAATCCCTGAGTCCCCTAACTTTAATCCTCTTCTGCACTGATATGTGAGCACCGGCAATTCAGCTTGCCTTCAGGCCGCAGTTTCCCTAGCCCTTAAATGAACAGATTAGATAAGATAAGCCCAGGGGGGTTTCTAAGTTAGTTTCTGCGCCTCCAAGGCAAGATGCATCTAGGCGTGGGCGTTCTCCACGCACCCCTCGTCTGAAGCCACCCTGGAAAGCTTACAGATCCACCGGCCCTCCAACTCCAGTTCTTCTGCCGCCGTCCAAAGGCCGGCCTGGCTTCCTCCAGCAGTAGCGAGACCTCCACCCTTGGGGCCTCGTCCAGCGGGAGGAAAGCCCAGGTGCAGTTCTTGTAAAGGCAGCGTGTTTGAATTGCAGGGGCGGCCTCTAAGTGATCTCTCTGGTCCCCGGCAAGCCGCGGCCTGACCACGGACGGTATCTGCAGAGGAAGTGGTGGAATGTGGAAGTTTACATGACGTCCGTGTGCGCACATCCCCTGTCTTGAGCCCTGGGAGCCCGGCCAACAGCCGCAGTTCCTTGGGGCTCCTCGTCTGCCCATCTCCACAGCCTGGAGCTCCCTCAGAGTCTCCAAGCTTTGAGCTTTTTAAAATGGAATGACTAGGCTGTTGAGCAGGGCTTAAGGAATTGAACAGAACAACAACAACAATGTTTGGTGCTTATATCCTTTGCCCAGGCTCTGCGTGAGGAGGGTTCCACTCCAGGCCTCAGACTCTGACCCAGATTCACCAGAAGGGAATTGCTGTGGTCTCAAGGTTTGCGCCCCGATCCCCAATTCCTGTGTAGACATTCTAATCCCCAGAGATGAAGGCATCAGGTGGGTGGCATCCTCCTGAACGGGATGAGTGATGGAAAAGAAACACCACCGAGATGGCGAGCCCCTCCACCATGTGGGGAGGTGGGAGCCAACAGAACACAGATGACGCAGGTCTGTCTCTGTGAGCTGCTTTCCAAAGACTGGCTTCCGAATCCAGACCAAGCCGAGAGCTTTCCCATGCTCTGCCTCACACGGAGCCTTTGGGGCACAGAGGCCAGTGGCATCAGACCCCAGATCTTTGCAAGCCCTTCTATGCCCTCACAGGGTCTACGTTATAGAGAAACTCCTGCTTCTTGTATTCCCCTTTTATGGACAGCGGCAGAGGAGGAAGCAGGGCCCCTCCAGCCAGCCGGTTGCCCCCTCGATCATGAGGAGGAACAGACACTCCAGCTTCCAAGGCTGGAGTGGCTGCTGTGTTCTCTCATGGCCCTGGTGGAAGGAATAGAACAAGAGGTGTCATCTGGCCAGGAGGAGCTTGGAATTCGAATGCAGCCCTTCTGCTCAGCCTGAGTGCCTGCTCCGAGCCCCAGCAAGGTCCTGCCACACTGACCTCCAAACACAGACTTCAGGTCCTCTTCTTTGCACCTTCGAGCAAACGTTCCCTTTAGAATTCTGAGGTTACTTCCGTCCTCCGCTTGGTTTCAGCCCCTAGAGGGTCAGTGTGAGGAACCCACGCCCGGCAGAACTACAGACTCTCCTCGGTGTAAATTAGGTGTTCAACGAGTGTCTCCACGTTTGCCTCTCTGTAATTAGGAAACAAGCCCCAGGAAATCAAATATTTTATTGCTTTACTTAATGAGGTGCCAAATCACCCCCTTTCCTTTTCCCCCCAGTCTTCTATAAACTCATCTCCCAGAGAATGTGCTGGGTCTTGCCCCTGCCCTCCAGCAGTCTGGCGGCTGGTGGTGGGTGTGGCAGGACTAAACCACACTGACCCTCCTGTCTGCACCTTTGCTCTGTGGGTCATGTGTCATGGCCACAGGGAGAGGGACAGAAATAAGGAGAGCAGAGGAAACAAAGAGAAGAAGAGAAAACAGAAGGAGAAAAAGGAATAAGGGAGGAAACGTGCGCCGGGTTACTCTCATCGCAGTAACCTTTGATCTCAAACCTCTGAGGAAGCCAGGTGGCTTCAGGAGTTCAGGTAAACGTGTGGCAACAATGGGATGACACCTGGACACCGAGCACAGGGAAACGTCTGCTGGGAAATCGGACTGGTGGCCTCCAGAGCACAAGGCACCTTGGAGAACATCTATTTATATGTGTTTCTGTCTCATCCTTATTCAAAGTCTGTCCTGTGTGTGTTTTCGGATATGTATGATAGAGTCGTGTAGTAGTACCTGTATGTGATTTCTAAGTAAAGCAATCTATTAGAGGGTGTCTGCTCAAGTATTTTCTTCCGATGGAGTACATGGTCAAAAGAGCTTGGCGATCACCTGATTAGAACAATGACAAGCGCCATAAAGAGTCCTCTTTCCTACTTAGTGAGGCGTGGGGCCTCACCAGGGCCCTCAGCTAGGCTCCTTAATGTAGGAGGAGAAATCAGCTGTCTGCTCAAAGACCCCTCTCCCAGCTGTTCTCTAGGGCCTCTGGTCCCTTTCAGGAGTGAAATCATTTGCATTTTGGTGAAACAGAATATTATCGTGATTATTGCTATCTAAAACCCCCAAACCAGCCTCCAAGGAAGTGCCACCATGGGGAGAAGGCCTCTGTTCACAGGCCCACAGTATACAACTGTGGCCATGGAAAGGCAGGACCGGAATCCAGCCCAGGCCCTGCTCACCCAGCCATGTGCCGGGAGAGGAGTGCATCTGCCTCAAGGAAGGGGCACCTTTTACTAAGGCTCTCAAACGTGTCTGTAAGGTTTACCAACAGCCCTTTCTTTCTTTCCTCCTTCACTCTCTCTTCTTTCTTCCTTTCTCTTTATTTGAATATGATTTCTCATCAATTTTGCCTTCATAAATACAAAGTTTATTGCTCGCTTTGTCTTAGTCTAATAATAATTTTGACTTTCCAGCCCTAGAGAGTGGGCATCATGGAAGGGGGTACAAAATGGGGCCTTGGTCAGCAGGTGAAGCCCCCCAAAGCACAGCTCACCAGCTCACCACAGGTGAGTACAAGAAAGCTAAATGTCATTTTTTGTCCCTGTGTCTCAAGGCCATCATGAGACCATCTGATTAGATGAATTGTTCCCCAGAGGGGGAAAAAAAAAGAACTAATGCCTCAGTCCAGCCTTGGTTGGGGCCAGTCTATTGCCAGGTCCTGGGATGTGGCCTGCTTCAAATGTCTCCATTGGACATAGTCACCCAGCATGGAAAGTTCCATTTCACTCGGCCTGAGACCACAGTGGAATAATGCAATCCTTTTGAATACAGCCACAGAGGTCATGGATGTCCTCACATGTCCCTGCTCACTCTCATCTTCCTGCCAATTCTATTGGTTTATTTCACCAGGAAAAGTGATATTTCTCCTCAAATGTCTTCTCCCTCCTAGGGAGTAATTTTGCCTCTCAGTCATCAGGTAGCACCGAGAAAGGGAGTGTGTTGGGTGAGCCTCTGTAGGCTGCCTTCATGGTATGGTTGGAACCCTCAAGCATCAGCTTTGGGCTCTTTCATCGATTTGACAAATTCTTTGACTTCTTCTTCCAGGGCCTTGTTCCTCCTCTCAACATCTTCCCGGGAGCGCTCCACATTGCGGAGGCTGATTTCCAAGGCTGCAGATTTCTTCTTCTCCTTCTCCAGTTCTTCATTGAGCCTCACCACCTTGGCCCAGACATCATAATTTTCCTTCTCAAGGCTACAAGGAAGGAAATAACAGAATGAAAGAACAGGGCATGAGCTCTAGACTCTCCCTTCACCCTTGCTCACATACTATCCATTTTCCTTTGTACCTCCCAAGTCCTATATCCAACTTCCACCCCCCACATGCGGACTTCCCAGTAAACCTGAATACCCGGGGCATGTCTGAGCCCCCTCTTGTCATTTTTTTTTTTTTTATTTGACAGACAGAGATCACAAGTAGGCTGAGAGGCAGGCAGAGAGAGAGAGAGGAGAAAGCAGGCTCCCTGCTGAGCAGAGATTCCCCATGTGGGGCTCGATCCCAGGACCCTGGGATCACGATCTGAGCCAAAGGCAGAGGCTTTAACCCACTGAGCCACCCAGGCGCTCCCCCTTGTCATTTAACACGATCTTATAACATCTTCTGTGTTGTTGTTTTTCATGTTGTTCTATGTTTTGTATCTTCTATTGGATAATTAAGTATTTGAAAGAAGGAACCACTATTTATATAATCTATATCTATATCTATATCTAAATTTTTTTTTCCACCTCCACAGTGCCTTGCACATGTCCTGCAACAGAAATGCTGATTGGGGGTTGAAGCTCCATATTCCAGATTCCCAACACCTGTGCACACATGACTGCCTGCCCATCCTGCTCCCAGGGAGAGTAGTGCAGCAGTGCTGCCTTCTCCTCTTAAGACCTCCTCGGGGAGGAGATTTGGAGAACTTCAGGAGCTGCCCTTTGGGAGCAGGGGCCATGGCAGCCCCACCCTCATTTCTGAATCTGCTCCAGGTGAAGAATCTGTTAGGTATCTGAATTCCTGGAAGTTTCCCTGTTATTAGCCCAAACCTTAGTCTAGTCACAGGTGCTCCCTGCTCTTCCAAGCCTTGCTGAATTAACTCCTACGAATGAGAGTACAATGCCATTTTTAAGCTCAGAGAGGAAATTTCAGGACTGTGGGGAGATTGTGTGATTGGAAATTTGCTTCAGAATTTCACTCTGTGAAGCGTTACCTCCTTGTCCAGCACCCACTCCCCACCCCAAATGGCCTATTTTTTTTTTTTTTTTTTTTTAGTAGAAACCTGAGTTCCCATTTGACCCCAGCCTGGCTCCTGTCTTCAGGGGCTTCGGCTGATTCTCCAGGTAATGGCCCTTCTTTGGAACCTTGCCTTCCCCTGCTTATCTCTTCCTACAGCTAAATTAGTCTCATTCCTTCTGGCCCTCTCTAACAAATCCAGTTTTCTTCTCCAAGTTTACACATGCTTCCATCTTGCTTTGGGAGAAATCTCAACTGAGAGAACTGCTGCTAGATTTTGACCACTGCTGCTGGTGGAGAGGTGGAATCTGGGTGGGCTCAAGAGCCTGGCTGACCCGGTTCAAATCCCAGCCCTACTGATGATTATACTACCTGAGCCCCCATTTCTTCCGTAAAATGGGGATATTATCTGTCTCACAGCATTGCTGTGGGGATTACATGAGAAGGTGTGTCTGAAACACGAAGCTCACAGCAGGCGTTATAGACTGTTAAGTCTCCTCTCTCTGTTGAGGATGGGGGACCCCTCTGATGGGTGAATTCAGAGGACTTGGTTCCCCATGCAGGAGGAAAGGCCCCTCCATGGCAGCTGGGCTCGCCCTACCCTGCCAGTGACATCACGTGACAGCGCAGTAGGAAACTCCTCTGGGACGCTTACACCACAGACAAGATGGCACTTGAGGGTTGTCGTCCTACAAATGACTGATTTCACGTCCTTAGACAAAGATTCTCCATTTTGCTTTTAGACGGGCAGCCTTCTATGTAGGAAACAAGGAATCAGGGCTCACAAAGTCTTCCTTTCATGTGTCTGAGCCTTAATGGACTTAAAAAGTACCCATAATTTGAAAGCCCCACTAGTTCGCATTTTACTACGTCATGATTTGTGTTCATATGGGCTAAGCTGGATTGAGCTTACGTTCATGAAAAGTCAATGGTGTGAAAAAGATTTCAAGAAAATAGTTTATCTACCCCGGAGGCCACATTTTGTCCAAGCACCTTAGGGATGTGCATGACAGTTGTGGCAATAGCCTCCGTGTTGGCCTTCCATTCACCTTGGGGGTGGGGGAAGGTGAGCTCAGTGAGAAGCCAGTGATTTGGTGAAGGTTTAGTTAAGCAGATCTGGCTGGAAGCTCTGCCTCACACAGGCTTTAAGGTGGCTGGCAAGGCCTTCTGCCCTCATCTGCCCTCTCTCCTATCAGCTACTCCCCACTGTTCCAGCCCACTGCCACTCTTCCAATGCCCGAACAGACTGACCTGCTCCCTTCCACACCCTCTGCATCTCTACTTCTCCCTACCTGGCTTGTTCTTCCCCCACAAATGGGCCTGACTTATGCCCTCATCTCTTCAGGCCTTTGCCCTAGTGCCACCTTCTCAGTGAAGCCTTCTTGACCATCCTGTTTAACATAGGAACCCCCTTTTTGGACCTCCCAAACTTCTGCCCTGCTTTATCTTCCCCATAGCATGTTCCAGCATCTAACATAGCATATATTTTAATTACTTATATATATATTCTCTGTTTCTGATAGAAGGAAAACTCTATAAGCACGGAGACTTTTGTCTGTTTTGTTCAGTGCTATTCCCCAATAGCTGAGATGGTGTGTGGCACACAGTAGGTGCTCAGTAAACATTTTCAGAAGGGATGACTCCCATTTCTATGAAAAAATTTAAAGTTCCTCTTAATTTTTAGAGCATGTTGACCCTTAAAGAATCATGATTTGGAAACTGTTTAAGCTGCATAAGCTACACACTTCACTTTTTCATGAATTTAACCTAAAACTTAAAAGAGTTTTTACTACCGCAGTCATCTCATCATTCCCTCTACCTCTTTCCTCAATTACACCCAACTGCTATAGATTACTGCATTCTCTAAACTCAAGGTTTCTAACATCACTTCTTCAGCAGAGGAGAACAATTTCTGTTGCTTCTGAAAATGGAAGCTGAGTGATTGCCCAAGGTGACTTACTTTTTAATCTGTTCCTCATACGTTTGCTTCTGTGTTTCTATTTCCTTTTGCAGCTCCTGGACCACCCTCTGCAAGGATTCAAGTTCCTCTTCCCCAGAGTTCTTTTTTCCAGCCCCAGTTTCAGAGGTGGAGCTGGCAAGAGTTTCTCTCTTGGAATCACAAGCTTGGTAAGAGCTAGCAGCTGCCTCATCCCCAGGGGTACGGGGCGGGGCAGGGACATTATCGTAGGTGGAAGTCCGCTGGGAGTCTGGGCAGGGGGGCACGCCTTGAGACATCGTTCTCCTGTGCCCTTCCCCGGCCTTTACCTCTGAGGAAGGTGACCAGAACTCATTTTTAAAGATCTCCACTTTGCTGCTGTTGGCACCTTGAAACGCTGATGTCAAGAAGCATTTCCGATTAGGGAGTGTCTGAGTCCTTTTCCGTGACTGCAGCTTCCAATCACCTAGCTTTTCCCTGGGGGCTTTACTGCTCTCTTCCAGAAACCCATCATTCGGCCGTTGTCCGGTGGGGCTGGTTGTGTCCGAGTCGCTGGTCTAGAAAGAAATGGCCATGGATGTCACATGGGTTTTTACCATGTGTCAGGTTCCCAAGATAAGGATTAGCAACCTGAAAGAAAGAATCTCCAGGCTGCACACCCGTGAAACTCTTAATGAGAAGACCATCTCTTAATTCATCACATTATTGATTATCTGCATGGTGTTTTTTTTTTTTTTTTTTTCCGAAAGGATATTGCACTGAAAGGAACTAACTCATGCTCTAAAAATCAATTGTCTATTAGTGGTAAGAGAGTCTTAAAGTAGGATTTTTTCATAGCTTTAGGATGAGGAGGCCTTTCTAACTAGAACTCAAAATCCAAAAACCATGAAATACAACTGTGATAAATTTAACCTACGTAAGTTTCCATGACTCCCCAAATTAAAAAGAACAAAAATAAAACAAAGAAATCACCATAAATAAAATAAAAAAAGAAATGACACGCCAGCAAAAATATTTATAATACATATCATGGACAACGAGCTACTCTCTCGTATAAAAAGCTCATAAAAATTGACAAGAAAAAGACCAACAACCAACATAAAGATGGACAAAGGATAAGATCAGACCATCCACAGACGGAAAGAAAAATGCAACGAATCCTTACACATAAGAAAAGATGTTCAACTTCTCTCATTGTTTAAAAAAAAAAAAAACCCAAATCAAAATTAAAATTACTGAAATATCAGGGTGCCTGGGTGGCTCAGTTTTGGACTCTGGATTTCAGCTCAGGTCATGATCTCAGGGTCATGAGATCAAGCCCCACCTTGAGCTCTAGGCCCAGCTGAAGATTTCTTCCTCCCTCTGTCCCCCCCACACCCTCTTACATATATACTTATGCATTCACTCTCTCTCTCTCTCAAAAAAAAAAAAAAGTGAAATATAAGTTCTCATCTATCAATAATACACCTCCCCAAATCTGAAAATACATTTTGTTAGTGAAACTATAAGGAAACAGGCTCTTTTGTGCATTGACGGTAGAAATATAAAATGGCACAACCTCTATTTGACAATTTTAATAAAAATTACACATAAATCTACTTAACCTCTGACTCAGCAATCCTTATTCTGAGAATTTATCCCAGAACTACATCTACTCAAGTATAAGATGAAGCATGGTCAAGGTTATTAATTGCAACCTGGTCAGATGAGAGGTCTATCCATGTATTGACATAAAAATATCTTCAGGATATACTCTTACGTGGAAAAATGCAAGATAAAGATAAAGAGTAGATGTATGTGTGTGTGCGTGTGCACGCTTGTGTGTGTGTGTGTGTGTGTGTGTGGAGAAAGAGAGAGCAAGAGAATATATTTGCATAAAAATGTAAATAATTTACATTCATATCTGTTTGCATAAAGAAACACTGGAAGGATAAATACGAAGCAAATAAAGGTGAGGAAGGATGGAATGGATGGAGATAGCAAAGGAAGCAAGATTTCTTAATACATAGTTTTTCTCATTTTAATTTTTTTGAACCATAGATATATAAATTAAAAAGAAAAAAAGAAGAAAAACAATGAGCCCTAAAATCAGAAAATCAAGGCCTAAGCTCTCCTTCTAATCTATCACCTGCTTCCTCGACCCTACCTGGAGACAGAAGCCCTGGGGCCTCAAAGTGAGCGCTAGAACTAAAACCCACTCTGTAACACCCTAGTGCTGCCATTTTCCGCCCACTGGTCAACCTCCCTGAGCCTCCAGTCCTGAAAAACAAGACGTGGATGACAAATTCTGCCCTACAGAGTTATGGTGAGGACCCCAGAGGTGACCTACTTATGTTTCCCATCACAGTGTCTGCCCATAGCTGCCCATACTGTTACAATAAACAGAAACCTATCAAATAAGCATAACAATGTCTACTCCCAAGGACCGCTAATTGGATTTCATTGTATGAAGTATGAGCATTTCTAAATATTAATTTGAGGGTGTTGGTAAAATGCATCATGTACAGACATCACCTAAGAAAAATCATAACTACTACCACTACCTATCCTTTTTTCATACTTTTTTAATTATCCTCAGGATTAACAGTACTATAGACAACTTCATTACCAGGTCAACCAGAAACTTTAAATTTATCTCTTGGTCACATAAAAAGAATCAAGCTGCTACAAAAAGTTCATGGCTGGTTTTTTTTTTAAGTATTTGTCTCTAAAAATACATAAAAATATTTGAACTTTGTAAATTATTGGCCTCAACTACTCTACATTTCAGAGGTTGCAGAGTTTTTTGACTTTGGGAATGTGAGCCACGACCTTTTAGTACAAATGAGGGGAGTGACATTGCTGAGACAGCTTATCAGGGAATGAGAAATATTACATGAACACATCACAGAAATCACGTTTCATGGATTAGCGGGAAACCAGTTCTCTCTGGACTTTGACCTGGAATTTTCAATAACTCTTGCTAAAACCCTTACAATGTGACATATAATTTCCCCTATTGAACTTTCCTGGACTGTGTTTGGAAAGGCTTCCCTTTTAGAGTGGGCTTTAGTGAGTATTCTCACTGCTTAGTCACTGGGAAACTGGCACACGTATCACTAACCCCACCTCTAGGATGCCAACAGAGACTAGATTTTGAAAGAGGTCAGCTTTCAAGATGCATTCAAATGGCTCTGTGTCCACTGTCATGGCATCCTCTAAAACTGCTCAAACCTCCACCCCAGACTAGCACTTACATGGAATGACTTGGACTAAAGGAAGAGTTAGAGGGAAGGAAGAAATTTCTCTGCACCTTACCACATTACTGAAGCTCTCTGTCCTAGAAATTGGAGGGTCTTCAGTGGCATCCCAACCCACAGAGCTTCGAGCTACTGGAGGTTTCTTAGGGTCATTTTTCTGAGCAGGGGATGACAGGGGTGCATCCTTGGACTTGGGGAAGAGGACTTCGTGGTCTCTGATCATCATGGTCATCACTCTTTGGATCTGAGGAGTCCCTGAAAGAAGAAAGAGATTTGTAGACCTGGACCATGGCAAGAGGTGGGCAGTCCTCACAGTCTCCACCCAAGGGATGTCTCTAAATTTGGCTCTAAAACCACAGGGCCCAAAAGGTCAGTCTTTGATCAGAAACTAAGCAATACAGTAGAGAAAATGAAGACATCTTTCTCCCCTGATGTGGTCCTCAACATGTCATCTCATTTCTTATTGCACACACAGTAAATACGTGCCAGGTGTACTGCCTTCCCAAATGCATGGCAGACATCAGTACTCTATGCCAGCACTTCTGTTCACCAAATCAAGACACAGCCACAGAAGCTTTTTCAACACAACTTCACAAGTAATCTTTTGTGAGTTATCTTATACAATCAAGCTTGCTTTCTCTATTCACTGGCAAACTTGCTTTCTCTGGCTAAGGGTATTTAAAAGTTATACAAGACTAAAAAATACTGTTTTTGTGCTAGCCTTTTGTACTGTGTGACCACTGGCTCAATTTTTCACCATTCTGCTCAGCTGAGATCTGGAAAATGGACATAACTTCTGCCCTGCTCCTTTCACGGGGCTATTTCACAGTAGGGACAAGGGAATCAACTGAAAATGCTTGGAAAATTGCAGTGCCCTTTGATAACTAGATAATTGTTGTCACTTCCTCTGTACCTGCCTTCCCCACGGGACCAGCTATACCTCTCATGATCACAGCAGGGTCTTCGACCTTCGACCTGATGAGATTCACACCAATCACGGTAGCCAGGTTATCGACACTCATCTTGTTAACACCACAGTTGAGCTGGATTTCATGTAGGAACCTGTGGGCAGCCAGGAAGTCCCGTAGTAGGAAATAGAAAGCTGCCAGAAGGAAGCACTTCCAGATACCACAGAGATCTCAGAGATGGATCCCATCTCCTTCTTTCTAGTCTCAGGAATGGGACTATGATTACAGTGCCAAGCATCTCAATTCTCAGTGGGTAATCAACAACTAGAAAGAATTTTTACTATAATTCCACCTAATGAAGGCATGAAGCTCTCACCTTCCTTATTAAAAAAAAAAGCAACAACCACCAAAAAAAAACACCTGACAATATTGGCAAAGGAATTTCTAAATACCTTCTCCAAAACTATTTTTAAATGGATAGGCTGAAACAACTTAAAATTCCAAATACATAGAAACTACCAAATAAATGGTGGTGTTTTCAAACGAGGAAATATTATGGAATACCATAGTCATTTATAATTCTATTTTATGACATAGGGAAATGCTCAAAATATAATATTAAACCAAAACCAGTAGGATACAAATACATACAAAAAATTGTTCCCCAATAATTTATATTGATATATGTAAAGATCTTTCATAGAAAGAAAAATATCCAGAAGGAAATATGCCCAAGCAGTAATAGTGACTTTTGCTGAGTGAGGACACTGTGTATTATTTTTATTTCTTATTTATAGTATGTTGTATTTTTCTGGTTTCCAAATCAAGCATGTATTACTTTTATAACCTGGATACTACAACATGTTACGTGTTGCCATGAATGTCTCCAGGACACTAAATTATGGTCCCAGAGTCGGGAAGATGGGAGATACTGCTAGAAACATTATAAGGATTTTGGGTGTTCCTGCATGTCCCAGGACTCCAGGCAGCCCTGGGGCAGGCCTAAAGGAGGAAGCATGTTCACTTTGCTTGCCAATCAGACTTGGAATGGATCCTTGAAATTATCTTGTGGATAAAGGGAACTACTTCAGTGCTGCATGAATATGGCTGACCTTCCCAAGGTCTGGACCAGAAGCTGTGAGTTCAAAGAGACCCCCTTTCCTCCTCTAACTGGGCCTTTTTTTTTCTTTTTTTTTTTCTGATACACCTAGAAAGTGATGCCAGGGGACTTTTACCTGCATATGTAGCTCAGGAGGCTATAGTTGTCTCGAGGAAGGATGGACAGCTGCTTCACCAACTCCTGCTGAGCCTGGGAAGAGATTTTACACTGTAAACCAGCCTGCTCCCTTTCCAGCAATGAGACTCTAGAAGATGGGGAACATAACTGATGTATCGGTACAGAAGCAGCATGGGCAGTCACTCCTGTTCCATAGTTTTTGTGTGTTGTTGTTGTTTTTTTTTTTTTAAGAACTTTTCACTTTGAAATAATTATAAATTCACAGGAAGCTGCAAAAAAAAAAATAGTATGGAGAGGCTACGGATATTTTTACAGCCCATTTTTAAAAATTTGTCATATCCTCTTCCCCAACTCAGAGCTACTCTAAGGCAAGCATGATTTGACAACTCATACTCTTTTTTTTTTTTTTTAAAGATTTTTTTTTATTTATTCGACAGAGAGAGATCACAAGTAGGCAGAGAGGCAGGCAGAGAGAGAGAGAGAGGAGGAAGCAGGCTCCCCGCTGAGCAGAGAGCCCGATGCGGGACTCGATCCCAGGACCCTGAGATCATGACCTGAGCCGAAGGCAGCGGCTTAACCCACTGAGCCACCCAGGCGCCCAACAACTCATACTCTTAAGAATTGTTTGCTTAGTGAATGCTTGAGATCTAACACTCCAGTAAAGAACTGGATCATAACCAAATACCCCAAGCTATTTGGTATTTAAAACCAAATACCCCAAGAGAAGAGAAGTGAAAAAAAAAAATCAGTAGTGAGAGAATAAGGAAGTTTCTAAGAAGGGTTTTAAGCAATATGGCCTTGCTGAGACCTGCTGGGACACAGGATAGGCTGACTAATCTGGGGGCTGGGGGACAGGTAAAGGTCAGAATGTTCTAGCTCCATGAGACCATCATACAAGGAATGCATGTGCCAGGGAGGGGAAGGACAGAGAGATTTTCTTAGTTCTTTTCATCCGCAGCTGCCTGTAGTGTCTGTAGTCATTGCCGATAACGTCGTGATTATAAAAGCGTGTCAGTTAACATGAGACACACGTCATGATTATAAAAGTGCGTCAGTTAACATGGGACACACAGGCTCCCTCAACCCTGAGCAACTCTCCTTTGCACCCTAAGCCCTGTCAGCCTGCGCGCAGTGACTTGGTGCAGACTCTCTGTATCCAGGATGCTTGCTTCATACTGGGATTCCATCCTCTTCAGTTTAACAAGCCAATTCTTCACAAGGCTGATGTCCTCTGCCCTATCCAGATGAACATTACCCTAGATTAGAAACTTAGAAATGTTGAGATGGAGGAAAGTTGGGAGAAGCAGGTCCTAAGTGGGGAAGTTCGGTGGGCGTGGTGGGGGAGGGAGTCTTACTGTCAGATCTGCATCTGTGTACCTCCTTTGTTTTCCCTGCAGCCAGGGGCTGAGAGGTTGCCTGGCCTTTCTAGCCAACTTTTAAACCTCATTCCAAAAAGCGTTGTTGCATTTATTCTTCTCCTACCCACTTAAGCCCCCATGTTGCATCACCACAAAGAGGAGCTGATATGCCTATATTAATTAAGATTTGTCATGTCCTCGTTTCACCCCCCACAAAAAAATTCATAAATCCTGCCCCAAATCATGCACTCAGCTACTAAATTTAAAGTGGTTTGAGGTATTTGATTATAGTCCCATTGTGCATTGGATTGTTACATCCCAGGAAGGTTGACACCACGATTGGCTTTATTTGCGTTATGTTGCTGAGGAAGATCTGTATGAGATCACGCAACCTAACTTTTGGGTCGGAAAATAGCTACAACAGCTCCAGCGTATTTGCTTCACCTGTATCATCTCTTTCATTTCCTTATGTTGAAATACAAAATCACCTTTTATCTTGTACCAGGATCCTCTTAAATGGTGAAGCTCTTTGCCCTGAGTTAGGAGAGAAGTTCTCATAGTTTACTCTTTCTACCCAGTCTAGGGTACTATTGTTCTGTGGTTTAAAAATGTGTGTATGTGTGTATATATATAAAATATATATCATGATATATGTGATATAATGATATGATGATAATGATATAATATATTATCATATGATACCTTATATAATATATTATATATAATATAATGATATAATATATAATGATATATACCATTATATATATGTGTGTGTGTGTGTGTATATATATATATATATATATATAGTTTTCTTGGGGTATACTATTTAATAAATTCTAAAATAGAGAATAAACCTCTCCTTAAAACAATCATTTAAAAATATCATTCACCTACCTCATATCTCTTGTCCTCAAAACAATCCTAAGTATAGCAGATGTTATTATGAAATTTGTCTCAGTTTGTGCTGTCCAGTACAACAGCTACTTGACATAGGTGACTATTTAAATAAGAAAACAAAATAAAATTAGGAATTTGGTTCTGTAGCTGAACTAGCCACATTTCAAGTGCCCAATAACCACGTGTGGTTAGAGGTTATCATATTGATCAATGCAACTATATACCAGTTCTGCCATTATAGAATGTTTTGCTGTAAATGAACTCTAGTAGAAAATGCTTAATTTGCCTAAAGACAAAATCAAAGTTAAATCCAGGTCTTCACTGTAGGCATTTCTGTGCACCATTTTGCCAAAGAGAGCTTTAACACAGTAGTGCTAAGAACTACCCACGCCCCCAAGCAGAGACTTAGACCCTAATTATTAGCAGTATTAATAAAAGTATTTCTTAGGCATTTGATTTTGCAAATCCTGGTTAAAAACCATGAAGATCTTTTTATTGTTAGATGGGTTTTCCTGGTTTCTTTTGTTGGTTGGTGTGTTTAATTAACATGAGTCCAGGGTAGTGACTATTGACTATAAGACCTTTCTGGAAACGATTTACATAAGATCACAAATCCTGCAGGCAAACACGATGCCTTCTAACAAGAAGGCATCCACAGACACTGACCACAGCCCTGTAAGCAGCTGCAATGGAAAAGAACAAAGAAAAGCTCCTTGTCCTTCCTTTCTCTGTCAAATGCATCCCTTGTATGTCTATGCCTGACACTCATTCACCATGGAACTAGAACATTCTCACCTCTCCCCTGACTTCCAGTGTGTCAGCTCTGTCCTTGCGTCCCACGGGGTCTCAGCAAGGCCATATTGCTTGAAACCCTTCTCAGAAGCTTCCTCTGTCTCTTATTAATTTTACAGTGACTTGGGTGTATTCAATGATATTCAATTCTGCACTGGATTGTTACATCTCAGCAAGGCTGTCACGATGATTGGTTTAAATTGCCTTTTGTGCTGACAAAGTTCCAGTTTGAAAAAGTATCTCACTCAAAGTTATGGGTTCCCTGACCCACCGTTGCTTGCCCACCAGAATAGTTCAATAAACGACACCTTCTTCCAAAGCAGGACAACTAACTTCAATGAGATACAGACCTTTGCCTCATCTGCATTCATGAGCTGCCCACAGAGCAGGAACCCCTCATATTGATTCCAGGGAACCACGGGCTCTGGGAGGTCACGGAGGTAGAGCTTCAACAGGGAGGCCACTGTGTGCACGTCTGTCTCTCTGCAAAAAAATACGCAATGTTCTTTGAAAGTGAAACTCCGGAACATTCCTCACCTCCCCTTAGTGATCCACTGAATAGAACCTCAGGTTCCAAAAGGGAGTTTTGCCAAGGAGTAGAGTCTGATACAGATGTATCTGAACACAACATCTTTACTAATCTTCTGGAATAATGACCCCCAATACTTCTTCCTTTATCTCTTCTACCCAACTACCTCAAAGGTAAGTTCAAGGTCTATCTTTTCATTGATCCTATTAAATTATCTTTGTCTTCATCTCTTTCTTTGTTCTCCAAGTTCCTTAGTGCCTCACAATTTTGCATTCTCTACTTAGTCTCTAATTTTTCATGCAGTAACTCATTTATATCTGTGGTCCATGATCTCGTTTAAGCCTCGGAGAGCTTAAAACGTTTCTGGGATTCATTTACATATTTGCACAGTCACGCTTTCAGTCAGTAAGCATTGACAGAACCTACTAGGTGCAAGATACTATGTCAAGCACTGCAATTTCAGCGGGGACCCTGAGGGATACACAGGACACCCAGCCTCATTGAACCACAGAGCTGTGCAGACTCACACATTACCAAGTCATTACAATATTGTGAGGTTAGTACCATGACCAGGAAACCCAGCACCTAGGACTGTATGAAAGTATGAAAAACAGGGACACCCAGTGGAGAGTTGGGGAGCCATGGGGACAATCTGAAGAGTGACAAGAAGTTACAGCAGGGGGAAGGGAGAACATGGGTAAGGGAGGGTGGGGAGCAGAGGTCCTGCTGCAGACACATAGATGGTATTCTGATGGCTGCCTGTTAACGAGGGAGGCTCGGGTTTTTCCAGTACAGCTTCTCCAGCTTACAGCAGGAGTGGGTAACCCTTGGCCCAGGAGTCAAATCTGGCCCACTGCCTGTATTTGTACAGCCTTTGAGCTAAGAATGGATTTTATGTTTCTAAATGGTTGGGAACAAAACTCAAAGAAAGCTTATTCCATGGCCTGTGAAAATATGAAATTTGAATTTCAGCCTCCCTACAATGTTACAGGAATACAGTCATGTTCATTCATTTTTGCATTGTCTTTGGCTCATTTTGTACAAAGATTCTGCTAAGAGCTGAGCTGAGAAGCTGCAGCAGAAACCGACTGGCCTACAAAGTCTCGATATTTCATATGTGGCCCTTCATCGAAGTCCACTGACCTTCTGCATTTATTCTGCAGTTCCGTAAGAGAAAATAAGTCTGAGTCTACCATATGCTTGAAGTTCATTAGTGAAGAAATTATTTGCTTCATATAAAAAAAATCAGTATTCTTAAGCAACTGTCCAGGTAGTATTTTGAAAAGCTACAATGTGGTAAGAGGTTCACACCATGTGAGTGTCTCCTTAGTTTTAGGGATGGGGAATATAGAATTGGCTGGGAGAAGAGCTTCCTGGAGAAGGGGCAGAATGGGTCAGTGTGGGCAGAAGGAGGAGAAGGGAGGCATTGGAGGGGGCAGAAATGAGAATGTCAGGACTTGACATTCTGTCTTGACCTCCCGAGTAAGTATTTTTTGTTTGTTTTAATAGCCAGTGTTCAGAGCTGTCTCCTGAAAAGGCCCCCCTTTTGCAGCCTCAAAATGAGACTGTAAACTGGCATAGAGCCCAGACTGTGGTCCACTGTTGCCTCAGGAAATTGAGGGTGGGAACCATTCACTTAAGGTGGGGCTTCTGGAAAAGCCTTCCCTGCTGACTCACTGCCTAAAAATATTCCTGGGCAAAGCCCTCTTGTCAAAATACATGAGAAGTTCCCAAGAAAACAGCAGAAAGACAACCTGCTGACACACATTATCCGAAAGTCCAAGAGTGGGTCCTCCTCATGCCCCAGCACCACAACCATCTCTATGGTCTTAGTAAGATCCAGGGCCTCTCCCTCACTCCACATCCAGTTAGCTTCCCAAGCCCCTCAATCCTACCCGAATGTCATTTGAGTTGCTCTAAGTCCTGCCCCCCACCCTTCACTGCTCTATTTCAGAAGGTAATGGCCTCCTGCCAGGATCTTGCCCCAGCTTCCTCTCTGGCCTCCTGCCTCCACGGTTCCATTCTCTGACATTCTGTCCACTACCTGGCACAGTCCCCAACACACAAATTACACCCAAGCAATGAATGTTGCCAACAACAATTTGAAATAAGAAAGACAGCATCAATGATACATTAAAAAAACAGAATCTTTCGAAGATAAATGACAATAACAAAAACCACAAACTACTAGATAGTTCAATCAGAAGAAACTATGATAGCAAAAATATCTAACATTAGAAAAAAGAAAGGGTTATAACCATTGATATAGTGTAGATGCTTCAAAGTTATAACCAAAGAGCACAATTATCTATATAAATCATCTGGGAATATTTAAAACCAGAGGAAGCTTCCTGATTCATTTTACTGGGGGAAGATAATTCTGTTTGTCCTGACTAACCCCTCGTGCCTCCTTAGTGTGTCTGAGTGTAAATGTCGTTTCTCTTTGGAGGGTCTCTGTAAATCCACCAGAATATGCCAAAGGCTCCTATTCTGGGGCACCTGGGTGATGCAGTCCATTAAGCATCCCACTCTTGGTTTCAGGGTTGTGAAAGTGAGTCCTGGGTTGGGCCAACTACAAGTCCATTTAAGCTGAGATGCCCTTCAACAGACAAATCAATAAAGAAGATGTGGTCCATTTAGACAATGGAATATTTCTCAGCCATCAGAAAGGATGAATATCCAGCATTTGTGTCAACATGTATGGAACTGGAGGGGATTATGCTGAGTGAAATAAGTCAAGCAGAGAAAAATAATTTTCATATGTTTCACTCATATGTGCAACATAAGGAATAATATAGAGGACATTAAGAGAAGGAAGGGAAAACTGTAGTGGGGGAAATTAGAGGGAGTGATGATCCATGAGAGACTGTGGACTCCGGAAAAAAACTGAGGGTTTCGGAGGGGAGGGGCAGGATGGGGGGATGGGTTAACCCAGTGATGGGTATTAAGGAGGGCACGTATTGCATGGAGCACTGGGTGTCATATGCAAGTAGTGAATCATAAAACACTACATCAAAAACTAATGATGTACTGTATGGTGACTAACATAATAAAAAAATTTTTTTAAAAGACTCTCTCTTTCTGCCCTTCTCCCCCACTTTCTCTCTAATAAATAAATCTTTTTAAAAGGGGGGGAGGCTCCTGCTCTATGTTCTCAGAGTACCATCCAGTTTTCAATTTTAGCACTTAACACAATGGAAATTATGCAATTATTTCAGGAAATTTTTGGTTTAATATCTGTGCCCCCATTGTAACAGGGTCAAATCAGTTGTCACAGTTATAGTCTAAATTTCCAGCATGATTTTTCCTGATTCTGCTCTTCCTTCAACCCAATGAAACATCTTTAAATTATTTTTTTTTAAGTCAAGGACAAGGGCAAATCAGGAGCCAGGTGACTTCTGAGTTCAACCCCTGATCCCCCAGAGATTAGCCCAGGCACCACGGATGGCTCTGCCAATCCTTCCGTGGTAGCACGGACCTTAAAATGTGGCACATCTGTATGTGTCTCAGAGAACTACAGCTATCAGAAGCCCATTAATTTTGTGGATGGCAGAAGCTCAACAAAGAGATTTTTAAATGTACATGTATATGTTTAATGAGAATCTGATCTAGGTGCTCTAGAATCTACCAAATAAAAACTCCTTTGTTTCTCTTCATTCCAGTGAGACAATTTGGGGGATCTAGAACCACACGTATGACCAATGTAGGTCTGGATGAGTACCTACAAGGTTTACGTAGACCTAAGTCTCGGCCCTAGGAGGACTCTTAAGAGCCCCCAGGCGACCCCTCCTAGTTCTCATGTGTAAACTCTACTTCTTAGTTCTGGGGATGGAAGGGTCATGACAAGCTGTGAAACTTTCCTTCTTTCAGCCCCAAATATTTCCCAGGAATCAAAGACTATGACTCCACCACCCAGGCTGACTTTATAGGTCCATAAAATCAAGCCCAAGGCAGGTTATCTGACAAAACCCTACAATCACCTCTATCCCTCCTGGCTGAGTGTTCACATCCCTTAGCAACAACTCACCTTTATCTTTTGATCAACTCAAAGCTAATTAAAAACATAAGAAGAAAACGGAATACAAAGTTGGTGAGCTTAATTGAACAGCTGTCTGATAATGAAATGCAATTTATAGTGCTGCTGAGAGGTCCGTAAATTTGATGCCCATAACCCACTACAGTTACTGTAACAACTCCACCCATTGCTTTCCTGTAAAAATACAGCGCTCTTGATAAGTTAACCTACTGCACACTGAGGGCAGCAGAGACGGACATGTGGTGGGTCAAACTCAGATAGTGGCCGTGAGACTGGAGAGAACAGGTGGTATGAGAGATGCTTCAGGGAACAACGGGCATTGCTGGAGACGGGAGAGGATATCAGGGAGAGGGACCTAATGGCATGTAGCTGTTCATGGTTCTCCCAGGATCAACCCTGTTCCTAGGTCATAAATAACCTCTTGGGGAATTTCAACCTTTGGAAACTGGATAGAGTTGAGGCCTGTCTCCCCAAATCTTGATTTATGGGCTGCTGATTTGGAAAGAACAATAGCTCTTTCTTGCCAGCAGGACAAGAACACACAGGCAACCAGGGTGAATATTGCACAACAAGCGGAGAGCGTCCAATGTCGGGGTGGAGGGTGTACCAGCTGGCTGCGGCAGAGCAGGAAACCTTGGCTAGGGAGCAGCAGGAGGTTGGGCAGGCAGGCGATGGTGAGAAGAAATGTCACTACAGCTGGTAGGCCCCAACCAAACCCGGGCAACCTCCACAAGGGAGACATGGGGGCATGCCAGTCTGCTAAGTCATCATTATGTACTCTCTCCAAAAAGGCTCAGAACTAAGTTGAGAGGTGGACGCTACTGCAGTCTTCCAAACTAACAAGAAGTCCTGGTTCTGGCCATTTCCGGAAAGCTGTGGAAGAACATCAGAGCCCTTGGGTATAGAGACAGTACGTTCTCCACCACGCTGAATCGAACCGTAGAGCCAGCTCAGCTCTTCCACAGTCCTCATCGGCCCGGCATTGTGGGCCTCAAGCTAGGTCCCCTCCCACCATGGCACTCCCCCTCCTGCTACATCATCGAGGCCCTAGTTCTAGTTCACGTCATTCCTCCTGTAAGTGATCAGCAAAACAGAAGGCTCTCTTTACCACCAGCCAGGGCTGTGGAAGCAGCTGTGCAAGTCCTATAGCTCAGCTGGTAGAGAGAAGTGTCCCTGCCTGAGTGAGGCAGGGGGAGGGTACGCTGAGGACAGGGTACCTGTCAAAGGAGGGCCGCTCCCCAGCATCAAAAGCATCTCTGAGCTGCTTCACCAGGTTGTCCTGCCCAGGCAGTCGGAAGATGCCCTCTTCATTCAGACCATGCTGGAGGATGAACTCTGCACACTTCTCCACCAGGATGGGCACCAGGTGGGGGCCGAATTTCTGCTCATAGGCTACGGTCTCATCCAAACGCTGGCCAAACACAGCTGGGAAGAGAAAGACAGGACCTGCTCATCACTCTGACTTCCATTGAATGAACTGGTAGGTCATAGTGCTTTGCCCAGATCTGGATTTCTTTGTGTTGCCTGTAACCTCAAAAGCTGTAGTGCAATGATACTAGATGAAAGGCAGGAGACAAGTCACCCATAATATTTCCTGGGGCTATACATTTGGGGCAGTCTCTGTCAGTCTTTCTCTCTTGACCCACGTTCTTACAAATTTAAAATAACAACTCACTTTTACTGAGTACATGTTGTGGGCTAGAAACTGTGCTAAGCACTGTGCATACCTGTTCTCATTTAATCTCTACAGTAACCCCACGAGGTAGTAGAGTCGTTTTACTCACCTTACTATGAAAGACACTGAGCCTCAGAGGCACTAGTGAACTTGCCAAGGTCAGGTGCCAAGGCATGGTAGTCAGAATTCAAGCCCAGGCAGTAAACTCAAGGAAATGTGCTCTTAACCGAAGCAGAAAACAGGCCATTTTGAATTCTGCTTGTGTCATATAGCTTCAAAATATAACAGTCTATCACATGGCTGTCTCATATTGTATGAAACCATTGCAGCATTTTTAATAATTTAGATTGTTTACTATGTTTTACTACTTTTATTTATTTATTTTTTTAAGATTTGCAAGGAGGAGCAGCGGGAGAGGGAGAAAAGCCTTAAGCAGATTAGAAGCCTGACCCAAGGCCTGATCCCGGGACCCTGGATCATGACCTGAGCCTAAATCAAAGTTGGTTGCCCAACTGACCGAGCCACCCAGACACCCCATATGTTTTACTATTTTTAAAATTGCCACAGTGAACATGCTTATCCACCAAGCAGAGTTCCTGGAATATATTTGGTGCAACATATAATTTCTAATTAATTGCTTAATTGATAAATTAACATTTGGATGGGTGAACATAGGCTTTTTACTCTTTTGAACTATTTCCTTAGGGCAGATTCCCACACGTTGAATTACTAGGTCAAGTGGTTTGAACATTTTTATGACTCAATGGTATGCAAATTGTTGTCCAAAAATATTTTTCCAGATTACACTGCCTCCAGCAAAGCATGTGTGGACCAGCTCTAACCCAGCCCTGTCAGTACTTGGCTCTATAATTTCCCCATTCCAGTGGTATAACAAGGTTAGTTTTTAAGTCGGGATAATCGTTGGCTACCCATTCTCCTACCAGGTACCCAGGCCCTTTGGTTCCTGGAAGCTCAGAAGACAGGTCATGGCTTCACCTCCGCCTGATTTTCCCTCTGTCATAATTAGGCCCCTGCTACAATGACCATTTCAACTACCAGGACACTGCTTCCCAAAGTCCTTTGGTTTTCCCCATGGGACTCTCTCTTTCAGGTCCGCTGTATCCAGTCTCTAACTAATGTGGATTCCACCTGGGAAAAGCTGTCCTGAGCTCTTGAATCTACTGTGTCCTCTGCACTCCTAGCCACTGCCCTAAGGCAGACTAGACTACTCTCTCACCTATGACAGCTGTGGTCTCTTCCCTTCTGACGTCTTCAAAACTCTCTTGCTGCTTACCTTTCTAAACCACCTCCAATTTACCTAAGCACATTCCCTCGCCCCCCAACCCTGCTCTTAATAGTCATCTACTTCTTCCCCAATTGTCACAGTGGCATTTTCCAAATTACCCCCTCAAAGTCCTAGGGGCTTCCTCTGCAGCCCCTCATCACATCAGGTGTTGGGAAGTGAAGGAGGTGAATCTGGGAGGAACTGAGCATGGGGTTGTGGGGGGGGGGGGCGGTGGTCCTTGTACGCCCTACTCCCAACCAAATCCACTGGACTGTTGTCTGTTTTACTTACTGCATTTCAGTGAGACCGTTTGATGAACTATTTTTGTAGCTAGAGTCTGATAGTTGGGGCTAGCATTGCTTGGGTTGGCATTTGACCTGACCCCCCCCACACACACCCCAGTCTGACTTCAGATCACGCCCCCTAAGACGCCTCTCCCTGATGTTCCCCAAAGCCACAGCACTCTCCAGTCATCATGCCCTTGGATGGTCTTCTCAATTTCCAGTCTGTTCATCTCTCCTTCCTTGTTTGCTGGAATTCTATTTGTCTTCCTTGGCCTGACTCAAATATCATCACATCTGCCAAGCTTTCCTTGACCCTAGCCTGAGAGACTTTGTCGCTACTTTGTGTACCTGTATTCCTTCTCAAATGTCACAATCCCTTTTGACATTGTATGGTAATTATTTGTATGTGCCCATACCCTCTGTATGACTAGGTTCCCCACTTCTGGAAATATGGAGATGCTCTCTTTTCATCCCCAGTGTTCAGCCAGGCATAAGGTAGATAGAAAGTAAGATTTGCTGAATTACTTAAAGAATTATTTCTTAAGCAAGTGCTTTCCCTGATTAATGACAACTGTGGTGTTTCTTTAGTTTAGGCACTGGTAGAGATCTCCTTGGTGAAGAATTCAGCTTCACACTAACATTTATTGAGTGTCAGCAGCAGGCCATGTGGAATGAGTAATACAGACAAGAGAATGTAGGATATGGTTCTTGCTTTCAGTAAGATTGCACTTGAGTCATGGAAATGAAAGGACAACATGCAATATAATAAGAAACAATTAGAGAATATCAACAGCAGTATAGAATTTGGTTCCTATATGTCTGTAAATGATTGAAATAATCTGACTTAAAACAGACCACATGGCATTTGTAAAAATCCCTTGAGGGGCACCTCAAAGAGGGAGGCAGATGGGTTTCAGAGCAGCTGAAACTCAGGCTGAAGGGGCCCCCTGGACCCTGACAAGGAACCATATCCCAAACACGATGTGGGGATGTACGTGGAGACGTCAGTGCTGTCAAATGGGAGCTCTATTCCCGAGGTCCAGAGGCAAGAGCTCTGTTTGCAGATGACCTGGAATCCAGCTCCTTCTTACAACCCTTTGGGTAATAAGTCCTGTAATTTTTCTCCCCAGGGGAGATGTGCTCATCCTCTATCCCTTCCAGGCCCTGCTCTCAATCATTGTGATGTCACTCTCGCCAGCAAACCCACATCCCAACCCTCATCTCTCCTCCATCATCTCAGCTCTACTGATTCCCAGTACCCTCTCCACTCCTCCATCTGGTCACCCAGTGCTCCCAGAGCTCCCAGGGCACACAGCATTCCATATCATGGAAGGTCATATTCGCAATCTCGGTAAAAACTTGGTTCCAAATCTTCCCCACTTGCCTTGCACTCACCACCCCTTCCTTCCCTTCTCTGTCTCAGCAGATGACCTTGGCTCCTCTTTAACTTCTCTTCCTAAGTGAGGACATGATGATGATGTCCTCATCTCCGGGCCCTGACTTTCTGGTCCCTCCTCCTCTGCCGGTCTATCTGTCTGTTCTCAGAGGAAGAAAACAACCCTGTGCTTTCCTCTAAAATATTGCTTTCTCAGCCTGTGGGTTCCATCTTTTCTTACCTCTTCTAGGACTTCACTTCTTTTGTATTTTAAATTTTTCTTTTTTCAATTGAAAGAGCCCACGTGAGTCCAAGTCTGCCAATTTATTAAACAATAACTTCCTGTCCCAGCTCTCAAACCACCACTACTTGTCTTCCTGTCTTCATCAGTATACTCATAAGAGAACATGTCTACTTCCAGCCTCACCGGCTCTACTTCTTCACTAATCAACCTCTCAGCCTCTCAGCCCATCCCAGTCTGGTTCCATTAGCCCGAGTCTTTCCATCCAATCCACTCAATAAAATTTCCAGTTCAGAAATGGCCAGGCATGGCCTATGTCCATTCCACACCCTGCTGGTCTTCCCTGAAGACCCTTGATGCTGTTGATTCTCCTTCCTCATCAAGACTTTATCCCTATGTGATGACAAAGCCATCTGTTCTCATTCTATTCCTATGTCCTTGCCGGCTTCTCTGCAATCTCCTTTACTGTGCTCCTTCCTCCACCTGCTCCTTTATTTAGTATGTCACTTCCTGGCATTCCAACTCAGCCGTCTCCTCCCTCTAGATATTCTCTTTGGCAAGGTCCCATGATTCTGTACATTTGGATATCGCCTATAGACTGATGACTTGTAAATCCACATGTCTGGTTCAGAGCTATCTGTCTATCTATCCATCCATCCATCCATCCATCCTTTCCCGTCAAAAGTCTAATGGCAGTCCCCCCAGTGTCTTCTCCAATCTCACTCTCATCCCACCCCCAACATTCCCAAATCATTACTTATCCTGTAGCCTTCTTCCCAATAAATAGCATTCAGTCACTCAAGCAGTAAAGCATCAGGCACTTTCCTAGGCACAGAGAGTACAAAGCCATCAACACAAGGTACTTGCACTCAACAAACCTCATTAGCTGAAATGTGAGTGTTAGGACTGTCTGCAACACCCTCTCTTTCCCTCGAAACTGATCAGCACTTTCTAAATTAAGCCATCTCTCTTCTCTGTCCTTGCTGCTATTGTCAAAATTATTGTGATGGTTTCTTTTGCAACCCTGTTTCTTGTAAACTCCTCCCACTAGAATTCACAAAATCATTCAACAAATACAAACTGAGTATCTGCTGAGGACGAGCCTCTCTGGTAGCTGGAGATTAGGATAAAAAGAATGAAAAAAAAATGTCTTTGCTTTTGAAAACTCTGGAACTAACACCCTTCCTCCTTCTTTCCACCTGGGAACCTGATTTTCCAGCAGCAGGAGTTCCAACTGTCTTCTCCTCAGAGGGAACTGGTCCCTCCCTTCTCTGTCCTCCCAGAGCGCCCATAGATAGCTCTATCCTACCATTTCTCAGGTAGTTTAGTTTTAAACATGTCTCTCTTCTTCTGGACTGTGGACTCCTCAAAGGCAGACAGCCTGTCTGGTTTACCTTCTATTTTTATTTCCTGGAGCAGAGCCTGGCACATGATGGACCAGTCCTTGAAGAGCTTTCACCGGCGGTCTCCCATTGCTCTCGTCCCCCACCCCTTCTCTTCTGAAAGTACTCTGATCAGCACTTCTCCAAACTTGCTCTTGTCAAAGAGATCAATGGCCTTTACATTTTTGAAACCAAGAAGTCAAATTCTCAGTCTTCCTCTTAACTGCTCTATCAGCACCATGTGACAGAGCAAATCACTCCTTCTGGAGACACTTATCACATGGTTTTTGGCACTCCCACTTGGTTCTCAATTTATCTCACGGGCCACACTTCCTCAGCCTTCTCAGATAATTCCTCCTATTCTCCCTGTCCTCTAAATGTAGGAGTGTCCCGGGCCTTCCTTCCCTCAACCTCATGTGCTTCCTAGCACTCCCACTGTTTTCATATTACCCATATAACAAAGACACTGAACTACATGCCTCCAGCCTAGAAATCAGTCAGAGCTCTTCCCTCCAACAAGAAATGGCCACAGCAGACTGTAGATACCACAGGACCAACAGAAGAGGAAGAGCATCCTGGTTTTCTTTAGTTTGTTTCAATCAAGCTTTGTCACTCTCCATCTCCAATCACATACGAGGAGTCTGGAATAGAAAACCTTCCTTGGACTCCAAAGACCCAATCCTGAGTCACACCTACCTCTGACTTCTCAGTCCTGATCACTACCCTTTGATTCTGGGTGGACATGAAAGAGCCTAGACCCCAAGGAAACGAGGGAAGGAAGAAGACAGCAGACAGTGGGGTGGGAGGCACTTGAAGACCATTCTCCACCTCGGGCTCCCCTGCCTCTCAGGCTGCCCCCACTCCTTCAAAGAACTAGTGCCCCTGCTCTTCCTGCCCTTGGCCAGCCAGTCACTCAAAATTGTTCCTCACTCCGGTCCAGCCACTATTAATAGAGACATTGCCATATTAATGGGTACAAATCTTAATTGATTAATTCTAATACAATGTAATAATTGTAATTATTAATGCATTTGATTAATTAGGCTAATTTTATGAAGACATGCCCTAGAAGGTGTCGTGTGCGCTCTCACTTAGTCCTCATAAGAACCTTACAAAATGTGGTGCAAAAACAATGAATATTGTTACGCTGAAAAGGAAAAAAAAAAGAACTTTACCAAAAAAAAGACATTATTGTTCCATTTTACAGATGGATAAACTGAGACTTAGATTAGGAACTTGTCCACTGTTGTATTTACCTCATGATTCTAAATTTAATACTTTAATCTTTCTTGTTTAAAGCCAGTGGAATACAATTGTCTAGGTGAAATTTTAAACATCATTAAGTCTCAAGGGGAAGAAGAAAGGGGTAGGCGGCTTCCTAGTCTCTGTCTGTGGCCATCCTCTTTCACCCTTTACTTCTAAGCTTCCTCCTCAGACTTGCTAGGCAGCCCCAGGATACTGAGTTGCTCTGGGGAAGCGAAAGCGGAAGGATTATCTGTCAACTCCTTTCTAACCTCATCTCTCCCTTTCATATCACACATACATTCCTGGGTTCAAGACAAGAGCCCCTCCCCATGCTGCCTCTGGTCCAGCCCAGAGGGACTGCCCCGCCCCGTCCCCTTTTTCCACTGGCCTTTTGTGGTTTTTGTTTTGTTTCTAAGATTTTATTTATTTGACAGAGAGAGAGGGATCACAAGTAGGCAGACAGGCAGGCAGAGAGGGAGGGGGAAGCAGGCCCTCTGCTGAGCAGAGAGCCCGATGCAGGGCTTGATCCTAGGACCCTGAGATCATGACCCAAGCCAAAGGCAGAGGCTTTAACCCACTGAGCCACCCAGGTGCCCCCCACCCACTCGCCTTTTGACCCAGCCCTGGTACCTGCTTTCCAAGGGGTCAGTTCCAGGAACAGTCCCATCTCCATAGGAGAGGGAAGGGGAGCTGGGCAGAGTGCCTTTTAGTGGAAGAGTTGAATCACAAAATAGGGAAGAAATACCTTTCTTTCGGAGCTTGGGGGTTTTCCTCCTGAAATTCCAGCAAGAGAGCAGTGCCAGGGCAGAAAAGCCACAGCCCAGGTCCCACTGCGGCATCCTAAGAACATGAGGCATGATGGGGTTCGAGGAATCACAGCCTCTGCCGGGGCCAGCCTAAAGCCTTCCCTCCTCTCCAACCTGGAAGAACCATCCTCTCTCGCTTCCAGATCAGCACATGCTTGTAAATACTGCTCAGGTTCTGACTCCAGCGCGGAAATCGTGGGATCTGTCGGCACCTGCCCCAGGCCCTCCCCCACTCCTTCCCACACTACTTCCCCTCCCCACTCACCTTTACACACATGAGTCTTGGCTTTTAAAGAGTGAACATAAAGCTGTCAGGCCCGCAATAAAAATAAGTGCCTCCTTTTACTTAGCAGCTAATTGTCAACTGCCATTCAAGGGATAGAATGGAGGTGGGTTAAAAAAAAAAAAAAGAATTCCCCGCACAAGCCCTTACCAGCATTGCCCCATATATCAAAGTATCTGGCAGGAACACAGGATTTCACTTAGTGTTGATGAAGCCAGCCCACCCTTGTCTGAAAATGCTCTCAGAGTTGCATGTGGCTCAGTCAAGCCTTCAGAGAGAATGATCTTGGAGGTGGGTTGTGGGGTAAGCCGAGACGATTCCCCCCTCCTGTTGAGAAGATTTGAGCAAATACTGCAGCAACCCTGCCAGACATGCCCAGGAGACTGGGAATGGACTCTCAGCATCATGAGGGGACAGGTGAGAGCAGGAGGGATTGCCAGGAGGAGTAATGCGATGACTGCCCCCCTCCCCCATCAGTGTTCATCCCTCCATTGGCTCATAGGCTGGGAATCAAAGACTCCATCGACACCACATTCTCCTTCCATGCCACATTCATGCCCATGTCGTGGCAATGTTGCCTTGGAAACATTCTGCACACCTGCTTACTTTTCTCCATCTTCACCACCACCACCCTCATGCAAGCTGCCTTAGGAGGAGGACCAACAGCTTTAGCAAGGCTATGTCCACTGTTCTCACCTTCCTCTCACTCCAGAGCCTGTTCTCCTTTCTGTCACAGGACCTTGATATGTGCTATTCCTCTGACTGAGATACTGTTCTCTTCTCCCTCCTCTGCCTACTTAGCCTCTACTAACCCTTCAAATTTAAGCTTAATCATCACTAGTTCAGGGAAGCTTTCCCTAAACTTCTTGACAAAGACATTTCTCCCCATTGTGCATTATGGGTTCTTCCTTCATGGTACTTTTCCCAGCTGTAATGTTATGGTTTGGGGGTCGATTCATTTCTGTTTTCTATTAGACTTAGAGACTTAGTCTTTTCTCACTGGGGTATCCCCAGGGATAGCACAGTGCTTGGCTCATGCTCAAGAAATATTTGTTGAGTAAATGAATGAATAAGTATCTGTCTTCGGGTGCCTGTGTGGCTCAGTGGGTTGAACGTTCAACTCTAAATTTCGGCTCAGGTCATGGTCTCAGGGTCGTGGGAACAAGGCCCGTGTCAGGCTACACACTAAAAAGGGAGTCTGCTGGAGATTCTTTCTCTCTCCCTCTGTCTCTCCCCCAGCTCATGCTCTCTCTCTCTCTCTCTCTCAAATAGAATAAATAAATCTTTAAAAAAAGAAAAGAAAATGGTATCTGTCTCCAGGGATAGGGGGACTACTGAAAATAAGGAAAAATCAACCTTTTGGGGGAGACGGTAAAAGAGAAAAAGAAAGAAAAAAGCCATCCTTCTTAATATCCAGTTTATCTAAAGAAAAAGAATCAGAACACACGGAGTAACAATGAATCACAGAGATAGGACACGCCCACGGGCTAACCCTGCTGTAGATTGTGAAATCATGTTCTGAACCATATGGACAATTTAGGAAAGAAGAGGAAGAAAAGGAACCCAAGGCATGTAACAACCCACTGTTCATTTACTCTATGCCTAGTGTTGGCAAACACACAAATATGCTTAAAACACGGGACCTGGCCCGGGCCTTACAACCAGGTTGGTCAGAGCAGAACTAGGCACGATTTCCAACCAATCAGCATTTTGCAATGTGGCCTGCCTGCTCCCTGGGGGGTGGGGCAGACACCTGGCTTCAGGGTGAGGATGCAGGCAACACAGAGCCCTCCAACGGAGGGAGAGGTGGTTTAGAGAAAAAGGGACTAGTCACTCAAAGCCCAGATGGGATCACCTCCCTTCCTTTTCTTCTACTTAATTTAGGAAAACTTGGAATTGCATCCAGAGCTTTTGGGAAAAAAAGTGAATCTAACATTTTCAGCCAGGCCCTTAGGAAAGATTGGTTCAGAAAAAAAGAGATAAATTGGCTGGCTAGGAATGAAAAGCCTAGAACACCAAGGCACATCATGGTGCTGCTTTCCAAGGAGTGACGTGGTGATTTACTATAAGAAATATGTTTTTGGTCTTTCAGCCATTTCTTGCAACAGAGCTCCTAAAACTCGTGGCATTTGCTTCGAGGAGAAAGATAAAGGTATCTTTTGTTATGTTAGGGAGGCGAGTTTTGAAAAGCACCTTGGATGTGGGGGGGGATTAACAATGGAACCAACGTAGTGATTACAGGATTAGAGCTTTCTGTCCCATCCACTGACCTCCAAAGAAGGGAGAGGAGCTGGAGATTAAGTTCAGAACAAACAGTCAATGATTTAATCAATCATATAGATGCAATAGTCTCCATAAAACCTAAAAGGCTATGGGGTTTGGAGAATTTCTGGGTTGATGGATACCTGAAGATTTCCGGGAGACTGGTATTCCTTGAGATGGTCTTTGCCACACCTTGACCCATGCATCTCCTCCATCTGGCTGTTCCTAAGTTAGATCCTTTTATAATAAAGGGGCGGTCTATTAAGTAAACTGGTTTCCTCAGTTCTGGGACCCCCTTTGGCAAATTAATTGAACCCAGGGAAGGGGTCATTGGAACCTCCAGTCCACAGCCATTGGGTCAAAAGCACAGGTGACAATCTGGACTTGAAACTGGGACCTGAAATGCATGAAAGGGGAGATGTCTTGCAGGACTGAGCCCTTTGCCCGTGCAATCCGATTCTATCTCTAGGCAGATAGTGTCAGAAGTGAGTTAAATTGCTGGACATCTAGCTGGTGTCCAAGAATTTCTGGGATGTGTGGAGACGTATTGGAAATGGTCCCAGAATGGGACAAGGTGAGAGGAATGTTCAGAGCTGCTAGGAGGCAGGAGGAGCCAAGGGGAAAAAGCTGGGCCTGTCATGGGAACCACGTGGGCCTTCTTTTTTGTCAAGGCAGCACGGCAGCCAGAAAAGAGACTGGGGCAAGAAAGGCCTTGGCTCTGCAAAACCATCATGAGAATAACTTCTAAAACATAGTTTGGACTCCGTACCTGGGTAGTACAAAGGGACCCTTTTTGGGGAAGAGCTTCCACAGCTTTTATCAGATTCTCTAAGGGATCTACAAACCATGAAGAGTTTCACCAAAGCTCACCATTAACACACTTCGA
Source organism: Mustela lutreola (assembly GCF_030435805.1). Lineage (NCBI taxonomy): Eukaryota > Metazoa > Chordata > Mammalia > Carnivora > Mustelidae > Mustela > Mustela lutreola. Next base: position 91,473,234 of record NC_081298.1, on the reverse strand, counting down.
GCGAGATCATTCTAGAGGCAGCAACCCATTTTCCAAATAGTTTCCCAGGTAAGCTGATGGTCACCAAGCAAGGAGGAGAGCCTACGGGAATAGAACCCCGGACCACCACGGGAAGAGAAGGCCATTTCTTCACATCCAGTGCGTCAGGCACTGTTTCGATTCTGGGATACAACACTGAGCAAAACGGAGAAAGAGATTCCTGCCAAGTAGATTGAAGGTTTCCTTCTAACCAGGAGAGACCAACTACGGACAGACGAGTGAAATATTTAGCGAGCTCCTGGAGGATAGTACTGACGAGAAAAAATGAAGAAGGAAAGAGGGAGAGGAAGGGTCAAGGGTGGGCCAAGGGAGGCCTTCAGTGTCAGACGGGATGATGATCACTGATGTCTGAGCAAAGACCTACAAAAAAGCAGAGTACCAAGCCACACAGCCACACTGGAAAGAGGATTCCAGACAGAGCAAATAGCGATGTACCTGAGGCAGGAACATACCTTGGGTATTTGGGGAAAAGCAAGGCAGCTGGTTTTGGGACCACTGTTGTAATTCAGATAAGATGGTAGGGCAACTCAAGGAGGATGCTGGTATTGGAGATGCTAAGAAGAGAGCTTTTCTGGGTGGGAAAGGCCCATAGAAAGTATCAGAAAGAGCTGGAGAGAGGCAGCAGCAGCAGCATCTCTCAGTGACTTTCCAGTGGTTGAGGGGTATGCCCTGCAGATGGAGTGGGTCCGGCTCAGAGGCACTTTCCGAGTGTCTACTGTGACAAAGCTGCCTACGGAGGCAGGAGCCCCGGCCCCACTCCTCGGCAGCTGGGCCCCTCGGACTAATCATCTACTTCCTGAGGACGGAAGTTTCCTGACTTACAAACAGGAAGAACAAATGTCAGGCTTGCTTCATGGCCTCAGACTGGACCCTCTGTTGCCTTAAAATGCCTTCTCCTCCCAAGATCTAGCATTCAGATGCAACTGGAGGCTTTGGGAACCTCTGAAATGCCATGCCAGGGACAAATTCTGTTCTTTGAATAAATAAATATGCTGTACTCTTTCTTTCTCGCCCCTTGGACTTTCCCTGGCCTGCAGGATTTACGCTCGACTGGCTTCTCATGTGGTAGGGGAAAGAAGAAATCCCCACCTGGAGTAGGACCCAGTAGAGCAGCTCCCCGTGACAAGGCTAAGCTGAGCACCATATAAGGCATGGGGGCTATTCATAAGGCAAGCACTGAATGTTGACTCGGAATATGTGCAAAATTAAGCAACATCCACTACTCTTGTCAGCTTGCAGGCTGTCTAAAGCGCCGGGCTGGGGAAAGCAGGAAACGGTCCACAGGACTCGGGGCCAACAAGGAGAGTCACCGCTAAACCTCCCCAAGCTGAACAGCAGAGAAGAGAGCTTTAATCAAAAATCTCATCCTGGACTGATTAGCATAGCAAAAATGAAGTGTCTAGGAACTGGGAAATGGGTAATGGAAGCACGCTCCCCTTTCTGTAACGGAATGCAGCTGTTCGGACAATGGTGGCAGGCACTCTGGAGTTTGGGTGACCCATCAGTAACTTTTTTTCTCCCAGCCCCCTGCTAGGCAGGTCGCAGGCTGCAGGACTGCCTCCTTGGCCCAGCTCCTGAGTCTGCAGGGGGTCTCCTGACCCCAGCTGAGCCAGGTGGGTCTTCTTTCTCAGGAGTTTGGAATGGGGTGGTGGAGGTTGAGCTCAGCCTCTGCTCTGCTTGAGAGAGAAGTCCAGGAAAGCTGGCACAGCTGTCTGGGGCCACGGGCAGGAGGAAGTCCCGGAGCACTGCGAACTTACGCAAACCCAGGCAGGCACGCGGAGAAAAGCAGAATGCGACGCTGCACTGCCCCAGAGAATCCAAAAGGATAAGGTCTGGGCCCATAGTCCAGTTCTTGGCCCCACCCTCTTGAGTCCTCTTGGCAATTCTCCCGTAGTCTCTGGGTAGCTACTATCCCAACCCAGTAAATCCCTCTTTGTTTAACATCGTTGCATGCGATTTCTACTTTTTGCAACCAAATAATCCCTGAAATGAATCGATATAACAACATGGGAAAAGGCCTTTAGCTATAAAATAAAAGGTATTGTATATATTCCATGCTTCTGGGGGAAAAAAAAAAGGAACGTAGATATGAATATTACCTAGAAGGAAAGCATAAAAATTCCTCTGCTGGTTGTAGGGGTAATTATTTTCCTATATTTTTTCAAATTTCCACAAAGTTGTTATGGTGCTCCTAATTTCTAAAGGCGCTCATAATTTCTAAAGAAACCATTGGGCAAGCCAATAAATATTTAATATTGGAACTGTAAAAAGCTCCCCACTTCCAAAATAATAGGCGGCACAGTTGATAAATAATTATATACGGGTATCCTGGAGTTGACAGAAAGTGTGCTCCTAAAAAGCTGACAGAAAGTGCTCACTCGAGATGGCCCACATCAGTTCCTCAGATTTTTATGAAAGGAAAAACACATGCTGGATTCACCTGTTTTGTCAATTGCAGATGTTTTTGTTTTGTTTTAGTTTTTTACAAATTTCTATTTAAATTCAATTTAACCTAGAGTTGCCTCTTGTTAAATTGAATTTAAATAGAAATTGCACAAGTTAACATACAAGGTATTATGAGTTGCAGGGGTAGAATTTAGTGCTTCATCACTTACGTAGAACACCCAGTGTTCATCCCATGACGTGCCCTCCTGCCTGCCCGTCACCCAGTTACCTCATTGCCCCACCAAACTCCCACCCAGCAACCTTCAGTTTGTTTCCTAGAGTTAAGGGTCTTTTATGGTTTTCCTTCCCTTCCCCTATGTTCATCTTTTTTGTTTCTTAAATTCCACATATGAGTGAAACCATAAGGTATTTCTCTTTCTCTGACTTTTTTCTTTTAGCATAATACCTTCTAGTTCCATCTGTGTCGTTGCAAAAGGCAAAATTTCATTCTTTCTGATGGCTGGGTAATATTTCATTATATTTAGGTGTGTGTGTGTACACACACACACACACCTAATACATATCTACATATATATGTATATATATCACATCTTTATCCATTCATCTGTCAATGGACATCTGGGCTCTCTGCCTATTTTGGCTTTTGGGGACGCTGGGTTAATTGCAGATATTTTTTTCACAGTTTCTCCTCTAGTGTGGACCCAACACCCGGGTTGCCAGAAAACTCAAACACATGAGTCCTGGAGCCCAGAAAAGTGCTCACCCTGAATTCACAGAGCATGTGGGAGTGGGGACACAGTTCCTGAACCTCCCCCCCCAGTCTGACCACCCCAGTTTCGGCCAGCCGTTTCACTTTCTTGTGCTGATCAGCCTCCCCCAGCTTTCGATATAGATCTTGCCATCACCCTCCGGCCCCACGACCCCATAACCGGGCAGAATCCTTGTGCCACAGAATGTTGTACACATCTGCCGCTGCGGTGTGAAGGGCTGCAGTCCGCCCAGCTAATCTAGAGTTGCCTCTTGAGCTCATGCAGGGAGCGAAGCTAGATACTTGGCAATGAGCATAACCTCAGAGTTGTCCTCTCATGGTCTCTGTTGAACACCGTTCAGGGAGGAATCGTGTGTGGAGCTACTAACTCCCCGTCTTTGAGCTGTCACAGATACCTGCCCAGGAAAGCCTGCAGAGTCCTTACCTCCAGAGGGTGTGCCAGCGACTCTCTTAAGGAATTTAACCCACTCCTCCATCTCGGCCTGAGAGCTGGCCATGAGGACATAGGAGTCCTGTCCTGTGCGACTCTGGTCCCATGAGGCTGGAGGAAAAAGTAATAGTAATGAAAGTCTTCGAGTGGTGAGCGGCCAGGACGAAGGGAAGCGAAGGGAAGCTGAACCTCGGTGGCTTCCTTGGTTCAAACAACACAAAAGCATTATCTGCTTATCCTCAAGGGAACCAAACATCGATGCACCCGAAACCCTAATTCCATACATAAACCACTGAACACCCGTGGTTTGCAAGGAGGATGCTTTGGGCTGAGATCTGTTCCTGTGGTGGAGAGAAGCCATTTCCTACCAGAAAAGAAGAGAAGTTCAGGGGGCAGTGTCAGTGTTAGAGAAGAGAGGCTCAGCCCATACAATTCTGAAGACTTCAGTCCATCACACCATCACCATCAGCTTCGATATTTTCCTAAGCTACTCATGAGCTCAGCTATTGGGGTGCAGAGGATAACAGCAACTCAAGGAGCACGTGTGGGCCTTTCTCACAAAATCAGTGCTTCCCATTCAGAATTTCTACTCTCCTACCTGCACAAGACATTATAAACAGTAGGTTCTTAATCCATAGTTGACGGACAAATGAAGTTTGTTAGGACTTTCTTTACCATTTAGACTTTAAGCCCATGATTATGGACAGACATATGTAACGTTTCCTGGGTTTGTGTTGTCAGACAAAAGGGTGGCAGAAATGACAAGGGGGTGGAGCAGGGAGAGGATGCCAAGAGAAAGAATGAAAGAAAGCGACAAAAAGAAAAAGCGGGTCAGAAAAGGAAAAGAGAGGGAGAAGGAAAGCATCAAGCACAGGAAGGACAAGAACATAATAGCATTCCCTTTCGATTACAAGTGGCTATTAAATTTCGAAGTGTCTGTGTAAGCACCAACTCATTCTTTTCACAACGTCAAGGCATTTCTCTCAAAAAGAGTTTGTTCTAGCACCCTAGTTGTGCCCAAACCTGTCTTTTCTCTCAGAGCAACAAAAGACCTTCAAAATCCCTTTGGTTCTGATCTCTTGAACTTAAATTACTATCACTACATTCTTTTATGCTTTGCGACAGCCCGATTCGGAATCCATCCTATCCCTGAGTCCTTAGCTCTTCTGACCAGAAGGGTCAGTCCATGGAGATCTGACCACTCCTGAGATCTAGGTGTTTCCAGAAGTAAAATGGGAAGTAAAACGTGGTCAGGGTAGAACTAAAGAATCCTGTAGGAATCACAATATCATTTTGAAATAGAAGGGGCTCTAGTATCATTTCCTCTCTGTAGCTCATGGAACTCAAGTCCAGAGATGCAAAGAGACCTGCCCATTGGCACCCAGGCAGTTACCACCACACTCAAGGTTCGGCCTCTGATCCTTCTGCCAATAATTGCTACTAGCCCCTATGGCTTCCAATTTGACCTTGGCCGAAATTTATCTGGCACCCTTCTCCCCCATGCTTCTTCTCCAGTCTCTTGTGTATCAAAAGCATGCCTTTTCAGTTTACCCTGACTTCTGGGAGGTCTTTTAGTTTTGCCATTAGTTGTGTCTCTCAACTCCACTGAGACACACCCAGCTCTCAGGATACTCCTGACTGGCCAGGGCTTTGATGGACTGATCCTTCTGATCAAAAGCCAAAGACCTGATGACAAGAAGGATTCTAAATCAGGTCATCCCAAAGGGTAAAGAAGGTGAAGCTCCACGATATTAGATAGGTTCAAGAGATCAAAAGCAAAGGGAATTCAAAAATCTTTTGCTGCCCTACAAAACAATTAATGTGGGGCACATTGGAGTGTCCGCTCTATTTAAAATGGTAAGTGAGGGGCACCTGGGTGGCTCAGTTGGTTAAGTGTTTGCCTTCAGCTCAGGTCATGATCCCAGAGTCCTGGGATGGAGCCCCAATTTGGGTTTCCTGTTCAGTGGAGAGTCTGCTTCTCCCTCTCCAGTCCCCCTCCTCTGCTCATGCTCTCTCTTAATATCTCTGTCTCTCTCTCAAATAAATAAATAAATAAAATCTTCTTTAAAAAGTAAAAAATAAAATGGTAAGTGACCAGCCACTATCCCCACCTCAACCAGAATTTTTTCTCTCTTTCTTTGCTTTCATTTTTTCCACTACACTTATTCCATCATAAGCAGCCCACTGTCAGTCTCCCCCATGAGACTATCATGTAGGCTTGTTCTTTTCTGGATTCCCGGTTCCTACAGTAGTGCCTGGCTCACAGCAGGTACTCAATAAATCTGTTGTTACATCTCACCAGGCAGTATGAGAATGAAATGCAACAAGAAAAATAACTCTCTGTATCCTTGATGACTTCCTTTGGGTGGAAGGAAAACAGATAGTTATGGGACGCCTGGGTGGCTCAGTTGGTTGAGCAGCTGCCTTCGGCTCAGGTCATGATCCCAGCGTCCTGGGATCGAGTCCCACATCGGGCTCCTTGCTCCGCAGGGAGCCTGCTTCTCCGTCTGACTCTGCCTTCCACTCTGTCTGCCTGTGCTGGCTCTCGCTCGCTCTCTCTGACAAATAAATAAAACCTTAAAAAAAAAACAAAAACAGATAGTTATTCTGCTAGAGGTAAGTAGGGAGAGCAAGGCTTGCCCTGAATTTTTGCCTGCTCTAAAGAAAGAAACACATAGCAGAGCTACAAGGAAAGGCTTCTCTCTGGGTTTTGTGGCAGTGACACAGGTGATCACAGAGAGAGGGCCCTGAATAGGAAGGACATTTCTCAGGGCCAGCGTCGGTCCCTGAGAATTGTCTTGCCTAAGATCATGACAAAAAGAGGAACTAAAAAGTCTCTAAAGTGAGGCAAGCCTTAAGTTGACTGAAGACTTGAGAATGATGGCTCCTTTAGGAAACCTTTAGGAAAATGGTTCCCTACCTTATTACTGCTTTAGAATTGTTGTTTGTTCTTATGAGACACGTGTGGGTGCAAGCACTTGCACAAGCACACCCAGGGGCCTACAAGTGTACATGATAATGAGATACCATAGCCTAGCAATCTTCAAGGGCACTAAGCTTTGGGTGCAAAGCCCACAGTGAATCCGAAGGAAGACCTCTCAGTAGGGTTACCCATAATGGAAAATTTAGGCTTGGGACACACATTACCATGGATGGTTGCATCCCATGAACTGTGTTGGGAAAGGGGTCCTTGGACTAGAGGAATCTTGTAGGAAGAAGTGGGGCTTTCTCAGGGAAGAGAGACTAAAAAACAAACTATTCTTCTGAGGAGGAAGAGAGATGGATAGAACTTCAGATTTTAAAAAAAAAAAAAAGGAGTGCCCACTAGGGAGGAGGCCACCCAGAAAAGGTGAACTTTAAAAATTGTTTTTCTTTGTTTCCTATAGCAGTAGCAAGTTTCAGGATAGATTTCTACCTTATAATTTCCTCTAGTTATCCCCAAATGTCAAACACTGACTTGGCACTAACTATACACCAGTCACTATACCAACTGGGCCAAGTCGATTTCATTGTGCCAAATCGAGTTCTTTCTTTCATTCTCACTATCCTCTTCATTGTCTCCACGTCACAGATAAAGAAACAGAGGCAGGAAGAAATGAAATAACTTGATCACAGCTCCCCAAATAGAAAGTGGCAGGGCCAGAATTCAGAGCAGGGCAGGCCAGCTCCAGACCAGGCACTCTAACTAACCTCATGGCCACGTTGCCTTCTTCATGATGTCTTATGCACACGCTGCCCTGTGGTAAGGAGGAGGTTAAGGGAGGAGTGCATGCTTACCAGTCAGGGGACTGGTGGCCTCCCCTGCTGTGTGGAGTTTCTGGCTAGGCTGGGGCTGGCAAAGGAGCCCGAGACAAGGAGAAGCAGCCTCAGCGTGCCAGGCTCACACAAACACCAATTCCCCTTGAGACAGAGTGGACCAACTCCCCTTAGCCCAGATGCACTTGAAGAAGGGAACTCTACCCTGGGCAGAAGCCGCCTCCAGTACACTGCTAACATGCACGATACAGGACTTTCAGCACCTGTCATGTGTTAAGCGCTCAGTAATTCCCGGCTATCATTTCTTATTAGGTTGTGTTGAACCACATGTGACTGTTGACCTCTCTGTAGCTAACAGAGACCATTTTTGACCTACCAAAATGGCAATTTCACAACACTCGATTTACACTGTAACTGTTCATTTTAAGGTCCCACTCAGCTTTGAAACCGGGCTCCTTTTAGTGAGCAGGGCTGATGTACTTTCCAGAGTAGTGAGCCAGCGTCTAATGGAAAACGTTGACTCCAAGAGCGCCCTCATGAGATGCTTTCAGGGTCGAACCAAGTATGCACCCACTTAGTTGGCTGCTAGATAATCAGCTAGTATAGGTTCATTAACTACATCCAGAATGATGATGCATTCTTACTCGGTCAGTCGGTTAGTTGGCTGACAGATTCAGCCTTGACTTCTAGGATCCAGAAGTAAGATGGGAATATAATGTAGCTCTTTCCCCACTTTGGTTGCCTACCTGGAATGACTTCAAAGACAAACTTCCCCGCCTCTTCTGGGTTCGTGGCGATCTCCTTGACTGTACTTCCTGGTAGATACATGCAACCCTGAAAGATCAAAAGTTGGCCCTTTAAGGGAAGCAGCAATTTTGTCACCTAAAATTCAGCTGAAGGGCAGACAGGATTAATGATGGGATGGGAGAGGAAGACAGGTAGGTGGAGAGCAACCTGGAAAGCTAGCATATCACTTTCATCCCAAAACAGTAAAAATAAAATGCAAAATATGTTAGTACCATTCATCAAACAGTTACTAGGCGCCAGGCTCTGTGCTAAATGCCCTGAATATTTTATCACAATAAATCTTCCTAAGAACTCTCAGAAGGACAGACTGTTATTTTCCCCACTAGAGACGTGAAGAAGTAAGGGTCAGAAAGGTTAACTGGATGATCTGAGATCACAGCACTAGTTAATCAGAATGCTATGAATCAAACCCTGGTCAGTGGGATTTCAGAATGACAAGGAAGGCTTTACTTAAAAGTCCCACTTACTCTGGGGGAAGAAGTAACCATTAGAGTTAAACGTATTCACACCGAGTCATAAGTGGCAAACTGCAAGACCTTCCTGAAATGAGCACAAGAGGCTCGGACATCATAAATGAAGAGAGGAGAGAGAAAAGCCGTAAGAGAGACAGTAGTGGAGGCGGGGACACTGATGGGAAGGGAGGAATGGCCCCGGACAGGGAAGGGCGCCCGCGGCTGTTCTCCCCTACATTGCAAGTCAACAGGGGTGGACTCTGTACAAAGATGGAAGGAGGAGGTCACGTGTCCTCCAACACTGAAGCACGGCGGATAGCCAGGGCGGTGGGGTGCCCCAAACAGAGGCTCGTAAGAATGAACTGTCACGCTTGCAGGAACAATGTGAGCCCGTTGTTAAACACAGCCGTTATCAAAAGTTTAATGATAGAAGCTTGTGACGAAATATTTTATATTAAAAATAAAGGTAATGATACTCAGAGTTCATCACTTCCCAGTCACTTACTGTATTTTACTATTATTTCTGTTCATGTGTTTATTTACACCTGTTCTATCTGTACGGTTATAATACTATAAAACACTGTGCTTTGTGTCCTTCTTCTCAACTCTGTTCAGTGATGTCATGCTAGAGGCCCGAATCAGCCACGCTGGGGTATTTACACTACGGATATTGGCCAATGCTACATCATGATCAGCTCCGCCACCAGAGAGCAATTTGTGAAACACTTCCCAGCCACCGACAGTCAGCCACCTGCGCTAAGGTCCCAGAAAAGCAGGGAGATGAGCCAAGGGGACAATGAAGGAGGATTGTCCAGAGTGATCATTCTAGCAGGAACTCGAGGGCAGTTTCCTGAGGTTCTGGTTTAAACAATTTCCCTGACAAAGAACCTTTTGGAATGAGTTATATCAAGCTAAGTCAAAGATTTACAAAGCATTAGCCTGTTAAAGCTGGACAGACCTTACTGAGACCTCGGAGGGAAAAATGCACAGACTGCCTTCTGTCGAGCCCCAGGCTTCCTGGGAAGCAAACACGGGAGTCCATCAGAAAGAGTTCCATCATTTATTTAATCATTCTCCTTTGTTGGACATTAAGTTCAAACTTTCTCATTATAAACAGCACTGCATGTATCTTATTTCTTTTGAACTATTTCCTAAAAATAAAATAACTCCATAAGTGTATGATATTTTTTTGGCTCTTAGAAATCCGGCCAAATGGCTTTCTAGAAAGATCGTACCAGCTTCTATACATATCATCTGTGTACCTGAGGGTCCTTTTCACCTGATTGCTCCAAAATTACTGGGGTTTCTCTCTGAGATTTTTTTTAAGGGATAGAAATGTGTGTGTTCTTTTTAAAGTTATAACTAAATTATACCTTATAGAAAGACTGGAAAATGAACAAAAAAGAGGAAAATTAAAAATTGTGTGAAACTCGTGCTCAGAGGAGATAACCACTATTAACAGGTCCCCCAGCTGTTTTCCCATAAATTCACATTCATTCGTTTTTCCTTCAACAATGGGGTTAGTTAGATACATCACCCTCCATTGTAAACAGGCCCTTTTTTGCTTTTGTTTTTCAAAGCAATATTATGGATAGTTTTCCATTTCCAAAAGTATTAATTTAGGGCATTACAGCAGACTTGTATTCTGTTGTTTAATGTACAAAAGTTCCTTGATATAACTTAGCCTCACCACTGGGCATTATTTTCAACATCGCTATTATAAACAATACTGTAGTGAAAACATATACAGGTAAATTTAATTATCTACATCGGTCTTGGGCCACCTTGGTGGCTCAGTCAATTAAGCAGTTGTCTTTGGCTCTGGCATGATCTCAGGGTCCTGGGGTCCAGCCTGCATCGTGGGCTCTGCTCAGCGGGGAGTCTGCTTCGCCCTTTATCTCCCCAATCTCCCACCCCATTTATGCTCTCTTTCTCTCTCTCTCTCAAATAAATAAACAAAATATTTAAAAAATTTTATCTACACCAGTCTTAAGCAGTCACTTTGGTTAAATTCCTAGAATTAGAAATACAGGGTCAAAGAGTTTGTATTTTAAAAAAAAAGCATGTATTACCCTCCAGAAAGGTGGCACAGATTTTCATTTCCATCAGCTCTGCATTATAATAATTCCTATTCCCTGTCCTTACCAACATCAAAATTTCTAGAAAAGCACTGCTAGGGATGGTGATGTCTCATTATATTACATCGCACCGCCTTAATTGTTACTGAGACTGAAATATTTATACACATACTGGGGATTACATTTCTTTGGTAAGTTGTTGGTTTGCATCACTTGCTCACTTTTCTATTGAGCTATTTGGATTTTTTTAATAGGTTTGAAAAAATACCTTGAATATTAAGAATATCTGTTTACCATTTACACATATACAATAATTTTCTTCTTGTTGTTTGCTTTTTCACTTTATGATGTTGGCTTTTAAGGTACAAGTAGTTTTATTTATGTAATTAAATTAGCCTTTCCCTCGTACTGTCTTTGTTGCTTATACTATGCTTGAAAAACACGTGCCTTCCAAAGATTATGCAGATAGCTACATTTTCTTCTCGGACTTTTATGAACTCAGTTTTTTGTTTTTGTTTTTTTTTTTTTTTTTTTTTACATTTAAGTCTTTAGTCCATCCAGAACCATGAATGGTGTGAAGCATAGCATAGAAATATGCCTTTATTTTTTCCCAAGAATTTAGCTCATGTCGGTAACTTTCATGTCATTTCTTTTTTTTTTTTAAGATTTTATTTATTTATTTGACTGAGATCAAATAAATAAATAAGACAGAGAGGCAGGCAGAGAGAGGAGGAAGCAGGCTCCCTGCTGAGCAGAGAGCCCGATGTGGGGCTCGATCCCAGGACACTGGGATCATGACCTGAGCCAAAGGCAGAGGCTTTAACCCACTGAGCCACCCAGGCGCCCCCATTTCTTTTTTTTTTAATAATCATATTTTCCTTTCTTTTTTAAAAATTGTATTTATTTATTTGAGAGAGTGAGAGTGAGAGAGCACAAGAGGGGGTAGGGTCAGAGGGAGAAGCAGACTCCCCACTGAGCAGGGAACCCCATGCGGGACTTGATCCCTGGGCTCCAGGATCATGACCCAAGCCAAAGGCAGATACTTAATCAACTGAGCCACCCAGACACCCTCATGTCATGTCTAGATGTTTGCAATATCTACGAATCCCAAAACAATGTTTAATGATAGCATAAGAAAGTGCTTTATTTTTAACAATTTCCTTTATCTTAATGAAATAATTACAGATATATAAAAAGTCTACAAAGATGTCCACTTAACTCTTATTTGTAATAATAGTATAAAAATATCAGCCCAAATTCTCAACTTATTTTCATTAGAAAATTAGTTAAATAAATTACAGAATGTCCATACGGTAGACTATTCTGCCACCATTAAGAATAACATTGTAGGGCGCCTGGGTGGCTCAGTGGGTTAAGCCGCTGCCTTCGGCTCAGGTCATGATCTCAGGGTCCTGGGATCGAGTCCCACATCGGGCTCTCTGCTCAGCAGGGAGCCTGCTTCCCTCTCTCTCTCTGCCTGCCTCTCTGTCTACTTGTGATTTCTGTCAAATAAATAAATAAAATCTTTTTAAAAAAAAAAAAGAATAACATTGTAAAAGAATATTTGATCATCATAATAACAATTCATAAATTGTTAATTTTTAAATTAAAGAATATTATTATATTAATTTGCATTTAGACTAGCTGAGTTCCTAAAGGTATATGTATAGAAAGAACTGGAAAAAGTGAGAATTTAGGTGCCTATTTCTTGCTAATGGGAACATTTTCATTTTCTGCTTTGTTCTCTTCCACATCTTCCAAATTTCCTACCATGCATCTTTTGTAATCAAAGTATCCATATCTATATACATTAAAATCTTCTTTCTAATACATTATCATTTCATCCCTAAAAGCTTTTCAAAAGCCTTTTTATATCTGAAATGAGTATTGGATTTTATCAAATGCTGATAATTGTGGTTGAAACCACAATTTAGGGGTTGTGCAGTTTTTCCTTACTTGACTTATTGATCTCAACCTACTGATCTGATGTATTATATTAATAGATTTCCTTTTAAAAAAAAAAAAAAAACACAAAGTACTTTCATCCTAGAAGCTTTGCCTAATTATCTCAGGCTACTTTATCCCTGGAAGGATTTTGAGTTACCTCCTTCAGAAGCAAAGGAGAGAAGCTAGGACCTCTAATAATTTATTTAATCATTGGCATCAAGTTTATGCCTTCACAAAACGTTTTTTTTTTTTACATATGCTTCATATCGTTGGAGCCTGTGATAAGTGCAGGCCAGATATGATTGTCTTATTCTACAAAAGAAGAAAGAGGAGCCCAGAATAATTAAATAGTTACCTGGCCAGTCTCCTGGGAGAAGAGCCAGGGAAAGAATACAAGCTTGGACATGTTGTACCTCTCACCGTCTATACCTTGGGGAAGTAAACCCCACTGAGCTGTCCTTCCTGCTGATGGGGGAAGGCTAATGCCTTGGTGCCACCTCCCTCATTCGTGGATGGGAAGACTTGTTGCGTCTGCTCCTCACGCACCAGTCGCCACCATCTTGGCCTATAACTGCTTGGCTCTGATAGGGTCTGGGTTGTTCATAAAGTAAAAAGAATTCTGGTTACCATGCATGGGTCACTGAGCAAGAACACAGTCTGTGGTGGGGTCTCTGGCCCATCTTTAGCCTTTGCAGTGACAGACAACTTGAGGGAAGGGCCTGGTTAACCAGGTGCTGCTAATGTGTCACAGATCCCCAAGCTTATTCTTAAAGAGATCTGTCCTCTTCCAAAATTACTGTCTTGTTTCTTTACATTCCCAGCCATCCACCCTCAATATTCTTACTCTCCTTGAGGCTTTTTTTTCTAGATCCAGAAGGTTTTAGGGTCTATCTTCCCTAATAAGTTCCTTCTGGCAAAGCCTGTTCTTCCACCATCACAGACGTGAATCTGGATGGGTGGCCAGCCGTCTTGGATGCTCCAAGACATGGAGTTTACACCTGGGGTCCCAGGGTAATTGTTAATAGCACGCCTTTTCACCTTCATGTACCATGATGGCCGGGAGGATTCACCAGTTCCAAGATTAAAGACCAAAGTCTTCTCAGGCCCCATCCACTCCATTTGGAAATCCTGTTTGCTGTACTTTCAAAGTATACCAGGAACCTGATCACTTTCCTCTAGCCCACAACCCCCCACTGACATTCTAAACAATATAACCTCTCCCCTAGGTTACCCTCGTGCCTTCTTCCTCTGGCCCTAAATCTATTTTGAACATTGTAGCCAGAGCCATCTTTTTAAGCATAAGCCAAAGAAATGTCCCCTTTCTGCTAAGAACCCTGCAATGCTTCCCCATAGTCCTCGGCATAAACCCTCAAGTCCTTCAGTGGTCTTCTTCTTTGCTATCTTCACTGTGATCCTAGACCCTGCTTTCCCCTTACTGACCCCATCCCCTCTGATCCCCTCCTTCTCTAGCTCTGGTGCTCCCACACTGGCCTCCTTGGTATTCTCAGCGCTCCCCAGACATGCTCCCCCATCGGGCCTTTGCACTGGCTTTCCTCTCTGCCTGAAGTGCTCCTTCACCAGAGATCCTTCCTGGCTAACTGCCTCTCCTTAATCATACTGCCCACCCTTTGTAAAATCATATCAACTCCCAGATGCTGGATCTCCCCTTAAACCATTCTTTTTGTTTGTTTGTTTGTTTTTAAATCTCATGGAACTAGTTATTTTTTTTTAACAAACCACATACTCTCCTTATTTATTATTTTCTGTCTGCCCCCTTATTTTCTAAGTTCCACACACAGAGACTTTTATCTGTTTTACCTTCTGGTTGATTTCAAGTACCCCAAACAATGTCTAGTACATATTAGATGCCCAATAAATGTTGGCCAAACAAACAAACCAATTTGCCTGAAGGCAAACCCGCTGTCTCGGAGCCTTCGTGCTCAGCGTCACCATCAAGACATGATCACCAGCCTTCACCTCAAGGCTGAGTTTAGGAAGCTCCTCAGAGCTCCCCTCAGGGCTTCCCAGAGGAGGAGCCCTCTGTCCTCTCTGCCACTCAGTTTATGGATCTAAAACCCGGTGGGAAGGAGAGAGGGGATGCCTCTGGGATGGGTGCACATCTAGCCTAAGGAGAAGGCCTGCAGGTGTTTCCTTCACCTGAGCGCAGGCTGACAGCCCTGCCGGTGGGGACCAACAGCCTGGCTGGTACCTGCGGCTTCGTGTCCTCTTCATCCTTGTAGAAGAAGAGTTGCTGCGCCCTCAGCACGAAGTACCTCTGCTGCCAGTTCTTCACGATGGACCTCTGCTTCTTCAGCCAGCCCATCTTGATGGGCCTCTCCAGCGGGTTGGGGGCAGACAGCTGGTGGAGGGCAGCCATCTGCTCGCCGGTCATCACACTCCTGGACCGAGCTATGGAGAGGAACAGACAGGCAGGCTGGCTCAGGGACATGAAGCTGTGTGCGTGGGAGGAATGGGGGGGGGGGTGGCGCCGGGGCCACGGAGGAAGCCCCAGGGGGCCAAGAGGCTCGCTGCATGCACCCCAGGCGAGCCGGGCTCAGGGGGCCAGGCCTGCAGGAGGGACGAAGCCCCGAGCGGCCGAGAGGCAGCCGAGCAGCCTGCTCCGGGCACGGGTCGGCCAGAGACCGGGAAGCCGGTGACAGCCAGAGGCCCGATGCACACGCAGTCCGGCGCCCGGCGCCGGCCCCGTCATTCTGCAAAGAGAAAGGCTGGCTGGAGCCTTCTGAAGAGGAAGTGGCCGCAGCATCTGACAAAAGGTGCTTCCTTTTTCCTGCGTGGGAGTCGGTATCTGACAAGAGAAAGAGAAAACAGTGCGCGCTCGGAGGGCTCGGGGAGTCCTATGCGGCTGCAGAGGCAGCCGGAAGCTGACCGGGCACTGGCCCTAGAGCAGGAGCTGGGGCCGCCTGACGTCCCTCTCCCGCGGAACCCGAGCCCCGCGCCCGCTCCACGCCCCCACCGTGCAGGAGGCGGGCACCTCCGGAAGGCTCCTGCCCAGTGTCACCCATTGCCACTCTGTCCCCGGCCCTCTGAGAGTGTTTACAGCCCTTTTGCTATATACCAGGCGCCATGCCATAGCTGCCTTCCGACCACGGGATCAGTCGGGTGGGCTGTTCCCTGCGCTGACGACACACAGGTACCAAAGGAAACCATACCCGCCAGCAGAACACAGAACGGGAATTTGAATCCAGACCCCCATGTTTTCACACCAGAGCACTGCCGTGTCTGGATGAGGTCCAGGTGTCCACAGCTCGTCTCCAGGGCAACTCCCAACCAGGATAACTGTCCCCTCTCCTTCCCTCCACAGCAACAGGTCTGCAGGCCTGTGGTGCGGCTGGATATATCCTCTGATCCTCACCTGCTTTCTTTCCCTGCCAAGTCTACAACGCCCTTCTACAGAGGTCCACCACATCGAACACCAGACCCTGATGATGGGACACCCCCCACCCCTAGCACCCACACTGCGTTCTTGCTGGAAGAAGTCTCTGTCTTACAGCCCCTTTCTTCAGCCTTTGTGGGTCCCCATTCATGATGCCGCAGAACGCAGCCAACCTCACTCTGACCAGTTTCTCCCAGGCTGGCTGGAGACCAGTCATTCCTTTCCTGGTTCGTGGGCCAGTATACTACTTCTCTGAGCCTCTCAGTTTCTTCACTTGTTAAACTAGGGCAGTAACAGTCCCTACCTGCTCTGTGGAATCACAGTGGAGATTAAACAAGCTAACATATATAAACACATAGAACTTGGACATATGTAAGTGGTCCAAGATAAGCCAATTACTTGTTCATTTTATCAACAGGTGACTTTGCTTCCACTACAAAGCTGGAGATCATCTCTGAGAGCTTCCTAAAACTTCCCTGTGCATTTCAAAAGGTCACTCCTTCCTCAAGCTTCCTCTAGTCCTTCACTTCTATCTTTACTGTATTGAATTGATAACTTTTCCCTTTGCTTTTGATTTTCAAACTTTATTTCTGTTCATGCCATACTTTTAAGTACCAGAATTTTATATGGCATCTCAGACTAATCGTATTCAGAGTGATCACTCTATTTATGTGTTTTACCCTTGAGTTCTACATGGCTGTCTGAAGACAACTATGCTCCTTTGATCCTCACAAGGAACTTACGTTCCTGTCACATCCCTGTAGCTTGTAGTCACCGTCACCTCCCACCAAGGACTGGAGAGGTCATACTAGGTTGGACACTGGGACAAGGCAGTTGGTTCAACCTCCTCTTGGGCAGACATCATTGTAACAGTGCATAAACTCGATTGTAGTAAGAGGTAGTTTGACATTTTGATGGCAATTTGGCAGAATGCTTGCAAAGGGTTTGCTTTATATCACTGTCTTCTGGCACCCCAGTTAAGAATTTTATCTTAGATCTTGTTCCTCAGTTAACCACCATCTTCATGATCTTCCACCTATAGCTCAAACAACAGCCACACTGAGGCTAGTCACGTACTCTAAGGCAGTGTACATGATCTAAGGGGATAATAGGAGTTTCTCGGCCGGAATACACTGGGAAAAAAGCATTTGAAGAACCAGGTACAGCTCTGTGTCTCTCTGGGTCGAGACTGTAAGTTGTGAAGACTCCTGTCTGTCCTAGAAAGAGGGCAGATAGTAGATGACAAAGAATGGTTCACACCCACAATCTTTAAAGAAAGTGGAGGAGGGAGGCATTCTGGCAAATTCGGGGGTTCTCTCCTTCACCTCAGTAGACTCAGCATAGCCAGGCCATTCGCCTGAAGTTGCACCACACTTGAGAGGGAGACTTACCATTCTAACAGGGCCATAATGAAGAAGCATCCCTTGGCTTCCAGGCTGATGCCACCAAACGAAGCCAGCCGAGGAAAGGAGAGAAACAAGGAACAAGAAACAGGCGGATGCCACATGATGATTATGAGGACTCGGGCCTCCTGAGCCACCCCCAGAGACCCAAAGAAATTGTTGGTGGGGGAACCATGGTGGGAGAAACTAAAGGGGGATGGGGGAGACAGAAGCCAAAAAGACACTGTAGAATTAACTCAAGCATGGAACTTGGTTGCTGGGATATTTTTCTGTGGTCAATTCTGCGAAGTTTTTATGCTTTGTTGTGGCAAAAATGATGACAAAAACAAATACACAAAATCAAAACCTCCTCTAGAAACATCTGTGCATTGTAGAATGGCCTGGCAAAGGCAAGAGGAGGCCTGAGGGTCTTTTATTCTTGGACCTGGCCAACAGGGGCTTGGATGTCCCTGTTAGGGGACTGGACTGGTAGGCAACCACCTTTTCTGCCTACATATGGTCAAGGCTTTATCTAACATCGTTCATGCTCCAGAAATTATTCCATTCACCCCTACATCCACCCAGTTTCTTGAGTACCTATTATCATCCTCATTGTGGGTAGTTTGACTATACTCACTGGGTCATGCTTACAAGTTGGAGTGTGGATGGCCTCGTATAAGCCTCCACACTGCCAGAAGTAGCCCCAATGTCACTGGTAAGGTGACATTTGGGCCTCCAGTGAGCCAGTGACTAAGCAGGGAAGCTTTCTGTCCCACATCAGACCCGTCTCCCACCTTAGCCTTCAGCATTGCTCATCAGTCAGACCTACCCTGAGATGATTCAAGTATCAGGGAAAGAAGCCTGGTGGGCTTTGTGTTTGACTTGTTTTTGGCTAAGTTTCCTTGTTAGTGCCTTTGAACAGTCTCCTCTTTGTGGGTGTGACTTGTTCCCAGATAAAGTAAACAAAGAAATCTGTTACTATTAATGGAGCTGTTTCTCATAATGAAAATAATAACTGAGATAAGCTTCACTTGTGAGCCAGTCACTGCACGAGTGCACGATCCCAGCCCCGTGGGAAGGAGATCTGAGCCAGGCTGTGGGCTGGAGAGGGGGCTGGAGAGGAGGCTGCAGGCTGACCAGAGAAGGCAGGAAGTCAGAAGGCAGTTGCTAAGCATTTACAGAACACTCTGGGGAAGTGGGAAGTGAGGGCCTCAATAAAGTCAGAAACCCACCCTGACTTAAGGAGAGAGAGAAAAAAGAAGCTCCTCAGACTGTGCTATCCAAAACAGTAGCCACTTGCTATGAGTGGCTATATACATGTAGAATTAAAATATGTTCCATTTACTTCCTCAGTCACATCAGCTACATTTCAAGTGCTCAATAACCCCATGTGGCTCATGGCCACAGGACTGGACACCACAGATAGAGAAGATTTCCATCATCACAGAAAGTTCTATTGGTCAGCACTTCCTGAAATCGGAGTGTTATCGTTACTTAGCATGAGACAAAAATGGTTATAAATGGTGGGGCAGCATTTCATCAAATAGAAAATCAAGCTAGAGATCCCCGAGAAAACACGGTTTCGGGTGGCAGAACGAGCAGCCAGCCTTGATCTGAGAGGTAATATGAAGCCACTTGACGTACCTTGGCAAGGGAGGCCCAGAAGAAAATATAGACGAGTTCTAGAATAGTTCTGTGTATACTGAATTTTAGTCTGTAGTCTGGGAGGGCACCAGAAAGAAAAGAGAAATGGGAGAAGTACCACATGCCCAGAGGATTCTGTTTCTGTAGTAGAAGTTAGCTACTCTCTGCCCCAAATTAGAACAAGAGAAAATTCAAGAGAGAAGTATAAACAGAGAAGTCAGCTTGGGAAGCATTGTCGCTTCCTTTCTTCATCTTCCATCTTCTGACCCCTAATCCCCAAAGTAATCAATCACAAAATCTTCCATGGTCTACTTTTGAGATATTTCTTCTATCTGCTCTCAGCTCCACTGCAGTTTAGATTCCATTTAGATGGGTCCAAATGTATGGGTGAGATGCTGATAGTTCATCCAAAGGTGGGTATTTTCTCAATGTTCATACGAGCAAAGCATTAGTCTGGGAACCATGTTACATGGCTTTGAAAAGGGAGTAGATAATACATGCTTTACCCCCCAGAAACCTGAGCTGCAGATCTGTCCAACTGCCTACATATACTTCAATGGGAATCTCAAGGTCACCATGTTTCTAGTGAAAAGTACTACCTTCCCCTGTTCCCTCCACCGTTCCCTTCACCTTACACCCACAAACACACCCAAACCTAACCTGCTTTACCTCCACAGATCTCCATGATGTGCTGTGAGGGATGTCTTCCCAGCCAGCCAAACAAAGTGGAAAGTTGCCCCATTTCACAGTCACCACAGTCAACAACTCTCAGATCCAGCCTTCCTCTCTACCCACCCACCTCCCTGCTTTTGTGGGCCCTTCTATTCTCCCCCTAGATTTCCACAAGAGTTCCCTTATATGTCTCTTCTACCAGTCTCACTTCCAGTCCATTGGTGACATTGTCTATGACATGGTCCCTCTAAAACACAAATCTGATCATGTTATTCTCTTGCCTAAAGACTCTGATAATCCTCCAGCTCCCTCATCGCTAAAAGATACAAGCTAGTCCTTCAGTTTTCCTCCTGCATTTCCTGCTCCTTCTCCACACACATACTGCCCTTCCTTCATGACAACACACTTTTCTCTCTGTTGGAATATTCTCTCTCCCCAGTTTGATCTCTTGGAAAGCCTTTTCTCATCCTTCAAGACTTTCTGCAGGCCACATCTCCCATGAGAGGCTTTCCTAGCCTAGCCAGTCTCGCTCCCTGGGCTCTGTTCCCTCCTGACTGAGGACATGTCTATCAAAGCTCTTCTCATCCTGCTTGGTCCTTTCTCTGCCTCCCCTCCCCACATATGCTCTAAGGAGATAAAGGGGCTCTGCCTTTGGCCTTGCTCATTCTTGTACCCCCAGCAGCTAACACAGTGCCTGGAAGAGAAGGTAGGCTGAAGTGGCAGAGGGCACAGGCTTCTATGTGTGTAGCGTTAGGTGAGTCATGTTCTATCTCTGGGGGTTGGTTTCCTCCTCCGTGAAGCTGTGATAATGATATGTACCTTGTGGGTGGCTAGTCTATAAGAATCACTATGAATAATGGTAGGTGGAGAGGCCTAAGCTACTGTCTGCTTCTTAGAACATGAGCATTAAAGGGAGGCTATATCGAGGCCATAAAATGGACATAAATGAGAGAAAAGACAGAAGAGATGAAAAAGAGAAGGGATCAAAGGATGGAGAGAGAGAGAAAGAAAAGGAAAAAGAGAAGACGAGCTGGACATTATACAACGTTCCACGTGCAAGTCCAGATGTCTAGTTTGGACGGTGACAGGGCAGAAGGACAGACTAGGGTAGACAATTGTGAAGGAACCCTCAGACAAGGAGGAGTGGGAAGCAAAGACTCATGTGAGACTTGGGGTGACCTCAGGTAAGGCAGCCTTCTCCATCCGTTTGTTTGCCGTACATTGGCTGAGCACACATGTGTACCAGGAACCATGTCAGGTTCTGGAATATAAGATCAACTGATGTAATCCTGTCCTCAAATAGCTCATGGGTCTGGGAGACCTGTCCATAGAGGCAGAGAAGGCGATCAGAAGACAAAATGGATTTGAGCAGGCAGGGGAATCCCCTTCTGGGCCTGATTAGATATAAAGCTGGACCAAGAGCTGTGGACTTCACCAGAGTTCTGGTGTTGACAGGTGAGGCCTGGAGATTAAGAAAGAGATCAGAGGGAAAGGTGCAAGTGAAAACTGGGAGATGGGAGTTATGTGAAAATCTCAGATCTGAAAAGTAACGCAACAGAGGTTCAGAAACCAAAGAGAAGGCTGGGCACACAGGACACCAGCACAGAGAGAAGCATTTTTAACTTGAGGCTATGGAGATAAACTTATATATGAGATGGAAGACGTTGCTATTTTCCTTGGGCCCTTAAAGAGAGCTTGCGGCAGATCTAAATATGGGGAAGAGGAAGCAAGAAAATCCATTATCACCAAGAGTTTGGGGATGGACCAGGGGCTGCTACCTGGAAGAGCAAAATCAGAGAACAGAGGTTGTCATCCTGTGGTAAGCAAAGATCCAGGGTCAGTTCAGGCCCATTTCACATCCCTGGGCCAGGAACTGTCCTTGGGGAACACATGGGACCATTGAGTGAAGAAATAGGTTCCTCTGCCTCTGGTATGGGTAGATGCAGCCACACAGCAGGGTAAGAGTTTGATGAGAGAAGCACCAGTGGGTTTCAGTCCTACTCAGGCTTTCTGCCAAGGCCCTTGTACAGTGCGCTCTTATACAACCTTCCACGTACGGCAAGAGGTTACTTAAATATATAAGGTACCATTCAAAAGCAAGACGTTCTTTTAAAGGAGTGTTTGAGTCTCTGATCTCAGTTTTCTCTCTCAGAAAGGTATACTTGACTCCAAAGGTGGGCTGAAAGCCCCATAGCCTCAAGGATAAACATCTTTGAGCTTTTATTGCATGTTGGCAGGTGATAAGTTGCTAGAGCTACAAAGAGGTTTTTGAGAGCAAGAAGTACCATGTCTTATTCATTTGAGTATCCTGAGCACCCTAACAGTGTCTGACTCAGAAAAGTTAACTGCGAGGAATGAAGAAATGAGAGGGGTGTATGTGTGCATGTGTGTCTGAGCGTGTGTGTGTGTGTGTGTGTGTGTGTGTGTGTGTGTGTGTTATGGAGAGAAAATAATATTGTATAATGCTCAAATAAAATATTCATAACATGGATTCTTAACCAAAAACCTACTCTTTCTCTCTTATCTCATTTATTAACCAATCAGAAAAATTAATTGGGCATTTCTTATGTGCAGGGGACAGTGCTGGATAATGGGCAGGGTTTAAAAAAATAGAAGAAACTCTCTAGATTAATGAACTTGAGATTTGTGGGGTTTCGAGTATTTATTGTGCACCCCGGCATACAAAAATGCATTCTACCACCCCCTGTTTCCCCAAATCCAGTCCCATTTCTTGATGATTTCAGCCCTGTCATACTCCCCATGTATAAAAATAGGGGGATTCCTAATCAGTCATGAATCACAAATTATTAAAGGAGCATTTAGTTGAGGCTTTCTTTCTGGTAAGATCAGAATGAGAAAAGAGTAACACTGATAAGCAAATTGGAATGGAAGCTCAGCTATCAAAAAGTAGGGTTCCAGGGGCAGGGAGTTCAACCAACTTCTTCACCAACCTAAACACACCTCCTAGAAGAGCATCTGGCCAATTGAAGTTTCCTAATAAATATCTATTAAGTGAATAAAATCAACATTTTAGAATGAATTGCAAGCCTCTATCAGGCATATATGCAACAAATATTGGCCAGTCTACCTATTCATGGGATTTCTAGATGTGTTCGCATGTGTCCACTCAAGCAGAGTGACCAATAAAAGATTTAAACCCTGATCTAATAATGATGCACATCAATAGTGATAGATTCATTAAATATTTATCATGTGCCAGCCACAGTACAAACACTTCATAAATCTAACTTCATTTAAATCTCATGGGAGGGCGCCTGGGTGGCTCAGTGTAACCCACTGACTTCAGCTCGGGTCATGATCTCAGGGTCCTGGGATCGAGCCCCACATCGGGTTCTCTGCTCAACGGGGAGCCTGCTTCCTCCTGCCTGCCTCTCTCCCAGCTGACTTGTGATCTCTGTCTGTCAAATAAATGAATAAAATCTTTAAAAAAAAAATCTCATGTGAACTTTGTGTGGGAAACACCATCTGTCTTACAGACAAGGTCATCTCCATCTTTCAGACAAGGAACTGAAGTTCACAAAAGTGAAATGATTTGCCCCAGTTTTACTGCTAGAAGTCTGATTTCAAAGCCCAATACCACTCCCTAGGCTACAGCGCCCACAGAGAAGCATGTATTCTAGGGGTAAAGCGAGGCACCTAAACTGGGAATCAACATGTAGTAGTTGCCAGGTTCAGATGGGTAAGTGGGAAATGGGCAAAGGACCTTTGCCTCTGGGTAAGGGACCAAGGCCACTATTCCCAACCCATCACATGCGATACCTGCTTTAGTCTCTACCCATTTTGCCTCCATATTATGCATAAACAGTGTTGTGCTACTTTTCCTGTACACGGTAGGCTCTGCAAGCCTCAATAGGTCTTGGGGGAAAAAAAAAACACAGTGACAAAAAATGGTACTGAAACCTCCAGCCCATCACTGAGGCTGTGCTGACACTCTGACAGGAAAATGAACATATTAGGTAGTTCTGCCATGTCTTACCAGTGCGCCACCCATGCTCACTACAGGAGACCTAAGGATTCTTGACCAAAGGCCAATGTGGCCAAGGTGTGGAAGGGAGGAGCTAACCCACGCCAGCCCAGCACTCAGGCCCACACCACAACCTGTGGCTGGCAGCCCAACCAGGCTGAGGATGCAGCTGCTGGGGAGCTGGGCAAAACACCAGCCTCCCATCATCACTAACTCCCTGATGAAGAGGGATCTGTACAGCCTTCCTTAGTCCCAGCGCACATGCATGCGCACATGCATGCACACATGCGAACACAGACTTGCCTGTCCCATTGCCAGACCATGGGAACATGGCCCCCACTAGAAAATAGTTAGGTCTTCTAACTACAGAACCTCCAGACTCACTTTCTTTATTCCTTTTCTCTTTTTCCTCTCCAAGGCAAACTGCTCTCCATTTTTTTTTAAAGATTTTATTTATTTATTTGATAGAGAGAGATCACAAGTAGATGGAGAGGCAGGCAGAGAGAGAGAGAGAGGGAAGCAGACTCCCTGCTGAGCAGAGAGCCCAATGCGGGACTCGATCCCAGGACCCTGAGATCATGACTTGAGCCGAAGGCAGCGGCTTAACCCACTGAGCCACCCAGGTGCCCCACTGCTCTCCATTTTAAAGCATTCACTATTCAGGGACCTGGGGAACTTTTAAAATCTTTTCACTTTCAAAACCTGACATTTAAACTTTAGGAAAAATGTATCCTGTGATTACTCTCCTGGATTTTTCTTTGAATTCTAAGTTTCATTTCTAATTTTAGTATGAAAAACCGGGCCACCTGCAAAAACCAACAAGACCTAAGACTGAGGGCAGCCAAGGGGATTGCTCTGTGCACTTGAAAGTAAGTCACACGGGCTTCCCCAGGACACTCACTCATGAGACAAATTTATAAAACCTCATTCAAAGGGCGATCTTAAAGTCATCTTCTGAACACCTGTCTCCAAACCCAGGAACTGAACAGGTTGACTCTTCCTATGTCCCATAGCCTGTAGAAATGCCCTTCACTGGTTGACAAGTAAAGATTTTGCCCTAGAAGAACAAATTCTGTTTTGGAAAGACACTTAGCCCAGATCACTGTCCTTTGCAGGAAGAGGTTTAAAATGTGGTCTCACTAGCAATATAAAGGAGAGAGAGAGTTAGACAAGAGCAAGGTGGGGGTGTCAGTGAGAGGGAGAGAGAAAGAGAGAGAGAGAGAGAAGGAGGGTGGAGACAGGGCAAGGGAGGGAGAGAATCAGCTTCCTGTTTCTTGGGCTTGCAAGGTCTTCTGCGCCTCCAGATTCTCTCGGCCAAGGCCACCTTTTCAGGGCCACTGCTCTGGTGTACACATTTTGGAGCTTGGCATTTCTTAGGAATTGAGAGCCCAGTTGCCTCCTGGGGGTGCATGTCTCTATCTGTTTCAACACTTCAAGCTCCCCCCCCCCCACTTCTATCTTTGCATAACAGGAAGCCAAGCGTAATAACAAGAAGCTTGCAGAATTGTGAATGCTTCCTACTCAGCACTGCTCGGGCTGCCTCTTCCTCAGCACAAGGCGAAGTGGAGATTTGGCAACTGGGTGGTAAAAGTATCTTGGGTTGTTTGTGGATGGACGCTAATTGCCTTCCCAGACATCAGCGCAAGGAAGGACTTTGCATCATGTAGGACTGTGGGACAGCTAGCAAAGGAGTCTCTGCTGGGTGCTCACATGGTGTGCTGAAGCAAGAAGGGCCTTGGGAGAAGTAGTGACCCTTCCATTCTCACTACTAGTCATTTTTTCTAGTAAAGAGGTTTTGCTTAGTCACTGGCATTCATAAATAAATAACTCATTCAAATGCTTGATGTATTTGCATTTTATGAACCCAGATGAATCCGGGGCTCCCAGTGTTTCAACGCAGCAATCCAGCAGGGGCAATGCTCAAGACTGGCCCCCAGGACCAAGCACAAGGCTACCCACCCCACAGTCTGTTCCATTCTGTTCCCACAGCCTTCTTCCCCCAGCCTTCAGGAGTAGTGATATTTAACCTTACAATCCTACTGTGAACAACAAACAATTCTTGCAGTAGGATGGACCTGGTATACAAGTCACGATGTATTTCCCTTATTCTACAACCTGATAAAAAGACTCTATTCAAAGTTGAAGTGAGGGGCTCCTGGGTGGCTCAGTGGGTTGAAGCCTCTGCCTTCGGCTCAGATCATGGTCCCAGGGTCCTGGGATGGAGCCCCGCATCGGGCTCTCTGCTCATCAGGGAGCCTGCTTCCTCCCCTCTCTCTGCCTGCTTCTCTGCCTACCTGTGATCTCTGTCAAATAATTAAATAAAATCTTTTTAAAAAATTGAGGTGATTAGATTATGGGCAGGGGAGAAATGATACCAATACCTAGTTTTGCTAGGTGTGATCAGTCAGCACGGTTAGGAAGCAAAATGTTGGGGCACCTGGGTGGCTCAGTCATTAAGCAGCTGCCTTCAGCTCAGGGCCTGGGATCGAGCACTGCACCGGGCTCCCAACTCAACAGAAATTCGGCTTCTCCCTCTCCCACTCCCCCTGCTCGTGTTCCCTCTCGCTGTGTCTTTCTCTCTGACAAATAAATAAATAAAATCTTAAAAAAAAAAAAAAGAAGGAAGCAAAATGTCTGTGTTTTAGAGATGCATACTGAAGGATGAGGAATAAAGGTCCATAGCATCAGGGATTTGCTGCTTTAAAAGATCTCAGCAAAGCAAAGAAAAAAAGAAAAAACAAGGGATGGCTAAAGCAAATGTGACAAAATCTCAAAACTGTGTAATTTCAGTAACGGATATACATGGGGCTCATTACACTCGCCCTCCATATTGGTGTTTGAAATGTGTATATAATAAAAAATCTTTTTCAGGATTCTATAAAGTGTTTATAAATACATTCTATGAGGCTTATTTTTTTCTTTCACGCATCAACTATTGCCCTGAACTTCAACTTGCTCATTTTCCCAGGCATGCATTTCCAGACCTGTTAGTTATTCCTCTGAGCACAGCAGGATGATCCTACACAGATGTCCTACCACACACGGACACATTCTTCCCGGACAGATCCTGCCCCTCCGTCCCCCTGCGCTGTCATTTTATCACTTAATGAAGGCGAAAAACTGAGGGACTCCTGATGCTCCAAGTTATGGATAGTATTTCCTGTAACGTCAACTTTTCCCCAAACTGTTAGTGGTGGTGTTGGTGTGTGTGTGTGCATCTTCACACAGTATATGTGTGTGAGCGCACACGCGCACGCACACACACAAACTTTCCCAGCGTAGGGAAAGGAAGAATGGACAGCCCCCCTTTGAAAAGCAGCTGTGGCAAGGATGACAAGGTGACTTCATCTTATGTGACGATTCCTTCTAATGGGGACTGTGCACAACATCTGAGACGTACCACAGGCTCAATGGGAAAAATGGAGTGACTGATTATCAGTGTTTACAACGACAGAAGTTAGGGAAGGTGATAGCCCATGGGCTTTCCCTGCAGCATGGTAGATGGCCGACTCGATCTTAGCTCCCCTGGCCCTGTGGCAGAGAGACAGGTAGCACAGTGTAGCGGAAGGTATATCTGACTGGCTTCACAAGACCTGGGTTCAAGTTCTAGCTCAGACACAAACCAGCGGTGTAATTCTCTGGGCCTTTCTGAGTCTTTGTTTCCTCATTTATAAAATCAAAGGATGGAAACGAACCATCTTGAATGCATTTTTCAGCTCTAAATTTTTTTCCGATTAACCTACAGAGCATCTTTCAACTGCTTAAGTTGTGTTGTAATCCTATTTTACGTGCGACAGGTCTAAATTTGCCAACTCAGGCAGGACTCCAGCTCTATATCAAGAACATGGGCCTCTAGCAATGCACTTATTTAACTGATTGAAAAAAATGGATTTGGCAAAAGACATATTCTGGGCGGCTTTAATTAAACACAGATGGTCTGGCATGCTTCTGGTTAGAGTGTTCGTGAATTTCACCATTAGGCTACAGAAGATCCCCTGAGGAGTCCCAGTGACAATACACAGTGGGAGGTGCAACGACAAAAGCCCCCATGACTATTGCTCAAGGGCTGACAGCACGACAAGCTGTGTGGTCGATCTCTTCTGGAGTATTATCTTAGCTCCCAAACATTATGGACCCATCATCTTCACGTATCTCTCCAACTCGAAACCAGACCTAATATATCAAAAACTGCAAACACATCCATGCTCTTTCAACCAATGAAAATGTCTAGTAATTTAGTTAAGGAGATAACAACGTTTGTCTATTAGGTTTATTTATAAGGATATTCACTGCAGTACTACTGTTTAAAAAATGTAGACCACTAAATGTTCAAAAACATGGAATTGGTTGAATGAGGTATGGGATGCCTATGACATAAAATACTAAGTAGACTTAAAGATGATGCTTTATTGGATGATAATGATGTGGGAAAATGTTGAATTTATGTAGACGAATCAAATATTACTTATTCCAAAATAGTACAGGCAAAGCAACTCCATTTTGTTAAAAAAAAGAAATACACATTGACACCCATCTAGGCACAGTGTTCCACTGGAAAATCGTAAATACAAATGTGGTATAACACAGAAAAACATGATAGCAAGAGTCACACCAGACTGATGTGGGGTTTAAGATTATTTTCCTGAGAGGTGGGTGTGTGGGTAGTCCTTACGTCTTCTCTTTGTGGTCATTTTTTTTTTAAATTAAAAACAACAATAACAACAAAGTTTATTTTAACAGCTCTGTTTTAGCTTTCTCTTCAGGGACCTCCCTCTTCAGTGAGTCTCCCAAAATATAAGTTTTAAGACTAAAGTGAGTCAAGAAAGAGATATCAGTAAGGAGAATCTGTCCCATTTGTAGAAAGAATTTCCATAAACTAAACCCTTGAAAATTCCAAAAGTTTTAAAAGAGAGCATTTCAGGAGCTAGCTATGTATCTTAGGTACCTTACCCTGCCCTGCCTCATGGGATTATTTGCCCGCAGGATACAATATATAAACGATCACTTCTGAAAAGCAAAGTGAGTATAGATTTGCTTTATTATTATTATCACTAACAAGAAGAACTTCTGCAGAGTTTAGCTGCTCCATATATAAAATGAAGTGGTTTAACAAGATGCTTGCTAAGGTCCTCCTTGGCCCCCAAATTCTTCTATTCTCTGTTCACTGGCAGTTTCTACTAAGACCATAATGTATGCAGAATTCATGATTAGAAAGAAAGGCAGCAAGAATGAGGGTTTCATTATTTGGGAAATTAAAAAAGGAGAAAGCGCATCAGTATAACTTGAAGCTGCCAGCCAAGACGTCATCAAAACCATAGAACCTGGACAGGGTCTCTGGGGCTTAAACAGAGGCAGTCCTTGGGAAGAGAGAAAGGGCAGTGGGAATGCTGGAGAGAGCACAAGGGGATGCTCTGAAGGAGCTCAGGAAAGAAGAACCACCTAGAATTTCAGATGATTTAACCTCATTTCCAAATTTCCACTGCATTGACAAAAAATTACTTTGGTAAGAATCTGGGAAAATGTGAAATGAAAGTAAAAGTAAAGAAAAACGCTACCAGCATGCTATTTGCGGGGAGGAGGATTTCTGTACAATGGAGGAAGGCAGGGCGGACCAAGCTGCAATGCAGTGTTGGTGGAGGGAGAGCCACCCGCCCAGAGGGGAAGGTCCCAGGAAGAATCTGCACCAGCTCCGAAGGGCAGAGCAGTAGTGCCAGAGATGGGGAAAAATGGAGACCCCCCAAGAGCCACTTCTGCAAGTGCTCAGAGAACAGGAGCCTGGCTGGACCATGTCATCTTCAGCTTATCCCAGCTGCTCAAAGTCTGGCCAGAGAAAATTGATGGCCCTGTCCTACTGGCCCTCAAACAGGGTCATGGGACCAGTGAGGGGATGGGACACTTTTCCAACTCCTCCAGGGCTACCATAAAGAGGGGGGAAAATTTTTAAAAAGGAAACTCTTCAGAAGAAGAGCTACTCGTCCTAAACTGGATGGTTTTTAAAAAGGTACACCTAAGCTTACCCTAATGCCCAGCAATTCCACTTCTAAGGATCAAAGCATGAGAAGTGAAAGCGCCAACATTCTTGTATGCAAATGTTCCCGGCAGCATTATTCTTCACGGTTGAGCTGGAAACAATCCAGAGTCCACCAACTGGGGGATGGATAAACACAAGGAACACAAAACAGCCATCCACGGAATGCAACATTACTCAAAAGTAAACAGAAATGAATGAAGCAAAGACACATGTTCCAATGTGGCAGACCTCAGAAATATTGTGCTCAGTGACGGAGATGGAATGCACCAGATGGCATGTTCCAACTCCATATATGAGAAATACCCAGAAATGGAAATGACATGGAGACAGATGCAGATCATGGTTGTTGGGGGCTGAGGTGAGGGCAGGAAACGGCTGTAAATGGACAGGAGGAAACTTTCTGGAGTGATGAAAGTGTTTTATAACAGTTGCGCTAATTGCTGCACAGCTCTATAAATTTCTCCCAAATCACTGAATTCTAAACTTACAATGAAAAAAATGTTACAGCATTGTACCATAAAAACTACGAAAGAAAAGTAAAGCTACGAAAGAAAAGATCAAGAACCGTAAATATTTAATTGCCACACACACACACACACACATACACACACACACGGAAGTACTGATGGCAGAAAAGTCTCTGCATAGAAAAATAAGGAATCATTCCTAAATCATTTTATAAAAATCATTTTAAATCAACCACAAGCTCCACAAAGTTAGAGGGTTGTCTGTTTTGTCACTCGTGTATCCCAAGGATCTAGAGTACTCCAGGAATGTAATAATACTTCAACATTAGAAAAACTACTCCAATAGTTTCACAATGGTTCATAACATCAAGAGGACCAGGACCTAAAAAGCCATATGTTCTCAAAAGACTGTGAACTTGCACTTGGTAACGTTCAATACTGAGTCATATGTCAAGAATGGAAGACTATTTCTTAGGTGGTAAAGAATGCGTATACATACAGGGGACTGAGAGAATACTCTGTGTTGCTGAAAAGTCAGCTACTGAAGATTGGAAGACGCATACATTGTTGGGAATCAGATCAAGTGTTTGCTGTTTGGGCTGTCTAAGGACAAACGATATCATGCAGGTGAGGCACATCAAAGAAACAGAAAATGACATAGCAGAACATTTCCACACTTCTACTGTGTCGTATAATTGAGGGCTGTCGAATGGATGAAAATTTCCATTGCCATGATATTGTGCAATGCTGGCAAAAAAAAAAAATTTCAGGGTTTGACAGAAGAAATCATTCTAAAATTCATGAAACACACACAAAAAATTCCATAAAAACATCGATGTCAATGTCTTGCTTGGAGCTGCCAACTTGTGAGGAATGATTGGGATTTCACTTTTTCCTAAAATGATGTCCTTTACCAGCATTTCTATCCATTTCAGGCTGCTTCACAGTAGTCAAGTGAGGCAGAAGGCAGAATTTCCCCTGTGATACTGCCACCGACATCCTGCAGTTCTGTTTCCGCTTCAAAGCTGTCAAATGTTATCAGCTGTCTGAAAACAAAATGCTTTGCGTGGGTTTCTCTTTCATCGCTCAAGGTCCTCACAAAAATACTAGGATTTATTTTGTATGCATCTGTGAGCAGCCATAGTACGTCTGTCTGAACTGAGCTTTCTTGGTGGTCAGACGCAGACCTTTGCCCTAATACATCCCTTTGTGGTTGGCCACACTTGATGCTTCTCACAGCCTCTGTAACACGTCTCTTGTTGCCCACAGAAGAACTAGAAGAACATCATTCTTCCTCCTTTATCCATTTGTTTGCTTTTAGCCAATTTGGTCACTGAAGGAAAAACTAAGATTTAAGGTTCTGGGTGCAGAAGCCGAAAAAGCAGGAAGCACCAATGGACAAACAGGAAGTGGAGGAAGGGGAACCATGAATGGGTGACTTGGTGACTGACACCATGACAGGCAGAACTCACTCCCAATTCTGAGGTCCCCTGGCCTGGCGCATCTTATAGCCTAAGAGACCTTTTCAGGATGAAAAGTAACTTGAAATGTTTGGGTTGGGTTTAAGACAATTTCACTAAACTCAAGGTAGGCACTACATGGAGAGTCATTGAATATAAAATAACCGAATTGTCTTATAATAAACTGGCATGGGGCGCATTTCGAAAAGAAGTGGTAAAGATTTTAATGTACAATTTAAAAATGGAAGAAAGGACTTACTTCATGTGCTCAGGAATGAATCATCCTTTTCCTCTTCTGTGCTTTAACTCCACCCTGCCCCCCCCCCCCACCTTCCTGCATTCCCTTATTGGAGCAACTGAGAAATGGCCGGCTTCGCATTGGACGGAAGTGGGAGGACACTGTACTCAGACTTAAGAGCAGCCCCTGAAAGCATCTGTTCCTTTGAACATATGGGAAGTTTAAAAAAAAAAAAATAGATAAGCATAGCTAATCTATTGATTGAAGATTAAAGTCCATTGATCTGTAGCATGACTTTGTTACACCAGGGTTGGATGTATTTTTGGGGAGTGGGGTGGGAAATGAGTTTCCAGAATACCATTTCTATTTGCATGATTTTGAGAAAGGGGATCCAGAATGACATTCTGGAGTGTTTGGCCACAAAAAATAGCATGGACCATTCCAACCTTCCAGCACTTTCCCCTGCTTGATTAAAAAAAAATTACTTTGGAAAATGTGACTTTTGTGATCTTTGGGAGGAAGCCTGGAAAGGGTGGGCTGAGGGTTCCGCATGACACAGGAAATCTGTTTGTAATGCTTAAGTGTGTGGGTGTGTTCATGTGGGCAGTGCTGGAGAAGAAAAATGAAAAAAACCTTTTGCAGACAAGAGCTGAATGAGAGACTCAGAGAGTCCATAACATTTATAAAACATATTTGATGTCCACAGAATATCCTGGGTTGAGACTATCAAAAACAACTCGACATCAAAAACACAATCTGTAGAAGAACAATTTGACATTGGACTTCAACAAAATTAAAACCTTTTTCTCTGTGAAAGGCACTAAGAATCAAAAGCAAGCCACAGATTGGGAGAAATTTGCAAATCACATACCTGACAAAGGAGTTGTATCTCGAAGATACAAAGAACACTCAAATCTCAACAATATAAAAACAAACTGATTTTTAAAGTGAGCAAAATATTTGGGCAGACACTTGAGGCTAAACATCCTTAGTCATTAGATGAACATAAAATAAAACCACAATGAGATGCCACTACAAACATATAAGAAGGCCTAAAATAAAATTTTAAAACAAATGAACAATATCAAGAACTGGTAAGGATGAGAAGCAACTAGAATCTTCATTCATGGCTGATGGGAACACAAAATTGTTCAGTTACTTCAGAAAACAATTTGGAAATTTCTTACAACATTAAACATACATTTGTCATATAACTCGGCAGTCCCACTACTTGAAGTTTACCCAAGAGATATGAGATCTTATGTTCAAGCCAAAACCCACAGGCACATATTTAAAACAGCTTATTTATTATCTCCAAAAACTAGAAGCAACCCTAATGTCTTTCACTTGACAAATGGCCACATCCATACAATGGAATACCTCTAGGCAATAAAAACAAAACTACTGAGACAAGCAATAGCATGAATGACTCTCAAATGCATTCTGCTGGTAAAAGAAATCAGACTCCAACGGTTCCATACATCATGATTCTATTTATAAGACATTTTGGAGAAAGCAGAACTATAGGGACACAGAACAGATGAGTGGTTGCCCAGACCTAGGGTTGGTGAAGAAGAGTTGACAAGAAGAGACAGTGGAACGACATTCTTTTTTATGATGGAGCTCTTTTTATCCTGATTACGGTGGTTGTCACAGGACTCCAAGCATTTGCCAAAACTCATATAATTGCAGACCACAATGAATAAATTTTACTAGATGTCAATTTCAAAATAATCCTTTTCATCTGCTCAACTTTGTTGCATGCTTGTTACACAGTACTATTTGGCATTCTCACCTCCTTCTGACCTTCAAAAGTTTCCAATACTAATGTGAGCTCTGAATGGAAAAAACCAGTTATTTCTACCATCCACAGTGGCTTGGGTGAGGTGAGTGGCCTCAGAAAACATGGGAATGTGGGGAAGATCAACACGTCAAGCTAAATCTCTCCAGATAGGATTAGGTTCCCGGTTTGGCGACAATGCCCGTCATTAAGCTTGTCTCTGTCGTGGGTGCTAAGGAAGATCATGACATGCCATTTCTAGCAACAAACCCACACTCCTCTGAGGAAAGCTTGCACAGGACCCTCATTCAGATTCTTCATTTTGGTGTCCCAAACAAATAAGAAATAAGCCAGCGTGTTTTCTTCCATATATATATAATCTCTTAATTCTGATGGTACTAGGTGTTTAGTGTAAGGGAGGGCACAATGGTAGGCAAGCTGGTGGGATCAGAGACCCTGCAAAGAAGTCCTCTTGAGGAGAGCAGTAGGTGGGTGATGTTCAGGTCATGTTCAGGAGACCTCATATTTAGTCCTGGTTTTGCTGCTAACTTGTTATGTTCAGATTTGGGCAGTCCACATGTTTCCTCACTGTCTTAGTCAATAATGTTTTGGCTATAAGAATCAGATTCTGAATCAAATAGGTTTAAGTTAGATAGATACATAGATAGATGAACAGATCATTCCATCAGTGGTTCTTGGTTTTGGCAATGTCTAGAGGGGATATTTGGCAATGTCTAGAGATATTCTGGCTGTCACAATGGGGAAGGGTACTACTAACATCAAGTGGATATTGGCCAGGGATGCTGCGAAATACTCTACGATGGGCAGGACAGCCCCACAACAAGGAACTGTCTGGCCCAAAATGGCAAGAGGGCCAAGGTGATATAAATACAGACACACGGGGCGCCTGGGTGGCTCAGTGGGTTACGCCTCTGCCTTCGGCTCAGGTCGCGATCCCAGGGTCCTGGAATTGAGCCCCACATTGGGCTCTCTGCTCAGCAGGGAGCCTGCTTCTTCCTCTCTCTCTGCCTGCCTCTCTGCCTACTTGTGATCTGTCTCTGCCAAAGAAATAAATAAAATCTTAAAAAAAAAATTAATACAGACACACAAGCGCATCCTTAAATAAAGCGTGTGTATGGATGTGTATATAATTTTTAAAGGATAATTTTATTTTGAAACAAAAACTTAAGGAAATTTCAGGAAAAAAATTCATCCCTCAGGAAGGGTAGAAATCAAGGTAGATTTTGTGAGTTTTGAGCTCTTCGCAGAGCTCAAGGACTTTCCTCTTAGTGCCCTGTGACTTGCAGGGTTCAGTTCCATATGCCCATTCTCCATCAGCCTCAGACAGAGAGAAAACCAGACAGACGCAGCTTAACTCAGCTATTCATCCTGTTCCTGTCAGTTCTGTTCAAGGGGGCAGGGTTACAAAGGCCAAGCCTGTGCCACCCATGGAGATCTTGTTGGAAGCCCTCCGAGAGGGGGGAGCCGGGAAACAGCCCCAAGGAGGCCTATTATATTTATCAGGAAAGTGATAATAATGCCACCTAGCCTCCAGAAGCCTTCAGTTAAATAAATGACTGGGGGCCTCAGGTCACTTGAAAGCGGAAATGGTAGGTCTCTCCTTCAAATGGTCTCTCCTTCTGTTCTGTCTTGAAGAATAGTTTGCAATTTTTAAGCCGCCACAGAACGGATGTTTGCCAGTTTGCACGGCTGATTGCATGAGCTGTAATAAGTTCTGCATATTTCAGGCTGTTCCAAGTTCCACCTTAGAGCTACCAGATTGTGGAGGGTCATTTTGCTACCTACCCCTTTTGATAGGAGGACGATAAACCCCTGCTCAATACAATACGTGGGGTCCGAAAGTCAGTTATGGGCTCCACAGGGTCACATTATTTTGAAGCTAATGAAATGGCCGCCAGGAACCGGCTCCTTTTACCGGCGACAGCTGCCGGGGTCTGGCGGCGCCCTCAGAGCCATCCCAGTCGGGGCAGTGCGTGTTGCCCCCTTGTGGCCACGGTCAGCTTCAGTTTACAGGGCGACAGGCGGGATGCGGCTCCTTGGCTGCCCAGGACCTGCCGTTCGGCAACAAGAAGCAAGCAATTCTAGGAATTTCCCTGATTGTAGTCACCCTCATGTTGGGCCAGGCCAGGAAGAATGGGTCAGGAAAAGACCGTGGACCGGGAAAACCGTGTGCTGTTTCCCCAGTCAACCTTTTCTGTTTCTCCACATCTCTCTATACGCAACACCCAGAAAATACTTTTGGGCAGGAGGGGCCAGGCAGAGGACAGGAGTCAAGTGTCCATCACAGTACACCTCATGATCCCTGAGTTCCTCTCTGAGATGCTTTCCTGTGCTTGGAAAACAGAAAGCAGTGGCTTTAGTCTTTTAAGATTGCAGATATCTTTGAAAATCTGCATGCACAGGGGCGCCTAGGTGGCTCAGTTGGTTAAGCCTCTGCCTTTGGTTCAGATCATGATCTCAGGTTCCTGGGATAGAGCCCCACACGGGCTCTCTGTTCAGAAGGGAGCCTGCTTCCTCCTCTCTCTGCCTGCCTCTCTGCCTACTTGTGATCTCTCCCTGTCAAATAAATAAAATCTTAAAAAAAAAGAAAGAAAGAAAGAAAGGAAGGAAGGAAGAAAGGAAGAAAGAAAGAAAGAAAGAAAGAAAGAAAGAAACAAAGAAAATCTGCATGTACATATATATACATTTACAACTTTGGGAATGTTGTGAGCTTACTGAAGCCAATCCATTGTCTTCTCTCAAAGAGAGAAGTGTCTTCTTCACAAAGGGAAAGGCACCAAACACGGGCCTGAGAAAGATGTTAGTTAACTATTAAATGTATAATCACAAGCCACTCTGAAGTCATTTGAAACAGAAAGGAAAAAGATATCAGGGGTAAATTTATGCTCGTGGAAGGATCTGAAGGCCCTTTCTGTCTTGTAGAATGTGTCAACTGCCCATATGACTCTCAAGCCATATTTACCTATGCTGTGTCTCCTCCACCTTCCCCCGTCATCCTTAACAATGGGTCTCTGTTTACTTATCTGGGTTTCTCCTGGCTTTCCCCATTCCCTCTGGTTTCTGTCCAGAGTTCCTGGCTGGGTGAGGCCAGCACCCCAACTCACCCAAGTGGGTGTGAGCGAGTCCCCCACCCTCTCTGGGCTCTGACTGAGGACAAGCATTCCTTAATGCCTTTGGGGATAAAAGAGACACTGTGGACAAGTAGAAATCATGGAATGAGAAGCAGCCTGCAATTTCTGAGTCTGCCATAGTCTTACAAAAGCAAGTCCTCCCAGAACACTCTACGGGCCATGCATTCTTTGAGTAGGTGCAACGTCCCTGGGCCTGCCCTTTGGAAGCACTTGTGACAATAGATCTTTGCTGTGTAGCTAGTCCCATAGGAGCTTATAATAAATAATCCAATCCCAGACCACACCTCTGACACTTAAATCAGTACCTCTGAAGGGGAACCTAGGCAGCCAAATTTTTTAAGATCTCCCCAGGCAATTCCAACCGACAGCCATGTTTGCAGAGCAGTGACTTAGAGGAGGAGAAGGGGAGCCCCCCCAGGCTGGATGCCCCCTGCACGTGGTTTCCGTGAGCTATGGTGGTGCTTACTGTGATCACTGAAACTAGGGACACAGGCAGGCACTGGGAGCTCAAGGGAATGAATTAAAGATCATGAAAACCAGAGGCTGGACCAGGCTTAGGAGGTTTGCCTTGTCATCTGGGCCTCAAATGGAGAGAAGACAAGAGGGTAGATCTGTGATACAGACAGTCTGTATCTGTGATAAAGACAGACAGCCCAATAGACTGATGGGCATGACCTGGAGAGGTCAAGGTCAGGGGTGGGCTCAAAGATGACCCAGTTTTCAGATTATGAAGTGAAAGAACATCAACTATATAATTTGCAGGGTCCAGTGCAGAATGAAAATGTGCAGCTCCTCATCCGAAAATGACTGACATTCGGGGCGCGTGGGCGGCCCAGTCGGTTAAGCATCTGACTCTTAATTTTGGTTCAGATCATGATCTCAGGGTCATGAGACTGAGCCCCGTGTCGGGCTCTGTGCTCAGCAGAGAGCTGCTTGGGGATTCTCTCCCTCTCCCTCTGTCCCTTTCCTCCCTCGCTCACTCTCTCTCTCTCAAATAAATAAATAAATCTTTAAAAAAATTATTGACCTTCAAGATGGCAAGAGCAGAGCCCTAAAACACACTCAGGATTCTGTGAGCATGGGGCCGCGTGCAAACACACAGTTCACGTGTCCACACAGCCAGCCCTGAAGAGGGAATCTTGGCCACTTGTAGAGCAGGGAGGCTGGAGGAGGGGGGTACATGGAGAGAAAAGACCAGAATGGAAGACCACTGGACTGATGATTTTGTCCCTTGGAAAGAGTCACTGAAGTGCTAGCTGGGGGTATTAGAGGAGACTAGAATCTTTCTCCTACTCTCCATCTTCCTTCCTTTCTTCCTCTCCCTTGCTCATTTTAACCCTTAGATCAGCCATCCATTGTACTAACTAGTTGTACAACTTTAATATACAACTTTAATATTTGCATTTCCTGAGTAAACTACCTTGCGTGTGAGTTAGGAGCTCCTTGGATGCTAAAGAGGAGAACTGGTGTCCAGTTAAAGAGAAGAGGGAAGGAAGCAGGCCTATGAACGTGGCTCCCAGCCCCTGGAGTCTGAGCTCTTCAGTGAAGTCAGACCCTGGAGTCTGAAATGAAAGAATTCGTTGACCACACTCAGTCATCAAGAAGATTGATTAAAGGGGCAAGAAGTATCCCTTGTGAACTCACCCAGCAGGCTGAGCCCTGTGATCTCTCTCGAGAATAGGTGAATGCTCTGTCCTCTACATGCTGTCCAAATGAGCTTCAGAAACCAAGAGTCCTACCTCTTTCTCCACAAGAAACTCCGGTCTGCCTCTCTTCAAACTGTTCCTCAGCAATCAAAAGGGAGGCAAAAAAACATGCATTGGTCTTATTTTGACTTTCTTCATCTCACTGGGATAGAAGAAAGCCAACAGGCCACAAACCAGTTCCTGGCTAGCCCACAAAAATCCCTTGATCAGCAGCTGTGTGTCAGGCACTGTTGTTGGCAGTGGTAACATCAAAGGGAACAAAACAGGCGAAGCTCTGCCTTCAGGAAGCTTACAGTCTAGAGGGGGTTGGAGGCCACAGACGCACAAACAAGTAAATACCATTTCAGGTATAAAAAGTGTTAAGAAGAAAATAAAATCAGATATTGGGATTATGACAGACTGGAGCAGGAGGGCCGTGTTAGATACTGTGGTCAGGAAAGAGCTCTTCGGAGAGCCAATATTTGAACTGAAACTGAATGGGGTAGAGGAAAGACCATGGTGAGATCTGGGGACGCGTGTTTCAGACAAAGCAGCAGACAGGCCACTCGAGAGCCTTGAGCAACAGCGTGGAAGGAACTAGAAGGTGGGCTTGGCTGATGGGAAGTGTGAGAAGAGCCAAGGAATGACAGATGGGTGGGGAGAGAGGGGTGGGGTTCAGATACCATAGGCAGGGATCCTTAGATTAAAGTTCATTCTACATGTTTGGAAGGTTTCATAGAAGACATAGCATAACCTGATTTCTCTGTTGAAGATATTGAGTCTGGCCGCGGTGCAGAGAATAGATGATATGGGACAAGAGTGGCAGCAGGAAGACCGGCTAGAAAATGATCTCAGTAGACTCAGAGAGACATGTATTTCTAATACCCAAGAGATAGAAATAATCAGATAGGGGGGCTTACATGGGAATGAATCCAAAAGTTTTCTGTAGTGGATTAGATGCAAGGTAGGAGAGAGGAAGGTGGACTGAAGAGGTCTGTAGGTCTGGAGTCTCTGCCACCTGGAGCCTTTATTGAGGTCAGTGTACCGGGTGGGGAGGGGCAGGAACAGAGAGACTCACTGGGAGAGAGAAGCCCACGTGACCTCCACGGGAGTAGTGAGCGGTCTAGAGCCCAGTGGAGAGGTGGGGCTCTCGTGAAACAGTGCAGAAGGAAGGTAAAGCCATGGAAGGGATGGGGTTACGCAGCTAGTGAGGGGAGAGTCAGGGCAAGGGAACTGAGCCCTGGGAGCAGGGCCACCTTCTTGGTCACACAGCCTGTGCAGCAGCCCTCCTGGGCCCCACGCTCACCCCGTCCCTGCGCTTGGTTTAATGCTCCGCCGTCACCCTCTTGAAAGTCTTACTAATTTGACACAAGAGAGTCCACATCTTCATATTGCTCTGGGCTCCTCAAAGGATGTGGCTGGATCTGCCCGGGACACTTCCGAGTTAAGAGTTCGGGGGAGTGGAAGACTCCATCACAAAGACCCAGAAAGAGTGGCTAACGAGGCAAAAGGAAGCCGGGGAATGTGCTGTCCAGGAAGCCGTGCCGGTATCTCTGGGGGAAAACGGCTGAGCATGTCAAATGTTGCAGGGCAGCCAAGTGAGACAAGGACAGAGAGTTCACCCTTGTCGAGACAAGGTACAGAGATGAGTGATTTCAATGACGACCTTCTTGGTGGAGTGGTGTGCTCTGATGCTTAACTGGCTTACTGCAGAACAAGACGTGACCGGATCCACCGCTGAGAACACAAATGGAGGCCTCGTCGTGTAGTCCACGCCCCTTCTCTCTGCACCAGACTCTGTTTCTCACAGGGAGGGGCCTCATACACGTGCCTGGGGACATGTCAGCCGGACATGCTGGCTGTGCTGTGGGCCTCCCTACAATCAACCACCCGGGGTGGGGGTGGTCCCAGGAAAACATTCCTGAGTGTCTGGAGACAGCTCTGGCCAATGGTGTAGGGAATTTTATGGTCCCACGTGGACCCAAAGCAAACAGGGCATGTCCCCTTGGCCAGGCGCCTTGCCCCAGGAAGAACACAGCTGCAGCGGGGCCAGAGCAGGGCCCTCCAAGAATTGGGCCTCCAGATGGGAGCCCCGAGGCCCAACCCTAGCGGTTATTGCTAGAGGTGAAAGCACTGAGTGGTGGGAAAAGGAGGGGGTTTTCACACTGCTGCCCATGTTTTTTCTCTATGAAGAAAAACTATAGAAAACTATTTTTATAGAAAACTATAAGAAAAACTATTTTCTCACTACAGAAGTGAGGGTGAAGGCAGGAGGAGGTGATAAAGTCTTAAAGAGAGGGAAAAAAGATTTTGGGAAAAGGGAAGTAAATCTACTAGGTAGGCATGGTAGGTAGGCCTGGCTGGCTCTATTGACTATCCACCAGATATGACTGGTCACAAACTGAAGTAAATCTACGCAGCACAGTTTGATCCTCAAGCTGAGGATCAAAATCCCCTAGCTAGCAATTAGTAATGGTGGGATCAAATTTAGGCAGTCTGACTCCAAGCTAGCTTTTGAATTTACCACACCACATCTACAGTTGGCTCAGTGGTCTCTTTCTCCTCAGCCACGTTCAGCTGCCTAGGTACAGGCACCCAAAAAGGGGATCATTGGGTTTAAACAGGGTTAGGGGATATTCCCTGTGGCAATGACAGTGGGAGAGAGACGGGGGGCTCAAGGACATCTGTTCAGCAGTGAAAAAGTGGTAGAACCAATGGAACAGTAGCTCATTGAGGTCAGAGAATTACTGAAGGGTGAATTGGGCACCACAGCACTGGAAGCCTGAAAGTAGGCTTTCAGGGGTGGTACAGTTGTAGGGGATGAGATGGTTTACTTATGACTAGGAGCAGCTGAGCTGGGTGGAGAAAGTATTATTAGAGATGAGACCATCAAAAGAGAGATACTACCAATAATAAAAACACCAGTTCATTGCCAAGTAACATGTACACACATTATTTGATTCTTAAAACGGGTCTATAAAGTGAGCAGGATGACTACCCCCATTTTTCAGATGAAAAAACTGAGACACAGCGAGATTAAAGCTACTTGCCCAAAGACTGACTTGGACATCAAATCCAGGCTTATTTGACTTCAAAGGCTGTGTTCTTTTAAAAAAAAAAAGCCCCTACAGCCCCCTGCTCCAGCCTCTGACTACACTCAGATCTGGCTTCTTAGTTATACTGAGTTGGTTTGTGGGTTTTTTCTTTTTTTTTCTTTCAAGAGACAGTTTTTACCTGGAACCTCACTTTTTATCTGTAAAGACACAAACGGGGCTAAATTACCATTTACTTTCATTCTAATGCTGGGCATTTCAGGTCACTGAAGGATAAAATATAAAGACAACACTGTGCTGCCCAGAGACTGGTTAAATGTTCCAAGGCTTTCTGGAGAGAAGCAGTAGAAACCAAGTTTAGGGGTAGAAATGCAACTACACTGTCTGCGAATGCCCTCTACTGGCGGCCAATGAGAAAGCAGCCTGGGATTAGAAACTTTATTTGTCTCTTCTTGGAAGACAGTAGACTTGAATTACCAAGTGAAAACTTACCCCTTGTAGATATTTTGGGGCTGTGGTTCAAGTGGGGCAAGGAAGCTTTAGTTACAGAAACTTTTGAAATTTCACAATCGAGGGCGCCCGGGTGGCTCAGCCGGTTCATCTTTTGCCTTAGGCTCAGGTCATGATCCCAGGGTCCTGGGATGGAGTTCCGCATCAGTCTCCCAGCTCAGCGGGAAGTTTGCTTCTCCCTCTGCCTGCCACTGCCCCTCCCCCTGCTCATGCTCTCTCTCTAGCTCTCAAATAAATAAATAAATAAACGAAATCTTTAAAATTTCACAATCGCTGTTATTTCACTTAAGAACTTCTGATTCTCCCTGGGAAGGGTATGTGCTATGGTGAGTGCTGTGAAGTGTGTAAATCTGGTGATTCACAGGACCTGTACCCCTGGGGCAAATAATACATTATATGTTAATAAAAATAATTTTTAAAAATTATGCATGGGGGGGAAAAAAGAACTTCTGATTCTCTTTAGTGGGAGACCCCTGCTTCCCTCTGAGTGTCTCCCCATTGAGATTGCAAGCTACTTGAGGTCAAGACCTTAGTCTTTTTCATATTCTTACATCATGAGCCTAGTAAAGTGTCCAGCACATTGTAGGCATCCAATAAATATGTATCAACCAGAACAGAGGAAAGTGGACAAAGTGTTGCAA
The DNA here is from genome assembly GCF_030435805.1 of Mustela lutreola. Taxonomy (NCBI): domain Eukaryota; kingdom Metazoa; phylum Chordata; class Mammalia; order Carnivora; family Mustelidae; genus Mustela; species Mustela lutreola. The sequence continues at coordinate 91,430,456 of NC_081298.1, read as the reverse complement.
TTTCACAGAACGTGAGGGACTATTCCACTTGGGCAATTCAGGAAGACTTCCAGGAGGAGACGGGTGGTGGCTATAGTGATGGGGGTGAGGGAAGTAGAGTCAAAAAGAAAATCCAGAAAGCAGAATGACAAATCTAGGGGGCCAGATACAGAGACCCACAGGACAGAGATTTTTGTGTGTGTGTGATTCTGAAAGGAAGTACCTTGCCATATGGCTGACAGGTGAGGTTCCCAATCATTCCAGAGAAAGTATGAGCAAGAATTTTAAGTTTCATAAAAATAGGTAAAAGAAGCTAGTATAGCAGTTGCAGGTAGACTAAAGAAAGAATTTGGAAGGATTTCTGACTATGGGCACTAAAAAAAAAAAAAAAAGAACAATTCAAGGTTTAAAAAAATTTTCCTATAATTTCATTTTTACCCTAAACTGTGTGACAGCACAAAAATTCAATTCGATAGCTATACAGAGCTCCTTTCACAATGGTCCCCCAATACCTTATTTTCTCAGACTGAGCACTAGGATCAGGGTGCCTTTCCTGGTTTTCATACTGAGAGTCTTACAGCTGAGGAACCCTGAGTTCCAGACAAATCAGGACAGCTGGTCATCCTAGCTGAGCGTGAAAAAGCAGGATGGTTCACAAGGAGGTCAGTGCTGAGTGAAGAGGAGGCAGGTTGGTGGCAGGACATAGCGCAAAGGGCCTTGGCTGAGAAGGGGACCACTCTACCCTGTCCCTGTTATCATCATAACTCTGGGTGGTGTGCATGGTGACATTTTTCACCCACCAGCAAAATAGGCTTCTGAGCCCTAACTCACCGAGCACACAGAATACAATGCAGAAGGATATCAGAGGGGAGGAATACACACAAAAACCCTTGGGTTGCAACAGTAGAATTGAGGCCAAAGGAAAATGGAAGCCTCATTTTGAAGGTCCTGCTGTTTCCTCATAAGCACACCTAAATAAAATAATCTGAAAATGAATGGTAGGCCACAATAGCAAGATTCTTACAGTAAACGAAAAACTTGCCTGCTGCTGCTGCTGTAAACCCCATGGAAGTGATCACCAGCACTAAACACGGACTCCAGAGAGGCCCAAACAAACAACTTTCAACCTCACTTTTGTGGCCAGGGGCACTTATGACAGCAGCAGAGGTTAGCAGCTTTGGAGGAAGTGGTGCCTCAGTAATGGGGGAGGGTCTACCAAGCCTGGCACAGCTCAGAGTCACTCTTTTCCTTCCCAAAGTAAAGGGAGTCTGAGGAACATCTCCCTTCACAACAGCCCTGGGACAGTGACTTAGCACAAACTCCCCATTAGGCTTCCTGGAAAGTTATCACTCAGGTACTTTACAGGTTTAGGAAATAGATGAAAAAAATAAAAAGGAAAGAAAAGCAAGAAGAGAAGCACCTGGGTAGCTCAGTTGATTAAGCAGCCAGCTCTTGATTTTGGCTCACGTCCTGATCTCAGGGTCCTGGGACGTGACCCAAGTCAGCCTCCTTGCTCGGCTTGGATTCTGCTTGAGATTCTCTCTCTCCCTCTACCCCTTTCCCCACCTGCACTCTCTCTCTCTCTCTCTAAAATAAATAAGTAAAATCTTGAAAAAAGAAAGAAAGAAAACAGAAAAAAGAAGCTATGTAAACATAAGGAAGGGCTCTATTTTCAAAGATTGGAGATAAAAGGAGTTAAGAAACGAAAGACAGCTAGTCAGCAATAGCCCAGCTTGGTTGCCTTGGGACTGGGACCAACACTGAGCAGGAAAGTAGATCAGCAGAGGTTACAAAGACTGCTTATCTAAAGAAAAGACAGACAAGGGGGCCTGGGTGGCTCAGCTGGTTAAGCGTCTGCCTTCGGCTTAGGTCATGATCCCGGGATCCTGGGATCAAGCCCCACTGTGGACTCCCTGTTCAGAAGGGAGCCTGCTTCTTCCTCTCCCACTCCTCCCCCTGCTTGTGTCCCTCTTTTGCTGTGTCTCTCTCTCTGTCAAATAAATGAATAAAATCTTTTAAAAAGAAAAGGAAACGAAAGAGAGAAGAATTAAACTGGATCAAGACAAACAAAACGCTAGCAGTGCTGGCCGGACCTCTCAGTGCTGATTTGTTAGGAGTTGGTATTGTACCTACAGTGTCATAATGCCTGTGCAGTGATGGTGACAAGTGATATTTATGCAACACACACCAATGCCTGCTATTATGTTACAGGTTTTGCAAAGATCATGTCCTTTAATCCTCACAATAACCATATTGGTTAGCCCTATGATTGTGCCCATTTTACAGATGAAGAAACTGAGGATCAAAATCCCCTAGCTAGCAATTAGTAATGGTGGGATCAAATTTAGGCAGTCTGACTCCAAGCTAGCTTTTGAATTACCACACCACATCTACAGCTGGCTCCTTTTAAAATATTAAAAGAATTCTACATAGCCTAAAATCTTTATACTAAAGCACTTCCTCTTTCACTTTGAAATTCCCAAACCAACAAGGAAGCGCACGACTGGTTAAGAAGCCACAGGCCAGGGTTCCAGCAGTAGAGAATCACCAGCCCCGTCTGGAACTAAGATCTGTGTGTACGCATTTGGGGGTGGGGGTGGGTAGCACAAGGAGGAAGCAAAGAAGTGAAGCAGCTGTCACCTGAGTCAGTCACAGTCCTGGTGACTGACACCTCACAGCTTATGGAGAAAATGTGGTGGCACCAATGTTTGAAAACACTTCTTTTAGAAAGATGAAGGTGTGGGTGAGCGTGTGTTATCAGTGTGAGGAGCACAACATTGAGAATGCTCTTTGCAAAGGACCTATCATATTGAAGTCAGCAAATAAATGTTTTATGAATAAATGAGAGACATGACCGGACCCAACGTACTGAGGACATCACCATTTCCCACAACTCCAGGGGAAGAATATCAGCAGCCATAGAGTTGCATTTTCACTTATAAACTAAAACAAACAAACAAACCTCATTCTCAGCACTGATACTCTTTGAACACCGTTCTTTAAAAAATTGTCATGCCCAGTTGCTACTGATAAGTGGAAAACCTAGCCACAGCATATTTGAGGAATTGTGTGCTAATACATCACCTATGATCACCCTCCTTTCCTCAAAGGCTTAATTGTCTTCTCATGTTCGAACAGAAAGCTCATTTACAATGAACACGTAAATTTATATCAAAGACAAAGGAAAATATACGTGTGTGAAGTGAATAGGTAAAAGTTGTGATTGAGCTTCAGTTTAGCTCTGAGCTTCCTGGCAGCCAAGACAAAAAGAGAAACAATAATTTGCACAACTATGCAGAATGGAGAAAGAGCACCAATCCCTCCAATGAGACAAAGTATTTCCGAGCACTGAATTCTCAGTGGGTTTTCTTTTTTTTTTTTTTTAAGATTTTATTTATTTATTTGACAAACAGAGATCACAAGCAGACAGAGAGAGAGAGAAGGAAGCAGGCTCCCTGCTGAGCAGAGAGCCCATGTGGGGCTTGATGCCAGGACCTGGGATCATGACCCGAGCCGAAGGCAGAGGCTTTAACCCATTGAGCCACCCAGGCACCCCTTCTCAGTGAATTTTCTGACACAGAGTTTCACATAGGTGTCAATGGCATTGTCCATTCCTCGTTCTCATTTTACAACACAAACCTGGGGCAAATTTCATGAAGTCATTACTTGCAGTAAAGATAAAAACTGAGCGTGCAATAATGAAGCATAACTCAGTGAGCTCATTCTGTGCGGGAACCAAGTCCACGTAGTCCAAGTTCAGCCCCTAGTTTGATCTGAATTGGAAATGAGATTATCTATAAAGAAAGGAAACAGGTGTTTGCTGAACACCTAAACATGTGCTACGGGCACGACATATTTTTTTCCTCTCAACGTACATATCATTATCCTATTTGATAATTAAGTAACTTGCCTTGGGATTCACAGCAAATTAGCAGAAGGATCTTAAGCACATGAATTCTTTTTTCTACCATACACCCTCCTACCCACCTCCTATCACACACTCTAATCAAGAAAAGCCAATGAGCAATTCGTCCCTTAGACAATTTTTACAGGCAATTCGAGTTTGTTCTCTCCAGGGAGGGCCTAGAGCACTGGCGTTGTGTATTTCAGAGTAGGACAGATTTCTGTGGTTCAAAAACCCTAGGTGGGTGGAGTTGACGCATGTAGGCAAGTTCAGGAACATTCACCTCAGAGGAAGTCCACAGTCTCTAAGCTACAAGCCTTTCTGTTTGAAAAGCTTGAGAAAGGATTCTTTTACTCTCCTTCCAGTAATTTGCCAACTTAGAGTCTCTGAGAAGGCAAGATGTCTATGTTATGACCAAAGCATGGTAGGAATTGGGTTCTACAAAGGCAGCCCTGAGTAGGGAGGGGCTCCAAGCAGATGAGAAAGGTCAGATACAGCTGAGGTCTGGAGTATGAGTCTGTGTGTGTGCCTGGGAGGCAGGAAGGCAGGGGACACACGGGCAGGTGAGCAGGGCGGGCCAGATCCTAAGGACTTTGAGTTTAATCCCTTCGCCAGGAGAAGCTACCCAAAATTACAAAGCTTTTTTCTTCTCCAAAGAAACAGAAAGTAGTACAGAAAAACCAGCCTGAGAAAGATGGCAAAGGCTGCAACTTGCTATAGATAGCACACATCCGTATCTTAGAGAAAAGAATGGCAGCGGGGCAGTGGGGTGGGGGTGGGGGGGCTAGACCAGAATTCCTCTCCATAGGCACCCTCCTCTGGCTCCCATGGCTATTCTCACCACAGGACTTGTCTTAATATTGTCTCCTTGTCTGTGCCCCACTAGCCTATAAGCCCACAGGAGCAGAGGGCAAGACTGTCTTTGTATTTGGCTACCAGATCTATGGGTATAATTTTGTTTAAGTGATACTTGGTTTTTTAGAAAATGATCAAAGGGAAAAAATTTTCAAGGAGCAACATGGTGAAAAGTAAAGGATAGAACAAGAAATGTAAATTATTTTCTCTTTTTGTAACTTCCATATCTCAGTTCCTGTCTGGGAACTCTACAAAATTTACATGCCGTCCCCTGGAAAGGATCCCTCAGTTGGTCTGTGCTGCCCCAGGGATGTCCCCTGGTGTTGCCCCCGGTTCATCACTGTTGTCAGCGGGTCTTGCCAGTCACTGTGGCCATAGCCAGGGTTGCACATCGGCTCTTCACACACTCCCTTCTCTTGTATCCAGTTAGCCAGCCGTGGGGCTGCTCCATGAGAGGTTTTACTATTTTCCTTCCAAACATCTGGTACGTGAAGGGTCATCATCACCAGCTTCTTCTTCTCAACCATTCCCAGGATCTTTCCAAAACCCCATAATGTGCATTCCTTACCCAAGGTACCACACTCCAGCTCTGAAGCGGACACGCCGAGTCTCCACATGGTTCCCCACTGGACACTGTGCAGAGGCTTTGTAAATTGCAAGCCAGAGACAACAGTAGTCCCACGACTGGAAGACACTTGTGGCCGTGTATACCATGCGAGGACCACGGGGTATCTCACTCAAGTCCCATTTTCTGAGATTCGAGCTCACCTCTGCCAATCCAAGCATACTTTAGTTCCTGATCTAACACAGCATCCAAAATCTAAATCGACCTTGTCTGGCCTCTGCAGGGAGGACTTTGTCAGTGAGTGAACAGAAAACAAGATTTTGACTCCCCGTCACCACTCAAGTTGAGCCTCACTCCACTGCTGTTTAGAAGAGCATCAGTCTCTCTTCCCCAAACGGCCAGGAGGCTCTCGGCCTGGGCAGCAGGAAATGTGCACCTTGTGGAAAGAATTTGATGACTAAAGGTAAGTCGATGACAACATAGGGCAGGCTTTTTTACTTGAACAAGGAATCAACCTGGGCACCTGGGTGGCTAAATCAGTTAAGCATCTGCCTTCGGCTCAGGTCATGATCCCAGGGTCCTGGGATTGAGTCCCATGTCAAGCTCCCCACTCAGGAAGGAGCCTGCTTGTCCCTCTCCATTTGCCCCTCCCCCTGCTCATGCTCTCTCTGTCTCGCTCTCTCAAATAAATAAAATGATAAAAAATAAAGAAAGAAGAAAGAACGAAAGAAAGAAAGAAAGAAAGAAAGAAAGAAAGAAAGAAAGAAAGAAAGAAAGAAAGAAAACAAGCATCCACCAAAGCTGAATGCGAAAAAAACAGACCAGCTCACCATGGGCTTCATGGTCTTAGCATTCCCAACCTGGGGATCCGATATATCTCTGTTCATTCAAAATGAGAAATATGCTCAAATAGGGAGGCCTGGTGACTTTGGGACCTTGTAGCTCTTCCAAGAAAACCCTCTATCCTGCGTCTAGAGGTGCAGAAAGTCTACAGACAACCAGCTGTGGGTCCTGGCTTGTTCCAACCTCTGCAGTCAGATGGAGGCTTTGCAGCTGCCAGCGGATCACCAAAGAGCACTTGTTGCCTGTAATACCTTCTGCCAACATGCTTGACCAAGCACTCTGGAATTTGTTTTAGCTTTCATCATTTTTCTAAAGATTTTTTTTTATTTATCTAAGAGAGAGTGAGTGAACAAGAGAGCATGAGCAGGGACAGAGGGAGAGGGAGAAGCAGATTCCTTTGATGAGCAGGGAGCCCGACTTATTTATAAAACATTTACAAAACATTTATAAAATAATAATACAATCCCTATAAAAATACAAACAGCATTTTTCACAGAACAAGAACAAAAAATCGTAAAAATTTATTTGGAACCACAAAAGTCCCTGAATAGCCAAAGCACTCTTGAAAAAGAAAAGTAAAGGCATCGCAATTCCAGACTTCATGTTATATTACAAAGCTGTAGTAATCAAACCAGCATGGGACTGGCACAAAAATAGACACATAGATCAATGAAACAGATTAGGACACCCAGAAATAAACCCGCAATTACATGGCCAATTAATCTTTGACAAAGCAGGAAAGAATATCCAATGGGAAATAGTCTCTTCAGCAGATGGTTTTAGAAAACAGGAAGCCATGTGCAAAAAAATGAAACTGGACCACTTTCTTACACCATACACAAAAACAAGTTCAAAATGGGTTAAAGACCTAATTGTGGGACCTGAAACCATAAAAATCCTGGAGGAGAACATAGTCAGTAACCTCTTTGACATCGGCCATAGCAACCTCTTTCTAGATATGTCTCCTGAGGCAAGGAAACAAAAGCAAAAATTAACTATTGGAACTTCATCAAAATAAAAATCTGCCCAGTGAAGGAAACAATCAGCAAAACTGAAAGGCAACCCATGGAATGGGAGAAGATATTTACAAATGATATATCTAAAAAAGGGCTAGGGGTGCCTGGGTGGCTGGCTCAGTTGGTTAAGCGGCGGCCTTCGGCTCAGGTCATGATCACAGGGTCCTGGGATCGAGTCCCACATTGGGCTCCTTGCTCAGCAGGGAGCCTGCTTTGCTTCTCCCTCTGCCTACCCTGCCGCTCTACCTGCTTGTGCTCTCTCTCTGACAAATAAAATATAGAAATTCTTAAATAAATAAATAAATAAACAAGGTCTAGTGCCCAAAATATATAAAGAACTGATAAAAGTCAACATCCAAAAAATATAATCCAGTTAAAAATGGGAAAACATGAACAGACATTTCTCCGAGAAGACCTACAGAATGGCCAACAGACACATGAATGATGCTCACCGTACCTCATCATCAGGGAAATGCATATCAAATCTGCAATGAGATATCGCCTCACACCTGTCACAACGGCTAACATCAATGACAGAAGAAACAATAGGTATTAGCGAGGATATGGAAAAAGAGGAGCCTTCTTGCACTGTTGGTGGGAATGCACACTGGGATAGCCACTATGGAAAAAAGTATGGAGATGCCTCAGAAAGCTCAAAATAGAACTACTCTACGATCCAGTGATCACACTTCTGGGTATTTACCCCAAGAATACAAGAACAGTCATTCAAAGGGATGCATGCACCCTAATGTTTATAGCCAAGATATGGAAGTAGCCCAAATGTCTGTCAATTGATGAACAGATAAAGAAGAACACACACACACACACACACACACACACACACACACACACTCAATGGAATATATTATTCAGCCATAAAACAGAATGAAACCTCACCATTTGTAACAACATGGATGGAGCTAAAGAGTATAATGCTAAATGAAATAGGTCAGTCAGAGAAAGACAAATACCATATGATTTCACTCATATGTGGAAGTTAAGAAACAAAACAAATGAGCGAAGGGAAAAAATAAGAGAGAGAAAGAGATACAAATCAAAAAACAGACTCTTCACTATAGAGAACAAACTAATGGTTACCAGAAGGGAAGAGTGTGGAGGGAATAGTGATGGGGATTAAGGAGTAAATAATAATAATTAATAATAAAAATACATATGTGTGTGTATGTCTCACCTATAAATCCTTCACTAGTTAACTACTATTAACAAACTGTACATCCTTCCAGATTTTTGAGGGTTTAAGCAGGTGTTCATTTCTTTGTTCATTTTACTTACAATAATCAAATAAACTCTCAGGTACCTTCCACTGAGGTTATACCTTTGAAGCTTCTCAGATGCATTTTCCCTTGTTTTCCCTCTGGAAGTAACCATCACCTGAGTTTTATATGAGTTAGCTCCTTGCTGCTCCTTACAGTGAATCCAAGGACAGACATGGTTTTTAACCTGAATATACTGCTCTACTGCGCCTCTCCTTTTCTGCCGAAGTTTCGTTTTTGCACAGGTAACTATAATTTCTTTCTGGTCTTAAGCAGCATTCCATTTAATAAAAATACTGCAGTTTCCTTTTCCACCTGTCGCTGTGGCTTACTTCCTGCCCCCTCTTATTATGAGCAATGCTACTCGGGAACGTCCCCGCCTCTATTCTGATTCCCACTCATGGGACCTTCTCCAAAGGACTGTCTCCGAGCAATGAAATGGCCACTTCGGAGGGCTGGTGCGTCATCAGTTTCACTAAGCCATGTTAAATTGCTTTTCCAAAAATGGTTGTGTCTTCAGCATAGGAGAGTTTCTTTTGTTGCATGTCCTCAAGAGCACTTGGTATTGTCAGACTTTCATTTTAGCCAATTTGCTGGGTGACAAGTTTGTTGTGCTTTTATCTTACGTTTCCTGATTATCGTGATTAAGCCTATTTCCATATGTTTACTGGTGTTATCATTCCTCTTCTGTAAAATTCCTCTTCATGTTGTGTATTTTCTTTTATCTTTTTTATTGATTCATAGTACTGCTTTATATATGAATTCTATCTCTGTGTATCTGTGGATCTGTTGATGCATCTATTTATCTAAAACTATATTTTCAGGGGCGCCTGGATGGCTCAGTCCTTAAGCGTCTGCCATCAGCTCACGTCATCATCCCAGGGATCTGGGATCCAGCCCCTCTTTAGGCTCCCTCCTCAGTGGGAAGCCTGCTTCTCCCTCTCCCACTCCCCCTGCTTGTGTTCTCTCTCTCACTGTGTCTCTGTCTGTCAAATAAATAAATAAAATCTTTTAAAATAAAACACTATACTTTCAAATAAGATTTCTTTTAACAGAAATAATGACCTCCATTGCATAAAACCTTGGGTTTTATAAATTGGGTTTAGTTACAACAATCTGAAGGAACAAAACGTTTTCATTCCCTCTACTCAAATTTTCTAAAGGGCCAAACTAGACAAACTATATCAGACAAATAATGATTTATCAAACAGAAGAAAAAATTAATTAGGGAAAAGAAGCCCCACCGTTGTCATTATACCTTTTACTACTTGGGAGACTAGAATAATGAAATTTTGTTTCTCAATTGTTTCTGATTTCGACATTAAATTTCAGAGGGGAGAAGAAAAATTGAAACACCTTGTCCGCAGTACCTTTCACTATGGATCTCAGAGCCCATATGCTCTCTAGGGTCTGCTTCCCATTTTAACTTGGGGGAACCGAGCACAAAATAAGAAGGACCTGAGACAAAAGGCAATACAGGCAGTATGGAAATTGACAGGTAATCTTCCCACTGAGTGCTCCCAACCCACGGGGCAAAAAGGGGGCTTTCCCTGGATGGTCAATGCCCTCTGCATGCTGGGCGCTGGGGGTGCCAGACCCCTGGACTGTGTGCAGGAGAAGATGCTGAGCCCTGGAACCTGCCCTCTGAAGCTTACGATTCAGTGAGAAGGACAAACAGGTGGAAAAGGAGATTTCACTCACAGAGCAAGAAACCAGTGGAATGGTTCCGTGGTTTTCATTGTTGAACTAAACAGAAGATGGTAAAGGATCAGAGAAATGTGTGCTCTGGGCTCCACCTGAAGTCAAATATGTTTGCTCTCCATTCCCCTTTCCTCCAGGGTGGTCCACTAGGATCACCAGGCAGAGGTAGGCTGGCCTGGGTCACATCCTCCCAGCACTGTTGGGCCCATACTGGTGGTCTCTGGGTCAGCCCTGCCAGTCAGTCCCCATACACCCCCACACCCCACTGTCAGCCCTCTGAGAGGGATACTTTCCCCCACTCTCACAGACTTTCACTTTCACTCCAGCCCAGACTCCGCACTCACAAGGTTTAGGGGAAACTGGAAGCACAGCTGGCAAAGAGAAATAGCTGGGATCCCCCCCTGTGTCACATCATGTGTCAGAGCCTTGCTGTTTCCATAAGCAAGTGCTGGTTCTGGTATCTGCCCTAGGCCACCGCTCAGCCCCCTGAAGTCACAGCTTATGAAGGGTCTCTTGAAAATTGACCCAGGCAGTGAATCGTAAGGTAATACTTGGGTTCCACTCTTTGGGATGATCTTCTTCTCCAGTGGTTCTCAACTAGGGCAGGTGTCTCTCCCCAGACATCTGGCAATGTCTGGAGACATTTTTGGTTGTCATAGCTGGTGGGAGTAGGAGAGTGCTGCCATCATCGAATGGGTAGAGGCCAAGGATGCTGCTAACATCCGCTAAAGCACAGGAGAGGCCCCCATCACTAAGACTCATCCCGCCCCCAAATATCCATAGTGTGCAGGTTGAGAAACCCTGACCTACCCCTCCTCACTATACAGAATGGCCATTGACTTCCCTGACATGACTCCCCATCCCACACACCTTCTTAACAGCTGTGGGATTCTCTGATAGACCATTAAGCCAGTTATTATAGTCGACCTGGACACCAGATGCTGGAGAAGGGACCAGGGATCCTGTGGCTGAGTCAGTGACTCTCTCTCCTAGGAGAACTCAGCTTGTGATCTGAATTATCATCAGTGTGACACTCATGAAAGATATTCTGGCTGGGTCCAGTCTCTTGGGGGGTGACAAACTTGTAAATGACATGGATAGTGAGAAGGGCTTCTTTATATTTCATGATGTAGTTATTATTTTCTTCATTATTCATCAGCTTATAGTCCATCATTCATTTAGTCAACAAATGTTTATTGTGTGCCCACCAGGACCAGACACTGTGTTGTATGCTGGCTGAATGGTAGTTCTTCAAGTCCACTCCTGTAGAGCATACATCCTACAGCAGAATTCCTTCATCAGATGGGTTGGAGCAAGGGGTGCTTGCGAATTTGTAGGTGCATGAGCCCCCCCTCCAGATATTCTGATTTCATAAGTCAGGATCATGCCCAGAAACCTGCATTTTTAGCAAGTGCTTGAGGTGACTCTCATAGAGGCTATCCATGGGACCGTGATTTAATAAACATTGGTAAAATTATGAAATTTACCCAACCTAATCCCAGGTCTGAGAACATGCAGAACTGAGCTCTAATGTGGTCATTTCCTATATAGCTGGGGGGGAAAACATCATGTAACCATTTAATCTATTAATCATTTAATCACTAATCTCACGTTTCTTTTTTTTTTTAAAGATTTTATTTATTTATTTGACAGAGAGCGATCACAAGCAGGCAGAGAGGCAGGCAGAGAGAGAGGAGGAAGCAGGCTCCCCGCTGAGCAGAGAGCCTGATGTGGGGCTCAATCCCAGGTCCCTGAGATCATGACCTGAGCCGAAGGCAGCGGCCCAACCACTGAGCCACCCAGGCGCCCCTCACATTTCTTATTTTTAAGCAGGAGAGTAAGACCTGTTCAAACACCGATGGTGAGAGATTAGAATGACCCCAGGTAGAGAGAAGCCAAACACTTAAAAAGGAACAAAACCATAGAAGTTTTACTTTTAAAAACTAATTTTTATGACATATAATAAAATGAGCATTCACCAACTACACTGGTATCAACAGTAATTAGGAGAAAAAATCTCTTGCTTATGTAAGAGGTGTGCACACTACCTATTCTTGGAACCAGCCTCAGCATGCAATGATTCCTAGCTTGATTAGGGACCATGAATCCTCCCTGGATACCAAGATTAATGGCTTCTCTGATTACTCTCGATTGTTTTTCAAATCTCTTCTCAGATCTACATCATTTACCCTCTGTTATGTGGCTTTGCAGTGGACCACTTATTTTAGGAACATATTAACCACCAGTAAAAGACCTCATCTAAACCTCATTCAAAGCAAAACTTTTCCAAGCCATGAGAAACCCTCCCCCCGCCCCAACTTATCTAATGTCAAGGAAGTTAGGTCACTATGCAGGTGTGATTGTAAAACACAGGGAAACTACTTTCAGCCCAACTTCTCTCCCCCAAATTACTGTGATCGATTACATAATAGAAGAAACCCATATAAAGAAACTTGTGATAACAGTTATATAACAGATTAAAATCGATGTGTCGGGACGCCTGAGTGGCTCAGTTGATTGGACAACTGCCTTCGGCTCAGGTCATGATCCCGGAGTCCCTGGATCGAGTCCCGCATCAGGCTCCCAGCTCCACGGGGAGTCGGCTTCTCCCTCTAACCTTCTCCTCGCTCATGCTCTCTCTCACTGTCTCTCTCTCAAATAAATAAATAAAATCTTAAGAAAAATAAATAAATAAATAAAATCGATGTGTCACGATGATCATTAATAAGAAGCAAAGATTAAAGGCCAGAATATCTCAGACAACATGCTACCATCTTTTAATTAATCTACAATGCATTTCTCTTTTTCAGCTTCGCTAGGAATTTCCTCCCATTCTGTCCCTTCAACTAAGTGTATTATACCTTCAGCTGTCTCTAGGTTCCTATCTGGTCTTGTTTACTTTTTGCCTCACAAACAGGACCCTCTGAGTTTCTTCACCAATCAAGCACTTCAGAAAGACTCTACTCTCTGTGATCCTAGGAAAGACCACTCAAAATACGGACAAATGTCCAAACAGGAGGGATATTATCCTTCGTGAAAAATAAGAGAAAAACCCTCAGTTTCGTGTGTGAACTGCAGACTTAGCCCATCCGAAGTGCCCCGTTGTGGCCTCAGCCCATCACAACGCAAACAAACTCTATTTCGACACCAGCTCCAAACAGAAAAGAACCCCCCTCTCCCGGTTTGGGAACTTTGAGCCAACATATCAATTTGAATGCAAATTTCCCCCAAACTCAGATTTTCTGAGAGATCCATTTTTAAGTAGATTAAGCTCCCTGTAGACCAACATGCAAATGCGGGTGTTCAAGTATAAGAACCCAAGGGTAGCAAAAAGACATTGACCATACCTATTTTCCCAGCCTCCACTTTCAGGTTGAAGTCCCAGTTTCTTGGTAACTTCAGGGACATTTTGCTCCCTCTTTGGGTGAGTAGCTGCTGAAGCAACAGGTCTGTCACGATTCCCGCCCTTCTCGCTTTCTCGATGTTTCCCTCTAGGTTTTGTGTGTGTGTTCCCCTTTGTGAGTTCTTCACAAGCAATCCTGGGTTTGGAGTTGATTTGCCAGCATGAGTCCTCCTTTCTTTCAGAAGAAAGGTCCATACATCTGTTTGTCACTTTGGGGATGGCACCCGAATCCCCCCAAAGCCTCCAACAGTCCCACAGGGGCTGGTGCTTCCTGAAGTGTGCACCTTGCTTTTTCTTGCTTTCGGTTTTACCAGAAATATCCCAGTTGATACTTCACTCTGCGTCATGAGAAGCAGAGCTCCAGTTCGAAAGAATCTCAGGCCTCACGGAGGCGAGGTCGTGATCAACAACTGCTGCCTCTCGGCTTTTTTTTTTTAACTGTCTGCTTCCTTGCATTTGAGGAAGTGGGTGGCTGGTCGGTGTAGATGATGCATTATGAGCACTCTTTCTTGAGAAAACGGTTTTTGGAAATGCTCGTATAAGTAGAATGAGTGTTCTTGTGATCTAAGGCTATAGCTTCAATCAAAAGAAAAAGAAATACAAAATTTCAAGCGTCCCACCATGTACCTCTAAGGCTTCCTCCCAACTGAGTGGATCAAGCATCCAAAAATGTCAGTGAGACAATCTGCATTCTCCCACCCCACAAAGTTTTCTTCTTTTAAATTCTCCCTGCTGTTAGGACCAGAGAGTAAGTTCTCCTCCTGCTTGGGATAAAGCCTCATGTGGGGAGGGCTCTGAGGTACTTAGCTACTAAGCTGATTTTAGCTGGGTAGACTCACTTGCGTGATATTATGGTTCTTTGGCATTATGTACAGGGTGTGGGTTTAAGAATCAGACTCACCTGGGTTCAGAATGCAGATCCTTAACTTCTTAGCTCTGAAGCTTTTCACAAACAACTAAATCTCTCTGGACCTCAATGTTCTCAGGCAGTAAAATGAGGTCGATAAAAACCATGACTGGAGAGAGTCATGAGGCATCTTGTACAGAGCTTAGCACGCGGTGGTTGTACCACTGACGCTAATTCAAACTTTATCTCATTTACATCAGCTCTGTGACAGGCTTTCATATATTTAACTGGCTCAGCTTAATCTAGTGATTAAATATTTGAGTCCAGAGCCAGACTGCTTGAGTTCAAATCCTGGTTCCATCACTTTTTTGCTGTGTGACTTTGGACAAGTTTCTTGACCACTCTGTGTTTCAATTTCTTTATCCGTTAATGAGGCAAAAAATAGGCCCTACTTCGTATGTGTGTTGTGAGGCTTTATTAGTAGGTAAAAGTGCTCACAGGAGTCACTGTTAGCCAGCATGCAAGCTACACATCCTTGGTCCATTCAGTCTTCAACCCTCTTGGATGACTTGGTCATACTATCTTCATCATCTCACATATGCTCATTCTCTGTTGACGACCTTACTTCCTGTTTTATTGAGAAAAGTTGGTACTAGAAGAGTACCAGAGAATGTCTAGAAGAGAATATCTGTATCCTACTACTATGTCTAAGTCCTACATGTAAGTCTGTACACTCAGCCTACTCCCAGTCATAGCTGATGAACCTATTATCACTCCTCCATCTTTTTTTTATCTTTGAAAAATATTTATTTATTTCTTTGTTTGTTTGTTTATTTAGAGAGCATGAGCAGGGAGAGGACCAGAGGGAGAGAGAGATAATCCCAAGCAGACACTACGCTGAGCACAGAGCCTGACATAAGGGCTCGATCTCACCACCCTGGGATCATACCTCAGCCGAAACCAAGAGTCGGACAAACTTAACCCCCCAGGCTCCCTTATCATTCCTCCATCTGAATTATTTCTCTCTCTCTCTCTCTTTCTCTAGGATCAGCATTCAAGCTTGTTTTAAAAACAAAAACAAAAAACTCTACATTCTACTTCCTCCTCCTGCTACATACAGCCCTATTTCTTTTCTTCATTTTGGAGCAATGCTTTGCAAATGCTTGTCCTATTATTCCCTCCTAAAACCTTTCTGTTGATATTTCTGCCCTCAGGACTTTACGGAATACGTTTTTATCAGGACATTGACGGCATCCCTGTCACTAAATCACTGCCAATGATGGACCAGTGATAGACTGGGCTACATGTCAACCCAGTGACCTACTGGCAGCTTTGGACACGCTGATCACTCTCTCCAACTCTGAGCTCTCTCTCTGCTTGGCTCCCATAATGTCTCACTGTTCTGGTCGTCTGCCTGCCTTTCCAGCTGCTCCTTCTCTGGTTCATTGCTGGTTCCTTCTCATCTCTCTGACTACCGAATATTGGAGGAAACCAAGACTCACACAGTGGATTTCTTTTCCATCGGTACCCACACTTGGGTGAACTCACCTATCTCAAGGCTTTGATTGCTATGCATCTGCTGATAGGGCCAGTGTAGATCTTTAGCCCAGACCACCCCAAACTCCAAATCATACACATCTCTGCTTAGATATCACATAACCATCTCAAACCAATCATGTCTAAAACTTATATTCAGGGGACCAAGCTGAAGGAGCAATGGTGACCTGAGGTATATTCTCATTGTGAATGAAAGGAATGTAAGAAGGAAGAACCATATACACATTCTTCAAGCCTCTGCTTGCATCATGTCTGCTCATATTCCAGGAGCCAACACATATCACATGGCCAAGTTCAAAGGCAGGGATATAGGAAGTACACACAGCCCTGAGGTGGTGGGGGAGGGGAGAATGGAGTGATTATTTGCTGATCAAATCTCCAATCCATCACACTAACCCAGTGCACCTAGCTACTTTCCAACTTCCCCAGGGATACTGGGGTGCTTTGCAGCTGACTCAGCCTACCAGAGATTTTGGAGCCCCAACTCTGCATTTTGGCCAAACACCATTGCTCTTTTTTTCTGTCTTGGCTTGGAGGGGAGGAGCAGTGGTTAACCATCCTGAGCCCTAGCCCAGCAGCATCCCCATAGGGAAGTTGACATGATCCGAAGTTCTAGTACTGGGACCTTTAACTCAGGAACTCTGAAAATATTTTGAAGGTAGCACTTAGAAACATACAGAGAACTTCCTTTGCTCTTTAGGGTAGGTTCCTGTAAGTCTTGGAAAAACTCATGACTGATGGGGAAGTTGGGTATGAATGCTTGGAAAGGCAATCAGATGAAAAGCACCCCTGGAAAGGCCCAACCCAGCAGCCTTCCCTCTGAGGAGCCCACTTGGGGTCAGCCAGCGGCTGGACAGGGTTAGAGAGCAGCTGTCTGTGCTGGGGCTTCTCCCCTTCTTCCTGACCTTCAGGGAAGGAAGAACTGGATGTCTTGTCTGGCCCCAAAGTTTAAATCAGCATTTGCAGAAGCAAAAACAAAAGCAAAAATCCATTCATCTATTTGCTGACTGAGTATTAACCATTTCTTGAGTAAGGACTTCATTTTTGCTAGACTTTGGAGGAATGTCCAAGAATTTTGTTTCTGCTTTCATGTTTCTGCTCTCAACGGTTTGCTGAGAGAGAAGAGTTATGTTGGGAGTTATGGAAGTTTATATCTGAGGTGCCTCCCAGGGACCTGGGGAGTAAAGGAAGGTTCCTGGGGAAAATGTCTTTTACGTTAAGGCTTGGTGAAGGACTTAGGGAGGCGGGAGGGTTGGGAAATGCTTCCAGACAAACAAAGGGCATGCAAGAGGCACAGAGGAAGGAAAGAACTCATCAGGTTGCTCTGGGAAAGGGTGTAAGGGGTAGGAGGGAGGAGAGATGGAGAGATGGTTGGATTGGGGATGGACCCCTGGTAAGCGTCTGTAAGAGTAGTGACTTTACCCTAGAGGAAAGAGAAGCCATGTAGACATTATTATTGGGGTCCGGATGAGGGGCGATGGCAGACGGCCAGGTGAGAGCCAGGGAGAGGGAAAGGTCAGTGGCAGTGTGCAGGCAAAGAAGGGAAGACGAGGTGAGCCATTCTGGCGGTGGGATTGACTGCCCAAGGGAATTTCTGTAGGAAGAAAAGAGATGTGCATGGTCCTGGCTCCAGTCCCTGGAGGTGGATGGGCTCCCATCACAAGGTCAGAGCCTGCACCAAAAGAGTGAGGGTTGCTGACGAGGTTGCTAAGGACGAAAGACTAGCGAGGAGTCAGTTGCCAGAGGGAGAAGCCAGTGGGCTCCGTTGGAGGCAGCTGTGAAACCCTGGAGCACAGCTGTCCTGAACCTAGAGCTCAGCAGTGAAATTCATTCATTCATTCACTCATCCACTCCATAAACACTTATCCAGAACTGGGCTGGACTCTGAGTAAACAAGGATGATTAAGATCCTAGCCTAATTCCCAAATGACTCAGTGAAAGAGAGAAGTGTAAACATAACGGCAGTGCTGCTTGAGTTATTAAAAAGAGTGCATGCACAGGGTAGGGTGACAGCAAGAAATGGTGGGCTCAGCTTGGGTAGCCAGGGATGGCTTCCCAGGAGAGGTGACTCAGGGGAGAGCAGCCAGATGCGAAGGAAGGCGGGGGAGCGGGAGGAGGACGTCCAGGCAGATGAAACAGCAGATGGCTGCTAGAACACAGAGCCATTCTCAGGGAAGTTTGGGAATGGTGCACCGGAACAAGGCTGAGGGGAAGACAGGCGGACCGGTCGGGCCTGCTGGACCCAGGCCTGATGTGCAGCCTGAGGGATTGGCCTTCACTCTGAGGGGACGATCTTTGGAGAGATTTTTTAAACATCCTTTTTATTGTTACTTTTACCATTACAGTCGTCCATGCATAATCTTCAGAGATTTCAATAAGCATAAAGAACATAAACATCAGGACCCCTGGGTGGCTCAGTCAGTTAAGCATCTGCCTACGGCTCAGGTCATGGTCCCAGGGTCCTGAGATGGAGCCCTGTCTGGCTCCCTACTCAGTGGGGAGCCTGCTTCTCCTTCTGCCTGCCTCTCCCCCTGCATGTGCTCGCTCTTCCTCTCTCTCTCTGACAAATAAATTAAAAAAAAAATTTTTTTTTTAAAAAGAACTCAAAAATTACTGTTAACCAGTTAATGTGTAAGGGGAATTTTCCCACCTTGATCTCCATCACTCTTTTTCTATTTATGTGTATATGTAATGTGTGTATATATTTTAAATTTAAAAATTAGTATATATGCTATTTTATAAGCTGTTATGCTCCTGTGACAAAAATGAAATAAGGCAAAACACATAAATAGTTATCTTATTAAGTGTTTCTCAAGACATCATTCATGGCCTCATAGTCTACAATTACATAGAGATAGCAAAATTTATTCAACAAATCTCTGTATCACTGAGCGTGTGAGATGTGTACAAATTTTCATAATATTCTTGCAGCTCAATGTCTGGGGAAAGCCATTTCCTCTCCAGAACCCCTCCACCCCCAGGTGGATTCTTGGAAGTGGAAATGCTGGGAAAATGGATGAGAAATGTTCAAACTTGATATGTCTAAACTGTTCTCCAGAAGGTTCTACTTGAATCCACGAGAGGCGAACTCCCGCCTGGCCTCACTAAGAGCTGGCATTTTTATTTTGTACACAAACCAAACCAAACCATTGCCAACTATTCAAGCAAACAACTCTAAGTGCGACTCAAGTTATTTTTGAACGTGCTTATGGGCCATTTGTAGGGGTCAGATACATCTAGGTATCTGTGTGTCTGAATGATTCTGCAAGGAATCAACAGATGGGGGGCCGGGGAGTCCTAAACCTTTATTTGTGACCTTCAGGCTCCTGGCTTCGGCATCTCCTTCAGAACCTCTAGGTATCTGCATGCTAGCCATCCACTTTGTTGCCTCCTCGTCTTTCATTTTGTCACCCGGCTTACTAACCCTCTGCGTTTTGAGATAATTTCTCATGTTTGTACCTCACTTCACTGGTTTTGTGTTTTCATAGCTTTATTGAAATATGATTTACATAACATACAGTGCACACATCCACAATGTATAATTCAATGATTTTTAGCATATTCACAGAGTTGTGCAACCATGACCACAATCAGTTTTAGAAACTTTTTATCACTTAATCCCCCCCAACCAAGAAACCCCATACTCATGAGCAGCCCCTTCCCATTCCCCCACAGCTCAGTCCTGGGAAAATCCTGGTCTACTTTCTGTTTCTATATATTTGCCTATTCTAGGCATTTCATGTAAATGGAATCCTGTAATATGTGGCACTTAGCCTTCTTTTTCTTCACATAATGTCTTCAAGGTTCATCCATATTATAGCAGGTGTCAGAAATTTATTTCTTTTGATGGTTAAATAATATTCCGTTGTATACATATAGCACACTGTACTCACTAGTTGATGGACACTTAGACTGTTTCCACTATTTGGCTGTTATGAATAATTCTGTTTTAAACATTTGTGTACAAGGTTTTTTTTTTTTTTTTTTTGGTGAGTGTATGCTTTTGTTTCTCTTGGATAGGTACCTAGAAACGACATTGCTGGGTCATATGGTGACTCCCTTTTAAACCTTTGAGAAACTGCTGGAACATTTTCCAAAGTGGTTACACCAGTTTACATTCCCTTCAGCAATGAGGGTTCCATTTCTTCCATATCCTCCAACTCTTGTTATCATCTGTCCTTCTCATGTTAGCCATTCTAGAGGGTATCAAGTGGCATCTCATTGTGGATTTGATTTGCATTTCTCAGATATCTAATGGTGTTGAGCATCTTTTTGTGTTCTTATTGGCTGGTTTGGTTTTCCAGAACCTAAATTCTGCTTCTTGGACTATCCAAAGATGTAGCCACAGAAAATCTGCATTTCTACAAGGACTGAATTCGGCTAACACTCAAGCCTCCAATTTTTACTTACATTCTACATTGTTTTGTTTCCTTTAAATACTTCCTTAGGGAAAGCCCACGCACACTGTGCTAAATATCATCCCAAATTTCCAGCTGTCATTTTCCTCTGTGCTTCTGTTCCAACTGAAGTGTTATGTTCCCCTACCCCCTGCCTGGATCTCCAGAATTTTTAAGCGATGCTCTGCATAAAAAAAGCAGTCACACCTTCCGGGCAGCAGTGATTAGATTTGTTGGAGAGACCCACTGGCCATCACATCTCTCCCTTTGTCTCCCCATTGTAGTTGTTACCAACATCCTCATCACCATTTTGGTTTGAGCTGCTGTTTTGCAAGGATTCGTAAGGATCCCAGAGGGGACAGAAGAACAACACACTAGCTGCCTCAAGGATCAGCATCAGAGAATTGGGTGGCAGAGAAGCAGAGTTCAGTTTTCTGGATTCTCCATTATCTGAGCATCTGAGTAGACTCCAAGGGAGTCACAACTTGAGTACCCACCTTTGTCAGGAGGTCTCTGTTCATGAGACAAAGCCAGGGAGGTTTCTCTGGGCTGATGTCCTGGTGCGGTAGGACGATTCCCTGTAATCGGTAAATTTGTCCTTACCAAGAACAAAGAGGACAACTGTTGCTGGTGCCACCCAAGTGATGTTGCTGGTGCTGTTTTTAATAGAACTAACTGTATATTGGAGGAGGGGCACAAGCAAAGAAGAATCTTGAGCTTACCCGTGTTGGAGCTTAAACAGAAAGGACTTTCCGTTTTACTATTTAACCAAGAAAACTCTTGAAATACAGAGAGGCAGCTGAAGTTTGGGTCCCATCACATCTTTCTCCCACAGTCCTTGAAGGGTCGCTTGGTTAAATCTGAAGTCCCTGACCATGGCGGCAGTTCCTTGAATCCAGTGTCTTTGTTTGTCAGTGGCAAGTGTGCAGTGGGGGAAGAAGGGAAAGCAATGGGAAGGGCCTGCCCTGATCAGGCCGCTGAGTGCATTGTCTGCAGAGAATTTTAAAAGTATAACAAAACTAAAAGCCACCTACTTAAAAAAATCATCACCGTGCACAGTACTTCTAAATAATGTCTGTACTAAACACTCCTCCCCTTAGTTGACTAGTTCCCATCCCTACCCCCACGGTAGGTCCCCACAACCTACCTCCTCCATGGGGAATTCTCTCCTTGTCATGGAACCTGCTAGTGTTGTGCACTTTGATTGATTATATTACCCACCTGCAACGTGCACACCATGCCTACTCCTTCCCACCCCAGCTTCTTAAGTATTTGAACTCCTATCCCAGCCCCTACCCCACTTTCCCCTTTGGTGGTCTAAGAAATCCCCTCTTCCTGTGAGCTTTCCCATGAGCCTTGAATCTGAATTAGATGGCTTGGTCAGAAAGTCTGCAGGACGCTATGCTAAAAAGAAATGCACTTGTGATAATTCCAGGTATCGTATGAAAGTGTTGAACAACTGAATTGTACGTCTGATACTGACATTACACTGTATGCTAACCAACTGGAACTTAAATAGAAATTTTTTTAAAAATGAAAATAAAAATAAATGTCTTAGGGGCACCTGGGTAGCTCAATCAGTTAAGCACCTGCCTTCAGATCAGGTTGTGATTCCAGGGTCCTGGGATCGAGCCCCGCATCGGGCTCCCAGCTCAGTGGAGAGCCTGGTTCTCCCTCTCCCTCTGCCTGCTGCTCTGCCTACTTGTGCTCACTACTTTCTATCAGATAAATAAACAAAATCTTTTTTAAAAAATAAATGAATAAATGCCTTAAGACTGCATCTTAATGAGCTTATCCTGACTATTGAAGTGGAGCACCCATTTTTTTTAATTAATAGACTTCATTTTTTAGGCACATTTAGGTTTACAGAAAAATTTAAAGAAAAACAGAGTCTCCGTATATCACCTCCCCCCAGCCTGCTACATGCTCTGCACTTCCCCTCTTATCAACATCTTGCTTTAGTGTAGTACATTTGTTATAATCGATGAGCCAGTATGAATGCATTATTCCTAACTAAAGTTCAGAGTTCACATTAGGACTCACTTGTGGTGGTGTATACTTTATGGGTTTGATGCAATATGTAATGACATGTGTCCCTCATCATGAAAGTGTTGAACAGAAAGTGTTGTACAGAAGAGTTTTACTGCCCTGAAATTCCCCTGCTTGGAGCACCTACTTTTTAGATACCCCTCTCCCTGTCTGTTTACTCAGGTTGTTTTTCTTCATTAGAATTAATTGTTTGGTTTTAAATAGGAGAGAATGCAGGTTTCTGGCTTCTTGAAACAATCAGTGACAGGGTACTTGTGCCCCCATAAGATCATGGCCAGCGGAAGCTCCGCCGAGGCTCACTGTCTTCAGCCTCGGCGGAGCTTTGTCTGGCCATGGTCCAGCTAGCCAGAACACTTCCACTCCCCGGAGGCAGGGACAGGTATCATTGGGAGGCACATGTGTACTGTTGTTTTCCTTCGAACAGACTAAAGAAGAAAAAAATGTAAGCCATGGTACCCAACTGGGTCTCATTCAAAAGGGGGGAGGAAAAATACTACTCTGAAGTCACAGAAGTTGGGAGAAAACATGTTTCTCTGTGGATGTGAGCCAGCCAGTTTCGCTTGCTTCTATCCCCCACATGGCTCCCGCAGCGGCTGGAGTTGGGGCCCCGCTTAGCAACTCACTCCTACCCGCTTGTACTCGTGGCTGATTCACCAGCATATGTGTCCTGGAGGGTGATATTTGCAGACACCAAAAAGAAATGTGTTTTTCATATAGATTTGAGTAGTCTATATCTCTAAGAAAGCTGAATTTAGAAGGCACAAGTTTAAAGTTTGATTCCCATTCCCTTGGCTGTATGGGGGGAAAACAGACAACAAAGGCAAAAACAAAAAACTCTGGCAGAGGAAGAGACTTCTGTGCTCTGCGCACTCTGTTTGAGTTCAGGGACCAGGTACAGGAGTCTTGGCTCAGAGCCTTGCTTCTCTGGGGCCTGAGCAATGAGGTGGACGTGCCTTATTACTGTTCTCATCTCTGCCAAGGTCCCTGGTGTTGGTTCTGATGTCTGGTCACAGTTTGATAGTCTATTAACCTTTACTTTGTCCCATCATAGCTGAAGAAAGAAAGGGGAAAAAAAAAAGAAAAGAAAAAAATCTTTCTAACTCTGAAGGCCGAGACTGCCATTGTTACTGCCAACGCTCTAACTAGAGGAAGACTGTTCCCTGGGTCATGGCATAAGAGAGAGAAATGTCTATTTAAACGGGAAAGTTTTAACCACAAGATTATAAATGGAACCAGAATTTTTTGAACCAGAGCACACAAAACAAATCAGGAGAAAATGCTCCCCCTACATAACACCTCCTTCGGGCCAGTTAAGGGTTACATATTTGGTTGAACCACATGAAGTCACTATATTTGACCACTTTTGACCTGAAAACACAACAGTTTCATAGGGTTCAGAGGCCCACTCTGTTTCCTGCCACGCATTCACTCAACAAATAGCAAATGAATTGTACACCTGTTATGTACCAGGCACTGTCCTGGGTGCAGAGAATGTAGCCAAAAGCAAGAGAGACAAAAATATCTGGTTTGGTGAAGCTTATATGAGAAGAGACACCCATGCACACAATAAACAAATAAATGAAGTAAGTATAACAAGCTAGTTGGTGGTGAGTGCTGTGGAGAAAAGTAAACATGTCATGGGAATTGAGAGAAGAAATAGATTTCAGGAGGGGTGTCTGCAGATTGAAATAGCCAGTAAGTAAAGCCTTCATTAGGTAGGCAACATTTGAGTAAAGATCTAAGGGGAGTGAGGATTGATCCAGGTAAATATCTGTGGAAGAATCTTCCAGCACAAGGAAGAGTGAGTGTAAGGGCCTTGCCAGAGGTGGGAGCAAGCCCAGTATGACCAAGAGACAGCTGGGTGGCTGCCTAATGACACTCTCCTTTTTCATGGGGCTAGTAAGAGAGAGGTTTTACCCAGGAAAGACCAACATGATAGGCTCAGGTGTCAAGCCGTCTGAATTGCAGGCCAGGTGTTTAGGAAACTTGGGAGGAATGTCAGCAACCTAACAGCTGGCACATGGGAGGCCCCAATATGGTGGGAAGTTGAGGCCCGGAGAATCTCAACCTTCCCCACTGGAAGAAGGAAGTCACCCCCCCGGTCTGTGCAGAGGGTTCCCCAGTCACTCATTGGACAGTCCTGCCCGCTCACCATCTGGCTCTTTGACCCCAGAAGCTCATCCATCAGAGGCAAAGCTCTTTTGTATCTGGATTAAGAAGAGGGAGATTATTGACCCCACCCCACCCACTTGCCAGTGCTGGAAGTGTCCCCCCCCAACCAACTGGGGTCTTTCACTTCTGCCAAAATGAGCCAGATTCTTAATCTCTTCGGAGCAATAAGCTCTGTGGGGATCTGGGAGTCCCCATCCTGCCACTGCAGATGACTCCAGGGACCAGAGAGTGTGTTAGTAAAAATCACCCAAAGCACATCGGTATGTTCAGTTCAGTCCATCCCAGACCGTAGTCAGTAGGGTGTCTCTCTCCTCCCCCGCCCCCATGCTCAGGCACATTGGACACCGACCTCCACCAGGGGAGGTGAGAGCAACCTGTGCGATGACCTGGGCCAAGAAGGCCAGGTGAGCAGGGGCGTGGACGCACAGCTTCTCCCACCTGCCATCCCTCAGATCTCCATGCTCACGGGTCTAGGAGTCTCCTTATGGCAGAAGAGTCTAGGCCTTCTGACTGCCCCCTCAGCAAGCCCCTGTACCTGCTTTCTGAAGCACTCAGCTCACAACAGATCCCAAAAATAGATTGGCATGGTCAAGATGCCAATATTCAGGTCCCCTTTCTTTCCCTCCAAGCCCTTGGAACCTACGAGAGAAAGGGGGATTGCCCCCTGATGTCTAGAGGGAACCCCAGAACAAGAAGGGAGCCCTTGGGGTGCCTGGGTGGCTCAATGGGTTAAAGCCTCTGCCTTCGGCTCAGGTCATGATCCCAGGGTCCTGGGATGGAGCCCCGAATCATGCTCTCTGCTCAGCAGGGAGCCTACCTCCTCCTCTCTCTCTCTCTGTCTGCCTCTGCTTACTTGTGATCTCTGTCAAATAAATAAATAAAATCTTAAAAAAAAGAAAGAAAGAAAGAAAGAAAGCCCTTGTTGCCCATCTTCCTCCTTGACCATGTTCTGGATGGTCATACTCCTTATAATAATTGCTCTAGGTTTCCATCTACCCCTTTGTACTCCCTCCTAATGATTGCAAACCGCCACAAGCAGGTTCCCAATAAATGTAGTTCATTCCTATAATTTTCCAAAGGCCCCTCCAAGATTTGAGATAGCCCACTGGCTATCTGTTTTAAGCTGGTCCTGCAGTAGTGACAGACCTGAGCAGCTGCCCAAAAGGCCCAGTGTGGTCAGTCCACCAAATACCTGTCACCCTGAATGACCAAATCCCCCTTCCTCACCTTGGCTTCACCGAGCCTCTTTTACCACTAACCAGCAGCCACAGTGCAGACCCTGAGCTGGCTGCCTACAGGCTCTCAAGCCCAGATTTGTCCTCCTAGCCTTGAACATAAGCCCATTGCCCTGTGCAGTCCAACCAAGCCTAGTGCCCAGAGGGACAGCACTCATGTGCATTTGCCTCAGGTCTCCTCAGCTCCTGCTGAGCCTGGCTTTCCCTTTTAGACTTTCCATATTGTCCCCTGGTTTAAGAATTAGATATTCCTCCATTTCTCATTTATCAAAAATGCTGGTAGCCATCTTGCTTTTGGTGAGGGGTGTCATGGCAGACACGCACTTCCCCTTTCTGGAGCTTCCTCTACACTTCATCTCCTAACTCTTTCCCAGGTGGAGACCTGGCAGTTGTACCCATCCTGTCTGGGATCTTACAGTATGTAAGGCTGAGCCTTCATGGTCCCTATGGTCTTAAAAGGGATGTTCAACTTCACATCCGGGGTCTCTGGGAAGTTATTTACTCCACACAGATATGCAGACTTGATCACTGGGAGTCCAGCCCAACATGAAGGTGGGAGTGGGAAGGATCCCTGATACACGGCTAATTGGGGAACACTCATTCCACATCAGCACACTCCACCATAGAAGGCCCTGGTGTCATCACTGGTGCAGACTAGACCACGGGTTGGGGGGTCAGTTGGTACCCACAGACCCCTCCACTCGGCTACAAGTGTAGGGCTATGCTCCAGGAGAGACCATTTCTGAAAAAAGCATCTGGAGTGAAAAACCCCGCAGAGGCTTCAGATGCCACAGCCATCACGGTGTAGCCCCCCAGGCCACAGAGTCCTACAGGACCCCTGCTCACAGTGAGGAGACAGACACCAGGGAAAGAGCCACAAGGACTCTATCAGACACTGAGAAGCACTGCTTGCCAGCTATGTGAATGGGGATTAATTCTCTGATGCGCTAGCCTGGCCCACAACTAGCAGATTAACTCTATAAGCTCCCTGCTCCCCAAGAGAGGGCTTCATTTTCTTGAACACGTTCTTGGGGCAGGAAGTTGCCACCTCTCGCAAGTGGGTAGCCACAGACTGTTAGATTATATTTGACCTCCTTTGTCATCTGCTGGGAATCTCTGACTACAGGAACCCCACTTATGACCACTGCCTATCAGTGGGCCCAATATCGTGGAATTTGCTGGCTGCTCCCCACTCCTTATCAACCACAGCCAAAGCATCTAAATGAGCCCAGAATGGCCAGCCCGAGAGCAAAGCATAGCCACTGTCACAGTTGCCCCATAAGAAGAGAGAACAAAGAGGAGGGAGAACCCCTTTGTTGGGGTACAAGCCCACGTGCACCCAGTGGAACCCAGACCAAGCTCACCTCCTCAGTCTGGGGAGCGGGGAAAACCTGTGCCTGTTGACCGCCTCCCTGAGGGCGTCGGCACCTAGTGAAACGTGCTCGTGTTTGCCCTGAGTCCTTCACAGTGCTTGACAAAGCTGTCCCCGAAGGCTCATGTGCCCACAGCAATATGGAAGCGTCAGGGAGCTCAGGAGCCTGAACTGGGCTGACAAGCATTCCAGGGAGCAGGGATCCCAGAGCCAGCCTCCTGGGTTTGAATCCTACCTCCTCCACTCCACCTGTGTGACAGTACGTATGCTGACTAACCTCTTTGGGCTTTCCTCTTCTCATAGGCTAAATGAAGGGAATTATATCTCTCCCATAGAATTGACGAGAGGATCAGAGAAGACTAACACATGGAAAACACTCAACATGGTATCGAGCATGTAGTGAGGCTCTTAGTAAATATTCGAAAAGAAAGTCTTTTCCACTGGTGAGATTACATGTCCCTTGAAGCTGCATTTCATGTGACTTCAGAAGAAAGTAAGCTGATAGCTAACAACTTAAAATATGCTACATCTGCTTCAATCCGGAGTACAGGAGGGACCTGCCCTTTCCTGTTTCAAAGGCTCGTTAGGCTGCAAAGCCAACTTGGGCCAGTTGGGGAGGGGCATAGAAAGTCGTGAGGGAGGCCGCCATCTGTCCACAGAGCTCTGTGGTGCTGAGATGCTGAGGACGGAGACCAATCCTGGACCACAGGTTTGTGGTTTGGTTTAAAGAGTCCTTCCCGCCCGCCCAAAAACCTGCACCTGCGCACACAATGACACACCCAGTTTTATCAGCTTGGACAAACTGGGAGGAAGGAAGTGGTGTTGTGGAGAGAGGTAGGTAGGAAGCGAGAGTTCCAATCTGCACATCCAGAACAGGGAATGGGATCTAAGCTGCAGACAGGCAAACGTGCCATCTTCCGTCCACCTAGGGATTCACTGGGAGGAAATCTGAGCCAACAGTCTGGAAACTATTTTTAAGCCACGCCTGGAAGGCTCTGCCAGCCCTGCTTCTATGCTCCTGAGATCACGAGATGCTCAGCAGGGTGCTGCCAGAACAGGAAGTGACAAAGGCAGCTGATTTCACCAAAGATAAGAAACCCACAGTTCACATTGAATAATCACACAGAGCCCTTGAAGCTGCATTTCATGTGACTTCATGAAAGCCAGACCCCGCTGGGACAAGAGAAGAGACAGTGCGAGCGTGTAACTTCACTTGAAAATAATTCCATGCACTGGCAAAGAGAACACTTTGACTTCCATACCCATGGCAAATCCATTTGCCCTTCATGTAAATGGGGCAAATATTGTTTATCAATTTTATGGATAGGAAAACCGAGGCATGAACCGGCAAGGCAATTTGCTTAAGAACCAAGTCAGAAATCTGTATTTTGTCCAAGAGTTGTTACAAATTTTTTTTTTAGATTTTATTTATTTATTTGACAGAAATTGAGAGAGAGAGCACAAATAGGGGGAGCAGGAGAGGGAGAAGCAGGCTCTTTGCTCAGCAAGGAGCCTGAGGCAGCCTCAATCCCAGGACCCTGAGATTACAACCTGAGCCAAAGGCAGATGGCTAACTGAGTGAGCCAGCCAAGGGCACTGCGTTGTTGCAAATCTTAATGGTTGTTATAGAGTGTACAGTATAACCCTTGAATAAAGTATAAGACTCAAAATAAAGCAATGAATTAAATTCTGATTGTTAGTTCTTATGGCAAAAAGAGGAAATAGGTTTTGGTCAGTTTCATAAAAGGAATCACCACGTGGTGTTGAACCTGTTGTTCAAAAAAAGCTTTGTTTATGAAATTTTAAGTAAGCCACTATAATTAAGACTTGCATACATTTTCATTTGAAACATGAGAATATGCAATGTTAATGTAAAGTTGGTATTAGTTAAAGTTGTTACCAAGAAGTTTCATGACCATGGAGAAGGAAAAAAGATTGAGGAGAAAAAGAACAAGACTTTGGATCTGAGGGTGTCTCAAACATTTCTGTATTCAATCACATCTGTGACCACTGCTGGATTTCTATAAAAGTGTATTTCCTTCCAGAAAGATAATACTGGTCAAGCAAAAGTGTCTATCAAGATCACCTTCAAATATTCTAAATTATCTGGTGGGGGTTGGGGGACTGGTGTATCAGAAAATAGCCTACACATTTTAAATCTACATAGATTTTGCCCGCCTTGCTAAAGATCATTTGAATCTGGGAGGTGGGAAAATACTGAAAGAACACTGTGGCCCTTCTGTGCCAACAACATGTTGTTTGGGTAAGTCCAACAACAAAGTAATTATGGCCACATCATTGAGGGGAATTTGGTCTCTGTCCATATCCAAGCTTCCAAGGCAAGCAGAAGAGTTATTAATATTTTTTTAAAAGCCATTAGAAGTATTTCCATGTCTGTGATCTCTCTTCTGACCCAGTTTCATTCCTCTGTTCCACCAAAAGTCTGAGCCACAATTTATCATAGATGCTCATCAAGGTGGCATCTCTCAAACCACCTCCTGCCAAGAGGCAGCATTTCTGCTGGCTCCTGTGATTTTAAAGATGGTGACCCTCTCTGTCTGGGTGTGTGATTTCTAGAAATGAGCCCTGATCAGTCAGCAGATAGTTGTAGGCAGTTGCTTTCCACCTTTTTGGTGGAAGGCTTTTGGTGGAAGGCTTTCCACCAAAACTATCATTTTGGTCTCTGCGTTCTATTTAAAGATTCCTTCTCCAAATACCCATGGGCTTTAGATCAATGGACATTAACAGGTAACTGGACAACCATGGGCTGTCTGACACCATGCATGTTAAGTTTGGAAATAAGTCAGGTGATTATGTTGGCAACATGAGCCAGGAGCCAAGAGGCGCTCAGTAAACCTGGATGCATGAGAGCCATCCTTGCTCCATCCCATTATGATTTCTGAATCCCAGGCTCCTCATCTACAAGGACAGGTTGATGATATCTACTGTGAGCTATATGTGTGAAGATTAGGCTCCCTGTATGGAAAGCTCCTGGCACATAGCAGGCATTGTTAAATAGTAATGACAATAATGATAAATTTCCTTTAAACAAGATTTGACAACAAGATTGGAAAAGACTGAATAATGACCCCCTAAAGATGTTCACAGCTTAAGTCAAAGATCTTAAGATGTGGACACTATCTTAAATTGTCCAGGTGGGTCCAGTGTAACCACAGGGGCCTTATTAAGAAGAAAGCAGGGGGAGAATAATGCAAGTATGGAATAAGGTAAGAAATGGGCCACGAAGGACGTCTGTGTGGCTCAGTTAACAGAGTTAACGGAGCAGCTGACTCTCGGTGTTGGCTCAGGTCATGATCTCGGGGTCCTGGGATGGAGACCCATGTCAGTCTCCATGCTCAGCGAGGAGCTTGCTTGTCTCTCTCCCTCTGCCCCTCCCCCTGCTCTCTCTCTCTCTCATAAATAAATAAATAAAATCTTAAAAAAGAAAGAAAGAAAGGGACCATGTGCCAAGGAAAGCAGATGACCTCTAGAAACTTGAAAAGGTAAGGTGACAGATTTCCCCTCAGCGTCTTCAGAGGGAACTCATCCTGTTGACGCCTTGACTCCAGCCCAGTGAGACCAATGCTGGAGTTCTGACCTCCAGTACTAAGACTCAATCCATGTTATTTTAAGCCACTGAGATTGTGGTAATTTATTACAATAGCAAGTAGAAACTCATACAAAGGTTATAAAACTTATTTTCTTGGACAAGCCCATAAGCTGGCTCCGGAGGCTATTTCCAAAAGAACAACTTTTCTCACTTTTTTCCAGAACAGGAGTATCACATATTTATGACATACCTATTTCATAGCATGTTCAAAAGTCTGAGTAGCCAGGCTCTAGAGGATGACTTTGAAGGAAATACATTTGAATGGCACCAAGAACCTCCATTAATGGACCTGACTTTAACCAATTTCCCAAGTCTAACCAGTCCTTTGTAAAATTCCTTGATGGGTGCCCAGGGTCTACATGGGCTGACTGGTGGTATGACTGGTGGTACATCATTTACTTTCACTCCCACCACGTGAACTGCACATATTATCTCGGTTGGATCTCTTCCCAAGCAAATGCATCCCAGGGTAATACAAGCTGTACTCACTACTTAAATTATATGACGAAGCTGATTACTTAAACCAGTGAAACATGAGTGCTGAGAAAAAACACAGATCCCTTTCTATGAAAATTCAGTAAATGGATTTGGCAAGAGAAAATGTATATCACTATAAAATATGTCAAATCACATGTGGGTAAGTGGAAGGGGGAATCCTGAAACTCTCTGAACTTAGAACGCCTTAAAATATGCCTTCAAATCTTCACTCCCATTTTAAAGAAAAAAAATTTGTCCTGTGAGTGCATTATACATAACAAACACATAGATGAGAAACACTATAAGGATATGCATCTGGTTTTTAGGTGAAAAGTTGAAGGTCAAGTAGCTGCTACCACTCTCGGAGGTGGTGACGATGTATGTGCTTATGCTTCAGACCTTTGGTTTTATTTACACAACGCCGCAGTTGTTACCTACCAGCCCTGTCAAGCCTCAGCACCACAAACCTGTCAGAGGCTGTGATTAATCTCTGACTTTTGCAGAGGAAGACACTGAAGGTCAAAAAGAAAAGAGTGAATTGACTTCGTTCTGGAACCAGGGGAAACCTCACTCAGGCCAGATCATGGTGCCTCTGCCAAGCCGTACCCTTTCATGGGAGTGGAGTTAGAAAGAGCATAACATATATTTAACTGTAAGATAAGTGGTCAGAAATACACATAAGGCAACTGCTTGTAAACAAACAGAATGTCACATTCTGACATTTCAAGAGGGAGAATCGCACATATCGTTTGATAAACTAGGGTCAAAGAGTAAAGTGAAATAGCAACTGTGGCAAAACCACATTAGGCTGAAGGAAGTTCAGGTCAGAAAAGCCTATAATAGAATACATGTGCCTATCTGAGATGGCCCTGGAGACCCCATGGTGGTTTCTCACCAATGTAAGTGCTACCTCAAGATTACATCACGTGGTTGAGGTTTGGAATAAAACTATATATACATTCTTAAATGTCCTGTTCTGGACAATCCAAACTTCAGTTTTATAGAATTATGAAGAGAAAAGGACCTATATTCTATAGCTTCTGAGTTACTTTTTGGGAGGGAAGGATGTTGGCCCAAGCTCCTGGAGAAGGAAGCAACAGCAGCAGGCAAGCTCAGGAGCCCTGCTGGCCTTCTTCATGGCCATGCTGCCTCACTGCACTATTCCTTTCTATCCTCAAGGATCCACATTTTGGGAGAAGCCACGGCATATTAGAGTTAAGAATCATTTCCATGGCATCGGTATATGGACCACAAGGATCACACGGACATTCTAGGGGAGAACTCACTGAAGAGCTCTTCTCTTTCTCTATATACTTCATCTTTCCTTCTACTGAAATGGGTGCCACATCTCAATAAAACAAACTGGGGCTTCTGAGGGAAGTAGGCAAACTCAGCATATTCTTCTCTCTTTCTCTCTGTCCTCCCCAAATCCCATCCACATGACAATGTGGTTGGACAAAGAAGAATGAAGAGCATAGAAGACAATCAGCAGGCCAAGGGTTTTCATGAATCTCTGGAAGGCAGTCATTGGGTAGAAGGCTACTGAGGAATAAACCCTGGGCAAAAGGGACATCAGCTCAGAACATGACCAAGATAAAGTTGCAAAGAACAGGGGACTTGAGTATGGAAAGTATGAAAATGAATAGATGCCTGTGGAAGAAATGGTGGCGTAGGCACATTTTCCTGTCCCCACCTCCCCCGGCCCCCTCCTGTTCCCACAAAAAGTCCAGGGTAGGATGATTCCAAGATGGTTCATTTTGGAGCTCTGGGACTTCAGGAGGCCTGCAGATTCTTTCCAGCTCTCAGGTGCCCTGCTCAGTGAGTCAACTCACCCATGACTACAAGATGCCTGCAGCACCTTCCATCCTCCCCCCAAGATGGAACAACATCTGACGCAAGGACTGGGGATGGCTCCCACTCTTCCATACCTCTTTTCTAAGAACAAGAGCTCTTTTCCCAGAAGCCCTTTGAACCAATCTCCTACCACTTCTTACTAGCCAGAACAGGGTCACATGCCCAACCCTAAACCAGTCACTAGCAAGAGGAATGGAATTTCTGTGTTTCTTAAACTTGAGTGGGCATCAGAGTGGCCTGGGGAACTGGTGAAAGAACAGATTTCTGGCCACCAAAGGATCTGATTCAGTGAGTCTCAGGGTAGACTGGGGATTTTGCATTTTTGCCGAGCTCCTACATGTGATGCTGATGATGTTGGTTTAAGAATCACTAGATTTGGGGAGACAACCAACAGTGAAAGGATCCATCCTGTTTTGGCATTTTGAGTGGTTCTAACGTGACTTCCTGCCCACATGTTTCAGGCTAAGCCTTCTGGTGCATGCAGCCCGCCCTCATGCTCAAAGCTTAGTCATCCCTCTTATTCAGGGAAGTTATGATTATAACCATCAGAAGAACTAAAAGCAAAAATGGTCACAAGTGGCTATCTCAGGGAAGCAGGTGCAAGAGGAGGGGAAAGAACTAGAAAAGACCATTAAACTCATGTCAGGGAGCAAATATTTCAACCTTGGGAAGCTTCCAGATACCTGGGAGGCTCAGAGCTCCCGAGAAGGAGCTGTCACTCAGAGATATCTTCCTGGGAGAAGCGGCGGTCTAGCAGTGTCCAGAGTCACCTGGGCAGAGGGCTATAGACCAAAAACTGAATGTGTCCTTCAGACAGAACAACTCAGAGCTCCTAGGCCACCATTAATTGACACAGAAACCAGAAAAGCCAAATCTGACCCATCGCAGACATCTTTCTGAGTGAATGAATGAAGAAATAAAAGCTCTATAGCTGTTTTTAGCCTGATTCACTCTAAAATCATTATTTCACTCATTCTCCAAAGAATAGGGGCTGTGATTCAAATAATACTTATGTTCCATTTCGTTCTGGACATCATTTCCCACTAATACCCAGGAAACAATCCGAAGTTCTGCCACTAGTGCAAACGTATTGTTATTATTCCATTTGCTCAGGAACGGAAAGGATTCCATTCGTCAGCACATTTCTTTTACAATTGGGGTTTCATGGGTTTTGAAAAATTTTTTTTTCTTAAGTATCTCCATTTCTCTTTGCAGTTGTAAAGCTAGGTCGAATTATTGTTTTTCCCTCCCTTTCTGTGGCTGAGTCTCCTTTTCATTTCCGTATTATCTCTTTGACTCACCTGCAGACTAGCAGAAAATCGACCTCAAGCTCTCTGTCTCCAGTCATTAGCTGTTTCCTTTATGGTGCAAATGGAGGCGCTCGTCGTCTCCATAAGGCCTCTTTCAAAAACAGTAACACGATTACCCTAAGGAAAGCGATTCTTTAACTTACTAGAAAAAAAAAATCTGAAGAGAAATGTATTGGTCTTTTTGTCCTGTAACCCAGAGCCCAGTGTGATTCCGCTGTCTTTGTCTCCCTCCCGAAGAGGATCATAAAGATCATAAGGACGTCCACACTGGCCCACAGGGGGTTACGTGTGTGCTTTTAGCCCTCAAGGACAAGGACAGCGCGGCTGGCTCTGGCAGACAAAGCGGGGCTGAAATGCCAGGCACACTCGCTTGCCAAATTGCAGGATTTTAGGATCCTGGTTTAATTTGCTCCAGATTATCATCTGAGAGAAAAGTACCTGTTTGTCTACATCCCATATCCACGGGAATGCGAGGCGTGAGGAAAGCTTGCTTCTCGGCTCCCTCTGCTGGCCTCTCAGAAAACGATCCGTCCCCTCACTACCAGATCCTGCGCGGTGTGGACCTAATGGCCCGACTTCCGGCCAACCAGAGTCTCCAGCGATAGGGAAGTTCCGGCCGGGTGGACTGGGAAAATCTCTTCAAGGAACCCGGTGCTCCGAGCGATGAAGACAGGAGAGGAACCGACCCAGTGGCGAGTCCAAACTAAAATGCTGATTCTCGGGGCGCTTAGGTGGCTCAAGTTGCTGGGCGTCTGGTCCTGATGGATCCCCGCAGGAAGCCTGCTTCTCCCTCTCTCCCTCACCCTGTTTATGTTCCCTCTCTCTCTGTGTCTCTCTGTCAAATGAATAAAATCTTTAAAATATATATATATAATAAAATAAAATCATAAAATCTAATTTAATTTAATTTAATTTAAAAAATGCTGATTCTCCAGCCCGCCTTACAAAGAAGTAAGCCACAGAGGGAGCCCAGTTCTGTTTATTCTGAAAGAGAATCCCTGAAAGATCTCTCAAAGAGGTGATTCTGTGGCACCTCCTAGTTAGGAACCACAAGTCCTAAAAGTTCTGTTTTATATTTAATGTGTATATTCTGGCTCCTACAGTTCAAATTGGTATCTGTTGTACAGGCTTTAGGAGTAGGGAAGAATCAGCATATTAACCCCACCCAATATGCTTGGTTATTTAAATGGCACCTACAGCCTTGCTTCCTCAGGGTAAATGAATGAGTGAATGAATGAATAAATAAATAAATAAATACTAAAGTCTGCTTTTTTTTTTTTTTTTTTTTTTTTTTTTTTTTAAGTTTTTATCCTCTTGGAAGATTCTCAGGAACAGATATAGCAATTCAGAGAGGCCTTCAGCATTGCATGCACTCATGTTTCCAAGCCTTGTTACTTTCTCATCTTTGGTTTCCTCATTTCTTCTTCTTAAGTGTTTGGCTAATGTCAGTGCATTCCTTATGAAGCTGGTGACAGCTACTCACTGACAGGAGGGTCAAACCTCCCACAATGTTCATGCTATTTGT
This sequence comes from Mustela lutreola, assembly GCF_030435805.1. Taxonomy (NCBI): domain Eukaryota; kingdom Metazoa; phylum Chordata; class Mammalia; order Carnivora; family Mustelidae; genus Mustela; species Mustela lutreola. The sequence goes on along the minus strand of NC_081298.1, from coordinate 91,394,511 downwards.
TGCACATGAGGACAGGGAAGATGGGGCAGGGTGCTGAATGACACACACAGCATACTGACCCCGTATGACCCCATATTCCTCGGGTCTACACATCAAACCTACCCCTGGCAAGAGAAGAGGTCATGGCACACCAGCTGGTTGACTAAGGGATTGCTTCTCACTGGCCAGGGCAACACTCAAATTCTATATACCCCAGTAAGAGCTGCTCCAAGAAAAATGGTTTCAGGTTCTAGGCTACAGCCATGACCTTAGCCAGACACCTTATGTGTGGTCTTGGCTATTTCCTACCAAAGGAGATAACTCGGAATTTGTACCAAATAATCCTGGGTCAGTCGAAGTACATGCAAGACAACAGAACAAAACACAAGTTTGTTCTAAGAAAATATTATACAAACACAATGTAATACTTTCCTATAACCCTTCGTTCTTTACAAAGCAGGTTAATGGGTGTTTTACAATCAAGTTTTATAACCACAAATGTGTTGCCTTATTACAATAGTCTTTCACAATTGATTTGTGTGTGTCTCTCTGTGTGTATATGTGTACATATGTATATATATGCATATATATTTAAGTATCTATATATTCTTATACACATATTTTATATGTTTCCACATAAACCTATAATTTTTTTAAAGATTTTATTTATTTATTTGACAGACAGAGATCACAAGCAGGCAGAGAGGCAGACAGAGAGAGAGAGGAGGAAGCAGGCTCCCTTCTGAACAGAGAGCCTGATGCGGGGCTTGATCCCAGGACCCTGGGATCACGACCTGAGCTGAAAGCAGAGGCTTTAACCCACTGAACCACCCAGGTGCCCCTAAACCTGTAATTTTTAAATCAGAAAATTTTTTGAAAAAATAGGTTAACTTCTTTAAGATACACTCCTTGATTATTGAAGATAATCTTTCAGTTTTAACAAATATTAACCCAAAATATCTGTAATATCTATAAATATCTGTAACATTGTGCTGTTAATATCATTTAATGGCACAATGCACAAGCACTCTAATTTAATCCCTTGAGTGAGTGCCCTTCTGAAAAATGCCAATACCAGTACATTGAAATGATCTAGGTTCTATGAATGGGAGAAGGAGTCCTAAGATAAATATAGATAAAGCTCTCTGGGTTTTTCAGACATATCTTTTTAAAAAGATGTGTTTTTCTTACAGATATACTATGTCTCTGCCATGCACCAGATTTGGGAGGCTCTTGTTTATCATGTTGGCAATGCTTTGCAAGCCATTTTTGACCCCCCAAGGGGAAGACTGACATACACCTTCAAGCATCCACTGAAAAAGCGCCTATTCACTCACTGCAATGTTCTTTATTTTATTCACTTTATCGTTTCTTCTTAACCGCTAAAAAAATGAATGCAAAGCTCACACAAAGCTGCCAAATGAAGTGAAAATACACTGGGTGTTAGAAAGAATTAAGGAGATCAACACTACGGATCATTTCCTTTGCTCATCTTACGGCACAGGGATGGAACCAGGAGGCAAGGGAATTAGGCAAGCATTTAAATCCCCAAATGCTTAAAGTTTAATTGGGCCTCCATGTCAACTCATTTCCTAATCTTCACAACCATTTCATTATGGAATTTAACATGACCTTGCTTGGCTTTCTGCATCATTCGCTCAATAAACATCTATGAAAAGTCTATTATGTTCTAGGCACTATTTTCAGGGCTGGGGATACAGCACTTAACAAAGTCACTGCCTTTGTGTTGTCAGATTCCCTAGGAGATGATGGACAATCAAAGCAGAAGTAACCGAACACCAGGTGGTAAGAATAAAGATAATGAAGGCTTAACTAAGGAAGAGAGAGCGGTTGGTGGGTATGGTGAGAAGGCTTATAGGGTGGTCGTGGCAAGCCTCTCTGAGGAGAAGACTGGTGAGCAGAGCCCAGGGGATAGCCCTGAAGGAGCAGGACTTGTGAAGAGGGGGGAAGAGCTCTTCAAAACAGGAAACAACAGACATAAAGGCCCTGACATCTATTGAACAACTGCTGTTTTCCAGATACTTGGCTAGATGCTGCAAATATGACGGCAGGCAAAATGGGTGTGAACTTCCACTGTCATGGTGCCTAAAAACCCTGTGAGGAGGTGACCCACGGGGTGAAATGGAAGGGTGGTGGTGAGGATGGGAGGGAAACTAACTTACTTAAAATGGTCAGGAATGTTCCTCAGAAGTGCTGCCACTCAGTCAGAAGATAATATCTAGACAGCTGGTATGGTGGCCAAAATCATGTTCCTGGCTGAGGAGGGGATTGCCAAAGTCCCTGGATGGTCACTTGACACACTCCAAGAAGAAAAGGGCAATGATAGTAGCACACAGTTGGCTCGAGCACAGCAGATTGAGATCAGTTTGGAAATATGAGTAAATATCAGACCATTCTGGACTTTGTTGATCCTGAGTCAGAGTTTCAGGTGTTTTTAGTGCATGTGGGGATTTAAGCAGAGTATCTTGACCTGATTTGTATGTTTAAAAGACCACTCTGGATGCTGTGAAGGAAACAGACTGGAAGAAGACAAAGAGGGATGTGAAAAGTCCACAGAGGAAGCCATCGGGCTATTGCCCTTGCTCAGGGGAGAGGTCACGGTGGCTTGGACCACAGCGAGGGCAGTGGAAATGGAGAGACAGATCTGGAAATGGGAGACACAGGTCTTGCTGCTGGATTCAAAGAAGGAGATGAAGAAGGAGAAAGCAAGCTTGTGTCCTCTTTCTTATAGTGGGCAGTAAGTGTTTACTGATTGTCCCTTACTGAGGTGGTGAAGACTGGGAGCCAAAACGAATTGGGGAGGAGGGAAGAGGAGATGCAAAGGTCTGTTCTGGACATTAGAAGTTTGGAATGTCTGCGAGGCTATTAATAGATCATAAAATAGGCAAGTTTTATACATCATCCCTTTAAAAGAAGTCTTTGAAAACTAACTTTGGGTATTTGGTGACTTCTAAAGCTGGTCACTAAATACGACCATCCAGGGCCATCTCTCAGGTCAATAAAGGGGTTAAGATTGTCGGTGTCTGCTTCCTCTTGGCCAGTATTGTGCAGGGTCACTGATCCTGAACTGACTGGCACACAGAAGGAAGGTATAACCTTCCAACAACTAAATTAACTGCCCTGGGTGTGGTGTTTCCCCTAGGAATAGAATCTGAAAGAGGAATAATAACAAAATTAAACATTTGTCAGGGTCTGCTTATGGTGGATATGTGGCAATCAGAGTCCAGTTGAGAATGTCAGGGTGACTTTTATGCCTTTTCAGAACAACAAGATACTGTTGTATTGCTTTTTTTTTTTTTTAAGATTTTATTTATTTATTTATTTGACAGACAGAGATCACAAGCAGGCAGAGAGGTAGGCAGAGAGAGAGGAGGAAGCAGGCTCCCTGCTGAGCAGAGAGCCCGATGTGGGGCTCGATCCCAGGACCCTGAGATCATGACCCGAGCTGAAGGCAGAGGCTTAACCCACTGAGCCACCCAGGTGCCCCTGTTATATTGCTTTTCATTGATTTTTCTCTGTTGTATTTTTGTTTTCTGTTTTATTAACTTCTGCTCTTATTTTTATTAATTCCTACTTTTTATTATTTCCTATTATCATATTTACTCTTATTTTTCTAGTCTCTGAAGAAGGAGGCTTAACTGATCTATTACAGACTTTACATCCTTTTTCCAAAATAAGCATTTAATGCTATACGTTTCCCTCTAAACATCGCTTTTACTGCTGTGTTTTTATTTTCAATGCAAAAATATTTTCCAGTTTCCTCTGTGACTTCTTCTTTTATCCATGGGTTATTTAAATTGTATTGCTCAATTTTCGGTTATCTGAGGATGTTCCGGGTATGTTTCCACTTTTTAAATTTCTAGTTTAAGTTCAACTTGTTTAGAGAGTACACTTTATATAATTAAAATTCTTCTAAATTTCTTGTGAATACTGCTTATTCTGATGAATGATCAATGTGCACCTGAACACGAATTCTGTTTTTGTGAGGGATTTTTCTATAATTATTAACTAGGTAAAATTAGGCGATGCCTTCATTCAAATATTCTTTATCCTTACTTACTTGTTCCATCGATTCCTAAGGATGAAGTATTGAAATATTCAGTGGTAGCTATGCGTTTCCTTATGTCTCTTTTTCGGCTAAACCGGGTTTTTAAAAACATATCTTGAAATTTTTATTTCAGGTTCTTCGATATTTTTCTTTCCCTGCATTCTATCAGATTAATTGACTCTTTGGGTTCAGTGAAGACTTTATTTCCTACAGTCGCTGGGGCACCATCAGGAGTGGAGCTGGATGAGGAGGGACATTCTGACGATGGTGTGAGCTGGTTCTTGGCCTGGGGCTGTGCCTCTGCATGGTCGGCAAAGTGTCATCAGCAGCTGTGAAGGACAGTGTCCCTGCCACAGAGAGAGCAATGCACAAAGGCAGTTTTCCCACCTCCCGAAGACAAGGGGCCCAGGGACATGAGGAGAGGTCCGGACACAAGGACCCTGGCCTTCTGATGGGTCACTGAAAGATGTGTCCTTTCTCTCTTCAGACAGAGTTTCTGTACTTGATGCAAAGATGAGTTCGCTATGTTTTTCTTTTTTGGAGAACATTAATATACTTTCTCCCAAGCTGTGGACCAAACTCCAGAAATACTATTTAATTCAAAGAAAGACAACTAAATAGTCATTGAAAGCAATGTGGCTCTCTCGGGGAGCCACCTTCTTAATCCAGACTCAAATATCTTTTTTTTTAAAAGACTTTATTTATTTATTTGACAGAGAGAGACACAGGGAGAGAGGGAACACAAGCAGGGGGAATGGGAGAAGGAGGAGCAAGCTTCCCACTGAGCAGGGAGCCTGATGTGGGGCTCGATCCCAGGACACTGGGATCATGACCTGAGCTAAAAGCAGATGTTTAACTGACTGAGCCACCCAGGCGCCCCCAGACTCAAACATCTTAAGCAACCTCTCTGTTTAGCTCTTCCATCCTCAATATCTCCCACGTACATGGGAGATACTTCCTGAGAATGTTTTGCTATCCATACTCAGCTCCCAATTTAAAAGTCGGATATCGACCCTGCTGGGCTCCTCTAGGACTTCACCTTGTTCTTAGACATATTGGCTTTTTTTCTTTCATTTCCATTATAAGCCTTCTTCTGTTCTCTAAGAAACTAGATCCTCATAATAATAAAAATGACCATGGAGAGGAGAGGAAGGAGCAAGAATAAAGGGAGGAGAAGGAGAGTAGGAGGAGTGTGGTCAAAGGAAAAAATATTAAGTCAACGATGCTAGAATTTCCAGAATGTTCCTTATGGGCAAGAGGAGGATCACAGAAGCGATCGGAGGTCATGAGTGCTGTGTGTTATTTGATTTCATCTATATTGTACAAGGAAAATGGGAGGGAGGAAATACCCCTCCGCTTCTTTTATATCTGGGTAAGGTATTTTGTTGAAAAATAACGGAAGGGGACACAGCAACAAAAGCCTTAACCTAGAGCATGAGAATTCTTGAAATTGTAAGGACTGAAGTAAAATCACTGAGCAAGGAGTCCCAGAGACCTTGAGCAGCCTAAGCCACACAAACCAATGACCCAGCAAATGTCTGGTCACCTCTGTTATTTGCTCTTTGTCCCTCATATTTCAATAATATATTTATTCAATTGTCCAGAGCTACCATCTCCACCTAGAGAAATATTTTCCAGGCCAGCTCCTCAGGATAAATGAGGACGAGACCCTTCTGCCCCAGCTGTTGACAGGGAATCTGGCTCACTAGTTCATTCCTGCTGGTTAAACCCTGGCTAAGTGCTCACAGGCTAGGCAGAGAGAACATCACTTTCTGGAAAACTTTGTTCTCAGCTAAGCACCTGAATCAATTAGCGACCTTCCCCAAACTCAGCGACATTGCAGAACTGGCTTCTCTCCCCAAATATTCTACCCCAGGGGGGGGTCTCGGTACAGTGAATGGAACTTTCTTTACCTGAATAGCAGAGCCCAGTCCAGGTCAGATGTGTTGGGAACAACATAGGTCCCTGTGAATACCTACTAGTATTCTTTTTTTTTTTAATACTATACCAGATAGTTTTTTATATATTATTATTTTTTAAGATTTTATTTATTTATTTGACAGAGAGAGAATGAGATCACAAGCAGAGTGAGAGAGGGAGGCAGGCTCCCTGCCGAGCAGAGAGCCTGCCCGATGCAGGGCTCGATCCCAGGACCCTGAGATCATGACCTGAGCCAAAGGCAGAGGTTTAACCCACTGAGCCACCCAGGCGCCCCCTACTTGTATTCTATCAGAGGTTGAGAAATATGTCTTACTGACTGACCTTAGTTTGTAATTACTATGTGTTAGGATGTGTGAGCACAAGGGCCTTTTCATTTTAATCATTTTAATGTCAATTCCAGAAGGTTCTACCCCTAGAACATTCCTACAAATGATTGGGATGTCTAGGTGGCTCAGTTGGGTAAGTGTTTGCCTTCAGTTCAGGTCATGATCCTGGGGTCCTGGGATCAAGTCCCAAATCAGGCACTCTGTTCAGTGGGGAGCCTGCTTCTCCCCTCCCTACCAATGCCACTGCTTGTGCTTTCTCTCTCTCTCTAATAAATAAATAAAATCTTTTAAAAAATTATCAAATATCTGAAATTAAAATGTCATACTCAGATCTTAAAAGTACAGACTAAAAAATAACTCAGTAACCAATAACTTGGTTAATAGTTATAAGGCATTACAATATTTTTGAACCACCACCTCAAAATCAATAGGAATAGATCCACATCCCATCATCTAATAGTAAAACTTACAATCTAAGTGACAAAGAGAAAATCCTGAAAGCAGCCTGGGACAAGAAGTCTGTAACATAAAATAGTAAAAATATTAGATTGGCAGCAGACTTATCCACAGAGACCTGGCAGGCCAGAAAGAGCTGGCATGATATATACAGAGCACTCAACAACACCTTTGAGCCAAGGACTTGCTTCATGATGATACTGCAATGGTACTAGGAGCTCACAAACACTGAAGACGTACAAGGCTTCAGGGCATCTATTATGTTATTCCATTGAATCCATGGCCTGCTCCTGGCAGTCTCATTCTTCCTCTGCTCCTACTCTGATGACGGGCTCAGGCCCCCAGGGAGTGGACACAGAGCAGAAGGCACAAAGCAACCACAGGCTTTGTTCCAGTCCAGTTGGGAAATATACTTCCTCATTATGAGAGTTAATGCAGATGAGCGCAATTTAAATGATGCCCTGCTAAATTACTTGATGGGAAGTCAACACAAGGAGATTTCAAAAGGAACCTTGCAGAGAGAGAAAGAGAAGAGCCACAAGTGGTAATAGCCATCTCATTTCCTGCCAGAATTCTCATCCCAGCACACCACATCTCTGTTTTTCTGCTTTATCAATCAGTAAAATGAAAGTCTCATGATAATAAGGCACATAGCCCAGAGATCATGATTAAATACAATATTCAAAATCAGCTGCAACAGAATTAGCTCTCACTAAGAAGGACGGTGAAGATGGTTGCTTTTAAAAAAAGAAGAAGAAGAAGTTTGCTTAACCTCTCTGGTTTCAGTTCCTCTTCTGTGAAATAAGTTGCTGAACTTCATTCTCTCTAAATCCTTTAGTATTCAGCACCCCCTTCCCACTACTTGACCTAAACATAAAAAGGAGGAAAGAAGATGCATAGTTTGGCTTCTGAAAAGCATGGCTTCTGAAAAGCTCTGTAATAAACCCATTCTCTGCAAAGCTGACACTTGCCCCCCCCCCCAAAGGCCCCCAAAATAAGCCATTCCCAGGATTTCTCTTCTTACCTACCTGAGGTAAGGGAAAAACAGTGAACGAGAACCTGCAAGACCAGATTTGTATCCCAAGTCTCGACTAGCTGTGTGGTCTTCATCTGGGGTTACCCTCCCTGGAGCCTTTCCTCGACTGAAAAGGGGGGGATTGGGGCAGGTGTTCTCTAAGTAATGAAAACTTGAAATAATACAAGTCACATAGAATAAAGGAATTTTATGACCTAAATTTCTCAGCAGTGACCCAGAACGTAAATCAAATGGCCCCTTGGGAGGAAATGGCTCCCTAGAAGCGTTATTGATAAGCAGTTCATTTTCATACCAGACTTAGATTTCACACAAGAATTACCCGGTCCCTTATTTAGAATGTGAAGGCAATTTCAGCTACGGTGACAGGATTGATGTGAGTATAAAATTTCACATAAAACACATTTCTTCTAACTATTGATTTTGCTCTGCTTGGCAGCTAAGAGATGGTGGATAGGTGGTCTTTCTTCCAACAGCCCAAGGTTTTTTTAAAATTAGTAAGCTGAAATGGGTGATGGGCATTAGGAGGTCTCCTGTAATAATGAGCACTAGGTTGTATGTGTAAGTGACGAAGCACCAAATTCTACTACTGAAACCAATCTTGTTCTGTATGTTAACTAACTAGATTATAAATAAAAAACTTGAAAAGGAGGGGAAAAGGAAAAAGGAAATAAAAATAATAATGAGAAATCAATAAGCAGAAAATAATAGCTCCATATATATTTTTTAATAAATGAATAAGATGAAGAGGTGACATTTCTAATCAATTTATTTCCTGCCATTTCTGTGGGTTCCACATGCAAGTGACTGATCCCATAGTTATTGTGCCCCCTTATGGTCTGGGAACCATACTAGGATCTGAAGATTCAGAAATGAAGAGATCACAGTGTAGTTTGAAAAAAATGGAGTAAATGGTGGAAGACAAGGCAGTCATAGCTTTCCTTTAAATTGTTCTGTTTTCATGGAAATCTCATATTTTTCTAGCAAATACACAGTAACTAAGACATCCTTTCTTCTGTGTGTGGTAGGGTAGGGGCTCGACACTCATATCCTGCTGCGTGCTCTCTGTGCTTTGTGGTCCAGAATGTGGTGGTGGATGTGTTTGGAGGTATCATTTCTACAGGAAGTTATAGAGAAGGACCCAGAAGTCAGCATCTTGTGGAGGGAGGAGGGGTGCTGGTTGTGTCAATTTGCATTCCCACTAGCAATGTACAAGAGTTGTATCCCCCCACCCCCGGGGGACACCTGGGTGGCTCAGTTGGTTGGGCACCTGCCTTCAACTCAGGTCATGATCCCAGAGTCCTGGGATTGAGCCCCACACCAGGATCCTTGGTCAGTGGGGAACCTGCTTCTCCCTCTGCCTGCTGTTCCCCCTACTTGGACGCTCGATTTCTCTGGTAAATAAATAAATGAAGTCTTTAAAAAAAAAAAAAAAAAAAAGAGGTGCAGCCCGTCCACATTCTTGAGATGTAGACTATTGACAATATTTGTATCTTAGTTATTTTAGTTGGTGGAAATTGGTATCAGCTTTTTTCATTTTACATTTTCCTAACAGCTAATGATGTTGCGAACTTTTTCATGTGCCTATTAGCCATTTGTATATTTTTTTAATGAAGTATCTGTTCAAGTCTTTTGCCATATTTAATCAGACTTTTGGTCGTTTTATTGTTAAATTTTAGGAGTTCTTTACATATTTTGTATTCAAGCCCTTGTCAGATGTATTTTTTGCCAATATTTTCTCTCAGGCTGTGGCTTGTCTGTTTATTTCCTTAAAGTGCCTTCAAATGTGCAGAAATATTTAATTCCAATGAATTGAATTTACTACATTTTTTTATTTTTTACATTTTTATTTTTTGTCATAGTTGTCATGTCCTAATAAATCTGTTTCTGGGGGCGCCTGGGTGGCTCAGTGGGTTAAGCCGCTGCCTTCGGCTCAGGTCATGATCTCAGAGTCCTGGGATCGAGTCCCGCATCGGGCTCTCTGCTCAGCAGAGAGCCTGCTTCCCTCTCTCTCTCTCTGCCTGCCTCTCCATCTACTTGTGATTTCTCTCTGTCAAATAAATAAATAAAATCTTTAAAAAAAAATCTGTTTCTGCCCCAAGATTTTAAACATATTCTGTTTTCTTCTAGTATCCTCATAGTTCTTGCTAATATTTTTAAGTCTTTGATCCATCTGAAATTAATTTTTGTTTCTAGAGAGAGATAAGTTTCATTCTTTGCCACTGAGGTATTCAGTTGTTGCAGTATCCATCTGATAGTTGTTTTCTTGCAGGCCATGATATACCAGGAGTGATCTTGGCCAGGGTTGTGCCCAAGTGTTTTTTGGGCTGGCAGGTAAACATTGATCAGAGGCTAAACCTTGTAGGTGTCTACTGTTCTGAATCACAGCAGAATCAAGAATCAAACATTTTGAGACATTTTATTGCAAGAACTTCTCATAGTTAGAGGATATTCATAATCCAAAATTATAAAATCTTCAGCAAGTAAAACTTTCCAAATAATTTCTCCTCCTTCACCCCACCCCCGGCCCATCCTGCTACAGCACTCATCTTCTCTTTTTTTTTTTTTTTTTTTTTTTTTTTTTTTTTTTAAAGATTTTATTTATTTTTTTGACAGAGAGAAATCACAAGTAGTCGGAGAGGCAGGCAGAGAGAGAGAGAGGGAAGCAGGCTCCCTGCTGAGCAGAGAGCCCGATGCGGGCCTCAATCCCAGGACCCTGAGATCATGACCTGAGCCGAAGGCAGCGGCTTAACCCACTGAGCCACCCAGGCGCCCCTCATCTTCTCTTCTTAATGTGCTTTATTTGATCTTGGCACTGGTTGGGTTATCACTGGTTCCATTTCCCCAAACTTATCCCCTGTATTTCATCATCTTCCTTTGTCTTATACAACTTGTCTGGTTGGATTTTCCTCCTGAGAGGAAATATATATCATGTTCTCATGCATTCAGGGGAATTTTATCCACTTTATGAAAACTGACTTAGTAGAATGAGGTTCCTCCCTCAGGTATTAGCCTACTGTGAGGGAGAATAAGAAATTTGCCTTGCCCTCCCATGGACAGATGACAGCCTCATGGGTAAGAAGGTGGGGAGGATGGGAGTAGAACTTTCCAAGTGCCCTCGGGCTTTAACAACAAGCCAGAGGCCAGAGTGGGCTCTTTGTCCTTGGCTATTGAAATCACACGAACAAAAAATCTGCTCGGCTTGATCAAATCAGGTCCCCGGAGGCTGTTCAGAGTCTTGAGTTTGAACAGAGAGGTAAGAATCCCCAGACATGTGAAAAAAGCATCTAATATAATGGGTAGACCAAACCAAGTAGAAAAAGGAACAGCTGACCTTTATTGAGCCCATATAGGAGGAGCGAGACACTGTTCTAAGTATTTTCTATGCCATTACTCATTTAATACTCACACCCAGCATTTGAGTTAATACTATTATCATCTCCATTGAAACATGAAGAATCTGAGACATAAAGAGATTATGTAACTTGCCCATGTTCACTGTTATTAAGTGGGGAAGCTTTATTTTAACCAGGCAATCTGGCTTGAATCTATGCTATTAACCATTAAGCTAAAAAAGTAATAATAAGTAAATAAAATAAAGCACACTTGTTGGCAATGGAGACAATTCAGAAAAAATAGGACTTCAAAAATAACAGTAATATCCTTTGAATTATAAGAGAAGGAATTTCATGTAAGAAACAAGAAAAGAATGTTATAAAACGGAGTATGAAAAGAACAGAAAAAATCTTCCTAACAATTACAAATATGGAAACATAAGTGAAAATAAAATCAGTGGAATGGAAATCTTCCAGAAAGTAGAACAAGGGATAGCTTTGCAGCTGGTCTCCTGGCTTCCAAACTTGGCTCAGTGCAATAGGCACAGTGGTTACTTTGAAAGCCTAATTTAAAGTCACATTAATTCCTTGCTCAAAACTCTCCAGCAAACTCCCCTCGCACTTAAGATAAAATTCACAGTTATGAGGGGCTGTATGATCAGCCGTATGGCCTCCTCACCAAAGTCAACTCTGGTCATTTCCTCCTTACTCAGTCCAGCCATGCAAGCCTCTTGCTATTTCTCATCTCACCAAACTTGCTCCTACCTCAGGGCCTTTTCACTTGCTGGTCCTTCTGCTGGTAAAGCTCTTCTCCCAGATCTTGGCAGAGCAAAGTCTCCAAGAAGCCAAGCTGTCCCTGACCTCCCAAGCTTAACTACCTCCAATCCCTTTCTGCCTCATTCCATCAACTGTCACTTGCTGGCCCTTTATTCTGCTCTACATTTTTCATAATATTTACCACTGTCAGAAAATGTGCCCTTATTTACTTGTTTGGTTGGTTGATCTAGATTATAAGCCTCATAAAGGCTAGAATTTGGGCTCATTCACTGTTGAACCTCCAACCCTTACATGGTACTAGTACATAGTAAGCATTAAAGTGATTTTTGTTAAATAAATAATGAATGAGTCATGTTACATGGTAAAAACAATGATACCAACTTCAATGACTATTTTTATGGAACCCCTAAATTTTCAATCTGCAAAATAAAGTAAAAGTTTAGACAAAAGACAAAGGAAATTGGTTTAATTTTTGTGACACCCATAAGCTTTGGAGGGGGTCGCTGCAAACAGAGCATCTGGGCTGAACAGCTTGCTCTTGACATTTCTTCTATGAACCCCAGAGATCTCTCCCTTCTGGCAGAACCTTAGGCATGGAAGGGGAGCAACACAGCACTTCTATTAGCTAAGCATGTAAACAAGCCAGCGGCTGCCTCTGCTCATTATATGCACGAATAAAATGCTTCCACTGGGACACACCAAGGCAGAAGGAGTCTCGGTTCCAAATGAGCTAAGCTCTCCAGGAAAGTGATTCCTGATGATGGCTCAGAGAGACTTTGGAAGAAGAAAGGATCAGCAGTCCTGATCTGCCTTTTCTCAGCTGGTTTCTGTCTGTTCCAAGCCATGAGGATGTGGAGGAGATGGATTTTCTTTAAACCATGAGGGAGACTTTTCTGGGAAAAGTATTTGGATTGTCAACTCCTATAGACTCTCTCCATTGTAGTAAGCAGTATGGAGAGGACAACGTGAAGAAATCCAGTGGTAATCCAAATGTCTCCTTTTACCACAAATAGTAATATGCTCACTCTCCAAAAATGCCATGTCCCCCAAGGAAAACTTGGCAGGGATCTTTGGCATGACAATACAAGATTGGCAACTGAAACCTGGAATCCAACAGCAGAGGGAGTCCAGAGTATGGGGCCCAGGATTGAGAAGCAGCCAGACCCTACCCTGGAGTTCCCTTAAGGTGATTCTAGAAGAAGAACCGAGGGGTAGGTAGAAACCTAAAGTCTCCAGGGGAAACTCAAGGCAACAATCCTAAGAAGAGCTTGGTGTCATCTTATAATTCTGGAGGTCAGAAATCCAACAATCAGCTTCGCTGGGCTAAAGTCAAGGTGTTGGCAGGGCTGCTTCCTTCTGGGGGCTCAGAGAGGAGAATTTATTTCCTTGAATTTTTCAGCTTCTAATGGCCTTGGCTTGTTACCCCTACTCCGTCTTTAAAGGACATCATTCCAATCTTGGCTTCCATGGTCACATCACTTTTTTTCCCTCTGCCTCCCAATTATAAGGACACTGATGATTACGTTTAGGGCCCATCTGGATAATCCAAGGTCATCTCCTATCTCAACAGCTTTGACTTAATCACATACACAAGGTCCCTTTTGTTATATAGGGTCGGATTCATGAGTCCCTGCAATTCAGACCTAGATATCTTTGGGACCATTATTCAACTTAGTGTACACTATTGTATAGTTTACTTTATACATTGTTGTGTATAAAGTAAACTATATATGATATATATAAAGTATATGTATGATATATATATCAGCATATAGATAGATAGATAGATATACACACACACATATATATAAAGTGTATATAATACCCATATATAATACCCACTCTTAACCGTTGCTCATGGAGAGGATACCATGCCTGACTGCTGATGCTCCAGACTGAGATTAATTTGGTTTTCATAATGTAATTTGCTATATCTTTGGGTCCTTCCAGTCAGTGTCCTCTCCTCCCACGACAGACACACCCTAATTGTGGATTATGAACAATCCCTAAAAAAACGAGTATTTTTAGTATATTTGTGTATTTACTTCTGTGCATGTATTTACTCACTGAAGACCATGTTATCAATTAGGGCCACCTGCTCTTTACCTCACTCTGGAATAAAGGAGAAATTGGGTGTCCTGAGCACAAGGTGGACTCCTTATTAAGACTTACCAGTCCCAAAAGTTTATTTTCACTTTTGTTTCCTTTGCCTTTGGAGACATATCTTGAAAGAAGTTGCTGTGGCTGATAGTGAAGAGATTGCTGCCTATGTTCTCCTCTAGGATTCTGATGGATTCCTGTCTCACATTGAGGTCTTTTATCCATTTTGAGTTTATCTTTGTATACAGTGTAAGAGAATGGTCGAGTTTCATTCTTCTACACAGAACTGTCCAGTTTTCCCAGCACCATTTATTGAAGAGACTGTCTTTTTTCCACTGTATATTTTTTCCTGTTTTGTCGAAGATTATTTGCCCATAGAGTTGAGGGTCCATATCTGGGCTCTCTACTCTGTTCCACTGGTCTATATGTCTGTTTTTATGCCAGTATCATGCTGTCTTGGTGATCACAGCTTTGTAGCAAAGCTTGAAATCAGGTAATGTGATGCCCCCAGTTTTATTTTTGTTTTTCAACATTTCCTTAGTGATTTGGGGTCTCTTCTGATTCCATAGAAATTTTTAGATTATTTGCTCCAGCTCTTTGAAGAATACTGGTGGAATTTTGATCGGAACTTCATTAAAATCAAAAGCTTCTGCAGAGCAAAGGAAACAGTCAACAAAACAAAGAGGCAACCCACGGAATGTGAGAAAATATTCGCAAATGACAGTACAGACAAAAGGCTGATATCCAGGATTTATAAAGAACTCCTCAAACTCAACACACACAAAACAGATAATCATATCAAAAAATGGGCAGAAGATATGAACAGACACTTCTCCAATGAAGACATACAAATGGCTATTAGACACATGAAAAAATGTTCATCATCACTAGCCAACAGGGAGATTCAAATTAAAACCACATTGAGATATCACCTTACACCAGTTAGAATGGCCAAAATTAGCAAGACAGGAAACAACATATGTTTGGAGAGGATGTGGAGAAAGGGGAACCCTCTTACACTGTTGGTGGGGATGCAAATTGGTGCAGCCACTTTGGAAAACAGTGTGGAGATTCCTCAAGAAATTAAAAATAGAGCTTCCCTATGACCCTGCAATTGCCTACTGGGTATTTACCCCAAAGACACAGATGTAGTGAAAAGAAGGGCCATCTGTACCCCAATGTTTATAGCAGCAATGGCCACGGTCGCCAAACTGTGAAAAGAACCAAGATGCCCTTCAATGGATGAATGGATAAGGAAGATGTGGTCCATATACACTATAGAGTATTATGCCTCTATCAGAAAGGATGAATACCCAACTTTTGTAGCAACATGGACGGGACTGGAAGAGATTATGCTGAGTGAAATAAGTCAAGCAGAGAGAGTCAATTATTATATGGTTTCACTTATTTGTGGAACATAACAAATAGCATGGAGGACAAGGGGAATTAGAAGAAGGGAGTTGGGGGAAAGTGGAAGGGGAGGTGAACCATGAGAGACTATGGACTCTGAAAAACAATCTGAGGGGTTTGAAGCCGTGGGGGGTGGGAGGTTGGGGAAACCAGGTGGTGGGTATTAGAGAGGGCACAGATTTCATGGATCACTGGGTGTGGTGCAAAAATAATGAATACTGTTATGCTGAAAATAAATAAATAAACAAACAAACAAACAGATAAATAAGACTTATCAGTCCCATCGAAGACTGAAAAAATTCAGGTTTTCAGCAATATTAGTAAAGTAGTAAAAGTGGGCAAGAGGAGGGAATTCTGCCAAAGGAAATGAATGCAGCTTGGTCTCAGGCTGAGGAGGGAGGGTTTCCTCTCTCTCCCCATGTTAAGGGAGTTTGAAAGGCAGACAACCCCTACAGCGCGCGGGGCCATCCGGCGCCCCCTTGTGGAGAGGCGCAGCCCACAGAACTCCAGCAACAGCTGAGGTGGACTGTGAAAGCAAAAACAAGGAAGAGATTCGTGAAAACTAGACTTTCTTCAGGGAGCCTCAGTAATACTTGGAGACAGGATCAAGTGCCAGGACTTTCTCCTAAGTTATAAATAGGTGACAGTGAAATGAATGACAATTACATTAGGCAAATGTAATGTCACTACACTCTAACTGTTAGTTTGGCGGGGGGGGGGGGGGGGGGGAGTTGAAGGGGGGTCCTGTTTGGTTTGGTGATATGTTGCTATGGATACACTGATTGACTCCAGAGGACATTCATCTGAAGACTTGACCTCCCCGAGGGTTTAAAGGCCTGGAAGTACACCTAGAATGACGTTTGTTTTACAAACTGCTATTTTAATAGTCTTTAGACATTCTATCTTGGTGAATTCCAAAACTAAATGACACAAAAATTCAGATGCCTCTTCTAATTTAAGGATTCTCTAAGCTTCTATGTATGTTCAGAAGAAGATACCTATCTTTGTCCTGTATGTTTTCAATGCTGTTAAAAAACAAAATGTATTCATTAGGTTATTTAGTATTTACTAGTGCTCAAAATGTTCTTCCTTGAAACTCATGGAAGACTTTGGTCGACCTATTTCCTAAATAAAAAGGTCAAAGAGCTATAGGAATGCATGTTAATGCCTTATACTGAAAACTGTTCTAACGCTGTGTTTCTGCAAGCCTACTCCAAACAAAACATCTATTAATTTTCGCTCTCTGATATAAACATTTCTGAAACCCTAATTTTGAAAGAGACCTCGGTGCTCACTTCTCTACTATCTCTAGCATCAGAACTCCCATCTTGGTGGCCAGTTGGGGTCTTAGCAGTGTATGGAAACTGACAGATTCATTAGATCCACTGCCTACCTGTTGCCTTTTAGCTTTGGAGACAAGGGCAGAAACTTTATGTGCTTAGATAGAATTCTCATTATGATGGAGCCTTAGCTCATTCTCCTTGTCCTCATATTTTTTTTTTAAAGATTTTATTTATTTATTTGACAGACAGAGATCACAAGCGGGCAGAGAGGCAGGTAGAGAGAGAGGAAGGGAAGCAGGCTCCCTGCTGAGCAGAGATCCCAATGCGGGGCTCGATCCCAGGACTCTGGAATCATGACCTGAGCCGAAGGCAGAGGCTTTAACCCACTCAGCCACCCAGGGGTCCCTCCTTGTCCTCATCTTGATGTAATTCAGAGGTATCTGTTCCAATCCATGGCCTTGTAACTTTAAATACAAAGATGGAAGAGACCCCATAAGTGTAGTCTACTGACCTCATGCTCTGAAGTCAAACCAGCCTGGTTTTGAATGGCAGGCTGACTACTTACTAGACAAGTGACTCTCAGGAACAATACTACCACACACCTCATAAGGTTATGAGGATTAAATAAAATCATACTTATAAACTACAGAATACAGTAGAGTTAGTAGTGTAGTATGTTATTATATTCCATGTCACAATAGCCAAAAACAACATTCAAGCAAGTCTTATCCATAAAAAGAAAAACTTGCCCATGATACAGAAGACACATCTTGAGGTCAATTATAAAAAAATTTTTTTAATCTTCTTAGATGTGGTAGAGATTAAATTAGAATTGTTCAGATTAGATTTTTATTAAGGTACCAATTTGCCAGAGAATATTGATATCTTTTTCATGCAGTTCAACAAACGTAACCTTTCTTGAAAAGATGGGTATTATGTGGAAGACAAAATGTAGTTAGATCCAGCCGATATTGAGCCATTCTAGGTGCCCAGTTGGGTGGGAATAGAACTCCTTACACAGGAACTTAAATCAGATGGAGGTTTATTTTTATGTCACTTAGGAGAAGTGTAGAGAGAGTCCACTTTTGCTATGGACACCCAGAGTTACCATTGGCCCAATATCCTTCTAGCTCTCTGGTCAACCATCATTGTAGTGCAAACTTTGTTTTCATTGTCTAAGATGGCTGCTGAAGCCATTACATCCGCATTCTAAACTACAGGATTTTGCAAGGTGAAGAGAAAGGCATTTCCCTTTTTGGTGAAGTAAGTTCCATACTTTCATAACTTTCCTCTTATTTTTTTCTTGGTAGGCACTTGGTTACACGATCATCTTTAGCAGCAAGGGGGCCTGTGATATATAGTCTATACTTTGAAATAATAATTTGGTTCTCTTACTAGGAAAAAGAGAGTGCTAGAGAGTGAGAGGAAACTAACCTCAGCCACACCCAATTCATTCTTCTTCTCTGAGTACTCTTTATCTCTCTTTTCATTCCTGGTTGAGGAATGAAAAC
Source organism: Mustela lutreola (assembly GCF_030435805.1). Lineage (NCBI taxonomy): Eukaryota > Metazoa > Chordata > Mammalia > Carnivora > Mustelidae > Mustela > Mustela lutreola. Next base: position 91,376,291 of record NC_081298.1, on the reverse strand, counting down.
AATGGAATTTCCCCAATGACTATTCTACCTTTTTTTTATAGAGTCTGTCCTTTCAATTTTCATCCATTCTAGATGGATTCAATTTCTGAGTTTAGGTGAAGGGAAGAAGGTGTCAAACCAGTTGGTCTGTGGTCCATTTCTCTCCCTATAATCAGAGAGATGTACCCAATGTGAGAAGACAGGTGGCCCAATCTAATGTTCATATAAGCCTGTTGGTTACGGATCTTCTAGAATCAACAAAAGATTTTATATGGAAAAATTCCTCATCTGTAAAATTCTTTTTAGCAGGATATTCCTGTTTCAGGATACTTGTAAATAAAACTAGAGTCTTCGCCAGAGGAGAGGTAGGTGAGGAACAGGTGAAATGGATAAAGGGGATTAAGAATACACTTACATTGATGAGCATGAGAAACCTATAAAACTGTCAAATCATTACATTGTACACTTGGAACTAATATAATAACTAACACTGTATGTTATACTTCGATTTAGAAAACAAGAAGAGGGGCACCCCGGTGGCTCAGTGGGTTAAGCCTCTGCCTTCAGCTCAGGTCATGATCCCAGGGTCATGGGATTGAGCCCCACATCGGGAATCTCTGCTCAGCAGGGAGCCTGCCTCCCCCTCCCCCTCTGCCTGCCTCTCTGCCTACTTGTGATCTCTCTCTCTCAAATAAAATCGTTAAAAAAATAAAAAACAAAAAAATGTAAAAAAAAAAAAAGAGAGAGAGAGAGAGAGAATCTGTAGATTTATGAGTCATGACCTCTAACAAATGTCATAAAATCCCTGTAATGATTTGTGTTAAAAAAAAAAAATTGAGATGGGAGCACCAGGGTGGCTCAGTCAATTAAGCATCTGTCTGCCTTCGGGGTCATGATCACATGTCCCTGGGATCCAGCTTCTAATGGGGCCTGATGCTCAGCGGGGAGTCTGTTTTTGTCTCTCCCTTTGCCCCTCCCACCACTCCTCTCTCTCTCTCTCTGTCTCTCTCTCTTAAATAAATAAATAAAATCTTCTAAAAATAATTGTGATATTTCATAGCTTAAGTGGTCTCCATCCAGTATCGTGGTCTACAAATCATCTTTTATTTTGGAGCAAAGACTATGTCTCACACCAAAAGGAAGGATATGCATAGTCATTGCATTTTGTTAGACAAGCCCTGTTCTCCCTGAGCTTCTTGATCTCTTGAACATGAGATGACTGGCAAAGCTTGACACTGAATAAGAACTTTAATTTATGAGTCTAATTTGACAATCTGACCCTTCATGATAGTTCAATGTGGATGGTAGCCACATCTCTCTAACTTCCCCTTTTCTCCTAAATGCCTTCTGAGGATTTTTAACTACTTGCTGGCTATACCTCAATATTTTTCAGTAGGTCAAAATCAACATATCTAATAAATAAACTTCTTATCTGCCCTAAACCAGCTCTTGCTCCTGAATTTTCCATCAGCATCTTCCCTCCCTATGCCTCTTTCCTTACCTCAGGTAACACTAGAAAACCTTCACTACAGCCTTCTCTTCCTTTGTATTTTTTTTCCCTCCTTATTAATCTTTCTGATTCCAGTCCTCCTTTCACATATTAGTCTTCTTACAGCACTCTTCTACACAAACACAATAGACTTCTGGGGAAATACAATGAAAGAGACACGGGATCATAAAATCTAATGAAATAAACAACAGTAACATATGCAGTTGACCTTGAACAACCTCGGGAGGAGGGGAGGGTCGCTGATCCTGCCCTCCCCACTCCCTGCACATTCAAGAATCTGAGTGTGACCTTTGATTCCCCCAAAACTTAACTACTAATAGCATACTGCTGTCTAGAAGCCTTACGAATAACATAAGCAGCCAGTTAACACATAGTATGTATTATATACTTTGTTCTTACACTAAGGTAAGCTAGAGAAAAGAAAATGTTACTACAATGATAAGAAAGAGAGAATACATTTATAGTACAGTACTGTATTTATCCAAAAAAACCTGCCTACAGGTGCCTGGGTTGCTCAGTGGGTTAAACCTCTGCCTTCAGCTCAAGTCATGATCTCAGGGTCCTGGGATCGAGCCCCGCATTGGGCTCTCTGCTCATCTCTCCTCTTCCTGCTTCTCTGCCTACTTGTGATCTGTGTCTGTCAAAAAAAAAAAAAAAATCTGCCTAGAAGTGGACCCATACAGTAAAAGCTTGTGTTGTTCAAGGGTAAACTGTGTGTAGATATAGAGGTAGATGGATAGACATATAGGTAGACAGATGGACTGACAAATACCTATAAGAATAGCCACCTTAGAACCAGATATAACATCAAGTGTATTGTCCAGGGTGAGTAAAATGAAAAGAAGCAACAGAAAAACTGTACACAATTATGCAAAAAGGAAAGGGGGTAGGAAGAAAGGAAAGAAGGAAGGGAAGAAAAAAGAAAAGATGAGCACCTGGGTGGCCCATTGGGTTAAAGCCCAGCTCAGTCATGATCTCAGGGTCCTGGGATCAAGTCCCATATCAGGCTCTCTGCTCAGTGGGGAGCCTGCTTCTGCCTCTCTGCCTACTTGTGATCTCTCTGTCAAATAAATAAGTAAAATCTTAAAAAAAAAAAAAAAAAAAAGAAACTGTAAAATGACTTATTTATTTATTTATTTATTTTTAAAGATTTTATTTATTTATTTGACAGACAGCGATTACAAGTAGGCAAGAGAGGCAGGCAGAGAGAGGAAGAAGCCGACTTTCTGTGGAGCAGAGAGCCCGATGCGGGGCTCAATCCCAGGACCCTGTGATCATGACCTGAGCCAAAAGCAGAGGCTTTAACCCACTGAGCCACCCAAGTGCTCCTGTGAAATGACTTTAAAAAAGAAAGAAAAAAGACTAGAGCCTGCGAAAGAAAACTGAACAGTCTACTCTGAAAGAAATAAATATCATGGGAAAGGAAGGAAAACAACAAATCCTGGGAATTTTAAATATGTAAGGAGAATACGGAAACCGTGACCCAAGAGATACACATACCAAAAACGATGAAATAAAAAGGTGTATTTCAGAGCTCAGGATGTTCTGCATGCCCAACCAAGAGTTAAGCTCTGTTCAAAGGAAACTGGCTCCCTTAAAGTGACACAAAAAATAATAAAAACATGTGTATGTTCAACTCAAGATAAGAAAAGACCAAAATATTACAGAGAGGAAAGCATGACAAAATAATGACAGAAAGTAACAAAAGAAACAAGAGCAAAGCAGGCACCTTGACAAGAAATCTGCAGTGCTGTGCTTATAGGATTTTCCCTTGCACTTCTCAGCAACCAAAATGTCCTATCTCCTTAAGTCGGATCATTCTGAGATGAGGGCTAGCACTGTGTCATTCATTTTTGTAACATCACAACCTAGGACAATAAATGTTTGTTACATAATTGTGTAGAAGGGTTCTGAATCTCCATGCTATAAAGAGAGACCTTGTCTGGTGTCTCAGAGGAATCTGTCACACAAATGAGGTTTGGAGGCATCGAGAAGGCACAGGGCAGAGTCGGTGAACCCCAATGCCTACAGAGGTGTCTTCACAAGAAGAACACTGAGTGAAGATCTACTGATTTAATTCTATTTAAATGTGTGCGCCTGTTCCCGCAATCTCCATGCTACCCACTCCAGGCTGTGCTTGCCTTGGCCTTCTTCAGGGAAGATCTTCTTAACCAGGTCAATAGATAGGAGCATGGAGGAAAAAAATTCATTGTTATTCTCACTAACCTATAACCAAGCTTGATCCTCCTCTGCCATTATGACATAGACAGCAAGCTACTCTGGTCTTAGCAGAGAGAGGTCACAGATATTTTATGTCACATTGCAATTAGGGTAAAAGACCTAAAAACTCATTCCCGTTCATCACTGCTTCAAAATCATGGTAGTTGTGAGCCCTGATGCCAAATCTTGTTGTTCGAGGCATTAAATAAAGATTTAATATAAAGAAATCTGATTTAGGGACACCCGGGTGGCTCAGTGGGTTAAAGCCTCTACCTTCGGCTCAGGTCATGATCCCAGGATCCTGGGAATCTCTGCTCAGCCTGCTTCCTCCTCTCTCTCTGCCTGCCCCTCTGCTTACTTGTGATCTCTCTGTCAAATAAATATATTAATTAAATCTTTAAAAAAAGACATCTGATTTAAAGATTTATACCATTTTATCATAAACTTTTAAAAATATTTTAATCACAGCACACCTGGGTGGCTCAGTTGGTTAAGCATCTGCCTCTGATTCAGGTCATGATCTTGGGCTCCTGGGATGGAGCCCCTCTCCTGAGCAGGGAACCTGCTTCTCCCTCTCCCTCTGCCCCTCCCCACTTGTGTGCACACACTCTCTCTCAAGTAAATAAATAATTTTAAATAAATATATATATTTTAATAACATTTCAATATAATTTATTTCATTAGCCTTTTATTAGCATATTTTCAAAAAATTTTGAAAACATTATTCTGAGAAAGGGCTCTAGTCCACTGGATTCCAGAGGTACCCAGGACACCAAATGTTAAGGACATTTATTGTCCTAACATTAAATATTAGGGTCAGCTGTTGAGGGTGAGCAAAACTTTTCACAGAAGGAAAAACAAAGCTGGGAGGGTGCTGTTCTCAGTTTTTGAGACAGATCTAGTTAGATTAGGACATGATTTATCACTTCATGTTTGCCCTCACAGAGAGAGGCATTTATCTGGTTTTCTAGAAGACACAAAGAAGAGGGAGGAAACCCCTCTGGAGGCTGCAGCGTGGTGAGATCAAAGCGTGGGTTTGGGTTCAAATCTCAGAGCACCATTCACTCTGCGTGTGTTCCTGAGCCACCAACCCCACCCCCCTGCCCCAGTGGAGACTTGATTTCCTCATCTATAAATGAGTGTCCTTTGGGCTGGGAGAGCAGCTGTGAGGGCACAGTGAGATATTCCAGTGCCCTGCTTGGATCCTCCCGCACCCACGGTCGATGGTCCTGGCTGTTAAGTGTTCCATCAGCCACATTTGTGTCTGCCAGCTTCCCCTTCCCTAGTCCTCCACTGAGTGTCTTCCCATTGTGAGCAGCGTCCCCTCACCCCATCATACAGACCTGTTTCTGGAGGCTGGTTTCTGTGTTTTTCCGTTTTTTTGGTTACCTGTTCCAGGGATGGCAATCTCTTCATTGTGTGAGAAATCTACCCCCATCCCCAACCCCAACCCGGAAAAAGTCCATTTCTGTTTCCAGGAGCAGGTGAATGAGACATTTCTCTTCTGCAGAGCATTCCCCCTCTTGCTTCTCTGCACTCCACTTGTCCAGTTAAAGTCCCGTCTTATCCAGAATGCTTCCGCATCTCCGTCCTGCAGGAGGTAGATTCTGATGCCAAGGAACCCTGAACGCAGAGGCCCGCCCTCTAGTGTGGGCATTCAGAAAAGCATGGCTCCTTTCTCGCTTCTGCTTTGCTAGGGTAGTGAAGCTGCGCGCCTGAGCAGCCTGGTATATTTCCTTTTCTATTCCTAGGCACCCTAAGTTGGGCCATGTGAAGAAAGAGCAGCGGTAAACAGTCTTCAGCAGTTCTTCCCTTAAAGCCTCCTGATCTCCCTGGCTGTGCTGTGAGCTCCTGGGAGTAAGATGAATTAAATTTGGCTTGCAAAAGAACCAGGAATGTTTCTGCTTAACTCCTTAAGGGTCTCCAGAGAGGGTCCTACTGAAGCTGACTAGTCACCTCAAGGATTCTTGGAAAAGTTCCTTCCCTTCCAAAGTTGATGCTTCCTGCATCCATGAAGGCTGGGGTAGAAAAATCCTGCACCAAGCTTTGGGGATCTTGGCATCTAATCCTGGCTGTCCTGGTGACCAGTTATGAGACCAGTTATGAACCCCTCTTCTCCATTCTGCGTTTCAGTTTCACCAACCATAAAATGAATTTGATGAATTTAATATTCTCACTAACACCCTAGGTAGAAGAACTGGACTCATTCTTTGTGGATACATTCCAAAGCGTATCAGATGTTTCAAGAAACAGGATTCATACTTAGAATTTTCTGGCCATCTCACAAATTCTTTAGCATTCTTTTCCGTAAGCATGGAACTTGTTTCACGCTTGAAGGCTTGCCATGGTGATGACCACCTTGCCATGTTTTAGTGTCTTTTTTTTTTTAAGATTTTATTTATTTGAAAGAGAGAGAGGAAAAGAGAGAGAGAGAGCACAGCAGAGGGAGAGGCCAGGGGAGAGGGAGAAGCAGGCTCCCCGCTGAGCAGGGTGCCCAATACGGGACTCGATCCCAGGACCCTGAGATCATGACTTGAGCTGAAGGCAGACGCTTTGGTGACTGAACCACCCAGTTTTAGTGTCTTAAAAAAATTATTTTTAAAATGTGTAATCATTAGGCAAAATTTCCAGAAGATTTGTTGTAAATCTGCCCTTCTCTTCTGCTTTGGTTAAGGAAATGGTTTGATTTTGTAAAATCACATCTTTATCCTTCTGTTTATGATAACATGCACATCTCTTTGCATATTGAAAGTACCTAGAGAACAGCAACAGAACACATAATCACCAGTGTCACCTTGTCGGGCTCACCTCCAGTTTTTGGAAAGAACATCAGCTGGGCAGGCTACTACTCAGTTCAGTGAGTCAGCCACTCATCTGAACCTGGTGTAGAATCTTAGGTTCATCTCCTGGTCAGTTTCTCCCATGCACAGACATTAAGCCTATTCAAAGAGTTAGCCTTAGCTTATGTAACAGGCATAAACAGGTCCTCAGATTTCAAGTCTTGGCATTCAGATGCTAAAAAGCATTAATGGTTTTACCAGAGCAGACTTATAGGAAGAAGACCTAAATCAGTGAAATCTCAGGATTTCATAGGACAGAGAAGAAAGGTTTAAAGGCAAAAGGGGTATGAGTTAGTACTGTTCTCACAATTGCTGTGATCATGGAATCAGCCTCTATTCAGTGCTCACTGAAAGCAGCACCACACCGTAACTGAGAAGGGGGTGGGAAAGAGGGGTGAAAATTACAGGCACACTATGGTCCGTGATTATATATGTACCTTTTTTTTATTTTGTTTGATCACAACACAACACTTTCATTCACTGTAAATTCACAAGCAGACACAACATCTAAAAATATTACAGATGGCTCAGCAAGTGAAAAGTTGATACGTTCTAGGCTGAAAAGCAAAAAGAAGTTTGGTTGTCACATAAAAATCTCCTATTTAACCATCGATTCTTGCTTAGAATTTCTAATGGAAAAGGTGAACAGAACAACAAATAATTATGTCCTGTTATTATTTTTTGGTTCAAAGCTAACTTTCCCAATTTTAGAATGTAACATGTAATTTTATAAGAAATAAGAATTACCTTCCAAGGTATGTTGGATTTGGGCTAATAGTTTAATCCGTTTTTATTCTCTGAGAGTATTCCCATTACACTGTAGAATAAGTCTGCTGGATGGTTAATAGGAAGAAATAAATGAGTTTCTGAATGGGTCTTCCAGGGAAATAAAGTAACTGTTAAAAAAATAAACTTGGCTGCCAAAAATCAAGAGTTGACTATATTTGGGGAGGAAACGCCATACGAGTGTCAATTAAATAGCCTTAGAAATGTGTTATTCTAGAATTATTTGAGAGGAAAAGAACACATCTACTCTTTAGGTACACATACTCATGACAGTAAAAAAAGATTGAGATACAGTATCACATTGTCCAGATTCATGCTGGTTGGGAAAAGGCACAGGAACATGGCCAACACTTCCATGATTTCAAAGATAGTCTGATTCTGAAATTCCTAAAACCCTGAGCTCATCTTCTGACTGGAGACACTCTACCACTTCCTGTTACACTTTTACCACCAAATTTCACTGCCTTGTTGTACCAGCATGTGTTAAGAACGTAACACATATAACATGGCTAAAAGAGGTAAAGGACTAATTCACGCAATGATTAATAAAAAGTGGGAGATGGTAAAATTTCTAGATACATAAGCCAAGGTGACAAGTTTTTCCTTGTCAGGCATGTTACACATAGTTATTCGTCCATTCCTTTGATGACTCATGTGGCTGAAGAGTTTACCCACATATTATCTCATTGATTCTTCACAACCCTCTTATCAGGAGCTATCACAGGTATTATCTTTGTCCCCTTGAGAAGCTTTACCAAGGGTCACACAGGGGACAGAGCTGAGGCTGGATCAGATCTTCTGGTTCCATGAGTTCAAATTCCAAAATTTGAAACTCCGAACAATGAAGGTGCGTTAGAAAGTAGGATGAGCCCTCCATAAGTCTGTGGAGTCACTGAATCTCATCAGGCACCAACCACCCATTTGTACGTCCCCATCTTTCTTGGGTGCCCAGGGCCGTACCACCAACCTTCACCATCTGCCACTAGATCACAAAGCTTCATTTACAATGAGGAGTAGAAATATGGCAGGTAATCTGTCCCAAGGGTATATCCATTTTAAAAGAAAAATAAGTCTTAATCCAAAGGATTAATAACTGTGATGGACTTTGGGCACTCATGACAAACACATCTTGCTCTCAAATCGTGACAATGAGGGTGAATGCTGGTGGAAATGGAAAATGGTGGACAGCCATATACATGAGTTGTTGTGTCTACTTTCAGAGATTCTATGTTTCACAAGCATGGATACAAGAGAAGAAAAAGGAGGACTTAAGAAGAAGCCTAAAGGGTCCAAGCCAGTATAACTGAGAGGTAGAAGCAGTATCATCTTTTGACCCAGAAAATCTGAGCTCCTGACCTGAGCTGTGCAGGCTTTCAGAGGTCTGCCATTTGCACTTCTCCCCATGGGATGAGAAGTCCATGGAGCCAAGAGAACATATTTATCCTGAGCCTAAGCCTTCCCTGGGACAAGTCAAGATACCCAGAACCCCTTAATACCTTGACCAAATGGCTTCTAGGGTCTGTGTGGCTTCTCCTGTTAATGAGTCTCACTATGTAGGGGCACAGCCATAAGCCCAAGGGGTAGCCATGGATCAGTGCTGGGGAAGAGTGTTTGGACAGAACTTGCCCATGCATATTGTGGTGTCCATGTGCATGCATGTAAGGTTCCTTCCAGTGAAAGTCAGGAACAGAGATGAGAGTAAAGGGATGAGAATAAAGAAGTAGGAGCCTGTTTTGTATTCTTGCTCCAACTCCACAAACATTAGGAGTGAACTCAAGTCTAAGGACAATCCTAGAGATGGGCTACATCAGTACCTGATGAGTAGCTGAGATGGTTAGATAGACCATCCTACAAACACATGTACCACATGTACCACATGTACCACATGTACCACATGTACCACAGTCCTAGATGCCTACTTGGGTTCCCCTCCGGAGAGCCTCTCATTTCAGGCTCTCTATGCCCCAATATTTTTCTTGGCTTAATCCTTATTTCTTTTTGCCAATTAAATGTTGTCAACATACATAAGTTTCACCAGTGCCTACTCTGCACAGACGAGGCTTTCAGTGAGTGTTGGCCACTGGTGCTGGTATCTAGTTACATCAGGTTTAGAAATGCTGAGTTCCTTGAGCACGGTGTTCGCACCCTCGTCCATGCACTCAAACCAAGTGTTCTTGGTTGATGGTTTGTATCCCAGGACACCGGTCGGTGTCACAAAGGTCTTTGTTTAAACTTTGAAAGGTCCATCAGGTTATTTCAGTCTGATGCAGTCCACCTCCTCGGTGGCCGGTACCCCTGTGGTTTTAAGATCAAGGTCTGCGCTGGACTTACTCCCATTGTAGGAAGACTTCCAATGGAGCAGCATGATCTTCTTGAAGTACTTGAGGGTGTTGTTCTTGACGGTCACGAAGCACAGAGTGTTGATCATGCTGTTGCTCATGGCGATGCACTCGACGACATAGAAAGCGGTGAGGTAGTGCTTCTCCTTGACAAACACGGCGGGGAAGAAGTCACGCACGATGGTGAAGCCATAGAAGGGCGCCCAGCACAGCACGTAGGCGCTGAGGACGCCCATGAGCATGAGCACGGTCTTCCGGCGGCAGCGCAGGCGCTTTCGGATCTGCTCCGTCTGGAAGCCCGGCACCGCCTTGAACCACAGCTCGCGGGAGATCCTGGCATAGCACAGGGTCATGGTGACCACGGGGCCCACGAACTCAACGCCAAAGATGAAGAGGAAGTAGGACTTGTAGTAGATCTGCTGGTCCACCGGCCAGATCTGGCCACAGAAGATCTTCTCTTGGCTCTTGACGATGATGAGGACCGTTTCGGTGGTGAAGTAGGCAGAAGGGATGGCGATGAGGATGGACACCATCCACACCAAGGCAATCAAGCCAGTGGCTGTTTGATACTTCATCCTGGGTCTCAGCGGGTGGACGATGGCCAGATATCTAGACCAAGAACAGAAATAGGGTCAACCACTGCCAGCGGGAATTTCTGGGTGATGGTACTGTTTCGGCAACAACAGAAGGTGCACTTGTGCAGGATAAACAGCTGTGTGGGCTCTCAAGAGAAGCAGGCTGAAGTGCAAACCACAGTTCCGCCCCTTACTGGCTATTGCAAGCTCAGGCAGGTTTTGTTTCATCTCTCCGAATCTCAGTTTTCTTACCTACAAAATTAAGGTTGCTTGTTTGTGCCAAAGTATATGCAATTTTTTTGGCACAGTTTTAAATATGATATATCTGCAATAAAGGGTAACTGTTATTAAATGTAGTAGTAAAGCCTTCCGTTGGTTTCTGGTCTGGCACTATTCCCAGGTCCTTCCTGTTTCCAGGGCCATTCCATCCTAATTACCCCACTGTTTAGAGGTAAAAGGGCCTGATAATTACAAAGAGTTGTCAGGAGAACTCGCCCTTTCCAGTGGAAGCAGTGGACAATGTTTGGTCTTTATTCCACATTTTTAAAAATACTGCTCTGTTTGCAAAGGTGAAGGAAGAGCATGTGACCATGTTCCTTATTTTCCAGGTGTAAAAAACGGAACCTGGAGACAGATGAGTGACTCTCTCAAGGTCATATACCAGAGGACCCTTGATAGAAAACATTTAGCCCTATCTCATGGCTGATGTGAAAAATCAATCAAGAATATACATTGAATTTTTTTTTTAAACCACAAAGCACCAGACAGTAAAAGATATTGCTTTTGCCCTTTTGCAAAAAACCACACTGCTGTTGCCATAGTGGTCCAGGAAGGGAGAAAGAGCACTTTCTGGGGGATGTGAGTCATTTGTGTGGTATGAAAGCCTCCTTCCCAGAGAGCTCTGGTTTCCTGGAAGACTTTCTGTGTCTGGCAGGGAGTAGAAGTTGAAGAACGAGAAAGATGGAGAGTGAAGTGGGAGGGAATGGCTAAACAACTTTGGAAATAAACACATTCTCATGTGTCCTGGCTTATTCCAGGTAGATCCAAGAGCAAATGTGAGAGAAGCCTGAAGGAAAGCCAGACAGAGTCTATTTCCTTTGAAACAAATCTCTTTGAGGTCATCGTTCTTGGGATTTTGATTGGAAGAAGAAGTTCATTCCTATGGTTTTTTTTTTCCTGATTATGTTCCTGCTGTTTGTGTCCCTCTTCCCCCAAACACAGGCAGCCAACCCCACTGAGTGTCATTTGGAGAGTTTGCTGGAGTGAGATTCCCGCTCTCTTCCAGAGATGACAGATGCAGTTGGATGGGTTGGGTCCACCCTCTGTACACCCAACTGGCAGTTCGACGTGCTTGGCCACGGGCAACAGTCCCTGTCACTCTTGCCAGTCTTCCGAGCGCTGAAGGGTGGAATGGGAATATCTATAGGGTATTGGCAACGCTCCTGTCAACGCACACATACGGCCCTTCATAAAGCCTGCAGAGCTCCCACTCTAATGAGTGCATGAAACTCACTCAGACTCATAACAAAGTCTAAGAGTTTGGCACCTTTGCTCTCACTCACTCTCTCCCTCTTTATCTGCCCCATGTTCTGTTGATTATTCTGTCGAAGAATATTTCCATACTTGTTTACTATATGAATTTTCACTAGATAATTCTATTCCTTCCTCTCTCAATGGCAACATCCTAAGTCTTTATGGTATTTCAAGATCAGAGTGTTTTTTTCAATGAATGAGCAGAAGAGGAGTCTGAAGACCAAGAATCTAATTCCAGCTTGGCCACAAATTTGTTATATGAATTTGAGGCATTTTTCTTAGCCCTTAGTGGGCTCAGTTTGCTCCTCTGTAACATGGTAATATCACCTGCCTCGCCAACCTCACAGAGATACTGCGAAGCTCCAGTTAGACACTGTGAGAGAGGGAAACTCTAGGATTCCATAAAAATCTGCCTTTTTGCTCCTTTTCCTGCTTCTATTCTTGCTAGGAACCACACCCCCATTTTACACATGCCTCACAACTCAAAAAGTATATATCCTCCTTGGAAGGGATAAGAAGTCAATGATTTTTTTAGAATAGGTATCTCCTAAGGAAGGACCGGTGAGAATGACCCGATGAAGCCATCAGATGCATATTGTAGAACCCCTGGGCCCTGGTCTTTGTTCTAACCAGTTCCTGGATGCCTGAGAGGACACATATACTAGACCACAGTTCCCACTAAAAAAACTCCAGACCTCAAACAAAAGAGAGATTCCCTCCTTTCCTTTCTGAGTCTCCCACTCTGTCTGTCCCTGCACTCTCCCTAAACCTTCAATAAACGGCTCTCCCTTCGTGCTGGCTCATGTTTGCTTTCTGCCCTGCGTGCAGCCAGGAACCCTTTTGGCTGGTCCTGCGGGACCCCATCAGGGTCCTCAGACCATAAGCTTCAACTGCGCATAAACAACCATAAGCTTCAAATTTACAAGAAATGGTCGGCAACATAAAATGTATTTTTTTCTGAGCTATTCTGTATATGTAGCAATTTTTTTAACCTTTTATTGGCAAATAGTTTGTTTTCAGGTTCTCTGCTAACTTCTATTTTATTGGATCTATTTATCTTCATGTCAAAATTAATCTTCAGGGTAACCTGTGACTCCCCATCAGATGTTCATCCCATCCTGGCTCTCTGGGCATTCACCCCGACTCCATCCCCAGGGTTAGCATGGGCTGTGCAAGAGGCCCTCCAAATCTATTTACCAAAAGGAAAATCATTAAACTGTTTCACGGATTGCCAGCGGCTTTGGCTCTGCTGGGATCAGAATTCCAGAACTCTAGCACAGTAACACTTGCTTGTGTTTGTAAAGCAGCTTACAATTTACAGAGCATTCTTCTTCTTCTTCTTCTTTTAAGATTTTATTTATTTATTTATTTATTTATTTGACAGAGAAAGAGATCACAAGTAGGCAGAGAGGCAGGCAGAGAAAGGGGGAAGCAGGCTCCCTGCTGAGTAGAGAGCCCGATGAAGGACTCGATTCCAGGACCCTGAGACCATGACCTGATCCGAAGGCAGAGGCTTAACCCACTGAGTCACCCAGGCGCCCCATTACAGAGCATTCTTAAGTCCACTTTCTTATTACGTATCCCCAAGTCTATTGAATAGGTAAGAGAACCAAGATGACCATTTCACCGATGAGCAAACTGAGATTCGGTGAAGTTAAATACCTGCCAAAGACCACACAGCTAGACGGCGACAGAACCATGATGCAGACCCATTCATATCTTGCTCCAAGTCCATCTGGGTCTCCAATAAGCCACTTGTCCCCTCCCTTTCCCACTGGAGCAAGCCATACTCCTTCTTCCTACCCTCCTAGCATCCTAGCAGAATCTTAGCACCTTTTTTTTCTCTTTTCTCTCCAACACAGTTGGTTTTTAGCTATTGATGTGCCAAGGAGTTGGGCAACCGGCAGCTACTTTTCTCTTCTTATGAATATCCCCTTGGCTTGACCTATGTGTCTACCAATATAATGGCTCAGGTCCAGATTCGCTGAGAACCAACCTTTCACAGAGAACAAAGAATGAAGGCTGCTGGACAAAGAAACATCCAGGCAGGGATTGTTGATGATGTAGGCTGAGTGATTAAGCAAAGAGTATTTGGGCTCCCTCTATCCCCACCCAGGACCCCGTCCCCCAGATCAAACCATGGAAATGGTGGTCGCAGCAGCTTCTAGGCCATTCCGGAGATCATCAGGGAATTCAGAACCTGCTCTTTGGGCCAGTCAGCCCCATCAGTGAGCTCACTGGGGAGCATCTGTGCATCCTGAGACCTAGGATAGGTACTCAAGCCTTAGCTGGCCCCATGCAGACAGAAGAGAAGGGAGGTCAGTGGGCAGGCTGGCTGGCCATTTCCCCCGGGATTCTGGGTAAAGAAGAGAGAATTCCCCAGTGCCCCACATGCTCTGGGATCTATGGATTACACATCAAGGCCAGTGCAGGTGTTTTCATACCCAATAGGGAACCCAGAACTTGGAGGACAGATTCCTCTGATGATCTTTTTCAACTTCCTGCTCCATCAGGTCTGACTACCTATACCTCGGTCTTCTGGAATATGAACCTATCCTTTCTGATCTCAACTTTGCTTCTGTTCCTTGCCCCCCAGGATCCCACAGACCTCCCCAAGGGACCTCATACCTCAAGCATCCCCACCTCGTCTTTTTTTTTTTTTTAAAGATTTTATTTATTTATTTATTTGACAGAGAGAGATTACAGGTAGGTAGAGAGGTTGGCAGAGAGAGAGAGAGAGAGAGAGAGAGAGAGGGGGAAGCAGGCTCCCCGCCGAGCAGAGAGCCCGATGTGGGACTCGATCCCAGGACCCTGAGATCATGACCTGAGCCGAAGGCAGCGGCTTAACCCACTGAGCCACCCAGGTGCCCCCCCCACCTCGTCTTTTGCAAAAAATGCACTACCCTCGTGGAAAACCTCTCTTGTCCTTTACTGACTCATTTGTTGAAGGCCATTTAAAAGTCCTCCTCCTCCTCCCCCCCCCCCCGTTTGACTACTCTAATACACAATGATGTCACCCTTCCGTAAACTGCATTTAGAATTTATCCTTTACTTTTACTAAGTGTTAGTTCACCTGGCCCCACCCCTCCCCCTGACAGTAAGCTCCTCCAGAACTCGGTCTTACTTCTTTTGTAACTTTTTGCTGACAGTGAATTCTGAGCACCTAGGACTTTGGTAAAACTTCCCTCTCAGCAACTGAATGAATAGAGATGTAAAAAGCCATCATGCCAATTCTCAAAAAGATTGCAACCTCTTTTAGAAAACAGGACATCCATGTGTTTACCTAGCCTGAGACTTAGAAGCCCTCTGGGACTCAATAATCATAATAAAAGGCGAAGGGATTTGAGCTATATTTTGTAGACAATGGAGTTCCTAAAGGTCTTTTGAGTAAGAGAGGGGAGATGTGTAGGAGAGGGAAGATTAATTTAGCTGCAGCCTGGCTTTCTTCCCTCAGGCCACAGGAGCCTTTTCTCTGTTCTTAGAACCCTTCATGTTCGTTCCTGTCTTGGGACCTTTGCACTGATAATGTCCTTTGTGTGGAATGAGTTTTCCCAATCTTCCCAAGGCTGGCTTTATTTATTTTATTTTATTTTTTTTTTCAAAGTTCCCTTCAAATGCCTTCTCCTCAGGGACATTTTCCTGACGAGGTACCTGGAGCAGCAACCACCCTCCGTCACTTTCAATGTCTGTCTTTTTTGTTCAGAACATTTCTGAAATTACCTCTGTTTATTTGCCTGATTGTTATCTCTGGGTAAAAGCTCCACTAAATCGAGGAGCTGTTTTTTTCTCCTGCACTGTTGTATCCCCAGTGCTTGGACAGGTCTCTGTCACATCGTAGCTTCTCTACAACAATGCGTTGTTTGAATGAATGAGCGTTTAGCAAGGGCTGTGAGGAGAGGAGCAGTGGCAGCCCGGCTGAGCCAAGAGACACTGAGCGAAGGAGCCCTAGCCGAAGTGAACAGGGTGTAGGTGGGGAGGTGGGGAAGGGTGAACACTGACCCGTCCTGTAAAGCAAAGGCTTGCTGGAGAAAGGAGGCAAGCGTCTGTGACAAGGGAGCCTTGCTACTGTAGATGTCTGGGAGAGCCATGGCACCAACCACAGAAGCAGGAGCTAGAACGTAAGCAGTTCTTTCTGTTCCACTACAGCTTCACAGCTGCATTTCTTAGAAACCTTGCATTATCTTCCTTTGAAAACAATCATTTCAATGAAAATGAATCACTTCAATAGAAAATGTTCATTAGTTTACTTGGTTTTGTTTCATTGTTGTTCCTGGAAGGGTTAGTTTAAGGAATTTAAGGATTTATAAATGTACAATTTATAAGGATTTATAATTATAATTTATAATTATAAGGATTTATAATATTTATAAGGATTTATACTTTAAGGAATTATAAGAGCCACTGTTAATTGGCTGCTTTCTCCAGTTTAAGCCTTGTTCCAAACAATTACATATATTACTTGCTTTCATTTTCAAGGCAACCAATCCTTAGGTCTTACTATTACTCCCATTGTACCCATAAGAAAACCAAGGCAGAGAGATCTTTAAGAACTCTCATGGGGCCGGCTGCTAATACCACAGCAGTGGGGGTTTGACTCCTCCACTAACACGACTCCTCCAATTTCATTAAACAAAAATAAAGGCATTTTTATAACTGGAATGTATTTGTTATATAGAGATACATGTGATTTGCCCCAAATTAACCAAATAGAACCTCATCAAATCCTGAACAACACACATGGCCACACAAAAACCCCTGATCAAATCCTGAACAACACACATGGCCACACAAAAATCAATGAGGTCCTGTCCCACGAAACTGAAACTGGAGGGTAAAAACACATACAAATACCTCGAAACAAAGATCACAAACATCAGTAAAGGAACTTCACACCTTGGAGCAGCCAAGTTCATTGGCCAAGACCCCTGGATGGCCTGTGTAGGCAACAGCGCTTTCCTCCAGTGTTTGGCTTCAAGTCTCTAATCACAACCCCACTGTAAACGCTAGCAGTCCCACGAAGCAAAGCATGTTCTCTTCTTATTGTATCTAAATTATATTACAGAAACTCGCACTGCAAGAGAAATGCCTGCAGGATTTCAGACTGGTATAAAAGTAGGGTACGAATGTGAAAAAAAGCAGTAGATGGAGGTGGACTGGGTGACGCAGATATCATGTCCTCTGTGTTCAGGATAACCCGATGCCCCTTAACTTATCCTGGCCTCTGTCACACTTGAAGCCACTCCTTCCTGCAGTGTGACCCCCTTCAGACAAGTGGGTCCCTACAACCTCAAAAGGATCTTGTCCAGGGATCAGGAGCCTGCCCCAAAGCAGGCATGAACCTACCCACTTCTAGTGGCTGAGAGCACGCTGTCTGCAAAGATGTCCTCCTGGAGTGAAACTGCAGGAAAGGACCCTCTATGCTTTCAGCCTCTGTTTTCAGAAAGGCCAGAGACAAGGTTCCTGGAGTCCCTCCTTGACAGCCCAAGGGCTAAGGGGCAGATACTCCACTTGACTGTCCCCTTCCTGATTCACCCAGGGTCTGCTCCTGGATGGCTGAAATGCCAAGAAGCTCCAGGATTCCTGTGGAGGACTGTGGCCAACGTAGCTCTCTTCAGGGATGATGACTCTGAGCATCTTCTTTCCACAGGTGACAGAGCCGGGGCTGCTTAAGAGGTGAACTCCCTGCCATTCTTCCAGGATAAGGGAGACAAAACCCCAACCCTTAATGCTTTTAAAGCCAGGCTTCTTCTTGAGAACAGGGTTTGAGCCCCTGTTCTGGTAGTGGCCTGTTTCCAGGTTATCCAATGTTTGGGTGTTCTGCCTTTGGGTTCAGAAAACAAGTTCCATCTGCTGTACTCTTCCCCGGAACACTGCCCTGGGATGTCCTGATGGCGAGGGGCAGGCTAAACTCCCCCAGAGCCCTGAGGCCACGAAACTGGGAGGGTGTCTGGGCTCCAGGCTCTCTGGGTTCAGGGAGAGAGACAGACTGTTCAGATCCGAGTACACGGAGGCCCTGACCCTCTGGACTGTACTAAGGTGCTTTGTAAATGAGAGTAAACTTTGGGGAGAGGGGCTTGCAAAGATTGTCCTGTGGGAACAAAAACCACCCTGGTTCTTGAGCACAAGTGATTGTCCTAAATGAGAAGACCAAACACAACAGAAGAAAGATTTGCATAGACAGCTCTTACTGCTTTGATTTCCCATCACTGTAAGCAGGTCTTCTATACCGTTGCATGCAAATGTATGGAAAGGAGCAAACTGATTAATGCAACCAAAAAAAAGAAGTATAAGTATGTTATGTAAAAGTATGCTACCTTTTTTGCTTTCTTTTCTTTCTTTCTTTCTTTTTTTTTTTCTATGTTGTTTAAAACAAATCATCAATCTTATTTTAAAATCAACTGGTGCTGGGTTGGGGGATTGAGAAAATCTCCCTCAGCTCTCCAAGTTGACTCAAGAGGTACCTGCCTGCAACTTGAATTTGTCCCTCCACACTTCCTCTTACTTGTGGACCTCTAGACCTTGAGCAGATACGTCTAAGAGCATGTCCACAGCAGAGGGATCAAAAGCCTTTCCACCGCTCAACTCTAGGGAGCTCTCCTATCTCTGTCTGCCCACAGCTGGAAAACTAGGACACTCCTTACTATTCAGTCAATGGGCCCACATTCGAACTCCACCCCCACCCCCATGCATCCACACGGACGGGAAATAAAGATCTCTCTCATCAGTCCACAGCTCCTGTAAAGGAAGGGACAATTCCAATGCCCCTTTCCTATTGTCTCTATGCCCCCTTACTCACCTGTCGATGGCGATGGCCAGCAGGGCATTGGTGGAGACATAGAGAGAGACAGTACGCAGGTAGTTGACAGAGGCGCACATGACATGGCCATGCTCCCAGGACAGCTGGCGCACCACATAGTAATCCATCTCAAAGGGGCAGCAGACAATGGCCACCAGGAAATCAGAGATGGCCAGGTTGGCGATGAGCAGGTTGGTAAGGTTGCGCAGTTTCTTGTAGCGGGCCAGAGCAGCAATGAAGACGAAGTTGCCCATGCCACAGACAAGCATTATGCCCACGAGGGCCATACCAATGACAATCTTGGCAGCAAAGAAAGTACGGGAATTGGTCACATCCTCATCTTCATCCAAAGGCATATCATAGTCACCATAGCTGAAGTTGAATGGGAACGGAGCAGCTTGGGCCCCGTGGGAGGCAAGCACAGAAAGGAAGTCGGTGGAGGTGTTGGTGGCATTCTCATCCATGACCCCTGTGGTGATCTCCATCTGGCCAAGTGGTACTCTAAACAACACTGCTTAGAATTCCTCTGAGGTGATGTGTGGGCAGCTGATGTCTTCTCCCCTCTCTGCTTACACTCACTTCTCCTTTAATGAGTCAGAGTATATCTGCCAGCATCCTTGGGGTACAGTATCCGAGCTCCATTCTAAGCCTTTGAGAGACATACAAATAGTTGGCTACACATGTGAGTGGAACTGGCCAAATTTAAAACCATCCTGTAACCCCAGCAGACCCATTAGCCACCTGCTCAGAAGGAACATTGAGTGATGGAGTGGAAATAAAGGAACCAGGGAGAGAAAACAAATGAATGAAAACCACGTACCCACTCATACAGGGAAGACTGCATTGCTGTAGAGAAAACCGGATATTGGTTCAGTTTACTTCGTTTCCACTGATGATCTGAAACACTGCAATTTTGCTCAAGGATCAAAGCTAAGTGTGAGGAAGCTAAAGAGAATGAAAGTGACCTTCTCCAAACTCTACTCCCCCTCCTAACAGCTTGAACTTAGTCTATGTGAAATTGTACAATTCTGTGGCTTCAAAGGAATTATTCTGACTATCATCCATCAGCTGCATATGAGACAACCCTGTCTGCTCCCCTGAGCTGGTCCCCTTCCTCTGGCAGAACACAGCTCTAAGATCCCAGAACCTATCTAGCAGCCCCCTTACCCTCTTCTCCCTGGGTTTCCTGTTCCCACATGCAAGTCCGCTGTGACTCTAGTAGTCAGGCACAGCATTTGCCAAGGCAGGTCCCCAGGCAGAGGCTGCGGGGTTGAAATCACAGCCTAAATCCCTGAGTGACTTAGAAAGTGGGCTCTGGAGCAAAATCCTTCCTTGACTGGTTGTGTGTCCTGCGGTAAATAGCTTTAACACTCAAGAGTTTCAACATCCTCCAGGCAGCAGATCAATAACATCTGTAAAGCACGGAGCTCCCTAGAGAGGAAGGGTGTTACACCCTAGGACTGCAAAGAATTACTATTGAGTACGCAGGCCTCCTCAGTCAGCCACAAGGAAGGGGAGGGGAATCCTGACCCAGATGACTCCACCACTTAGCACATATTGGGGGGCGGGTGGGAGGAAGGTTAGTTGCCCTGCTGGGGACCCAAAACCAAGAGGAACCCCTGCCTTCTCTTTGCAGTCCCATTCCTGCCCAAAGCCTGAAACATCAAACCAGGTTGCTGGGATGTAAGGGAGCTGAGGTCCAGAGACAACCGCAAATGTCGGGAACACTGGAGAGGGCAGGAAAGCATGGAAAGCCTGAGGTTCCTGGGTGTGGGAGACACCTAGCTGTTCCTGTATTCTGGAAAAGCTTGCTGTCCATACTCCTTAGTGGTGAGATCTCCAGAGCCTGTCTTTGGGGGACCTCTCTGCTCCCCAATGAGACCCAGCCACCACCGGCCTCTCTCCTCCAACTCCTCACCCCCATTTTTCTCACATTTCTGAGAAATGTGCCATCAGAACTGAGCCATCAGTTCTGTCCCTCTCAGTCCCTGCCCTTTGCCCCGGCAGGTGTGAGCACAACCGAGAGCTGACAGGTCAGAGGGGGCTAAGTCCCGGGGGGCACACAGGTACAGCTGCAATTCTGGTGGGACAGTCTTCATCCCCCGGCAGTCCCCATGTCTCTCCGAGGCACGCCCACCTCCCAGGGGTACTCTCCAAGCATGCTACCTGGACGGCTCCAAGTCAGGTTTTAAAAACAAAGAGTAATAAAAACTTCTTGGGGCGTAGGGGCTGGAGGGAGTGGTGTTGGGAGATTTAGAACTCCGGGAGAAATTGTCCTGCGATCTCTTCTCCTGTGCTCTTAGCTCAAAGAGCAACCCCATTCTGTTCCCACCCGGGGTGCGCCGGGGCCCTGTCCTTCAGCGCTCGACCCTGGCCAGCCCCTGCAAATCACTGGAAGCCTCTCTGCAGCCCCGGCTGAGAAGCCCTCTGGGGCTTCCAGCTTTTTCCACCGAGTCGCGGAGACTACTCCAAGGGCAGAGGAACGGGGAGGCCGGCTCCCGCGAGGAAATGAGCGCGAAAGCAAGTCTGTTGAAAAGCCTCCTCTGCGCTCAGAAGCCCCTGCACCCGGCGGCCTCCAGTGCCGCGAGGGGTCCTCGGAGCATCTCTCCGCGAGTGCGCGCTCGGTACCTGCGGCATTCCGGCGGGCGGACGAGGTCGCGGCTCTCTCC
This sequence comes from Mustela lutreola, assembly GCF_030435805.1. Classification (NCBI taxonomy): domain Eukaryota; kingdom Metazoa; phylum Chordata; class Mammalia; order Carnivora; family Mustelidae; genus Mustela; species Mustela lutreola. The sequence continues at coordinate 91,355,044 of NC_081298.1, read as the reverse complement.
CCGGGCCCGGGGACACGAACCGCTGCTCCCAGAGGCCCGCAGGGACCCGACCGGTCCCCTCTCTTCCTCCTCTTTTCTGGGCTCACTCCCGACTCCGGCTGGAGTTGCGCTCCCGCCGCCGCCGCAGATCCTCGGAACGCGGGCCCCGAGGCAGGGCCACCCCTAGCCCGGGCCCGCCCCGCACTGGCGGTCCCCGCCCCCGGTGGCCGCGGGCGCCCTGGGCACCGCCAGCTGATTAGGAGAGGCGTGCTCGGGCAGAGTACGCAGGGCTCCCGGACGTAATGGGGTCCCTGCTCCGGGGAGGTAGCAGCGGGAGGCAGGGCGGGGCTGGGCACGTTAGGGTCTCTGGGCAGGCGCGCGGCTGCGGACCCCGGAGTCCGGCCCGGGCCAGAGTGGCGGGGACGCAGAGAAGGCAGCTGGAGGCGAGGACACGCCGGAGGGAGCCGGGCCCCAAGCGGCGCGCGCTCCCCGCGCTCAGGGTCCGGAACGATGCCGCGGGCAGAATCGGGGGCGCTGGCGCTCAAAGCAGGGCTCAGCGCGGAACCCAGCAAGGAGTACCACCCGCCCGCTGTGCCCGCCCCGGGGCACAGGACTTGTGGACCAGCTCACCTGGTCAGCTCCGGCCGCTAGAGAGGGCGGACACGGCCCGCTTAGCTGGTGGGATTTCAAAGAACCCGGAGGGGCCTCCCCTCTCGCCCACAGCACCGCCCTCGCAGGAGACGCGGGGACCGACCTAAGCCTCGCTTCCTCGGGCAAGCCCAACTGCACACCCGGGTCAGCTTCATCTCAGCAGCTTGCACCTCTGTGTAAAAGAGTCTCAGAGAACTGCTTCCCTGAAAGCAATGAAGTGAGGGCATGGGGACCGTGTGGATGCTGGAAAGAGGGAGGAGCCCCCCGCCCACCCACATCTGATCAGAAGACTAGGATGACCAGGGCCAACTTAAAAGAGCACGGATCTCCTTGAAAAGTCTAGATTTCTCAAGCAGTTAAATGTAGAATTACCCTATGATCCAGAAATTTCACTTAAATAAAGAAACTCGTAAACTTGTACACCAGTGCTTGTAGCAGTATTATTCACAATAGCCAAAAGATGGAAACAAATGTCTATCAAGTGATGAACCTTTTTTTCTTAATGTGGTATATACATACCTGAGAATATTTTTCATCTTTAAAAAAAAATAATGAAGTATAAGTGTTAGTGAGGATGTGGAGACATTGGAACCCTGGTGTGCTGATGGTGGGGATGTAGAAGGAGACAGCCACTGCGGAAGACAGTATGACAGTTCTTCAAAAGTTAACAAATAGAATCATCGTAGGATGAACAATCTCACTTCTGGATATACACCCAGGATTGTTGAAAGCAGGGTCTCAAATAACTATTCGTACAACTATGTTCATGGCAGCATTATTCACAATAGACAAAAGCTGGAAACCACCCAAGGATGCATCAGTAGATGGAAGGTTAAACAAAATGCATTCAATCAATGGGATATAAGTCAGCCTCCAAAAGGGAGGAAATTATGGCATATGACACAATATGGATGAAACTTGAGGACATCATGCTAAGTGAAATAAGCTGTTCACAAAAAGACAAATCCTGTATAATTCTACTTACATGAAGTACCAAGAGTAGTCCAAAGCAAAGAGACAGAAAGGGTGGTTGCCGGTGGATAGAGGATTAAGGGAAGGCGGAGTGACTGTTTAATGGGTACTGAGTTTCGGTTTTGCAAGACGAAAAGAATCCACGTGGTGATGGTTGCATAATAATGTGAATGAGCTTAATTCACTGAGTTTTACACTGCAAAATAGTGAAGATAGTAAATATTATGTGTATTTCACCATAGTAAAAAAGGGAGGGGACAGGAGAGGAATGAAGAATTGATTCATGCTACAATGTGGGTGAATCTTGAAAACATCATGTTAAGTGAAATAACACACAAAAAACAAATATTATATGATTCCACATATATGAAGTAAATAGGCAAATTCATAGAGTCAGGAAGTAGAATGGTATGTAGCAGGGGAGAAGGAATGGGAAGTTATTGTTTAGTGGATACAGAATTTCTGTTTGAGGTGAAGAAAAAGTTCTGAAGATGGATACACTTAAAATAGTTAAAATGATCTATAGAATAGCTCAGTCCTCATTAGCAAGGGATCCAAGGTCAATCCTAATTTGACCTCCAGCTGTCCATAATGGAAAGGGAGCTGCTTGGGTTCTGGATCTCTACCTTTCTTGCCACTATCAAACCTCAGGCAAGTCCCATAAATTTCTGGAGCTCCCTTTCCTCATTTACTAAATGAGTTGAGCTTACACTGGAAGTCACTGCCAGGTTCCAATACTTCATGCAGTATCTTCCCCAGGGCCCCTATCCCTTGCTGAACACCTTCACCTGTCATTCGCACAAAACTCCTGCCATTTGCAAAGATGTCACAATCTCTGAGTCTCATGTCCCCTGGGACATGGAACATGATAGCAGTTTAGAGAATGGTATATGGAATCATCTGCCTCCTTTCCACCTAGCTCTGTACACAGGAGCTGTGTGACCCTGGGCAGAATGGTAACCAAAGCTGAGCTTTCCCATTTGTAAGTTACAGGTGGCAACGTTATTGCATAAGGATGTTGTGAGGATTAAATAAGGTAAAACCTGTTAAGAGCTTGACACAATGCCTGATGCTTAGCAGGCACCTGATAAACGCCAACTGTTACTATCATTCTATGATTCTTTCCCTATCGTGCTCCATGAGATCTTAATCAACGAATTTGCTTTCCACTTTGCACTGTTACCTGAAGAAGGGCTGTGTCTAGTTCATTTTTTTAATCCTTTCTTGCAATATTTCTCAGGCTTGCCTGATGAGAGAATTGTCCAGAGTGCTAGTTAAACAGACTGATTCTCTGGTCCCACCCCAAACCCAGAGAAGGGGCCTAGAAATCTGTATGTTATACCAGCATGCCTGGTGATTCCTATTATCAGATAAATCTGGGAATCCAGGGATCTAGATCAGAGCCGGGCACAAGATAGACAAATCTTGATTTATCATTTCACACAGCATATGTGGGCATTCCATATAGCAAATATCTTCTTGACTCTATTCATCTCTACTCAAAAATCAAAAACAAAGCACAGAGTTATCTATCGCTACTAAACAAATTACCTTGAAACTCAGCACCAGAAAATGACAAACATGTATTATCTCACAAAGTTTCTCAAGGTTGGGAATCTGGGAATGGCTCAGCTAGGTGGAACTAGGGTCAGGGTCTGTCATGAGATTGGAGTCAAGGTGTCGGTCAGGGCTGCAGTCTCATCTGAAGCCTCCACCGGAGGGAGGATTCACTTCTGAGCTCACTCATGAGGCTGTTGTCAGGTCTCAGTTTTTCCCAGGCTGTTGCTGGAGACTTTGGTTCTTCATCATGTGAGCCTAGCATAGGCTGCCCAAGTGACTTTAGTTGGTAGTTGGTAGTCAACCTCTCCCCACCCAACACCTCTGTTAAATGTTATTCACCACAAACAACAAGGACACTAACCCTGGTGCAATGTGAGAAGGAACCACGCAAGCGTGTGAATACCAAGGGGGGGCAGGGATCACTGGGGACTGATTTGGAGGCCACCTTGGGGACTGGTTACCATTCAAAACTTAGAATTTTCCTTTTTCCCCATCAAAGACCTGATAAGGAATGGTGCCTGAGTTTAATAATGAGGTTAGCCACAATGAAGACATTTTTGAACTTCAGAGTAAGGATAACTTGCATAACCTCTGGAGTTGGAGGGCATAATTGGGATGATTTATCAGGCCAGGACCCCAATGAAAGAAATGAAATAATGGAGGTAGGTACAGTCTAGCAGGTTGTATTGGGAACTCCCTTGGAGAAGTCAATCCTTATGTGCCAAGGACTTCAAGAGATCTCCCTTCCATCTGAAGAGCACATGTCCACCAGTGGCATAATAGTTTGTCTCTAAGACAGAGTTAAACCAGGGCTACCTTAGCTTAGAGCAAAATATAGCACTAAAAAAGTTTTAAAAAAAAAAAAAAAGGAAGGAATTAAAGAATGAAGAACACAATCTGCAACTTCAGTGGGTGCCTGTGTGTGTGTGTGTGCACACGCATGTGTGTGATGTGGTAGCTGGTTACATGGTTATGTTCGTGCGTGCGTGTGTGTGTGTGTGTGTTGTTTTTTCAAATTTATAGCGCAAAGGATGCCAACAGCTTGGAAATCCTTCTTACTGTTACAATCTACTCCCAGGAGCAGCAGCTGTGTTTTGCCTCATCCTGCCAACAAAAGAAGCCATAGTCTGAGAGAATTTGCCATCTCAGGGACCCCTGGCCAAACAAGATCAGAGAACTCATTTAGAAAGTACTTCCTTTGGAGATGTCCTTCACCCTTAAATAACTTCCTTAGTCTACTTTAGATTTCTTTTCTTTCCTATTCCACTAGCAGGAATCATTCAAAAAGTCCTCTGAATTCTCATTTCTTCATCATTTTAATCTATAGTTATATCCTTTGGTTTACATATGAAGTTTTTAATGGACTGGGGTGTTTTTCCGCCATGTAACCCCTGGGATGCTCTAGTAAATACCACATAAGAAATCAGTTCAAGGAGCCCTCAGAATTCATTCAGTGAGCACTCTTAGGTTGAACAAGGAGAAATCAGATGCTGGGGAGGGAAGCCCACTAGCCCAATGGAACAGAGAGGGCTGATTGCAAAGCCCAGACCAAAATCCCCGTCTCCTGAGGTTGGACCCTGCCCTCCGTCTCCAGCAGCCCCACTCCCAGCACCTACTGCTACCTGTCTTCATCTACCCTCTCTCCGTGAATCATGGATCCTTGGTTCTGGTCACAATTCCTCCTGGCTGGCAAATTGACTAAATCAGCTCATTTTCTGTTTTCATCAGATTTGTTCTCTTGGCACACAAGCCCTCCAGTGCCACAAAAAAAATCAAGGATTCCTGGAAGATACCCAGAGCTGGCTCAGAACTCATCCTGCTTCCTTTTCCAATTACCTCTGCAGCACTCAAGCCAACAGTGTCTGATGGGCTTCCCAAAGCTCACTCAGAGGGTCGTGCGGACTGCTCTCTGCCATTCCTCTCCACTTCCCCAAATCCCTCTGGAGGAGCTGTGAAAAAAGATTCTGATAGATACGGAGACATGACGTCATTCTTGATGGAAGCCCAACACTTCAAAGATCTCAATTCTTTTCTTAATTTCACTGGCTTAATACCATCCCTAACAAATACTTAATGGTTGACCGAAATATCCCTATATTTATCTCAAAGAATAAACAGGTAATAATATATGAGAATTTTTCTTGAAAAAGTAGAGTAATACAGGGAAATTTGACCTACTACTAATAAAATATTATGAAGGTTCAAGGAGACAGCAGCTAGTGAGCTTGAGCATAAAGTGTGCCCGTTCTTGAGATCTGGGTATGTCTTGACAGGAAGTCTGATAACTCAGTGACTCGCCAATAAGGCATATTTCACATAGGGATGGGGCAGGGGAGAGCCGAGGACAAGGATGGAGCTGGTGCCTAGTATCTGCCTCTGATTCTGGTCTTCCTGACTAAGCCTGGTGGTGACAGGGCTTCAGGCAATGGGACTCTGAGAAACGGGGGCACAGGTAGTGCTAGCTTGCAGCCCCCAGTACAGGGAGGGAAAGCAGGCCCTTCACGCCTTGTTTGAGAAGTGTGGCCTGGTTCCAAGGCAGTGAGTACCACATGAAATGTCACAATACCCTCATACCCCGTTTTACCTTCTGAAGCCTTGACATGGGTCTTTTCTGTTAACATGGTGTTCTCTCAAGAGAAATAGCACAGCCAGGGCCCAAAAGTCTTTATGAGTGGACGTGTTGAGGGGTCAACCAGGAGGGGAAGAATGTGAGAACTTGAATGATAACCGCCCCCACCCCCTGCCCTGCTAGAGACTTCCAGAAATGAAGGTCTGGGATTTTCTGCTTTATGCAGATGGTGGCAAGAGTCAGTTATACTTTTATGTGAGTCCACTGTACCCACAAGTTAGGGAATCCTGATGAAACTGGAGTTATAAGAAAACACATGACAAAGGAAGCAGTCCACATCAACTATCTCACCAAGTACAACACTTAAAGATAGTGATTTGATGGTTCACAGCCACTGTCTTACTAATATACCTTATTAATATTCTTGGATACAAAGAGTTCACTTTTGTAGTTTCTTCTAAGGAAAAAAAATTAAAGGAATATTCAAAACAGTTTAAAAAAATAATAAAATGTGAGAAAGATCTCAATTCCAGCAAAATCGAATTAAGTTAGTTTCCTACGGCTGCCATTACAAAATACCTCAGTCTAGATTTCTTAAAAATAACAGAAATGCCTTCTCTCACTGTTCCGGAGGCTAAAATCTGAAATTGAGGTGTCGACAGGGCCGGCTCCCTCTGAGAAAGGGAATCCTTCCCTACTTCTCCCCAGCTTCTGCTGGTGGTTGACAACCCTTGGTGTCCTTGGCTTGAAGCTGAGCCACTCCAGTCTCTGACTCTGACTCTCTCCCCCATGACATGCTCCCTGTGTGTTGCCATCTTCATGGGACCTTTTCCTATCATAAGGACACTGATTCAGACTGGACTAGGACCCACCCTAATGACCTCATCTTAACTTGATTACATCCACAAAGGCCCTATTTCCAAATAAAATCACATTTGCAGGTACTGGGGGTTCGGATTTCAACCTACCCTTTGGGAGAACACAATTTAACCCATAATAAGCATATTATGATAGGTTTATTTGTGACAGACTACTAGGAAGCTATCAAAAATGGCGCTGTGGAATGAATCTATGCTCCTAGAAGTCAGGATGGAAGGGTAAAGGCTACTCTCAGGGAAGGGAGATCGCTGGAAGGTGCCATTTGGAGGGCTTTTGGGTGTCATTAACATTCTTTATCTTGATGTGGTAGCTGGTTACATGATTATGTTCACTTGGTAAGAATTCGTCCAGCTATACATTTATGAAATGTGCACTTCTCTGAATGTATAGCATGTTTCAGTGAAAAGTTAATTAAGACATAGTGCCGCAAAAGTGCATTGACTGACATGGAAAGATAGTCATGATCTATTACTGAATGAAAAGATGTCAAGTTACAATGCCATATTGCAATATGATTCCATGTGGAGGGAAAATATGTGCATACATCCATAGAAGAAAATATCTGGAGAAACAAAGCAAATTGTTAACATTCAGCTCAGAGTAGAAAGAAAATACAAGTTTTTCCCCCTTTATTTCAATTTTTTTTTTCTAATTTATAAAAAAATGAACCTATATTATTTGTATTATGCTTCACATTTCATAAATGAGAAAAGAGTGAATTAAAAACAATGACTAGGAGATTCAACTACTACAGAAAACTTAATTTAGATCTTTATCTCACACTATATTCTAAAATGCTATATGGAAGGATTAAACAGTTGAATTAAAAAAATTTTAAACTTAAAAAGACTACTAAAAATTTATCTGATTTTGGACTAGAGAAGGCTTTACTAGGCAAAAAAAAAAAAAAAAAAAAAAAGTAATCGATGATCTCCCAAAAGAAAAGATGAATAATAGATACTTATATTTATTTCTACATTAAAATTCAAAACATTTGAAAGAAAAATCATAAAAAAAAACCCTAAAAGACAGATGTCAAACCAGAGAAAAATATTTATAACGAATGTTGCAAAGAAAAGGTCATGATTCTTAATATATAAAGTATTATTACATTGTCATAAGAAAGAAAACCAGTACTTTAAAGAAATAATGAGAATACACAAATAGGCAATTCTCAAAAAGAAATGTCATCTAAAAACAATGAGATACAGTTTTGCCTATCAAGCCAACATCACAAGCTAAAAATTGAAATTGAATCAGTAGCTTACTTTAAGAATTCAAATAAGCTCTGTAACTTTGGAAGAATCTTGAGCTTTCTGAGATTCCTCAGCCTTTCCTGCATTGTGTCTAGAGGTGCTTTGTAATAAATACCGGTCGATTCTGTTGCTTTCACACAACTGTTTTCTCCTCTTCAGATTTACTTCCACCTGACATTTACTTGAGCTGCAGCCAGGAGGACAGATGCAGGAACAGGGCCAAGAAGATGATGTCATTCCAAGGAAGGTTAAGTGTCAGAGTACTTTGCTCCCTACACTTAGAGAGAAACCAATAGGACAAGATTAAACTCATGTTATACCTCAAAAATGTGTGGTTAATCTTTTATATGGTTATTGAATAAGTTATAATATTGTCTTATAGTCAGACCATTTTCAAGGGTGTGTGTGTGTATGTGTGCGTGTGTGTGTGTGTTGTGGGAGTGGGAGACAGGGGATATGCGTGGCAAAGCCCCAGAGGCACTTTACCACCAACCAAAAGCCAGAATGTAGTGACACAGCCGACCTAATGAAAACACACTTAATGTTGATTAACCTAAAGAGCCTTCAGGGAAGGGGCAATGACAAGAAGGGCAAATATCAAGACAAGGGACTAGAACTTTCTATGACATAGGTAAAGTAGAATAGAAGCCATCACTTAGTAAACAAGGTTTGAGAAAAGCTGAACAGGCTCAGACAGAAAAATCACCTTGTACGGCAGCATCTTCTCTTCAACTCCCCGGCCTCTTCGTCAGCCCTCCCAGAAAGATGGCGTCCCCTCAGCTGTGCTCAGGCATGTGTCTAGAGCTGGCGCTCACCGCACCTGCTCTCTGTCTCAACCTCTCTTTCTCCCTCCCCAAACCAAATACTATTCTCAAGAACAAAGGGATATAGATACACACATATACACATTATATATGCATAGCATACATATATTGTTTAATTAGGAATAGTACATGAAATATATATTTCCAGTGCCTTTAAGTTTTGTTTAATCATAAAAGCAATGGGTTGTCATTTAAAAAATGTAAGCATATTAAACAAAAAAATAAAAAATTGTTCACATTTACCTTTATCCCTAATACCATTATTAACAGTTGGATATAGAGACTTTCCTAAATATAAGTGTTTCAAAATAACCTTACACCGAAATCATTAATGTGATAATAGCTTATGTTCATGTACATTTTGACAAATAGGATAGACTGTAAAGTCACAAATGTTCAAAATAGCTGCCTCAGTGTCAGAACATTAGTTAAACATTCTAAGGTGTCCATGGTTTGTTAGCATAGTTTCTATGTATATGTGTCAAAGAAATCAGGTGGAAGGCTGAACAATCCATGCTTTGGTAGAATTCCAAGCTCAAATTATTCCTCCCCCCTCCACTCCCCAGAGCTGATCTCATGAGTGAAACATAAATGTTTATGGTTTAAGCTAAGTTTAAAGGTTATTGCACCATTCTTGCAGCAGAGGCTGATTAGTATAGCCTTTAACAGTGTACAAAGTCAAGAAGCATGGAATGCTGGCATATCCAGAGGTTGGATATAGAGACGCCATGTAGCTCAGTGCTTGTATCTGTTTGCTAGGGCTGCTATAACACAGTAACATGAACTGGGTACTCTATAAAACAGAAGTGTATTATCTTGTAGTCTTGGAGCCTGGAAATCCAAGATCAAGGTGTAGTTAGAGTTGGTTCCTCCTGAGAGCCATGAGGAAAGATGGTTCCATGTCTCTCTTCACTTCTGGTGGTTTGCTAGAAGTTGTTGACATTCTTGGGCTTGTAGAAGCATCACCCCAAACTCTGTCTTCATCTTCATGTGGTGGTCTCCTTGTATGCATGTCTGTGCCCCAATGTTTTAATAAGCATGAAATCTTTTAATAAGGATTCCAGTCTTATTGGATGGGGGCCCAGTCTTTCCTAGTATTACTTCATTTTAACTAATTATATTTGCAAAGGGCACATTCTGAGCAACTAGGAATTAGGATTTCAACATATGAATGGGTGGAGGGGGGCACAGTTCAATCCTTAGCAGTGTTTCCTATACTTTGTTCCTTGGATCAGAGAAAGAAAAGAGACCAAATACCATTATGGTGACCTTCTCCCTCTTGCGCCACTGGCCCCTATTGTAATGATTTTGAGAGGAATAAGTTGTTCATGGCATGGTATGTGTTGGAGGCCTATAAGTTCTGGAACCACCATGAGAATCTTGGTATCTGGATATTAGAACATTTCCCCTGTTGCATTCTGCCCTATTAGTGGTCAGTAATTCAAGGAGGTAACCAAAGCAAACACAATAATGAAAATAACCAGGTAGTGGTAGAAAAAGAAAACAACAAGCATACGCATTCAAATCACCATAAACTTCATTCACTATTACTAATGCAAAGTTTCCCAGGCATGAAACCTCTGAAGGAAATGAACAGATCAGTGGTAGAGGACACTTCAGCAGTCAAAAAAAGGGATATCAGTATGGTTGTGTAGGAGATTTTCATAATGTGAAAATAAATTTTTATATGTTCTCATTTTATGGAAATTAGAAAAACTGACCCAAGAAGAGGTATAGATCACAATAATTATAGATAAATAAGAGAGGAGGTAAGGATTTAAAGGTACCAAGCCCAGATTTATGCAAAAAGTCTACTGTTGAGGAATTGTTGAGGAACAGATAATGGAAATCTCCCGCAAATATTTGTCCATCACCCTTATGAACAAAGATCAAAAACATTTAATAAATATTAGTAAAATTGGATACAGCAGGAGAATCATGGGCTGGATTTATTCCAGGAATACAAGCATAGTTCAATATTAGAAATATACTGTGTAATTCATTACATTAATAGGTGGATGGTAAAGAAATATACTTAGCAGATATTAAAAATTATGATAAATTCAAAACTGTTCTTTTTTTTTAATTCTTTTAAAGATATGAATAAAAGTAACTAGAAACTTAACTAGAAAAAAAAGAAACTTAACTAGAAACTCATTTACAGAAAAAAACAGACCCAGTGATCAATAAAATATCATGTCACATATTCTAAATGTTAACATTTCAAAGAATTACTTAATATTTACTCCTCTGGACCAACTCTGGGATCTCTTTACAGCACTCAGTGTTTGACTCCCTTGGAAAATATGTTATGGTGCCTTCTTGAATACTTTCCTGGATAAATATCATGTGTGTTAGCAATGACCTTTCGAAATTATGACCCACGTGCCACTCTCATCTTCCTTTTTGCACTTTTATGGGTCTTACCTTTCCCACTTTATGTCATGAGACCCTTTTCCTCCTTGCTTACTCTAAAGCAGTTCTTGAAGAGCTCTTAGATTATGCTTACATTATATATATATATCTAAAAAAAGACCCCATGATTTTAATGCATAAAGGACCAAACTATTGTTTGTTATTTTTTCCCCTTCATTTCTTCCTTTATACAATTCTTCAGATAATAGACAGGAGTTTCATTCGTAAAATTCTTTTTGAGAGAGAGAGAGAAAATCTCAAGCAGGCTCCAGGCTTAGTGCAGAGCCAAGGGGGGCGGGGCTCAATCTCCCGACCCTGAGATCATGACCTGAGCTGAAATCAAGAGTCATAGGATGCTTAACCGACTGAACCACCCAGGTGCCCCTCATTCATAAAATTCTAATACCATGATTTTTTTTTTCTATAATGGCAGCAAGTCCCATACCTCATGGTGAAGAATTAGAAGCACTCCCATTAAAATCAGAAACAAGATAAGGATTCTTGTTGCCACTTCTGCTATCAACACTGTCCTGGAAGTTATAGCTAATTTAATGCAAAAAGAAAAATTAATGAAGTACAAATATCGGAAAAGGATGGGGGCAGCTGGGTGGCTCAGTCAGTTAAGCGTCAGCCTTTGGCTTATGATCTCAGGGTCCTGGGATTGAGCCCCAAATCAAGCTCCCTGCTCCGCGGGTCGTCTGCTTCTCCCTCTGCCCTGCCTCTTACTTCTCTTTCTCTCTCTCTCTCTCAACTAAATAATAAAATAAAACCTTTTTTAAAAATTTTAAAAAGGATAAACAAAGCTACCATAGTTTGCAAGTGACATTGTTGACTAGAAAATCTCTAGAATATGTGAAAGAAGTATTAAAACTAATAAGACATTCCATTAAATTGGGCTGATAAAATATCAGCACAGGACAATGGGCTTGTTTTCATATTTACAGCAATAGCAATAACCAATTAGAAAATGCAAAGAGAAAAATATTCCATCCACAGAGGCAACAATAATTATGAAGTACTTAGAAATAAAAGTGACAGGAAATACGCAAGGCCTATTAAGAAAACTGTAATATTAAAGGACATAAAAGAAGAACAAAATAGATTGAGAGGTTAGTATGTTTCTGAATGAGACTGAATTTTCTAAGTATGTCAGCAGTCCCAAAATTAAATTATAAATTTGGTGTACTCCAATTACAAATCTGAAAAGAATTCCTTATTGGATTTTGAAATCTGATTCTGAAGTCTATCTCCAAGAACAGCCATGACAGTTTTTGAAAAGAGCCAGATGGGTTGTGGTAGGCAGATGATGCCTACTGACATCTCTAAGATGATACCCATTGACACATTTCAGCATTCATGCCCTGTGAAATCCCCTCACCCTCAAGCAGGGGGTGGTCCGGCTGCCTCACTTGTAATAACTAGAATATGACAGAAATATGACATGTGTCACATCTGAGATTAGGTTAAAAGAAGACTACGGCTCCATATTGGGCATGAGTTCTAGGTGTCTCATTTGGTCTAGAGCCATCAAGCTGCCATATTGTGAGCTGCACTATGGAGAGGCTTTCTTTCTTTCTTTCTTTCTTTTTTTTTTTTAAAGATTTTATTTATTTATTTGACAGAGAGAGAGATCACAAGTAGGCAGAGAGTCAGGCAGAGAGAGAGGGGGAAGCAGGCTCTCCGCTCAGCAGGGATGCTGAGGGAGATGTGGGGCTCGATCCCAGGACCCTGAGATCATGACCTGAGCCTAAGGCAGCAGCTTAATCCACTGAGCCACCCAGGCGCCCCTGGAGAGGCTTTCTTGACAAGGAACTGATGTCTGGCCAGTCACCATGCAGACCTAAGGCTTGCATCAGCCATATGAATGAGCTTAGAAGTGAGCCTTGAGACAACCTGGGCCCTATACGACACCTTGACTGGAGTCTCGTGAGAGATCCTAACCCAGAGGCTCCCAGCTAAGCCATGCCCAGATTTCCGAACCCACAGAAATTTAGAGAAATAAGTGTTTGCTGTTTGGGGCAACATGTAGGCCGTGATCAATATTAACATACCCACAAATACTTGATTCCTTTGTTTAACCACCGCCACCTCAGTCTCATTCAGTTTCTACTGAAACTTAGAATAGAGGAGTCACGGGTTCTGTGAATTCAAGGTCGCATGAGAATTAGGCTCCTCAGGACTCCTGCTTACTCCCAGGTAGTCAAACTGAGGAGTTTTATGTAGAAAAGCAGGTACATTCACCGAAGGAGTGGCCTGAAGGCTGCCGTTCCCTCACAGGGAAATCACTACCTTCCTGTGTTCGCTACTCAGGGTAGCACCTTGCAGCCTTGTGGGCTCCACAACCTGGTTTTGCAGCCGAACGAGGCCGGTCCACCTCTTAACAGAGGACTCCTATCATTCAGGCACATGAGACAGAAGCATTACACCAACATTTCCGTGGACAAGCTTAAACAAAGAACTCTAACTCCCGTGGGATCTGGAACAGGGAGATCCCCAGGAATCAGCTGCTCTCTCTGGGTAAACTTCTTGGGCAGCCATGGAAGTGGAGTAAGTTTGCTTGCTTGGTTGAAGGCATCAAAGCAAATATTCATTCCATCCATTATCGATTGCTGCATAAAAATTACCCAAACTGAGTAGCTTAAAACAACAGCCCTGAGCCTCTGAAGTGCTTCAGAACTGAAAATGCTTACGGCCGGACCTGGCAGCTCTCAGCAAACAGCGACGGTCACATTCATCCATCATCCGCGTTCCCGCTAGTGCTTCGGTGTAAGAGGGGCCGCGCGGAGCCTCGTACAGAGTGCCAGCCTTGGGAGCAGATACCCTGCACTGCCATTTATTATCCGTACTGTCCATGTCCACTGCGGGCTGGGAGCAGCACTTGGCTTCTGTCAGAGGTATTTGAGAAGTGAATGGATGCCCTAAAGTAGTATTTGAAAGCATCCACATGCCAAGAGTAGTAAAAAAGCACTAGCAATCTAATACACACTTGCTCAGAGGCTAGAACTGGATGATTCCAACTGCTGAATAGAAAGGGTAATTAGGCAACATGACAGAGGTGTTCATTATGGCTACAGGGACAATCATATCATAATGTATAAATATATCCAATTAACCTGCTGTATGCCTTGAATTTACACAAGGTTATATGTCAAGTACATTTTAAATGCATGTCAATAAATAAATATAAAAATAAAAATGAAAACTAGACAAGTCTAGTTAAATAATCACCTAGAGAAATCCAAGGATGATAAACAAAAATAGGCCTTGAGGCTGGAGGCATTTTAGAACCAGGGGTTGTAAACTCACATGTCTGCCTAGAAGGCAGTGTAAACAAATGAATCCTCACAAGGGCAGACAAAACCAGACTTGAGGGTCATTTAACTTCTTCAGCCCTTCCGGTGGGAGAGCGCTGTTGTTCATGCTGGCTACTTGGTGAACAAGCCATCAGGGTAGCGCGGCTCGTATGCTGTGGCCTGTGAGATGCTCTACGCTTTCCCAGCCATCAGCTGCCAGTGTCCCCGGGAAACGGGAAATGATAGAGTGTTGGGAGCAGAGGCTGGGCTCCCTTGCCACAGAGTTAGAGAGGAGTCTGAATGCTGGTGCTACAGTGCTTTAGCCATTTAAGGTGTAATTCTAGATCCATGTGTTAACTCTAATATTTGTGCATCACAAGGAATAATTATGTGAAAGGGGGCTTTCAGACGATCAGTCTGTTATGGACATAGAATCATATGACAGAGGGGTGTATCAAAGTCAAAGAGAGTTATTAAATTCATAGGTCCTAAAAGAGGAAGGCACAGTGTCTGTGGGGGACCACTGGCAAGAGCATCAAGGGAGTGAGCTCAACCGAACAAGTGGGGAGCCAAGAGAAGGTGAGGACCTGTGGACAAGTAACTTCACTGTGGTCAAGGTGAATTACACAGCCAAAGGCATGAAGGGATTACATCAATGCAACTGAATGCCACTAGCTCACAGGAAGGGAAGAAGGGGAACTTGTGGGTGCCTGGATGGCTCAGATAGTTAAGCATCTGCCTTCAGCTCAGGTCATGATGTCTGGGTCCTGGGATCAAACCCCGAGTTGGGCTCCCTGCTTAGTGGATTTAAAATTAAATTATTCTGTAATAATCTCCTTGGTAGCAATGAACTTACAGAAGGGAAAAGACTTACTCTCATTTTTTTAGGGATGTTGATGAGAAATGTCCACTATGGGGATCATGGCACTATCACTGACCATGAAAACAACAAGATATATACCTGCCAGAAAGCATGAGAATTAGAAATCATTTTAAGAAGATGGGGAATTTGCTAAGTCTGAATGCAGAAGGTGCATTTCCTTACATTCTGTGAGGTAGGGCTTTTCGTTTACATCAAATGACCAATCTTCTAAGTTAACTTAACTCTGTTTTAATTCAGGTTTTTTGTTTGTTTGTTTTTGGTTTTGTTTTGTTTTATGTTTTTGTCTGTGCAAACAAATGAAGCAATAGCTATTAGTGTTTTGGCTCCATTTATAGAAGAAAAATTGTATATAAACATTTTATATTGGTGTCTTCAAAGGATTCTAATCGAAAGTCAGTTGAACTGATTCCAATAATGGTTTGATCAGCTTTTTTTCAATACTTACAGACTCATAGTAAAGCTTGTGGAAATTCATTCTGACAAAGGCAAACATTTGACATTATAGTAAATGTTATTATAAATTCAAGTAATAAGTTCAACATTGGTGACAAAATTATATGGGGTTTGTGTGTGCGTGTGTATTGATAATCAGAATTTCAATGCAGCACATTATCAAGGCAAAAACTATGTTCTTATTAAATAAAGAAACCTATGGAGTAGAATTCTATCTCCAGAATTGGTTTTGTTGCACACATAATTCAATATTATACTCAAATTTCAATATTTTACAAAACACATAGAAGCCACAGTTGTCAACATTTATAAATATAAATATACATAGAATAGCAGGATTTTTAACATTTAGTTACTGCTAAATTTAAAAAAATGTCTTTAGCGTAGCAGAATGTTCTCTACTTTGTGTTATCAATCAGATTTTAGAAATGTTTGTATCTTTAATTAACAACTTTGTCAACTAAAGTTACATAAAATTGTATAAAATCTTTTTAATAGGACCTCTAAACTTTGGTTGCATTTTGAGTATAAACAATTTCAGATCTTCTGTTAAAGTATTCAGTGACTGTAACAGCAAAACAGATTAAATCTTAAAGCTTTTAGAAAATTACAATTGTTGAAAACAAAGTTTATAAGCAGAAATACTGAAGTTTGTCCCTATGAAAGCTAGAGAATCTAAAAAATTTGAGTAAGGGTTTTAACTGGTATTCTCTGATTGGGCTTTGGAATGTCTCTACTTCTAAGAAGGATTTTTTTTAAATTATGATAAAATATATAAAATATTTACTATCTCAACCACTTTAAAGTGTACATTTCAGTAATGTTAAATACATTCACTTTGGGGCGCCTAGGTGGCTCAGTGGGTTTAGCCTCTGCTTTCAGCTCAGGTCATGGTCTCAGGGTCCTCAGCCCTGCATCGGGCTCTCTGCTCAGCGGGGAGCCTGCTTCCTCCTCTCTGCCTGCCTTTCTGCCTACTTGTCTCTGTCAGATTAATAAATAAAATCTTAAAAAAAATACATTCACTTTGTTTTGCAAACCATCTTCAGAACTTTTTCATCTTGCAGAAATGAAACTCTGTCCCCACAAAACAACAACTGCTCGCTTTCCACCTCTTCCCAGCTCCTGGCAACCACCACTCTGCTTTCTGTCTGAGTTTGACTTACTCTACCACCTCTCCTAAGTAGAAGCATACAATCATATTTGTCTTTTTGTAACTGGCTTATTTCATTCAACATAGTGTCTTCAGGTTTCATCCATGTTGTAGGAGGTGTCAGAATTTCCTACTGTTCTAAAGTTGAATAATTTCCATTATACGTATATACAACATCTTGCTTATCCATTCATCTGTCAATGGACATTTGGGTTGCTTCCACCTTTTGGCTATTGTGCATAATGAGGGCATGGAAATGTCTTTAAGACCCTGCTTTCAATCCTTCGGGCAAATTCCCAGAAGTGAAATTGATGGATCCTATGGATATTGTATTTAAAAATTTTTGAGGGACCGCCATAATGTTTTCAAAAGCAGCTGTACCATTTTACATTCCCACCAAACAGGGCACAAGGGTTCCAACTTCTCCATGTCCTCACCAGAATTTATTTTCTGCGTTTTGCTGCTGCTGTTTGTTTTTTGAAAGTATCCATCCTAATGGGTGAGAAGTGATATTTTCCTATGATTTCAATCTCCATTTTGCTAATGATCACTGATGTTGAGCATTTTTTCATATGGTTGTTGGCCATTTGTAAATCTTCTTTGGATAAATGTATATTCAAATCCTTTGCATGTATTTATCAGATTATTTGTTTTTTGTTGTTGTAGAATTGTAATGGTTCTTTATATTCCTTAGTAGATACACGATTGATTAATAGGTATTTTCTTCGATTTTATAGGGTGCCTTTTCACGCTGTAGGTTATGTCCTTTGATGCACAGAAGCTTTACATTTTTTTTGCTTTACATTTTTATGTAGCCCAATTTATCCATTTTTAATTTTTGTTTTCTGGGCAGCTCCCCACCTGCTCGGTTAAACTCACTCCCTTGGCGCTCCTCTCTCGAAGCTCCCTGCATGGCACGAAGTTGCTTCATCACCCAGTCGTCCCCAGTAGAGGGCGCCGGAGAGCAATGAGGAAACCAGGAAAGAGCAGGTGAAGGCAAGAAAATTTGAGAAAACTATTTGTTCACATGAGCCAGCATAAACAAAGACCTGAAGAGGATATGAAAAATCTAGGCAGTTCAAAAGAAATGGGGTTCGGAGGCTCTTGAGAGCAGCGGTCTGCTAGAGCCTTCATTCATTCCCTCAGAAAGAAACAAGCCCTCTTGGGGGTGACACATAAGCAGAGGGACAAAGCTGGGCGCTAATTACGGTGTGTCTGCAACGACCAGTCATCCTCCGGAAGTCAGCTGTGAAGTGGAATGTAGAAATAACACAGGTAATCGGATCCACAGATTGCTGGGATGATGCAAACACATTATTCTCTCCAAATTAAAGCACTGTATTCGCGTCCAGAGCCTGAAAATGCATTTTCTCAGTAAAGGTCAAGAAAAGCAAACACTGCTTGAATTTAATTAGCAAGCCAGCTGTCAGTCACTGGCAGTGACAGAGGCAGGAAGACATTTTGAGGCAGGAAATGAGCTAACATTAACATGACAAGATCCTTGCACTTTTAATCAAGAACTCCTGTTTCAGAAATACTTGATTTGTTACGGACAGAATGACACCAAGTTGGCATATATTTTATTTCCTGAGTTCTCATCCTTTTAACTAGCATATCTATCAAAGGAGAATTTAGTTCACTGAAAGGAGGGATTCAGTAAGGCCAGTCACTGTATTAATCTGTCATTGATTGTCCATTCTAAATTAGTGCCCTGAAGCAAGATTAAAGCACAAGATAAAAATCGGACCTCCTGGCACTTTATTTTGTTTATGAGTTGAGGTGTGAGAGAGCTGGTCAAGACATCATGATGGTGAATGGGTTCTATCCTTGAACCCACCACTATTAACTAGCGGCAGCTTCAAAAGGTAGAAGGGACTTGGTAGGTTGGAAGGGAGTTGTTGAACTATCCACTTAGACTGAATGAGGAGAAGGCCTCAGTCACCTGCCATCCCTCTTAGAGCCACACGCTACTACTAATTTTTATTCTGCAACTTGGGAGAATTTGCTTAAACTCTCTAATCTTTACTTTATCAATCGCAAGACAGAAGAATACTCAAAAAGGGGATTACTAGCAATGGTCTGAAGTTGGTAGCCCCTGTGGGTGATTTTTATGTTGTTCTTTCTGCTTGTCTGTTTTCTCTGTTTTTTTTTTTCTTTTAAGAGAAAAAAAAATGAAGGACTCTAATTAATTATGAAACATTAAGTAAATACAAATCTCTGAGTACCTAGAGATACTGCTGCCATTAGTACTAGATAAGTATTTTTTTAAAAAATCAAAAGAAATAAAAAAATAAAATAAAAAAATAAAAAAAATTTAAAAATCAAAAGAAAGAAAAAGCTCATATTCACCTAACTTCTTCTTCTAGAAATTTTTGGAAACACTTATTCTACCTTTGGAGAGGAATTATATTTCATCTCCAGTAGAGAGAAAAATATCTATAGTAGAATACCAGCTAATAAATGGGAAAAGAATGAGAAATTTAGGAAATCACCATTTTCTAATCCCCCCAGTGTAATAATTGATTCAGGTAAGGATCATCAGTAGATCCTGAAAAGCATCATCTCACAGATAATTTGCAAGTGAGAAAACATCACTTTGCAATGTGCTTCCTGAGGCAATGTTTTTGCCAAAAATGTTTTACTGAATCTGATCAAGCTTTTGAATCTAACTCCCAGAAGACAGGAAGTACAGTGGATAGAGGAACATGGTAAATGACACCACAGTAAAACAATGAGACCAATACAAAATGTGGGAGTTTCTACCTTGTCTCTTAAAAAATAGCTGGGACCACTCTAGACCTAGTATAAAGAATTTTTTTTTAAGATTTTATTTATTTATTTGACAGAGAAAGACACAGTGAGAGAGGGAACACAAGCAGGGAGAGTGGAAGAGGGAGAAGCAGGCTACCCACTGAACAGGGAGCCCAATGCAAGGCTTGATCTCAGGACCCCGGGATCATGACCAGAGCCAAATGCAGACACTCAATGACTGAGCCACCCAGGTGCCCCTCACATAAAGAATGTAAACTACAACAAGCAAAGCATGAATCTTGATTTGATCCTTGTTTAAAAAACAAACAAAAACTATAAAAGGTATATTTAAGATTATTGAAGAAATTTGAAAATGAACTAAATTTGATTAGATGATATTAGGAAATCATTATTAATTTCCTCAACTATGATAACAGTATTTTGATTCTGAGGAAGAATGTTCTCAATTGTAGAAGATAGACACTGAAGTATTTATAGCCAAAGTGGCATAATAATTTTAGCTTATTTTCTAATGGCTTTGTTTATACACATACACACACACACAGATAATGAAAATATGGTACAATGTAAATTAATGTTGAATTTAGGTGGTGAGTATTCAAATACTCTTTATGCTATTATTTCAACTTTTCTGAAAAGTTAAAATTAAAAAGATTTTATTTATTTATTTGACAGAGAGAAAGCAGGAGAGCACTAGCAGGGAGAGCAGCAGGCAGAGAGAGAGGGAGAAATAGGCTCCTCACTGAGCAGGGAGCCCAATGCAGGGCTCAATCCCAGGACCCTCAGATCATGAGCTTAGCCAAAGGCAGTGGCTTAATCGACTGAGTCACCCAGATGCCCCAAAATCTTATATCAATTTAGAGGAAGGAAAACATGGGGATGATTTCTTTTTTTCCTTTTTTTTTTTTTTTTTTTTTTTTAAGATTTTATTCACTTACTTGACAGACAGAGATCACAAGTTGGCAGACAGGCAGGCAGAGAGAGAGAGGGAGAAGCAGGCTTCCTGCCAAGCAGAGAGCCCGATGTGGGGCTTGATCTCAGGACCCTGAGATCATGACCCCAGCTGAAGGCAGAGGCTTTAACCCACAGAGCCACCTAGGCACCCCATGGGGATGATTTCTTAAATGTCAAAAGAAAATGATGAATAGCTCTATCCTAGTTAATCTGAAAACAAAAGAATCCTGTTTGAAAATATTGATTATTTCAAGTTGATCTCATCCTTTTAAATTTTTAATTTTGTTTGTGTTTTATAGTGTATATAATATATTAATATAGTGGTACATATAAATAATTTATATCAAGGATTTACATAAATACTTGATATTTACATAAATACTTGATATGAAAAAATGTGCATGCTCAAAATTTCCCGTTCGTGCACTATGCATCAGTAATATTTAGAGACTCCTTCCATGCCTGCAGTTTCTCATGCTTCCAGGTCAACTTTTAAACTTCCACCAAGGCAAGTAAAATCATCCAGCTGCAGAGCAGAGAGGATGTAAGCAGAGTGAGCAATTAGGATTTGTTAGGGAGGCTTCAGTCAGGATTGAGTGTTTTTTGGAGGGGTCCCACTTAAACATCAGAAGTTAGAAGGGTAGCCGCACCAAGATTGAGTAAAAGTTGGAGAGCTCTCCAGCCTGCATGTCTGTCTTCAAAGACTTTAACTTTGTCTAGGGAAAATTGGGAGTCTGTGAAATGTAATCGAGATGTTTCCTACAGCAAGGCTCTGACTCTGACTACAGTATTCCCTGGAAGAGCACAATGATTTTCTGGGGGAAAGCAACAAGTGGCAGCGACAAGTAGATACGTCCTGACTCCTCACAGTGTCCTCCAACCCACACATCCTACAACAAGGAAGACTGATGTTGGGAGGAGGCTGGAACCGGAGCAAGATTGGAGAGTGCTGTCCTGGAGGTCTCAGAGATCTACATGAGATGGATTTGGGTGTCATATTGATGGTTACTATAGGGCTCTTTGGGTTAAAAAAAAAATCTCCAGAGTGGTCATCAGCAGACTTCTTTTTCTCTCCTGTGAGTGCCAGATTGCAGGTGCTCTAACTGCTGAGAGTGAGGCTCTGTTTCTGGTCTAAGAAAGAAAATAGGAAATTGGAGGCGGGAGTTGGAAGAGAGGGAGCAGGGGATTGCCTAGAGGTCAGAAGATGTCACTCCTCCCTCAAATATCCTCAACAGATTTCTAGAACCAACAGCGGCCTTTCCCAAAGGGAATTCTGATGTTATAGGATGTTTATTAGGTGAGGCTCAAAAAGGAGTACAGTGGTGATCAGTTTGTGAAATGTTGGACTACAGGGGCTTCTCAAAGACCCAGCATAGCCTTGCATAAGCAAATCCATATGGTTGAAATCTTCAAAGTTGGGCTTATAGTATTTACTATCTCTGGAACTTATATAAGCCTGATTTTTTTTTCCCTGGAGCATTCTGGAAATTCTAGAATATCCATTCACTCTTTCATTCAACAAATATGTGTCAATAAGCTATAAGTGTGGCAGACATTGTTCTTGGCACCAAAGATGCATAAACAAACAAGACAATGTTCTTTCCCCAAATGGAGTTTATATTTAAGTAGGAGGGCAGCAAGTAAACAAAACTGGAACTATGAAGCAGTATAATAAGGGCTATGAAAATAAAGCAGGGAAAAGAGACAGGGAATGGTGTGAGGGCTTGAGGGGGTGGCTATTTTAGATCAGTAGTCAGAGAAGACTCCCTGCAGAGTGATATTTGAGTAGAGACCACGAGTGAATGGCTGTGGCCATGTGAAGATCTAGGGGAAGAGTATTCCCAACACAGCATCAAGTCCAAAGACCACAGGCCAGGAGGGAGCTTGAGGAGTTCCAGAAACATCAAGAAAACCAGAGTGTTGAAGGTAGAATGAGCAAGAGGGAGACGAGGGGCAGAAGACCAGGAGTGTTAAGGGAACTCTCCCTTTAGTAGAGGTAGGTAGAGCCCATCATGAAGGGCCAGGTCATGGAAATGTTCAGGGAAAAGCTGAGCAGATGCAGACTGTGAGTTCAAGGGCAAGTTCCTGACATTCCTCTTCTCCCTCTAACTCCTTCCATGAACCTTATCTTTCCATCCCTTAAAATAGTGACACTCAATATCTCCCCCAACTCTCTTTTCCCTAATATCACTTACTCCTTTGGTGATGGACATGACTAGTGTTCACTCCATTTGGTTCTCATCTTTTCTGGGCACCCCTTTCAGTGGGCTGGACCATGTGCCTACTTGTGGCCAACAGCCTGTGAGCAGCAGTGATGAGTTCTCTTCCAGCCTGCAGTGTTGGATTTGCGGAGCCTAATCCCCCACTTTCTCTACTCCCCTGGCAGTCATGGTTAAGAAGGTCCCAGGTTCCAGATGGTACAATGTAGGATGATGGAACCTCTGAAAGCCTGGGATGTCAATCTGTCCTGTGTTAGTGACCCAGAAAGTCACCTAACACAGGTAATCTTGGCTTAAAAAAACTTTCCTGTAATTAAGTCACTGAGATTTTAGGGTTATCCCACTATAACCAACCTAACTGAATGGTGCACTGACATAACAGAGTGGTTCTCAAAATTCTGAGCCTTAGGACTCCTTTTACTCATAGATTATGAAAGACCCCAAAGAGCTTTTGTTTATGAGGGTCATAGCTATAGTGATGTATCATTTGGGAAGTTATAATTGAGAACTTAAAAATATTTATTTACTAAGTCACTTAAAAATAACAAACTGGGGCACTGGGGTGGCACAGTTGATTTAGTGTCCAACTCTTGGTTTTGGGTCAGGTTGTGATATCTTAGGATTGTGAGATCAAGTCCTGTGTTGGGCTCTATGCTCGTGTGGAGTCTGCTTGAGATTCTCTCTCCCTCTCCCTCTGCCCCTCCCCCTCATGTTCTCTCTCAAATAAATAATAAAGAAATCTTTTTAAAAAATAAAATAAACAGGGGCGCCTGGGTGGCTTAGTGGGTTGAGCCGCTGCCTTCGGCTCAGATCATGATCCCAGGGTCCTGGGATCGAGCCCCGCATCGGGCTCTCTGCTCAGCAGGGAGCCTGCTTCCTCCTCTCTCTCTGCCTGCCTCTCTGCCTACTTGTGATCTCTGTCAAATAAATAAATAAAATCTTTAAAAAAAATAAACAAAAATGTATTTTATGAAAAACAATTTTTTTTTAATTTAGTGAGATGAGTGGCATTGTTTTACATTCTTATAAATCTTTCTAATGCCTAGCTTAATAGAAGATAGCTAGATTCATGGAGCTACTCATATATTGTTTTATTTAAAGGATATAGAGAATAGTAGACCTTACACAGATTAGTACTTGGGAGAGGAAGGAGTATTTTGGTAGGCTTTTCAGATAATTATGGATATTATTTTTGGTATGTCACCAAAAATAGAAAAATGGTAGCTTCTGAAG
Organism: Mustela lutreola; assembly: GCF_030435805.1. Classification (NCBI taxonomy): domain Eukaryota; kingdom Metazoa; phylum Chordata; class Mammalia; order Carnivora; family Mustelidae; genus Mustela; species Mustela lutreola. Next base: position 91,330,982 of record NC_081298.1, on the reverse strand, counting down.
GGTTAGTTACAATATGCAGTCTAAAATTAAATTAATGAACCATACAAACAGGCTCTGTTACATTAAATTCCACTGGTCTATCTTGTGCTTTCAATGGATTTTACCCAAGTCTGATTTTGTAATGTACACTGGTCATTTGGAAAATATTGGCTTGCTCACTTCTGCAGCTCTTCCAAGTGTTGACACACTACATTATATTATATTGCCACAATAACAGTTTCGAAAGCTTTGGGAAGCTATCAAGGACACAGTGACAAATCCAGATTTTTCCAAAATTCTAACTTTTGCTTGAAAGCTCAAGTTTTACAATTAAAACAAATAATGTGGTTGTTTTCCTTGAAAAACAGATTCTCTTCATACATTTTTGAGGAAACATCTGCCAAACACTCAAATTTGAATAACCATAGCATATCTGCTATGCTAAACATTCTTGCAAGTAAAAATTGTGTTCTATGGGAAAATCTATTAGTTCAGCTTGCAACTCGATCATACAAAGGCTCTTCCTCAAGATTGAGACTATATTTCAAAATGAGACAAGATGGGATATTTAGATTATAACCCAGCATTTCCTTCTCTGACTAGTCCCATTTATCCACTATTACTTGGCTAATTGCCTCATTGCTTTGTAAGCTCTGTGACTGTAGATCCATGTCTTTTTCTCCCTTGTAGCCCCAATTAGCCTCAATTAGGCTCCTTGTAGCCTCAATTAGCAGTAGTCACTGTTACTAAATTAATAAATATCCAACTTCCCGAATAGATTGTAAGTACATCAGAACAGGGATTCTATGCCATTCTGTGTGAAACAGGGTCTTGGGGCACAACAGAGCCCAACTATGGTTGCTTATAATAATAAAGTTTATAGATTGTATTAGGATAGCTGGTCATAATGTCAGCAGTCCCTTTTCTTTTAGTATCTATTGTAGAGGAGCCCTGGCAGGAGGAAAGTACATACATAGACACAGGCACACACACACACACACACACACCATTTTAAATTCCTACTCAAGAAAGAGAACTTAATAGGTACAAGGTGGTCTCACAGAGCAGGGCAGCACGTCAGCATGTGGTTTCTCCCACCGTGGGGTGTGTTGGTGACATTGAACTCTGCACACATTAATTAGAAGAAAGTCACTGTCTATTTATTTTCAGCTTTATGTCACCATTCTTGGAAAACTATGCTCCCAATCTATTTGCTTTCATTACGTGAAATGAATGTTTTCAACCACAGGATCTTCCAGTTTTAGAAACCAATAGCACTGACAAGGCCATCTTCAACCTGGGGCAAAAATAGAATCAGTGTATGGGTGTCACTGAAAAATCTTCATGTCTAGCTTCCCAAGGTCATAGAAACCACACCCCACACACAAACACACGAGAGGTCAACAAAAAACATTTGCTTTCCATGACAAATCGGTGACAAAGGTCTATATGACAATTTTTGACTGAGATACAGTTTAAATTCTGTGAACACCCATGATAGGAAGCGTTGGCTCCTAAACACTGTTTAGGATGGCAATTATTGAAAAGAATCAAGTTTTTGTTAACACTGCTCTTGTACCCACTGACCAGCTAATGTCATAAGTTTTCCTTCTATTTTGTAAGTCACAGATTTAAATGTAGTCCAATTACAAGTGGCGAATGTTCACAACACCCTAGTCAATTAAGTTATGTATTTATATAGCATGCTGAAAAGTGTCTTCGGGATAATTATGGAAATCACATCAAACTATCCTTAAAAACAGATACCATGAGGTGCGCCTGTGTAGCTCAGTCAGTTGAGCATCCGACTCTTGATTTTGGCTCGGGTCATGATCTCGGGGTTGTGAGACTGAGACTGATGTTTGGTTCCACACTGGGCACAGAGCCTGCTTGAGACTTTCTCTCCTCTCCCTCTGTCCCTCCCTCCTCTTAAAAAAAAAAAAAAAAAGCTACCATGAGCTATCACATTATTGCCAAGAACATATTCTGATTAAATGCTTTTTTCTTTCTGAAAAACTAGTGTCACCTTTTGCATTATCTTTTTATAGCAGGTTTATTAAAATACATAATCCCCATACCATAAAATCTACCCTTTGAAAGTCTGTGGGTTTTGGTATATTTACAGCGTTGTGCAACCATCCCCACTAATTCTAGAACATTTTTAACAATCATAAAAAGACCCTCTACCCACTAGCAATCACCCTCTATCTCTGCCTTCTCTGGCCCCTGGCAACCACTAATCTATTTTCTATGGATTTGCCTATTTTGGATAATTCATATAAATTTGTTCGTATAATATGTGGCCTTTTGTGGCTGGCTTCTTTCATTTAGCACAACCTATTCAAGGTTTATCCATGTTATAGCATGTATCAATCCTTCACTTCTTTTTTATTAACAAAAATATTCCATTGTAGAGATATGCCACACTTTGTTCATCATTCATCAACTGATAGGCATTTAGGTGTTTCTACTGTTTGACTATAATATCAATTTTATTTTTATTTATTTATTTAAGTAAGCTCCATGCCCAGCAGGGAGCCCAACACAAAGCTCGAACTCACAACCCTGAGACCTAGATCTGAGCTGAGATCAAGAGTCAGATGCTTAACTGACTGAGGCACCCAGGTACCCCTACTTTTTGACTATTATAAATAATGCCTCTATGGACATTATGTACAAGTTTTTGTGTGAACACATTTTCAATTATTTGGGGATATACCTGTGAGTGGATTTAAAAATGCTTTAAGGATTAAGTCAGTGCAGGGATGAAAATAAGTTCAAAGATTTTTTTCATTGGCCTGTCAAGCCCCCAAGAAAAAAGGGACATTAGAAGGGACAAATCAGTTCCCAAATATAAGAGAGAAAGTCAGAATAGTAGGTAATAATAGTCTAAAGAAATACTTATCTTGTCTCGGACAGTTTAAGTTAATTTTAACATTACATAATTAACTTCAAAAGACATTAAAAAACAATAAGAAAACAAATATAAATCTGCCTTGCTCTTTTAAGATCTAAATTTCTAGGTTCTCTTAGAATAGAAAATATAACTGTTAGGATATTTTAATGTAAAGACGGAACATGGAGAGTTAAAATAACCATGCAAGACTTTAGTCTGAAAAGTCTGAAAAAATAGTCTGAGTCTATACACTGTCAAGTCATTTGGATTTTTCTACTTTTAAATTCGGACATAGAGTAAATTACAGATGTGGAGCACAAAATAACATTCCCTGCAGGGTGAACATTTCTATAGTCTAGCTGAATATATTTTCAGTATCCATTTGATACTCATTTCCCCAAGTTTCAAAGAACAAAAGTAGTAAATGAAATTGTAAAGTTCATATCCAGGGTACTAGAAAAAATCATAGCCATTATATGATGGCTGTCACTTTCTAAAGCCTGGTTCTGCTTAAAGAATGACTTCAATAATAAAAGAGGCATGCTCTCCTACCCATGATGTCATCAGCCTGGTTCTGCTTGCCTAGTGTTCAAGAAAGATAGAATCTTTGGAAAAAAGAAACAAGGCCAAAGTTTTGTGCAACCTATGGCTTTTACTTTTTATTCCCAACACAAAGTACATGAAAAGTATCAATTATTTCTCTTTATCTCTCTGTCTGCTTCCTATTTCCAGATGCTTTAAATAGGAGAGAAAAAGCAAGACAACAAAACAAATTCCATCTACTGCATCAAGGGCTGGCATGTCAATGTTTCATCTGCAAAGAGTCAATAGCAAAGTCACAACTATAAAAAGAAGAAAAACCAATTATCATATAAGTGCCTCGTTAGTACCGAATTTTTTCCATAAAGAATAAATGTGAGCCATATATTACTGCAGAAAAAAGTTACTTTCTCCTTTTCATAAACTTTTTTGCTTCCTTCAAAAGCTCTTCCACATCCTCCTTCTCTTGGTCTTCCTGTCCTGGTTCCCAGTCAGAATCTTCATCTGTCGGCTCATATTCTTCTTCCTCATCATCGAGAAAGCTGTCATTGAGGTCATACTCATTGGGTTGCCCAACATTATCACGGTCTTCATCTGCTACGCTTCTCACTGGGAAAAAAAAAAGATTGGCACACAACATATTAACCACCACTCAAACCTGGGAGCAGAGATAGCCAGCTGTAAAGTGTCTTTCTCTAATGAGAAGAATTACTTTTACTTAAGACAGCACTAAGCACCACAAGTTTCTAGAAAGGGGGCTAAAATTACTTTGTTAGAATTCTAACTTTTCCTACCATGAGGCTCCTGAAACTAAAATGTCCTGTGAGAATCACAGTCACAGTTCCTTAATAATACCATAATCATATTCATCCTACCCTACCCTCGGGGTGGTTGAATATACTCTTACTCCAGTTACTTATTGTCCCTCCCTGTGATATGATTATATTTAATCAGCCCCAATGACATCACACTTGGTCAAAGGAAAGTGGGTGGAAACAGTTTGTGCCACTTCCAAGGGGAAGCCGTAAGTGCCTTTCTGGGGTTCTACGGCCATCGTTTTCCCTCTGCCACCATCTCCCTCATGTCCCAGCTCAGGCTGATCCTTCAGCCTGGATTCCAGGATGAGAACACACATTGGACAAGGCCACAGCTAACACGCAGCCATAACACGAAGGAGAAAAACACCTACTTATTGTCACGAGGCACTGAAATCTGGGGACAGTCTGTGATCACAGGACAGCTAGCACAATCTGATTAACACACCACGTTTGTGATCAAATGAGAAAACATGAGTCTCTACACTTCAGCAAGTGTGGTTTAATAGATCTTAGCTTGTTTCAGGGACTGTGACTACTGAAGATATCAGGATTGCTATGAGAACAGCCATTAGAATTTACAGATTTCTAAATAATATCATAGAATTTATAAATTTTTAAGTAATATTATAAAACTAGAATTATAACACTACAATTCTCATCCTAATTCCACTTCTTCCCTAAGCCCACTCTGTTTTATTTTCTTTCCATGACAAGCAACAAGCATGTTTTCAAATGAGCAGCAAGAAACTCCAGGATGATGGGGAACATTTAAGAAACAAGTAGGAAGATTCTATCTGGAAATCTCTGAATGGCAGGGGACAATACCTGTGACCAACACCACACGTATGGGTTAAAAAAAAAAAAATCACTGTTTGTACTTCTGTATATGCTCTACTTAACTTCTTAAAATGTTCATATGCAACAGACAGATGTAACTTAAAAGAAACTTAAATTTGAGGAGGAAGAAATGAGGATGACAAAAAAAAAAAGATAATTTATCTGTCCTCTTAACTCTCACAGCCCATTTACATTCTTCTTGATATCTCCATTCATTTCCAGAGAGGATCTGAGACAGATTATAATGAGGTCATTAAAAAAATACAAATAAAAGTAGACATTAAGAACATAAAAACCCGAATGTTTCATTTTTAACATACTTATTATAAATTGAGCGTCAGCTTTCTCCCCAGTCTCTTGGTAGCCAAGGCTAAAAAGGCTAAACAATGATTTGCATGATTCTCATTAGCATAAAAGCAACGGAGTGCCTTAAGGGAAATCTGTAACTCTATTTATTTGTAAACATTTCTTATCTCCTATAAGCATCCTGAGGTTATGTTTTATGTCTAGCTAATCTCAGCTTCCCATAAAACTTTGGTGATGGGAAACACTGAAAACACATCTCAAGGGTAGTCTGCAGATGGCAAAGGAGGGAAGAGGAAGGACTGTCCACAGCTTTGTTCTTGGCCATTCTGCTTTGGAAGTTCTCTCTTATAAGTATGTGACATCTCAGTAACACCCGTCTCCTTTCAGATTCAGAAATTACCCTAGCAGATTCACAAGAAAAACACATATAATGCTGAAACAACTTCAGGTTCTCCTCCTGCTTTATTTGGCTATTCCTTCTCAAGCATTGGCTGGCTCTTGCTCGTCTTCCCAACCTCTAAATTTTGGGAGTGTTTGAGTTTCTGGCTGGGACCTCTAGTCTCTAACACACTCCAGTCTTATATCTTATATTCCGAAATGTATATTCCAAGCCTTGACTACCACCTGAATTCCACTCTCCTTTATCTCACCGTCTATGGATTCTCTCTACTTGCATAAGGAACAGGCATCTTGAAACATCATATTCCCTGAACACAGCTCTTGAGGTGCTTCACCCAAATCTAGTCATTTTCTTATCAGTCTTGAGTCTGTGACTTCTCCAGCCTTCCAAGAAACCTTGGAGTCACCCTTGAATATCCTCCACTGAAAACCCAATACCCAATATGTCAAGAGAATCCTATTGACTCTGCCATCAAAAAACTGCCCCTTCTCACTCTATCTACTCCATTGTCTGGTTCTCCACACCATCATCTTCTTTTCTCAGTCAATTCCAATGTTTACCTAACTGGTTTCTTGCTTCAACTCTTATCTATTCTCTACAGAGAAGCTAGATAGCTTCTAATAGCTTCCTACCTCACTCTGAATTAAATCTGAAGTTCTGACTTGCAGGTGCTGGCCTCTAAGAGCCTACACAACTAGATTTTCTGAACTCATCCGCCACTCCTTCCTTACTCTTTGTTTCAATTCTACCCTTTTTCTACCACACCTTGAATAGGACGAGCAGGATCATCTCCAGTGCCTTTGGAGTCACCATTTCCCTTGCCTGGCAAAGTCTGCCCTTAGATGATCACCTGTCTAGCTCTCTCCTTCAAGCCTCTGCTCTCATGTCAAACTATCAGAATCCTTTCACCATCCTATCTGAGATGGCACCTGTCCCTCCCCCCCAACACACCCTTGCCATTCTGTTCTCTTACATACTTTTTCTTCTCAGCAGTTTCACTATATGACATCACATAGTTGTTTACATGCATACTGTCCACCTTTGTAAAATTCTACAAGGGCAAGGCTTTGTCTCTACTGTATCCTCAGCTCCTACAACAACGCCTCTTACACAGAAGACACTTAATATAAATATTTGTTAAATATATGACTGGATGAACAAATGAACAATTTGCAAATCAACTGCTGAATACCTTTAGTTTTACAGAAACCCTTCTTATTATAACCTACACTTTTAATCACTAGCCTGTCAATATAATGAGTTACATTAAAGACTATTATCTAAATCCTGCTAATTGTAGGGGCTTTAAGCTTCAATGAACCTTGGAAATCTTCAGCAGTTTACTGGGAAGGCTCATTTCTTGAGCAATAAGGTCATGTTATTTATTTTCTCAAAAAATTATTTATATCTATCCAATCTTCATTGATATAAATATCACACCATATGATTCTTTTATTTTTTATTTATATTTTTAAGATTTTGTTTATTTGACACAGCTTGCGGGACAGAGAGCACAAGGAGAGGGAGCCGCAGGCAGAGGCAAAGGAAGAAGCACGCTCCCTGCTGAGCAAGGAGCTGATGTGGGGCTCGATCCTAGGACTCTGGAATCATGACCTGAGCCAAAGGCAGACACTTTACTGACAGAGCCACCCAGGTGGCTCTTTTAAATAGAAGGTTCAGAATCTAAAAAAACCCATCCATAATAGAACTCCATGCAGCTGGTAGCAAATTTCATCCACTCTACTTCACATGAACAGGTATTTTGTGCTTTAAGTAAAAGCACCTGAAGAGCCAACTCATGACAAAGGCGAAGTCAGCTCTCTGTCCTGTGTTAGCAGGGCCATGCCATGTGGACACTTCCTAACAGGGTAGTAAATGCTGACATGTGATTATCTTTCTGGAATCAATTACAATGGATCCTCTTTAGCAAATTCAGTTAGTGGCCTTAAGTATTCTACAATGTAAATGCCATCTAGATGGGAGTTTACCTTTTTTTTTTTTTGCTGAAGGTGTTTTTAGAAAAATAATAGTTTCTGCCTTTCAGTGTAACTGGGCTACGCAGACAGTGAGACTTGACTTTCTTGGAAAATGCTTTGAATAAGCATACTTGGTGACATGAATTATTACATGATTTCCTGAATCACAGGAATAAACTCAGGAAGCAGGGCTCTGAACTAAATATGGCTAACACCTAACGTAGGAATAAAATGCCTGTCCTTAGCACACAATTAAGCTTTTATGCAAAAGGAATATGAAGAGCATTGAAAGCAAGGAGAAAAAAAATCAACCCAAAACCCATGCATGTATTTTCCAACTGGGCACACTGAAACATACGGTATGGTAGCTGGGTATCTGGATTTGAAGTGATAAAACTAGAAAAGTTCACATAAACCTTGCTAGTAGCACTTTTTTGCTAGATAAAAACTTCAAAGAAAGCTCATACAAGGAAGTTGGCTGGTAAAAGAACCAGGCAACACTCGAGGAATCCCATCACAGACCATCCCAAGCCAAGACTTCAGTATTGTACAGATACTGTAAATTGGTGAAAGGCTTATTAAAGTGCAAAAATATTAACAGAAGACATAGCAGGAGTTGTTTAATTTTTTAACTCAATAACAAAACATAATTTTATAGTTTTTTTGTAGATTTCCACAGAATAATATAATTGCATTTAAAAAAAATAAGTGCCTACACATAACATTTTCCTATATAATAGCTAGCTGATTTGAAATATGATTTTTTTTTTTTAGAGGGAGAGAGAGTATGTGGGGGTGGGGAGAGGGCTGGAGGGAGAGAGAGAGAATCTTAAGCAGGCTTAATGCCCAGCACGGAGCCAAGGAGAAGCCTGAAATCATGATCTGAGCCGAAATCAAGAGTCTGGTGCTTAACCAACTATGCCATCCAGGTGCCCCTGAAATATAATTCCTGAGTGTGTCTAAGAAATCAGAACTGCACTTGTTTCTTCTGAATCAAGGTAAGCTCAGATAAAACAATTTTTTTTCTATCTTCACCTAGAAGTTTCTTGCTATTTTTATGTGATTGTCCATCCCCCTCATCCAACAAAAAGTCTCTAAATAGCAGCAGTGGCTTAAGAGAGAAGATAGACTGGGGAGTAGAAACCCAAAGATCTATGTCATAAACAAGCCCATAAACAATGCACAAGTCACTTAACTTAATGGCTTAATGGAATTTATGTTTTTTTATCTATGAGTCAAAGGATGTTGATTAAATTACTTCAAAAATCTTTTCTGACTCCCAAGTTATAATTTTAAGTCCAAAGTAGGAATCATCATTTTCTCTACAAATCAGTGTAGTCATATGAAACACAGGGATGACAGCCTGACTGCATGAAGCAGCACAGGAGAAACAGGCGGGCACTTATTTTGAAGAACTGATGTGTAATGCTACATTTCTATGATGGAAAAGAACCACCTTTAGAAAAGTAACAGACTCTTAACATCTTTAAAGCAACAACGGATTAACTATTTGATATTAGGCTGTGGTAATTTCTTAATTTCTGCTCATGTAGAAGGATGTGTCACATCAGAATGACAATTTCTAAATTTGTGTCTAAACTTTTCTTTACAGTTAAAATTTCACTGTCAGTTTTTACCCTAAGAACATCAGTCTGAAGAGCTAGTGAAGAGTACACTGTGTCAAATGCATATTGGAAGAAATGCTGGATTTACAGAGAGAAAAAAATCGTTCCAAATTGCTGATTTTTCCAAATAGATTTCTGGTGTTGGGATCTAAGACTGTCATCTTAGATGACATCTAAGAGATGCCTCATAACAGATTTATAGCTTAACATCAATAATTCTTCAGATTTTATTGTCCTTTCTTTACCAGTAAATCTGAGGACTAATTAGGATATTAATTCTCATTAAGTAAAAACAAATTTTAGCTCAATAGTCTAAAGATGAAAATCTACTATATACTACAAGAAAACACTTTTTCAAATACTTCATTTTACTACTAAAGACTCATCTTTCTCATGTACCAAGCTACTGGTTGGGTATTCATATTTTAGCCTTGGAAAAGCAGCTTGTATATTCCGGTCTACTTTATTATACATGAAGTTTATTCCTCTTTTTAAATTCCACTGCACTAGCCTTTTTTGTAACCCCAAATCTCTCTGCTTTCCCTACACTAAGCATCAGTTTATAGAATCTCATTTAAGTTCCATTAATTTCCATAATAGCTTTCTAGAACTTTTGGGTTCTACTTCTGGAAGGAAAGTATATATAAACAAATGTGTGCATACCATTGCAGAACCAGAGATAAATTAAAATAGTTATCAGTAGAACATTTTAAATTTTCAGCCATGGGTGGTACCAATAGCCTAGAATAATGCATATCACATAATAACAAAAGCCAGAATGACTCCAATAATCAAATAATAAAATGCTGATAATAATTTTTTTAATGTGTCAACAAGATAAGGTAGCTAAGAAAGTATAAAATAAAATTTTCCTGGCACTGATTGCTCTTGCATTCAGTATTTTGTGCCAAAACCAGAGTACTCTAAGAAGAAGTGTGGAAAGTTAGTGAAATTTTAAATCAATTAGATGTATAAGAAGCTTAATAGATGACTGCAGTCAAACCTACAAAAAAAAAAACCACCTACATAAATTGTTACATGTGTGGAAGAACTCTGTAGACAGAAATGTTTTAGGAGTGCTACAATCAGAAGTTAAATATTAAGAGTTTAATGCAGTTATTTTAACATTGGTACCATCTTAAATTTTATTGTTTCATTGCGTAGTTATGATACCCCACCTCAAATTCAACATGTTTAAATTAAAGCAACAGCTACCTGTCTCTTCCTCCTGATCTCTATGATATGTAAATGTCATCCCTAGTCTCCTTATAAATTGTATTATAATTCCGAGTCATCATTATTTCCTTTATGTCACCCCAGGCCCCAAACCAATTAGTTTGCAAATCTGATATTTCTTTCAAAATCTCACTTGAATCTAATTCTATCTTTCCATTCTCAGGGTGGCCAACCAAGCTCTGGCCCTTTATTCAACTGCTTAACATCCAGAAATCTTCCCCCACTCTAACTCTGACTGTTCATTGTCACCAACTTGATTTGGATAAAATACTGCCTCCCCATTCCAAGCCAAAGCACCTGTATCTTCAGTATAGTTTTCAAGGGCTTCTGTAATCTGGCCTCAATACAACCTTTTAGTATCATCCACAGTTAACTACAGACACTCTCCATGTTAGTTAAACTGATTCACTTGCTAACCCCACACACCACTTACCATCTTCCTCCTTGGTGTCTTTCACTGATCTATTCCTCACTTTGTCTGGGATATCTTCTATCTACTGACCACAAAGCTAAGAAACACAGGTGATTCAAATCTAAGCACCTTAAATACCAACTTAGCCTAGATTCCACATCAAGGTCTACCGTGATAAGACCCAGCAGAAAGTGCTTCTTCCCTTTCCTCAGAGACTTTAGACCGTCTTTGCCACAAGAATATATACAGCCAGAGCTAGTTCTCATGGATCTCTGTTAACTCTGCTTGTTTGGAAGACATAATAAATGAATCAATAAGTATATAATGAATCTATATAAATGAGATTAAGATCTTGGGTGATGTTAAACTTTAAGGATTCAGGAGATGAGAAAAACTAGGATGTTAGAATTCACTGTTAGATAACTCTAAATTAAGAAATATAATGAGACCCCAATATTTAAGATTAGAAATACTCCAGACACCTTAATTTATAAGTCTTAGAGTAGGAAGAGTGTTTCAACAATTTGGCCTTGAAAGTAGATTAAAAATATAAAATTAAATTTTGGAATGCCTGGGTGGCTAAGGAGGTTAAGCATCTGCTATGGGCTTAGGTCATGATCCTGGGGTCCTGGGATCGAGGCCCACATTGGGCTCCCTGCTCAGTGAGGGGTCTGCTTCTCCCACTCTCTCTGCCTCTCCTCTCCAGCTTGTGTTCTCTCTCTGTCTCTATCTCTCTCGCTGACAAAATCTTTTTTAAAAAAAATTAAATGTTGCTTAAAAATACCTACATTTATAAAAACTGGCTTTCCAATGAGATAAAAAGCCTTTCTAAAAGAAAGTTAGTTGCTATAAAAATGTTCTTCCATCAGAAGATTCCCTAATGATAATTCAAGAGGCTTTTCAAAGAAAGCTCAGATTAAACTATTGAACCTGATGTGCATTGATAGTTTTTAGGAAATTGGTTCTTATTTTTATAAAGATACAGATGTGTCAAATGCATTTTCATGAGACAGTGTTAAATCTTGCTAATAAAATATGCTTTAATCAGCAAACATTACATGACTGCTGGTAAGAAAGTTTATTTAACCCCCAGAAATGCTACATCATTGGATACAGCCCCAGTAAAAAAATGTATAACACGTGACGTGTAACCTCTATAACCTATGAGCTCTGATAAAATGAGCTGTGTCTGAAGTACTAAAGTACGAAAATGTGTTTCAGTGAGAAATTTTAAATGGAATTCTTTAATGGTGAAATTCTTTACTTCTGTCACTTGGTTACAAAGGGGCTGTGTTTATGTACACACATGTGCATGTGCTAATAGCCTGCAGAATATGCATTTTCTTCTCTCATTCTGTGGGTAGAAATATTGTGTGCCAAAATGGCCTCTGCATTATATGAACGATACGAAGAAGCCAGAATTTGTTAAAGTTAAAAAGTATTCAAGTCTGGAACAGGGGAAAGAGAAGGTAGGACAGATGCCTGCACCTAAGACTGAAGGACATTTGATGGATGCTTCCCTGGTATCTGTACTCCCTGCCTCTCTTTCCTCCAAAACTTTAGTTTCTATCAGGGATCCCTGTGGTTGAAGAAAGTGACCTATCCTAATTCCAGGGGTAGTTCAAACTCATCAGTCGTCCTAGTGATTCATTCAAGAGTAACAATATGATCTAAATCAATAAAAAAAAAAGTAAATTTCATGATTCTTCCTAGGAATAGTGAGAACTGAAGTTGTTCACTCTCTCTCTTGAGATGTAAACCTGGGTGCTGAATAAGGATGCATCTAGTCCCTTTGTGGTGGGGAGGAGCCGGTCTTAGGATGATAATGACCCCTTTAAAGACAGAATGATGAAAGGAAATTGGGTCATCGGTGACATTACTGACATTACTAATGAGCCAAAGCAGTAAATGTCTAAATCCATCCACACTTATTCTATTTTTTCACTTAAATAAGTAAGTTCTCATTATCACTGAGGATAGTTTGAGATTTTGTTTTCAGATACTAGCCAACAAAATAATTCTAAAAGATACAATGATAAATATATATTGTTGTACAACGATTATAGAAAACATCTGGTATACAAAAAATTTACCACTTTAAAAAAATTTTATCTATTTATTTGAGAGAGAGAGAGAGAGAGCACATGAGAAGGAGAAGCAGACTCCCGGCTGAGCAGGGAGCCAGATGTGGGACCCAATGCCAGGACTCCAGGATCATAACCTGAGCTAAAAGCAGTTACCTGAGCCACCCAAGCACCCCTATCACTTTTTTTAAATCTAAGAAAAACCATTAAAATCAGCAAATCCATAGAAGCAGACATTAAACAAAAATTCACATAACTAGAAATTGAATCTAGGTTTAACAAGAGAATCATTTGAAGATTTCATCTTGTTACCTGAGGTAAAATTACTTACCTGGAACTGCACTATGTCTGTATTCTATCTTGTGCTGGGGATTCTTCCTAAAAAAGGAGAAAACAAAAATAAGATCTAGATTTCCAATCACTAAAAATTAGTAAGAATATTTAATTAAAGTAGAACAAAAACAACAACAACAAAATAAACCAGAACACTCACTAACCTACAAATAAAATTAGGCCCCAATAAGCTTCTTACTGAAAAGCATTTGCTTTTTTCGTTGTTAATTATAGTCACTAAGCTGTACAAAACCATTTTTTTTTTCTTTAAGGATTTATTTATTTGAGAGAGAGAGCACAAGCTGGGGGAGAGGCAGAGGCAGTAGAAGAAGCAGAGTCTCCCCCTGGCAGGGAGCTCGACATGGGGCTTGATCCCAGGACCCCTGGATAATGACCTGAGCCGAAGGTAGATGCTTAACTGACTGCGCCACCCAGGTACCCCCAAAGCATTTGCTTTTTAATTACAACATTAAGTGCTTATTACATGCCAGGCATATTTCTAGATGCAAAGATATCCTGGTGAACCAGACAAAAGTTTTTCCCTCATGACTAACTGGAGAAAAATAGTATGAGATGAAGAATAAGATGTCATATTCCCAAAATGTAACATATTCTATTTCTAAAATGTCAATGCCATATATCACATACATAAAAATGCAATGTATAATCATGTATAAAACATAGAAAATGAAATATCAAATATGTGTGTATATGTGTTTGTAATCTCTAAAAGGATACTTTTATGGTCTTCTTGAATCCAAAGACAAAAGCATCTAAGTCATGTCTCTAAAGATCCCCAATTGTTATGAGAAAACAGAAAAGGCAATTTGCATTGAGAAATGTATATGACATACTCCAAAGTCAAACAGAAACTACTGTTTGGGTATCTATTTTTTATTACATGTACCTATGATCTTTCTATTATTTTATTAGTTAAATGAATGTTGGGATACGCTATATATATATATAAGACATTCTCCAGATAATACAAAACTGTCCAGGCAGCAAAAATCCAAACAGATCATGACCCACTTGATGGGTACCTCTCTTAGGGGATTCACACAGGAGAGCTGGGGTACAGTGACAATAGGCATGTGCTAAGGTACACAGCTCATACAAAGCTGTTGTGAGGATTCATGGAGAATACAGAGAAAGTCCTTAGTCTAAGGGCATGATAGGTTGTAAGTAATGAATGTTAGCCATTGACACATCCACCATTGGTTCAATAAATAGTCATGGGGCACTAATTACATGTCAGACTCTGTCAGGTGTCAGGGATGTTTTTTACTGCTAGTATCTCTTCTTTCTTGGAATCACTTTTCATCTGTGAGCATTAACACACTACAAGATTGCAACCACACAGTTAATTAGGGTCATAACTCAACAGTTTTGAAAAGTGGAAAAAAGATTCTAGAAAAGATTGTGTATTTGGGATAATTAACCGAAATCTGACCTTTTAATGGAAAAGACTCTTTGAAGTTGAGAGAAAGAAACTGGACAACTTCAACGTGGCCAAGAGAGCTGCACATGAACAAAGCTGCAGGGATGATCTGTGTGGGAAGACTGAACACACCAGCACAGCTCACTGACTTGTTGAATGCAGTCTATGAAAATGCAATTAATGCTGGATGTCAGAGGAGGAGGAGCAGAAACATAAGGGAGAGGGACATAAATATCAATAACCTGGAACAAGATTGTTGGTCATTTGGGAGTATTTTTGGTAACCTTTTACAAGATCTTTTTGTGTGAGTATGATAAAATTAAATACACTGGAAGCTTTTTGTTTTGAAAAAAAAAAAAAAAAAAGGCAAACTACTGAAAAGTAGCAAGATTAATACACTGAAATTTCGTATACCTCTGTTGAGATTCTTCAAGTGTTAATAATTCTATATAGATGTCCAATTGTTATTATTATTACTATTTATAGTCTTCTGATATTTGAAACTGTTTTTTTCCATTTTAATACATATATTTTTCAGGTCCCAAGCAGTCTCAACTTTTCCCACTTTGCTCTTAATAATTAAGAAGAAATTTATTGAACAGTTAAATATAGTCTTAACTGTTTGCTACTACAGCCTCTTTCAAAAGGTGCTTTTAGAAAGTCTCAAGTAAGTGAATGTCTGTCTTTAGAAATAAGTATAGAAATAGTACAGAGGACCTGAACAGAATTTTTCCAAAGAAGACCTATAAATAGCCACCAGACACATGAAAAGATGCTCACCATCACTAATCAAGGAACTGCAAATCAAATCCACAATGAGATGTCACCTTACACCTGTCAGAATGGCTAAAATCAAGAACACAACAAATAACAAGTGTTGGTGAAGATTTGAAGAAAAAGGAACTCATGTGCACTACTGGTAGAAATGTGAATTGGTGTAGCTACTGCAGAAAACAGCATGGAGGTTCCTCAAAAATTAAAAACAGAAATACCATATGATATTTACCCAAAGAAAGAAACACTATTTTGAAAGAATATATGCACCCCAATGTTTACTGTAGCATTATTTATAATTGCCAAGATATGGAAGGAACCCAAGGGTCTATCGATAGAAAAACTGATACGGAAGATGTGTGGTGTGTGTGCGCGTGCGTGTGTGTGTGTGTAATATCATAGACCCATTAAAAAAGGATGAGATTATGCCGTTTGCAACAACATGGATAGCCCTAGAGGATATTATGCTAAATGAAATAAGTCAGACTGAGAAAGACAAATACCATATGATTTCACTCATACGTGGAATCCGAAAAAACCCAAGTGAATAAACAAACAAACAAAAACAGAATCAGACCTATAAATGCAGAGAACAAACTGATGGTTGCCAGAAGGGCGGAGGAAGGAGGATGGGGAAAATGGGTGAAGGAGAGTGAGAGAAAGAGGCTTCCAGTTATGGAATGAGTAAGTCAGGGGAATAAAAGGCACAACATAAGGAATATAGTCAATGATACTGTAATAACTTGTATGGTGACAGATGGTAGCTACCCCTGTGGTCAGCAGAGCATAATATATAAACTTGTTGCACTGTGTTGTACACCTGAAACTCATGTAACATGTATGTCAACTACACTCAAATTTAAAAAAAAAAAAAAAGATACAGAAATGGAACCAAAGAGTTTGAGAGACTCAAGTACAGTTTATGCACCAAATACTAGTTAAAAGACTGCTGATAACAGCTGTCACCACCACAGAGACTGAAAGTGAGAATTACTGTTTTTAAAGGCAAACAGGCTGGGGTCCTGGGTACTGATTCAACCTTCCGGTTGCGGAAGATAGTTCCCGCTTCTCCATTATCTTGAAACAGCCACAGGGGTTTGCAAGGGCAAAACCCTGCCTATATAATATCATCTCACATACTGCCTAAGAAAAAGCAAATCACTTCAGAAAAAAAGATGAGGAAAAAAGTTTTGCATTTGTATATTCCCAAACAGAAGTGCAGAAAAGCTATTTTGAAATTTTGTACCCAGAAAAGGAAGATTTTCAGCTCTATGGACAGATTCTCATCTGCCTTAGAAGGGTGGAATGTTTCTTAGAGGCTCTGATAATAGTTTCCATCCTTTCCTAGAAGAACTTGCTGTTTTCATTACAAGACAAGCATAGCGGCACCTTGGCGCCTCAGTTGGTTAAGTGTCTGCCTTTGGCTCAGGTCATGATCCCAGGGTTCTGGGATCAAGCCCCACATCAGGCTCCCTGATTGCAGAGGAGTCTGTTTCTCCATCTCCCTACTGCTCCCCCTGCTTGTGCTATCTGTCAAATGAATAAATCTTTTTAAAAAAAAAGATAAGCGGAAGACCATAAAGGAAACCAGAATAAACTAGTTGATTTGATACTTTTCCACATTTAGAGGCCAAACTTCCAATTTCAAACAAAAGGATTATTATCAGTACAGTTTTTGCTTGAAATAAAACAAAAGGATTATTATCAGTACAGTTTTTGCTTGAAAATGAAGAAAAAATATCTTCTGTGACAAGTCCAAAAGTTTTCTCTTTAGAACTTTAGGATGTATTTCCAAGTATATTTTCTTTGTTAATTAATTAATTTGTTAATTAATTAATACCACTAATCATATAAGTATAACTCTCAGAATGGACTTTAATAGGAAAATGAGCCAAAAAGAAAAGATAATATATCACATGCCAAAGCACATACTCAAAATAAAAACAAGTTTTAGACATGTCTTGTTCATGTAGCAATTTAAATGTTAAAAAAAAAAATCAGTATTCTGAATGTTAAATTCTTATATTATGCCCTTCTTCAAGGTGTCTTATAATCCCAGTCCCAACCTTTATTTGCAGTTCCAAGCCTTCATTTCTACTCCAGGAGGGTATTTTTGATTCTTTGCCATCAGTAGGTACTTGCTCACAGCGTTTTTGCCAAGAACGTTCTTCCTACTATACACTGCCCAAGTTCAAATCATACCTCCTCTAGGAAGGGAATTCTGATAATCACTAGGACACAGCTCTAGAACACATGGCCCATATCTACCATTGCATGCTCACTACATAATTTTTTTAAAAAGATCTTAATTTATTTATTTGACAGAGAGAGACACAGTGAAAGAGGGAACAGAAATAGGGGTATTGGGAGAGGTAGAAGCAGGCTTCCCTCTGAGCAGAGAACCTGATGCGGGGCTCGATCCCAGGATCCTGGGATCATGACCTGAGCCAAAGGCAGACGCTTAACAAAGGAGCCACCCAGGTGCCCCTCACTAGGTAACTTCTTACAGTGTCATCTAAATTTTCAACACAAGTGTGTGTGTGTGTGTGTGTGTGTGTGTGTGTTCTCTATCATCTATCAAATGAGCCACTAGAAGCCACGGAGTTTTTCTTGCACCTTTTAATATTTTTTATAGTACCTTTCACAAAGCGGTATTCATCTGTAGTTTTAACAAATTTACCTACCAAGAATAAAGATTTTTTTTAAGGTAAAATTTTTTTTAATTAAGCTTTTACATGTTTCCAAATTCGTGAAATATTTTATATTTTCCTATTTAATAGGAAAATAAGAAACTTGTTTTTGCTAACTTTACTATTGTTTCTTAAAATAAGTGTTGAAAGGAACTTGACAGAATATTATCAATATTGTATTGTCAATATTGTCAATACATACTGAGGTTTAAAATTTTCACTAGTTGGAGCACAAAAAGCAGTTTGTAGTAATTTCGAGACTGGCAATAAGTGTTTTTGAGTTGATGTTAACACTTAACATTTTTATAGTAATCCTAATCCACGAATCCTAATGTTTTCAGAACCCTATCCTTTGAAAGGTGGTTTTTTTTTTTACTGGAAATTTGCCAGAGAATGCCTATTCTCATTAGGTCAGAAAGAACGTCAATGTGCTGAAACTGCTTTATATTCACACTTACAAAGTTAATAATCCAAGTACTCACTGAATCTTTTTATGCAAACCTAAGACTAAAACATGTTAGAATTTCCTGCCATTAACAATTCATATTACTTCCCCAGGAAACAATGAAAATGTAACAATCATATAAAGCAGACTCCACTGCAATCAGGTTCCTGAGATACTGACTGGTCAGCATCACCAGACACTCAGCTCTAGTCAATCAATCATGCATGGAACACAGGAACACACAGTCCTTCACAAATGCTTAAGAGATAGATGGCCACCGTGTTCTGGATCTGTCCTCATTTGGCTGGTTGAACTTTGGACCACTGGCATTGCTATGGAAGGGGTTCAGGTTTCAGGATCAGAAGGGCTGATTATGAATTCAAACTAGACCTTTTACTGGTTGTGTGATTCATGAAAGTCCTATAAACCAAGTTACCATTTACTCATCTGTAAAGCAGGGATAATACTGCCTAGCTCACATAGGGTTGTTCGCAGGGTTAAATGAAGTAATAGGTATAAACACTTATAGGCTAATTAAGTATATTCCACGTGTCAGCTATTTTTATAGAAACAGAAATTAATTTTACTTTAAGACAGCCAACAATGTGTGAAAATTCTATGTGCCAGTAAAAGTAACTGCCAATTAAAAAGTGCATATGGAATGAAAAAATTCAAAAAATTCAAAAGTCTATTAAATAACAAAATATGGGGAAAAAGTATTGCCAATTAATACTAAATGGCTGAATTTTGTTTTTAATAATACATATTATTATGATAGGATATTTTCCTCATCATACTTCATATATTCATGGAATATTTTCTTTTTTTTTTTTTTTTTAAAGATTTTCCTATTTGTTAGAGAGAGAGAGCATGTAAAAGAGAAAGCACAAGTGCAAGCCGGGGGAGAGGCAGGCAGAGGGAGAAGCAGACTCCCAGCTGAGCAGGGAGCCTGATGTGGGCCTTGATCCCAAGATGTCGGGATCATGACCCCAGCCCATGGCAAATGCTTAATTGACTGAGCCACCCAGGCATCCCTACAGAAAATTTTCTAACACTCAGCTGTGCATATTTCATTTTCAAAAATCAGTCATTTTATAACAAGGCAGAATGTCTTTTTCATATAACTCTGGGTTAAGACTAAGTGGCAGTTTTGTGCAGCTCTGTGAGGGCACATGAGTATTTGAGATAACTTTCAAAGATAATGCCAAATTCCATCCAGGACTTTTTCCTAATGAATGGAAATACTCAGAGTTCATTCACAAAAGATTTACATCCATCATTTTTGCAAATGGCATTTTCTGTAACTTAGCAGACCTCAAAATCCTTTCTGAGTTTTTTTTTAATTACTCTTAATTATTAATGGCAATATTTGGTTTCTAAACATAAAACTATACACCCATAACCATACCAGGGTTCCAGGAGCTGTTATATTTTAAAATATACATTTTCCAAAAAAAATTCTGATTTTAATGATATTGGTATTGGAATAAATACATATCTGAAGGAAGAACACTCCAGGAAAAGGAAATGGAAAATGTCTGTAAATTCACTAAGTCCCTGAGGTAGGAAACAAGCTAGAGTATTTGGAAAAACACACAGATTTGTAAAGCTCAAAGAGAATGAATGAGAAAGAAAACAGTACAACATGGAGTCAGAGAAGAACTTGCAAGCTACAGTAAAGAGCTTTGTCGGAAAATACTGGGAGATTTTGATTAAGAAAACATGATACAACTTAATTTTAGAGAATTATTCTGGGTGCTTATGGAAAATGAACCACTGGAGGGCAAGAGGAGAAACAAGGGTAACAGTTAAGAAGCAGTTAAGAACCTCTTATCATGACTAACATGATAAGAGGTGGGGAAGAGAGAAGTGCTCAGTGCCTAATATATTTTCAAGGATGAAATGGCAAGAACTGCTGATGGACTGAAAGAGGGACGTGAAGAAAAGAGAAAAATGAAGGCTGTTTCCAGGTTTGGAGCCTAAACACTGTTGGAAACGGTGAAGTCATTTACACAGGTGGAGAGCACTTAGGAAAGAGTTGTTTTCATGATAATAATCCAGAGTTCTGTTTCAGATGTATTAAGTTTGAACTACCTATTTTACAACCAAGTGTATGAGTCTGGAGCCATTTAATTGAATCAGATGCTCTCAGGAGTAAGAACAAATAGAGAAGGACCTCATTCAGGAAACCGAGCCCTGTGGCTTGGTGCTAATTACAGGTGGGGAAAAAGAAGAGGAGGCAGGAGAGAAGGCTAAGGAAGAATTGGCCAGGAATATGACCGGTCTGGCTTTATGGAAATGAATAAATCACTCTCTGCTCTGGGCATTGCCATTACTGAGTATAGGACCCTGGAACACAAATGATCCAACCTCTGCGTTTCCCATGTTTTCATGAGGAATTGAAGCCCAGGAAAATCAAATGACAAGCAAAGTCATGCTACAGAGTTGGTACAACTATCTAGAACCCAGGGCTACTGACACTGTTTCTCCACCATAAAGCCCTACCTTAAGATTAACTAGGCAATGATAACAAGAACGAACTCATACTTTTTATTTTTGTTTAATTCCAAAGATTTTGTAACTTAATACCAAAACTTAAACCCACAATTTTAAATGAGCCTGAAGTACTATTTTACATCAGCTCCTATAAATAGTGACTACTGGCTTGCTGGATGCTCAGTATTTGCTCAGTAAGTGATCATACTATATTTTTGTTTTCATTCCAAAATAATTTATCTTGCATTTTTGAAAGTCGATATCTATTTTAAAATCTAAAGCAAAAGCTTTCAGTTTTTCTCCATTGAGAATGATATTTGCGGTGGGTTTTTCATAGATGGCTTTGATGATATTGAGGTATGTGCCCTCTATCCCTACACTTTGAAGAGTTTTGATCAGGAAGGGATGTTGTACTTTGTCAAATGCTTTTTCAGCATCTATTGAGAGTATCATATGGTTCTTGTTCTTTCTTTTATTGATGTGTTGTATCACATTGACTGATTTGCGGATGTTGAACCAACCTTGCAGCCCTGGAATAAATCCCACTTGGTCGTGGTGAATAATCCTTTTAATGTACTGTTGAATCCTATTGGCTAGTATTTTGTTGAGTATTTTCGCATCTGTGTTCATCAAGGATATCGGTCTATAGCTCTCTTTTTTGGTGGGATCCTTGTCTGGTTTTGGGATCAAGGTGATGCTGGCCTCATAAAATGAGTTTGGAAGTTTTCCTTCCATTTCTATTTTTTGGAACAGTTTCAGGAGAATAGGAATTAGTTCTTCTTTAAATGTTTGGTAGAATTCCCCCGGGAAGCCGTCTGGCCCTGGGCTTTTGTTTGTTTGGAGATTTTTAATGACTGTTTCAATCTCCTTACTGGTTATGGGTCTGTTCAGGCTTTCTATTTCTTCCTGGCTCAGTTGTGGTAGTTTATATGTTTCTAGGAATGCATCCATTTCTTCCAGATTGTCAAATTTATTGCCGTAGAGTTGCTCATAGTATGTTCTTATAATAGTTTGTATTTCTTTGGTGTTAGTTGTGATCTCTCCTCTTTCATTCATGATTTTATTTATTTGGGTCCTTTCTCTTTTCTTTTTGATAAGTCGGGCCAGGGGTTTATCAATTTTATTAATTCTTTCAAAGAACCAGCTCCTACTTTCGTTGATTTGTTCTATTGTTTTTTTGGTTTCTATTTCATTGATTTCTGCTCTGATCTTTATGATTTCTCTTCTCCTGCTGGGCTTAGGGTTTCTTTCTTGTTCTTTCTCCAGCTCCTTTAGGTGTAGGGTTAGGTTGTGTACCTGAGACCTTTCTTGTTTCTTGAGAAAGGCTTGTAGCGCTATATATTTTCCTCTCAGGACTGCCTTTGTTGTGTCCCACAGATTTTGAACCGTTGTATTTTCATTATCATTTGTTTCCATGATTTTTTTCAATTCTTCTTTAATTTCCCGGTTGACCCATTCATTCTTTAGAAGGATACTGTTTAGTCTCCATGTATTTGGGTTCTTTCCAAACTTCCTTTTGTGGTTGAGTTCTAGCTTTAGAGCATTGTGGTCTGAAAATATGCAGGGAATGATCCCAATCTTTTGATACCGGTTGAGTCCTGATTTAGGACCGAGGATGTGATCTATTCTGGAGAATGTTCCATGTGCACTAGAGAAGAATGTGTATTCTGTTGCTTTGGGATGAAATATTCTGAATATATCTGTGATGTCCATCTGGTCCAGTGTGTTGTTTAAGGCCTTTATTTCCTTGCTGATCTTTTGCTTGGATGACCTGTCCATTTCAGTGAGGGGAGTGTTAAAGTCCCCTACTATTATTGTATTATTGTTGATGTGTTTCTTTGATTTTGTTATTAATTGGTTTATATAGTTGGCTGCTCCCACATTGGGGGCATAGATATTTAAAATTGTTAAATCTTCTTGTTGGACAGACCCTTTGAGTATGATATAGTGTCCTTCCTCATCTCTTATTATAGTCTTTGGCTTAAAATCTAATTGATCTGATATAAGGATTGCCACTCCTGCTTTCTTCTGATGTCCATTAGCATGGTAAATTCTTTTCCACCCCCTCACTTTAAATCTGGAGGTGTCTTCGGGCTTAAAATGTGTTTCTTGGAGGCAACATATAGATGGGTTTTGTTTTTTTTATCCATTCTGATACCCTGTGTCTTTTGACAGGGGCATTTAGCCCATTAACATTCAGGGTAACTATTGAGAGATATGAATTTAGTGCCATTGTATTGCCTGTAAGGTGACTGTTACTGTATATGGTCTCTGTTCCTTTCTGATCTACCACTTGTAGGCTCTCTCTTTGCTTAGAGGACCCCTTTCAATATTTCCTGTAGAGCTGGTTTGGTATTTGCAAATTCTTTCAGTTGTTGTTTGTCCTGGAAGCTTTTAATCTCTCCTTCTATTTTCAATGATAGCCTAGCTAGATATAGTATTCTTGGCTGCATGTTTTTCTCGTTTAGTGCTCTGAAAATATCATGCCAGCTCTTTCTGGCCTGCCAGGTCTCTGTGGATAAGTCAGCTGCCAATCTAATATTTTTACCATTGTATGTTACAGACTTCTTTTCCCGGGCTGCTTTCAGGATTTTCTCTTTGTCATTGAGACTTGTAAATTTTACTATTAGGTGACGGGGTGTGGGCCTATTCTTATTGATTTTGAGGGGCATTCTCTGAACCTCCTGTATTTTGATGCTCATTCCCTTTGCCATATTGGGGAAATTCTCCCCAATAATTCTCTCCAGTATACCTTCTGCTCCCCTCTCACTTTCTTCTTCTTCTAGAATCCCAATTATTCTAATGTTGTTTCGTCTTATGGTGTCACTTATCTCTGAAAGCTTTTCCGCTAAGGTCAGGAACACGGCAGGGATGTCCATTATCACCACTGCTATTCAACATCGTACTAGAGGTCCTAGCCTCAGCAATCAGACAACAAAAGGAAATTAAAGGCATCCAAATCGGCAAAGAAGAAGTCAAATTATCACTCTTCGCAGATGATATGATACTATATGTGGAAAACCCAAAAGACTCCACTCCAAAACTGCTAGAACTTATACAGGAATACAGTAAAGTGTCAGGATATAAAATCAATGCACAGAAATCAGTTGCATTTCTCTACACCAACAGCAAGACAGAAGAAAGAGATATTAAGGAGTCAATCCCATTTACAATTGCATCCAAAACCATAAGATACCTAGGAATAAACCTAACCAAAGAGACACAGAATCTATACTCAGAAAACTATAAAGTACTCATGAAAGAAATTGAGGAAGACACAAAGAAATGGAAAAATGTTCCATGCTCCTGGATTGGAAGAATAAATATTGTGAAAATGTCTATGCTACCTAAAGCAATCTACACATTTAATGCAATTCCTATCAAAGTACCATCCATCTTTTTCAAAGAAATGGAACAAATAATGCTAAAATTTATATGGAACCAGAAAAGACCTCGAATAGCCAAAGGGATATTGAAAAAGAAAGCCAACGTTGGTGGCATCACAATTCCGGACTTCAGGCTCTATTACAAAGCTGTCATCATCAAGACAGCATGGTACTGGCACAAAAACAGACACATAGATCAATGGAACAGAATAGAGAGCCCAGAAATAGACCCTCAAATCTATGGTCAACTAATCTTCGACAAAGCAGGAAAGAATGTCCAATGGAAAAAAGACAGCCTTTTCAATAAATGGTGCTGGGAAAATTGGACAGCCACATGCAGAAAAATGAAATTGGACCATTCCCTTACACCACACACAAAAATAGACTCAAAATGGATGAAGGACTTCAATGTACGAAAGGAATCCATCAAAATCCTTGAGGAGAACACGGGCAGCAACCTCTTCGACCTCTGCCGCAGCAACATCTTCCTAGGAACAACGCAAAAGGCAAGGGAAGCAAGGGAAAAAATGAACTACTGGGATTTCATCAAGATCAAAAGCTTTTGCACAGCAAAGGAAACAGTTAACAAAATCAAAAGACAACTGACAGAATGGGAGAAGATATTTGCAAACGACATATCAGATAAAGGACTAGTGTCCAGAATCTATAAAGAACTTAGCAAACTCAACACCCAAAGAATAAATAATCCAATCAAGAAATGGGCAGAGGACATGAACAGACATTTCTGCAAAGAAGACATCCAGATGGCGAACAGACACATGAAAAAGTGCTCCATATCACTCGGCATCAGGGAAATACAAATCAAAACCACAATGAGATATCACCTCACACCAGTCAGAATGGCTAAAATCAACAAGTCAGGAAATGACAGATGCTGGCGAGGATGCGGAGAAAGGGGAACCCTCCTACACTGTTGGTGGGAATGCAAGCTGGTGCAGCCACTCTGGAAAACAGCATGGAGGTTCCTCAAAATGTTGAAAATAGAACTGCCCTATGACCCAGCAATTGCACTATTGGGTATTTACCCTAAAGATACAAATGTAGTGATCCAAAGGGGCACATGCACCCGAATGTTTATAGCAGCAATGTCCACAATAGCCAAACTATGGAAAGAACCTAGATGTCCATCAACAGATGAATGGATCAATAAGATGTGGTATATATACACAATGGAATACTATGCAGCCATCAAAAGAAATGAAATCTTGCCATTTGCAACAACGTGGATGGAACTAGAGTGTATCATGCTTAGCGAAATAAGTCAAGCAGAGAAAGACAACTATCATATGATCTCCCTGATATGAGGAAGTGGTGATACAACATGGAGGCTTAAGTGGGTAGAAGAAGAATAAATGAAACAAGATGGGATTGGGAGGGAGACAAACCATAAGTGACTCTTAATCTCACAAAACAAACTGAGGGTTGCCGGGGGCAGGGGGTTTGGGAGAAGGGGGTGGGATTATGGACATTGGGGAGGGTATGTGATTTGGTGAGTGCTGTGAAATGTGTAAACCTGGTGATTCACAGACCTGTACCCCTGGGGATAAAAATATATGTTTATCAAAAATAAAAAATTAAAAAAAAAAAATCTAAAGCAAAAAACATGAATCCTATGTTATCAAATATCTAAGTCTCAAAATTTAGAGGAAAAAGAAGAGTTAATATAGTCTTAATTAGATAATAAAAGAGTAAGCCAGCATAAGATAATGGAAAGTAGCCACTCTGTTAAATGAACATCATTACATTTACTATCCATGCCAAAAGAACTCTGAAAATTCTTATATACATGCAATTAACACTAAACATAACAAAAAAATAAAATTTCTCATTATGAAAACAGATGCATATTCAAATAAAGAAATAAGAAAAACAAAACCACAAAACACATTCCAGTACATTTTTTCAAGGCTACATAGACATAGTTGATGTTGTCACTACTATTTCTAAATGTAGTTTAAAAAAAATTATAGCCAAGTCTTAAGTAAAACTGCATAGCTGAGTCTTTGTATGTAGTCTAAGATACTTTCTTCAACGATGATATTCTTACATGTGATTAAAGAACTGCAAGCATGGCAGGCAATGATAGGTCACTTCCTCTATATGCGGATCCTATAAAAATGGATTAAAATTCTAACAACTTTGATTATTTGTAACCATAAATAAAATGACTAGGACACTTGGGTGGCTCAGTCAGTTAAGCGGCTACCTTAGGCTCTGGTCATGACCCCTCATCCTGGGACTGAGCCCCACATCAGGCTCCTTGCTCAGCGGGGAGCCTGCTTCACCCTCTGCCTGCCACTTCCCCTGCTTCTGCTCCCTCACTCTCTTGTTCTCGCTCTCTGATAAATAAATGAATGAATGAATGAATAAATAAATAAATAAATAAAATAAAATTAAAAAAAAAAAAAAAAAAGACTGTTGGCCTCACATGATTGATTCTGGGAATCTTAACTACCAGGCAACTAGTTTCCTATTAAAACCTACTTATTGGGGCACCTGGGTGGCTCAGTGGGTTAAGCTGCTGCCTTCAGCTCCGGTCATGATCTCAGGGTCCTGGGATCAAGCCCCACATCAGGCTCTTTGCTCAGCAGGGAGCCTGCTTGCCCCCTCTCTGCCTGCCTCTCTGCCTACTTGTGATCTCTGTCAAATAAATAAATAAAAATTTTTTTTTAAAAAAAACCTACTTATTTTGCCTCAAATAAAATATGGATTTATGTTAAACACACATTCCTAATTTTTATGATGCAGCTCCCAAAAATCAGTATCCTCTGGTCTGAAGTGTACATCTGCACATATGATCAATTAAGATAACACTGCAATACGCTGGAATACTTTTCAAAAATAAAAGAGGAGAGGCGCCTGGATGGCTCAATCGACTGTGCAACTGACTCTCAGTTTTGGCTCAGGTTATGATCTCACGGTCCTGAGACTGAGCCCCATGTCAGGCTCCAACCTGGATGTGGAGCCTGTTTGAGATTCTCTCTCTCCTTCTCCTTCTACTTCCACCCTGCTCATGAGCACATGCTTGTGCACTCGCTCTCTAAATAAAAAATACGAATAAATAAATAAGGAAATAGCAAAAAAATTTAGATCATAGCTATAAACTTGGATCAACAAATAACAAAAGAAAATGAATTTTCTTACTATCGAATACACTTTTTAAAAAACAAGTTATGCTTGTCGCAAAACACTGTGTTCCTTCAATTATACAGATCACGCTGCAGATTCCTGACAGTGAGAGCACTTACAGTTGATAACTAATACACTTCCTTACGCCATCCCTCTTAGAAGGTATCACAATTATAAAAAAATAAAAAATAGGTCATTGGCTTCCAAAAAACATCAAGGCACCAACATTTTCATTTGCATAATACATACCTGCCTTAAGTGTTTAAATCTGAGGCAACGTTATGAGTTTGACTTCACATTTTTACACTAACCTGGTTGCAGATGGATTCCATTCATTTTAGCATATATATATTCTAAAGTTAGTGCCTAATTTAACAAACAAGAACAGGAGTAATACACTGCATAAAATCCTATTACACACTAGAGGAAGTGAATGAGTCAGAGGCAAACATAGCAATCACTGGGTTATATCAGACATTAAGTATCTAATATTCTATTTCCGACAAGTATTAAGCTCATCAAATGCTTTAAACTGAGCACCTCTTCTGACAGACTATAGAGTAGAGCACAAAAAGAATAAATCAGATTTACTAATGGGCAAAGTACTTAAAATGACAACATTAACTAGTTCTTTCATATTACCATTTTTCAGGCTGATTTAATTTTGTGAGGTTTAAAGAAGTATAATGTCAGAAAATTTTAGTAATAATTGTAGTCTAGAAAAGAATAAAATTTAATAATTAAACATCTTTTTAAAACATCAACCTCTTATTCCGCTTTAGGAATCTTTGTTTTTACTATAGTATGCATTTAATATGTGATTCATATCTGTTTTTCTGTTTTACTCATGGGAATGAATGGCTGATAATTAAATATTATCCATATATGTGTACTTTGGTGTTTTCATATTTGCTCTATCATGATAAAAACTTTGACCATAGACAGCAATACTTGGAAATACACTATCACAAAAATGTAGGTAGCTGACATAGTATATAAAACTAAGATTATTTAGTGTATTGTACACAGCTGCGATCACTATATATTTCAAAAAGAGAAACTGAGTTGCATACATTCAAGGGATTAGAAGGTAAAACCAGAAAACAAAAAACAAAAAACCAACTCAGTGTTTCACTTGAGAATAATAATACTTACCCTGCTTTGTGAAGGCAAATTTTCAAAGATAAAAAGCAAACAAAAATGTTTCAGCAATAAACTTCATCTTCCTTCCAAATGTGTTAACAACCATCATGGAAAACAGGCTTATCACAGCTCTACTTTCAGAATACATATATTTTTTACTTTTGTAAATATAGTAATTTCTGGCTGATTTTTGTGGGTTATTTTATGATTTCTGAGACTTTAGTATTTTTCTTCTGTGGCTATAGGAAAAATCTACCATGCATTTACATAAAACCTTGTTTTTAAACAAACCAGATTAGAACATTTTATCATTCTGATACAGTAGGCTTATATGTGTAATATATAAACACTGTAGCAATAAAAAATCAAGTCCCAAGATTGAGTTGCTCCTGCCTGGGGCCATGTTAGCAAACCAACACTTAAATAACTTTCATGTCCCTACAAATGCTCTCTTTGACCAAAAACATAATATATCTAGTCTGCCGATCCCCAAATGCCATACCAACTCTGGGTTGTATACTTATTTCCTTGTTTTTTCTCACCTCTAATAAGGTTGAATCTGTGGCCCCAACTAATCAGATATTTTGTATTTTTCTCTTCCTTGTTCTTTATTCTTTATCCTCTAAAAGTTTCCCACCTTCCAACCTATTCTGCATCCTGGGATGGAGCCCAATGTGGGCTCCCGGCTCAGAGGGGTCTGCTTCTGCCCCTCCCACTGCTTGCATAGTGTGTACATTCATGTTGCTCTCTCCCCCTCTCTCAAATAAATAAAATCTTAAAAAAAAAAAAATAAAATCTTGCAAATCAAGATTGTTAAAGAGTAAATTGCTGGAACTAAAGTAATGTTATATTATGATCAATGACATATCTACTAGAGCATGTTTTTTGCCTAAATAATAATGATGATGATGTGTCAAGAAAGGGTATATAAATGTATGTCATGCTTCCATAACTAGGGTTTCTTCTACCGTCTTGATGATCTGAAAAATTCACAATTTCTTCAAAGTAACTTATCTACAGTTGCTTTTTTTTTTTTTAACTCCAAAATATTACTTTGCCAACTGAATAAAAAACAAACACTCTAATACTTTAGAAAGCCATGAACAGGGGTGCCTGGGTGGCTCAGTAAGTTAAGCATCTGCCTTTGGCTCTGGTCATGATCTCCAAGTCCTGGGATCAAGCCCCCCCATTGGGCTCCCTACTCAGTGGGGAGTCTGATTCTCCCTCTCTCTCTGCCCCTCCTCTGTGCTTGTGCTCTCTCTCTCAAACAGATAAAATGTTAAAAAAATAAAGAAAGGAAGGAAGCCAACCAGCCAGCCAGTCATAAGTAACAATGGTGGAGTCCGGCCCTGCCACAGAGAAATGCTGGAATGGAGCAAGGAAGAGACTTGGTTTTCATCTCACTGGCTTTAGAGTCTTTGGCAACTCATTAACCTTTCTTATTCCCATTCCTTTATTCCTTTAGTAGTCAGAGTAAGCAATCATATTTATCATTCTCCAAGAGTCTCTCTGAACTGTAATTAAAATTAACAAGGGAAAAAACCCTTCAGATTTTATCTCCAAGTTGAACCAACACACCAAGCAGCTAAAGAGATGGAAAAAAAAAATACACTCGATGTATATATACATATATTTAATATATACATATATTTAGATCTAGATCTGAAAGTTTCTATTAGCATATGTAGGTCACTGGATTTGGAGTAATTTCTCTTGCCTACTCACAGTTCTGACCTCTCATTAAGAGACTGATGACATGGAGGCAGCAATTTTTGACATTATTTTGACAGTATTTCACATTTGATGATTCTTAGGAACTTTTTAGATTTCACATTCATTCCTCTCAACAATAGGCACATTTGGATTTTGCTGCTAGGAAGGGCACAGGACATCATGGCAGGTTAATATCTTAACCACCAGGGAAAAAACCCTGATAAACTGTCAAAATTATTTTTATGACAGAACTGTGGAAGCAATGAGAATTTTGGGTTATCTAAAATTCCACAGAGAAAAAGCCCTTCCTAGGTTAGCTGACAATCACTGGTATTTTCTTCCCTAGAGGTCTTTGCCTGTTCTTGGTGTGGACTGAAGATCTGAGTCACCTGGAGGAACTCTAGTTGAAGAAAGAGAAACTTGTAGAGCTTTTCATGGGCTCATGGGGTTGTCAGGACAATTTGAAAACTAAAAGAACCCCAAACACGAGGCTGATTCTTCCTAAGAAATACCTGTTGAGTTCCTGGGAAGTATAAGAGGTTTAACGTTTGTGCCAGGAACTTCACATTGGTAGAATGAAATCTCTAATTCATGTTGTTATTTCAGAGATGAAGCCCCACTAGGGAGAAAGGATCTGCAACAAACATATAACTAGTCTCCTCTCAAGAAATGTGCCAGATTTTAGGATGCATGGGTGGTAGCCTAATTGGCTAAACTCAGAATGCCCGAAGGGAAGTTTCAGAGCTAAGAAGACAGAGACCTGCTTTTCTGTTAAATGTCTAGACAAGCCATGCCAAAGGAACACAGACAAACCAAAGACATATTGAGTTTTATTAAAATAACAACGTAGGTATTACTTATAATCCAAATCTCTGACTGGACAGAGATGACTAGCCCTATCTGCCAAACAGAGTGGGGGGGATGCTCACTAATGGAAAATAGCATGCATAAAATGCAGTATTAGAAATTATGAACTCTGTGAATAGGTTTATCAGCAGCCTAGACACATGAGAAGAGAGAATTACTAAACTCTAAGACAAGTAACAGCAAATATCCAATCTGAGGCACAGAGGTAAAAAAAAAGAAAAGTAATGGAAAGAATGAAACAATATATATGGGACATAGGGGACACAGTCAAAAGACTTAACATGGTTAACTGGAGTAGAAGAATGAGGGAAGACATAGAAAGAGGCAGAACAATATCTGAGAGATGAGATAATAGCTAAGCAATGTCTTCAAACTAACAAAGACAAACAACATGCAAAAAAGCTCAGTGAACCCCAGACAAGATAGATGTTAAAAAAAAAAAAAATCATACCTAAACACAGGTTAAACAGTTGAAAGTAAAAGCGATGAAGGGCATCTGGCTGGTTCACCTGATAAAACATGAGACTCTTAATCTTGGATCATGAGTTTTGGAGCCCCACATTAAGGGTAGAGTTTACTTAAAAAAAAAAAAAAAAAAAAGGTCATGATCAAAATCTTAAAAATGGCCAGAGGAAAAGATGGTTAATTTCAAGACAATAAGACAAACAAGTAACTTTTAACAGAAACTACAGATGCATGAGTCAATGGAACATCTTTAAAGTGACGGACAAAAAAACCAAAGGTGCGAAGCTAAAATTCTACACCCAGTGAAAAGATGAAAAGAGCCATCAATCAATTGATCAATTAGGACATATTCAGATACACAAAAGCTAAAAGAATCCTTTTCCCGTAAGATTTTCACTAAAGAAATACTAAAAGAACTTCCTAAGCCTAAGAAAATGATTTCAGATAAATTCTTCGGTGCATGATACAGACATGCTATGAAAGGAAAGAGAAGAAGGTGCTTTTCTTTTAGGATCAAATTTCATGTGTTGGGAAGAATGGCAGAGTGGCAGAAGTTGACGAAAGCAGAGATAACATCCTGAATTGATTTATGTCACACTAAGGAGCCTGGATAGAGTGTATGTATGATGGGGTAACATCGACAGTTTTTCAATGATATGATTTGCATTTTAGGAAGTTAGAAATGAGGAACAATTTCAGACATTTACAAGGCTAATGACTTGAACAATTTATAATTATCTAAAAGAAATATTATAGTCCTACCTATTAACAAAATGAAAACCTACTATTTATGGAAGTGTAAAGGCTTGAAGTGAGAAGTTGCCGGCCATTTCTTCTGAATATACCACAGAGACTAAGGAGAAAAGGAGCACAACCTAACATTTTGGTGTACATACCTGTAACAAGATGCTCCATAGGGACATTCAGGCCGGTCATCAGCCTCATCTTGATACATGACTTGGACACCTCCATAATCACTATCACCAGGGTGACTGAAGTGTTGAAAGTGAACAGGATTCTTCCTATGAGGGTAGCAAATATACTGTCAGAAAAAAACCATTAATAGGATACATGAGAGTTCTAGATATACTACAAAAAATAATTAATAGGATATTAATGCATATCTAATTATTCCAGACATTGAACCAATGTGCTACATTGTTAAAAATAAAGCTCATGACATCTGGTTGGCACAGAACTCTCATGGTAGCAAAATAAAAGCATCATGATGATTCAAAAGCACAATTAGAAAAATATAAAGGGAAAACACAAGTATAGTAAGACACCTTAAACACAACTTAACAATTCTTTTGAGAGTTATATTATATACGACAACTATTTATGAGGACATCTTTCTAATATCTAAATAAGACATTAAATAAGTAGGTATGGGTGGTTCAGTTCTCAAGTCTGGATTTCCTAGTTCATGTCCTTGCATTAATCAGCATGTCTACATATGAAACAATTCCTCCACTGTATCTTGAAAGCTTCTAGCAAGATTTACAGCACTGAATCCTGAGAAAGTGTAAACAAGCAGAAACATGATAAAGCTCCTTACCCTTAGCTCAGTGTGTTTTACTAGGCTTTTAATACACATATACTACATAGCCACCTGCTATGGAAATAATGGAATTCCGGGCTACCTGTAATTTCATTTTACCTGTAGCAGTTTGCCCCATACATGCAGGATGTCCTCTTGATCTTGTTTTCTTCAGAACCTTGTGCAACTGAGTCAGTTGCCTTTGCATGCAAAGTTTCAGGATTGGAGAGTTCAGAGCTGGACTCAGAAGGAGATCCTTGAGACTCCTCTTGGTAGGACTTGTCCTGGGCACTCAAGTGACTCTCAGAAGAGCTCATCACCTTGCCTTCTTTACTTTGTGTTTCTTTCACAATACTTTTATGTTCAGGAACCTTACCAAGTTCCTCTATTGGGATTTCATTTCTCTGTGTACTAGCCTTCATATCATTCACCTCTGTATTACTTAATGTGATTGCAGAACATGACCTTGGCATTGCCTACAAAGACAAATCAGAAAAAAGATATTAGAAATAAATGAAAGATGTTTTAAAAGAAATATGTAAGCTTAAGCAAAAAGGCATGAAACTGTAAGATTCATTCAACATGTATAACTTTTAAACTTTTAAGATTCACAATGAAACAAGATGGGATTGGGAGGGAGACAAATCATAAGTGACTCTTAATCTCACAAAACAAACTAAGGGTTGCTGGGGAGAGGGGTGTTGGGAGAAGGGGAGTGGGGTTATGGACATTGGGGAGGGTATGTGCTATGGTGAGTGCTGTGAAGTGTGTAAACCTAGCGATTCACAGACCTGTACCCCTGGGGATAAAAATATATTATATGTTTATAAAAAATAAAAATTTAAAAAAAAGATTCATATTTTAAAGTTATTAAAAACGCCACTTTCCATGTCTGTAATTTGGTTACTTTAAACCAATTTACAGTTATTAGAAAAGGAATATACAGGGACACCTGACTGGCACAGTCAGAAGACCATGTGACTCTTGATCTCAGGGTTGTGAGATCGAGCCCCACACTGGGTGTAGAAATTACCCTAAAAAAAAAGAAAATCTGGGGCGCCTGGGTGGCTCGGTGGGTTGGGGCCTCTGCCTTCGGCTTGGGTCATGGTCCCAGGGTCCTGGGATTGAGCCCCACATCGGGTTCTCTGCTCAGCAGGGGGCCTGCTTCCTTTCCTCTCTGCCTGCCTCTCTGCCTGCCTGGGATCTCTGTCAGGTAAATAAATAGAATCTTTAAAAAAAAAAAATCTTTAAAAAAGAAAAGAAAAAAAGAAAATCCAAGCAGAAAATCAATAAAGAAACAAGAGCATTGAATGACACATTGGACCAGATGGACTTCATAGATATATACAGAACATTCCACCCTAAAACAACAGAATACTCATTCTTCTCAAGTACACATGGAACCTTCTCCAGAATAGACCACATACTGGGTCACAAATCAGGGCTCAACCGATACCAAAAGACACAGATTATTCCCTGCATATTCTCAGATCACAATGCTTTGAAACTGGAGCTCAATCACAAGGAAAAGTTTGGAAGGAACTCAAACACCTGGAAGCTAAAGACCACCATGAAGAATGCTTGGATCAACCAGACAATCAAAGAAGAACTTAAAACAATTCATGGAAACCAATGAGAATGAAGACACTTCGGCCCCAAACCTATGGGATACAGCAAAGGCAGTCCTAAGGGGGAAATACATAGCCATCCAAGCCTCCCTCAAAAAATTTGAAAAATCCAGAATACACCAGCTGTCTCTACACCTTAAAGAACTGGAGAATCAACAACAAGTTAAGCCAACTCCACACACAAGAAGGGAAATAATCAAGATTAGAGCAGAGATCAATGAGATAGAAACTAGAGATACAGTAGAACGTATCAAGGAAACTAGAAGCTGGTTTTTTGAAAGAATCAATAAGATCGATAACCATTGGCCACACTAATCCAAAAGAAAAAAGAGAAAGCTCAAATTAATACAATTATGAATGAAAAGGGAGAGATCACAACTAACACCAAGGAAATAGATTATAATCATCAGAAGTTATTATCAACAGTTATATGCCAATAAGTTAAGAAACCTAGATGAAATGGATGCATTCCTGGAAAATTATAAACTCCCAAAATTGAACCAAGAAGAAACTGGATAACCTGAATAAACCGATATCTAGTAACAAGATTGAAGCAGTGATCAAAAACCTCCCAAAAAACAAGAGCCCAGGACCTGAGAGATTCGCTGGGGAACTCTACCAAACTTTCAAAGAAATAACACCTATTCTCCTGAAGCTGTTTCAAAAAATTGAAGCAGAAAGAAAACTTCCAGACTCATTTTATGAAGTCAGCATTACCTTGATCCCCAAACCAGGTAAAGACCCCACCAAAAAGGAGAATTTCAAACCAATATTACTGATGAATATGGATCCTAAGATTCTCAACAAGATCCGAGTAAACAGGATCCAATAGCACATTAAAAAGATTATCCACCATGACCAGGTGAGATTTATCCCTGGGTTACAAGGATGGTTCAACATTCAAAAGACAAAAGGCTGATATCCAGGATCTATAAAGAACTTCTCAAACTCAACACACACAAAACAGATAATCTCGTCAAAAAATGGGCAGAAGACATGAACAGACACTTCTCCAATGAAGACATACAAATGGCTATCAGACACATGAAAAAATGTTCATCATCACTAGCCATCAGGGAGATTCAAATTAAAACCACATTGAGATACCACCTTACACCAGTTAGAATGGCCAAAATTAGCAAGACAGGAAACGTGTGTTGGAGAGGATGTAGAGAAAGGGGAACCCTCTTACACTGTTGGTGGGAATGCAAGTTGGTGCAGCCACTTTGTAGAACAGTGTGGAGATTCCTTAAGAAATTAAAAACAGAGCTTCCCTATGACCCTGCAATTGCACTACTGGGTATTTACCCCAAAGATACAGATGTAGTGAAAAGAAGGGCCATCTGTACCCCTATGTTCATAGCAGCAATGGCCACAGTTGCCAAACTGTGGAAAGAACCAAGATGCCCTTCAACGGACGAATGGATAAGGAAGATGTGGTCCATATACACTATGGAGTATTACGCCTCCATCAGAATGGATGAATACCTAACTTTTGTATCAACATGGACGGGACTGGAAGAGATTATGCTGAGTGAAATAAGTCAAGCAGAGAGAGTCAATTATCATATGGTTTCACTTATTTGTGGAGCATAACAAATAACATGGAGGACGTAGGGAGATGGAGAGAAGGGAGTTAAGGGAAACTGGAAGGGGAAGATGAACCATGAGAGACTATAGACTCTGAAAAACAACCTGAGGGTTTTGAAGGGGTTGGGGGTGGGAGGTTGGGGGAGCCAGGTGGTGAGTATTATGGAGGGCACGTATTACATGGAGCACTGGGTGTGGTGCATAAACAATAAATTCTGTTAGGCTGAAAAGAATTTAAAAAAATATATTAAAAAAATCTTTAAAAAAGAAAAGAAAATATATACCTGTATCAAACATTTACAATCACATCAAGCATTCATTGAAAAAGAACCAGAAAAATACAAATGAAACATTAAGAGAATAAAACTTTGCTTCCATTTGAATATAATTTTTCCCT
The DNA here is from genome assembly GCF_030435805.1 of Mustela lutreola. Lineage (NCBI taxonomy): Eukaryota > Metazoa > Chordata > Mammalia > Carnivora > Mustelidae > Mustela > Mustela lutreola. The sequence goes on along the minus strand of NC_081298.1, from coordinate 91,293,815 downwards.
GAACACTACTAGTCTTTTAAACTCCCTGTTCAATAATGTGTCATGCTCTTAACTTGTACTGTCTTTATAATTGCTGTTACTGAAATACTTATTTCTACCCTCTAAATACAATCATGACTTTTTCCCCTTCAGTTGAATGGTAAAATTGCTCCTCCCTCACATAGAAAAACTTGGATGAAGCTGTGTCACAACAAACTCAGAAAATAAATATGATTTCTTTGAAGTGGTCGGATAAAAGTTTCAGTTTAACCAAAAAGGTGTTTTGAACCAAGTAAACATTCTCATTAGCACTGCAGAAACTTTTTAATCCGTACTTACTACCAGGACAAACAGTAAGCCTATTCGTATCCTATTAAAAATGACTCCTTAATTACCTAACTTCCTGTGGAGTAGAAACATAGCTCCGATAAACTTCAGTCCTCCTGGTAACCACTACTGGGATGTGCTGACAACATAACAGGTATATGTGAAGGTTCAAACCCATTTATAACTAAGGATTCGTGTATGCTGGCTGCCACCTGGAGAAAACTGGTTTTGATATCACTTAATATCCAATGGCTCACATTTCCTGAGAAGATACTCATTAGCATGACTTCTTTGGGACTAATTACATTTTTTTAAAGATTTGTTTTATTTATTTGAGAGATAGAGAGAGACAGCATGAGAGGGGAGAGGTCAGAGGAAGAAGCAGACTCCCTGTCGAGGAGGGAGCCGGATGTGGGACTCCATCCTAAGATGCTAGGATCATGACCTGAGGTGAAGGCAGTTGTTTAACCAACTGAGCCACCGAAATGTCCAATTACTTAAATGTTCTGATAGTCTTTTCTTTTTTCATATATATATATATATTTAACCATTGCCATTTATCATTTACCAATTTTGCCATTCAACTATATATATATATATATATATATATATATATATATATATATATATTTTTTTTTTTTTTTTTTTTTTTTTTTTTTTTTTGAGAGTTAGAGAGAGAGTGAGCATGAGCCAGGGCAGGGGAATGGTGGGCAGGAGAGGGAGAGGGACAAGCAGACTTCCTGCTGAGCAGGCAAAGTGGGGCTCAATCCCAGGCCCCTGGGATCATGACTTGAGCTGAAGGCAGACACTTAACCAGCTGAGCCACCCAGGTGCCCCTGATCTTTGCTTTTTTAAGATACATAGTATGTAAGTTTTTTTAAAAGTTTTAGTCCAAACTGACTAAAGATCTTGCAAAACGAACCTAGTTCTTACCATATTTCTTGAATGGTAATAAACAACCTATAAGAAAGGCAATCTGGCTACCTCTTGGAGCTAACCCTCACCTGGTGGTATTCATGCCACAATTCTCTAAAACACCTACTCTTTTCTCCCACACTGCTCAGTTACACCCTGATCTCATCTCCCGCCAATACAGGACCAAACTCACACATGCCAGGGACTGGAACTCTTGGGTAGGAATGGGACAATCCTGACCCACCTTCTCCTTGGCAGTTCCTAACCGAGTCAACTCACCAATTTTCTTTTTCCCTGTTTATGTAGAAACAGCGCAGGTTAGTAATCCCTTGGCTAAGCAAATGTCCAATAAAATGTCAGTCTCTTGTTCTTGTTGGCATCTCTAAACTCCACAGTGAATTGTTTTAGAGTGCTTTCTCTCTTGGTTTCAAAGACAGAACATAACATCTCCCCACAAACAGAGCACTCCCCCAAAACTTAAAATCTTCTGGCCTCTCGGGTTTCTTTGTATAAAGCCTGGCGGGGGTGGGGGGCAGAGGTAGGATGACGAACCCTTCTCATTCCTTTCAATAAGCCTCACAGGGAAAGGCTTGACTCTTACTGCTGGGGGTCCTTTCAATCATGAGATACTTATACTTAGAACTTTTGTCCCCAGCTTTGGGCCTCAGTAGCAGTTTGGAATTGATAGGGTAAAAAAAAAAAAATCCCATTCAATATCCTGTCAATTATTATAGGGAAAAAAGAGACACAACTAGAGAAGCAGTTAAATAAATTAGAATCCATTCTTACCATGAAACACTATGCAAAGGTTGAAAATTAATAGATTTCTCTCTACATATAAGATTTTTTAATTAAAGAATCTTATATATATATACAAATATACATACATATACATATACACACACACCCAATTCTGTTTAGCTTAAAAAAAAAAAAATCCCCGTCCACCTATGTATTTACTTGTATAAATTCAAATAAAAATGTTTAGAAGGATACAAACCAAAACAGTAGTAAGGCCAATGGGATTGAAGGATAAGGCAAATCAAGATTTTACTTTATACTTCACATGTTCTAACATTCTTTTTTGAATAACCGCATGCATTTTTTGGCCATTTAAAAAATAGAAAACAGGCCAAAGAAAACAAAAGATAAATGTTTAACATTATTTCAACTCTACTGTTTTTTTTTTTTTTTCAATCTTCACAAAGAATAATTAACACACTAATTTATTCTAAAAGAGAAAGAAATGATAAAGTCACAGATACCAATACTGTGGATCAGGGGTTCTCAAATATATTTTAGGAGGCACAAAAGCTGGAATTCATAATGTCCTTTATGGAACTTCATGAAATATTGATACTCAGTGGGCCCTTGGCATTCAAGAATTTAACATTCATGATTTCAATTATTTATAAAGGATCCCAAAAATCCATTACATGCAGTAATTTGTAAGTTTGCTGAGACATAAATTTGTCCTGTGCCAATTACAAAGCTCATTGAATTGGCAAGCGAGGGAAGAGAAAAGATGGAAGGTGTGTACTTAGAAGAAGCAGGAGAAAGGCAGAGAGGTCGGTGCTTTTAAGCACCTACACTGCTTGGACGCAAAGGTGAAGAATGAAATGTGGGTGGCTGAAGGTTCATAATAGAGAAACGGGGTTCCCTATACTATAAAAATATATGCTACAGGCCTCAGGGATCAAGCTGGTGTAAGGTGACATTGGTGCTTGGCAATGGCTGGAATGTACTATTAAGAGTATTAAATTGTCTGTTAATTTGCCCAGCAAGCCCTCCCTTGCCCTTCAACCATCTGAAGTTTTTAATGTACCACAAGGGACAGGCTACAGAACTTCTGCCCAATATAAGTTCGCCGAGGTAATTTGCTGCCCCTGAAAAGAATGCCTGTACTGATAAGTTGCCTTCAAAGTCCTGCATTAGTCTCATTAGCACCCACATACTAAGGATTAAAAATCCCAACCTCCAGCCCCACCTTCACTCTTGAGCTTCAAACTTTGTCAACCACTAACTAGACATTTCTTCATCAATATCCTATGCACCTCAAACTCAAAATGTGAAAACTAAAATCCTCCCTCTGTATTCTATACCAAAGTTTGTGCCAACATAGCTTCTCCATTCATTCTGGCCAGAACCTTTCAAGTGTATCTTTCAGTCCTTCTTTTCCCTCACTCTGCTCAGATCCAAGCAACAAGTCCTGCAGTTTTATTTCTTAAATATTTCTCTGACCTGATGCCTCTGTGCCATCCTTAATGCCACCAACCTGGATCAGAGTCTCTTTATTTCTTGACTGAGATGTCCTCATTTCCTCTCTCATTTCCCTTTCATTTTATTCTCTTTCAGTCTCTCCTCCAAAGAGCTTCCAGGATTACCTCTGCGGCCAAAATCCTCTCAAATTCCTCCCTCTATGACTGGTCCCCACTGCCAACTCCATACTCACCTGGCTTTACAGCACAAATTCTAAAAACAATAGTTCCCAGCAGGCTATCAGTACTTCCTCTGCTCCTGTACCTGCTGCCCATCTACCTGGATGGATTCCTACTTCTACCTCTTCTGTTAAGATTCAGCCCAATATAAGTTTGCCGAGGTAATTTGCTGCCCCTGAAAAGAATGAGGATCCCTTCCCTGGAAGTTGGCTTAGGCAGCCCCAAAGCCCCCAGAAAAATCAATGTGGTGTCAACATTATTTCATGATTTTGAATCATGTCCCCCACAGAACTATGAGCTTCTAATCAGCTATCTCTTACTCATGTTTTATCCCAGATTCTAGCACACTGCCTTGCATATAACAGAAAGACAGCTTAGTGTAAAGATTACTAGAATAATCTTTGAAGTAAAAAAAAAAAAAAAAAAAAATCGTATCATGAATAATAGTTTAGCCATTTCCTAACTTTTGACTTTGAACAAGTTGATTCCAACTCTTGGAGTCTCAGGTCTCTCAATTGGTAAACTGGGGATATTATCAATCAACTTTCCAGGATTTTCTAAAAATGAAATGAAGTAAGTATAGTTGTGGGTCTAGCCCATAATAAGAGCTAGGTAAATGGTTATGTGTTTGTTTTAGTTAACAGCATTATCAATGCCATGATATCGCTACTACTTCCTTAATGAATGCTTGCTGAATAAATGAATGAATGAAAAGATGTCTCTGTGGGGCTGAGGAAAGCCATGCTGTAAATGGTGTTAAGTGGCCCATCAGAAAAGCAAAGGATACAGGATTCTCTGATGTAGTAAACCAATACTGTGGAGCACTGGGGCAATACAGCCTTACCTAAGAGATGGCTGTGCAGTAAGAATTACATTCTTCATCTCCCCTGCTACTTTCATGAAGAAATAGAGGAGTAGGACTTCACAGCCGGCATGTGTATGGAAAGAAATGAGATGCCTCACAGCTAGCACACAGCATTAGCACAGCGGCATATACATACAGGGCAGGCAGCAACCCTGGAAATAGCTCTCGCTACCAAAGCCTCCATCTCCATATACACCTACACTCTAAATGCACTGTGTCCAAGTTTGCTTCCAAATAATGCAGATATAATAGAACTCTCTCCTTAGTCCTGATTTTTTTTTTTTTTTTTTTTTTGACAGAGAAAGAGTGTGTGTATGCACGTGTGCATGGGAGTTGGGAAGGAGGGATGGCAAGAGCAAAAGGGAGAGAGAAAATCCTAAGCAGGCCCCACACCCAGCCCAAAGCTCTATGCTGGGTTTGATCCCACGACCCTGAGATCATGACCTTAGCCAAAATCAAGAGTCGGACACTTAACCTACTGAGCCACCCAGATACCCCTAAAGAACATTTTCAATACTTCCTCCTCAATATGCTGTTAGTCATCAGGCTCTGTTAGTTCTACCTTCAAAATGTCTCTCATGGCCCTCTACTTCTTTTTGGTCCAGTGCCACTGTCTAGCTCAGGCCTTCATTCCCTTCGGCCTCCCATGGCAGCTTTTTAGGCAGTTCCTGCCTCCATCTTATGTATGGTTGTTATGCCATCTTCCTGTCCCTTTACTCTCCTTCCCAAAACACTTCAAAGAGTCTCTGAGGCCATGAAGTACAGTCCTAATTTCTGTACAGTCTGGCATCAAGTGCCTCTGAGTTGTGGAAGCTTCCTCCCCTCACCCCGCCCACCCACATCCACGCACCCGTCCATGCAAGAACTTGCGTGACACTCCAGCGCAGATGACATCCATGGGCCACACACACTCTCCTGCCTCTATGTCTCTGCTCACGCTGTGCTGCTCATGGACTGTTTTCCTTCTCACTAACCCCATTTGCTAGCACCAACCATCCTTTCAACACCTAATATAAAAATCTCCTTCAAAGAGATTAAATAAGCATCTCCCCTCCCCCCACCCTGAAATATACACCTTCCACCAAACAATGTAATATAAGCAACCAAGCCAAGGTGCTCAGGACAATGAAGATACTCTCAAAATAGCATAGATACCACCCCACCCCCAACCAGCTTTCAGGAATAAACAACCTTTTTGGTAATGTCTTAAAAGCTTCATTGAACACCTGGACGACTTAAAAAAACCAAAAAACAAAAAACACAACAACAACTTTCTGAATAACCCTGATTGCAGTCTTTAAGTTGGAAGAAAAAAAATGATACATACAAACAACCAATAGGGGTACATGACACTCTACAATCAGTTCTCGGGATTCATACTTCCTGAGATAAACACTTGCTAAATTATTGGTTTTGCCAAATAAATCACTATAGCACCCTGATAAGGCAGAACAACCTCCATCTTCAAGACACGCTAAATTGGGTGTTTTTCTCCTCTTTTTATCTCTTTAATATCTTACTGCCTGAATGGACTTCTGGGCTGTTCATGGTTAATTAAACTAAGAGGCCCACTGTGACTTAGCGACTCATGACCCCTGTAGCTAGAACTAGAGGTCAAGATAATTTAACCTGCCATATCATCTATCACAATCAGTCCCAAGGCTCAAATAAGGACAAATTAATATAAATACCCAAAGACTTAAATGTGAAATTTAGATATAGGTCAGACAAGTATGAGGGGGGTGGAAATGGAGGAAAGATTATATTATTATAAATTGTTAGCTTACTATGCCACCTTCTACAATGTCTAGTCAAGCCTATCAAAACAGAAAGGCAAGATTAACTTTCTAAGATAGCAGAGTAGGAGACCTTAGTTCCATGTTTATGGGTTGGAAGGACAAATATTATTAAAATGTCTATGTTACCTAGAACAATCTACACATTCAATACAATCCCCATCAAAACACCATCAACTTTTTTCACCGAGGTGGAACAAATAATCTGAAAATTTATATGGAACCAGAAAAGACCCCTGAATAGTATGGTACTGACACAAAAACAGACACACAGATAAAAGAAACAGAACTGAGGGGTGCTTGGGTGGCTCAGTCGGTTGAGCATCTGCCTTCAGCTCAGGTCATGATCCTGAGGTCCTAGGATCAAGCCCCACATTGGGCTCCCTGCTTAGTGGAGAGACTGCTTCTCCCTCTTCCTTTCCCTCTGCCTGCCACTCTGCCTACTTGGGCTCTCCATCTCTCTGTCAAATAAATAAATAAAATCTTAAAAAAAAAAAAAAAGAAAGAAAGAAACAGAACAGAGAACCCAGAAATAGTCCCTCTACTCTATGGTTAACTAATCTTTGACAAAGCAGGAAAGAATGTCCAATGGAAAAAAGACAGTCTCTTCAACAAATGGTGTTGGGAAAATGGGACAGCCACATGCAGAAGAATAAAACTGGACCATCTCCTTACACCATACACAAAAATAGACTCAATTTTGATGAAACGCCTCAATCTGAAACAGAAATCCAACAAAATCCTTGAGAACACAGGCAGTAACATCTCTGGCTGTAGCCGCAGCAACTTTTTGCTAGACATGTCTCCAAAGGCAAGGGAAACACAGGCAAAAATGAACTATAGGGACTTCATCAAGATAAAAAGCTTTTGCATAGCAAAGGAAACAGTCGACAAAACCAAAAGATAATCAACAGAATGGGAGAAGGTATTTACAAATGTTTTATCAGATAAAGGGCTAGTGTCCGAAATCTATAAAGAACTTGTCAAAGTTAAGGAAAACAAAATACAATTCTATACAGTTTAAAAAAAGAAAAAAAGAAAAGTAGATGAGATTCAAGGTAGGGGGGACTCTAACTCAGATTAAAAGGAATAGACAGGGGGCGCCTGGGTGGCTCAGTGGGTTAAGCCGCTGCCTTCGGCTCGGGTCAAGATCTCAGGGTCCTGGGATCGAGTCCCGCGTCGGGATCTCTGCTCAGCAGGGAGCCTACTTCCCTCTCTCTCTCTCTCTGCCTGCCTCTCCATCTACTTGTGATTTCTCTCTGTCAAATAAATAAATAAAATCTTAAAAAAAAAAAAAAAAAAAAAGGAATAGACAGAAGCGGGCTGTAGGACACTCAGGCCACTTGGTCTGCCTGGAACTGATGTGGTTCAGCAGTCAGCAGGGCAAGATGCAGACTGAGGAGTCTGGCGCTAGGCCAAAATCCTATATATGATCCTTCAGGCCCAAGCTTGGACAATCACAAGGCTTTGGCCAGCAGGCCTCATGGGGGAAGTTGCCCTCCCCACAGCAGACATGGTGCACAGCCAGTGTGTTACAGTTTTCTGGAGGGAGTTGCAATCGAGGACTCAAGCCTCAGTGGGCTAGCCATGTTTATGGTGCATTCCTAGCCCAGGTGCCTCCATCCAGAGCTTCTTTGGTAGGTGTGGGGGAGGGGTGTGGGCTTAGGCCCTTCCCATCGATCTTCAGTGATTCCCCTACGTGGGGCTTCAACTGAGGCACTTTTCTGTACTTTTGACTCAGTATCTTTTCACTCCTCCTCTCCTCTTCTCCTTCATCCTTGTCTAGAAAGAAGCAAAGCCTTTGGTCCAAGGCTCCTCAGAAGTTAGAGAATTCTCTACACCTATGTGCTGATTCTTGCCAAGTGCTGTTCCCTGGAACAAAATGGAACACTGGGGAGCCGACAAGTCATTTCCCCTTTTGCTTGCACTGTCACACTAACTGAAGAAAGGCTTGAGTTACTTTCAGGTTGGCTCTCTGTCTTAAACTGACCACCCTGACACCTGATCACTCAACAGAGGCCAAGCCAAAACAAGAGAATCCCCTCTAGGTGCATGAAATTCTGCAAGTCTCTTCTTCCTCACATCAGCTCTTTCACCTTACGGTATATCCCATGTGTTTCCAACCATTCCAAACCTCATTTGTTAAGTTGATGTCGACCAACTTAAAAACTACCAGTTTCTGAATTTATCCGGATCTAACTATAGTATTCTGCTGTCCAAAAATACTACAATACCTATTATTTATTCTTTCTAGACCCCCTTTCCTCCATCTGTCTGATAATGGGTGTATATATGACTACAAAGGGGTAATGATACTACTTCATCTGTCTGAGCACTGTGAATGGTCTAAGTAGAGATTTCACGATCAAGTCCCTAGAATTTACCACAGAAGCAACCACAGAGAAACTCTCATTTTTCCTCTTAAGTTGAAAAACGAGATGACATGAGCCTGGAGCTACCAGCGCCCACATTTTATACCGTGTGAAGCAAGCCTGCCATCAGCAGTGAAGGATGATTCGAGAGGCAAAGATGGGAAAACCATAGACCAATAAGATTTTGGTCAAGTCCCTTGTACCAGGTGGTCTTTATAATCTATAGTTCCTGCTGTTTTCCTTTCCATTCTGAAAACTGAATTATTCCTCTATGTTTGTGTGCTAATAATTATCAAAGATGATGTCCAACAATTCCTCCCATCCCTTTATACACAAATTGTTCAGAGAATATAGCATATTAGGACTCAAAGTTAAACAAGTTTTTTTTTTTTTTTTAAAGACTTCATTTATTTATTTATTTGACAGAGAGAAAGTGCCCAACAGGGGAGAGGCAGAGGCAGAAGGGGAGGGAGAGGGAGAAGCAGGCTTCCCTCTCCCCAGCAGGGGGAATCCCCATGCCAGGCCTGATACCAGGAATCCTAGATCATGACCAAAGCCAAAGGCAGATGCCCAACCAGCTGAGCCACCCAGGTATTCCTGAGTTAAAGTTAAACAAGATTTATCTTAATAACTTGTTATGGTCAATACATGTGAGTCAGAAAATGTTGTGTTTTCATTTATTAAACCTGACTCCATAAGTAAGTCAAGATGTTGACCCTATGGGGATTAGACCCCACTTCCCTAACTAGAAGAAAGGATCCAGCGAGAAGTTAGATCTTTCCTAATGGGAGAGGAAGCTGGAATGAAGCGAGTACTACAAAAGACCCAAACCTCCGGAAGAGCAGACAGCATTTCAATCATCCCAGTGTACACTACTCTAAAACCAACCTACTCCTTTGGTGTTCACTGACACTAAAAAGATGGAGACCCATGAAGCTGGGCCATAGGTCTGTAACACTCATAAAAACTATTACCTAAAGCCATGTCTCTCTAAAGAGGAAAGATACCTAACCTTTCTGCCCTGGGCTTGCTCACTCATTTGTGCAATCTCTCTCTCTAACTCCCTCTTTTTTTTTTTAAAAGGCATCCAATAATAGGCCCCATTTTCATTAAGTACCCAGTGTTAAAGAATGCTTAAGTCAGCCAAACTATTCTAGTGAGTTAGCAAAAACTGAAAGAGGAAAGAGAAGTTTTTCAAATACTGAAATTAGCCCAGAAGTAATGCTGCAACAGGCTATTAAGAACTAGCCTATCAGTTGTTCTTCATAGGTATCAAGAAAAAGGTGATTATATGTAGTCTGAGAATGACCAATAAAAGAACCCAGGTTTTCAGAATGGAGGCACCCATTACAACCGTCAAGTCTCCACTTTTTTTCCAATCTGAAAAATTCTATATTAAGTAGATTTGTTTTCTACAAAGTAAGTACTATATTAATTTTAGTAAGCCAAAAAAATTTGGGCTAGATTTTATCTTCATAAACTCAGTAATAAAGAACATCTTTGGTTTTTCCTTGCTGTATACAGCATATAATTAATTCTTATCTAGAACACTTGATGAAGAAAACAAATGATCAAATAATAAATTTTTTTTAAGATTTTATTTTTAATTTCTACACCCAATGTGGGGCTCAAACCCACAACCTCCAGGTCAAAAGACACATGCTACCAACTAAGCCAGCCTGGCACCCCCAAATAATACATTAAAAAAAAAAAAATCACCTTGGATGAAGTGATAGTCTCTTCTTGATCAGCATCTCTGCATTTTTTCCCTGTATCTTGTTCTGCTGATGTACTGTCTGAACTTCCTGATGAAATTAATCGCTTTCTTCCTGGCTGTGTTATGTTTACTTGAATTTTATCTTTGCAGATTTCTTCTTTTCCACATTCCTGGATTATATTATCTGAAACACACAATGAAAAAGAAGAAAAAAATTACCTTCTGTATTTTCAAATGTCAATAATCCATTAAAAGAAAGAAGAAAAAGGATTAAAGGACAATTAAAAGTAAAGTTCCATTCAGATTAATGCCAACTTGAAAACACTTATTTGCATATCTCATAAAAGAATTAAGCAGCACTTTGGCCAGGAGCTCCAGCCCTGGAGAGAGCCACACCAATATGCTAATATGAACAGATGTCATCTTTGAACTGCTTCACCTTACCTCTCTGAACTCTGGGCTTTATCATTCCAATGAAAGGAATTATAATAATAACAACTCATAGAGTTACGAGGAGTAAATGAGGTACAATATATAAACTATAGCAGAGCATCTGATATGTGTTAAATATATATTTTTTTATTTTAGCACTGAATTTCTCTAACAGAAAATTTAATATCTACCCAATGAATTTGACATATAATTATTGAGCTCCTAACATCCACAGTGAGGAATTCAACTTAGTAACAGATTAAGAACCCAAAATAAAAATGGAAAAAAAAAGAACCCAAAATAACCCCAAAACAAGAATGATCACCACAAATCTCACCAATTTCCAAAATAAGTCTCAATAACAATGGACACTGTACCCCATATAATATTTACCTGAGGTTCAATATATATGGCAAACTCAAGTCAGTATAATATTTTCTTTTCTTTTTTTTTTTTTTTAAAGATTTTATTTATTTATTTGACAGAGAGAGTTCACAGTAGACAGAGAGGCAGGCAGAGAGAGAGAGAGGGAAACAGGATCCCTGCTGAGCAGAGATCCCGATGCGGGACTCGATCCCAGGATCCTGAGATCATGACCTGAGCCGAAGGCAGCGGCTTAACCCACTGAGCCACCCAGGCACCCAGTATAATATTTTCTTAATAAATCTATGATTCCTCTCATCAGAAAAAAAATCTATTCTTTTTTTAATTAACATACAAAGTACTATTTGTTTCAGGGGTACAGGTCTGTGAATCATCAGTCTTACACAATTCACAGCATTCACCATAGTACACAAACTCCCCAATATCCATCACCCAGCCACCCTATTTCTCCCCTCCTCAAAATCTACTGTTTTTAAGAGGACAATTTTCACTTTTAATTATCTGTCTCCCCTACACTCAAATGACAACTTCCTGAGGACAGAAACTTTATGTGTCGTGTTCACCATTCTCTCCTGGTGTCTCCAGCACCTAGAAATGTGTCTAGCATAAAACTCAATAAATGTTTGACTAAATGAATTGTGACCATAAGCAGAATTGGTCCAAAAATTCCCTGGAGAGTCTGAATATAGGTATGTAAGGCAATCCATAGTCACTAATGTTCTAAAGCAAGGTTTGGCAATTTTTTCTACAAAAAGCCAGAGCTTTTTGTTGGCCATATAGTGTCTGTCATAACTACCCAACTCTGCCTCTATGCCGTAAAAGCAGCCACAGACAATACATGCAGGGATGAGCACAGCTGTGTTCCAGGAAAACTTTAGTGACAAAAACAGGCAGCATGCTGGATTTGGCTCATGGGCTGTAGTGTACTCAAATTTGTACGAAAGGATATTCAAGTGGCCCGAAATAACAGTCCTTCATTAAAGTTAGGAAAGAAATACTGTCCACATTATTTAATAAGAAGATCAATTGAACCAATATAAACATAATGTATATACATAAGAAATTTATGAATAAACTATTCAATAACTAAACTTTGCCTAAATTACTTAAATATTTCCTTTGAATCTAAATTAGGAAGATTTCATATCATTTTAGAAACTGTCAGGACTATACAGCTTCATGCAGCAAATGTCCAAATGCTACAACAAATATGAATTAGTCAAATCAAGAGAAATAATCAACTTACTATACTAAGAACTAAAAATGTAAATTAAGACACAGCATTTGCCCAAACACCAGTTTACTATATTCCAAGTGTCACACATGTACATAAAATCAAAAACAAGGGGCACCCGAGCAGCTTAATCAGGTTAAGCATTAGGCTCTTGGTTTTGGCTCAGGTCATGATCTCAGGGTCGTGAAACTGAGCCCCAGTTTGAGATTCTCTCCCTCTGCCCCTCCCCAACCCCCAGCATGCTCTCTTGTTCTCTCTCTAAAATAAATAAAATCGTCTTTTAAAAATCATAAAATTAAAAATATATATTTAAAATATTCTTCAATATTCCAAGTTCTCCACTACAAATATTCCTTCTAGGGACCAGAGCTCATTTCTTTTTGCATAGGAAGAAGCCATTTTGGTATTGTTGTAAAGATCCTCTTTACAAAGAGTACATAAAATAAAGAGCTTAATTAGTTCATAATAATCTTCAAATCTGGCATACCAAACACTTTTCTAAATCTGGAATAGGTACTTTGGGCTCTCTGCTCAGCAGGGAGCCTGCTTCCCCCTCTCTCTCTGCCTGCCTCTCTGCCTACTTGTGATCTCTGTCTGTCAAATAAATAAATAAAATATTGATAAATAAATAAATAAATAAATCTGGAATAGGTGCAGTTAAATGGCTGCAGTAGGATAGAAAATCTGCTAAAATCAATCACTTCATTTTTAATATTACTAGTTGCATTTACTTATATGAGCTATTACACTAACAGTATCTGAATGACAGATAGCTCAACTACACACACGTCATTCCAATCACATCCATCCAACTTCATCCTCTGAAAGAACCCCCCAACAGTTATATTAACAATTCAAAGTGTATCCTTCCCAGCTTGCTAAGGTTAACCAAATATACCTACAAATATATACATATATATGTAAACACACACAGGACCAAAACTATAAATGCTATTATTCTTGTAGGATAAATACATAGAATCTGTAGATCAAAGAGTGCTGTATATTTAAATATGTAAGAAAGACTGGCAAAGCAGTCATATATTTATTGCCTACTTTTATTTATTCTTCTGTAGTATGTCATATACGAGGTCCAAAATTTCTGAGTTTAACCTTCCTTTTTGTTGCTAAGTAATAATTATTAACCTTCTATGTTTTAGAAGTGTGACAGATAACATCACCCAGTAGGTTTGGCAGTCTGCTACTTGCCTCTGGCTTGGTTTTTGGTGTCTTCTGCACACAAAGCTTTTGTTCTTGTTTTTGTTTTTTCACTTTTTTTTTTTAAATTTTTATTTTTTATAGACATATATTTTTATCCCCAGGGGAAAACAGCATGTTTTTTCACTTTTAACCTAAATGCACCTGTTAATTTTCCCCTGATGTTTCCAGGTTCCCTCTCATCATAAGAAAGCCTCCCAGAAGTAATAAAAATATTGTTCCCATATTTTCTTCAAATGCCTTAATAGTTTTAATTTCTACATTAAGATTATTAATTCAATAAAATTTAAGAATATGGTATGAGGTAGTGCTCTAACTTTGTTTTCTTTCAAATGGAAAGTTAATTTTCCCAACATCATTTATAATAATAATTTACCCTCTCCCTATAAATTTGAACTGTTAATTTTTAATATATTAACTATATGTTAATTTGATCTGTTTCTGGATGTTTCATTTCATTTTTTACTGGTCGAACTTAACTATTCCTATTCCTGCTAGAACTATCAATTACTAAAAGTAGGAACCAGGCTCAGATTGTGATATAAAAAGATCCTCTAAAGGAACAGGTATTCCTGTTATTCAAACTGTCCTTGAGCGTATAAGGAAAAATCTAACTTTGTTCAAGACTAAAATCTGACATAGATGGCACACATGGAGGAAAATAATAACCACACTTACGAATACAGACGCCAATGTTCTAAACTAAGTATCAGCAACTCTGATCTAACAGAGCTTAAAAATAATAAACCATCATGACAAATCAGACTTACTCCAGGACCCCAAGCATGGTACATTAGGAAATCTACCAACATCACTAATTACACTGACACATGAAAATGCAGGAGTATTTCTTTTTTTCCTTTTTCTCTTTTTTAGGCCCACCCCACCCCACTGCTTGCCTACGCCCTCCCCTGCCTGCATCCCTATCTACCCCTTTGCAGGACTATATCTATACTAAAAAATTCATCAAAGAATTCAATAGTTATTCCTGAAGGAAAAAAATAAGAAAAAAAGAAAACATCCTAAACATGGTAAGAGTATCAAAACTGAATACCATTTTAATGCTGAAATACTAATAGAATCCCTATAAAAATCAGGAATAAGATGGAGCTGTCAATTTTATCCATTTTTAAAATTACAGGGTCTAGGGTGCCTGGGTGGCTCAGTTGTTAAGTGTCTGCCTTCAGCTCAGGTCATGATCCCAGGGTCCTGGGATCAAGTCCTGCATTGGGCTCCAGGCTCAGTGGGAAGCCTGCTTCTCCTTCTCCTACTCCCCCTGCTTGTGTTCCCTCTCTCATGGCGTCTCTCTCTCTGTCAAATAAATAAATAAAATCTTAAAACAAAAAATTACAGGGTCTAGTTCATGAAATAAAAATTTTTAAAGACAATAAACGGAGCAAAAAAGTCAGAACTACCATAATTTTGTAGATATGACTGTACAGCTAGATAATCTGAGAGACTTAAAAACTATTAGAATTACTTGGATAATTTAGCAGGACTGCTGGAAATTAAACAGAATAACTACCACTCAAGTAAAATTTAAGTTACAGTCAAATTAACAGAATGTCAGTTCAACATTTATCATCTGCCTTGAGTGGTCATGTGGAAAATATTCAGAGTACAAAATTAAATGCAAACCAAATGATTTGGGGACTACTTTAATCTTTTTCAGCATGTGCTACTTTTCATTACTCCATGTTGGAGGGTTAGTAGATGGGAGAATAAGTATTCTACAGAGCAGAATGATTTAAAAATTTAAAAGCTCCTTTTGCAATCCAGCACAAGTGTCATAGCCCAGAAATTATGACTTGTCCTGGAGCCTAGGAGGCTAAGGGAACAGAAATGACTGGAAGCCAAGAGAAGAGAAGAGAAGTTCTGAAAGCCTATGCCCAAATATATTCACTTGTGAATCACTAAGGGACATGAGGAAAATTTTAGCCCAAGCCTGAGAAACTCATGATAACATCCAATGGCTAGTATCTGGGAACCCAGAAAATAAACTCGAACTATAGTGGCTGAGAAACAAAAAGGACAGCCTGATCACAGCAAAAATTCAGATAGATTTATGGATTAAATCAAGAATTAAACTAAGAAGAGATCTAGGAGAGCATGCAAGGGCATATTAAAACAAAAAAGCATAAAAACACCACAACACAGAAAAGGTAAATTTAGGTGGCTGCATAGTGACACAGCTCAGCATGTGGGCTTTAAAGTCACACAGAGCTAGGTCTCAATTATGGCTCTGGCTTTTATTACATGATCCTGGATAAGGCATTTAACATCAGTTCATGTTATCTGTTTTGTACCTAGTGACACAAAAGGTTCCAAAGTATCAAGTTAATCAGATAATCTAAATAGGTATCAATGAACAAAGTATAGTACTAAAAAATGCAAAAGACATAGGAAAGTAACCTACTTCTAAATGAGTCCAAAATGCGTCCTAGAAATTGATTTTTTAAAATCTCTAGCATTGGTCTATTGATCTGGATGATTTATTACTTAAACAAACAAATAAAACAACAACAATGATAATAAAGTACAGGGCAGAAAAAGTCAAATTATTTTGATTTTTAATTAGCAGGATTCAAGTGCTAAACTATTCCTATGTGTATTTCTCACTCTTTCTATTTCTAAAGGAATTAAGTAACCTAAGTTTTCTCTTACATGTACCCCCAAAGTCTGCTTATGAGAAAGAAGACATGCTAGAATCCAAACATTTTTCTATCTTATTTTGAAGCTTTAGCATTTTAAGTACATCATGTATTACATAATATTCTTATCCAAATCAATGGCAAATTGTTATCCTTTGCATTTTTAAGGTGAAGTACTCAAAAAGGTGCTTCATATTTTATTAGGGTACTTCTTGCTAGTGAAAGTTAATAGTTATTTTTAATTTGAAGCAAAATGTATTTTGGACTATTATAAGCAAGCTAATAGTGGTAGCACAGAAGCAGTTACCGCGCAGAACAACTCTGAAAGAAAAGGACTTGCTTGCAGGGAGGCAGCTGACATTGTTCCAATCTTTAGTCAATTGAAGTTATTCTTTCTATATTTGAGAAACTGGTCTACTGAGAGAAAGTGCTAGCTACCCCTTCTCCACCACCATTCACCACTCCCCATTTCCTTCCTGAAAACTGAGGAATTACTGCACTTAATGAGAAATGTTACTGATAAAAATGTTACATATGTAATGGTGGGTGGTGGAGGTTTGAAAACCACTATACTGGAATAAAATTCTTACCAGGAAATCTTGGGTTTATATATGAAAATTCTCCAGATCACATCTCTCACAATATATAATATATAACCTACTTTTCCCAAGAGGTCACTCTGATCCTACGAAATTCCAAACTCGAATTAAATAAGGAATGTTTGGTATATAACATATGTGATCCAAATCTTGAAACTGCTTCTATGACCATGATGCTGAATATGAGAAGCAGTGAGAGCAGTAACAGTCAACTCCAGCACGTATTCAGTTCTGCTCAGGGTACAATGGCAGAGTAGTGTGACTGAACTATTCATGCCAAATAAAACCAGTATAAATTTTGGACAAAATATTAAAAAACAACTATTTGAAGGCATTGCAGAGTGATGAAAAGGCAGAACTGGAAAAATTAAGTATAAGCCAGTTTGTGGATCTGTAGCTTCCCCCTCCCCATCCACCCAGGGCATCTCCCAATCCACAGGTGGCAGAAAACAGCCTTATTGGTTTAACCGGCCAGAGCACAGACTCTGAGGCTTGGTAGAGCAGTTATAAAGTTAGGAAGCCTCAGAGGGCCATGAACCAAAATTTACATTTAAAACTGACCCAAGTCCTTCACTGGCTGCTGAGCCACATGTGGAAGGACAAGCAGCAGATGGAAGCTGCTAGGACTAAGCAGAGGCTGTGGCTGGTGACTGCAGCAGGGGAAAGAGCGGGCAGGGTCCAAATTAGTGCCTATTAGAAGAAGATTGCCTAGTAGGCCAAATTAATCACTATTAAAATAAAAATATTTCTTCAGACGAACATAAAATAAAAAATCTCTATAATATATCATTTATAATATCCAATATCCCATAGGAAGTTACTGAACTTGAGAATAAACAGAAAATGTGACCCATATAAAAGAAAACAGGGGTGCCTGGGTGGTTCAGTGGGCTAAGCCTCTGCCTTCAGTGGGCTAAGCCTCTGCCTTCAGCTCTGCCTTCTGCCTTGACCTCAGGGTCCTGGGATAGAGCCCTGCATTGGGCTCTCTGCTCAGCGGGGAGCCTGCTTTCCAACTGCTCCCCCACCCCCACCTGCTGCTCTGCCTACTTGTGATCTCTCTCTCTCTCTGTCAAATAAATAAGTAAAATCTTTAAAAAAAAAAAAAAAAGAAAGAAAGAAAACTAGCAGTAAATAGAAACTATACCCAATATGGCTACAGAGTTGCAAATAAAAGACTACAACAATGCAGTGAACATTATAGTCTTCAATGGGAATGCCCAGCAGCTGGCATAAATCCCCATGATATCTGCCATGACAGTGAGCTATACTGGGACAGAGGTCCTCTTCTTTCACTCCTCCAGCACATAATCATGTGTGCCTGGCAGTTTTTAATTTAATTAAATTAATTTAGAAAGCTGTGCTGAAAACTGTGCTGACCTTTTATCACTGACATGACACCAACAGGTATGTTTGAAAATCTACATTAACAGCACATAAATCTGGCACATAAATCAAAGGTAATTAGCAGGATGGTGTATGATAAATGACATAACGCAATAGCTTATGTTTTAAGTTAGACTTCATGTACACATCTAAAGAAATGTTAGGCTAAGTGATACACTTATAAAACCACTAGTCTATCTCCATTTGTTCAGAAAAACTTCCAAATTCTGCTTAATGTTTTCAAAACAAAACCTACCCCCCTTGCTGATTGTTGCTGAAAGATTTTGGTCACCGAGATTTTCTGTTAACATCCATGCTGGAAGAATTCTTCTCCTCTGCTCAGGATTTGACTGTTGCTTACTATGGTCTCTACATTCACCTAGGAAACACTAAAAAGACATCTATATCTTAATTATTAAAATAATTATGCAACCTTAATGAAATTGTAAAATTATTTACTTTGCAGGAAACTACCATTAAAAAAACCTATCTGCAAGTATGGGCTGAATTGCTCAAACTTCTCAAAGAAAGAAATTCATTATCTCTATTAGTTGACACGGTGGACTACTGTGATATTCTGTACAGCTTAACATAAAAGCAGCAATGCCGGTAATATTGTCATGATATAGTTCACTTCAGTTGTCTTTTCTCTCCTTGAAATAAGGAGTATGTTACAAATGGATGAGATCTTAAATTTCTCACCTTACTATTTGCAGAAGTAGTTTGGGCCTTAGCTATTTCTGTGCTTCTTTCCAGCTGTGGGGCACCAGTTGTCTCATCAGGCGAGTGAACGGAGAAAGATTTTGGTGTTTCATTCAGTATATTATCTTCATCAAGCATTTGACTATTTCTATAAAATAAAATAATCATTAAAACACTTCTATTATACCATGTCATTATAAATGTAATACTCCTAAGTATATCTAACTAATGAATTGTGCTCCTTCTCTTGGCCTTAGCAAGACAGATGACGAAAAAAGCAGATGATAGCACAGAATAAAATATATAGACTAAAATTATATGTTCTTCAAAAAATACATTTATCTTTCCAAATGATCAGCCTAGAAACCACTAGGTATTTCTAAGATGGATAGTAACCATCTCTCTTAAGGCTTAAGAGCTCTGTCCTTACTCAGTTATTTGTCTCGATAGCCCATAAAAGTTAAGATGGCCACCCAGCACCCCAAGAGAAATGCAAACTGTGAGAATAACAGATAAGCTCGTATGACTTTTGAAGAAAAAAATAAGATCCTGATGTCATGTGCACATGCAGCTGCTACTGGAGTTCTGGCCAGTATAGCCATTTGTGAAATCTCCCCAAACCTGTAGTCCAGTCGGAAGCTAACTCTTCTGACACAAGAACATCCATGGTCACATATGGAACATACTAGCAGAACCAGCTACCTCCCACTTGGCTGCAAAGTGCAGTAAGATCATCCAAAGTTGACGGATTATTATTTACTAATCATACATAAAGACAAGCCAAAAAATGTACTTTTTTGAACATTTGATAAGTTGGAAATACTATTCAGAAATAAAAAGGAATAATCCACTGATACACAACAACATGGATGAATCTCAAAGAAGACAAACTCAGAAGGCTACAAATCATATAATTCCATTTGTACCACATTCTGTGCTTTTGGTGTTCTAAGAAACCACTGCCTAATCCAAAGTCACAAAGATTTATACCTGTATTTTTTCCTAATTTCACAGTTTTAGCTCTAATATTTAGGTCTCTGATTCATTTTAAGTTCATTTTTATATGGTGTGAAGTACATTCTTTTGCATTCTTTTGCAAGTGGATACCCAGTTATCCCAACACCAATTGTTGAAAAGACTACTGTTTCTCCCATTTAATTGTCCTGACAATCTTGCCAAAAATCAGTTGGTCATACTGTAGGGTCTTTATTTCTGGACCTTTGATTCTATTTCCCTGATCTATATTTCTTTCTTTATGCTAGTACCATACTGTCTTCATTACTGTAGCTTTGTAATAGGTTTTGAAATTGGGAAGTGTGAATCCTCCAACTCTTTTTTTTTTTTTCAACTTTTAGGAACTGTTTATTTTCCATCAACCTTATTTCCATTTTGTTTGCCTTTGTGGAAGAGCACCTCAGTGGTTGTTCCTACCTATTCAGTGGCCTGAGAAGTGGGAGCTGCAGACAATCTTCACTGGCAGGCTGAGCGCTCCAGTCTTCAACAGGAACTGCTGAACAGACACAGAGGGCACCTGCACACCTCCAGACCAGTCTGCAACTTCACACTGAGTAGAAGTGAACTCAGAAGCTGGAGCATTTGCTTACCCTGAAATCCCTCGTTGGTCATAGCCTTTCCAGCAATAGCCTGCTATTCGTTTTCAGTGTCGTGAGGATCTCTGGAGAAGCAGAGCTCAGGCACGACCTCCCAAGGGTATTCACAAGAAATGGTACCAGGTATGCACAGAACTTCCCATGCCAGCATTCACCACATCAGACCCGCTATTGAGCTCCCTTGTTGCAACAGATGGCAATGTCCACATAGTGCAGAGGAAAGTCTGCCTTACCCAGAGCGGTGGTAGGAATCCTGGCAGGTTAACGTGAGATGCCTTAAAACCAGTCCTTAGATCTGTGACCACCAGAAGTTGCCTGGATCTGGTTAGTGAAGGTTTCAGGAGTGATGCAGCCAGCAACAGGATTGGCTCCAGTTGCAGCAGCAAACTTCAGCACAGCTCACTGGGCAGTATTCCTGGATGATATGACACTGACATCAACTGGTAACAATGACACGAGCTGCCAGCAGAAGCTTCTCCCAGGTTCTCTTCAGATTTATGATGTATATGCCATCACTTTTCTTTTTCAGATATACTGTTCCATTTGGAAGTCAAGGGTGGTGCCAACGAGCTGGGTTCCTGCTGCAAGGAATTTGAGGACATCCTCTTCCTTCATTGCAGGACATCAGGGGCTCCAGACATTGTGCAAGTTTCTCTTTCAGTTAGAACAGGAATCCCTCAATCCAGCAGGAAGTTTGTTCTGATGGCTTTGGGGGGGTGCTAGGTACCCCACAGGGCATTCATGCAGAACGCCATAGGGACCCTCTTCCCCCGGATAGTGCAAAAAACTCTTCTTCTTTTTAAAGACTGTTTTAGCAATTAAGTTATTCTTTGGGAATTATGCTTTGGGATTAATTTGCTCCTGTCTGCCTATCTTCTTAAAGTAGAAACACAGATCACTGGGCTTACAGCTTTCTTCTAATACAGGCATTTAATACAAATTTCCCTCTAAGAACTACTTTAGGTTCATCTCACAAATTTTTATTTTGTTTTCAGATTTATTTTTTTCAAAATATTTTCTAATTCCCCTTGTGATTCTCTTTGACCTAACAGTTATTTAGAAGTGTGTTTAATTCCAAATTTTGGGAGATTTTCTTTTTTATAGTTATTAATTTTTTTTAAGTAACCTCTATGCCCAACATGGGGCTCGAGCTCATGACCCCAAGATCAAGAACTGCATGCTCTACCAATTGAGCCAGCCAGCCACCCCTATTGTTACTGACTTTTAATTTAATACTATTGTAATCACAGAACACATTCTGTACACTTTTGTCCATCTACTTCTGTTAGTCCAGTTTATGTAGACTATAATTTAAAAACTGACAGCACCTGGGTGGCTCAGTTGTTAAAGCGTCTGCCTTTGGCTCAGGTCATGATTCCAGGTCCTGGGATCGAGCCCTGCATCAGACTCCTTGCTCAGCCGGGAGTCTGCTTCTCCCTCCACCTCTCCCCCTGCTCCTTCTCTCTCTCTCTTTCTCTCTCTCACACACACACATACTCTCTCTTGAATAAATAAATGAAATCTTTAAAAAAAAAAAAGCCGAAACAGTGGCAAATAATCTGCTAATGACTGCCTCAACAAAACTAGTGTATTAACTTTACATTAGATGTTTATTGTAATACCTTATTTCCTCAGTTTCCCAATTCTATATTTTCTGTTATTTTTACAAGGAGTTATACTAAGCCAGAGGGATTAAATACCTTAATAAAATTTAAAAAGCTAAAAGAAAATATTAAGAAAATGTACTTGGTTTCAAATTACCTATCCTGGTTACTATTAGATGGGAAATACGTTCTGAACACAATGGTAAAAGACACCACATATGCGAGCAATCACTATTGAGGTGTAGGTTTCCAATGTCAAATGTTTGCTAGAGAAACACACACGAACACATATACTATACATACCCCATGTAACTCCTATACTGCAACATAGTTTAATCCTAGAATGGTTTCTACTGAAGCATTTGTGGATGGCTGAGGAATTAGGTTACAATTACCATTTTTTAAAAAATTCTTTTATTTAAGAAAAATTTATTTTAAGATTGTATTGATTTATTTGACAGAGAGAAAGCACAAGCAGAGGGAGTGGCAGAGGGAGAGGGAGAAGCAGGTTCCCCACTGAGCAAGAAGTCGGATATTAGGCTCGATCCCAGGACCTGAAACAAAGGCAGACACTTAACCAACCGAACCACCCCTAGGTTACAATTACTATTACTTGATCTAATTTCATCAGGCAATCTTACCTTAAAGTACATTCCATTTCTGCTTCACAGGGTGTAGAGGAAACCAAGAAAATATATTTGTCAACTAGCAAAGAAAAACTGTCTCCAGGATTCAACCAGCGCCATAGATTTCTCTTCAAGGGTAAGAGCTGGCTCTTCTCGGAAGACTGATAAAAACATGGATTTGTGTGTATCTAACAACAACAACAAAAAAAATAGGGATAAAATTCTAAATTATGAGAATAATACAACTAACATGAACTGATCCAAAACTTGGGTATCAAAACAATTTCATTGCAAATTTAGATTAAAAGTCTAATAAATCTTGTACTTATAAGTACAATAATTATTATCTACACAATACTTATCTACATATAATTATTATCTATCTAGATTATATAGATAATATCTATATTATCTAATTATTATCTATAGATATATCTATATTATCTAGATAATAATATAATTATTATCTATATATAATTATTATCTATTATCTCTATCAAAATGGGAAGGAGCTAAAACATACCTCTCACTTCTGTAGGAATCAAAGAAAAAAGCAAAGTTATCAATTAACTCGTTAGAAGATATTTCTGCTTTAAGAGGGACCATCAGACATTAGAAGGAGAAACACAAAAAATAATTCTCAGTATGGAAACTGAGTCCCCCAACTTTCAAATCCATTTTCAAGGAATTAGTGAATTCAAGGAATTCAAGGAATTCACTAATTCCTTGAAAATGACTAATTTCTTTCATATTTATTTTCTTCCAGTAAATTCTTACTATGAGTAAAAAAAAATGAGATATTATAGGAAGAGAGACTTTGATCAAATCTCTCAAGCAAATAACATAGCTTGTTTGGATTGTTTTTGCTCTTCACTGAGGAGTTTTCTGACATAGACTAATAAAGAAAACAGAGCATTAAAACAAAAGCTGCCAATAAAAAATAAGCATTGTTGCCTACATGCCCAAATTAAAAATAAAAAAAAGACAATGTTGAAAGCTATAATGAATACAATCTATCCAGTTCTGGCAATTTAATTTCATGAAGATCTGGCCATATATTTTTCCTATGTGTATCTGCAATTGAAAACAGTTCTATTTCCTTTAAATCTGTTAAAAGAAAGGAGTGAAATAAAATTTGGAGATAAAGAGCAGAAACAGAAATTTAAAAAGAGACTTTACCAATTTGTTAGGCAATCATTTTACAGTCAGAGTTATTTTACAAATTACATATAAGACTTCATAAGAATGAACAGGCAACGGAACACCATATTTATGTAACACCATATTGCTAAAAAGAACTGTGAATGTTTGATTTTTAAAAATCAAGCTATAATTTAAACAATGTTTATAAGCCTTTCATTATGCTCTCAACCACTCCTAATTTATCTCCCAGAGTGGCTCTGGCTCATGGTTAGAGTTTTTGAGGCAGGACAAACCACCAGATTCTAAGCCTGTGTACACTGTTGGGCTTGAAAATTGTTCCGTTATTCCTCAGACTTTTAAATGAAGCCTCCCCTTCCTTGAGTGCACCACAATCATCAGGGTCTGGAATGCTGAGTAGCAGGAAGGACAAGAGTTGGGACAGAAATATCCATAGCTTCTGCCTGAGCCTTGAATGTTCTACAAATGAGGCTTGCTTCTAATAGGCTAAGATAAGATCATGTTCTTATTCCTAAGTATTTTAAAGATTCAGATGAATCTCTAAACAACATTAAATTAACAACAGTGCTAAATTTTCTTTTTTTTTTTTTAAGATTTTATTTATTTATTTGACAGATAGAGATCACAAGTAGGCAGACAGGCAGGCAGAGAGAGAGGAGGAAGCAGGCTCCCTGCTAAGCAGAGAGCCCGATGGCGGGGCTCGATCCCAGAACCCTGAGATCATGACCTGAGCCGAAGGCAGAGGCTTAACCCACTGAGCCACCCAGGTGCCCCAACAGTCCTAAATTTTCAAAGGTCAAGATGTTAAATACAAAGGCATAATATTCTAAGGGTAGGAAAAGTAAAATGCTTTTTAAAAAAGGAAACTAATTACATTCCTTTAATAAGGCATTGCAAACCCAAAGCCAAAGAAACATTCATTTTCAGTATTTTTTACTTAGTTGGATGTACTTAACATTTAAATTTTAAGCAGTAAAATATTTGGTATTTAGCAAATCCAAAGAGAAAGTGAACCAATGTATGTGGTCCATGATCATCTTTTTCTTTTCCAAAAATTGTTCATACAAGGGATTCCAGAACCAAGAGCAAAAATGACATTCCTATAACTAACCTAATACTTGATCCTATAATTTATTATTTTTTAAAATTATGATCCTATAATTTAAACTAAATAAATATTACTCATTGAATAAGTTTTTAAAATCTATGTCAAACTACGAATGCTTCAGGGCACCTGGGTGGCTCAGTTGGTTAAACATAACGACTCTTGATTTTGGCTCAGGTTGTGATCTTAGAGTTATGAAATCAAGCCCCCTGCTGGGCTCCATGTTGGGTATAGAGCCTGCTTAAGATTCTCTCTCCCTCTTTCTCTGCTTCCTGCCCCCTCTCCCTCTATAAAGAAACAAAACCAAAAGCAACTATATGTTCTCTAACTAAAAAGCCACACAGACATGAAAACCAAAATAAAAGATAGTTTTCTAAAAGTTATGAAGAAGACAGAAGCTTAGCAATATTAATAAACAAAGAGGGAAAAGATAAACACACACACACACAAATTTTGGAATGAAAACAATGACATAAGTACACATAAAACTTGGCAGAATACTACAAATATTTCATGGCAATGTATTTGTAAATATGGCCAAAATTGACAATGATCTTAAAGAATATACACCAAACTTACTTAAAAACAAAAAAGTGTGTGTGTCTTTTTGAATTAGACCTATCTTTTAAAAATATAATCAGTAATTAAAAATCTTTCTGATCTTTCCCCAACCCAGACCTAAATGGATTTAAATTTTTTCTGAATATTCAAGTCTCCCTAAGACCAGAAAAAGATGGAAAGCTCTCCAATTCCTTCAGTATGGCTAAGTTAACTTTGATTCTAAAAGCAGATAAGGACAGGCAAAATACTGGCAAACCTAAATTCACAGTGAATAAAGAGATATAATCCACCTATATGAGAAGCATATTTTTGGGAAGTGCCTTTTAACATATCCATAGGATTATAAGTGCAAACTTAAATATATTATGTTACAATTTTAGAAGTGGTGCAAAGGATGCATTATCCCTAAAGAAATGGAACTAAAATACAAATTAATTTTCCATAGCTTTCTCTTATAATTATCATAAATATTAAATGATTGATGTGCACCACCCCAAAAAGTTCCTCTTATTTTCAATGTTTTCTTTTATTTAATTTGGAAGGCATTTTTTCTTTCTTTCTTTCTTTCTTCTTCTTTTTAACAAAATGAGCTGTGGAAGAGCTATTGCAATATTTTATAGCCATTTTCCAAGTATACTCATAATTTCTGAGGAAGAAAAACAATCACAACTCGGGAATTTTACTACGCCAAGAAAAAACACAGTCACCCAAAGATGTATATTTTGAATAGATTAACACCAAGTGGCAAAAACATATCTAATCCTTTGCAACTTACATGTAGTTATAGAACTACTCCCTCAATCACCCAAGAAACAAAAAGAGTTTCTTAAAATGAAATAAAAGCATTGACAGCTATGAATTTACCCAGAGGACATAACTAACCACTGGTGATGCAGTGATTTACAGACAGCACAGTCGCTTTGCCTTTATAATACATTTTCTCCCGCTGATACCAGACAGTAGATTAAATTTAAATGACACACAAAAAAGCTAACATCATCTCCTCATGAGCTAACATTATCTCCTCATGCACTATTTCCAAGAACTGCTGAAAGCTAGAGCTTTTTTTAAAGGAAATGTTAGAGGAAAAAAAGACAAATTCATCCAATTTAAAAGTACAAATTAGTAAATGCCCTAATCGCATTCATCAATCATTGTCAAAGTTACATTTCTATTTGATTGGAATTCTAATTTGAAGGAAAGCAGAAAAATATTTAATTACTTAAACATAATTTGGAGGAGTACACAACCTACAGAAAGGATTGTAACAAAACATTTGCTCTAACTCATTTAAAGAAGTTTACAAAAACTTTTTAAAGTAAAACTTGTCTCAAAATTTTATCACAGTTGTATACATAGCCTGCTTTAAAAGACCAATTTATTTGTGACTGATTAGAGAACAGAGAATAAATGATATTTAGCACACATTAAGGTAAAATTAATGAATTATTAGTCACTCGTCTACCTCATTATTTTCAAGACCTTAACATTTCCATTCACAATTAAGGTCAGTTTAGAGTTTTTCTAAATTTCTCTAAATCGCACCTTGAAGGTATAGGTACAATAAGCAGCTGTATAAATCAGTATAAATAAATAAATAAATATAATTTCAAGGAGAGAGGCATTTTGTTGAAATTACATTAACATGAAAAAGAAATCAAGCATTACATAAAGCAAAGGACCTATGCATACATCACCAAGTCCAAGAAGCAGTTTTCCTTCAACTGGTAAGGTATAAACAATTTGTGGGATAAAATTCAAAACCCAATTAAATATTGTTCTAAATGCAAAATCAAATTCTAGTACTAGAATTGTACATATCTTTAAAAAAATACACTTTTTCATGCCTTCCAATGTTTGGCAGTTTGGCATTACAGAAGGAACTGCAACCACACCATACTATTCTCTACACCTTCTTCATGTCATAAGAATTCCATAATAATTTTTTTAAAACATAATACATGTTAGATACTATGTGTGGACCCACCACACAGTTTCAGAAAATGTGTATTAACTTTTGATGTCCCTTTCGAGTCTTTCCATATCTCAGTCTCTTCTCAGTTCCTCAGAGATAATTATTATACCAATTGTTGTATTTGTCACTTCCTTAGGCCATTTTCTTCATGGTTTTATCACCTAAGCTTATGACAGAGAATGTAATGTTTTATTTTGTAGAATTTTTAATCTTATATAAAAGAAGCTATACTGTATATATTCTTCCAAGGTTGCCTTTATCATTATCATGTTCCAACTCTAATCCATATTTATGTTTTCACTATAATTTATCTTCATTGTTGTAGGATATTTCATTAAATGAATATATCACAATATATTTATCAATTCCATTGTCGATGGAAATTAATGTTGTGTCTAGTTTTTGCTATGATATAAGCAATTTTGCCCTTCAGGTTCTTGTACACATCTATTAGTACATATGTGTGTGTGAGGTCTGACTTGTAGGGAATGCATTCCTTCATCTTTAGGAAATAAGTCAAGCTACTCTCTAAAGTGGCTGCAACATTTAAGCTCCCACCCAAACTTTATAACTATTCTACTTCTTCTACATTCTCATTAACACTTCAAATTGTTAGACTTCTCATTTTTGCAATCTGTTGGGTTTTAGTATCTCACTGCAGTTTCAGTTACATTTCTCTATTTAATAAGAGGGCGGAATACCTTTTCCATGTTTACAGTCAGATTTCCAATTCTATAATGTGCCATTCGAGTCTTCAGCCCATTTTTCTATGGGATTGTTTATCTTTCTCTCACTGATTGAAGGCATTTGCTATATATTTTGGATATAATTCCTTCGTCAATTATATGTGTTTTAAATAACTTCTTCCTGTTACACTTATCATTTTCATTATAATCCTTGATAAGCAAAGGTTCTTAATTTTAATGTAACTGGATTTTTAAAAAGATTTTATTTATTTATTTGACAGAGAGAGAGCGCGCACAAGCAGGGGGAGCAGAAAGCAGAAGGAAGGAGAAGCAGACTCTCCACTGAGCAGGGAGCCCAATGCAGGGCTCAATCCCAGGATCCCAGGATCTCAACCTGAGCTAAAGGCAGATGCTTAACCGACTGAGCCAGCCAGGTGCCCCTGTAATTGGATTTTTTTTTCAGTCTTTCTTTTAAAACTATTCCCGCCTTTATTTTTTTTTAAATATTTTATTTATTTATGTGACAGAGAGAGATCCCAAGTAGGCAGAGAGGCAGGCAGAGAGAGGGGGAAAGCAGGCTCTCTGCTGAGCAGAGAGCCCGATGCGGGGCTCAATCCCAGGACATTAGGATCATGACCTGAGCCAAAGACAGAGGCTTAACCCACTGAGCCCAGGTGCCCCCACTTCCCTCCTTTAAGGCCACCAAGATTTTTTCCCATATATTCCGAGAGTTTTATAGTTTTGATTTTCACATTTAAACCACCTAAAACTGATTTGTATATATGGTTTGAGGTAGGGATCTAATTTTTTTCCCTCAGACAAATAACATACTCTCCCAGTACCATTTCTTGATGAAAAGTCATCTTGTCCAATGATAAGCAATGCCAGCTCTGGGCCAAATCAAATTCCCACATACATAAGACTGAACCCAAGATTGCTTTCAGTTGTAAAATTCTGTTCAACTGAAGGCACAAAAATTTCTTGTGGGGGGGCCTGAGTGGTTCAGTGGGTTGAGCCTCTGCCTTCAGCTCAGGTCATGATCTCAGGTTCCTGTGATGGAACCCCATGTCAGGCTCTCTGCTCAGCAGGGAGCCTGCTTCCCCCTCTCTCTCTCTCTGCCTGCCTCTCTGCCTATCTGTGATCTCTGTCTGTCAAATAAATAAATAAACTCTTTAAAAAAAAATTTCTTGTGAAGAAAAATCAAGTTACTTTTAACTTCAAGAAATTTTTTTTTATAGAAGAGAATACCAAATGGCAAAAGAATCCGGAGTTGGGAAATATAATGGGGAAAAAAACAACAACAAACAAACCTTAGATAGATTTCAAAGAACCTCAGTTCTAAATCCCATTTGACAACTTGCTGACTATATAATATTATGCATTCTTCAGAAGGCCTTAATATTCTATGCTGTCAAAAATAATGCTACCAAGAAAAGGGTAAAAAATATTTATCTTTCTCCCAAGTATATAAGATTACATTTACTAGAAAGTTCACAAGTTATATTAAATAACATTTAAAAGAAAAGTATAAACAAAGGTGTAAATAAATAATTATAACAAGTTTTAGTTTCATATCTATAATGTCATGAGGAGTTTTGGCTATACCTTCTAATTTTGTATCTACCACCCTGTGATACTCAAAAGATACTTGTTGACTTCCTATAGTTGTTTTGCATTAGTACAGTCTAATTCAAGATCAAGTAAATAAAGAAGAAAGGTGTTCTCTAAAAGATACCTTCTTTTAATTAAAAATTGTTAAACTCTCATGTAGAAATTTGACCCATTTCACAAAAAATAAAGTTTAACTCAAAGAAAGAATTTTCTATTAACAAAGTTTTAAGTATACTTATATTATTACTACTTTTTTGAATAGTCATAGAAGATCAAAATAAATCTGAATACTTTTCATCCAAGTATAGACACAACTCCAGTTAAGTATCTTTATTAAGCCAATCTGGAAAAAATTCTAGTTTTTAATATAAATGTCCTGATTAACACTGAGAAAAAAATATATGTAAGTTTTTCAATATTAACACTTTAGTAAAAATGATGGTTTCCCAAATGGCATACCTTGTATACATAAAAAATTTAATGCTGTGTAACTTTTGTTTTAAGAAGGGTTTCTTCTGGGGCGCCTGGGTGGCTCAGTGGTTAAAGCCTCTGCCTTCGGCTCAGGTCATGATCTCAGGGTCCTGGGATCAAGTCCCGCATCAGGCTCTCTGCTCAGCAGGGAGCCTGCCTCCTCCTCTCTCTCTCTCTGCCTACTTGTGATCTGTCTGTCAAATAAATAAAAATCTTTAAAAAAAAAAAAAAAAAAAGAAGGGTTTCTTCTTAGCACTGAGTAAATAAAAATGTAAAAAGAAATCTAATAGTTATTCAATTCTTCACAATTCAGCTGATTAATCTGCTTACAAATAAATGTGCTGAGTTCTCAAAATGGATCATGTCATTGTCTACAATTCTTCTGCTACAACAAATCTTGCAGATATTATTTGAAACAAAAGCAAAGCTTCGAAAATATCAGGAATTACAGGTATAAACCAAGGATCTGTCTTATAAGTTGACTAAAGAATAGTCTTGGCTTATTGATTAATTTCTGTGATATATGTATACGTAGTAGGATTTGAATACTAATAATGCAAATCTAGAAAAGTCTACAAACCTACTTGCAGGAGCTGATATTCCCTGCTTTGGTATCAAAAATAACTAGAAATCTAATCATCAAGGACTATTTAGATGTTACATTTTCCAAAAAGTACATACTCACCAGAAGGTCTCCATTTCGTTAATGTGAATGATAAAGAGTAGTAAATCTAAATAATGTAGTAAGTATTCAGTTGTAGGTATTCTTTGAGGAGCCAAGTGTATTTTTGCTGTAATTACTATTTTGAAAAAAGTAAATATCAAGTAATGATATGCTTTATCAGAAAAGTCAGGATGGGAATTTAGAGATTCCTATATACTCTACCTCAATATGCTTCAATAACAATAAAAATAAACTTGTTTATTTTAGGTCATAGTTGTTCATGGAAATAGTGTTAGAAATTATGTGCTAGAACTAACATAATTTTGTAAAAATTCATGCTATCTCCACTTTTAAAAGTGCAACATATAGTTCTCACTGCAGCATTTCTTCATGCATTCACAAATATGAATTAAGTACCTATGATGTGCTCAGCATACGCTAGATACTAAAGATACAAAGATGGGTCAGTGTTCCTATATTCAACAAGTTTATGATCTAGAAAGTCATCTAAGAAGAGGATAGTGGGAGAGGATTCAGAGATGAACAGCTAATGGTAAATAAAGGGGCTCCCACAGGAGAGATGACTGTAGCTATCAGCACTTTTCAAGATAAGACAATGCAGAATGATATACAAACCTTTTTTCAAGTATCTATTTAATCGAGATGGGGTAAATTCAGCTTTATTCAAAACTTTTCCAATGCCAGAATTAAAAGGATACTTCTCATGTTTGGAAACAGCTCAACATAGGATAATAAAAGTACTTTTACATGTAAAAGAAAGAACTAATGATAAATAAAGGCAGCTGTACATATATAAGATGAAAATACAAATAGGTTTAAAAATATTACAAATTAATGAATTTCATTCCATAATAATTTTACCACCACAGTATCTACTCCAAAACAGATGGACCCTCGTACACATATTCTATTCTCCTATACAACACACTGTGCAAATGGAAAGGAATAATCACATAGTATATCCTCAGAAACGGATATCCCTACAATATATCAGTGCTTAAACTATAAAGCAAGCAATTAAAATGTAAGTCCTCAATAAGAACTTTCAAATTAAAATTATTTATGCAACCCTAAAATTTAATAAGGTCTAAATTTTAGAATTATTCAATTCTACACACAGAGGTACAGAAATCTATTAAGGTACAATCCTGTAACATTTAAGTGACTTCAGTCACTACTTCACCTCTTTCAAACAAACCATTATATAGTTATAGGCTTTCTTATAGAATCTTAGTTGTAATACCCAGTCATAATGTATACATGAACTGGTAGTTAGCTTTCACTGAAATTCTTTTTTTTCTTTTAACGATTTTATTTATTTATTCAACAGAGAGAGAGATCACAAGTAGGCAGAAAGGCAGGTAGAGAGGGAGGGGGAAGCAGGCTCCCTGAGCAGAGAGCCGGTCCCAGGACCCTAAGATCATGACCTGAGCTGAAGGCAGAGGCTTAACCCACTGAGCCGCCCAGGTGCCCCTTTCACTGAAATTCTAACTAGATAAATGTAGCACTGCCTTACAGGAAAATAAATAAATAGTTTAGATATTTATCTCCCAATTATCCTCTAGAAGTAAGGATATATTCATTCTGACATCACTCCCTATTTCCATAACCTTAGAAATAAGCCACTTTAATCAGGAACTGAAAAAAGGTGAGAGGCAAAAAGTTAAAAACAATTCATGAATAACATATATACCGGTTTGATTCGAAGCTGACCACCAACCACCTCAAGAATGGCATGTCTTCTGGACACTCTCTTGTCTGTTACCTATGGGGGAAAAAAATTAACATTTCAAATACGACTACCTCCATAAAAAACAACAGTAACAACGACAACAACAACAAAACCAAGAGCAAAGTTTCTAAAATTAGTAGGTTAGATATGAAATAGTCACTTAGCAACTGTGTATTAAAATGATTGTCTTCACTGAACAGATGATGAAACAACTCTGGGATTAAAGGAATTGCCCAAGGTCTTAAGAAGAATAAATGGCAGAACAGAGACTCAGACTTGGAATCTAACACATTCCAAAGCCTTTTATCATAGTTTCCATTCGAGATAAGTATTCTGTGAGGATTCTTATCAATAGAATTCATAAAATGAGAAAAAAAAATCTATATATGGTGTATTTATTAGAAAACCTTTTAAATACAAGAAATACATAGTATGTTATGATGACAAAAGGATTTAAAGAGCAGCAGTCTGGTAAATATAAAAGGGTGACTGCAACTTTTAGGGTCAGGCAGACCAGCAACAGAGCCCTAGGGCCATCAGTTAAGTAGTTAAGAGAACAGGAGGGTGGGAGGGAAAGTGATGAAAATCAAATATTTACAGTGAAGAAGAGATTATCATTTATATATCCGTGTGTGTGTGTGTGTGTGTGTGTGTGTTTATAATACAATATATACACATATACTAATATTATCTAATAACATATATTGAATGTATTTGCTTCCTGTTTTGAACCAAGAGTGTTCTACTTATGCTCACAAGCATTTCTGCATACCAAAGATTAGAAATCACTTGTACTTTAAATGCTGAAATTGCCAATTGAGCCTTCCCTGCAAGGCTATAAACATAATAGTTAAGATTTCCTTTACTATTTCTGGCAGATACATGATAATAACATTTTATGCACAAACTTTCCTTAATGTCATAATTATCTGGCCCACCTCTTGATCACTTCAACTCTGATATTATCCATTTCAAGACCAAAATTATCGGTAAAAACAGACTACAGCAATGCCTAATTCAATTAAACCCATCAGTTCTGCAAAAACCTGAAAAAATGTGAAAGTGCCAGGAATCAGTACTCATTCATTTTTCTTAAACAGAGAGCAGTTCTGCATGTAAGACAATGACTGTATAAAAATAGACCTCACAGTAGAATGAATTCCATAAAGGTATATTTGCAATAGCTACAGTTAATTTTTAGAACATTCTCTAAAATAAAGTATCTTAAAAGTAGCCCACTTAAAATATACACATTGTTGGCCACAATGGCTAGTTCAGAAAAGTAAATATATTACTTTTTTTTTTTTTTTTTTAAAGTAGGCCCTGCACCCAAGGCGAAGCCCAAAACAGGGTTTGAACCTACAAACCTGGGATCAAGACTAAGCTGAAATCAAGAGTCAGATGCTTAATGGGCTGAGCCACACCACCACTCCTCAGAAAAGTAAATATAAATTAATAATCTATTCTATCAGAAAGGAGAGAAGGAAACTGGAGGTTCCTATATTCTCCCCCATCATGTGCCTTTGCAGCCAAAAACAACAGCAGTTGCCTGATAACCCACTTTACCATGTGCACAGATTCTATCATTTACACAGAACATTCACTTAAATGCTGAGATTCACTATAATATTGCCATAGGTTTATTCACATTTTACAAATTTGGAAATTGAAAGTCTAGAGAACTGAAACTTAAGTAACTTGTGTGTGCCACTCCTCAAGCAGGAAGCACTCCAAATCTATACTCGTTAATAAAATAAGTATGTGGGGAGAAGTCATGTATGATTCTATACCTGCATATAATCATTTAGAAACAGTTT
The DNA here is from genome assembly GCF_030435805.1 of Mustela lutreola. Lineage (NCBI taxonomy): Eukaryota > Metazoa > Chordata > Mammalia > Carnivora > Mustelidae > Mustela > Mustela lutreola. The sequence goes on along the minus strand of NC_081298.1, from coordinate 91,259,159 downwards.
CAAGAAAAGAAAATTACTCTGTGTCAGGGAGTAAGAAGCTTCTAATTCTAACTTGGGTAGTAAGACTCAATAATACAAATTGATTTTCTAACCAATTGAGCAGCAGACTGTCAAATATAAAACCATGGTATGCAATGATGGTTCCTTTAATAGTACAGCTTCAGTTTCTTTCTCTTCCGAACTATATTTTTGCAGGAAGCAATACTGGACTTTTCCTATCTCAGTCTTTCTTTGAAGGAGGCTTTCCTGACACTGGCATGAAAAAATTATATGAAGGCATAATATGCCCTCTAGTGGACATTTCATTCCACAACAATGTCATTTCACGGCAAGCTGTGCATTTCTATAGTACATTTAATAAATGTTCTTTAAAGAGTCTTTAAAGTTAATATTGTTTGGGCATTTACCTATAACAGTCCCTTTTAAACTGTATGGCTAAATCATGAATAAGTTAAAAAATAATAATTTATGTTCCCTCTATGGTAAACTTACAGTTTTAACGAATTATCATTAGAGCTTATGTTGATTTCAGGATGGTTGTGGGGTGGTAGAAGGTAGAGGGTATGTGAAGGCTAGGTCATAAATAGATTATCCTAAAGATCTGATGACCTGCTTCATTTTCTTTAAAGGTTTATTTATTTTTTTAAAGATTTTATTTATTTGACAAGACCACAAGTAGGCAGAGAGGCTGGTGTGGTGGAGAGGGGGAAGCAGGGCAGGATCCCTGCCTAGCAGAGAGCCTAATGCAGGGCTCAATCCCAGCAAAGATCACTGCTCCTTAAGCAGAGTAAATATCCATATATTCTTAACTACTATATTAACTGTAATAGTAATTGTTTATCGAGACCAAGGTGCTGTCCTATCATTCATCAGGTATCATTTTTTAATATCCACAAAACCTGCAGAAAAGACACTATTATCTTTATTTTATAAGTGAGAAATGAAAGTACAAAGAGGTTAAGCAACTACTCAAAGTTACACAGCCAATAAGCATGACCAGACTTTAACAGAAGGAATCTGATTCTAGAGACAATCTTCCTTTTAACACTTTATTGCCTCCCTCATTACATAAAATATATTTTTTTAGAGTATTTACCACCAGCTTAACTGTCTAAACTAGACAGTAGTAGTAGTAAACTAAACTACTAAAGAACTGGAAATAAGGCAGAATGACTATTTATTAAGCAAATAGACATTCTGAGAAAATCAAGCCCTAAATAAAACTCCAGAAGGTCTTCAGGTTTCATTTGGTCCTATTTATTCTAATGTCATAGCCAAGTCTAACAAGATATGTTACTGGAATTCCCAAGAGTCTATGGCCATACCACCCTGAATGCACCCAATCTCATCTGAATTTCTAATTCTCTACTCCCAGTAGACAATGAAGTGGATAGGGCTTAGTAGATGGTGCATTGGCTGACAATGGGGAAAAATGACTGATGTTGGTCTGCAAGTGGAACAACCAAGCTATAGAAAACCGAAGAAACCCAAAGACTCAAAAAGATTGCTCTGGCTAGAAGCTAATGAGTCTAGGGACAAAAGGCATTACATACTTCATACGTTACTAAATATTTAACCAAGTTTACTTGTTGATTATCGTGTTTAAATGAAAACTTCACTTGAAAATGAGACACTTCACATTTTAGAAAGCCACAAAAATAGTTAAAATAGAGGAATTCCAATTTCCTATCAAATAACTGTAGCCACCTAAATACTAATTGCACCACATAAAAAATCAGAGATCAACAAATACAACAAATAAAGTCACCTATATTCACATCTAAAGCGCAACTAGGAAACAGAGATTACCACAAGCTTTACATGTAAGAGGGGAAAGAAACACAAAATGCAACCAAATTTTACTATGCTGGAACAGAAAGTCAAGTGAACTGGGAGAAAAAAAGAGAGGGAGTGAGAAACTAGGTGTAGTGGGGCACAGATAAGATAACTCCTCCAAATAGTGACACCTTGATTGGGAAATAATGAAAATATATCTCACATCCAGCAGCTTAACGGTCCAGCAAAACTGGGAACAATCTGGGCACCAATACGAATAATGATAATAATGGAATACAACACACTTTGAATACAAAATAATCCATGAGTTCATACTGAACTCAAGAAAGGATGGGCGCCTGGGTGGCTCAATGGGTTAAAGCCTCTGCCTTCGGCTCGGGTCATGGTCCCAGGGTCCTCGGGTTCTCTGCTCGGCAGGGAGCCTGCTTCCTCCTCTCTCTGCCTGCCTCTCTGCCTACTTGTAATCTCTCTCTCTCTCTGTCAAATAAATAAATAAAATCTTTAAAAAAAAAAAAAAAGAAAAAAGAAAAAGAAAAGAAAAAAAGGAGCTGGGGCCAGGGCTGGGAGGAAAAGCTCTTATTCATAAAAGAATGCCAACTGATGAAGAAGAAATGATGGAATCAGAAGATCACTATTTTGTAACTACAAATATAATAATTGACTCAGTAAAGGATCGATGGATGTTAACTTTCAGGTGAGTGCTTGATGGGAAAAAGAATATTCTGAAGTCTCAAAACGTCACTGCAGAAATTACAACAAGAACTGTGACTTCACTGAAGAAGTCTGACAGACTCCACCTTCCCAAAGTGACCACACAACAGCGTCAACAATTTCAGGGCACCTGGGTGGCTCAGCCAAGTTAGTCCTCTGACTCTTGATTTCGGCTAAGGTCATGATCTCAGTTGTGAGAAATGAGCCCCACATAGGGCTCAGCATGTGGCTCCTCCCTGCGTGTGGAGCTGCTTAAGATTATTTTCTCTCTTCCCCAATGCCCCTCCCCCTGTTCACACAAGCATGTGCCCTCTCTCTAAAAATAAATAATCTAGAAAATGTAGTATGTGATTGCTAAATAACATAAATGAAGTATAATTTTATGTACAGTAACTTCAGTAAAATTAATAAGCCTCCTATTTAGTTGTAATTTTGTAAACCTCTTTGTTTTAGACTAGGTACCATAAACTGGTAGTCAGGCTTTTCATTCAGGTTTTTGTTTCTTTTTTTCAAGTTTTGCTTTGAAAAGTATATGTACCTTCCATCTCACCACAGTCCCCAGCACTCCCTACAATCTTCCCCTGAGCACACTTCACTACAGTATACCTGGCCTCTGCAGGCATTTGAATTTGCAACTTATGATTTAAACTACACCTATACTGTTAGATGCCTTTTTCTTCACATGTGACATTGTGTACCAGTTGCTACTAGTTGCTTCATCAATAGCTATTCATTTCTTCTTCAGTACTAATATTTATTCCAATTTTATTTAGGATAACAATATACCCATTTAAAAATATCCAAATGCCCAGAATTCCCTGTAGCTATGGATGGCCAAATGACAGGTTCTAACAAAGGATGTTAAGAGTTGTGTATTAACCAGATTTTCTAGTTTCCGCATCTAATGTTTTGATATTGGCATCTTGGACTAAGGAAAGACTATCTCTCCCAGGGTTATGGGCTTCTTAAAGACAGTAAATGACTCACCTGCAAGGATACCTTTCATAAGCAAACTAACCAATCTGAAGCCTGTACTCCCAATTATGGCTCTACCTGGCTCTTATGCTGCCCCAATCACCCCAGGACTAGGCATCAGACAACTAGGGACAGGCCCTACAGCTCAGAGCCCCATAAAACTATTCAAACTAGACCATCCTATACCTTCTAGCCTTGCCCTGCCCATCCATTGCTGAGAAAACCGTAAGAAAGTTTTTCCTGCAGTTCCCTTGCTCTGCCTCTACCTTCAACCAACCTCATGTGGCCCCACATGACACTGTGTGTCTTTCTGTCTCTTGGGAACTGTGAATAATAAATTATCTTTTCAATGCCAATCATCTTCTAATCTGTTGGCCTCACCGTTCCTAAACAAAACAACAAAATCTATGTTATTTTAAAACAGTGGAGCTTCTGGAAAAATTACAGTCTTCATGATAACAAGGAAAGGCTCACCTGGCATGGACGTTTTTTGCCCGCTGACTTTCCCTTTTCTTACTGTGTAAATGGGACACTTTAAGGTACAGCCTGCAGGCATGAAAGCCACCTGCAAAGGATGAAAAAGGAAGAAAGCAGAAGAGCCCATTCCTTGAGTATCTGCACTGGTCCTGGACTGACTGCCCCAGAGATTCTCTGACAAAAGAAAACTGTTTGATTAAACTGCTGTTTGTCACATTTCTGTTACTTGTTGCCAAAAGCAATTATGATTAATATCCTTTACTCTGACAATAGTTATATTGATACTAGACATCTAATAATAAATTTATGTTCAGCTAGTCAGAGAAGGAATATTAGAAAACAGAGAAGCTAACCAAATTGAACATTCAAGCCCCCCCAAATTTTTTTAATAGTAAAAAAATTGCATAGCATACAGCAGGAGCTAAAGAATACACAGGCTAGCAGGTAATGCTGAAATCACCCCATCCTTTGTTTTGTTTTTTAAAATATTTTATTTATTTGACAGAGAAAGAGAGGGAGCATGAACATAAGCAGGGAGAGTGAGAGCTGCAGGCAGAGGCAGCAGCAGGCTCCCCACTGAGCAGGGAGCCTGCTCTGGGCTCAGTCCTAGGACCCTAGGATCATGACCTGAGCTGAAGGCGGCCACTTAACCCACTGAGCCATTCAAGCACCCACCCCTAGCCTTTATTAACAACAGATAAAATGACAGCTATTCTTCTTCAGATACTACAGAACAAACCAACCCTTTTTATTTGAATTCTTCATATTGTTTCTTGAATGGGAACAGGACTATTTTTGTATCACTGTTGTATCAATAAAATGTAGATCTCTTATCTCTGATTTTCTGGTTCTAAACAGAATGTCTCATGCATTATGATAAGGACAGGTCCTTTCTCTTTGTCTTCATGCCTCGCTTTTAAGACATGAAGTTTGTGCTAAAATACAAGACATGAACATAAAAGAACTGTGATTTGTTTGCCAAATATTTATTTTTGGCATTTACTGAAGTCAAACAAAATGAAGATATCCTTATGCTACTAGCAGAAATGCCTGGATGTTTTGAATCAAGGTCTCTGACCTATTTGTTTATTATTTCCAACATTCAAAAAATAAAAAACAAACCTGAATAAAGTAAAAGTGGAAAGCTACTGGAGCCTGAAACAGAATACAATGGTACCTTTCATTTCACTTTTGCCTCTATATATTTACTGAAAAGCCAACAGCAGTTAATTTTTCTTAAAATGCTTCCCTAAAGAAATTTCTGAATATCACAGACAGGTATAATATATCTCATCAATACAATGTCCCCAGGTAAACTGGCTCCTATAAACATAAATGAACAGAAAAGAGGGAAGATTCATTTTTTCCAGTATGAATTACATAACACACCAAAGGCTAAATTTTTCTTGTATAATACTTTATAACTTATAGTGCTATCACACAAAATTATCTGGTTTGCTCCATCAACAACAGACAATAAATAAATAAATAAATACATAAATACAACAGAGAAATTAAAAAGTGACAAAATCAAACTTTTGTTAGAGAAAAATAAACAGCCCTCTGGTGTGGGATTTGAGTCTGTATTATGAGAAAATGCATAAACCTAAAGAAGTATAGCATCTATTTCAGACATAATTTACATAAAATATTTTCCTCAAAGTTGTGTATGTGGCAAGTAAAGAAAATCTAAAATTAAGACTTGAATTAAGTGGAGACTCGTTACTGTAGTCTACAGCCATACCACCCTGAACACACCCAGTCTCATCTGATCTCAGAGGCTAAGCAGCGTGGGGTCTGGTTAGTAACTTGGATGGGAGGCTGGTTACTGTGAACCAGCTGACAAACCATGTAATTTTCTTATCAAGAGTGTTTTAAAGTTATCAGATGAAGGACACACTCCAGAGCTCAATCAAACTGAGACTCTGTCATAACATTGGATAAGTCCATCTTATTCCTCAACAGGGCAAAAGTTAGTTGATACAAAGTGTTTAATATTATTACACTTCGAATGTACCAAAGGTCATTTTTTTTTTATATTAACAAAGGGCAATTTTGAGGAAACAAACTTGATTTTTGCCAGAGGCTTTCTAGACAGATTCCAGTAAGCTCACTTTAAGAGGTTATAATTAATAACTGGATGTGAAATGGGTCTTTGAAACTTGTGAAATACTTTCCCACAAGACTAATGGTATAATAGTAGTTAAGTTATCAGGCTATCTCACAAGCATCTATTTAATCCACAATACTGGTGAAATATGGATCACTTCGATTTTAAAAAGTAAAATCCAATACCTTCTGAGCTCCTAAGTCAAGGATGCTGAATGGTCAGCCAATATGATGGACCTGTGCTGACCCGATATCACTGAAATCTGAACTCACCCAACCTGTCTGGCTTGCAATGCTACTTGCAAAGTGAATGCTACACAAATGTGAGAATCGTCCTTATCAAGAATATCAAAGTGAATGCTACACAAATGTGAGAATTGTCCTTAACAAGAATCGTCCTTATCAAGAATAACATAATGAGTAAAAACAGAAACAAAACTCAGACAAAACCGGGTTTAAATTCCCTCTTGAGACTTTGGTAAAGTTTCTGCAAAGTTATTTAATTCAGTTCGGCAGATATTTCTTAAGGAATTACTCTGTGCGAAGCATTCTTCATGTGTCTACAAGAGGTTTCCAACTCTGATTTTGCAACAAAATCATCTTCAGAGTTCTTAAAAATACAGATACCCAAATGCTACCAAAAGAATCAAATTACCAGAGGAAAGAGCTCAAACAGAGGTATGGAGGCATGTGAGAAGATGGTATATTCAGGTTGAGTAATATCCAGGAGACAGTTTAGAGAGACTGATTTAGAAATAAATATATATGTATGTGTGTGTATATATATATGTATGTACTTACGTACATATATATATACACACAAGAAAAGTAATTCACTATACACCTATCAGAATGGCCAAAACCCAAATCACTGAAAACACAAAATGCTAGTGAGATTGTGGAACAGGAAATCATCCATTGATGATGGGAATGCACAACGGTATATAGCCACCTTCAAAGACAGTTGCAGCTTCTTACAAAACTAAGCACACACTTACCATATGATCCAGCATCTGAGCTCCTTGGTGTTTTTACCCAAATGAACTGAAAACTTATGTCTACACAAAAACTTGCACATGGATGTCTGTAACAGCTTTCATTCATAATTGCCAGAACTGGGAATAACCAAGATATCCCTCAGCAGGTAAAGGAATAAACTAAAGAACATCCATAAAATGGACTATTACTCATCACTAAAGAGCCATGAAGAACCTTATACACATATTACTATTTGAAAGAAACCAATCTAGGGGCACCTGGGTGGCTCAGTCAGTTAAGGTCTGCCTTTGGCTCAGGTCATGATCTCAGGGTCCTGCTCCACAGGGAATCTACTTATCCCTCTACCTCTCCCCGCCCTGCCCCCACTCTTGCTCTCTCTGTCCCTTTCTCTCAAATAAATAAAATATTTTTTTAAAAAAATGAAAGAAACCAATCTTTAAAAGTCTATATATACATACTGTATAATTCCAACTATATAATATTCTGGAAAAGGTAAATCTATGGAGATAGTAAAAAGTTCAGTAGTTGCCAGAGGTTGGGAGAGAAAGGACAGAACACAGAGCACTTTTAGAGCAGTGAAACTATTCTGTGTGATACTATAATAGTCACATGAGTCATTACACATTTGATAAAACCCAAAGAATGTGTACCAAGAGTGAACCTTAGTGTTAAACTATGGACTCTGGATGATAATGACAAGTCAATATAGGTTCTTCGAATAAACCACTGTGGTATGAAATGTTGATAGGGAAGTTATGGGGGAAGAGGTATATACAGAAACTCTCTGTACTCTGCACTCAATTCTGCTATGAACCTAAAACTAAGCAACAATGTCCCTAAAAGTTAAAGGGGAACAGTGATGTAATGTGATTATCCCACAAGCCTAGTCAGGACTTATCAAGTCATCCAATGTCATACACATTCCATCACAGAGCCGGGAAACCATAGATCATACATTCCCTTAAGACTGAAGGGCCTTTCCCTCTCTACCATCCACTCTAACCTACCAAACTTCTAACTGTTCTGACACTTCAAATTCAGCTCAACGTCACTGAGTTCACGAAACCTTCCCTGAAGCCTCATCTTAACTGAGAGTTTCTTCTTATACCTCTTTGTATCATGGAACATTCTTTTCTGTTTGGCTCATGATACTGAAACAAACTTTTAATTAAATGTGACCTTTCAAAAGTCAGAGGTTATGCTTAGAAATCCAGATTTCTTACTACTCTTGAAAATAACAATAGGACACTGTTACCAGTTAGGCATGGGATGAAGAGCAGGGACGACATTACAGATCCCTTTCCTTGTGGCCTTCCCCAAACTGAGGCAGTTGTCATCTATGACACTGTTTTAGTTACCATAATCCCTGTTTTTCTCCCTCCCTCCAATTTCACTTACTCAAGGTGCCTGCCTGGCTCCGGTCCCCATTCCCATTTGCAGCCAGTGTTTAGTTACCTGTTTCTCTGTCTCTCATACCTATGAAACTGTAGTGTCTTGAGAGTAACAACTTCTCTTACATCCCTCCATTCTGGGGGTATATATTCAACTATTTTCTGAATTTACCAAGTCATTACTCAATAAAATAGAAAAAGTGCTAACATCTAATCCATCATGAATCCATCATGAAAGCATTTAATCCATTGCTTCATAGGCTTTAGCAGTTGGTAGCACCACTTCTTTACTATATAAATTCTGTATCCTTTTCACACCTGAGTTACAAGTAAGCTCTTCTTGAGGGTTGGTAGAATGAAAAAGAGAGACATGGAAGAAGGCCTACTATGTGCCAGGCACTGTACTGGGTTCAATAACTAAGGCAGTTGGTGGTGGGAGAGGGGAGGAATATCCAGCAGCTAGGGGTGCTTAGCACATCCCTGGGAAGTAGGACCAGCATTCCACAACAGCTAGTGAGCTTCTGCAACAAGCAGAAATAATGCAGAGTCCAGGCCAGAGTAGTTACTGGTTACTCTGTGTAAACTTTGTAGGACACTTAGAGCATTCTTGGGGTGGTGAACTGATGCCAGGAAAGAGTCTATACTAGAGCACCTGACTATCTCCACCGACAACTGAGGGCCTTTTCTCTTTTCAGTTAAAGCAGTCAATTCCATACACCAGCCATTAGGAAGACTACCTAGACAGCTATGTTGTCCTATTCCCTTGGAGGAAAAAGATCAGAAAGAAATGTGTCATATAAACCCTATAAAAACAAAAAAAGGAAAATTTGAAATCAGAAATAGTAGTTTTCTTTTAAGGGTAGTTTTCTTTTAAGGCTTTTAAAAAAGAGGGGCGCCTGGGTGGCTCAGTGGGTTACGCCGCTGCCTTCGGCTCAGGTCATGATCTCAGGGTCCTGGGATCGAGTCCCACATCGGGCTCTCTGCTCGGCAGGGAGCCTGCTTCCTCCTCTCTCTCTCTGCCTGCCTCTCTGCCTACTTGTGGTCTCTCTCTGTCAAATAAATAAATAAAATCTTAAAAAAAAAAAAAAAAAGTTATAAGGCTTTTAAAAAAGAGACTAATCAGTTTTATTTAAGAAAAATCATAAAGCAGGGGCACCTGGGAGGCTCAGTGGATTAAGCCTCTGCCTTCGGCCCAGGTCATGGTCTCAGGGTCCTGGGATCGAGCCCCGCATCAGGCTCTCTGCTCAGCGGAGAGCCTGCTTCCTCCTCTCTCTCTGCCTGCCTCTATGACTATTTGTGTGTCAAATAAATAAAATCTTCTTAAAAAAAAAAAAAAAGAAAGAAAAGAAAAAAAAAAACCATAAAGCAAATAATTGGGCCTAAAGGTCCTCTGTTGCTTGAGATGCTGTACTGTAAAACATTTTTTTAGAAGTCTATTTTTTATTTAAGATAATTGTAGGTTCACATATAATTAGAAGATACAATACAGAAAAATCTCTTGTACCATATCCCCAATTTTCCCCAGTGGTAACATCTTGTAACACTATAATATGATATCCCAACTAGATATTGATATTGATACAGTCAAGATACAAAACATTTCCATCACCACAAAAATCCCCCATGTTGCTGTGTTATAGCCATACCAACTCCCTCCTACTCCCTTTCCCCCTTCTTTTAATTCCCGGCAACCAGGAATCTGTTCTCCATGTTTATAATTCATCATTTCAAAAGCATTATGTAAATAAACTCATACAATAAGTAACCTTTGGGACTGGCTGCTTTCACCCAGGATAATTCCATGGAGATTCATTCTGCCGTAAAACCTTTAATTGGTATAGATCATAAAATAGAATTACAACCTAGTAAACAAAGACCCTGGGTTCACTGTAGACTCCCACTAAAGCAAATGGCACAAGAAAATTAAATTTCACTGTGCTCTGTTATCTTTGTCTTCTTGCCACTGTAAAAATGTAAAGACATTCTTATGAAATTGTTTCATCACCAAATCCATTTTAAACACTGGAATCATAAACCTTTATGCTTGTATGACCATGAAGGCTTGAGAAACTTGTCTCCAAAAAACATGATTTGTTAAGTGAGTTCCAAAATCATCATTATGATTAATCATCACATATTAATAATCAATCATTATGAATAACTTGCAATGAGCTACCTGAATTTTCCTACTTTAACTAAGTCTTTGCTCTCTCACACTACAAAAAAAGCCTCACTGGAATTTCTGCTGTTTGAAACAGTGCCTTCATGTTGCATCGTTGTTTGTTTATTTTTTAAGATTTTATTTATGGGGGGGGGGGCACAGAAGGTGAGGGAGGGGAGGAAGCAGACTCCCCACTGGGCAGGGAGCCTGGCAGGGCTCAATCCCAGGACACCCTGGAGATCAGACCTGAATGGAAGGCAGATGCTTAACCAACTGACCCACCCTGTCGCCCCCTCATGTTGAGTTTTAACCACTGCAAAGGAAGAAACATGTTAGTACCAAAATCTTTAAAACCACAACCTGATTTGTTTCTTCTTCAAATTTTTCCTGCCAACACAGTTAGGACATTGTTCATAACCACTTCTAACAGCTGCCAAACTTGGCAAGAGAATCTCATCACTGAATATTTGAAAAGGAGAAGTAAAATTCTGACCAGATAGACTAGCTTTCTACTCCTTTCTACTACTCTTAATACTCTTTCTACTCTACTGTCTTATTTTAAGACAGAAACCAAACTATGCTCATCTCACCTCAGCAAGCCTATAATACAAAGATAAAGCTACAAACAATGAAAGGGTCTGTAACCTGTTGCTACGTTTATAAAACACAGACCTTAAATTTATCGATCTTTTCACCAGATCCACAGTACTCTGTACTGGTGATACAATTTGTTAAGCAAATCAAAACTCAACTGTCACCAGATGTAACATTTCATATATATAGAGAGAGAGAGAGAAAGAGAGACAAGAGTGGGAGAAAAAAAACAAACCTCTCAGGCAGTTCTCTCAAATGTTTGTATAAATTAAACTATGGAGAAACGTAACAGAATGTTATCGAAACATTTAAGTAATTACTTGTCCAGTTAAAAAAATAAACAGCACCATAAAAGACTCTTAATCTCAGGAAACAAGCTAAGAGTTGCTGGAGTGGAGAGGGGTGGGAAGGATGGGGTGGCTAGGTGGTGGACCCTGGCAAGAGTATGTGTTGAGGGGAGTGCGGTGTATTGTGTAAGACTGATGAATTGCAGGGCGCCTGGGTGGCTCAGTGGGTTAAGCCTCTGCCTTCAGCTCAAGTCATGATCCCAGTGTCCTGGGATGGAGCCCCAAGCCCCGCCTTGCATTCCCCTCCCCCCCATTGCATTGGGCTCTCTGCTCAGCAGGGAGCCTGCTTCCTCCTCTCTCTCTGCCTGCTTCTCTGCCTACTTGTGATCTCTCTCTGTCAAATAAATAAATAAAAATCTTTAAAAAAAAAAAAAGACTGATGAATTGCAGACCTGTATCCTGGAAACAAATAATACAATATAGGTTAATAACAAATAAAACAAATAAACGGCAAGTAAACTTCAACTTTCCCAATACCTTACTTCATGTACACACATGCACACGAACACATAAACACACACAGCTTTAGGACTGACCTCATCAGAACCCCCAATTACCACTCCTTTTCCTGCTCAGAGAAGGGTCCTAAGGCCTAACGGTTCCACTTGGGCACTGGAGGTGAACCCGGGTAATAATCCACACTCTTTACTCTGATACTAGTTCACTGACACCGGTTTGTCTCCACAGCCTGAGAAAACTCCTTGAAGGCAGAGACCCACATCTCCACCACAGTGCTACCACCTGCAAATGTGCTATACAAAGTAGGCACTAAACAAGATACGCTAAATGTTAAGACAATAATACATGTTTTATGTAAAGACCTATGTGATTCCAGAACGCAACAGGAAAATTTTCTAACTCTCAAACATCCTAAGGAGGGTGGAGAATATATATATAGCTCAGTGGCACTATGTGTCCTAAATCTTTAAATAACCATTCTAGGGCTCCATTTTCACACCTGAACAATGAAGATAGTAAGAGCAACTAACTCACAGGATTTTGAATGGGTTATAAAGTTGGTATAGGTTAAGTCCTTAGATCACCGCCAGGAACATTACACAGTACATAAGGGTTAGCTGCTGGTATTATAGGAAAAGACTATTACAATAAAAGTAAGGCTCATGCAGTCCCACAAAAGGCCAAAAGCTTAAAAGAAATTATTGTAGGAAAGCTAAGATCAGAGGTTGGCAAACTTTTTCTGTAAAGGACCAGAGTCTACTATAAATACTGTACCTTGTCAGGCCAAGAGACAATATCCTCAACCCTTGGGTCAATGATTCTCCCTGAAAGGCTAGCAAGCTTTTTGTCTGTTTACATTTCACATTTTAAAACTTAAGAGCCGTTCTTACTACGTGGGCCGGTAAAAAACAGGCTGTATTGGGACTCAGGGACATGAGCTTGCCGACCTCTGCGTAAGACTGTAATAACGATAATACAAGTCAGTGCTTTTTAAAGGCAACATAAGGAAACGTTTGTGAGTTGGTTAAAGTTGACTGGAAAACGTGCTGCTCGCAGACTTCTAAAATCCAGACATGCAGGGCCGTAGTAGCGGGGAAGCCAGAAACGGGGAGTAGGGCTTCGAGAAACAGCGAGGACCTAGCACGGCTCTCCGGGTCCGGCAGAGCCCCCCTGCCACACTTACTCCCAGCAGCGGCCCGCGGCCGATCACCGTCTCCCCGGGCGCCAGGGCCACCCGGGGGCCGCCGTCCCGCGGCTGCAGCTCGAAGCCCCCAGACATGGCGGCGAGTCCTACACCCCTTCGCAAGGAGACGGTCCCCGCAGCCGTTTCCGCCTTCCATGGACACGTGCGGGTCCTAGGAAGGCCCTTAGAAAAACGCAGGGGGAGGGGGAGCACAGGCTCCGCTCGAACGTCTCCAGGTCTCGCGCAGCTGGGGCCCCAGCTCCGCGTCTGGAGGCCCGCCCCCTCCCTCCGTCCAGTGACGCGCGGCCGAGATTCTTCCAACACTCCGCCTCAAAATTATTTTTTAAAAGCCCGGGCTAACCACCCCCACCCTTTCTCACCGCGCCGTGAAGTATGTCGGGGCTTGTAGTCCTTGACGTCTCCTTCTCCTCTCTTGTTGAACTGAGGCACCCTGGTAAAACTACCACTCCCAAAAGGCAACGCGCGCTTCTCTCTACGCCTGTGCGAAATCCGAGTCAGCAAGGCGGGGCCAGCAGAGGGCGGGACTGAAGGGACTATGGCGAAGGATTCGAATTCCAAAGGAGTTAATTCGCCGGTGGAGCTACGGTGGCACTGGAGGTAGGAGGGTCTTCCCTTCCAGCCCACATCTGGACAGCTCAGCCTCTGCTCAGTCAGCCTCTGCTCAGTCAGCCTCTGCTCAGCCCTCTGGAACTGCGGTGACAGTCGGTGCTGACGGTTGTTATCGTCGCTTATTTGTCATTGCTCGGTGTTCCTGGGACTCGGGCAGCTGCACACTGCGCGAGACCCTCAAGGAGGGTGGCTCAGTGGGATGTGGGGTCATTCCTTCCGACCCGTGGGGTTGATCTGCGCTGCCTCCCGATCCCTTGCTCCCTGTGACACCTGAAAAGGGGCGAGCTCTTATCCAAATAGAAAGGTAATTCAGCATAGTATGGTTCAGGAAGAAGAAGTGGCAGAAGAGGGATAGTTGTCCAGGTATCCAATCAAAACTGGACTTAGAAGAAGATGCCTAGTGGAAGTTTAGGAACCTCACCAAGGCACCCCCAACGGTTAAATTCAAAAAATTAATTTGCCTCATGAGGAAGAACAATAACGAGAGGACGCATTTTATTCCCCATTGAGATTCCGGGAAAAGTAACAAATGTCTAAACGCATGGTAATGTTCTCTTAATATGAGATTTTTTTTTTCAAGAATATAGTAGTTTGGCTTGGTTTCTATTGACGGGGAGTGATGAGTTCCCTGGCAAAAATTTGTTCTTGACTCATGAATTTGTTTCTATCAGTTTGCTTCCTCACTTCCCCAAAACTTCGAGAGGAAGTCCTCTGTTGAGCAGAGACATTAAAATTCTAACCACCATAGCCAATTCGGATCATAAACAACCAAATGAATGGGAGCAACTGTGGCCTTGGCAAGTCCGGAAACATAGGTGAGTAACAGGTCTAGAAAAGGGAATAATCACTAACTGAGTTAAAAAGAAGTATTTAACAAACCCCTCCTCCTGCATTGCCACCCCCCCCCATTATAAAAGGAAGTACAATATGGAATAAGCTGATTTTAAGTAATATGAGCTGTCTTTATATGCAAAAATAGCCCCGTGCTTTGAACTGATTTTGGATATATATATCCTTTTATATATATATATATATGTATATATATATATATAATCTTTAATTATATGTTGTACCTAGCTGAATCATAAACATTGTTTATAGTTGTTACTGTTGCTTTATGGCCTCAATGACTTCTTAGTTCATAATTATGCATGTAGGATAGCTTCAAGAGGCCATTTCTAAAACACTAATCTGAACTGAATACTTGAGTCCTTGTGTTATCATTGTAACCTGGACTTTGACCTCTTGTCTATTTCAGGTATTATTTATGTTGACTGTGAGCACCTACCTACTAGTAGATAAATCATTATATATGCCACAAAAGTACATCAGATTTATGATTAAGTCACAAATTGTAGATAAAGAACGTAATGACAAGGCATCAGTTCCCACAGACAACTATTCAGAAGTTTAAGAGAATTGAATCATACGCATTTTCAGAAATATTTTGGGCAAATGCTTAGAATCAAATATGCTCCTACAACAGTCATTTCTACTACTAAATTCAAATTATAGTCTGTAAAGAATCACTTCTCTTTATTAGCTAATGTTCTTTGGGAGGAGAAAAACAAATGTTTAGAAACAAACCCATTTACCAAAAACATTTAAAAAGAAGAAGGGAAGTAACGTGTTGAGTTCCTCCCATATGCAATTCAGATGTGAAGCTAGGTGCTTTACACATAATCCTTGTTAATCCTCTGTTAATCCTTGTAAGAACACACAGGAGAG
Organism: Mustela lutreola; assembly: GCF_030435805.1. NCBI lineage: Eukaryota > Metazoa > Chordata > Mammalia > Carnivora > Mustelidae > Mustela > Mustela lutreola. Next base: position 91,243,598 of record NC_081298.1, on the reverse strand, counting down.
ATGCATCATTGGCCCCATTTTACAGATTGAAAAATTAAAGAAAGTTACGATTCTTTAAATCATACCCAGAACGTATCTGGCTCAGAGTAGGTTCTGTAGTTTGATCTGAAGAAACTGAGCATGTTTAAACTTTGCCTTTTAGGTTACACATGAGGATAATTTGCTAAGACATCAAGCTATGCAGAAAAACTCCGAGAGGAACCATAATTCAAGAATTTCTGGCATAGAATTGAATTCTGTGGATGCTGAGAAGGAAAAAAAAAAGAGTCAAAATAACTTTGTTGAACTGCTACCTCCAGAAGTTACTTTTAAAATTTTCAGTCAGCTAGACATTGGGAGTCTGTGCAGGGCTTCACTAACCTGCAAGAGCTGGAATAACATAGTAAGAAACAGTGACTCCTTGCGGAAACCTCATTGCTTGACTCTAGGAACTGTATGCCAAAGAGAAATAGACGATGATCTAGAAAGTGGATACTCCTGGAGAATAAGTTTAGTCTTTGTAGTCTATAGTGTTTTTGACAATGTGGTGGTAGGCCAACTCCACCTTCTGCATGAGGAGGTAGGATTTACTAGACAGAGTGGCATACAGAGTGTGTTGGCTTTTGAAGTTACTCTTCTCTTACAAACCATCCCGTCCATTCTTTTACATTTTTTTTTTTAAATCCTAAATTTGGGCATATTCCTCTGTTAGCTACTTCCTTCTACTTTATCCAAAACTCACAGCAAACTCTGTGGCTCTCCTTGCATGTGTACCTGTATGCGTATGCCCACATGTAAGCATACACACACAACACATTTATTAGTATATGTGTTTATCAGTGTAAATACTTAATATTCTTTTCAGCCCTGTCAATCAACTCCTCTGGTTTTAAACAAACTCACTACCTACTACATTCTTTAACAATGATGATTTACCTCTTTCAGGTAATACTACTGAGGAATTACCAGAAGAGTAAAGTGAAACACGAATGGCTAAGTGGCAGATACAGCAACATATGTTCTCCTCTGAGCCTACCAGAAAAAATCATGTACCCAATGGATGTAGATACATGGGGGGAAATTCTAGAAGCGGAACTGGAAAGAAAAGCTGAAAAATTACCAAGATCTTATAACTTTGAGACTTTGAAACTAAAATGACTCTTAGGTTCATTTTTTTGTTGTTGTTTACCATTTTAATGTTTAACATTTAGAAGAAAACTAAGTAGAAAATAATGAAAGTCAAACTTTGTTTTTATTCTGCACTTTCATAAAAAATTTTTCTGGTTTTATTGTAAGATTAAAAAAATCATGAAATGTCTGTGTAGGAAATACTATACTGATGGAGTGATTTCAAAATGTGTTGCTTCATGTATTTATAATAGCATATTGCACTACTTTAATGACGAGAATTGATTCGTATTTTCTACTGAGTAGTAATTCAAAAATTCAGGAAACCATTTCAAGAAACTGATTAGAGATTCATTCAGTAGTAGACCTAATTAGGCTCATAACAGGAAGTAGACCACTAGGAAGACTATCTAAATGAAATTAATCACAACATGTTTAAATGTAGAGTATAATTTATATTTGGATAACTTTAAAATGTCCATTTCAGTGCAATCAGATTGAATTGTCAAACACTGAGCCCATCTTAAAATGTACTAAACTTGAGGTTTAGTTTAAAATTAATCTGACCAGAAGGCTAAAACTTGTGAGAGTAAGATTCCCATCACTTGCCTACTGACCTAGAACTGCTCTCAGGGACATATGGAAAGTTTCCAGAACACTTGAACTGCCAGTTTTTCTTGGCAAAAGCTTTCTTTCTAACAACCTTTTAGCACCATCTAGTGTACTACTGGTAGATAACCAAGACAAAGGACTTGAGGTCCTTTTTGTTTTCCTCACATTTCAAAGAAAAATATATATATATTATTTTAGAGAACCCCATATACCTGACTTGTTGGAGTTTATAGGTTCTCCAGGAACCTTCAGTTTAACTTTTGTTCTCTTTTTCTTAAAAGTAGATTGTATGGTACTTACTCTACCAGATTGTTCATTCTGAATCTGTGGTTAGCACCATGGTTTAAAAAAAAAAAAAAAAAAGTATCTACAAAACTAGTTAGTATAGCATTTTCTTTTTAATTGTGCTCCATAGCACAAAAAAGAATAATCCATGGAAGCTGTATTTTAAAAAGACACACAGTATCAGAAAGATGCCTCACTCTATACAAATGCCCCTTGTTGGATCAAGCAGGTGAGGATCAACTAGAAGGGGCCTTGAAGTGCCATCTTTAAGAATAATTAACAATCCCTTCTAGAGAAATTCCTCTCACCTCCCACCCACCCAACTCTCTTCTTGGCAAATTTTCTTGTAAAACTTACCTTCTTTACCTGGAAATCATCCCTATATTGTACCATTCTGGATTAAGTGACCTTCAATAGAGTTCCCGTAGTTCTGTGTACATACCACTCTTAAAGCTGTCTACCACATTAAATTGTCTGTTTTGTTTGTCTCCCCCGTTAGACTGTGAGCTTCTTGAAGGCAGGGACCATTTATTTATTTTTATGTTCCCCAAACCTGGAATATAATAGGTATTCCACAAAGATTTGTTAAATTATTTCTATATTATTTATTTTAATCCTTCCCAGACAGTATAATAAAAATAATTTGCTATATTATTAGCAGACAACACTGTACTGAAATGCAATGTACAACCCATAAGATAGATGGATTGCTTACTATTAATGCAAATACATGAATAATTGTTTTAGTCTTCTCAAAAGCTGTAAGAGAGAAACAGGGAAATAGAAATGTTTTGTTTTATGTTCTGGAATAAACATTTGAAAATAAACTTAACCCAAAATTATCACTTATTTTTTAAAAAGATTTTATTTATTTGAAAGAAAGAAAATGAAAGAGAGAGAGCATGAGAGGGTACAGGGGCAGAGGGAGAAGCAGACTCCCCACTGAGCAGGGAACCTGATGTGGGATTTGATCACATGACTCCAGGATCATGACCTGAGACAAAGGCAGTTGCTTAACCAACTGAGCCACCCAGGTGCCCCAATATCAATTATTTTTAATTATTGGATCATCCTAATGAGTTTTGGTGTTTTTTCATGTTTTTTTTTTAAATTTTTAAATTTTTTAAATTTTTAATTTTTTTAAATTAACATATAATATTTGCTTCAGGTCTGTGAATCATCAGTCTTAACAATTCACACCACTCATCATAGTGCATACCCTCCCCAAGGTCCATAACCTAGCCACTCTATCCCTACCCCCGCACCCACCAGCAAACCTCAACTTCTTTCCTGAGATAAAGAGTCTCATAGTTTGTCTCCCTCCCCAGTCCCATCTTCTTTCTTTTTTCTCTCCCTACCCTCCATGGCCCCCACTCTGCCTCTCAAACTCCTTATATCATAGAGGTCATATAATAGTTGTCTTTCTCTGATTAACTAATTTCACTTAGCACAATACCCTCTAGTTCCATCCACATCACTGCAATTTGGAAGATTTGGGGGGGTTGATGGCTGCGTAGTATTCCATTGTGTGTGTGTGTGTGTATGTCACAACTTCTTTATCCATTCGTCTGCTGATGGACATCTGGGTTCTTTCCATAGTTTGGCTATTGTGGACGTTACTGCTATAAACATTGGGGTGCAGTTGCCTCTTCAGATCACTACATTTGTATCTTTAGAGTAAATACCCAGTAGTGCGATTGCTGGGTCATAGTGTAGATCTGTTTTCAGCTTTTTGAAGAACCTTCATACTGTTTTCCAGAGTAACTGCGCCAACTTGCATTCCCACCAACAGTGTAGGAGGATTCCCCTTTCTCTGCATCCTTGCCAACAGCTATTGTTTCCTGACTTGTTAATTTTAGCCATTCTGACTGGTGTGAGGTGGTATCTCACTGTGGTTTTGATTTGTATTTCCCTGAAGCTGAGTAATGTGGAGCACTTTTTCATGTGTCTGTTGGCCATTTCGATGTCTTCTTTGCAGAAATGTCTGTTCATGTCTTCTGCTCATTTCTTGATTGGATTATTTGTCTTTGGATGTTGAGTTTGTTCTTTATAGATCTTTATAGTTCTTTATAGATTTTGGATACTAGCCCTTTATCTGATTAAGACATTGGCAAATACCTTCTCCCATTCTGTTGGTTGTCTTTTGGTTTTGTTGACTGTTTCCTTTGCTATGCAAAAGCTTTTGATCTTGATGAAGTCCCAGTAGTTCATTTTTGCCCTTGCTTCCCTTGCCTTTGGTGATGTATCTAGGAAGAAGTTGCTGTGGCTGAGGTCAAAGATGTTGCTGCCTATGTTCTCCTCAAGGATTTTTATGGATTCCTGTCTTACATTACGGTCTTTCATCCATTTTATGTCTATTTTTCTGTGTGGTATAAGGAAATGGTCCAATTTCATTCTTCTTCATGTGGCTCTCCAATTTTCCCAACACCATTTATTGAAGAGACTGTCTTTTTTCCATTGGACTTTCTTTCCTGCTTTGTCGAAGATTAGTTAACCATAAAGTTGAGGGTCCATTTCTCAGCTCTCTATTCTGTTCCATTGATCTATATGTCTGGGTTTTTTTTTGTGTCAGTACAATACTGTCTTGATGATGACAGCTTTGTAATAGAACTTGAAGTCTGGAATTGTGATGCTGCCAACTTTGGTTTTCTTTGTCAACATTCCTCTGGCTATTCAGGGTCTTTTCTTTCTTTCTATTTTTTTTTTTTTTTTTTTAGATTTTACTTATTTATTTGACAGAGAAATCACAAGTAGGCGGAGCAGCAGGCAGAGAGAGAGGGGGAAGCAGGCTCCCTGCTGAACAGAGAGCCCAATGTGGGACTCGATCCCAGGACCCTCAGATCATGACCTGAGCCAAAGGCAGAGGCTTAACCCACTGTGCCACCCAGGCGCCCCTCAGGATCTTTTCTAGCTCCATATAAATTTTAGGATTATTTGTTCTATTTCCTTGGAAAAAATTGATGGTATTTTGACAGGGATTGCATTAAATGTGTAGATCAGTCTAGGTAGCATATACATTTTCACCATATTTGTTCTTCCAATCCATAAGCATGGAATGTTTTTCCATTTCTTTTTGTCTTCCTCAATTTCTTTCATGAGTATTTTATAGTTTATTGAGTACAGATTCTTTGCCTCTTTGGTTAGGTTTATTACTTGGTATCTTATGGTTCTGGGTGCAATTGTAAATGGGATCAACTCCTTAATTTCTCTGTCTTCTGTTTTGCTGTTGTTATATAGAAATGAAACTGATTTCTGTGCATTGATTTTACATCCTAACACTTTACTGAATTCCTATATGAGTTCTAGCAATTATGGAGTGGAGTCTTTTGAGTTTTCCACATAAAGTACCATATCATCTGCCAAGAGTGAGAGTTTGACTTCTTTTTTCCCTATTCAGATGCCTTTTATTTCTTTTTGTTGTCTGACTGCTGAGGCTAGGACTTTGAGCACTACGTTGAATAGCTGTGGTGTTAGTAGACAGCCCTGCCATGTTCCTGACCTTAGCAGAAAAGCTCTCAGTTTTTCCCCATTGAGAATGATATTCGCTGTGGGTTTTTCACAGATGGCTTTGATGATATTGAGGTATGTACCCTCTATCACTACACTTGAAGAATTTTGATCAAGAAAGGATGCTGTACTTTGTCAAATGCTTTTTCAGCATCTATTGAGAGTATCATAGGTTCTTGTTCTTTTATTAATGTACTGTATCACATTGATTGATTTGCGGATTTTGAACCAAACTTGTTGCCCAGGAATAAATCCCACTTGGTCATGGTGAATAATCCTTTTAATGTACTGTTGAATTCTATTGGCTAATATTTTGGTGAGAATTTTTGCATCCATATTCATCAAGGACATTGGTCTGCAATTCTCTTTTTTGATGGGGTCTTTGGTTTGGGGATCAAGGTAATGCTCGCCTCATAAAATGAGTTTGGAAGTTTTCCTTCTATTTCTATTTTTTGGAAAAGTTTCAGGAGAATAGGTATTAATTCTTCTTTAAATGTTTGGTAGAATTCCCCTGGGAAGCCATCTGGCCCCAAACTGATGACTGTTTCAATCTCCTTCCTGGTGATGGGTCTGTTCAGGTTTTCTATTTCTTCCTGGTTCAGTTTCGGTAGTTTATACATCTCTAGGAATGCATCCACTTCTTCCAGAATGTCAAATTTGCTGGCGTATACTTGCTCATAATAAGTTCTTATAATTGTTTGTATTTCTTTGGTGTTGGTTGTATCTCTCCTCTTTCATTCATGATTTTGTTAATTGGGGTCATTTCTCTTTTCCTTTTGATAAGTCTGGCCAGGGGTTTATCAATCTTATTAATTCTTTCAAAGAACCAGCTCCTATTTTTGTTGATTTGTTCTACTGCTCTTTTGGTTTCTATTTCATTGATTTCTGCTCTGATCTTTATGATTTCCCTTCTCCTGCTGGGTTTAGGCTTTCTTTGCTGTTCTTTCTCCAGCTCCTTTAGATGTATGGTTAGGTTGTGTACTTGAGACCTTTCTTGTTTCTTGAGAAAGGCTTGTATTGCTATGTACTTTTCTCTTAGGGCCACCTTTGCTGTGTCCTAAAGATTTTGAACAGTTGTGTTTTCATTTTAATTTGTTTCCATAAATTTTTTTCATTCTTCTTTAATTTCCTAGTTGACCCATTCATTCTTTAGCTTCCATGTATTTGAGTTCTTTCTAACTTTCCTCTTGTGGTTGAGTTCTAGTTTCAAAGCACTGTGGTCTGAAAATATGCAGAGAATGATGCCAATCTTTTGGTACTGTTGAGACCTGATTTGTGACCCAGGATGTGATCTATTCTAGAGAATGTTCCATGTGCACTAGAGAAGAATGTGTTCCTGTTGCTTTGGGATGGAATGTTCTGAATATATCTGTGACATCCATCTGGTCCAGTGTGTTATTCATGCCTTTATTTCCTTTTTGATCTTTTGCTTAGATGATCTGTCCATTTCAGTAAGGGGGTGTTAAAGTCCCCTACTAGTATTGTATTATTGTCTATGTGTTTCTTTAATTTAGTTATTAATTGGTTTATACAATTAGCTGCTCCCATGTTAGGGGCATAGATATTTAAAATTTTAGATCTTCTTCTTGGAAAGACCCTTTATGTATGATATAGTGTCCTTCCTCATCTTTTATTATAGTCTTTGGTTTAAAATCTAATTTGTCTGATATAAGGATTGCCACCCTGGCTTTCTTAAGATGTCCATTAGCATGGTAAATTGTTTTCCACCCCCTCACTTTAAATCTGGAGGTTCTTTGGGTCTAAAATGAGTTTCTTGAAGACAGCATATTGATGGATCTTGGTTTTTTATCCATTTTGATACCCTTTGTCTTTTGATTGGGGCATTTAGCCCATTTACATTCAGGGTAACTACTAAAAGATACAAATTGAGTGCCATTGTATTGCCTGTAATGTGACTGTTACTGTATATTATCTCTGTTCCTTTTTGGTCTGTTACTTGTAGGCTCTCTCTTTGCTTAGAGGACCCCTTTCAATATTTCCTATAGGTCTGGTTTGGTGTTTGCAAATTCTTTTCATTTTGTTTGTCCTGGAAGTTTTTTTTTTTTTTTTTTTTTTTTTTTTTTTTTTTTTTTTAGATTTTTTATTTATTTATTTGACAGACAGAGATCACAAGTAGGCAGAGAGGCAGGCAGAGAGAGAGAGGAGGAAGCAGGCTCCCCACTGAGCAGAGAGCCCGATGCGGGGCTCGATCCCAGAACCCTGGGATCACGACCCGAGCTGAAGGCAGCGGCTTTAACCCACTGAGCCACCCAGGCGCCCCGTCCTGGAAGTTTTTTATCTCCTATTTTCAATGACAGCTTACCTGGATATAGTATTCTTGGCTGCATATTTTTCTAGTTTAGTGCTCTAAATGTATCATGCCAGTCCTTGCTGGCCTGCCAGGTCTCTGTGGCTAAGTCTGCTGCCAGTCTAATATTTCTACCATTTTATGTTACAGACCTCTTGTCCTGAGCTACTTTCAGGATTTTCTCTTTGTCACTGAGACTTGTAAGTTTTACTGTTAAATGATGGGGTGTTGACCTATTTGTATTGATTTTGAGGGGGAGTCTCTGTACCTCCTGGATTCTGATGCTTGTTCCCTTTGCCAAATTAGGAAACTCTCTGCTATAACTTGCTGCAATATACCTTCTGCCCCTCTATATCTTTCTTCTTTTTCTGGGATCCCAGTTATTCTAGTATTGCTTTGTCATCTAGAATCACTTACCTCTCGAATTCTTCCCTCATAGTCCAGTGGTTGTTTATCTCTTTTTCTCAGCTTCTTTATTCTCCATCATTTGGTGTTCTATATCACTAATTCTCTCTCCTGCCTCATTCTTCCTAGCAATAAGAGCCTCAATTTTTTATTGCACCTCATTGGTTTTTTTTTTTTTTAGTTCAACTTGTTTAGATTTTAGTTCTTTTATTTCTCCAAAAAGGGATTCTCTAGTGTCTTCTATGCATTTTTCGAGCCCAGCTAGCACCTTGATAATAGTCATTCTGAACTCTAGTTCTGACATCTTACTAATGTCCGTTTTGATTAGGTCCCTAGCCATCGGTACTGCCTCTTGGTTTTGTTTTTTTGTTTTTTTTTTTTTTTGAGGTAAGTTTTCCCACCTTGTCATTTTATCCAGATAAGAATAGATGAATTCTATGGTCTCTCTGATAGGAGGAATGTGAGAGGCAGAGCGGGGGGTCATGGTGGGGGCACGGAGGGAAAAAATGAGATGGGAGCAGGGAGAGAGAATAACCATAAGAGACTCTTAATCTCAGGAAACAAAGTGAGGGTTGCAGGGGGTGGGGGTAGGGATAGGGTGGCAGGATTATGGACATAGGGGAGGATATGTGCTATGGTGAGTGCTGTGAATAGTGTAAGACTGATGATTCGCAGACCTGTACCCCTGAACCAAATAATACATTATATATTTTAATAAAATACTTTATAATAATAAAAAAAAGAACAGATGAATGAGAACAAAATACTAAAAGTGTAGCAAGGACCCCAGAAAAATATACAGTAACCAAATCAGAGGAGACCTAAAACTGGGGGGAGAAGAAAGAAGGGGGGAAAATAAAAATATATATATGTGTGTGTGTGTGTGTATACATATATATGTATATGTATGTGTGTGTATATATATATATATATATATATATATATATATATATGATATATGTAGGTATGTATTAGCCTGGTGAATACAACAGAGCCACACACTTGATTTTAGATGTATTGTTTTGGTCTGTCAGAAGAAACTGCCTCTCAAAATCTAAAGAAAGAAAAATTTATATATACACAAAAATAAGGGTAAACATGATGAAGGGATGGAAAATGACTATAAAGATGAAAATTTTAAAAGATTCTTAAAAAAGAATTGATGATAAGTTGGTTGAAAATAGAATAATAAAATAATTTTTTTAAAAAAAGAGGAAAGAATGTGATCAAACTAGAGACTAGAACAAAGCCATGTGCTAGATTTATGGTATATTTTGATCTGCTAGAAGAAACTATATCCCAAAATTTTAAAGAAAGAAAAACCTATATGTATACAAAAAATAAGGTTAAATGCAATGAAGGGATAGAATATGATGATAACAATGAAAATTGTAAAACATTTTTTTAAAAATGTATTGATAAGATAAAATAGTTTAAAATGTTAAAATAGGAAAGAGGAAAAACTTTTAAAAATAGAATAAGAAAAAAATAAAATTAAAAAAAATTAACTTTGAAAGACGAAAGAATCATGGGGAAAAAGCCACGAATTCTATGGGCCGTATTCCACAAGCTCTGAAGTTTTGTAGTTCTCATTGATTGGAGAACTTGGTCTTGGCTGGATGTTCTTGCTGATCTTCTGGGAGAAGGGCCTGTTGCCATGATTCTCAAATGTCTTTGCCATAGGCAGAATAGCACTGCTCTTGCCAGGGGCCAGCCTAAGTAATCTGCTCAGGTTCGCACTCCAGAGTTTTTGTTCCCTGAATGCTTTCCGTACAACTTTGAAGGACTGGAATGAAAATCGTGGCCTCCCAATCTCTGGTCTGTAGGAGCAGAGAGCTTGGGCCCCACTTCTCAGTGTGCCCTTGGAGAAAAGCAATCAATTCCTCCCAACTCCCTGGTCTCCAGCTGCACTCTGTGCTCACCCAGCCTGTGACCAAGCATTTCTGTCTCTGGCACACATCCCCATTTGGAGTCTCCAAACCTAGCAGATTCCTGAAGCGCGCTCCTGTGCCACTCCTTTCAGAGAAGGAAGGAGGGGATCTCCCCGGATTTGCTGTTTGTGGGGTCCTTGCCTGAAGAGTAGTGGCCCAACTGTGCCTTGGATCACGATTTAAGGTAACCCTGAGCTAACAGCCCCTACCTCGTCTCCGTCTCTGTAGCAGGCTTCTCTGCTCTGATAGCTGGGTGCTCTGCCACACTCACACACCTGATCTTTTTGTGACCCTGCGGGTCCTGAGAGCACACTGTCCCCGCAAGGGCTCCACCCCCGCTTAGGCTCTGGAGCAACATCCCTCAGTGGGACATACCTCTAAAAGTTCTGGTTTTGTGCTCTGCTGCTCCACCCCTTGCTGGGAGCTGGCCCCTTCCCCCGGAGTCTATCTTCCCATATATCACCTCAGATTCACTTCTCTCCACATCCTACCTTCCAGAAAGTGGTCGCTTTTCTGTTCCTAGAATTGCTGCTCTTCTTTTCAATTTCCTATTGGGTTTGTGGGTGTTCAGAATGCTTTGATAACTAGCTGAACTCCTGGGACCAATAATATTTATCCTCCACCATCTTGTTCCTCTCCACCCTAATGAGTTTTAAGTATTATTTTGCAAATTATACGAATAACCTTTATTTGGTTGCTTTTAGTACAATAGCATTAAAATTATTTTGTATAATAAATTATAAGCTATGATCACAGTCCACACAGAAAGGAATATTTGGGAACTTAATGATAAATTTTGTGGCAAGGGCTTAGAATGAACTGTACCTTTATCAGAGCAAGCCATTAGCATCTGAGAACATGAGTGGGTGGAGTAGAATGGAGGGAAGGAGTGCTCTTACTCATAGATAAAATAACATGTTACATAGACACAGTTTCATAAAGAGGCAAGATTGTTGGCGTAGAATATGAAGGAGTTTCCAGCATTATTTAATATTTAATCAGTTCAAGATCTAATATTTTTTAAATTTAGAAAACTTTCTTTAGTTTCTCTAGTCTATAACCCAATCATAGACCTGAACATAATCATCAATAAAATCTGCATGAATAAGAACTTCAGACCTTAGAATACTCAAGCAAATAAAAGCCTAAATTGAAAAATATATCTCTAACCACTTTAATTTCATCTTTGCTTTGATTTCATTAATATCTTCTCTCCAAAACTTCAAATGTCATAGTAATAGTAACAAAAATAAGACAACTAGTAACATCATAAGAAGAATAATACATAAGATGAAAGAGCACACATTTTTATTTAAAGTAGAATTGAAAGATGAAAATCATCAAATAGATGAAATTAAATCAACAATGGAGAACACTGATTAATTTTAACAGCCAACATTTATTGAGTGCCTACTCTGAACCAAGCATAGTGCTTGCTTATATAGGGGACACTATTACTCTACATCCTTTCTATAGATGAGGAAACTGAAAATTAGAGAATGAGCTCATCTATCTAGTTCATCACCACTCCCCAGCACCTATGAAAATGTAACATGTAGTGAGTGCACAATAAATTTTTATTGAATTAATTAAAAACTTACCTGAGACTGAGTAACTTGAATGAAATATCCAAGAATGTTCCTCCAACTTTTTATTTTAAAAAATTTCAAACACACAGAAAAGTACACATAAGACAAAAAGTCTTACATACATCCTCACCTAGATATATCAGTTGTTAATATTTACACATTTGTTTTGTTTATTATTTATTTTCTTTGAAGCATTGGAAACTAAGTTGCAAACATAATGGTACTTTACCCCTAAGTACTTCGACATGCATCTCCTAAGAATATTCTCCTATATGCAATACGATTGTCATACCTAAAATTTTATATTGATTCAATAATATAATCTAATTTACAATCTTTATTTAAAGTTTCTTAATGACCCCCAAAAATATATAGTTTTTTTTTCAACTCAGTATCCAAACAAGGTTTATAAGTGCATGTAATTTTTTTTATGTCTTCTTAATCTCTCTTAACCAGAAACATCCCTCTGCGTTCGGTTTTGTTTTTCAGAATATTGACTTTTTGGGTTTCTTTAAGAAATATGTTGATCATCTCTTCATGATTTGATTTAGCAATTATACATAGGTGGATTTAATAGACTTCTTCATGTACCACATTGGAAGGCACATAATGTCTAATTATTTTACTGTGTGACAGAGTAAGTCTGATTATTTGCTTGAGGGGGTAATCATCAAATCTCTTCTTTCAAAGAGATATTTTCCCATAGAACCAAAATTTCTTTTTTCAAGAACCTGTTTCTGGAGTATTCCCCTTTGACTAAACCTATGCTACATGGATTATAATAGCTATAATTTATTGTATAAATTATTATATAAAATTATATAATATTTATTACATAAGTATTTACATAAAATTTATTAAATAAATTATATATTATAATTTATTATATAAATTATTATATATTATATAAACATAATTATATATAAATTATAGATCATAAATTGTATATAATTTATTGTATATGTATAACTTATTATATAAATTATATTTCACCTTCATAATTAGACTTTCAAAGAACACAGGAAATCATCTTCAAGTTATTTTCCAGTTAGTTTAAATATCAATATATGAAGATGTAAAGCCACTATTTAAACACAAATCCTTTTGATTTCAGAGACTAAGTTTTAAACCACTAGAGTATAGTGCCTTTATAATTTTGACACTTAGTCCCTACACTGAAGCAACATAAAGGACTAAGACTAACAGAGAACGCCTCCCATACAAATATCTAGAAAATCAGAGGAAATCAATATTAGATACATAGAACTTAACATTTCTGCTAATAGAACAGTTAATTCTAAGCCTTCCTACTTAGGACAACTTGAAAACCTCAAGCAAAAAATGTACTCTACCAGAAGGCATCATGGAGCTAACCAGATAGTAAAGAAATAGCAGACCAGTTACTAGAAAAAGAAAGAGAACCAGAGAGGTAAGTCCATGATTAAGATTAATCTTGCCGTGGAGCATTTGCTAATTTCTGCAAGAGTAATTGAGAGGTTAAGTAGATGCTTAAAAGCCTCTTGAGACTATGAGGACAATGAGTGGGATCTAGGACTCACTCAAAGTAGGGGAATGGGGAAACCCTCTCCTTAGTAATTCCCTCTTGTAGTTTGGGACCCAGAAGGACTGCACTCTAGGAATGGGAGTGACCTGGAAGTACATAAAATCTCACAAGGGTGGGGGGCGCCTGGGTGGCTCAGTGGGTTAAAGCCTCTGCCTTCGGCTCAGGTCATGATCCCAGGGTCCTGGGATCGAGCCCCGCATCGGGCTGTCCGCTCCTCCTCTCTCTCTTTCTACCTGCCTCTCTGCCTACTTGTGATCTCTGTCTGTCAAATAAATAAATAAAATCTTTAAAAAAAAAAATCTCACAAGGGAATCAAGCACTTTCAAAACACCTCAGTCTCTGAAAGTAGCATGTGAGGATCCCAGAATAATAATGCCTTAGACACCTGGCAGAAGCAAAAAAAAAAGTCCTCCCTAGAGAAAAAGATCAACATTGTAGGCTTCACATTATGTCTGCAAACATTTTTTAAAATCAGTGTCTGATGCAGATACACATACATACAAACACACATATAAATAAGGAGTCATGGTAACATGAATAAAAACAGAAAGACACAATAGAAAAGACCCACAGTTGGAGTTATCAGATGAAACTTCCAAAACAACAAAGCTTGAGGTAATCAGTGAGATAAAAGGTATGCTGAAAATTTCAACAAAAGGACTGAAAATAATAGAAAGAGCCAAATGGGAATTTTACAACTAAAAAGAATGACATATTAAAAAAAACAAGTTAAAAAAGTGATCTGCTGGGTGCCTGGGTGGCTCAGTCAGGTAAGTGGCTGCCTTCAGCTGAGGTCATGATCCCAGGGTCCTGGGATCGAGCCCCGCATCAGCCCCCTGCTCAGCGGGGAGCCTGCTTCTCCCTCTCCTTCTGCCTGCCTCTCTGCCTACTTGTGCTCTCTGTCTCTCTATTAGATAAATAAAGTCTTTTAAAAAGAGAGAGAGAGATCTGCTGTTTAACAGCAGCTTAAACCCAGCTGAAGAGAAGGGGAAAGCATTTGCGAATCTGAAGATAAGAGCAAACAAAATATCCAGAATAAAGTAAGGAGAGGAAAGGAATGAAAAATAAGAGAAGAGGACAGAGGGAAAATATTAATTAAGTGAGAAATACTAATATATGTGTACTTAGAGTCCAAGAAGACAAGGAGGGATAGAATGAGGCAGAAGCAATTTTGAAGCAGTGACAGCCACAAACTTTCTAAAACTGATGAGAAACCTCAAGTCACGGAGTCAAGAAGCCATACAATCTGCAAACATGTTAAATAAATCATATACTCACTCAACTGTAACACATTAATCTGCTAAAAAACAAAGACCAAGAGAAAAATGAAAGCAGCCAAGGAGAAAGGAAAAACTACCTCTGGATGATCAATAATTAAATTGAATGATTTTTTTCTTAACAAGAACAAAGAAATGTTATCTTCAAAGAAACTTTTGGAAGAAGGAAACCACCAACCTAGAATTCTGTACTCAGAGGAGATACTTTGCAAGAAAGAAGGTGAAGCAAAGACATGCTCAGGAAAACAAAAACCTCGAGAGACAGACTTTTATTCAAAAGGTAAAAGGAATATGTTCCAGATTTCACCTGGTTCAGGTATAGGAAATACTAGAGAGCAAGAAAAGTGGTAACTATGTGGACAAATCTCAATGAAGAGCAAGCATGAGACAATAATCGAATACAGAGTGAATTAAAATACAGGATAACAATGGCATTTAAATAAGGAGGACAAAAATGGGACTTAAAACTCAAATTTCTTGCATTGTCTAAGAAGAAAGTAAAAAAGCCAATTAATGTTCTGCTTTGGGAAGTAATGGGTATGCGAAGCAATCTCTATGGTAGAACCTGAAGGAATTGTAGAGGAATATATAACTATCAAGCCAACAGGTAACTACCAAGGTAAAATGGAATTTTAATTTAAAACAAAAATCAATTAATACAAGAAAAGACAGAGATAGTAACATGGAACAAACCAGATAAACAAAAAATAAGTAGTGAGATGGGAAATTTCAACCAAATATATTTGTGATTATAGTTAATATAAGTACACTAAATGCTCTAGTGTAAAGATAAAGAGATCAGACTGCGTTTTATAGGAGATACATCAAAACATAAGGATAAGTACAAGCATAAAGTAAAAAGATGGAAAATTTTATGCTGTGCAAACATCAACGAAAGGAAAGTTGGTATGCCTAATATCAGACAAATTAATTTTTTAAGTGAAAATGCATTACTAGAGTTTTTTTACAAAACTCTAGAAGGATTAAAAAAACAATTCATCATGAAGATTATTTTTTTCTATTCACATGAATTTAATAACACAGAGGGGCCTAGGTGGTTCGGTCGATGAATTTAATAACATGGTATGAACATATGGAAAGAAAATCTGATTTAACTACAAAATGAAGTAAAAGAATCCATGATTATAGTGGGAGATTTAAATCACACTGTCAGCAATTGATAGGAAAAACAAACAACAAAAGACAGTAAGGATATATAAGACAATGCTACTGCCTCAAATAAGTAGAAAAACTATAATAAAACAGAAAACATCTACTTAATGGCATTGGAGAGCCCCATAGCAACCAGGATGAGAGAGACCAAGATTCTGGAGAAGGGTGGTCCTCAAAAGGCAAGCTGATATTCTGCAGTTTTCTTTTCCATGGAAGCGTTTGGCAACTGCAGATGTGATACAAAAACCTGAGAATCTGGACTTTGTCAAGACAGAGGGCCCTGGTGGGGGAGCAAAGCTGTGGGTGGTCTCAGGGGTGGGGTGGGGGGCTACTGGAGAGATAAAACTGGAGATTTGAGGGCTCCCCAGAAGGGGTAAGTGGAGAACGAAATCTGACACATGGCTAGTCTCCACACATTTGCCAAATTCTGGAGCTCTGCTGAATTGGAGACTAAGAAGTTAAGCCAAGAAAGCCTTTGGGAAGCAGAGTGGAGTTTCCCCAGTGTCTCACTCTGCTGAGGAGACAGTGATTAGAGCTGAGGACCCACCAGAGGCAGCAGCCCAGGTGAACAGACCAGGTTCTCAATTTTAAGCCCCTGGAGGGTCTTACAAAAAGGGCTCCAGCCTCAATTCAGCTACAACCCTAACATGATTAAGGTGAGCAAACCACTCCATTTCCCTAGAGCACAGGGTGAATCCTCTCTGGTGGGAGATGACATCGCCTGGAGCCTCTAGCTGGTCTTATGCAATGTTTGCCTCCAGTAAAAAATGGTCAGGCATGCAGAGCCATAGAGAAAAGAAGAATTACTGGGGCTAGAGATCTAGTACAGTAGGGAAGGTTACCAAAATGCCAGCCCATTCTACACCCCCTGCACCATAAAACAATGCTGAGCAAGGAAGAAAGAGTAAGGACTACGAAGAAAGGCAGAGATTGAATGGCACTAAAGAAAGTAATAGCGCAAACCAAGGGATGCTAGTCAGGTCTCATAAAAGCCCGGTACCCTTATCTTCAGCCCTGCCGCAAAAGAAACCCGATCTTCTAGTAAATCCATTTTGCATTTTCCAACACCTCCCAGTCTCTTCCCAATCAGGGCAGAATGGGTGATAAAATCAGATAAAACAGGAGCCTTGCAAACCACTCCAATGGCACTATGTTACCATAACTATTAAGTTGTCAGGGAAACTTTTTTTTTTTTTTTTTTTTTTGTAACTATTTTCTGAGACTCATTTTTCAGCTGGGTGTCTTTGGAGCCATGTAGGGAAGAAACTGGCTGCTAGTTTCCCAGTTTGCTCATTTTGATTTAGTTTTAATATGACAACGTTATGTATCTGATCATTACACAGTGAGAGCCTAGTTTAAAAAAAAGAAAAGAAAAAAAAAAAATACAAGGGCACCTGGCTGGCTCAGTCCATAGAGCATGTGACTCTTGATCTTGGTGTCATGAGTTTGAGCTCCATGTTTGGTGTGGAGGCTACTTAAAAAAAAAATTAAAAATAAAATATTAAAAAATATTTAAGAATATATATATATATATATACATATATATAAACATGAAAGAAGCTTCATAAAAACCACATTTGAAAATCTCTCAACTTAATGTGGTGACTGTGGTTTTATTGCCAATGAGTAGACTAGGGACAATTTTCTGTCCTTCCTTTATTCTTGGGTTAATTTAAAAAATAAAAAACTTTTAGCATTGTTTTCCTATGTGCAGCTTATTGTTTTATTAATGCAGCTTCCTTTTTCTCTCCTAGACTCCTTTGATTATATGTATTTTTTATTTTTTTAAATATTTTTTAAATTTTTAATCTATTTGACAGAGAGCACAAGCAGGGGAAGCAAGAGAGAGAGAGAAGGAGGCTCCCCGCTGAGCAGGGAGTTGGGAATCCTAGGACCCTGGGATCATGACCTGAGTCAAAACCACTTAACCAGTCACCTAGGCACCCCGATTATATATATATATTTTTTTTTTTAATTTTCTTTTTCCTCTAAATATTTAATCTTGGGTGGCTAAATATTAATCTTGGGTGGTTCAGTGGGTTAAGCCTCTGCCTTCAGCTCAGGTCATGATCTCAGGGTCCTGGGATCGAGGTCCGCATCAGGCTCTCTGCTCGGCAGGGAACCTGTTTCCTCTCTCTTTCTCTCTGCCTGCCTCTCTGCCTACTTGTGATCTCTGTCTGTCAAATAAATAAATAAAATCTTTAAAAAAATATGTTTAATCTTGAAATTGTCAAATATACAGGAAAGTTGAAAGAATAATATAATCATATAATCACCTAGATTACCCAACTGTAGCCATGTTTGCCTTCTTTCTATCTATATGAGGTTTCTAAACCTTGGCACTATTGATATTTGGAGTAGTTTAAGGGGCTTTCTTGTACCTTGCTGGATATTTCACAGAATCTCTGGCCTCCACTCATTAGAGGTGCCAGCAGCCTCCTTCCCAAGTTGTGACAACCAAAAATCTCTCTAAACATTGCCAAATGTCCCTGATTAAGAACCACTGGTCAACAGTAAAAATACTTTTGTTTGAGTTGTATTTGAAAGTGGATTCTGAGGTCTCATGGTATTTTATTCATAAATACTGTAGCATATATTCCCCAAGAGTATGCACACACTCCTACATAACCACAACACAATAATCACACCCAGGAACTATAACCTTCATAGAATAATGATATCCTCTAATACCCAGCTCAGGCCCAAATTTCACTCAACTGATTGCGGAAAAGTGTGCTCTCAAGCTTGTGAATCCTTGCCAGTCTGAGAAATGATATCTCAATGTAGTTTTTCCATCATTTATTATGAACTTTTTCAAACATACAGTAAAGCTGGAAAAACTTTTTCCCTGCAGATTTAATTTGCTTTTCTCTTGTCATAAATGAAGTTCACAGGTTTAAAGGCACTTGTGTTTTTTATGTGTATGAATTTTTACCCTTCTCAATTTTTGAATGCTTCATCTATGATATATGTTGCAATTTTATTTTTCCTAGTTTGTCACTTATCTTTTGATTTCGCTTGTAGAGTTTTTTCATAAACTTTCTTATCATTGTAGTCAAATGTGTTGATCTTCTCTGTTATTGTTTCTGGATGATGAACCTATTTTAAAAGGTTTTCTGACAGCAAAATTATAAATAAATTCACTTAGGTTTTCTTCTAGTACTTGTATGGCTTATTTTTTCCATTTGGAAAAAATACCCCTGAAGCGGAATGTGTGTTATGGATTCAAAATTATTTTTTTTCAAATGGTGTAGAGTTGTCCTAACACTGTTTATTAACAAGTCTATCTTTTCTCCAGTGATCTGAGTTACCATTTTATTCATATTGTAATTTTTTCTTTGACTTGGTTCTACTTCTGAATCAGTTATGCTCCAGATCTGTCCATTTATTCATGCCATGCTGCTTTAATTATAGAGAATTTATAGTGTATTAGTAATTTCTAGAGTTATCTCTCCTCATTAATCCTTTTCCCTCCCCCCAGATTTTCCTATATATGCATATATACCTGGGACGGGGGGCTGCCAGAAGAACTTTAGAATCAATTTTCCGGAAAATTGATTTCAGGAAAAGTACTTGTTGAAATTTTACTGGAGTAGTGTTAAACTAGGGATGATTTACATCTCAATGATGTCGAGTGATCCAAGACCAAGGAATATTTCCACTTGTCTTTCAGGAGTGTTTAAAATTTTTCCTCATTTGAGTTTTGCACATTCCTTTTTAAACTTATTTCCAAGTATTTTTATCTCTTATGTTGCTATTATAAATGTAATTTTCTCTTCCTTTATCTTCTAATTGATTATCATTACACACACACATACTGCTATTGATTTTTGTAGCTTGATTTTCTAGCCTGTTTACCACTGTATTCTTTTGTTCATATTAGTGTTATCATTGAGTCTATTGAGTTTCCCAGATATATTATCATATCACCTGCAAGTGAATTTTACTTCGCTTTCAGTCTTATGTCCCTATTGTTTTTCCCTTGAATGAGTACACTGATTTATGTATCCAGTATGATGTGAAATAGTAATGGAGATTGTGGACATTTTTTACTTGTTCCTTACCTTAATGGGGATGCTTTCAGTGTTTCTTTCAACAATCTTTCTCTCTCCCATATATATATATATATGTGTGTGTGTGTGTATATATATATGTGTATATATATATACATGCATATATGTAAATGCCAACATTTTAAATAATTTGATAAATCTTTGTAGCTATTCAGCCACATATATATATATACACATATATATATATGAGAAACATTAAAGGACAATATATGATAATTATATAATTTATAATATATAATATATTAATCACATTAAAGGGACATCCAGGGATGCCTGGGTGGCTCAGTCGGTTAAGTGTCTGCCTTCAGCTCAGGTCATGACCCCAGGATGCTGGGATCGAGTCCCCCCTTGGGCTCCCTCCCCAGTGGGGAACCTGATTCTCTCTCTGTCTACCTCTTCCTGTGCTAGTTCTCTCTCTCCCTCTCCTGGACAAATAAATAAATAAAATATTTTTAAACAGGAACATCCATTAATTTCTATTTTATCTAATACTTTTACTAGCAATGGATATTGAATTTTATAAAAGGACTATTTGACATTTATGATTTAAGTTAGACATTTCTCACCTGAGAATTTTTAAGAACTTTACAAGTATTATGTTACTATTCTACATGCTATAACAATAGCTTCTTTTTTTTTTTACTTATTTATCAGAGAGAGAGAGGGGGAGAGAGCGAACACAGGCAGACAGAATGGCAGGCAGAGGCAGAGGGAGAAGCAGGCTCCCCGCTGAGCAAGGAGCCCGATGTGGGACTCGATCCCAGGACGCTGGGATCATGACCTGAGCCGAAGGCAGCTGCTTAACCAACTGAGCCACCCAGGCGTCCCTATAACAATAGCTTCTTAGGTTGCTATAACACATGCATGTTTTCTCATATCCAGAAAATCAACAGTATTGAAAATCATGTTTTACAACCTTGAGAAACTGGATGAGCAGCCTTGCTTTCTTCCCCCAAATTGTCTCGTAATAATAATATCTTCCATTGATTTACTTTTACATAGCCATTTACTCATCAAATAGACTTGAAAGCTAGTGCGCTAACATTAATATTTTAAAGATGCAAAAATTGAGATTCATGGAGGCAAAGTAACTTGAGTAAGGTCAAGGAGCTTGTACCTGGAGGAAGGAACTTTGACCCCAGGACTGGCAGAGAAACTGTCTCTGCTACACCATCCTGGAGACCTGTAGATGCTACCTGGTCGCCAGCAGGGGGAGCAATGCCTCTGTTGAAACTCTGACAAGGAGTTTAGGAATAAGAGGACAGAGTTCCTCATTTCAGCCATGTTAGCTAATTGGAAAATCTCAGAAGTCAGAACTTATACAAACCTTTTTGTTGTAAATGACAGAACTGAAACCAGTCCTGCCCATCTTCTGGGCATTTCCCAGAAGAGAACACTGGAGATAAATAAAAAATGACAAGCAGTTTTTCTACTTGGAGAGTTAAGATGTCAGGGAATAGAACACGCCAACGAAAAGAATTCTCATTCCATGCTGCCCTCCACTCCTATCCTGACCTCTCCATAGATTTGTGTCTTGATTTCCACAAGCACAATAAAGAACACATGAATTCAGTTTTGCAGCTTTTTCCCCAAAGAAGTATGTCCACGTCATTATTCTGTGCAGATGTTTTTACATAGGGATATTACTTCTTTTTTTTTTTTTTTAAATAGGTTTTTTCTCCAGATTTTCAGCCCTGTGTCCATGGATACTGTAGTTCCATGAGGTTAGGCTGTTAGTGTGAGTATATTCTACTAAAGTGACAGATGTGACTTCTGAAGTGGTCGCATTCAAGACTTACAATTTCTGGTTTAACAATCTTTAGGTGTCAAGAAGTTTCTTACCCTTTTACCAACATTGTCAATAAATTCTATTCTCTTATATGAAGAGACTATAAAAGGAATTCATCCAGCAGTGAAGACTCCTCTAGAAATATGTTTTTAGTTTCCCTTTGAAACTCATTTGGGCAGAAAGAGTGAGCCAGGGGCCCTAAGTAGTTGAGTAAGGTAACCAAAATTCATGTGCAAGATTCCATTTCATTTACAAATAAATCTGTCACTTGTCCACTTCTTGGTTACACATTTTATTATGTATATAAATATCCTTATCTCAAAATGGAAAGCAAAACGTTTGTTGTTTAATTTTATCTTATATCACTTAGTTTTTTTAATTCTATTTTACTGACCGTGCCTGAAGAACAGTATGTTTCTGATATAAAAATCACCACTCAAGATTAATGCCTGTAGATAATAACTGCGACCCTAGGTTGAGTGCTCCCTATGTACAAGATACCTTTCCAACAATCATTGGACATAGTTCGTTCCTACATCTTCTCCTTACTGTGTGTGCAAGTTATCCATGCCTTAGATTTTCATCTGTAATATGATTACAAAAAGATTCATCTCATGGACCTGTCATGAAAATCATGTCCCATCTCCCCTTTTCCCCTTTCCCTGCCTCAGTTACTGCTTATCTACTTTCTGTCCCTATAGATTTGCCTATTCTTTTCATTTGAGTCAATTTTTATAAATGGTGTGAGGTAAGGCTTCATACTTTTGCATTAAGCTCTCTACTTGTCCCAGCACTATTTGTTGAAAAAAACTGTTCCTTCCTCATTGAATGATTTTGGGACCCTTGTTGAAAAATCACTTGACCTACATGGGTTCATTCTGGAATCTCCATTCTATTCCACTGAACTATCTATTCTTACTCCCGTGCCTCTTTGTCTTGATTCCTGCAGCTTTGCATTAAGTGCTCTCAGGAAGTGTAAGTCCTCTAACTTTGTTGTTTTTTAAGATTGTTTTGACGATTCTGAGTCTCAGGAGGATAGTTTTTTAACCTTACTCTAGCTGGGGGAGTTTTCCAAAAGGAAGAGAGAGAAAACTGTCCTGGGTGGGGTGTGGGAGTGGCGGAGACTTCTGAGTGATTGCACTGTCTTTTCTCACAATCTCAGCATGGAGTAGATCTCTTGTAGCTAAAGTAGCAGAAGGTATTTAGTAATACATTAATACTCAAGACATATTATCCCTCTGGTATTTTCCATATTACATACTTTTGTGCAGTAGCAAATACTAACAAAGATAAAGCAATAGATTTTTTTTTTTAAGATTTTATTTATTTGACAGAGAGAGCGAGCATGAACACAGACAGGGAGAGCTGCAGGCGGAGGGAGAAGCAGGGTCCCCACGGAGCAGAGTGCCCGACATGGGGTCCCATTCCAGGGCCCTGGGATCATGATCTGAGCCAAAGGCAGACACCCTGCCCACAGAGCCACAGAGGCGCTCCAAAGCAATAGAGTTATGAACACTGGTTTTCAGTGATGCTCCAGGCTGAATCCTTCTGTTGACAAACAGGCCTGCTGTTGGCATTAAAGAGGCACTTGAGAGAACACAGGCCCTGGCAGTCTGGGCAATCTCTGCTCTCAGAAAACTATTCCGGGGACCCCAACTCCTAGGAGTTACTTAAGTCCAGAGGTCACTTTGAGAGGTCATGCTGAGTAACTCATGTCACTGTCAGCCTTGTTTCTTTTTAAGTAATGGGAGCTTATTTTTCCTGACCTTCATTCCACAAATACTTGAGGATTTGGAGTTAAATTTAGTAAGGTTTAACATTTTGATTTTATGCACTTCCCGCTCTAGTCTTTTGTCACCTCTCTATTTTTATTCTCTGTATTTATCCTTTAGCTTAGTTTGACTTTGTTTTTACTTTCACCCTATCTATTCTTGACTTTACAGTGTATATTTTACCCTTCTTTATATCCTTTTTATTTAGCTCAAATGTTTATCCTTAATCCTTGTTTCTTTAATTTTTTAGTTATATCCCTTTTACTATTTCCTTTTTATTTTACTATTTATTTTTGAGAGAGAGAGCAGATGGTAGGGAGGGGCAGAGGGAGAGGGAAAGAGGGAATCCTAAGCAGGCTACACACCCAGCACAGAGCCCAACACAGGGCTCGATCTCATGACCCTGAGTTCATGACCTGAGCTGAAATCTAGAGTTGGACACTTAATCGAGTGAGCCACCCAGGCACCCCTCCTTTTTCTTTGTTTAACCAAATCTATTACTTTATTTTTCTGAGTTATTCTTGGCTCAGTCCTGGTTTAAAAAAGGGGGGAGTGCTTACTTTTGTAAGGAACCATATAATGTTTAACCCTCCCCTAAATCCCTATGGAATAAGGCAAATTCATTCTTCACAAGCCTGCTTCTATGTATTTTTAATTGGATTTGTGTTCATTTTTCATGAAATTACTAAAAGATCCTTTCATTCTTACATTCTGTGCGTTTAGTAGGTGAATTTTCTTTTCTCTCTTCCCTTTGTGTTCCTTTCAGAGTCAGGAAGTTCCTAAAGAAATCAAAGAGTCATTTGATTTCTTTAAATACAGGAATACATAAATGTCAAGTGCCTTCAGGGGCCAAGCTGGCAACAAACAGGAATGAAGCAAGCTGAATATAAGAAAAAGTCACCTAAGGAGGGGCGCCTGGGTGGCTCAGTCAGTTAAGCGTCTACCTTCAGCTCAGGTCGGGATCCTGGGGTCCTGAGATCCAACCCTATATCTAATCTCCCTGGTCAGTGCACAGTCTACTTTGCCCCTATCCCTCTGCCACACTCCTTGCTTGTGCACTCTCTCAAGTAAATAAAATCCTTAAAAAGAAGAAAAGAAAGTCAGCAGGGGAAAGAGAATCAAATTTGCCTTATTTTTGCATGATTGTGGCTTAAGCACATAATCTCATACACATTTATACAATATTAGAAGATTTATTGTGAAGATGAAACGGAATACAAATAAAAAATATAAATATTGAATTTTCCTGAATACTTTCATAGGTTTTCTTACACAACATATACACATAGAAAAGCATTTTTCCTTTATTTAGCTGACATGACTGATCAGGTGTTCACTGGAAGCCTCCAGCCTCTGAGTTTCAGCAGAGGAAGAAAGGTTTACTATTTAATCCATTTCAAACCTTAGACCAATCCAGTGACATAAAGTATTACTAAATATCAAACTTTTGAGAGAAATGCTCACATCTTATATTTCCTGCTCTCTATCCTGTTCTCATTCAAAATGGTGAAGAGCACTGGGGGTAGAGGGATACATGGGATTTTGCACCAGAAGAGATCACATGACATTTATTCTTCTATCATCATGTGGGCTTATGGCTGCTGAAGCGTAGTTGGCTGGTACTGTCCTGGGCTGCTTCTAGCCTCTGCTGCTGATTTACATGGGCTTTTCTCCACTGTCTCGTGCTAACCAGGCCTGCCTTTAGTGATTGGTTTGCTATAGACATGACTCTCCTCCGGGTCTTCCATTGGTCTCATAGTCAATAGCTCTCCCTTCTGTTCTGCTGTGAATGACTGCTCCTACCAATGGCAGTCATGATGACAAGCCTGCTGGCTCTCAGCCTGGAGCCAAGATAGGATTGGTGTCTAAATGGGAGCTGCTCTCTTCATGGTCAACGCACAACAGCTTTCTTGGCTATGCTGGTTCACCTATACTGACCCAGAGCTTCTACCCAAGAGTCCCTTCCAGAATCTCCAACTGTGAGCAGGGAAAGCCACTCTCCCTTCGATTTATCTGACTCTGCCCATTCTCTACACCAAGGCCCAAAGATGGACAATCACAACACACTTCTATTCCTTCTGATTCTTTCTTTCTGTCCTTTCCCACAACCCCAGAAATAGAATGGGCAGATGTCAACCACCACCACCCCTTGTTGTGCTCTAGCCTCCCCACCTGGCCATCCCAACGGAAGTCTGTTCTCTACATTACCTCTACGATCTCAGTTTGCAAGACTTAGAAAAATGTTAGCCCTTTCTATCTCCCCATTAACTGGATTTCAAGCATATCATCTCACTGTAAATCTCAAAGAATGTCAAAAAAGGAGTATTACCTTATTCTTGCTCTCACATTGCTTCTGTAACAGATCTAAATCTCCTCCAAAGCTAAGCAGGAAAATGATCACATACTTGGAAAGGCACAATTATACTTTTCTCTAAATATCATCACTGTTACATTTTCCTTCTTTAATTGGTTGCTTCTTTGATTTGGAACTAAAATATCATGCATTTTCTTCTTCACTAAGCTGTCACTGCCAGGCTTGTATTTTTTGTTATAGTTTGCAATGCAGAATTTAGTCTTGAATCATTTAGGTGAGAGAGATAATTATTTTTATTCATAATGAAATCAGCTGATCACAAATGTAGGTACTTTGAAATATGGGTACGATATTTGCACCATGGTCTTTATACCTAGACTAGCCATTCTTAGGATATTTGTAAAATTCTGCTCTTCTGAAATCACTTGATTTTTTTTTTTTTTTTTTTTTTGCTCTTGCTTAACTGCATTTGGTAACTTTCCTTTGTAGCAATTTTCTACAATATCAATACTCAGATGATAAAAAAGAATCATCCTAGCTCATTTTCATAAATTTAAAGTCAGAGAACTTTTTGAAATTTAGTTCTTAGCTTCACAATTATACTTCATACCATGATTTCTATTTTTGGAAACTGACTTCAGTGTAGCAAAGTGGGTCAGATTATTTTCCACCAGTTGAATTTCCTTGACACAATTTCACTAAGAATGAGTAGGTTCCATGTGATATGTTTATGTCACCACATATGAATGCCCATGCAAGGTTATATTCCCTATGATGAATTGAAATGTCAGGCAAATGACCAAGTATTTGATCTGATCTTGTCAGGTATCTAAGGTAGGGATTTTTTTTTCATGGCATAAAACAAACTGGTTGCTTTGTTTTGTTTTCACATTTTAAGCAATCTCTTCAACATTTTGCAGAACTAAGTCCTTCAATTGCTGCTACCACATTGTGTAGCAATTTACTAAGCAGAACATAGAACTGTCTGGGTATTAAGGAACTGGGCCATATTTAGTTCATAGCAATACATCCATAATGTTTTAAATGATAATTTGCCCAAGTTAATTCTTTAATAAACTGTAATTGCCACATTTTATTTTGAGGCTTCACTTTTTAACTAGCCCTTTCACTGATTTTAATTTCACTGAAATTTTAGTTTAAAGAAAACTTCAGGCTTAGTAAGAGAAAGTATACAACGCATTCTACCAATTAGTATTTGTAGCTGACATCCAGGTGCCTGGATGGAGTAGAAAATGTAAGTGGATGCCTTCACTTGTGTGCACCACATACACAGACACTGTGGACTTTGGGGCAGCATTTCTGGCACCTTTGCTTCCGTATGATGCTGAAACACATGAAACAAATCAAGTAAGGGGATATTTGCATCTTTGCTGACTCACGACATAAACAAGCAACCAGCCCCCAAAGGTGAATGCAAATGAGGAGTGAGGAGATAGAGAATGTGGGAGGGAATCAACTGGAAAGATATTTTTCCAATTCGTGATAAGACCTTGAGCCCTGAAGAAGCATCCACAGGGAGAGAGAGAACATTTAGCACCGATATACGAATGCATAATGATAGCCACACAAAGGTGTGTAAAACTTACAGGTAATAGGTTAGCATTCTACATATTAATCCACAGCTCCTCGATCAAGTTATAGAACCTTCCAGCATCCTACAAGATTCCCTGTTGCTATTTCCCAAATTATATCCCATGCCCCCCCTAAATAATCCATATTCTGACTTTCAAAACTACTAATTTTGCTGGATCTTAAAAGCCAC
The DNA here is from genome assembly GCF_030435805.1 of Mustela lutreola. Lineage (NCBI taxonomy): Eukaryota > Metazoa > Chordata > Mammalia > Carnivora > Mustelidae > Mustela > Mustela lutreola. Next base: position 91,216,109 of record NC_081298.1, on the reverse strand, counting down.
ATAAATGGAATCGTGCAGTATGTATTCTTTGGGGGCTGGTTTCATGTGATATCCATGAGAAGAATCTATATAGGGTAACAATTTGAAATATTATCAGAGGGGCGCCTGGGTGGCTCAGTGGGTTAAGCCGCTGCCTTCGGCTCAGGTCATGATCTCAGGGTCCTGGGATCGAGTCCTGCATCGGGCTCTCTGCTCAGCAGGGAGTCTGCTTCCTTCTCTCTCTCTCTGCCTGCCTCTCAGTGTACTTGTAATTTCTCTCTGTCAAATAAATAAATAAAATCTTTAAAAAAAAATGAAATATTATCAGAAACGCTTTTTATTCTTGGCAATTTGCATTGCTCCCTTAGTCTGTTCAAAGGGGTAAGCAGAACCCAGCTACCAAAAAAGGAAACACTGTTTGACTTTTAGTTCCAAACTAGGCATTGATACCATTTTAGAGATAAATAGTTATGAAAACCAATGTTTTCATTAGCGAGTGCTAAGTTTTATTGGGAGAAGAAAGGAATTTTATGTTCAGTTGAGCCAAAGCTATAGGATCAGATAGAGTTCATTTAAAAGTTAACTAGACACTAAGGAAATATTAAAATAAGATATATAAGGACACTTTCTGAAATACAAGAAAGGCTTCTTTCCAAAAATACATACCAATTCTGTTTGAGGTTAGTGATTCCACTTCTCGCCTGCCGATCCCATGACACGTGGAATTCGAATAGCCCAGGTGTCAGCAATAACTTGTAGTTTACTAGCAACTTTGCTGGGTCCTCTCGAGAGACTATTCTTCCTGGGGATGAGGACCTCTAACTTGCAGCATCCAGAGTTGCAAGGACCAGTAGCCCAAAATCACCTGGTGCGTCATTGGGTATGATGGTAAGTGAGGCTACTCCTGCTTCCACCCACTGGTTCTCAGACACAGTGCCACATAGAGGTCTCTGATTCAGTTGACACACTGCACCCTTGATCTCTGCAGAGTACTGCTCCAAACTGTCACTTTAGCTGTGCATCCAGTAGGCCATTCCAGAACATTCTACCACTCCAGAAGTCTCAGGATGATACAGTATGTCATATGACTAATGGATCTCATGGTAGTAGGCTCATTTCCTCACCTCCCTCATTGTGAAGTGGGTTGGCTGTTTGAATGCTATGTTGTATAGGTCCCATGCCTTAGATCAGGCACTCTATAAACCCTTAGATAGTGATGCTGCCTGAGGACTCTATGGACAGGAAAGGAAAATTCATACCCCAAATTGACGTCTGTTCCTATCACTGGCCCTTCCAGGATGGAAGGTATTCGATGTAGTCAACTTGCCAAGTGGCTGGTTGGTCTCCTTGAAGAATAATGCCATACACGGAGCTCAGCATTGGTCTCTGCTGCTGACAGGTTGGGCATTCTGAGGTGGCAGTAACTAGAAGAGCCTTGGAGAGTGGAGGTATATTCTGTTGGGACTAGTCATAGCCCCCATCTCTGCAACTGTGACTACTCTATTCGTGCGTCTCCTGTGCCCATTCACCCCTCCAGGAATAAATGATAGCCCAAGGACTCGCTCACATCAACTGACTAACTTTTAGGGTGAATGCTTTTTGTGGGGTATTAACAAATGATACAAACACCTTCATACTTGAGGCCCACTTTCATTATGTCCATATACCACTACCCCAGAACTTCTTGGCTATGATCTTTTTCTTTATAGCCCATTGCCACTTCAGGAGTCCATCTGTATTACCATCCTGGGCCATCTCTCCTTCCTCACAAAACTCAAACCTCTGTCCACCAGGAGGATTATCCTTTGTCACTGACTTCCAAGGCCACCCCTGTCAGATCAACATCACAGTCTAAAAGGCTTTCTCTACCGAACTTCACTTCCTTTTTCTTTTATCTTGTGTGGGATTAACGACCCCTGCCCCTCTTCTCAAAAAGCCTCTTTCATTCCTAATGCTGTCTCAGTGTCTGTTTTCCAGAGAACCCAGCTGACGTGTTCTTCCTTCAGAGGAGTGGTTTTCAGAGGAACAAAGGAGGAAGAACTGTATGCATGTGTGTTTTATATATATATATATATATGTGTGTGTGTGTGTGTGTGTGTATGTGTATATATAAAAGAACCCTATGTATATATGTATATATATGAAAGAGTTTCATCTATATATATGATATATATATAAAAGAGTGAACAGAAACTGCTTCATGTCAGGGATGGGCAATGACAACTAAGATAGGAGGAAGAATTTAAAATGAGAAGGGAGGAAAGAATGTATGTCTTCTCCTCACACTTCAGAAGTTTTGGAAAAATTGGTGAGGTGGTCAGATTTCCCAGGTGTACAGGTAGACAGGAATGGAGTCATCTTGTTTGGATGCTAATAGAAAAGATAACCACAGAAGGCTGGAGAATTCCTGCTACAGTCTGTGCTAAATGTAGCAATGGATTCAAATGACACCCAGAGGAAGAGCGTGAGGAACAGAAGAGAAAACATAACATTGATTAAAATTGCAAAATCAGGGTTTGAATCCCATCTCCAGTGCTCTAGTCATGTAAGCTTGGCTAATTTATTTCGCCCTTCTGAGCCTCAATGCCCTCATCTATAAAATGGGGATAATGAAAGGAACTATAGCAGAGGGTTAAGGTGAGGTTGAAAGAAAGCAATGTTTGCTTAGCACAGCATCTGGCCCAGGCTACCAATTCTGTAAATGGTTATTCTTTGATTAAATTCGAGGAAGCACCAATATCACATGTGTCACCCCTCAAGGAATAAATGATAGTGTGCATTTTTCCCCAGAAGAATTGCAAACATATGGCTGAAACTGTGCTACCCAAATTGCACCATCTTTGCCCTTGCAAACAAACCTACTGTTCGTAAAACAACTTGAGTCTCCCACTCATTCCCCAGGAAAGAGAAAAGATGTTAAAGAAGCAAGATTAGGGTTCTTCATGACTCCCTCACACGTAGATACTCAAGCAGAACTTGTAGTTAGAGGAACTTTCGAAAAGAGGGACATACCCAAGACATTAGAAAGTATGTACTCCTTCAACCCTGTACGTGCCACATGGCAAGTTATACATCCCACATACCGCCCCCACACACATCATTATGCCGAACACTATCATAGCGTCTCATCAGAGCCTATTTAATTATGAGGACAAGCCACAATGAGAAAGTGGAAGGAGCCCCAGGAGAAACGTGTATTCCATCCCAGTACCAGGATTTCTGCTCTGATGTTTCTAATTTCCTACATCAGAACCTTCATATCTTGTCCTCCTTTGCACAGACCTGGGTTTCCATTCCCTGACCATTCGCCTCAGACTGGGAGTGTATCTCATCTCCTCAGTCCTCCAGGGTTCTTCTCCTGAACTGTCACACTGGTAAGGATCCTCAAAACTGCAGTGTCTACCTGAAGTGGCCCAAAGACCGCCAAGCAGGAGAACTTTTATATTATATGCATTGAAAGTTGTTTCGCTTCGTGATTTCTCACCCTAGTACAATCTTAATATATAATAATAATCTTTTAAGCTTTTATTATGTGCCAGGAACTGTCCTCAGGTATTTACATGATTTTGAATTTAATCCTCATATTAACCCTACCTAGTAGTATTTTCATACCCATTTTGCTGATAAAGAAACAGAGGCTGAGTTAAGTAACTGGCTGAAGGGCATCTAACCAGGAAGTAAAATGCTCTGCTGCTGGATCATTCCCTGGAGGAAACTGAACTCCAGGAGAGCCTCCTGCACCTTCCTTATTATACTCTTATGGGAGTCCATTCAGTTCCTTCTATTATTGAAACAGACCCTGAGAATCTGGCTGAACATTAACCTCTTCGAACATGCCTGTATTTCCACTTCTGAAACAAGTGTATATGCATTTTTAAAACTGGGAAAACATAAAAATATATAAAAAGTAAAATGTAGTAAATTTATCAATAAGAAAGATCCTCAGATCTCTGGCAGAACTGCACCATTCTTATTTTTAGAAGTATATAACCTTTGAAAGCCTCATTCTTTAGAACAGCTCATTACAAATTTTAACATACATAGGACATCACCCAGGGATATAGTTAAATTTCACTGTCTGACTTGGGAATCAGCATTGGAACCTTGGCTTTCTGGAATAGACTCCCAGGGGCTACTGACCCTGTGGTCTGGGGACCCTACTTTCAGTTGCACTTCCATACTTTTATGCTGCTACACACACACCCAGCCTTCCACCCACACCAGGAACCTAACCTCTTAGCCCCACTCAGGACACTGGTGTCCTTCTGTATCCCATGTGTGCCCTGTTCCTACTGCTGGAGCCACCACCCCAGCCTGACTTATTCCCTTCAGGTCCTTTGTCCTCACTTTACGGTTCCTACGGACTCTGACAGATGTCAAGGGCTTTTCTTACTCCTTGCACTACATTGAGACTGATGTTCTCTACTCTCAACTGAGCCTCCAAAATTTCTACTCCAAACCTCCTCTGTCCTCAGGCTCCAACTGTTCCTCTCACTCAAATCCCCCTGCGCGACCTCATCACTCGCTTGAGAGAGAGATGTCAGAAGGGATGCAACCTAAGCTGTCTTCTCTCTCCCATCAACCTCTAAAGGACTCTGTAGCTATATGTGCCTGTATGTCCTTTTCTGCATCAGTGGTGTCCCTCCTGCATTCCATGGCAACCCTCTGTCTGGCCCCATGATCTAAACCATCCCCACCCTCTCTAAAACCCTCCTTCCTCATTTTTCTCCTCTCTTCTCTCTAGCATATTCCTGTCCTCAATCTATGACTTACAAACATACAGTCCTTCAGTAGGAGAAAAATCTTGCCCTTGGTTCTAACCACTCCTCTAAACCCCACCTCCACCTGGATGGCTCTAAACTCATCACATATGAGCACAACGAAACCCCTGACTCCCACCCCGCACCCCACATCTGCACCTCCTCTAACCTTCCCATAACAGCAAGTGGTTTTACTGGTTATGCAGTCACTCAGGCCAAATACCTAGGAGACATCCTGTTGTGATTCTACCACCAACACACGCCCCAAATCTGACCCCTTCTCTCCATTTTCAGGCTTACCAGTCCAGTCTAAGCCATGCTTACCCCTTCCCTAACTTATTCAGCTTCTTCTCCTGTGTCCATGCTTGAACTCCTGCTTTCTTCTGCAGTCCATTCTTCACAAAGTTGTAAATCTGATCGTGTCGCTTCCTTGTATAAAATCCACAATGGTGTCTGTCTTCTTGCATGTAGAATAAAATCCAAAGTCCTTCCCTATATCTCTTGGATGTCTCCTATCACTTTCCCTGTAACTCATCAAGCACCAAACACATTGTCTTTTTTGTTCCTTGAATATTCACTCAATCTTGCTTCAGGATCTATGAACATTTTCTTTCCATAGATGGGAAAGGGTTTATTTCATGCCTTGTTTTATTTTCATCAACAGCACTTTGAAGATCTGAAGTTGTCTTCATTGCTTAAAGACTGTCCCCTCCACACTAGAAAGCAAGCTCCAGAATACCAGTGATCATGCCCGCCTTATTCACTTAGCAGTGAACAAGCAGGTAGTGGGCTCTAATAAATATGGTCCTGTTGAACAAATAAATGAATGAGTTACCTATTATTCCTGGAAGCTACAAACTGATTCTCTACTCTATAATTCACTATAATAAACTTCTAGAATGAACAGTGTGCAACTACTGCTTCTCCCTTTCACACCCTTCCTCCCCATTGTCTCTGTGCTGTGACTTTTCCCCTTGACCTCCTTCTGAAACTGTTCCCTTGAAGGTCACCATGGTGCTTTAATCACCAAACCCAACTGTCTTTTTGAGGCCTCAGCCTCCTTAAGCTCTACACATTTGACACTTTTGACCACTTCCTTTTTCTTGTAGAATCACCCTTCTCCCTAGGCTTCTGACAGTCGTCATCTAAAAAGATTGTTCCCAATCTCCACCATGAGATAAGGCTGTATTGTCTTAATTCTACATATTTACCTTCGGTGAACGTATCTCCTTAGACCTCAGCTCTTACTTCTTTGCTCAGGAGTCTAAGCAGATCCCTGCATCTCACTCCTTTATCTTCAAACTCATGTCCCAAACCTGCCCTCACCATATGACTTTCCTTTTTCTGTTAAGCAACTCCTGTCCTTAGAGGATCAAGACTCTACAGTCCTCCCTGAGTATACATAATGCTCACCATCTTATTCGGTGGGTACAATATGTGGATTCTTCTTTTAAATAACTGTGCTCACCTTATCTCTACTACCTACACAGTATTACCTCTCATACAGATAAACTATAATAGTACCCAACTGATTACCCTGTCCCTTGAGTCACTGTCCTATAAGCTCCCTCTGTCCTGGCCCCCTTTAATAAATGCCTCCCATTGCCTACAAGGAAAAAGAGAAAGCTTAAATTATTTAGCTTTTTGGCACAAATAGTGCCTCAAGTCAGATTTCTAGACTTTCCTCAACATTTCCACTTTCTCACTTTTTAAGAGATTTTCTACAAATGGAAGTATAATCTCATCACAGTGATCATCTATGTGGTTCATGGGCATTAATCTTTATAAACAGATGTTAAGTCCCAGGGACATGATCAAGTCTTGGCTTTTCTGTGCCTGCATAACCCCCAAGGGTATGGTCAATTAAAGTTGGTCCAATCAACTTCTTTTGAAGATTCATTGCTTGCAGTGCAGAAGAATCAGATAACAGGTGGGAGAAGTGAAAGGTTACATTAATAAATATGATTGAAATTTCTGCTAATTTTATTAATATTAACAGCTATGTGTACAATCAACTGAAATTTTTGTTATAGTTCTCTCATTGATGAAAAGCTTTTTTTTCAAATGTAGGTAAGATCCAGCTAAATTTTCCATTCTAGGAAGTCTCATCCTTAAAATGTTCTCTTGGTTTTCTATTCTGTCTAATTATCAGCTATCGATCACTTCCCCTGAACAATCAAGTTTCTTAAAAGAAAAGTACACTCCTGCTCTTTCCAAAAGTATACATCTACGCAGATTGATCTCACATTTCTTTATTTACCACATTGTGGGGCTTTCAGTAGATACTGAATGTGTGAGTGAATGAATGGATGGACTCTTTCTCCCCTTGGGCATTCTCATCTATTATTACTGTTTCAAATACCCCCAGACAAGCTCTTGACTCTGAAATCTAAAAGCTTTGACCTTTCTTCTTTGCTCCAGTCCTGTAGGTCCCTAAGAACCAGTCAGCAATCACTCCCAGATTCCTAACTAGAACTTTGTTATTATTTTTGTTTTTTATCTAAGTGCATCCTTTTTTCCCACTAACTAGGCTGTTCTTCTTTTATTCCTTACGCTTGTCAATGAAGTGACCATCTTCTCAGTGCTAAGTCATCTGAGATTCCTTCTTCTTGTTGACTCTTCTCCTTAAGTATCTTTCAAATCTTTCTCCTACCCTCTTTGCCGGGTAAATCCTATTTGTCCTTCAATATTTCACTCAAAACAAAACAAAACAAACAAACAAACAAAAACGAACCTTTGCTCAGTTGTCAGCATTTCTAGGAAGGCTTCGCGGCACAGGCCATTTCCCCTTCTTTGTGCATCGCAGCACTCAGCAGTCACAGCATGTTGAAGACATCACCCTAAGAGTTCTTTGAGGGCAGAGAGGAAGGCTTAGCCACTTCTTATTCTGGCACAGTTTCTGACATATGATGTACCTTCTGTAAATATTTGTTCGACGGGTGATTGAAATGGACTCTTATCAGCCTCATCCTCACTGGTGTGACTCCGTCGTGTCTTCCCTGCATTTTGACGACAGGCTTGACTGCTGTTGTTCTCCCGCAGATATCTAGCTCTGCATACTCTTCAACACCGCCCCCAGAATGTGCTTGTAAAACCCTAACGTGAACACTTTGTAGAGAGGCCCAGGGAGCAAGAGAAACAGGAAGGGAGGCTTACCTGAGTGGGCTGTTTATTCAAGGGTCACTGTGACAGGAAGCAAATGATCAAACTGGGGCATGAATCTTCTGGCCGTGGGTTAGCCTCATCTGCAAAGACAAGACAACCAGAAAGTTATCTTCCTTGGGTGTCAAGACGTGGACACAAAAAGAAAAATCCACAGTGATATCTGATTTGTCTTTCTTCTTCTGAATTACTACTAGACCAGAGTCCCTTTAAAAGGATAAGGAAAATCCTAAAAGATTCTGCTATTTCTGGTTATTGGTCACAGAGATGAGGAGTCTAAAGGGAAGGAATAGACATTCATGGAGATTTCAGAGGATAGACTATTCAGAAGGTTCTCTTCTGCTGCCTTTCTTTTTCCACACTGACCCAGTCAGGATAGTGAGGGCATTAATACTGCTACAGTAAACAACCCCAGACCCCAGTGCCTTAAACTGCAAATGTGTATTTCTTGCTCACATTGTACATCCATCATGAATTAACTGTAGGATCTGCTCCATGTTTTTGACATCTTCACTTTAGGAATAATCCAGACTGATAGAAGAACTACTCTCTGGAACATTACCCAATAAAAATATAACGTAAGCCACAAATGTGAGCCACATGTATGATTTTAAACTTTCTAGGAGCCATATTTTAAACAGTAGAAAGGAAATAAAGAAATTACTTTAAATAATATCTTTTGCTCTACCCACTTTTTAAAAAATAGTATCTTTTCAACAAGCAATACATTAAAAAATATATTAATATTTTATCTTAACATCATTATCTTAATTATATTAAGTACTTACAAGCATTTTGGTTTTTGGTATGAAGCCTTTGAAATCCAGTATGTCTTCTCGACTAAAGGCAAATCTCAGTTTGGACTAACCATTTTTAAGCGCTCAGGGGCCACAGCGTCGCTGTGGAGAGGATGTGGACATTGACAGAGAAAAGAGAGCTCAGGAGGGTTGTAAAGCTACAGTGAGATGCTCAGCATGGAACCGGTCACAGGGCGACACCCAACCCCACGGGCTGGGAAGTGCAATCCAGCCAGGTTCCTGGGAGTGAGCTGGGACTGTGCCGTGAGCAGCCCCCAGAACTGTCACATAAGCGTCCATGAATAATATCTCTGTTGTAACCATAGCTACTTTAACCCTTGTGCTGAAAAGCCAGCCTTCTAGAAGGCAATCAGAATAAGCCTTAATCCATTCAAATCTGTTCTGAGGATCTAGGTCTTTCCCATGCTGGGACGGGCCCTCAGACAGGTCCCATCATACTTTCCAGTCTCTCTGAGGTAAAAAAAAAAAAAAAAAAAGTCCTCAGTCATTTCAAATCAACTATCTCAACTGACTAATTAAAATGTAGCATTCCATGCAATACTCTGACCACAGTTAGAGTTAGGGAGTCTGTTTCTTATAGATCTGGCCTGAGAGGCTGGAGACATCTGTAGAGGGAAAGGGCACCCACACGGTAAGAACCTCTCCATTTCCTTGCCCTGTGCCTCTGGCTCTACTTCCTTCAGCTATTCCAGAAGTCGAGTGAGGAGTGGGGAGCCAAGGGTACAAGAAAGTTTTCACTTCACTGGTACCTCGTTGGTCTCCTCTCATCTTGCCCAAGTTCAAAGCTGCCTCTTCATGGAGGTTCTCGAGGGTTTTCAGAGACACCCTCCCCCCAACAACATTAGGACGCCCTTCCCATGCTGCTGCTGCCTACAATTTTCCCTTTAGCCTCTAGGAATCTGATGGTCCACGTTCGTCAAGCTCATATACCCCCTGTTCAGGCAATCCTTATGGCAGGATTTCTTAAAGCCTACTTGGCCCTCTCCCCTTGGGGCCCTACTGGGAAATACTCAGGCATCCTTTGTCCTGGCAATCTAGGAGCACAGGCCATTTCCAGTGAAGCCCCTTCTCCTTGCCTCTGCCACAAGGGCACCCATGAACCACAGTCTCTGGGTTTTAGGCTTTTTTCCAGCCATGATCTACCACCAGCCTCTGGGTTACACAGATTCCATTAGGTACAGGTCAAGGTCAAAACCTTCTTTGAAGCCCTTCCTACTGTGTTTCAGATGAAGGGAAGTACCCACACCTCGCCCATGGAGTGGAAAGGAAAATTCCATTGCATGGCAACTGCTTTCCCCAAAGAAACAATCTCCCCGATTTCCAACAGATCTCTTCAACTCTTAGACCTTCCAGATGACAGAAGAGTGAAGGGCTGCAGAACTGGCTTTTGGCCACCCCTTTGCAAGTGTTTTTTCCTGTGAATGCATCCAGTGCTACCTGTAAAGTTAGGTTTTCTTTCTTTCTTTTTTTTTTTTTTAAGATTTTATTCATTTTATTTGACAGACAGATCACAAGTAGGCATAGAGGCAGGCAGAGAGAGAGAGGAGGAAGCAGGTTCCCCGCCGAACAGAGAGCCCGATGCGGGGCTTGATCCCAGAACCCTGGGACCATGACTCGAGCCGAAGGCCGAGGTTTTAACCCACTGAGCCACCCAGGTGCCCCGCTTTTTTAAAAAAGATTTATTTATTTATTTTAGAGAGAGACAGATGTGCAGAGAGGAGGAACAGAGGGAAAGGGAGAAATGTAAGCAGATTTCACACTGAGCTTGGAGCCCAATACGGGGCTCAATCTCACAACCCCAGCCAAAGCCAAGAGTCGGACACTTAACCAACTTTGCCGCCCAGGAACCCCAAGGTTTTGAAAGTTATAAGTGCACAAGTGTATATCCGTGTTCATATATACACACATACATATATACATATATATGTGTCAGAGCATAAAATCTTCAGAAAGCTTGAAACCAACGTCAGCAGGGCAGAGATATTTCTATCCCTGTATCTGACCATGGAGGTTTTCCTTTAAACAAAGAAAAGCTTAGAGCCCAGTGCTGTGGCTGTGGCTGTGGCTGTGGCTGTGGCTGTGGCCTGCCCTGACAGGAAATGTGAGTGCGGCTGACAGAGCAGCAGGCTGTTACTGTCTCGATCACACAGGGAGCCAAACAGGGGCAAGAACCAAATAATATCCTCGGTAACAGAGCAAAGCGCTTTAGCACAGGAATTCGCAAGCCATTCAGATCTGGGCTTGAATCTTAATTGGCTCCTGGCCCCAGGGTCCTGAGCAATTTGATCAAACTTGTTTTCTTCCTTTGCAAAATGGGGGTGAAGCTGCCTTGCATCATTGTACAGTTAAGTACAATATTGTTGTACAAATTAAGGGAGGAAAATTGTGTGTATGTAGCGAAGTTCCTGGCACTCAGAGTCAGAACTAATTAATTAAAATTAAACTAATTAAGCAAAAGGGAAGTTTAAAGTGGGGATTACGAGCTTGAACTCTGGGGCCAGCCGAACCGGGCCAGACCATTCCTAGCTGTGTGACCCGGGACAAGTCACTTCACCTCTCTGCGCCACGATTTCTTCTTCCATTAAATGGGAATAATATGGCACACATCTCCTAGGGCTGCGTTAGCTCAGTTCCTATCTGCAAAGTACTTAGAATGGTGGGTGATAGCAGACAGGTGGGAAGAGTTTGTTGTCACAGCTGCAGTGAGGGCTCGAGTCAGCATACAGGAGGCTTCTGACTGTGACTAGCCATAACTTCATCTACGAACCAGCTATTTATAAAGCACCTGTCAGCACGAGCACTGAATGAGATGTCAAGAAGACACTGAAAAAACAAACTCTTTTCTGCCCTCAAAGACCACAAACCCTAAGACAGGAAGAATGGCTAATAATATCAACGAACATGGTATGTGACTAGATGGTACAAATAGATGGGCGAAAAATTCTGAGACACAGGGGCTTCCTGGTAGTGGAGGGAAGTTCAAAGAGAGGCAATAGCAAAAACATTAAGTTGGAGCTTGCTGGAAGAGTAAGACATCGAACAGAATGCCGTAAGCCTTGGACGGGTGCCAACAAGAGGCAGTTACTGCGGTGTGATGGCCACCCCAAGGACCAGGGATAGGACCGTGTGTCTGGAAAGGAAGGCAAAGGAATAATCTGGTAAGGGGTAGGTGGGGGCCGGTTTGTGAAGGGCTTCACCCTGGGCTCGTAGCCTCAGTGTCTAAACTGAAGGCAGCAGGGATTCAAATAGCTTTCTGGTAGTTTTAAACCTCAATGTTGACAAAAATTACACATCTACTTAAAAAAAAAGTCGAAGCGCAAACATTGAGCCCATCTGCACACACATGAAGTCAGAAGCCCTGATGCTGAGGCTCAGGCACGTGTGCAGTGGAAAAAGCCACCGCCCATCGTGACATTGACCAAAGGCTGAAACTCTCCGCTGCAAAGCCCTCCAAACCTGGACGACCGCAAACAGCTCCCATGGCCAGAGGCTTCCGAGGAAATGAGGATTTGGTGAGTGCCCACACATGCCAGGGCACTCACAGCTGTGATTTCAGTTAGTCCCAGCAACAACCCTATGAGAAGGACATCATTATTCTTACCGTAGGCCTAAAAAAGCCGATAACTCAGACATGTTGCAAATGCAGAATATCCCAGACTGGGCATGCAAACACGGGTCCCAGGCTCCACTACCTTTCCTACCGTATCACACAACCCTCCCAGTAACCACCCAGGTGCATTTTCCCCTGGACACTTACCGCAGCTCGTAAACACTCCCCCCATCCTCATTTCTCTCCTCCAGTGGTGTCTAAATTTTACCTTCCCTGTGTCCTGAAACTGAGTTTGTGTCTTAAAGCAGGCTTCTCCTACCTTTCTCCTCCTCCCAACCTTTTCTCTCCGATGTCCCCTCATCCACCCTACGGAGTTTTGATATTCTTCATTTTCAGAGTAAAACATGAAGTGGAACGTGAAATCTTAAATAATTCCGTTTGTGGTTTTCTTTTACCTTAAAGCTGATGTCGGGTGACAAAGAAGTGGGGAGGAGGGTTGTCCACGATAGATTTCACACAAAATCCAAAGGAAAGGATGTTGATGCTCTCTTTAGCCTTTTCTTTTCCTTGTTTTGTTTTGCTTAAGATTTTATTTATTTATTTAAAGGGGGAGGGGCAGAGCCCGATGCAAGGCTCAATTTCATGACTCTGAAATCATGACCTGAGCTGAAATCAGGAGTTGGACACTTAACCAAATGAGCCATCCAGGCGCCCCTTAGTTTTTTCTAATGTCTACTATTAGACATTAGAGCACTGGGAAACTGTTCATTATTTTAATCTAAGCAAGTTCCTCATTTGGAAAGCAAGCTTCTGCTGGCAGAACTTTAGCCACTGTGTGTGTGTGTGTCTGTGTGTGGCTACAAGAGACACTTCACATCTTAAGTCAGTACTGTATTCTCCTCCTGCATGTAAGATTCTCACTTTACAAAGCATCTTCCTATTTTTTTCCCAAACGGGTGTTGGATTTTTCAGATCCAATGCTTTATTTTTCTGACTTGCTGCTGGTCACATGATGCAAGGAGACATTTCCTTCCCTCCGTATATACTTTAACTCTTCTACAATTGATTATTTTACAATTTATATTTCTCCCACTCTAAATTGGAATCCTGGGTAAATGCTGAGCAGCCTTTCTTTCCAGCTTTAAATATTCTTCAAATGGAATTGACAGTTTGTGCGTTCCTTCATCCACATCACTGAGGGAAACGTCCATCAGTCTGGGGCTCAGTCTCATGAGGATTTTCCTATTACTATGCTTGAAAGGACCTGAGCATGATTTCTTAACCAAATAGGGTCAGACATAGCATCTATGCCTAAACTCTAAATATCCACTTTGCCAAGTGACACTTCCATTTCACCAGGAACAATCAATTACCCATGTTAGGAAGCCATAATGACACTTAGAATTCTCTACATACCACTGGGTACACATTTGCAAATGGTATAAAGCAAATCCAAGGAGTGACAGTCACCTAAACTGCAGTGTGAATAGTGCCTTCTGGTGTTGAGCAGTGCACATTCCACTCAACCATACATAGCAGCCCTTCAGTAGGAAACTTATTTTCCCCTAATGTGAATAGTTTTCTGTATCCTTAATAGTTATAGACACTTTTGGTTTATAGACAACTTTGCTTACCTGAACATTATAATCAAGGTCTTGTGAACTAAAAATTATTGATACTTATTTTTTATTGTCCCCATATTTGCATTATTCCCTGGAATAAACTGATTTTGTTTTTTAAAAAATGTTCTAAAGTCATTGAGATGACTTGAGAGACAAAAGGTGGTATTATCCTCAGGAAATGAAAGTGGGTTGTAGAAAAAGAGTCATCTTTGGCAAGTAAAACGTCACACCAAAAAAACGCTAAACATGGTCATGTTTATTTCAAAACATAAAGTTGACTCCATATTAATAAATACTTGTAACACTGAATGTAGAAAAAACTAATGCGCATGCTCTAAGAAGCTTACAAAATAATTAGAGAAAAGGTAATATTTTGCCCCTAGGCCACTGAGAAAACAATCTGGGTGTAGGAATAGCTTCAAGGATATTGTGTGCAATTGGGGGAGGGAAAGAGAGAAGGTGACAAAATCAGGAAGAATTTTCTGCTCTCCTTTACTCATTGGAGCCTGAAAGTCAGAAATCTGAAATTGGAAAATGTACCTTGACAGGCATACCTGAGGTTTTTCTCAATTTGGGGTTAGAATCACTAGTTGGTGGACAGGGTCAGAAGTTGAAAACAGGCACCCAATTTGAATGTAGCTCAGATCACTCTGATTGGTAAGGGGTTCACAGGGCCCTGCAGAGGCCAAGCAGGAACAGCTAGCTACAGCTTATGCCTAGAGCTCAAGGACAACCAGAGTACCGTTAACTGGGGAACTGAAGGCGAGCAGTGTGGATGGCCACCTCCGTGAGTTCCGTCTAGACCTAAGGCATCTCAGTGCTTTGTCTAAGCCCATCAACCAGTCTGCCAGCCTTCAGCTCAGCCCCTGCAGCCTCTGGAACTGGGGGTTATACATCAACCTGCCAGCCCCCTGGGCCCTTCACCCATGGAGGGAACCCATCTGACCACTTTTTCCTGCAAACATTCAATCGAAACAGAAGCTCAAAGATTTGGAGTTCCCCCTCCTAATTATAATCAATGGTAGAGAAATGCTCCGGAAAGGGGCAAAGATACGAGCATCTCAGATCAGCCCCAAAGGGGATTGAAAAATGCCTGCTATGGGTAGCTTCAGGGCACGGAGAAGACCCTCGGCTACACCTGGCTTCCTTGGGTCATTTTCCCAGAAGATAGAACTTTCCAGGCTGTAGAAAATGATGGAAGGTTTCAATCCAAAAGCTGCCACTGGGGCACTCGCTTTCCGGAAGTTTCTGGTCCGAGTGAGGAAGAAAGAAGAAAGCTCTCCTTCATGATACATGATCTAATGGCCAAGAGCAAGAGAAGGTGGCAAACAAGAACAAGAGGTTTACACCTAGCCCCCTTAGTTCAGACTGGGAACAGATTTAAAGGGAAGAATGCGTCGGGCTCTGAAGGCCAAGATGGAGCCCAGCGATGACACCTACTACTTACTGGGCGACTAGAGACATTTTTACTTCCACCGGTATTAGAATCACAGGGCTTTGGGTTCTGAAGCTCAGGCCTGGAGAGATTAAGCAGAGAAGCCAGGCCACACAGCTTGTTACATCGGCTTGGGGGGAAACAGAGAGGCTTCAGTGAGCAGTGTGGTCGGTGCAGGTGAACAGGACGCAGCGTGTGGTTAGTTACATTCAGAACCTCTGCAGACGAAAACTTCCCAACCCTGGGCCCTTTCTCATTGACGTGTCACCAGAAGTGGACAGGTCCTGGACCGAGCTTCTCTGTGGGGTTCCCTTCGGAGAGTGACAACAAGCGGCAGAAATGTTTTTACTTCCCAGTCCGGGAGGCCACCTGGATGGCTTTGATCCACTCAGTGCGCTCCTTGGGGGTGGCCGCTTGCAAAAAATAGTGAACTTCGTCAGCAGTGATGATCTCAAAGAGGTTCTCTTCTTCACTCTTCCTGACTGCTGAAAAAGAAAGTGAATGACAGCGCGTGTGCTCCGGAAAGGCCACCCGATTCGCCTTCCTTTTGCAAGGAGGGTAATTTTAAGTTTTTTAGTGTTCTAAGAAAATTGAATATGTGGTTTTCAAACTTACCATCATTGTATGATCATATATATTTATTGTATAATTATATATATAGTATTTATATCGATAAGTACATATATGATTCTGTGCATGTGTTTGAGTGTGTATGCTTAAGAAAGAAGCAAAATACTCAGGCACAAACGTTTTCTTTTATAGTTTACAAGCAAACTAGATTTCTCACTTTTGCACACCAATTATGCCTAATGAGTACCTCTAATAGTGCTTACTGAGTACTTTTCCTCTGCTCATATTATGAACCAAGAGCTGGCTCTAATATATTAAAATGAAAAACAAAACCAAAAACCCAAACCTACTTCCATTACCACCACTATAGCCTGGACTTGTTTTTGCACAGGCTAAGTTACAGTCTCTGCCGAAAGAGCAAAAAATAGTAAACTGGCCAATAGTGAGACTTAAAACATTGACATCAAATAAAAAATCATCATTCTATGAGGAGAGGAGGGTGAGCAGATCAAGGAGTAGTAAAAACCTAGTTTTTGCAGCTGTAGCTTTTCCCCATCAGCCTCTATAATCTATAAACTCAAAATGATATGGCAAATCCAGGGCTGGGCTGTCTAAACCACCTCTCCCCTGGGAGCCCTCATTCCGGCACCTGTGAAGTTGGCATACACCTGTATGGTCATTCCATGCAACACATCATCGACTTGTGACCTAGGACATAGAGGTCACTGGTGTGACCCCTCATTCCAGACGAGGCACTCAGACCCAACTTCATTAGGTGATTCACCCAAGACTAGCACAGACGTGACTATCAGCCAGGAGCATTTTCCACTCACTGCACAAATGTTCCATTGGCTGTGGGAGATTTTCTGGTCTGGATATGACAAAGGTCCCCTTTAAGGAAAGTCATGGCTCAATGACAGGCCTCAGGAGCTAACAAGTCTCCATTTAAGCCAGTTCCGAGGGGGAAGGTTTTCTTCTTAGCATTGCTCCAGGATTTATTTGAGGCATCTAGAAAGCCACTCTTCCTCTCCAAAGCCCAAAGAACCAGGGCAGCATCTGGGAGAAAATATCTTGGCATCTCCAAGATGTGGAGGCAGAAATTCATTCCTGCTTAGGCTGATTGATTAAG
Organism: Mustela lutreola; assembly: GCF_030435805.1. Classification (NCBI taxonomy): domain Eukaryota; kingdom Metazoa; phylum Chordata; class Mammalia; order Carnivora; family Mustelidae; genus Mustela; species Mustela lutreola. Next base: position 91,199,084 of record NC_081298.1, on the reverse strand, counting down.
TGACCAATAGCTGTTGGCCCTGGATGCCCAGGTGTGAGAAGGAAGCCTGAGCAGACACACCTCTCTCGAACAAAAATTCATTCTTACCATCTGAGCTGCTCTCCACGGAAGTCACCACACAGCCTCTCAAGTGGATTGCTCCCAGAGGATCTTCACCCTGGAGAAGAGAGAAGTCCTTAATGATGTTCCCAATAAATGAATATACTTTATCCCGTTGGCACAAAAGCCCCACGAACTCTCTCTGCTATGGAGTAGGGCACCCGAATGGATAAGAGCGGAAGGAGATGGAAGAAAACCCCTTCCAGAGCATCCACCCCCCACTTTACTCCGGGAGGTTGGACAAGGAGACACATGTCAATCTGGAGTAGAGTGCCAGGGCAGGGGGAAACACTGCCTCACCACACCCCATGAGAGAACCGGTGCATGTTTCCGGAGCTCTTTGGCCCCCCTGCTACTGACACAGGACCATGACCCTCGCAGGACGGAATCAAAGAGCCCAGAGCTGCAAGAGGAAGCTAAGCACCCAGGCCGGACAGAGCTATCTGCACACTGCAGGGCTGGCTCTTTTTATTAAAGAAAAAGCCCCTTCTGAATAGCCACAGCCCACATGGCTGGACTTCCCCGATGCTCTCATCTGAATTGGCCCAGAGGAGGGATTATCACTTTTTTGTGTGATTTTAAGATATTAAGCCAAGAACAATGAATCGGACTGGTTGAATTGCTCTGAAACTATCAGATCAGGACAAACAAACAAACAAACAAAAACTACGTTGAGTTGACCAAGTAAATGACAATAGAGTGATATTTTCTTTCATCCCTGAGCTTATGTTGGTCTCAAGGCCTAAGACTTCACATCTTCACAGTGAGAAGAGAGAGGAAGAGGGACCGGAGGGCAGGAGGAAAAGAAGTGGGGGTGGGGGTGAAGAGAAAACGGGGAGAGAAACCAGGTGGAAAAGAGAGCAGTGGAGGCTCCGAGCGCGATGGGTTTGGGGGCCCCAGGCTCTCACCCCAGCGGGGTCGTAGTAGTGCAGGTACGCAGGGTCTTCTCTCAGAATGAACTTCCTCACTTTCCAGTTTTTCCTCCTGTGCCCCTGTATCCAGGATCAACATAAGAAGAGGAATGGTGAGTTCTTGGCATCACTCTGTACACATAGTATCTACCTAGTGAGTCTTTGTTGAATTGAAAAAAGAAGAAGATAAACTATTATCTCCAGGAGAACCAGGACCCAACCCAGGTCTTTGTCAGGGAGACAGCACTAGGGCCAGTGAACAATTTGGATGTTATGATATTATGGATTAATTATTACTTTCTGTTTTTAAAGATTTTATTTCTTTATGAGAGAGAGAGAGAGAGAGAGCACAGACAGGAGGGGGAGCAGAGGGAGAGGGACAAGCAGACTCCATGCTGAGCACAGAGCCCAACTTGGGGCTCAACACGCCGTTGAATCCCAGGACCCAAAGATCATGACTTGAGCGGAAACCAAGAGTCAGGCGCTTAACTGACTAAACCACCCAGATGCCCCATAGATTACTTATTTCCAAGATTATCTTCCAGCTCTACTATTATACAAGATGGTACTATATACAAGGCACATACATTGTATGTTATTGAGTAACATGGGGATATAAAGAGATTAACACATAGCCCTAGTCTTCAAAGAGTTTATAACCTACATGGAAATATAAAATAGTAAATGTCCAAATCAAGTAATTATTATGGATAATGGATTTCAGGGGAATTATATGTGGGATATGCAATTGCGGGTTTGGGATGTCGAAGAGAGATCCATAAAGATCTTGACTTACCCACAGAGGATACACAGGAGTCAGATGGGTGAGAAAGAGGTGGATAGGAAGACTTGACAACAAAAAAGAGCAGTGGGAACATACCAGGCGTATGCAGACATCGGTGACTAAGACCAGTCTGGCTAGAACACAGAGTTCATGAGCAACAGCAGAGGAAAATTTGGGAGAGTGGAAAGAGACTTCAAATACAAGGTGAGGATCATTGCTGATAGCTTCTGAGTCAGTTTTTGGGAAAAGATCACAATCATGTTTCAGGAAGATGAATGTGGTGACCATATATAGGATGGACTGATCAGCCAGGGGAAAGAAAATAAGGTAAAAAGGAGGTCATTACGGCATGATTTCAACAATCCACACATCGAATTACTAGGAACTAATATCGGGTAGCAGCAATGGAAATGGGAAGGAATTGGCACTGTGTCAGATACGATGAAAGAGGATAGGACTTGGGCTTTCGCAACAGAATGATGTCATTCAGACTGTAAGGTTGGAAGGCAGGATTTGTGTCTTGTTTAACCTTTGTTCCTCCAATCCCCGGCCATGTGCCTGGTATAGAGAATCTCGCCCCAGAAACTGCTTTATATCTCTTTGTGATTGCCTTGAATTACCCAGTTTCTTCAATTAGCTTGTAAGAATTTTTTAAAATGTCATGGTAAATGACATTTCCCATGGAAAGTTCAAATCACTAAAATATCTCTAGTAACAAAAATAGATATATATATAGATATCTATATATATATTACATTAGAAGATATATAGTTCCAACTTGCCAATATAAATCATAGTATTTGTTAATTCTAAGGCACCAAATATTGACAGGCACATATATAAATTTTCCAATATTTTTCATTGTGCTCATGTAGAAAACAGTGAAACATTTATGGTTTTAGCAAACAGTGCCTTCTTCATAATGTCAAGTTAAAGGAGTTTAAAAAGAGCTTTCAAGAATGGGTCTAAGTTATTTGGCCAAGCATTTGGTCAAGGAGCTCATCTCCAAAGAGGCTTTTACTTGCCTGAAAGATGAAAGCCAGGAACCCTATAGAGTCATAAGGGAGAACAGAGAATATTTCTATCTGGATATCATATCTAAAATAGCTTTTGCAAAGCATCAATTTCTAAATTCTTTTTATGAATTCTTGCTCTTTGCCTTAGCTAATGTTGCCCACTAGTTGAGAATACTCAAGTTTCTGCCCTACACCATTTCCTCCTGACCTGGGGACACACATCGCAGGACCTCTCATGCAACCACTGGGTGAATAACAAGTTCCTATGAATTGAAGAGGAAGGTAAGAGGAGGATGTGAAATCAGCCAACCCTAGCCAGCTACCTATTGCCTTTAAGCCCTCACTGACATTAGAATGTGATACGTTGAGAAGTTTAGTGTTCTTAAGTGGGTGTCCGGCCATCCTTCATTTAATGAGGATTCCCTGGGGGATTTTAAGGAATGTGTGCATGCCTGGAATTGTTGCCGATCTGCCAGTTAATTATATTCAATTTCATCTGATCTACAAAGTTTTATTATCTATTGTAGACTAAGGATGCTGATGTGCAACAGATATGAGAAAAACACATATCATATATTGTCCCTCCTCAACAAAAAGCTTACACATGGTAGAAAAATTAGATATTTTATTCATTGTCACAACAGAATGAATTATATTCAAGGGGTTATCTTGAATATAATTCACAATCTTTCATCCTCAAACTTGCTGCATCCCCAAGCAGAATTATTTTTCTGGGATGGGAGAAGTGGGAAGAATAGGGGAGGACTGATCTCCAGGTGGACACAGCTTCTTCCTGCCTGTGAGGTGTGGGACACAGGTATCCTTTTTCATGATAAGCCTCTACTCACATTAACCCTGGCTAAATGCCAATAGCTGACAGAGAATGGTTTAGCTTTGTGACACTTGAAGAAATTTTTGCTAATTCCCTCAGGTGATTCTGATATGAACCAGGTTATAAACAACTAAGGTTGGAAATATTAAAGGGAAGCCATCAATCAAAATAGGAGAAGTTTCTCTTCCCTCTCCCTCCCTCAAAAATTGGAGGAAAGAATATTGTAAGTGAACAACGTTCCTAAGTACACGTAGATTTCTGTTTTCTTTATGTTAAAAGGAGGCTAAGATGGATGACTATTTAAATAGTGGTATTTTGATAATAGGAGAAATTCGCTTTTAAGAAAAAAGCCAGGGGTGCCTGGGTGGCTTCGTTGGTTAAGCCTCTGCCTTCAGCTCAGGTCATGATCTCAGGGTCCTGGGATCGAGCCCCACACTGGGTTCTCTGCTGGGGAGGGAGTCTGCTTCCCCCCGCCTCTCTCTGCCTGCCTGTCTGCCTACTTGTGATTTTTCTCTCTCTCTCTGTCAAATAAATAAACAAAATCTTAGGGAAAAAAAAAGAAAGAAAGAAGGAAAAGAAAAAGGCCAGCTCTGTTTTTCTCAGCCTTGGCTACACATCAGAATCACTTGCAGAGCTGTAAAATTCAGAGACTGATTTAATTGGCGTGGGGTGCAATTTTAACAGATCCTTAGAGGATCTGTTAGATCAGAGAACCACTTATTTGCCTTAGCTAATGTTGATGACCTCATAACCTAATAATGATAACCTCAGCCAATTTTTTGACCATCCAGGACACCCACTGGGAATGCTTGGCCTAGACATGACTTCAGTCCAGCCCAGACTTTGTCTCTCCTTTCAACCTTCATGTTTATTTTTTTCAGGGCTCCACTCTAAACTAACACTTGTCAGATCAACTAAGTCAAGAAAAGTTACAACTGATAACAAGATAGAATAAGACAAAATCAACAACATAAAGAAGTAATGAAATTCCTTCTCAAGTTCCTCTTGTCTGAACATCCACCTTCCAGCCCCTATAATCAAAGAGTCAGGAACACAGGGCAGAACCAGAGCAAGCTGGCAATGGGCAAAACAGAAAACTGCCAGAAGCTTCCCTATCAAAGACTAGCCCCGCTCCTATACTTGGCTTTAATCTGGTTGGTGATCGCTCTGTCATAAAAGTTGTTAGAATCATCTGTGAATTAATTCTTTCTACGTCTTTGCTGTAGTATCTCTTAGGAGCCTGTTTTCTCAAAACCTCATGTTAAGATCAGTTTTTCACATGAATGCCCCACTTTCCCCAGTGAAACTCAAAATCTGTGTGTATATCTCATCTCAGCTAGTCCAAAGTTCTTTTTAAATATGACTATAGGCTCAGCTTTGGTTCTTTCCTCTTCACCCTGCAAGTTGGAGCCCTTTTATGAGGTAAGCTAAATCTCAGTCCCATTCTTTATATACTAAGCAGTGCCTTTAAGACAGCTCACCACACAGCCGGGAAGGTAAAACCCTGGCTTTAGAACACAGCTTTGGTTTCTATGATACCATGTGCTACTATCACTTTTCTTACCCTGAATATTCCCACGTCTTCCTGTTGCTTTCTTTTCTACCAGGTGCCAGCCCTGGCTTCCCCACCTAGCCCCAGCCCTTGCATTCTCTTACCTCTTGACATCTTGTGCCTTAGCCTCTGGTAAACAGCTAGAACTCTTCAGTCCAACCCAGCCACTGCCTCCCAGACTGACAGTGGCCTGTGCCTGTGGAGACCTGTCCTCTAAACCCATGTCCTACCCACAGTCTGGAATATGACTTTCAGTCGTACATGATCCTCTCCTGAGTGTGGCTTGCTCCTGTTTCCAGGTCACTTTGCAAAAAAGAGGGATAGGCTTTTCCTGTCCCCTAAAGGGGAAGTACTTTTCCCATGAAAACTCTAGGTCCTCCGGATGGCTCCTTTTCGCCAATGGATTTCTCCCAGCTCATGAAAAGGTCAGTATTTTTCTTGAAACATCTCTTTTCCCCCACGGTATTGATAAAAGAAGAATGTCCAGATTTCAAGGTATATCTTGTACTCTACCTGCCCCAGTCCTCCTGTCCTAATGCCACTTTGATCATCTCCTTGGCTTTTTTTGTCTTTCCCTCTGTGGGGTTCATTCTCTCATTGAGTATTGGACAAACAGAACAAATACCATTTGGTAACACAGAAGTTAAAAGAATCTGGCAAGGGGAAAATGACAAGAAAGGGATAGTGGGAACCACTCACCTGCTTCAGTAAACATCCCTGCTTGATAATGACCCCTCTGAATTCTTCTTTCAGAATCACATCATCATCACTGGAATTCTCTTCACAGAAGAACCCACTGTCTGGCTGTTGGGAAACCAGACAGCAAGTCTGTTTTCTGGTCTAAGGCAGATGGCTACTTAAACCTTTCCCTTTCTCTCTCTCCCTTCCAGCCCCTGGAGTAGGCTCCTTTTCTCCTTTCTACTATGGTTCATACCCCAAACTAAACTTTAAAGGTCTTCCTTGGTGAGCACATCTCCCTCCCCATTTCTTGTCTCTAGCTGCTTATTTCCTGTTGCTAGATGTTCTCCCTCATCTCCACTCAAGTGTCAGCTTGTCAATATCCTTTCATTTTCTTGGGTTCCCCAAGCCATACTCTAAGTCTGGCTCAGCACATCTCTTGCTTGCTCAAAGTCTTCTTTCTCTTGGCCCCTCAAGGTCACGTCCTTGAAAGCAGAGTTGGCTCATTTATAAGACACTGCATGACACAATTTCCATTAGGAGCTTTGCTACTTAGCACCTTCTACTTTGAGAAGGCCAAGAGCATGATGGGCCATTCAGCCTCATGTTCTAAGGTCAAGAGGGAACTGGGACTCGCTCAACTATTCATAACTAATGAATCATATAGAGGAAGAAGAACCCACTCTGGGGGGTATTTTTAGACTCCCACATTTAAATGGCTATAAAAACCAGATTGAAGGTCTGGAAGAAAAAAAAAAAAAAACAACAGAAACTGACAGTGGAACTTCCCCCAAAGTGAAATGAAACTCTCTCGGAGATATTCACTTCATTTTTGTAAGAAGGTGGTTCTCTCAAGTAGCTTCCTAACTTTTGCACTCAGACCCCAAATTGGAACAAAACTGCCAAAATCCCCCTAGAAACCCACGGTTCCTGGCTTTCTCATATGGTGCAAGATTAGGTCCTTTGTGCAATGTAGTGTTTCCCAATCTGGGGTAAGCATACATGCGAGATAAACAAGATGACTCGGGAGAGGACGTGGGTGAACACATTCTGTGTTAGTAGTGTATCGTAATACAAATTCCGGAAAATACAACTAGTACATTGTGATTTCATAGAGCTCCCTCTAAAAAGAAAGCTCCCTGAGGGTCACAATTTTGCTCGCCCTCTTTTTTTTTTTTTTTTTTTTTACTGTTGCATCTCCTTTGTCCAGGAGAGGGCCTGGACTGTACTAGGGCCCAATAACTTTTTATAAATGAATTATTGCTTAGAATAAGAATACAGTTTTAAAAGTCAATTAAAAAAAAAAAAAAGGCTCAAGTAGGAGCGCCTGGGTGGCTCAGTGGGTTAAGCCTCTGCCTTTAGCTTAGGTCATAACCTCAGGGTCCTGGAATGGAGTCCCACTTCGGGCTCTCCGCTCGGCAGGGAGCCTGCTTCCCCCTCTCTCTCTGCCTGCCTCTCTGCCTACTTGTGATCTCTGTCAAATAATTTTTTTTAATAAATAAATAAAATTTAAATAAATAAATTTATTTTTAAAGACTGGAAAAAAAAACTATTCAAGTAAACACCATTTTTCTCTAACCTGATTCACTGGATATAGCAGGCACTGCAGAGGAAGACAAGTCAGAGACACCTCACTACTCTCCATAGGGCTGGGCCCTGTGCTTAGCCCATTCCAATATAAATTAAGATCAACTAGAATCTGCTCAGGGCAGCGCCCACTACAGGACGAATGAATGGGTAGCATTTCTCACTTACAAAGTAGTAGAAGGCATCGGGGTTATCCAGGAAAGGGTTTTCAGAGATGCCGTCTGCTGCATTCTTAGACAGTTCTCCCGCGGGCTGCAGGTACCCTTCGCCCAGCAGCGAGGAGGCAATCATGAGGCCTTCCTGGCGATTCCGAACAGAGTTATTGGACACCAGCCAGTCGATGACACAGTTCCCTGGATGGGATCATCAGAAGGAGGTCAGTGCTCCTTACCATAGTACCAAAGAACAAGCCACTGACAGTCACCCCTGAAAAGTTCCAGAGGACCCCCGGGTCTGACTTGTCCCGTGTTCCCTGTTATTCCAAGAAGGAAAGATGAGATCAGTGGGATAAATATTTGGAAACAAAAGGCACCTCGTAGAAGGTTTTTAAAAGCATTGACATATTCCTTCAGGAGCAATGCATGCATCAAAGAAATAGGTCTTAGTAATTCCCTCATTTACTCCATTAATGAACAGACACTTATTGAGCGTCTACTAGGTGCAAAGCGCAGTGATGGAGGATACTGGGCACGCTCCATCGGATGAACTGAAAGGAAGAGATGGGATATACTTAAGGATTGTAAGAAGCCATCTGCCATGGGTAAGTGCAGTGCCATGGAGCTACAGGGTCAAATCTGCAAGGTGTGGAAAGGAGTGGTAGGGTAGGGGAGCTGGTGTGCGCAGCTGGGAAAAGATTCATAGAGGAAGTAGCACAAGGCTCAGGCTTAAAATATGAGTAAATGTTTGCCAAGCACGTGAAACAGGCAACCAGCACAGGCTGAGGGAGCAGCAGCGTGGGAACAGAGCTACACAGACATGAAGCAGTCCCTTTTGGGGGGCGGAGGGAAGAGCTGGTGAAAAGAAGACAAAACGAGAGAGAGGAAGGCACAAGGTGAGTGGGAGCACTTTGATGGCATATTAAGAAATTCGGCGATGAAGAACCAGTGACAAGTTTTTAGCAGAAGAGAACATGATCAGACACGCATGGTCCTAAATTAAAACTTGATCACGTCACTTGCAGGGTCTAGTAGTGACCTTGAAAAGGCATCTCACCAAACTTCTGCCTCAAGCGAGGACTGCAAAGGATTAAAGGAAATTGACCCAGCAATTGGATTATTAGCAGGCTACAGGGAAGCTTTATATTAAAAATGGCATATTCTGGGGGCGCCTGGGTGGCTCAGTGGGCCTTAGGCTCGGGTCGGGATCTCAGGGTCCTGGGATCGAGGCCCGCGTCGGGCTCTCTGCTCGGCAGGAGGCCTGCTTCTCCCCTCTCTGCCTGCCTCTCTGCCTACTTGTGGTCTCTCTGTGAAATGAATAGATAAAATCTTTAAAAAGATAAATAAACATATTCTGTACAAATGTACCCAACCAGGGCATCAGAGTAACTGGCAACAAAGTTCCAGGTCATCAAAACAAGAGTAATAGGATATACTATCTTTGAAACAGGAGTTGGTTAGTAAGCCTTCCATGAATTTCATCTATGAAAGGTTTTTTACTGACTTTTCTTTTGTTGAAGGATAAACTAATAAATACTGCCTTTCTGCTCTTAATCCTCATAGCAACCCTATGAAAGAGTTAAGGCAGTAGTTATAGACCCCACTTAAGAATGAGGAAATTAAGGCCTAGAGAGTTTAAGTGACCTTAGGCCTGAGTTATACCAGTAATGGCCCTTTACTCAAGTGTTCTAACCCTAGAGTTCATATTTGCTCAGTCAGGCATGCTGAAACCTGGAAAGAAAATTTCCATCTCCCTAACACCCAACATTCAAGAGTTTCCTTATTTGTCAGCAGTGCCTGAGTCCCAGTCTCTTCCATAGTCTTGTTTCTCCACTGAAACCACCAGGCCCCCACATGAAAACTTGACTCCACGGAAATTTCTAGAACCTACCCTGACCTTTGGTGGACAGGACTTCAGAAGTTCTAGTCCTATACTCTGGGACTCAGTAACACATTACACAGGGAATAAGTATGGCTTGGACCTTGTGCCCAGAACCTCTATTTCAGAGGTTCCTTATTCCCTTCCTTTGCTAGAGGGTCTGTCTTAGTCACATTATTCCTGCTCCAGTTAGGGCCCTGCCTTGCTTTTGTCAGTTTCCCTTACTACTGTCCACAACTTGGTATCTTGATCCCAAATTTCAGCCCTGACTTTTCTGGTGCTATTAAGGTGTAACCTTAACTCTCTGAGACTGATTTTCATGGGATACACTATCCTCCTGCAGATCACACCTCCACCTTCCTGACTTGGACCTGAACCATTTTCATGAATTATCTGTTGATTGCACATCCCCTCAGATTCTACGTCTATTCTATCTTCTCAGAGTTTTCCTCTCTTGATCTCTTCTGTCATAAGTAAGGCATGCCCAGCTTCTAACAACCTGGTCCCAAACTGCAATTCCCATTTAGCCCCCCAGTGAACCATGAGCTCTACCAACCTGGTCATTTTTCTTCTTCTGGATGTGTATTCTGGATATCTCTGCCCCATAACTTTGTCCTTACCAGATGAAATGCGACCATCTCTTTGTGTAAAATTTAGGCTCGTACTTCTGTTGATCCCAACAAACCCCTGAGTTCTTTTTCTTCTCTGAACTCAGAATTGTCTGTGCAGACATGTGACCTCTTAACACCATATAGTATTTAGTGTGACCAGGCACTGTCCTAAACACATTATTTGTTTAGCAGACCTATAAAGTAGATGCACTATGATTACCCCATTTTATAGCCAAGGGAAGTGAAGCCCAGGGAGGTTAAGTTATTGGTCTAAGGTTTTACGCCAAGTGAGTGGCTGAGCCAGGATTTGAACTAAGGCAGTCTGGCTCCAAAGAACATCTTTTAATGTCTATGCCATCTACCTAAACTCTTGCCACTTAGTACCTGACCCTGCGTAGCCTCAGGCATCTCTAGTATTGCCACTTAAATATTACATTGTGTGCCTGTTTATTATCTTGTTCAATTCAGTGTCTATTTCAACATAATGTCAATTATTTGGGGTGTGGGAGTGAGTCAGAGTTAGCTTGAACTCAAAAACTTTAGCTTGAACAACAGAGTTCTTTTCCACCTCTCTTTTGGTTTCTACCCTGAGGAAGTTCAAGTCTCATGTTCATCTATCTGTGTTCTATGATCCCACTCACTCACCAGGCTTCACACCCACTCCCACACACAAGGCTGAGTGAGAAATACATATTGCCTTCCCCGGGTACCCCGTTTCAGACTTGCAAGGCCTTTTACCTGTGAAGCAGTGATTAAAAATCTTCTTGTCCTTCTCTAGATTCAGTTCTTTTATTCCTTTCTCTGTATCTTTCATGGACAGGTACAAGGCACTGTGCAGAGATAAAAAAACAGACAGGTGAGTGAGGAGCCTTTCAGAGTAGTGAGTCCTCTCTGGGGGTCGCCATCTTGGAGAGGCTGACCATGACCACAGGCTTCCCCCATACTCAGGTGGTTCCTGAGCCTAGTCTCTCCAATGGGGGGATCATAAGTAAGGGGTTGGGTTCATATTTGGGTGACTCCGTGACTTACAACAGTGAGCAAAATACACAGGAAGATATTCTAAGTCTCTTACATTCATTAAGCTCTTTGGTGATTTAATTCCTAGTGCCCGAGGTAGAGAATTATCCCAGTTAGGTGCCAAGATGAGAGGTTCTCAGGGCCAATTGTCCACATACATTCTAGGTCTTTGATTGCCCTCAGTCCTCATGTCTCAGTTCTTTCAGTGTCTTTCAAGAGACCATCTGTTGTTGATAATGGTCTCCAGGAAAATGAATGTTTTGACTAAGCTTTTTTCTTATTCTAAAAATTATGAGAGATGGCAAGTTCTCGTTTTTATACTTGAGGTAATAAATTAAAGATAGCCTTATCAGAGAAATTGTAGACTACAAAATAGAAGGCCACTTTCATGGATCCCGTAGGTCCAAGGAGCACAGGCATCATTCCCACTTAGCACTGACAGCTGTGGCCAGAAACATGGTCACCTGACGACGCCCCCCAGCAGCTACATTTGAACGGGGCACTGGCTCTTGGGTCTTTACCAAAAAGCTTTCTTGATGAGGGGAAGTGCTTATTGTCCCCTAGCTCAAAGCTCAAACTTTATTAAATCCCTATGATATATTTTATTTGTTTATGTCTTATCATTAAGACTTGTGTTGGACTTGCAGAAGGGGTTTCTTCACTCCCATCCCAGAACCCCTCCCCATTTTGTAAACAGAGTCCTTGTTGGACATGTTAACATGGAACTCCTCCAGGCAGGGCTCCTGTTTCAGGATATGTTCAACATAAAAACAAAACTAGCAAGGAGTGAAGAGACTCTGGGGAAACAGGCTCATGTGGTAGGAGATGTAAAACATGCAGGAAGGAAGAAACCCTCTTCCTAACCCCTGGCAGGTGCTGAATTTACCTGTGAGTCTCTGAAAACCTTTAGGCTACACTATCTAAATTGCAACTACCACTTGCAATTCCAAATCAGCCAACATATAAGACCATTAAACCGAGTCAGGACATCACGGGCTTCTGCCCAGAATGGGTGTTCGCCTTGACTGGCTCTTGTTGGCTGTGTAAGTGCATGAACTTGAACTTGAAACCTTACCTGCTTCGACACATAGTCCCTGCCTTTTCCTACCTATCTAGAAATTCTGAACTTTACTTTCAAGACTAAGCAATATATTATGGCCACTTCATAAATACAATTATACATTCTCTCTCTCTCTCTCTCTCTCTCTCTCCCCCTCTGTCAAGGTTACCCAAAATGAGGGAGTTCATACTCCATTAGCCTCCTCTCCTCAGCTGCTAGGTCTTGGAGAGGTTACGATCACTGCTTCAGACTGTATCAACTTGGAATAGTGGTTTCAGCCTTCAGAGATAACCAAAGCAAGCCATGCAACAGGATCTGTTGTGAGATTTCCACAATGGGGAGGTGGGGGCATGGGTGTGTTGTGGAAGGGGTGGAGGGAAGCAAACACAGAAAATTACCCTAAGTCAACAGTTTCTGGCAATCGAATGGACCTCCTGGTGGATTTCCTTGCAAACTTTTGACCTCCTTCAATGCATTTAATGGCTTTCTTGATGTCCCGAACCCAGGCATCTCTCTCCTCCAGGAAGGCTGCCTGGAAGAAGTGGTCCTGCTGTTTGGTCGTAGTGATCTTAAACACAAACTAAAAATCAAAACACATCCCATTAGGAATGATCCCTTTCAAAGGGCTCAGTCCCTTATGAAGCACAGCAGTTCAGCCAACCCCATTCTGGAAGTGCTTGGCCAACGGAAACCGAAATGCCCGGGTTGGAGTGTGGGTGGTGGTGAGAAGGACAGACCCAGGGAGCACCATTCACATGGTAGGCTGTGCATAGGCTTAAAGGTCAGTGCGTGACAGGGTGTCTACCATGGCTAGTGATGTTGACTCACCATCCTTTTGCCAAAGTCTTGACAAGGGCTAGTCAGTGTGCTTCCTTTCAGGGGAATCATTCCTTTGGGGCTGTTGTCACTTTTCTTCTTATAGAATTCAATTCCATCTTCTAATAGTACAACCCACATAGGTTTCCAGGTGTTGAACATACTTCCCTGTAATGACAACAAAAGGAGCTGTGCAACAATGACTTCTAAAACTGTTCTTTTTTTTTTTTTTTGGAAGATTTTATTTATTTGACAAAGAGAGATCACAAGTAGGCAGAGAGGCAGGCAGAGAGAGAGTAGCTGAGCAGAGAGCCCAATGTAGAGCTCGATCCCAGGACCCTGGGTTCATGACCTGAGCCGAAGTCAGAGGCTTTAACCCACTAAGCCACCCAGGCGCCCCTTCTAAAACTCTTCTATAGATGGTGTATAACTTGATAAACAGCCTAGCTTTAGCCAGTGTGGATGCAGGTGATGCACATTGGTGTGACCAGGCTGGTAGGAAAGCAGCCCTCAGGAGAGAAGAGGATGGCCATTCAGATGGAAATTTAAAAAGAAAAAAATTTTTAAGATAAAATGTATACACAGCCATAAGCAGGTCTTGAGCTTCCCATAGGCCATTATCGAAGGAATATGGTATGGCTCTCTATTCTCTTTCTTGGACAGTTCAGGCTGGCTTTCTACAGCTTCTTTTCTGCTCCAGCTCCGCCCACTGTGTTCATTCCCCTTAGGGATTGCAAATAGATCTCAAGTGCCAATTCAGACTGAATAGTAGCCGATGTCTGAGGCCAGACTCACTGGAAAAATGTCAGAGTCGAATAGCTATTTCGACCAAGGGCGTGGAAGCCGTAAGTGGTGGCATGGTAGCTGCAGTTATTCCCGTCCTTTGGCCTAATCAGATTTTATCTGAATACAAACATCAAGAAGAAACTCAGAGATCGGCCTTGTGTATGAGCATGGAGAAGCTGTATGAAAATCACTTGCAAAGTGCCCTATAAAGACAGAGTGAATGAGGAAAATCCTTACTGAGAATGTTTTCAGTTGGGATTAATGCCAACCACACTTAGAGCAATCAATTAACTGTTCTGACTACATCAAGAAGGTCTCTTTCTTCTCTATATTTTGGGAGGACTTTGGAAAAGGAAGAGGTTCTTTGCTTCTCATCTTTGAACCCACGATGTCACCTTGTCATGACTACCACAAAACAGGATTATCATCCAGTTCCCAGCAGATCCTGCTGCTTATCTTAAAATACAAAGAGCTTCTATATAAAGGTCCAGTTGCCCAAAAGGAAGACTATTTATGCCATGAAGATAAATACTTGCGGGACTAATCGTTTTGCTTGTCCAAGTGTTTCCTTTGTTTTAGTTACTGAAAAAGTAATTTTAAATTAGAACACACTATCTCTTTTCTGCACAGGCAGAAGAACTATTAGTATTACCACTGGATTATTTCCCTGTTTAAAAAATAGGCAATGTCAGTGGCAGGGTGGGGGTGGCCTGGGTGGGTCAGCCAGGTCATGATCTCCAGGTCCTGGGATCAATCTCCATGTTGGGCTCCCAGCTCAGCGAGGAGTCTGATTCTCCCTCTGCCTCTGCTTCTCCCCACTGCTCTGTCTGAATCTCTCTCAAATGAATAAATTTTTTTAAAAAATCTTTGTAAAAAGTAGGCAGTGTCAGACCCCATGCCAACACATGAAATCATAATACTTCTCTGTTTTACATCTATCTGAGAGAAACTCCTATTCAGAATATAAAGAGCTCCTGCAAATCAGTAAGAAAAACACAATCTATTTTAAATGGGCAAAAACCTGAAAGAGACTTCTTATTAAAGAGGATATCCAAAAAGCCTCTGAGGTATCCAAAATCATTTTTCACCAGGAAAATGCAGATTAAAACCAAATGAGATACCTCTACACACCCACGAAAGTATCTAAAATTAAAAAGATTAAGAAAAGCAAGATTTGGCAAGGATGGTAACTGGAACCCCCATACATGAGTGCAAAATGGCCCATCCAGTTTGGAAACTGTGTAGAATGTCCTAATTCTTAGGAGATATATGTTGAAGTACTTAGGTGTGAGGTAGCATGATGTCTGCAACTTATTCCCAAAGACCTCAGCATAAAAATATGAGTGAGTGAGTGTGTATGTGTGTGTGTGTGTGTGGTGTGTCTATATATAGAGATATAGAGGTAAAGAGAGAGAAAGCAAATGCACCCCAGTGTTAACAGTTGGTAAATCCAGGCAATGTGCTATTTTTCCTATTTCTCTGTGGGCTTGGAATTTTTTGAAGTAATTGGGCAAAATTAATAAATAAATGAACAACCCGTGACACTACTATATATTAAAATTTGGGATGTAATTTTAGAAAAATATGGTACATCTTAATAAAAAAACCAAATAACTAAAAATAATCAAAGACATATTCACCGAAGTAGGAGTAAGAAGTTGGGCTAGATGACTGCAAAAGTGCCTTTCAAGTCCAGAATTTTATATCCTACCTCAAGCCTAGCAAAGACTTATCATGGCCATAGTCACTCAGAGCTTTTGACCTTGGAACCGAGAGAAACTGGGAGAGGTCAGCCTGCACAGCATTCCTTCTTTGACAATTAAAATAAAGCTACTCCAGAGCCATTGGGTTTTCCTAATTCAAGCATAGTAGCCTTAGGGACTGGGTCAGGCAGGTCCCTCAGAGGAGATCGTGTCCCCTGGGATTCAGGCTCCTGCACAGCGAGGAGGCCGAAGTTCCACAAAACAAAAGAAATCTGACCATTTATAAAGTCGAAACTTTTCTTCCAGGCTTGGTAGTGGTGAGTTAGGTTAGGGTGGCGAAACTGTGTGGGCCCTCTCTCCCCTCAGCTATTTCTGCCGCTGCTCGCTGGAGTAACCTGACAGCACTTCTCCCTGACCAGCCCCGTATTTACCCCTTCTGTCCCCAAGCTTCCTGGTGCCCATTCAGTAGCACACCTGGGAGTGTGATCCTGGAGCGCCCGTGCCAGAAAGGCATTTAGGATCATCTACCAATGCTCATCATACAGGTAAGAACATGGAGGCCTAGTGAAGTGACTGGGCCTAGTTCATCTGCTCAATCCATGTGGACTGTGATCTGAATCCAGGTCTGAGTCTCAATTTTATGCTCTTTCCATTTTCCCTCAGATGCCATCTTCATTACTCTTCTTACATAACTGTGAGCAATTCCAGAATCTAAATGAAAATGTTCATCATCCTGGGACTGGTGTAGTTTTGTGCACAAGAGTCTGACAATACATGACATCAAAGGAAGAAATCTTAAAGGACAAGATATTTGGCCATATAAAAATTATACTTTTATACTTAAAAATAAAGGGGGGTGCCTGGGTGGCTCAGTGGGTTAAAGCCTCTGCCTTCAGCTCTGGTCATGATCTCAGGGTCCTGGGATCGAGCCCCACATCAGGCTCTCTGCTCAGCAGGGAACCTGCTTCCCCCTGCTCTCTCTCTGCCTGCCTCTCTGCCTACTTGTGATCTCTGTCTGTCAAATAGATAAAATTTTTCAAAAGAGTTATAAAATGTATTGGTGAAGATGTGGGGAAAGGGGCATGTAAAAAAAAAAAGGAGCTCTGTGAGTCAGCAGTTTGATGTGGGCTGTCAAAAAAATCCAAGTCATTTTAGGCTCTATAAATAGAAGCATAGGATCTAAAGTGATGAAAGTAATATTCTAAGTTTAAATGGAGTATAACCAGTAGGTGACTGGATCTGGAGCTGACTAGGCGAGGCTCAAATCCCAGCTCTGCTACATTCTAGTAATGTGATCTTGAGCAAGTTTTTAAACCTCAGTTTCTACATCTGGCTAATGGGAATAATGCTACTATCTATTTCTTAACGTTATTAGGATATTAAACAAAATAGTCCATGTAAATTGTGTAGGGGAATATCTAGAACATAATAAGCACCCAATACATACTCCTTATTCCTTGTTATTCTGCGCTTATAAGTGTACCTGGAGAATGATCCTGAGTTCAGGAAATCTCAAAGCAGCAGCTAACCGGGGCCTGTTCAAAAGAGCGTGACAAGCTGGCATCTCTCTCTTTGGGGAAGAAGCAAGGTTTGGGCACAAAAGGGGACAGGCAGAGATGATGAGGACTGTCTTCAAAGGTGTGAAACATTATCATAGACTGTTTGGAGGCCTAACAGGTAGAGGTTTCAGGGGAAGGAAAAAAAAAAACCAAAAAAAAAAGTTTGTTGCATAACTTAAGGGAGAAATTTAAATTAGTGAGTTCCCCATCACAAGAGGTATTCCAGCATGCTTGTTAGTGAATTGGTAAAAGAAATATAAACCATAGATGGGAAAGGTCAATGAAATACTTATTTAAGTATTCAATATGCCTTTCAACCCTCAGGTTCTACACACTATTCCAAAAAAACCTATTGTCTGTTCTGTCCTTGAGTCTTCTATTTACAATGCCCTGCCAAACCTTGGGTGTCACCTACAAGCTAAAAACAAACACATGTTAAAAACATTTAACACGATCATCTAAAACTGAATCCTTCACTGGAAATGTTTTCTAATACTTTAAAAGTTACTATACTATGGGGCCCTGATTTCTTGGGTCTATTTCTGGCAAATTTCTTTCTTCGAGACACATTCATTCAACACATTATGATAAAACAGCTCCTGTGCTTCAGACCCTGGCCTGGGAGTTGGGGTATAAAATTGACCAAGAGGCTGTCTGTCCCCACCCTAAGGCGGGGAGGAAGGGGAAGGACCTTGACCAACACAGAAAGTGAAGCATGCTTTGTATAGCTTCGCGGAAAGCAGCCACCACTCACTGCTGCAGGTTAGGGCAATTTGAATTTGGTGTTGCGAACCCCTCCCAGACACCTCCCACAGAGTGCAGACACCTCCTTTAACTTCCTTCCCCTTCCCCTCAGACTTCTCTTTTCATATGTTGCGGCTTCGCTGGAATTCAAAGGCAATCCTATTATGAGCCAAACTATGTATCCAACTAAAACAGAACCGTGAGTAAGTATCATCTATCCTTCCAGACGCATGGGACGTGTCATTTTAAGTTGCTGTTGTATTAAAGTCCTGATTTCTGCTACCTCATCAATTGTATCATCTAATTCCAGTCTGATCTGTGAAATCACTTGTATAACATGTTGATTTTGTACCGGATAAATGGTCCATTTGTACCTATCTAAATTCTTCCAAGGCAAGGAAACTAATCTGTTCAGGAGCATATTTTTTTTACATAAGTAACCTTCCTAAATTGGACAATTTCTCAATAAAAACATGAGGTGAGCAATAGAAGAATGGCACCAAGTGTTCAACAGAATGATTTCTGGAGTCTCAGGGCTTCACATTCAAATCTCAACTTTGCTTCTTCCAAGCTGTGTGGCCTTAGCCAAGTTATTTAATTTTTCCAAATGCTTTTGCCTCCTCACCTGTAAAATGAAAGTAATTAAACACCTACTTCCCATTGTTGCAAAGATTAAAGGCGATACTATATTTAAGGGAGATACATATTTAAGCTAAAGGGCTTAGCACAGAGGCTAGCTTAGAGGAGCTACTCAAAAAAATGGTAACCACATAGACAGGTAAGATTTCAGTTTATAGGCAATAGTGTGAAGGCTGTCCTGGGCACCACCCATCATCACAGCAACAGAGCTCCAGAGAAGAAAATCACTGCAAAATGAGCCCATGAGGGCCACAAGTAACACGCGCATGGCTCGTGACCTTGAGGCCGCACTGCTGAGTTGCAGAATAGCTCTGCTACTTAAGAGCTGTGTGACCTTGGGCAAGGAGGCCCTTTGCCTCTCTTGTACCTCAGTTTCCTCTTCTGAAAAGTAAGGATAATAGTTGCACCCACTTTGTGGCGTTGTTATAAATATCAAATGTCTTAACACATTCAATGCTTCCATCTGTCTTTGCTGCAGGATAAGGACCACCTGGGTGAGCTATTAGAAATGGTGACGAATCAACAAATGCAAATTGCTGGGATTTATTTTGTGGTAGCTATCTGGAAGACAAACAAGGTTGCTGTGCGAAAGAATTCCTGGGCTGGGACTCCTGACTCTCCTGTTTTCCCCCCCTCAGCTTTCTTCCTTCCACCTCAGTTTTCTGCAGTCCTTCTCTCTCCTGCCCAAGCACCCCCATCCTTCTCTTTCCCACCACCCCAACTCCTGAGCTTTCGCCCAGCCTCACAGACCACCCTAAGCTCGAAGTCACTCTTGGGATCTGCCCTGCTGCACAAAGTGCCTGCTGGTTGTTTGTCCATCTGTCAACAGCAGTTTGCTCCAGAAACCACTAGGAATGACGTTGGTTTGGAACATGACTTAGTGGAGTCTAGCTTATTCATTGCATGAAAACTGCTCCTCTCTCTCTCTCTCTCTTTAAAGTTATGATTGATTATAAACATACCCAGATTATTAGTATGGTTTCAAGGACATTCAAAAGATGGCTGGGTTTATTGGATGGAATCAACTCCTCATCAGAGAAAAAGGGAGGTAGAGGTTACTAACCCCACTCTTGCCCCCAGTGCAATATGTCCAGGCCCCACTCTAGCTCTGGTAAGTTTGTCCAACCTCCCTTTTGCTGGCTTGGGTAAGCCTGCCTTTTAGAATGCTACGTGGATTGATGAGATGGTGGGGTTTGCTGTTAGGAAGCCTGGATTTGAATCTCAGGTCATCCTCTTAGCAGTGGTTTAGTTGTGGGCAAGTCACACAATGTCTCCAAGCCTCAGCTTTCTCATCTGTAAGATGGGGATAAGGATACTATCACAGAGGATGATTAGGATTGAATTGGATCACGGTCATACAGTCGTTAATGGCTATATGGTCAGCTCAAAGGGTTCTTTTTTTTTCCCTTAAAGTAAAAATGACAAGACCCTGGGGCAAGGAAATCTAGGTCTTATTAAGAATGAAAAATTGCAAAGTGACAGAATCATGTATTTTCCCTCCTTCTCTAGTCATCATTTCTATTTAAAGACCTTAGGCAGGAGGCAAAGCAGGAAACCAGAATTGTAGACTGTGTATGGTTATCTTGCACTGAAGAAAAGCAGGAACCTTTCATAGTCGATGCCATTGACTGTTGACCCCAAGACTTTTGGCTTGACAAAATCCTTCCACCAGCATTTCTAATATTGTATTTTGCCACCCAAAACATCTTATCTCCAATAAAGTTATTTCACAAGACAAGACAGGGAAAAAGATACTCTTTATCACTACCCAAGTATTTTAAACTGCATAAGAGAAAAAAGTAAATGAAGGGAGATTCATTGCTTGTCATGCTCTAACATCAACAACTATAATCAAACCATCTAATAGCCTTGCCACAGAAAAATTTCCATGGTCCTTTCTTCACTATTAAGTTGACAACCAACCCAGGCATCAGTACATATATCCCTGCTAGCATCTAGAAAAGGACCCTTACCTACTGAAGTATATGTCAATACTGATATAAATAATCATTGCCACATATATAGCACCTACTGTGTGCCAGGTTCCTGACATACATAGTTTTTTAATCCATATATATGAGGCAACTGGAAGAAACTTAGTGTCTAAAAACATTACTGGGAAATTCTGCTTCGGATGTAGTTCCCAACGAAGGGAATATTTCTGAATCAAACATTTCTTCAAAATGATAAATTAGAGAGTCTTAACACATTACAACAAAGACTGTTCAAAAGTTTCCAGAGAAAAATGCAAAAATTACATTATGTTACATTACATTTCATTGTAAATTACAGACGTGAGAATCAGGAAGATGGAAATTGTGGAAATATCAATATGAAATTTCACTATGCTTTTTTTCTAGGTACATTTTCTAAATTGGCTTTTATAAGCCATAATCTGAGAGAATTACTCACACTGATTAAAAACTATTAATATAAATCTGTAAGCTTGACAAACCTAACTCATTCATCCCCATTTTCTAGTGGGGCAGCCTCACTTATCTCACTTAGTCTTCTATATTTTTTATCATTTATGGAGTTTAAAATGTGAACACACAAACTAAACAACAGCAATTTTCACAGCAAAATATTTCCATTCACTTGCTCTTCTCCAGATACTAGCCCAAGCAATCAGGAAAGAAATGCCACCATTAATTATTACTCAACATTTAAAGAGAATGTTGGTATCTATTGCAAAGAATCCGCATACACCTGTCTGTGTGTATATGTGCGTCTTTTTCAAAGCATGTTTCAAAATAGCTAATGATGCTATGCTAGCTAAAGAGCAAATGAGCTGTGGGCTCCTTTATTCTCCAGCACCCACTTAAAACTCTCGCTGCCACAAATACTTTACAAACCCTAACCCACATTACACTGACTCTAAGAAAATCTTGGTGTATTGGACAGAGTTCAGCACCATGAGTCAGAAACCAAAGCCAGCGAGTGGGCTTCTGGTGTCAACTGTCACAGCCATGTGACCTTGGGCAGTCACCCAGCTTCCTGGTCTCAGTTTCTTCTCCTGGAAATGGGAGAATGGGGCCAGGTGGTCTAAGGTCCCTTCTAGCTTTAATTCATTTTTCAAGGTTTATTTGTTTATTTGAGAGAGACAGAGAAAGCACAAGCTGGAGGAGAGGCAGAGGGAGAGGGAGAATCAGGCTCCCCACTGAGCAGTGACCCTGACTTAAGACTTGATCCCAGGACCCCAAGATCATGACCAGAGCCAAAGGCAGACACCCAACCAACTGAGCCAGCCAGGTGCACTCCCCTTCCAGCTTTAAACCAAAACAGAACCAGGCAACAATGTGTGCTGCTTAACCCCCTCTTAAGTAGAACATTTTAGGCCAAAATGTTAAGCCAACAGATGACCTAAAACAGTGACATTAGGTGCTCATTCAGTTGAAAAGCTCGGCATCTGAATGAATGTCCTGAATTCAGTTCACTTCCAACAAGCTGAGCTCACATGGCTCATTGTGAGAATATCTGTTCACAGAGGTGTTGCCCACAGGATGCCAACCAGCCCTGTGTGTGAATTCACACAATGATATGACATACACCCAGCATTAGGGGAAAAACAAGCAGTGCTAAGAAAATTCAATTTTTTGATCATACAAGTGAGACTAATCATTTTTGAGTAAGCTTGCATCCCCGTTCCCTAATCTTTAAAATTATTACCTTAGTAGTACATTATACAAATTCACTCAGAATAGTGAATGAAGAGATTTGAGCCCAATTTAAGAAAAAGATAAGGTTTTTCATGCATTTTTAGATGACCCAAGAAATAAGATACAGTTACTGTGTCATATCAGCTTCCATTTAATCCTTTTCTTTTTCCTCTCCTCAATAAATACATAATAAGAGGAGGAATAAGGAATAATGTCATTGAGTAACTTCTACAGCAGAAGAGTGTGAGTCTTCTAGCATAATAAACACACACAGCTAGCGACAAAAATGCTCTAAATCATGATTTAGATTTTGCTGAGGTCCCCACCTTCCGAATCAGTCCCAGAAGATCAGGCTGTGTTGATGCCTGAGCTGAACTAGATTACCTTTAAGAAACAGAACGCAATAGAATGTGTGCTGGCTTCCCTCCCAACACTCTACAGGCTGTCGTGCTCTCCTGGGTCACCCCAATAGGTTCAGCATAAAACATTCTTAAAGAGAGTGGGAGAGAATCCAAAGCTGGGCACCAATCCTCCCCAACCCTATCTTCAGTGATACCCTTGTAGGTGGTAGTTCTGCTTACCCTCTTCACAAGGTAGCCCTCTCTGATCCGTTTTGGTTCCATGTCGGTTGGACAATCAGACAGCCAAGTCCACCGTCAGACAAGTCCTGTTAGAAGCCCAGCCTCCTCTGAGAGCTGAGGCAGTTGTGGGCCGCTTTTCTAGAGTGAGGTCCCTTTCACAATTTCCCATCTGCTGGCGATCGCATGATCACATCCTGTTCCCCTCACTGGGTGGAAGACAGAATGAGGAACTGCAGACAGAAAAAAACCCCATTCTTTACTAAGATGGGAGGCTTACTAAGAAGGCAGATGGGGTGAATATTTGCCCCATGTAAACTTTATTATCATATACAAAAACATTCTCCTAAAAGGGTAGAAAAACAGAACAGTGAAAGGGAGAGGAAAATGAGCAAGAAAACCTCATTTTGTTTAGTTCTTAGAAGAAATATAATTTCCGTAGGGAAATTAGATTACTGTCTTTTTCTTAGTTATAGGGAAACTCAGGCTCAGAGAAGAAGGCAATTGACTCAAGGTCATACAGCAGGTTAAGAGGAGGATCCAGAAGAGTAGAGAGGGACCTCACCAGGTCTGCTACCTCACATCTGGCCTGAGAACTGGGCATCACACAGAATGGTAGCCCACAGTAGACCTATAAAAGGAAGTCCACAAGCAAACATATTTGAGAAATAGTCCATAATAGTACCAGCTTTGTGACTCCCCTTCAGGTGAACAAATTAAAGACCCTCCCAAAATATTACAGCAAAGAATCCTACTGAAATGGTGTTCAATCCTGTGTTTCCCAAACTTACTTGGTTACAGAATTCCTTTCTGAATAATGTCTATTACCATTCATGTTATGTGTTAAATTGTGTTCCCCCAAAAGAATCCTAACCCCCAGTACCTTGGAATGTTACCCTAATTTGTAAATAAAAGTAATTAGTTAAGATGACATAATCCTGGAGTAGATGGATCCTTGATCCAATATGACTAGTGTTCTTATAAGAAGAGTGAAGATAGCCATGTGACAACAGAGGCAGAGACCGGAGTAACAGGTCTATAAGCCAGGGAATGCCAGCAATTGCTGGCAAACATGGCAAACACCAGAAGCTAGAAGAAGCAAGCATGGATTCTCCCTTAGAGTAGTCACAGACAGCTGGTCCAACTGGCATCCGACACCTTGATTTCAGACTTCTGGTCTACAGAACTGTGAGATAATACATTTCTGCTGTTTTAAGTGCTGTTTGCTGTACTTTGTGAGAGCAGCCCCAGGAAATTAATACAATTCTCAAAAACTGGTATTCTATAGAAGTTAATTTGGCCATGTGAAAATGGGCAAGTTATTTAATCACTATGCCTCAGTTTTCTCATCTACAAAATGGGCATAGTAACATCTATTCAACTGAGTCATTTTGAAAATTAAATAAGATAATACCTGTAAGTGTTTTTAAACATGTCCAGAAAAAAAAATAAATGTTCATAAATGTCATATTCCGCATTTTCGCAGAGTATCCATTACCTTAGGGCTGATCTTTTTCAGTAAATTCAGCAGAAGTTACAGAAGTAATCACCGGACTAGGTTCTTTTACTAGCTCCCTTTCTTCATTCCACCTGTCACCACTCTTTGACTGTTGTCAACAGAAACCAACTCTAGCTAATTTGATAGAAGAATATGGGGCGGCTCATAGACTTGAAGATAAAATGAAAACTAGGTCTTTGGAAAAACAGAAACCAGGACAACTGTGAGGTTCCAGGAAATGAAAACTAATGAATGAATGGTTTCTTTGAGACACCAAGCTAAAAGAATTCCAATGGATTTCAGGCTGGTCATTTCCCAGGAACGGAGCCTTTGATTGGCCTCCCTTGGCTTCGTGCTTACCTCTCCGCCACCTGAAGGGGGAGCCTGCGAACTGACCGCCCTTCGGGACAGCATCCAATTGTGCAGGGGCTCATCCCTGGGCGCTATTAACAGTAGAAGGGTGAAAGGTCCTTCGGCAGGCAACACCAACTAATGTCCACAGAAAGCATCTGAGGAACAAGGGAGTTGGGAGGGAGAAGAAGATCTGCTCTTGAGGTTTTCTAAGAGCCTCTTGATTCACTCTCCTCCTTCCTTCCAGCTCCTTATATAGTCAGTGTTTGCTGCCTCTCTGTTTCTCACTTTTCGCTAATACAGATTATGGAGAATCATAGATGGCTTGCCATCCATTTGTCATTGCACCAAAATTACTCAAAAACTGGGGGGAGGCGGAGTGGAAGAATCAACATATGACGGCACTGGAGTGAAACAGAAACAATAAAGTGATGATTTGCCACATATGCATTTCAACAAGTATTTTGGTACAGTTGTGTTTGTACAGGCGATGGAAATAGTTCATGGATTTACCAAGTCTGATGTCATGGCTATATTGATCTCCTTTTGTTTAATTCATCAAGTGACTTCTAATTTATGATGCTTTCTCCATTTGCCTAGTATGGTGAGAGGCCTTGAAGAACGCTTACATGGGAAATGTCCTATCATTCAGATGCTTACAATGTAAAATCACCTCTGCATCTTGAACAATTCATTTCAAGAAATATGTGTTTAATGGTTACCATGTGCCAAGTGCTGGACTAGGTAAAAATGGTAAAAATGTCTTGCCACCAAGGGCACTCCAAATTTGTTGATCAGTTGAGTGTATCTCGGATGGGTTGGAGGCTCCCTCTCCTGCTTCTCCTCCTCCTGCTGAAGATCATCATGCCTGGTTAGCAACACCTAGTGGTCAGTTGAGGACCTGTCGGAATCAATGACATTTTATTTAGGACTTTCTTCGCCTACCAGTTGGAGCAAATGCTCTTCAGTTGTCAGATTTCATTCCCAGATCAAATAATTACAACCTCTTCCAATATCTTTTACATGTATGTGTGTCTAAGCTAACTTTTAAAAATAACTTTCTTTCCTCCTTTTAATTCTCACATGTGACTAATACCTTGGAAACATACTTAGAGGACATTGTATCTGTGTAAGGAAAATTTAAATCTTTGGAATAAGCAAAAAAAGACTACTGCATGTCTCCAGTGGAAAACTATGCATCATTTACAGCACACCATTCCAGGTTATCTGATTCTATGGAATTTGTGCTTTTCCTTGTATCTGAATTATTTTACAACTCTATAAATTGTGGATAATTGATAGCAATACAAATAACTCTTGTCCATAAATATACAAATACATTCTATTTTATTTTTTTTTCTATTTTCTTCTTCAATAAACTCTATTCCACTCCACCACCCCATCCTAGCCCCAACAAAACAAAACATTTATCATGATCACTATGATAAATTCAGTTAGTATTTGTCACCTTACATAGTGAAAAACTTTTTCCTTTTGACAAAAATTTTCAAGATCCACTCTCCCAACTACTTTCAAATATGCAGTACAGTATTATCAACTATAATCACCATTTATCAACTATAAATCACCTTGCGTGATTTACTCATTTTATAACTAGAAATTTGTACCTTTGAGCCTTTCACCAATTTCACCTACCCCTAACCCTGCTCCAGGCAACCATCAATTTGTTCTCTATATCCATGAGCTCTGTTTCTTTGTTTTGTCTTGTGAGGGATTTTTTTAGGTTGGTAGTTAGATTTTTTTTTTTAGATTGGCATTTATCATTTTCTGCCTCATTTACTTCACTTAGCATACCATTGTGACAAATAGCAAGAATTTCATTTTTTTAATGACTGAATAATATTCCACTCTACCTGTATATTATATTTTCTTTATTCTTTCATCCATCAGTGAGCATTTAGGTTGTTCCTATGTTTAGGTTATTATAAATAATGCTACATCACTGTAGCATCACCTCATGCATATATATGTCTCTCTCAAGGTATAAAATAGGTAAGTAAATGAATAAATAAATAAATGAGGGAGAATAGATTAATCTATTCCAAGAATTCCAAATAATTTACGTAAATACTATCTCCTCAAAGAGATGGAGCGTATTTCTCTACTCCTTAATTGTGAGCTGCTTACAGTGACTTCCTTTCAAAGAGTACAGTATGAAAAGAGGGAAAAGGAGTAATTTTATGGTGGAGAGATGATCAAAGTCAAAATCAACAGTGATAAGTCATGTTCTATGTACCCGTGGTACCTAATCATGGGAAAAACATTAGACAACCCTCAGTTGTGGGACATTCTACTAAGCTTGGCCAGCACTCTTTAAAACTGTCAAGGTCATAAAAAAAACTGTCAAGGTCATCAAAAACAAGGAAAGTCTGAGCAACTATCACAGCTAAGAGACATGACAAGTAAATGTAATGTGAGCTGCTGGCTGGGATCCCAGAACAGAGAAAGCACATTATGAAAAGCCTGAGTAAATCTTAAGAAGTATGAACTTTAGTTGATAATAATGTACAGGTATTGGTTCATTCATCTCCATCTTCTTCATTTCCATAATGTGCAGATGGAGATTCCAGTGCAACAATTTCCATATAGTTATGTCCACATTCCATTTGTGCAGAACAATTCACTAACTTGAAAAGGTATTTGCATCCTGTATTCACTCCAGAATTGTTTACAATAGCTAAAATATGGAAACAACCTAAGTGTCTGTCAACAGATGAACGGATAAAGAGGGTATGGTGTACATATACATATACAGTGAAAAACTATTCAGCCATAAAAAAGAAAGAAAAGTTGCTATTTCTGACTATATGAATAGACTTCGAGGGTATTACGCTAAGTGAAATAAATCAGAGAAAGACAAGTGCCATATGATCTCACTTACACAATCTAAGAAGACAAAACAAAAGCCAAGCTCATAGATACAGAAAACAGACTGATGGTTGCCAGAAGTGTGAGTGCTGGGTGGTGTGAAATGGGGGAAAGAAATCAAAAGACACAAACTTCCAGGTATTAAAAAATAATAATAATAAGTCCTGGGGATTTAATACACAGCATGGAGACTATACTACTGTATTGCGCAGTTGAAAGTTGTTAAGAGAATAAATGTTCAAAGTTCTCATGATGAGGAAAAAAAGGTTTTGTAACTACATATGGTAATGGATGTTACTAGACTTACCGTGGTGATCATTTCTCAAACTGTACAAATATTGAATCATGTTGTACTCCTGAAACTAATCTAATGTTATATGTCAATTATACCTCTATATAAAAAAGGAAAGGCTTTAAATCAGTAAGAACTGTTTTTGTGGTGGGAACTGGTTTTGGGTTTTTGTTTTTTTTTTTTAAGTTTTGTTTTGTTAAGCCACTGAGCCACTGTGGTGGTTACTACTGCAGGTGTACTGTTTTGCCGGTTCTTCCTTCCCCTCTGAGGATTATGGAGTTAGAGAAGACCTCTTTTTAAAGAGTGTGCCTTGGTTAAATTTAAGATTTTAATGCAGTGCATAATTCTTTGCAATATGGTTTATAATAATGAGAAGTTGGGGGTATCTAAATATGCAAGAATAAAAACTTGGTTAACTGATTTACGAAGCATATGTAGAATTAAATGAATGGGATTCAATAGGAATAAGTGGAAAAAGCAGGACACAAACAAGTTGGAGACTTTATGTGCTAATTTTTATATAGCAAACATGGAACTTTTATTAAGCTCAAAAGGGGTGAAGTCCTGTGATGATCTAGGTGCTGAGGAATATACTGTCAAAGGGTTAACAAGGGCTTGTCTAATAACGGCCATAAATGTCTCAGTAGTTATAGGGAAAGCATGTTGGAGATTTTATGGTATAGTTTTGGTGTCCAAATAACAGAGGAATGGCATTAAAATATGCCAGAGTACCCACTGCTTTGGTGTAGCTTTAGCACACAGAAGGTTCCAGAAGACCAAGTACAGCTTTTCAGGAGTTTGGGCGACAGCACCACTCTCAACTGGGCTCTGCCACAGGCGACATGCTCACAGAGCAGATGGCAGTGTCCTTGATGTCAGGCATGCCCAGCCTTGATGCAGCATACAGACCGGGCATCGCCCACTGCGGTGGCCTCAGGGGTTGCAGGAGAGACTCGAAGAAGACCAACAGGGGAAGCCCACAGTAACTGACAGGCCGTTTCCATGAGTCCACGTGAGTCATCTCCTGCAGCATCTTCAAAGTACACAGGGGCCCAGAGAAGAGGACCAGAGCTCCCATCCTGGAAGTTCTGTGCACAGCTGAAAAGTACCAAGTGCAACTGAGGCTGTGAACCAGACTTTCCCCCAGACTTGCGGGGCTGGGGACACGCAGTTTCTTTATCTGCATCCCGGTCATTGACCCCAAGGGTATCTTCAATCTTCAGCTTGTTCCAACAAGTTCTTTCCTAAAACAGGCTTCTGAAGATACAGCTGCTGCTTGGAGTTCCAGTTGTCACCCCTCCTAACATTTCCTGCCTACGTTCAGATGAGCTAAGTGGCATTAAGTGTAGCTGAGGTCACTGAAGAGATGTTTAAATAAGCTATTTTAAAAGTTACTGACATCATCGGCTCTGAGCTGTTATTTCTAGGTCAGCACAACGTCTTGCCTGCAGCAGCGACACTCATGGCTGATGAACGCCTGACTGCAAGGGACACAGCGGGGGACCGAGGCGGGTGAAGCACCGGCAGCCAGGTGAAATCGCGCACCCTCTAGCAGCCAACTTCCCATAAAAGGTGGGGGAAACTCTTTTCCCAGTGGAATTTAAACCAAATGACATATCTGATCATGATTTGGTTCTGAAAATATTTTGACACTTAAAGTTCTAGAAATAATAGGTATATATTTCATCCTGATTCAAACAGACTTCCCATTTCCTTCAAAGATTACTTAGTCTCACTTATAGGGAAGAAAAAGTAAAATCTGGGTTTACTTAAATATTTACCAAGTGACCCCAGGAAGAGAAGCCAGATTAGACAACACCTAAGTTCTTTTCCAACACCTAGATTCTATAATTCTATGAAATAAGTAAGATTCACCCATATTTAGTTGGTTGGTTTTAGGTAGTTTGATCTTTTTTCAAGTTCAGAGTTTCTAGAATGTGGTTTCTGGATATTAAGAACAATAACAAATACATGTGTTTCACCTCTTTATGAGAGGACAAATGTCCGTGCATCTAAGGCTTGTGTAAATTTTCTAAATGCTGTAGATTATTTTAAAAATGGCATTCTTTTTACATAACACTTCAATCAGTGTGAGTCCACAGTAATAAGAGCTTACATTTACCGAATGTTTACCATGTCTTGGCACTGTGCTAAATCCTTCATTTTGAACTCATTTAATCCTCCCACTTTACCCAGTCAGGGATTATTATATTATTATTACCCCTGTCTTCAAGATGAGGCAGCAAGCAAGGAGACATTGAATGACTTCCCCACGTCAGCTGAGTTCATAAGGACAATGGGCTGGGATTTGTCCGGGTCTGTCTCATTCCAGAATCTGCAATCTCCATACGATAGTGTAATATGGTCATCTCTAGTCTGGGGTTCCTGGCAGCCAAGATAAATCAATTAAATTCACATCAACCCCAAAGGGAGCCACCATTTCCACAATGAAACAAAGCTTCCTTGATTTTTCATTCTAAAAATACAAACAAACAAACAAAAACAAAAAACAAAAAACTCACTGTGTATTTTTTTTAAGATTTTATTTATTTATTTGACAGAGAGGGAAATAACAAGTAGGCAGAGCAGCAGAGCAGCAGAGCAGCAGGCAGAGAGAGAGGGGAATTCAGGCTCCCTGCTGAGCAAAGAGCCGGTTGTGGGGCTCTATCTCAGGACCCTGAGATCATGACTTGAGCCAAAGGCAGAGGCTTAACCTGCTGAGCCATCCAGGTGCCCCTTTCACTCTGTATTTTTATATAGGCACCAATAAATATCCAATATCCAATATCCAATATCCCTGCAGTAAATGCGATTTCTTAAAAATCTCTTGACAAATCTGAGGTAAGGAAATAAATAGTTTGAAAAAGTTGTCTCTTCTGAAGGGAGTTTAAAACAATAATCATCTAATCATCTGTCTTAATTCAGAAATAAAACCTGGGATAAATAAATAAATAGACAAATAAACATAAGCATGTACACACACATACACACACATAAAATCTTAGATGAATATTCTTTTTTTTTTTTAAGATTTTTTATTCATTTGAGAGAGCCCACACGAGCAAGAGTGAAAACATGAACAAGGGGAGGGTCAGAAGGAGAGGGAGAAGCATACTTCCTGCTGAGCAGGGAGCCCAACAAGGGGCTTGATCCCAGCACCCTGAGATCATGACCTGAGCAGAAGGCAGACGCTTACCCAAATGAGCCACCCAGGCGTCCCTCAGATGAATATCCTTTGAACAGTCCTCCCTATAGATCATTTCTCATCACAGTGCTTAAGATAAAAGTTTAGCAGCAAAAAGTTTGAGGTTATGGTCTTTGGCAAAGGCCTGAAATGTGTATATTCTAGGCGGTTATTTTTTTTTTTTCAAGATTTTACTTATTTATTTGAGAGAGAGAGAGAAAGCATAAGAGGGGAGAGGTCAGAGGGAAAAGCATTCTCCCCACTGAGCAGAGAGCCCAGTGTGGGGCTCGATCCCAGGACTCCAGGATCATGACCTGAGACAAAGGCAGTTGCTTAACCAACTGAGCCACCCAGGCACCCCATCTAATGGCTAATTATTAGCAGATATATACTCTGAAATATTATCATGTTGTTATTCAATAAATGGTGGTGTAATGGATAGCCTATGAGAAAGAAAACAGATAAATTTGGATTCTACATCTCACACTTTATATCAAAATAAGTTTCAGATGGACCAAAAATGTAAATATTAAAAATATTGGGAAAGCTCTATCAGAAAACAGAAAATAAAATTATTTTTATAATTCCAGAATGGGAATGCCACAAGAGATTGATAGATTAAATTACATAGAAGTTAAAAATTACATATGAGAAAAACACCACAAACAAATAAAAAAGTCAATGTCAAATTGAAAATAAATGACGATATAACCACACACACACACACACACACACACACACAAATCACACACACGTAACAAATAAGATAAAGACAGAAAATGCATAAAAAATACGAACCAACACTCATAGAAAAGGGAGGCCAAATGATTCCTAAGCATATGAAAAATGTGTGAACCCATTCATAATAATAAGAAATGCACAAAAGAATGAGATGATATTCCTTATCTATCAGATGGCTCAGATTCAAAACTCTGATCACACTCTGTGGACAAAGGTGCAGGAAAATAGACATATGGCTGGTGGGGGTATTAAGTAGAACAAACTCGACAGGAGAAAATTTGGCAATGGTTATCAAAATTACAGAGAAAACACATATCTTTGACCCAGAAAATCTGCTTCTGTGCAAAAATCCTTGCATATATTTACCTGCTTGCAAATAACAAGATACAAGGATTCCCCTCACTAAGGTACAAAGTACCTCTGTGTCTTTCTCCTTTCTTGGTCATGATAACACCCAGACTGTCCTTAGGACCCACTTATTGGTCTTGACCATCTCCCCCACAAGAGTGTGTCTGTGCATTAAGGATGAGCAGCAGACCTGCTTGGGGAGGTGATCCCAGTTTACCTTCTCACAGCACCCCTTCCTTGTGTAAATGCGGATACCATGAGTTCGTTATCCGTCCCGTTTACTGGGAGAGCGGCAAATTGACTCTCAAGCTTTGAGTCTATGTAAATGGAATTACATAGGCAGGTGGGGAAGTAGGGCAGTACATTCTCTCTTTCAGAATGAATCACACATACCTTGACCTCGTTCACAGAAACTATGTTTGTATTCCCCACTTGCAGCTGCTGGACCACTGCGAACACCAAATAGGCTTCCCTGACCTGTTTCCATCTGTGGCGTAAACTTCATGTTAGATTTGGTCCAACTGAGTCCTACTAGCTGCCTTGCTAGTCTGAACCTGGAATTACTCCTGGTGGCAGGACAGTGCACCAGAAGGCAGGCTGCATCCCCAGCATTGGGACAGGACCTGATACAGAGGAGCAACTCTGTAGGCAAAAGTCAAATGATAAATGAATGGATGAATGAATATTGTTAAATGAAAAAGATCAAGGTACACAACAGTAACACTGCATGCTACCATTTGTGTAAAAAGTTAACATTGCTTCCATTGGCACAGGCTAAGACTGGTCAAGGGCACAAGTAATTCGCACCTCCATAAATGAATGCACTTCTATGTTTGGTGGTTACAGGATTTCTATAAAGGTTTTTATTGGGGGGCACCTGAGTGGCTCAGTCAGTTCAGCGTCTGCCTTCATCTTGAGTCATGATCTCAGGGTCCTGGGATCGAGCCCTGTGTCGGGCACCCTGCTCAGCTGCAAGTCTGCTTCTCCCTCTCCCTCTGTGATTGCTCTCACTCTCTTTCAAATAAATCAGAAAAATTTTTTAAATTTTTAAAAAAGAAAGGTTTTTAATTGGAAAACAGTTGTTGGTCTGCTTTATCATATATATAAAGGAATAAATGATTAATTGAGATTGTATTTCATAGGCAATAATGCTTTTGAACTGAAATATCATCAAGCAGACATTATCGAAGAGCTGGAAGTGGTATGCAGTAGATCGGCAGATGTCGCGCGTGGATCCCTACTCATCCCATCAGGAAAGAGAGGCTGGAAAATAATAAAGCCTAAAGATATTGGTCACATTCATCTTCCCGATGAAGTTGCTGAAAATCAATCAATAGGTTTTGAGGCTAAGGGCTGCTAAAAAAATAACAGCTTGCATTATAAGGAGTTTATATTAAGCTTTCTGATCACAGTTAAATATCTGTAAACATTCCTATTTCACAACAACTGAAATAAGCATATACATAAGAATAAAGAAAAATACATTTTCATTCCTTACATAACAAATGGAATAAATAGGAGAAGCTTACAGAGAATCCAAGAACTGTTAAAAATTATTAAGAAATAAAGATGGATAGTGCTGCTTATCTTTATACCACTTAGAATTATCATATGATTTAATAGTTTCCTATTCCTGCTAACTGGTTTTTATGCATGGGTTCTGTATCAGGCATATTTATCAAAACAATATTTATCAACCTATGTCTTCTATATATTTTAGCCCATTAAAGTCCAACAAACAAGCTGCAAATACTGTAAATCTTTCCACTCTGGCTGGTAGCAATGTAAACTGTTCCCAGCCCTACTGCTGGGAATGATTCAACCCATTGCTTTCTTTCCTGGCCTTATAGAATTTTGCCGCATACCTGCGCAGACAAGTGGACTGCTCTGCAGATACCTAGAGCATTCTCAATCTCTCCATTCCACATCTCCCCACTCACAATCTGCCCTACAAATTCTAGCCAGTCTCACCTCCTTCTCATCTCTGCTCCTCAGTTCAGTGGGGCTACTGGGCTCTGTTTCAGTTCTCCTTCCCGCTCCGTGGCCTGGAAATGGCTTCAGACAGTGTAGAAAATCAGAGGGCTCCTCTTAATTATTTCTCTTCTCTCATGTTCACAGTCTATGCTACCTGCTGTCCACTGTCTGAAAATAGTTGTTCCTGCTGTTTGAATTTCTAGCTTTTATTACAAGAGGGAAATTCTTGTTGCAGTTAAACCTTCATGGGAAGAGGTATAAGTCAATAATTTTATCCTTCGTACTTCCCCAAGAAGGATAAAAACTATCTCCAAGGTCAATTTAAATGATGTTATGGTCATGTTAAAGACACACACACACCAGAAACAACAATAATCCTTGTCTTTTAGAAATTCTATTAAAATATTCATGGACTAAGTGATATAATTTCTGAAATTTGTTTCAGAAGTATGAGTGAGGGTGAAATTCCATGAGAATAGACACTGGTCATGAATTGGTAATTATTGAAATTGGGTGAGGAATACTACCTACTTTTTATGTTTGAAATTTCCCATAATAAATGTTTTCTGAAATCAATGATAAGAAACTCTGTTTAATGCCCACTAAATCACTTCTGTGTCAAGTTCCTAACAATGAATGATCTGAGAACAGAGGTTTGGTGGCCGAATATGAAAGCAGGCAGTGTAAAAAGAGAAACTTCAGGGAAGGGAAACTGAAGAGTGAAGGACAGTTCTCAAACACCATATCTTAATCAGTTCAAGTACCGGCCCTCCCTGATAACCCCAACGACCAGGCTAGTAGGCTCTCCCCCTACTGTGAGACGGGCCAGAAGTTCTGCCCCACACCACGTAGTTACTGCTTCTGTGACTGCTTAGTCCCTATTTTAGAGAGTGAAATTTCACAAATCACTAAACCAATCTGTCCTGCCACAAACTCTGACTAAATAGAACCTGGGTTCTATTGCTGCTATGGTAACAGCAAAGACAGGCAGTGAGGGGGGGATGCGTGCTTTGTCACAGGGATAAAAAAAAGTAGGTGAAAAACAAAAGTCATAGAAAGCAGTCTATTCATCTCTCAGGACCCAGCCCGAAGCCCTCTGCAGTCAATGCTCTGGAGAATGTAAATTCTGCCTCCTCTCGAACCTCAGTGGCCTCCTCTATAGGGCTATGTTTTTAAAGCACAAAATCTGTGCATCCAAGGAAGGTATCATCATGTCCATTTTGCAGAAGGGAAAACTAGGCTCAGAGAGACTAGGAAACTCTCTGAAGTCTAGACAGTGCCGAAGCTTGGATCAAAACCCAGATCTACCTAGTGCCAAAGCCTACATTCTCCCATCTCTGATACAGGAACATTGAGCATTTATGAGTTCTCATACAGAGAGTATCCATGTTAACCTATATGTCCATTATAAAATAAACAGAATAAACAACAGCATAAAGGCAAACACAGAAATCATGATTAAGCATTTAAAGGTCCAGAGTGTTTTAAAGACTCATATGCCCTCCCCGTCCTCTCCCAAATTTCAACCAAATAGAAACATATTATTAGACGATACAAGTAAAGGGGAAATCTCTTTCCCTTATGGGAACCTGAGAAGAGACATGTAATTACAGGTCTGCTTTCAGAGATGGGCTAAACAAGCAATATTTTAGGACATAAATCTATATGCCAATCTAAATATCATTGGGATACATAAAAATTATACTGTTCTGTTCAGGTTTCCTCACATAACTTCTTAAACAGTGCACTGTAAATCAGTCTTATTCTTGTTCAGTCCCTATAATAAATTCTCTATTTGAACATTTTTTAATGTGGTAGATAAAAGGGTATTTATTAATTCAAACTGGTTTTTAAGGAAGGTGTTTTTGTTTGGTGTTGATGCTATTTGGGGATATTGTTCATGTTTTGTTGAACACAAATACAACTTTTATCTACAGGCATGCTTACCTTGTCATACTTCAGGAGAGAAATCAAGGGTACTCTGGAAGGAACACAGCCAAGAGGCTGCTATTGCTACAGAACATACCCTATGAGCCACCACTTCCACCAGTGAATTCTAACTATATTTTAGTCTTTGCATTATTCATTCAAGATTTAACATCCCGTTTAGGTGGGCTCCAAGATGGCAGAGGGGTAGGAGATGTAAATTTCATCTGTTCTCAGGAATTCAACTAAATAATTGTCAAACCATTCTGAACACCTACAAACTCAACAGGAGATTGAAGAAAAGAGTAACAGCAACTATATGAATGGAAAAGTGACCACTTTCTGGGAGGTAGGATATATGGAGACATGAATCCGAGGCGATATACAGGAAGATAGACCACAGGGGGAGAGGCTAGCTCCCAACAAGTGATAGAGTGGCAGAGCACAAAACTGGAAATTTTGTAAGTCTACTCCACTGAGGGACACCACTACAGTGGCTAAGTTGGGGGGTGGGGGAGCCCTCGCTGGGATTGTGTAGTCTCAGGACTCTTAGGGTCACAGAAAGACAAGGAAGCCCGGGAGTGACAGAGCTCCCAGGTATCAAAGCAGGGAAGCCAGCTGCAAAGATGGAGCTGAGGAGTTGGCACTCAGCTCAGGGTTGCCATAAACAATGATCTGCAGCACAGTCGGGCCACTACCCTTCGAGTGGGACCCCATAAGTGGCAGATCTGGGGAGACTCCCCTTCCTCCCCCAAAAGGAGCTGCACAGGAGCACACTGCAGGAATCTGCTGGGTTTGGAGACTCCAAATGGGGCCATGCACCAGAGATAGAAACACTCGGTCACAGGCCGGGTCAGCATGGAGTGTGACTGGAGACCAATGAGAAGGGAAGGATTGGCTGCTTTTCTCTCAGGGTGCACTGAGTAGAGGGGCCCTGAGCTCTCAGCTACTCCAG
Organism: Mustela lutreola; assembly: GCF_030435805.1. Classification (NCBI taxonomy): domain Eukaryota; kingdom Metazoa; phylum Chordata; class Mammalia; order Carnivora; family Mustelidae; genus Mustela; species Mustela lutreola. The sequence goes on along the minus strand of NC_081298.1, from coordinate 91,162,261 downwards.
GCCAGAGATTAGGAGGCTTCCATCATCATTCTCACCCTCCAAAGCTGTACAGAAATCTTTCAGGGAACAAAAGCTTCTGAGAGCAAACCCCAGCAGATTGTTTAGCTTGGCCCCTGGCAAGGGTGGTGCAACTCCTCCTGGGCAAAGACATTTGAGAATCACAGCAACAGGCTCCTCCCCCAGAAGATCAGCAAGAACATCCAGTGAAGACAAAGTTTACTGATCAATGAGAACTGCAAAGCTCCAGTGCCAGGAGAATATAACCCATAGAATTCATGGCTTTTCCCCTCATGATTCTTTAGTCTTTCAAAGTTAATTTTTTTTCTTTTAAAATATTTTATTTATTTATTTGAGAGAGAGAGAGCAAGCATGAGAGGGGAGAAGATCAGAGGGAGAAGCAGACTCCCCACGGAGCTGGAAGCCCAATGTGGGACTCGATCCTGGGACTTTGGGATCATGACCTGACCCAAAGGCAGTGGCTCAACCAACTGAGCCACCCAGGGACCCCCAAAGTTAATTTTTTAAATTTTCTTTATTTCTTTATTTTTCTATTTATTCTTTCAATTTTTCTTCTTTTGTTTTCCAACCAACTTCTTACCAATTCCTTTTTTAAAATCTTAGATTCTTCTAACAGAGCAAAATATGCCCTAAATCTAGTGTATGCCTTTGTTCTATTCACCCACCTGATCATATTCTCTCCTCTTTTCTTAAATTTTTCTTTCTTTTTTTCAACCAACTTCTTATCTTTTCAATTCCTTTTTTAAAATCTTTTTAAATTTTCATTTTTACAGTCATATTCCATCCCTTCATTGTATTTACCCTTATTTTTGTATATATATGTTTTTCTTTCTTTAAAATTTTGGGAGGCAGTTTCTTCTAACAGACCAAATACACCCAAAATCTAGTGTGTGTCTCTATTCTATTCTATTCACCAATCTAATCATATTCTTCTTTCCCCCTCCCCCACAAGACACACACCAGTTTGGGGTCTCTTTTGATTTGTTTAGTGTATATTTTTCTGGGGCCATTGTTATCCTTGTAGCATTTTGTTCTCTTGTTCATCTATTCTTCTCTGGACAAAATGACAAAATAGAAAAACACTTCAAAAGAAAAGAACAAGAGGCAATACCAACTGCCAGGGAGCTAATAAACATGGACATTAGTAAGATGTCAAAACTAGAATTCAGAATAATGATTATAAAGATATTAACTAGGCTTGAAAAAAGCATAGAAGATAATAGAGAATCCTTTTTTGGAGAAATAAAATCTAATCAAGTCAAAATAAAAAGGTTATCAATGAGGTGCAATAAAAAATGGAGGCTCTAACTGCTAGGATGAATGAGGCAGAAGAGAGAATTACAGGGGCACCTGGGTGGCTCAGTTGTTAAGCGTCTGCCTTTGGCTCAGGTCATGATCCATGGTCCTGGGATCAAGCCCTGTGTCAGGCTCCCTGCCCAGCAGGAAGCCTACTTCTCCCTCTTCCATTCCCCCTGCTTGTGTTCCCTATCTCACTGTGTCTCTCTTTGTCAAACATAAATAAAACCTTTAAAAAGAAGAAGAAGAGAGAATTAGTGATATAGAACACCAAATAATGGAGAATAGACAAGTTGAGAAAAAGAGAGATAAACAGCTATTGGATCATGATGGGAGGATTTGAGAGATAAGTGGTACCATAAAGTGAACAATATTAGAATAATTGGCATCCCAGAAGAAGAAGAAAGAGAGAGGGGGCAGAAGGTGTATTAGAGCAAATCATAGCAGAGATCCCCTAATCTGGGAAAGGAAACAGGCATCAATATCCAGGAGGCACAGAGAATCCCCTTCAAACTCAATAAAAATAGGTCAGCACCCCAACACCTAATAGTAAAACTTATAAATCTCAGAGACAAAGAGAAAATACTAAAAGCACCTCAGTACAAGTGGTCTGTAACCTACAATGACAGAAACATTAGATTGGCAACAGACCTGTCCACAGAGACCTATCAGGCCAGAAAGGACTGGCATGATATATTCAGGGTTCTAACTGAGAAAAATATACAGCCGAGAATACTATATCGAGCTAGGCTGTCATTGAAAATAGAAGGACAGATAAAAAGCTTCCAGATAAAACAAACTAAAAGAATATACAATCACCAAACCAGCCCTACAAAAAATATTGAAAAGGGTCCTCTAAGCAAAGAGAGAGCCTAAAAGCAACATAGACGGGGAAGAAACAGAGACAATATACAGTAACAGTCACTTTAAAGGCCATACAATGGCACTAAATTCGTATCTTTCAATAGTTACCCTGAATGTAAAAAGGCTAAATGCCTCAATCAAAAGACACAGAGAATCAAACTGGATTAAAAAAAAAAAAAAAAAAGACCCATCAATATGCTGTCTGAAAGAGACTCATTTTAGACCCAAAGACACCTCCAAATTTAAAGTGATGGAGTAGAAAACCATTTACCACGCTAATGGACATCAAAAGAAAGTTGGGGTAGCAATCCTTTTATCAGAAAAATTAGATTTTAAACCAAAGACTCTAATAAGAGATGAGGAAGGACTATATAGTACTTAAAGGTTCTCTCCAACAAGAAGATCTAACAATTTTAAATATCTATGCCCCTAATAAGGGAGCAGCTAATTATATAAATCAATTAATAACAAAATCAAAGAAACACAAAAACAATAATACAATACTAGCAGGGAATTATACTATCCCCCTCACTGAAATGGAAAGATCATCTAAGCAAAAGATCAACAAGGAAATAAAGGCTTTAAATGATACACTGGACCAGATGGACATCACAGATATATTCAGAACATTTCATCCCAAGGCAACAGGAACACATTCTTCTCTAGTGCACATGGAACATTCTCCAGAATAGATCACATCCTGGGTCACAAATCAGTTCTCAACCAGTACCAAAACATTGGCATCATTCTCTACATATTTTCAGAACCAGTACCAAAACATTGGCATCATTCTCTACATATTTTCAGACCACAATGCTTTGAAACTAGAACTCAACCACAAGAGGAAAGTTGGAAAGAACTCAAATACATGGATCCTAAAGAGCATCCTACTAAAGAATGAATGGGTCAACCAAAAAACTAAAGAAGAATGAAAAAATTCATGGAAACAAATGAAAATGAAAACACAACTGTTCAAAATCTTTGGGACACAGCAAAGGTGGTCCTGAGAGGAAAGTATATAGCAATACAAGCCTTTCTCAAGAAACAAGATAGGCCTCAAGTACACAACCAAACTGTACACCTAAAGGAGCTGAAGAAAGAACAGCAAAGAAAGCCTAAACCCATCAGGAGATGGGAAATCGTAAAGATCAGAGCAGAAATCAATGAAATAGAAACCAAAAGAACAGTAGAACAAATCAATGAAACTAGGAGCTGGTTCTTTGAAAGAATTAATAAGATTGATGAACCCCTGGCCAGACTTATCAAAAAGAAAAGAGAAAGGACCCAAATTAATAAAATCATGAATAAGAGAGATCACAACCAACACCAAAGAAATACAAACAATTATAAGGCCATATTATGAGCAATTATATGTCAACAAAATTAGACAACCTGGAAGAAATGGATGCATTCCTAGAAACATATAAACTACCAAAATGAATGAGCAAGAAATAGAAAGACCTGTAACCAACAAGGATATTGAAGCAGTAATCAAAAATCTCCCCAAAAAATGAAACAAGATGGGATTGGGAGGGAGATAAACCATAAGTGACTCTTAATCTCACAAAACAAACTGAGGGTTGCTGGGGGGAGGGGGTTTGGGAGAAGGAGGTGGGATTATGGACATTGGGGAGGGTATGTGCTTTGGTGAGTGCTGTGAAGTGTGTAAACCTGGTGATTCACAGACCTGTACCCCTGGGGATAAAAATATATGTTTATAAAAAATAAAAAATTTAAAAAAAAATCTCCCAAAAAACAAGAGTCCAAGGCCACATGGCTTCCCACAGGAATTCTATCAAACATTTAAAGAAGAATTAATACCTATTCTTCTGAAACTTTTCCAAAATATAGAAATGGAAGGAAAACTTCCAAACTCATTTTATTAGGCCAGCATTACTTTGATCCCCAAACCAAAGACCCCATCAAAAGGGAGAATTACAGAATAATATCCCTGATGAACACAAATGCAAAAATTCTCACCAAAATACTAACCAATAGGATCTAAGAGTACATGAAAAGGATTATTCACCACAACCAAGTGGGATTTATTCCTGGGCTACACGGTTGATTCAATATCTGCAAATTAATCAGTGTCATACACTACATTAATCAAAGAAAAGACAAGAACCATACAATATTCTCAATAGATGCAGAAAAAGCATTTGACAAAGAATGGAATTTTTCTTAATTAAAACTCTTCAAGTGTAGGGATAAAGGGCATATACCTCAATATCATCAAAGCCATCTGTGAAAAACCCACAACAAATATCACTCTCAATGGGGAAAAACTGAGAGATTTTTCCCCTAAGGTCGGGAACATGGCAGGGATGTCCACTATCACCACTGCTAGTCAACATAGTACTAGAAGTCCTAACTCTGCAATCAGACAACAAAAAGAAATAAAAGGCATCTGAAACAGCAAAGAAGAAGCCAAACTCTCACTCTTTGCAGATGATATGATGCTCTATGTGGAAAACCCAAAAGACTCCACTCCAAAACTGCTAGAACTCATACAGGACTTCAGCAAAGTGGCAGATTACAAAATCAATGCAGAGAAATCAGCTGCATTTCTATACACAAACAACGTGCCTGAAGAAAGAGAAATTAAGGAGTCAATGCCATTTAAAATTGCATCCCAAGCCATAAGATACATAGAAATAAATCTAATCAAAGAGACAAAGAATCTTTACTCAGAAAACTATAGAATACTCATGAAAGAAATTGAGGAAGACACAAAGAAATGGAGAAACATTCCATGCTCATGGATTGGAAGAACAAATATTGTGAAAATGTCTATGCTACCTAGAGTGATCTACACATTTAATGAAATCCCTATCAAGATACCATCAATTTTTTTTCAAAGAAATAGGGCAAATAATCCTAAAATTTATATGGAGCTAAAAAAGATCCCAAATAGCCAGAGGAATGCTGACATAGAAAACCAAAGTTGGCAGCATCACAATTCCAGATTTCAAGTTCTATTACAAAGCTATAATCATCAAGACAGTATGGTACTGCCACAAAAACAGACACATAAATCAATGGAAGAGAAGAGAGAGCCCAGAAATGTACCCTCAACTCTATTGGTTAACTAATCTTCAACAAAGCAGGGAAGAATGTCCAATGGAAAAAAGAGAGCCTCTTCAACAAATGGTGTTGGGAAAATTGGACAGCCACATGCAGAAGAATGAAACTGGGTCATTTCCTTACACCACATACAAAAATAGACTCAAAATGGATGAAAGACCTGAATGTGAGACTGGGATCTATCAAAATCCTTGAGAAGAACACAGGCAGCAACCTCTCCGACCTCAGCCACAGCAACTTCTCCTTAGATACATCACCAAAGGCAAGGGAAGAAAGACAAAAATGAACTATTGGGACTTCATCAAAATCAAAAGCTTTGCACAGTAAAGCAAACAGTCGACAAAACCAAAAGACAACCAACAGAATGGGAGAATATATTTGCCAATGTCTTAATCAGATAAAGAGCTAGTACCCAAAATCTATAAAGAACCATAAAAATCTATAAAGAACAAACGCAACATCCAAAGAACAAATAATCTAATCAAGAAATGAGCAGAAGACATGAACAGACATTTCTGCAAAGAAGACATCCAAGTGGCCAACAGACACATGAAAAAGTGCTCCACATTACTCAGCTTCAGGGAAATACAAATCAAAATCACAGTGAGATACCACCTCACACCAGTCAGAATGGTTAAAATTAACAAGTCAGGAAACGACAGATGTTGCAAGAATGTGGATAAAGAATGTGGATAAATCCTCCTACACTGTTGGTGGGAATGCAAGTTGGTGCAGCTACTCTGGAAAATAGTGTGGAGATTCTTCAAAAAGTTGAAAATAGAGCTACCCTATTGCCACGGCCGGTGCGACAAATCGACCAGGAACATGAGGATAAGAGGATGGTGAAAAGAAATTAAGAAGGGCACCTGGGTGGCTCAATGGGTTAAAGCCTCTGCCTTCGGCTCAGGTCATGATTCCAGGGTCCTGAGATCGAGCCCCACATCAGGCTCTCTGCTCAGCCGGGAGCCTGCTTCCCTCTCTCTCTGCCTGCCTCTCTGTCTGCTTGTAATCTCTGTCTGTCAAATAAAAAAATAATAATAATTAAAAAAAAAAAAAGAAATTAAGAGACAAAGAGATGGGGGCAGGAGGAGCACCAAGGAGGATGTCCAATAGTGCCAATTTTATTTAAGGCTGTGAGGCATTATATAGTTGACAGAAACAATCATAAGAAAAGCATCTAATTTTAGTTGATTACTAAAGAGTTTGCAATATGTACAGAAAATCCTTCAAGCTTTCCCATTATCTATTTCCCAAGCACCAATAGCAGACCCTCTAGCGCCAGATGCACTGACCTCAAGGCCACTCAAGACATAGTTTAGGTAAGTACAGCACAGTCTTACAGTGGTGTAGTCTATAGCCCATGCAAGGACAGCAAGTGCCAGCCAAGAATTTCTGACCCCAACCAAATCGTCTCTATCTGACTAACAAACGTGTGGGAAGTCACGTAGGTGAGTGCCCTTTCTCAGTGCTACTCGACTTTATTGACCTAAGCCTTTTGTTCGGCTATTCATCCTTTAAAGGAGGCACAAGTCAGGGCCTGGTTCTTCGTCTCAAGCCTTAACGTAGTCTCCCACATCTCCCCCTTCCTTTTTAAATAAATTAAGTATGTGAATTTGTGTTTGAGCATGTAGTCATTGTTGTTCTGCATGAATCTGTACAATGTACCATATTAAAACAAAAGCAAATAATATAATGAGGAGTCCAGTAAACAACCAGAATGAGTGATACTAGTGCTGCTATTCCTACTATCAATAGACTCAGAAAATGTTTGACTCATTTGAGCTGGAACTGCATTTTAAGGGCAAACTGATAACCATAATTAGCATACCAAGGTCCTTCTACTTCCACAGGTAATAACATATATGGAGGTTGTATAGTTATAAACACTATCATGGGACCTGAGCCTGACGAAGGCAGGGACACAGGTAGACAATTTGTTAACACACAATAGTCACAATGGATATTATACAATAGATGTCCCCCTTGGAAAGAGGTAAGAACTATTGATCCCGAGCCCACGACCAGTAAAAAAAGGTCTAGGAACACAGGCCCGCAAAGTCAGATTGAAGTCTTTTGTGGCAGTATAACCATTTCTGGCTATTTGTGCTCTGATTGGTCCCAGGGCAATAATCAGTTTCCAGAGTTCTGCATGAAACCTCCCTCCGGCTGTAAGGGGGAAGACGTCTTCTTCTCCTTCGCTGATTTCTCCGACTCAGGGTTAGTGTTATAATTCGTTGCCACAGGGGCGAGGAGTCGGCACCATATCTCTGGCATCCAGCATGGGGTATCCTCATCCTGCGGAAAAACACAAACAAAACGCGTCCTCTACGGAGGACAGGATCAGGACCCTTCCAAGTACCCGTCAGGGGGTCTTTCCACCTAGCATAAGGAAGAGGAGAAAAGTCTGGATGCCAAAAGCGTTCAGCTGCTGTGCGACCTATATCGTCGACATTCAAAAAATTTAAAACATGAAGAGTTAAAATTAAATGCATATGAGGAGAGTATTTCACTGTTCCCTGTAGTATCTCCCCTTTTAATTTTTTGAGGTAAGATTTAAGGGTACCATTCGTGTTTTTTGTTTTTGTTTTTGTTTTTGTTTTTTGACAATGGCTTGTCCTTGTGAATTATAAGGGATGTCCATTGAATGTTCTGATTTGTTTGTAAATAAATATTTTTACATTTTGTAAGTTATAGACATCTTAAGAAAAAAAAATCCCTAGTTTGGAAGAGTAAATATTAGAGAATCATTAATGTTTAAAATAAGACAAAACATTAAGAGATATAACATTATAATTTTTTAGTTTATTTAGTTTCATGTTACTAAATCTGGTGAATGTAGTTTTAGTTTTGGAAATTTTTATCCATTTTAGTTTTAGGATTTTTAAGTATATCAAATATCTGTATTTGTTCTGAAAGTTTCCCATATGAATTTTCTCTAAGAATTTATTTTTCAAGAGAATTAAAACAATTACAAATGACTAAACTCAAAATAGATATGGTTAAATTACTAGGTGATGACTTTATCAAAATATTAAAACTTTAGAAAATGTATAGAACTCTTAGAGTAGTTACAGCAAGTCATTTTTTTTCAAACAACCTTTTATATAGGACAAAATTACCTTTTTTTACTTTTAACAAAATGTGTTTTCATTTCTTAAATTTTTTTTACATATTTTTTACTTTTTTACATACAGGGTTGCTTTCTTCATTTCCATCAGCCTTACAGTTAGCAGAATTTTGCACTCTTAGAAATATCTTAATCTCTAGTGAAGACAAAATATAAACCAATTGTGAATAGTTACAACAGAATTTTTTAGAAGGCAAATTATGAAACAGTTAAGCATAAAACATGTTTATTCTTAGTTTTTTTTTGTAGTAAGAAGTTAAAAGCATAAACCTATATCAAATACTCAATGCTTTAGCATTTTATTCCATTTGGTTAAGACCTAGATGTTTATAATTTAATTCTATTTGTCAACTAAAGGCACTCTATCCTCAGGGGCGTCTAAAGGGTCTGATTGTGAACCAGTGAGACCAGCGATTAACTCAGGAGAGGGAGGAGGAATATTTGTGTCCAAGTGCTCATACACATCCTCTTACTCATCTACTACCAAATCACAGGGGGAATCCCGAGAGGCTATAGACATTAAATCTATAGAGTATTGTGGATCTAAAGCCTCCCAGATATCCTCCCAAATTTTTATTGTTCCTTTAGGGCAAGTATATGACCGCCTAATTTTTGATTGATTTTTAATCTTTTGTCCCACTTCTTGCCATGTACCTAAACTTACAGTCTCTTCCTTTGGGAACCATGGACATAACACTGAAACAGTGTCAAAGAACTGCTGCAAGGTTCATTTAGTAACCTTGGACCTCTGCTTTTTCATTAGGGCCTGCAATGCTGTCAAAAAGAAAGTTTGTTCCACTGATTGACCTTGCCCCATGTTATTTTACTCCTGTTGTGGCCCCGAAAAATTGGACTCCTCTTTCCTGGATTTGTTAACTACTTACCCATAAGCGTGCATCTCCTGAATGTGCTCAGGTCCCTGTTCGGGCGCCACTTGTCGTGGCTGGCGCAACAAATCGACCAGGAACGCGAGGATAAGAGGATGGTGAAAAGAAATTAAGAGACAAAGAGATGGGGGCAGGAGGAGCACCAAGGAGGATGTCCAATAGTGCCAATTTTATTTAAGGCTGTGAGGCATTATATAATTAACAGAAACAATCATAAGAAAAGTATCTAATTTTAGCTGATTACTAAAGAGTTTGCAACATGTACAGAAAATCCTTCAAGCTTTCCCATTATCTATTTCCCAAGCACCAATAGCAGACCCTCTAGCACCAGATGCACTGACTTCAAGGTCACTCAAGACATAGTTTAGGTAAGTACAGCACAGTCTTACAGTGGTGTAGTCTATAGCCCATGCAAGGACAGCAGGGACCAGCCAAGAATTTCTGACCCCGACCAAATCGTCTCTATCTGACTAACAAACGTGTGGGAAGTCACGTATGTGAGTGCACAACACATAGCACAGACCCTTTCTCAGTGCTACTCAACATTATTGACCTAAGCCTTTTGTTCGGCTATTCATCCTTTAAAGGAGGCAAAAGTCAGGGCCTGGTTTGGTCCTCGTCTCAAGCCTTAACGTGGTCTCCCACACCCTATGACCCAGAAATTGCACTACTGGGTATTTGTCCCAAAGATACAAATGTAGTGACCCAAAGGGGTAACTGCACTCGTGTTTACAGCAGCAATGTCTGCAATAGCCAAACTATGGAAAGAGCCTAGATGTCCATCAAAAGATGAATGGATAAAGAAGATATGGTCTATATACCTGATATAGATAGATAGATAGATAGATAGATAGATATCACCCAATGGAATATTATGCAGCCATCAAAAATGAGATGTTGCCATTTGTGACAACATGGGTGGAGCTAGAGGGTATCATGCCAAGCAAAATAAGTCAATCAGAGAAAAGCAATTATCATATGATCTCACTGATATGTGGAATTTGAGGAACAAGGCAGAGGATCATGTGGGAAGAAAGGAAAAAATGAAATGGGATGAAACCAGAGCGAGAGACAAACCATAAGAGACTCTAAATCTCAAGGAACAAACTGAGGGTTGCTGGAGTGGAGGAGGGTGAGAGGGATAGGGTGGCTGGGTGATGGACATTGGGGAGGGTATGTGCTTTGGTGAGTGCTGTGAATTGTGTAAGACTGATAACTCACAGACCTGTAACCCTGAAACCAATAATACATTATATGTTAATTTTTTTAAATTTAAATTTTTATACAAGGTGTGGTATCTGTATCACACCTTGTGTGATGTATAATATCTATAAATGCAAAATGTAAAACTAGAAAACTTGTAGAAGAAAAAGAGGCAAAATATGTTGTGGCCTTAAGTTGGACAAAGATTTCTTAGATAAATTCATGATCCATAAGGAAAACAAATTGATGGATTGTAATCCTTTAAAATTAACCAACTTTTCTCCTTAAAAGATACCATGAAGAAAATAAAAAGACAAACCAAAATAATAAATATTTTTTGGTAGGCTCAACATTGGCCCCCCCAAAGATGCCCACATCCTAACCCTTGGGATTTGTGCATATGTTATCTTACACAGAAAAAGAGGCTTTAAATATGATTGAGTTCAGGATCTTGCAATGGGGAGATTATTGGGGACTAACCAATTGGCCCCCATGTAATTACAAGTTTTCTTAATAAAAGGGACATGAGGGATCAGAGACAATGTGATGACAGAAGCAGAGAGAGATCAGAAGATGTCATGTTGCTGGCTTTGAAGACAGAAGTTGAAGCCATGACCCAAGAATGCAAGTCATCTCTAGAAGCTAAAAAAGGCAAGGAAAGATTTTCCCCTAGAGCTATCAGAAAAGAACTGCAGCCTTGCCAACACATTATTTTAGGACTTTTGACCTCCAAACTGTATGATAATTAATTTATGTTGTTTTAGGCTCCTAATTTTGTTGCAATTTGTCACAGCCTCAACGAAATCCCAATATGTATATATCCATTCACACACACACACACACACACACACACACATAGAGAAAACACTTCTTAAAAAGATGAGAAGTTACACATGTATACATAAAATATATAAGCAGTTTATTTATTTATTTGTCAGAGACACAGTGAGAGAAGAACACAAGCAGGGGGAGTGGGAGAGGGAGAAACAGGCTTCCTGCTGGGCAGGGAGCCTGATGAGGACTCCATCCCAATCAGGGTCCGAGCAGAAGGCACACACTTAGTAACTGAGCCACTCAGGCTCACCCCATATAAGCAGTTTAAAAGAAAAATGATGAAGTAAATATATGTGTGACCATCACCCACATCAAGAAATAGAACATTCCCAACAACCTGGCCTACACACCCCATATACCCTTCCCCTTCATCTATTTCTCCCTCCCCACTGAGATCACAACTACTAGACTGCATGGTAATCATTTTCTGGGTCTCCTTTATAATTTATGTGCACCATAAATGCACATAAAGAAGTGTATTTCTAAACAGTATACCAATTTTGCCTGTTTTTTATTTTTATTTTTTATTTTTTTTTAAGATTTTATTTATTATTGGACAGAGAGAGAGATCACAAGGAGGCAGAGAGGCAGGCAGAGAGAGAGGAGGAAGCAGGCTCCCCGCTGAGCAGAGCGCCTGATGCGGGGCTCGATCCTAGCACCTTGGGATCATGACCTGAGCCGAAGGCAGAGGCTTAACCCACTGAGCCACCCAGGCGCCCCTGACTGTTTTTTAAATGTGCTAAAATTCGCATAACACAAATTTTTCACCATAATCATTTTTAAGTGTACCGCTCTGTAATGTTAAGTACATTCACATTGTTATGCAACAGATCTCCAGAACTTTTCATCTTGCAAATCTGAAACTTCATACTCATTAAATTACTCCCAATTCCCCCTCTCCCCAAAGTCCCTAGCAATCACCATACTTTCTGTTTCTATGAGTTTGACTGACTTTAGATACTTCATATAAGTGAAATCTTACGGTATTTGGTCTTTTCGTGACTAGCTTATCTCACCTAGCATGTCTTCAGGTTTCATCCATGTTGTAGCTTGTGTCTGAATTTCCTTCCTTTTTAAGTCTGAATAATATTCCATTGTATGTATATAGTACATTTCATGTGTCTATTCACCCGTTGTGGACATTTGGCTTGCTTCCACCTTTGGGTTATTGTGGATATTGCTGCTATGAACATGACTGGACAATCATTCCTTCAAGATCCTTCTTTTGGTTTTTTTGGGTATATATCCAGAAGTGGTGTTGCTGAATCATATGGTAATTCTATTTTTAATTTTTTATGGAAACACCATACTGTTTTCCACAGCAGCTGCCCCATTGTACCTTCCCACAAACAGTGCACAAAAGTTCTCATTTCTCCAATCTCTTTCTCTTTTTTTAAATTATTTTAATTAACATTTAATGTATTATTTGCCCCAGGGGCACAGGCTTGTGAATCGTCAAGCTTACACGTTTCACAGCACTCACTGTAGCACATACCCTCCCCAATGTCCATAACCCCCCCACCCTATCCCTCCCCTCCCCCATCCACCCTCAGTTTGTTTCCTGAGATTAAGAGTTTCTTATGATTTGTCTCCCTCCCAATTTCATCTTGTTTACAATCCTTTTCAACACTTGCTATTTTCTGTTTGTTTTTTTGGTTTTAGGGAGGTTTTTTTGGTAACAGTCATCCTAAGGGAGGTAAGGTGATATAGTTTTGTGGTTTGGATGTACATTTCCCTAATGGTTAGTGATGTTCAGCATCTTTTCATATGCTTGTTGGCCATTTGCATATCTTCTTTGGAGAAATATCTATTCAAATTCTTTGCCTATTTTTTAAATGAAGTTATCTGGGGCTTTTTGTTATTGAGTTGTAGAAGTTCTTTACATATTCTGAATATTAACCCCTTGTCAGAAATATGATTCTCATTTTCTACCTTTTCATACGTTGCCTTGTCACTCTGTTGATGTGTCCTTTCATGCAGAGAAGTTTTTAATTTTGATGTAGTCCAATTTACTTATTTTTATTTTTGTTGCCTACACTTTTGACATCATAACCAAAAATCATTGACAAATCCAATATAATTGAGTTTTTCTCCTATGTTTTCTTCTAAGAGTGTTATAGTTACAAGTCTTACATTTAGGTCTCTGATACATTTTCAGTTGTTTTTTGGATTGCTATAGGTAAAGTTCCAGCCTCATTCTGGCTATGGCTAGTCAGTTTTTCTCAGCATCATTAGTTGAAAAGAACTGTCCTTTCCCCTACTGAAGGGTCTTGGCACCCTGTTGAAAACCATTTGACCATCTATGCAAGAGTTTATTTCTGGGGTCTCTATTCTATGCCATGCTTTACATATCTGCCTTTATGCCAACACCAAACTATTTTGGAACTATATAGAATTCTATTTGTACTCTTGAGGATCTTGTTGGGGTTTTTTTGTTTTGTTTTTTGGGTTTTTTTTTTTTTTTTTTTGGTTTAGCATTGAGAGATGCATTTCTATTATTGCACATAGCTCTGTTTGTTCATTTTCACTGAAGTATGGCATTCTCTTGTCCAAAATTTATTCATTCTATTGCTGATAGATATTCAATTATTTTGAAAATCTATGGCATTTTTTGGAAATAGATTGCTGATACCCAGTCTCATCGGGTTTGAAATTCTTTTTCATAGCTCCCTGAGTATTTTTTATAGTCTATCTTAACGTAGATCATCTTTGCGATTTCATCTTTTGAGTTTTTAAACGATTCATCCATAGCCATTTTGTATTTCCTATCTGATATTCTAATATTTGAAGTTCTTCATGATCTAAGTTGGCTGTTTATTGTTTGTGTGGAATCTCATTCTTTAACCTATACGGTTTTGTAGATCTTTGATTATGAGTTGATAGTTGGCTGATATTCATCTGTTGAAACATGTGTGGTCTAAGTCGAGCATGCTTCCTCTAGATATGGCTTTTATACACTTCTTCAAGAAACCAGGGACTGCTACAAATCCACAACTACTTTCAACCCTTATTTGGAGCACGAAGAGCCCCAGACCCATTCCTCAGTCCTCTCCCCTCCATCTTGCCACTGGCCTAGGAACTTAGTTTCTGGATTGCAGGGTTGATAATGCAATTTCATGTGTTCCTGTTCAACTCTACCTTCTTAGAGGCATTGGGATTCATTGGGTTTTCACTGGTTTCTTTCCTTCAGAAAATTCCCTATTTGCTGTGATAAAAGCAATGTAATAAAAGTTGTGTTTGATGCAAGTTTAAGTTATTTTGTAAGAGGAGGACTCTCTCAAAACTATCTGGTCCAACATCATATCAAAGGCAGAATTCCTTCAAATGTTATTTTTTGATAGGATGGTAAGGCATTAAGGGTCTTATAAGGTGCCTGGGTGGCTCAGTGGGTTAAAGCCTCTGCCTTCGGCTCAGGTCTTGATCCCAGGGTCCTGGGATCGAGCCCCACATCAGGCTCTCTGCTCCGCGGGGAGCCTGCTTCCTCCTCTCTCTCTGCCTGCCTCTCTGCCTACTTGTGATCTCTGTGAAATAAATAAATAAAATCTTTTTTTTAAAAAGGGTCTTATTTGAGAATAATAAGTAGCAGTTATTCCATGAACAAAACCAGGCTTTTACTTTATTAAATAAGATAGACAGGAGCTAGATTGTCCTCAGCTGAGGTCAAAAGCTGTCTGGACCTCATAGGAATTGCAGTGATTTGGAGAGGAGAAGTTACCCTTGTAACTGGGGAAGAGAAACAAACTCTACTGAATGAGTTTTATTAAGTTTCCACTGTTTGGTGAGAAATGTGAATCATAAACTGACCAGAAATATATCCATTTTTAAGAATAATGTGATTTGGGGGCACCTGGGTGGCTCAGTGGGTTAAGCCTCTGCTTTTGACTCAGGTCATGATCTCAGGGTCCTGGGATGGAGCCCCACATCAGGCTCTCTGCTCAGCAGGCAGCTGCTTTCCCTCTCCCCCACCCGCAACCCCCGCTGCCTGCCTCTCCACCTACTTGTGATCTCTCTCTGTCAAATAAATAAAATCTTTAAAAAGAAGAAGAAGAAGAAGAAGAAGAAGAAGAAGAAGAAGAAGAAGAAGAAGAAGAAAAAGAATGTGATTTGGATCTACTATGGATGAGGTCATGAAATTCTAAATTTGTCTCTGAGGTAGATGAGAGTGAGAGCTAGGGTCAATAACTTACATTAAGTAGTATCTGAACAATTAAAGTTACCTTGATCTTATTATTTTGGCCTGTTGCAGAAATGTCTTTACCGTATTGAGATTTGATGTTAGCAAGTGAGCCTGAGTGGCTCAGTCATTAAGCATCTGCCTTCTGCTCAGGTCATGATCCCAGGGTCCTGGGATCAAGCCCTGCCTCAGGCCCCCTGCTCAGCGGTGAGCCTGCTTCTCCCTCTCCCACTCCCCTTGCTTGTGTTCCTTCTCTTGCTAACTCTCTGTCAAATAAATAAGTAATATTTTTAAAAAAAAAGATTTTATGTTAGCCTCTTAGTTTATAGAGCATAGTAATATTAAAAAATAGACTAAAAGAACATTCTGTCTTTTGCAAAGCCACACTTGAAGATATCTATTAAATTACTCAGTGTACCTTAAACAAGAACCCACACATTTAAAAAATTTCTCCTTATATTCAGTGCCAGGAAAAAACCTTTCTCTTTAGAAAAATATGTTTGCTTCTTTTTATCAGACTAAATAACCCATATGTTTCCTGTCTCAACTTTTCCCCTTAACTTCCAGAAAAATCAGACCTACACTAAGAGCTCAGTACATCCTAGATCCCATTTCTGTCTCTGATCCTGTTCAGAACAATAACTTGCTTCCTCTTTCATTCCTATCATAAAAGTAATACATATTCATTATTTATTGTAGGAAATAAAGGCAAGAAAAAATTTTTTAAAACCCTATTACTATTAAAACCTTAGTTATATCTTCTGACTGTACTGTCCACACTCTCACCCCAACTCTATTGTTATTTCCTTGCCAGACAGGAAAACTGACTCTGTCTTATGTGAGGGAGGAAATTTTTCTTTTTCTCTTACTCATCCTATGTTCATTGGCCCGGGCCCTGCAAAATAAACTGACAAAAGACACATTAACAAGAGGAAAAGAGAGGTTTATGAACACTTAACCCATGGAGTACCCAGTGGTGAGAAACTCAAAGATGAGGTTAGAGCTTGGGTTTATTATAGTACCTTAGGAAAGAACAATTTTCAGTGAAGTTTGCTGTGTAGTTTCCTCGGATGCCTCTCTTGGTTGGTAAGTTTCTAGAGTTGTCTCAGTAATTAACTCCTGACCTCCATACATGGTAGAGAGAGGAAAGGGTTACATCTTTACAAATGTATGTCCTGCTTTTTCAGGCAAATGGGGAGAGGGCAGAGAGCTTTCCTTGTATCCCCTCTTCTCAGTTACCTTTGGCTCAAATTAATTATGCCAAAATATAGTGTCATATTTTGGGGTGGCAAATTCCACTACCATTTGTTTACTTAAGCAGTAAAAACTATTTGTTAGAAGGATCCTGGAGAGTTCCCATCATTCAAGTAGAACACCCAGGCCTCAGAACGACAGTAACCTTGGTGGCTCTCAGCCTCCAACAACAGCAATCACGGACAGTCTCCTCAGAACTTGGCCATTGGCTGACTCATCTCCAAACTACTTTTTGTCCTGGGTGTTGGTTAGCACAAAGCACTGCATTCAGCAATTCCACTAAGGTTGCATGGACTGGGGCAGAGCCAGGTAGCCAGTACAAATGGGTATGGGGTAGTTCTGTTAACATAAAATCAGGGTGAATAGACGGAAACATTTCAAACCGCTGCACCACATTGTTGTTATTGTTTTGTTGTTGTTTTCCCTCTCTCCTGTGTAGTCACAGCCAAGTGTTAATGAATTTAGGTTGCCTCCACACCTAACACCACTGCTGTGAAAAAGAAACCATGGACTGATTCTCCTTCTCCTAGTGGATTTCCTGAGCAGGCATCAGCTGCTAAGGAATGTGGCTGTCTGCTGCCTCTTGCCCCTTGCCCCACCAAAGATGGCTGAGCCAACTGGAGGAGAGAGAAGAAGGAGTCCACACTGGGCAGGAGGCCATAGTCTCCCTAAGCACATTACACACAATTAGAGCAAAACAAAGGTTGATTCTGTTTATTTTTAAAAATTAATGGTGAATGGTGTGAATCTGCTCTGTACTCTCAACACATGAGACCTAAAATGCGTTATCCTCAAATGTGTATCCAGTGTAGTATTTCTCAATACTTATGGGAACACCCATTTATGCAACACGAGAATACTCCATGATATTAATATTAGTTTTGAGGAAAGGGTTGTGGCAGTCAAAATACATTTGGGAAACACTGCTTACTATATTGTATTTTTGGATAGGCAAAATGCACTGTATCAAACTAAATTCTAGGAAGCTGCCTCCCCCCCATTACACACAGACACACAGACACACACACACACACACACACACACACATGCATTCCAGCAGAGCTGTGTTCTAACAGAACTTTAATTATGGACACTGAAATTTGAATCATGTAATTTTCACATCATTAAATATGATTTTTCTTTTTTCCCCACCCACTTAAAAATGTAAAACCATTCTTAGTTCACAGGCCATACAAAAATAGGCAGAGTCAAATTTGGCCTAAAGGCTATTGTTTGCTGACCCATGTTTTAAATATTTGTAGCACAGGGACCCCCCCCCCAAAATACTATTTGCTCAAACGAAAACATGTGTATGTTTTTGGGCTTCCTTATTAGGAAGATTTCAGATTCAAACTGACATTTCCTAGGGAGACCAGTCTTAGTGAACACTTTTGTGTCTGTGGGACACAGCTCCAAGTTGGCCCCCAGTGATACTCCCCTCCCGATGGTCACCCCTTGTGTTTCCCCCTCCCATGTGACAATAGCGTACAATATAAGTGATGGTATGTCACGTCCAAGATGAAGTTATAAAGACTGTGATTTCTGCCTTAGATGCTTTCTCTCTGACTCTCTTTCTTGAAATCTGCCATGTTGTGTGGTGAGGACCACATAGCAAGGAACTGGAGGCAGCCAACAGTCAGAGAGGAACTGTGGCCTCCTGATCATGGCCAAGGGAGTGAATTTAGAAGCACACCCTGCAACCTTGGCTAATGGTTTGAATGGAACCTCATGAGACTCTGCACCAAAATCACTCAATGAAACCCTTCTGAACTCCTGACCCCCCCACCTCCGCAAGAGACTGTAAGATAACAAATGTGCATTGTTTTTAGCTGCGGGGTTTTGAGGTCTTTTTTTTTTTTTTTAAGATTTTATTTATTTATGTGTCAGAGAGAAAGAGAGAGAGAGATAAAGAACACAAGCAGGGGGAACAGCAAGCAGAGGGAGAAGCAGGCTCCCCACTGAGCAAGGAGCCTGATGTGGGGCCTAATCCTAGGAACCCTGAGCCAAAGATAGACGCTCAACTGACTGAGGCACCCAGGTATCACTTGGGGTCATTTTTTATGCATTCACAGGTAAGTAAAGTGGTGCCTACGTGTGACCAAGATCTGTTGGTTTCCTGGCACTGACCCTTCCCATAATGCTGCCCTCAAGCCCCTTCTGCTCTGATTCAAAACCCAGCCCCTTGTCTGGGTGCCCAGTCCATGAACCCTGCTGCACTTAGACACTCCCTGAAATTGAGACTGAACTCTAGCCTTTGGAATGTCTGTGTGTCACATATGGAACTAGTAAAAGGATAGAGAAATAGTTTCCTTTGCATTCTTTTCCATAAAATACTGGTTGGATTTTCTGAATCGAGTAGTTTAATAACATTTTTCCCTCTCAAGAAAAAAAAAGTTAAATAAAAGTTAATTTGCTGCTTCCTAACCTGCTTATGTGACTCCTCATCTCTCCTTCTCACACTTCCAGTTTCTTTTCAGCCAGTGTGTCGCACTTTCAGTGACAGTTCTGTCTTTGAGAATTGTGCCCTTTCTCAGTCATCGGTGTTAAAGGTCCAGTGACTATTCAAGATGACATTTTGTGAAACATAAGGCAGGAAAAGCAAAAAAAATAATAATGTTCCCTCTGCCAAGCCAATCACGTGAGCCTCACAGAAGCTTGGAGCCAGTCCATTCATCATTAGCAAGAAATCATCTCATTGTATTTTGTGATTTCAGGGCATGGGAACTTCCTAATATCCACAAATCCCTTCTCTGTTTCGATGTGAGGGGGTTTCAGGCACCTGAGCATGTGGGCATGTGAGCACATAAGGAGAAGAGAGGTGGGGTTCAGGAAGTGAGACAAACCGAGTTGTTCTAACTTCCCTTATTCAAGTTGTTTCTTAATTAATCAGAAAACTCTAAATGTAGAATAAACATCAAGAGACCATTAAAAATCCCCATCTGGTTTTTGAACTCCATGTCTTCATGGAGTTCTTCTTCTTCAAAATTAGACAGGGTCTAGTGACAAGGGCTCATGAGGATTATCAGTGGTGATGGGCTTGCCAGGCACTGTCCTAGAGTTCAGGAACCCGACTTGGACCATCTCAGCTCAAGTTCCTCCATCATTTATTTCCACTTTTATTTGTTTTGCCTGACCAGTACCTCCACTGGCCTTTCTTTAGGAAACAGCACCTCTTCTTTTGGACAATGATTCTCTCTCTCTCTCTCATTTTCTCTCTCTCTCCCCAACCATTTTGTTCTAAAGGTTCTATTTCTAGCATTCCTGAAGTCCAGCGGATACGTCCCCTCATCTATGTGCTGCTCCTTAACCTCTTCCTTTTATTTCATAAAATACCCATTTGGTCTTTGCCTAGGCTGGTTAGAATTGAGTTCACACTTGTGATCACTCACAAATTAATCCTGACTAATTCAATGGTCCTACATGTTAGAGTGTAAATAAAAGAATAGGAAATCATGGTCTGACTGAAACAAAAGAAATGTAAAAAAAAAAAAAAACAAAAAACCAAAGGATTATGTAAGAGAGCACAGAAGTATAATTATTACAGTAATCAGTTATTGGTGGTGTATTAAGTGGACTTCAGCTAAAGAGCATTTAAAAAGCAATATTCTGGGGCACCTGGGCTAGGTGGCTCAGTCCATTAAGCATCTGACTCTCAATCTCTGCTCAGGTCCTGATCTTATGGTGTTGAGTTCAAGCCCCATATAGGGTTTCACATTGGGCATGGAGCCTACTTTAAAAAAAATTGTTAAATAAATAAATAAATAAGAAAATATATGACAGTATTCCATTCGTGAAAAAAAATATTAAAATTACCATAATATGGGGCACCTGGGTGGCTCAGTGAGTTAAAGCCTCTGCCTTCAGCTCAGGTCATGATCCCAGGCTCCTAGGATTGAACCCCGCATCAGGCTCTCTGCTCAGCATGGAGTCTGCTTCTCCTTCCCTCTCTCTGCCTGCCTCTCTGCCTACTTGTGATCTGTCTGTCAAATAAATAAATAAAATCTTAAAAAAATTAAAAATTAAATTACCATAATACTTGCATGTTAAAATATATTTATTAGCTATTATCATATTCTATCCATTAAACCCCTCTCCAATCAGATATAATCCATCATATTGTGCCATAGCCAGATATTCTGCCATTGTTCTATGAAAATCTGAGCTATATCCTCTTGCCGAACATTTGAAAGTGTAAGTATTATTCAAATAACCTTGGGAAAAAAAATGTCAACATCCTAACATTGAAGAAAATTTCAAAATATTTGAACAAGTGGGAAAATGGGAAGAGGGGAAAAGATTAAGCAATCTCCATCCTTGTCACTTGCATTAAACAGAGTGAACAAAGGGAGAGGTCATTTTTTAGAAGCGCTCCTGTTGGAAGGGAAAATATGGTGGTAGTTTGAGCCCATCACAAGAGAGAGACTCAGTGAATGCCCTGCTCTGGTTTGTTCTGCACTGAACTAAAATTTTTTGTGAAGATAACTGCACTATCTTTTTGTTGGGTATTGTATTGATATCATGCCATGAGCTTTTCAAAGAACGTATTGAAGAAAATGGAAATGAACAATGGCTTGAATATAGTACATGGTAACCTTGTTTGTGAACACAGAAACGATGGCTATGTGAGGTTGTTCAGTGTGAGGATGGAGAGTGGTGGGAAGGGAAGCAGAGAGCAAAAATAAAATTGTGACCAATACTTCAGACTTCGGGTAGAAAGTGTATATCTCTAAAAAGAGCATTTGCTCAATGATGAACTTGTATTTCATGGGCTTCAATGTAGTATTTGAGAACAAAGAAGAATGTTGGGCCATTTCTTGGTCAAACAATGTATATAATATTCTGTGAACCTAAAAGTAGTTGTATAACCTTCACCTTTTGGAAGGAACCTATAAAACAAAAACAAAAAAATACTGCTCTAAAATATTAGATGTATTCTTGGGGTGCCTGGGTGGCTCAGTCAGTTAGATGTCTAACTCCTGATCCTCAGTCAGGCCTTGATCTCAGTGTCATGAGTTCAAGTTCTACACTGGGCTCTGTGCTGGGCATGGATTCTACTTAAAAAATATGTAGTGTGGAAGTTCCTCAAAAAATTAAAAATGAGCTACCCTATGATCCAGCAATTGGACTACTGGGTATTTATCCCAAAGATACAGATATAGTGAAAAGAAAGGCCATAAGCACCCCAATGTTCATAGCAGTAATGTCCACAATAGCCAAAATGTGGAAAGAGCCAAGATGCCCTTCAACAGATGAATGGATAAAGAAGATGTGGTCCGTATACACAATGGAATATTACTCAACCATCAGAAAGGATGAATACCCAACTTTTGCATCAGCACAGGTGGGACATAAGGAGATTACACTAAGTGAAATAAGTCAAACAGAGAAAATCAATTATCATATGGCTTCACTTATTTGTGGAACATAAGGAATAGCATGGAGGACACTAAGAGAAGGGAAAATGAAGGGGGAAAATCAGAGTGGGAGATGAACATGAGCGACTATGGACTCTGGGAAACAAACTGAAGGTTTTAGAAGGGTGGGGGGTGAGGGGATGGGTGAGCCTGGTGATGGGTATAAAGGAGGGCACAGATTGCTTGGAACACTGGGTGTTGTATGCAAACAATGAATCACTGAACACTACTAATGATGTACTCTTTGATGACTAACATAACACAATAAAAAAATAAGAAAAAATAAATAAAATATTAGAAATACTCTAAATATCATATTCATTTTGTATTAGATTTTGACTAATTCTATTTTCATTATGAATTAGGGTTATCCATGTCCAATTTCTCCTCTTGCAGTCTGCCATTGCCCCCAGTTTTCCAATTAGTTGTCAGTTGACTATATTATGATTGCTGTAAGACTTCAAAGGAAGTGAGTATTGGTGAGGGCTGGGCTAGTCAGTAACAGCTTTAAGGAGAAGGAAGACTTGACTTGAGCCTTGCTGGGTGGGTTAATTATTAATAATTCTGAACAATTAATTCATTTACTGATTCATTCAACAAATATTAAGCACCTACTATTTGCTGGGCTTAGTTCTAGTTATTAGGAAGAAGGTTGTAAATAGGATAGAATCCCTGCCCTAAAGGTATCTATATGTTGGTGGAGGAAGCAATGTACAAGTAGACTAGTAAATGTATATTTTATCATTCCAGATGCTGATAGATGTTCTGAAAAAATAATAAAGCAGAGGGACGGAATGGGGGCTAAATTTAGGACTCTCTAAAGAGCTAACAATTGATCAGGGGCCTGAATGAAGAGAAAGAACAAGGCATGCAGAGATGCAAAGGAATGTAACATTCCAGGGGTTTGGGGGAGAATAAGAACTTAGGGTTTCACCAGTATAGCATTTGAATTGGGGAAGATAAAAACACCCTGGAGATGGATGTTGGTGATGGTGGCACAATAATGAATGTACTTATGCCATAGAACTCTACACTATTAAAACTGGTTAAAATGGTCAGTTTTATATTATGCATATTTTAACTACAATCATTTTTCTTAAAAGCCTGTATAGAAAAAATAGAAAGCCGTCTCTATGAAATCTAGATTTAATTGAATGTTTATCTACATTTGTGAAGAAAAGGTAATGTTGTGCTGGTTGTTCACAGATAACATCCATAGTAGAAATCAACACAAGTTTTATTTGGATGTAAATTCTTATGCTAAATTGGTCTGCAACAAATGCAAGCAAGAACTGATGTGAGGATGACCATCGCTGATGCTCATCGCTGAGCAACTGTGTAAGAACATAACTGGATTGCTCCGAGAGTCTAGCAGACAAATGGTAGGCTATTGCTCATTGCCATGGCAACAAAATCCTTTGGGCCTAAGACAGAACCTGGGTTTTTCAAAACTGGTCTGGGAGGATAGATTTGCCTTCAAGTCTAGCAAATGAAACCAGGAGAGGAAATTCTAGTAAAATGGACAGTAAACGAGTTGACATCTCTGATGGGAAGTCTATCTGAGGCAGTAATCATGAATTACTGACACTGATTTTTTTAAAAAAAGAAAGAAAGAGCTCCTGCAGATATTAAACTATACCTCAATATGGTTTAAGTGAAAAAGAAAGTAGCTAAGAGTACTGGAATTGGATTTTATATGTACATACATGTTTATACACATGCACACACAGTTACGTCTTGTATCATAACACTGATGGGTTTTTGAATTCAGCCCAGAGAATGGACAAGTTGTTGCTTGATTCCTCAACCACGTGCACCATTCACTTGGGCTAAATTTATCAAGATTCATAAGAATCTAATAACAGTTGCCCTGTTGGTAGTTGATATTTTAGGATACCACTCTGAAGTTGTAACACTAGAGACCTTAAAAATAAAGGAATATATTTTCAAATAAACAAAAATATCTATTATATATTAAGAATCTATATGTTACTGATATTCTTGTGTGTTTTATATCATCTCACTGGGTTCTATGAGCATCATATATGTTACCATTATCTTTGAACAAATGAAAAACCTGGGGTTCTCAGAAGTTAAGTAGCTTGGCTTGTTCAGGGTCACCAGCTCATAATCAACTGAACTGGGATACAAATACAGATCCATTATACTGCATACCCATATTCTTTGCACATTTGTATCAGTATAGGAAAATTTACGGTTGCTTTTATATTTATTAATTCTGTTTTAAGAAGTTGCATTTTATCATTCTCAAATTATTATCCCTAATGCATGTTGTCCAGCATTCATAATGCCTCATATTTGAAAAGTAATTTATTTTTCAAATACTTTCCATCTTATCATTTAATTCTCATAGCGTTAGGAAGGATATATTTTAATTCCCATTTTACACATAATGAAAATTGAAATGCAAAGATTTTAAGTGCTTTGCATAAAGAAACCAATTAGTGGCTGAGCCAGCACTCAAACTGAAGTCATCTTACTTCACATCCAACACTCTTTTTAAAACACAGATGGAAGTTGACTTGAGACTGGGATTGCTGAACAAAAACTGGAGGAAAAAAGTAAAATTTCCCAAAAGACTTTAAAGTACTTTCAAGAGTATCACTCTCTTTCCAGTCCCTATCCGCCCAAGTAACCAAAACTACATTTGCTGTGTACCTTCCACTTTTTTAAAAGAGGGCTAGTAAAAACATATGCACATTTATATGGTTTTAAAATTTCAGTGTTTTGAAATACCATCACACTATAGATATTATTTGCAATTAGATTTGTTTTCAGTTTACATTACTCCAGATAAATCAGATGGATCCCATTGTTTTTCAAGACATGGGAGAATTTACATATGAACATGTTTAAAACAAGGACAGAAATTCAATTCAATAAATATTTATGGAGCACCTAGTATGTGCCAAGCACTCTTCTGTGCTGGCTGGGATACAGCCATGAATAAAACAAAGTACTTGTCCTCAGGCTGCCGCAGTTTACCGCTCTGTAGCCACCCTGCTCTTATCATTAACAGTTTTAGCATATGTGTTTGCCAATACAACATATAATTTATTATATTAACAGTGGCACAAATTCTATAGCATGGGTAGATAAGAATTTATTCAGCCATGTATTTATTGGTTGATTTTCAATTATGCTTTGTTTTGATTTTTATAATCAGTGCTGCAATTAACACCCAAATTACATATATCCAGTGCAATAATCTCTTCATTTTTTTTCTGAAGGATTGGTTTTATTTTTTTTCTAAGATTTTATTTATTTGACAGAGATAGTGAGAGCAGGAACACAAGCAGGAGGAGTGGGAGAGGGAGAAGCAGGCTTCCTGCCTAACAGGGAGTCTGATGTGGGGCTCGATCCCAGGACCCTGGAATCATGACCTGAGCTGAAGGCAGATGCTTAGTGACTGTGTCACCCAGGCATCCTGAAGGATTGATTTCAAAAGTAGGATTGTTGTCTCAGCACTGTGTGTGTGCATATACATATATATACATATATGTATATATGTATACGTACATTCACACACACATATATACATATATGGTTTAATTTTTTAATTTAGAAGATTTTTATATTTTTAAAAGTAATCTCTACACCCAACTTGAGGCTTGAACTCACAACCCTGAAATCAAGAATTGCATGCTCTACCTGAGCCAGCCGGGTGCCCCATTTATGGCTTAACTTTTACTAATTTATTAATTTATTCAATTACTTCTAATAAAAGGTTGTAGCAATTATATTATTCCACCAGCTCATGACAGTGCTGATTTCTCTACATCTTTACCAATACTGAATTTTAAGACTTTGAAAATTCTGCTAAGCTGATAGACAAAAAATTTTGATACTACTGACTTGGTCTACATTCCTCTGGCTTTTCTACTGGCGATGGCTGAGCATCCTGATATATGTTTATTGACTATTTGTTTTTTCCCCCACTTAACAGTAATAGCTAATATTAGATTCAGACTCTAGAATGTGCATCATCTCATTTGATTATCACAACAACCTTATCAGAGGGATAGCATCTGCTTTCCTCCATCCCTTTTACAGATGAGAAAACCATTTTGAAGAGGTTATGAAATTTGCCAAGGTCACACAACTGTCAAGGTGATAGGGTGAGGATTTTAACAAGTCTGATGGTAAGGCTTCTGGGCTTTAACTACTACACAAACTGCCTCTGCTGCCAAGGAACATTTTCAAGTCATTCCCTCACATCTTATTCCCCCCCCCCCTTTTGGTGAAGTCTGAACAACTTGGATAAACACAAATATTTGATGGGTCCCTTTGCAGAAGACACTATGGTAGACATTACTGAGTGATCTGAAAAAGAGTTCCTGCCGTCAAATTTTATTCAGGAGCCAAAATACATGTTATGTAAGGAATATATGTATCAGGTTGTGTTTTTTTTTTTTAAGATTTTATTTATTTATCTGACACACACAGAGAGAGACCACAAGCAGGCAGAGCAGCAGGCAGAGAGGGGTGGGGCAAAACAAGCTCCCTGCTGAGCAGAGAGCCCAAGGCGGGGCTCCATCCCAGGACCCTGAGATCATGACCTGAGCCAAAGGCAGAGACTTAACCCACCGAGCCCCCCAGGCGTCCCTGTATCAGGTTTTTTAAAGGGATTTTATTTTATTTTATGTTAACGACTATGGTGTGGTGAGCAAATTTGTCAATACAAACAATTACACAAAACTGCAGCCTACAGAATTTAATACGATTCAGAGTAGTGTAGGAAGTATTGCAAACAATTCGGAAATGAGAGAAACGTGATGTAATTTGTAGAATAAGGTGGGAAATAAACCACTTTCGAAATGGTCGTATTTCTAAAGAAAAGCAATATTATTAATCTGACTGAATTAAAACTCCCATACAGACCCCTCCCTGCATATCTGTCCTCACTAACCAGCTTCTCCATTCCCCAGGTGTGCTCGCAGGCTCTGGTACTATCCACCTAGCTGGTGCTGAAGCAGGTGTTTACTCTCCGCTTTCTGAAGCCATTCCCCGTAGAGCCCTGATAGCCTTGGTCTCCTCTTGCTTCCAAAATCTTGACCTGTCAACCGACTTCTCCCAACGACACGCTCTAATCACGCTATTATGCAAATCCAAACTCTGCGTGTCGCAAGGGGTGCCCTGCCAATGATCTTGTGACCAGTGCCTCCTCTTGGCCCTTGTCACCAGCTATGCCTTGGACACAAGCCAGTTACCTTTTACAGGGTTAACAGCTCACCTTTCGAGATCTCTGTAAATATACGTGACTCATTACACCGTGTCATTTTTGAGATGCATAATAGAAATACACACCTACGAGAAGGTGCAGTTCCTTGAATATATATTGGTAATTTTTTTTTCCTTTTCTTGCACACATTTCTAAACCAGGGCAGCTTTCAGGTCACGTTGGATGGAATTGCGCCTTTCCTCAGCCATTTCCCTTAAGCTTTGGAAAGACTCATATTTCCTGACATTTAAATCATTGGCTAGAGGTTTCCTGCCCCGTTTCCCATCTCCCTTTCGCCTCTGAGCCTCCTCTTGCCTAGCTGGGGCCCGATTCTCGAGCAATGGTATCCACATTCCTTAGTCGACCAAAGTTGTACCCAGATTCCGAGGTCTCGGTCCTTGGTGAGATGCCGCTTAACCTCAGTACCCCAGTATCTCCTCCCTCCCAATCCTCATCTCCGCCCGCCCCGCGCGGCTCTAGGAGGAGCCTGAATGTCCTCTTCTCCAGCTGGAGGGGATTGTGGTGCGTAAGCAGGATTAACTCTCTCGCCCCCAGCTGCGCGGATCTGCCTGGGGCCTGCGGGCCGGAACGAAACCAGCAGGACGCGGAGGGCGCAGCACGGGGGCGGAGGATGGGGAAGCTCGGGCCCTCGGAGCCGTCTCCCGGGCGCGTTTCCTTGCGGAGTGGGGCGGAAGGCCACGGCCTCCGGAGCTGGTCCTCAAAAGCCGGGGCGAACGGCCGCGACGGCGCGGGATCCTAGCTGCAGCCTCCCCTCCGCCACCTCCCTCTCCCGCCCCGCGCTCCCTCTCCGCCCATCGCGCTCCAGCCGCTCGGTCGCAGCCCGCGCAGTCCTCCGCCCCGCGGGGCCGCCGTGCTCGCTCCACGCCCAGCCATGGGGGACCTGCCGGGTGTAGTGCGCCTCTCCATTGCGCTGCGCATCCAGCCCAACGACGGCCCCGTCTTCTTCAAGGTGGACGGGCAGCGCTTCGGCCAGAACCGCACCATCAAGCTGCTCACCGGCTCCTCCTACAAGGTGGAGGTGAAGATTAAGCCCACCACGCTGCAAGTCGAGTGAGTAAGCGCGCGCGCCGGGGCCCCCCGGTCCCACCTTGGGGTCCGCGTGGAGGACCGAAGCCCCCGCGATACCCTGAGTCTCTCCCCGGGCCCTCTGGCCTCGCGTCGTGTCCAGCGGCCCAGGGGTGGGGGGAAGAGGTCAGTTCCCTGTTCCTTTTGGTCCCCTCCTCTGTTTTACGCTTGTCTTTCCCTATTCACGCTTCCTTCCACCCATCTCGGGGAGGGATGTTTAAAACAGCGTCAGGAAGCCAGGGTTGGGGCGGGGTCAGGTGGGGGGCGCGGGGAGGGTTGTTTCTAGTAAATTTTTCATCCCTTCTGCTCAGCCTTTGGCGCACCCACAGGCCACCAGGGTGGTTCACCTACAGCAATCCCAGCCCTCCTCTCCCCTGCCCTGGCGTTTCTGCCAACCGCAAGGCTGAAGGAGGGAGAAGGGCTGAGCCGGGGGAGGGGGGGGGGGGAGGGGGGGTATTTATTGGGGCTCCCTGAGGGATGCTCCCTACTCCACCATCCGTCTACCCTTATGTAGCTGGAGACCCTGGGGCTGGAGGAACAGCCACAAGTTAGAGCACAGCCGCCTCTGCTTAGGCCTGGTTTCGCCGTTTTCCTTGCCAGGTGTTTTTCATTTTCTCCTGAGTTGTTTGTTCATCCTGGTAATGGTGCCTGGGATTCCCCCCCCCCCCATCCTTGCAACAAAAGGATGTTTCTTGGTTTATTCGTGGCAGGGATTCCCTCTTCCCTGCTACCACAGTTGGATGCACCCACTGGATTTCTGGCTAGAAAGTCAGTATGGAAGGGTGCTGTGGCTTATAGAGAAGTATCTAGGGATGGGGGCCTTTACCTCTCAGCTTCCACCTAAACATGGTGTGAAGTCTAATGTGGAAGCTGGCTGTGGAGGGGCTATGGGTCCACCAGATACCTTTTATAGCTGCAGTCTCCATCCATGGGCATTAATTCAATAAACCTGTGTTGGCCGTCTAGGTGTTAGAACCACACTGGGTTTTTTCTGGTGCTCCTGGTCCACCTGCTTGTCACCGACACCCCTCCCCCCAACCCCATGCCAAGGTAGCCTTCACATTTCCCACTGTTCTGTGCAGCCCCATATGATCCCGACTTTTCCTTTCCCTTCTTTCCTGGCAACCTCTTCTCCCAAGTTATCTGTTCTCTATTCCATTTTCTTCAAGGTGGTTCTCTGTTTTGTTTTAACTAACCTAAAATGAATTTGTGTTTATGACAGAACTACTTTTTCTATTTACACTTTTTTATCAAGGGTTTTTCATTGCCCTAACCTAGTAGTTCCTAAGCTTGAGTATCTGAATCCCCTAAAACGCTTATTAAAGCACAGATGCCTGAGCCCCACTCTTGAGTTTCCAGTTTACTATGTCTGGAGTTGGGCTTAAACATTGTTTTCTAATACATGAGCAGGTGATACTGACAGGGCTGGTTTAGGGGCTATCCCTTGAGAATCACTACCTTAGCGCAAAGGAATGATGCTGCTGAGAATTTCTGATTGTGTGGTTGGCTTTGTGTGCCCCAAATCATGGGATCTCTGATTGTTGGAACAGGAAAAAATCATTAGACAACTAATTCAGTCGTTCTCAACCCTACCTACACATTAGAATCACCTAGAGAAACTTAAATTTACCAGTGCCTGAACCATACCTGACCACATTGAATTCTAAATTCTGGGGTTTGGGATGAGGCTGGGCATAGGTAAGTTTTTCATAATCCCACAGATAAGAAAATATAGAGGAGGACCGATAGAGTCCAACTCAGTCTTGTACAAATATTCTGGATGAAATACTAAGGACAGACCAGAGAGATTAAGTAGTTGGTCTAATGTCGCATGACTGTTAAGTTGGCAAACTCAAGCCTCCTGATCTTTCAGAAGTTTGTACCCCACCAGAAGTCTCCTTTAGCCAAACTCTGTAGGATTCCTGCCTGGGGTTATGGTCCAGACCAGGACAGGGTGCCTAAGTTTATTCCTACTGTATATAGTGAACTCCAGTCCATTGCAGGAACATTTCCATTGGTGGTGTGGTTGTCCCACTGGAGCTGAAGTCTAAAGAGCCTGATGGGGACAGAATTGTTTATACGGGCACATATGACACAGAAGGTGTGGCCCCAACCAAGAGTGGAGAGCGACAACCCATCCAGATCACAATGCCGGTAAGGTCTGCATGGGGGTGTTAGGGCAAATGGAAACCATGGAAAACAAAGCAATCAGTATATCCCTTTAAGAAATGATAGGAAATATTATAAAATTATGAAATTTTAACTCAAAGTTTCGTACTAGAATCTATTTGTCCATAATATTCCAATACAATTCATTAAATCCATGCTTCAATGGTCAGTTTCATAGTAATTTCTTGTAAAGCAAAAAAATCTTTCTGTGCTTTCTAATCTATTCCATCATCTGTCTATTCTTATGCTAATACTGAATGGTTTTAAATGTATTGTTTTTATTATGGGTTCATGTATTTTGTAACTGGCCACCTTACTGAACTTGCTTACTCAAATTTTCCATTTAATCTTAAGTTTTTCAAGTTGGCAGTTATATCTACATACAACTATCATTTTCTGAATCTTCTTTCCAGCCTTACTGCATTGGCTAGTGTTTCTAGAATAATGGTGCTCACTAATGGTGGTAAGGTGTATCCTTGTCTTTAGGGTTTCACTGTTAGATACGATGTTAGTTTTTTAAATATTTATCATGTTAAAGAATCCTTTTTCTAGCTCACTAGGAGACATTTTTTAAAAAGATTTTATTTGCTTATTTATTTGAGAGAAAGCGAGCACATGAGCATGAATGGTGGGGAGGGGCAGAGGGAGAGGGAGAAGCAGACTCCCTGCTGAGCAAGGAGCCCAATGCTGGGCTTAATCCCAGGATCCTGAGATCCTGACCTGAGCCAAAGGCAGACACTTAACTGAATGAGTCACCCAGGCGCGTTGAGACATTTTTTAAATTGAAAGATGTGCTGAATTTTATCTAATTTCTTTTCCCATGTATGGAGATAATTGATCTATTTTGATACGCTAATGTAATAATTCTATAATACACTACCCTTTATTTCCTAAAATAAACCCCACTTAAATGTTTTGCATTTTAAAAAATATGTCACTAAATTCAACATGCTCATATTTTATTTAGTATTTTTAGATTTCTCTTCTATTAATTTTTTTATTTGCTCAATTCAACACAAACACATGGGCATTTCTTACCCATCAGGCACAGAAAGAGGATTCATGAACAAAATAGATATTCCTGGCTTTATGGGGCTTCTAATCCAGAGCAGAAAAACAGACTATGTGATTATCCAATAATAAAGTAAATAGTTATTATTATACAAAATGGACTAAAAAAAAAAATAGCATGCCCTTGGAGCATATATCACGGGTCTAATTCAAGATTTTGAGGATGGTTTTTTTGAGAAAGAAATAAACAGATGAGCACTGAGAGAAGAGGGAACACTTGAGGAAAGAGGACTTACAGAGATCACAAGCTGAGGGAGAGCATAATGTGTTGTAATGGAGAGAAGCCCAGCGTGGGTGGAGCGGAGAGTGAGGCAGAGACTAGCTCAAGATAAAGCCAGAGCGGCATATGTGGATCCACTCCCTGATCTCTGAGGCCCCTTTCAGCTCTAAGGGGGTATAAGGACTACAAATCTACCCTTAAGGGGATGATACTAGTTATGTGATGAAGAAAGTCAGATTCTGAAATACTGTCATTTAGTAACACACCCATTGGACCGAAGGCCAACAAGTCCCTGTAGGATTCCTTTTGTTTGGGCAAAGATACAGAGAAGAGGGCTGGGAATATATCCTGGCATCTCGAGGGATTTGCATGATTTTTTAAAAAATGTTAAATAGTACAAATTTCAGAAATTTGAAAAAAAATTTTTTTTAAGATTTTGTTTATTTGACAAAAACACAGCAAGAGAGGGAACACAAGTAGGGAGACTAGGAGAGGGAGAAGCAGGCTTCCTGCCGAGCAAGGAGCCTAATGTGGGCTTTGATCCCAGCACCCTGAGATCATGACATGAGCAGAAGGCAGACACTTAACCGACTGAGCCACCCAGGTGCCCCCAGGATTTTGAACAATTTTTATCTTTTTATATATTTTTAAAGATTTTATTTATTTATTTGACAGACAGAGATCACAAGTAGGCAGAGAGGTAGGCAGAGAGAGAGAGGAGGAAGCAGGCTCCCCACAGAGCAGAGAGCCTGATGCGGGGCTCCATCCCAGGACCCTGAGATCATGACCTGAGCAGAAGGCAGAGGCTTAACCCACTGAGCCACCCAGGTGCCCTGAACAATTTTTAAAGCAACAGGAATCTGTCTTTTCATTTTCAGATTCCATTCCACATATATACATTTTATAGTTGCAACCATTTTATTATGTAATTGCCCAACATTCTACATGTTTATTGTTACAGTTTCAATGGCACCATAAGACTCTGTCATGCTGTATTGTATTGATTAGACTGCTCCTCAGATGTTAGATATGTCTGCTGTTCTCATCATAAGAAGTGTTATAATGAATTATTCTGTGCCACTACTTCAATAGGAGTAAAATTATTTGGCAAGAGGAACAAAAAAATTTTTTTTAAAGATTGTATTTATTTATTTACTTATTTGTGGAGGGGGAGAGAGAAAGTGAGAGCATGGGGGGAGGGCAGAGAAAGAAGCAGAAGCAGACTCCAGGCTGAGCCTGGAGCCTCATGCAGGGTTCTATCCCGGGACCTGGGATCATGACCTGAGCTGAAGACAGACACTTAACTGACTGAGCCTCCCAGGTGTCCCCAAAAGAAATGAGTTTTATGACTGTTCCCACATATGGCCATTTCGGGTATTTTTTTTTTAAATATTGTGTGTACCATTTTACAATGTTACCAGCAATATAGAAGTCTAGTGGGTTTGCTATAATTATGACATCACTGGGAATTATTTTAAAAAACAAATTTCCTAGTTTACTTTTTACTCTCACTGACAAGAATGAACATCTCAACTTTTAATTTTACTTCTGTGTGTGTAAATTGTTTCTTTCATGTTTTGCTAGTATTTCTTTTGAGATTATTTTTTAAAAATCAGAGTTCTGGGAGCGCCTGAGTGGCTCAGTTGGTTCAGCCTCCAACTCTTGATTTTGGCTCAGGTCATGATCTGTGGGTCATGGAATTGAGCCCTAGATTTGACTCTGTATTCAGCATCCAAGCATGCTTGAGAGTCTCTCTCCCCCTCTCCCATTGCCTCTCTCCCTACTACACACCAATGCACTCCTTCCCCCTCTATCTCTCTCAAATAAATAAAATCTTAAAAAATCAGAGTCCTTGTAAAGATTTTTCTTTAATCTGTCCTATCTATCCTATTTCTCTCAGAGTTGCTTTGCTTATATTTTCCATTGTTTAGAAACATAATCCATTTAAATTTCTCATTTTCCTTTGTGATTTTTTATATTTAAATTTGAGAACATTATTTTTCCAGAGGTGACAGTCTATTTTGATTTTTTCATAATTTTAGATTTTACTTAACTTTCATTGAAAATTGATTTATGCTTATACTTGTACATCATCTTACAAAGGATTTAAGATGGTATTAGCATTTTGAGTTCCAGTAGGAAAGCCTGGTTTCTTAGATAGAATGTGCACATCTAGAAGTTAGTGATTGACAGTTGATTTTTCCAACAATGATCACGTGGCTTTTGATGTGAGCATTGGCCCTGTATTTGTATCTCATCTGTAATAGACTGATTCTAAGGAAAACAATAGAGGTTAGAGAAGGTTTCCTGATTAAGTCAACAGATCTAATGTTAAATTCAAATTTCATTCTAGTATTGAAAGTCTCATATAGCCTTGAACCTATTTTATGACTTTTGTCATCCATGTTTCAGGCTTAAATATTATACATTAAAGACATAACCACACTTTCAGGTACAATAAGGAAGTCTTGAAATGTCCAAATAATCCAACTTACAGATAGGGGAATCCGGTAAGGGACGTTGAATTAAGGATATACAAGAGCAACTTCTTAGCAGTGTGAAATTACTTAAAAGTATTTTTTTCTGTTTTTAAATATTTGGATAAATAATACTGGAATTATTGGCTATTTGGGGGAAACATCACTGTTTTTCTTTCCTGATATGATACTCTAAAATATATTTCAGGTGGATCAAGGAGTTAACTCAAAAGTCAACTTTTTTTTTTTAATTTTAAAAAAAATTTAAGAAATTTTAAAAAATTTTTAAAATTTTTTAAGAAAATAATTAATTTAAACCTAAAAGAAATAGATCTTCAAAGCTAAAAATTGAAAGCTTTGATTACACGCACTGTAAAATTTCTGTCAGACATCATGATGTTAAATTAAATTTCCATTAAGAGAATTTAAATTAAAAGGCAAGTAACAATTGGTGAAAGCTTTATATGTCATATGCCCAGTCTCCTAGGCTACACTGCCTTGATTTTCAGCCACTGCCTGTGTGGACTTGGCTTGCGGCCTGCAGTGAATTTCCATAGCCCTTTACCGCCCACCGAAGCTGAAGTCAGGAAGTATCCATTGATATCTGACTTAGATTGATGGCAGTGATCTCTTTACTCAGATATTTCCTGAGGCCCTGGTAGCAGGAATGAATTACCTAGCTCTTAAAGCTCTCAACCCCCATTTCAAACAGCAGTGTTGACTTGTACCTTAATGCGACTGATCCCCCAGTCAGTCCCTCCAGGGGGAGAATCCAGGTGGAGATTCTGCCTGCATACATCATACCGTTCTTCCCCTTTTGTTGGCCCTCTTCAGTGGGAGACTGGTGGCAGTTAGGAGGAATAAGGTAACGAGCTATGTGAGCTTGTTAGGAGGCTCTGTGTGCAGAGGTAGGTGAGCTGGTGCATGTCCTGCCAAATAGAAAAGTTGTTCCTGTGTGTCAGCTCTGTAGAGCCATTTGTCAAGATCTATAACTTCATATACAAAGAATTCTTAGAAGCTAGTGAGAAAAAAATAACAGTAGGATGTGGGAAATGGGAAAATAAGCAAAAATATATAAATAGGCAATTCACAAAAGAAATACAAATAACCAATAACTGTATTTTTAAATGGCTTAAATTCACTATTGGTTTAAAAAAAAATACAAATAGTGCAATGCCAATTTTCACCTACAAAATTGGTGAAATACTTAAAAATAATCCTGAAACAAATAATACATTATATGTTAATTAAAAAAGAAAGAAAAATAAATCAGTTTCTGTAGGAAAAAAAAACAACCAGTTGTTCAGTGCTAGTGTATTTCTTTATGAAATACAGCAATTTTTATAAATTGATAGTGTATCTTACAAAATTGCTAAATTCGCTTATTTTAGTAGCTTTTTATTATATTGCTTAGTATTTTCTGCAAACAGTTGTTCACCTGTAAATAGAAACAGTTTTACTTTCCCTTTTCCCCCCCTCTGGCCTTAAAGTACTGGTTAGGACTTTCAACACAATGCTGAACAGGAATAGTAAGAGCTGATATTCTTGTCTTACTTCCCATCTTATAGGGAAAGAACTCAGTCTTACCATTAAGGGTGATGTTAACTATAGGCTATAGGTTTTTTTTTTATTGATGCCCTTTAATCAGATTGAGGTACTTTCAATTCCTAGTTTGCTGAGAGTTTTTATCATGAATGGATGTTGGACTACCAAATGCTTTGTCTGCAGCCATGGGTATGATGATAATAGCTTTTCTCCTTTATTTTTGTTAATATGGTGAATTAAAAGGATTTCAAAATATTGAACCATCCTTGACTTCCAAGGATAAAACTTTCTTGTTACTGTTGTAAAAGACTCTTGCTGGATTTCATT
Organism: Mustela lutreola; assembly: GCF_030435805.1. Taxonomy (NCBI): domain Eukaryota; kingdom Metazoa; phylum Chordata; class Mammalia; order Carnivora; family Mustelidae; genus Mustela; species Mustela lutreola. Next base: position 91,125,966 of record NC_081298.1, on the reverse strand, counting down.
TACTAATTCAAACAAATAAAAATTAAAAGCAAATTGTATGCATAAGCCCATGAGGAATTTTTGTCTGCAATTTTCATTTATATGTAATATCCTTGCCAAGTTATGGTGTTAACATTGGCTTCATAAAATAAATTGAGAAGTTTTCCTTCCTCCATTGTGTGAAAGAATTTATGTAGAACTGGTATTTTTCCCTTAAATGTCTGAATTTATCATTGAAGCCATTTGGGCCTATGATTTTTTTTCTGGAAGGATTTTTAACCACAGATATAATTTCCTTAGTACATAGAGGGCAACTGATAGTTTGTGTGTTTTAAGGAATTTGTCTATTTCATTAATTGCATGGGTATAAAGTTCCAATTTAAGGTCTTTGGGATCTATAGCTGTAGCATCTCTCTCATTCCTGACATCAGTAATTTGTCCTCTTTTTCTGGCTCAGTTTTTCTAGGGTTTTTTTTTTTTTGTTGTTGTTGTTTTTTTTTTTTTTTTTTTAAGTAGGCTCCACACCAAATATGGAGCTTAAACTCCTGACGCTAACATTAAGAGATGCATGCTCTACTGACTGAACCAAACAGGTGCCCCTGGGGTTTATCAATATTTCAGACCTTTTCAAAAAGCCAGATTTTGGTTTCACTGCATTTTTTTTTCTTTACATTATTTCTTTTCTAGAGTCTTCCCTTATAGTTTTTTCTTTACTGTGTTTTTCTTTTCTATTTCATTTATTTCTACTCTTTAATATCTTTCTTCTTCTTTACACCAGACTGACTAAAGGGCTGGCAATGCCAGCTGTCGGGGAGGATGGAGAGCGGCTAAAACTCTTGTTGCTGGGAGGAATGTAAAATGATGCAATCACTTAGGAAAAGTTGGACAGTTTCTTACAAAGTTAAGCGTACTTTATAACTCTCAGAACTTTTAGTCCTATCTATTCTATCAATCTAGTTCTAAGAGACATGGAAAACATGTATTTACTGATAAAACATCAAGCAGTACAGGAGTAGGAGAGGCTTGGAATCCGGTAAGAATTCATAGGTCACGCCGCACAAAAAAAAGTCACAGATGCTTATTGTAATGAATGTGTTTACCAGTGAGGTAACATTGTGTTTCTATCGATATGATAAGGTTGTTCTAAGCTCTCAAGTCAACGGATTCCTGAGTGACCTTATTCTTGTGAATTTCCTATGTCTCTAGTGGCATGGTGAGTGGTGAGAGGTATTCTAGTGATTTTAAGCTAACCGGTTGTAAGACCATAGAAGTTATTATTTTTTTAAGGTTTTATTTATTTATTTGAGCCAGAGAGCGAGCATGACCAGGGCGGAGGGAGAGGCAGACTCCCCACTGAGCAGGGAGCCTGATACGGGGCTCGATCCCAGGACTCTGAGATCATGACCTTAGCTGAAGTCAGATGCTTAACCGACTGAGCCACGAGGTACCCTGACCATAGGATTTATTTAAAATAAACTTCTTGGGGCACCTGGGTGGCTCATTGGGTTAAAGCCTCTGCCTTTGGCTCAGGTCATGGTCCCAGAGTCCTGGGATCAAGCCCCACATCGGGCTCTCTGCTCAGCAGGGAGCCTGCTTCCCCCCTCTCTCTGCCTGCCTCTCTGCCTACTTGTGATCTCTGTCTGTCAAATAAATAAATAAAATCTTTTAAAAAAATAAAATAAACTTTTCAGATTCCTTGTTACAGAAGATGACAGATGAATCTCCTCTCCTTGGAATCTGACGATTCTCTCCCGTATCAGTTGTAAAATAAAAACATCCCAAAGTTTGCAACTTGTACGGACACTATCAAGTAATATGCCCACGTCTATAGTGGAGTGTCACTTTTAGAATACCATAGACTGGCTGGCTTAAACAATAAACATTAGTTCTTCATAGTGCTGAAGGCTGGAAGTCTAAGACCAAGGTACTAGCAGATTTTGTGTCTGATGAGCGCCCTTGTGCAGGTTCAAGCAGCTGCTTTCTTGGCTGTATCCTCCCATGAAAAAGCATAGAGATCATCCCTCTCCTATCATGCAAGGGCACTAATCTCATTCACGAGGGCTCCACCCTTATGGCCTAATTTCTTCTGAAAGGCCCCACCCCCAAATACCATCACATTGGAGATGGAGGCTTCAACATGTGAATTTGGGGAGATGCACACATTCAGTGCACAGTAGTGCCCTAAGGCATTCTATATATGGCAATCCATACATGTTCTCATTCAGAGAATAGAGAAAAGCTGTTCATTAACTCTTATTTGCTTCTAAAAGCAGTTCGATATCATGATAATAGTTTCTAGATAAAAATTAGGAAACCTAAGTTCTTCACCTTCTCCTGTCATTGTTCTTGACCTTCTCCTATCACGGCTACATAGTCTAGACCTACGGCAGTCAGTTAACCTCTCTGAATCTTAGTTCTTTTCTGTACGAATGGAAAAGCTCAAACTAGTCAAAAGACCAAAGTAGAATGGCATATGTAAGGTATTGTATAAAATAAAGAATGCTATGCAAATGCACAAAATCCTACCTGTGTGTGAATTGCATCACTCAAGGAGCCTGCCTGTGTATGTTTTCCTTGGAAGGCACAGATGGGTTGGGAGAGAGCGGAGAGCCTGTGTAGTTGCTTCTGTTCTTTAAGAAGAATGTCAGCTTTCAAGATCCCATCTGCTCCTACATCAGAGGAGAAGAAATTCTGAGCTAGGTGGTGAGGCATCCTGGAAATAGAATTCCAGAAGAAAGAACAGGAAGAAAGCTAATGGGAGGTTAGGACAACTAAGGCATGGGAAAATAGATGCATATTTAGCAGTAGTTAACTACAAAATGACCTTGGGCCCAACACTAGTAAAAGAGAAAAAAACAAAAACAAAATAGAAGCACCTGAACATTGCATACCTTTAGCTCTGACTGTTGCTGTCAGCAGATTTCTATGCTGGTCTCCTGTGTCAACTGAGAACTGTCGATGTAGGAAAGACATTAGGGTTCCAAGCTGACAGCCAAGAAAGGATTTTTGAGATATCTTTGATGCAAAAAGATGGTTTTTTATTAAAGCACGGGAACAGGACCTATAAGCAGAAAGAGCTGCACTGTGGTCCTGAGGAGTGACCCATTATATACTTTCAAGTTGGGAGGGGGTGAGGGATAGGGAAGCCTCCAACGTGTTTTGGAAACAACGTTTCCAGGATCCTAGGGGTCTGGCTGTTGTTAGGGAAAGGTCACTTATAACTGTTGAGTAATAAGTCAGCCACAAGACTCTTCAGATGTATATCTCTGGGTGGCTTGGAAGATAACTACCAACATGTATCTTGGGGAATAGAGATGAAGGAAGTTTCCTAAGGAATTTTTATATGTTAAAGCAGACTTCTAGGATCCTGGGGGACCAGCCTCAGAATGCCTTTTGCCCTTAGCAAAGTATTAACATCCAGGCTACTGATTTCCTAGAGGAATGTCATTCTGCCTGTTTCATGGACTTGTCAGTGGGCTGTAAGTAAGTAGGAAATTTAATAATTTTTCTTCTGCCTTTGTTTCCCACATCACTGTGACATTGAGACTTCATTAATTTTAAGGTTATTCAGACACAGTGTCGTGTCTTTGGGTTTTTCTTGCCTGTAGTCTTAATCTTTGTTTTTGCTTTTACAACCAACTTTTATTTATATCTATTTCAAGAAAGATATTCTTGTATATCATTCAAGATATTCTTGTTTCCCCCACTTCCCTAGCATAGTCTCAAGCTGCTTTCCTCAAAAATTAACTGGTGTATGTAAAGTATTTTTAGGAGTCAATGTAATTCAGTTGCACTTAAAATGAGCAGAGCTCTGTGCTGGTCAAATCATGATAATGGCACTAATCACCATCATCATCCCTCTTTAAAAATTTTGGAGATTTATAAAACACATTTCAATTTATTCTTTCTACCACTACCCTACTGTCAACAAAGCTGGAATCTTTTGATTAGCATATATGTATCCTTGATAGAATTTATAAAATCCTTAGGGTTAGAGGGAAATGTGTGTTAATTTTTTAGGGATGATAAATCCATTTCACCATTTAAAATGTTCTTTATAAAAGTTACATATTTATTGCAGAAAATCCAAGTAGAAAAGATAGGAAAACACTCCATTCCTTTACTTAAAAGCTTTACTGACAATATTTTTTCATTCTCTTTTTTTCTATCCATCTTATTTTATACACTTGAGCTCACACTCTATATAAACTGTCCTAATCCATCTTTTTCTTGTTGACATTGTTCTAAGCATTTTCTGTCAACATGAACAACTCTAAATTCCTGTGTAATGGCTACATAAATCCATCAAATGGATATGCCACCAATTTTCATTATATTACCCCGAAGGTGAATGATTGCTTCTGGTATTTAGACATTTTCGCCGAGTTAATAGGTGAATAATCACCTCAGTCAAAGTTTGCCTTTCTGTAACTACTACTAATATTACATCTGAAGCTTTTTTCAAATGTTAGCCTTTTTTTTTTTTCTTTTTCATGTAATCACCACCCCAGTCAAGATGTAAAACATTTCCCCCCCAAAATTTCCCTCTTGCTCATTTTCATAAACCATTAATCGCTTCCTCCACCCCAGACTGTAAGTAACCTTGGAGGCTTCCTGCTTCCTGTCAGCATAGATAGATGGATAGAGAGATAGATACACAGATATGTGAATATTATAAATGGAATCATACAGTATATGTATCCTTTAGGGTCTGGGTTGTTTTGCTCAGCACATCTTCGAGATCCGTCCTCATTGCTGCCTGAATCAGCATGTTTCTTTTTTCCTGAGTAAAACGCCATAACAACAGGCACACTAACACTTGTCGATGACCAAGTGAGTGATGAAACACTGAGTTGATTCCACTTGGAAGCTATAGTGAATAAAGCCACTCCAGGTCTTTAGACTGTTAAGCCATGATTCTCTAGAAAAACATACTTTCTTTTCCTACCTGGGGAAAGAGTTGGGGACTCAAGGTATGTCACCCACTGTTTGGAGTCAGGCACATATCCCAAAGGAAAGCCAAACCCTGTTTGGGGATCAAATTAGCAGGATGAGGCAATGGTGCAGGATATAATTTTGAGAGCATCTTGGAAAGCCATCTGGGAAGCACCTGATCACCCTCCTCCTGCAGCGGCCTCAAGCGTAAGACTCCTATTGCTCACTGCCCTGCCTCCCTCCACATCTTCTGGCTCCTGACAAGTCTAAGAACATTGCCAAGTCAGTCCCTGTCTCCTCCCATGACAGGAGAGGGTCAGAGGAGAAAATAACGACAGGCATCATGATGTTTAATGCCAGATCCCCTAAATAGCTCCAAGAGGCAGTGGCAGGGTCAGGCCCCTTGAACACCTGCCCAAGTGGCCCCTAGGGTATTCTGTGTCCTCTTCTCAGCTACATGGGAGTTGCATGCTTAGGGCTCAGGAGAATTCTGTGCAGTGATCTGCAGGGCTTACCTTCTGGCAGTAAAATGCAAACTTCTTGAGGGCAAGAATCATACCTCATATGAAGTTTTGTGCATGCAAAGCACATAGTACATACTCAATTATGGCTCTGGACCATGTACAACTGAAGCCTTAGACGTGGACATGGGGTCCTGACTTACAGATGCTCAACAGTATTTTTAAAAGTAGAAGTAGGGTCTTTAACAATCAAATGCTTCTAAGAAAATATTTTTCCCTGGAAGTGAAATTAATGATGGAAGGGCAGTCGTGTCTTGTGCTTAGTGATAATGTGCCTTTGTTATTTTGTATAACAGTCCTTTGAAATAGACACCAAAAGATCCTCCTCAAACACTATTTCCTCTCTTCTCTTCCTAACCCCGCTTCGTGGCAAGCTTTGAAAGTCTGAGATTCAAAGAGTTATTTCCAATAATTAAATCTGGAAAACAGATAAATTTGGGGAGTTATGTTTATTAAAGACAGTATGACAGCAAATGTCACCTGTACAATGGGATTATAGAGAAAAAGGCTTATAGGAAAATAGCTCACATAATAAAGGAAAATAGTTCATTAAAGTTAAAGGCCTAAACTTTGCAGACCAAAAGAGCCTCGACTGTTGACCCTTGATTATGCAGGATCTCTTTCCCTAACATGAATTCTTAGCTATTGTTGATGGTAGAACAAGGTTTTTATGGCGCATGTTTCTCTTCCCTCAGTTCACGGACATTGGGACCTTCGAGACGGTGTGGCAAGTCAAGTTCTACAATTACCACAAGCGAGATCACTGCCAATGGGGAAGCCCCTTCTCTGTCATTGAGTATGAATGCAAGCCCAATGAGACACGCAGCCTCATGTGGGTGAACAAGGAGTCCTTCCTCTGAAGATGGCTCTTTCTGATGTTGCTGGACAATCTCTTCAACAATCTACTTTCAGATAACCCAGCACAAGCCTTCGCCAAGGCACATGACACCATTGCTGTTTCCCTTCGGGTGCTGATGACCTACTGGCCCCGATTACTTTGAAAGTGTAATTCCCTTCTGATGCCATGTCCCTGACATAAGAGATTGTGGTGTACCATCCCCAAGAAGATCCCTTGCTGTGTTCTGTGTTGGTGTTCCTGCATCCAGTTGTTCCTGGTCATGCCGTCGACCGCTTGAGAGGAGCTCAGTGGAATTGGCAGACGTATCCCATTCCTCATAATTCCACTGAATGACTGTGGTGTTTTGTTTCCACATTGAGTGATTCCCCTCCCCCCCTTTTTTTCTGTTAAATGCTAAATAAAAAATGTAACAACGTGTGTGGGTTCTCTCCCAAGTGTGATATGGTAACATGTAACTTGCGGTGTTGTCCAGCCCCCAAGGCAGGCTTGGTGATAATATAAGACACGCAGCAGTAAGTGGGACTCAGGTGTTGTGCTCGTATAAATGGCTCAGCTTCTTCAGGGAACAACCATGACAATAAAAGGGCAAATATTTAAGAAGTATTTATAACACCTTAAAACTCTTTCAAGTAGCTTAAGGTATTATATTGTGGCCTAGTAGAAATGGGAAAAGGCCTGGCTGGGGTCCACTGTTAAACAAGATGACAGAAGTTGTAGGGTTACCTTTTTGGCAAGCTGCCATAACGTTCAAACATGCATATGATGGCACCCCTCCGTTCCCCTTCCCTTGAACTTTGTAAAACTGTGTATGGAACTGTAATGAACTTTTGATATTTCTTAATAAAGGTATTGAAAATCATGCCCTGATTTTTCTTCTTCATATGGGCAATATCTGTTTAGCCGGTGACCTTTGTCTCCAGGCCAGCCCCATTCAGATCTCCTGTTCCATTGAAGGGCACGGAGGCTACACCTGGAGGAGAATCAGCACCCTTCATCATAGATCAGCTTGGACAATTTAGCAGGAGGCCTCCAGCCAGCTCTAACAAGGCTAGCAGAGACTCAGGCCCTTGGTGGACAGTGAAAAAACTGCTTGTCCCTACTTCTTTCGACGCCTCCTCCTGTGACAACCATGCCCATCACCAGTCTATGTAGCTGAGCCACACAAGGACATGCTATTGTCATAGCAAATGGGCACCAGGATGGAGATCTCCTTGCCTGCCCCCAGGGTCCTGCAAGTTCTGTGGCACAAATCCCTCACTCCATGCAGTTTGAGGATAAATTCTCTACGAAGGAAAAACATTTCCTCTGGAAAAGTAGCATACTACCCTGCAACAGTGTTGTCTTGTTCATTTGGGCAGCACAGATTTATTGTGTCGGGAGAAGTTAGCTGTGGATTTGCTTTTCTGCTTCCTGCAAAGACTTCTTGTAGGCATATGCTAGGATAGGGGGAGTGTGAGAGAGAGATTACTGAGGAACTGCATTCTCAAGGCGGGCGGCAAACCCTCCGTCCCAGTCGTTTACCTGTAATGAGGCCATATTACCAGCAGGGCACAGCAATGCCTTGGATTTGGGTTCATGGTAAGGAATGTTGAAAGAGAACAGTACCTTTCTCAATTCCTTTGTTTGTCAAAAATAATAGTGTCTATTACAATTGCTGCTAAATATAAGCACAAATCTACTCCTAATGACTGTATTTTAAAAACCAAAATTCAATTATTGCAACAGACATTGACTTAAGTTTTCTTCCAGAATATCCAACAGAGAGGCAGGCTTAGTAGATGGTGGGAAAATAGGGAAACTCTATGTTTTAATCTCTCGAAGCATCTCATTAGTAAATATTTTCTGATTAGTAAATATTTTCATTTGTGAAACAACGTCTCCAGCTAGTGACTCATCTGTTGGAGCTTTCGTATTTGTTTGGAAGGATGGAAGCAATATCACGGCTTCTGCAGTTTTGTTTTTGTTTTTGAGCTAGAGGCTTTAATTTTTGTGTATGGACTGACTCAGAGCAGAGCTGGGGAAACGTGGTGTGGTGTAGTTCCACATGCCTTCCACCCCGGAATCGTGGACAGATGAGCCCTGGTCAAGAAGCTGGAACATCTGAGTCCCACAAACATACTGGTCGAGCCTAAGTGGTCACCGCCTTTGTACGTCTTGGTTTGCTTGAGTTTAAAACAAGGAGTTGGGCTAATAGAATTCTAAAGCCCTTTAAGATGTAAAATTTATACCTCTACTCTATGCTGCTTTTAAAAAGGATAAAAAAAAAAGTGTATTTTCGTTGGACTGAGAGGTAAGGTTGAATCAAGGGAGATGGAGAGGAGATGGAGCTGAAGTAAACAGGAAATCTTAACAGCTAAGCGGCCGCGTTAAGTGATCTCTCTGGCATACGCTGTTCTACTTATGACTGGACTCCAGCCCAGTGTCTCTGGCTACTTCTCACATAGCTCTTCTCCTACTCCAAAATGTGAGTGCTCAGCTATATCAAGCTGCTGAGTTGTAACTTTGCCCCTCAGCCATCTGGAAGGGCTATTTTTATACGAGTTGTAGCCATGTCTCTCTACTTCGAAGCATCAGATGGTTACACAGAAGCTTCAGGAACTAGGCCATCCTTCTAATTGTGATGATGACTAAAAACACTTTTGAACAGGTGGAAGAGTAGAAATGCCTTGAACTTATATTTTGTGACACCTCACTTGTCAAGAGGTCATTTACCCAGCCATCCAGACTGTCTGGATCCAGGGGAGAACAGAAAACATGCCAAAAAATTAAGATCCCTGTCACAGATGTCACAAAGTCCATTCACTAAAGGCTTGGGTCTTCTCTCAAGACCTCATGACTCCTACTTCAGAGACAGTTCTAATATACAGGGTGATCTGATTTCTGACTTTTCAGATATCAGAAGCAGATTAATTGGAGGAAAGAGGGCAGTTGGTAGGAGTAGTTACATGACAATTTTTTCCCCCACAGAGAGAGGACAAAGAAAAAAAGCAGGTAAAGTACATCAAAAAGCATAATTGATAGGAACATCCCTACAACATGGGGCTACAGTCCTGTGCTGGACCACAGTAGTTTTTGTGGACATCAAATAAAAAATGTTATACACAATCATTACTCTGATCTATATAGATAATCCATTGTCTTCAGAAATGTAGCATCATGACTCTGTTTAAGAGTTCAGATTCTGCAGCCTAGACGCCTCAAATCAAATCCTGGCTCATCCACATAACAACGGTATGACCTTAGGCAAGTCACTTAATATCTCTTTGCTTCAATTTTCTCATTAAGAAAATGGAGATAATAACCATATTTACCTTATGGCATGGTTATGAGGATTAAATTATGTAAAATGTTTAGAATGGAGTCTGACACATAACATTATTTTTCTAGTCTAATATCCTTTTTTATTTGAGTACAGTTGACACACAAATGTTACATTAGTTTCAGATGTACAACTCGGTGACCTGGCAATGTATACATTATGCTATGTCCACCACAAGAGTAGCCAAATCTGTCCCATTACATCGCTATTATAGTACATTGACTGGCACATAACATTATTCAGTATATTTTGTTTAAAAGACAAAAATGGGGACACCTGGGTGGCTCAGTGGGTTCAAGCCTCTGCCTTCAGCTCAGGTCATGATCCCAGGGTCCTGAGATGGAACCCCACATCAGGCTCTCTGCTCAGCAGGGAGCCTGCTTCCCCCTCTCTCTCTGCCTGCCTCTCTGCCTACTTGTGATCTCTGTCTGTCAAAGAAATAAATAAAATCTTAAAAAAAAAAAAAGACAGAAATTGGGGACAGGCCACCTGGGTGGCTCAGTTGGTTGAACGTCTGCCTTCCGCTTGGGTCATGATCCCAGGGTCCTGGGATCAAGTTCTGCATCGGGTTCATTGTTTAGGGAGGAGACTGCTTCTCCCTCTGCGTGCTGCTCCCCCTCCACCTGACAACTAAATAAATAAAACATTTTAAAAAACTAAAAATAAAAGAGAGGGCAAGTACATTTTGAAACAAAATCATTAAAAATGTCAATTTTTTTAATTTAAGGGATAAAACTTCTTCTAGCGTATTCCTGACATGGGTGTGGAATAATGGCCAAAATTTATGCTCTATTTTGTAAAAGAACAAACAAAGAAGCCCTCCCCCAACATGTATAGACAATATTTTAACTATTTAAAAGTAAATAGCTTGGGGGCGCCCGGGTGGCTCAGTCATTCGGCTCCAGTCATGATCCCAGTGTCCTGGGATCCAGCCCCACATCAGGCTCCCTGCTGAGTGAGAAGCCTGCTTCTCCCTCTCCCACTCTACCTGCTTGTGTTCCCTCTCTCACTGTGTCTCTCTCTGTCAAACAAATAAATAAAAAATCTAAAAAAAAAAAAAAGTAAATAGCTTGAAGTAGTGTATTTTAAAGATATGCCGGGAAAAGAAATTTTCCACAAACAGACTTCCCTAAAGTTTTTTTTAGGAATACCCAGTTTTGAATAACATGGAAACACGAGGACAGAGTCAGAGAACTTAAAATCTGGTAAAGGTCAAGAAGGATGTCTCAAGTTCTATTTGTTATTTCTTTTACTCCTTCTAACCTTCCTTAAGGTAGGCAGCGCTTGTCATATCTCCATTTTACAGAGGAAAAGTTAGTCTCAGCTGTTGAAAATTAAGGCTCAAGCTGTTGGGTCCCCAATGGTGAGTCCCCCAATAATGGGTCCGTGACTAAAGGAGCAAGACTGATACAAAGCGAAAGTCAAGCAAAGCTTTATTTCTCGCCAAGCATGGAGAATCAAACCAACCCCTGGGGCCGTCTCTTACAGAACGCGTAACCCCTCCCTGCCTCCCAGACTAACTTTTATAGAGCAAAGGCCATGTGGTTGGGCCTCGCCACACACAGGGGGCGAATGAGATTGCAACACACAGAGAGAGCTGCACAGTCATGCTAGGTCATACGCGGGTGGCCAAATGAATTACAATTCACCCCATAGTAGCTGTTTGAACTAGCCTATCACCTTGGTCAGAATTGGAGCCCTTTAAAAGGCAGGGCCCACACTCCTTGGTAACTAGGGAGACAGTATGCGTGCTTTACTGATTGGATGTCTCCACCTGACCCGACTCATCCTCAAATTCGGGCTCTTATCTCTACCTGACCTGACCCACCCTTGTATTTGGGCTTTGTACCTGGGACTGGTTTCCCGGGCTTGCTTTTTTTTTTTTTTTTTTTTTTTAAGATTTTATTTATTTCTTTGACAGACAGAGATCACAAGTAGGCAGAGAGGCAGGCAGAGAGAGAGGAGGAAGCAGGCTCCCTGCTGAGTAGAGAGCCTGATGTGGGGCTCGATCCCAGGACCCTGGGATCATGACGTGAGCCGAAGGCAGGGGCTTTAACCCACTGAGCCACCCAAACACCACCACCACCACCACCCCACCCCACCCCCTGCTTGCTTTTAAATAAGTTCTCCTGGGCGAGGGGCGGGCAGGGTCAATTTAAGTTATACTGCATAAGCAACAAAATGGCTGTTCAACCGAGGTGGGGCCGCTCTGGCTAAATAGGCCCTTACAAAGCTTAATCACCTAATTTTATAGGGAACTCCTTTCTTTGATCCTCAGTGTCTCATTTATGAAATAGTGATAGCGATACCCCCATCACAAAGTGTGTCAGGATGGAATAACATATCACATGCAAAGCATCTTCTTTCTCTTCTCCCCACCTCCTTCCTCCTGACACATTTCATTCAAAATCATTTCATTATCTGCCCACACTCCTACAGTGTTTGTGTTTTTAACTTGGTAGTTTTGCCTACATTGGTTTGCAGCCTAGTAAATCAATCACTTTTCACAAAGAAAATAACTATGACTCTCTTAAATATGTATTATATATCATATATATCTCACATATATCATCTATATATCATATATCTCATAAATCATCTATGTATCATTTATATCTCATATATATATAAATGAGACTTTAAAATTACTGTCAATAAATAGAAGTGCTCAGTTTCTTGAAACTCCATACTCAGTATAGAAAGGTGGCTCAGTGGGTTAAGTAGCTGCCTTTGGCTCAGGTCATGATTTCACAGTCCTGGAATCACAGCCCTGGGATCAAGCCCCATGTCAGGTCCCCTTCTCAGCAGGGGAGTCTTCTTCTCCCTCTCCCTCTGCCTCTCCCCCTGCTTACCTGTTCACACACTCTCTCTCTCTCAAATAAATAAGTAAAATTTTTAAAAAGAAAAAAAAAAGAAATGTATGGAACTCTACACAGCAAATATCTTAAAGATGACCTTTTCTCTTCAAAGTCATACTAAGCACAAGATGGGACATCACAGTTTTTCCCTAACAAGTATGGTGTTCCATTCCCATTTGCTAATGGATGAAAAATGGAGCAGTATGTTTGGTCCCTCCAGGCACTCTAGATTCTAGCCACAGTGAACTTCTGCTTCTCCTTCAGATATACCAAGTCAGAACCGGTTCCTTGGCACTGCACGGCCTGTTCTCTCTGCTTGGAATTCGCCACTGCATTTTCTACCTAGCCATGCTCTCAAGTGCCAGCTTAAATGTCAACCCCGCTATGAAATCGGTCCTGACTTCTCTAAAATGGTGAGTCAGGAGTAATTTTGAAATCTTGTTTACTCACATATTTTACTTTTTTTTTTTTTTTTTTACTTCATTTCTGAAAAAGTGTCATCAGCCTCCATCTAACTTCTGCTTTTCTTAAGTTTTCTGGACGGCTTCCACATATACTTACTGACTCAGTGAAAATGAGCTGGCTCAATAAAAAGGTGATGAGATTCTAGAAAGAGCTGCCTGGCTGGCTGGCTGGCTGGCTGGCTGAAAAACCAGCCAGTGAGAAGTTTAGAATATATTAACCCTTAGGGGGTTAGTTCTACTCTCTCTAAAGGAAGGAAAGCCTACGAGAAAGAAAAAAGCTTCTCTTTCTCTTACTGACATTGATTTAAGTGAATATGCCTTTTAATGTGAGTATTGTTAGTGATGATGGTATTAAGATGTGTAGTTCTTTTAAGGAGTTTATTTATGGCAGGGGAATCATGTGTGCTCCCCACCAAAGGTTTCCAGCCTCTCCTGTTTAAGCACATGATAAGATTGCACTTCTACAGCCCCGCTGGTGCCATGTAAGTATAGCTCAGGCCAGTATATTGAGTAGAAGCGACTCTGTCCTTTCAGCCTGAAGTATCCAGCTGTCTGTGTGATACCCGGCAGAGCTTGTCTTCCCTTTGCCATGGCAACCAGCCACTTTCAAGTTGATCCGTCATCCTGCATCCTAGCATGAGGAGGTATAGAGTGGAATCCTGGGCAACATTTGTTGGACCTGTAGCATAAGTAAGAAATAAACTTTTCTCCCCAACCTTTCAATGTGAAAATGTTGAAAAACACAGAAAACTTGAGAGAACTGCACAACACCATCCCCCTAACCCATCACCGGGATTTCACAGTTAACAATTAAGGATATGTGCTTTATCACTTACCTGTCCATCCATTCATTCACCCATCCTTCCAAGCTGTATGAATTCATCTTTTTTTTTTTTTTTTTTATGAAGGAGACCTATCATAAGATACCACTAAGATCTGGGGTTGTATATTATGACAATATAATTTAGACTTTCTTGATCGACAGCTGAGGAGCCCTGACAAACTACTCTCCTTTTCTATTGGGGATCCTAAGGTGGAACGACACCAAAAAGGAAGGTAAATGTTTTCAATTCTTTCTAAAACATCACTTCCTGCCAAGGAAAATTAAAGTCATAGAATGAATCGGGAGACTGATTAAACCATCTTTTTTCTCTCATGGACTTAAAAAAATAATATAAACACTGAGCTAGCTTAGGTAGGGTTCTGGAGGTAGTGGGATGGATTAAATGGGATAAGGAGAGGCAAAAATCACATTCATGAAGTTGAATATGTTGAATATGTTGTGGGGCAGACATATTTTACATAGTATCTCATTAAATCCTCCAGCTACTCTGTAAAGTGTATATGATTTCCATTATTAAAATGAAGATATTAAGCCCAGAGAAGTTAGACTGGCTGCCCATGGTCACATAGCTAGTGTGAGTGGAAGAGGCAGAATGAAAATCCAGTGACTCCCACACACACAACCTCCTCTGGGAGTCTGCAAACTCTTGGTCTCTGACAGTCCCACAACCTGTTTCCCACATACTGAGAAAGTCATTCTTAAAAAAGACAGAGTCCATGAAGTAACAATGGTGTTAGTGGCACCTGCCTTCATTGCCTGAAGAAGAATTTTAAATGTCAAATTACTTGAGAAAAAATATTTTTTGAATGTTTCAAAAGTTCAACAGGCCCATTAAACATAAGCAAACACTGAATTTTTCAAAGTTGAAAGCTGTTTTTTTCTTTGCCTTTATCAGTGACTTTGTTTAAAAAAAACAGTCTAAAGTACTTTTTATTTTCCATTTCTTTAGCTCTAAACCCAGTCAGAATTTTGATTTTTCCCAGTTTATTCTTTAGGCTTTTCTTTTGTTGTGGAGTAGGGGTGTGTGTGTGTGTGTGTGTGTGTGCATGCGTGTGTGTGTGTGCATGCTCACACAGGCACGCCAGGCACTTTCCCCCCCAAATCTAGATAATTAACAAATTACACAAACACTCACATACACAGTTAATGTTACTATATGTTTACTTTAAAAAAAACAAACAAACAAAACAAAACATGAAGGGGGCACTCAGGTGGCTCAGTCATTAAGCATCTGCCTTCGGCTCAGGTCATGATCCCAGAGTCCTGAGATCGAGCCCTAATCAAGCTCCCTGCTCAGCTGGAAGCCTGTTTCTCCCTCTCCCACTCTTCCTGCTTGTGTTCCCTCTCTCGCTGTTTCTCTCTCTGTCAAATAAATAAATAAAGTCTTAAAAAAAAAAAAAAGAAGAAGATACTGATGCAAAGTGGCCCATGAGTCAAGAAATCAAGTTTTCAAGGTCAACCCATCTCCCTAAAGCATCAGGGAATATAATTCCAGACGGACACTCCACTGAATAGACTTCCCAAGGGGCAGATGCCAATGGGTTGTCTCCTCTTCCCTTCAGGTATATAAATCCTTCTGGAAACTGACAAGAATCAAATGTTTCTCAGAAATCATATGGGAGGAGTTTAATGATGGTCTGCTTTGAATATGTATGTACCTTACTTTGACCTTGTCATGAAGCTAAAGAGTGAACATTCTAAGGGCCACATGGGTGGCACAATCATTAAGTATCTGCCCCTTGATCTCAGCTTAGGCTGTGAGCTCAGTGTCATGAAACTGAGCCCGTTTCTCTCTCCCTTTGCCCCTCCCCTCATGCTCTCTCTTTCTCTCTAAATTAAATAAATCGATCTTAAAAACAAAAAAAGAGTGGACATGCTAAGAAGGCAATGGTTGAGAAGACAGACCCTACCAATATGGAGTCATTAAAGTACCTACATCAGAAAGTGGGTTGATTCAATTGGGTTAGTGTCATTGGATCTGAGGAAATCAGAGTCTGTAGAGCTGAGAGGGGATGGCTCACCAAAAGGAAAGTCCCAGGAATGAGGAGTCAGGACAAGACCAGGTAGATCCAGGTGACTACATTGGAGCCCATGGACCACTGGGAGAGCTGGTGTGCTGCCTCCAGTGGGCATCTGCTGCCATCGCTACGAAATCCTGTCATTCAGTTGTATGAAGTCTTCACTCGGGTCAATGTGTTCCTTGGCAGTCCTGCATTGTCTAGAACCTGGGAATCTTTTTCAGCTCAACTATCTGGGGAGGGAAATTTCTGAGCCGACTTGAAGGCAGGGGTGGGAGCCACCTGCTGAAGACGCCAGTGAGCATTTGGAAGAGTGGGTGGAGGAAAATGAGAGAGCCGCGGTAGGGGCTGGGAATTATCCCACTCTCTCCCTCTTGCCTGCATCTGGTGCCCCAGGAGCTGTTCTTGAGCAATGCCTCTAACGAGTTGGCGTGAACTTGTACTTGTTCCTCCCTCAGGGAATGAGGGAAGACAGGCTTAAAGCTGCTAAAATGCTTGGAGAACATCCAAAGAGAAGTTTAATACAAATGCAATATATTAATCAAAACAGCTTGGGTCTGGCTAAATAGTGACTATTCTAACAAAACAAACATATGGGACTTGACAACTGTTCTGAAAAAGAAACAGTCCAGCCCTTGGACATAAAGCTTGATGCTTTTTTAGAGTCTCCCCTGAATTGACTGCGCTGCGGTTTTCTCAAACTTGGACTGCTATCTATTTATTCTGGGACTGCAAACACCTCAGAAGAACAATCACCTCAGGGGATCTCTTATGGGCATAAGCACATTCTTCAGGGTATGCCATCTCGAGGAACAAATGTTCTTTGCTTTTTCTTTTCTTTCTCAGATAATTTGCTTCACTATCCAAGGGAAGGCTTCTTCTACAGGCCATCAGAACCATCTGGGATGCTTGTTAAAACATGGATTCCTGGTTGCCTGGGTGGCTCAGTGGGTTAAAGCCTCTGCCTTCAGCTCAGGTCATGATCCCAGAGTCCTGGGATTGAGCCCCACATCGGGCTCTCTGCTCAGCAGGGAGTCTGCTTCCCCACGTCTCTCTCTCTCTCTGCCTGTCTGTCTACTTGTGGCCTCTCTGCCTACTTGTGATCTCTGTTTGTCAAATAAATAAATTAAACCTTAAAAAAACAAAAACAAGGATTCCTGAACCCCATTTTCTGCAGACCTATTAAATAAGGTAGACTCTCTTGAGGGTAAACCCAAAGCATCTGCCTTTTAATAAGCACCTTAGATGATCTTTATCACAGTAAAGTTTAGAAACCACTGGGTCTATTCACTCTAGTTCTTCTCTTTAATGTTCGTTTACTCATGAACAAGCATTCATGTTACCAGCTCCTCTGCAGGATGGGAAATGGGGTGGGAACTACAATAAATATTCAGAGTGCTCATTGCCAGATAATTGCAGTAAAACATGAATGCTATCCTGAAGGGGCTATGAAACACATGAAAAGATAGGGGAGGAGCTGCAGGAGTTGAAGGCCATGTCATAGGTGGTATTTGAGACGCATCTTGACAAATTAGTAGAATCTAATCAGGAAGACCCGAGAAAAAGCACATTTCACACGCAGAGAAGGAATCGCAGGGCATTCGCCTATGAAGGCAGGTGATCCACTCCAGAAGAAGAGATTCTGTGCAGCCAGCATATAGGGAGCAGTGGAGGAGAAAAGAGGCACCGGCTGGGGCCAGGGTATGAGGAACCTCGCATACAGGCAAATGGTTGAGGCTTTGCTCTGCAGAAAATTTTTGTAGAGCTGCAGGAATTTTTGTAAGCGCAAAATGACAGGATGACATGTGTGTTACAGAATGATTGCCCTGTGGCAGTTTGGAGGCAGGGTGAAGAATACAGAAGGAAGCTTCTGCAGTGGTGGTGAGGAGTGAGGAAGGTGCACTGGGACAATGTCCCACGCAGACTAGGAGTTTTCTGAGGTGGGGTTAGCGGACCATGAGAACACAGGGGACGGGGCTGTATGGAGGGAGCCTGCCCATTGCCAGTTTAGACCACAGCATGGAGAGGTAGAGGGACTATTGCTCAGGAATAGGAATAGAAAGTAGGGCAAATGATAATGGCTGGTCTTGAGTCAAGAACCACTTAAATGGGAAAACCTTTTTTTTTTTTTTTTAAGATTTTATTTATTTGACAGAGAGAGCACGAGCTGGAAGGGGAGGGGCAGAGAGAGAGGGAGAAGCAGGCTCCCCGCTGAGCAGGGAGTCCAATGCAGGGCTCAATCCCAGGACCCTGAAATCAGGACTTGAGCTCAAGGCATCCAGTTAACCTACTGAGCCACCCAGGGGCCCAAGAAAAGGCATTTTTAATGACCATTTAACTCCTCTAGCTCATAATTTGAAAGCCCCCTGACAGTTGAGCCTGTAAGCAAATTATAGTGCCTGGACCAACTTGTGATAGCTTCTGCTGTGCTAGGGACTAGGTATACTTGTTAAGTGAAAACAAGTCACCCCATAATATGTAGTATGATTCCATTTATATATTTCTTAAAAGATTTTATGTATTTATTTGAAAGTTCCCTATGGGGCTCAATCCTAGGACCCTGAAATAGTGACTTAAGGCAGACACAACCAACTAAGTCACCCAGGTGCCCCTCCCTTTATATATATATATATATATATATTTTTTTTTTTAAATATATATAAAATATATAAATATATATATATTTTTTAAATATAAAATATATATATATATATTTTAAAACTAAGTGCAGGGACTTGTGAAGCATAAGGAATAACACGGAGGACATTAGGAGAAGGAAAAGAAAAGTGAACTGGGAGAAATCAGAGGGAAAGCATGAGAGACTGTCGACTCTGAGAAATAAACTGAGAGTTTTGGAGGGCAGGGGAGTGGGGGGTTGGGTGAGCCTGGTGGTGGGTATTATGGAGGGCACCTATTGCATGGAGCACTGGGTATGGTGCATAAACAATGAATCTTGGAACACTGAAAAAGTAAAATTAAATTAAAAAAAAAAAAAAAACAATTGCAGGGAGTAAGACAGAGAGTCAGGGAGACAGACGCAAAGGAGAAAGAGGGATTTGAGGAAGTGCACAGCAGATTACTATTAACAAGGAAGACAAGTGGGACTGGGAGAGGGAAAGGAGGGAGCCTTGACAATTTGTTCTGAATTCCTGTGCATTTTCAAGTTGTTTTCGACAATGAGTATTATAGATGGATGCTTTTGTGGCTTTTCAAAGCCATTTGTTCAAAGATCCAAGATGCTTACACATCTTCCGGCTGCCACTAGGTGGTACTAGCGGCAGGACAGATTCAACAGCCTTTAAGCTTCCTGTGCTCACCCAGGACGCCTGTACGTGGGTCTAACTTCTTAACACTAAGGAGTAAGACAAATTACTTCACCCATTATTATTATTATTATTATTATTATTATTATTGGCATATATTCTCAAGCTTAAGGGTATTCCCCCTTTGGATATGAGGTAAAAGATGTTTTTATATCCTTTATATCCAAATATTTTCAAGTAAAAAAAAGTCCTTTCTGCACCAGTGTAAGTTACACACAGTTTGGTTCACATATATTCAGATTTATCTCAAGATCTCGGCTCTAATGATAATATTCCCAATCCAACTTTTAATCAGATGCGTAAAAATAATTTAACCCTTTTTCTGTGATGTCACCTTGACTCGAGGTTTCCTAATTCCAAGAATTAGGCTTTTCTTTTCATCTACTTACCCTTAATTCTTCTGGCTTAATTCTTACATCTTCCACCTCCTCAATTGATGTGGGCAGGAGACAGAAATGTTACCACTTATTCTCCTTCTGAGTCCCATTAGAATGCAGACCTTGTGATTTTAGTTTGGGGAGGGGAGCTTTTCCCCTTTTAAGCAGGGCATACCTCCTCTGATATCATGGAGTGCTCTGAATCTGTTGTCCTTGGTTCTAAAACAGTATTTCATCCCCCAAACAAGTGCTGGAGACTCCCAGTCCTGGAGTTATCACAGTTTAGCAGGATGCAGGGGAAACACTCATGTGCTGTCTTCAGAACACCAGTGAGACCAAGCTGGCACACACACACAGCAACTCAGTCCCAAAGGCTGCAAAGCCAAGAGGTGTCTGCAGCAGTTCTTGCTGGGCTAAGACAGCACACTCCTGGCTGGAATCCTCACTAGACCTGCTGTGATTCTTCGACCTTCTCACCCTCAACCCCTGCCAGACCCCTCCAGCAGGGACAGTACACTGAGTCAGCCTTTGGATCAAACCCAAGAAGAAAGTGACCAAAGTTACACACAGTTGTACTTGACACTCCCTGCATGGCTGGTTGAGCCACTGATAAATATTAGAGAGGAGAGTTGGGAACATTCCATGTCAACAGCATTAGATATTAGATAGATATTAGCCACTAGCCAGTATTAATAATAATAAAGACTACTGTTTATTTGAGCTCTTGCTATCCTTTTCTGAAGATATTTAAGGGCTCTGATTTTTCAGAAATCTGTTTACAGTCCCATTTAATAGATTACTAACGATCTCAGCTTTCGCCCTTCCTATTACCCCTCAGTTTACTATCTTTTGCAAAGGGGAGAGAAAATTTCAAAGCAAGAAAGTAAATGTAAACTTGTCCATGTGATTTGTACTAACATCTTGCCTCATACATTTTTAAAGGCAAGAACTATGTTTTGGGGGCACCTGGGTGGCTCAGTTGGTTAAGCACCCACCTTTGGCTCAGTTTAAAATCCCAGGGTCATGGGATCGAGCCCCACATCAGGTTCCCTGGTCAGCAGGGGAGTCTGCTTCTCCCTCTCCTCTACCCCTGCTCATGTTCTCTCTCTCTTGCTCACTTTCTCACATAAGTAAATAAAATCTTAAAAAAAAAAAAGAATTGTTTTTCATTTGCTTTTTGTCTCCCCTCAGCACTTCTTATGATTGCAGCACAATGGTTTCTTAATACTTTGATGCTTCAGTGACTGGCTAGCTGGTCTCTGGTTCACATTCGGGGTCAAGAAGGTTAGTAATGGGATATAACTCAAGGTTTGTGGTTTTCTGCGGGCCAAGATAATTTTTTACCACATTTCCCTTTGCCATGTATCCTTAATAATTAAATGAAAATTGGTTTCCAAATTGAAACATTTCATCTAGTGTTTTTAGGTGGGTCTAATTGTATTATTTTAAGAAAAAAAAGAAACACAGATCAAGCGTGGTATGGTTGTTTGAAAGTAGTAAACAAGAATAAAGCCACCACAACCTTCTCTTTCCTAGGAACTTGGAGCTAGAACTTGTTTTCATGGTATAATTAGGTAGGGACTTCTGTGACTTAATTTAAAAGCCTGAATTATAATCACCTTTCTTTCTTTCTTTTTTTTTTTTTTCAAAACAGTTTTCTTCTCTGCTACCCCTAGATGAACCTGGCTGTGCCTCTCCAAATTCAATGATGTCAGGTCAGTAGGGAGCAAATTCAAGACTGTGCAGTGCCCATCAGCTATTATCTGGGGAGATCTCTTCATCCCCAAGGTATAAGTTCAATTCTAAAGGGCATGTTTTCTTTTCAACATATGTGGTTATCCCTTATGAACAGTAATAGGTGTTAAGTGTGAACATGAAGAAGGCTCTAAAAACCCCTAAGATTTTCCCAAGCCTGCATTTCACGAGGCCAGACTAAACACAGTTTTGCTCTTTGGCTCCATCCTCCTCTGTGTTCAGACAAATCGTGATGCCTGACTAAGAGACTCCACGCGATGAAATGTCGACACAGGTGGCTCCTGCCTGCGTCATCTCAAGGATGTGGGCTTTGAAAATGGCTTCTCTGTATAATTCTTGGCCATTGAGACAGTGCGAGGGAGTCGAGGGGGGCATTTCTGAACTGGGTTTGGTTTTGTTTTTGTTTTTTTCTGCCCAGATGTCCTACGACTTGTGCCAGTGAATGAGATATACTCAGTGCTATGTTGATGTCCTATCTTGAAATGCTTACTTTCCGGTCTACCTTCGGCTGATTTTATCAGTATTGGATACTCTGACTTCATGAACTGAAAAACAGGCACCAAAAAAACCTAAAAAAAAAAAAAACCTAAAATATGAATAACAAACTGTTCGAGATGAAACAGACAGTTCTAGAGGGCTGGTTCCACTTGTCCGAGAGGTGTATAGCAACATTAAATAAGCCAAAATAAGAGGCGGCCTTGTTTGTATAGTACTTAATAGGCCCCAGAGGGAAAAGAGCTCAATGAAACTATCTTGCCTAATTTTTTTTTTCTCCTTAGGTTCTTTGCTCTCTATTTCACAGACCTGATGATTTAGAAAGATCTCTAATGCGCACTGGTTGTAAGAACATCAGTCTGCTAGAGTTCTTAAAAGTAAATTAACAGCTTTGATCTTGTTGGATATACAACTATCAACAGCATTAGTTGGATTAGCATGAACTTAAACTCAGTAATTTCTGTCAGTGAGGGCCTAACTGATATTTCCAAATTCTTCATCAGAAAAAGAGTGGGAAATAATAGATTAATGGTAGGATGAAGACACTTTTCTTCTGAAATTATTTTATAAGAATGTAAATAACTCATTCTCTTCTTTGTTGGTATTAACTGACAAAAGACAAAAAGTCAACTTGTGGTTATCTTTTCATGACTGTTGGCCTCAATTCTTGGCTCAGGACAGAATACAAACCAGTGAAATTGGTCTTGTCTTATATGAGAAACTAAAATTAAAATCTTAGGAGTTACTTTTTTTAACCCAGAAACAGGAAAGGAAGCAGTCTATCAGAAAAAGTCATAGAGACAGTTTCTCAAATGTGTGGACCTTTTTAACTTAGTTCCAATCTTTGAAAAAAAAAAAAAAAAAAGGAAAATGAAACAGAGTGGGGTTTTCTTTGGGTTTTTAAAAATGTTTTCTTTTAAATGTCTTTCTCTTGTTCCAACTGGACACTGCTACTGGCATGTCATAATCTCCTCTGGGGAATGACTAACTAAATGACTATATCCATAAATATTCTAGTGGAAAACATTTGCCAGGCTCATTTTCATAAGTACACTGTAGTACCTCGAAGTTGAGACCAACCCCATAAGACTAAACTCAATTCTACTTTTCTACCTTATAGTCAACAATTTCAAGGTGTTATTTTAAACATCACAGCTCAAAGGGTATGACAGAAAAGAGTTATATGGATGCAATATAAACCAATCTTTCAGTTTATTATGGAAAAAAAAAAAAAACTTACCCAGGAATGGTGAATTCCATTTTTCATACTACCCAATTCTGAAAGTCAAGCAGCCTCCAGCATTTATTTTTGGCTAGGTAAGTGATTTTTTGGAAAACAAAATTTGGACAAATGTATGTTATGCTGGCTCTTGACACATTCAATCGCTTTCTGGTTTGTTTGTTTGTTTGTTTGTTTTTAAATCATAAATCACACTCCTATTGTCAAATTTTTAGCTTTTGAAGAAGAACTAGCACTATATGCTTATTTGCCAAAGCTAAATAAGTTGAAGTCATCATAGCTAACTCTGGCTCATTCCTGGGATATTTCTAATCACACATTATTTGGTTAAAGGAGTAAATGTGCTATATTAACTGAGTGCTTGAGTGAGTAAAGTTGTTTATACATTGTGTTACCTACCCATTAGACAATATTCTATACTAGTCACTGATCAATTTATAATTGGAAGGGGAATTGCATTTCAGCCAAGAAGTCTTTATTGAATGTCTTCTGTACATCAAAGGATTGGAACAGAGAAAGAGATCACAAAATAATCTCTAGATTATCTTAGAAGTTACAGTTGTTGAAAAAAAATGTGAAAGTAAAACCACAATAAACAAGTAAATAACTTATCTGCTAAAGAGAAAAATCTTTTATTTTCCTTTTTGTCTTTGGTCTTCATTGTTACTAAATAATTCTATTTTTAATCTACTTACAATTTTTTTTAAGATCTTATTTATTTATTTGACAGAGAGAGACACAGTGAGAGAGGGAACACAAGCAGGGGGAGTTGGAGAGGAAGAAGCAGGCTTCCCACCAAGCAGGGAGCCTGAGGTGGGGCTCAATCCCAGGACCCTGGCATCACAACCCGAGCCGAAGGCAGATGCTGAATGACTGAGCCACCCAGGTGCCCCTACAATAACAAATTGAAGCTTACTAGGTAAGTTTAGTTCTGAAAAATTGAAGTGTTAGCCTTATCAACAAATAATTCGTGATGACAGTGCCTGGAAACAAAGAGCTAACATTTTTTAAGGTCTCAGTAGGACACATAACCACCCCCCTCCACCGCAGCACTATATCAATTTAATATGTGAGGAACAAGTCTTTTTTTTTGTTTCTTTTGAAGATTTTTTTTTTTTCTTTAAGTAATCTCTACACCCAACATGGGGCTCGAACTCACAAACCCGAAATTAGGAGTTACATGTTCCACTAGCTGAGCCAGCCAGGTGCCCTGGAATGAGCCTCTTCTTACATTGTAAACACACAGGGCTCCAATTCCAACCTCCTTGGTTCTCTTTTCTGGCTTGGCAACTTCCACACATCCCCAGGGTAAATTGCTTTGTCTCAGGGACACTTCATCTTCCTGCCTGGTAAAAGGATAATAACACTTTTACTGCAGAGGTGTTAGTAAGAATTAATTAATATTTATAATGTGCTACATTAGGGTCCTCAAGTGATTCGTAACTTAGAATTTATGAGCACTTGATCGTTGTTTAAAGTATTTAAAACAGTTCTTGGTTTTTCAGTTCAGGCAAAAAAATGTAACAAATCTTTTTACTTCAAACAGTAGGATTAAGCATAGGAACATTTTGGCTTTCCTCAGAGCAATCATTTTCCTGATTTGAAAATATTGCTTTAGGCTATGAAAAGAGTAGCTTTCATTTAGAGCTGATGAAAACCAAAGAAAGGAAGTTTCACAAAAGCCATTTTAATAGCTTATCCTGCCATCTTTGGTTGTGTTTTCAGCCATTCACTCTTCAAGGGGAATTGGTACATCTATTTTACAATTATATCATTTTATCCCTTAAAAGAAACCCAAGAAGTCATTTGGTTGAGTCCTCTACCTATATAAATAGTATTGAGCACCAATTCTGTAAAGTAACACTCGCATTTTATAGATAAGGAAAGGATAGCTTGGTGAGCCTAAGTAACAGAGCAGGGGTTTAAACCCACATCATTGGAGGACACAGCTCATTCTCTCTCCACTACATCAAACAACCTCTAAGAAATACTGAAAGCTGTCCTGCCCTGTACAAACACATTTCTTCTTCTTTCTGTCCCCATCCTTTCTCTGAACTTAAAAACTAAACTAAGATATTCTTTCTTAAAAAGATTTTATTTATTTATTTATTTATTTATTTATTTGACAGAGAGAGAAAGAGAGAGACAACAAGAGAGCAAACCCAAGCAGGGGGAGTGCGAGAGTGAGGGAGAAGCAGGCTTCCTGCTGAGCAGGGAGCCTGATATGGGGATCCATCCTAGGACCCTTCGATCATAACCTGAGCCTAAGGTAGATCCTTAAAGGACTGAGCCACCCACGTGCCCCAAATTAATGAAACTTCAGTCCCAACCCCAGAAAACCCAAATCATGAGTTATTTTTGAAGCTGTTTTTGAAGGAAGGTAGTTTATAATCACGTAAAAAAACCACTTTTACAAATTTTTAAAATTTTATTTATTTATTTGAGAGAGAGAGAGAGAGAGAGAGAGAACATGAGCAAAGAGGAAAGGCAGAGAGAGAAGTGGGAAGCAGACTCCTCACTGAGCAGGAAGCCTTGATCCCAGACTCTGGGATAATAACCTGAGCTGAAGGCAGCTGCCCAGCTGACTGAGCCACCCAGGCACCCCCACTTTTATAAATGCATATTGAAGAAACAATAGCTATATATATACTTTCTTAAAAATTGACTTAGTTCACTCAGTTTCAGTAATTTTTTATCAATTAAAATGCATATTTTCAGAGCCTCTTAAACTTTGTATTGAAGTAAAATATACATACAGAAATGAAGTATACTGTCTAAATAAATGTCTAAAACCCATTTCATCTTCATTGTAAGATGTGATGCCATTTCAAATCTCAGAGAAATGTATACAAGTAATAATGAGCTCTAGTAGTGTATAAATTACCTCATATACTTCAGAGTGCTCTGAAAAGTCTATGTCATTATTTAAATTAAGGTCTTGTTGATAAAGTATTATTATAATTGTGGTTATTTTAAATGATAATGATCTATTTTCTTATGCCTTTGGATAGCAGGCAAGACAAGGTGAAGATAATTTTATTTTATTTATTTACTCTTTTAAAGATTTTATTTATTTATTTATTTATTTAGAGAGAGAGAGAACTACCTGAGTTGAAATCGAGAGACGAATACTTAGCCAACTGAGCCGCCCAGGTGCCCCAAGGTAAAGGTAATTTTAAAAATTGTAGGCACCTCTGCACACTACCACTATCTGTTAGCAGTGATTAATAACCCATACAAGTGTGAGTAAGAACAAAATTTTGTTCATTCAGTACCTCCATACAAGTTGCATAAATCATTTTTGTTGCTTTTTAGTGGAATGATACGTCCTTAAGGTCCAGAAATACCTAAAAACTTGAAAAGCAATTGAGGGAAGTTGGTCTTAAGTTGATACTGATCTTTTTCCTTTCATTTAGACTCATATTCCTCTGTTCAACATTCACTGACCTATAAACAGAAGGAGAGGTCTTTTCAAATTTACATTGTTGTTCTAAGCTGGTAAATATCAAACCCCCTGCTACTGAGGCTCCGTGATGCTCCTGGGCTAAGAATATACATTTATGGGAATATTGTCAATGAGCATAGGGCTTCTGTTGTACTTTTCTCATCTCTAGATAGTGAGTCGGTCCAGCCCTACTTCTAACTTAGATAGAATATAGGCCACCAAATATCCTGCTCTATGCCAAGACTCAAATTAAACACAAACAACATACGTACACTTTAAAAGATTAACTTGGACTTAGTCCCTATTCTCGGTGTCTATTATGACAGGTTCAAGAGCTGAGCAGCCCTCTGGGTACCACGTCTCAGCTGTGCAGCTCCCTCCTGGTCATGGGGCTCTGGCACCATTAGCAGAAAACACCCTGAGAAGGTTCCCTAAGGGCCTGAACTCAGCTTTTGTCTGCCTGGTGAAAAACATAATTCTTCTCCAACAATTCCCCTAGCATTTTCCGTAGGGAGTAACATATAACACCAAACTGACCTAATTTGAAGAACAAGCTAGCTAAATGAGAAAGAAAACAATGTCCCATCAATATATTTACTGAAACTTCAGTAGTTTGAGTTTAATTTGCTATTGGATTATATTCTCTTTCAACACTGAAATCTGGCTCTAAGTTTTTAGGAAAAAACTTATTTTTAGAAAATATTAAATATAGGACGCCTGGGTGGTTCAGTCTGTTAAGCGTCTGCCTTCGGCTCAGGTCATTTTCTCAGGGTCCTGGGATCAAGTTCTGCATTGGAATCCTTGCTCAGCAAGGAGCCTGCTTCTGCTTTTGCCTCTGTCTGCCATTCCCCCACTTATGTGCTCTCTCTCTGGCAAATAAATAAAATCTTTTCTGCAAAAAGAAAATACTAAATATAAATGCAGGTATCAAAAATATTATAAAAACTTTTTTAGGAGCTTTGTTGAAAGTAATTTATTAGAGCCCAATCTAATCACCTACTTAAATAATTTGATTTTCTAACATTTTGCCTTAGAGTTGAAATTTTTACAGAGTTTCAGATAAAAAAGAATTTTTATTTACATGGAAATACTTTTAGAGGTCTTCATTTTATAAATATTATATGGTCCCAGAACTAACTAACTAAATAAATAAATAAGTGAAATAAAATAAAATAAAAGCAACCAACCAATTAACAAAAAGTTATGGAGTGAGGAGTGGAGAGAAATGAAAACTGATCTATGGTCATATAACACATTCTCCTACTAAATCAGACAGGAATTTTAGATCAGCAGGTAAAAAGTTGTTCCAATTTCCCTTATAAATGTTTTAACAACTGCCATGATGAAAAAGTATTCCTAGGTATCTCCCATTAATGATAAAAATGAGTGGTCATTATCTATATGGAAACACTGTACAATAAAACTCAAAAACTAAATTCATAAAGTGACTAACATCTATCTGAACCTATTTCAGAGAGGAGTCTCTCGACTAATTCAAAAGTATCAGTATTTGCTCCTCTTTAAAAGTATCAGTATTTGCTCCTCTTTAAACACTCACTTGATTTCCTTAACTTCTAGTTATTTACATAACTGATTCTGTGACTTGTAAACAAACAGCCCCATTGCTTGACAATTCTGGATCTGTGGGTTTGTACTGCTGTTTCCCTGTGGAGGTTGAGAGCTGCATAATGATTTATTCTTTCCCCGCCCCTGCCTTCTTTTCCTATTTTGCTCCCTCTTTTTTTGTCAAAGTAGGTTAAAAAAAAAAAAAAAATCCAAGGGAACTAAATGTGAAAACAAATCCCGGTGCTATAGGATTGAGGCCAGCAATTTAAACACTCAAGTCTCAAGAAATGCAAAATATGAGGGTCTCATAACTCAGATGAGCTTCCCGCAGGGAGATTACTAGTATGTAGTATTTTTCAGCATCCCCTGGACTCCCAATCATATGCTTTTGTGTAAAGCAGCTTTGATTCTCCTGATTTCCCACGCATGAAACTCTCACAGCTTCAAAGTGAGCTCTGCATGCAAAAGATCCATGGGGGAGAGTTCAGAGACCTAGGCCAGTAGGCAGGGTGTGGGTGAATTAACATTCCAGTCTGTGCTCTAATTCCAGGGCTACCACTCACTGGTGTGCCCCCGTGATAATATTGACTGCTGGCAAATGAGATGCTTTCTATTCTTTTAATTAGTCCTAATCAATTATCTGGAATTGAAACATACCTAATTCCATCACAGAGAAAGATTCCAGATGGGACATTACGTGGTAGATTTGATTCATTTTTGATACTGTAGATTAAATACAATTTATGCTGTGGCATGTTGTACCATGCACTTACTGGCACTTTGTGTTCCTGATGGAATCTTGGGGAAACAGTTTCATGACATATTTTAAGGCAGGAAAAATAAGCATGAATAAATTAGGTATTTGGAATTTTTAAAAAAATAGAAATATAGTTTTAAGTAAAGACAGACAACAGAGCCTTTAAATACCTTCAATGATTATGAAATGTTAAGTAACTCTTCTTTTGTGCTTGCTATTTTAAAGAACTTTTTCCCTAAATATTTTTAAAACCATTTTCTTTCCACTTATCACTTATTCTTGAATGATTCTGGGCAGTGTAAATTATTTCTATGCCAAAGAATCTCTTGGAACATTAGCATCTAACGTCCAACCTACTTGTGGACTTCTTTTTTAAAAAGCCCCTGAAAAGGGCCACCTGGGTGGTTCAGTGGGTTAAGCCTCTGCCTTCGGCTCAGGTCATGGTCTCAGGGTCATGGTCTCAGGGTCCTGGGATCAGTCCTGGGATTGGTCCTGGGATCGAGCCCCACATTGGGAATCTCTGCTCAGCGGGGAGCCTGCTTTTCCCTCATCCTCTGCCTGCCTTTCTGCCTACTTGTGTTATCTCTCTCACTCTCTGTTAAATAAATAAATAAAATCTTAAAAAAAAAAAAAAAAAAAAGGCCCTGAAAGTATTTTATTAGCTGCAACAGGGCAGAAACAAGGATCTTTTAAAATTGCAAAAGGTGTCCTCGAATAGTGTCTGGCAATTTGGTCTTGGTCCCAGGAGTGTTAATTGATTTGTGTTGAAGGAATATTTGATGATCTCTTTCTCTCTCTCTCTCTCTTTTTTTTTTTAAGATTTTATTTATTTGAGAAAGAGAGAGATCAAGAGAGAGCATAGTGGGAAGAGTGGGGGGCAAAGGGAGAGAGAGAAGCAAGCTCCCTGCTGAGCAGGGAGCCCTACACCAGACTAGATCCCCAGGACCCTGGGAATATGACCTGAGCTGAAGGCAAAAGATTAACTGACTGAGCCACCCAGGTGCCCCTTTGATTATCTCTTTATAGGATGTTTGCCCCTTCCCTTTAAAAAACATGCTGCTGGGGTGCCTGGGTGGCTCAGCTGTTAAGTGTCTGCCTTCGGTTCAGGTCATGATCCCAGGGTCCTGGGTTTGAGCCCTGCATTGGGCTGCCTGCTCGGTGGGAAGGCTGTTTCTCCTTCTCCCATTCCCTCTGCTTGTGTTCCCTTTCTGGCTCTCTGTCAAATAAATAAAATCTTTAAAAAAAAAAAATGCTGTCCTGGAACTTTTTTTACATAAGTGTATTCTCTAGCTTTATTTTTGAAATTTATTTTCACACACATGTTTTGAATAAGAAAGCCCTGTTCTCTCTGAGCTTGATTCACGTGACCCAGGTGGAAGGTGGCAGGCCCCAGTTCTGGAGCCAGCAGACTAAATGAGATTCTGAAGCGAATTAGCTGCTGAACCCAAGAAACGAAGAGGTGCATCTGTGTTCCTCACAGACTGCTGTTGCAGCTTGCCTGGTTTTGCTCTGGCAAGTTTCACGAGGTCCGTTAAAAACAATGGAAGCATAGATCTGTAGAGCTGAATGGTGCTTAGCCTTCAACAACTCTAAATCCCTTATGCTAGAGATGAGAAAATGCATCCCAGACAAGGATTATGATCTTGAGAGGCACATTTTCTATTTTTATTCTTTTTTAAAAAAGCCATTTTTAATTCATGTTAATAATATGTATATACTATTAATGGACAGAGACCCTAAAATTTGTAATGACTGCGCTGTTCACATAGTAGAAGAATCAGATGGAAAAACTAGTTTGCTTCTGTTAAAGGACTGAGAAAATACAGAGCAAAACATTGGACAAAAACTTAAGGACCTGGATGTGATTTGCCAGCCTCCATGTTAGTAAACCCAACTATCTGACTTTATATAATCACAAACTTCCATTATGAAATAGAATAATAAAATATTGGGGCACCTGGGTGGCTCAGTCAGTTGAGTGTGTGCTCAGGTCCTGATCTGGAGGTTCTGGGATTATGTACCCCCATCTCCCAAGCAGGAAATCTGCTTCTACCCCTTTTCCTCCCTGCCCCCACCCCCGTGCACTTTCTCGCTCTTTCACTCTCAAATAAATAAATAATTTTTTTAAAAGAATGATAAAACATCATTATAGAGGACTACATATTTCTCCATAGTGGAACATAATTGGTATTTTTAAAAGGTAGTTTAAAAATTAACTTTCTTACTTCACGTATCTGCTTCCTGTGTATCTTGGAAACCACATTTATTTCCTGTATAAACAAAGATGTAGTGTTTTAAAAGTTTACTGTTACCGATTATTATCTAATGAGTAGAAACACTAATAGAGGAAACAGTGGAGATTATATTTCTGCTATTTCTACACACTCGCCCAAAACATTCCAAGTGAGAAAAAGTTGGTGAAATTGTTGTCAGGGATATCTCCATGATTTAACTGTCTGTACAAAGTCAGAAAAATTGGACCATTGTCTTTCTTCTCATCACTACTTCTGGGCTTGCTGTCGGATGAATGGCACGAGTCATTGGTAGATTTAGTATGGCCTCCTGGAACTGTTCTTTATGGAGGGAATTGATTTTTATTTAAATATGGTTCTCAGGCTTAAGGTTATGTAGCTGGAACCATTGTTACCAGAGTTCTCCAAAGGCTAAAGTGTTACATGAATACAATAGTTGGTGAGGGAAACAGTTACAAAAGTGTCAACCTCCTGTTTTTATTTTAAAAAGAAAATTTAAAATATAAGGTATAATGCACACACAGGCACATGTTTATGCGCAAGGGCACACACACACACACACACACACACACCACAGTAATTCACCAAATAGCAGTATAACATTGTGGTGAGAAGCTCAAGCTTTGGAGTCACACAGACCTGAGTTCTATTTCCAGGCCCAGCACTTAATGTCCTCTCTTCTTAGACCCACAGAATGATTTTTCAGTCAACTGAAAAGAATTAAAACTATGGTACAGGCTTCAAAGTGCTTAAAATTATGTCTTTATAACTATTCATACTCACTTCCATGTGCTTTCAGCCATACTTAATGATTCTTTATGACCTGCTAACCAGCCAAGCTTGGATTCCTCATTTCTTCTCTACTAATGCTGGTACTGGATGGCTCTACTGGGGTTCAAAGTTCTTAAACTCAGTGTTTATAGTGCCTTAATCTTCTACCCACCACTCTCTAAACATCCTGGAGCCCCAGCCTGTCCAACGGCTGTTTATTCTGTCACAAGAATATGCAGATCCAACAATTAGTTGATTTGAATCTTCTGAGACTCTCCTCATGATCTCAACCCCGTCCTTTGAAGTCCTTACTCTTAAACCTGATGAGGGAGCAGGAGGCTGGCTGAGGACAAAGCAAAAGCTGGCGCCTTGCACCCCCCCTTCATCCTCTCCCCTCCATATGTGTAGCATTCCTCAGGCACCCCTGACTGCCATAAAATGATAAATAGTTAACTTGCTGAGATCACAATCCTGCAAGACAGGAGTCTCCCTTGGTTCGCAAATGTCCTTGAGATTACAACAAAGAAGTTACCTTATCAATAGCCCAATTTCCAAAGACACAGAACTCAGTTCCTCAAGCCTAATGTCACCCTCCCCTCCATAAAAAAATGAAGGAGACAGAGGTAGAAGGAAAAGTAAATAAAGTTAAATTTCTTCTAAACCTAAATCTCATTAACAAGGATGCTTGATAGCAGAAATGTAACATTCCACCAGGAGACTCCCAATTGTCTTTACTTGATAGTAACCAGGCCTTCAATATCCTGATAATATTCTTTGCCCCAATAGCCCTTCTGAACCCCCCTTTTGTCCTCACCTACCCAACTCTGGTTTATATAACCAGTCACTCCTCACAACCCGGGGGCAGCAGCTCTCCTGCCCACGGGTCCTGTGCCCATGCCTTAATAAACCACCATTTTGCACCAAAGATGTCTTAAGAATTCTTTCTTTAGTCATCAGCTCCGAACCTCAGCCCACCGAACATGACTTAGGTTCTGGGACTTCATCAAACCCACACCCTTTAAACACCAGGATATCATTGTTTTGGGCCTCCAAAAACCAGTTTTAAATGGTAGAACATGTAGAATTCACTGAGGTCAACATTTACCAAACATTTCATCCTTAGTCAAAAACATGCAATTTGTAAGTAAAATATTTTCTTTGAAATGTAATCACCTTCCTCATTCTAATAAAATGCATAAAATATGTCTACATTGCAATTTCCAGCTGTGGCCTTGAGATTTTAGCATTAGTGCAATTTGCCAATTATGCAGAACTAACAAGTTCTATTTACAACATTATAAATTTTGCATATCTCCTACATGTTTATGAACTCTTTTCAGAAGAGCAAATTATTTTGAAAAGCATACTAATTAATTTTAGTGATACAGTCTTGAATAGGCAGTTATGGCTCATTTACTGAATATTCACAATTTATAACATTGTACTGTATATACTTATTTCCACAAGTATTTTTCTTCAAAATATGCCTTTTTGGTTATTCTTATATTTCCTGGAAGAATAGCATTATAGAGAATATGCTAGTGAGTACTTTAAATTTGATTCCAACAAGTTTGCCCTGGAAAAAAAACAATTTTCTATGATAATTTTGATCATTACAAGGAAAACTGATATAACCAGTCAATTTTTAAAAAAGATATTTCTAATTTAGAATATTGCACAGGAAAGAACTCATTCCAGCCAAAAAACAGAATGAGGATTAACTACCCAAAATAGCTATGATGTTATTTTTGTTGAAGCAAATTGTTTTAATATACTCATAAATATAGAAGAACTATGCTGTAGTTACTTTCATGTATAAAATAATAGGCAAGTTTAATTTTCTATCAATTAGGATACCATAGAGAGAAAGAATGATATGACATAAAATTTTGTGAAATTTTCTAAGTAGTGTAGGTACTTCAATGGAGAAAAATTGTAAAGCAATATTATCACACAGAACATTTTTTTTTTTTTTTTTTTTTTTTAAAGATTTTATTTATTTATCAGAGAGAGAGAGGGGGAGAGAGCGAACACAGGCAGACAGAATGGCAGGCAGAGGCAGAGGGAGAAGCAGGCTCCCTGCTGAGCAAGGAGCCCGATGTGGGACTCGATCCCAGGACGCTGGGATCATGACCCGAGCCGAAGGCAGCTGCTTAACCAACTGAGCCACCCAGGCGTCCCTCACACAGAACATTTTATAACTATCTACATTATATGGGCTATGTGTGCAATTGGTACAAAATTATAACAAAATAATATAAACAAAATTATAACAATATAATGCAAAATTATAACAAAATAAAAATTATAACAAAATAATACAATAATCTAGGGGTAGATACTAGATAATATGAAATTTTCAGAAAATAATATTTTCACCTCTGAAGATCTTTTAGTTGTACTCGATTATATGGTCTTGATACAGGATTTCCATACATTATTTGCCTCTTCATTAAAGAATATGACTGACAGATCAGTTTTGCTTTTTTTTTTTTTAAGATTTTATTTATTTATTTGACAGAGATCACAAGTAGGCAGAGAGGCAGGCAGAGAGGAGGAAGCAGGCTCCCTGCCGGGCAGAGAGCCTGATGTGGGGCTCAATCCCAGGACTCTGAGACCATGACTCCAGCCGAAGGCAGAGGCTTCAACCCACTGAGCCACCCAGGTGCCCCTAGTTTTGCTTTTTTTAAAAAAAGATTTATTTATTTTGGAGAGGATGTGTGGGGGTTGGGGAGCAGAGGGAGAACGAAAGGGGAAACAGACACAGAGTCCAGCAAGGTGCTCAATCTCACTGATCTCAAGACCCCAAGATCATGACCTGAGCAGAAACCAAGAGTTGGACACTCAACCAACTGAGCCACCCATGAGCCCCAGTATTGCTTATTTTTTTAATTTTTAAAATTTTATTTATTTATTTGACAGAGAGAGAGATCAAGATCACAATTAGGCAGAGAGGCAAGCAGAGAGAGAGGGGGAAGCAGGCTCCCCACCCAGCAGGGAGCCCGACGTGGGGCTCGATCCCAGGACTCTGAGATCATGACCTGAGCCGAAGGCAGAGGCTTAACCCACTGAGCCACCCAGGTGCCCTAGTATTGCTTATTTTTTAAGTCAAATGAAATTTTGAATGAATTGGATTAGCTATTCAATAGAAAGAAGTGTAAATATCCACTGTCAAGACAGGCTTAATTCTCTCTCTGCCTGCCCTCTGCCTACTTGTGATCTCTCTCTGTCAAATAAATAAATAAAATCTTAAAAAAAAAAAAAAAAAGACAAGCTTAATTAACTTATACTTTGTATGGAAAAAGTGGGTGGTACTTTCCTAGATTTTTTACCTTAAATCTAATCACCAAATATATATAGATATAGATGTAGATGTAGATATATATGATACATACATTTGTATATATAATGAATATATATGAATACATAATGTATACACACACACACACACCAGTGCACTCAATGTAGAGAGAGATTAACAATATGAAAAAATAGTTCACTAGTACCTAGAAGAATATTTATATAGTGAGGATATGAACTCTTTTGTTAACATCTTTATATTTTCTCCCATATACAGAACAAGAAAATAAACTCAGAAAATACAAGTCAAACTACAGGGGTGCCTGGGTGGCTCAGTGGATTAGCCTCTGCCTTTGGCTCAGGTCATGATCCCAGGGTTCTGGGATAGAGCCACACAACGGGCTCTGCTCAGGAGGGAGCCTGCTTCCTCCTCTCTCTCTGCCTGCCACTCTGCCTAACTTGTGATCTCTGTCTGTCAAATAAATAAATAAACTCTTAAAAAAAAAAGTCAAACTACAAGCTTGGGTGAAATCATCATAACACATGATAAGGGGATCATACCCTTCATATACAAAGGGCTGTTATAAATCACTAAAAATGATAAATCCTCCCCCCAAAAGTGGGCAATGAACAGGTAAAGCACAGGGACATATTCTTATTGTTTGAGTTGAAGGGTCAAAACTTAAGAAAAATGTTCAATATTACCAGTAAACCAAAAAATGCAAATTACAAAAAGATGCCCGTTTAAATAAATAAATAAATAAATAACCCTACATTTGAAAGAAATGGGTGCCTCAGTTGGTTAGGCTGGGGTCTCCAGGCTTTGGCTGGGGTCATGATCCTGGGATCAAGTCCCATGTTCCAGGATCAAGTCCCACGTTGGGCTCCTTGCTTGGTGGGGAGCCTGCTTCTCCCTCTGCCTGCTGCTCTCCCTGCTTGTGTTTTCTCTCTCTCACAAATAAATAAAATCTTAAAAAATAATAAAATAAAATAATGTCAATACATAGTTTGTACAGTTGTTAGAAAATGTGCAATGCTTCTTGGTATGGTACAAACTTTCTTGAGAGTAATCTGACTATATATATATATTTTAAAAATCTTTAACATTTTTATATTCTTTGGTTTTATAATTTCACTACAATGAATGTATCTTTTAAAAAAATCAGAGATTTGCACAAATATTTGCAAAGATGTTTAATATGCTATTGTCTATAAAAGGAAAAAACTGAAAGCAACCAAATTCAAAATTAAGTCATAGGAGATTTATTAAGTGAATTATGAGATACATTAATATTATTGAATATAAAAAAACTAAAAATCATATCCTTGAGCAATATTTACAGATGTAGTAAACATTACCAAATATTAAGTGAAAAAGTATGTTTTAAAATAGTGGGTCCCAATTAAGTAAATAATATATATAAATAGATACAAAAAATTTTTAATGTACATATACATTAAAAAGATTGGATATACATCCAAATAAAAGCAATGATTATTTCTTGGTAGTATGATTACAGATGATTTCTCTTTTTTTGTACTTTTCTGTATTTAAGACATTTTCTATAATAACCATGTTAATGATCCAGTGGTTTCCCCCCAAGAGTCCCTTAGAATTAAACTATTCCATTTATGTCACAAAAATTACCCAGTGCTCAGCACCAGGCAAAAGAGAGAAAGGCTTGTTCAAAAGTGGAACGTTCAGAGTAGTTCGCTCTACTGGAAACAATGGTTGTAAAAGACCAGTTAGTAATGCCTAATATTTAGCCTTAGTGTTCCCCACTCTCTCCACACCTCCATCTAGAAAATACCATTCTAAGGGCACCTAGGTGGCTCAGTCCTTAAATGTCTGCCTTCAGCTCAGGTCAAGATCCAGGATTCTGGAATTGAGCCCCAAATTGAGCCCTACATCGGGCTCCCAGCTCCGCGGGAATCCTACCTCTCCCACTCCCCCTGTTTGTGTTCCCTCTCTCGCTGTGTCTCTCTCTCTGTCAAATAAATAAATAAATCTTAAAAAAAAAAAAAAAAGAAGAAGAAGAGGAAGAAGAAAATGCCATTCTAAGTTATGCCCTAGTTATGGTTTAACCATAATGGCAATGTAATGGCATTGCATTGCCTCCCCTCTCACAAGAGAAATCAGTGGGGACCTCTGAGTTCTGCCATCTTAAGCCAACTAATCTCTAGTACCTGCAGGTTATAATCTGTAAAACACTGTTTCCTTTTCTAGAGGTTAGCTGGCTTTTGAGTGTATATCTTTTCAAACATCAGATGAGTTAAATTAATGAATGGCTATTGTATGCCAACCAATCTTCTTTTGCCAGTTTATTCATTTCCATGGAAGTCACAGTCTACAGTGAAAATTCCCTGAGAAAAACCCTGACAATTGAAAGAACTAGATTTAATATGTTGCTTGCTCAAGGTACTGATCAGTGGTAAGGATTGTTATTTTTAGATGGACCATAAAACTGAAATCTTGATCCTTTATTTACTAAAGATCTCTTAAGAATCTTTGTAAGATGGCAAGATTAACACTTTATCCCCTAATACATTCTCTTTGCATTTTAGAATTTCTCTACAGTGTACTGATTGGTATTTGAAATTTACATTAATGGCATGGATAAAATATGGAATTTGAATTATAGTAAGAAAAATTATTAATGAAAACTAAATAAATTATTAATTCTATGTAATTGATAATCATAATTCTATAAATATACTTTTTAAATAAAAGTATTGGGAGTATTTTGAATTTTTCATTTTTTAGTCTCTCAGTACATACATACACAATTTTTTTCTGACATCAGCCCATTTTTATTTGTTCAAATATACATTTCTGGTTTATTTTAAGTGCCAATTATATGTCAAATGCTAAGGACACATAATAAATTTCAATTAGTTTGTTATATGTAAAATTTTCTTACCCTCAAAATGAACAAATATTAAATTTGTGGGTAGTGATAAATAATTTCAGGTAAAGTATTTAGATGAGTGCTGTCCAAGAGAACTTTTTGTGATGTCCAATAGAGTAGCCACTAAGTATGTAGTTATCAAGCATTTGAAATGTAGCTAATAAGACAGAAGAACTGGGGATGCCTGGGTAGCTCAGTTGGTTAAGCACCTGCCTTTGGCTCAGGTCATGATCCCGGGGTTCTGGAATTGAGTCCCGCGTGGGGCTCCTTGCTCAGCAGGGAGCGTTGCTCAGCAGGGAGCTTCCCCCTCTGCCTGCCACTCCTCTCATTTGTGCTCTCTCTGTCTGACAAATAAAAAAAATCTTAAAAAAAAAAGACAGAACTGAATTGAAATTTTATTCAATCTTAATTTAAATTTAAATGGCCACAAGTTTCTAGTGGCTACCATATTAGATAATGCAGACTTAGACTTAAATGAACTATCCAAAATTCATAGAGATATGCACTGGAGCCAGTGGTGGGATTAGAACTAGGGTCTCACTCTTGACTTACATGCGATCTCATGTGTGGAGCACATGTAGATATTTGTGAGCATGTAAGTATATAAATGTGTTAACAAGTGTGAAAAGCAGGTCTTCTCTAGTGTCATAATATGCCCATTTATTTATTTAAGATTTTATTTATTCATTTGTCAGTGAGAGAGTGCACAGCAGAGAGAGTGGCAGGCAGAGCAGACAGAGGGAGAAGCAGTTTCCCCGCTGAGCAAGGAGCCAGATGCTGGGATTCTATCCCAGGACCAGGGGATCAGGACCTGAGCCAAAAGTAGACGCTTAACTGACTGAGCCACCCAGGTGTCCTGTTTATTGATCGATCGATTGATTTTAAAGATTTTATTTATTTATTTGACAGAGAGATAGAGCACAAGCAGGGGCAACAGCAGAAAGAAGGAGAGGGGGAGGCAGAAGCTAGATCCCAGGACCCTGAGATCATGACTTGAGCCAAAGGCAGACGCTTAACTGGCTGAGCCACCCAGGCGCCCAATATGTCTGTTTTATATTTAAATCTTATTTTCTGTTATGCTTAGATAAATATTGTTCAGGTTAATGCTACAAGGTAAATACTCTTAGTAAATGTGTAAAGTGGAAATGCTATCAAAATTGAAACCACAACTTTTTTTTAAAGATTTTATTTATTTATCTGACAGACAGAGATCACAAGTAGGCAGAGACGCAGGCAGAGAGAGGAGGAAGCAGGCTCCCTGCTGAGCAGAAAGCCCGATAAGGGACTCCATCCCAGGACCCTGGGATCATGACCTGAGCCAAAGGCAGAGGCTTTAATCCACTGAGCCAGCCAGGCGCTCCTGAAACACACAACTTATTCTTGGTACTCACTTTTAAGTGGAAGACACCAAAGAAACAAATGAGACTTCTA
Source organism: Mustela lutreola (assembly GCF_030435805.1). Taxonomy (NCBI): domain Eukaryota; kingdom Metazoa; phylum Chordata; class Mammalia; order Carnivora; family Mustelidae; genus Mustela; species Mustela lutreola. The sequence goes on along the minus strand of NC_081298.1, from coordinate 91,086,548 downwards.
ATTCAAAAAACTATTTTAAGACATCATCTAGGACATCTCAATGGATGTATACGAACTGTCTGAACTTTTCCGCCTGTCTTGGACCTCTTTGACATGCTGCTGGACCATCCTTGTCATCTTGAACTCCTCTTCTTCAGCTTCCTGGGCATTCTTGCTGGGTCTCCCTCCCAGAGCCTCAACCATTATCTTTTATCTCATTTCTTTCTTCTTGCATCACTTGAAAGTAGATGCTACCTTCTGTTCTGCCTATGGTCCTGCTCTATTGCTTCTGTGCTCTCTGATTTCTGTTCTTTACCTCATGTTTCAACATTCATCTTTACGCTGATAACTACCCAATTGTAATGTACTTATCATATGGAAAAATTATCAGCACAGAAAAAGAATTGCTTGTTATGTAAAGAGTGTTAACAGACTGCCTCTAAAAGAACTGTGGAATATTCCTCCAACACACAGATTTAGATGTGAATTCAGGAGCTTTAGGAATACATTTCATGAAGACTTCTTCCTCCTTTTCTTTTTGGCTCTGTATATAATATAAAAATAACTTATACAACCAATTAATCACATAATTTTGGGAAACTTGTCCAAATTTAAAAATTTTGCTTTTTATCTGAAAATTAAATGACAAAGGATTTTATTTTGAACAAATCTAATGTTATTAATTCTTAGGAGAATTACAGAAGATGCACATAGGAATGCCTGGGTGGCTCAGCTGGTTAAGCAGCTGCCTTCGTCTCCAGTCGTGACCCCAGAGTCCTGGGATCGAGCCCTGCATCGGGCTCCTTGCTCAGCAGGAAGCCCGCTTCTCTCTCTGCCTCTGCCTGCTTGTGCTCTCTCTCTCTGACAAATAAATAAATAAAAATCTAAAAATAAAATAAGGTACTTTAAAAAAAAGTTGCACATGATCCATAATTTGAAATACTTACGCTTAAAATTTCAAGAATTTCATCTAGTAATTGGTATACATTTTCCCCAAACTCATTAATTCATAAAGCCATATGTTTTTAAAAAAGAGCATTGTTTTTCTACCATTATGTTTTTAACAGCAAATGCAGAGTTTCAGCTATATTTTAATTTAAATAGTCTTTTGCAGAAAAGCCATTGTTTATAAAACTCTTTGTAAAATGGTTTCTATGGAGAAATGAGTTTCCAAGATGGAATATAGAATCCTTGGCTCAAACCTCTGCTGCTTAGCAAGAAGGGAAGGAGCTACTTCCATGCTCTCTCAGGTGCTGAGGAACCCTTCCTCAACCACCCCATTGAGTAAGGGGTGAGGTGACATTCCTGCTCTTTCTACAAAAGAGGATTCCAGGAAGGAAGGCGATTTATTCCCCATGCAACCTCACGCCCACCAAAAGAGAATTTTGTGGTGTGAAACTATGTGGTAAAAGGTACAAAATATTCTTAAATCTGGGATTCTTGAACTGGGATGTATAGGTTTTATCTAGGAGGAGAGGCAGACATTTCCTCTAAATCTTCATTAACAACAAACATGTGCTACAAAGGAACAGACATTACTTTCAAGTTGTTTTAACTGGCTCTCCTTTTTTTTTTAAAAATCAATTAATTAATTAATTAATTTGACAGACAGAGATCACAAGTAGGCAGAGAGGCAGGCAGAGAGAGAAAAAGGAGGAAGCAGGCTCCCGGCTGAGCAGAAAGCCTGATGTGGGGCTCGATCCCAGGACCCTGGGATCATGACCTGAGCCGAAGGCAGAGGCTTTAACCCACTGAACCACCCAGGTGCCCCTCTCTTTTTTAATTGGCATTTTCATCCTATGTACGAGAGTATAAAATTAAACATGGTTTCTAGTTCACATTAGTCAGTATAATCATGAATAAAAGTGTGGACACTTTGGGGTTATACTGCACTGGCATATCTTCAACAACTACAGGAGTGGTAATTTGTTTCTTCTGTCACCCTTAAATCTTATATATGAATAAATGGCAGTCACCAGTCCTTTAAGAATAAGGTGGATTCTGGGGAGCCTAGGTGGCTCAGTTGGTTAAGCAATTGCCTTCAACTCAGGTCATGATCCTGGAGACCCGGGATCAGGTCCTGTATTGGGCTCCCTGCTTGATGGGGAGTCTGCTTCTCTCTCTGACCCTCCTCTCTCTCTCTCTCTTTCTCTCTCAAATACATACATAAAGTCTTAAAAAAAAAAAAGATTAAAAAAAAGAATAAGGTGGATTCTGGATATCACAATGATCTGGAGACTCTATACATAAAGTTTCCTGGGACATTTCAAACTTCTTAAAGATAATCGTGGAGACATTGAAGCTTGACGCTGTTTGTGGTTGAATAGGACTATAAACATTCTTTCTTAAAACTTTTTTTTCTCTTGAATTTGCTTTCTGCTGAGCTACTTAATTACTATCTTTGCATTCTTCCTTTTTTCCTATCTCTAAGATAAAATTTGAAGAGTTCACTTTCAACCTATTTTGAAGTTGATTTCCTACTCCCTCCTAACCTGCACTTCTAGCTCCTACTTCGATGCTCCAACTGGGATCTCTCATCAACAACTCAGCATTCTTTTTTTTTTTTTTTTTAAAGATCTTATTTATTTATTTGACAGAGAGCGCACAAGTAAGCAGAGAGGCTGGTAGGGGGGTGGGTGGGGGGGAAGCAGGCTCCCTGCTGAGCAGAGAGCCCAGGACCCTAAGATCATGACCTGAGCCAAAGGCAGAGAACCCACTGAGCCACCCAGGCGCCCCAGCAAATCAGCATTCTTAAATCCAAACACATCTTTCTCCACTCAGCACCCCAATTTTTCCTAATTTCTTTTAATAACATCATTATTTTCTGTCATCCAAACTAAAATTGGTCATCTTTTTTCTTTTTTAAGATTTTATTTACTTATTTGAGAGAGAGCATGAGAGGGGAGAAGGTCAGAGGGAGAAGCAGACTCCCCAGCAACCTGGGAGCCTGAAGACGGACTCCATCCCAGAACTCTGGGATCATGACCTGAGCGAAGGTAATTGCCTAACCAACTGAACACCTAGGCACCCCAAACTGGTCATCTTTTATTTCTTCCTCTCCTTGTTCCCTACATCCGCCAAGTTTGTCAGTGCATTTTTGCTTCATGTCTTTCTTTACTCCTTCCTTTCCTTTGCCATTAGTATTTCTCATTACCTCATGCATGACTGTTACTGTTCTTTTAACTGGGATGTCTTAAGTATGTCTCCCTCCAACCTACCTGACAAAAAAAACTCCCCAACAGTCATCTTTTAGTTGCTAAGTTTTCCAGGAAAAGATCCATTTGTTAGCTATGTCCTTTGTCTTTCACTTACCTAGTTAACTAAAAACATGTATACTTGCTGCAGGACTATTTGGTCCCTGGCCCCTCCCATACTAAGCTTTACATTAAAACTTAATGGAAAGAGACAAGAGGAATGATTATTATACTTTCTTTTTTGAACCTTAGGGCAAAAACCTGTATACTAAAGGTACAGTTTAGGTTTGCCTCTTTCAGTGGATTCAGAATAGCCTAGTTTCAGTGTCAGAAATGGAACCTGCTAATATGTCTGTATTTTATGCAGTATACACAAGGCTGAGAATATAAATCATGTTTATCTGGGAGATCTGTAGGATGAGAAGGACCAAGTAGACTTGGCCCTTGTGTCTCATGCTTTGGTCAGTAACAGAGGCTAACCAATCTTTCACAGTGCCTAGCTTTTGAATTTCCGAGTTAGGTTCATAGTACATACTTGTTGAATGATGGTAGTCTAAATTGGCTCAAATCTTCACAAAATTATGGGTTATTCTAAATCTACTGAATCCCATGTAAGTCAAATTCTTTCTTGCTATTTAATCCTCAGTCAAAATGAGAATTTAATTTTCATTATGTCCAAAGGACATACGCACCAATGCAGTCACAGTGATTACCTCTAAGAAGTGGAGTTAAGGGGGAGGAATTTTTTTACATACTACTTTTTAAAAACTGAGCATATCAATTTTATGATGAATAATTAAAAATAATATACCTCGGGGCGCCTGGGTGGCCCAGAGGGTTAGGCCTCTGCCTTCGGCTCAGGTCGTGGTCTCAGGGTCCTGGAATCGAGCCCCACATCCGGCTCTCTGCTTGGTAGGGAGCCTGCTTCCCCCTCTCTCTCTGTCTGCCTCTCTGCCTACTTGTGATCTCTCTCTCTGTGTCAAATAGATAAATAAAATCTTAAAAAATATATATACCTAAAAAACATAAATGACACACATTTTAGCTTAGGGAATTTTCCGTTTTAGAAGGTAACATACTATTATATAAATAGCAACACATATAAGAAACTTAAATAGCAGAAGAAACAGTGTAATTTCTTGGTCTTTCCTTGAAGCATTTACCATATAAGACAATTTGTTATGTTTTAGTTACTTTTCTTTGTTCATCTGGACACAAAGTAGTTCTTAGAAAAAGAGAGAGAGGGAGAGACAGAGAGACCGAGGGCACGACTCTGAGCCTCTTAGAAAAGATGCACCCTTATCATGAAAAAATAATTACCACAAAGAATAACACTCTTATGTGAGAAGCATCAACAAGACTGTTTTAAAAACACTACACCTTTTTATAAACTATTCAAAAGATTTGTCAATAAGGAGTTTCTGACCACTCAGAAAACATTATCTCCCCGTCTTTCATACACATAAGCCTCAAGATTATAAAAAATTTGAAAAGGAATAAATGGTTAAAATAGTTGCAAAATGTTTTCTTCACTAGCCTTATCACATCTCTCCCATCGGCTCCCCCCCACACCCCGCCCCAGCCCCCAATAACTTTCTTCCTTATGCTCTTGCGTTTCCCATTACAGCCTGAATTTTCTGGGAATGGTAATTGCCACCAAAGTAGGTACAGCCCTACTAAAGGGATAAGTGGGCAATCTATCTTCGAATGTGTTTCAAAAACAAACACTGGGCACCTCGTCAAACGGCAGCTTGGAGGGTTTAAGGAAAATACAGAACTGGGTGAGGAAGTCTTTGCGGGAGTGGGAAGCAGTCCTTCCACTCAGCTGTTTTGTGGCTCCTCAAGTCTCAAGCTGTAGCTAGCTTTGGCTCTTCTTCCCTGCCTTTCCAACCTGGCTCCTGACCCTGCCAGCTCATACTGGGGTGTGGGCCTGCGGGTGCTGCACCGGGGTGACAACAAACAGTCTAGATGCGCCGAGCCATTTTGTAGTGGGTCCAAGTCGGTACACTGATGCAAAGATAGCAATCCTCCTGAGCAAACGGATCCTCTTCTAGCTCCAGGGCTCGGATAGTCCTCTTTTTTGGTTTTTGTTCTTTTGGTGCGGTGCCTGGGTGGCTCTGACAACTTAAGGCCGCTCATCTGCGGCTCCTCCCCCACGAGGTTCCTACTCCTGGAACCAAGTACGCCTTCGCCCACAGCTCGGGCACCTCTCGCACTTCCTCCCTCTCACTGCACCCTCGCATTTCCTCCTTCTCCTCCCGATCCAGCCTTCCTCCCACCTGCCCGCCTCCAGCCACATGACAGGAAGGGCTCCGCCACGCGACGTCACCGACGTCCGCGCCCCCGTCCCTGTCCTCCCCCCGCACCTCACGCAAAGGGCGGCCCACGGTGGGGAGAACGTGGTCGCGCGCTCCGCGATCCCCAACCAGAGCTCGCCAGAGCACCCCGGCGGCCGCCGCGGAGCCCGCGCGCGGGTTCCCGGATGTGCGCCGCTCGCGGAAGCCCCGCCCCCCGCCGGCTCCGCGCGCGCCCCCGCCCTCCGCCCCGCCGCGCTCCGCTTTCCCCTCCCTCTCCCGCCCTCCCCCTTTTTCGTGCCTTGAGGTTGCGGGTCAGCGCGAGCCACTGCAGTGAGTCCGTTACGGCTCCGGCGCGAGAGCTAGGCTGTACCCCACGAGCCGCCTGGCCCCCTCTCCCCCCTCTCCCCTTCCTCTCTGCCTCTCTGCCTCTCCCCTTTCTCGCTGTCTCTCCTCCCTCTCTCTCTGTCTCCGAATTTCGACCTTAATTTCTCTTCTTCCCCGCTCGCTCCCGCGTGCCCAGTCACCCGGCCGGCGCGGGCCCCGAGGCACCGCCTCCCTCCCCCCAGCCTGCACCCCCTCCCCCGCGGGCGTCCCGAGGGCCGCAGCCGCCACAGCCCGGCGCAGCTGGGCCGCCGCCGCCGCTTCCTGCGGGAGCCCTTCTGAGCGCCGACACTCTTCTCCTCCCGCGCGAGCCGCCGACCGCCGAGCAAAATGGTGAGACCTTTGCTTCCCCACTGCACCATCCCTCCTCCGCCCGCCGCTTCCAGGGCCGGGGCCGGGGGCGGGGGCGAGCCTCGATACCCCCGGCCGGCTTCCCCCAGTGGAAAATTCGAGAGACCCGGCCCAGCTGGGGCCGCGGAGGGTCGGGGAGAGCCCTCAGCGGTCCGGGTGCGTTGGCGGCCGGCAGCGGGTGGAGGCGGTGGGCCGGCTGCCTGACAGGACCGCGGGGCCCCCGCGCCCGCCCCCGGGCCCCCGCGGGGCGCCCCTCCGCCTCCTCCCTCCGCGCGCGCCGGCCTCGACCCCCTCCTCCCCGGCCTTCCGCCTGGCCCTGGCCCCTCGTCGCCCTGCACTACTTCTTTACGGACCCTCCTGCACGTGGAGCCCCCCCCCCCTTCCACCCCCCAGACTCACTCCTTCAAGTTCGGGCACATTCCAGAATTCTGGGGAAATAATACGTGGTAAATGGCTTTTTATATAAGACCCACTTTCTCTCCAGAGCTGTTCTCTCTCCCACTCCATTTTCCAGCAGTGAGCCTTCGCAGGGATCCTGCCACTTACTTCTCCCCTCTCCTGTTCGTATTTTGGTGCTGTTTGCAGACCTTACGGGGTTCCTTTCGCCGCTGCTTTTTCTCTCGGCACGGGCGAACCGGAAAGGTCCGAGGTGTATAGTCCTGAAAACGCAGTCTCTAACTCGGTCTTTGATACACGGGGATACTTGTTTTCAACGCTTCCTGGCTGTCCACGGCTTTTCGTTTCCTTTGTTACCTTCCTAAGTCTCGCTTGTGGTTGTTTTTGAATCATGGCGATTTAAATTTTGTCTTTCCTTACCCTCGCATTAATCCCTAGGTAGAATTCATTGCTGTAGTGTTTCAAACCGACGCTAGGGGTGTGTCTCCCGCCTCTGTCACTGTAGCCAAGAAATCAACGACGCCCTTTTAGCCTGTTACCTTACCGGTTCCCTCGCCCCGGGTAGCCGCTGCGGTTTCCTCTCTGCGATCGCGAATTGTATACGGAGTAGGAAAAGTTCGCAGGGCTCTTCCATACGTGTCAGATATTCAGACATGTGATTCGGTTGTTCAGCTTTTTCCAAGAGTCTTCCAACAGTTGTCAGGAGATTTTTTAGACCGATTGTTTGACGTTGGGTAATTTCTTGGATTGTATTTCACCCTGGATGTAGAATTTAAGTGTTTCAAAATAGAGCGGTGGATTAGCAAAGGGAGAAATCCTGTTGACGGCAACTTAAAATCAGTTCGATGGGATTGTGAAGGAACAAAGTGACACTAGAAAATTCAAGTAAGTCAGCTTTTATTTAAAATAAAGGACAAATGATTAAGTGCACTTATCAGTATACTTAAAATCCAGGTTATGAAGAGACTTAATAAATGATTAGTGAGTGATATATGGAGGAAGTTTTTCCCGGCCAACTTGGAAGGCAGCTCAGAGACAGCTTTGGCCCCCAAAGTTAGAAAACTTTCGGTTTTTCCAGAGTACAACAGAAAACAGTTTAGATCAAGGCCATTAATAGTGCAGTCTTTTTGTTGGCATAGTTTTTTTGGAGTTATGAATTGCATTTGAGTGCTTTACTGCCGTTTCCTTATATATATATTTTACTTGAATGTCATGATCTTGAAGATCTTTGACCATAGCAGTGAATGTTTTTACCAGCATTTGTAAACAATAAGTTGTGAGGAATAATGACCCAGCCTTTTGTTGCTTACCTGTTATACATCAGAATGAGCTGGTTTCCAGGTGTTTTTTTTTTTTTTTTCCCCTGTAGCGTCCCCTCAGGAACCCCCCCCACCCCTTTTTTTGACCAACAGATTGAATTTGGGAAATTCTTTTTTAGCTCTTAAATTTACTTTCCTCATACTCAGTGTTTTCTTATCTTAAAAGAATATTCTAAGGTTTATCTTTTGATATTTTTTTCTTCTAGGTCATTATTTCCCTCTTTCCAGTTTTCTTTTCCGTATTTTCTGATTTACTTTTCCTTCTTTCTTCTGCCATTCTCTCAATACCTTTTCAGGACCTAGTTAATTTATTGTGACATTGGCTTCCCAACCTTAGAATTATTTTAGTCTGTTGAATGCAGCACTGGTTTCAAGGTATCAAGACCATACCTACAGGTCAACTCTGCTGTATGGGATATTAATTAACTCACATAATTTGGGCTTTGGAGTGATCTGGTTCATTTTTCTAGTTAATTCTGAAAATTTTCACTCCCTTTGGAAAACTTTATTATAACTCTTACTGAGTATCATGACCATATTGACAATTTTGTCAGGGGGTTTTAATTTATGAATTAACTTACAAATTACAAATATCACTGATTAATTCAAGTAAGGGGTAAGTGAAAAGATTGAATTGAATTTACCAACAGTCCTTTCCGGTAGGTATTTATTTTAGTTGCTATGTTAAACGTAGTTTCTTTTTTCTTTTTTTTTTTTTCAAATATTTTATTTATTTACTTGACAGAGAGAAATCACAAGTAGACGGAGAGGCAGGCAGAGAGAGAGAGGGAAGCAGGCTCCCTGCTGAGCAGAGAGCCCGCCCTATACGGGACTCGATCCCAGGACCCTGAGATCATGACCCAAGCCGAAGGTAGCGGCTTAACCCACTGAGCTACCCAGATGCCCCAGTTACCTGGGAGTCAAGTCTTTCCCTCCCTCCATCTCTTTTTGAATCTTAAACTGCTGAGCATGCAGGTGGCTTGAAGATTTCACATACACAGACACACACTTGAGTACCGAGCTTCTAGGAATATCCACCCCCCTCCCAGTTGTCTGATAAAATTGTGTATGTTTACTGAAGTAAATAACTAGATGTCTTCACAATTCTTTTCTCTGGGTAGGCATCTGTTTTAGATAAGAGTACTTCAGAGTTACTGCCATGCAGAAAAAGAATAAAATGATTGAACAGAAGAATGTTTGTTTAGGTCTGTATGATTGAAAAGTCTCCGAGTTATTTTTGGAGGAGTAAATTTTGTAGGGGCGTTATTTTACTTTATTTTCTATTTATTTTAATTAATTAATTTTTAAAGACTTTATGCATTTGAGACAGAGATAGAGAACACAGAGTGAGAGGAAGAAGCAGACTCCCTGCTTAGCAGGGAGACCTATGTAGGGCTCATCCCAGGACCCCGAGATCATGACCTGAGCTGTAGGCAGATGCTTAACTGACTGAGCCACCCAGGCCCCCCTTTTGGAGCATTTCTAGAAACTTAGTTAACTTTTCATGCATCAGAAATAGTTTTCACCATGTACTTAGTATAATTTAAAAATAGAATTTTATTTTGGATGCATATATCAATGTGGTGTGTAAGTAATTGGCTTTAATTTTATAAATGATGTTTTTATGTCTTTGTGTTTTTGAACTTTTTATTAAAATTACTTCCACAATCTGGGGTGCTAGGGTGGCTCAGTTGGTTAGGCATCTGCCTTTGGCTCGGGTCCTTATCCTGGGGTCCTGGGATGGAGCCCTCATTGGGCTCCCTGCTAGGCGGGGAGCCTGCTTCTCCCTCTCCCGCTTGCCCTGCTTGTGCTCTCTTTCTCAAATAAACAAATAATAAAATCTTTAAAATAAAATAATTTCCAATCTGTAAACAGAATTCAAAACATTTATTGCTGTTCGTGATACCTGCAGTTGGAGTTGCATACAATGTATTTTAGTTCAGATTCTGTGACAAAGGCTGTATAGCAACAACAAAGTAAGCAACCTCTGTATTATGACCTGTAGAATTAAAATTCACAGTAGTCATGAGAAGAAAATTTCTCTGTTCATTATGTCCCATAGTGGATGAGAAAATTAAAAGGGCATAGATTGTAAGGTAAAGAAGCTGAGGATCAGTCAGCAAAGCAATGTGTGGGACAGATAACTGTGGATAGATCAGGCATCGTTCTAGGTAGTAAGGCAAGCAAAAGTACACGGCAGTATAAGGAGGTCAGCTTGGGCCAGGAGAATTAAGCAAGTCAGAGGGCTTAGAGGCTGGTCAAGCAACAGGAATTCATTCATATCACAAATACTTGTAGCTTTTGTCTGCTGTTCACTGGTTACTGTGCTTGGTTGTTGAAGATATTAAAATGTCTAAGGTAGGTCTTCTATCTTCATTTAAGTTTAGAAAATAATCAAATGCTAGTAGGTATGAAAAAAGTTAGTCCAAGTTACAATATGAGTAATGCACACAAAGCCTAATAGAAATTGAGGAAAGAGCAAGATCAGTTTTATCTGGGATTAGGGAAAGTTTTATGAAGTAGGTGAAAATTAACTTGGGTCTACAAAGGTTGTTAAGATTGCAGAAGGCAGAGTTGGAGGCATCTAGGAAAAGATTCTTTAAATCCTGGAGATAGAGAAAACTTTATTTGGAGCACTGATACTTGGAACAGCATTGTCATCATCATCTGGGAACTCGTTAGGTCCTACCCAGACCAGCTGAATCCAGAACTCTGGGGATGGAGGCAAGCAGTCTAAACTTTATAACTTTCTGGTAATTCTGTTATATGCTAATTTTTGAGAGCCACTATTTAGAAAATAGCGAGGAATATGTTTATTTAAATCTTAATTGAGTATCTGTTGACATACCTCACACTGACTGTACAAACATAAGACACATTTGTAATTTCCAAGGAACTTAATTACATGGAGCAAACAAAACAACTATGCATTGTGGCCCTTGCTATTAACAGACTAAACACGGGGTGCTTGAGTACTTGGTGTAGGGGTGGGGTGCCTGGCTGGTTCAGTCAGTGGAGCATGTGACTCTTGATCTTGGGGTTGTGGGTTCAAGCCCCACACTGAGTGTAGAAATTACTTTAAAAAAAGAAAAAAAGAAGTACGTGGCAGAGGAGAGGTTTAATCGGAACTGGGATGAGGATGGGGCAGGGAGATAAATGGCACCCAGAAAGCTTCCTCAAGAGAGAGAGATGGTGTCTGAGCTGAGTCTTTTTATTTTTATTTTTGGAACAAGAACCAAATTTTTTATTCATTTCTTGTGTTTGAAGTATTCCTTGAGGACATCCTTTGCCGGGTATCCTTTACCATATCCCTTAACTACCACACAGCTGCAGCCGGCCACTTCATGGGGTTTTCCCTCTCTGTCAGTTTTACAGAGGCCTATCCATTCATCTTGTTTCTTCTGTCATCAAGCTTGATTAGGTTGATTTGGTGTTCAGCACAAAGGGCCTCCACCAACGTGATATACATAGGCTCATCACAGTTGGATGCAAGTATACAAAGATGGGCTTGGTGCTTGTCTAAGTCTTTGGCAGCTTTGCCAGTTCCATGTGCTAGGCCATCGTGGATGACGGCAGTCTTCAGAACCTCTTGTAAAGCAGTATTAACATCCATTATGCCTTCAGCAGCAATGTCTTCCTTGGCTATGGTGCCGTGGCGGTGGATTAGTGAGTGTAGCCGAATCTTGACTGCACCCAAGCCTCTGGCTCTGCGAAGCTCAGTGGTGGCAGGGAAGGAGCTGAGCTGAGTTTTAAAAGGATGAGTATTGGGGTGCCTGGGTGGCTCAGAGGATAAAGCCTCTGCCTTCTGCTCAGGTCATGATCTCAGGGTCCTGGGATCGGGTCCCACATCAGGCTCTCTGCTCAGCAGGAGGCCTGCTTCCTCCTCTCTCTCTCTGCCTGCCTCTCTGCCTACTTGTGATCTCTGTCAAGTAAATAAAATCTTAAAAAAAAAAAAATCTTAAAGTAAATAAATAAATAAAAGGATGAGTATTTAGCCAATGAGAGAGGTGGTCTAGAGAACTTTATGTTTAAAGCAATAGAGGCATAATATATATAAGCCAGTTCAGTATGGCTGGAGGGTGGAGGGTTAGGGTGGAAAGGAGAAGGAGGGTGGTCAGTTAGATTGAGGCAAGATCATAGAAGAGTTTGCATATCATATGAAGGAGTTAAAGTTTTTTCCTAAACCAGTGGGAAACTATTATTTTTAAGCAGGAGAATGACATTGTCTCCTTTGTCTTATTAGAGAGATCAGCCTGGTGGCCATGGGGATAATAAAATAGGATAAATGAATAAAGGTATGGTGGCCAGTTAAGAAATTGTTACAGTACTAATGTGAGGACTTAAAAGACTATAGGAAGAGTTGAAATGAAGAGGAGAGACCAGGTATGAGACACATTTTGGAAGGTAGAAGAGAGGACTTGGTGACTATTGGATTGTAGGAAGAAAAGGTATATGCAGTGTGTGGCTTCTGACTTCGGTGACTGGACAGATGATTGTGCCATCCATTCAGCAAATATTTATTGAGCACCTAATGGGTAAGATTCAGTTCTACAGATATAAGAAATGTCCTGTCCTCAAGAAACTTGCAGTTTGCTCGGATGACTGTCGTATTATCTCCAGCATTCTCATCATTTGGTAATTAATACTTGGGATGCTGTATTGCAAGATTCTGTAAGTTCAGTCAGAGCGCTATGAAATATTAATGCTGCTTACTGCATAGATATCGTGGCCTAGGATAGAGGAGACTTGTTAACCTGAAGGTAGGAAGAGGTAATGTATGTTAGAACAGTGATTCTCAGTGTGTGAATCCTGAACTGGCTGCATCAGCATCATCTGGGATTGTTTCAGAAATGCATGTTCTGTGCCTAGGAGGTATTAGAAAAGGAGATATGAGGAAGTAATGTTGATTTCTGTTTTGGACATGTTGAATTTAAAGTAGTTGTGGATTGGAGCACCTGGGTGGCTCAGTTGGTTAAGTGTCTGCCTTTCTGCTCAGGTCATGATCCCAGGGTGCTGGGATGAAGCTGTGTATGGGGCTCCTTGCTCAGCTGGGAGAGAGTCTGCTTCTCCCTCTTCCTCTCCCTCTGCCCCCCCCCCCCCCCCGCCCGCTCTTTCTCTGTCTCTCTCTCAAAGAAACAAAATCTTAAAAAAAAAAAAAGAAAGTAATCGTGGGTCATCTAGGTGGAAATGGTGAACAGGTAATTGGATCTCTGTGTCTGGAGCTCAGAAGAGAAATCTGGATTAGGATTAAAGATTTGAGCATTGTCTGTCCGGGTCTCTTAGTAGCTGAAGCCATGAAACTGGATGAAATCCTATGGAGAAAGAATGTAAAATGAGAAGAGGGTAAACCCTAACGCTGCATTTAAGAGGTAAATCGAGGTTAAGCAATCCCCAAAGGTTGTCTGAGAATAAATTGCCAGAGAGTGTTGGAAAATTAGTAGAGTGATGTCAGATTTGAAGGAGTCAGCAGTGCCTAGATACTACAGAGATCAGGAAAGAGAAGAACTTAAAAGTTCTTGGAGGCATCAGGAGAGTTCTGGTGACCCTGGCAACAGTACAAGAAAACACCATTTTGTACTGGTAACAAGAAAAGCCAGGATGCAGTGAGTTGAGGGATGAATGGGAGGCCAAACATTGAGTATAGATATTCTTTAAAATTTTGACTAAAAGGAGACCAGATAAAAGCTATGGAGTTTAGGTATGAGGAAGAATTTATTCTGGAGTAAAAGGAATAGCCTGGAAAGAGGGAGTGTGGTTGAGTATTCAGAGGGGGAAGATGGAATTATTAATAGTTTGAGGTTACCCAAGAAGGTAGGATGAAATAGAACTCTCCTTAGGCAATTTAAGAGATTTTTTCTTAAATCCGTTAACAAGAGAGGGAAGGAAATAAAAATGAAAACTGTTACAGAGATCATAATCTTTAAGACAGAACTTCACTTAAATCCTAGGTAATAGAAATTAGATTGCAGGGGAAAGTAAACACTGAGAATGCAGAGGCCTTGTCTTTGTTTTTTCATTGTTCTATTACAAATACATGTTATATACTGGATATTAAGGAGTGTTTAAAGAAGGAATATGTGAATGAGTAAGTGGAATAAACTAGTGAGTGTTGATGAGACAGTGGAGGCAATGGGTGTCAGTTCCTTTTCTGAGACATTTATTAAAAAAAGGTTAACCTTACTGCTTTACAGTTGGGGTGAATTCTATTTAGGATAGAATTGTATTCTTCTTTTTTTTTTTTTTTTTTAAAGATTTTATTTATTTATTTGACAGAGAGAGATTACAAGTAGGCAGAGGCAGGCAGAGAGAGAGAGAGGAGGAAGCAGGCTCCCTGCTGAGCAGAGAGCCCAATGCGGAACTCGATCCCAGGACCCTGAGATCATGACCCGAGCTGAAGGCAGCGGCTTAACCCACTGAGCCACCCAGGTGCCCTAGAATTGTATTCTTTATTTTCAAAGATTTCACTTATATGAGAGAGCGTGAGTGGGAGAGCACAAGCTGGAGAGGAGAGGCAGAGGGGGAAGTAGACTCCCCGCTTAGCAAGGAGCCCAGTGAGGGGCTGGGACCCTGGGATCATGACTGAGCCAAAGGCAGACGCTTAATCAACTGAGCCACCCAGGCACCCAGATTTTGGTATTCTTTAGATTTACGAGAGAAGCCCACTCAAGGGAGCCATAAGAAAGGATAATTAATGGAATGAGTCCTAGAATGAGTACTAGAAGTTACGGAAAGAAGAGGGATAATGGGAAAGAAGGGACATCAAAAGAGAGGGGGAAAATATCAAAGAGTGAGATGAGTAGGCATGGCAATAGATAGTTTTAATGGAGTTCATGGGAGGTGGCCTAAATTCTCTCAGGAATTCAAGATAGTTTGAGGCAAGATCATCTGAAGTTGAGATTAAAGGCTGAGGCAAATGAGGTGAGATTGAGAGAGAGGAGTATGGAAAAGATTATAATACTGATTTGGGGGAGATTTGATATGCAGTTAATAGGGTATTAAGTAAATGTTATTAAATAATAAGTGGACACAGGAGTGAGCACCAGTGAGTCAGTGACCTAGGGAATGAATGTAAGAAAAAGGAGTATTAAGAAGAAAAGAGGTTAATACTTTGTCAGTGTTTGTTTTAATAACTTCTGACAAAGTTACATAGGTCTAAAAAAACCCATTTTCTGAGTACCTATTTTATATAAGGGGAACATAGAGTTGTGGATTGATAGTCTTAATTTTTTTTTGAAGTTGTAAAGACACTGTTAATACATTTGCTTAAAACTCGGTTTATACCAGAAGGTATAACATGGCAAGTGAGCCTCTTCAGGGCACGCCTTTTTCTTGTATTGATCACTGTTGAGTTTGTTGTGTACTTTAATGAAAGGGAGGGTTTTTTTGGGGGTGGGGTTGTATTCTTCCTTTTTTACTTTTTTTTTAAACTTGGGACAGTATATGGATTTATTAATTTCTTTTTAAATTAGTTCTTATTTAAAAGATTATAAAGGTCAACTTTAAAGAGATTTTAACAGTACCATGTTCTAGTTGACTGATTATAGTTAGTTTTATTCCCAGGTTTTTAACTGTTTCATTGTAAGCATGACTCAACAATTGAGCATAATTTTTTGATCAGGTAGCAGTTTTGTAATGACTTGAGTTTTAACAAGGTTTTAACTATGACAGTATTCTGCAAAATTAACTCTTCAGAGAAAAAAAAAATGAAGTAATTTCTCCATGCAATTTGGGGCTTGAGTTCATAACTCTGAGATCAAGAACCACAGCTCTACTGACTAAGCCAGCCAGTCCCCCAAGAAAATAATTTATTTCAAAATTTTTTGTACTTACTTTTTCCATTTATGACCTTAGTAAGTGTTAACAAAATGAATAACCATTTCTTAAAAGGAGAAAATTATCTCCAAAGTGTAGTCTATCAGACATCTATTCTATTTCAGGCTTGCCAGATTAAAATTACTTCCACACTTTTATACTTCCAAATAAACCTTTTATTCAACAGCTCACATCTACTCTCCTTTTCTGAATTTTCTCCTTGAACTTCCATACTTTTTTTTTTTTTTTTTGAACTGCCATACTTTTTTTGTGGTCATGAGTTGACAGCTAATGCATAGATCTGGCACAGGAATAAATTTTGAAATGAGGTATAACTAATATGTTTCTGGATTTGTCTTTGGTTTTTATAATCTTGTACTATAAAATTTTTTTCGACATTTGGAGATTTCTATAGGAAACCTTTGAAAATTGAGCACTGAAAATTCAACAGTCCGTAGGTTCTTATAGGTTCCTTCCTTAGAGTTTTGTTTTGTCACTTAGAGCCCTTTGTTAGGGGTGTTACAAGGAGGGCCATGTGATAATCTATTGCTATCCCAAAAACATTTCTGTGAGATTGACACTTTGACTTGTTTTGGTAGCATTATTAGCATTATTAAACTTATCTGTAATCTATTGCTATCCCAAAAACATTTCTGTGAGATTGACACTTTGACTTGTTTTGGTAGCATTATTAGCATTATTAAACTTATCTGTACTCTAACCAGCTCTCTTTTGTCCTTTGTAAATAATACATAGTATTAATTTTTGTGTGTGAGAATTAGATAGGCATTTTGAAACCCAAGTACAAGACTGTGAAGCATAGCAACCTACAGAAAAGATCAGATCTTTATTTATCATTGGCCTTAATGGAGCTGTTAGCAGTTTTATTAATCCTTAATCTGCCTAGTTTCAAGGCTGATACATATATATTTTTTATCCTATCTGCCCGAGTGTGATGCCACAAGGAATCTCCTGTTACAGGTGTGCAATAAGCTGGCATCCTGTAATATTATTTACTTGTAAGGCAGTCTTTAATAAAATTTGGAATGTCAGGAAGAACAAGTGCTAATAGGTAATAAGGGAAATCATGATTTTGTATCTATATATAGATATATTTCTATTATATCTATATATAGAGTTTATATCTGTGTTGCAACTGTTTTCCTAACAAATGGAATTTTATGAATTATAAACTAACTCATAATAGTATTTTTCAAATAAATAATGAATTTATGAACAATCAGTACTTAAACTCTGTTGCCTTGTGTGGCTGTCACTATCTTTACCATCATATTTCTTGACTCTTTTATTACTCTTATTGCTCATTTTCTTATTTTCAATATACTACAGTCTAGATTTGTGATGTGCTATTTAGTAGCTACATGTGATTGTTTACGTTTTAATTAAATTAATTAAAATTAAATAAAATTATAAATTCAGTTCTTTAGCCACACTAGCTATATTACAAGCACTTAATGGCTCCTTGTGTCTAATGGTTCCTGCATTCGTGCAGATATAGAACATTTCTGTCTGTACAGAGCAGAAATTTTTATTAGGTAGCACTGGTTTAGAATGATTATGTATCTGCAGTTCCCTGAAGAGTTATTGTGTTGGCACTAATCTTCTAATACCAGCACGGAGTTGGGAGTTGGAAAGATGTGAATTTAGATTCTAGTTCTGTCATTCATTGGCTGTGTGACCTTGAACGAATACCATAAACTCTTGACCTTATTAGTAGTGTAAAATGGGAATAAGAGCACCTCAGATTGTAGTGATAATAGAGAGTATTCAGAAATCCAGTTGGTACTCTTTAAATGTATTTAGTTCTTCATTCTTCTTACTTGAGTTTTTGATAATGTTGGAACTTGTTGGAAACTCTTGGAATTCTTTCCTTTTTTGGCATCTGTGACATTTTCTGCTAGTTGCTGTTCTACATCTCTGACCATTTTTAATCTTTGTTGGTAGCTTCTCATCTGGGTTTGGTCCAAGGCCCTCTTAAATATTACTTTCCCATTTAAAATCCCTATATATTATAGGATTAACATCACCTTAATGTAGCACATGAACTCTATGGGCTCTACTTGTTGTTTACTTCAGCTTTTTCCATGTTCCTTTTTCTCTATACTCTAGCAACTTGGTCTTGTTAACGTTTCATTCAGTATTGTATGCTAGATTTATTCTGCCATCTGTTTAATCTACCATCAGTCTTTTGCATAGGTTATGTTTGGAATGCTTCAAAGTGCCTCAAGGAAGTAACTGAGCCTCCCACCCCCATGCCAGGTCAGACTGTTCCTCTGTTATGCCAGCTGCCAGCATAGATCCCTCCATATTACAGGAATTTAATAAATATTTGTTGAATGAGTGAATTGAGGGAATGCATATATTCTTTGTTTATTCCCAAAGTTCCATCATTTTCTGTGTACTGATGATTCATACTTTCAGCCTGCATTATTCTTTTCTGCTCCAGTCCATGGATCTGACTGCTTACAGGATACTTATCTAAATGAGGGTGTCTGTCAGTCACCTCAGCTCATCATAACTAAAACCACATTCATTCTTGTCTTCCTATTCATGCTTCCATTATTCCCTAATTTTTCTTCCTAGAAACAGTATCTGTTCATTCACTCATATCTGGAAACCTGGTATGCCATTTTCTCCCCTTTACTGCTATTTACATCTTAAGCAGTCATCAGTTGCATCTTGTACCGGAAGAGTATAACATAGGAATACGTGGCCTGACCTGGTGTGGGCGTGGGAGGATAAGTCACTTACTAGAGGGATTTTTTTGAGAAATTCCACCTTGATTCATGTACTACTGATAAAAGAGGAAAATATATTTAAAATGTTCCCAGTGTATTAATGCTTCTTGCTGTTAAGTAGTGGCAGCTGAATCCAAAACACTAGCAGTTAAAAGTGGCAAGCTATTGAAGAATAACAGTATTGTATACTATCCATATAGCCCACATTCTTCCTCTTGACTCAGCGTGAGTGAATTACAAATTCACCTATTTGGAACAGTTTATTGTATAATTCCCTCAGATGTTTTTCCCTTTTTCTTTTGTTTCTTTAACTTAGTTTCAAATACCCCTTTTTTCTGTTACTTTCATCTGTACCTTTAAAAAGTGCCATACTGATTAGTTAGTATATCTTTAACTATACTTAATTAGGATTTTTGTTGGTTTTGCTAGTACTCTGAATGCATAGGCTTTTAGTGTCTGCTTCCAACTCTGTTTTCCTTAAGTCATGTTATTTATGTATTTTTAAAGTAAGCTTTATGCCCAGCGTGGGGCATGAACTTAGGACTCTGAGATCAAGAATCGCATGCTCAACCGACTGAACCATCCAGGTGCCCTAAGCCATGTTACTTTTAATGTGTAGTTTTAAGAGCATGAAGTTTTTTCAGAAAGATAAGTATCATGTTATAGCAAACGGTCTTCCCTTTTAGATCCTCCTGTGCCTCTTGAATCAGCTTCTTTATCCCTATTGCCACTGGCATTGCTAGGGTTTCATTTAGATCTCATGTGGATCATTTCTGTAGCCTACTAAATGCTTTGCTCTTTTTGCCTCCAGTTTCTTCCTTTTTCATTCTGTCTTTCATATTGCCACCAGAGTTTTCCTTCTGAAAAGGAAATCTATGTCACTGCCTTACTTGAAAGTCAGTGCTACATCTTACATTAAAAATTTTAAATTTTAATTAAATTAAATTGCCTGGGTTGCCTGGGTGGCTCAGTCTGTTAGGCATCTGTCTTCAGCTCAGGTCCTGATCTCAGGGTCCTGGGATCGAGCCCCACATTGGGCTCCCTGCTCAGTGGGGAGCCTGCTTCTCCCCTTTCCCTGCTGTTTCCCCTGCTTGTGCTCTCCCTGTCAAATAAATACAATAAAAAAAAAAAAAAAAAAAAAGATTTTATTTATTTATTTGAGAGAGAGTGATCACAAGTAGGCAGAGAGGCTGGCAGAGAGAGAGAGTAAAGCAGGCTCCCTGCTGAGCAGATAGCCCAGTGCGCTGCTCGATCCCAGAGAGCCGAAGGCAGAGAGGCCTAACCCACTGAGCCACCCAGGTGCGCCCAAATAAATACAATCTTAAAAAAAAAATATGAAAACTTTAAAAAATGTAAAGTCTTTTGCTGACACTCATGTTCTGATTCTTATTTCTAGCTATCTTTATGCTATAACCAAGTCAGACTACTTAGTTCTCAAGTGCCTCATCTCTCTCTCTCTCTCTCTTTTTTTTTTTAAAACTTACTGGGGCTTTGTTTTTTACTTTTTCTTCCATCTGCCCTGTGCTCCTTTGTCTGGCAGACATCAAGATCCTATTACAGGGGCACTTGGGTAGCTCAGATGGTTGGGCATTTGCCTTTGGCTTAGGTCATGATCTCTAGGTCCTGGTATCGATCCCCTCATCGGGCAGGGGAGCCCACTGCCCCTGCCCCCCCACCCCCCCGCCCCCTGCTCATGTTCTCTCTCTGTATCTTTCTGTCTCAAATGAATAAATAAAATCTTAAAAAAAAAAGATCCTATTCCAGTGGCATTCTGTGAAAACATCTCCAGCTCCCTCCAGCAATTAATGGCTATTTGGAAATAACTTTCATAATAGTACATACCATATTTCATTGTGTGTAATTGCTTACCCTAACCTGTGCACTCCTCTAAAGCAGGGGATGCATTTTTATTCATCTTTGTAAAGCTAGTTACCATTGTAGCATCTCTCAAGGAATATAAATGTAAATGATGGATACATATAAGTAGACAAGCCAGCAAAGGTGCAACTGGGTTAGGTATATTTATCGTCTAGGGCTAGGGAAGTCTGTGGAAGTCCTATGAATAAACAATTAGAAAGCTTAAGTGCATTAGCATAATGGGAAAGCTACTGGAAAGGAAACTGTAGATTCTAAAAGTTATAGGACTTCTTTTATGCTTCAAGATTTTTTAACATATTTGAGTAAATTGTTAGTTGCATTTGAGAATGTTATTTGTTAAGTGGTAAGTAGACTTTTTCATAAATGAAACTCAGAATTGGTAAATAACATTTTTATTAAGCTGATTTAT
This sequence comes from Mustela lutreola, assembly GCF_030435805.1. Classification (NCBI taxonomy): domain Eukaryota; kingdom Metazoa; phylum Chordata; class Mammalia; order Carnivora; family Mustelidae; genus Mustela; species Mustela lutreola. Next base: position 91,065,773 of record NC_081298.1, on the reverse strand, counting down.
CATAACATTTTTGTACTAGATATATTCTTGAACAGCTGATAAAAAATGAGACTGTTACTCTAAATCTTTGATTTCTTAATTTAGTGAACATTTCTTAATTTAGTGTTTGCCTTCTACACATATCAAACTTAGTGTTGAGTACAAAGGTGAAAGAAAAAAAACTCCCAGAGACTTCACTTCATAGACTGAGTCAGGATATGGAGAAAAAAGTAGTGTATGTGTATGTAATTAAAATTAAAATACAATAGAATATATAAATATATATATACATGTACATACATACATGCTGATAAATGTTTCAATAACGCCATTATAAGGTGCTAGATTTCTTTTGATCACTTTGCTTGCCCAGTTTGAATTTGACATGTAGTAGCTATTCGGACATTTTTATTATTCATTTGGTTCTCGTTACTTACAGATAATGTGAAACAGTTAAGTGCTGAGAGAATAATCATTTTGTTGTTATGTTGAGATATAATATGATGTGGTGGAACATGCAGGGTTAGAGAATTGGAAGATCTGTAATTGAGTTTACTGAATGTATACACACACATGAACAGACACAAATAAATACATGTTTATAAAATGGCCACCAGACTGATTGATTTCAGAGTTCTTGTGGGTATTGAGTAAGGTAATTACCTAAGATGCTTGATAGAATGCAAAATGCCGTTTAAATTTTTATTTTATTTTTATTTTTTATTTTAAATATTTTATTCTATTAGAGAGTGAGAAAATGAGTAGGAGGACCCCAATGCGGGCTCCATCCCAGGACTCTGGGATCATGACCCAACCCAAAGGCAGATGCTTAATGGTGCCCCCTATTCTACATTGTTTTAGACAGAGAGTGCAGGAGAGTGGTGGAGGGGGAGAAGGAGAGAGAGAATTTGTAAGCAGTCTCCTCGCCCAGTGCAATACCCAACAGGGGCCCTGAGATTATGAGATCATGACCTGAGCTGAAACCAAGAGTTGGATGCTTAAGCAACTGAGCCACCCAGGGGCTGCCCTGTTTAAATTTTTAAAGATCAATGTACTAAAAACCAGTATGTTGTTTTTTGGGCAGATTTGGGTTTCATAATCCTTTCATTCTGATTTCTGTGTAACTCTCTGTCCTGTGTTACTCTCTGTCCAGTAATATACTCATTAACAATGTAGAAAATGTATCTGAGTGGTGGGCTTTGAGTAACAGAATACCTACCCAACTAAATGTGGCCTAAATAACGAGGAATGTATCATTTCACAAAATGAGAAGCCTAGAATCAGAGTTACAGTGTGGTTCACAGTTCATCCAGTTTCATCAGGGACATAGGTCCAGTTTACATTAAAGCTTCACTGTCCAAAGAGGGCCACTACAATTTCAGACACCAACACCTGCCTGAAGAAAAGGGGGAGCACTTCCTCAAGTGTCTCTTTTTATTAGATTGCAAGTCTCATTATAGGGTTTTTCTTTTTCTTTTCTTTCTTTCTTTTTTTTTTTTTTTTAAGATTTTATTTACTTATTTGATAGAGATCACAAGTAAGCAGAGAGAGAGAGAGAGAGAGAGGAGGAAGCAGGCTCTCCGCTGAGCAAAGAGCCCGGTGCAGGGCTCGATCCCAGGACCCTAGGATCATGACCTGAGCTGAAGGCAGAGGCTTTAAAAACCACTGAGCCACCCAGGCGCCCCTAGAGGTTTTTTTTTCATAAGGTCCATTGTCTTTTCCATGTTTCTTGCGTACCAGAAAAAGACCAAATTTCTAACTCTGGCAGCTAAGTGTATCCTCCCCACCCCCTCCCTGCACAAATCCCACTTTTTTTATTGAGAAAGAGTTGACATACATCCCTGTAAGTTTAAGGCATACAGCGAGATTGTTAGATATATATGACTAGTGTTTGCTCTAGTCATCACGTTGTGCATTATATCCCTAATACTTACTTCCTTATTACTGGAAGTTTGTACCTTTTGATCACCTTCCTTCAAGGCAGTTCTTATAAACTGTCCCTAGTTTACCTTCCGTCACCAGAAGCTGGGCCTTATGTAGTAAAAACCATTTCAGTATTTTATTTGGTATTCTGAGAAGTCAGTGATTACTGATGAGATTGTAGGCAGTGAAAATTATATCTGGTTTTTCATGTTATACTGTATTTCCTCCTTCACCATTATGTAGCTATAACCCTGTGTTGTCGGCTTCTTCACAAAAATATTTTCTCTACCTACTTTACCATAACCAAAAGTCTGCTTCCTTCCAAAGGATATCGTTTACCTTACAGTTCTTCAGGTGAAGGAAGGAGTTGGAAAACTATTTCTGTAAAAGGCTAGACAGTAAATATTCTAGACACTATCTACCTGGGAGATTGTTTGGAAGATAAATGAGATAATGTATGTAAAGTCTCTAAAAGAATGCCCCACACCTTAATGTGATTTCTTTTCTTTTTTTTTTTGTATTTGGTAAACTTTCTTTTTTTCCATACATATCTATATTTACAAACTAACTTTTAAAGATCTCTTCCTCAGCTTTTACCTTATAAAAAGTCCATGAGAACTAGACAGAGTATCATTTATTGTACTGCATGTTTAGTTTGAACTAAGGTAGTTCTTGAAATTGAAATTAGTGCACCTGAAATGTCTGAAGGATATTAGGCCTTTATGTAAAGAATTGTCTTAATTTGATGAAAATAATGTAATCGTTGTTAAAAGGCAAACCAGATGAAAAAAGCCAGTAGGTTTTTGTTTGTTTTTGCAAACCTACACTTTCAGAAAGATCTCTGCTTTAATAAAGCTTTTATCATTTGTCTGTTGCTACTTGAGAGGTGTCTTACACCTTTGGGAATGAAATCTTAAATTCTTAAGTCCCTTTCATTAATTGCTTACAGTGGACCAAACACTTTGTTAAGGTATCATTCTTAACTTTTGGGCATACACTCAGTTTCAGTCCTGGAAAATTTTGAGTTGGCATAAAAAGGAAGATTAATTGGCAAATGGACTATGTTTAAAGTTCATATAACAGTTGTTTGGAACATAATACATTTTTTCAAAGACATTACAAAAAGGGATTTACTTTATAAATTATAAAAGCATATTTCAGTGATAATTCAAAAATATTAATAAGTATTTTCTATGTTTCCGTGCACTGGAGAATAACTATATTGGGGAAAAAAATACAACCCACTGAGGGCTCCAGGGTGGTTCTGTTCATCAAGCATCTGCCTTCAGCTCTGGTCACAGTCTTACATCCAGCTCCTTGCTCAGCGGGGGGCCTGCGTTTCCCTCTGCCTCTCCTCCTGCTGTGTTCTCTCTTTCTCCTTCCCTCTTGCTCTCTCTCTTAAATTAAAAATAAAGAATACAACTTATTGAAATTTGTGGAATGTAGGTAAAGCTGTGCTGAGAAGGAAACTTACAGCACTATATGCGCATTTTAGAAAAGATGGGAAAAGTGTAAATCTGAGCTCCCATCTCATGAACCTGAAGAAGAAAAAAAAAAAAAAGCAAAATCAAGGGGTACCTGGATGGCTCAGTTGGTTGAGCATCTGCCTTCAGCTCAGGTCATGAGCCGAGGTCCTGGGGAATAGCTCCACATTGAGCTCCCTGCTCTGTGGGGAGTCTGCTTCTCCCTCTCCCTCTACCTTTCCCCACCGGCCTGTGTTCTCAATCTCATTTACACTCTCTCTCTCCCAAAAAAGTAAATAAAATCTTAAAACAAAACAAAACAAAACAAAAAACCAAGATCTACCCAGATCAAGCAAGAAAGAAATAAAGATAAAAACAGAAATCAGTGGAGTTGAAAACAAAAACAAGAAAATCAATGAAATAAAGAGCTGGTTCTTCGGAAAGATAAATACATTGACAAAACTCTACCAAGACTGGGAGGATTAGAAGAGGAAACAAGTTATCAGTATTAGGAATGATGTGTAGGGTATTACCATGGGCCCTTCAGACATGGAAAAGATAATATGGAGATACGATGAACAACTCATACATAATTTTGACAACTTTGGTATAATGGACCAGTTCCTTGAAAAATACATAGTACCACCCTTCACCCAATATGAATTAAATAATCTGAATAGTCCCCATTCCCTTGATACCACCTCCAAAAAGCAATACAAAAACTATCAATTTACCCGTATCAGTGTAATGCAAAAATTTTAAGAAAATGGTTAAGAAAATAAAGCAGTATGGGAAAAAAATTGAATATCATTAGCAAGTATGTGTCACTGCACAGATACACCATTTGAAACTCAATATTTTTAAACCACTGTATTAACAGCTAAAGAAAAATCACATGATCACATAATTTGATGGAAAATGGCATTTAATAGAATTCAGGACCCATTCATAGTTTCTTTAAAAAATTAATATGTATGGGGAAACTAACTCAGTTGGATAAGGAATATCTATATAAACCTATAGGTAACATTATACTTAATGGCAAAGACTGACTGCTTTTCCTATAGGATCAGTAACAAGGTAAACCTGCTCTCACCAGTCTTTCAACATAGTGATAAAAGTTCTAGCCACTGGAATAAGGCAAGAAAAAAGTAAAGGCATACAGATTGGAAAGGAAGAAAACTCCCTATTTGTAGATGACATGATTGTCTATATAGAAAATTCTGGGAAATCTACAACAAAAAAATAGAACTAATAAATGAGTTCAGCAAGATTGTAGGATACAAGAGAAACATACAAAAATCATGGTTAATTTTGGGTGGAAAAGACAAATAGGATTGGTTAGGTTAGATACTGTTGAATGGACACATTGTAAACTGTGAGATTGAATAATATGTATCACTATTTCAGGGCCCATCATATGGTGGTAGGGTCTTTATATTTTTATGCAGTAGGGTCTTTAAAATCGTTAACATATTATGTACCCTCAAACATTGGCTAGGTGAAGTTATGGAGTATAATTTTGGCAACATTTATCAGTCTAAAAAATTTGAGGGTTTTATTTTCCTCCTAAAATAATTTGACAAGTATAGATGTTATTGACTTCTGCTGAAAAACTAGTCACTGTTTAACAATGGCATACTGTGTTAATGAACAATTTCTGCCATATGATAGCATCATAGCTAATTTTTATAAAGTATCCACAAGATCCCTGGTGCCAGATTTGTTGCCATAACCAAGGTCATGTTTGATTTGTATTGCTAACAACTCTGCCTCTGAGATTCATTGCCTTTTTTTTTAAAGATTGGGTGGGGGTGGGGGGTGCAGAGGGAGAGGGAGAAGCAGGCTACCTCTGAGCAGGGAGTCCAATGTGGGGCTCTATCCCAGGACCCTGGGATCATGACCTGAGCTGAAGGCAGAGACTTAACCGACTCAGCCACCCAGGTACCCTTGCCTTTCCTTTTCTTATACTGATTGTTGACTGGCCTACAAAAGAACATAATACAAAGTTAAGTATACTCTATTGGGAAACTTTGGTCTCCTGGACCAACAGGATGCTTGAAGGCATTTCTTGACATTGTCTGTGTTCTCTCTCCCGTTCTCCCTCCCTTCCCTAGTAGCATCTTCATTAGTAGTCCAAAAAAAACCCAAAAAACAAAAAAACCCAAAAACAACAAAAAAAATAAACCCACCACAAACCGAAAACACAGCTGGAAGGACCCCTTGAAATCATCTAATCAACTTCTCTTATTTCCTGCTTGGAGAAATCAGTGTCCAGAGGGAGGGGTACTCGTGAACTCAGCTTGATGCAGAGACTTCGAAGAGTCCTTGAAGTCTACTGATAACCAGGGATTTTTATTTCTTGCTTCTGTCCTTTGATCTTTCCATTTGCTTTCACCCAAATTTACCCATACACAGTTTCACATCTTGTTTTATACTTCTGAAATTAAGGGGTATCTGTCCTGGAGCATTAAGATGGTCAGTGATTTTTACCCTAGAAATTGATTTCCTTATAAAAATTACATTAATTGTGGGAAGTGGGCAAACTTTGTCTTTCAGCAGATGAAAACATTTGTCTAACTTTCAAATCCATATTTTTAGTATTTTTAAAATTTACTGTTTTATGATTATCAATTTTGATACACATTAAATCAGGAAGAATAGAAATATAATTTCTAAAATTTTCTGGAAAGAAATGAAGAAACTATTTTTGGATCTCTTATCTCCTTTTGTTTAGAGTTACTTTTATCTTGAAATGTCTAGATGTGAGAGAATAAAAATAAATTTTATAGATGCATGCTGTAAAGTTTAGACTATTTTCGAAAGGCCTGCTGTCAGATTATGTAGACATTTATCTTTAGGAGACTTTAAGAGGTGACAACATTGTCTTATTTGGTTATAGGCTCTTCTTGGGAACTATAAATACTATTTATGTATTAGAGTACTGCTTGCTTATTTCAAGTGTACGGAGAGCCAGATGCTTAATAGATTCTCACTATGAAAAGTGAGCATTAAGGAAAGCAGAAATCAAAAGTTCTTTAATAATTGAATTTTTAAAAGAATTTATTGAAACTCTTAATATGTCCTTAATCTTAACCATGTTATATAATACATTGATGCTTAACATGCAACTTAAACCAAGTTCCTTAAGGCTGTCTGGATTTTTACATGCACCTCTAAAATACTTCCTTACATAAGTTAAGGACAGTGTTAAATCTGGCAAGGAGTATCAAAAGATAATAAAACAATACTGCCTTCATGGAATTAGAGATCTGAGAAGAGGACTAAGTAAAGGATGAAAGAATTATAAGGATCGAGTTTACTATAAGTTTCTGGTTTCTCATGATATTGTAAAATTAATCTGAAAAATACATAATTTGCTACCTTGAAATGAGTGTGTAAGTTATAAAAACAAAAATCCATATACTTTGTGAATAATAGTATGACAGGAAATTTACTATTTTAAAGACAGTGATGAGGTATTTCTAATAAAGGAAGGAGGAATTTAAATCTATTAAGTTACGAAGCAATTCCATTATACTTGAGACTCCTACTGAATTTTTAAAAACAAGCTTAAGGGGCACCTGGGTGGCTCAGTTGAGTGTCCAACTCTTGGTTTTGGCTCAGGCCGTGATCTCATGGGCTGTAAGATGGAGCCCTGTGTGGGGCTCCACACTCAATGGGGAATCTGCTTGAGATTCTCTACCCTCCACCTGATCATCATGCACACACTTTCTCTCACTTAAATAAATGGGGGAGAAAAAAAAACAGCTTTATTGCGGTATAACTTACATATAATAAAGTTAACCAATTTTAAGTGTACAGTTAACATGTCTTGACAGATGTATAGTTTTGTAAGCACCACAACAATCAAGATGTGTAGAACATTTCTTTCACCCTAAAATGTTACCTGCTACCCCTTTTCACTGACCCTCTTAACCCCTGGCAACCCTTTATCTTTTGGTAACTGTACTATTTATAAATGGGATCATGCAGCATGTAACCTTTTGTACCTGGTTTCTTTCACTTACTGCTTTTGAGATTCACTTATTTATTTTTTTAAAAAAATTTTTATTTATTTATTTGACAGAGACACAATGACAGAGGGAACACAAGCAGGGGGAGTGGGAGAGGGAGAAGCAAGCTTCCTGCTGAGCAGGGCCTGATGGGGGGGGGGGTGGGAGGGGGGGGCGGTGGTGGTGCTCAGCCCAGGACTCTGGGATCAGATCTGAGCTGAAGGCAGACCCTTAACAGGCGCCTCAAGATTCATTTATGTTGTTGTGTGTGTAAATTGTCTTTTCCTTTTCCTGAGTAGTACTCCATTGTCTGGATATGCCACAGTTTATCCATTTGACAATTGATGGACATTTAGATTGCTTCTTATTTGGGCTGTTAACAGAGCTTCTGTGGACATGTGTATAAATCTTTGCGTGGACATGTTTTCATTTCTGAATGTTACATGAAACTTACTATTCAGAATCCGTCAAACTCTTCCAAAATGGCTGTGTCATTTGGGGTTTCCACCAGCAATATATAAAAATTTCATTTGTTCATATCTTCACCAACATATGTTATGTTGACATTTTTATTTTTAGCCTCATATACTGTATGTTTGGGTGTTAATTACTGTTGCTGTGTTACAAATTACCTTAAAACAGGTGGCTTAAAACAGCACCTAGTTGTTATTTCATAGTTCTGTAAGTCAAAGTTCAAATGGGGTCTCTCTTCAGGGAATCAGAAGGCTGAAATCCAGGTGTTGACCTGTCTGAAGGTTTTGGGGAAGAATCTGTTTCCAGGCTCATTTAGGTTGTTGGCAGAATTCAGTTTCTTGCTGTTGTAGGATTGAGATCTCGGTTTCCTTGTTCACTTGTCAGCTGGAGACTACACTCAGCCTTTAGAAGCCGCATGCACTCAATGGCATGTGGTGCACTCCCTGGTCTTGAATTCCCATGGTTTGAATCTCTTACTTCCCCTCTTTCTTTTAAAAAAGCTCTTGAGATTAGAACAGGTCCACCCTAATAATGTTATCCTAAGGTCAACTGGTGTGGAATCTAAATTACATGTACAAAATCCCTTTGAGCCAGTACCTAGATTATTATTTGAATAACTGGGAAAAGATGTTTGTTTACCTAGGGTTGGGAATATCAGAGGGGACTATCTTAGAATTCTGCCTAGCACATAACCATTTGTTCTACATTTTCCGCAACATTTGGTATGCCAGTTTTAAAATTTTAAGCATATATATATATATATATACTAGTTGCAAGTATTGTATCTAATTGTAGTTTTAATTTGCATTTCACTAATGTCTAATGACATGAAACATCTTTTCATCTTGCTTATTTGCTGTGTCTGTATTTTTTATTTTTTTTAAGGTTTATTTATTAGAGAGAGAAAGACAGAAATAGTGACAGAGAACATGAGTGGGGAGGAGGAGAGGAAGAAGCAGGCTTCCCGCTGAGCAGGGATTCCCTTTGGGGGGCTCAGTCCCAGGACCCTGGGATCATGATCTGAGCTGAAGGCAGACGCTTAACTGACTGAGCCACCCAGGCACCCCTGCCTATATCTTTTGTTATAAAATATCTATTCAAGTGTTTTTTTCTTTTCCTTTTTAAAATATTATACTCATTTGTTTTAGCATAATTTGTTGAAAAGGTTTTTTTCCCGCATTGAATTACCTGGACACCTTTTTGTCAAAAACACTTAACTTTGCGTCTGTGTGTGTGTTTTTTGTTGTTGTTGTTGTTGTTGGTTTTTTTTAAGATTTTATATTTATTTATTTGACAGACAGCAAAAGAGGGAACACAAGGAGGGGGAGTGGGAGAAGGAGAAGCAGGCTACCTGCAGAGCAGGGAGCCCAATGTAGGGCTCAATCCCAGGACCCTGCGATCATGACCTGAGCCGAAGGCAGATGCTTAACGCCTGAGCCACCCAGGTGGTCCTGTGTGTGTGTTTTACATTTTATTCTGTTGCATTGATCTTTATGTCTAGTCTTCTGCTGATATCACTTTATTAACAACTCTAGCTTTATAATAATTCTTTAAGTCAGATAGTGTAACTCCTTTAACATTGTTCCTTCTTTTTCAAATTGTTTGGCTACTTAGGTCTTTATGGAAATGCATTTTATTTTTATATACACTTTGTACACTTTGTATTGGGTGACTTTGCTTCATTCATTTATTAGTTCTGATAGTCTTTTGCAGTTTGTTTAGTATTTACGTACAGACTCAATCATGTTGTCTGCAAGTAAAGGCAGTTTAACTTCCTTTTTCCAGTCTGTATGCCTCATTTCTTCTCTCTTGCCTGATTGCACTAGTGCAGATATCGTACCATGTTCCTTTTCTGAGGAGAAGGCATTTAGTCTTTCACCATATTAAGTATGATGTTAACTGTAGGCTTTTTGTAGATAGCCTTTATAGATTGAGGAAGATCCTTTGCTTGCTGAATTGTGGTTCTTTTTTTATCATGAGTAGGTGTTGAAATTTGTCAGATGCTTTTATAGTATTTATTGAGATGATCATATGGTGTTTTTTCTTTTTTAGTCAGTGTAGTGAATCACATTGATTTGGAATATTAAACCAACCTTACATTGCTGGGATATTCCTCATATATGAAATTTTATTGTTTTAAATTTTTTTTCTGGATTTGCTCAAGTATTGTTAAGGATTTTTGCATCCATTGTCATGAAGAAGTATGGGAGTATAGTTTTCTTTTTTGTAATGTTACTGTCTGATTTTGGTGAGAGTAATATTGGCCTCATGAAAGGAGTTGAGAACTATTCCTTTCCCCTTCTGCTTTCTGAAAGAACTTGTGCAGGGTTGGCATATTTTTTACTTTGAATATATGATGAAATTGACCAGTGAAGCCATCCGGGTCTGTAGTTTTCTTTATAGGAAAGTTTTTAACTCAAATTCAGTATATATATATTTTAAGATTTTATTTATTTGACAAGAGATCACAAGTAGGCGAGAGGCAGGCAGAGAGAGAGAGGGAAACAGGCTCCCCGCTGAGCAGAGAACCTGCTATGAGACTCTATCCCAGGACCTTATCATGACCTGAGCTGAAGGCAGAGGCTTAACCTAACACTGAGCCACCCAGGTGCCCCCAAATTCAGTGTATTTTAATAAAAACCTATAGAGCTGTTCAGCTTTTCTCTTTTATCTTGAGTTAGTTTTGTCATATACTATCTTTCAAGAAACTTGTCCATTCATCTGAATTATAAAATTTGTTTTCAGAACATTTAGAAAATTCCTTTATTTTTCTTTAAGTGTCTATGGGATTTGTGTTGGTTTGCCTGGGGGCTTACTTATTGATCTTTTCCCAAAAATGGGTTTTTGTCTTTATTGATTTTTCTTGTTAGTCCACTTCTATTTTATTAATTTCTCATTTTTTTTTCTTTCTTGTTTTCTCTTGATTTGACTTATTCTTTTTCTAGCTTTTTACTTTAGGAACAGATAATTTTGTTTTGGACCTTCTCTTGTAACAGCATTTTCCTCAAAACACTGCTTAACCTGTATTCCATAAATTCTGATAGGTTCTGTTTTCATTCTATGCAAAATATTTTCTGATTTCTCTTGTCATTTCCTCTGTGATTCATGGGTTATTGTTTAGAATTGTGTTTTGTTTCCAAATTCGAATATTCCCAAATACCTTTCTAGTTTAATTACATTCTACTGGGAGAATATATTCTGCATGATTTTAGACCTTTCTATTGAGACTTTTTTAGACTCAGAAGAATGTCTTTATGATTGTTTCATGTGCCCTGGAAAAGAATATTCTCCTGGTTTAGGACATGTTACTTGATAGCATGTTGTTGATTTTTTGTTGTTGTTCTACTTGTTTTCTATCAGTTACTGTGAGAGAAATACTAAAATCTTTAAAATGATCGACTGTTTGCCCTTCAGTTCTTAAAAGTGTTTGATTTCATTTATTTTGAAGCTCTGTTCCTGTATGTGTATTTGTAGAGACTTAATTATAGTGTGGTGGTGGGAGTTCCTCACATATACACACAGTATCTGCACATCAGCTGGATATCCAATAATTCAACTCAATTCTGACACCATCTACCTAGAGATAGCATCAGATTCCACAGGTGAAGGACTCATCTAGCTCTATCCTGTTTTTAAAGTAGGCTTCTTGTAGATAGCATACAGTTGCATCTTCCGTTTTTAAAAAAGATTTTATTTATTTATATTTTAAAAAGATTTTATTTGTTTATTTGACAGGGAGACAGCAAGAGAGGTAAAAAAAAGCTCGGGGAATGGGGGAGGGAGAAGCAGGCTTCCCTCCTAGCAGGGAGGCCGATGTAGGGCTCCATCTCAGGACCCCGGGTTCATTATCTGAGCTGAAGGCAGATGCTTAACGACTGAGTCACCCAGGTGCCCCTAAGATTTATTTTAGAGAGAGAGAGAGACTGACTGTGTGCGTTTGTGAGCCAGGGTATGGAGGGAGAGTGAGACAGAAAAGCAGACTTTCTGCTGAGCAGGGATCCTGACTTGGGGCTCAATCTCAGGACCCGAGATCATGATCTCAGTCAAAATCAAGAGTTGGATGCTTAGGGAGGTGATACACCCAGACACTCCTACAGCTGAATCTTCTTTAATACACCTAGTAACATTGTATCATTCTCAAAACTTTGGATTTAAATCTGCTGTCCTATTTTACTTTCTATTTTTTACTTTTGATTTTTGTTTCTTTTTTCCTATTTATCTGCTTCCCTTTGGATTGAGTATTCTTTTTTTTTTTTTTTTTTAAGATTTTATTTATTTATTTGACCGAGAGAAATCACAAGTAGATGGAGAGGCAGGCAGAGAGAGAGAGAGAGGGAAGCAGGCTCCCTGCCGAGCAGAGAGCCCGATGCGGGACTCGATCCCAGGACCCTGAGATCATGACCTGAGCCGAAAGCAGCGGCTTAACCCACTGAGCCACCCAGGCGCCCCTGGATTGAGTATTCTTTATGGTACCATTTTATTTATCTTTTTATTAGAAAGTGTTTGCTCTAGGGTTTATAATAAATATATTCAATATTATGCTCTACTTTCAAATAATATTGTAATGTTTCCCTCATAGTGTATGATCTTGACAACATGCATCATTCTTCCATCTCACATTTGTGCTGCTCTTTTCATACGGTTTACTTCTGCAGTATACATTATACACCCCCGAATACATTTTTATTATGTTTGTGTTAAACAGTTATATTTTAAAGACATTTGAAAATGAGAAAAAAGTCTTTTATATTTACATAACACGTTTACCATTTCTGGTGATCTTCATTTCTTGGTCTAGATCCAGATTTTCATTTAGTGTCATTTTTCTTCTGCCTGAAGAATTTTCTTGTGACATTTCTTGTAGTGCATGTGTATTGGAGCTTAATTCTTTCAGTTTTTGGTTATCTGGGAAAAGCATTTTGGCTTAATATTTGAAAGATATTTTTGCTGGGCCCAGGATCAGACAGGTTGAGGTTGAAGTAGTCTTTTGGATATATGGGTTCTAAGTTTGGGAGGCAGATGAAGCATTCAATGTTAGTGGATAAGCACTGAAGGGCTCCAGCTGGGCTGGTCCTTGGGTTTTGTGGATGCTGGCTAGTTGGGGATGATATAGATAGGGGATGGATGGTATCATTTATAAAGAATTGATAACATTATAAAAGTCAGTGGGTTGAAGAAACAAGGACCTAGTTCCTGAAACTACCAAACTGCCATATGACCTTTTTGCTCTCACTTCTTTTTTTCTTTTTTAAGTATTTATTTATTTATTTAAGTAATCTCTACACCCATCGTGGGGCTTGAACTCATGATCCTGAAATAAAAAGTCATATGTTCTGCTGACTGAGCCAGCCAGTGCCCCCAAGCCCCTCACTTTTAAGACAGTTGTAATATTAATCATTATCATCAAAGAAACCCAAACCAAACCAAACCAAACCAAACCAAAAAAAAAAAAAAAAAAAAAACAAAAACCCAACCCACTTCAGAATGACAATCCAAAGTATTATTGTATTCTTTTTTTTTTTTTTTTTTAAAGATTTTATTTTTCTGACAGATCACAAGTAGGCAGAGAGGCAGGCAAAGAGAGAGAGGAGGAAGCAGGCTCCCTGCGGAGCAGAGAGCCCGATGTGGGGCTCGATCCCAGGACCCCCGAGATCATGACCTGAGCCGAAGGAAGAGGCTTAACCCACTGAGCCACCTAGGTGCCCCTATATTCCTTTTTTTGGGAGCCTCTCAAGAAACATACTTATTCTTAAGGTAGAGTGAAGTTTTTTGTTTTGTTTTGTTCTTTAAAGTGTATTTTAAGGGGCTCCTGGGTGGCTTAGTCCCTTTGTTGGTAAAGCATCTACCTTTGGCCTCAGGTTGTTACCCTAGGATGGACCCTGCTTTCTGGTTGTCAGGGAGCCTGCTTCTCCCTCTCCCTCTGTCTGCTGCTCCCCCGATTGTGCTTGCTCCCTCTCTCTGTCAAATAAATAGATAAAACCTTAAAAAAAAAAACAAGTAAATAATAAATTAAAATGTGTTTTAAAAATTCAGACATGAAATATGTGAGGCAGTCAAAGGTAGGAATCACCGTAAGGATGTTAAATCAAGTAAGGGGCAGAATAAGCAGAAACACTGTCTCTGCTCATTGCTATCAAGTTTTATTAATTTTCCTATTTCTTATATTTTTAATATATATTTGATAAAGTAACCCAAAATTAACCAGTTCTGAAAAATTGCAATTATCTGCCATACTTTTCAAGGGAAAGAGTAATCATTGGTGACATAAGAATTGAAGATGCTAATTTACTGGTAACCTTTCTTAGACGTTAAATTTATGTAGTATAAGATACTTTTTTTTTTTTAAAGATTTTATTTATTTATTTGACAGACAGAGATCACAAGTAGGCAGAGAGGCAGGCAGAGAGAGAGAGGAGGAAGCAGGCTCCCTGCAGAGCAGAGAGCCCGATGTGGGGCTCAATCCCAGGACCCTGGGATCATGACCTGAGCTGAAGGCAGAGGCTTAACCCACTGAGCCACCCAGGTGCCCCTAGTATAAGATACTTTTAAGAGTAAAAGCTAAGGATCCAAACTAAAATTTTTTTTCAGGCTGTATTCAATAATTTCTTAATGTCTTATGAGTATATTCTTATGTTAATTCTATTGTACACTGCTAGACAGGGCCAAGATTAGGTACATGGAATGAATATAGGATGCATGCTACTCTGATTTTATCACTGAATTTTGAGCTTAATTTACATTATTTAGAATTCTGTAGACTTTTTATAAAGACTTTATTTAGTTATTTCAGAGATGGAGCTGGGAAGCAGCAGAGGGAAAGGGACAGGCAGACTCTATGTTGAGCCCAGAGCCAGGTGCAGGGCTTGATCCCCTGACCGTGAGAGCATTACCTGAGCCGAAATGAAGAGTTGGATGCTTAACTGGTTGAGCCACCCAGGGGCCCCTAAATTCTGTAGACTTTTTAAAAGATCTTCATGATTTTGGGGTGCCTGGATGGCTCAGTTTGTAAGCATCTGCCTTTGGTTTGAGTCATAATCCCAGCATTCTGGAATTGAGCCCGGTCCGTATTGGGCTCCCTCCTCAGTGGGGAGCCTGCTTTTCCTTCTCCAGCTCCCCTGTGCTTGTGTTCCCTCTCTCACTCTCTCTCTCTGTCACAAATAAGTAAAATCTTTAAAAAAAGAAAAAGATCTTCATGATTTTTACCTCATGTTAGTCAGTTGTACCGAAGTTTTTACTGTTTTAGATTTAGAACTACTCTTGGTTTTATCACTAATCAAATGGTGTGATCGGTACTTTATCTCCCTGGGATCAGTTCCTTAGGAATTATTAAATGTAGGCTTTGGGCCAGGTCTGTAGTTTTCCTAGAACTCTTTTTTTCCTTAAAATAGATTTAGATGGAATCCTGTATAGAAAACAGATGATTACTTTTATATATTTTATAAATTAGGAATTCAGATAAATTATATCAATATGGAGTTTATCCACTGAAATAAGACTTCTTAAGAAAAAAAACCCTGAATTGGCTGTCCTACATTGGACCCACCTTCCAGTGATTATTTTTCTTATTTTAGTTGCAAAGCATATAGAAAATTGTTTCAGTGCACTTATTATAAATGTGTTTGGTTTTTTCTTTTAAAGAGTTTTACAGTCTCAGAAAACTCTTCATTTAAATAGAGGTGGCAGCTTTTTTCTGAGCTCTGTCCCCAACTGAATTCAGTTAGAGCCTTGATAGTCTCCAGTGTGTTACAGTTGGGTATACAACATATTTAGGGCATTAAAAATATTTAAAATAAATTTTACTCAAATGTTTGTGTAAGTCACACAGCTCAGGCCTCTTTGATTCAAGAGCTCTTTCTGTCATACTGTATAATTTTTTTCATACCAAAAAACTGTAATTTATAGATCTAGCTACTTTGGTTTTTGGCTTATTTCCCTATGTTTTGTGACTCAAAATATTTAACCTTTTAAAGAAATTTGTGCCAGTTTTGTGACTAATTATTATTTATTTCTTTTCTCCAGGGAAATGAGGCCAGTTATCCTTTGGAAATGTGCTCACACTGTAAGTCAGATATTCTTGGTATCAAGAATTTCTTTTATCTACCCATCCCTATATATGTATGTATATATATAATACCCCTGTATATATTTTTATAGCAAAGTTAGACCTTAACTATTTAATGGGTAATGAATTTGACTTATAGTCTTTTTTTTTTTTTTTTAAGATTTTATTTATTTATTTGACAGAGATCACTAGCAGGCAGAGAGGCAGGCAGAGAGAGGGAGAGGAGGAAGCAGGCTCCCTGTTGAGCAGAGAGCCTGATGTGGGACTTGATCCCAGGACCCTGGGATCATGACCTGAGCCGAAGGCAGAGGCTTTAATCCACCTAGGCGCCCCGACTTATAGTCTTTTTAAGTTACTAGAGTAGGGAAATTTTTTTTTTAATAGAGCTTCTCTTTATTATTTACACTGAGCTATAGTTAAGTCAACCCTCAAATCTCAGTGGAGCAACCCAACAGAAGTTTTTCAGATTAACAAAATGTCAAGTAAACAGCTAGCTTATTTATCTTTTGGTAACAAAAAATGTTTGTTGAAGGCAAAACTTCCATAGACCAAGTAGCTGTTGCAAAAGATGTTTCTCAGGGCAATGAGGAGTATAAAAAGTGTGGGTGGTATGGTCATTTCTGACCATACTGGAGAATGTAAAAAAGGAAAATGACAGTTTTAGAAATTCTTGATTTAAGGATCAGTCAGAGGATCGGGGAGATTAAATAAAAATCAAAAAGTCTCTTGTGTGGAAGGGCAATGATCGGGTAAGGGAGAGATCTTCAGAATTGAAATACAGACCTTTGGTAAATTTAGATGCCATCATGAGGTCCCAGAATCCTTAAACCATTCTGAATCTTCCTTGTCCGTTATGCCCCTGTTTGATGTAGCTGGTTCTTGTTTGGAGACATCTTACCTTGCAATGAAGTGTCACTTCTTTTGTGTCTTACTAAAACCAGTTGTTCTTTATTGTTTCATTGGTCTCCTTTCTTTTCCCAGAACACATGTCAATTTCATTCTCTTTAACACCTTTGCTTGCTTAGGAGCTCTGGGAAGAACGCCCTCTAGTTGACTTTGTTGTCATTCAGCTGGAAACCTTTAATGTTAGCGTTCACATGCCCCCACCTCCACCTTCCACCTCTGCCTGCTAATTTTCCCGGTCCCATTCATACTTAACTAACTCCTGGCGGTGTCCGAGTTTGTGTTACAGCTCCCTTATTCAGGGTCCTTATTCTAGTCTCATCTCTAGGACCTTATTTTGTTTCTCTGTTTTTTTCCTATGTCTTCTATGTCTTCAGCCTCTTCCTCTCTCTTCAGTTTAAACATACAACCAACTATGCTGTGATTCTGATCCTGTGTGTACCTTTCACTTTTTCTTACACTTTTTTTTAAAAGAGCATATAGTTATATCCATTTCCTTATTTCTTCTAATTTCTTGGCCTGCTACATTCTGGGTTTCATTCTCTTACTACTCTCATGAAACTGTTACTATTAAGATTACCTTTGTTTTATTGACACATTGCCTTTTTTGCCAAATCTGGTGGATTCAGAAAATGTGAAGTGTCGTTTGTGATGCTTGGGGAAACTGGAGCATTATTATTTAATGTCAAGGAGTTAATTATTAATTTGTTAGTAATTTTCAAGTAATGTTATTGTGATCTTTTTAAAAAGAATATTTTAGAGTATATACTAATCAGTGACATGGAAATGGTATATCTGGGATTTTCTGTAAGATAATTGAAATGGGTGTATAAATAAAATAAGATTTCTCATATGTTAATTGAAGCTGGATGATAGCTATATGGGATTCATTAAACTATTTGATTCATTAAACTATTGTATGTGTCTGAAATTTTGTTATTGAAAGTTTTTTTTTTTTTTAATGAATGGAAAAAGGGAGAGGTAGATTAACTAAGAGTAATATCAAGGAGAAAAAATTGATGTATAGTTAAGTATGGCATGTAACACAACAAGCTTTAATAATATTAAGAGGCTGCTTAAGCACATTTCCCCCATAAAGGAATGGAGGCTTTGACAGTAGAAACATAAGTGCAATGCCTGGCATAAAGCAAATGCTGAATAAATACCTGTTGACTGAATAAGCTAGTAAGAGCTCATTGCTGGACTAATAGATAACTACTTGGATAATTTTAAAGGCTGTGCCTTTAGGAAAACTCAGTAGTTACCAGTCACTCCATTTATTAACTAATCACAACAAATACTTTTATGGCATTTAACATGTGCCAGGTACTATTCTGAGCAATTTACATACATTAACCTTTTTAATCCTTACAGTAGCCTCATGAGAGAGGTTTACTTTCCCTGTTGTATAGGTGAGAAAACAGGAGATGGAGGGACCTTTGGTAATAGGCTTAAGGCCACACATCAGCAGGTGAAGTAACAAAACCATGAGTTGATCTTAAATAGTCATGCTCCAGAGTTAGGTTTTTAATCACCTTCCTTATAGTAGATTTTACAAGATCAGTGTTAACATTTGTGTGTATAGAATAATTTTAGGTAAAACTGGACTTGTCCAGTACATAGATAGGTATTCTCCTCCTCTCTTCCTGCTCTTGCTCTGCCTCCTCCTCCTCCTCATTTTTGTCTCTCAAATCATTGTTCACTTCTTACTGCGTTAAATTATTGTAGGCCATTGTGACTTTGTTGTCTGTTGGCTAACCTGACTGGACTAGGAAATGTATACTCACTCTGTTGGGGTGATTTGCTCAAAGTTGAGACCTTAGTTGTAAGTTGGCATGATAACTTGGAAAAGTGGCTAAGTGGAAGATACTACTTCAGATAGTTTAAGAAGAAGACTAAATGGGGGAATAGTTGCAAGTTTGAGTGGAAACTCAGATTCAGCTAATTTTTACTGCTGATAAAACCAGTGTAATTCTGAATGTTTCTGATAAAATTGGTAAACTTAGGTCTGGCTTACTTTGTAGACTGAATGTAGATGAAAGACAAATCTCTCTCTCCTTTTTTTTTTTTTTTTAAGATTTTATTTTAGAGATGCATTGGGGGGGGGGATAGTGCGAGAGGGAGAGAAAATCCCAAACATACTCTGCACTGAGCAGAGTCTGATTGGGGCTCTGTCCCACAACCCCAAGATCATGACCTGAAATCAAGAGTCAAACACCCAACCGACTGAGCCACACAGGTACCCCAAGAAATCTTTTATCTAAAAAGATTTCTCAATTTTCTTTTCATTAGAAGGTGACTTAAGAAGAGCTTGGCAGATTCTGAGGGCATGTCCTTTTGTATCAAGAGCTATGTGTAGAAACCTTGAAGACCTGATTAATTAGCCTTTAGGACACTGCTCTCATTGTGAGTAAACAGTCTCATATTCAGGCAATTTTGTTTACGGTTTGAGTATTTACAGGTGACTTGAAAGTGTAGAGACTTTACCTTGTGCTGTTAATACCTGCTCTCAGGTGGTCACAGGGAAGTTTACATAGTCATAGTCTTTAGAATGTAGTTTTTTGTTATGAAAACTTTTTTAGAGAAAAAGTTAATCTAAGGTGAATTTAATGTCTTCTTTTATTTCTTTTATTTATAATGTCTTTCTTTTATTCTTCTTTTCCCTTTCTTATATGGACGTGCTTAATTTCATTATTTATTTATTTTAAAGATTTTATTTATTTTAGAGAGAGTGCACCCATGGGAGGGAGGAGGGGCAGAGGGGGAAAGAGAGAGAGACTTAGCAGGCAGTCAAGTAGACTGCCTGTTAAACACAGAGCCGGGTTTGATCTCATGACCTGAGATCGAAATAAAGAGTTGGGTGCTTAACTGACTGAGTCACCCAGGTGCCCCTCATTCGATGTTTAAATAATGTGTGTTCTAAAGAGTGATTTTTGGTTGACTCTGAAACCTTTATTCATCATCTCAGAAACCTTTGGAGGAAACCGTTTTAATATCAGAAAGAATTCAGTTTGTGCGCAGCTCAGAATGTTTTAAAACATTTTATTCCTATAGGGGTGCCTAGGTGGCTTAGTTGGGTAGGTGTCTGCCTTTGACTCAGCTCAAGATCCCAGGGTCCTGGAATCGAGCCCTGTGTCTTGCTCCCCGCTCAGCGGGTAGTCTGCTTCTCCTCTGCCCCATCTCCCCCTTCCCCTGCTTATGTTTGCTCTCCCTCTCTCTCTCACACACAGATAAACAAAATCTTTAAAACAAACAAACACATTTTATTCTTATAATACTATTTAGTATTAAAAAACTTTTTCACCATTAACTTTGAAATTGACTTTTACATTTGTTTCTTCGATTAAAATATTCATAAATGT
The DNA here is from genome assembly GCF_030435805.1 of Mustela lutreola. Classification (NCBI taxonomy): domain Eukaryota; kingdom Metazoa; phylum Chordata; class Mammalia; order Carnivora; family Mustelidae; genus Mustela; species Mustela lutreola. The sequence continues at coordinate 91,045,591 of NC_081298.1, read as the reverse complement.
ATCACATAGTTAATGTTTCTTAATCTAGCAGCCATGATTTACCATTTATTTAGTAATTTAGTGATCCTGAATTCTGTTTTACCTAGTCCACTGAGAATTACTTACATTCTGCTTTGAGTAAAACTTTAGAGCTGAATAATGGAGAGAAAGATGAAAAGTTTTCTAAAGGATAGTGTAGGACTTGAACATCTGGATTTTGAGTCTACGGCCATACCACCCTGAACGCGCCCGATCTTGTCTGAACATCTGGGTTTTGAGATGTTTCCTTGTTTTGCATTATAGATAACTTTTTAAAGAAAATCCTGGGTTGTCTGCTAGGTTCTAAATATTTTAAATTTTTAGGCAGGTAGTCTTAAGAAAAACTGAGGGGCCAGACTATCCAATTTTGGTATGGTAGCATTTACAAATTCACGGTTTTAACACTGAAGTGCATGACATGTAGTGATGTGATGGTCTGTCAGAATTTGAATAATTTTATAGCTGGTATGCAGAAGTTGGTTTAGTTGGTGGAAAAGCCTAGCCAACCAGTTAGCAAAAGTATGATGAATTCTTGGATCTCCTTCAGAATGTTAGAGCAAAGGATAAGGAAAAATATACAAAAAAGGAAAGATTGGGGGCACAAATACAGTGAGTAATAGTATCTGCCTAAAGTAAACATCAAGGTATGTAATAGATAAAATAGAAGCAAAACTCATCAGTGAGAGAGATAATTTTCCTCACCTGTAAAATCAAATATTCTGATTTAAAGAGAATTCTGATAACCAAGAAGTTTAATTTAAAAAAAATCAACATTTAGTCTCAACTTATTTTGTAATTTTAAAATTCCAAGAGTAGAAAGAAAACCCTACAACTAGACAGGGGGGAAAAAATTACCTAAAAAGAATAGAAATCTTTTGGCATTGGATTTATTAGCAGAAAGCTGTGGAACATTTTATTCAAAGTTCTAAATTCCTCAATCCAGAGTTTGATAACCAGTTTAAATGATTTTTCAGGTATGAGATCAAATTAAGGTATTTAAGGACTTGGGAAATTTATCTAAGTTCTTGAATATGTACCTGGGAAAATGAAGTAGAAGTTAAAGAAGATGAAATGAGATCCAAGAAACCAAGTCTCTAAGACACCAGTGAAAAGGTGTTTTAGAGAAAAGGGTAGCAGTTATGCTAGTGGGTCTGGAAAACAGTTGGTACAAATTAGAGCAAGAAGCTAGAATTGTTTGTGAAGAATGACTTCAAGAATAAAAAAAAGCCATTATATAAATTGTGTGCTGGAACCTGCCTTCCTTCCCTTCCTCCCTTCCAGAATTTCTTAACATAAAAGTCAAGTCAATAAGAAAAAACAAACAAAAAAACCAAAACTCTTTGTATATAGTGTCCCATTCCTGATAAACGAGATTGAACTCTGGAGCAGCCATAAATAAGTCTTGAATAATTGGTGTTGAATGTAATAGAAGACTCTTAAATACATATTCTTGCATTTTGGGGGGAGATTGAGATGGAGGTGGTACCAAACTAAAGAAAAGTACAACTAAGTGTTTAAATGCAACAGAACATAGGAACAGATAAGAACAAGAGGAAAACCTGGAGAAATATGATGTATAATGGTATAGGGGTTGGATTTGACTTACAAAACAATGGAAATCTTTAAGAGCTAGATCGTTTTTTTATTTTTTTAAGATTTATTTATTTATTTATTTATTTGCCAGAGAGAGAGAGAGAGAGAGAGAGAGAACGAACACGAACAGGCAGGCAGAGTGGCAGCAGAGGCAGAGGGAGAAGCAGGCTCCCCGCCAAGCAAGGAGCGTGATGTGGGACTTGCTCCCAGGATGCTGGGATCGTGACCTGAGCCAAAGGCAGCCGCTTAACCAACTGAGCCACCCAGGCGTCCCAAGAGCTAGATCTTTTGAATGAGATATGTTACTGACCTACACAGTGTGCACTTAGGTTTAAAAAAAAAAAGTGTGACTTTTAAGCGATGGTTATTAATAACAATGAGAAAACTTGTGTTCTTATGATCTTATAGAAATATATCTTATATGCTTTTTTAAGTAGCTTGTTGCCTATTTTGATTAGAACCACAATATAGATAAACCAAAAGAAGAAAAACAACATCAATATAAACACCTGCAGTAGGAAAACCAGTAATGTATAAGTTGGAGAACATCTCAGAATTATATGGTTTGATTTTTATCTGTCTGGAGCGAAAACATTCTTATTATTCCCTTTTCTCCACACTTAGCCTGAAAATGCAGGTTGATGAACAGCAGTGTCTGATATCTCTTAGCCTAAACTTCTGTACTAACTGTTCTCATGGAGCTAACATAGGAAGAGAAATTAGATCAGAAAGTATTTCAAGAAATTCTGTCACTTAGCTTTGTCATCAAGCTTTATAGCATTGAGCAACTTATTTAAATCTCTGGGTCTGTTTTCTCATCATGAGTGTTTCATCTCCAAGGTTTCTTTGAACAATTTACATTACACGGCTTTTCTATGACAAATTTTCTTCTGAAGCTCAGTTAGCTCTGAAAACAATTTTAAGAAAGAATTTTAAGATTACTCCAACTGTGTAGCTTATTTTAACATTTTTGGACAACATTCATTTGCCTGAATGAGTTCTGTGTGATGGGTCATTTTTGGTTATGCCTTTTATATAAGGTAGGAAGAAGTGGAACATACAGCATTCACATTTTGAAGGAATACTGTAGAAGAAAGAAAACGCAATTATCAATATCAATAACAAAAGAACTGAAATCATTACAGATCCTACATATGTTAATAGATAACAAGGGAACATTATGAAGAATTTTGTGCCAGTAAGTTCTACACCTTAGAATAAATGGAAAAATTTCTTCAGAAACCTTAAAGCTGAAACAAAAGTAGTAGAAAATCTTAATAGAATTGTATCTATTAATGAAACTAAATTCTTATTTAAAAATATTTCCACAAAGAAACCTAGCCATATGGCTTTACTGGTAAATTCTAGCAAACATTTAATGAAAAAAAAAAATCATAATCTAGATTCCTTCAGAAAATAGAAGCTAGCATTACACCATTAGCAATATCAAAGACATTATAGAAAACTATAGACCAACATTCACCATGAATGTAACGCAAAAATCTTTAAATATTTGTAAGTCAAATCCAGCAATATGCAAAAAGGACAATAAAACATGACCAAGTGGAATTTATCCTGAGTATCATTTTTAAATTATAAATAATCTAATTCACTATGCGGCCAGAATAAGAGGAAAAAAACAACATAATTTTATCAGTAGATGTAGCAAAATCTTTGACGGAGTTCAGGGGTAAATCTCTTAGCAAATTAGGAATAGAAAGGAACTTCCTAGTTCTGATAAATTATTTATAAAAAGCCTACAGGGGACGCCTGGGTGGCTCAGTTGGTTAAGCAGCTGCCTTTGGCTCAGGTCATGATCCCAGCGTCCTGGGATTGAGTCCCACATCGGGCTCCTTGTTCGGCAGGGAGCCTGCTTCTCCCTCTGCCTCTGCCTGCCATTCTGTCTGCCTGTGCTTGCTCTCCCCCCCCCCCTCTCTGATAAATAAATAAAATCTTAAAAAAAAAAATAAAAATAAAAAGCCTACAGTAACATCATATTTAATGATGAAAGACTGAATCCTTCCCATGTAAGACTGGGAAAAAGGCATGGTTTTTCACTCTGACCAAATGTAGTCAAAACTGTACTAGAAGTCCTGGTCAATACATTAGACCCAGAAAAAGAAATAAATTACGTTCAGATTAGGAAGGAAGGAGTAAAAAATAGTCTTTATTTTCAGATGACATCATTGTATATATAGCAAATCCTGAGTTACTAGAAATAATTTGGCAATATTGTAAGATACAAGGACAATACACAAAAATCAGTGGAAGTTTATATAATCACAATAATTAAAATGAAATTGATAGAAACACCATTTATAAAGAAAAAACGAGTTATTCATATAAAAATTTAACTTAAGATTTGTAAGATTTTTATGTGTAACCATAAAATATTACTAAGGGAAACTTAAAAGGGAGATAACCATAACCACATTCATAGATTGGAAGACTCGATACTGTTAAGGCATCAGTTCTACTCAGACTGATTTATAGATTCAAGCCAATCCTTAGCAAATTCTCAGTAAGCTTTTTGTAAAAATTACCGAACTAACTGTTAATTCCATATGAAAATGTACAGGTCTGAGAAAAGCCATAACAATTTTGAAAAAGAACAATAGAGTATGAGGACAGTGCTCCCTGATTGAAACATTTATTTTTAAAACATAAGTCTGGCATTGGCATAAGATAAATTAATGGAACACACTAAAGGGTATTGATCCGTATAAATACATTATATATATATATATATATATATATATATATATATATAGATAGATATACACACACACACACACACACACACATGCATATGTAGCTTCACTGGTAAATATATATATAATTTGATTGGTTTCTAATTTTTATTTAAATGAGTATAATTGAATATAGTTGACATTATCTCAGTATAACAGTATAACATTGTGTAAATGTAAGGTGTACAACATATTGATTTATATACTTGCTTCTTAAAAAAAGATTTATTTATTCATTCATTTAAGAGTATACCAGTGGGAGGGGTAGAGAGGGAGAGAGAATCTCAAGGTGACTCTGTGCTGAGTGTGGAACCTGACATAGGGCTTTATCTCACAATCCTGAGATAATGACCTGAGAAAATTAAGAGTTGGATGCTCAACTGACTGAGCCACGCAGGTGCCCCTGTAGAGTAGATTTTTCACAGATGCACCAAGGATGCCATTATAAGGGTTACTTTTCAATGAAATATAACTATATTTCTATATGGAATAAAAATCTGCCTCTACCCTCATACCATATACAAAAAATTACATGGGTCATAGATACAAACATAAAAGCCAAAACTATGGAACTTCTAGAAGAAAACATAGGAGAAAATCTTCACAACCAGGATAGACAAAGATTTTTGTCTACTTGGTATACATAAAACATGAATCATAAAAGAAAAAAACGGATTTTATCAAAATTGAACATTTTTGCTGTTTAAGATTTTATTTATCTCTTGAGCACGAATTGGGGGAAGGGGCAGTGGGAGAAGCTGGGGGAAAGAGAATCCCAAAGCAGACTCTGCACTAAGTGTTGAGCCCGATGCAGAGCCCAGTCCCATGACCCCAATATTATGACCTGAGCCAAAATCAAGAGTCAGATGTTCAACCAACTGAGCCACCCAGGCACCCCACATTTTTGGTCTTTAAAAGACATGAAAAGGCAGGGGCTCCTGGGTGTCTCAGTCATTAAGCATCTGCTTCAGCTAGGGTCATGATCCCAGGATTCTGGGATCAAGCCCTGCATTGGGCTCCCTGCTGAGCAGGAAGCCTGCTTTTCTCTCTCCCACTCTCCTTCTTTGTGTTCCCTCTCTCGCTGTGTCAAATAAATAAATAAAATCTTTCTTAAAAAGTCATCAAAAAAGACATGAAAAGGTAGCTTAACAGACTGGGAGAAAATACTTGAAATACCTACAGAATTTCACAGCTCTTTCAGACAACTCAGTTTTTAAAAGAGAAAAAGATTTAAACAGTCACTTGACAAACGAAGATAGATAAATTGAAAATAATTACATGAAAAAGGTATTCAAGATCACTAGTCCTTAGAGAAGTGCAGATTACAACTATACATACTGCTGCTACCCACGAGAATGGCTAAATTTAAAAAGACCGACAGTACCAAGTGTTGACAAGAATGTGGAGCTCCTGGAGTTCTCCTATATAAATGATGAGAATGAAAAAAGGAACACCACTCCGGAAAACTTTGTGATGGTTTCTGAAAGTTGAACATATATTTACCCCGTCTGACATAGCAAGCCCAGGAAAACATTTGTTTACAAAAAAGAATTTGTGACTCTTCTTAGCAGTTTTATTCCTGATAGTCTCAAACAGGAAAGAGCAGGTATGTTTAGTAAATGATGAATGCATTAAAAAGTGTATATCCATATAGTGGACTGTATTATTCTGCAATAAAAAGGAACAAACTACTGACATATGAATTAATGTAAAAAAAGCTAGATGAGAAAAAATAGATACAAGAGTACATCCTATATGATCTCATTTGTATGAAATTCTAGACATACTTACAGAAAGCAGAACAGTGGTTACCTGCAATTGGTGGTAGGGCATGTGATTGATTGCAGAAGGGCTCAGGGGAATGTTTTTGGGGATGGAAATGTGCTTTTATCTTGATTGTAGTGATGCTTTACATAAGTGTATATACTTGTCAAAACCCATAGAACTATGTATTTAATAATATACTTTTGGAATGTCTTATTTCTCAGTTGGCTTAAAATTTCTTATTAGCATTTTACAACTTGATAATTCTTGGTGCTGATGTCTAGCTTTCGCTATTTGACAATTCATTTTTTTAAAAAGATTATTTATTCATTTGAGGGAGAGCAAGCAAGAGCATGAACAGGGGGAAGGGTTAGAGGGAGAGGGGAGAAGCATACTCCCGCTGATCAGGATGCCCAACCTGGGACTCAATCCTAGGACCCTGGCATCATGACATGAGCCAAAGGCAGAAGCTTAACCAACTGAGCACACCCATGCCCCCCTATGTCATTCTTAAATGATATAAAAATTATAATCTAGAAACACCACAAGTGCATGTTGCTTCTTCCACTAGAAAATTATGTTATACCCCTAAAACCTAGACCTTTTAAATGGAGGAAAATTTTTCTTTGTTAAGAAAAGACTGCACAGGGGGGACTCCTGGGTGGCTCAGTTGGTTAAGCGGCTGCCTTCGGCTCAGGTCATGATCCCAGCGTCCTGGGATCGAGTCCCACATCAGGCTCCTTGCTCGGCAGGGAGCCTGCTTCTCCCTCTGCCTCTAACCTTCGACTCTGCCTGTGTTTGTGCTCTCTCCCTCTCTCTCTCTAACAAATAAATAAAATCTTAAAAAAAAAAAAACTGCACAAATTTGTGTCACTATGTGTTCTTATTTCATAAAATACTTTTTCAATTTTCTCATACTATTGGTAGGGTTCTTTCTCTGTTGTCAAACAGTTCCTTGCAGAATATAAATATTAAACTGCTAGTCTAAACACAAGGTCATTACAGAATTTGGGGGGGTTTTGGAACTGTTTAATGAAGGTTTTATCTGTGACCATCTCTACTGCGCCCTCTGGTGGTTTTTGCATCTTATTTGGGGTAACATGAAAATACATTCCTCATTCATTACCTTTGTAGGAGATACATTTTACGCAAAACTTTAAAATCAAACTTTACGTTGAGAAACTACCCAACATCTTGTATTGATAACACTATAGTGCTTTATTCTTGTGATAGTCTTTATAAGTCATTCAGTACATGTTTCTTCATAAGTAACTTAGTCATGCCTGATGGCTCTTTCCAAAATATTTCTAAGATAGAAATTCTAAGATTCCTTATTAGAGTAATCTTTTCTAATAGTTTTCATTCTATAATCCAGTTCTAAATATCCTGCCATCCAAAATAGATTGGGGAATCTATGCTTGGAAAATACCATGTATAGTCAGGATGAGGCTAGAATATCTTATGGTGCCAGAAATCAAGAAGGTGCTCAAATGGGGATTGGTGACAGGTCATGCAGGAGCCAACTTGAGGTAGTAAGTACCTAAACAAAGCTGGAAAATTCTGATTAACAAGTAATGACATTATTGGGTTTTAACTTAGAGAATAAAATAAATATCTGTGAATCCATGCCACAATATGAATAACTGAATAAAGAAATAAATGGGGAAAGGGACAGTTATTTTTTCTTAAATAGAAACATTTCAATTAATGTAGGAAGAAAGGGTAAAAGAAGATCATTACTAGGCAAATACCATAGTAATAAATTCTTACAAGATTAACTTATGGAAGCTAAAATTAGGTCACAGTTTTAGGAGAAATAGGATATTTGCATGGTCTTAAAGTATTGTGACCCCCCTTCCCCTGGTATTTTTTAATATAAAGGGAAAGGTAGTAGATTTATAGTGGAGAAATCTGGCAGACATCACCCTGCCCAAGTGATCAAAGTTAACATCACTAGCAAAAACACATCGACATTGTGAATCCTTTGATAACAGTGTGCTGATAAGGACATATCATCATTTCTATGGTATTTTTGCCCCACATGCCCAAGTTCAGCCTAATTATGAGAAAACATCAACAAGCCCAAGCTGAGGGACTTTCCACAAAATACTGGATTAAGAGTTTCAAGATTGTGGAAGACAAGGGAAGAATTATGAGCTGTCACAAATTAGAGGAGACTAAGGAGAAATTATTAAAAAATTATAAAGTTCCTAGGTATCTCTTATCTAGCTTTCTCTAATAGTAATGTCTTACTAAACCATAGTACAGTTACCAAAATCAAGAAATTAACATTGGAACAGTATATCAAAGTGCTTATTTTAGTGAAAAAACTGGTGACATCTGAAAAGTTTTCTTTTCCAGGATTCCACATTACATTTAGGTGTCTTTGAAAATATTATTACTGCTAGAAGGACTTGAAAAGACATTGTTTTTGTTCTTAGATGATTAATAGACGAATAGTAAATTATTTATAAATCGGCTATTTAAAAGAGTTTCCTTAGGGAGGAATAGTATTGTTTCTGTTGACTACTACACAATTTTTGGGAATTGGCTAAAGTTAGTGGAAGGTTAATTTTTCTGCCATTCTGCTTGCTTGCTTTTCATTTTGAGAAATCTCAGAATCACCTAAAAGGGCTTAGACTTCACAGTTATTTTTCTTTTAACCCTAACAGTGGAGTAGCAGTTGGGGTGTAAGTAGTAATAATATTAATGCTTTAACAGCTAGAGATTTAGATGTCTTCTATTAATACTATTTTGGAATCTTCTTTTATTCTTTTTTTCTAAGTGAGAAAAATGAAGGGAGATGGTTGTGTTTCTTTATCTGAGTGATGAATGAATATGCAATTTTATCTCTTAGTATTATATTACTCTGGTACTAATATGCCCAGTTGACAGTATTTATTAAAATTTACTGTAGCTCTCTTCAATATATGTTGTTGGGAAAACTGGATGGCTACATGCACAAGAATGAAACTAGATCACTTTCTTAAACTATACATAAAAATAAATTCAAAATGGATTAAAGACCTGAATGTGAGTTCTGAAACCATAAACATTCTAGAAGAGAATGCACAGGCAGTAATTTCTCTGACATCAGTTATAGCAGCATTTTTCTAGATAAGTCTTCTACAGTGAGGGATAAGTTTTCTGAGGCAAGCAAAAATAAATTCTTGGGATTTCATCAAAATAAAAAGCTTCCACATACCAAAGGAAATAATCAAAACTAAAAGGCAGTTTGCAGAATGGGAGAAGATATTTGCAAATGACATACCTGATAAAGGGTTAGTATCCAGAATATATAAAGAACTGATACAACTCAGTGCCCCCCAAACAAATAATCCAATTAAAAATGGGCAGAAGACATGAAAGACATTTCTCCAAAGAAGACCTACAGGGGTGCCTGGGTGGATTGTGGTTGGTTGTCTGTCTGCGGCTTGGGTCATGATCTCAGGGTTCTGGGATCCAGACCCATGTCAGGCTCCCTGCTTGGTGGGAAGCCTGCTTTTCCCTCTCCCACTCTCCCTGTCTGTGTTCCCTCTGGCTGTGTCTCTCTCTGTCAAATAAATAAAATCTTAAAAAAAAAAAAGACCTACAAATGGCCAGCAGACACATGAAAGGATGCTCAACATCACTCATCTTCAGAAAAATGCAAATCAAAACTATAATGGGATAACATCTCACACTTGTCAGGATGACTAAAATGAAAAACCCAAGAAACAAGTCTTAATGCGGATGTGGAGGGAAAAGGAACCCTCTTGCTCTATTGGGGGGAACGCAAACTGGTGCAGGCACTGTGGGAGAATATGGAGATTCCTCGAAGGGTTAAAAATAACCCTACAATCCAGTAATTGTGCTGCTGGGTATCTACCCCCAAAATACAAAAACACCAAAGGGATACATGCAGCCCTGTGTTTGTAGCAGCATTATTACCAATAGCTAAATTATGGAAGGAGTCCAAGTGTCCATTGATAGATGAATGGATGAAGAGATGGTATACATATACAGTGGAATATTGTTCTCTGCTATAAAAGAATGAAACTGCCATTTGCAGCAACATGGATGGAGCCAGAGAGTATAAAGGTAAAAGAAATAAGTCAGATAAAGACAAATGCCATATAATTTAACTTATATGTGGAATTTAAGAAGCAAATGAGCAAAGGGGGAAAAAAAAAGACTTGAACCAAGAAACAGACACTTAACCCTAGAGAACTGATGGTTACCAGAGGGGAGGTGGGTAGGTGGATGGGGATTCAGGAGTGCACTTGTGATGAGCACTGGGTAATGTATGGGATTGTTAAATCACTGTACTGTACACCTGAAACTAATACAATACTTTATGTTAACTATACTGGAATTAAAAATAAAACAAAAAAATCCTATGTATCAATGCAAAAAATAAAATTAACTGTAGCCAGATGGGCTCGCTAAAAGCAAATGCTTAATAATTTTATGTGTTAATAAGATTCCTGAAATCACTTGTTAAAATGAGTAGCCATCTAGATTTCACCTTTATCCCTGAGTATAGTCACGGTGCATTGATCTGGGTAAGGTCTCAACAGTATAATTTGGTGTTTTCTGCATTAGAAATCCATCAGTTCTTATTAACAACTTTATATTTCATAAACTGATGAAAAGATCAACTTTTTAATGTCCTGCTTAAATTTTAGATAATGATAATATGACTTCATAAGATTATTTTAGTACTTTGTATAATGTGAATAGGTGGTTTTCAATTATTAAAATTGATAGTCCTTTCAAAAAGTGGAAGTCCTTAAAAAAAGTAAGAAGAATAACATGTTTTAACTTGGCAAAACATGTGAAAACGAGTATCTCTGAGTCACAAGATGAGTCAAGAGGGTGAGGTTTGTTTTTTTTCTTTTTCCCCTTGTCCATCTGTTTTAAGGGAGTATGATCCTAAGCAGTAGAAAAAATCTTTGATGAAAGCTGGTACCCCGAATGGGAATTTGTTCTTTAATATTTAACTTGTATGAAGTGCAGATCTGAAACATTTAATGGTACTAGTGGGTTTAATCTGTTTGAGAGATCTGTGCCTAATTTGTGGAGATTGCTAAGTGCCCGTATTTCAAGAATTGAGATGCCGTTTCACACCTGAGCATACATTTAATCCTGCAACACATCTCTGCAGTGCTGGGTAGTGGAAGTGCTGCTTCTGCTGGCGACAGTAAAGACCAAACCGATCACTTTGTTCCATACCTAAAATAACTGTATTTACCATTTATTTTTTGAAAACTAGCTTTCTTTAATCTTGGCTTTAAAAAATATTTATGGCATTGGCTTCTAGGCAAACCATTTGAAAATACTGTAACTGTTTAGGTACAGAGTCCTGCAGTTGGTCAGCTAGCTTCAACTATAGTAAGTACTAAATAGTCTGTGTCTTAGCGTTGTGAGGCAAGCAGGAAGGACAGAAAGGAGGAAATAAATGGGTGGTTGGAGAATAGATATGCCTTCTTTCAAATTAAACTGGTTTCTTAAAGAATCTCAGGGTGAGGGGCGCTTAGGTGGCTCAGTGGGTTAAGCCGCTGCCTTCGGCTCAGGTCATGATCTCAGGGTCCTGGGATTGAGTCCTGCATCGGGCTCTCTGCTCAGCAGGGAGCCTGCTTCCTCCTCTCTGCCTGCCTCTCTGACTACTTGTGATCTCTCTCTGTCAAATAAATAAATAAAATCTTAAAAAAAAAAAAGAAAAAGAATCTCAGGGTGAGTTTTGGCTGCAAGGGATGTGTGAGAATGGTGGTGAATAGAAAATCACATAGAGCTCATTCCCTCCAGGTTTTACTTCAGGGGCTTTAAAAAGTCAGTTATTTTTGTTGTTGTTGTTTTGATTTTATTTATTTATTTGAGAGAGAGAGAGAGAGAGAGAGAGAGCAAGCATGAGAGGAGAGAGATCAGCGGGAGAAGCAGATTCCCTGCTGAGCAGGGAGTCTGATGTGGGACTCGATCCCAGGACTCCAGAATCATGACCTGAGCCGAAGGCAGTCGCTTAACCAACTGAGCCACCCAGGTGCCCCCCCAAAACGCAGTATTGTTAAAGTGTGATCGCAGGCATGTTGCTTTGCCTTTGAGGAATGTTGTAACTACTCATCCAGAATAGGTATCGACTGTTATATATCATTTAAGATATTTAAAGCAAAAGACCGAAAATGGTTTTAAATGTTGCTTTAAGGGCTTTTGCCAGAGAATGCATTAATGATACTTAATAACCACAGGGCACACAATTAGTATCCCCCTTTTTTTTAATCAGAGAAAAAAATTGATAGGGGTCTCCTAAATGGAGAGTTCAGGGAAGGACCTTCCAGTAAAGAGTATATAAGGAAATGGATGCATGAATTTTATGCTATCTGAACAACTGTGCTGAGAGCAATGTAGCTTAGGTAAAGATAATGGGGGAAGAGAAGGATGGAAATTTAAGTTTTCTGGTTTGTGTTTGTGGAAGCTAAATATTGTCAAGGGCTCTGGATTTTTTATCCTGGTTGTATTAAGAAGCCACTACAAATCTGTAAGCACAAGAGCTAGCAATTTGGCTGAATGTGCTTTTTAGAAAGATTACTGCTGGCCATGTAAAGAAGTATATTTATTTGATGGCTTATCTTTATTCTTAGTATTTCTTATTCATTTGTCAGGACCGGAATGCTTTCTTCAGGATTAGTGGGGTTATCTGGGTCATTTAAACAATAATCCACCTCCGTTTCAGTTTCATAATGTGACTAGATCAACTGTTATATATGCCAGCCTTAGTAAATGGAATCTTAAGTGTCCATAAGTAATATGGTATACATTACTGCCTTTGTTCTTTCCAACTGATGATACACTCCAGAGCTGTTGCTGTCTGAGATGCGGTTGGTGGACACGTGTCTTTCCTTTTCCTCTTGTGATGTACTTTAGTGATCCGCTCTGTTCAATTTCCTCATTACCTTTTTGGTTTGTGGTTGTAAACTGAGGCAAAACTAAAAGTTACTAGAAAAAAGTAGTTAACTCATCCTTGGTATGTAGAGAGAGAAGAGTAAGTGCTTTCAGCAAAATCTGAACTTGGAGAAATGTTCTGAAAGGTTTGCTAATTGGTGTCTGACTACGTAAGTAGTTCTACTCTAAATTCTGATGGCATTTTGATCATTATGTTTTAAATCTGAAACCCTTAGAATACTCATTTAAAACATTTATTGAGCAACTTTTATATGTAGTGTACAGAAGAACAATGAAAAGTGGTATTTCGTCTGAGGTGGCATGGGAAACCTGTAAGTAAATAAATGAAAAGCATTTGAGGGACTTAAAAAAAATTAAGTTGTTTTTTTTTCTCCAAGAGTAAGGGTATCTAGTTTCATCACAGAAAATTAGAAAATAAGGTTTATTTGAACAGTTTGCTTTTATCATCTGTTCATTAAAGAAGGAATACTCTTTAATAGAGGGATAAAAGGCTCTCTGCAGTTGATGTGTTTATGAAATGTGTATTTTGGTGTTGGAAGCAGTGTTTAGATGAATTATTAAATTAAGAAAGGCATTTCTCTTACAGTAAAACGTATATATTCTTGCAAACCTCAAATGTTGCAAACGTCGTAAGTCCGGGGAAAGTATGGATTAGATAGACCACTCATTATGCAGCTTTGTAACAGAGTACATAGAACTGTTACGGTCTTAAAATTTTCAGCACTAAATAACCTCTGGCATTGGTATTAAGCACCACAGCAATTCATTTGTTAGCCTTAAACTAGGACTCATGCTTCCTATTTTGGATTTTCCTCAAGGTCCTTGAGGACATCTGCTTTGGTAGAAACTGATTTTGTAAAAATTAAATAATAAGCCAGGGTATAGTCACCTTCATTAATTGTGTTTTGAGGCTCTGTGGTGGGGAGAGGCAGAGGTGGAAAGATGAAGTATCTTTGTAGCTTGTTCATTTGTTACTGGTACTTTTCACCAGATAACAATGTTGGAAAGCCTTAAATTTTATCAGTACTTGGTCTTTAATTTGAGAAAACTTAGTTCCTTTCCCTTCCTCCATAACATACGAGGAAAAGTCCCTCCGCAACACTGAAATTTCTGTGCTCTACTGAGTGACATGATTCCCTTTACCAGTTGCATATGAACTACTTCCTGTCAGCAGCATGTGGTAGTTGTACAGTCTGTGCTTCAGTCATTCAGATATAGTTTTTATTCCATTTTAAGGTATTCTTATGTTTAAAAAATCTATTCTTTAAGTTTTTATAATGAGGAAGCCATATATTTGAATTTTCAAAAACAGTTTGCAGTCTCAGTCTCTAATATTGTGGGCTGTGATAAATGTATACTCGGGCTGTGGAACATTTATTTGACTTCATTTTTTTTTTTTTTTTTAAAGATTTTATTTATTTATTTGACAGAGAGAAATCACAAGTAGATGGAGAGGCAGGCAGAGAGAGAGAGAGGGAAGCAGGCTCCCTGCTGAGCAGAGAGCCCGATGCGGGACTCGATCCCAGGACCCTGAGATCATGACCTGAGCCGAAGGCAGCGGCTTAACCCACTGAGCCACCCAGGCGCCCTTGACTTCATTTTTTTAGAAAAATTTCTTTTAGGAAGTTATAGCTTTAAATATATTTTTATTTCTGCTATCAATTAAAATTATGTGTGAGTTACCCTGATACCTTTTTTTTTTTTTTTCAAGATTTTATTTATTTATTTGACAGATCACAAGTAGGCAGAGGCAGGCAGAGAGAGAAAGGAGGAAGCAGGCTCCCCGCTGAGCAGAGAGCCCGATGCGGGGCTCGATCCCAGGACCCTGGAATCATGACCTGAGCCGAAGGCAGAGGCTTTAACCCACTGAGCCACCTAGGCGCCCCGAGTTACCCTAATATCTTAAAGGAATGAAAATAGTAATGTAATTTAGACGAAAATTATCTTTTTTTCAAGACCGTATATGCTGCTGAGAGACCGGCTACTGAATTTTTAGAGAAGTTACAAACTAAGGCAAACATTTCTTAAGTTGTTTTTCTTTAAAACATTGAAAAGTGAATTTTGTTAGCTGTGGTTCTTTTGGTTAAAAAAAGTAAAATGCCTGTGTTCTATTTGCTCATACTTGCTAAGACTATCTCTGGAAGAGTATTGAAGAAACTGGCAACATTTACAAGGTGGGGTAGGAGGGAAGTCTTGAATTTTGAACCATGTTCAAACCATAACTATTGGAAATAAATTAAACTTTAAAAAAATAAGTGAAAAGATGCTTTGCTGTACAGAACAGAGATTGATTTAGCCTGCCTAGTAGGAATCACCTGACTTCCATAATCAGCTTAGCATTGCAATCCTTTAATATTTTGGTGCAGTATACAGTCGGTTGTATGTAATGGCAGGGGCAGGCAAACAAAAAGGTAACCAAATAAAAATATTATGACTTTATCTGTTACAAGGAATTAACCAAGAGTATATGTGACTCTTCTAATTAAACTAGAAATTAAGCTTACTATTGATTAACTGCTGGATTTTTTTCCCTGTAATTTTGATAAAATCATTTATAAATCTTGCTGCTTCTTTTGGTTTGCTTTTAGTTGATGCCGATGAAATTAAAAGGCTAGGGAAGAGATTTAAGAAGCTTGATTTGGACAATTCGGGTTCTTTGAGTGTGGAAGAGTTCATGTCTCTGCCTGAGTTACAACAGAATCCTTTAGTACAGCGAGTAATAGATATATTTGACACAGATGGGAATGGAGAAGTAGACTTTAAAGGTAAGAAAGTAGTTTAACAAGTTATGTAATCTATGACTTATTTTACAGTTTGGTGTATGTAAACGTCTGACAAATTTTGTTTTTTAAAAATGTGTGATTATATAATTGTTAAATTCTCAATCTGTGGTATATGAACCTTAATATGAACTAAGATCTTTTACTCTTTCATAAGTGATGAAATTGTCCTTCAAGGTAAACTAACAAAAAAAAAAAGAAAAGAAATTTAGTATTTTCTTTTTTAGAAAACTAGTCTTACTCTAGGGAAACAATATTAGAACTACATTTTTATCTATATTTTTTAAAGATTTTATTTATTTATTTGACAAGAGTGAGAGAGCACAAGCAGGGGAAGTGGGAGAGGGAGAAAGTAGGCTCCCCACTGAGTTGGGAGCCTGACATGGGACTCAATCCCAGGACTTTTGGATCATGACTTGAGCTGAATGCAGATGCTTAACTGCTGAGACACCCAGGTGCCCCAGAACTGCATTTTTAGAAGCCTTTTTTTTTTTCCTTTAAAGAATGAGACTTATACTAACCAACATAAAATTGAGGTGTAGTAATTAGGATGTGAGCATTATAAAAAGGATTGTTTAATCTAAATTTTTATGTAAAATGATAATACTTTCGTTAATATTACCATGGTACAAAATTTTACATTTGATTCCATGATTTGTCATCAACAGATTTTGTTATTTTCCTTCCAGGAACTGAATTTTAAGTGAAGGGGGGATTTAAAGCTGATTTTATGACTTAAATGTGTAGCAGGCAGTGAGGAAAAAATGGTCATTTTCACAAGACTTTATTTAAATGGGTCTGAATTTTGGAACCAGAAATGCAAAATTATTTTTGTTCTGGCAAACAATGTATAATCAGGGTACTTGGCTGCTCAATCAGAAGAACACAAGATTCTTGATCTTGGTGTCATGAGTTTGAGCCCCATGTTGGGTGTAGAGATTACATAAATAAAACAATTTTAAAAACCCAAAACAATACATAATCTTTTTATAATACTTTCTTCTTTTTTAAAGATTTTTAAGTAATCCCTACACCTGAGTCAGATGTGCTACCTACATACTAAGCTAACCAGGTGCCCCATGATCTTTTTGTTTTTATTTTTTTAATATATTTATTTTTTAAAAGATTTTATTTATTTATTTGAGAGATCGTGAGAGAGATCATGAGAGGGTGAGGAGGTCAGAGGAAGAAGCAGACTCCCTGTGGAGTTGGGAGCCCAATGTGGGACTTAATCCTGGGACTCTGGGATAGTGACCTGAGCTGAAGGCAGTTGCTTAACCAACTGAGCCACCCAGGCGCCCTTTATGTTTTTATTTTTTAAAGGTTTTATTTGCTTTGAGAGAGAGCAAAAGAGAGCACAGAGGGAGAGAGAGAAATAGACTCCCCAGTGAGCAGAGAACCCAACACAGGGCTTGATATATTTTTTAAAAGCCCCCCTTTTATAGTTACATCCCCTAAAAAAGAGTTAAATAGCTTAAAGAATGCTTTTTCCCTTAGTGATAAGCTCAGTGTTACTTAATATTGTTCAAATTGATTTGACCTTTAGAGAACTCCCAAGTTCAGATTTAAAAAAAAATACATAGAACCTTGTTGAAGTTTCAGATTTGGCATTTCCAGTTTAAAACACTGCTTAGTAGTAATTTTTTTTTTTTTTTTTTTTTTTTTTTTTTTTTTTTGCAGCAAGTAACATTTTTTTGTGGATATGTGAATTTGTGTGTGGGGGGTATATATATTTTTATATTAAAAATTGATTTGTAAACATTTCTATTCTTACTCAGAATTCATTGAGGGAGTCTCTCAGTTCAGTGTCAAAGGAGATAAGGAACAGAAGTTGAGGTGTAAGTATTTTTCTTCACTGAGTTCATTCTCCCTCTTATGCCACTATTACCCTATACTACATTACAATCTTTTAAGATATTCGAAAAGATTTCTTTTATTCTAGACGCTTAATATATATAACAGCAATTTTATATTCTGCAGAAAGCCCTTTTAGGACATTTACAACTAGTATTTTTTAAAAACAGTGTCATTGTTGCTTTTTAGTTGGATAGAAACAAAACAATTTCCTTCTAAAAACAGCTACATGAACTATGTGTCTTGAATAAGACTTTTTGATCAAAGTTTGAAAAAATGTTCTAATTTAATTAGGTAAGCTTCATTTATATGCCTGTTTAGCCAGAAGTCCATTATTTTGGTTTTATGTAGCCAGCCTCTATTACAGTAAACATCTGATACCTTTTTAAGGTATTCAGCTCTTAACTAGAGAGACGTTTTACTCAATAACAGTTCTCAGAGGCACAGGCCATATGCACACATCCTTTGTAAATGAACTCAGTATAAATGAGAATAATAGTAATAGCAACTGCTATCATTTATTGAGCTTTTGCCATGTTTCAGACACTGTTCTCAGCAATTCACATGTATTATTTCTCATCATAAAGTACTCTAAAGAACCTGGTACGGTGGAACGGTTATTATTCCCTATTTTATGTGTAGAAACTGAAGGTTAGCAAAGCTAAATAACTTAACCCTCAGGTATGCTAATTGGCCAAGCACTCTTGACTCCAAAGCCCATATTCTTTTTTTTTTTTAAGATTTTATTTATTTGACAGATCACAAGTGGGCATAGAAGCAGACAGAGAGGGGGCGGCGGGCAGGCTCCCTGCTGAGCAGAGAGCCCAGTGCGGGGCTCGATCCCACGACCCTGGGATCATGACCTGAGCCAAAGGCAAAGACTTTAACCTACTGAACCACCCAGGTGCCCCACCAAAGTCCATATTCTTACCCAACTGTGTCTAACTGCTCCTAGAGGCAGGATCAAATGTGGGAAGGAGCTACATCATAGTTCTAATTCTAGATATTTGAATGCTTACTTTCTTTCTTCCTGATTAAAGTATTTACTTGTGGTTGCCTTATAATTGTCATTGATTTTCCTTACTCTCTCTCTTTTTTTTAGTTGCTTTCCGTATCTATGACATGGATAAAGATGGCTATATTTCCAATGGGGAACTCTTCCAGGTGCTGAAGATGATGGTGGGGAACAATCTGAAAGATACACAGTTACAGCAAATTGTAGACAAAACCATAATAAATGCAGATAAGGATGGAGATGGAAGAATATCCTTTGAAGAATTCTGTGCTGTAAGTACAAAAGAGCTGGTTCTTCCAATAGTTGGGTTTTTTAAAAACTTAACAAAATTACTTACTAGAGAATTCCTTATACATTTTTTGCCCTAGAAATTGATATATTTTATTTTGCCTAATGGCCCTTGTTCCTTGTGATTGTTAATAACAATTATTATTATTAGGAATTCATATTCTCAGTGATTATCTGATAATACACCACAAGAATGGTACTAATAACTTATTGGTAGTCCCTCAAATTATAACCAAGGTGTATTCTTAAGGTTTTTTTAAAAATAAATATGTTTGAAAACCTTGTGGAAGGTATGTATGTGTTGATGAGTTTCAGCTAGGCATCTGGAAGGTTGGCTTCATGAGGACAATAGAAATGGAGTCTACGTGGATTTTAGACTCATCAGTGAGGCAGTGTAAATGGTGATTCTACCCCTCCCTGCTCCCAAGCTATTACTGGCTGGTTCTTTGTGTGGTAGGGTAAGGGCCCACAGTTATGGGGAGTAAGAAAACTAATGCGAGGTAGAAACTGGGGCCCCAGTTTACCTTCCAGTTCATTGCCTTTCTTCAGTATGTCTAGGGTTTTGCTATCACTCACTGCTTCCAAACAGCAACACAACCATTCATCTTCTTTCACTATTTTGCCCCTAAAGCAAAGATACTAGCCTTTTGATATATTTTAAGGAGTTTTAACTATAAGCTAGAGACTCCAGAAGGCAAGGCAGAGATAACAAAAACGTTTTGAAATTTTTCAGTTACTATTGGAGGCTTCTTCTTTTCTTTTCATTTTTTATTTAAATCATACAAAGAAAAACAAACTGTGTGTCATGTAAGGACTAAAGTTGCGATTTTGGCATTTAAGTAAGAAGTTCATATTCTCCTTTAAGTATCTTCTTTCATCTCAAGGGGATGCTGTCTGCATGTTGTTTGAAAAAGTAGGGTGGTACTCTAAAGAACAGATGGTGTCTTTTTGGAAGAGAGTTAAGCTTGAGTAGGAGGGGGAGGTGTCCAAGATTGTGGAGGTGTAGGAGACCTTAGTATTGTCTGGTCCCAGGAATTGAGCTAGATAGTTATAAAATGATTCTGAACACCTGTGAACTCAGCCAGAGATCTAAGAATTGCTGCAATTCTACAAATAGAAAAGTGATCACTTTCTGCAAGAATGACAAGACAGAAAAACTCACCTCAAAAAAGAGAACAGGAAGCAGATCCTTGACTGCCAGGGATCTGATCAACAAGATAGACACCAGAACTAGAGCTCCGAATACTGATTATAAAGATACTAACTGGGCTTGAAAAAAAAAAAAAAAAAAAAAAAAAAACAGAAGGCACTAAAGAATCCCTTTCTGAAATAAGAGAACTAAAATCTAGTAAGTCAAAATTAAAAGAGGCTATTAATGTGATACAATAAAAAATGGAGGCTCTAACTGTTGGTATAAATGAGGTAGAAGAGAGAATTAGTGATAGAGAAGATAAAATGATGGAGAATAAAGAAGCTGAGAAAAGGAGATCAACTACTGGATCATGAGGGGAGAAACTGAGAGATAAGTGATACCATAAAGTGAAAAAATATTAGAATATTTGGGATCCCAGAAGAAGGAAAAGATGTGGGTGGGAGGGGCAGAGGGATATTGGAGCAAATTATAGCTAAAAACTAACCCAATCACAGGAAAGAAACAGGCATTCAAGTCTGGGAGGCACAGAGAACCCTCCTCAAAATCAATAAAACTTGATCATCAGCCAGACATGTAATAGTGAAACTTGCAAATCTCAGAGAGAAAATTCAGCAGCTCCAGAACAAGAGGTCTGTAACCCTGTAGGTTATATATATAACTATATATAAGCTAATCTTATTTAGAAAATACAAGTAAAAATATAAGCTAAAGAATAATAAGCTAATATAATAATCTTAAATATAAAATATAAGCTCACCTATATTAGATTGGCAGCCGACCTAACCACAGAGAACTGGCAGGCCAGAAAGGACTGGCGTGATACATTCAGGGTTCTAAATGAGAAAAATGTGCAGCCAAGAATACTTCATCCAGCTAGGATGTCATTCAGAATAGAAGGAGAAAGATAAAGCTTCCAGGACAAACAGAAACTAGAAGAATTTGTGATCACTAAACCAGTCTGCAAGAAATATTAAAGGGGATCCTTTAAGCAAACAGAGACACAAAAAGACCACAAAGGAACAGAGACAACCCACAGAAACAGTGACTTTATAGGTATTACAGTGGCACTAAATTCATATCTTTCAGTAGTAGCTCTGAATGTAAACAGGGAAATGCCATAATCAAAAGATAATTAGGCTATCAGATTGGATAAAAAAGCAAGACCCATTGATACTCTGTCTGCAAGGGACTTATTTTAGACCCAAAGACACCTCCAGATTTAAAGTGAGGGGGTGGGAAACAATTTACCATGCTAATAGACATCCAAAGAAAGCTGGGGTGGCAATCCTTATATCAGATAAACTAGATTTTAAGCCAAAGACTGTAATAAGAGATGAGGAATGACACGTATTATAATTAAAGGGTCTATCCAACAGTAAGATCTAACAATTGTAAATATTTATGGCCCTAACATGGGAGCAGCCAATTACATAAAACAATTAATAACAAAATTAAACACATTGATAATAATACAATAATAGTAGGGGATGTTAACACCCTATTCACTGCAATGAACAGATTGTCAAAGCAGAAAATCAACAAGGAAACAAGGGCTTTGAATAACACACTGGACCAGATGGGCTTCACAGATAATATTCAGAACATTCCATCCTAAAGCAACAGAAATACACATTCTTCTTGAGTGCTGCATATGGAACATTCTCCAGAATAGATCACATACTGGATCACAAATTAGGTCTCAACCTGTACCAAAAGACTAGGATTATTCCCTGCATGTTTTCAGATCGCAGTGCTTTGAAACTTGAACTTAATCACAAGAACATTTGGAAGAAACTCAGATACATGGAGGCTAAAGAGTATCCTACTAAAGATGGAATGGATCAACCAGGAAATTAAAGAATTTTAAAAATTCATGGAAACAAATGAAAACAAAACACAACTGTTGAGAACCTTTGGGATGCAGCAAAGGCAGTTCTAAGAAGGAAGTATACAGCAATAAAAACCTTCTTCAAGAAACAAGAAAGGTCTCAAATATACAACCTAACCATATACCTAAAGGAGCTGGAGAAAGGATAGCAAAGAAAGCCTAAATCCAGCAGGAGAAGAGACTTAATAAAGATCAGAGCAGAAATCCGTGAAACAGAAACCAAAAGAACAGTAGAACAGGTCAGTGTAACTAGGAGCTGGTCTTTTGAGACAATTAGTAAGACTGATAAACCCTGGGCCAGACTTATCAGAAAGAAAAAAGACCCAAATAAAATCATGAATGAAAGTGGAGAGATCACAACCAACACCAAAGAAATACAATTGTAAGATCATATTATGAGCAAACTGGACAATCTGGAAGAAATGGATGCATTTCTAGAGATGTACAAACTACCAAAACTGAAAGAGGAAGAAATAGAAAACCTGAACAGATCCATAACCACCAAGGAAATTGAAGCAATCATCAAGTATCTCCCAACAAACAAGGGTCCAGGGCCAGAGCTTCCCAGGGGAATTCTACCAAACATTTAAAGAATTAATACCTATTCCTCTGAAGCAGTTTTCAAAAAACAGAAATGGAAGGAAAACTTCCAAACTTTATGATGCCAGCATTACCTTGATCCCCCAAACAGACAGGGGTCCCATCAAAAAGGAGAATAAAAGACTAATATTCCTGATGAGCATGGATGCAAAAATTCTCACCAAGATACTAGCCAATAGGATCCAACAGTACATTAAAAAGACTATTCACCATGACCAAGTGGGATTTATTCCTGGGCTGCAAGGGTTGATCAATCAACATGATATACTACGTTAATAAAAGAAAGGACAATAACCATATGGATCCTCTCAATAGATGCAGAAAAAGCATGACACAGTACAGCATCCTTTCTTGATTAAAACTCTTCACAATGTAGGGACAGAGGATACATACCTCAGTATCATAAAAGCCATCTATGAGAAGCCCACAGCGAATGGGAAAAACAGAGCCTTTTCTCTAAAGTCAAGAACACGACAGGGATGTGTACTCTAACCACAACACAGTACTAGAAGTTCTAGCCTAGCATAGACAACTAAAAGAAATAAAAGACATCTGAATTGGTAAAGAAGTCGTCAAACTCACTTTCACAGATGACATGATACTATATGCAGAAAACCCAAAAGACTCTACCCCCAAATTGCTAGAACTCATACAGGAGTTAAGCAAAGTGGCAGGATATCAAATCAGTGCATAGAAATCAGTTGGCTTTCTATACACTAACAATGAGACAGAAGAAAGAGAAATTCAGGAGTTGATTCCATTTACAATTGCACCAAAAACCATAAGGTACCTAGGAATAAATCTAACCAAATAAGCAAACTACAGAGCACTCATGAAAGAAATTGAGGAAGACACAAAGAAATGGAAAAACATTCCATGCTCATGGGTTGGAAGGATAAATATTGCTAAAATGTCTATGCTCCCTAGAGCAGTCTATACATTCAGTGCACTCCTTATCAAAATATCACCAACTTTTTTCACGGCGCTGGAACAAATAATCCTAAAGTTTGTGTGGAACTAGAAAAGACCCCGAATAACCAGGGGAATGTTGAAAAAGAAAAGCCAAGATGATGGCATCACAATTCTGGACTTAAGACTCTGTTATAAAGCTGTAATCAAGACAGTAGGGTACTGGCACAGAAACAGACACATAGATTAGTGGAACAGGAGAGAGACTCCAGAAATGATCCCTCAACTATATGGTCAAATAATCTTTGACAAAGCAGGAAAGAATGTCCAATGGAAAAAAGTCTGTTCAACAAATGGTGTTGGGAAAATTGGACAGCCACATGCAGAAAAATGAAACTGGACCACTTCCTTACACCATACACAAAAATAGATACAAAATGGATGAAAGACCTCAATGTGAGACAGGGATCCATCAAAATCCTTGAGGGGAACACATGCAGCAATCTCTTTGACCTCCGCCCCGGCATCATCTTGCTTAGATATATCTACAAAGGCAAGGGACCGTTGGGATTTCATTAAGATAAAAAGCTTCCGCACAGCAAAGGAAATAGTCAACAAAACCAAAAGACAGCCAAAGACTGGGAGAAGATATTTGCCAATGTCTGAATCAGATAAAGCGCTAGTATCTAAAATCGATAAAGAACTTATCAAACTCAACACCTGAAGAATAAATAATCCAACCAAGAAATGAGCAGAAGACATGAACAGACATTTCTGCAAAGAAGACATCCAAATGGCCAACAGACACATGAAAAATGTTCAGTGTCACTTGGCATCAGGGAACTACAAATCAAAACCACAACGAGATACCACCTCACACCGGTCAGAATGACTAAAATTAATAAGTTAGAAATCAACAGATGTTGGTGTGAATGCTGAGAAAGGAGAACCCTCTTACGCTGTTGGTGGGAATGCAAGCTGGTGCAACCACTCTAGAGAACAGTATGGAGGTTCCTCAAAAAGCTGAAAATAGAGTTACTCTATGATCCAGCAATTGCACTAATAGGTATTTACCCCAGAGATAAAAATGTAGTGATCCAAAGGGTCCCCTGTACCCCAGTGTTTATAGCAGCAATGTCCACAATAGCTTAACTGTGGAAAGAGCCCAGATGTCCATTGACAGATGAACAGATAAAGATGTGTAATACACATAGAATACCATACTACTCAGTCATCAGAATAATTGAAATCTTGCCATTTGCAATGACGTGGATTGAACTAGAGGGTATTACCCTAAGTGAAAGTCAGAGAAAGGCAATTTTACGATCTCACGCATATGTTGAATTTAAGAAACAAAACAGAGAGCATGGGGAAGGGAGGGAAAGATAAGACAAATCAGAGAGGGAGACAAACCCTTAAGAGACTCTTAATCATAGGAAACTACTGGAGGGGAGAAGGTGGGGGGATGAGGTTAACTGGGTGATGGACATTAAGGAGGGCACGTGATGTAATGAGCACCGGGTGTTACATAAGACTGATGAATCACAGACCTGTACCTGTGAAATGAATAATGTATGTTAGTTAATTGAATTTAAGTAAAAAATAATTAGAAGAAAAAAAGGAAGAGAGTTAAGTGTGAGATTTGGGACTTTGAACTGTTGCCTGGTGGTATCGGTACAAGGGTTTGTCATCTGTCTGTCTCTTCATTGCCAAAGATCACAGAATGACTTGTGTCAGAGTGAGTGTGACATGAGACCAGGCTGGCAGTGGCAGCACAGATAGTACCCAGCTTTTAAAAGAAGGAAAAGGGCGCCTGGGTGGCTCAGTGGGTTGAGGCCTCTGCCTTCGGCTGAGGTCAGGATCTCAGGGTCCTGGGATCCAGCCCTGCATTGGGCTCTCTGCTCTGCAGGGAGCCTGCTTCTCTTCTCTCTCTCTGCCTACTTGTGATTTCTGTCAAATAAATAAAATATTTAAAAAATAAATAAAAGAAGGAAAGAAGGAATCCTAATCCTTGAGGGAACAAATAAAAATGGAAAACTCTTGCCCAGTGATGTGGAAGAGATGTATAGAGACGAAGACTCCTTTTATATTTAGTAAATATAAGATGTAAATTAAAATTATATATAAATCAGTAGTCAGTGGAAGGAAATTAAAATATATCTTAAGGTATAGAAATGATGCTAAAGACATAAGCTACGCTTTGATTTCAGTTCCGGTATTTATGATAAATTCCTTTTGTGTTTTTGAGGAGCATAGTTCAGGAGTTTAGAAAAATTTTTGTGTTTAAACCAACTTTACTGAACATTGATCAAGCCCATAACTTTGGCTTCATTGAATCCTTTTTAATTCCGGTTTCTCAAGCTACAGCAATGAAAGACATGGGACATTACTTTAAGAGATCACTTATGCTTGTTTGCTTCTTTAAAATTTTCAGAATAGTTAACATAAACAGATAAAATAGAAATGATTAGCGACAGGATTAAAGTTGGGGTTGACCTGAACATGCGTACAATGGACTTTTGAACAACAAAGGTTTAATCTGTACTTTCCCACTTATGTGCGGGTTTTGTTGTTGTTGTTGTGTGTGTGTGTGTGTGTGTGTGTGTGTACTTTTTTGTCTTGAGATTTTAATGTTTCTCTAGCTTACTTCATTGTAATACAGTATGTAATGCATATACCATACAAAATGTTTTGTTTATGTTAATAGCTAGGCTTTCAGTTAACGGTAGGGTATTAATAGTTAAGCTTTGGGAGAGTCAGAAGTTACACATGGATTTTTGACTGCATAGGGGGGTTGGTATCCCTAAGCCCTGTGCTGTTTAAGGGTAAATGTATTTACTTTTGCTTGCTCTCCAAACTCTAGTGAAACTAAAAAGTTAAAGGTTTATGAACCCACAAGACAAGACAGTAGGGAGGATAACAACTGGATTCAACAGCTTGTAAGTAAGGTATGCGGACTTAACAGGAGAAAAAAATGAATTCTAAGCTATCAGCCCGGAAAGCTGAGAAGCAGCTTGATTTATAATGCAGAATCCCTGAAAGGCTCAAAAACTGGTGGCTCAGGGTAAGTGAAAGTGGGGATGAAGGTGAAGCTAAAAACAGAATGGCTTAGTCTAAGAGGCATTTATTTAGCTCACTAGATCTCCTTTCCTGCTCTTCAGACTCTCCTGCCCTGTAGTGGGAGATTGGAGAGGGTGAAGTCTGTAGGCTGGGAAGCGGGAGGCATAGATTGGAGGGTAAGGGTTGGAGTGTAGTGGGAAGGGAGAGGAAGTAAACACATTTCCATTTTGATATCTCTGAAACAAAAATCTGTCATTCTCAGGTATATAATATACTGAATCCTTAAAACTTAGATAATATATGAGAGTTCTTAGAAATTTAAATTTGGAGATCCATTGCAGGAAGTCAATGAATGCTAGAATTTCCAGAGAGAAAATGGAGGGAAGGAAGTCACTATAAATGAATCAAAAGTAATGAACCAGAATATTGTTTCCTGACTGAAAGGGTTACTGAGTATCTAGCATAGTATATAAAAATACTCTGGGTCAGGGCACCCGGGTGGCTCAGTGGGTTAAAGCCTCTGCCTTCGGCTCAGATCATGATCCCAGAGTCCTGGGATGGAGCCCCACATTGGGCTCTCTGCTCAGCAGGGAGCCTGCTTCCTCCTCTCTCTGCCTGCCTCTCTGCCTACTTATCTCTGTCAAATAAGTAAATAAAATCTTTAAAAAAAAAAGTTAAAAAGTTAAAAATACTCTGGGGCTAGCACAGTGTCATGGAATTTTAAAAGGGAAAACAGAGATGGTGATCCAACTTCCAAAGACCAGGGATAGAAGGGTGGTGAGGAGGGGCTTTATACAAAGACTCAAAAATCATCAGGACATCAGACTTCTCAGCAGCATAGTAGGAACTAGACCACAGTGGAGCACTGCCTTTGCAATTCCAAGGGACAGTTATTTCCGAACTAGAATTCTCTGCAAACTCAACTGGATGGAAGAATGAAGACATTTTCTAGTACTGCAAGGCTTCCCTTTTTGGGAAACTACTAGAAGATATGCTTCCACTATAATAAGGTTGTAAATCAAAAATGATAATGAGGGGTCTAGGAAGCAGAGGTCTAACATGAGAGAAGGAAATTTCCGGCATGGTGAAGCAAGGTCCAGAGATGACAGGCCTGGATTGCAGCAGGTGGGAAAGCTCTGGGAATAATTTCAAGATAATAAAATTGATAGAATTACATCATCTATTTGAACATATTTAGAACAAAAGTTTGAGACTGAATTAGTGAAATACATAAAATACCCAGCAAAGAAGAAGATAATTATTAACTGTAGCAGACCAGACGTGGAGTATGCAGTTCTGTTTTGCTGTAAATAGTATTTTATATAGTTATAATTAAAATGCTGAATTTGCCTAATCAAAATGAAGCTGGAACTATTGGAAGGGTAGTGTGGGAAATATTTGTGGTAGGAGATAGATGGGAGGGATGTGTGTATGTGAGAGCTCAATCTTCCTCTTGTGTGGTGGGAAATTAGTGGGTAATGCCTACAGCTTTAAACAGAAGAGAAGGCAATGTTGGAATATTATTTAGAGACCTATAGGGAAACACTGAATATTAGTTGAAAAGTCTAAATGGTCATCTGTATGTAAAAGGACACAGAGAATGAGGGCAGCGTAGCACCCCGATGTTTTCATAGCAGAAGTTGTAGCACCAATTGGCTGTTCAAGCTTTATTTTTCAAATAAACTTTTAAAGTAAGTTTAAGCTTAACTTAGTTTAAAAATAATACAGATGCAGTTATACCCAACAACATGGATTAGCAAAAACGTGTTCGGTGAAGCAACTCAGGCACGAAAAAGATCTCAAACTAATCCAGGTTGTTAGAGTCACAGTAGTGGCTCCCTCTGTGTGTGTGGTAGCATAGGAGGAGGGAGATGGCTGGAAGGCAGGCCACACAGGAGTCCCGGAGATGGTCTGGGTGCTAGTTACTTGGGTGATTACTCTGGGAAAATTCATCAAGCTGTGAACATTTATGACTTATCTACTTTGTTTAGGTAGACTGTACTTAATAGACTATCCTCCAAATATAGGTAATTACACTTGTAGATTACCATGTCATTATTCACTGAGATGTCTGTAACAACTCAACACATCTTCAAGCCCATGGGAAAATAATGTGAAGAAAAGTTTACTCATTTGGTACCTTTTACTACCTTCTAGAGTAGACTGACAATTAAGCCCATATTTGGATTTTGTGGACAAATTTTTATGCAGACCTCTGGTTATTGATATTAAACTTTATATAAAAGCAGGGGTTGGCAAATAGAGTGGGTCAGATCCTTCCCATGGCCTGTATTGTGTGTCTTTGAGCTTAGAACAGTTTACATTTTTTAAAGTGTTAAAAGTGAGAGAAAGGGGCACCTGTGGGAGGCTTAGTCAGTTCAGCATCTACCTTTGGCTCAGGTCATGATCTCTGGGTCCTGGGATTGAGCCCTTGCTCGGCAGGGAGTCTGCTGCTCCTCTTCCCTTTGCACCTCCTCCTGCTTGAGTTCTCTCTGTAATAAATAAAATCTTTTAAAAAACAAAAAAAGCGGGAGAAGGAAATGCCAAGAGAAATTACATGTGGCCTACAAAGCCTCAAATACTCTCTGGCCCTTTTAAGTTTGCCAACCGTTGTCCTAGAACACAAGAAAATGCCCATTATCCTGGAAGAAGCCATGAAAATTCTAACTAGAGGTAGGTAGTACAGGTTTAAAAACAAAAACAATCAAAAAAGCCAATTTCTGAGAATAGTTAAAGTGTAGTGTATTTTTTAAATTTTAATTTTGGTTCAGGTGGTTAGACTAGTAAAAAGTTTTCAGGCATGGTTAAGCTTGATTTGTTCCTATCTGTTGCAGGTTGTAGGTGGCCTAGATATCCACAAAAAGATGGTGGTAGATGTGTGACTCTTTTTAAAAGAGTACCACCCAACACTTTTGCTTTCTTCTCCATCTCTGAAGATCTGCTCAAGACGTCCAGCAATGCTCTCTGTGTATTTAAATGGAAGTATTTTTCTCTGTGAAGCCACATTTTCCAACACGAGCCTCATGAAGCCAACTAAGTGTTATTGAACTCTTATTCTCTCAATAACTCAGTGTAGCACTTTAAAGTCTGAAGGACAGCAGCATGAAAAGAGCATATCAATGTGGTGAAGAAAGGGAAGGGGTTGGCTTTTTAATTTATTTTTCTTCATCTTTTATAACGAGAAAGTATCTATATATACATATGTAAATATTTATATATAGATATATGTAGCTTTCTATATGTGTAGTAGGTTGGCTTTAATTTAATCTTCTTGATTCAGAAACAAAATGATAGAGTACAAAAGTGCCAAGCAGAACATAAAACATCCTTACTTTTATTTCACACAGTTTTATATATAGATAGAAAATTGTACAATTTGAGCCGGGTGTTAGGCCAGCTATTTTCCTTTTCCTGTGCTTTCTCCTTTGAGAGATTGACAAAGCATTTGTTAACGTCCTATTATTTACCTGAATTACATTTTTGTAACAAAGGAGTTTGTAATTTTATTTATACCTATGAAGATATTTCCAGGGACTATGTCTCATTGCTGAGCAGCTTTTACTACATCCCTGCTTGAGGAGAAAGTGTAGTGCAGTGCTCCTGCCAAGAGCTCATTCTTGTGTTCATATAGTCACTGCACAGAGCTTGTGGCTGCTTCGTTGTTATTTCTTAACTAGGAGCCATTACATTTAGTAAGTGTCCCTGAATCAACGTAAGTTATCAGTTGTGGAAAGGCCAGAAGCCATTTGAGGCATTCACGATTTTCTTTAGACATTTCTTAATAATACCCCATGGAATCACGTACTAAAGATATCCATTCGTTTCAGTATGTGGCTAAACAGTTGGTCATTAAGCTTACCTTTGAACCATAAATTATACTTGTTTCAAAAGACTTGCAGCTCATCTAAAAATTGGTGATATTTAATGTGCATGTGTATATCTGAACGCCCACATATATTTGTGACTTAAATGGAAAAGTCTTACTAGTTTTGATGGCACAGAAGAGCAAAATTTTATCTCAATTTATACCTTTTGAATGTCTTTACAAGGCATAGAGTGCATGATGGTTTTCTTTCTTGATTTGCCCATATTTGTAATGGATGCTAACTTACTAAATGTGTGATATAAAAGTAGCCTATCATGTTCCACCACTTGATATTATCCCTTCCCTTTTCTGCAAAGGTACTATTGGCTGGAAGAAAACATTTTGGTTAGCTTTCTAGGAAAGTAGTCTTCCCCTGTATAGTTTTTCTAGAAAAACGGTTTTATAATCTTAAGTGGAAAAGGGCAGGTTGAATCAAGGTAAACAAATCTTAAATTGGGCACACCTGCCTGCCATCGCTGTTCCTTCAACTGAGTGCTGCACATCATGGGCTCTGTCTGTGAGAGAAAAATCCCGGTGCTTGGTGTCCTTGCATGACATGGAGTTTTGCATGTAGATCAATTTAAAATGTACCTCTTGTTTACATAATTTGCATAATTTTAAAAGATAATGTTGCCAAACTTTGGAAATGTTAATGTTCAAACTGAAAATCTCCACTACATGTTAACTTTCTTCCTCTGGATCAGTACGTGGCTTATAATCCCAGCCAGTGGTTTGATCTGTTCCAGTGTCAACTGCCATGTGCTCTGCTTCAAGGGGGAACTAGTCTTTTGTGAATTTTTTGTACATAAGTATTTGTTACAAATATTTTAGCAAATGCTTTCTATTTCTCTTGCTTGTGCATATCTTGGCTGGCGTTACAGAAAAATAGTGCAAACATTATTTCCTTACTGGGGAATGAGGGTTTTTTTTCCTTTCCCTTTTTTTTTTTTGTTTTTAAAGTGTGGGTGGGGGAGGGGTTTATGTTGAATGTTTAGTTTTTCTTCTGCATGAAATGTCATGTTGTGGGATCTTTAGAAAACTTCATACTGTATGAATAAGAAAATAAAATATTTGAAACTTGCCTGTGTGTGTTCATAATTGTCTTTGCTGGGCTTCCACAGCCATGAGAGTGTTTTTTTCCTATGAGGTAGTCTTTTTTCCCTTCTTTTGGGTTTTGAAAAAACAAAAAAAACAAAACAAAAAAAACCCTGATAAACTGATGTTTGATATTTGACTATAAGCCATAAGTAAAGACAGATCTGCTTTATCACTAGTTAAAAACACAAATCATTACAACCTACAAAGCCCTAACTCATTGCTTTACTACTCACTCTTCCTCTGCTTCCCACTGCCTTTGCCTCCTGTGGTTCCTGGCGTTTGGGGCCTACTGCTGCTGCGGGCTTTTGTACCGTCTCCCTCACCAGAGACCTCACAGCTAATGCCACCAGGTCTGTTCAGGTGTGTCCTGGCCACCCCATGTGAACATATCGCTGCATCTCCTTTATCTCCACTCTTTACTTCCTCAGAGCATTTTTCTCTTTGCTGACAGAATTTAGGTATTTTTGCACATTTGTCTTTCTTGGTTATTGAAATAAAAGGAAAACTCCACAAGTACAGTGATTTTTTTTTTTCTGCCCCTTGTCCACCAACAGCCTCAAGTGTCCAGAATTCTACCTACCTCTTAGTGTTTGCTAAAATTAAATACTTTAAAGATTAATACTTACATTAAATGCTTACCAAATGAGTATTTGAATAGGCAGACAGTAGTTAAAACAAGCTCTTACATTTGCAGAATTTTATAGTTTTCCTGGTAAAAACATACTTTTACCATATTTTACCTTTATCGAAACACTGGTAAGGTCGGCTACTTTGATCGAATGCTTATTTGAAAAATAGAATTCTTTCCTCACATCAACTTTGTGTCTTTAATTTTATAAACTACAAAAGAGGTAAAAAGATTAGCCTTTGTTCACAACAGTAATTCCAAACTACTGCTTCTAAAAAGCCCACATACCACTCAGTATTAAGGGTGAGGATTCAGTGATTTTGTAAGCTGTCTGTTTTAATTACACTCCATAGACAAGAAATGTTTATAAAGGTTATAAATTTATAAATAATTTCATATAGGACTGTTTAAACAAGTTTCAATAGAATTATAAACTATGTAAATCTTTTATTTAAAATGAAGTGACAAATTATAATTAAGGTATAAGTACAATAATGATAATAAATTCAGGCAGGGGAATTATCCTCAAAGTTGCTGCATGTGAATATGCATCAAACCTTTCTGTTGATGCTTCTGGCTGAGAACAGAAGAAGCGATGGAGGCTTAACGTGACTGAAAAGTTCTTCGTGTGGTTTCTCATAAGCATGTGCAGAGGGCAAGGGCTTTTTCTCTAGAGTCCAAAGACAAAAGGTCTCTGATTTGAAATCAGAATCGATCTGCTGCTCTGCTAGCCACAGCTCGGATATTGCCATAAACCTTTGATGGAGGATTTCCTGCAGAGGAAAAGAAACACATCTATACAAATATACTCACATAAACAGAAAACACATGATAGGTGGTCTACAACTAAAGAGCACATTTTCCACTGGATCACTCTTAAATTAACAGAAGAACCATAAATCATACCCAAATATTCTCCCAAAATATTTTACATCCTAAGAGTCAAAGGCACGGACTTATCTAAATATTTCAAAAAAGAAGCTAGTCAGATCTGGGCACTGATGGAAAATCCCATTTAGAGCAAACTACTACAATCCTATAACTGGTACCAGAAGTTACTG
Organism: Mustela lutreola; assembly: GCF_030435805.1. Lineage (NCBI taxonomy): Eukaryota > Metazoa > Chordata > Mammalia > Carnivora > Mustelidae > Mustela > Mustela lutreola. Next base: position 91,012,328 of record NC_081298.1, on the reverse strand, counting down.
ACTTTGCTGCACAGTTTGAAAAACAGGACTGGGGCCTCTGGGTGGCTCAGTCGGTTGAATGTCTGATTCTTGGTTTTGGCTCAGGTCATGACCCCAGGGCCATCAGATAGAGGCCTGCCTTGGGGTTTGCCCTCAGTGCAGAGTCTGCTGAAGATTCTCTCCCCCTCTTTCCAGTTGCTCATGCTTGCTCACCCTCAAATAAAAAACAAACAAAAAACAAGACGAAGTGCATCAATTAAGTTGACTGATGGTGATCAGCAGCTCTCTCTTCGTTGAAGCCTAAAACACACTGCCTGCTATTCTGCAGTGGCTTTTCACTGTACCTCAGGGGAACAAAGCAAAGATTTAAGCACTATAACCCAATAAACTCTCTTCTCTAGCAGACTGATGAAATCTAAGCAAAAATATTCCTTTTTTCTTTAGGTCCACATTTGCCAACCTCTAAGAGTTTCTACTTGAAATCTTTAACATTATGCTTAATTTGAGCTGATGTGCAAACGGGGTTTGAGTTCTAAATTCCCTATTATTATAATTATACATTATTATTACCCAGAATGAGGTTGCAAATGGCAGTTCTTGCCATCTTGATGTTTTGGAAAGAGCCAAGGATGTGAACTTTCCTGCAAGAGAATGTGAGACAAGTTAGCAACAAAAGCATTTCCTTAACTAAATCCCATGATCCAGAAACTCTGGAAAATCACAATACATGTTCTTAAATAAAAATGGCGGTGATGGTAGCACAACTCTTAAATAAACTAAAAATCATTTTTAAGAATTCTATGGTATGTGTATTATAGCCCAATAAAAATGACAAAAAACAATTTTAAGAAATGAATTTTTTAAGATTCTTGGCTAATAATGGCTACCACCAAGTGAGTGATTTTTATGTGCTAGGGCTTTATGTGTTCCCATTTAATCCTCACATGAGTTTTATTAAGGTAGGTGGTATTCACATTTTATAAATGAGGAAGGAAATTTTACAAGTAAAAAAATAAACACACCTGCCCATCATTACACAATGGCAGAGCTGGTATTAAGTACCCAGAAATGGAAGTAACATTGCACTTAATTAAAGCATCTGGATTTCAACTGTAAAGCTTTCTCAAGGTTATCTGAATTTCTTTGCTACTCAGGATCATCCAGACCCTACAAAGGGAAATTCTTGGCTGACTGACTCAAGATGGAGAATACAGTATTTGTCTTGTTGAGCCCATCTTCCAAAATGTAAGGAACTGACACCAAAACTGTCAGGAGAATATCACAGAACATTCAGTCATCCAGACAGGCTCAGGCATGTTGAAATGGGGGCAAAACTGACACAGTCCGTTCAAGATGATCTAGATTTTCTTCCCCACTCTGTGTATAATCGTAACTGGCAAAATTATGGTGAGGGGATACGCAGTGTTGCTTCCTGGGAAAGGTAAAAGACCTGGTGTCTCGACCAGGGGTCCAGGTACAGCTGAAGTAGGAATGCCATGTTAAAACGGGCAATAGGAAGCAAATATCTGCACACTGGCTGTTGAGACCTCCAGCTATCTTCCTTAACCAGGCTTCAAAGCCTTGCAGCAAAGAGCCTAGAGAATCTTCTCTGCGGGAACCTGACCTGCTCAATAAAAAAGTCCAAAAGAGAAGCGGCCTGGGTGGCTCAGTCAAGCGTCTGCCTTCGGCTCGGTCATGATCCCCGGGTCCTGGGATTGAGCCCCATGTCTGGCTCTCTGCTCAGCAGGGAGTCTGCTCCTCATTCTCCCTCTACACTCTCCTCCTCTCTCTCAAATAAATAAATGAAATAAAAAAAATGATTAAAAGATGCATCAGAAACAGCCTGGCAATTACCCTAAGCGAAGCCTATGGTCAGCTGGCGTCCCCCACGCTCCAGACCCCATGAGCTCAGGGCTTCTGGTCTGCTCTTTATTGCCTCCCTCTTGTACATGTGGCACACACACAGAGGATCTCCAGAATCCGACGGAAGCATCTACTACAAAAAACAGAGGCTACAACCAGCAAGGTGAAGAAAGAGAAATGGAGACCAGGGGGAAAAAGAATGAAACAGCAAAAACAAAATCACATCAGTAAGGTCAGAAAAGCTATTTTCATGCACCCATAAATCAAGGATACGGTATTAAGAATAAAGTTACAGAAAGGAATTCCAGATAGGAAGGGGGAAAGAAAAGCGAGACCAAAGTAATTCAAGAAAATTTCTGAAAATTGTAGAAAATGAGTGTCTAGTTTGAAAGGGCCCAGTAAGATGAATAAAAATAGACCCACGCTAACACATAGCATTATGAAATTTCAGAACACACTGGATGAAGAGAATACAACTGCCAGCTAGGACGCTCGAAGAATCAGGTATAAAAATGTCGTTGGACCTCTCAACAGCAACACTGAAAGCCTGGATATAGCAATGTCTTCAAAATTCTCAATGGATGTCATTGAGAACATACAGAACTGTATAGTCAGGAGAGAGGACACCTTTGGAACTAGAAGTTCTTAAAAAATATTAGCTAAGCTAGCTCATCGACTATATATGGCACCAAAATGAGGAGTACTCAGGGGTGGCAGGGTGTGCAACTTGAGTGAAGGGGGTCAAACAGCACAAACTTTCAGTTAGAAAAGAAGTTCCGGGGATATAAGGTAACAGCGTGTCAATCTAGTCAATAACACCGTGCTACATGATGGAAAGTTGCTAAGAGTAAATCTTAAAAGTTTCACACACAAAATAACAAATTTGTAACTGTGGTGATGGGTGTTAACCAGACCTACTGTGGTGCTCATTTCGCAATACATGAAATTTCAAATTAAAAAAGAAAAACAAACAAAAGAACCTTAAGAAATACTCAGGGAAGAGAACCCAACAACCAAGGGATTCACACAGCGGAAGAGCACAGGTGAAAGGAGAACCAGGCAGAGAGGGTAGCAGTGCTTCTGAGGAAGCAGGCTCCAGGAGAGGCTGCTCAAACGTGTGATGCACCCAGATACACCGTGGGGAGATATGATGACATACAGCTTTTTACTCAATTGTACTGATAATCAGAAAGCACAAATGTGAGTAAGAATTTTTTCAAGTGAAAACAAAGTGGTAAAGGGCAGACAGAATAATCACAGAATCACGGTCATCACCCAGGCCGGCTGCCAACACACCGAGCGCTGCCCCCCGTGCACAGGTAACGGGAACACCGGTCTCACAAAACCCAGAGCGTACGGGGAGCTCAGGGACACATGAGCAACCTGGCTGTCAGAAGGGCTGAGTACACGGGGTAGAAGTTGGGGGAGAGATGAAAAAAAGCTAAATTTTCATCTTTTATGGTAGAAAGTCAATGATGAAGAAAAAAAAGCTGGTATGTAAACATGGTATTTGAAAATCTGGAGATAAACAGTTTTTTAAAATGACCTGGAGGAAGTGAAGTTAGTTCCTCTGAGGAAGAGGAACTAGAGGTAGGGGTAGAAATCTGGGGCTTGCTCAAGTATGTGTGTGTCTAACTTTGATAAAAACTCTTGACAATGGCGCAGGAAAGATGAGGAACAGTGAGCTTGAATGAAGTGTGAGCAGTTTTGCTACCAAAACCACCAAAATGATGGGGCAGTGGCTGGAGTGGTATGGAGGTCTCGGGACACGCAGGCAACACCATTTCCCATTTGAAGCACTGAATACATTGGGGATAGCTTTTAGTTTTTTATCTTGCTCACATCATACTGTATTTTACCACCAGGTTATCAGCAACTCATCAAAACAACACCTACGGGTGCATACTAGTCCACATTATGGTTAACTACAATTAGTACGTGGATGAACGTGTGGATTTCCAATTAGCCTATTTATACTGAACACTCAAGACAGTATACTCAAGTTCAAGTTGTATGTAATTCAGTTTGGGGAAAAAACCCCCGAAAAATACAAAAGTAATTCAATAATAGCCAACATTATTCATAATAACCCATACTGAAAACAGCCCAAATGTCCATCAAACCTGAATGGATAAACAAAATGCAATACCTTACGAGAGTACTTGGCAGTAAAGAGAAATTACTGAAAAACAGCACGCTAATTAAAAGAAGCCATACCCCAAAGGCTGCATACTGTGTATTTCCATTTATATAAATTTCTAGAAAAGGTAAAACCATGGCAGAAAGATCAGTGATTGCCTGGGACTGAGGTGGGATCAAAGGACTATAGATTTGGCCAAAACTCACTGAACAGGATACTAAATAGTGATGTTTTTTATATGTAAATCACACCGCAGTAAAGCTGTTAAAAAAACCAGTTCGAGGGGCACCTGGGTGGCTCAGTGGGTTAAGCCTCTGCCTTCGGCCCAGGTCATGATCCCAGAGTCCTGGGATCGAGCCCCGCATCGGGCTCTCTGCTCAGCAAGGAGCCTGCCTCCCCCTCCCTCTCTGCCTGCCTCTCTGCCTACTCTGTCTGTCTGTCTGTCAAATAAATAAATTAAAAAAAAAAAAAAAACAAAAAAAACACAAAAAACCAGTTCGACTAGTAAATTTTATGTTAACACATCAATATACTTAGAATTTTTTTTCAAAGATTTATTTAACAGAGAGAGAGATCACAATTAGGCAGAGAGGCAGGCAGAGAGAGGGGGAAGCAGGCTTATACTTAGAATTTGATACATCATAGTATCTATAATTTGATTAGCACATCAGTTGCATTTTTAGATTTCTAAATTAGCAAAGGTTTTTAGGGCTACGTATGATACTTCCAAATGTCGTATGCATTTCCAAATATTTTAAAATGTCTAGTGCAAAACAAGTTTTCCTCATGGCCCCCTCAGGTTCCCCTCTCAAAGATCAAAATTATAATAAACCTGTCTTCCAGTAACTGGGCATCAACCTGGTATCATTGTTATCCCTTGAGTGTAAAAGAGAGTCTCAAATTTAGGCTCTAAAAAATGGTGAGCCCGAGTTTACAGCCAAGTTAGTAGGATTTTAAATATTACTTCTATGCTTAGCCGCAGGCACGTCCCTCCTCTTGTCAGTCACCTGCTTTGTTCCCCAACTTCATGGCATTATCTAATCTCCACACCATCTGCCAGCAACCCCAACCTGGCCCCGCAGCAGCTTCAACCCCCACAAGGGCTAATCCCAGCTTGACTTCCTGCACCCTTACTTTAAGCCTATATCATCATCTTTCTGTTCACATAGAGCTGCTCCCAGGTTTTTCACCCAACGTGCAATACTCATTGTCCTTTTATGAAAGGCCTTTATATATAGTTTTAAAATATGTGTAAAACTATACACATATATTTCTTTCTTGAAAAGGAAAGTCACAATGGCATTAAAAATCCACTCCTTGCTGTCTCCTATTGGTTTAGGAGTCCCCTCGGATAGTATTTAAATCTTCACCTTCTTTTAATAGTAATTCTAAACATTTCCTTTATTTTTTTTCTTTAAGATTTTATTTATTTGAGGGGCGCCTGGGTGGCTCAGTGGGTTAAAGCCTCTGCCTTCGGCTCAGGTCATGATCCCAGGGTCCTGGGATCGAGCCCCGCATCGGGCTCTCTGCTCGGCAGGGAGCCTGCTTCCTCCTTCTCTCTCTCTGCCTGCCTCTCAGCCTACTTGTAATCTCTGCCTGTCAAATAAATAAATAAAAATCTTAAAAAAAAAAAAAAAAAGATTTTATTTATTTGAGAGGGAGAGACAGAGAGAAAGAATGAGCATGAAGAGGGGGAGGGGCAGAGGGGCAGGCAACCCGGACTGAAGGTGAACCCAACCGAAAAAGCAGGTTCCCAGACCAAGGGAACCCAGCCGAAGGCAGACACTTAATCAATTGAGCCACCATGTGCCCTTTATTGTACTTTATTGCTAACCGAGGAAAAACACGAGAATTCCCAAGATTTCCTCAGATAACTTAAACTGCTTTCGAGGTAACGATGTATTTCATTCAGAACCATATATTGACAAAGAGTCAGTAGCAATATTATGCATAAAGTACAAACTTTATGACTTCTTGAAACAAGCAGAAGATCAAATATAAATCAGGACAATAATTTTTCCAAGATCAGATACTTACACATCAGCCAAAACTATCCGTGTCCGTGTCACGTTCTCTATGGTGAATTTGGTTTTTCCTCCTTTGCCAGCGATTCTTCCTATTGCCCTTGACAGGTGGTCTCCCTTTAGGGGTTTCACTAAATGAGAGATTAAAGCCTCAGGAGACATGCAATTCCAGGATACCACCTGCTCCGTATTGAACTTTAATCACTACCTAAATCTCCCTACTAAAAGATACAAAATATATATACTTTTAATACTGGCTAATAATACAGGTCAACTGATGCTATTAGAAAGCTAAGAGTCTCCAGCAAAACAAAGTCGGCAGTACAATAGTTAACAGGAAAAGATCACCTTATACTCACCATCTGTAATTTCAAAAGACTCTAGGAAGAGATCATCCAACCTAATGAGGGCAAGTGCGTCCTATAACATAAATATAAATGCTGTGAATTTAGCATTTATATACCTGAGAATAACTATTAAGTTAAAATTCACCAGACTTAGAAAACTCAATTTTTTTAAAAAGCCCAACCACTGAAACATTCGTATTAAGTGTGTGTATTTTAAAAAATTTTATTTATTTGAGAAAGAGAGCGCACACAAGTAAAGGGAGCAGCAGATAGAGGGAGAGGGGGAAGCAAGCTCCTCACCGAATGGGGAGACCAGTGTGGGGCTCATTCCCAGGATTCTGGGATCAAGACCTGAGCTAAAGGCAACACTTAACCTACTGGGCCCCCCAGGTGCTCCTCATATTAAGTGTTTTTAAGCACCTATTTTAGATGTCATGAAATCACTTACCTCCACCTGAAACCCAAGAATAAAGGCTTTCACAAAATCAGCTGCTTTTGTCAGTGCACTAACATCCTTGGTTTCTTTACAAGTCTGTTTAAAAAAAAAAAAAGAAAGAAAAGAGGCACATATTATGACTGGAAATGAAAATATTCTAGTACAACACTAGGAGTGATCATCAGCTTATAATCGTCATCATATGCTGATGTTTCCCAAAGCACCAACTCCAGGACTAACTACCACGAATGGTTTAAGCAGGATCTTGTCCTTAAAGGCTTTACTAGATAACTGCAGATACAGCTGCTATTCATAAAATCTCAGCCACTAAAAGTGACAGGCACCGCAAAGGTGCTTCACACACAACAGCTTTTGAAAGTTATGTAATACGATAAGTTCTATATTTGAGAAAACTGAAGTACTGAAATGTGAAAAAGGCAGAATTCTGAAACAGGTCTGATTCCAAAAGTATCATTTCCATTCTTCCACAAAGACTCCAATTTAGTTGAGGAGACCACATATTTGACAAATTTCTAACTACGCAAGGTTGTATAATGTACATATAAAACTAGCTCCCAGTTCCAATCTTGTATGTGAACTTGGGAAAGTCCCATAGGTGCTCCAGGTCTTAAGTTTTCTCATTTGTAAAATAAAAAGGTCAGAGTGGGGGATCTTTTCAGGACTAACAAGACTCACCTGTTAGTGAACGACTTTGATGACTCTGACTAACCTACTCCTTTGACTCCGTTTCCTCACATCTAAACGGTGGGGATATGACTACTTCACAGGCCTATCTGAAAGATTAAAATGACATGGGGCATGCCAAAGCACCACTGTGTGCCTGGCATCCTGCAGTCCCAACAGGTGTGAGTGGAATCCAAATTGATGCCTCTGCGAGTCGTAAGACAGCCAAGCACAGTTTAAGAGTGTAGGCTCCGCAGAAAGGACTGAAATACACAGCAATCGTAAAGAAGAAAGCACTTGAGCCAGATTCCAAGGGATGCCTGGAATCGAGGCTGGAAAACAGAGTATGCAGTAGAGGGCTTTCTTCAAACAGCAAAGTCCCCCACAGGTGTGGACATAAAAAGGTTCAAAGAGTTGGTCAGATGAACTTGGGACTTAGATCCCTACGTAAAAGGCAAGTTCAGGGACACCTGGGTGTCTCAGTTAAGTGACTGCTTTCAGCTCAGGTCATGATTGCAGGGTCCTGGGATCCAGCTCCATATCCGGCTCCCTGCTCTGCTAAGAGCATCATAAAATACACGCACAGGCATAACCAATATTTTGGTTATGACCTTTTGTCCACCTTATGAATTCAACTAGCATTTGTGCTGAAGCAGATTTTGAAGACATTCAAGAAGTTCAAACTCACTATACTACTTGAGAAAACTGCATAACGACCACTTAACAAAATAAGTCCCATTAAGAAAAGTCTATTCACGCTTTTTCACCCCTGTAGAAAAAAGAAACCCTAATATATTGCGAAATGGTTGACATTCTCCTTACCCTAATTTCTACATTCCTCGACTTCAAGTTAAACCGTATCTGAAGTCCCAAATGTTCTACAATAGGAGTAAATATCTTCATCCAGTTCTCTTTTAATGGCGTGTATCTGTTAGCTGGGACTGGAATTTTCCTTGTTTCTTCTTTCCCACTCTACAATAAAAGAACACAGATGGATCGAGGGATGGAGGTGGAGCTGTAAACTGACGGCTCTTCCACAAGAAGCTTTCTTTAACTGAAAAAATGAACTTCGTGCAAGACAATCATTTCTTTAAGGACGTCAGTAAAGAAGAGCCCCCGCACTTTCAACATCCCGCAGAGACCACCGGCTTGGCCCGCCTTTGTCTCCGGTCCCTTTCCCGTCCCACGGTCCCCGCTAGTACCAGGAATCCATCCCCGGTGAGGGGAGGGAAAACGGGCCTCTTCGCGGGCCGGGCCTCCTCCGTGTCCATGCGGCCCGCGTCCCCGCCGTCCCCCGCGGCGGACAGCTGCTCAGCCTGCCGTTTCTTCGCCCGCCGGCCACCCTTGCGGGTGACTTGGGTGAAGCCGTCCTCGGCCCCCGCGCTCTGCGCCTCCATCTCCGTTTCCATGCCCGGTTATCTCTAGCTCCGACATGTGCTTCCGGCTCGAACGCGAGCGCCGCCGCACCGCGCAGGCGCGCCACGCAGGGTGCAGCGTCCGCCAACCAGCCCCAGGCCTCCGCCCCGCTTCCTGAGAAGTCCCACGCAGGGGACCTGAAGCAGGGTTTTGTGCGTTTGCTGGGGGGGGGGGGGGTAGGAAAGCGGGGACATCCTAATTTATGCCTGATTTCTGTGGTGCCCGTCTGGCTCCAGCACTCACAGCCGAAACAATTGCCATCTCCAATATGTGTATGTAGGAATGGTAGTAGGTAAAGACGATGAGTAGATTTGTGCTCTTAGTGAAGAACTATCGGCTTGACTTCAGTAGCGCATCAGGCATTATCTGAGACAACTAAACCCACCTCGCCAGGGCGAACAAGGCGACTACGGGGAGGGCGGGGGGGGGAGGGGGAGAAACTGTCGTTTATGTTTGGAGTTTGGTTTCCCGGTTAGTGTTTTGTCAGGCTCTGGATGTGCTGCTGCTTGGAGGGGAAACCGGCTGGACCATGTCGGCCTTCGAGAAACCTCAGATCATCGCCCATATCCAGAAGGGACTCAACTACACGGTATTTGACTGTAAATGGGTGCCCTGCAGCGCCAAATTTGTGACCATGGGCAACTTCGCCCGGGGCACCGGCGTCATTCAACTGTACGAGATCCAGCACGGGGACCTGAAGCTGCTTCGGGAGGTGGGTGCCGGGCGAGACTGCCCAGGTCCAGGATCTGCCGTTGGTGAGGGAGCGAGTGCGGATCCGGGGGTGGGGGAAGTTGGCATTTCTTTTTGCCCCAGCCTCGGTCCAGCGTCCGCCAAAAGCACAGCTCGAGCTGCGCGGAACCAGCGAAGGAGATCGCAAACTGAGGAATACTTGCGACGTAAAAGGCTTTGGTTCGAGTCCTGAATTCTCGGCTGGCCAGAGCATCTCCCTGCTGGCCCCTTCCTGCAGCCACTCTTCCATTCCACCACGAGGTCTCTGGGAAGTGACACGAAGACTTCGTATCTAAATTTGAGGTTCTAGGCGGTGGGCAGTTGTTTGTGGAGAGTCGATTTAAGTAATAATGTAAATAGTAAAATATTCTTTCATACAAGCAGAGACAAGGCAGGCTCCAGGATGCCTGCACTGTAATGGGAGGAGACAACGCAACCATTTATTATTATTTGTTAAATATTTCTCTTTATTTATTCATGAGAAACAGAAGAGAGAGAGGTATAGGGAGAAGCAGGTTCTCAGCGGAGCAGGGAGCCGGATGTGGAACCCGATTTCTGGCCCGGAATTACGACCTGAGCCAAAGGCAGACGCTTAACCGACCGAGCCACCCCAGGCGCCCCGTAACCATTTATTCTTTCAATGAGTTACCAATTCATTGCCTGTAATCCCAGGCATGTGAATGAGATTGTCTCCGGTCTCATGGAGTTTATTTTCTAGTGGGAGAGAGAATCAGTTAGATAATCAAACCGACGATGCATAAATACCGAGATGTATTCTCTAACATAAAGTAACATGGTTCTGTGAAAGTGAAACAGATTGGGGATAAATAGAAGCTAACTAGGCTAAATTAGTAGTAGAGGAGGTGGTTTCCAAAGAAAACAGCATCAGTGGAAGCTCCGGAAAGGGAGCAGACTTTGCAAGGTCTGTAGGTCATTTATAAGATATACTCCTTCCTTTTTAAATGGTACATCACTGAAGGACTTTAACTGGGTGTGTCAAGATCAGGTTTAGTTTAGTGAAGATCATTATTGAAAGAATTAGAGAATAATGATGTTGACATTCTTACACTTGTTTTTAAAATGCATCGATTTCAGGTGATCAGTCATAAATATTTAGTGTTCTAACAGACTACAGAGAAGGCTGAGAACTCCAAGGCTTAAAACTATGAAGAGAGTCTGCTTGGACCAGATAGGCATTAAACTGGTAGATAAAGGATGAATATAGTTTGTCAAGCTTGGATGTGAAGGTATATAAGGTTTCATCTCACTTTAAATATCTATCAGTGCCAGTTTCCTTGTTCAGTTTGTCTTTTCTAGCCGGGTACTCAAGAGTTCCTAAACATGGCTTTTTCTCTTCTACCTTGCCTTCGGTTGCACACCACTTAGCCCCTTTGCACCTGTTAATGTTGCTATTTTAGGGTCCAGTTCAAATTATTTGACTTAGGAAATCCCTTTCTGATCTCCGCACAAACTCCTCTTCACTACATCCTTTTGGTGATTATTACCCACTCCAGGAGTATGTAATTGTGTCCCATTTATCTCTAATTAGATTGTAAGCTCCTGGAGAGTAAGGATAGTGTTTTTTGTTAGTGTGGTTTGTAAGGTTCAGCCATTCAATAAATTGCTTGTTAAAAGAAAGAGTGAATGTATATCTGTATAAGGATATAACTTGGAAAATTTAAATATTGGCTTATTGATCATTGATCAATGGGCATCAGGGTTTGAACAAATGGAAAACATTGGAATAGCAGACAGAAACTGATAGGTAAATATTAGGAACAAATACTAAATACCATCAAATTTCACCAGAGAGCATTTACAGACTTGTGACTTTTTAAAAATAAAATATAATTTGTGTACATTTCAGGAATACACTTTTTTTTTTTTAATATTTTTATTTATTTATTTGACAGAGAGAGATCACAAGTAGGCAGAGAGGCAGGCAGAGAGAGATGAGGAAGCAGGCTCCCTGCTGAGCAGAGAGCCGGATGCGGCACTCGATCCCAGGACCCTGGGATCGCAACCTGAGCCCTGAGCCGAAGGCAGTGGCTTAACTCACTGAGCCACCCAGGTGCCCAGGAATACACTTTTTCCACAAAGTGAAATAGTGCCCTTTGTCTCTAAATATTGGCAACCTACTATTTCAAAATAGTATGTTAAAGAAGGACAAAGGGTACTTGAAAGATGAGTTTCTTCTTCTAAAGAGAGGATAAGACTAATGCAAAAACACTTTTAAGAACTTAGATTACATTTGGCTGTGATGGTGCAGTGGAAAAGGGTATCAGTTTAATACAGGCTCAGTGATTCTCAGCCCTCACTGTGCATCAGGGTCAGCTGAGTATGTTCTGTTGTCGCTGTTGTGTGTGTGTGTGTGTTTTAAAATAATCATGCCTTGGTTCCACCTTAAGGAATTCTGATGCAGTGGGACTTTTTTTTTTTTTTAAGGTTTTATTTATTTATTTGACAGACATAGCGAGAGAGGGAGCACAAGCAGGGGGAGTGGGAGAGGGAGAAGCAGGCTTCCCGCAAAGCAGGGAGCCCCATGTGGGGCTCAGTCCCAGGACCCTGGGATCATGACCTGACCCGAAGGCAGGTGTTTAATGACTGAGCCACTCAGGCACCCTGCAGTGGGACTCTTGCAACTACACTAGAGTGAGGCCTAGATAGCAGTATTTTTAAAACTTTAACGAGGTGAATCTAACAACTACCAATGTTGACTACAATTGGGCTAGATGAATTATTGAAATACTTGGTTCATTGTGGAACCACTACAAGTCATGTGTTCCACATCTCATGCATCCAAGGTAAAAATACGTGAAGGAAGCAAAGAGGTCTTCATTGACGGCTGCCTTCTCTTGTTACTAAGGACAGACAGGGAGCGAGGGCCTTCTTGTACAGCTGAGCACTTTGCTCTACCACACACAGGGTTGCAGGGTCCAGGGAAAGCTGAAATCTGTTTCTTTCTTATCAAACTTGACAAATGTGAGACTTCCTCATCCTGTAAAGGGCAGCTTTTCTCTAATTGGCATAAAGAACGAGGGATGGCCCTGAAAAATGGAATCACAGTTGTGGATGTTTATACTGTAAAAATAATAAGGTAACAAATGTCTCCTTTTTTAGTCCCTGTGCCACTGAGTTCAGTGCTTGTTACCACTTGGTTGACTAACCCTTTTAATGTTAATTAAAGTAGTGCTGGGATATGGAGGAGGAAATACTGACAGGCTGTACTAGACCCACCCACAGACAGAACAAAAATAGCTCTCATGGGAATTATCCATCATGGGCTTCCTTAATCATGTTCACTTATTGTAGCAAAGAGAACCAACAGCTGGGTCCAAAATGACCATCTATGGTGTGTCACACAGCAAAACTTGTTAATATAGACCAAATTTTCTTTGTGGAACACATTTTATAAAATCTTTTTAGCCAGTTTTTTTTTTTTTTCCCCAGCAAGAAAAATTTAAGTAACCACTGGATTTTTTAAATCTTTCTTTTCAAAGATAAAGTATTTAACAGGCAGGGATGGAGCCTTTTTATTAACTATAAAAAGTTGGCTTCACTCCAGCACCCCTTCTTAAAAAAGCTATTATGATTTACATGAATATCTTAGAAAGAGAAAATACCCCTGTTTCTGTAAGACCCTTTCCCAGCAGAGCTCAGCCCTTCTCAGCAAACTGCAGTCCTCACTGTCCTGCAGATGATCAGATGTTTATACATTGGATTTTTTTTTTAATGTTCTTATATTTTGAGTTGAATTTGACTCTTGGCACAGCAGACTACTACTACCTATAAATCTCTTTATTTTTCTTTGATATAAGGAGAAAAAACATGGGGGAAGCATAAATACCATGCATTTATATCTTATAAAGATATGAATCAAGGTAAAAACTGAAGGCACAAGTCTGAAAGTAGATTCAGTTAGTGACTATACCATTTCCCTCACCAATCCATTTCAAGGTTGGAACATTTCTTTGGTACTTCTAATGACTCTTGGGTTTATAGAATGGGGGCTACATACTGAACTTTATTTAATTGATTTACATGTAGATCTGAGGGCAGCCTAGTTTAGTATAAAGAGCTTGGAGTCTTCCTGGCTCTAGGAACCTTGAGCAAGCCCCGTCCTCTGAACCTGTTTCCTCATCTGGAAAGGAGTGTTCCAAATACTTTGCTTGCAGTTGTGTTAGGAAGAAGAGGGATGGCCTAACCATCTAGAACATATCTGATATATGTATTCAATATATGGATGCTGTTTTTATCATTGCATATAAATGACACCAGAAACTATATGGTGTGTCATGTGAAAACGTGGGAGAAAGGAGAATATAGACTTCAGTAATGGTTTCTTTCTCCCCAGCACTAGGAATGAGAGATTGATAGATATTCCTTTATGCTTGGAGTCAACGAATGTTGACCACCTACAAAGTGTTTAACAGATTGGACAAGGTCCCATTCTCATGGCACTCACTCTAGAAAGGATGGGGATAGAGAACTGAATAGATAGTTTTATTGGTAAGTGCAATAAAGAAGGTTAAACTGGGTGAGTGATAGTGATTTAGGGGTTCCACTTCAGAATGGAGGAGCATGGAAAGTCTCTTAAAGGAGGTGACATTTAAAACAAATCTGAATTAGGAGAAGGAAGACATGATGATCTGAGGGAAGAGCAATTCAGGCAGTGGTAATAGTAAATGCAAATGTCCTAAGGTAGAATCGACTTCGTTGTGTCTGAAGAGCAAAAAACAAAGCTGCAGATATGGGTGGAGTGTAGTAGAGAGGAGAGAAGCAGGAAATAAGGCCAAAGAATCAAGGCAAGATTTCAAAGAGCTTTGTACCTTTTGTCTACCACAGGCCTTGGTGACACTCTAAATGTAGGTGCATTTTATTTCATTCCATTATATTTCAATAAAGACTGACTTTCAGAATTTGTGCAATGACACATGGAAATATCTAATATAGGATCTATTGCAATAGAGTGGTTCTCTGTTTGGTTACTTTCCTTTTAAGGTAGGGATTCTCAGATGTGTTCAGAAGCCAAAATGTCTGAACATTGTGATGCTGTTTTTGAAACTCCATAAAACATTGGTATAATAAGTTCCAATTCCTTACAAAGAAGGGTTTTTCCAGTAGAAAAATCTGGCTATTTTATCATACTGTGGTCTTGATATCACATGAAATAACCATACATAAATTTTTAAATCTTCATTTCCAGGTTTTCTTACTGGTGTACATTTGCTAATATTTTCTAATAGGCAAGCTAAAAAATATCCAAGAAAACATAAGTTTGAGAAAAACATATCCATTAGCTTTTTTAAGTTTGTGTGTGTGTGTGTGTGTGTGTGTGTAAATTTATGTTGGTACCAGAAGATTGATGTGTTCCAGGAGCATGGTTTGAGATTCTCTGCCCCAAATGGTTAAAAGGTGAAAGTTAGATAAAGAAATCACATAGGGAGGGGGCATCTGGGTGGCTCAGTCGGTTAAGTGTCTGCCTGCCTTGGGCTCAGGTCATGATCCCCGGGGGATCAAGCCATGCATGGGGCTCCCTGCTTGGCGGGAAGCCTGCTTATCCCTCTCCTACTCCCCCTGCTTGTGTTCCCTCTGTCGCTGTGTCTCTCTTTGTCAAATAAATAAATAAAATCTTAAAAAAATAATAACATAGGAAAGTTTTTGCTTCCCAATTTTTTATTACCAGTCTTCAAAGAACTATGTGTGTAATATAGGGACTGAAAAGTAGAGGTTAGCTTTGAAGGTAAAACTCTCCTGTGGCTTAGGAAGAAGACATACCCCGTCGAAGACCCCAGGGGATAGTGGAATTGTGGGAAGCAGCGTGCTTTAGGTGGTAGAAGAGGAGAACATGGGAGACTGCTCTTCCCCAGTCTCTGAGAAGAATTTTCCTGGAGAGTTAATACATGATGCAACCTCCCCACAGCTGCCAATCCCCTGAGTTCTTGGAACCATGTGTCTGTCTATCCCGCTGCTTACCTGAGAGGCTCATCTTCATTCTGTACCTCCAGCTGTGGGAACTATGACTGGTGACTACTTCTTTTTTTTTTTTTTTTAAAGATATTATTCATTTAATTGACAGATCACAAGTAGGCAGAGAGGCAGGCAGAGAGAGAGAGAGCAGAGAGCAGAGAGCCCGATGTGGGACTCAATCCCAGGACCCTGAGATCATGATCCGAGCCGAAGGCAGAGGATTAACCCACTGAGCCACCCAGGTGCCCTGGAAACTACTTTGTTAAACTGACAAAATTTTGATTCTTGGTGTTGCTGCATTATAAGATAACTTTTATAAAATTGGAGAAATAACTGAAATGAATATCAGTTTTCTGAATAACTGAACTATCAGACCACATATGTATTCTAAAGAAAAATATGATTCTGTGATTTTATGCTTCTCATCAGTGTGGTCTTTTACAGTCCTGTTATTGTCGATGACTGCTTTTGATTACTGGATAGTTCCAAGGAGGCTGTGAATGCTTTCTTGTAGACCTGGCTACATAGTAACTTGCTAATTTCTCCCAAACAGTGAGAAAGCTCAACAGGCTGGGAGTTTCCAAAGCCCTGCACCATATAATCATATCTTTTGAGCCAGGAAAGAAAAGTTTACAGTTTGTGTTAAGTGAATTTTATTTTCTTTTTCTTTGAAAATTGCTGTGTATACTCTGTATGGAAGTGCTCAGCCAAACACTGGAAGTATCAGGGAAATCATTTTTTAAATTATATGAAATAGGCTAAACCCAGTAGGAGGGATGCCGATTGGCTCAGAACTGAAAGGTTACAAGAAGAAATCTAGAAACTGGAGCTCTCTGTGGAGAGAAAAAAGTATATCCAGAATATTGTTATGTCAAACAAAAGAAAGTGAAATGAAAATATATTATGGGCCTTCTTATATTAAAGCACACCTATGTATGCTTGTAAATGTGTAAAAAAAGGTCTAGAAGGATGGAGATTACTACTGGGGAGCATCAAAAGGAAACTCACTTCTTGATGTTTTTTTGTTTTGTTTGAATTTGTATAGGGAACGCGTATTACTTTTGTACACACAAAACTTAAGAGTTTAGAAGAGATTAAATAGGAGGAATAGTTGCCGTGTTGAGGCCAGCAGTAAATGGGAAGATATAGGGCTAGAGTATGGTGTCAGCAGGCATCAGGTAGCTGCCTCATCTGGTTCCGCATTGCCCAGAGTTCCCAGGGTTTAAGGCAGCAGCACACTCCGGGAGGGACTTCAGTGGCCTGAACAGGTGGGGTCAGGGTGAGCGGGGGTGGGTAGGGGGCAGCAGACAAATGGAAATCATCAGGAAGTAGAAGATTAGCAGAGGCCCCACAGAGGTGTGGGCGTAGATGAGAATAGCATAACGCATAGGTGTGTCCTGATGCTTTGATTGTAAGCTTCTTGAGGGCATGGCCAGTCTCCTTCATGTTTGTATCCTATTCTGCCTAGTCCATTGATTGCATTTAGTAGGAACTCCTTAAAAATGCTGAATGCCCGAGTTGGGCAAATGTATAAAGCTGTATGCTTCAAGCTCTTTGCTTGTGGCGGGATATGATATCATTTCCGAGGGCCCTTTCGGTGATATGGTCTATACATGATTCCCATAAGCCACATTAATTAAATAGTACATCAGTGTGTAGTTGTTTTACTACTGTGATTATGCAATACGGGGAGCAGTTGCTTTTTAAAGAAACATCAAAATACTGTCTAATCCATACCAATAGCAGTGCCTTTGGTACCCACATGTATACAAATCTCCATGCATTGATAAGGTCCCAGAGAGAATAAGGACATAAACATTCTCAGTTTATAGGGTCCTGCAGGGAAAACTATAAGAGACACATAAACATTTTTGTTCCAGTAGCCATCTGGAAAGAATAATATCTTCATTATGTTCTCGTTTCTGCTGAGGATCTTAAAGAAGAATAGCACATTAAATGCTGAAATTTTCATATTTGCAAACCAATGGAGATGGTATACTTGTCAGCATTTGAATGTCTCATTAGTGAGATGAGAGGAAAGGCAAAATTAAAACTCATTCTCTTTGACAGTTACATACTTTTAAACTATAGGAAAGTGACTAGAGGAAATGCATGATAATTTTGACCAGAAAGTGTTTTAATTGCTTTTTATATTATGTGTCTTATTAAAGTTCCATAATAGAGCCATAAATATCATGAATTATAAATAGCTGCTTACATAAATAATGTATCCTCTCTTCCTCCCTTCTGTCAAGATTGAAAAGGCCAAACCCATTAAATGTGGAACATTTGGTGCAACATCTTTACAGCAGAGATATTTAGCTACTGGAGATTTTGCTGGAAACCTTCATATATGGTAAGATTATTTGATCAATATTAAGACATGAGGTAGGCTATTCCTTTGATAGTCTTGTTGCTCTTCCTCTGAAAGAGAGAATTCTAATTTTAAAATTTCTTGTTCAATTTTAACTATTTATAAAAATGCAAGAATTGTCTATTAATACACATTTTTAGATTTTATATTCAAAACCCTTTTAAAAATACTGTTTTTCTGTAGATATTTTCATAATGTTACCAGTATTTATTTCCACACCAGCTGTTTGGTGCTAGCATTTAATACTTTATAAGTGTACATAAAGGGCTCTTCCCCACACATGTGTAACACAGAGAAGTTTGATATTGTTAACATATCAACAGGACAATTGGCATTACAGAATAATCTACTGAATTTTTTTGTTTAATTTTTTTTTTAAGATTTTTATTTATTTATTTGACAGAGATCACAAGTAGGCAGAGAGGCAGGCAGAGAGAGAGGATGGGAAGCAGGCTCCCTGCTGAGCAGAGAGCCGGATGCGGGGCTCGATCCCAGGACCCTGGGATCATGACCTGAGCCGAAGGTAGAGGCTTAACCCACTGAGCCACCCCAGGCGCCCCTGTTTAATTTTTTAATGTAGAATCCTCAATTT
Source organism: Mustela lutreola (assembly GCF_030435805.1). Classification (NCBI taxonomy): domain Eukaryota; kingdom Metazoa; phylum Chordata; class Mammalia; order Carnivora; family Mustelidae; genus Mustela; species Mustela lutreola. Next base: position 90,993,774 of record NC_081298.1, on the reverse strand, counting down.
ATTAAAGTTTTTTTTTTAATACTTTAGCTAACATCTAAGCACAACTTTTTAGGAAAACATCTGTTGAACAAATCAATATAAATCTGTTATAAATGAACAAAACTGTAATTATGCCAAATGTTTGTAATTTTCATGTTCTACCTAGAATTATTTCCTCATATTTAAGTTAATTTGCAGGAATTGATATTTCTCCTTAATTACTTTTCAAGAATGTTTCTTATTTTAACTGTGTGAAGTATATATAGTAATGTTCTAGGAAGAAACGATTTCCTCTGCCTTCTGTTTTCAAAGGTGACCTTTCTTGATTCTCACTTAGAATCTGTTGCTTTGTAATTGAATTACTCTAACATATTTATTTTAGAATCACAATTTAAACCAGAATGAAGCTATATTTTAACTTCCCTTTGCTTTAACTGCTAAATACTTAAGTTTGCATTTGTTAGAATACTTAATGGTTCTTATATGCTGTGTCATATTCTTTCAAAGAAATGGGGAAAGACGAGTCTGATTGTTATTTTTAAAAATAACATATTTCAGTATAAGAATATGCAAAAAAATATACACTGTTGACTGTCTTCCTAATAGAGTGCCTTAGTATAGTTACAGGTATTACTGACTTATTTTCATTATTAAGTCTTATAATTTCATGTTATAAAAACAGTGTTTTAAAGTCTGTAAAAACAGTAAAACAGTTCTTTTAAGTAGAATCTCAGCCCTTTTAGTCTTGTTTCTTTCAGTGATACTACAAAAATAAACTGTCTCTGAACTAGGTTGAGCTACCTGAAATTTTAATTAGGGAGATTTTACCAATAAATCTTGGCCTAGTAATAAGGTAGGATTACATTTCATGGATAGCTACATTAATTTTTTTTGAGTGTAGGTTATCAGAAACTAACTTGTTATAGAAAAATGCGATTTAGAAGCTTTAGTAGAAAAAAGAGAGACAGGTGAAGGGATATGTTAACGTAACCTACTTGAACCATTCATCACCCTGCCATCTTGGGTAGATTCAGGCACTCGTGGTGACTGCTTTTCTCTGTTTCTTTCTCTTAACTAAACTACACTTAGACACACCTGCCTTTGTTTTGACCAGCATGATGATACACTGAAAAATATGTAAAGAGAGAAAAATAGTATGGAATTTAGTGAGAAAATAGTACATTATAAAGGGAGAAATGTATACAAAGTAAACACTACTTGTATTTTATCCTTCCAAAAGATCTCAAGATCAGACTTCCAAGACCTATTTGGAAAAAGCATTCTGAATTACTTTGAATTTACTCTTTGTTTAAAGTAGTGATTATTAGATTTCAGTGACCCAAAGGGTTGGCAGATTTGGGGCTCCTCATCCATTACATATGGGGAGGAGCCCACATTTATTATCAAGCTTGTCTAATAAGTCATGTGCAAAGGTCCTAGATAGATTATCTCTGAGAATCACTAAGTGGGCTCAGGATGTAGAGTTCCAAGTTGAATTATGACAGTTCTCGTTGAGGGCTCGAAAGAAACTCAAATAGAGAGAGAATATTGGAAGTAAATGTATAAATTAGCTTCACAGCAAAGCCCTTATTTTTAAACAAAAATCTAAGTACAGTATGCATTCTTAAATTTGAGTAGTGCACTAAATGTTTGGGACACATGGAGTAAGTAAGAAGCTGTGTTGTGTTGTCTAGGAATTTGGAAGCTCCAGAGATCCCAGTATATTCCGTAAAGGGCCATAAGGAAATTATAAACACCATAGATGGTGTAGGTGGACTGGGAATTGGGGAAGGTGCACCAGAAATTGTGACTGGCAGCCGAGATGGTAAGTTAAAGTATTCTTTGTATTTCAAAATTTTTTTTTTCTTTAGATAAATCTTTGTGCAACAGTACATCTTCTCTTATGGAAATCCTCTTTGGTAGCCATGATTCCCTAAATTTAACTGTACTGTTTTAATAGGTACATTTAATTGCATGGCCCTCAATTGCCTCAGACTTCTGGGTGTTTTGAGATAGAGACAGAGCACTTACTATTTTAGCTTTGAGCTAGTTCAAATCCTTACAATCATATTTTCCTTTGAACTTTGAAAGATTTAAAATTTCTTTACAGGTTTTTGAGACAGCTGACAATATAAGGTGGGTGGCAGCTTTTCACATTTTGGGGGGTGGAGAGGAGCAGAGGGAAAGAGTGGGAGAATCTTAAGCAGGCTCCATGCCCAATGCAGAGCCCAACCCAGGGCTCAATCTCATGACGCTGAGATCATAACCTGAGCTGAAATCAAGAGTCGGATGCTTAACTGACTAAGCCACCCAGGCACCCCTCACTTTCTTTTTTTAAAAAGTAGAATTAGTACTTGCAAAAATTATCGTGTTGACAGCTGGCTGAACATCGAAGTTCTATGATCCTTCCACTAAGCATTGTGAAAGATCCAAGGGCATGAACTCTACTTTTCTACCTGTGGTGACTAACAGGGACCAGGTCTATTGGTGTCCAAAGATGTTCTGAATGACTGTAAGAGGAGTCAGAATTTGTTTCTTCATGATGGGTACATAAAAAATTTGGTATCTTAGTGGGTTTGGCTAGTTTTTAATGGCTGCTCAAGACCATGAGGAAATTGTTTTAAAAGAAGTGAGATATAATTTTCTAATAGTTATTCAAGAGTATATGTGTTTCAGAAATCAATTATTCCTTTTAATAATAGAAGAAATATGAAATAGGGGAGGAAAAATAGCATTCAGTCTACCACAGTAGCATAACCCTTAGATTTGTTTTCCTTTCCAGTCTTGTATACCATTTTATATAGTTGTCAGTGTGAATATGATTTTTGTCTTTTTTTATTTTGTGCTTTGTCATATGCAAATGTTGCTGTTTCCATCATTACCATTCTGATGACTGTGATATTCTATCCTATGGATGTGTCACAGGAGCCCTTAACTATGTCTTTGTTAAGCATTCAGTTTGCTTTAAGTTTTTGTTTATTGTTTTGGGAGAGTGACTATAAAATAATGAGGGAATGAGTATCATCATGTATATAACTTTTTAGAATAAGCATACTTTATTATTTTTAAAAGTTATTGTCAGACTTTCCAAAGTATCCATGTCCATTCTGAACTATGATAGATGAGGTGGATTTCCAGTCTATCCTACCAGCATTGATTTTCCATTTTCCCCTAATTTTATAGATAAAAATAGTAGTCCATTCCAATTTGTGTTAACTTCTTTCTGCATTTGTTTTTCAGTTAGTTTTGCTTTGTGAATTTTGTTTATATTCTTTGCTCATTTAACTGTTGCAAATTTCATATGCATCTTATCAATTTGTATGAACCCTCTAGCGTAATAAAATAACCTCTTGTCACATTTGTGACCATTTTATTCTCTTTAAAGTAGCCTTTTTAATGACCAACTTTATTTTATCGTTGGAGAAAAATCTAGTGGGATATCTCTCCTTTTCCTGAGTTTATTATCTCTTTTAAGGGCTTTTCACCCTTGTCCTGTTCTCTCTTAAGTACTTGCCTTTTCGCCATTTTATTAAATGCATTTGTATTTCTCATAGGCAGTGGTGAGTTTAGTTAAGTAGTCCTGCAGTTTGCATTAAAAGGAGAAGCAATGAGAAGAAATATGTGTTAATTTTATTTAATATTTCCCTCATCTCTACTGCCACAGGGAAATTAAACTTAATTGTATGTGAGATAGTATTCTAAAACCCCATATAAGAAATCATAAATGTAAAAATTAGAGTTTGTTCATCTGTATAAGAAAAATGCCCATGATTATATGGTAGTATGGAAAAGAATTAAAATAACAATGATATTCTTCTAAGTAAATAGTACATTAGGTTTAGACTCAAAGAAAGACATGATCTGAGTCAGTAACATTTGTGTTTCCCTTGTCAGTTACACCTTGTTGGAAACTTTAGAACAGTCGTTGGCTTTTCTGTGTATCTATTAACTTGGAAATCAAGTCTGACGGTAACATGGGTTGTATCTCTGTTATTAAATATAGCTTGCCTGGGTGCCTGGGTGGCTCAGTGGGTTAAGCTTTTGCCTTCAGCTCAGAACATGGTCTCAGGGTCCTGGGATAGAGCCCTGCATTGGGCTCTCTGCTCAGCGGGGAGCCTGCTTCTCTCTCTCTCTCTCTGCCTGCCTCTCCACCTACTTGTGATCTCTGTCTGTCAAATAAATAAATAAAGTCTTCAAAAAAAAAAAAAAACTTTAAATACAACTTACCCAAGTAGAAGTCAGAAATATATGAATATTTTTAAGTGTTATACTATCTGTAATGTGGCCATATACACAGGAAGTCATAGGAAGAGAATGCAGAAAAGAAATGTCATCAATCACTATTGAATTTTGCCAACTCACTTATATGCACAACAGGAACTGTGAAGGTGTGGGACCCAAGGCAAAAAGATGATCCTGTTGCTAATATGGAACCTGTACAAGGAGAAAACAAGAGAGACTGTTGGACTGTGGCATTCGGTAAATTATTGAAGAACCTTGCATTTGAGGTATCAGATGGTAAAAAGCATAGTGCTTTCAGAAATTCCCAATAGTCTCATCACACACTGTTTTGTGGATTATTCTGATAGTTTATTGAGGCAAATAGAGGTGGTGGTTAATGTCAGCCTCCGGGGCCTCGGTTTGAATCCTCGCTTTGTTATTTCTTGGCTGAGTGAAGTGGGCAATTTACCGAGTGTCTCTATTCCTTAGTTTCTTCATTTATAAAGTGGAATGAATAATAGAATTTACCTAATAGTATTATGAGGATTCAATGAATTAATACATGTAAAGTGCTTAGATTTGTGCTTAAATTATTAAGTGCTCAAAAATATTTGCTACTATTATATACTTCTGTTTAACTAGATAATGTTGACCTAGTTTAGAACCAAATGCCATTAATGGAGCCAAGCAGAGTTTCAGATGCTCGAATGTGACCTAACAAATCTTACATTATATGCTACACAGAAGATGTTTATTTTCTAGAACATAGTTATGCCATTACAGAATTATTTGTTATAATTTGATAAATGTGTTCTTCTGTTACTATACATAAAAGGAATATTGACTTTGTAGGGCTAATTGATGTGTGCCCTAGTATCTCTTACTGAGAGCCGTAATTAAAATAATTTGTTGATAACAGACATTAAAAATTTAATTTAACAGTATATGTGAACTGTTTAACTTTCATATGTTATTTTAAAATTGCAGTATTTTGTAATCAGAGGAAAGTTTTAGGTTTCCAATTAAAGAAAAAACAAGTTCTTATATGGGAATTACTGTGTTTGTACATTATGAACAATAATATATAAACTTAGCACATGTACAGTTTGGTAAGAAATTTCAGGATTTTGTATTTAGAGTCATCATCTAAAATTTGATATGGTAATTAAAAAGTAATTACCTATGGGTCCATTAATGCCTTTCATCTTTGATCTAAGGAATATAAGTGCAGTTTGAAATTGGGGACATTAAATTTGAAAAATAATCCATTATTTTTACTCTTCTATGAATGTCAAGTATGTCCAGAATACTGTGGACATGCAAAGGTGAGAGAGATTCCTAGTCTTGCCTCAAGAACCTTGTAGTTTAGTAAAGAGGGCATGATATCCACACTAATTATAGTACAGGGTAGAAATGATAAAAGGTCACAAGACGTGTAGATGAATATAGAAGGAATCTCGAGACTTCTTAGTCTGCAAATATGGTAGAGAAAGAACATTTGCTTTGGACTTAGACTCCAGTGAACACTTTCACTTACCCCTTCAGTAGAGAATCTCAGCAAATGAGCTTTTTTTTTTGAAAAACAATGTTAGATAACCAATTTAATAATCTTGATGTCCTGTCAGGATTAGCAAAACGAGATTCTGCCTAGTGTGATTGTGTGTGTGTGTGTGTGTGAGATTTGGTACAAGCTATATGTGTCATTTTATAACATTATTTTAGCAGCCTTCAAATGTGCATTTGTACAGATCTGCAACGTATCTTGATTTCTAGGCAATGCTTATAATCAAGAGGAACGTGTTGTTTGTGCTGGCTATGACAATGGGGATATCAAACTGTTTGATCTCAGAAATATGTCATTGCGGTGGGAGACAAACATAAAAAATGGGGTAAGGTATATTTGGTTGCTTTATAGCTTGAGCATGTTTGTGTCCACCTCTGAACTATTTCATAAGGAGAGCGCCTCTAATGACTCATCTCGTACAGCCCCTCGGCCAGTAGTTTTTAACTTTTGGGGCTGTGGAGCCCTTTGAAAACTTAATGAAAATCATGGAGCCTCTCTTCAGAAAGTGAACACATACTCAGATGTGGTATGACAATCCCTGGTGAGTCACCAGTCCCTGTAGCCTATCTGTGGACCTCTGTAGCTATGCAGTGTGATATTAAAATGAGCTAGTAAGAGGCCTTTTTTCCTGCTAATATTAGAAAGCCTGAATAGTAACAGCCTCCCCAAGTACTTGGAGATTTTGGGGTCCTGAGTCATATACCGTATACCGTTAATAAAGAATGTGGTTCCTTCCTGTTTTCTAAAATTAGCTTTGGTTGCATTATATAAAATAACTATGTAACAACAATAAAAGATTATATAGCTTTCCAAATTAATCTTCTAGACAGGGGAACTCAAAATGGTTTGTTGATCCTATGAACCAAGAAGAAATTTTTTCAGTTAAAAGTATTTGAGGGATGCCTGGGTGGCTCAGTCGGTTAAGCCACTGCCTTCAGCTCAGGTCATGATCTCAGGGTCCTGGGATCAAGTCCTGCGTCGGGCTCCTTGCTCGGCAGGGAGCCTGCTTCTCTCTCTGCCTCTGCCTACTTGTGCGCGCGCTCTCTCTCTCTCTCTCTGACAAATAAATAAATAAATAAAATCTTTAAAAAAAGAAGTATTTGATGTATTGATCCTCAAAAGATAAACTGATTATTTAAATGCTTTCACATGAGCTGACGCTTTTAAAGTTGTTTTACTTAGTTTAAAAGAGCCTCCTGAATAATAATTATTAGGCTATGAATAATAAATATTTTCTATTTCAGGTATGTAGCTTGGAGTTTGACAGAAAAGACATAAGTATGAATAAGTTAGTAGCTACATCATTGGAAGGAAAGTTTCATGTTTTTGACATGAGAACACAGCATCCAACGAAAGGTTTTGCTTCTGTTTCAGAGAAGGTAAATATGAGGGAAATGTCTTTCTATGAACAGGAATGTTCATTGCTTGTTTTAGACTAATAAATAGAATTAGTCACCAAGGTTCCTTCCAGGTCTTTATATGAAAGGAGCTATTTTTAATATATTCTTGTGGGAACTTGACAAGTTTTTCTGTGCAGAGAGTACTTTCTCAAAGTTGATCAGTTTTAGATTTCTTGATTATAATAAAGGCCTCAGCTGGCTAAGAATCTTGTTTTGTACTTTAGGAACAATCCCAAGACAACTAGCTGATGCGAAGAATTAGATCAACAAAATCTAGCCTGGTGTTTTCTAATAAATATATAATATTTGTGTTAGTATCTACATACTTTTCAGAACATATAACACATATACCTTATGTCATTTCTTCACATTTTATATTCTAGTTTTCTATATTAAGTGAAATTATTTATAGCATCAATCGTGGGCACATAGTAGGTTCAAAAAAATTCTTCAGTCAGTCACTTACACATATATACATACTTTACCTTATTCCAGAAGTATCTGAGGTAGCTTAGAAGGAAACATATGGTATTACAACCTCAAAAATAGATGAAGAAAGCAGAGCACAGGGAAAATACTGGTTAAAGAAAGAAAAAAACTATAATGAAGCCTGCAGTAAGGACTGCATCAGACTCAAGCTGAAACAGCCTGTTGTTGGCCAGAGACGGGTTGGGAATGTGACTCTACCTTCCTTGAGTGTGAAAGTAAAGATCAGTTACAGATTTGTAGTTTCTATAAGATTAAAATATATAAGTTGCTCAGGAAATAAAAATTTACTCTCTTGCGCTCTCCCCCTCCATTGTGGATTCAGCAGTATTTCTCAAACCTTCCTGTTTTGTCTGGTTACTACTGTTAATTATTATTATCACTGCATATAAATTGCTGTCACTGCCTGATGAACTAAATCTTAACAAGGCAGCTATAAATTGCAATATTGTTTGCCTTTGTTATTTCTGAATATACTTATGTATCTACAAACAATATAAAGCACTTTGTTAAATTATCCTTTATACAGTTATAACACTTTTCTCATCTAGTATATATTTTAACCCACTGAGCCACTCAGGCGCCCCTCATCCAGTATATATTTTAAGATTTTATTTATTTACTTGACAGAGTACAAGTAGGCAGAGCAGCAGGCAGAGGGAGAGGGAGAAGCAGGCTCCCTGCTGAGCAGGGAGCCCAACACAGGGCTTAATTCCACAACACTGGGATCATAACCTGAGCCAAAGGCAGATGCTTAATCAACTGAGCCACCCAGGCGCCCCTCATCCAATATATTTTAAGGGGTCATGTCCCCTCTTGCTTTTTAGGTTTGTTTTTTTTTGTTGTTTTGTTTTGTTTTTTAATCAGCTTTCAGAATCAAAAGAGAAGTTTAAAATTGAAATAGGTTTTAACACTTTGAACCCACTCAGTTGAGGAGTCTTACACACTTAAAGGGTATATTTTGAGATATGGGATTTTAATCTGCTAGTGGTAATCCTTTTATAAGACTATTAAGTCAAATGCCAAGACAAATCACTCACTGAAATGTGAAGTATCTAAGAATGACTTAGATCTAGTTGGTCTCACTGTCTCTGCAAACAAAATCTTTCCTATTTCCCGCCATCCGACTCTCCTCCCTCCTTTTCACTTCTCTTTCCTTCCTCTGCCTCCCTCCATTTCTCTCTCTCTCTTTCTCTCTCAGATCCCTTATAGTGAATACACCATTAACACTGATTTATTAGCTGTTGTCGAGGTGCTAACAAGCTATTACCTTCCAGTTGCCATTTTTGTCTTTTAGTTTAATGTGACTGATAAAGACCCTGGCTTATTATGGCTTTAAACACCATTTATAAGTCTTATGATCCCTATTTTGAAGACTAGACAGGTCAAATGGTATAAATTAAAGATAAGGCTCTGGGAGCTTTAAGTTAAAGTTCATTTGGTGTATGGGAACTTCTTGTAGTTCCCATTCAGTTTGCTGGAAACCTGAAACTGCTGTAAAAAATAAAGTCTAGGGGCACCTGGGTGGCTCAATGGGTTAAGCCTCTGCTTTCAACTCAGGTCATGATCTCAGGGTCCTGGGATCAAGCCCCATATCGGGCTCTCTGCTCAGCGGGGAGCTGGCTCCCCCCTCTGTTTGCCTGCCTCTCTGCCTACTTGTGATCTCTCTCTCTCTCTGTCAAATAAATAAATAAGATCTTTAAAAAAAAAATAAAGTCTACTGTCTTTTTTTTTTTTTTTTTTAAATTCAGTATCCTTTTTTCCCCTTAGGAGGAAGTATATATGTTTGCATCTCGAGTTTTTCTTCTCTCTCGGAGTGAGCTAGAGATACTTAAATGTGTAAAAATCTATTTGCATAATTTATATGGTACTAGAAACTTATATGGACTTTTAATCTAACATTTTTTAATCCAGTAGAACTTTGTTGCATAAAGCAATAAAGAAAAATGATGCTTTTCTTAATTTGTGATGGACTCCTATAAATCTCTGTAGCCCTCACAAAGAGATGTGCCAGAAATACTTTACTTTAATAACAGTTGAAATTATAGTAGTAAAAAAAATTTTTTTACAGAGTTTCTCTTCTAGGGCAGTCTTTGTTTATCATATAAATGTAAAAACTAGTTATGTGCTTCTCATCCTCATAGGCTCATAAATCAACTGTGTGGCAGGTCCGACACCTGCCACAGAACAGAGAGCTCTTTCTGACAGCGGGAGGCGCCGGCAGCCTTCACCTCTGGAAGTAGTAAGTCTCTGCCTGTGCACGTTGCTGCTTTTTAAGTTACTGGTGGGAGGAAAGTAGGATTGGATTGAACTTTGTTGTCTTTCTTCCTCCTTTGACTTCATTCATTTTGAAGTGATTTTAAATTAAATGGTATTACATAAGTGCTATTTTGTCAGCTTTTTAAAACATTCATGTACTTACTTTACACTTAGTAAATATTAACCTTCTTTTGACACACTGCATATACTTGTCATTGTAGTTGTGTCTTCCATATATCAGGGTGCCTTAGGAATCATTCTTTTCATAGGTTTAAAATCGTGATTTTTTAATTGAAATTGTTGTTTTTGTCTTGTTTTGTTTTGATATGAAAAATGTGACTGAAGGCTTTTTGGAAATACTACCATCTGGTCATTACAACACTACCTCTAGAGAATAAGAAAAGGGTTGGAATTCCTTTTTTTTTTAAGATTTTATTTATTTTTTTGACAGAGATCACAAGTAGGCAGAGAGGCAGGCAGAGAGAGGAGGAGGAAGCAGGCTCTCCGCTAAGCAGAGAGCCCAATGTGAGGCTCAATCCCAGGACCCTGGGATCATGACCTGAGCCCAAGGCAGAGGCTTTAAGTCACTGAGCCACACAGGCGCCCCAAGGGTTGGAATTCTTAATTTTAGATACCATTGTAATGAAAGAACCAGAAGAGCGCCAAGGGCCCAATGGGTCTTCAGGGAAAGCCTGGTCATTGAGCTTGCTTTCTGTGTGCTGGGGGCTGCCTGAGTTACAGCTGTAGATGTGCCTTGAATCCCAAGTCCCTAAGGTGGCATGTACGAGGTCAGAAGCTCATTTAAAAGGCACAATAAAAGATAGGAGTGAATGGTATTTCTTTTTCCATCACTCAAGGAAAAAAAATACCTAACAACACAAGCCTGCAACTGAAAGATAGTTCAAAAATAAAGTTTGATTAATGATATAAGAAGAAAAACACCAGGGGCTCCTGGGTGGCTCAGTCGTTAGGCGTCTTCCTTCAGCTCGGGTCATGGTCCCAGTGTCCCGGGATCAAGCCCCACATCGGGCTGCTTGCTCCTCAGGAAGCCTCTTTCTCCCTCTCTCACTTCCCCTGCTTGTGTTCCCTCTCTCGCTGTGCCTGTCTCTCTGACAAACAAATAAATAAAATCTTTAAAAAAAAAAAAAGAAGAAGAAGAAAAACACCATCTTCAGTATAGCTGGGACTTTCACATTTGCAAAATACATGTCTATGTATTAGCTCCTTTTAGAAGCTAGCAGGGAAGCTGAAAAACAGGGCTACATTTGAAAAGTGTTAAGGTATTTAGGGATCTAGCCGACAAAACAAAAACAAAAACAGAGTGAATGCATTAGATCAACACTGTATAGTTTTTGTGAGTAAAAAGCAGAGGAAGAGTTTTAAGAATTCTGGGAGCATGCCGGGTAGACAGACCATTTGGTAACTACTGTTTTCTTAATATCTTGCCCATTGTCCTTCCCTGATTTCTTCCAGCCCAGTCTGCACTCTCCATTAGGCTCTGCCTGTGTCCTTAGTTAAGCCATGCAGCAGCACGTCACTATTCTGCCTGGGAACCAAACTCCTTAGGCTGCTTCCTTGAAGAACTGGTTCCCGTTTTCTTTGTAATCCACATATGGAGTTGTATTCCATGTGATGTGCAAACACATTTACAGCTAGAATTTTTGATGATTGGGGACTTGTGTGTAATTAGAAATTGGAAGCTATCTCAGTATGAACTTGAATCCTTACCAGAAAAGATATCTAGTATAATCTTCAAACCGGTCTGGAGATTTGCTGTCGGAGTATTATACCAGCAAAAGAGATTTGGTCTAAGTAAAATGATACTTAGCCTTATTTCCATTTGCCATTTTCCCTTGGTAGTAGTGCAGTTAAGTTGTATTACTGAGCACACAAGAGTTCCTAGGGCATCTTATCTAGTTAATTCAGAAACTGTTTTTTGAATGAATGGACCCCAACATGCTGATATTTGTGTGTGTGTATTTGAAACACACACACACACACACACATATATTCTCTTTATTGTTATAAAACAACGTTAGAAAGATTCTTTAAGTAGTTACCAGTTAGTTGTAGTAATCAACATAGAAGTAAAAATAGAGCTACTGGTCTGTATGCTTGTAAACACAGTGTGGAGAATGCTAAGATTTCTCTCCTTACTACTCTGGCCTTGTTTGCAGTGAATACCCTGTTCAGCGGTCAAAGAAAGATTCTGAGGGAGTAGAGATGGGAGTTGCGGGCTCTGTCAGCCTTCTGCAGAATGTCACCTTGTCTACTCAGCCCATTTCCAGTTTGGACTGGAGTCCAGATAAAAGGGGTCTCTGCATCTGTAGTTCATTTGATCAAATGGTAAGAGTATTGATTATTACAAAACTCCATAAAATTTGATCTGAAGACTTAGGACTTGAAACCTTCCAGAGGAACACTCCTAGTATTTAGGACATGCATGGGATCCTCTGACCCTCACTGAACAGAGCTGGATTTGACTGATGAAAACAGACCCCAAAAAAAAAAAAAAAAAAAAAAAAAAAGAAAACAGACCCCAGATGCCAACGTCCAGACTAGCCTTTCTGTGGGTGTGAAACACAGAGTGCTATCTTCCAGTGACCGGACTCAGAACTGGTTTGCTGCAGCGGGACACCACTGTTTCCAGCTCTGTCCATTTTCCCTCCATTTCTAAGAAGAAGTTGATACTTGTCTGTATTTTAAATTTGTTCTTCATCCCCAGAGTTACATATTTTACCATAACACTTGGTTTAAAATAGTTCTAAAAGTACTGTGAATTAACTTCGTAAATATACTTTGAGAGATTTCAGTGTCAGTAAGTTTCTGTAAAGAATATCACTTTCTAAAATCCCAAAATGGCATGGTCAGACTAGATTTGGGTAACTATTTTCAGCTGTGTAACTCCTAAAATGAAAAAATATTTACCAAGTGAATATGTACAATGATCTCTTTACTTAAAAAAAAAAAATAGGAGTCAAATTGGACTTTTGGTTATTGACTGGTAAGTGATGTTGAGATGTATAAGATTATGGAGGTTTTCTAGCCTTATTTTTTGTCAAATCTTTTCATATATTTTATGAATAAATTTGCTTTTGAAATCTATGGAAGTTTTGATTCTGTTAATTTAATAGTAGTAATAAAGCCAACACCATCACATCTTTGTTCTGTAAACCTCTTCATTCAGTAGGCCTCTTTAATGCTCCCCAGATCTTTCACTTAGCTCGGAGGCACTCACCTGCGTTCAGCCCACCCTCCCTCACTCCTCAGATCAGGAATCAGCCACCTGAAACATTTGAAATATCTAAGAGTCCTGTGACTTCATGGGTTCCTGGAAAGTCATTAATCTGGAATATTCAGAAAATTAACCTTTTAAAAAATCCTCAAGATATTTTTTTTTTGCTGTGGACATAATTATGGAAGTAAAAATTAAATTGAATTTAAAGCCTGCACCTGCTGGTGTTTTTGGTTGGGTTTTTTTTTTTTTTTTTTAATTGTCAAAGAAAAATGAAAAATTTGTGAAATTCTTAGAAAACTTGTAATTGGTAATGTAATTAGAGAGGTTTTAAATCAAGAACAATAAATACTTTGATTTCATTAAATCTAAGATGTCATCGATTGTAAGATGAACTTCAACCACTGAGAAAGGAATACGCTGTCTAGAAACCCATACACACTTATGACTCATCATTTCTTTAATGTTCATTGGATATATATATATTTTTTAAGATTTTATTTATTCAACAGAGAGAAACACAGTAAGAGAGGGAACCACAAGCAGTGGGAGTGGGAGAGGGTGAAGCAGGCTTCCCACTGAGCAGGGAGCCCGATGCGGGGCTCGCACCCAGCACCCTGGGATCATGACCTGAGCCTGAGGCAGACGCCCAACAACTGAGCTACCCAGGTGCCCCTGGATATTCTTTTAAACTTAGATATATGTTTTACTTTGTGCATTCTTATAAAGGAAGACATAAAAAATAAATTTGGCATGGTATGCCTCGATTTCTCCCGCTTCAGAGTCTGATCCTTCTACACCACCTCTCAATATTTTCCTTACAGTACTGTCCTTTGTACCATAAAAAATGTTGGTGACACAGCCTCTCTTTGAAACCTGCTTCTCTATTGTCTCCAGTTATTGGACACTATCTCTGCAAGTTCTGGTGTACCCGTGCCGGTGGTGACAACGGTCATGATGGCTGCCTGGCTTACCGGAGGACCATTTCAGTTGTCTGTTGCTGTGTCACAGATCATTGCAAAACTTAGTAACTGTGCTCTGTGCAAAATCAGTCAGGCGGCCCTCCTTAGGGCTAGAGGATCTGTCTCCAAGGCGGCATTCAGGTTGTCAGCTGGGACCTCAGCCAGGCCTGAGAACCAGGGCCTCTGCACATGGCGTGTGCATCCTCAGAGCAGTGGTGGCTGGGTTCCCAGGATGAGCATCCCAGAAGAGAAGGCCAGGTAGAAGCAGGAGCATTTTTTAATGGGCTAGCTCCATCATTCACTTAGCATCACTTTTGCCACACACTGTTAGTTGAGGCAGTCACAAAATCTTCCTCTCTCCCCAGTTCAAGGGGAGGGGACATAAATTCCAGTTCTTTATGGGGGCATGGCTAGGTCCTGGAAGAGTGTGTGAGACTTAAAATATTTTGTCCACTTTTCGAAGATACAGTCTGGCTTGGTAAAGTTACAGGATGAATCACAACTTCAAAGATGTAAAAATGTGGAAGGAGGGTCACAGACTGGTTAAAATGAATGAAGTTTGTTACTTGAAATGCAGCCCTCCTGTCCCACTTACCTGTTCACACACCTCCCTGCCCCTAATTTAGTATGGCTATTACTAATCACTAATGGTACTAATTTTCTCTGAGTCTCACAAGCTTTATCATACAACTAGGACCTACTACCAGCTGTTGGGGATACCCTAATGGAGTTCAGATAGTCTCCTGGACCAGGCATTACCTCAGTGTGGACTCCCTCAAACCTTGGTGCTGTTTTTCAATATCCCAAGCAATGATGAGAGTGCCCTGCACTAGACCATATAAACCAAACATGCAAAAATGAAATGGCACTTCATTTGTATACTGTGAGAAATGAGTCTCTTAGCTACCATAATGCTTAGGTTTGCCAGCTGGGGTACCCTCTGTGTTAACATATCTGAAGGCTTCCTGTGGGGTCAAATTAGAACCAGACATGGGCAGCATTTAGAAATAATCCGGGCCTTGGTGAAGCCTGAAAACCCAACTCTGGGCAGTGAAGCCCTTGGATAGTGTGTCTGTTTTTGTGTACTTGTTTCTATCCTCCTGTAGCATAAACATTAGCACTTGGCTAGGAACGGTGGTAATTATTGAATATTTTGGTAAAAGTTCTCTGGAATAATTCTCATCATGGGGTCTCAGCCCTTCCAGGCAAGTGTTACTTTGTAAAGACATGTTTTTCCTTTGCCCCTAAGGTGGGCAAAGCAGCAAATAGGCTTTGAATAGAAGGCTGGTTTGTGCAATCTGAGTATAGTATCTCTGTCTGCCTTCAGTTGCTCTGGCTAGGATGGAAAATAAGCAGGCAGTTGGCTTTTAGCTATGTTACTTAAAAAGGACTGGTTGATCATTTTAAGTGCCTAGAAAAACCTCAGCCCCAAATGGCCACCCTTGTATTCTGCGGCCCTACCTCACTACTGTGGGTGGGATTAGGCTACTAGGTTCCTATTTTGCACAGAGCTCTCAGAGCTGGGCCATACCCAGGAGTCCCTATAAGCCAGGAGGCACTGAGCCCGTGCTGTTCTCAGACCTGACGGAAGTCCTGTCCCTCATCCAGACAGCTGAGGACTCAGGACTGCTAGGACACTGCCCTATACCTCACTCCACCCACACCCCTGAATGCTGCCTGGACGGGTGAGAAGTAGTTTGGCTCCTGTAGGGCTAGGGCAGGCAAGTCGCTGCATGAAAACTGTTTTATCCAGATCCTGTGAATCTGTATCATTGTGTCAGGATCTAGAGGGAAACAGACATGCCTGTGCTCAACTTCGAACCACAGAAGTGGGTGCTTCTTAGTTAGAATGACACAGAGAGAGAGGATGCAAATCGGCCTCACAGTGCCATGACCATTAATGTCCACAGGTTTTGCATATTTTGCACCAAACATCAAGTTTGAATGCAGAAACAGATTCTCGCTGTGTTTAAGTCATAAGGGAGATTCGGGATAAACACAACCTCTGCTGCCAGGGAAAACACAGATGTCAGAAAAAGCTATGGCTGTGACCAAATACAGCTGCCTTTATTTATGTAGTAGCACTGAAGCAATTTCCATGAAGGACTTTTTAACAACTGAACTTTGTTTATGGTGGTCCTGATCTCTGTCCTTAAGCCAACTTAAAACCAGATCATCCAGCAGTGCCCTTCATATAATGTTCAATATATGTTGATTGGTGGTAAAAATTATGAAATCATGGCAAAACAAATAATTAGAAAAAAAAGTCCATCTTCTGACCTGTTTTCTCAACATATGTCTGTTGATGAGAAAAACCCAAAACATTTTTATTTCTCTCTCTTCCAAAAATCTAGATAGGCAGTCTAGGCTATTATGATGGCTTCATAAGAAGAAACCTGATTCTATCTTGTTTTTCTACCATCTTTATTATATATCTTTTACCTCATCATTATTGGGGCTGCTCCAGCTCCAACCATCACATCTACATTCCAGCCAGCAAGAAATAGAAGTAGGAAAGTAAGAGAAAGGATACCCTGCCATTTTAAGGAATACAACTTCTGCTTTCATTTCATTGGCCACGGTTTGGTCATGTGGTCACACCTACCATATAGTAAGCTGAGAAACAGATCTATTCCCTGCAGTGATATATTCAACTCACATCCAGAAGTTCTGAAGAAGGAAGGCTATTAGGAGAAATAATGGATTTAACCACAGTATCACAGAATAGTCCAGCATAAAATCTCCTTGGCTAAGGTTTCCCATGAGGTGAAAACCAGGGAGTGATCAATTCATATCTCCTCAGGCTGGAACTGGATCTTGGCAACCAAAATACACTTTTGGCAACTGAACCTTCTCCATCAGCTAGTATAGACAGGACATGGTGGAATCACTTGTTTTCCTGACCCATTGAATTTCTTTTACTATTCTTTACATACATGTAGTGGAAGCCTGGCCCTGTATAAAATTATGAAAGGGACGCTCTCCCTAAAACTCAAACTGATCTTCTCTCCTAAATTTCTTTCCTTAAAAATTTGTGTTTACTTAATAACAAATTGTTTCAAATCCTAAACCCTGCTTCTGTCTACTGGGCAGTGGAGTAGAACATGAATGCAACACTTGACCTCATGGATTTCCATAAACTCACCAAAGAAACTTGAAGGGAAACAATATATTTATGATTCAATGTATCTTTGCCCAAAATTACTTTTGTTGGTGACATAGGTGGATAAATTTTGTATTGATATAGAAAAAATAATTTCTGCTAATATCGAAGGATTATCCATCACCAAATGATTTCATCCTTTTTCTCCAAAAGAACAGCCAAAAAGTTTCTGGCACATATTTAGGGCTTTCAATTATGCCGAGACACTATCAGATCTGCCTTTTAACAGCTTTTAGTGAATTGTCTTCCACCTGGGAATGAGCTTCTCTCTCCTAGGGCAGGCCGTGCTTTCTGAATCCCAAGCCCGTGTTGTACCAAAGGGCCCTGTGGTGTGCTGCCCCCTTGTGGGAAAGCACGGGCATTGCAGGTCATTTATCACCAAAGAAAAGGGATTTTGCCCTTCAGCTGCAATTGGAAAAATCTTATTGTTTACAGTAAATGCATAAATCAAACTGGACCGCAAAAAAGGCATTATCTTTAGAAATGTTTTCCAAAGATGGGAGCGTATTTATGAAAAGAATGTGATAACGCTGTACAGGATGGCCAAGCTTGTACACAATGGGTTCATTTGCCAAAAGTTGTGTAATCAGCTTTATTATAGATTCAACCATATTTTTAGTGCACTGTGAGGGCTGATTTCCTAAAGGAAACATTTGGCTTCTTCTAAAGTGGGAAACTATCTTGTAAAGTAAATAACCTATGCCCCTACCTCCCACCACCCATTCATTCTGTAAGTTCTGATTGTAATATGAAATATTTCTCAAAGTAAGGACCTCCTTATACCATTGGTTATCTTCCAGCAAGGATTCTAGAATTCTCCCCCAACCTCTTTTGTTCATATTTGCATGGAGTATAGTCACTGTTTTTACAAGCTATTTCTGCACAAACAAGTCAATGAGCAGGAGCCCTCCTGCTCACTTTTGGTGCTGTGACCACACAGCTAAGTCAAGCAACACAAAATAATGTGGTCAAAAGAGACTCACAATTCTCCCTGACACAGAAGGCTGAAGACATGCTTCCTGCTCCTCATTTTAAGTCTTCAACTTTTCTTCTTTATCCCTAAGAACGCTCATGCTGGGATTTTCATAGCAAAACAGAATGTCAGCTCTGGAAGAGGGCTTCAAGTCTACTGAGCCCAATCCTTCCATTTGGAGATGGATTCAGGGGC
Organism: Mustela lutreola; assembly: GCF_030435805.1. Taxonomy (NCBI): domain Eukaryota; kingdom Metazoa; phylum Chordata; class Mammalia; order Carnivora; family Mustelidae; genus Mustela; species Mustela lutreola. The sequence continues at coordinate 90,975,337 of NC_081298.1, read as the reverse complement.
TATGTCTCTTGACCCCCTAGTCCAATGCTCCCTGCCCTGTACCACCTACAAGCTGCTCCATGTTCTATTCCCTCGAGAAGCAGGATACCTTTCTGGGCATCCATGCCAGAAACTGAGATCAGGTATGCAAATAACACCAGGGTCAGAGGCAACAAGGGTAAGCAAATAAACACCAGCGAGGAACAGAAGCAGAGGTTTGGCTCTCAGCACTCTGAAGATAAACCAGTGTTTGATCTGGACTGAGCACATGCCTTACCTGGTGAGAAACAACATTCACACTCAGAGCTAGTCTGTGTTTGCAGCAAGCACACTGGGAACCCTATGAGTGCTGGCCTGGTCCTCACACTAGATGATCAACGGATTAGGGGAAACTGTTACCACCTACCGAGGGGTCCCTGAACTCCAGGGAAATCACAGGCTAAGATTCCAAAGAAGACAGAGCCAAAAGTCTCAGCAGGGGAGTCTTTGTGGTCTCAATCTCTATTCATCCATGAAGGGCCACTGGGGCATGCCATGGATTTTCCGAATCTGTCCAGTAAAGCTTCTTAGACAGGAGAAATGTCAGAAGCCTCATTCTCTCACTCACTGTTCAGGTTCCTAAAGCATAAGAAAGCAGTGAAGAATGAACCCAGAGAGAAAACCGTTAGTGTGTCTACAGAGAGTCTTGACTAAGATAATGTATATAAAGATAATGATAACAGTAACAGTTAATATTTACTGAGCACTTACTATATGTCTGGCAGTACTAAGTATTTCTCCTGCACCATATTATTCATTGCTCACCACAAAAACTTGGAGGTCAATACTGTTGTTGAAATTTGCAATTAAAAAATAGACTTCAGGGATGCCTGGGTGGCTTAGTCGATTACATGTCTGACTCTTGATTTCAGCTCAGCTCTGTGGTCTCAGAGTCATGAGAGGGAGCTCCACATCTGGCTCTGCACTGGGTGTGGAGCCTGCTGAAGATCCTCTCTCTCTCTGTCCCTCCCTCTCCTCTAAGAAAAAGATCTCAGGAGATTAAGAGACTTGCTCAAAATTCGACAGCCAAGCAGCAGAAGATCCAATAGTAGAAATGTAGTTTATCTAACTCTAGAACCCAGACTTTTAACCTCTCCTTTTTCATATAATCGGCATAAGATATTTAATGCATTTTCCCCCATTTATTTCACACTTTAAGGATACAAGTCCTGCTAGAAAGTTTTATCATAGTGAATGGAGCCTATAGCAGGGATTCTCATCAGAGCAGGAGGCACTGAGGGCCCACTGATGGGCTTGGGGGCAGGGTAGGCGGGAAACAGGAGACGAGTAGGGGAGGAAAATGGACACTTGCTGGGTTCTGCCATGGATGGGCTCTGGCTTCCTTCCCACCCTGGGCACAGCCCTGTTGTCTCCCACTGTGCAGCAGCAGTTGCTTTCCCTGCCTGCTCTTTCCCCCTTCCTCCATGACAGGAACCTGTTTTTATTGCCCCACATAATAAAGATTGCATTTGCCAGCCTCCCTTTTAGCTAGGTGCGGCCACCACCGACCCTGAGCATGGGTTTGCCCTCCAGGGACAGCGGAACACAGGGTGTGAGGAGCCTGGGGGCCTGATGATGGACCCAAGTCTGTTTACCTCTACTGCTTCCACATGACCGACAAATGCACGTATGTGTCAAAATGCGACAAATGTGTCGCATTTAAGTTCATAACTCTGGATTTTCTCTTTGTATGCATGGATACCTGGCGCTGACTACGAACACTGTTTTTTCTTCTTTTTACAAAGGGGGAATCAGGGTCAGAAAGAGTAAAGAGTAAATAACTCTATCCAAAGTCATACAAGTATTACTTGGCCAAATTCAGACTTAAATCTCTCTGACCCCAGAGTCTGCCTTTCCAGCACAGTCTAGACTAGGAAGAGTAGTAGGAATATGCGCGTATTAAGTGCTCTTTCATTTGAAAACTTTTTCTTAAGCATTATGCAATGTATATAGTTTGGGATTTGGGGCTGCAAGCAGCAGCAATAGATTCTGGATAACTTCCACTGAAGTGGACTCTACGAGGAGGATTTGGGGAGGTGTGTCAGTTAGCGTTCACTCAGAGAAGCACAACCACTAGAGAAGCAAAATTGCTAGGGATATATCTATCTCTATCTACCGATAGACAGAGATAGATATATGATATATATATATATATATATATATATATGATATATATGACATATATATCTAGATATCATAGATATCTATATCTATATATATATCATATATATATATCGATATAGATCTATATCTATATTGATATTGATATCTATGATATCTATAAATATATGTATCATATAGATAGATATCTATGATATCTATAGATCTATATATATATCTTATATATAGAATATATCTATATATATCTTATATATAGAATATATATAGATCTATAGATATCATAGATATCTATCTATATGTATATCGATATAGATATAGATATCATAGATATATATCGATATATATCTATAATAGATCTATAGATCTATATATCTATAAATATCATATATATCATATATATGATATATAGATATATATCATATATTTCATATATATCTAATATAGATATATCATATATCTATCTCTATCTACCGATATCAGATATTTCTCTATCGGTAGATAGAGATAGATATATCTATATAGATAGATAGATAGATATTCTTTAACAGAGATTTGACTTCATACAGTTGTGAGGGCTGGGAAGCAGTAAGGCCACCGTGTTCAGGTCTGAAGCTGGGGCTCACAGTCCAGGGGGCAGACAGCTGGAAGGGCAGCTGGATGTAAAATAGAGGAGAGTGAGAACAGCTGGAGCCCACACACGCCAACTGGGGACCACAAGGATGGACTGCAACCCGTGCCTCTGACCTTGGAGGCACAGATATCCTGCAGAGGTCGGGACCCTTCATGACGTTCTTGAAACACACACGCACACACACCTGGCCCAGAAGCTGGAAAAGCTGAAGGAAGGTCCTGGGAAAGGCCACTGCCTCTTGCTAATGAGCAGATGAATGACAACACTGTGGGTCCCAGGAGCGGATGCTTCTCTTCCACCTTCCAAGTCTCACCCCAGAATCTCTCTCCTGGCTCGTCCTACATGAAAACATATAGGTAAGGAGTTCTGGGAAGTAGTTCAGCTTAGCCAGGTTGGCAGATTATAAAGCCACCTCAGGTAGCTTATGGAACTGAAGGAAAAATTGCAGTCAGACCAAGGACAGGAAAGAAAGCAAGGCAGCTCCGGGGAACCTGAAAATGACACTCAGATTTTCTCCAAGCCCCAGAGTCCCCTCCAGCTGCATTCCCTCTTTGGACTGCTCAAATTCCCAGGACACAGTCTGGTCGGCTGCTGGGGTCCTGTACTCATAACTTGGCCAGAGGAGAGTAGACTCCTTGGTCGACTGTCCAAATAACAGAGCATGAAAAGGGGGTGGTGGCCTCCCAAAGGGAAATCAAAATGCTATTACAAGAAATAAGGGCATGCATGCTGGAAAGGCAGACACAGTGGCTGCCCCCTGCACCTGTTGAATGCCGGGGAACAGGAGGCAGGAGGCACCGAAAACCAATGGCTCTCCTGTCAGGTCAGCCTCTAGTTGTACTTATGCTTTGAATGAATTTTTGGACAGCAGAGACACCTTCCTCTTCCTCTGTGGTGTCCCTTGCAAACACCCAGCCATAACAAAGGACTGAGGGATAGAATGAAGATGCCAAAATGACCCCAGAATCAGGACTCAGGGTTGCACCTTTTTTTCAGGTGTGGTGTGCATGTGTGTGTGTGCTCTGTGTGCACGTGCACATGCACATGTGTATGTGAGAGATGTGTATATTTTCTAGAAGGGTACAAAACTTTCAGATTATCAGAGAAGTAAGGTGACTCCGAAAAATGTAATAACTACTACTTCATGCTTGGTAAAATTCCACAATTCCCTATGTTCCAGCAACTGATAATTTTCACAGTGGCAGAAACTGGTTCACAAAATGACATGTAGTGCAGTAGTCAAACCAGGGGACCCTGGAGCCCAAAATGCTTTGGAGAAAATCCTAATTCTACCACTTCCTGGCCTTAACTTTTTGTGCCTTGCTTTCTTCCTCTGTAGAATAGGGACAGTAATGATAGTTACAGGTTTGTCTCGAGGGTTTTAATGAGTTTGTACACGTAAAGGGCTTAGACTTATGTCTGGCACACAGCATGTGCTCACACAAATTTTTAGTCGTTATTTTTTCCCAACACTGATTCAATATTTGTGGAAGTGAAGGTGCATCATCTCTGAACTTGGACAACTTAAAATTGAAGAGATAAGGTCATCCTATGGAAAAAAGAGCCAATGACCTGGACATTGCTAAGTTGTGTGGTGCCCCCTTGGGCAGGAATTGAGAAGAAGGGCAGAGTGGTGAAGGGTGCTGAGGTTAAGAAGGGCTTGGCAGGAAAAAAAAAAAGGCTTGGCAGAAGAGATGGAAGTCTTGACCTGAACTTGATGGCTGGTGGCACAGGCCAGGCAAAGTGGTTTGGAGCGGAGATGCTGATGAAGGGCACATGTGTGGCACACTGGGGAGAAAGATGTGACACGGTAGAACAGAAAGAACACTGATCACAGAATCAGAAAGCTGCAGGGTAAGTCATGCCTTTTTGGGTTCAAGACACAGGAACTCGGGTCACACTGGGCTAATAAAAATGGGGAAGTGTGAAACTATGAAGTCCAGGGTAAATTACGTCTGGCATGGCTAAACCAAGATGCTAAGTTCATGCAGTGCTGCTAGGGCAGAGTCCTGGAGTCATGGGTTGACTGCATTCTCGGGCAGGCTCTCCCAACATGGTAGATGAAGAGACCGAGTCTATGTCTGCTCAGCTGGGCAGCCCTTGCCAGCAGAAGGCATGTTCCCACATCAGATCCAGTGGAGGTACTGGGCTCAAGGCTTACTGGCCGAGCTGGTCCCAGGCCCTCCCTGAGCTTACTTGTGTTAGTCAAGGAGAATGAGTGCTCTCATTATTCAGGCCCAGTCCTGTGCCCACAAAAGTCCACACGATGTGGAAAAGACTGGACGGTTTCCTCCAGCAGCATGAGGCTACCATCACTACAAGATGCAGAGGAACGGCAGTTGCACAGGCCAAAACAGCATGCTGTGGGGAGGCACAGCCATAGTCCTGCTCTTCAGGTGCTCCAGGTCTAGCTTGAGGTGGCCATCTGCAAAACCAGCAAGTGCGAGAAGGTATGCGCGAGCTCTCTGGAAACTGACACAACCTTCCACAGATCTAAAAGTTAAGAGGAGACCAACATGGTCAGACAAGAGGGAAGACATCTAGAGCACAAATAAGGGAAACAGAGTCACCAGGATGGGTGCGGGCAGAACCCTGAGGAGGGTATAGAAAGAAAGACGGTAAAGTCCCTGAGGAAGGGGAACAAGCATGGGTGCTGAGTAACTGTGTGATTTTTGATACGGAAGCATACATCCCTAAAGAGAAATAGCTTGCAGAAGAGTCAACACAGCGCTAGCTGCAGGCCTCAGCCCACAGGCATTCTCATTACTAACCAGTGGGGAAGACCTGGCTACGGCTTTGCGCCCCCAGGGCTTCCTGCCCTCAGGACTCTCTCAGGAGCAGCCTGGGAAAAGGAGAAACATGGGATCTGCTAATTAGTGTAGCACTCCTGTGCCTGCCTGCCATGGAGGAAAGGACACCCATGAGGGCCTGGTCCCTCAGGCCAGGCTGTTATTTGCCTGGCCCAGTGAGGCCCAAGGCAGGAGCAGCACTCTGGTGACCAGGTGCTTGTCCCCAAGGAGGAGCAGTCTCTGAAGCTCTGAAGCAAGATGCAAGGCAGTGAAAACCTAGTGAGTCAAGCACCCAGAGGTGGCCATGGGACCTGCTCTGCATTTAACAGGCAAAGGCCTCTAAGAGAAGCTATTCCAATCCACATGCTGGGGCTGTTCCCCTCTGAGGGTGACCAACAGTGCTGGGATATTGCTGGGCTTTCAGGGAAAAAAACCAGAAAAGTCCCACATAGACCAGGATGAGTTAGTCATCCTACCCCCCTTCAAGGACTGAATTGTGCTCTGACTTCTGAGGAGCTGACCAGGAGGGGCATGAACATTATGTGAGGTAATGTGAGAGCCAACAGGGTTAATTTGGACTTTGCTTGCCCATGCTTTAGGGGCATCAAAACAAGGATAGGAGCAAGATTATCTGCCTGGCTTGCCATTCCCTTCAAGGCAGGTGACACCATCTTTGCCATCAAATATGGAACAGTTGTAAGCCAAGAGTTTCCTACAGCAAATTCAGAGGGGAAGCAACAAATACTGCTCACAGATCATTAATGGGCCAAAAAGCATGTACTTCCAATCAGATACAGAGGAAAAGCAATAATAAAACATTGTCATGGAAGGAAAAGTGGAAGTTCCTGACCCTTCGTTGAGGCACAGGGGCTGTCCTGTCAATAAACTGAACAGATTCAGAGTCAATCAGCCTTTTTTGAATATCTGCTCTGTGCTAGAGGAAGTACACTCTTTTATTATGTAATTATTCCCACTCTAGAAAGTAGAGGTAATTATCCCCAATCTACCCGTGAGGAAGCCAAGGCTTAGAACAGTTGAGAGAATTGCTTAAGGTGACTGTTAGAGTATGGTAGAGCCAGCATTCCCCTGTTCTGCTCTGTATCTGGTGTCCCTTCTCCTGACAGCAGGCAAAATAACTCAGGCATTAATCATACATTACTCATAACAGAGACTCTCTGGATTTGATTGCATTGACTGTGAACCTTTGCCACACTTGATTCTCATTTGACAAGTTCTTCTAGAGCTTTAATACACATGAAGATGTAAATTAAAAGGAATTTTATTTGCTGTCTTTACCAGGCAATGTAGGACTTGGTTTGGGACTCAGATACTTGTCAGCACTGTCTGTGACACCTGCCACTGGCAGGGTGTGTGTTCCTTTTGTGGGGAGGGAAGTGAGCCATTACAATGGTCAGGAAGGATCCTTTGGGGATACACTAGTAAATTCACTCCTGCCTGATCCTTACCAGGGACAGGAGCAGGCTCAGTTCCCAATAAGGGTCTGTTAATCTTTGAAAGGCTACAGCCATCACACTTACTCAGTAGCAAATATGGATTGCGAGGCTAACCTGGCCATAACTTAGAACAGGTCTCTCTAAATTGTGCCATTGGTATTCATCACTGTAATAAAATTGTCTAATTGAAAAAGTCCACATTGACAAACCAACATGAAGTACACTGATTTAATAGTAGCTTTGAATTATTAATTCTGCAATTCTTTAATCCATAGAACTATTACATTTTTCATCAGACAGGCCTTCTCTTAAAGAGGGCCAAAGGGTTATTCTGTAAAATTCCTGAGACTGAAGTAAGGAAGTTTTATGGGTGCTGTGAAAAGTTATTTGGCTTTTTTTATGCATGGGTGTGTGTGTGTGTGTGTGTGTGTGCGTGCGCGTGCGTGTTTCTGACTGATTTCCTTAGGTGATCTGAGCCAAAGACAGGAATTTAAAGTTTGCTCTATTCTGTGGACTGAGAATACCATTTGGGGAAGAAGAGATGGGCATCAATGTAAAATGTCACATACATGGTCACACCAACCCCTCCAAGGACAGCCCACTTTGGGTACAGGTAAGTACACTGTGGTGGTAATCCATAGCACAGGACCGGGCTCATAGCAAAGACTAGCTTATTGGTTAAATGGTTGAAAGGAACACTGTGTCATTTAGGAATTCAGCTGCATGTTACAAAGACTCAGGATATAGGGGTTTATTCTCTCTTATAATGGGAGTCAAGATGTAGTGAGTCTAAGGTTGTATGGTAGCTCTCCAAGATTCAGCTCCCTTTCTTTCTTCTCTACAATCCCTAATGGCTAGTTTCTATCCTCAAAATCCACTTCTAATGATCTTGGATACTGGAATGTTAGCCATTAACCCCCTGCATATGTTGGAAGAAGGCATAAAGGCAGAAGGGCAGAAAGTGGCATAAGTTTCAGGGAGCAATACTGTACCATGTTCCAAACAAGATGGCCACTCAAGCTCAGGGGCCAGAGATAGTCATGCGGTCACACTTCACTGAAAGTGAGGCTGTGAAGTGTAGTCTCTAGGTAGGCATACCACTACTCTGAAATAAAACAGAGACTCCCCACTCAGGAATTAGGGAAAATGGACATTGATTTCACATTAGTAGTTTGTCACAAAACACCATTACATTAACATGAGGGAGACAAATTGGGAACATCTGTCAAAATGTTAAATATTCATAGTCTTTGAACTAAAACACTAATTTTTAGAAATCCTTTCTATGTATTTACTCTCACATATGTGATCACACAAATAGGTGTATAAGTGCTTATTATAGCATAGCATTGTTAATAATGTCACAAAATTGGAAACATACTAACTGTCCATCAACAATCAAATTGTCCAAGAAGCTATTACATTTACCTTGGGATACCATGCAGCTATGGAAGAAGAATGAGGTGACCAGAAGTACTGAGATGGATAGGAGGCATTACTAAATTAAAAAGCAAGCTTCAGAATATTACACATATTATAATAGCTCATTAGTAGAGTTTTATTATATGTTTTCCTGGAAGTGTATCAAAATCTCTGTGGACAGATGAAGGAGACTGTGTAATTTGAAAGAGCTGCCGGAAACTCTAAAAGAGAGAATCATAGTTACTAACTGCGATGAACCCCTGAGAACAAGTAAATGAATGGATTCCATGGTCAGAGAAAGTGCTACCGATCTGGTTTCCAGAAGAGTTCTGTTTGTACCAAATTTACACCAAAATATTGGGTGGGCCAATCAGATGTAAGGCCTTTGTGGCTCATCTTAATCATGAAACTTGGGTGGTTCCTGGCAGGAAGGTGAACAAGAGACCCTGAGGTAATAGTCTACTACAATGGCATAGTATCCAGGCGATGACATGATTTTTAATACATTGAGCTCTCACCAGACGCAGAACTGTCCAATGATAATAAAACAAAAGAACAACATATAAACATGCAAAAATAAGCAAGACCAGGATTGATAGAGGAAAGAAAACTGCAAATTTGGAAGATAAAGAAATGACAATGCCAGCCAAAAATGCAGGGACTGGAAGCTAACCTCAGCCTGCTGCTGGAGACTATTCCCTCATTAAGAAGGTTAAAGCCATCTCCTGTTGGTGGAATATACGACTCCAGGAATAAGTCAATGCAAACCCATTTGGGGGGGGGTGACATTAATTCAGGTTTTTAGGATTCCCACAGATTGTGTAAAACCAAATAAAGGATCAGAATAAAAGTACCAAACACACGAGGAAACATGACATAATGATTAAATCACTTAGGACTAAATTCAACCTCATGTGGCAAAAGAACAAAAATCAAAAACCAAACCAAACCAAACAAAAACCCCACACCAAAAAAGCTCCAAACAAACCCCAAAACCCCACCAAATAATGGTGGCTTAAGCACGCATTTATTTGTTTTTATGTAAAGCAAATGAAGAAGTAGATATCCAGGACAGGTTTATTACAAATACGTCAGGGACTTATTTTCTTATGGTTCGTGAATCCTCTGAGATCTTTCTTATGATCTTTGTTCTTGTGATCCCAGGTGGCTGCTGGAGCTCCAGATATCCACATTTCAGACCATTATGGAAGGAAGGACAAGAAGAGCATGACCATTCTCTTTAAAAACATATTTAGGATGTTGCACATAGCACCTCCACTTATAACTTACTGGCAAAATTTTAATTCTGGTGACCACATCTGTATGTCAAAACAAGGGAAAAAAAACCAAAAAACTAGGGAGTTTTAACTGGCTGACAATAAGCCTGGCTAAAAATTAGTATTTTCATTCCTAGGAAGGGATGATAGAATGGATACGAATTGGTAACTAACAGTCTCTGACAACTGAGTGTGTGGTAGTCTTAGTAATGAACCTCCTAAATATCTTAGTCCCAATCCCTGGTCCTGTGAACATCAGCTTGCAAGAAGAAAGGGACTTTGCAGCTGTGATTAAGGATACCGAGATGGGAAGGTTATTCTGGATAACCCAAGTAGATCTTAGATACAATCAGAAGTATCCTTAAGAGAGGAAAGAAGACTTGACTACAGAAGTAGGGCACATCATGATGGAAGCAAGAGGCCAGAGTGATGCAAGGAAGGGGTCCCAAGCCAAGGAATGAGGGTGGCCTCGAGAAGCTGGAAAATGAAAGGAAATTGATTCTGCCCTACAACATCTGGAAAGAGCAACCCTTCCAACACCCCAGCTTTAACGAAGTGATTTTAGACTCCTGGCTTCCAAAACTGTCACAGAATGAACTTGTGTTGTTTTAAATCACCAGTTTCAATTTTGCAATAATTTGTTATAGCAGTTATAGGAAACTAATCAAGAGTTTGAAGAAACAAAAACAGATGCAGTGCTCCTCCAAGAATTCAGATATTGTAATGATCAGAAAATGAAAACTTTAAAGAAAGTTTAAAGATAATTTAAAGATAAAAAATTCACTTAAAAGTGTGCATATTAAAAATGTGCATACGAGAGGCTATCAACAATGACCTAGAAGTCAGAAATGGAATCCATTTCCGAAATGAAGAACTATAATCTTGATGTGAATAACAAACAGGTGGGTTAAACAGAAAATTAGAAATACTGAGAAAAGAACTGACAAACTATAGGAAAGAGCTGAGGAAATTAACTGTAATATTGCACGGAGACATGGGGAAATGAGAAGGATGACATAAAAGTTAAACCGTATGAAAAACAGAAGGAGCAAGAGAAGTGAGACAGTGTTTGAAGTGATGAAATACGATGAAAGCCATGAGTCCACAGCTACAGGAAGACCAGCACATATCAGACAGAATAAAAAACATTCTACACCTAGACATATTTTTTCTATGATTCCACAAAATACCAAAGATCTTAAAACTAGCCAGGAAAAAGGATCACCTACAAAGGAAAGGCAAATGGGGCGACAGTAGGCTTCTCAATAACAACAAGGGAAAGCAGACAGGAATATCTTCCAGCTCATTAACATGCTATCCAAATAAGACTGTGTTCCGGGAAAGGCATCTTTTTAAGAACAAGGGTTAAATAAAAATATCTTTAGAGTAGCAAAGAATGAGAGAATTTACAATCAATGGCTCTTCAACAATGAACTTCTAAAAGACATCATTCAGGAAGAAGAAAAATTATCCTAGTAGGAATGTCAGAAATATAAGAAGGAATGATGGGCAAACATACCTGGTAAACATGAAGGCTAAACTGAGATAAAGGTGAACAAACATTATCCAGATATGATTAAAATAATAATATAGTACAAATATAATAAAATAACATTCAAATACAAGTTGACATGAAATGAGATACCATTTTACACACCCACTATCTTAGCAGACACTAAGAAGCCTGACAACACCTCATGTTGGTGAAAATGTGGAGTAAGGACTCCTACTCACAGTTGAAGAGTAGAAATTGGTGCAAACACTCTGGAAAATAATTTGATCCTGTAACACTCTAGAGATAATCTTGCACATGTGGACTTGAGGACGAGTTCCATGCTCCTGGATTGGAAGAATAAATATTGTGAAAATGTCTATGCTACCTAAAGCAATCTACACATTTAATGCAATTCCTATCAAAGTACCATCCATCTTTTTCAAAGAAATGGAACAAATAATTCTAAAATTTATATGGAACCAGAAAAGACCTCGAATAGCCAAAGGGATATTGAAAAAGAAAGCCAACGTTGGTGGCATCACAATTCCGGACTTCAAGCTCTATTACAAAGCTGTCATCATCAAGACAGCATGGTACTGGCACAAAAACAGACACATAGATCAAAGGAACAGAATAGAGAGCCCAGAAATAGACCCTCAACTCTATGGTCAACTAATCTTCGACAAAGCAGGAAAGAATGTCCAATGGAAAAAAGACAGCCTTTTCAATAAATGGTGCTGGGAAAATTGGACAGCCACATGCAGAAAAATGAAATTGGACCATTTCCTTACACCACACACAAAAATAGACTCAAAATGGATGAAGGACCTCAATGTACGAAAGGAATCCATCAAAATCCTTGAGGAGAACACGGGCAGCAACCTCTTCGACCTCTGCCGCAGCAACATCTTCCTAGGAACAACGCAAAAGGCAAGGGAAGCAAGGGAAAAAATGAACTACTGGGATTTCATCAAGATCAAAAGCTTTTGCACAGCAAAGGAAACAGTTAACAAAATCAAAAATATTCATTATAGCATTGTCTGCAACAGCAGAAACTGGGGACAACCCCAATGTCTCTCAACGGGAGAAAGTATAGATAAACTGTGGTCTATTTATACAAATGGAGCCGAGCAGTGAAAATGTGGACAGTACAGTCAACTGACTCAATAGGGAAGAATTTTAGAAACATAATGTTGAATTTTAAAGAAAGGTAAGTCCAGCTCTGATTTCTTCCCATTCCGTTTTCCCTCCCTTCCCCGATGAGCACTGAGTGTTAGATGCAACTGATGAATTACTGAACTCTACATCTGAAATTAATGATGTACTATATGTTGGCTAATTAGAATTTAAATAAAAAATAAAATAAAAAATGTAAGTCACAAGGTGTTGTGTATAATATGACCCTACTTTTTTGGTGAGTGCTGTGAAGTGTGTAAACCTGGCGATTCACAGACTATACCCTGGGGCAAATAATACATTATATGTTAATAAAAAAATTCAAAAATTAAAAGAAAATATGAACTTACTTTTTAAAAGATCAAAAACCATGCTAAAACTATAGCTTTAAGGACATTTACCTATGTGAAAAGACTATTTTACACACTTAGGGGGTGATAAACACATAATGGTGGTTTCTCCAGGGGTTAGGCTGGAGATGGAATGAGTAGAAGTGAATAGGTCACTTAAAAGACATTGATAGTGATGGAGTTTTAACATTGCACAGTGATTAATGTTATTATTACACATTATAACATATATGCCTTATTTATGTTTTATGCATCAACTATTACATAATAAGATTAAAAAAAAATAGTAAGGGTCTGTCTCAAAGCCAGATTGTCTGGATCTCATCCTGGGTGCTGCTACTACACTGGCTGTATGACTTTATGTAAATCCCTAATCCCATAAATCGCAAGATTCTCATCCTTAAAATGAAGGCAATAATAGTTGTCATCCCAGAGAGTTGCCATGAAGCTTATATAAGATAATACTTTTAGAGCACTTATTAAATGCTCAGTAAAAGTAAGAAATGATCACTATGATTACTCTTATTTTCTAAATTTCAGGGTTTACCCTCCCTTTGGTCACTGTGCTATCAAGCTCTGCCCATGATAATCCGCTTATTTTTCCATCTTCTCTTTTATGCCCCAAGTCTTCCCCTCTCCCCTCTACTCCCACATGCAAATATGACCATGAGCTGCATCCAGGGCTTGTCTGACAGAGCATTTAAAAGCACATATATGGATGCCAAGAAGAGGATCCTAAGTACAAAGGGACAGAATATTCTTTGTGTTAAGGCCCAGCAGATGTGGCTTTTGTTTTAGAATGTGTTTGGACAGTACTGTTTGGCCTTGTATACAACTCTAAATGACTCATGTCTAAGAGATGCATCCTTAGGGTTGCAATCAGGACATTCAACTCTGACTAAATAAAACAAAAAGACATCCCCTTAGGGAGATTTGGATACTGATGGTCTGAATGGGTTGGGGAAAATGCTTCTAGAACTGGGATTCCGGAGGAATAATGAATGCATGGTTGGTTAGCGCAGTCTGACAAACCATGCTAGAATCCTGGCAGCAAAAGTCTTGAGCTGAAAAGGTTTCATTATGCCCCAGGGACTGGAGAAAAAACAAGTACAAAGTCACCCCTTCCCTTGACTTTCTTCTTTTTTTAGCTCTAGTATAGAACAGGCTGCTTGCATCTGGCTCAGGAACTAGGCATTTTGCAACATGTTTTGGAGTGCTTCCCTCGTGTTCTCTGGAATTGCAGCTGGTTTCCTTGGCTGGAAACACAGGTGGAAAGAGAAGCTCATATCTAGCTGCCTTCACTCTCCTCCAAACCCCTAACTCTCAGTAAATACAATCCATGGCGTGATGCCTAATGTGGTTCTCCTGTCCACGCCTGCCAGCTCCCAATTCTTTCTCAGACTTTGGTCTTCCCTGGCTGCTGCCATTGTATCACGCAAAGGGTTGATCTGTGTTCCCCTAAAAGATATATTGAAGTCTGTATTAGGATTCTCTACAGAACAGAACCAATAGGAAATAATAGAGATATATAGAAAGATTTATTATGAGGGACTGGCTCACGTGGTTATGGAGAATGAGAAGTCCTGTGATCTGCAGTTGGCAAGCTAGAGGCCCATAAAGGCCCATGGTATAGTTCCAGTCCCAACAGGAAGGCCTGAGAACCAGGAGTGTCAGGGTCAGTGAACAAGAGAATGATGTATCAATTCCAGCAGAGAGAGTAAACCTGCCCAGCATAAAGCCCAACACAGGGCTTAAACTCTCACCTATGAGATCAACACCTGAGCTGAGATCAGACACTTAGCTGACTGAGACACCCAGGTGCCCCTATCATTCCCAATATTTGAACACATAGCCTTTCATGTGGTCTCAGACCATATCTTTTGGAAAAATGTATTTATTTCCATGCCCTTCTGGTCAGGTCTACAGGCAGAAAAAACCACACTCTACAGGAGTAAAGCTACTTACTCCACACTTGTGGCCATTGTAGCATGGATGAGGGAGGATCCCAGTGGGGATACTTTCAACAAGGTAAGTGTTTTTTTTACTGTGTTCCAGACAGAATTAAGGGCCTCTCAGTTACTATTTCTGTAGGAGGAGATTTCATTAATATCCTATCCAGATTTCATTTCTCCTTTCATTTCTTTGTCTAGATAATTGGTGGTTATACAGTGCTCCTCTTGCTTGTTTAACCCAACTTGCTTTACCTACCTTTTTCCTTCTTCCCACTGACAAACATATCTCTATCTTACAGATGTAACATACTGAAAAAAATCCCCTGGCTGGATGCTGGATTAGTGACAAAAGAGTTCTAGCCCAGCCTTCTCTTCCCACAAGCTCCCTACTCCCCACCATCATGCTCCTTCAAAAAAAAAAAAAAAAAAGCATTATTTGCAGCTGGAAATTATGGATTTTACACCAATTACCTATTAAAATTGTGTCTCTTAAACTTTAAGAGTAGCTTAAGGGTAGCTGTAATTTCAATTCAAGACTATCTATGATTTATTTCATACCTACTAAGTGTCAGACTATGCAGGGCATCAACATAAATAATCTTATTTGATCCTTACAACTGACCTGCAAGGTGCCCAATTGTGTTCAGTTGTTTGGAAACTTTTGCTCTAAATTATTTTGTTCTTAATCTCACTTAAAAGGCAATAATGTAATTTTAATTTTATATATATAACATACACACAAAATCTAAAGGCAATGGAAATATGGCCAGTCCGAAATGAGATGTAGTATATGTGTAAACTACACACTGGATCTTGAACGCTTAACATGAGAAAAAAGAATGGAACATGTCTCATTAACAAGTTTTTATACTGATTGTATGTTGAAATGATAATATTTTGGATATATTATGCTAAATAAAATAGATTATTAAAATTAAATTCGCCTGTTTCCTTTTGTTTTTTTTGACTACCAGAAAATTTAAATTACCTATGTGGCTTGCATTATACTTCTATACAGACCCAGTGCTAAAATATTCAAGAAGAGGAAACTACTCCTTTGAAGACTCAAAGAGAAGACCTAAAGAAAGAAAGTGGAGGCAAACGTACATGACATGATATAGAGCAAGCTCTCTGTAAATAACAGGGAGGGAATGAACTCATTTTCTCTATGTAACATTTAGTTCTTGTTAAGGATGAGGAAGTTGACATTGAGACTACGGCTTGTCTTCTACCTTCAATCAGGTAGTCTGCTTTCACAGCCATGGAACATCTTCTGCTCTACCAAAAGTCTTCAGCTCCTGCTTTAGTCTTCAGCCCCGCCCCCAACCTGGGCATTGCTTGCCTGCTGCAAAGACTCACACTTCTCAGTTAAATCTTGGGGGATTTAAGACTACTTCATTTTGTTCCCAGAGCCTTACTCCTTTTGTGAAAATCTGGTCCACTGACCCTATGAGCTTATGCTTCAGAATACAAGCATGCATGAGTATCTTTTAGGGTAAGGAAATCTAAGCCTTCCATATATAAATGTTTAGTTGATATACAATGAGCCTAAAGCTGAAATCAATATAGATGGAGGAGGGTCATGATGTTTTGCACAAGTATGCGGAAGGAATTTTTCTGTGGGCTTCTGATTATTAGCTTTTTCAGCCAAAGAGAGGAAATCTATTTGATTTTACAAAGCTACTAACCCAACAGCTCTAAAAAAAGAACAAAAACAATTTTACCTTTCTCCACACTGAAGTGTCATAGATCTGAAGTTACAAATGAGGAAACCTGAGTTCATGTTTTATTTATACCTATTAAACTTGATTTATGGTGTTGGAAAACATATTCAGCTTAATTTATGCAGGAATTAACCGGTAGAGAGAGATTAATTTTGGATCTATGGCCCCTTCGTAAAATATATCATCTCTTTTCACAATCTTGGCTGGCAGACAGTGATGGTAGTGACTGTAAAAAAAAAAAAGAGAGAAAGAAACAGAAAACCAAAACCAAAACAAAAAACCCAAACCCAAAAATTTCCAAAGGAAATACTTTTGGTCTTTAAAATGAGAATAAAAGATGTTTTATAATTAGGATACCTTTAGAGTTCACTGACAGAGCCAGAATTTAGAACTTATATAATGGTTCTTTCCACTGAGTTCAGTCATTCAATAGAATGTTTTAGATGAAATACATCATAGAAGGGTTTAGAAGAAAATAAAAATAGGACCTTGGCACATATTAATACTTAATATTAAGAAGTTAAGAACTCTGAAATATTTAATCAGTATTACACTTATATTATCTATGTTATATCTTTATAGCGCACCAGGCAAGTGTGCTGTGTGTATGTGTACTAATGTGTGTGTGTATCAGGAAAGGAAATGGATGGGAAGGAAAGGGAGATCACTGTGTCCAAAAAATCAAAGGGAGATGCCTGGCTGACTCAGTTGGTAGAGCATGTGATTCTTGATCTCAGGGTCATGAGTTCAAGCCCCAAGTTGGGTGTAGAGCTTATAACAAAACAAAACAAACAAAAAAACAAACTTGGAAAAAAAAAATCAAAGGCAAGCACACCACATAGGTTTGAGTTTCTTGAAAGTCAAGAGGAAAAGGAAAAAACAGATGTCATGCCTAATTCAAGAAAGTGTGTTAGTTTGCCAAGAGGGATTAATTTTATTTTTGTTTCGGAATGTTGTCTATTAAAAAAAAAAAAGAAAGCTGTCTTTGTTTTAAAAACAAACAAACAAACAACACACCAAAACCCCAAAAAACAAACAAATAATCAACGTAGTAGATTATGTCTTTTTTTCTTTACTGAGACCCCAAACATCTTTACTGCCTGTACCTGGCCCATTTCACTCACTGACACTACCTGCCTGGTCCTGGCTGATGCCTGTGATTATGACTCCTGGGCCTGAGGATGCCATTCAGAGCTGCTCAAACCTGTCTCTTCCTGTTTAAGCCTCAGGCCAGTCAGTGCAACCAGGTAGACAGAGGAGGAAACAGAGTGAGTTCCCAAGGCAGATGACACACATCCTCTCTCCACAGCTCTATGGCTTCCACAAATCTCTTTTCCTTACAGCAGAAGTCAGCTGGAACCCAGAGCTCCAGGCCACCTCTGGTGATGGAACAGGAGTGCCAAAGGAGGGGGTCTGTGGAGAGGGCACCAAAAAGCCCTCCCTCATAGATGGGGTCTTGTTCATTAATTTGCACTTGAAAAAAGGCAGGGGCATTCTACCTGGCTGTGTGTTTTACTGGACAAAAGTGGAGAATATATAATATTAAGTCATCGTTCTGTAGATTATCTGACCAAGTGAGTGATTCTGGTTTGCTTCTAGACTGTGTCGCTGGCAGTTGCATGCTTTAGATCTGAAAGGGAGAACAAATCTCTCTCCTTCACCAGCACTCCACAAAAAGCAATGCAGGAAGCTTAGTCAAGTGTGCAAATCTCTACTATGAACTTTTCTGCCACATATGGGGGAATTACTGGCCCTTGAAAGCTATCACAAACAGATAAGAAGCAGGGTTATAACATGATTTGACACGGAGTTTTGATGGGCCCCACTCAGAAATGTGGAAAGTGAGGCTTTAAAGGCACCATTTCAGGAGATTAAGATTTGAAATTGTGTTGCTTTATCTTGCCGTTTTCTTTCCACAGGTTTTTCCTTGGGCCTTGCTGTGGAGTTTTTTTTTTTTTTTTCTTCCCTTCTTTTCCTAGTGTACACATGAGAGTTTGTAACACTTCACGCTTTAAGACTTGAAGAAAACTGAGTAAATTTAATATGACTGACTTCATAGTCACTGGCTCCATGTGCATTTGCTTGCTGTGAAGAGAAAACCATGTGAGGAAAATATATTGCCACTGAAGGAATGGATCTGCCTCAAGTATAATTGCTCATTTTTATCCATCCCTTGTGTCTTACCAGAGTAGATTACTAAAGAAACTAGCCCTGCAGCATGAAGCCCTCTCAGCCACAGCTCCTCAGGGCGGGCTGCATCTCTAAGCCTTCTCACTCTCCATCCCAGGCAATACACCAGCGATAGCTCAGTGAACACCAATTCCTTGGGTCCCAGTCAATTTCCTGACATTCCTTGAACATCTCATAAGGCTTGAGTCCCTGGGCTCTTAGCAGTTGAAACAAAAGCTAAAAGAAACCCACTAAGCTCTACAACCAGTATGCTAAACCTCTCCACAGCAAGAGGCCAAACCCTTCAGTTTCCAGTCTCATAAACACTGGAGCCACTGGGCTCAGATCCCTGGGTTAATGGTCTTGAAGAAGTTGAGACCAAACTCTATGTCCAGAAGAGAAGCCAGAGCCACTTCGATTTCCTGAGAAGAAATGAGGAAGCAATCACTCACATCAGACTTTCTAGAGCAATCCTGTTTTGAGCTTTCTTATCTTGTGGGCTATAAAAAAAGCTCTTCTGTCCTCATTAGAGCCCACGATCTACCTGTGGCTGGAGTTTGGGTGAATAAATTGGGAAAATGTACGTCTAGGAGCCAACAAAATTGAGTTTGGAGAACTGCTCATATGGTTTCTGGGGATCCCACTGCAACTATTAGGGCAATGTGTTATGAGAAAGAGCTGTGGGCCGGGACTGCAGGTGAAACTGCGTTATCTGTCTAGCACACTCCTAGTCTTGTCAATTAAACAGAAAGTGGGGCTCTGACAGGTGTGGAGAAGGAAGAAGAATGGCAGGGCACGGAGCTGGGAGCACTATAAAGGCCTGAAACCTCTGGCAGCATCAGATAGGTTGTGCTATCCAGGCAGAGGCTTTCCACATGGCCATGGGGACCTGGGATAGTGGTTTAGAGGGAAAGGGAGACTCAACAAAAGGAAGGTGTGGGACAAACTCTGCCTATTCCATTGTTTTGCTTAAGCCAGCCTTAATCCCTGGAGTTGAACTTCTGCATAATGAACAAAAATCTTACCAGAAATAAATAATCATCTAAGATATTGATCCCAATGATGCGACACATTGCCAGGGCCTTTGGTCAGATCTGGTGTGGTTTTGATAATACGGCCCCAGTTGTCTTTCTCCGGTCATCTTTTTCCACCCTCCCACCCGTCTCTTGTTCTTGTCCTTCCCAGCTCTTCCCTATTCCCAGCAGACCTGCAGTTACACAGCTGTGCTGAGAGTATTCTCACTCCCTGGCAGAAGTCTTCTCTCTTCTCTCTAAAGAAGTTCATTATCTATTCTTCATGTTTCCAGTCAAGTTCCTTCTGGAATGAATCTTCTAGCTCCCTAGACAAAATTAATCCCGTCTTTTGAATTTCCATTTTTATGCTACTCTAGCATATGTTGAATGATGATGATTTCTTTTTTGGTTTTGCTCTGCTATCATGTATGTTTTAAGTGGAGGGGTGGGGGACACCAAAGTTAAGTTTAGTTGCCTTGTTCTGCATTAAACTAAATGAAAAGGCTGAGATATACAAGTACTGTCTCAGTATTTGGTAGGTATTTAAAAAGGAGGAAGAGAATAGGGGTAGAAAAGGTCTATCTCTGTTATCAATGTTGCATGCTCGCATACACACATTCATATATGTGTAACTATGTGTGTACAGACATATAAACATAAATCTATAGAAGTACTTACTATGTGCCATATACTGTAGGCTAGGCAATTTTACATAAATGTTTTTATTTAATCCTCATAAAGGGTCTGTTGTAAAGGTGAGGAAATAGAAACGATTAAGAATTTAAGTAATTTGCTCAAGATCACATAGCTACTAATAGGCATAAATTCAAATTCAGATAGTCTGACTCCAGAGCCCAAAATCTAATCTGTTTTTTTTTTAATTTTTAAAATTTTTAATTTATTTGACAGAGAGAGAAATCATAGGTAGGCAGAGAGGCAGGCAGAGAGAGAGAGAAGGAAGCAGGCTCCCCGCTGAGCAGAGAGCCCAATGTGGGGCTTGATCCCAGGACCCTGAGATCATGACCTGAGCTGAAGGCAGAGACTTAAACCACTGAGCCACCTAGGTGCCCCTCTAATCTGTTCTTATTTGTTACCTCTCTTCATCATACCTGTAAAGGACAGCTCTCATTTTTTTGGTTGCCTGCCTCTCACTTTAGAAGCTGAGAAATCCAGACATTATCCCAGCTTCCACTGCAGCTAGAATATAGGCACTTGACCCAGGCTTGACTAAAGAGAAGCCTCTACTAGTGACTGAACTGGGAGCTGGTAACATAAAGAGGCAGAGACAGTAGAGAATCCAGAGGCACTGAGGTGGTGGTAGCAGAAGGAGCACCATTCAAAGTTCACTGTCTGTGGCTGCCTGGTAACTTGTAGCATCCGTTCTTTAGTGGTAGTAGCAGTAGTGGTGGCTTCCTCCTTAGACAGGTAGGGTGTTCTTTTTGGGGGGGCGGTCCACTTGCTGCCTAACTCCCTTGTCTGGTCTCCTTTTCTAGCCTGGTTCCAATCATGTTGGAAACTCCTTGAACTATTTAATAACTCAGCCATATATATATATATATATATATATATATATATATATATAAAATATCATATATATATATGTAATTTTTTTCTTCTTCTTCTTCTTCTTCTACGAAAGAAGAAGTTGCTTATTTCAAACTGATTATCTTGAATATAGGTAGTCAACACCATTCCTACCTGGAAAAAACCCCCACATATGGATCCAGAATTTTATGAAAGTTCATTTGAGTGGAGGATGAAGGTGGCAGACTGTGCATCATTGGGAAGAATTTCTAGGTCGTCTGTTTGACTACCTATTTATGATTCATACTGCAGTTCGCATGGATGGACATGAGACTTTTCAGCATGTTGCTACTAAACTAGAATCCAGAAATGGATTTGTAATTTGATTTCTAGGTCTAACTGTGAGCTTTAAACATTTTGTAAAGAATTTCATTTTTGAATAATAATAAGAAAAAATACTAAATATCTTTCCTGCTCATTACAGGAAAAATGGCTTCCCAAAACTATAGTACTTAGAAAACCAAGATCACAGAGGAAGTTGAACTGCTGAATTACTTGATGTAATCTAACTCATTAGGGTCTTGGTTTCTGAGATGGAAGAGGATATGATAGCTTACATAAAGATTATTGATAAATTCCCAGATGAAATTCACTTTGAAGAAAATGAAATGTGGTTGGGTATAACTAATCTCTCTGGCCTAATTCAATGAGGGAGTTGAGTTTGCAGTTTGACAAAGGGGTTATGATTACAAGACATCTTGGAAATTCTGGAATAAGCTATTGCTTCAGATGGCCAAGTGGTCTATGAGATGTCAGATATTAGATAGGAATAAACCTTACAGAGGCCAGGGGTTTGACCTTGGTATGTCTAGACATACTAACGTGATTATCATCACTCTAATCAGATTATAAAGTAAACACACACTCTACAAAGCAAAGAATCTCATGGGGTTATTTAGAAGATGATGAAAAGCTGCTTTCTATCTCTACTGAGGACACAACAGGAAGAAATGGGGTGGTTTGTAGCATAAGAGGCTGTGGGATTAATTTGGAGACATTTTTGGTGGAAGGGTGAGGGAGGGTGTTACTGGCATCCAGTAGTTAGAAGCCAGGGATGCTGCTAAACATCCTATAATTTATAGGACAACACCCACAAAATAGAATTATCTGGTCCCAAAATGTCTAATAGTGCCAAGCTTGGGAAACCCTGAGTTAGATGTAAGGAAAAAATTTCTGATTCTGAAATTATATAAATAGTGGAATGGGGGGCGCCTGGGTGGCTCAGTGGTTTAAGCCTCTGCCTTCAGCTCAGGTCATGATCTCAGGGTCCTGGGATCGAGCCCCACATCGGGCTGTCTGCTCAGCAGGGAGCCTGCTTTCCCCTCTCTCTCTGCCTGCCTCTCTGCCTACTTGTGATCTCTCTCTGTCTATCAAATAAATAAATAAATAAAAATCTTTAATAGTGGAATGGGTTTATGGGTCCAGGACTAGTGTGAAGTGAGTGAAGTATTTGTTTTAGGGTACAAAATTTTAGTGCCAAAAACCTTAGTTATCAAGATAAACAATATTTTAAAAACAACAAAATCAATGCAAAAAATTCATGATGAACAAAATAACAAAATTTTATTTAAAGATAAGATTCAACAGAGAAGGCATTTGGGTAGGCAAAGTTGAAATATTATTTATCTTGACTACTAAGGCAGTGGAACCCCCTCTTCTGGCCCCCTTTAAATTTGTGCCTGAAGGCAAAGTGCCTCATTTCCCTCATACTAGTCCTAGCCTGTTGGATTATTAAAGATATGCAATTGTTTCAGCTAAAGGGTGATTTGATTATTACTAAATTAGAGTTAGTCAGGTCTGGTAAAAGTAAGTGAGAAGGTCTTTCCATCTCTAGAATTTCAGATCTTAGTGACTACATTAGGTAAGGAAGCGATCCCTTATTAAGTCCCATAGAGTTTCCCTAACATGGGTTTTAAATTTCTCTGTTTTATAGTCTGGCTTGATTAGCCAAGATCACCTTCATTATGAATGGTAATATATGAATCTAATCCCAAAGAAATATGTGGTATTAATTGTGGTCTTAAGCAATACTCTTCTGTTGTAACTCACTCTTCCTGGAAAATAACCCGTGTATGATTTTTTCATTTTACTTAGCAAGCAAACTATTCTTGCTTCTTATTCTCTCCTCTCCACAACACTACTTCACCTCAAAACCAGATAAGTATTCTTTTCTGGGCTCTACTGATATTGAAATTCTATATCATTTGCCCCCTTTGTGTCCCCAAATGCCTTCAGATGGATTTTTTTTTTTTTTTTTGGTGGGGGAGAAGATTTTAAATATTTCTCTTTCTAATTGGCTGGGAAACTTGTCTATATCTAATTACTAAGTTTATGTATGTGGGATATAGAATACTTACAACATAACATTGACCCCTCAGAAATGCCAGATGAAAGATTCAAAGATAATTTACTATCCTGGGCAGGGCAAGATAGACAGTTATAAAAAATTACAGTAATATTACTAATTAGGAGAAATGTGGTCTTGGATCCATATCAGAACAAACACTCTAGCCATTATAGATTGCTTTCCATTAATTTCCCTGGTTTCCGTCTATGCGTGGCTAGCCTGTTAGAGTACCTGCATTCAGCAAATGTACTCGTGCATAAAGTAACTGGATATGGGACCTACCACTTCCCCACATCCTGTCACTTAATCTAACTGACGTATGTACAATTCCTTTTGATCTATGCTAACCATCTTTATCTCAATGCCCATCTCAGCTTCCTATCTGTTATTTAAAAAAATGCTTTAATCAGAGGGTAGTGACAAGTTGGGTTGAATTATAGGGTTTGGGTTTAGGATTTTTTTTTCATTCTGTTAAAAACAAAACAATTTCAAACATGGGCTCCTTCTTCCTAACCACTTAGTCATTTGCTATTTTGATGAGCTATTTCTTGAGAAAAGAACAAAAAGAAACAAGAGAAAAAGGAACTAAGGAACTAAATGGTAGGTTTGTAGATGAAGAATGATTCTAATATTATTTGAATTGCCAAATCTAGACATATCCAAATGTATTCTTATCTTTTTGTCCACTTTTTAATTCCTTTTCTTTTTCATTTTTGGTTCAGAGGTGAACAGATGTTCATGTGCGTCTGTTCACTGCTTTGTCTAGGATTTGGGACTTAGCTGCCTGAGATGTGAGCTTTCCAGAAAATCTACCAGGAGAGGACAGTATGAAGCACTAAGTGGAATGGGCATTGCACTGGGGAAGAAAGTCACTTTACTGTTACACATTTTGGCTAAGGGTGGGTCATAGGATCTAAATTGCATGTGGCTAGGTTTTCCAATTCACAAAATAGTGATAACAATGTTTAAAGCTTCCTTTAGTACAAAATTTATACATGAATATTAAGTTTGTAGTCTACCTATTATTCTATTGCAGAAAGAAAAACCCCCCAAAAAACAAACAAAAAAGCAATGTCCCCTAGAGAATTTTCATTAGACCTTTGGAAAAAAAAAAATCAAATGAGACAAATGAGGTGTTTGTTCTCTTTTCTAAATATACAACACCTTTTCTCTAAACAAATGCTACTCCACCTATTTTATAACCCTGTCCTGGTTAACAGTCCAGTTAAGTTTCTTCTCAAAAAAAAAAAAAAAAAAATATATATATATATATATATATATATATGACTTCCAAGTCCAAATAAAAGAAAATAGCTCTTTTAAAAAAGCATATTGAAATGTAGCATGATATCAATAAAAGAAGTTATTTATTTTTTAAAAAGATTTTATTTATTCATTTGAGAGAGAGAGAGACTGGAAGCATGGGTAGGGGGGAAAGGCAGAGGGAGAGGTTATGGGAAGGCTTGATTTGAGCCAATATGTGAGATTCTGGTTTTTTGTTATAGCTTGTAGGTTCTTTGTGTAGTTTATCAAGCTTTAAGGACTGGCAACTTTGAGACAGGGAACTAGAACTAGTGTGAGTAGTCATGGCTTCTAAATTATGCTTCTTAAACATTTGTTTACTCTTGTTTTAAATTAGTGCTTTCAGTACTGATACTTCCAACATGTCCCCCTTCTAGAAGGGTGGAGAATATAGGACAAAGTCAAGGAGTCTTTTCCACTGAGAATCTTCCCTCCTGCCTCTTGAAGAAGGATGAGGAAATGGAGTAGAGTGTGATGCCTATGTTAAGACAGAGCAACTACCATATATCACAGGTGAGGAAAAGTTTCAAATCCAAATACTTATTTTTATTTTATTTTATTTTTATTTATTTGACAGAGAGAGAGATCACAAGTAGGCAGAGAGGCAGGCAGAGAGAGGGGGAAGCAGGCTCCCTGCTGAGCAGAGAGCCCGATGCGGGACTCGATCCCAGGACCCTGAGATCATGACCTGAGCCGAAGGCAGAGGCTTAGCCCACTGAGCCACCCAGGCGCCCCCAAATACTTATTTTGAGTAGTGAACACAATTATTTAAGGTCACAAGAACTTTATACTATCCTTTTTTTCTCCTTAAAAATGTTATTTAAAAAAAGAATTTATTTATTTGACACAGAGAGAGAGAGAGATGGGGGAAGGGCCGAGGTAATCTCAAGTGTAATCTCAAGCAGACTCCACACCAAGCATGGAGCCTGACACCGGACTCCATCCCATCACCCTAAGATCATGACCCCAGTTGAATCCTATGAGTTGGATGCTCAACCGATTGAATCATCCAGGCACCCCTTAAAAATAACATTTTGATTTGATTATGTAGCTATTTGATTTTAAAAAGTAGCTGATATTGGAAACATTAACTTGGAAGTAGATTTTCTGTTGCTTTATATATTAAAAAAAAAGAATAATACAGTGACTCTCCTGTGTGAACTTCAGCCATGAGATCTGAACCAATGATGCTCTAGAGAGCAAAGAAAAATGGAAAAATCTTCACATAAACGTTGGCTTAAAGAGTAGAGATGGGGTCCTTTGGGAAGAAATAAGACACTCTAGCATTTATTCACGTGTGTCTGTTCTGTCCAAATCAGTTATGAGGGTAATTATGGAGTTTCTTTAAAAATGGCCCTGCTTCTTGGTGGTCTTGAGAATCAAGGCCACAGATTGCAGTGAAAGCTCTTGCAGATACTCCTCCCTGTGAGGGAGGTGAGTGAGAGGGACCATGCAGTATGTTTGGAAACAGAGCTTTAGAATGCCTTCAGCCTCAGAGGACTTGCTCAGGGCAAAATCTCCTAACAAAACAAATTATTAAATACCCACTATGGAGCAAGATGAAACTCTCCTTTAAGGTATGTTTAATTGCGCCATTAACACATAGTGAGGAACAGCCCAAAGCACTTGAATTTCAACCTCCTGGCTCACTCAATGGGCATACTAGGCATGTTGTAACAGCCTCATAAAACACAACCAATTATCTCTTATTTCGTAATTAACATCTTGTAAAGTTGACAATACGATTATGATTGAATCAGGCCAGAAATGAATTGCCGCTTTTATCTGCACATAAGATAATTTCCTCACGGGAACTAAAGGAATAGTGTAGATAAGAAAGGAGCTCCCCACTACGTGAAGACAAAGCAAAAATAGTGTTATCAAGAGCTCCTTAAAGACATTTAAAGAAGAAAATAACAAAGGAAGGGGGATCTTAGTTCTATGTTTCCTTCATCAGCTTCATCTGCTTCCTCCTCCTTAGCTTAAGACGGCTGTGTATATAGCACCAAAGGAAGAATAAAATGCCAGGTGTAATTTTATCTTCTTTTCATAGATTTTTTTCATTTAATCCTGCCAACCAACCATCAGGAAGATATAACTACCATCTCCTTTTACAGGTGAGGGAAATGAAGCCCTGAGAGGGAAAGTGACTTATAGAAGTTCACAAAGTCATTAATTTCTGTGCTGTGGTTACAACCTGGAATTTGGACTTTGTAGTTGTGCTTTGTACCACTATTACCACTATTACCACACTGCCTTTTTCCTGCTAAACTATTTTTTTTTTAAGTAAGCTTTATGCCCAATGTGGGGCTTGAACTTGTGACCCCCAAGATCAAGAATTGCATGCCCTATGGATTGAGACAGCCAGGTGCCCCTCTGCTAAACTCTTGAAGCAAGTTTTCTCAAGTTGGGGTCCAAAAACAAATTTTCAGGGACTCTGGAATTCTGTGAGAATTAGCATTTTTTATGATCTTGCCTTTTGTGAGAATCTGAAAAAAGTTAACATAAGCATGTTTGGGGAATCACATCATAGCTGGATATGGGCCTGTGTTGTAACTTCTTTTTGCCCATGTAAATTCCTGCTTCCTGTGAAGTCAAAGACTTGGGGGAAAGAAGAATTTAGTCATTAAGGTCACATGCTTCAGACAGTCTTATGACATCATGCTCCATGGCAGAAAGAAAATCTCTGAATATTGTTTGTATCAGTTGTTTACATCTCTGTTGGGACCTTTTCCTTTTTTCATTGGTTGCCAATTCTCATTGGTTCTTTTGTTTCCTTAATTTTTTGTGTATTTATAGTGTAGGAAAAGTAGACACAGAGAGTTGCCTGCCTTCCCAATATTATCTGTATTCCTACAGTTATGAGGTTGAATAGATTACAGGGATTACTATAGGATAGATGCTTTAAAAGAGAAAAATTTGTCTCAAGGGGGGGTGTCTGGGTGGCTCAGTGGGTTAAAGCCTCTGCCTTTGGCTCAGATCATGATCCCGGTGTCCTGGGATCGAGCCCCACAATGGGCTCTCTGCTTAGCAGGGAGCCTGCTTCCTCCTCCTCTTTCTCTCTCTCTCTGCCTGCCTCTTTGCCTACTTGTGATCTCTGCCTGTCAAATAAATAAATAAAATCTTTTAAAAAAAAGGATTTGTCTCAAGGGACTAAGTGAGGTTCTTGGGAAAATTGGTACAGCCTTCACATACTTCTGCACAAATGAACCTCTTTGTGGTTAAGTTGTTATTAGAGAAGAATGTCATGTCATGCCACCTAATAATTGTGAAATAAACTTTTCATTTTGTAATATGTTAGATTTATACTATGATAGAGTTCTTGTCCACTTCTTACCAGTTTTCCCTAATGTCAATTCCTTTTTTTTTTTTTAACATTGTATTTACGTATTTGAGAGAGAGAGAGAGAGAGAGAGAGAGAGAGATTGAGAGAGAGATCACATAGGCACAGGGAGAGGGAGAAGCAGACTCGCCACTGAGCAGAGTCCGATGGGGGGCTCAATCTCAGGACCCTGAGATCATGACCTGAGGTGAAAGCAGACACTTAACCGACTAAGCCACCCAGGTGCCCTTCCCCAAATGTCAATTTTTAACTTACATTTGTACAGTTATCAAAACTAAGAAATTGACACATATCACTTTTAACTAAACTCTAGATCTTATTCAGATTTCACCAATTTTTCTCATTTTGTTTTGTTCCAGGATCCATGTCATGATACCACACTGCATTTAGCACCCAATAATTTTGTCAGAAATAATAAATAAATTAGTTAATTTAATATTTATTTATTTGAGAAAGAGAGAGCGCCCCAGCAGTGGGGAGGGGCAGAGGGAGAAGAGAAGCAGACTTCCCACTGAGTGTGGAGCCTGACACAGGGCTTGATCTCACAACTCTGAGTTCATGACTTGAGCTGAAACCTAGAGCCAGATGCTTAGCTGAATGAGCCACCCAGGCTCAGTATTTTAGTCAGAAGTATTTTAAACAAAAATCTCAACCAATACTTGATTCTGTCTTTCTTCATTCTAACAGTTATTGTGTTGCAGTTATAACCAGAATTTTGTTAATACATAATTAAATAAATTTTAAATAATATTTTTTCTTCCAATTTTCAAATTGGAGTATAAATCAAAATGTTTCTTACACAATTTACTATCAAATTTTTACTATAGCGATGGAAATTTAACTTTAACTGAACTTTTCATCTTACTAACCATGTTTAGATAACTAGTTGACTAGAGGGGCTTCCTTAAAATACATAAAACAGGTTATTAGGATCTGTGGATAAAAAGAATAAGTTTGATGTCTGTATAATCAGAACGATGTACAATGTGCATATTCATTCTTTGAGTTAAAAATTAATAAACTGATAAAACAAAAATAGTTCTGATGCATCACAGAACCTTCAGATGAATACCTGGATAGTAATAATTGTCAGATGGTAATTACTGTCTGCCTCTTGATACACAAATGTATACCTTCCAATAGATATGCAGCATTATGTAAAAAAATAAGGCTTTCATTTATTTCAGCAGTATTATATTTCACCACTATCACCTTTATAATGTGAAATAAACCCCACTGAATATGTAGCTTACATATTAGGGGTAAGGCACCTTTACAGTTTTTGTTGTTGTTGTTTACTTTTACATTTTGTGGTTCAATAAATAACTCATAATATCTAGGAGAATGAACACTTTCCAAGAAGCCAAGCTTACTCCTTCTCCCATTTATATATTTTTACTGAACGGTGGCAGTTAGCTAGTGCCACAAAACTGTGTGCTATGTGGCATATAATTCTATCATTTATTTCTTTGGTGTCTGAAGAATTCAGCTAAGTTGGCCTACCTCTGATCTTGACCTGGGCTTACTTATGGGTCTGGGCATGGGCTATGAGGCAGCTGGTTTGGTTGTGCTTAGTGGGATGACTGGGTTCTGCTCCACGTGACCCTCACCTTCCTCCTGGGATAATGAGCTAGCTCTATCCTTCTCATTGTGATGGCAAAAGCACAACAAGCAAGCCCAGGTTTTCATGCTTCCTCTTGCATCACATCCACTATTATTCCATGGACCAAAACAAAGCAAATAGCCAAACTCATCATCAAGGGGTGGGAAAATAATATTCTACATCCTGATGGGAAAAATAACAAAGTCACCTGGAAAAAGGCACAGACATAGAAAGGGCTGAAAAATGCATTGATCAACTATCCATTTCCTTCAGTGATTTAGCCTTCTTGTAACAGGTGCCCATGTTACGATGTTGAAAACAGTGCAGCCTGGATTTGTAAGGAATATATATATAGAAACATTTTCAAAGCTTTAAATTGCAAAATATAGTGCCTAACTTCTGTCACAAAGTTTAGGAAGACCAATAGTGGTTGGAAATCATGATTTTACAGGTTTTATAGACTAGATTCAGAGCACTTAACTGAATCACACATGCCCATACCATTGATGAGGACTGATTTCTGAGTCTTGGACCATCTAAGAATGCCCTTTCCCTTACATTCTTGATCATCATTCCAGAAAACTTAGGTTATTCTTCATGTGGGAATGGCAGGAGGCACAGAGCTACATGCAATTCATAGGATGGATTCACTCTGAGTAATAAATATATTTACTTTCACTATACCTATAAACATTGATTTTTTTGAAGGATGTTATTATGTGGCAAGGTTTCAGGGTATTTTTAAGGAGTACAACAGGAATCAATTTCTTAAGTAAGCACTGAATTATTACAGTTATTTTTTGAAATGGCTAATTCTAGGGAGGTTTTAAAATCCTTTCTTTATACCATTTTTTGATGTAAATAATTTACAATAATAAAGCACAGTGAGTTGAAGATGAGTGTTATGGTCTGAATATTTGCATCTCCCTCAAATTCATATGCTGAAATCCTAATGCCCAATGTGATGGTACTAGAAGCTGGGGCCCTTGGGAGGTGATTAGGTCATGAGGGAGGAGTCCTTATGATGGGATTAGTGCCCTTTTAAACAAGGTCTGAGAGAACTCCCTTCTGCCTTCCCCAAGAGAGAGTACAAGAGGTTGATAGTCCACAGCTGGAAGAGAGCCTTCACCTAACCTTATTGGCACCCTAATCTCAGAACTTTCAGATTCTACAATTGTGGGAAGTAGCTGTCTATTGCTTATAAGGTACCCAATCTGTGGCATTTTGTTATTGCAATGGGAAAGGACAAGGACAATAAGGGAAAAATAGACCTCTTTTTTGTATTTAGAATGACTTCTAGGCTGACAACCCAGCTTAAATTTTCTCTCATCCAACCAGATGGTTCAAGTGAATCAAGTACTCAACACTCAGAAAACAAAACAACAGCAACAACAACCAAAAAAAAAAAAAAAACAAAAAAAAAACAACAGAAAAAGGATGGAAGGATGGAAGGAAGAAAAAAGCACAAAGAAATAAAAGATAAAAGAAATAGAGGAGGAAGAGGCGTATTTATTTAGGTTAATTAAACAAACAGTACAGATAGTGATGGGATTAAATGTTCAACACCTAGAATCTCCTACTTGGTTTCAAGATAGAATATTCTTACCATCTGGGCATTCTTCCTCAGGGTGCCATGAAACACTGACGACTTCCCCTGAACTAAGCCTAACATGCTCCTAAATTCTCATTATCTGTAATTTTTCTGTTTCTTACAGCAGAAGTGAAATCGGTTGGAGTTAGACTGCAGATTGTCTTCTGAGCTAGCAAGTCAGGGCCCCACAAGGAGCTGGGCATACATGCAGAGATTTCCGTCCCTCTGTACCTATCTGTCTGAACAAAGCTTACTCTCCATCAGTCCCTCTCCTGAAAGACTGGAAGAGGGAGTGGAGTGCAGGGAATCTGAGTGGTAAAGAAGACTCACTTGCTTATTTATTCTCAATATCCAGCCTGAGAAGTAGGGAGAGTGATTTAACCACTTTTGGCTCAATGATTAAACAATGAGGTCAATGAATGAGAACAAACTTCCAAATGCTAATGTGAACCAGCACACAGTTGTTTTTTAATCCATGATATATGAAACAAACAAAGAAAGATAGAAACAAAGCTTGCTATTGGAATTGTTAATATTAGTATGATCTGCACTTGACTTTTCAAAATTGAGGGAGGGGGATGGGGGTAGCGATGGGCAATATTCTGCACAGTAATATTTCATACACATAGACCATTATCTGTGGTGATTATTTCATCCCAGGTCTTTAAAGGTCACAAACAAGAAAGGAGTCTTGTAAACAAACCCACCCATAAAGCTAGAGGACTGAATTTCTCCCATCCACCATGCTTTTTTCCCCCTCTGTCTTGTCTTGTCTTTCTCGCCCCATCTCCTTCCTTCTTTCTTTCTTTTGTATTTTAAATTTATAGACAGGTTACAAGAATAATACAATGATCTCTCTCATATCATTCACCTAGATTGACCAATTATAAACAAAACAGTTGGGGTACCTGAGTGGCTCAGCCAGTTAAGCGCTTGACTTTTGGTTTGGGCTCAGGTCACCACCTCATGTATCTTGAGATCAAGCCCCACGTTGGGCTCTATGCTCAGTGGGGAGTCTACTTGAAGATTCTCTCCCTCTAACCCCTCCCCCACTCTCTCTTTCAAGCAAATGGATAAATCTTTCTTTTTTTTTTTTTTAAGATTTTATTTATTTATCAGAGAGAGAGAGGGCGAGAGAGCAAGCACAGGCAGACAAATGGCAGGCAGAGGCAGAGGGAGAAGCAGGATCTCTGCCGAGCAAGGAGCCTGATGCAGGACTCGATCCCAGGATGCTGGGATCATGACCTGAGCCGAAGGCAGCTGCTTAACCAACTGAGCCACCCAGGTGTCCCCAAATGGATAAATCTTAAAAAAAAAAAAACAACAAAAACCAAACACTTTGCCACATCTGATATCTCTCTTTACATATAATTACTATTATTAGTAGTGTTAGTATTTTTTTAGAACTATTTGAGAGTAAATTGTGACAACATGGCCCTTTATCCTTAATCTAAATATTTTAGCATGCATCTCCTGGGAGCAAGAACATTTTCTAACATAATCACAGTACAATTATCAAATACAAAAAACTTAACATAGATTTAAACTATTAATCTATATAATCTATATTCAATTTTACCAACTGCCCCGATAATATTCTTTGCAGAGTTTTTTTTCTTCTTCATTGATTCAGGATCTAATCCAGGATCACGCATTGCCTTTTGCTGTTGTCCCTCTAGTCTCTCAATCTAGGACAGTTCTTTTCTTCTTCTTTTTTTAATCTTTAATGACATGAACATTTTTAAAGTAGAGCTTTTTTTTTTTTTTTTTAAAGAATGTCCTGGGCACCTGGGTGGCTCAGTGGGTTAAGCCACTGCCTTCGGCTCAGGTCATGATCCCAGGGTCCTGGGATCGAGCCCCGAGTTGGGCTCTATGCTCAGCGGGGAGCCTGCTTCCTCCTCTCTCTCTGCCTGCCTCTCTTGCCTACTTGTGATCTCTCTCTGTCAAATAAATAAATAAATAAATTTAAAAAAAAAAGAAAAAAAAAGGAATGTCCCTCGCTTTGGCTGTGTTTGATATTTCCTGGGGATCAGACTCAGATAATATCCTTATGGCAGGAATAAATGAATGGAATGATTGTTTTTATAGCAGAAAAACATTAAATGATGATTTGGTCTTAATGCATCACAAAAGGAAGCATATGATGTTAGTTTGTCCCATTAGTGATACTGAAATAGAACACTTGGTTTTATATCTATCAGATTTAGCTATTGTAAAATTACTGCTTTTACTTTCATAATTCAAAAATAACCTATGATGAAGTGTTTTAAGGTGGTGTAAATGTCCTGCTCTCCATCAAACTTTCACCTAACAGTTCCAGCACCTACTGATGACTCTCACCTGAGTTTATTATTATGCGGGCTGTAAAATAGTGATTTTCTTTTGTTATCCAGAAGATAGAAAAAAAATTCTGTTATTTTACTCTGATATTAATTGGGAGCCTAATTTTATTATACACAATTTGAATACTAATATCTAAGAAACTTCCCAAATTTAACATCAGGATTTTCTTTTTCTATCAACATTAGAGTTTTCTAATTTCCTTTATTTTAGTGATAATATTGTATAGTGATAATTCCTGTTACTAATAAATAATATTTATTAAATGCTTACTCTGTGCTGGGCACTAGGGAAAGCATTTGGGGTGCCTCATTTGTCTCATGTTATTATCAGCTCTATTTTTCCCAATGAGAATAGTAAGGATCAGAGAGATTAAATGATTTGCCTAGGGTCACATAGCTAGCTTGTCCTGAACAGCTACTTTTGCATTGTCCATCATCATTTGTACTGTGAAGTAATTGAATGGAACTGGTTGATGTACTCTGGGAATGCGGTCAGTTCCTTTATCTTCCAGTGCCAAGGCCACCTAATTTTGTTAAATCTTGAGTCTCTTATTGTAGCTAAGAGCTGGGGTATTCACTAGCACTAAGGTGAATTCAGCCTCCTGATGTGAAATAGAGTAACAGAAACTGTGATGCAGCATAAGGCAGTGGTTTTCAAATGCTATAAGGAGGTATTTTTCCCACCCTGTAGCCAGAGTTTTAGATAACTTCTTTTTTTTCCTTCTCCTCTCTATTCCCCAATCCCTGCCAGTTTTAATGAGGTATAACTGACTTACAACACTGTATTAGTTTTAAGGGATACAATATAACATATTAGTTAAGGCATACAATATAGTGATTTGATTATATTGTATTAGTTTAAGGCATACAATATACTGATTATAGATTATATATGCATATATATATATCACATGTAAAAAGTTACAAATGTAAAAATGATGCTCTTAATCGCTTACAGTAGTCCCCACCTTGTCATTAGAGACTATAGTCCAAGACCCAACACCTGCCCCTATGCCTGAAACTGCAGGCAGTATTGAACCCTGTATATACGGTCTTTTTCCTATATCTACATTCTTATGACAAAGTTTAATTTGTCAATTAGGCACACTGAGAAATTAGCAACATTAATTAATAAAAGAGCACAATTATAACACTATATTGTAATAAAAGCTATGTGAATATGGTCTCTCAAAAGACCTTATTGTACTGTACTTACCATTCTTTTTGTGATGACATGAGATGGCAAAATGCCTACGTGATGAGATAAACTGACCTAAAAGGTGCAGGCATCCTGACATGGTGTTAGGCGACTCTTGACCTAATAATTCATCCGAGGAAGGCTCAAGCACTTCTGGATTGCGGTTGACCTCAGATAACTAAAACCAAAGAAAGTGAAACCACGGTTAGCGGGGACTACTATACTACATTTCCAATTAGCAGTTTTTCCTCTATATTCTGACTGTATTTATTAATATAATTTTATGCTTACTGAAACTAATAGTGAAAAATCCGTACTTGTCTTTTGCCTATTTTTCCCATTTTTCAATAAATTCATTTTTGCTGTACTTTACAAAGGTAACTTTTTTTTTTTTTTAAAGCTTTTATTTATTTATTTCACAGAAGGAGACAACGAGAGAAGGAATACAAGCAGTGGGAGTGGGAGAGGGAGAAGCAGGTTTCCCGCTGATCAGCGAGCCTGATGAGGGGCTCCACTCCATCCTGGAGCTACCCAGGCGACCCCAAAGGAATCTTTCAGTGATGAATTAAAGAACTTGTTGTTTCACCACAGCTAATTTGGGAGTCCGCCCTAGACCGTCAATTTTGAGGCAGATATTTGGGGGTGTAGGTCAGAACCAAGGTCCTGGAATGAGTTTAGGCTAAAATAAAAACCTGAACAAAGCTTTAATAACTCACTTTTTTTCTTTTTTCTGATTAGTATGCTCAACTTGTATTATAATGGGTGTCCCAAGAATACAAATCTAGCAAAAGGTACCCCCTTCTTGGCCCAAATATTTCCACAGATTGGACGGAAGGCCTCGGCAAGTGGGGGGCCAGGGAAAAGGAGACGGGGGCTGGACGAGCGGCGTGAGGTAATCAGAGAGCGACGCCGGCGCTGCGGCCAGAGCCGGCGCCTCTTTGACGTCACCACCGCCCGACTGCTTTTCCGGGAGACAGGAGTAGAAGGCCAGTGAGGTATTATTCAAAGCTGGGGTTTGAGTTTTTCTCGTGTTTCTGCAAAAGTTCGCTTCTTCTGGGAGTGCCCTTTTTCATCCCCGGGCTGACTGACATAAGCGGGTCGGGCTGCGTAGCCCTCGCGAATGAGTTCCCTCCCACCCTAACGTTGGGGGCTGCGTTGTGGCAGGACCCCCACTTCGGCTTGTTCTGCGGCTGCTTGCCGCCTTTGGCTAACCTTGGCCTCTCACCAGTCTCTCTCGGTCTGGCCT
Source organism: Mustela lutreola (assembly GCF_030435805.1). Lineage (NCBI taxonomy): Eukaryota > Metazoa > Chordata > Mammalia > Carnivora > Mustelidae > Mustela > Mustela lutreola. The sequence continues at coordinate 90,939,190 of NC_081298.1, read as the reverse complement.
TTAGATTTTCCTCCTCAGCTCCTCCTTTTAAATATTGGGAGGTGAAGGAGAAATAAAATGACTTCACAATTTTCAGCTGCCGTCAAATCTTGTTTAGGGACGGAGGCCAAAGTGTCCGGTGTAGGGAAGTAACTTTACTATATTATCAAGGCTTATCATTTACAGACGGCCTACCATCAGCCCACCTGAGATGGTAGGCTAATTTCGATTTAAAGTCGAAATCTGTGGTCGATAATCTCTACAAAGTCTTTCTTTATGCCTCAGGAAAGCTGGGTGCGATTCAAATTTCTGTTTAAATTATCTTTAATATCCTTCTGTGTGTTGACTGCAATTCAGTTTTGGCTTGATATAAAGATGTATATGCCCCGCTTATTAATCTCTTTGGACTGTATGATAATATACTAAATGGAGAATTAACTGTATTTTGACGTTGGATCTGAAAATGATGGATCCGAAAATAAAGACAATTCCTATTGAAATTCAGAGAACCGTTTGTGATTTGTGGACATGCTAGAACTCTTTGTTTTATTGAAAGATAAAATAATGACCCCGTGAGCAGTGGTTTTCCAAAATGTTACAGGGTGTTCTAGCTGCCTTCAAATAGTTAATGTTGTTTGTATCACAGGTCAGAGGTGATACAGTTTTTCATAAAACTGATTTTAATTTTCAAATGGTTCTTTATATGTGTTATCTCAGCTACTGATTCCAGTTGACCTTTCAAGTATGGTTTTTGAATAGTCCACATTGGATTAGGGTATTTGGTCATTTTCACTTTAGTAAATTAATAACTATTACTGTAAGCTAATGTATTGAGCAGTAACTGAGCCAAGCATTGTTCTAATAGCTTTACCAATGTTACTCAGTTAACTTTCACAATAGTCCTATATATGCTTATTATTTTAGGGATAAGAATATTGTAATAAGCAAATTCCGTGGTTTCGAAGATAATTTTCTGCTTCATATCTAATTTGAAAATACTTTGAGTTATACATTAGCATTAAATAATAGAAGTAAATTCATTATAATCTGATGTAATTATTCATCTCAAATCTGAGTAATCTTTTGTAATTTGTATCTTTATTCAGACTTTGGGATAAATTTGTTTTTTAGAGGTTAAGACCTTTAAAAGGAAAAAAAATATCTTTTCTCAGGGATTTTACTGTAAGTTTGAAGGACAATTAAAGGTGGCATCAATGTGGACTGTCTGCCAAAGGAACAATATAATTGATAGATTGTTGATGTGTGTTTCAGCATTATTTTCTAAGATAAATGTAGGGCAAAAAAAGGTTGTTAGGTAATAGAATTCTGGTGCGACATACAAAAAATTTATAAAATTGGATTTTTTTCTGGCTTAGTTCATAATTGTATGTAACTCTACTTAGCATAGGAATGGAAATAGCGCTAGTATGTACCTTATGGTATAGTTTTCTTTTAGATCCATGTATGACTTCCCAATATCTTTAAGTACAAACTCTAATCTGATATTAAGAATCTCAAAATGTGTCCGGAGTTTACTTCCACTGGTTTTGAAGGGGTAACAGTTACTTAGTACCTAATATGTGGCAAGACATTGTGTTAGTCATGTGCAGATGCAAATGTCATGCAACATAAATCCCACTTTGAAGGAATAGCATAAAGGATAAACAACCAGTGGGATGTTCTGGGCAGAGGAGTGTCATGATCTGATTGAGTTTTTTAACAGGATTACTCTGGCAGATATGTTAAGAACAGATTATTGTAGAGTATGGTAGGCAAAAGCCTGACTAATTAGGAAGGTGTTGTAATAATTCACATGAGATGTAGTGGCTTCATAGAGTGAAAAGAAGTGAGTATGGTGAGAGTTCAATTTTGGATTTATTTTGTAGGTAAAGCTAACAGATTTGTTTATGGATTGACTGTGGATTTTAAGAGTGAACTAAAGCTTGAGCAAGTTGAAGCGTGGAATTGCCATTAACTAAGAAGTGAAAAACTTAAGGAGAAGCAGGTGTGTGGGGGAAGATTAGGAGTTCAGTTATGACATGTTAGGTTTGGGATGTCTGTTAGTCATCCAAGTGGAGATGTTGAGTCTACCAAGTTTGGAGTTCAGTGGGGTAGAGTTCATTGCTGGAAAAGAACATTTGGGAGTTGTCAGTGAACAGATGGTACTTAAAATTGTGAGACTGGAGATAATCACCAAAGGAGTGAATGTAAACAGAATAGTGGTATAAGATCTGAGTCCTTAGGCATTTTAACCTTCATAGGTTTGGGGAAATGAAAAATCAGCAGAGGAGACAGAATAAATAGCTAGTGAGGGACAGGGACTAGTGTGGAATTCAGGGCTGAGTAGTGTGTTCATTTTTGTCAAATATAATGAATGAATGGATCAAGTAAAACAAGATTTGACACCTTTGGGTTTATCAAGATACATGAGAAGTAGTATGATTGATGGTTATATAATAACTGAGTCTATGGAGAACCTTGGGAACAAAGAGGAAGAGATAGTTTTGTTTGGATGCTATGGGAGCCTTTATAGAGGAGGGACATTTGGTGCTGGTTTAAAGAATTAATGTTTCACTAGACCCAGAATATAGGGGATGGGGTGTGAAGATGGGGTATTCCAAGCAGAGGGAAAGGCCTTTCTTCTTTCCTTTCAAGGCCATACCTCCCAGTCAGTTGTTTTAAGGCTGCTTTTGCAAGTCCTCTCCTAGTCATTTCCTCATTCTGGATAATTATTCTTGCTCTAAGTCTGAAGAAATTCACAAAGGACACAAATTAATGCTAGTTATCCTCAACCAGGTACTTGCTCAGTTCCCCGACAATTCTTTTCTTTATCCCTACTCCTCCTAGCACACACTCTACAATGCCACGTAAATGAATAACACTTCCTGAGCATTTGCTACATGCCAGGCAGTAAGGATTTATTTATTTAATAGATATTTATTTAGCAACTACGACATGCTGCCATGGTACTAGGAATGTAATAACAAGCAAAGACTTGCCCTGTACCAGGCTTACAGTCTAGTGTGGATGATGGGCATTCTTCAGATGATCACAGAAGTATAAAGTTACAACAATGACAGGGAGAAACCAGGGGCGCTGTGAGACTAATGGATGTGACTTGATCTGAGTGATGAGGGAGCTGGGGTAAGCAGGCAAAAAATGGTGGTGACTGGGAAATGACAGATGCTGGCGAGGATGCGGAGAAAGGGGAACCCTACTACACTGGTGGTGGGAATGCAAGCTGGTGCAGCCACTCTGGAAAACAGCATGGAGGTTCCTCAAAATGTTGAAAATAGAACTGCCTTATGACCCAGCAATTGCACTACTGGGTATTTACCCTAAAGATACAAACGTAGTGATCCAAAGGGGCACATGCACCCGAATGTTTATAGCAGCAATGTCCACAATAGCCAAACTATGGAAAGAACCTAGATGTCCATCAACGGATGAATGGATCAAGAAGATGTGGTATATATACGCAATGGAATACTATGCAGCCATCAAAAGAAATGAAATCTTGCCATTTGCGACAACATGGATGGAACTAGAGCGTATCATGCTTAGCGAAATAAGTCAAGCAGAGAAAGACAACTATCATATGATCTCCCTGATATGAGGAAGTGGTGATGCAACATGGGGGCTTAAGTGGGTAGAAGAAGAATCAATGAAACAAGATGGAATTGGGAGGGAGACAAACCATAAGTGACTCTTAATCTCATAAAACAAACTGAGGGTTGCTGGGGGGAGGGGGGTTGGGAGAAGGGGGGTGGGGTTATGGACATTGGGGAGGGTATGTGCTTTGGTGAGTGCTGTGAAGTGTGTAAACCTGGTGATTCACAGACCTGTACCCCTGGGGATAAAAATATATGTTTATTAAAAATTAAAAAAAATAGATATACCCAGCTAGATTGCATGAATATTTCCATGTTTCCAGAGAGAGATTATCAGATTTTATTTATTTATTTGTTTGTTTTTTTTTTGATTATTAGATTTTATTTTCAGATTCTGCCACTAAAAAAAAAAAAAAAAAAAAAAAAATGGTGGTGACTGGAGTCCTCACAATTCTAGGAGTTCTAAGGAGAGAATAAGGCCTGAGAGGCTTTTGTACGTGAGAATAGGGAGAAAAATGGCCTCATGGTGGATAGAAAATTTATGTGTAGAGAAGGGAATTTATTCATATAGTTCTTTAAAAGAGCTAAAGAATACAGGTTTACTTTTAGCTGCTAAGTTGGGGGAAATGACATTAGGCATATTTGGGAATACATTTCAAAATTTCAGATAATTGAAAAATTTACATATGTATAAAATATATATATTATAATATGTTATATTTATTATTGTTTTAAAGTCTTCCTTCTGAGAGTATAATGTAGAATGTGCTCCCTTACCTCCCTGTTTATTGGTTTTCTGGAAGTAGCCATAGTTAGCAGCTTCTTTTGTATCCTTTAAGAAATTTACATGCAGGGGTGCCTGGGTGGCTCAGTCCTTAAGCATCTGCTTTTGGCTCAGGTCATGATCCCAGGGTTCTGGGATCAAGCCCTGAGTCAGTTGCCCTACTCAGTGGGAAGCCTGCTTCTCTCCCACTCCCCCTGCTTGTGTTCCCTCTCTCGCTGTTTCTCTTTCTGTCAAATAAATAAATAAAATATTTTTTTTAAAAGAAGTTTACACGCATATACAAGTATGCCTCCACATTCATATATCTTTTTGCTTAAAGACAAATGGGTTGTATTATATATCTTGTTCAGTTTTTGTTCTACATAACACTTTTTCACTGCCTCAAAGTATTTTATTGAATGACTATGTCATAATTTATTTAACCAGTTCTTGTTAATGGGCATGTAGATAGATGGTTCTCTGCTTTAAAGTTTCACTATTTTGGGGCACCTGGGTGCCTGGGTGGCTCAGTGGGTTAAAGCCTCTGTCTTCGGCTCAGGTCATGATCCCAGGGTTCTGGGATCAAGCCCCGCTTTGGGCTTTCTGCTCATCAGGGAGCCTGCTTCCTTCTCTCTCTCTGCCTGCCTCTCTGCCTACTTGTGATCTCTCTCTCTGTGTCAATAGATAAATAAAAATCTTTGAATAAAAAAAATAAAGTTTCATTGTTTTAAAGAGGGTTATAGTAGATGTCCTTGAACATTATCTTGTATGGAAATATACTCTTTGGGAAGTAAAATTGCTCAAAGAACTTCAACATACATAATTTTGAAGCACAGTGCCAAATTCCCATCAACCCCCCCCCCCCATACTCAGTTTACACTCTGTTTCATAGTGCATGAGAGACTGTTTCTGCTCACCTTTGCCCATATTATGTACTATACCTCTTTTTAATTTTTGTTGTTTGGCAGATGAAAAGTGGCATCTTGTTTTAGTGACTTATGTTTCTTTGATTATAAGATTGAGTAGCTTTATGTTTATTGGTCATCTGGATTACTTTTGTATGAGAGCTTCTGATTTTGTTTGTTCATTTTTCTTTTGAATTGTAGATTTTTGTTAAGTTGATTAGTAGAGGTTCCTTTTTATTTGTCTTTGTGTTGCAAACATTTTCTCTAGTTTTACATATGACTTTGACTTGTATTGATATGTTTATTCATTTTTGCATGCACACATTTTTAGGAGGGCCAGATAAAGTGTAGGACATTAGGATTTTTATAGAAGGAAATTTATGACATTATTGAAATAATTAGATATTCTGGAATGTCAGCTTTTGTTGGAAATGTTAGTAATATAAACCTCATTTGAGGCCACAGGGTCTGGGTTTTTTTGTTGTTGTTGTTGTTTAAGATTTTATTTATTTATTTGACAGACAGAGATCACAAGCAGGCAGAGAGGCAGGCAGAGAGAGTGGGGGAAACAGGCTCCCTGCTGAGCACAGAGGCGGATGTAGGGCTCAGTCCTAGGACCCTGAGATCATGACCTGAGCCAAAGGCAGAGGCTTAACCCACTGAGCCACCCAGGCGCCCCTCTGTTTTGTTTTTATAAGCTTTGTTCAACAACTATCACACATCTGGTGAGCACACCCAGTAACTTAGCTTCCCTTTCCTCCCAATTATATTTGGAATCAAAATGGCAGATAATGGAGCTGCTTAAGTATTCTAGACTATTTAGGTGTTCCTCAATTTATGAACTGAGTTATATTCTAAATGCTAGGTTTGTGAGTTAGGTATCACAAACCTAAATGTTAGATTTCTGAGTTAGGTATCTAATTTCAATATGGAAATAATGTACGTAGGTTCTTTTTTTTTTTTTGAAAGATTCATTTATTTTGAGAGAGAGAGAGAGCATATGAGTGCACAAGTGGGGGGAAGGGCAGAGGGAGAGAATCTTTCAAGCAGACTTCCTGCTGAGTGAGGAGCCTGAGTAGGGGCTCTATCCCACAACCCATGACATCATGATCTAAGCTGAAACCAAGAGTTAGACACTCAACAGACTGAGCCAACCAGGTGCCCCTATACATACATACATACATACATACATATATATATATATATATATTTTTTTTTTTTTTTAAAGATTTTATTTACTTGAGAGAGAGAGTGAGAGAGCGCACAAGCAGGGTGGGGGTGGAGAGGGAGAAACAGACTCCCTGCTGAGTAGGGAGCACAATGTGGGGCTTGATCCCAGGATCATGGGATCTTAACCTGAGCTGAAGGCAGACACTTAACTGACTGAGTCACCCAGGTGCCACCCCCCGCCATAGGTTCTTACCTCTCTTCTCAAGTATAAGTAACTCATGTAGGCTAGCTTTTTTTAAATTGTAAAGTCAAGATTTCCTGTAATTTTGCCCCTATGTACTGCAGTATGCATCCTAAAATGATAACATTATATATAACTATGGTGCCATTTTCATAGCTGAATTCTAATTTCATAGCAAAATTATCAGTAATCTCTTAGTGTCATATAACATCTGATCCATATGCAGATTTTTTTGTCTCAAAATATTTTTTTAACACTTGATTTGAATCAAGATCCAAACAGTCTACATATTCCATTTGGCTGTTAGCTCTCCCAGATCTCCTTGATCTCATCTTCCTCTACTTTTTCCTTTTCTTAGTTTTTCTTCATTACACTTTATTACAGAAACCAGGTCAATTGTCCTAGAGTATTTCTCATTTTAGATTCCTCTGTTTGCTTTCTTGTGGTAACTTGTTTCTCTATCCTTTGTATTTCCTGTAAAATGGAAGTTAGCTTTAAAGGCTCAATTAGATTCAGATTCAACTTTTTGGGGGAAGTTGGAAATGTTACAGAGATGGTGCTGTGTATATCATGTTGCTTCACATCGGGAGATTCATAATGTTTGTGTTCTACTTTCAGTGATGTGGAGATTGATCCCTGGGCCTAAGTAGTAACTGTCTCACTCTTGTGTTGTCAACTTCCCAATCAAACCTTTATCTGTCAGTGATTGTTGTGTGAATCTGTAAATTCATTAGGGGTTGCAAAATGGTGATTTTTTTTTTTTTTCAATTTTTCATTCCTTCGTATTCGTTAGGTGGAATTTGAAGTCTAGTTTTATTACTTGGGAACCTGACAGTTAGGAATACCAAGGTTATTGCAGGGGAAATTCTGTCAGAACAGCAACTTGTAATGCCAGTAATATACTTTTTTTGCTGTAGTTCCAGAGGCTTAATGGAGTGTGATGGTTTTTTTGATGTGACAGCTTGCTTAGGCTGCAGCCCCAGATACTCAGTCCAAAACCAATCTAGGTGTTGCTGTAAAAGTATTTGTAGATGTCATTAAAATCTACATATTATCTGACTGTAAGTTCCGGAGAATATTCTAGATAATCTGATGGGTTTTATTCAATCAGTTGAAAGCCTTTAGAAGCAGAGCTGAAGCTTCTGTGACAAAAAAGAAATTCCACCTGTGGACAGCAATTTCAGCTTGTAGCCAAGACTGCTAGTATGCTCTTCCTTGATGGCCTGCCCTGTAGATTTTGGAATTACTTAGCCAGCCCCCACAGTTGCTTAAACCAGATTCTTGGAATAAATCTCTTCATATATCTCCTGTTGGTTTCTTGCAGTAAATGTCTTCAAATCTCCTATTGGTTCAGCTGCTCTGGGTGAGCCCTGTCTGGTACCAGGAGCAGCTCGCCTGATGCCATTTTGTCAGTTAAGCCTTTCACTCTTGATTTTGGCTGAGGTCATGATCTCAGGGTGTGAGATCAAAGAGTCCCTTCTGCTCGAGCCACCTTGGCTTGAAGCTGGGCATGGAGCCTGCTTAAGATTCTCTCATTCCGCCACAACTCCCCCCATATTGTATATAAAACATATTGTTTTATATTATTGTATATAAAACATATTGTTTTATATACAGTGTTCTATGAATTTTTCATCACTTCTCATTGTGTGTTACTATATAAAGATTTACTTATTTGTTTTTAATACTCTTTTGGATGGATGTGCTGTAATTCATTTAACTATTTCCCTATTGATGAATATTTAGCTTAGTCTTTCCAATATTTTGTTAGAGGTTTTTCATTAAACAAATGTTTATTGATTGTCAGGTAGTGCTAGTGAACAAAACACAAAGATTTCTGCTCTCATGTGGTTATGAGGTAGCTATACAGTATATGAGTAAAATAAATATGTCATGCTACTGAGCACTGTGAGGTAGAGAAGGAGATAAGAGTATGGGAAGTCAGAGGGGTGTTGCATTTTAACAAAGGATGGTCAGGAAAGGATTACCTATAGGTGACATTTGAGTAGAGATCTGGTGAAGGTGAAGTAATGAGCTCTGAAGCTCTTGGTGCAGGAGAAGCATTCTAGGAAGGGAAGAAGTACAAAGGTCCTGAGGTAGGGGCATGCCCCATGTGAAGGGGAAGAGCAATGAGGTCTTTTCGGCTGGAGTGGAATGAGCAAGAAGAGGTGGAGTGGGAGGAGATGAGGTCACAGAGGAGTCAGCAGAGGGAAGGCTTTTTGCAGGGAGTCCGATGCTGGGCTCCATCCCAGGACCCTAGGATTAGGACCTGAGCCAAAGGCAAATACTTAACTGACTGAGCCACCAAGGTGTCTGACCATTGTAAGAGTTTTGTCTTATATTGAACAAAGTGTGGTAAGCCTTTGGAAATTTCCAAGCAGGGTCATGATACAATCTGACTTAGATTTGGAGTGATCAATCTGCTTTCTTGATAGTAAACTGTCAGAATGGAAACAAGGAGGTCATTCAGGAGGTCTGTATAACAATCTGGGCAACAACAGCGATGGCTTGGACTGACTTGGACCAGGATGGTGGCAATAGAGGTGGTCTGGGACATGGTTGGATTCAAAATATGTCTTAAATATGGGGTGAGAGGGAAGAGTCAAAGACCATTCTGTAATTTTATGTCTGAACAGATGGAAAGGTGGAGTTGGAAAGACTCTAGCAGGCAAGATTTTGGTTTAGGCACATTATATTTGAAAATCTATTAACACTCAACCAGAGTTATTGAGTAAGCAGTTGGAAATGTGATTTGGAGTTCAGTGAGGAGGTCAGAGTTGGAGGTAAAGACATGGGAGTCATCAGTATATTAATGCAATTTATAGTCCTGCCTGGGGAGTAAATTAGAGAGAAAAAAAGAATCAAGGACAGCCTGTGGGCATATCAAGGATAAGAGGCTGAGGATATGTATGGGATGCAGCAAAGGAGACCAAGAAAGGAGCCATGAGGTAGGAAGGAAACCAAGAAAATGCGATGCCCTGGAAACTAAAGGAAGTGAGTGAACAATGTCAAGTCATGAGAACTGAGAATTGACCATACAGTTTAAGTTGCCTATGTGGGTGACCCTGACAAGAGCAATTTTGAGTGAGAAGAAGGGGACCTGACTATAGCCGATTCAAGAAAGAATAGAAGGAGAGGAATTGGGACTTAGAATAAGCACTCCTTTCCAAGGTTGAAAAATGTTTTTTTTGCTGGAGGGGATGTGAAGTCAAGATGTTTCTTTTGTTGTCAAAAATAGAGAAATAAAATGTGGGAATCTTATGTTTAATGATAGAGCAGAGGGAAATACTGATACAAGAGAAAGTGGGAGAGACTGAGAGAAGAGTTAAAGGTGTCCATTTTAATAAATCTGTATGTATGTATACAAGGATTTCTGTAAGCTACATTCTTAAGACTTCATGAGCCAAAGGGTATGTACATATAAAAAATTTATGCCAATTTATATTCGTTCGTTGTATACCCTTGCCAACATTAAACTTTGCTAATCTTTAAAATTATTGCCATTCTGATGGGAGATATCTGTATTATTTTAATTTGTAGGAGTTCTCTTTATAATCTAACTAATTCTTGATTATATTTTGGCAAATATTTTCTCCCAGGCTGTTTCTTGTCTTTTAACTTTGCATATGGTATACTTTTACTGTATTGTAGTTTTTTTTTTTTTCCCAGTTTTTATGTAGTTAAGTCTGTCACTCATTTCCTTTTATAGCATTTAGGTTTCATTTGGATCATATAAATATTTTAATAATCTTTTAATATATTTATACATTTACCATTTTAATTCATCTGGAGTTTATTTTTCTGCATGTATCTCAGTTTTTCATCTTTTTTTGTGTTCTTAAACAGTTAAGTACCATAAGAATTAACTGTTTCTTAAAGGTTTGAAAGAAATTACCTATATCTTCCAGACTTGGAGCCTTTTTGGAGGGTAGCTCTTTGACCTTAAAAGTTTTATTTCTGTGGTTAATCTATTTGGTTTACATACTTCTTTTTAGGTTAATTTTGATAATTGATTACCCGTCCCCCAGCACCTTATTCTTTTCATCCAGATTTTCAAATTTATTGGCTTAAAATTCTTCATAAGGAGAATAAACTCTTAAGTCTTCTCTACATTTGCAGTATATCCCTTGTACTTATACCTTTATCTGGGCAGCAGCTGCTGGAGCCTTCCAAGATCTAGAGATTTTGGTTTGGCTGTTTTCAGCCCTCATGGCCCAGTTCTTAGTGCCCTTGACTTGGAGTTATTCATACATTCACCTTCTCTTTTGCTTGTGGGGGATTGGAGTCCTTGACTCTTTCCTATCACCCTGATCACATTCGCTCTTTAGCTTGCAAAAATTTATGCTGTTGAGGTCTACTGATGTTTCCAGCATTACTATGGACTTAGTTTTGGATTCTTCTGTCATTGGAGAGATTTGGGGAGGGATGAGAGGCAAATACATATTTTTTGTTAGACTTTTGAAATAGGAATTCCTATTTCAAAATATGAATATATATATATACACACACAATTCCTTCCTGTGTGGTTTTCTTTTATCATGTCCTTTGTTTAATTGCTGGTTGCACAGTAGTTTAGATAGTAACTTTACAGCCCAAGTAGTGATAGTCAGATGGACTTCACTTTTTTTTTTTTTTTAAATGAAACCAGATGTCTCAGCAGAATGTACTTGTTGAATAGAAATGTTGATACATTGTCACTGAATATTCCAACAGTACTTTTTAAAGTTAAGTGACATAGTCATAACATTTAGAATTATAAGGGATTTTACATATTATTAAGCCAACTGCCTTATTTTATGGATGAAATATTTGAGGCCAGAGACTTTTAGTGATTTATCTAAGGTGACAAATTCAGTGATCAAGCAGGACAGAAAGCTCAAGTCTCTTTACTTCAATTCTATGCTTTGCTATTTTACACATTGTTTGTTCTACTTAGCTTTGTAATGAAAGAGGTATTTTCAGCTAATATGTATTTTTTAAACCTACAGATGGTATGTGTGGCTTGGAATTGCTTCTGAAAATTTAGTGTTAGATATCATATTAAATATGTTGGTGTGGATTTTGGTTTTTCTCACATAGATATTATGTATTATGATATAAATGAATTTTAAAAGAATGGGCTCTAGATATACTCTAGCCTAAATGAAAATCATATCGTTTATTTCTCCCAGGTTTCCTCTTTTCTGCTGGTAAATTTTATGTGATTTATGAACTCTCTGAATTTTTTATTAATATTTTAAAGAGGCTTAAAGAACATATATAAATGTAAATACAGGCTTAAAAATGATTTTAGTGATAAATAGTCATAAGCTATTTCAGACCTAGTTTTCTAATTTTTTAGTTTAATATACCATGCTACTAGATCAACACCTAAATTTAGAAGGGCTAAAATTTTTCAAAGTTTTTCAAAGAAAGAGCTTATTATTTTTTCAGCAAGCATAAGGGATAGGATATACTCATCATACTTTCATAGCTTTGCTTAATCTTTAATTTCAACAGGTTTTTTTTTTGAAATTTTTAAAAAAGTGTGGGATTTTGATTATTGATAATCTTTTGTTCTTGAAAGGTATTGAGGCTCTGATATATGTAGCATTAGTGGACTTGGATGGGTTCTCTTCTCTTCCTGCCACTCAAACAATTTGAGGAGGGAAAGTTTGAATGTAGTTACTCTAAAATTATAATTTAAGAAGATTTGTTTAATTATCTTCAGGTTTTAGCTCTTTTAGTACTTTTTAAATACATGATATAACCTATTGATTTTGTTTTTGTAAACTAAAGAGCAGTCTCTGTCTCCCACGAACTCTAAGAATTTAATTTTTTTCCAGTTGGTCATAATGGCAGGTGAAGAAATTAATGAAGACTATCCAGTAGAAATTCATGAGTATTTATCAACATTTGAGAATTCCATTGGTGCTGTGGATGAGATGCTGAAGACCATGATGTCTGTTTCTAGAAATGAGTTGTTACAGAAGGTATTTTAAAAATGTAATTTCTAAAAACATAATTCTTGAAACAGAGTGCTATGTTATGAAAATATATAGAGGACATAGATGACTGACATATGCTCCTTTCTCCCTTAATTTCAATTTTATAAGTATTTGGATATTTTTAGGGGGGAAAAAACAAAACAGAACTCCTACCTTAGGAAATACTAACTATATTTTTATTTTGACTTGGTTTTGAGAAAAAGGAGCACTCACAACATTCTTTTTGACAGGCTCTGTCTTTGACCTTTTAAATATTACAATGATGTTATCAGGGTTTCTGGAAACCCTATAGGACAAAAAGAGTAAATTGACTCTGACAGTCTAAAACAAATCTCATTATGTTTCTTCTGTCTTTGGTATTGCCTAAGCATTTTAGCCTGCCTCTTATACATAAATGCATCATGTACAGTGTTTATATTGATAAATTACTTTTGACATACAAAACCCAGATCATAACTCCTGAAATTAAAATAATTGAAAAGAATTTTTCTTGGATTATACACATTCCTTGTCTAAAGTAAAGATGATACACTGAAGTGAAAATTTGTGGGCAAAAATCACCAGTTAACAAAACTTTTTTTTTTGTAAACTCTTTTCAAGATCATTTGGTTATTGGATTATAGTAAGTAAAGGGAATATCTCTTTGATATATTGTATTTGGTGAAAGTTTAAAATAATGTGATGGTGCTCAAAATTTGTATGTATTTCTTTTTTCTTTCTCTCTCTCTTTTTTTTAATAGTTGGACCCCCTTGAACAAGCCAAAGTGGATTTAGTTTCTGCTTACACATTAAATTCAATGTTTTGGGGTATGTATATTAATTTGGAGTTAATTAGCAAATTATTTATTATTTGAAAGGTGATTTATTTTTAAATGCTAGCACTTTATATACAGTTACACTTTATGGCAATTTTAATAGTCAAATATTTATTTCCTTCAAGTCAGAATACCAGATATCCATGAAGCACATAAAATTTAGTATTAAATAGAGGTTGAATAATTTAAGATTTAATTAATAATTTTTTGTGACATTTCTTATTTGTGAGTAACTAGAGTTTAATTAATGCTCTTAACTAATATGCCATTTTATTCCATGAAATCTTTGTCTTACAGTTTATTTGGCGACTCAGGGAGTTAATCCTAAGGAACATCCAGTAAAGCAAGAATTGGTAAGATTGCAGTGGATTTCTTTTTATTTGGCTATTTGTTGTGGTATTCCTAAAGTCAAACTCAACAGTACCTTTATCATGCTAGTGATGGAGAACAAAATTATTTAAAGTCCAAATTACGAAAGTAAGCCAGATTTCCTCCTGTCTTTTCCTTACCTTTGTTAGAGAAATAGTGTTCCATATATTTTATAAATCTCTGGATGGGAAAATGTTAAAATTCAAGTAATTATTTATAACTTCCATATTATTTTTTCTATAAATTCTCGAAATCCTGTTCATCTCTACAACTGCCTTTTAAAAAAAAAAACTCTTACACAATTCTTAAAAGTATATTCTAGTTGATTTACTAGCAAAGACGGGAAAGTTTCTCCCCCACCTTTTCAATTCTTCCATTAATTCATTTTCTCAGCAGTAAAGAATCCAGTTCAGCAACAAAGCTAAAAGCTTTTTTGGCACCAGTTGTATGTGTACTGTCCAGTAATTCTGCATTAGTGACATATTTACAACCTGTAATAAATCTTCTAGGTTTGTCTTTGTATTCCATTTAGATGTATAAGTACAGTATATAAGGTCTAGTATCATGGAGTTTTTGCTGACTTCAAAAATTAAATCATTCAATATGAAAGAAAAAATTAGAAATCTAACTTATGGTTACCTTCTTGACTTGGCTTTATGAATAAGAATATTAATAAATTTATTCTTTGTTTATAAGATATGAAGTAAATATGTGAAATACATTTGACACTATATTATTATTCTCAAGTCTTATGGTGGTTGATATGTATGTTATTTACAACTTAGAATACTTGATCATTTATTTATAAAAAAATGAATAAACCAGATATCTTGTCTTCATTCTATAAATATATGGACTAAGGCATTGTCTTCTTTTAAAGTTCTTGGGGAAAAAACAAATTTATTTTTAAATACAGAAATTTTGAAAAATACTGAGAGCAAAAATGTGAAACACTATGAGGCACAGATCTTTATTTGACCAGTGATACTGATTTTAAAATCTTAAGAAGTATGCTCTGTATCATATGTTTTCAACTTTCTAGTACAGACTTTACATTTATAAGGTTTCTCATTTTTCCGTTAATACAGTTATTTGTAGTGTCTTAATACTTGATTCTGTCATTGGAAATGGATAAAATCATCATCTGTCTTTTTTCTCTGTCATAGCCCACTTTATGGAGAGTACATTCATATTCTGAATGATGCTTGGGACATAAAAAGCATACATAAACTCATTCCCCTTTTCTGACCTTGTGACAGACATCACTAATTGATCACAGAGTTAGTGTATGAGAGAAAATCTGTTTGTCATGTATATCATGAGTGGGGAAAGGCACTGAAAATAGACATTTTTTTTGTTCAACAAATGATTGAGTGCCTACTGGAAGCCAGGCATTATATCCAAGTGAGAAAATTCCTCTGTGAATAAAGCTGTAGAATACCATTGCCCTTGTCGCTAATGCCAGACTATCTAGTGGAGGGAGACAAGCAATTAATGTAAACAAATAATATATATACATATACAGTATGTTGGAAAGTTATATGTAAAATATATAGATATATAATATGTTAAAAAGTTATATGTTATGGGAAAAGAAATAGTATAAGACAAGGGGGATTGGAGTGCTTGAGTAGGATTGCCATTTTAAATGGCAGGGCCTATTAACAAGGTTAACATTTGAGCCAATTGGAAGGGAGAGAGGGGGTGGATGTGTGGATATTTGAGGAAGATCATTCCAGGCAAGCCTGGGGTGGGTGTATGTTGGGAGGACTTGGGCTTTTACTCTAAGGGAAGTAGAGAGCTGTGAGAGGATTTTGAGCAGAGTTAAAAAAAATTCACAGTTAAAAAAATTCTAGGGGTTTTGAATTTTTCTGATTATATTTCTGTAACTATTTTTATTACTTTAATGAAACTTGCTTTTTGTCAGTGATTAATCATTTACTATGCTGTTTTCGGCTGTCACCCCTTTATTTCTCCAGTGAAAGTAGAGAATAGCCCTTTATTCTGATTAATGGTCTCAGAAGATTCGAAGTGGTATGGCAACCTATTGTGTTTCTCACCTTGTAAAGTCTGATTAGAACTGTGTATTTGATTAAAAGTATTGTGTGCTTATTGATCAAAGCTATAAAATTGAACAAAAAAACCTTGTATTTTTAATTTTTTAAAAATTTCTTTTAAAAAAGTTTATTTATTTGACAGAGAGAGATCACAAGTAGGCAGAGAGGCAGGCAGAGAGAAAGGAGGAAGCAGGCTCCCTGCCGAGCAGAGAGCCCGATGCGATGCGGGGCTCAATCCCAGGACCCTGAGATCATGACCTGAGCTGAAGGCAGAGGCTTTAACCCACTGAGCCACCCAGGCGCCCCCAAAACCTTGTATTTTAATTTTGCTTATTTTAATTGTGATACTAGAAGGTAAAATAAAAAAATAGTTAAATAGTATTTCTTCTATTTTCGGTTTAGAAAAGTTTCAAGAAAGTTTAATTTGTGTGTTTTGTACAAGTATATGAGAACTCTATTTTAGATTATAGACTTCGGATACATAAGAGTTATGTGGATTTAGGTTAATGTTAAATTAAAACATGTATAACCACATGTAAACAATTCAAGGATGTCTTAGTCTAGTTCTTCCTCTTTTGAAACACTCCAAATACTTCTGAAATGACTTCTTAATGTCCATTCCCTGCAGACTGTGAACTCCAGGAGAGCATGGAGCATGTTTATCCTATTCACTTGCACTTACTAGCACCACTCAATAGGCAATAAATACATATATGTTGAATTTAACTGAGGGATAGTATAATAAAGCTTAGCAGTGGTGAACAGCTTAGTAAATTTATTGCCTTTTTTTTTTTTATCTTTAAGGAAAGAATCAGAGTATACATGAACAGAGTCAAGGAAATAACAGACAAGAAAAAGGCTGCCAAGCTGGACAGAGGTGCAGCTTCAAGATTTGTGAAAAATGCCCTTTGGGAACCAAAACCTAAAAATGCATCCAAAGTTGCCAATAAAGGAAAAAGTAAAAATTAACCCTTTGGTTTTGATGTACATATATTGAAAAAGTACATCATTTTTATTGTTTTCCACAAAATAGATGATTATGTGGCAATTCAAGGTTTAAATGTATTTGTTATTGAATTCATATATAAAATTTACATTTTAAATTTATAATGCTAAATATTCTTTTCCCTAGAAAGATTAAGTTAATCTTTATTGATTTTCCTATAGAACACAATGAGGTTTTTAACACTGTGATATATTTTATATTTATAGTTTATCATCTCTCTTGAAAAGACTCTTATTTCCTTATATAGGTCAATCTTTCAAGTACCGTTTTACAAGTAACTTTGAAATTTAAGTTAAATGTTCTTTGTAAACATTTGTCTATTTTAAATGAATAATGACTTTATGAAGTATGCAATCTGAAGGCTGAATATTAATATTAAGAAAGAATGAAATGATTTAATGTCCTTTTTTTTTTTTCTATGTAGCTACTTCATCGTGTTTTCATGATTCTGAGAATTATTGGTTTTTTTGATATTTGAAGTGTGAAATTAAGACTTTGAGGTTATATTTTAATTCTTGGCAATTTGCCCCTTTGTTCCATTTAAGGTAAAATATATTCTCATTAGCTTTAGATGGGAAATGAGGCTGTCTATTGATGGCTCAATTTTGGCATAATGGGTATACCTTACCAATAAAAGCTGTAAAGGTTTTATAGCTGACTGTTTATTTTTCTCTTTTGTATAATTTTGCCCCTGAATTTAGGGAGATAGGTTTTAGAAATAATTAAGAATAGAGAAACTCATGAGTTTTTGTTGCCTATGCATTGTACCCGTAGATCTCTTGGTCTCACTTTTTCAAATTTTTTGATTACATGTTTTCGAGGTGATACTGAGTACATACAAGTATTTTGGAACAACTTTCTATGTTTATATAATACCACAGTTAAGGAGAAGACAAGTCCAACGAAGATTATATTGTGTTTATATTCTGATTTATTTTTCCAGAATATTTGTTAACAGAGAATTCTACATGCTAAAAAAATTTTTTAATCTCTCAGTCCTTGAATTTTAATTATATGCTTTTAATGCTTTCAGTCTGTGAATTCACATCATTATGTAAAGGAATGCCAAGTAGAGTAAAGTACTTTAATTTTTGAAAAAGAAGTTGTTAAAATTTTCTGCGTGATTAATTCTCCATAAGTAACCTCGAATAAATGGATTTCTTGATTTATGGTAGAAGATATTGGAAATGGTCTTAAAATGTAATGGGTTTTGTAAAGCATGTTGAACTCTTTCTGTGGCACATGAAGAGGAAGTCACTGATAGATGCAGAGAGTCTTTTGGCTCAGATGTCAGACAGTTTTTGAAGTGGAAGTACATGTATAGTTGCTTCATTCCTTTTTCATCCTCATCCTCTCAAATTTCTAGCTTTTTGAAAAAGTAACTTCTTCACAAGAGAAATAAATGTTATTACGAGCAAGTGTAGTGTGCATGCGTTATTTATTACAAGGAAACTTACAACTTGCATTTTCTGTATATTTCTAATTTCATAAAGAAAAAAATGAAAAATGTCATTCAGTTGCAGAAAATCATTAGACAAGTTATTGGTTTGTGAAAATCCAACTCTAAATTCTGTTAAATTGGAGTTTCTTAGTAAATAATTTGTTCAGTGCTTTATTAGGAAAAGTTGTACAACTAAAATGTTAGTTGAGTGTATTGTCTTTTATAATGTAGAATTTGAAATACTCATTACCCGGCCATAATAAGGAACTAAATGGTAGTAGTGTAATGAGTGCTCATTTGTTGTTGTTGTTGTTTATTCATTTCACAAATATTTAATGACATACACATTGCCGAATATTGTGCGGGTTCCAAGGAAGACAGCTCCAGCCTTTATTCTATTTTTATTAAGCATTATGAAAAAAGTAATCTTTTTGTTCAATTCAGTTTTTCAGAGTTACTAGGAAATTTATGACAAATTGTGCTCATTAACCTTAGTCAGAACCATAAAGGGTGATGGGTTGATCTATTTGACTATGGTGTAGTTATTGTTAACATAGTTTTTTCCAAATGACAGTCTGCTCTAAGTTTAGATGTTAATCACATCTTTTATTAATCTCCTTGGGAATTAACAAGTTGGAGAGGTTATAGCTATAGATATTTTTAAGATTAGAATTATAGACTATTAATCTAATACTAAATAATGAGGTTTTGTCTTTTAATATTATTTTAAGTACAATTTTCTTGTTCATAGTTGCAGGATGGGAATTCATTTTAGTAAAGTAGAATATGTTAAGAGGAAAATTGAAGGTTGAATTATGGTTTACATTCCTGGAATTAGGAGGTTATGTCAAGTTGATTGGTTTTTAAAATACCCTGCAGATTAAAAAATTATTCTACTTAGCTATTAGAAATGGATTGATATTATTTCTAAATAAGATTTTTAAAATTGACTAGGAAAGGCTTCAAAAGTGGACAATGTATTGAATATAGATACTTATTTCTTAAGTAGGTCATTGGAGAAAAAGATGCTCTAGGAATCATTCAGTTTATGATATAGTTAAACTATAATTTAATGCAGTAAGTTATCAGAAATTCTGGCTTTACAAAGTGACATAAACAGAAATATTCAAACAGTGATTCTGACTGTCTTGTAGTAGCTAAGTTTGGTATATAAAGGGAAGAAAAAGAAGCACTGGCTTCTCATTTTTTTCTTCTATTTTTGGCCCTTGCCCAAATATATGCAATGGTTCCCTTACCAAATGACCTTGGTAGAAACCTATTTTATATAAAGGTGATCTGAATGTACGTTACTAATAAAATAATTTCCTTTTCCCTGTATCCTGGTCTAAAACTCCAGCTTTGGAAATACAAACTACATTTTGTTTATTTTGTCTATTAGCATTTTATAGTTGTCATTAACAATTATGTTAGGAGGAAAAGTATACAGGACTTCATAGTAGAATTCTGTAGATTTGTTCTACTTTGTTAATTTGCTATTATATTGCTTTTGAGCAGGGTTTCAAGAAAATGCTTTGAATGTTTTTGGTTAGCAGGTACGTTTTCCTGTCAGAGTGATCTGTCATAGAGTACTCTTTGGAGTAGCTACCCTCTGACTTGATGTGCCTTTTAAAAGTGTTTATTTTTATGGCATAATTTTTTAATATAGCCAGGAAGGATTAGTAAAGTTATCTAGAAAAGGGATAGCTATAGTGATCCCTATTGGCAATTGAGGTTTAATTTTAATTCTGCCCCCTCCCCACTCCCAAAAGACCAAAACCCAAAACCAGTCTAGCTCTGTGTAATTCTTCTGTTCATAAAGGGTTGAGAAAGGATGCTAGCTCCCCACTCTCCCCTGGCCCCCATAAACTTTGAAGTTAAGCAAATGTATTGTGGCAGAATAACTGCATGCAAGATGTCAGTTTTGTAAAGCAATTTATTTCAGACCGTGTACAAAATTTGATGGTGGGGAAAAATAAGCTTTTATAAATGAAGCATTTAAGAGACTTTTTTTATTATTTGCTTTCAGTTTAGTGTTGCCTTTTAGGTGCACCATTTCAGTTTGGCAGCTACAATAAATGACTGAAGGAAATTGAAGATGATAATTCAGCATTTCAAGATGCTTCTGCTGAAATGAATGTAGACCTATCCAGGGCTTGAATTTAAAGTTTATAGTAAAAGAGTTTTTTAAAGCCAAGTACCCAGGAAATGATATGATTTGAATGAGATGATTAGGAGAAATAGAAAAGAATACTTTCAATCCCTTGTTATGTGAGCATTATCTATTGAGAGTCTACATTGAAAATGTTAGTGTAAAAAGAATAGAGGCTTGTTATGTACAATTTATTGTAGTATGTACAATTCATCTTGGATCTTGTCCAAAGAGGTTTAGTCATTAAAATAGCAGAAGAATTATTGTAACAAGGAATCACCTGATTTAGTGCTACAGAAGTGGATTACCTATAAACAGTGCTGTAATGTATCTGGCTGATACTGTTTCATTTAGTGACCTTTGCTCTCTAATAATGCATTCCATGACTTAATTTAAATCAAAATCATTTACTACTCTATTTCTGATACTTTCTTTTCTACTGTCATTCCTTTAAGAAAGGAAATCATTAAAAATATGTATAATAATTGCTGAGTTTTATGAGTTTTGACATTTTTTATTTTTAACATTTGTGATTTTGACTATTTACACGTGAGCTTAGAGTCCATGCGGTATACGATATTTTGCAATTTTGTAAAGGCATAATCCTAATTCCTGCTAAATGCCATGCAGAATGGCATTACTCAGCTAATGATGTGGCACTAGCAAACCTCTCAGCAGCCACACTTTCTTCCCTTGCAGTCTCATGCATTTATTCACTCATTCATTCCACAAATGTTTACTGAGCCTCTTCTGTGTGCCAGTTCCTATGACCAGCATGGGAAATTCAGCAGTTACCCAGACAATATGTAGTGATTGAAAGATGTCAAACTTTATCATGTGAAAATGGCTGCTGTGGGTTGAATTGTGCTCCCCCAAAATGCAGATGCTGAAGTCCTGACTCTCAATACCTTGTAACTTAACTCAGAAATAGGGTGATTGTGGGTGAGGTAGTAAAGATGAAGCCATTAGGATGGGCCCTAATCCAGTGTGATGGATGGTCTTATTAAAAGGGGGAATTTGAACATAGACCTGCATAGGGAGAACATCAGATGAAGATGAAGATCAGGGTGATGATTGTATAAGCCGAGGAATGCCAAAGATTGCCTGCAACCCACCAGAAGCTGCGTGAGAGGCACGGAGCAGATTTTCACAGCCCTTTGAAGGAACAAACCTTGCCAATACCGTGGTGTTGGATTTGTAGCCTCCAGAGCTGAGAGAGCATACATTTCTGTTGTATTAGCTACCCTAATGTTGTGGTACTTTGTTATGGCAGCCCAGCAAATGATTACAATGGCTATTCTATGAGAGGAATTAAAAAGATTATTTTGCATGTGAAAGTACATCCCCTTTTAATAATGGGAAATTTTAATTAAGTATAAGAAACTTTATGACATAAGGTGAAAGTGTAATTCTGAGGAAAACCCGGAACCTGTATATATTTACTCGAATGTTTTTTAATTTGAGCAAAGATGTCAGGACTTTGAAATGTCAAGGGTCTGTTATACTCATTCTGAAGCCAAAATGTTCAGACTTTTCTAGCTGAGATTGTCAGTTATGATTGAGTGTGCCATCTTTTAAACTTGGTTTGAAGAAACTCATTTCCCTGAAGGAAAGAAAACCATGTCAGGTTTCCATGGAGAGAATATTTTCACTAAGCCTATTATTAGGTGCTGTGTGGTCTTTTCCTAGTATAATGCAGCAGTTAGGTTCAAATAATGAAAATAAATACTTAACACATCTTACCCAAGTTGTGCTTATCCAAGAGCACAAACCACTTAAGAAATCTCCTATTGAATTCAGCTTGATAGATTTTTTTAAAAGTCATTTCCCCCCACAAATTCTAAACTGTATAATGTCTTTAGTTGTCTTTCTTTAAAATTAGGTGTTAGAGAACTCAGAAGTGGGTTTTACTAGTTTGGGCCCAGGTTAATATTTTTTTAGCATTTTCATTGCTGTGTATTGATGTTCAGCTTTTAGAATCAATCAGTAGATTAAACATGGAAGACAAGAATGTAAACAAAATCCACCTTAACAATGTAAAAGTAAAAGCATATAGAAGTGAGTTTGGAATGGGGAGAAGTCCAGATGCTGCGTAACACTGATAGATGAATATGGTTTTACATTTATTTCAGTAGTAAATGTAATAGCTCTATTGTTCTTTAATTCTTACATGGAAAACTGGAAGGAATAAGGGAGACTAGTATAAATTAAATCCTTATTTCTAGGGTGGGGAGTCAGATGAGGTCCAATGAAAATTAGCAGTGTAGATATACATTACGAAGGTAATCACCAGAATTAAAGACAGAAATGATTTCAAGGTGGTAATTCCTCACTTGGAATGGAGATGAAGTGGGAGCATAGCTTTTTTTTTTTTTTTTTTTTTTTTTTTAAACATGGTTTGGTGAAAAGATGTGAGAAAGTTGTACTAATGAGCAAAATATTTGTTCAAAGAAGCAGTATGACAGCTGGATAATCCAGTGAATGCTAGTTGTTTAGTTTTTGAAATGTTAGGCAAAAAGTAAATACCTCAGTGGAATAATGCAAGAATGCTTTAATGTGCATGCATTTATTTCATTGTCTTAAAAAGCCCCTCAAACACCTATGTATAAAAATGTCAGTAGGTAGTTAATAATTTTCCTACATTTGAACCCAGTTTATTTTTTTATTTTTTTAAAATTATTTTTCTTAACATACAATGTATTGTTTGCCCCAGGGGTACATGTCTGTGAATCATCATGCTTACACATTTCACAGCATTCACTATAGCACATACCCTCCCCAATGTCCATAATCCAACCACCCCATCCATACCCCCTCCACCTCTCAGCAACCCTCAGTTTGTTTCTTGAGATTAGGAGTCTTATGGTTTGTCTCCCTCCTGATCGCATCTTGTTTCATATTTTCCTTCCCTACCCCCCACAATCCCCTGCCTCTCAAATTCCTCATATCAGGGAGATCATATGATAATTGTCTTTCTCTGACTGAGTTATTTCAGTCAGCATAATACCCTCTAGTTTCGTCCATGTCATTGAAAATGGGAAGATTTCATTTCTTTTGATGGCTGCATAGTATTCCATCATAGAATCTTCCACATCTTCTTTATCCATCTGTTGATGGACATCTAGGTTCTTTCCATAATTTGGCTATTGTGGACATTGCTGCTATAAACATTCGGGTACGCGTGCCCCTTCGGATCACTACATTTATATCTTTAGGGTAAATACCCAGTAGTACGATTGCTGGGTCGTGGGGTAGCTCTATTTTCAACTTTTTGAGGAAACACCATGCTATTATCCAGAGTGACTACAGAACCCAGTTTATTTTTAATTTTCATTTTAGACAAGTTACATTCCAGCTATAGATAGAAAATAAGAATTTTGAAGTGGCTCCCTTTTCTAGTGTGCCTTCATGTTCTTTCAAAACTTCTAAATGTTATTCAAGATAAAGTTAGATACCACAACAGTAGGGTTATATGTAAGTGATAGTATGATCTTTGCTTGAATGTTTTAGTAATGCTGAATTGGAAGAGGGGTTTTCTTGTCCCTAATTTTCATGGAAAAATGAAAGTTGAGGAGAAATGCTCTTATAATTTTTTTCCAAGACCTTTTCCCACACTGTAGTTTAACTAGATACATGGAAATTTATTGTTCAGTAACCGAAGTGATACATGTCAGAAGTGTAGCAAAATGTAAAATCCTTAGGATTTATCCTAACAACAATTAAAATTAGAGTTTAAGGAATTGGAGTTGCTAGATTTTATCTACCACTTTTAAAATTTGTAGAAAACAAAAAGACTAACCTATTAGTGGTTTTCTTGATTATTGATGCTACTTAAAACCTTAGCACAAGTTGATATTCCAACTTACCTAGCTACATTATATTGTTAAAATACATAACATTGGAAATAACCTATAATTAAATTTCATTCACTTATCTAGGCATTTAAGGTAACTTAAAATAATGTAAATATATAGCATTGAAAAGAAATGTTAAAAACAGCTTTTGGAAATGGGGTTAATGCATATTTTAATCCTCTTAAGGGAAGTACTATGTACAGCTTAATACATGTCTTAGACTATGACTTGTTAAGCTTAATTCTTATGTACTGCCTTGAAATTTATAGAGACATTGAAATTATGTCTTTAGCTATGATTGTATATGACCCATTCATTGCTGGTACTCCTCTTCTGCCTTTTATATGATCTTAAATTAATTAAAATTAATACACTTTATTTTCTACAGCAGTTTTAGGTTCACAGTGGAAAGTACAGAGAGTTCCTACTTACATACCCCCTGCCTCCCAACATGCATAACACTAATGACATCCCCCGTAAGAATGGTACATTTGTTAAAACTGATGAACTTAAATAGACACATCAGTATCACCCAGAATCCATAGTTTACATTAGGGTTTGTGCTGGATGTTGTACATTCTGTGGGTTTGGACAAATGTGTAATGGCACATATCTATCATTATAGCATCGTACAAAATAGTTCTACTGCCCTAAAAATTCTCTGTGCAGCACCTATTCATCCCTCCCTCCCCTGGTGATCACTGATCTTTTTGCTGCCTCCATAGTTTTGTCTTTCCAGAATGCCATATAGTTGGAATCATGTAGTATGGAGCCTTTTCAGATTGGCTTCCTTCACTTAGTAATATGCATTGTTTCCTCCATGTCTTCATGGCTTGATAGCTCATCTGTTTTTAGTGCCAATAATATTCCATTGTCTGGATGTACTACAGGTTATTTTTCCATTCACCTGCTGAATGATATCATGGATGCTTGTAAGTTAGCAATAATGAGTAAAGCTGTTATAAGCATCCATGTGCGGATTTTCATGTGGATATAAGTTTTAAACTCCTTTGGTTTAGTAAAGACCAACATGAATGATTGCTGGGTCATATGGTAAGAGTATGGTTAGTTTTGTGAGAAACTACCAACTTTTTTCCAAAGTAGCTGTACCATTTTGCATTACCACCAGCAATGAGTAAGAATTTCTGTTGTTGCACATCCTTGCCAACAATTGGGGGTGTTGTAACTTATTTTTAAAGCTTTTATTTGCAGATTCTGTCATACATTTTTGTAGCAGTTCAAAGAAAAAAAATTAAGTGCTCAAAGGAGGTTTAGAAAATCTTAAATTTCTTAATGATAAAAATGGAATGGAACTAGGATCTGTTTCCTGAAAAGCTAGCAACTAAACTATATCATTCAGGATGAAACCTGAGCTTTAATTTAAAATGCTTCCTGACTCATTGGAGAACATTTTCAATATATTCAAATTTTTGCAAGACAAAGTATTAGAATCCTCTTCCATAAATACATATTTTTATCAGAGTAAATAACAAATGCTTGCTACTCTAAGTTGGGAAGCACAATTTATTAGGTCTTTGTTTTTAATGCTATCTTTACCAATTGTTTTAAGTCTTACTGCTTTCATGAGGCTAAACTGAATATGGGATTGTCACTGTCACCAGGAAACTCGGGCTCCGAGTTTACTATTTTTTTTGTACCAAGATCTGTAATTAAAGCATAGGTTATTCAATTTAAAAGAAGACTACAGATGAAAAAAAAAAAAAAAAGGATTCTCTAATTATTCCTTTCTGAGGGGTAATTGTTCTCTGTGTGCGTGTGTACTGTCGCGCACTGTCCACGTGTGAGTGTGTGCATTTACAGCTGTTAACACCCAAGTCCTCGCCACGGATCATCCAGGCCTCGTGTGCACTTGGGATCCATACAAGCCCACTGGGGTGGGTCATTATTATTTTTTTGTTCCCAAGGTTACTGAGGCTCGGAGAGGTTAGGCCTTGTCCAAGATGACACAGGTAGAGTAGTCCTCACTCATCTGCAGTTTGGGTTCCGCACTTTCAGTTCCCGGGGTCAGGCTGGCAGGGAAGCCGACGAGGCTCCGTCTGACCAATGGACAGCAGGTCGGTAGCAGCCGCGGGTGCGCGCTGCGTGGGAACGCCGCGCCCCTACATCCCTTCATCTCACGCGCGCATTTGACTCTCTCCGGCGGGGGGAGGAGTAAGTACAGTCTGTTGTGTAAGAGAGGACCACGTTCCTCTCGTTCATGCAACTTTTATGACACTAAATTGTTACAATTGTTGTTTTGTTATCAGTGTTGTTGATCTCGTCCCCTCCTTTGTACACAGAACTTTATCAGAGTTTCTGTGCAGCCGGCCTCACTCTGGGAGGGCTGGGCGTCCGCTGGTGGCCTGACAGGTATCCCCCTACGGTTGAGGGGCCCGTCTCGTAGCGAGGCTGGGATGTGAGTCGGTTGGGAGACTGCACCTTCACGGCTGTGTTGGCCCTCAGCTTTATTACCCGCTGAAAACCTCATGACCTCATGGCTTTTTGGGGAGAGGATCTGGCTCAGTCATGGGTGCTGTTTTTGGAGTGGCCAGATTGGCTCTGAATTTTCAAATATTGTGTAGCTGGTGTCAGTTTTGGTGTATGTGGTACCTGTTAAATTTGGAAACCTACTTTTAAGCAGGATTTGGAGCTATAACAAATTTCTGACCCGTGCTGAGTGGCCAGTTGCATGAATTAAATATAAGCTCTATGCTTGAGATCTGGAGATCAAGAGTTGCGTGTCCTTCTGACTGAGCCAGACAGGTGCCCCCATCACCCTGAATTTCTGACCAGGTCTGACCGTTTGTCCTATAGTTCAGACCTTTGTAAAACTATTCAAGCCCACTACTGATAGACTAGCATATTCCTCAAAAAGAATTCTTTCCTTAAGATAATTGATTTAATTTATTGATTCCTCCTCCCGACCATGTAAAACATGCTCTTTATAGAAATTAAAGAGAAATTTACCCCTTCTCTGACCAAGAAATAATTTACTAACATTTAAAGTATTTTTTCCAGCCTGTTATCCATTTACATTCAGCTGCAAATAGTTTATGCATCATGTTTTTATTTTATCACTTGGTTAATAAGAATTTTAGTGAAACAATTTAAAAATATAATTGGTTTAAAAAAAATAAAGAGATACTTGGTTGAGATATATAGGTGTTAACTGAGTGCGTACTATAGGCTGATGCCGGACCACCCTGACACTAAGTACCCCCACTTTTCCTTGAATTTACGAACTAGGTGAGGTTTGCCCTCCATATTTATGCAACATAATTGAATGCTTTATTATGTAGCTACCGTCTTCAAAATTTATCTCTTTTAATAATTTGAGTTTTCGTGCTTTGGGTTTTCTTAAAGGCGTGCTTTATGTCTCCGCGCTAGTTGTCATCATTGCCTTTACTGCTCAGAGCCACTGGGTGGCAGCAAAAGAACACAGAAGATTTTCTATTTTGCTTTTTGTGTACGCAAAAAGGAAGTAAAAGCTATTTTTTGAATTTAATGGGTGATGGGGAGAAAAATATAGTGATTAAAGCTTGACATGTAACTAAAGCAGACTAGACACCAAAACATCTCATCATTGAATGTATGTTACTATAGGTAAAAAATTAAATGTGTGCTTTATTGTTACCAAAGCCATATTGTAAAATTCTCCTTTCAGTGTTGTTTAGTCATGAACATATCTTTCAAGATTCCTATGCAATTACTTTTCTATTTATAAAGGTGAAGAGACAATCCATGCCAGATACTAAATAAAGCTTGTTTAGTAAGAAACTTGTGAACAGAGATTTCGAATGTCAAACAACAATGGAAGGGAGTCGTTTTCTTGACAGTCTGTTTTAAAGAATTCTTGGAAAAAAAACTAACTGAATTTGGAGTTTTTGTCCATAGGCAAGAGTTTGTTTTACCTTTTCTTTTTAAAAATCGCTTAGCAAGCAGATTTTAAGTAATGTGAGTCTCTTTGAAGATTTTGTCCATTCCTATAAAGTT
This sequence comes from Mustela lutreola, assembly GCF_030435805.1. Lineage (NCBI taxonomy): Eukaryota > Metazoa > Chordata > Mammalia > Carnivora > Mustelidae > Mustela > Mustela lutreola. The sequence goes on along the minus strand of NC_081298.1, from coordinate 90,910,850 downwards.
ACAAATGGCTAAGTTCCAAACTGAGTATAACTTACATATGATAGACAGCTCCAACTAAAAATGTGAAATGGTCATGAGGCAGTGACAAGGTAACAAACACTTGTCTTGTTTTCATTTTTTATGCAATATTTGAAATCTTTTTAGGTAAAAATATAGCTTCTGTTTTCTCCCAAAAGTTTTAAGACATAATACTTTAAAAGAATCTTGTCTTTTAAATTTTAGACAAAAATATATTTAGCTTGTCTGGAAACTTCTAAATGAGTTATACAAAACATTAAGTGCAGAATGAAAAGTTTGCTTTTGTCTAGAGAGTTACGTGTTGAGCAAGACAAGGTATCATTCTGGGGCTTATTCCCAGAGAGTTATGGAAGAACAGTGTTTATGTTTCTTCCCGTTGAACAGTGTTTATGTTTCTTCCCATTGAGCTTCGGACCTTCCAATTGTGCTTGGAGCCTGAACCCTTCTTGATTTTATTTCTTGTTGGCAACATTACCATTGCCTTTTGATGTATTTATGATATAGATCAGTGAACCTTATGTTATTTGACCCTTAGTGGAAATGAAGTTTAGGAAAAATAGGAAAGTTTTTCCCCTGTAATAAGTATATCGCCACCAGAGTCTCAATGTTCACTTTTCTTTAACACTCCTCAAATGAGATGTTCCAGCAGCATTTATAGGAGCTGAAACCCCAATCTGAGACTATAGGTGATAACTCTCCTGGGCTTGGACTCTGGCCATCAGTGTCTGCTGTGAACCCAGAACAAGGGCAGAGAAATAATTCTTTTCACTACTTCCTCCTCTTGGAGCAGGTTTTTTGGGGGTAGGGGGTTGGGGAGTGGGGGTGAGGAAGGGAAAGCATTTGCATTGTTCCAATGCAAGATAGATTTGTGTGAGATGTATTTTGTTTCTTCTTTGGAAACTATGCAGAGTCACTATGATGAGAGAGTTATTTGCTATTTCTAGTAGTCCACAGTACTGGGGGGCCAGAGGGTTGTAAATCCTCTTGGGAAATTTCTGGGAAAGAAAGTTCTATACACTTCTTTAGTAATAATCACCCGTAAGTTTCTTCATATGGCTATCATTTGGTCATATGATTTTCATTTATTTGTATTGGCTGTCCGTATATTAAGGATAATTGTGAATATAATGAAACCAAGTTTGTTTTGAAAGTAAGATGATAAAAGTAAAGGCTAGGGTGCCTGGGTGGCTCAGTCGGTTAAGTATCTGCCTTCTGCTCAGGTTATGATCTCAGGGTCCTGGGATTAAGCCCCATATCATGTCCCTGCTCAGTGGGGAGCCTGCTTCTCCCTGCTTGTGTTCTCTGTCTGTCAAATAAATAAAATCTTAAAAAAAAAAAAAGTAAAAGCTAAAGCTAAATGTAATTTGTAGTTGTGTTTGCAGACTATAGAGATCTATCTTTCAGGTTTCAGGATTTGTTTTGTTTCAGACATATTTTTCTATGCTATTTTACATTTTGTGGAATTTGGTAATCCAGTGTTAAATCGGTGGCTCTTAAAATATATCTTGAGGTAAATATCTGAATAGAATATTTTTAGTATGAATTATAGAACATCAAAAAGAAAAACACAGCTTCAGTTTCTTGATTCTGTCAGTGACAATTGACTTTGAATAAATCACTAAAATTATGCATATAAGTCTCCATATATAAAGTGGGCACAACCATGCCCATTTTTTCTCATCAGCTATACAAATTTAAATGAAAAGGATTCAGGCTTTTGGAAGAAAATGCTATTTAAAATGTTACATGGTTAGTACTAAAATTATATTTTACAACAAAACTGGATAGATTTAATAAAAAGTTTCTCTTCTAGTCTGTTCTCTATTTTCTTTGTACCAAATAAGGTTGGTAAATTAATAGTTAAAGAGGTCATTTAGGGAAGTTAGGGCTCTCATACTTTGTGCTTCAAGGTTCTTTGCTTGAAACCTGACCCTGGAGTCTTATGTACTCTGGAGATCTAAGGTTTTGCTAGGTTGTTTGAGAATATGGGCCAGTCCTTAGAGTCAGGCAGTGAAAAATCTAACAAAGGAAAGGACATTATATTATATGAGAAAGTATCGGTCCTTCTCTGATTCATTTGGAGAAAGAAGGCCACACCACAAGGAATAGATTCTCTCTGTATTTGTTAAAAATGAAAATTGTTGCTCTTGACCTCAGAGCAATGTCTGGAGCAGTACCCTGAGCTCTGGCTCCTCAGGGGCATCATTCTCACAGCTTAAAAAAAAAAAAAAAAAAAAAAAAAATTCCCACCCTAGACTTAGGCCCACAATAGACTAACAAATCAGGTTTTCTGGGCATGGGGCCCAGGCATTAGTATTGTTTGAAGCTCCTCAGGATGTATCATGACCATGCAAGCTTGAGAAGCACTGATGTAGAGACTGTAGTGAAAAGTAGCAATTTTGCAAGAGTCTTAAACAAGAGGACAGTCTTCAACATCCATTACTTTGTTCTTAGTTTTATTCTCACTTTTTCATAGCAAACCTATAATTTGAAGACAAACAAAAATATATAACAAAAATGTGCTCAAAGATGACACATCTTTTCAATTAACTGTGGTCCTTCCTGGGACAATTCTAATTTGGCTGTGCCACTGGGAGGGATGGGGTGATTCCTTCCAACCTGTCTGTTCACTGTGCCATTAAAAAGAGCTTAGGGGCGCCTGGGTGGCTCGGTGGGTTAAAGCCTTTGCCTTCGGCTCAGGTCATGATCCCAAGGTCCTGGGATCAAACCCTGCATCGGGCTCTCTGCTCAGCGGGGAGCCTGCTTCCTCCTCTCTCTCTCTACCTGCCTCTCTGCCTACTTGTGATCTCTGTCTGTCAAATAAATACAGTCTTTAAAAAAAAAAGAGCTTAAAAATGAACATAAGATTCATCTGAATCTGGGAAATAATCTGAGGGTTTCGGGGTAGGGGTGTGGGGATGAGGTAACCAAGTGATAGGTATTAAGGAGGGCATGTGTTACGATGAACAGTGGGTGTTATATGCAACAGTGGGTGTTATAATGAATCACTGAACACTGTGTCAAAAATTAATGATGTAGTATGCAGTGGCTAACTGAACATAATTAATAAAATAAATAAAAGTTCCCTTCAAAAATAAAATTCATCTGAGCCATCTCAGATACTGTTAAATTTCTTAGCTATTGACACAAAATGAAATAAATATTTTATCCAACTTGAACCAGAACCCACTTAATAATTGCCACAGGTTTTAACAAATTGGTGGTTTTTCTATCCTGAATAAATTAAAAAAAAAAAGAGGAAAATAAACATTACTCAAAAATTCAAGTAATGATATTAAATCATTTGTATATGCACACAAACAAAAACACATTCTCAAGGCAACTGTTGTAGAATCTAGTCTCTCTATTTCATTATGTGGACTTGGGAGATAGAAATTCTGAACTTGAGTTGTCCCTGGCTAGCTGGGACCTTAAACATTTCTTTTGTTCTTGCTTAACTTCAGTTTCTTTGTTTATAAAATGGAGTTGTATCTATGATTCTGGCAAGCCAGAGATCTTATTTGCTACTTCTACAATCCTTATCTACTTCTGAAATCAACCATGTTGTAGAGATTTGAAGTTCCAATTAACTATAGACTTGCTTTAGAAAAATTCCAACCACAGGTAATAATTTTTGCTTGGTGAGTAGAAAAGAATGTTGATGTCATTTACTACCAATTGTATTTGTCCCTTTTTATGAGGAAGATAATGCAGACATTGGATTAAATTTCAAGGCTGTCTTAGACACATTACACAGAGAACTGGGAAATATCCTTTTCATTGATTATATTATAGACAGTAATGTTTAATATGACACATAAATCATTAAGTACATGAACAAGAGTCTGACATACTTTAAAAAAGAATGTACCAATAAACATATATTTAATATATAGTTGATACTCAAAAAATATTTGTTAAATGTGGGTGAATTTGAAAGGTTGAAGAGCAGTCTCAAATGCTAATTTGAAGAGGTTCTAAAAAATTGGTGTTTTTTTGGTTATAAAATATGTTTCTGATTTGGATTTTCCTAAATTGTTAAAATTTGCATTCAGCGAAATGGACAAACATCATGGGGAAGAAATGGCAATTTTTAATTAGTGCTTGGGCTAATAACTTACATAATCATTTTGAAAAGTTTACAAAACTTACAACAAGCTTTGGAATATCTTTAATCTATTTTATTAAATGAACAACTCCAAGTCTGTTTTTCCTGTGGGATATATATCTAGTTACTCCTATGGTTATATCAAGTATGATAAACTTTGTAGCTATGAAGTACAGTTTTATTAAGATTTTGAAGAAAGTGGAAGTCTTTTTATTCTGATTAATTATTTAAATTATTATTTTAATAATAAATAAATTTATTAAATTTATTTATTAAATTTATTAATTTAAATTAATTTATTAATTTTAAATATTTTAAATATAATAATTTAAATATTTAAAATATAAATAATTTTAAAATTATTTAATTATTAATTATTCTGATTAATTCTAATTATTCTGAATAATATTCTGATATGACTATTTGTTTAAAATAATACTTTTATTTTTTTAAAGATTTTATTTATTTGACAGAGAGAGAGGGAGACAGTGAGAGGGTACACAAGCAGGGGAAGAGGAGAGAGGGACAAACAGGCTCCCTGCTCTTCAGAGAGCCTGATGTGGGGCAGGATCCCAGCACCTGGGTTCATGACCTGAGCTGAAGGCAGACACTAAATGACTGAGCCACCCAGGCGCCCCTTGTTTAAATTAATACTTTTAAAAAGACATTATTTTGGTCAAGTGAGTATGTTGTTTTAGGTTAAATAATTATAAATTAAGGAACCACTTGGGAACAGGATGAATTAAAAAGCTTTTTGTTTTCCTAGCTCCTCTTATTTAAGATTAAAAAGAGGGGAAATTATGTTTAAGTGTCTTCTGTTTTAGTAATGGTGGACACAGTCATTTGGACTGACCCTCCTGCTGAGTGCAACTTGAACAGCTGGACCCAAACCAGCAAACAAATAGACAAAAACTGAGTTAATATCCCAGAAAGTGAACAAAATAGAAAAGAATTCCAGTGTCAGAATCTAGAGATAGGGCAAGACGCAGAGGGTGGTCTTGGAGCCAAGTCTGCTTTTCTCCTATTTCCTGGAGATGCGAGGCTCAGAAGTCATGTGGTCAGACAGTAGTTTTGATGCTCTGTGAAGCTAATGCATCAGTGAGTGTTTGGTGTCCAAGGCCCATCAGGGTTGAGAAAGAGTTATAGTGCCTCCTTGTCCTATACTGATTTGGGACTACAAAGTGTTACACTCTAGAAGCAGAAAAAGGTGAATGGGAAGTTGGTCCAGGGTGCTAGTATTCCTAGGCACCCAGTGAAGAAAATATAAATCCTTCCTGGAGAATCAATATCATTATCTAATGCCTCAACTTACTTCTAAAAGGAATTTTGCAAAAACAATATTTAGGGCATAATAAAAAATATACAGACAGGAGACATGAAGGGAAGCCAACAGAAACAACACTATGGAAATAGACTCACAAGGGTGCCAGATGTTAGAATTTTCAAATATAGAATTCAAAATAAACATACCTACTTTGGTGAAAGTGGTAAAGGACAAGATGGAGAAATTTGGCAGATGTGGAAACTATAAGAAAAAAGACCAAATAGAAAATATGGAACAGAAAATTAATGATGAATTTGTAAGATCTCAGTAGTTGTGTGTGACAGCAGATTGATACCGCTGATGAGGGAATTAGTGAGCTGCCTGATGGGCTAAAGACAATCTCTAGAGTGAAATTTATGGAAACAAAAAGAACGGAAAATCAGAATAGAGGATAGAAGACATGGAAGATGAAGTGAAAAGCTCTAACTTATGAGTAATTGTAGTTCCATAAGGAGAGAAGAAAGGGAATGAAGTAGAAGCCAATCTGAATAAACTAAATGTAAGAATTTTCCATAGATGATGAAATTCTTCAGCCCACAAAGATCGCCTACAAATCTGAAAAAGATAATATAAAGAAAGGCACGTTATGGTAATATTACTGAAACCGAATGTTAAAAAAAAGAAAGCCAGATTTAAAAAATCTAGATCACCTTCAAAGAAGCAACAATTAAACTGAAAGCTGGCAGAAATAATGGAAACTAGAGGACAATAGAATCATATTTTAAAGTGCTGGAAAAAAGACCATTACTGACCTAGAATCCTAAGCCCTTTTTTTTTTTTTTTAAAGATTTTATTTATTTATTTGACAGAGATCACAAGTAGGCAGAGAGGCAAGTAGAGAGAGAGAGGAGGAAGCAAGCTCTCCACTGAGCAGAGAGCCCAACTCGGGGCTCGATCCCAGGACCCTGGGATCATGACCTGAGCTGAAGGCAGAGGCTTTAACCCGCTGAGCCACCCAGGCTTCCCAAGAATCCTAAGCCTTTTGAAAAGATCACCCAAGAATAAAAATAAAGAGATTTTATTTTTAGGCAAGAACTAAGTTTAGAGAATTTGTTAGCAGATTCATGCAAAAAGAAATTCTAAAGGATTTCCTTTACGAAGAAAAAAATTAATTCAGATGGAAGTTTGGGAAGAATGAAGACCGTTCCTCCCAAAAGAAAGCATATTGGCAAATATAAATGAATATTAACTTATAAGACAATAATAAAAATGTCTTGTGGGGAAATAAATAAATAAATAAATAAATTAATTAAATAAATAAACCATATAAAATACATCACAAAATGGCACATACGTTGTTAAGGTAAGGTTGATGGAATTAAAGTATTCTAAGATATTTTGTCCAACAGAGGATAAAAGCAACCATTAATATTTGATTTTGGTAAATCAAAGGATTCAGGTTGCCATCTAGAGTCACACTGAAAGAGTGTGTTACTTCTGAACTAACAGGCAAGGGAGTTGGAATAATAAAAAATATTTTAAAAAATCAAATCTGTAAGGTAGGAGTGAAGAAAAAAAAAAGAACCACAGAATAGACAGGACAAGGAAAGAGTAGTTTGTAAAATAGTAGACTTAATGTAAAAGAATTGGTCATTACATCAAATATAAATGGACTAAAATCATCAATTGTATAAAAATATCAAGAGATCCATCTAAAACATAAGGATATAGAAAAGTTAAAAGTAAAAGGATGATAAAGTCTTTAATGTACCTGAAGGATGTAACAATTCTCATTTTGTATGTAATAACATAGTATCAAATATCTAAAGCAAAAATGGACAGATTAGGGGTAATAGAGAAACTGACACTCTTAGTTACTGAGGTTAACATACCTTTGTCAGTAATTGATAGAATAAGCAGAAAAACAATTGTGAAGGTGTAGAAACTTTGAGTAATGTAATTAATAAACTTGACCTAATTGACATATAGAATGCTGCACTGAATATCCATAGAATTCTTTTAAACCCACATGGCACATTTTTAAAAACTGATTATAGGTCATAATGCAAATTTCAAATACTGGAAATTAAACAGAATCCATTCTCTAATGTCAACATAAACTTGATAATTTAGGTAGGTAACTAGATAATTAACTAGAAAGGTAAGTAGATAATTAACTAGAGAAAGATTAGTAGAAATTTCCCAAATATTTGGAAATTAAGAATTACACTTCTAGATAATCCATGAGCCAAAGAGAAAATCTTAGTGAAAATCAGAAAGTATTTTAAATTGAATAAAGCTATGATATAATGTATGGAATGCAACTAACATAATACATAGAAGGAAACTTATAGTTTTAGGTGTTTATATTAAAAATGAGGAAAATATGAGCCAATAATCTAAGCTATTATCTCAAGAAGCTGGGGAAAAGAAAAAAGCAAATTATACCCAGAGAAGAAGAAGAAAAAAAGAGATAATAAAGAGTAGAAATCTATGAAATAAGAAATGAATGTATAGTAGAGAAAAATCAATGAAAAGAATTAATAAAATTAATAAAATCTTTAGCAATAAAGACCAAGGAAAAAAGAAGTAAGTTGCAGATAACCAATGCCAGGAATGGAAAAGAGGACATAACCATAGATTGTCTCAGTAGATGCAGAATGAGCATTTGATGAAATTCAGAATCCATTCATGATAAAATCTATGGGTATACTAGGGATAGATGGGAGCACCCTCAGTCTGAAAAGAGTAATTACTGAAAGTCTGCTGCAAGCATTATACTTTCCTTTAGAGTTTGGAAAAAAGGTAAGAAAAAAACAAAAGGTATAAGGGCTGAAAAATAAGAAAAACTACCTTTATTTGAATATGGCAGGATTATGCATATGGAAAATTTACAAGTATCTTCAGCTAACTATATTTATGAATTACTTAAAAATACCTAGGAATAAATGCAGAAAATTCATTGCAAGTCCTGTTCTGGACTGAAGGTTTGTGTCCATCCACCCCCTTCCCTGCCAAACTCATGCTGAAATCCTAGCACTCCCCAGCCCTGTGGCTGTATTTGGAGATAGGGCCACTAAGGAAGTAATTAAGGTTAAATGAAGTCATATGGATGGAGCCCTGATCCAATAGGATTAGTGTCCTTATAAGAAAAGACATCAGGGAACTCTCTTGCTCTTTGCTCTCTCTGTTCTTTCTCAGAGGAGAGGCTGTGTGAGGACAAAGTGGTTGTCTGCAGGCCAGGAAGAGATTCTCGCTAGGAACCAAGTGGACTGCACCTTGATCTTAGACTTCTAACCTCTAGAACTGTAAAAACATAAATTTCTGTTGTGAAGGCATCCAGTCTATGGAATTTCATTATGGCAGCCCCTGCTGCACAGTGTAGCCTCTCTTTGGAAAACTATAAAAAATTATTGAGGGCCATTAGGGTGGAGACATAAATAGGTGGAGTAGTAAAGCAGTTCACAGTTTGAAGGATAATTCTCTTCAAAGTGATCCACTAAACTACTTCTGAGACTTTACTATGCACACAAATGATCAAGGCACCTTATGTAATGAGATTTCTGATTGAGGGGGGAGTCTAGCATGTGGCTGAGATTCAGCATTTCTAACAAGCTTTTAGGTGATGCTGAGGCTGCTGGTCACTGAACCACACTGACTACCACAGATGTAGTGAAGTCCCACTCGTGGCCACGTAATTTCCCCCTTTCCTTCTCTGTTCTATCAGCTGATGAAATAACTTCTGCAGTTCTCAGCATATGGTCTACTTCGTTTCCTCAATTATCCCTTCTCCCTTCTGCAGTGGATTATTTGAAGTAAAATTAGAGACTGTATCATGTCATCTGTAAATATGTAGTAGAAGTCATTTTAAAACATAACTACCATGTAGTTATCATATCTAAAAAAATTGACACTACTTCTCAGAAAGATCACATATATAGAAAGTTTTCAAATCTCTCTTGTTTCTCATAATTTATCAAGAAACTGATATACAGTTTCTCTTTTCCTCCATGATGTTTAATATGTTCCTCTGTAAAATAGTAATTGATTTAGATGAAGCTTGCTGAAATTGGGCTGGGCTTCAACTTTATTTTTGCAGGAGCACTTTAGAGGTGGTCGTGTATCTGTCCTATGGTACCCAGCAGAAAACACATGACTTCTATTTCTATTTTCATGACATTAAGATTGATCCGTTGTTCACCTACTGGTTTAGCAGCCATTGGTGGTAACTGCCCACACACATTATTTCATTAGGGGTTGCAAAAGGGTGATATTCTAAGTTTATTATTTCTTATTTATTAGGTGGAATTCCTCTTCTTCTAAAGAGGATATTCTCTCATTAGCTATTGTTACCCTGAGGTATAGTTTGTATAGAAAGGCAGAAAAAATACTTAATTTCTTTCCTTTGTTTGTCCGCCTTTAGAATAATGGGTTGATTCTCTAGCAGTTTTAAGAGACAAATAATTTATTAAAAAAGTATCATTATCAACTCTGGGTTTTTCTTTTTTTTTTTTTTTTTAAGATTTTATTTATTTATTTGACAGAGAGAAATCACAAGTACACTGAGAGGCAGGCAGAGAGAGAGAAGGAAGCAGGCTCCCTGCTGAGCAGAGAGCCCGATGTGGGACTCGATCCCAGGACCTCGAGATCATGACCTGAGCCGAAGGCAGCGGCCCAACCCACTGAGCCACCCAGGCACCCCAACTCTGGGTTTTTCACTTTTACTGTGTTTCAGGTTTTTTTTTTTTTTTTTTAAGTATTATCTTTTGATATTTCCAGTTGTTCCATCTTTGGCCAGTGGGAGCCTTTTCAAGGTTTTCTGTTGCATACTTTTTTGAAATAGAATTATTGTCTTTTAGAAATATATCTTGAAGATTTTATGGATGAAGTGATATGTTTGAAGTTTTAAAAATTTTATTTATTTTTTTAACATGTAAACATATAATGTATGATTTGTTTCAGGGGTACAGGATTCATCAGTCTTGCACAATTTACAGTGCTCACCATAGCACATACTCTCCCCAGTGTCCATCATCCAGCCACTCCATCCCTCCCACCCCCCTCCACTCCAGCAGTCCTCAGTTTGTTTTCTGAGATTAAGAGTCTCTTATGGTTTGTCTCCCTCTCTGGTTTCATCTTGTTTCATTTTTTTCCTCTCTTCCCCTATGATCTGCTGCCTTGTTTCTCAAATTCCACGTATCAGTAAGATCATATAATAATTGTGTTTCTCTGATTGACTTATTTCGCTCAGCATAATACCCTCTAGTTCCGTCCATATCATTATGAATGGCAAGATTTATTTTTGCTGGCTGCATTATATCCCATTGTGTGTGTGTGTGTGTGTGTATACCACATCTTTATCCATTCATCTGTCAATGGGCATCTAGGCTCTTTCCACATTTTGGCTACTGTGAACATTGCTGCTATAAACATTGCAGTGCATGTGCCCCTTCCGATCACTACATTTGTATCTTTGGGGTAAATACCCAGTAGTGCAATAGCTGAGTCATAGGGTAGCTCTATTTTCAACTTTCTGAGGAAGCTCCATGCTGTTTTCCAGAGTGGCTGCACCAGCTTGCATTCCCACCAACAGTGTAGGAGGGTTCCCCTTCTGTTACATACTTTTGACATGACCCTAGTAAGTCTGCAGCTTCAGCCCACTTCACTGCTTAGTATTTATAATTTTTTTTGGTCCACAGAGTTTTATTATTTATTTATTTATTATTTTGACTTTTGAGCCCAAGTTTATGTGTTTTTCTGTTTTTACACTTTATCATTGGTTTCTTTATGGAGCAGGGGGGTGGATCAAAGCATCACCTCCCTGTACTACCTTGAGTAAAAAGTCTAAAAGAAGTTTTGAAATGATCATCCATTTATAGGATGTCTTAAACAGATAAACTAAAACTTTAGTGCATTGGTGTTATAGGACAAGTTTCATGATCACGAGATACACATAAGGAGAAAAAATATTCAGAAAGGGTCAGGCTGAAGACTTGGGGTCTTGACCACAGTGATAGGAGGAGGAACCAGATATCAGAATTCCATGTTTGCTTTGTACATTTTGCTCCAGGTCACCTATAGAAAAATATTTATTATTCTCATTCTCGAATGTGCGTTTAGCCATTCTCAGCAAGTTCTGTTTTGCTTTCTTTAATTAAGCTTTAGCTTAAAGGACTATTTCTGGTAATTATCCATAAATTTTTGGGCGGGGTAACCCATATATCTGGTGTTAGGAATAAGCAAAAGCAGAACTGTCCTCTGAGGCTTATTTTTGTTGGAATGTCTTTTTTACTATGCAGTGACATAGCTGTTACTTTAAGTTCTTGAGTTGATACTGTAGAAATAATCTACTAATGTTCTACTTTTTAAGAACTTCTTTATTTAGTTTTCATTAATTATTGAATAGCTATTATTTCAAGAAAATGGGTGTTTCTAGTTAAAGTGATACACATTTTATGCTGAATGAAAGTGTCTGAAATAAGTTTATTAATTTAAAAAGATGTGTGTGTGTGTGTGTGTGTGTGTGTGTGTGTGTGTAAAGTATTGTTATGGGTTTTACTAATATCATCCTTATCTGGCATCACAAAAATCTCTGCCCTTTCTCTTTCCCAAATGTTAATGATTGACCTTTTCAATTGGAGTTAAGTAGCAAATAAATGTATATATACATAAATAAATAATTATTGTTTTCTGAGGTACTTTTGAAATCTGAAAAATGTCTTTAAACTATTTTTTAATTAAGTTTGGAATAACTGATAACTGTCTTTTGGTAGGAAAGATGCTACCATTAATCCTAGACTGATACTGAATTTTTCTGAATAGTATTATAATTTAAATCAGTTCACCCTGTGTTAATTAATGCAATTGAAACAAGTTCAGTTTCTTTTATGAGTATTAGCGGAGGTTCAGACTATTGGGTGTTAAAAAGTGTGGGGGAAAAAAAGGAGACAAAGTATTTGGTAATAAGGCTTAGGGTTCCTAGATACATTGTATTTGAATCTATAAAACAGCAGACTTTGGAAAGAAGGATCTGCTCAAATGGAATGGGTAGCTTTAGTGCTCCAGTGATGACTGCAATCAGTAATTTCCCTGTAACATTCTTGTTTCTGCTTGAGTTACTTTGCTAATAAATTTTTTAGAAGTTGAAACTTGGGTAATGCTTTTTATAAGTTTGAATTTTCAAATTTTAGCCAGGTGATCCAAAGCCAGGCACGAAGCTTAGGCAACCAACACCTCTGTTTTGGCTTCCTCATGCTGTTGAGTCCAGGAGCTTGCTGCAGTCACTAGGAATATGACTGAGAAGACCCTCTGATTCAGAGCTTTGTGGCACTTGAGAGGACGGGTCTGCCACAATGGTGCTACCAACACTGCAAGGTAGATCACCTCCATCTTATGTTGGGTGAAACATGATTTTGAATTGCCTTGTTCAAATTGAATAGCTTAACTGAAATCAAAAGCTACATTTAATCCCATCTTTTAATTATACTTCTTGCATTCCCTTCTGGTATTGTAGGTTTTAAGTGTTTTATTCTTGCTTCTGATGTAATAAATCCTCACTGTAAATATTCAAACATGAGAGAAATACAATATAGAAAACGGGCACACCCAGCAATCCCACTGTAGTAGATGCATCCTTAGTGATTTAGGCCTGTCAGTTTCAAGCACACCAGTCTGCCTTTCAGCTGTCAGCACCTGAGAGTCTGAATGAGGATATTGCTGGAGGGCTCACTGTACCTGTGTCTGGGCCAACTCCAAGTGCTGGGGAGTCAACTATGACTAAGAGGATGTGTGAATAAGTAGCTCTGCTTTCTTGCCTCTCAGTTGGGATAACTGAAGATGGTGTTCTAGTTTTCTCTCAGCGTTCCCTGGTGGGATTAAGCTTCTGTTGTCTACAGTGGTAACTTGCTTGATAACATCACCTTCTGTTGGCTTCCTCCCCTTCCTATTTTCTCTACTCCCCTACTGAGTTCTCCTAAATGAACCACTTGTACTTGTCCTTTCTGGGAGGACCTATAACTTAAGATACCCATCTTCCAAGGATAATGCCATGACTTCAAATTCTCATTCTTTTTGTGTGGATATGAAGAATCAATGCTGTTCTAGAGGCTTTTTTGAGTGTTGTTAGGGTGAAAATTTAGCCAAAGATTCTCCTGTTTGTAGGAGAACCTGTTAGCCCTCCTGTTCATAGAAACTGAGTCTTTGGGAGTGGGGTTGTCCATTCCCTCTTGGCTTGGCATACTTCAGAGAAATGGTATTGCCTAGGAGGGGCACAGTAAACCTGTTTCTACCTGCTATGCTTCCAGTTTGGTGCAGTGGGAAACTCAAAACCAGACGCAGACAGGAAACCAAGAATTCTTTGCACAAACAAGAGTCAATCAAATTATTTCCTAGAGCAACATAAGGGTGGGAATTGAACAAGTGTTTGACATACTTTGTTTTCACACCAGGTGTCAGAGATAAGATAAGACTGTCCAAAGTCAGAGAGAATACTGGGGAAAAAAGGGATAGATTATCATCTAGTTGATCGTTTAGAATTCCGACCCCTCCCGCCATTCTAATTCTAGTTCTCAAAAGCTTGACAATTTCTTTCATATACCTTGGGAACATATTCTAAACATGTCTGAGCTGTACTTTTACTCACCTAAAATATAGCAAGATATCACTTCTACTTTTCAAAGTGACTCCACCTTTTCTTGTGTTGAAAGCTACCGTGGCTGATTTTACCCTCAACTTGGAATCTTGGGGGAAGGTATAAGTGTTACTGAAATGTCAGTCTTTTATAAAATTATTGGACTGTTAAGGGAAATAAGCGATTGCAGTTTCTGTTTCATGGGCTACATTAATGATTCTCAAAGTGTAGTTCCAAAACCAGTAGTATTACCATCATCTGGAAACCAGTTAGAAATGCACACCTTAAGTCCATCCCAGAGCTGCTGAATCATAAACTCTGGAAAGTGGGGCCCAGCAATTTTGGTTTTAACAAGCTCTCCAGGGGATTCTGGTTTACAGTCAATTTTAAGAACCACTGGCCCATATTATGGGGGAAAATACAAAATGAGGATGCCTCAACATCTAGTTACAGACTCCCACCTAGATTCTCACACTCAAGGAGGGTCTTTGTCTTTACTTGACATGAGACCCTGAGAAGGGCTGTCCCTCCCAGTAATTCTGACATCTCTGTAGCACCTGTGGTGTGGATATAGGGGTTGTGGGTTCCTGGGACCAGGGAGCAAGGCTTGGCTACCTTCCAGTAAAAGACAACAAATTCCCTTGTTGGAAATGCCATTGCAACTGGGTGCCAAACACAGTGGTGAATAGTGGTGCTGGCTTATAGAAATCCTTCCTCTGCTCACTTCCTAAAACAAATAAGAAGAAAAAAGGTCATCTTTAATGAGTTCCTGTCACATCCTGGCACTGTGGTAAATTTGTCTCGTGTGTGTAAACTGCCTAGAATCATCACAGCCCTCTGTGGTAGGCACTTGCTATGATCTGAATGTTGTGTCTCCTCCAAATTCATAGGCTGAATCTGTAACCAAACTCAAGGGGCTTGCCACGTAGTGCGCATCAGACTGAATACAACCCAAGGCAAAGTTTGAAAGCAACTTTGCTTGTCCCAAGTAAAGAGCTAGAGAGATAGCTCTCAAAGCACTGTTTCCCTGAGAGGACAGTACAGACAGCTTGTATTCAGTGCATTAGGCCTGGGGCAGGCAGCCTGCTTAGGCACTTTGGTTCAACTGTGCATGTCTAGCATGTCAACATGCTAGTGCATACATCATATGTTCAAAAACTGGTGGAAAGCTCCACCCATAAGAGGAGATCTTAGTATTCTAATGAGCTAAAGGTAACTTCAGGACAACTGCGGGGGCCTTCTGCACAGGTCCTCAGCTTCAGTTCGGCTCAAACCGGTTCATGTAAGGGGCTACCAGGTGAGATGCCTAGCGAGAGGCTTTCCGGTGAAAAACCTACTTGGGCATCTCCTTGGCTGCGACTGTTGGTTCTGCAAAATGAAACACATTCCTTCCCTACTTTTGTCCCTTCCCCTCCTGCTGGTAGCTTTCAGTCCTCTTATTTGAGTAACTTCCTGTGCCCTCCCAGCTAACAAATCCCTGACACCCCCATGTGATGGTTTTGGATGTGGGCCTTTGGGATATGATGAAGGTAAGATGAGAAAGGCCATGAGGTGGGATTAGTGCCCATATAAGACGAAAAGACCTGTGCTCACGTGCTCTCTTTCCACCATGTAAGGACACAGTGCAAAAATGGCTATTTACAAGCCAGGGAGAGGTCCTTCCACAGAACCTGACCATGCACGGTGATCTTGAACTTTCAGCCACCAGAATGGTGAGAAACACACTTCTGTTTAGGCTACCTTATCTATGGCGTTTTTGCTATGGTGGCCAGAGTTAATACAGTATTATTATAACCCCATTTTATAAATGAATAGGAGGTTCAAAAAGGCTAAGTAATCTGTTCTGGTTAACCCAACAGGTGAGCAGCAGAGTAGATTAGGTTATGGTCTGTGTGATTCTGTCCTTGTCAACCCAAAATTCCTAGATTTCCTGGTCAGCTGAGGGTGCAAATCCCTGCTTTTGGCTGGAACCTTAGTGATGTGGCCTCCTTGTCTTAGCAGACATGCTGGACCTTCCTCAGTGATCCAGGCCTCAGTTTTCCTATACACCACCTTCTGACTCCACAAAACTCCCCTTCACTGTAGGGAGGAGCTATATTACCTTGCTCAAGTTCAAATGCACTATGAGGCCCCTTTACAGGTCTCAGTTCCCTCCTTCTTTCTTGCTCCAGCCCCAGGAACCTACTTTCTCCACATGACTTGAGGTGCCAAACTGCAGACTGTTCTAAGAAGACACTTTGCTCTACCTTTCAAGGCTGCTCTCCCATCTCAAGGCTGCTTTTATTCACTTTAAGCAGACAGTTCACTTCTTCTCTTCTATTTCTTTGCATGCATGTAGTTTGTGTTTGCCTTACTTCCCGAGTAATCTTGTCCCTTTTTAGAGCAAGGACAAAGGGCACCTGTATGGCTCAGTGGGTTGAGCCTCTGCCTTTGGCTTGGGTCATGATCTCAGGGTTCTGCGATGAAGCCCCGCATCAGGCTCTCTGCTCAGCGGGAAGCCTGCTTCCTCCTCCTCCTCTCTCTCTCTGCCTGCCTCTCTGCCTGCTTGTGATCTCTCTTTCTCTCTGTCAAATCAATAAATAAGAAATCTTTAATAAAAAAAAAAAAAAGCAAGGACAACACTGGAACCCCTGTGTATTGCCACTCAGTGAGACTAAAACAGAATTGTGAAGAGAAGGTCAAACTGGGTAGCTTTGTGACTGAGGAAAGGCAGATGTGTGTGTGTGTGTGCATGTGAGTATGTGTGTGTGTGTTGGTGGGGATGGGGATGCTCACTATTGGCAGAGAGGGAACACTGCTCTTCTGAATGTATCTGTGTTTGTGTTGACATTTCATGTTTGCAAAACCTCACAGCTTGATGTGTTGATCCAATAAAATCATCAAGGGAGTGAAAGAAAAACACCCAGAAGATCAGTGGACAGGAGAGCCGAATGTGTGAAAGGCACCAGAAAACCCTTCTTGACACACACAACGTTGCTGGAAGGAAAAAAACAACAACAACAACCAAAAAACAGTCAAGGAAAAAAGGTCCAGCAGGCAATAAGTTGATGGCAGGTGCTCTGAGTTTGCCTTGGTTTTCTAATCATAGGCTTTTATCCTATTAGAGTTGACTGACACAGAACTTACTAACAAATTAAGAAGTGTTCATTCCTTGAAATATATTTGGACATTATACCAACTTTTTCTAGTGGGTTGTTGAAAGCACTCTATTATGTCAGGTTGGCTCGGAACCCAGGAAATGAGCTGGCACTCTTCAAAGTTAATAAAATATCATTTGTCATAGGATTTGCAGGTGTGACTCAGTTCCTGTATTAAAATATACAGTAAAAACCAAGGGCTGAGGAGCCAGTCCTTTGCCAAGCCTACTGAGTCTTCCATAAGGGGCATGATCCAAGCGGTCTGGAATATTCTGTGTGCTATCTAGGTTTGATATGTTTTGTGTGAGGATCAGGCCTGATACCCTCACCCCCACATAATCCCCTCTGGCCATGGGGCTGAGTGCCAGAGAACCTTTTGTTGTTTCCTAGTACTTGTTGGAGGTTACTGTACAGATGTGCTTTGGCGCTGGGTGACTTTTGCATTTGTGAAGATGGGAATGTTATTGATTTTGTTTATTCACCCATTTGGATGGGCTTGTGGAATGGGCAGGGGTCCCACAGTGCCCCAAAATGGAGTCTTTTTCTAGATGAAGCGGATCTAGAGGTGACTGGAAGTGTCAGTGTGAAGTGTGGTTGTGTTCAGAATCTCACCTTCCCAAGCCATTCATTGCTTCATTTGGGATCCTATCCCCAGGGTGAAGTGCTCCCACCCCAACTTATCTCCCCTGCCTTTCCCTATGTCTAAAATTCCTTTTGAGGTTGATGAAGTATTCATACTTTAGGTGGAACAGCATTTTTCAATCTTTTGGTTGCAGGGTCCCTTTATACTTATGTATTAGTGAGAATTACAAAGATCTTTTTTTTTTTTAAGATTTTATTTATTAATTTGACACACAGAGATCATAAGTAGGCAGAGAGGCAGGCAGAGAGAGAGGGGGAAACAGGCTCCCTGCTGAGCAGAGAGCCTGATGCGGGGCTCGATTCCATGACCCTGAGATCATGACCTGAGCTGAAGGCAGAGGCTTTACCCTCTGAGCCACCCAGGCGCCCCATAAAGAGCTTTTAAGTTGGTTGTATTATTGATATTTACCATATAAGATAGGAGTCAGCAAATTATGGCCCATGGGCCACATCTAGTCCATGTTGTTGTTTTTTTGTTTTTGTTTTGTTTTGTTTTATTTTGCAAATAAAATGTTATTGGAACACAGCCGAGCCCATTTGTTTATACATTGGCTATGGCGGCTTCAGTGCTACAATAGAGCTGCTTAGTTGTAGCAGAGACTGCATGAACCATGAAGCCCAATATTTTTTATTATCTGTATCTGTTTTTCTTTTTTAAAGATTTTATTTATTTATTTGACAGAGAAAGGAACAGTGAGAGAGGGAACACAAGCAGGGGGAGTGGGAGAGGGAGAAGGAGTCTCCCCAATGAGCAGGGAACCTGACGTGGGGCTGGATCCCAGGGCCCTGGGATCATGACCCGAACTGAAGTAGACACTTAATGACTGATCCATCCAGGTGCCCCTATCTGTATCTTTACAGAAATGTTTGCTAATCCCTGATACAAAAATTAAAATGAGAAATGTTTAAAATATTAATTTATTAATTCATTGAAAAATATCAATAATAAAATCATTACAAGAAAACAGATTACATTTTTTTTTACATAAAGATTTTTATTTATTTATTTATTTGACAGAGAGAGATCACAAGTAGGCAGAGAGGCAGGCAGAGAGAGAGGAGGAAGCAGGCTCCCTGCTGAGCAGAGAGCCCGATGCAGGACTCGATCCCAGGACCCTGAGATCATGACCTGAGCCGAAGGCAGCGGCTTAACCCACTGAGCCACCCAGGCGCCCCAGATTACATTTTTAATTGAATAAAATGTCTATATTTTCCAAAGCAAACAAAACAAGGAAATGCTTGCTTAGTGAGACTTAGAATGGCATTGTTTTATACTTTAGCAAATTTCTTTCATGTCTGGCTGAATAGGAGCAGCTGGATTCTCATCTTCCTTTGCATTTAATCTGTTGTGGTATTTTGCTTTAGTTGAAATGGGTGAAGAAAATCCAACTTGTAGAAGTATGTAGTTAGAAAAGGGAGGAGTATTTTAATAGTCATTTCAGATATTTATGGATATTCTTGTTTAACACTACAACAAATCTTGACAAGTGGTAATTTCTAGGAGGTTTTATATAGAATCTGAAACCATAGCAATGAAAATTTCATACTCTGTTACATTTCAGTACACTGGTCTAAATTGCACTTTGAATGGAGCTTATACCCATGTAAGATTTTGTAACATCATGCATTAATTATTTTGAAAATATTCACTGAGTTATTCAGTTCTCCTAAATGTTGACGTATTTCATTTTGTATCATATCAAAATATCACATTTGTTAATGTCACCATCAAGCTCATTAAAAGAGTCTTTAAGCTGTCAAACTCATGGTGGTACATACAAATTTTCCAAAATTCTGATTTTGCTTGAAAGCTCAAATTTTATAATTGACATCAAACACTGTCAGTTGTTTTCCTTGTCGAGATATACTCATTTCATTCACTTTCAAGAAAATGTCTGCCAAATAGCCAAATCTGTATAACCATGGTTTTTCTGTCAGTCACATGGAATGGTGTCCCATTAAAAAAAGAGAAAAAAGACCAATTCAGCTTGCAACTCAAATGGTTGCCTGTGGGAATTTCCTAGAGATAACTATTGTACTCAGTATGCAGTAGAAGTGCAGCTATACATATATTTCTCATTTATTTATACAACATGTTTAAGATAGGTATACTCACTGGCTGTGATTTAACAAGATTAAGGCTTTATTTATCAAGGACATTACTTAAAAGCGTTTTCTTTCTTGGGAGTATATGGTCGTAAGGAGTAGGATGACCATTAGCATGGGGTGAAGCCACTGCTTTGGTCTATGCTAAGGCACCATCTGTTTTCCTCCTCATTACTTTTGTACCATCAGTGCCCATGTCAGCACAGTGAAGACAAATAACCATCTTGTTATGATTATGAACAGAGTTTTGACTTCATAGATTTTTGAAAGTGTGTCCACGGACTACACTTTGGGAACCTGCTGAAGTGGAAAGGTAACAAATTGAATTAAATTCCATTGGTTCTAGTAGATGCTTCTGGGGTAAAGGATTTTATGATTAAGGCATGTTGGGAAAATGTCATATACTATATCACATTGTTGGAATTTCCCAGTGCTCATTAAGCTTTAAAGGCTCTGAGAAGTCCTCAAGAAAATAAATATATATTTTTAAAGATTTTATTTTTAATTAATTGTTACACCCAATGTGGGGCACAAACTGACAACCCTGAGATTAAGAGTTGCGTGTTCTACAGGCTGAGCCAGCCAGGCACCCTGAGAATTCATATCTTTTAACTTTGGATTTCCTAAACCCATGGGGGGGGGAATCCCTTTTCATTTTTTTATTTATGTGAATACCCTTTGGGAAACCATGACCCTTAGGGCATAAACATGGCTCTTGGGATCCCTCTGGAAAGCAGGCTTTGATGTGCTGAGAAGCTGAAGCCTGTGTGTCAAAAGGGCTGGAGAATAGAGGGGAGACTAGAGCCCTCAGGGACTGACCCTTGGCCAGAGGCCACTTCCAGGTCCTCTTCTCCTTTCTGGGCTGTGTTCCTGACAAGAAAGCCAGTGAGTCACAGGAGAAAAAGCCAATAGCAGTAATCTTCCTGGCTTGCTCAGGGCCCCTCCTAACCGCTCCTTGTGGAGAATGCCAGCAGATCTGCATTTTTCACATTGCTGGATGGATTTTATAGAGCTGAGCTAGGCAGAAAAGGCACAGCATCTGCCCTGGAGGGTGTGGGTACACTGTAGGGGGTGCTTGGCAGCAAGGGGTTTATTTCTCTCTCCCAGACCCTGTTATGTTTGTGGGTCTGGAACCTCACCAGCTTGGCCTGTGGTCTTTGAGGTAATCAGGTGCACCCCTTATTAATTTTGACTTGCTGGCCTTGGGAACCTCTGAGATGGGCAGGCCTTTCCAGAAACCATTCTCCTGGGGATTTACTCTGTATTGCCTATCCTCAGATAGGAAAATCCCCCATCTGGAGGGAAAACACCAAGGAGGTGGTTTTGTCCTCAGTGAAGCTGAAATTTTGAAGCCCATTCCCTGGTTCTATCCCCCCGCACCCCATAAACATCTCCCATCAAGTGATACACACAACCCCTTAGTGGGTTCCTAAATCTGTCCTAAGAGTCTATGCCTGCATAAGTTTAAACAGATTCATTTCATGGTTTTTCCTACAGATAGTAATGAATCTCGCAAGAGAAGTGTGTGGACCATTTCTCTTCAAAGTCCTTCCAAATGTGCCCCACCCACAGCAGGTATTTTATTCCCTCTGTCCCCAATCTGGTTGATGCCACCAATGTTGTGTTGTTCTCAAGTGTCCCCAGTGTAGGAAGAAAGAAGCAGGAGCCAGGGGAGCCTTGGCCTATGGCTGTAGCTGGGGAGACAGGCAGGGAGCACTTTGAAGATCACAGGATGCTGCTTGGAGAAGGTAGCATTTCTCTTGGACAGTGAGGGTTGGTAGAAAGCTGACAGGACAGGATTTGTTCAAACCAAAGAATCTACTGCTTGAAAAATACACTGAAAATCACCAGGCAACATACCTGCTAAGGTTTCTCTCATCTCTAAATGTATTCCACACTTCTAGGTAATCTCAACTTCCTGATTTTTTCTGGGTATTTTCTTGTGTTTTCATGCATTTGGCCTTTTGTTCATTCTCAGTGACAAGCTTCTAGAAGGCAGGAGCTTCTATATAGTTTTGTTAAGACATCCAGCATGGGTGTATACACACACCATCAGTAACTATCAAAGGAGCATTGGTGGCAGTGCTCTGACAGGCTTCTGCTGTCCCACGGTTTAGTGCTTTCCAAAACTGGCCAGTAACAACATAAAGGGTACAATGAAAATGACTCTGACCTGCAAAGGAGACCCGAGTTCTGACTCTGCTTGCCATGTCTTAGCTCTGGGCCTGGGACCATTCACATAGATTCTCTTGTTCCTGGTTTAATTTTCAGTGAAATAAGGGAGTTGTTCTAAAGCCATGTTTCCCGAATGTGGACCATTGAGAGCTATAAGACCACGGTAATGTGTCCAGACTGTTTTGTAGGTTATTGACTGAATACGCAATGTCTTGCATATATGTAATAATTTTTCCAATGTATTTAGAAGTGGTCGTGACTTAAAAAATGCAGGTTCATTTTGAAGTGTTACTGAGTTGTAGTGACTCTTAATGACAAACATAGTAAAGACTAGTGTTTATTAAATGCTTGCTAAGTGTGAGTTATAGTAAGTCCTTGTCTCAGGTTGGATTTCCAGATCTGGAGAAGAGGATTTACGTACAGGGGACTTATATAGCATTTCTTTGAGAACTGGAAGAAGCAGAAGAGAGAAGAAGAATCCAGGCAGGGGTGTAATTTCAGGTGAAGTGTCAGTCTCATCCTGATCAAATGAGGGGCTCTGGTGTATAAGTGATGTCATGGAGTTTGACCTTACTCATGGCAAAGGACCTGGGCTTTTGTACTTCTGCTCTGGTCAGTTGCTGGCTAAGGGCCCCCTCAGCAGGATGAAGGTGATATTGAGGGACATAAACTCCCAGGCATTTCTGGCTTTTTGAGCCTTACCACAATGCAGTTTAAGTAGCTTTCAAATAGTTCTCTGACAAGAATTACAGCAGTTAGAAGACAAAGGAAAAACAAGAACATACCCTGAACTACTCCATACCAGGAGTGGCCAGGAGACAGGGGCACAGATACCATGAAAGTGCTCTTAGGTGGTCTAGTGGAGCTTTGGACCTCCACCAGTACCTGCTACAGGGCTTAGCTCTTTCAATCCTCACAACAGCCTTAGAAGGAACATATTATTAGCTCCATTTTACATTGGGGAAACTGAGGCTCAGAGAAGTTAACAAACTTGGCTCTGGTTACAGAGCTGGTAAACAGAGCCACGATTCAAAGCAAGAAGCCCATACTTTTACCACCATACTGCAAACTCATCACTGCTTCTCCAAATGCAACAGCTATCATGTGTGTAATCAAGACACTTTTGGGAATAAATGAACAAGATATTGGAGGTGCTGTGTGGTGGTCTAACATTTGATGACATCATAATCTCTTGCCAGTGTTGTGCTCTGATTTCAAAGCAATTTCAAGGGCAGTTTGGATTTTAGTTATTTTCTGTCTTGACAATCATTCTGACTTAAGCAATTTTAATCAAAATCAAAAGATCCAACTGCAGTTTGTTAATAGCTAAGAAAACAGTGGCCAAAGGTGAAAGAGTTAAAGAACTACAAGGCACTTCGATTGGCAGAATAATTGAGAGATGGCTTTTGGGGCGGGAAACAATGTAATTTGGATTTCTATTTCAGCAAAATTACTTAATTGGCAACACATGCTTCCTGATCTTTAGAGAAGAATGGGAGGGCGGCTTAGAAGTGGGGGACATATGGGAGTGGAGCAAGAGGGCAGGTTCCTAAACATGGAACAGGGAAATGTTTTCCTTCTATTCAATGTTATCTTCTTGTCATGACATTTGTCCTTTCTGTAATCCTGTGTTCATGAGAAGAGTGATGCACAACTCCATCATGGGTTGCCCTGAAAATTCCATGTGCTGATAAAGCACTATACAACTGTACCATGTCTGGTACAGTAAATGGTTGAAGGCACTTGGGGCATCTTGACTTGGACTCACAGTGGTTCTCAGTCAAGGAAAGTATCCCTTCCCGCCCCAAGGGTTTTTAGAAATATGGGATGGCGGGGGGTGGGGTGGGGTGGGGGGAGATTGCTCATTGTCTCAATGAATAGGTTGTCACAAGCTGAGTGTATGTGGGCTACTGGAATTTAGTTCCTGGGGGTTCAGTGATGTTAACTGTCCTACAATGCCCACGATGGTCCCACTTGAGGAAGAAGTCTTAACTTTATACGCTAATCACACCAACATTGAGAAACTGGGAGAAGTGATTTGAGAAAGATAATCATCTTTAAATATGAGAACAATGACCTCTGAAACGACTTTTACTTTTCCATGGCCCTCTAGAAAACCACATGTGAAATTAGAGGAAGACAGAGCATCTCAGCAGTTAAGGCTGTTCAGAATGGAGTTGCCCTTGTCTTTGGTAGCGAGATCTGTCACGTCACTAGAGATATTAAAGAAGAGGCCAGAAACCACATGTAAGGGGTATTGTTAAAGGGATATCCAGCCTGAAAGAGAGGATGGATTAGATGATCTCTGAGAGGCCTTTTAAACCAGGATTTTAGGGTTTTGCTTACTCTTTATTTTCAGAATTCCAGGTGAGGTTAGGGAGGCCAAAGGAATTAAAACTGGAAGTCATGCACATATGTGAGGTTTGGTTGGAGAGACAGAGAGGTTGGGCGGAAAGAACATGAATCAAGTATGAAGGAGAAAGTGCATCATCGTACTGGAAAGATCGATAGGTTAGTTGTCAACGAGCTCTACTGCCTGTAACTACTACTAACTCACTGGCTAGCGTGGCCCTGGGCTTATCATATTTTCTCTTCCTCTGTAGGGTGATGGTGCTCAACTGTGCATTGCTTGGAATCTGTGATTCTGTTGTTTGATAGTATACCATGTTCCTTGACATAGCTCTGCTGTGGCTTTAGATAAGTGCCTTCATTTATCATTCTTACCCAACATAGGAATAAAAATAAGCTCTATTTGCCTTTTCTCATTCACAAGGAAAAAGGTAGGCTAAAGTAAATTTGAATGCTAAATTACCTCAAAAGTGACAAGTATAGTAACATAAGTGCCATTTTGAGATTTTTCTTCTCTAACACCATCCTACAAATTCTAGTGCTGGTGGGCGAATGAATCTCAGGAAGCTGCTTGAAGCCCTCACAGGTCCTAGATTCCCTTATTTTTGGAGCCCTGTGCCCCATAATATCAGACTTATAAAAATAGTCTCACATTCCCCATTAAAGAAAGTGTATATATAATAACATGTTTTTATTCTGATAAAATGTTTTATAAGCACTTAATTAAATATTTAGTAATATTAAGTTCTATATCTTAGAGACAGTAAAACTTTTTTTTTTTAAAAGATTTTATTTATTTATTTATTTGACAGAGATCACAAGTAGGCAGAGAGGCAGCCACAGAGAGAGGAGGAAACAGGCTCCATGCTGAGCAGAGAGCCAAATGCGGGGCTCGATCCCAGGACCCTAGAAACATGACCTGAGCCGAAGGCAGAGGCTTTAACCCACTGAGCCACCCAGGCACCCCAAAAGTCTCAAATATTTTTTTAATCTCAAATATTTTTGGTATGCCCTTTAAATCTCATAGATCCTAGTCCCTATAACTATTAATGCCTGATAAACATCTTTAGAGAAGAGACATCAGGTCAAATTAAGATCTGTTAATAATTGGTAAAAAGAGAAAAGTTCCTTTCTCATAGCTTCCCTCTGTTCCCTAATAGGCTAGCCCTATTAGGTCAAGATGGATCTCAGTTCAGGAACGGAGGGCATGGGGAGCCATGAGTAATGACCAAATGGTGGCAGCTAACTTGCAGGTGCCTGTGAAGAGTAGTGAGGATATTTGTGCATGTGCGTGTATGTGCATATGTGGTAGTGAGTAACAGATTAGGGTCTGGGGGTAAAGGGACATGAGAGAAAAGAAACCGCAGGGTCAATGGTAGGTTATGGTAGATAGATTTCTAAGGTGGCCCTCCAAATACCCAACCCATGGTGAACACACCCTGTATAATGCCCTCCATCAAAATGTGGGGACCTGTGAACATGATGAATCATGTTATATGGCAAGGGGAAGGGATTTTGCAGATTTAATTAAGGTCCTCGGTCAGTTGACTTTAAGTTAATCAAAAGGGAGATTATCCTGGGTGGGCCTGGCCTAACCAGGTGAGTCCTTTAAAGGTCTAGAGGTCAGAGATGGAAGAAGTTACAGACACTCACCTGTTAGTCTTTGTTATGGACTAAATGTTGCCTTCCTACACTCCCCTCCAATTCATATGCTGAAGCCTTAACCCCCCCCCCCCCCCATGTGACGGTGTTTGGAGATGGGGATTTGGGGAAGTAATTAGGGTTCAATTAGGTAGTGAGGATGGGACCTTCATGAGGATTAGTGCTCTTATAAGAGACATCAGAGAGCTGGCTCTCTCTAAATGAAAAGAAGAAAAGGTCATGCGAACACATAGAAGATGGTTGTCTCCAACCCAGTATAAGAGACCTCTTACCAGAACTTGACCATGCTGGCACCTTGATCTCAGACTTCCAGCCTCCAGAACTATGAAAAAATAAATTTCTGTTGTTTGAGGCATCCAATCTATGTATGTTTTTATGGCAGCCAATAGACTACTACAGTCTCGAACAAGCAAGCTGCCATGTGGTCAGGGGCCATGCGGCAGGAATAGCAGATGGCCTTTAGGAGCCGAGGGCCTCAGTTCTACGGCTTCAGGGGTCAGAATGCTGGCAATAACCAGTGAACTTGGGAGAGAACCTCAAGCTCCAGGTGAAAATGCAGGCTTGTGAGACCCCAGGCAGAGAACTCAGTTAAGCGATGCCCAGGCTCCTGACCCATGGAAACGGTCAGGTAATAAGTAGGTGTTGTTTTAAGCTGCTAAGTTTGGGGTAATTTGTTGCATAACAGAAAACTATTATATAGTGCCTCCTGGAAGTCTGCCTTTGCTCTGGCACAAGATAAGATTTACAGGATGGGTAATAAGTTTCCCTCACTTTTCTTCTTAGTGTTACTCAACTGAACTTTTGCATCTATATGATTCACATTATATTTATCTTAGGAAAAGCTGACTCGGCTTCATCATTAAAAGTCCAGTGAATCATGTACTTTGTGTGTGGTGGCATTTCTGTGGTGAAGCACTTTGCATGTTTTCCTATGAAGGTCGCCCAGGATGGGATTCCTTAGGAACTGCAGAGCAAAGGGGATAAGAAACTTTTATCAGCTATGGCTTAAAATTAAGGAGCAGTGCCATAAGAGACCAATAATTTCTTTCCAGATGATGTTTCCAGTTCTTTTTTCCTATCGCTGACAGTTAACTCTTTGTTTTCAAACAAAGTCAGTGGGCAGCCAAAAGTGTGTTTTGTTCTCAAGAGCTTGTCTGCCTTGCTTTCTTCTTGGAGAATGGAAAAAGCTGGAAACCTACCCTGTTACACTCCAGTTTCTGTGTTTTCTTCACTCAGGATTAGGAGGAAAGAAAGCTGACTTCTGATAGAAAAAATTTTGACTTGTCCCTCTTCAGGGTTAGAGAAAGAAAATGTTTCTATAAACTGGACCCTGGTGGGGGTGAATTGTGCAGATGGAGGAAACTGGGTCTTGTGTCTTCCCCTTTGTGCTCTACTTGATTCAGGATTATTTCATCCTGCTGAAGTTGTCTCTTTCCCTCATGACTCAGGGCTTCTTCCTAATCCCTCTCCAAAAACCTCTTCCTTTTCATTACATGGTCATAATTATTTCTCTGTCGAGTGCATAACCTAACACCTCTCCATGTACAGTGCCAAGGTTTGAAACCATAATAAGCGGAATGCTCACCTTTGAAGCCATTATTTCAATCATTAGGACACAGTTTATTCCTTGAGAGGACATTAACATTTGAAAATGTATCAACCAGAGTAAGAAATTCATCATGATCATAGACCACCTGCCAACTGATTAAAATACAATGGTCTGATTTTCCTGGATTTTTTTAGATCTGACATCAGTTTATGTTATTATGGTGTCTTGGTTCAGTTCCTTGTAAATTGCTTGTGAACACCAGAGAAGTCTGATTTTCAAACAAGAAACTAGTAAAAAAATGCAGTCAGAAAAGGGCAAAGGGATCTCCTGGGAGCATCAGGGTTGATGGGAGAGATTGCACCTCTCCCCAACCCCCCACCCATCAAGAAGCCATTTTCATCCTAGCAGGACTCTAAGTTGGAATGGCCTCTACATTTGGGCACCTATAATTTTAAGCAAAAATTAGTCTGGTTGCTGTGCTGAATTTCATAGATGACTTTAATGAGATCATCTCTGCAGTTCAA
Organism: Mustela lutreola; assembly: GCF_030435805.1. Lineage (NCBI taxonomy): Eukaryota > Metazoa > Chordata > Mammalia > Carnivora > Mustelidae > Mustela > Mustela lutreola. The sequence continues at coordinate 90,882,687 of NC_081298.1, read as the reverse complement.
CTGGTAAGGAGTAAAGGACAAATCCACTTCTGTCTAGCAAAAAAAGCCACATTTCATCATTAATACCACTGAAACTGTTGCAAACATCTAGCCAAAAAAAAAAAAAAAAAGAAAAAGAAAAAAAGAAAAGGTGGGTTTGAAAGTAAAATATAAATTCTCTGGAAGCTGGAATATGGGGTTAATATTATGTCAACCCAGAGATTTTCTGGATGGCATTTGTCGTCAAGGTAACACTACTTCTTTCTAAAGCTCAGAGAGGGAACCAGCAAAGTAAGATGGTGCAATTAGAGTGACCTTAAGCATTCACCTTTCAGCTTCTGGAATGTATTTGAAATGACTAATGTTTTTCGTTAGGTATTTCAGTGGACCCAATCATTTTCTGTTACCTAAGGCTTTATAACAAACTATCCAAATTATAATGACTTGAAACAATAACATTTATTTTGCTTATGGATGTGTAATTGGGGCAGGGCTTATTTTTTTTTTTTTTTAAAGATTTTATTTATTTATTTGACACACAGAGAAATCACAAGTAGTCAGAGAGGCAGGCAGAGAGAGAGAGGGAAGCAGGCTTTCCGATGAGCAGAGAGCCCGATGCGGGACTCGATCCCAGGACCCCGAGATCATGACCTGAGCTGAAGGCAGAGGCTTAACCCACTGAGCCACCCAGGCGCCCTGGGGCAGGGCTTAGTAGGGACAGTTGGGAAGTCAGCTGGGATAGCTTGAAGGCAAGGGTTGGAATCATCTGAAGACTCATTTACTCACATATCTGGGGATTAATCCTGGGAAGACAGAAACAGCTGAGCTAAGACAGTTGGGGTTCCTTGGGCATCTTTCTATTTCTCTGTGGCTTTTCTATGTGGTCCCTCCAATGTGGCAGCTTCAGGGTAGCCTGAGTTCTTAATATGTCAACTTAGACTCCCAAGGAGCATATTCTAGGAGAGAGCAAGGCATATATTATAAACTTCAAATTTTCTTGAGAGGGCAGATCTCATGTTAAGTGTTCTTACTGTAACAAAGTAAAATAAAATAAAAAAGAGAGAATTCCAGGCAGAAACTGTTTATAATCCAGTTTATATAATATATAATATACATTATGTTATATAATTATATAACATATAATATATATGGCATATATTATATATAATATTATATATATTTAACAGTTATATGATATAACTGTTTATAATCACATTTATAATCCAGTCTTGGAAGACATCACTTCTACTGCATTCTCTTTGTTAGATGTGTGTCACTAACCTGGCTCACATCCAAGGGCAATGGAATTTGACTCCACATTTGAGGCTCTTTGATTTGTAAGGGTGCTTTCTAGTTCTGAGCATATGTGGACTGGGGTAGTGAAGGGGCAGCTGCTTAGCTCAGGCAGTTAGGGAATAGAGCCAGCTAAGTGATAATCCTCTAAGAAGTGGTCTCTACTTCTAATAGAGATGATTGTGCCCCCATCAATCAGCCATGTGGCATGGGATTCTCTTCCCATTTACACAGCCCTGTAATGCTGAACTTTTGCTACATGTTTCTGTACCCAGCTAGACTGGAAACATCTTGAGGGCAGGAACTGTATCTTTTGTTCCCCTCAGTTCCAGGTATGGCACCCAGTTGAGATCTGTGAGTTGGATATTAACCTGACATCCTGTGTTTTCTAACTCCTACACAGTTCCGTGAGTCAGGAACCTTTAAGCTGTAAGTAACAGAAACCCCACCTGAGCTAGTGTAAGCTACGTGGTCATTGAAAAAGGGATTACTGGAGCACCACATCTTTCTCTCTCCCTGTTTTCTCTTGCCTCTCATTTCTGCATGTTGATTCATTCTTGGTTCAGTACTCTCCTGTGGTATAAAGATAGTTATAGGAAGCTCCAGATTTATTTTCTCACAGTTTCTGAACAATCCCAGAGCAAAAAGACAAAGTATGTTTCTTGAAAGTTCTGGCTGCAGTCCTCAGATGGCCATGATTGGTCAGATTTTGGGTTGTGGTCTTTCCTCTGAAACAATATCTGTGGCCAGGGTTTGCGGTTTTCTGAATCTTGTCCTCACACCAGTTATAAGAGAATCGGGGCTGCGTGGTAACCAGCCCTACCAGACTAGCAGGTCAGTGCTCACAACGGGAGCAGAGCATGCATTTATTACAAGCTGTCTCAGCAGTGAGGGAGGGGAAAGTGGCTGCGGAGATTCAGGGGTCTCAAAGGAGGAAGTGTAAGGCAAGGAACGAAGGGCAAAGAATCTCTTCTTTTATCGAGTTCTCAATGTATGCTGTAAGCAGTAGGCTCTTTGCAGGTTCTGATCTCATTTGATTCCCCAAGAATTCCGTAAGGCAATTAGGATAATTTTAAGTTAAAAAAAAAAATCAAAGCTTGATGATGAAGGTAGGATTCAAATCCAGGAGACTTATCTTCAAAGGCCCTGTGCTTTCTTTTAACTTTAATTAAACTTTGATTTAACTTTAATTTTAATTCAACCTCAGCATTATTGTCATTTAGGACCAGGTAAATCTTTTTGGGGGGAGTGGATGTCTTGTGTATTGCAGGATGGTTAGCAGCATCCCTGGCCTCCACCCTTTAGACGCCAGTAGCATTCCCTACCCAGTTGTGACAACCAAAAATGTCCCCCAACATTCCTAAATATCTCTTGGGGGGGCAGGCGGGGAATGGTCCCAGTTGAGAACCAGTGCTCTAAACCAGGCAGTTGAGCTAATACAAAGTTGTGGAGCCTAAAAATCAATGTACCTGCCATTGGGGAATACCACTGCAGGTCATGTACTTACATTTTCATGTGCTTTTGTTTGTTTTAGAAAACTTTGGCACTCACGTATTTTCTCTAATCCAGTGGGAGACAATAGTGGTTTGCCATATGGAGTAATTTTTGGTGTCATTGGTTCACAGAAATGCATTTTCATTTAGAATGCACATCCAAGAATCAGTCTCAAAATCAGATAGAGCTTCTGTTACAAAAGAAAAAGAAAAAGTGGTACTAAGGAGGGCACACGATTAGCAGAGCACTGGGTGTTATACACAACTGATGGATTCTCGAACACTATATCGGAAACTAATGATGTACTGTATGTTGGCTAATTAAATTTAAATAAAAAAAAAGAAAAGTCACTACATTGGAAAGTGTTCAGTTCTGTCTGCCACAGTCTAGGTAAAATGAAAGTGGGGAGCATGTCTGTTGTAACTGTCCCAAAAAGCCATTTGGTTTATGTACAAAGTTTTGTTTCTGAGAGCGGTTGAGACGCCATTTGTATGTGGAGAGAAGTGTTCACAAGGCCTGGGTGGACAGAGCTGAGAGAGGAAGTTGGCACAGCCCCTGCTGACTTCATCCCTCCTGCCAGTCTGAACTGATTTGTAAGGCTGCGTTGGTGCCAGGGATGGAGTGGGAAAGGGGAAGTAAATTCAAACAAAAGAATGCCCCTGACGTGTCTGAAAAGAGGCTTTTAGCACCATTCTTTTAGTGCTCTCAAGCAGACTGAAGGTGCAAAAATTTAAAAAGCTGCCACAACCACTTTGGAGAATGGGATAGTGTATCCAACACAGTGATATTATCACATCTATTTGTTGGACAAAGGTCTTCATTGTATCATAAAATAAAACACGTTTCTCCTTCCAGTTCCTACTTTTTGATGAATCCTCAAAAAATGAGCTTACGAAGGGACAGCCTGGAAACTTGGCCAAGGTTGTTTTTAGAGAAATGCCTTCCAAAATATCTGATTGAAAGGGTTTTCAGACTGTTTTCCTGGCATGCTATAAAATTTGCAAACAATTCTTTTTTTAGGTCAGTTATGGGTGAGAAGGATTGATAATAGTATTTGAAACTCATTTCTAACATTTACAGACAAATCTCTTCTAAGTTTATTAATTTCCAGCATGTGTAACAACTGGACATTCTTGCCATTAATTACGGAGTTCACATATGGACCCCTAAGCATCTTAAAGAGTCTCATTTCAGGGTCATTACCTGCTTCTCCTGCCTTCCTGACATTCAGGATGTCTCGTGGGTACCTTCCAATGTCCTGGGGAATTCTAGAGGTGAAGCCGTTTATCTTTAGACTTTCATTAGATTCTCAGATTTCCTCGGTAATGAAACAGTCCAAGGGACCTGAAGATGGAATTCATGCTCCTCCGTAAAAATCTGGTCAAGACATTCTCCTTAGTGAGAAAATCCAGGGTTGGGTTGTAAGTCCTGTTTCTCATGAGTGTAAAACTGCATAGCTTATCTCTAAAGGTTGTATACAATATGGTTCCATTTGTATAACATTCTCAATGACAAAATTATAGAGATGGGGAGTCGATCAGTGTTTGCCAGGGATTAGGTAAGGGAGGAAGGGCATGACTATAAGAGAATAGCATAGAGAATTTTTTGTGATGATGGAACAGTTCTTTCTTAATAGTGGTGGTGGTTACACAAGTCTACACGTGGGGTAAAATGTCAGAGGATTAATCAAGGATATACTAAAAGAAGAGTCCATGCAAAAGTAAGTGAAATTCAAGGAAGTTCTGTTATTCGGTTCATCGTATGGTGCCAGTGTTGATTTCCTAGTTTTGCTGACGTGCTATCAATACAGAAGATGTCATGGTGGGTACACAGAACCTCCCTGTATTATTTTTACAACATCCTGTGAGTCTATAATTATTTCAAAAGTTAAAAAGATTCTAAAAACTCCATCCAAACTGTCTGACTTTATAGCATCTAGCATGGCAAAGATGGGATGACCCACAGTAGGTCAAGTCATAAATGAGATGAATTCCTAAATGAGCAGAAGTGCTTTTTTGCATTGTATTAATGGAAGTTTAAAAGGATGATGATAATAGATGACGTTTTTGAGTACTTAACATGCATCAGGGGTTGTGCGAAACATTTTTTTTTTTTTCAAATGATTTCATTACATAAGATTATATTTTCCCAGGCTGTTTTTGGTGTTATCACTGTAAAGGATCATGATCAATACCTGAAATACTAATTAGTCACATTACAAATTTGTGGCCCCACTCATCTATGGAGAGTTGAGGGACTAACAGGGCTGGGAAAAGTTCAAATTCTCACTTCTTTTTTTTTTAATTTTTTATTTTTTATAAACATATATTTTTATCCCCAGGGGTACAGGTGTGTGAATCGCCGGTTTACATACTTCACAGCACTCAACATAGCACATACCCTCCCCAATGTCCATAACCCCACCCCCTTCTCCCAACCCCCCTCCCCCCAGCAACCCTCAGTTTGTTTTGTGAGATTAAGAGTCACTTATGGTTTGTCTCCCTCCCGATCCCATCTTGTTTCATTTATTCTTCTCCTACCCACTTAAGCCCCCATGTTGCATCACCACTTCCTCATTGTGTGAAATATTTTAAGCATTATCTAATTTAATCTTAATAAGAATTTTATGAAAAATTTTTTTTCCATTAAAAGATAACTCTACATATTTGGTATCAATATAAAGAGAAACAAGGAAATTATTAATGACAAAAATAACAGGATAGTAGTTAACACCGGTTGGTAGGAAGACCAATGCTGTCACAGGGTTGGGGGTATGAACAGTGAACATACATGGGTATTTGTTTCATCATCTTTTTAAAATTATACACATTCTTTATGGGATGCCTGGGTGGCTCAGTTGGTTGGACGACTCCCTTCGGCTCAGGTCATGATCCCGGAGTCCTGGGATCGAGTCCCGCATCGGGCTCCCAGCTCCGTGGGGAGTCTGCTTCTCCCTCTGACCTTCTCGCTCATGCTCTCTCTCACTGTCTCTCTCTCAAATAAATAAATAAAATATTTTAAAAAATAAAATAAAATTATACATATTCTTTATATATTTTCGTGTATGAGTGCTGTCATTTATATATGGTACATCAGGTGAAGAAAATATATGTGTGGAAACAAAACAAAACAGAGCTAAGGGCAATTGTTGGTGTGATGGGAGTTGTTTTATTGACAAGGGCAGACCAACCAGAGCTACTTTGTCCCAGGTTGGGGACACCTGGCTCAGATCCGTGGGTCACTGTGACTGCTAGCCTGGAATTCCAGACCCTCATATAGAGGCCTTAGCACAAACTATTAGAGATGTGTCTTCCAAATGAGTAGTTCTGTGTGGGAAATAAAAATGCTTTTTGTGTGTGTGTAAATTCTGACAGCAGACCGATGTTTCAGTAATTCTTCATCAGCTCCTGTCCCCACATTGACACCTAGTCAAATCTCAACTGTCTGTGTTGATGAAGGGAGCCAAGTATTCCCACTTTTTTATTATAGCACCTGTAGGACAGGGAGATAAATGAAAGCACAGACTATGAAACATAAATGTTAAGAAAGGGACTTGGAGAACACTGAACTAGCCTATCCATTTTACAGATGAAGAAAGACATGTGCAGAGAATCTAGGATTGGTCAAGATTCTGCAGCTACTTGGAGAACCCAAGTGCACCGCATCCTAGGGGTGCACCCTTGGGACCTTCTACTGTTCACAGTACTTACTGGAATTCTTCTTAAGAGTTTAAGGTACTCACAGAGATACATGCAAAACACAAAAACACACATGGGGTGATGGGAAAATAAACTAGGAAAACAAGATGAATTTTGGAGTAAGGTTTTTGTTTATTAAGTGTATCTTTTAAGCTCTTTTCACAATGCCATGTGATTTTAAGTGCCTTACCTGAATGTATGTGAGCTCCAAGGAAAGGACTTCTCAAAGCTAGCAACAGAATGGAGAAAGTTGGAGATATTTGATCCTAAATTACTTACTTTATTTTATTTTTTATTGATTTTATTTTTTTCAAGATTTATTTAGTTACTTTAGAGAGAGAGCAAGAGAGAGTGAAAGCGAGCACAAGTGGAAGGGGCAAAGGGAGAGGGAGAGAATCTTAAGCAGATTCCACACGGAGCGTGGACTGACTCCAACACAGGGGCTCAGTCCCGGAACCCTGAGATCATTACCTGAGCTGAAACCAAGACTTAGATGCTTAACTGACTGAGCCACCCAGGCACCCCTTAAATTACTTCAAACAACTGTAGAAATAGTTTGTGAATACTTGCTCCCTGTAAAAATTCCAACAGTATAGATGTATTTAGAATCAAAGCACCTATTGACTTTCTTCATGGATGCTACTCTCCTCTCTCTAGGGGAGCACTGCTAACAACTTACTTTGTATCATTCAGACCTTTTTTGTGCATTTATATACAGGTATAAAAATACATACATGTTGCTTGAAAAAAAGACAAATCCAGCTATCTGTATTCTATAATTTGCCTTTTTTCTGAACAATGTATCTTAGAAATCTTTTCTGCCCAAATAGCATGGCTCTGCCTCCCTTGTCTTAGTGGCTGCACCACAGGCCAAGGGGCATAGTTGTTCTCTAAGTGATGGACATTAGAGTGAATCCAAATGAACAAGGATCAGTGGATATTCCAGTCCTTGTGGCTTGACTTGGGCCATACTATGAGCGGTTTTATAAGACCTGTTTTCTGAACTGGAAGAGCTCAGTGTCTGCATGTTTTACTGCATACTATCAAGGTGGCCACCAAAAGGCATAATGAGTTCCATTTCCCCACCAAGATATGTTTGTCCATTTTGCCACATTCTTTCCATAAATAAATATTGTCAGTCTGAGAGGTGACAAAATGGTATTATTATATTGCTTCAATATTTCTTTCCGTGGTTCCTAGGAAGGTTGACTATGCTTTCTTGTGTTATTTGCCATTTGTTTCTTCTGTTAAATTGCCTAATTGTGTCTGCTTTCTGTTTTGAAAAAAAAAAAAAAAAATTGTCCTTACTGATTTGTAGGCACTGTTTCTGAATGGGTAGTGACTTTCTGATGGTGCAGATAACTCATGTTAGTTTATTGCTTTTCTTTCAAGTTTGTTTATGGTGCTATTTGCCTTAGAGATGTTTTAAATTTGTGAGTTGTCAAATTAGTAACCTTTCCTTTCTTGTTTTATATATCTTGTGTTTTGTTTAGAAGAACATTCTCTAAGCTTATAAAGTTATTATCTTAAACTTTCTTCTGATAACTTTTTAATATTTAGATATTTAATATAAACAGGATTTGTCTTGCACACAGTATAAGAATCTAATTTCATACCTTTTTTTCTGAATGGATAGCCATTTGTCCTGATATAATTTATTGTCTGGTTCATTTTTTCTTTGTCCTATACTAAATTTGCATTAGATTTCTGAAACTGTCTACTCTATTTCATTGTGTAGTATCTTGCCAAGATCACATTGTAAAATATTGTCATATTTTACCCTGGATATTTTTTGTGTACTTGTTCTTACATGTGAACTTTAGATTCAGCTTCTCAAGTTCCATAAAAAACCCTGTTGATACTCTGACATTTCTCTGAGTTTTAAATTAATTATGAGAGAGTGGATATTTTATAAAATTTAGTCATCTCATTCATTTGGGAAATTTTTTTTAGTGTTTCACTAAAATAGATTTTTTAAAAATAGGATTTATGTATCTCTTTATTTGATTATTTCTAAGTATTTCATAGTTTCTTTTTCCTCTGGAGATTTAAAAATTTCATTGCAATTTCTATTAGGCTTTTTTGGGGGGCTGTGTCAAGCTATTGATTTTCTATATATTGATTTTGTAAGTGGCTACCTTACTGAACCTTCTTGAGTCTCTGTTTTTTGGCTTATTTTCTTTGTTTTTTTAAAAAATAGATAATCATGTCATCTGACAATAATGAAAGTATCATCTCTTTTCCCCCAATATTGAATTTTATTCACTTTTCTTACCTAATTGCATTGATTAGAACCTCCAGACTACTGCTAGAAACAGTTATCAGTTTTTAAATATCAATCAAGAAGACAAAAAGTAAGTGTTGGCCAGGATGTGGAAAAAAGGGAACCCCGTGCACCATAGATGGGAATATAAATTGTTTCAATTACTATGGAAAACAGTATGGGGGTTTCTCAAAAAAATTATATATAGAAATGCCATATGATCTAGTAATTCTACCCTTTACCCAAGGAAAACAAAACACTAATTCAAAAAGATATATGCACCCCATGCTTATTGCAATTTCAATAGCAAAAATGTGGAAGTGACTCAAGTGTCCACTGATAAATGAATGCATAAAGAAGATGTGGGGGTGGGGCGCCTGGGTGGCTCAGTGGGTTAAAGCCTCTGCCTTCGGCTCAGGTCATGGTCCCAGAGTCCTGGGATCGGCCACATCCGGCTCTCTGCTCAGCAGGGAGCCTGCTTCCTCCTTTCTCTCTGCCTGCCCCTCTGCCTACTTGTCAAATAAAGAAAGAAAGAAAGAAAGAAAGAAAGAAAGAAGGTGTGGGGGTGCCTGGGTGGCTCAGTTGTTAAGCATCTGCCTTTGGCTCAGGTCATGGTCCTGGGGTCTTGGGATCCAGCCCTGCATTGGGCTCCAGGCTCAGCAGGAAGCCTGCTTCTCTCTCTCCCACTCCCCGCTGCTTGTATTCCCTCTCTTGCTGCCTCTCTCTCTGTCAAATAAATAAATAAAATATTTTTTTTTTAAAGAAGATTTGGTGTATTTATACAATGGAATATTATTCAGCCATAGAAAAGAATGAGATCTTGCTATTTGCAACAACATGGATAGACTAGAGGGTATTATACTAAGTGTAGTAAGTTAGACAAAGACAAATATCATATGATTTCAGTTATATGTGAAATCTAAAAAACAAAACAAAGGAACAAGAAACAAACAAAAACCAGACTCCTAAACATAGAGAACAAATTGCTGGTTGCCAGAGGTGAGGAGGGTGAAATAGATAAAGGGGATTAAGAGGCACAAACTTCCAGTTCTAATATAAACAGGTCACATGGGTGAAAAGTACAGCATAGGGAATATAGTCAATAATGTAGTAGTGTTGTTTAGTGACAGAAGGTGACTGTATTTATCAAGGTGAGCACTGAGTAATGTATAGAATTGTTGAATCACTATATTGTACACCTAAAACTAATATAACACTGTATGTTATGTTTCAATTAAAAAAAAACAAAAAAAGATGGTAGATTAAAATAACTTACAAAGTGGTAGAACTTATTTTGAGTTAGAGAATAAATTCCATTTGTTTGATATTTACAAGAGACAGCAGATGAAATGACACAGAAAGATTGAAAATAAAGGAATGGTTAAACTTATACCAGATAATTTATAATAAAAAAAGATAGATGAGACAATATTAATTTCCAGGAAAATAGATTCCAATGTGAAAAACATTTTATAGTCAAAGGGGGATATAACATGTTGTTCAAAGATACAGTCCACTGGGAAGATAATTACTATGAACTAAAAAATTATTATGAACTATGGTGACTACAGACCATATTAATCTAATCTAATATTCATGCACTCTCCGGTTTCCCAGACCTTTGTAGTCAGATGTGGCTGTGAACTAGTTCTGACCAGTGGGCTCTTAGCAGTGCCACTATCAAGCTAAGAATTTAAAAACTGGTGTGCAACTTCCACTTCCCTCTTAAAAATTGTTTGAGGGGTGCCTGGGTGGCTCAGTGGGTTAAAACCTCTGCCTTTGGCTCAGGTCGTGATCCCAGTGTCCTGGGATCAAGCCCTGCGTTGGGCTCTCTGCTCAGCAGGGAGCCTGTTTCCCTTCCTCTCTCTCTGCCTGCCTTTCTGCCTATCTGTGATCCTCTGTTTGTCAAATAAATAAATAAAATCTTTTAAAAAAATTGTTTGAGGTTAACAGCTATGTTATTTAAGTTTATTTAGCCTTAACTATACATTTATAGTTTATCTTTACTCACAAACTCTTTTTTTAAAACAATGCCTTCTCTTTCTTAGATTCATTTTCCATTTTAATGTTGTATATATTCATATAATTTGTTCAGGAAAGTTTTCTAAGTTTTAAAACATTTGAATATTCAAATAGTATCTGAAAATGTCTTTATTTTGCCCTGACACTTAAAAGATAGCTGAATCTAGAGTTTTGGGTTCATAATGGTATTTCATAAAAACATTGAGGACATTGCTTCATTGTGTTCTAGTTTCCAATTGAAGAAAAGACTTATGCCAGGTGGATTCTTGTTCTTTTGAATGTAACCTGTGGTTTTATTTTTTTTACCCCCTTCTCTAGTGATTGTTAAGAATTTTATTAATCTCTAGAGTTCAGAGATTTCTTCAGACATGCTGAAACCATCCTTTTGTTTTCCTTATTCTGCTTCCCTTCCTTTCTCTCTCTTTTTTTCTTCCTTTCCTTCATTCTGTTAGTAACCCATTTCTTTTTTTAAAAAAGTTATTTATTTATTTATTCGGGGGAGAGAGGGGCAGAAGAGAGGAAGAGGAAGAGAGAGAATCTCAAGCAGACTCCATGGAATGCCACATGGAGCTTGATCTCATGACCCAGAAATCATGACCTGTGCTGAAATCAGGAGTTGGACATTTTACCAACTGAGCTGCCCAGGTGCCCCAATAATTCATTTTTATTGCCTGACAACACTTTGTGACAGTTCATATTTTTAAACAAGTGTATATAAATGAACAGAACTGATAAGTCATTTTTCCAGTGCAAACAGAAATCCCTGTTCCCCTTGGCAATAACTATAGTTCTGTTGGTGGTTGTTCTGGAGTGAAGAGCAGTTATAGGTCCTGGTAGGGTAGGCTTCCCTTTAGAGTGACCAATATTTTGTTTTCTGGTTAAATTTTGTTTCTTTCCTTGAGGTTGCCCAAAGTTACTGGGGAGATTACTTTGTCTCAGTCCCAGTATCTACTCCGAGAGTCCCCTATATCTAAATTCCCATATCGCAGAGCTGCATTTGAGCTTAAACTCTACTGGGAACTCTACAAAGTCATGGACATAGTTCTTCTATTCTTTTGAATCAGGGACAAGCCTACCACCAATTCCTCCTTCTCCCTACTGCCTCTTTTCCTAAGGTTGTTTTAGAGCTCTTTATTGAGCGGCTTCTCATTTGTCTTTGTGAAATTGGAGAATCTTTAGATCTGTTTCCTCCTGCTTTTTCTAGGAAATTCTCAAAGTCTGGTATGTTAGTGGAAACTCTTGGCTTTTCAGCTTTACTAAAATTTATTTATTTTTTGTACATTTTCTTTGTCATTTCAGTGGAATTTAGAGAATGAGACCAGGTAAACACTTTCTTCCAGGTAGTAATTTTAAACCATCATTTGATCATCTTCCCTCAAATAAGTCTGAGATCATATTTTTGGACAAGCCATCTCCAAGATATTTTGCTTTATAATAAAAGGTCAAGCAGCTAGTGCTCTAGAAGAAAACTGAGTTATTATTCCCCCCCCACAATGAAAATGGCCTTATTGTCTAGAAAATAGAGAACAATATGAAAAGAAAAAATATGAAAAGAAAATTTTTAAAAACCCTAAAATTCCAATATATTCATGTTAATAATTTGATGTGAATAGATTGAAATTTTTATGTATACACGGAAATCTACTTTTCTCTGTAAACTGGGATTGTTGTCTTCAATATAGCTAATATTTATCATGCACTTAGGTTTCAGGCACTTTGCTGATATTTTAAATTAATTATTATATTTTTATATTATTTTATTGAATTAATTTTCTCACTCAGTATTTTTTTTTTTAAGATTTTATTTCTTTATTTGACAGAGAGAGACAGAGTGAGAGAGGGAACACAAGCTGGGAGAGTGGGAGAGGGAGAAGCAGGCTTCCCGCTGAGCAGGGAGTCTGATGTGGGGCTCAATCCCAGGACTCTGGGATCATGACCTAAGCAGAAGGCAGAGGCTTAATGGCTGAGCCACCCAGGTGCTCCTCACTCAGTATTTCTATTAGACCTCATACTTGGGATTGTCATTAGTCCTTCTTTTATAGATGAGAAACTGATGCTCACTGAGGGTAAGTTACTTGCCCATCTTCATCTAACATTTGTAAGTACCACATTCTACCGCCTACTGTATTTATGATTTTATAACCTGATTTGGAAAACAAATCCATAGATTCCTTTTCATGTCCATAACTATGCATACTACAACATTAATGGTAATTGCTTCAGAATATTACATTTTATGTATGTACTCTGATTTATCTTACCAGAATAAACAATCCTGTATTGCAGACTACTTACCATATTGTATTAAACACTTATCTTGGCTGGACATTGTTTTGGGCACTGAGATAAGTAAGATGTGGTCTTTGCATGGAATTTTCATTCTGGTCTGGGACCTAGACAATTACAAATAATTATACAAATGACTATTTAATTGCATATGTGGGAGATACAAGATCCTAGTTATGTTCAGCGTGGGAGCTGGTCTGGCCTGGGAGGCGTGAGAAACCCTGTCTGAGGAACTGACATAGCAGAGGAAAGCTTTACTATTGCTTGCTGGGGATTTGGTGGGCATTATGCCTCTACAGCTCAGTCTGTGAAATGGTGTTAAGTAGAATCCAATCCAAGAAGCCTAGGAGAGCTATATTAACATAATGACATTCTTACTAAGAATCTCTGGGATTAAGATCTCCTTGCTGTGCACAAATCATTTGAATGAATTAAACATGTAATTGAAAGGCTCATCGTGTGCTACTCGAATACTTTGCTGTACCAGAAATAAAATGAAAATGAAATCATTTTCTCTTTCAAATAAATATTATATACTGTGGGCTTCACTGGCTCCATTAGCACTGTCCGATTGCACAGAGGCGATTATATTATTTATAATATGTGCAGTAGTAAGAGGCTCCTTCAACTCAAGGCAGACGAGCCCTGCAGGATCATTTCCTTCCTTACTGGCCCATACAGTATTTCCTGCTCCTTCTCTCTCCTAAAACCTATAGTTGGTGGGTGTTTTTTGTGTTCTGTTTTTGTTTTATTTTGAGACTCCAGAGCAGGGAGCCATTTTCAAAGGGTGTTTCTTTGCTTAATATTTTGAGCAGGGAAAAACTAGCATCATCATGAGATTGGAATATTTTGAGTGAGTCAGAGCTTATACCATCATGAGGCTGGTATGGGAATTTTTTGTTCTGGTTGGGTCATGGTTTGTTTGCAGGTTATCTTCCTTCTATCAACTTAGACACCCAGGGTGTGTTTTCAGTAAGTGAAATGCCTGTGAGATCAGTCACTGACCCTGTTCATATAGCTACAAGGAGCTCCTTATCATCTTCCACAATATGATAAAAATGGAAACAATAGTTACCATTTATTGAACACTCACAATATGCCATGGGCTTCACATGCTTTTCTAATTTGATAAGGAAATTGGGCATCAATGATGTTAAGTAATTTTCTCAATGTCACCCTGTAAAGAATAGAGCTAGGATTTGAATCCAGCTACTTCTGACATCTGAACATGAGCTTTTTCTATCTCTGGGGGATTTAAAAGAAATGGCTGCAAATGTTTTGACTCTTTTCGGATAGAGAGGCTGGGTCATGTCCTCTCCCTTTATTTTTTTCTTCCCTTCCTTTTAAAGATTTATTTATTTATGAGAGAGAGAGAGAGAGAGAACAAGCAGGGGGAGGGTCAGAGGGAGAGAGAGTCCTGAAGCAGACTCCCTACTGAGCCTGATACGGGAATCGATTCCAGGGCCTCGAGATTATGACCTGAGTCAAAATCAAGAGTTGGCCACTTAACTGACTGAGCCACCCAGGTACCTCATGTCCTATCCCTTTTAAATCTGGGTGAATTTGTGACCATTTCAACAAAAGGAATATGATGACTTTTGAAGTTGGATTATGGAAGGCCATGAAATTTTGCCTTGTTTGCTGGAACATTTGCTCCTAAACCAGTAGGTAAGAAGCCTACTATCCAGATGCCACCATGGTATGTGGAAGCCCCAAACACATGGAGTGGTCTGTGTATTGACATTTGAAGCATAGAAGCTAGAGTTGACAATTTCAGCTAAGCCCACACTTTGAGACATCCCAATCTGGGTGCTAGACATGCAATTAAATAAGCTCTAGATTATTCTAGCCTGTAATCATTCAATTACCCCTCGATGTTTGAATCTTTGTAGTTGAAGCCTAAATGCCATGGCATACAAGCAGACTACATTCATTGTTTATCACCAAATTTCTGATCACAGCATCCTGAGCATAATAAGAACCTTATTGTTTTATACCAGTAAATATGCAGTGATTTATTGTGCAGTAATATCTTGCAGAGCTAGAAGGAATCTTGGGTATTAACTAAACTACCTTCTACCTAATAACCAGAATCTCATCTATTTCTAATTGAGGGGTCACAGTGGTGAATGAGCTAGATCTGGCATTCAGAAGGGGTTTGTTTGGCTAAGATTTGGGTTTTAAAAATGATTGAATTTTACATGAGGACTGTATTTCCAGCTTCAGTGGGAAAACCAGAAGATCTGGAAACAATAGGTAAGAAAACAGTCCTATGTTTCTGAGTAGCAGCTGTCTCCTTCACGTGGGTCTTTGCTCTTCAGTGTTAAGAGTGTTAGAGCACTCCTGATTGCTTACTGGCCCTCCCCACCTTCTGCCTGCTTACTGTTGGCAGATATGTTTGTAGACCGGAGAGATAGATGATCGTATAGCCTGTTTTTGAGTATTCAAAGGTGCTTAAGAATTCTTGTTTCTTTTGCTTTTATCTTCCAAAATTCAAGTTCGGCTTGCATTACTGTAATCTATTTTGCATGTATAGTAATTATAGTGGTGACTGGAATACCTTTTAATGCTATGAAATAGTTCAGCTTAAGATAAGCATTAAATCCCAAATCTTGTATTTAAGCATCTATCTGTCATGATAAAGAAAGATGGAAGAGAAGTCAATTAACTTTAATTAGGGAAAAAAAATCTCTTGCACTCAGTTTTGAAAAAGAAGGCTGTACTTCAATTGTAGACTTAGTGTTCACTCTATTCAGGAGTTATGAATGGATTTGTTCTAGGGGAAGACCTTTTTTACCAGAGCCCTTTCTGGAAAAGAATTTAGGTTTTGGCGTAGATCCATTGTGTTGTGGTTCCCGAGTTGAAACCCAGCTCTTTTGTGCAGCCATGCTAAATCATTTGATTTAGGAGAGCCATCAGTGAAAGTAGCTGCTATTTACTTTGCTGGGGTTAGTAGAATATTAATATGACTGCTTGCCAAGTGTCTAAAGGGGTAAAAAGAAAGAGAAGAAGAAATTTCATATTTACTGAAAACTTAAAATTCAGACCAGAACTGAAAAACCCATATCTATTTTCATTGGCAGTATGCAGAAAGGAATCTCTTAAAAATTTTTTCCACTCAAATTTTGGGGTTAAATAACATAGGAAATGATTACCAAAGAAAGTTGTAGAAACTCTTCCTCCAGAGATGTCATTCCAGCTTTGGAGTGGGGCAGTGATAAGAGATAGCAAAGGCCAGTGAAATCTTAATGACATTTTGCAATCTCCATTAGAGCTTTCATAGCTGCTATGTACTTTGGTCAGTGTCCACAGACCCACAGCAGAGGCTTTAACAAAACTGGCTTGGAATTGGGTGTCATTTGATGTATGTATTTGATGTCATTTGATGTATGTATTTGATGGTCATTACTTATTACAGCTGATTGGCATTTACTGTCAGGATTGTGTTCTTGTGAGGCTAATGCAATCTTGAACAACCATCTATGGCTTCAGATTATTTCTTTGGCCCTGTTCAGCATGATGTAGATTACAAAAAGGATTTCCCACCTCATAGACAAAGTGCCATACAGGCATGGTATGGTTTTGGCTTCTGATTTTTACACTAGGTTTCAAGTTTTTGGAGAATTATTAAAGTCAGTATGTGGATACTTACTGAGAGGGTCTCCACTAAGGGGTTCTGGATGCTAATTATAATCATGCTTTTAGCCATTTTTATTCAAAGATTTTATTTATTTATTATAGAGAGTGTGTGAGCAGGGTGTAGGGCAGATGGAGAAGCAGACTCCCCACTGAGCAGGGAGCCTGACATGGGGCTTGATCCCAGGACCCTGAAATCATGACCTGAGCAAAAGACAGACACTTAACCAAGTGAGCCACCCAGGTGCCCCGTCCATAGTTACAAGAGATCAATCTTGAGTGACTAACTCCACTAGGTGAGAATAGTCATAGAAAATCATAGATTGATAAACAATGATGTAATTTCTTTCTATGAAACAAGCATGTCATTTTCTAGTATCAAAAAAATAAAAAGGCACATAAAAGGCATTCCCCACATTCCATGAGGCACCCTCCGCCTTTGGTGGCCCTGTGAATCTTCTTTTCTTTCAAAGAAATATTAATGTAGTCCTATACATATGATGACTAAACCCTGTCCCACTTGTCAGAGCCTTTAGGAATGAAGAACTTCATTCTCCAGATTATGAAAGTGTTACTAGCAGAAAACGCCCCAGTTTCCAGCCACCTACTGGATTTGCCTTGATAGAAGAAAACCACATTTATTTTGCCATCCTTCCAGGAGCAACACAGAGCATATCCAATGACTAATCAAAGTAGGGATATGCAAAATTCCATCAGACCATCCTCACATTTGATACCAATTGCAGAGTTTGGGAGTCTCCAAGACCATCCTCAGGTTTAATAATTCACCAGAAGACTCATAAACCTCACCAAAAACTGTTATGCTTATGGTTATGGTTTATTACAGTGAAAAGACACATTAAAATCATCCAAGGACAGACATCAACAGGGTAGAGTCCAGGAAGATTTTTATGTGTGGAGCTTCCTTTTGCCCTTTCTCGGTGTAATTGTGCACAGTACTGATTTCACCAACAATGATGTGTGACAAAACAAATGGAGTGTTGCCAACCAAGTCAGTCCACCTGAGCCTTAGTGTCCAGAGTCTTTATTTGGGGCTCCAATATGTAGACATGAATGATTGTCTACCTGGCTGTCTTCAGTCTCTACCTCCTCTAGAGGTCAAGCTGATAGCTTGTTACCCAAAGCACATACAGTGGGGTTTCTTTAGGAATTGCTTGAGCCTCATGAATGTGCAACCTGAAATTGTACAGAAGGTATGCCCCATGGGAAACCCTTGACAAATGGGCAATAAGAGCGGATGGATCAATGCATTATCTCTTCTTCCTTGATGAACAACATGAGCATCACATATAGTCCAATGGGATCCAGTTCCCAGTCTCAAATCATGGTGGCCAGCTCAATAAATGCATCCTTATGGTGGCTCTTTCCTCATTCCTATTTCTTTTTTCTTGCCTCCCACTTCTTTCTGAGATCATGCCCCCAAATAAATAACTTGCACTCAAGTCTTGTTGCAGTTCTACTTTTGGGATGAATGCAGCCCATGTACTGTAACATAATGGTGTCATAGTTGCTCCCAGCCAGGAACTACATTGTTAGCACATGATATCCATTTTGTGTGTGTTTGTGTGTGTGTATACATCCTCCTCTGATCACATTTGTTTTCTAAGCTATATAAAACAAGACAAAAAGGCGAAGCCAGTCAAGTTTCATTTTGAGCAAGAAGTATTTTTGAGTAATAAAAACAGGAACACTTTTTTTGATTGGTCCTTATCTGTCAAGCACTATTCTAAGTTTTATATGTATTTATAATCTAATTTATTCCTTAACTTAATCCTATGGGGAGTCACTATTATTGTTCCTATTTACACGTAAAGAAACTGAGCCTGAGAGAATTTTAGTAACATTCTTTAAGTTGCTTGGCTGGTGAATGCTGAAGGTAGGAAGCCATCTGATTCCTCTGTCTGGTGTCAGAGCAGAGTTCTTAAATACTAGAAATCCCAAGATGCAAATCAGTATTAGGCCTTGTGGGAATGGTTGATGGTGTTTGACTACCAACATTTAATGTGTAAGCATTAGGATGGGATTGCATGCTGAGTCGATTTTTCTCAGGCAGCCCAGAGAGAGAAGCCAGGCTCTGCCAGTAGGAGTAGAAGGTCTTATTTGCTAGGTAGGTTAGGGTCAGCAGAAGGGGGCCACTCAGCCTCCTATCTGGCTTTGTCTGATTGCTAGAAAAGGATGAACACTGATATTTATTTAAAGTTTATATGTTCTTGATTATTGATTAATTATGATCAATCATAATTAATGATTATTTATGGTATTTGTAAATAGATGGCTCTGCCTGGTAATTTATGGCTATTTCTTGGGCTTTTAATCACAAAGATGGCCTTAATAATAATTTCAGTCTGCCATTAGAGGACAAATAGATGGTGTTTGCCATGTCAGGCTTCAAGTAGGAATGGCTGTTAACACCTGGGAAACAAAACAAATAGGATTAGGTAATTTACAAAAGTGCTTCATTTTTCAAAACCTTCTCACTTTTCTCACTTCCTCCTGTTAGTATGTTTGTCTTAATTAGAAGAAACAGGTCATGTCTCTGAAGGCAAACAGATCCATTATTTTTCAAGAAATGTTCTAATCCTCTAGCCCGAGGTCAGGCTGCCTGGATAAGGGGTACATTGGGAGAGGGAGCATATTTTGTTTTAAACTGCTGCTGAGCAAATATTTCCTTCTCCTCACCACAATCAGCTTCTAAAGCAACCTATAAATGTCTTTCTGAAGAGCATACACAGAATCTAGACCCCAAACCCTACCCTACACCTGGGTATTTGGGTTGAAGTATTTTAGGATCCTTTGATGGTAGCCGTCATACCTATTATATTTGCTCTCCAGAAGCAGGGTCAACCAAGCAAGTGAAGGATGGGGTTTTCTTTCAGTTGTCTTTTTAAAAACATCATTAATGCATCCCGGAGTTTGTAATAAGTATGTAAACTTCTATTTGTCACATGACATGGCATTATTTGTGTGAACCAATTTTATTAGCTTCCTGGGATTCTGGCCCCAAATAAAAATGAAATAAGAACCACAGTGACCCCTGTAGTTAATGAGCTCTGTGTCCTTGGGCAACTTCTGTGACTTTCTGAGCATGTGCTAGGAGTGACAGGAGATTCAAAAATAAACTAGGTGCAGAATGTGCCTTCCAGAAGCTCACAGACCAATGGAGGGAGGTATTAAAAAATATCCCAAATAATTAAAATGTGAGATAGAGTCAAATTTCATAAGTAGAGTGCTGTAGTAGCTGAAGGAGATTATTTCAGACTGAAAGGATTCAGAAAAGCTTTGTGGAATCCTTTGGATTTACTCCTGAAGGAGGGTTGGATTTGAACACTGAAAGGCTGGGCTGGAAAGGGCATTCCAGAGGGAGAGAACAGCCTGGACAAAGGCAGTGTGTCCTAATGTCGGTTTGTGTGGGCAGCAGTATGGGGAGCGTGAGAGCAGTGAGGAGTCCAGGGAATTGAGGGAAGATGATGGAGAGATATGCACATTAGGTAAGGAATTGTGGAGTTGCCCCATGAATGACTCAATCTTTTGTCTTCTGAGACTGTGAGTTGTCTAAAGTCACAAGGCCAGCAATTAGCAATAGCGTGGATTCTAGACCCTATTCTGGTTCTCAGTCCAGTGAGTTTTGTACTCCTCTTTCTCCCTTTAGATTATAGGGGGCTTCTAACTTTGCTGTATTTTTGGTCATCTGTGACAGATATCTTGAGCAGCCCATTTTGGGGGATTAAATGCAGTGTGATCCCAAGGGTTTAATCTTGGGAATCTACCAACTTTGTGGTTAACTGTGAATAGGTTTGCTCTTGCTTTCCTTCCATTCTCCCTCACCAATTAGGATACCAGTTGGGCCAGGTCTGAGCCAGTAAGTCCTTGGTAACAGGCACGTGGCTGGAGGTATGCATGTGTGAGAGAAGGATGTGTGTACGTGCATGTATGCCTGCTGTCCCTGTACCAATGCCAAATATGAATCACTTTTGGACTCTTTGTTCACTCAGCTTGACATGGGCAAAAAGCCAGCACAAGGAACAGTTTTACTTTGCCCTAGAGTGTGTTTACTCCTAGACTTAGCTGGAGCTCAGGAAAGAGGGAGTATTTCATTGACTAGGAAAGCCCTTTCTAAAAGTTGGCTGTGTGCTGGCTTAGCTAAGAGATAGAAGCAGAGAATTTGTAGCACTCGAACACTGAAAGGGACCTTAGAGATCACCTGCCAAAAAGCTTTTCACGACAGCCCATGGCTTCCTGAATCAGGCAAAATACATGCCTCTTAGGGTTAGTATGTTGGTCAACAAATAATAATCAAGAGCTTAATACTTGCCAGTTGGGGAGTTCTAATGATAAAGTGGGGTAAAGCTATTCAAGTTAGGACACACAGTTAGGAAATGGTGGACATAGTGTGGAGCTGTGGAGACCAAGAAACCCGTGTATAAGAATAGCCTTATGGGAACAATGGTCAATTTTTCTGAACTTCATCTCTGCAGAGTCCCTTCTTTCTTAAAGGCCATGTTTTCAGCTGGCATCATCCTTAGTTTACAAACTTAGCATCCAGGAAAACATCTGGACTTGCACCCAAATCAGTCGTCAGTTTTTAATTTTTCTGTTAAATCTATGTTTTATAATTTTAAATTTAATTATTTTCTTCTCTTCATTTTATTTTTGCCTTGATTTTAATTTGCATTAGTTTCCTAGGCTAGCTATAACAAATTACTACACACTGGGTGGCTTAAAACAACAGATATTTATTCCCTCACAGTTCTGGGGGCTTGAAGTCTAAAATTAAGGGTTTGGCAAGGTTATGCTCCGACTGAGGCCTGTATAGGGATCCTTTCCTGCCTAGTCCTAGCTTCTGGTGGCTTTTTGAAATCTTTGACATTCTTTCACTTATAGATGCATCACTCTGATATTTGTTTTCTTTGTTATCACATGACCTTTTTCCTTGTGTGTCTGTGTTCTCATGGCTTTATGATAAGCATGAAATATTGGATTTAAGACTCATGAGCCTCATGATGGTATAATCTTTGACTCACTCAAAATATTCCAATCTCATGATGATGCTAGAGATTAAGAATTTCTTATGGTTTGTCTCGCTCTCTGATTTTGTTTATTTCATTTTTCCCTCCCTTCCCCTGTGATCCTCTGTCTTGTTTCTCAAATTCCAGTGAGATCATATGATAATTGTCTTTCTCTGATTGACTTATTTTGCTTAGCATAATACCCTCTAATTCCATCCATATCATTAGAAATGGCAAGATTTCATTTTTGATAGCTGCATAATATTCCATTGTATATATTTATACCACCTCTTCTTTATGCATTCATCTGTTGACGGAAATCTAGGCTCTTTCCATAGTTTGGCTATTGCTGCTATAAACATTGTGGTGCATGTGCCCCTTCAGATCACTACAATTGTATCTTTGGGGTAAATACCCAGAGAGCAATTGCTGGGTAATAGGGTAGCTCTATTTTCAACTTTTTGAGGAACCTTCATACTGTTTTCCAGAGTGCTGTACCAGCTTGCATTCTCACCAACAGTGTAGGAGGGTTCCCCTTTCTCTACATCTTTGCCAAAATCTGTCATTTCCTGAGTTATTAATTTTAGCCATTCTGACTGCTGTGAGGTGGGTATCTCATTGAGGTTTTGATTTGTATTTCCCTGATGCCAAGTGATGTTGAGCACTTTTTCATGTGTCTGTTGGTCATTTGGATGTCTTTTTTGCAGAAATGTCTGTTCATGTGCAAAGACCATATTTCTAAAGAAGTCTACATCCCAAAGTTCCACGTGGACATAATTTTGGGAGGACACTATTCAACCCAATATGGTATTCATAAAGGGATTTTTGGAAGAAGAAAGGGCACATAGTAGATGATGAGTTCACATTATTGTCTTTTTTCTGCATTTTATCCTTCAAGCTCCAAATTGCCTGGAGTGACTAGGTTGTCTAAAGACTTGGAAGACTAATTAGTGGTAAGAGCTTCTGGGTGTGCAGGGAATGGGGCCAAGAGAGTGGGATGGTCCTCCAGGCTGGGCAGTGGCTATGGTCAAACACCACTGGTTCGCCGTTGTTCCTTAGCACCTGAGATTCCTGACTTGGCTTTGATATTTAGTAGTGATGTAGATTGAAACAAATCACATCATCTTTTTGAGCCTGTTTCCTCACCTGTGGATTAGGAATAGCAATAATGCCTGCCTTTCCCACCTCCATAGTGTGTGGTAGGGATCATGTGAGAGGAAATATGAAAAGTCCCTCACCACCTGGTGATTATCTGTATGCATCTGAAGTCAGGGTGACCTTTCAAAAGCACATATCAAATCCTTTCACTTCCTTGCTGTAAGACCTCTAACTGTTACTTCATGTTTAGAATAAGGCCCAGACTTGCTAATACAGCTTAAAAAGTCTTGTAGAATCTGGTGCCAATGTTCCTTTTCAGCCCCAGAGCTTTATACAAATTCTATCCCTATGTGTATATGTCTCTAATTATTCTAGCCTATATTTGAAAGCTACTTTTCTGGAGAACTTAGTTTAGCACTTGATTATATTTTGTCTTGAATTACTCTTTGATTCTTTCTTGTAGGAGGATGTAGTCAAGTGGAATCTGTAGAAGGACAATAAATAAAAGCAGAGACCTCTGGTTGAAGTGGGAAGGCCTCATCTCATCTCTTATTTTGGTATCCTGTCTTTACTTTTTTTACTGCCTTTCTCCCTACAAGCTTGGCTTTATAAAGCACTGCTTGAAAAACACTGTATGGACTTTAGTTCAGAATGGCAGAAGAACACACATAAATACACGCATTCTCTCTCTCTCTTTCAAATGGCATTGTAGTACAGAATTTATAAAAATAAAAACATAAAAACTAAAAGGAATAAATGTATATGAGAATAGCAATGGTTCAGATCTTTCAACAAATCTCTAGAAGGCAGAAAACATGTGGAGAAGTAATTGGTTAATAAAAAAGAGTGAAAACATTCATCGGCCAACAGAATGGTAGGGAGGCTCAGTCCTTGGAGACAGCATGCATGTCAGAGGGTGGGAGTAGAAAGTGGGGCTGAAAACACAAGACAAATTAAAGATCCATGGAACTGTTGACCCTACACCCTTTATCATCCCTGGGGAACCCTTGTCCCTTGTTCAGCAGCCCTTGTCCTCAAGCTGAATATTCTGAAGAGATTGAACTTTGGGGGAGGACTAGTGTGAGGGTTACTACCTCAGAGAAAAGCTCTCTTTGTTCTGGAAGTGAGGAGTCTTAAGATATAATGACTGGTTTTCCACCTGTTTGCTTGAAGCAAAGGGTGTCAGTTGATAAGCCAAACCTTTATTCACAGAGCTCCTGATCAGTTGTTCTATTGCTTTCTTTATGAAAAGACATCTGAGGATTATCAGATCTTTTGAGCAAAGCCTGTAATATGAAAGAGAATGGGTAACAATAAACAAATGAAAATGAGCCTGGAGGAAATGGAAGTGACTCAAGAGACAGAGGAGCCCTAAAAAATTTTAGTTTGAGGGATTTGAGAAAATATTGCACTCATAAAATGAGAGAATTCTGTAAAAGGAAAAAGGATAAAATAACAAAGGTCTTATGAAACGCAAAAGAAAATTGCTGACAAAATTAATTGAGATAAAATTAGAAGACAAAGTGAAAGAAGCCTCTAAGAACTTAGAATAAAAAGAATGAGAGAGAGAATGAAAAGAAAGGAAGGGAAGAGAGAAAGAAAGAAATTGAAAGAAAGAGGAAAAGCAGGCACACATTTATTTCTTACAGTTCTAGAGGCTGGAAGTCCAAGATCAAGGTACTGTATGGTCAGATTCTGGTGAGGTCCTCTTCCTGGCTCATAACTGGCCCTTGTCACTGTATCCTGATGAAGGTGCTGGCAAGCTCTTTGGGGTCTCTTTTTTAAAGGCATTAATCCCATTCATGAGGGCTACACCCTTATGATATAAGTACCTCTTAAAGACCCTACCTCCTAATATCACATTGGACATTAGGATTTCAATATATGAATTCTGGGGGGACAAAAACATTCAGACCATAGCAATCAATGTGGCCTTAACCTTCTCAATAACAACACTGGAGGCTAGAAGACATGGAGCAATGCTTTCAAAGTTCTGAGTGAATGTGATTTTTGTCCTAAAATTCTATACCTAGCTAATCTATCAATCAAGTTTGAAGTCAGAATAAAGCACTCAAAAAGATAATGACTATGAACACTGTCTTAGGCAGCTACTAGAGAATGGGTTTCAGGAAAAAAAAAAAAAAATCAAGGGAGTGAAATAAGAAAGAGAAGCCACAAGAGACAAAGGCGCTAACCTGGAAGAATAGCAAACAGAAATCACATCCTGGCAGCTGGGTCTTAGGTTTAGGGAGAAACCAGTCCTGAATGGAGAGGATAGAGAGAATGCTATAAAAGAGGTATTAGCAATGTGGGGGAAAGAGGATCTCATAAATGAAATCATATACAGAGAACTTTGAAAATTATGAGATTATTATAATGTTACACAACATAAAAAAGAGGAAAAGAGAATCAAGAACTTCAGGAAAAGAGCAACGACAGTAAAACTGCACAAGAAAGTGATGGTCCATCTATAGAGCAAGCTTACCTGTGGCATGATTTTGACCAGTTGATGGAATGTGAAGAAGGAGAATCCATTTGAATGTATGCAGGAAATGTTACTTTTTGGTTTTCAGCTTTTAGATTTCTCTCGTATAAATCATGGAGAACTAGACTATGGTTACAAAGAGAATATATAGGCATAATTTGTCTAGATGATATAAACATAAAAGGAATAGCTGACAGGGTTGGGAGTGGAAGCAAGGAAAAAGGAAATAGTTGTGAATAGTTGACAGGACAAGAAATAAGGCTCTATATGCCACTTGAAGTTGCAGATGTCAAGAGGAAGAACTGAGAGTGGGGATTTAACTAAAGGTATGACAAAGAGGAAGAAAAGGAAAGTAAAGGTGGTGTAGGTTAGTTAAATTTTCATCTATTGCTATTGTAGCAGAAGTCAGTATATAATGTCTAAAGATAATAAATCAAGAAATAGAGCCATACATCTATTAGGTGGAGATTGGAACCACCAGGAGAAATAAAAATAGAAATGATTAAAATTACTTGCCTCTGGGAAGCAAAACTGGATGGGGTAGAAGTGTACGGATTTTCAGTTTAAGTATTTCTATATAATATTTTATTTTTAAAATCATATATATATGTATTACTTTCTTAACATAACAAAATAGACATACATATACCCAAAGAAAGCTACTGGATAACCTTTGAAACTTGCTTTTAGCACTCAATTTCAATTATAATTAGCTGAAATTTCAGCTCAGCTGAATATAACTGTAATTAAAAATCTCAACTGCCTAATGGTAGACAATTAGCTGGAACTGTCAGGAGCCAGCAAGAATGATGGGCAGTTTGAAGATTTCGCTCTAAGACTTGGCAGCAGACTGCCAAGGATTCCTGCTACCTGATTCTTCCTTCATGTCTTCTAATCCCAAGGAGGCAGCACAATTTATGGCAGAATCTTTGGCTTTGGAGTTCACGACAGACCTTCGTTCAAGTCTTGGCTCTACCACTTATTGTCTGTGAGACCTTGGGCAAGTTATTTAACCTTTATTTTTTTTTTTTAAAGATTTTATTTATTTATTTGACAGAGAGAGACCACAAGTAGGCAGAGAGGCAGGCAGAGAGAGAGAGAGAGAGGAGGAAGCAGACTCCCCGCTGAGCAGAGAGCCTGATGCCGGACTCGATCCCAGGACCCTGAGATCATGACCTGAGCCGAAGACAGCGGCTTAACCCACTGAGCCACCCAGGTGCCCCTATTTAACCTTTCTAAACCTGTATTTTGTCAGCTCAAAATGGATGTAATACCTATTTTGTAGTGTTACCATAAAGACGGAATGAAACAGTGTAAGTACTGGTCATAGTACAGTGTCAGGCACACTGTAGATATTCAAAAAATGGTAGCTACTGGAGACAAATACAACATTTTATTTTTAAAAAGATTTTATTTATTTATTTGAGAGAGAGAGAGAGAGAGAGAGCACAAGCAGGGGGGAGGCGGAGGGCCCGAAGGAGAGGAGAAGCAGGCTCCTCGCTGCCGCTGAAAGGGAGCCTGATGTGGGACTCAATCCCAGGGCCCTGGGATCATGACCTGAGCCAAAGGTAGAAGGCTTAACCAACTGAGCCACCCAGGTACCCCCAAACATAACATTTTAAATTGTTGAAACACTTGCTATTTGGAAATATGTAGGACTTTTCCACTTGGTAGAATTTGAAATGTTGTCTTCTGTTCTAGCCTTTGCAATCGACTTGCCAGGAATAGCTCATAGGCAGCATCTATGTTACCACTCTTATCCATGGCAGAAATGGCTAATTGATCTCAGCATTCTTGCCTGCTAGGTTTGGATGTGGCTTCAGGATCTTTTTCAGTCAGCTTTTCAGATGGCCATTGCCAATCAATTAGAATTGGTAATTGAGGTAAAGTCCATTTTTTATCTTTGGCTAGACAGATAAGAGATCCATTGTGATGGTCAGTTATCTTAATGGCTGAGTGATCATATGGTCTTATGTGGGTAATAGTGTGCATTGATATTTTTATACCATACATAGTGATTTCCCCATTGTTGCCTGGAATGTTGTAGTTTTTGGAGCTTCACGGATGGGGTTGGTCTAGGAAGGCTCTAATGACTATGCTAGCTCTCATCTCTTCCAAAGAGTATGTCATTTTTAGTTGGTTATAATCTTTAGGGAATGAGAATAAAGACTTGATGATTCTAGAAACATCATGAAACTCTTTGGGTTACAAGAGGGTGAATAGAGGGTAGAATCTCAAATGCACTTGATTTCAATGACTGCAAATTCCAGACACCAACGGAATTCTTAGTTCTGTTGGTACTAGTTGGTCAAGTGTCTTTAAATTTCCCTATGAGGCTGCTTGCCTCCCAGGTGCTCTTATTTTGAGGCCACTCTCTATTGAAAGGGTGGACCAGTGGGTTGCCTGGGGGACTTAGTTCATTGGGGGTCCAGCTCTTGATTTTGGCTCAGGTCATGATCTCAGAGTTATGAGATCAAGCCCCACATCAGGCTCTCTGTTCGGTGGGGTCTGCTTGTCCCCCTCCCTGAGCTCCTCCCCACTGCTCACTCTCTCTCTTTCTCTCTCTCTCAAATAAATAAATAAAATCTTAAGAAAAAAAAAAAAGTGGACCAAGCCCTCCATGATGTCTTTTTAAGTCTGTAGAGCACTTCCCATTTGCCCACCTATGATAGCTTTGAAGCCTCTAAGTCTTAATACTGATTACTATAATATGGTTCCATAAGAATCCATGCAGGGTAGATGTGGTGGGTGAGGGAGGCTCCACAGATTGAGGGTTGGTAGGACTTCTTTAAGAGTCCAGTCAAAGGTATTTATCTGAGGTCAGAAGAAGACATTGCCCTGTCCTCACAAGAGGACAAGAGATCACATACTTTGGGCTTGGGGTGTTGGCCTTTACTGATGATAGTTTAAATATTACTATTTAATTATTGCCTCCCCCATCCTTTGTCTGAGAGAAAACCAAATAAAACCCAAAGTCAGTCCCTTGAGCTGTGATATTAGAACCAGGAGATTTTCAGGGAAACAAATAGTAAGCTGTAGTTGTAGCAAAAGAAAAGCGCAAACACACATCCCTCCCCATCCCCTACACACACTCATAGTTGCTTGATACAAAGCCATATATTTGTGTAGTATTCTTTTAAACATGTGCTTACTCCAGGCTTTCAAATGAAATGTCTCCAAAAAGAAATCAATGTATGAGAAGAAACATACACACACGCACGCGCACGAACACACACACACACACACACACACACACTCTCTCTCTCTCTTTCTCTCCTGGAGGTGGGAGAGATGTGTGTGGGTGGGGAGAATGAAAGTGTGAAATCAAAAGGATGATTAAGAGAATTTGACAAAGAAAACGACTTCTTCCACCCATTTAACACCCACATTAGTCCACTCGAATGATCAAATGCAAAAGACAAAGAGAATTACAACCTTTTCCAGGCCAAGAAATAATAATTATTCAGAGAAAAATCTTGGCAAAATGAGGAATAAACCAAGCAGAGATAGAAAGAGGGAGAGGGAGAGGAAGGAGGGAGAGAGAGAAAGTGAGGGAAAAATAAAACAACAGTCAGTCAGACTGTGGTGTTGGGCAGGCTTTGTACAGTTCACCTCCTCTTAGTTTAAAAGGGAAAAAAATAGAAAGAAAAAAAAGTCAGACTCTTTATTTGAACAAGTAATGGAAAACTGTTGGTTGTGATAATCCCTGGGCTCCCCTTCACAGTGGCTCGGTGCCATTTTCCTGGTAGACGTAGCAGAGGTCATCCGAGGAAAGAGTGAATTCTCGGGACTGTGTGTGGGAGCTTGTGTAGTTCTATACAAACTTCTCCTATTTAAGTGCTGGGTTTTATTTTTAAAATCTCTGCTGTCCCCTGATAGAAGAAGGGAGTGGAAGTCGGAAGAGGTAACGTGTGAACAAGGTTAGCGGCAGAAAGGAAAAGGAGCGAGAAAAAAACGAGCATAAGTCCAATTTTCTTTGGAAGCATATTGTATTGTTAGGCTTGCCTGGCTCTGTTCCAAGGGTTCAATTGAAAGTGAATTTCTCTTATTGAATTCCTTCCAGAGATATCATAACCTCAAAAGGCTACTATTACCCAGAGGGCTTCGGATGGAAGCATTTGTACGTGACTCTTGAAATGCAAGGAGTCACAATTGTCATTTGACAACACGGGACTCGTCAGGCCAGCTCCTTTCAGGGTAGGGGAATTGTTGACACAGTCTGGCTCCTGGTCCCTTTTGGAGGGACCACTCTCTCTGTTTCTCAGGCTTTTTTGCTCAGCAGGTGCAGCAGCAAGAAAACTGGTGAGCTAAATAAAAACTAACAACAACAACAACAACAAAACAAATGGGTTAAAGGCTGATTTAACAAGCAGAGTAAGTAGTCACAGGTCTTTAGGGTCCTTGGGACTAAGTTTATCTTTTTTCAACAAAAGAGGCAGTGAAAATATGACAAACGCTCCAAAAGCAGAAACCAAAATACCGGCTACACAGCTATACTAAATGAAGGGCAAAAGCTTTGGGAAGGGGAAAATATCAAAGCTGACTTTCTGATTTGTACGGATAATATTTTTTCTTCCCGTGAATTGGCATTGCAAAGAGAGTTGTATGATGTGATAGATAACAGTGCAAATGTTTCTGCCCCCCTTCCCTCCTTTTTATCCATCCCTTCTTCCTCCTTCCATTCACTGAAGTCTGTATTCCTCCTTTTTCTCCCTTCCTTTCAACATTAAGTAGTGGGAGTTGCTTCCCGAAGCTTAGCTCTGATAATAAACCTCTTGTGCGGTGACTCCATTTATTCTTAGATACACACAACCTGTTTTGAATGGGACTATGGAGAGAAACTCAAATAGAATTAACCACTCTTTTCAGAACTTGTTGAATACAAGCTTTGGCTTTCAAAATCAAGTTTCAATGACTGGCTTCTTTTGAACAAAGTGCAAAGGAATTCAGAATAATAAGTGTAACAAGATGGAGAAAATTTTATTCACTGGTATTCTGGAGGAAAGCACTGTATGCGTTTGGGAGAATTACTTTAATAAACCACTCTGGCTGAGGATTAAGCCCCCAAAGTATGCTCAAGTAACAAAAGATGGTCACTAAACTGCCTTGGAAGGAGGGTGGGTCCTATAATGTGGGGAGTTTTTTGTTTTGCTGAATTTAATGATTAGTTTGGTAGGCTAGTCTGGAGGAGGAGAAGGAAAGAGCTGAATGTCTGAGAGAGGAAGAAGTTTAAGTGTCAGGATGTTGTGGGGAGAGAATCTGAGAAAAGAGAAAGGAGAAAAAAAATCCCAAAGGGGTGGGTGGGGTTACTATATTGTTTAATTTTTTTTATCACAAAAATTTGAAACGTATTCAAAAATTGACAGAACAGTATAATGAACCCAGTGTACCCATTACCACTCACGGGCGGTTTCCTTTTACACCTATATCTTCTTAAAAGAAATTTATTTTTTTAAGGTCTTATTTATTTACTTGACAGACAGAAATCACAAGTAGGCAGAGAGGCAGGCAGAGAGAGAGAGGGGAGGGCAGGCGCCCTGCTAAGCAGAAAGCCCGATGCGGGGCTCGATCCCAGGACCCTGAGATCATGACCTGAGCCGAAGGAAGAGGTTTTAACCCACTGAGCCACCCAGGCACCCCTACACCTATATCTTCTATGTAATTCTTCCTTCCTCTTTATTTTTGAAGCAAATCTAAGGGAAACTTGGAAAGAAAGAAATATTCCATGTGAATTTTTACAGTGCTTGCTGCTTTATATTCTGCCTCTTGCACAGACTTCCGTAAAATGTGCATTGGTCACTAATGCTTATATGAGTAGATTCATCTTTGAGAATATCAAGAACATGCTGTTCTGCATCAGGGTCTGAGCAAAGTGAAAACAGTCACAGCACATGTGGACCTAGGACGTGGGTGATGAGAAATTAGCTGACAGATCTAAGTTACACAAATATTACAGATTTCAGCTAAAAGAAAAATATGGCTTAAAACCAAATGTTAAGATATCTGTATATAAGGGCCTTTGGAATTTTTCTGCTGTCCACACTTCCAGACGTACTTTCAAGGTTCTGTTTACTAAATGTAGTTTGATGATGTGGAAGGTACGCTTGACCAGGAGTTAGTTAGAATCTTTTATGACTCAGTTATGAGATACTAGACAAATCACCCATCACTCTGGATTGGTTATTTATTCATACCAGACCCGTCTAATTTCTTTAGTTGTGATAAATAATTTTGGGGAATATAGGTAAAAATATTTTTAAAATATGGTATTTTATCAATGTGAGCTATGGTGTTAATGTTACTGAAAAAGGGCAGGGCAAGAGTCTCTCATCTCTACTCTTCACCTACAGGGCTTCATCTTTTAGGTTCTCTTCGTCTTAAGGAAGGATTCATATTTTAGAATACGAGGTCTTAACAAGAGAGTCTGTAACTATACTGTTGGCTTCATCTTTAGGCCATGCATTCCTGGCTGCCCTGATTTGATCTTTGTTGAGAAGCCACTTCTTCATCATAGTATCATTTGCCATCTGGAGAGGCTGGGAATACTCAAAACCAACAAGTCTTGGTACTTTTTGTTTGAACAGTTCTTTTAGCATTTCTCTTTTCTCTTGCATTTTACTGTAAGCAGCAAAAAGAAACCATGTGGCACCTTCAGCATTCTGGCTGAAAGTCTCCTTAGTTAAGTCACCCATTTCATTGATGACCTTTCCACATTACTGCAGGTGACAGTGTTGTTGAACATAACAAGAATCCCCTTTCCTCCACTTTCCAAGAAGAGGTATTAGTTACCTAATGCTGAACAACAAGTCCTCGAACTTAGCAGTTTAAGATAGTAAACATTTATTACCTCATAATTTGTGTGGGTCAGGAGTCTGGCAGCCGCTCAGTTGGGTAGCTCTGGCTTCTGGTCACTCATGAACCTGAAATTAAGGTGTCAGTAGAGTGCAGCCACCTGCAATAGAGCTGCACTAGGACTAAAGGATCCTCTTCTGGTTTCACACATGTGGTTGTTGGATGGAGGCTTCAGTTCCTCATTCTGTGGTCCTTTCTTAGGACGTGGCGGTTCCTTTCCTTAGAGCAAGTGATTCAACCGTACAAGAGAGACCCACCATACCGCCTTTTATAATCTACTCCCGGTCACACAGTGTCACTTCCACCTTATTCAAGTCATTAGGAGTGAATCACAAAAATCAGCCCACTCTCAATGAGAGACATTACACAATGGCATAGACACCTAGAGGCTGTGATTATTGGGGGCCATTTTGGCTACCACATCTACTGGCTACATTCAGGTACTGTGATCTCCTAGAGATACTATAATGAATGAGATGCAATCCCTGTCTTCAAGAAACTATTAAGGAAGTTCAAGTTGTGGAGGATATAAAGAAGAAAACTGGAAGTGTCATATGTACCATGATAAAATTACAGGGGCTGTGCAAGCACTGAGGCATGGGGACCTAACCTAGACCAGGAATGAAGACTTCTGTATGAGGGGTTGCTGAGTCTTGAGCTTGCTGGGTAGATAAATGAAATTCATTTCAGGGAGAGGGGAGAACAGAGAAGTGTGGCCTTCTGAGAAAATCTCAATAAATAAGTATGGCTAGAGATAGGGTATAGGCAAGAGGGGGTATATATTGACAGGAGAATTAAGAAGGGGTCACATTATGAAGGAGCTCATATGCCAGGTTCAGATGTTGGGACCTTATCCTAAGGACTATAAGGACAGTGTTTGGGGAGGGGGATAACTAGAAGATTTTGAGCACTCACTAGGTGCCATTGGGTATGTCAAGTGGAAAATGTTGGAGATAGTGACTTTGGTCTCCCAAAGATTACAATTTGGTCTGGAAAATAAGACATGTGCACAATTAGTGGCCTTTTAAGTTAGTTCCTGCTAATATTCTGTGAAAAGTACAGACAAGAAGAAGTATAGAAATTTTCTAAAATTTCTGAATGTTAGAAATTCTGAAGGGTAAGGTCAATTTCTAGACATGTGATCAGTGAAGTTTCATAGAGAATGTAGAGTATGACTCTTTAGATATGTTCGTGTGTTTGTTGGCTCTATGGGAAAGATGGGATTGGGAGAATCATTCTAGATGGGCAGGAAAGGAAGAGGCATGAGTGGGGCAACAAGAGGTCCAGTGTGGGTAAGAAAGGGGGTTCGGTGGGGGAGAATGACAGTCAAGGCAAAGATAAAGACAGATTATAGAAGACCCTAAACATCAGACCACAGAGTCTGAGCCATGCTCAATGAGCAGTAGGGAGCCACTGATGGCTTGGGAGCTACGAGTGTTTGAGTCTAGATTATAGCTTGTTAATTCTCCCCCTTTTTTTTTTTTTAAACATCACTCCTTTTTTTTTTAAACATCAGAAGGTGCTGAAACAGGTAAATCACTTTTTTCTGGCTACATTCAGAGGGCCTAAGAAGAAAAGGATCTAGAATACAGACGTCAGGACTCAGATTCTAACTCCTCTTGTTCCTTGCTGTACCCTCTTTCAGGAGGATCAGCTCTAA
Source organism: Mustela lutreola (assembly GCF_030435805.1). Taxonomy (NCBI): domain Eukaryota; kingdom Metazoa; phylum Chordata; class Mammalia; order Carnivora; family Mustelidae; genus Mustela; species Mustela lutreola. The sequence continues at coordinate 90,848,894 of NC_081298.1, read as the reverse complement.
GTCCCAGTCATAACTTGGGGTTCTGTGTAATGGCAGTGAGTCCTGCTGAGGGAAAAATTCTCTTAGGGTTGGTGTTTCCAGGGCTCATCTGATCACTATTTAGCATTTTGTGTGATTAACGAAGCTCACAGATGTTTGGCAGGAGAAATTAATCAGCTATTAATCACCACAGAGCTTCTCTGTAGCTTTTTTGGAAAGAATGTCCCTGTTATAATTGAAATTGTAGTTGTTGAATTGGGTGGAGGGAAGGGCCAGAGGCTGATGGTCCTGGGTCTGCTATTGGAAAGGTCTGGCAGAGGTATGTTGGTGTTTTTTCAGCTGCTATTAAGTAAGAAAAGTACAACTGTTATTTTCTTGAGTCCATCAGTGTCTAAAGAAGGTTGGCTTCAACAAGGGGAGGAAAAAAATGTGGGCCGTGCAATGTGCAGTGATGAACCACATGCTGGGCACTCCAGATGGTTCTGGTTCTGGCTCTGTGTTTAGGTGACCATGTCAGACCTGCCAAATCTCCTAACTTCTTGGGTCCCAGGGTTCTTTTTTTTTTTTTTTTTAAGATTTTATTTATTTATTTGACATAGAGAGAGATCACAAGTAGGCAGAGAGGCAGGCAGGGATGGGGGGAAGCAGGCTCCCTGCTGAGCAGAGAGCCTGACACGGGGCTCGATCCCAGGACCCCAGGATCATGACCCGAGCTGAAGGCAGAGGATTAACCCACTGAGCCACCCAGGCACCCCAGGACCCAGGGTTCATATGTTTAAGTCATTTACCAGATTTGGGATTCCCCAAAGCTGTCCTGTAGGTCAAGTTGCCTGATGGATGCTTTAGCAAACAAGGAGTTCCTAGTCAAATGAATTTGGGAACTCCATATACTATCTTTGCTTTGTGGAGATTCACGAGAGACACCAGTGTATTAAAAGATTGAACATGTTGTGGTCAAATGACAACAAAAACCTGCTTAACCTGACACATGCCCAAACGTTTTTAATCACAGAGCCCTTTGTTTATTAAACATCTAGAGCAACTAGCAGAATATGTTCTTGACTCTGACATCTGTCTCTTTTTCTGGTTTCTGATTCAGCTTCATTAAAACCTTCGGTTTACTCCCTAGAAATATTCTTGTGGGCTCTTGATACACTTCATAACCAACTTTCCTGCCTTTCACCCTCAAAACAGTCCTTTGGGTTATGAACCGATACTCACATCTGATTGCACAAACTTCTTCTCTAACCTTCCTGCTGACCTCTGGCTAAGCCATGTCTCTAGTCTGTTTACTGTCCCCCTGCCATCCATGTCTTTGTGTAGTAGTGGAATAGCATGTTGGCCAGTGTTACCTTATACTATTTAGAGAGGTGAGTGTTTTGATTTGTTAAGAGTTGAGTATGAGGACCATTTGAAAAATCAGTAACATGAATTTTGTGGATCAAGTTCTGATTTTTTTTCAAGTTCTGACTTTTAAATGATGACCTCATCCTGTGAATTCAAGGTTTAATACAAGATACCTCTACTGATCTAACTCTACCATTCCACAAAGAACCCACGTACTTGGCAGAAGTTAGCACAATAATTGACTTTAGAGGGTCTAATTCTTTTCTTTTAGCTACTACTTGTCATTTTGGAATTTATTGTTTCACTCCAAAGTAATATTGTAGGATTGTGGCTGGAATATGTCTTTTTGGAGACTGAATGTAAATGACCAGAATGAAGCAGCAATCTGTGTAACTGTTAAATTCTATTAGTCATGTTAAAGACCATTGATCTTGTGAGAAATTAGCTAAAGCTATAGAGATCCATGTGAAGTCAAAGGTTTACAGAAATATCTAGTGGCTCATTGTCTTTGCTACCTTTCATGATGAATTTTAGGACAAGAATTCTCAAGGAGGAGGAAAAGATTAAGGAATTATCCAAGCCTTAGGTTACTAATTTTTTTTACTAATTTTGACTCAAGCCAATTCTGAGTCACACATAATTCCTGGTAAAATATGGTGGAGCTATATATCTAGTCCCTTTTTGAAAAGAAAAGCCTGTTTGATTTTAGGCATAAAATCTACCTAAGCACACACCATCACCAGTTCATACTCTTAAGCCACATTTATTACTGACTTGGTTATATGTACTGAGAAGTGAAACTGGTGGCCATACTGTAAGGAGACTTTCTATTAACCACACACGACCCCACAACTTTATATTCACATCTCTTATGCTGCTTGGAGAGGTTTTGTTTTTGTTGTTTTTCTGGCTCAACAGAATTCTTTAAGTCCATTACCCAAATGCATATTTTGAACCCAGGTTTATGTTGGGCACTGAAATGATAATGTGTAATACTTTTTAATACTCTTGGAACCGTAGGGAAGGAAAACTTCCCTTCTACCCTCTTAGGTTCTATGGCTGGCCCAAGAATTAAACTGACACAAGACAGAGAAATGGGAGAAAAGTATACAAACTTATTTGTATACTTCAGAAGGAAAACAAAGACCTGAAAAACCTGTTAGGCTCAAAAGCTTACTAATGAATGATAAATTATGGGGATATGATTGACAGGACAAAGGGAAATGGGCTAGGAGAACTAAATTTGAGACAGTGACTAAGACATAAATGGGGGAAACTAGTGGGAGATATGGGTTATTTTAGTACTTTTTTTTTGTAGAACCATTTTGACATTGACTCCCAATCTCTGGTGGTAAGAATGGTTCTCTCATTCTGGTGCAGAGACCAACTTTCTCATGGGAAATTTTATGACTTGCTTTTAGGTAGAAAAGGGAGGTCAGAGAGCCTTTCCTGCATCTGCTATTTCTCAAGTGCCTCAAGGTAATCAGTATGCCAAAGTGGCATATTTTGGAATGGCATGTCAGAAATCCCTTCAAATTCCTGTTATACACCAAACAGTATATTAACTCATTTCACCTAGACTGTCAGCTTGAGGTCTGTAGAAATCACTGACTTGTCAGGATGGATCCTTGCCTCGGTCACTCACCTTTGTGAGATTATATCATGGTTTCACATAAAGGATTTGGGCCAGATCGTCTCTGAGTTTCCTTGTATCTCAAACATTGCGTGACCTGAGAGAAATACCAAAACTACTTTGTTTTCATCTCCACAGAGCAGATAGGAAATTGGCCTTAATGTGGTGACATAAATGATGAAAACTTCTCTTAAAAATCGGTATTTCAAGGTCCTTTTGTCTAATCTCTCTATCCTAAGCATCCATTGGAAATGGCTTTGCCCTTTTATTTTTTGTAGTGAAGCTGTCCCTGTTATCAGGTGCCCTGGATCATGCTACATTTGGATTCCATATTCCAGCTGAGTAGTTTGTGAATTGTGGTAGGTTACTTATGTAACCTCTCAGATCCTCAGTTTCCTTTTTCGTAGGAAATGGATAGTGCTGGCATTTGCCTCAGAGGATTGCTTTGAGGATTACATGAGCTAATTTAGGGGCACCTGGGTGGCTCAGTTGTTAAGTGTCTGCCTTCGGTTCAAATCATGATCCCAAGGTCCTGGGATGGAGCCCCACTTTGGGCTCTCTGCTCAGCAGGGAGCCTGCTTCTCCCTCTCCCACTCCCCCTGCTTGTGTTCCCTCTCTTGCTGTGTCTCTCTCTGTCAAGCAAATAAGTAAAATCTTTAAAAAAAAAAAAAAAGAGCACAGCAGAGTGCTTGACACTCTGAGGTGATGTTCCATCTTCCTGGTTTGGGGACCACAATACCTCGGCCTTCACCCTCTTATGTGTTTGTCCTTTGTTGATCTTGGTTTGGGTCTTGCTTAGGGGACTGCTTCTACACTGGATCCTGTCTGGAGCTGTTAGACCTGACCCTGTCATCATTCTAAGAGCCCTCTTAGACTTATTTCTTTGCTGGAGATTCCTTAGCATCCCCTTTGCCTTGCATTATTGACTGTCTCCATACCCACACATATTCACACTTTCCTCATGCTACACATGAACCTTCCTGTTGCTCCTTGGATGTAGGAAAATTATCTTGAGTATCCTGATGGCACGTTTCTCCAGTTACCAGTCCCTTGCCTGGTGACCTTGCACTCTTCCGGCACTTCCAGTTTGCACAGTTGGGATTTGCTTTATTCCTTTTAGAAAGATGGAGGTAATGTGAGGTTCACTCTCATTTGTGAATATTCTTGTTCAGAGGTATAAGATCTATGTCAAGAACGGATGGATGAATAGAAAGTTCATTAGTCCTATCTTTTAAATTTTTTTTTTCATCTTGGTGTCTTGTCAAGAAACTTTTTTTTTTTTTCTGAAGCTGATTAGTACCATCAGTTATCATTGGGTAGAGACAGATGATCCATTTGTTCCACTCAGGGAACATAGAGAAGTAGAATGTCTGAGGAGCTCCATGCTTTGTTTTCTTATATGGTCCATGGCTTCCTCAGCCCTGGCAAGAGCTGGACTATCTCTCCTGACATTCAAGCCAGGAGGTTTCAGACATCAGGATTTAGTCAACAGCAAAACAGACATTACACAAAGCTGGCAGTTACTAACTTTTAGTTTTTCCTGGAAGACAAAAAAAGCAAAACAAACTGAAAAAATAAAACTTCAATTTAGAATTATAATCATTTTCATAAAACACATTAAAAGGACTTCTAATACCAAAAAGTAGGACAAACAATAGGAATCTCCTTTAACTAAAATAAGTTTAGCCTTATGTATAATTGATTACAGTTTCCTTATTTTTAAGAATACCCAGTCCCCAGTCAAGTCTCCAGTCCTTACCACTTGGGTAAAAAGTTTCATAATAACACACATAAAATAGGGAGAGAAATGTGTTTTCCATCGATAAAAAGGCAAAAGACTTTTCATCAGTTTATAGCATGATGGTCTTCTCCTAACTCAGTTGGCCTCTGCAGTCCTTACTGTGAGTTCTTAACCCGTAGCCTGCAGGTGCTATTTGTATGCTAATCAGTTTTTTAATTGATCTACCCAGCTCCCTTCAGACCTTGTAGGAGGCACTTCTAAATTAACTAAGGATCACAGAATGGGGCCACTCCATTTGGAGGCGGGGTCACATGGGCATTGTGGAGCTCTCAGATTCTTACCTGACTCTGCCCTATGTCCCCACACTGGACAATTCTGGTCAGTATGCAGGTAAAATGGCTTTTATTGTAACACAGCTCATGGTGCAGGTCAGCCGGGGTTGGTTGTTGCCAAAATGGAGCAAGAGAAGTTTGGTTTTTTCTTGTGTTAGTAGAAAAGTAGGAGTGTTGCTAGTTACCAGTTGTTGGGTTATATACTTAGGTTAAATGCTAGAAGAGGCGTCTGTCCATGCCAGGTCACCAACAGAGAGAGAGAAAGAGAGAGGAAGAGGAAGACAGAGAGAAAGTTTCCTCAGCTTGGCCAAAGATCTGAATACAATCCCAAAGAGAGGAGCAACTCTCATATTTATTCATGGAATAGAGAGTGAAAAAATTCTAAGGAACCACAGAGATTTCTTATTCTTCCTCTCAACTTCTCTAAGTGAAAATGTAAATTCAGAGAGGTTTAATGCTTACTTAAGCTTACACTCTTAGAATGAGGTTGTGTCTAATATGGTAGCCATTAGACACATGTGACCATTTATATTTAAGTTAGCTAAAATTAAAACTTTTTTGGACTAGCCACATTTCAAATGCTTACTGGCCACATGTAGTTATGGCTACCTTATTGGATGGCACAGAAGTGGAACATTTCCATTGCTGTAGAACATTCTTGTTAGTACTATTCTAGAGATTCTTGGTCCAAATTCTTTCTATTACTACAGTAAGATTCTCCACCCTCCTGATGTATATAATCTGTCTCTGTAATTATTGTATGCAGTGGGAAAGGCATACTGTGACATCAATTTAGAAATAAAGTCAGAGTGTTGTATTTCTGCCCTCCTTTGAAAGTAAGAACAACCTAAGCTTCCTAACCTTTCTAGAACTGGCACTTACCTGTAAGCATTTTTCCTATCACACAGAATTATTAGAGCATGGTTTAGCACTGTGGTTGCTTTGACTTTAGGGTGCAACTTTTTCTTTAAAGCTAATATTGATCTAACAGTGAATTCTTTAGAAAACCTATACAGCTCCTTGAGGAAAAATTGGCCACGGTTGTATGGTGTCACAGATGTCTGAGGGCTTTAAATTAACACTGTAAATCTCAGGATTGTGGGGGAAGAGCTAGCAACTTTATTGAATGTCTCCCATCTGGCTGTGTTTCAGGCAGCTGCCTGACTGGCAGGGGGAGTGGTAGGTATAGGAGCAGAAATTCAGGTATCAGAAAGTATTTAATAAAGAGTCAGCTTTGTACCTATACCCAGGGATCCCATTTAAAATAGATTTTTCTTATTGAGATCAACAACAGAATACTATGGTCTTGGCAGCAGTGGGATAGGACTAACCCAGGCTGTGGAGCTATCAATATCAAGTTCAGCAGAGGGTGGGGCCGAAGTGGGGGTAGGGTTTGGTGGATATGACAGATTGAGGGAGTCTCGAGTTCAGGGATATAATAGACTCCCCAGAAGGATGGCCTGATGATTAGGACTCCTCTGTTCTCATGGCAGTTAGGGTTTGCTACTGCCTGCTGGATGTGAGCAGCCCGGAGTCTCTGGCAGGAAGAATTACTGTTTTGCAAATAATTAGGATGATAGAATCATATTTTGACCACCTTTATCCTAATCTGTTGTTTCTTATAGAGAATGACCTGTTCAGATGTTCAGGATATTTGAGATATATATATCCATCCATCCCCCCAGGGCAATGTATAATCCCAGTGTTAGGGAACTGGAAGTGACTTTGAGATTGGTCTGTAGATTGCAACTCTAACTGTGGTCCATGCACCAGGAGCATCAGCCTCATTTAGGGGTTTGACAGTGATGGGATCACATTTCTGACATAAAGATTATTTTAAAGTGAAAACACTTGAAATCTTATCTGAGGTTTTCTTATTTAACTAAAGTAAAAAATATACAGCTGTCAGTAATTCCAGACTGAGGGAGTTTCCTTCAAATTCTAAGAGGGTGACAGACTAACTGCTCATTCCCATTAGTACATAAAAAAATCCCAATAGCACCTTTCATATTCTTTCACTGAAGCTCTGACCAACTTCTCCCTACCCCTCTCTATTTTTTTAAATGCTGGTATATAAATTTCTACCTTTGGGTATTCACCAAGTTACTCATTACTTGAGTAAATCCCATGTGTACTTGTATGTAAACTTTGTTTTCTCCTGTTAATCTTTTTATTGTCAGTTAATTCATAAGCCCCTAAGCTAGTAGAGGAAAATATTTTCTTCCTGACAATAGGGAAGCAGACTTTTAAGCTCCATCCCATAGCTATGGAATAAGAATCACCATTTTAACATAATTTCCTGGTGAGCGGTATGTAAATTATATTTTGTGGAGCAAAAGGGTTATAAATTTTCTTTGCGAAAGACTGGACGGTAAATTTTTTAGGCGTTGTGGACCATGTGGCCTCTGTGGATTTAAGTCTTTTCACTGTAGTGCAAAAGCAGTCATAGGCAACACTTACATGAATAAATGTGTCTATTGTGATGGTTGATTTTATGTGTCAACTTGACTGGACTAAGGGATGCCCACATAGCTGATAAAACATTATTTTTGGATGTGCCTGTGAGGGTATTTCCAGAAGACATTGGAATTGATGGCACTGGAATTGATGGACTAAGTAAAGATTGCTCTCACCATGTGGTGGGGCATCATCTAATCTGTTGAGGGCCTGAATAGAAGAAAGGTAGAGGAAGGGCAAATTTACTCTCTGCCTGATCTGGGACACCCATCTTCTCGGGCTGTTGGATACTGGCACTCCTGGTTATTGGGCCTTTGGGCTTGGACTGAGACTTAGACTATCACTCCCCTGGTTCTCAGGCCTCAAGTATGGACTGGAACTATCCTACTAGCTTTCCTGGGCCTCCAGAGTTGCTGGTGGTAAATCATGAGACTTCTCAGCCTTCATCACATGAGCCACTCCCTTATGATAAATCTTTTACCTATAGATATACTATTGGTTCTGTTTCTTTGGAGAAAATTATACAGTTGTATTTCAACAAAACTTTACCTATGGGCAGAAATACAAATCAAAACCAAAATAAGATATCACCTCACACCAGTCAGAATGGCTAAAATTAACAAGTCAGGAAATGACAGATGCTGGCGAGGATGTGGAGAAAGGGGAACCCTCCTGCACTGTTGGTGGGAATGCAAGCTGGTGCAACCACTCTGGAAAACAGCTTGGAGGTTCCTCAAAATATTGAAAATAGAACTACCCTACGACCCAGCAATTGCACTACTGTTTATTTACCCTAAAGATACAAACGTAGTGATCCGAAGGGGCATGTGAACTTGAATGTTTATAGCAGCAATGTCTACAAAAGCCAAACTGTGGAAAGAACCTAGATGTCCATTAACAGATGAATGGATAAAGAAGAGGTGGTATATATACACAATGGAATACTATGCAGCCATCAAAAGAAATAAAATCTTTCCATTTGTGACGACATGATGGAACTAGAGGGTATCATGCTTAGCGAAATAAGTCAATTGGAGAAAGACAACTATCATATGATCTCCCTGATATGAGGAAGTGGTGATGCAACATGGGGGGTTAAGGGGGTAAGGGAAGAATGAATGAAACAAGATGGAATTGGGAGGGAGACAAACCATAAGTGACTCTTAAACTCACAAAACAAACTGAGGGTTGCTGGAGGAAGGGGTTATGGACACTGGGGAGGGTATAAGCTATGGTAAGTGCTGTGAAGTGTGTAAATCTGGCGATTCACAGACCTGTACCCCTGGGGATAAAAATACGTTATATGTTTATTTAAAAAAAAGACAAAAACCTTTACTTATGGGCACTAAAATTTGAATTTCATATGCTTTTCTGTTTCATGAACTATTCTTTTTTCAATCCTTAAATTTATTTCCCCCAGTCATCCTTAGCTTACAGGCTGTGCAAAAACAGGTGGTAGATTAGATTTGGTCTATATGCCATAGTTTGCTTATCCCTGGTCTTGATCATTATTTTATGACTTTTTTCAAAACTTCCTGATACACATGGAAAATTATATTGGTGATTTAGCACACTGGGGTGAATGAGTGAGGCTACTTGTGGTGGGATTGACCACTTGGAAGGGGCGGGGGTGTCTGATCACACTGAGTGCTGAGAAGAATGGGCAAATGTGTAACCCATTTATGGCACAAAGCTAGGAGGCTGTGACCTAAACCAGCTCCCTCCATGTTACTGATAGAGAAACTGGGATTGTCTATTCACTCTTTTTCCTCCAAGGTACTATACAATGGCTGGCATTAAAGACCTCTCATAAGTGTTGTTGTTGTTTTTTAAGAATTTATTTATTATTTATTAGAAAGAAAGAGAGAGAATATGATCAGGCAGTGGGAGGGAGAGAGAGAAAGGGAGAAACAGGTTCCCCATTGAGCAGGGAGCCCAATGTAGGGCTCAATCCCAGGACCCTGAGATCATGACCCAAGCCAAAGGCAGGTGCTTAACTGACTGAGCCCCCTGGGTGCCCCTAATAAGTGGTTTCTGAGTGAATAATTGAGAGGTGACTTTCTGGTAATGAATAGAGCTAGGAGATGAGTTGCTTGCTTATTGGTCTAGTGCCTTTTCTGCTAAATAATGCCAGAAAATTATGATTAAGAAAAATAAGTATGTGACTAAGCTAGAATTTATTCTAGTTTGGGAGAAAAGCCAATTTTTGGCAGAAAGAGCCTTCCCGGGCCTCCCCATCCTCTCTGTGGTAGACACCAGTGCTGCTACTTGGTACTCCTGGTTCTTTCCTTCCAGGCTCACTGGAAGATGGCATGCCCCAAGTCCCTTGCAGTTCGGGATGGCCACATGACTTACTTTGGCCATTGAGTGGTAGTGAGATGTTGAAGTATTTGAGATAGTGTGTGAGTTACCATGCTCTTTTCTTCTTCGCTTAGAGATCATGAAACATGAGATTGTGGCAAATGGTAGAGCATTTATCAGCTGGAGTCACTGAAAGACTATGAAGAGTCTCTGCTGATCCACCTGGTCCTCATTATCCTACACTACTGAGATTTTGGAATTTTAGGACTATAGAACTTAGGATATCCTGATTGCAATATTCTTTCATAGATGATTCCTTTTTTTTTTTTTTTTTAAAGATTTTGTTTGTTTATGACAAAGTGATAGCAGAGAACACAAGCATGGGGGGAGCTGGAGAAGGAGAAATAGGCTCCCCACTGAGCAGGGAGCCCCATATGGGGCTCAATCCCAGGATGTTGGGATCATGACCCGGGCTGAAGGCAGATGCTTAATGACTGAGCCACCCAGGCGTCCCTCATAGATGATTCCCTAATGGCTAGCAGGAGACATAAGAAAGAAAATTGTACTAGCTTTTGGTCTGGTGCTAGCTTTTTAAATCTCCCAATCAGTTGTAAGCCTGTAGGGGCCATGTCTTGGCCATCTTTAAATGTTTTGAATGAACTGTTACAGGTTAAATTGTGGCCTTCCTAAATTCATATGTTGAAATCTTAAACCGGGATGCCACAGAGTATCACCTTCTTTGCAATAGGGTCTTCCACAGAGGTAATCAAGTTAAAAGAGGTCATTCCTAATCCAATGTGACTAGTGTTTTTATAAAAAGGAAAAATGTGGTGACAGACACATGGAGAAGGCCACGTGAAGATGCAGGCAGGAATCTGAGTGATGCTTCTACAAGCCAAGGAATGCCAAAGATTGATAGGAAATTGCCAGAAGGTAGGAGAAAAGGGAAAAGGGAGTGGAATAGATTTTTCCTCATAGCCCTCAGAAAGAATTAAACCTACCAACACCTTGAATTTGGACTTCTCGTCTCCCGGACTATGAGACAATACATTTCTGCTGTTTAAGCCATATAGTTTATGGTACTTAGATATACAGCCCTAGGGTAGTGTTTTCAAGGTTCATTCATGCTGCAACATGTATCAATATTTCATTAGATTTTATGGCTATGAATAATACTCCATTGTATGGATATAACACATTTTGTTTATCTTTCATCATTTATTAGATATTTGGGCTGTTTCCACTTTTTGGCTATTATGAATAATGCTATTGTGAACACTTGTGTGTGTCTTTGTTTGCATGTTGTTTTTGTTTCTTTTGAGTATACACCTGGAAGTAGAATTGCTGGGTCATGTGGAGTCATGTGGAGTAAAATACATGTTTAGTATTTTCAGGAATTGTTGCCCAAAGTGGTTTTATCATTTACATTCTTATCAGCAATGGGAAGTTTCCAATTTCTCTACATTCTCACCAAGACTTGTTTTTGTCTGTCTTTTTGATTATAGCCATCCCAGTGCATGTGAAGTGGTATTTCACTGTGGCTTTGATTTGCATTTCCCTAATGGCTAATGATGTCAAGCATCATTTCATCATTTCATGTGTTTATTGGTCATTTATGTATCTTCTTTGGAGAAATGTCTCCTCAAATTCTTTGCCTGTTTTCAGATGGGTTATTTGGTTATTTTTCTTCTTATTGTTGAGTTGTGTGAAGTGACTTTATATATGGGGATTCATTTCAGTAACACCAGATTTTATTTTTTAACCAGCAGGGGAGCATACAATTTCTATTCCCTGTAGGGTTTTGAGGGCTGGTTAAATTTGCTGGATACTTAGTTTCTTCCTTAAATTAAGTGTTTGAGCACAAGACAAAGGCCAGAGAATTCTAAGTGGAGAAGGAGGAAGAAAATGAAAAGAATTTGGGAGCTTACCCTCCAGTAAAGAATTTTTTCATTGCAAAAGTTTTCGGGCTTCCTCTTCTTTGTGTAATCCCACCCAGGAGCCTCTTTAAGTATTCACACCATCAGCCAAAGGGGAAAAAAGGCTTTTTTTTTTTTTTTTAAACTTTTCCCTCCTCTTCCCTTCAAATAATTCTTTGTGAGATTTGTGATTTGTTTGCTATTGCCTTTAATTGTTGAACTGGAGGTACAAGGGTTGAAAGTAAGTTGAATAAGTTATTCACCTCCTGCTGAACAGATTCTTTGTTACCTGGACCAAAGCAGAGAGCTTCTCCTCCCCGACTATGCAAATCTAAAGCAGATAAATGTGAGCTATCAGGAGCCAATTTGCTGGAAATCTTCCCCTTAGTAATTGGCTTCATATTTCAGCCCTTAGAAAAAGTCGACTCTCATTACCACCCCTGCCTTTTCCCCTCTAGGCCAGCAGAGAGAGAGGTAGGGTCCATTGGTGACAAGGAAGGGGAGAGAATGAAACTCCAGATGAATTATTACTTTTTTCTCTCTGCTGGCTTTACTTCCAGGTGCCCCCTCTCAGTCATGCTTCCTCAGAAAAGCGCCTCCTCCGCCAGCCGGGGCCTTTTTGCCAATGGTAATCATGTCCTTCCCACCCCAGGCTCACTTTACCTAGATAGGAAGTGACAGGCAAGGAGACCTTCTGCTCTTGGGTTCTTGGGAGGGGAATACAAAGCATTATATCAAACACCGCCACCAGGCCAGCTCTTTGGGGTTGCATTAGGCAGTCAAGCATTTTGCTGCCTGCTGAATGTCATCTCATTTAACATTTTGTTAAACAACTTCTAAAGGTCTTAACAATATGACAGATGGGCCATTGACTGGGTACTTAGTAGCTAAGTACCAGTTTGGCTGGGCTGGATTGTGTTTATTGTTCATTAAGTGTTATTTAAAGAACTCAATCTTGATGCCTCCAACCCCCTGCCCACCTCTCAATGCATACTTTCTGTAGGACCCCAGGGTGTCACATTAGAGGCCTGTTTCTATAGAAAAGGAAAGGGTGGAAAGAGGCTCAGAAAGGAGAAGAAATGAGAAGACAAGCCGAAAAAAGTAGAGGGAAGCAGAAGAAAGCATGTGTGAGTGTGTCTTTGTGTGTGAGGGGTGAGGAGTAGCTGGGAGGGGGTTATGGTTCAAAGACAAATGTAACAGCCAAATGAGACAGAGCAAAGTGGATTATTTCTGCAGATGGCAGGCCCTGTCCCTCTAGGTTTCAGTTCCAGAAAGGGTCACCTTCCACTTTTTTTCCAGATTCAGAAGAAAAGAGGGTGTCTCTGCATAGTGGTAGCTGCTCCTTACAGGGGCCACACTAGCACTGCACTGCCCTCTATGTGTCTTGTCTTCCTGGTGAACTGTAAGTGACTGGAAGAGGAGGACCCTCTTGTTTCCCCCAGGAAGGGGATAACAATCTCTGGATAGAATAAGCACTAAGTAACTCCCTTGTGGTTGATCATGAAGTCTGCCTAGGCAGCAGAGTCAGGTTTCTGCTGTTAAAAGATAAACCAAGACACATTACAAATTTTAAGAGTTTATTTGAGCAAAAACCAATCCACATCTTGCAGTGCCAAACTGGTAGTGACTAGGAGTGTCCCACCAACAGCAGCTAGAGGAAAGACTCGTAGAAAAGACATGAAAGCCAAGAAAGAAATTATCTGATTGGCTATCGTGTAAAGGCTATTTGGCCACGGTCGGGAGTCCTTGGGTTTGATTTCTTAACCTTGAGGCATTTACAGCCTTCAGCCTCTACAGCATTAGAGCCACCTCCATCTAATGGCCTTCTTGTTTAATTAATTTAACACTGCTTGTCAGGTTCTAGATGATCAAGATAGGGCTGCTACGGTTGGGACTGTTTCATTGGCTAGAACCAAGGTAGTTTTAAATAACTTTGCAGCCAGTGTTGGGGTTCCAAAGTCTTCCAGTGGAGAAATGAGATTTTCCCACTATTCTGGTATTGTCAAGAGCACCACTACTACCAAAGACAAAGAAAATGACACAGAAACATTTGGCATTATCACAAGATGGCAGGTTTTGTAGAATGATGTTCTTTTTTCCAGCTAGGGAATGGTGGTCTAGAATGTCAAGTCAGAAAATGACTTAGAGAATGTCAGGGCTTGAAAGAATTTCAAGAATCAACCCACTTCAATGGCTTCATGTAATCAGATGAAGCAAGAGTCTCAGGAACTTTACCTTTGGTCACATAGTCTCAGTCAATAGAGAACTAGAGCCAGGCAGCCTGCCTGTTAGTGAAGAGTGTTTCCCATTGTTTCAGGAAGAACTTTTGATTATGAGTGATGGAGAACTAATGGCAAGAAGCCCAAAGTACACTGATGTTAGGCATGGCAGGATCCAAGGACTTGGGCTATAAAGACATTGTTTCTTTCTCCACTTCTCATTGTGCTGTCCTTTGTATTTCATTCATTCTGAAGCAGATTCTCCTAAGATGTAGTAAAAAGTGACTGTCAGCATTCCCAGGTATGTCCTTCACTAGCTTGACAACCCCAGTAGATAGATAGCTGCTCTTTCCTGCTGGTTTCAGCATGTCCTAGGGTTGACTGTCTTTGGCAGGATCTGGCCTCAGGCCCATTTGCCCCTCTTGGAGCCTGGAGGTGGGTGTGTGTGTGGGCGGGGGGGGGGGGGGGGCGGAAGGCAATGGTTATACTTGAACCATGTGGTGAGGAGAAAAGTAAAAGGGAGAAAGCAGATATGATCTAGCAAAAAGAAGGGGACCATCCCCTTCTTTACCGTAAGATGATGTGGACATTTTTCTAGTACCTGGAGATGGTCTCTGTTGCTATCAATGGTCTCCTGGACAAGCTCCCTCTCCCCTTTCCAGAATCTCTGTGCCCTCTTTCCCAGAAAGTCACTCACTCTGTCCTCCATTGTCAATAGGAGATGAAATGAGACTATGTGCTTTTTTAGATTGTGGACCCTTGGGCAGAAGAAGATGGAATTCCATTCTTATTTCTTTCATTTCCAAGGTCTCTTAGCCTGCTCATGCTTTAAGAGGGAGAGGGATACCATAATGGAATTCAGTGTAAGTTGATAAATATTTATTGATTAGCTTTTTAAGTAGCCATAGTGTTAGGTCCCAGGAACCATAAAGATAAGGAAAACAGCACTGATCTCTGAAGCTTAGTAACACCCTTCGGATCATCTAAAAAATTCCTTTTGTGTAAAGAGAATAACATAACACAAATGTCTAGAATTCAGGTCTAATGGGATAAATGCCATGGATAAAAGATATATTTGGTGGGGAGGGGGATATATGAATGACTTCCCAGAGAAACTGACTTTTGTGCTGGACTTCAAGGGATGGAAATGGGGACTGGAGTAGAGCACTGTCAGGAGAAAAAGAGGAAAAAGCATCCTAAGAAGAAATAATAGACTAAGCACAGCCATTAACCCAGAGAAGGATGGGGCCTTTCTGGGAAACTACGAATAGTCCAGTCTGGAGCAACGATGGAGGTTAGTACAGAGATGGAGATGGGGAAGCGAGCCTGAGCCAGCATGGCAGCAGAGGAGAGGGCAGGACCCAGCTGACCTACCCCAGTCTTTGGAGATTATATTGATTTCTGTCAAGCTGGATATTCAGAGATTTAGCTGGGTTGCACTGAAATAAATAGTCATATTTGCTATTAAAACTCCATTGTTTTGATTTTGGGAAGCCAAAAAAGTCACATAATTAATGACCTTCTTTTAGATTCCCTAAAAACCAATGGATAATTACTGGATAAGGTAAATGTGTGTTTTTGTTGAGCAGCAGTTGTTTGAACATATTTCAGGTGATATATTCCTTTCTTAATAGTTTGTTGTTAGTATGATTGGACCCAAGTGACTGTTTTAAGAATGCACTGAGATGGAACCACAAGATTGTGTAGAAATCATATCAGCATTTCATTTGAGTTTATTTTGATCAGGAGCTGAGGATGTCAGCCTGAAAAATCACATTTTAGAAACTATTTGTTAACTGTGGTGTGTCAATTTTCCTGCTTCTGACTATGTCCTTAATGCAATGGATTTCTCCTCTGTGACTGAGTTTGACTTTTATATGTTGGTAGACAATTCCTTCCCTTCTTTCCATAAATATTAGTTGAGCCCCATTATACTCAAGGCTCAGCATTAGCTCTGTGTTGAATATAAAGGATATCACAACCATACCCTGTTTTAAGAAAGCGCATAATTGAGCTCAGGCATGGATACAGAAAGAGCTAAATGATAGAGCAAGACAAGGTGCCACAAGGTACAGACTGCTTGCTGTGAACTCATAGGCGAGGTAGTGGAAGGACACCGTGGAGACCTACTGTGTCACAGAACACATAGTGGTTACTGGCCATGTGTGTGAATGGCAGGCTCTTGGTTCACAGTTTGACGTTGTGCTTTCTCGTAGAAAATCTGATCATCTGGCGATGTCCTGCTCCAACCTATGAGGCTTGCATGGCTGCTGCAATTTTTGCCATTTTCTTCCTTCTTGGCCACTGCTGGGTTAGTGCTTGCTCTTGTTACAACCCTCTACTTGACTTACAGTTAGGGGACGCCTTCCCAGAGGGTAGGCACGTGGGCATTTATTTGTGGGCAGATTATACCCTTTGCATTTTTAGAAACAGAAAGACTGGGCTGTCCTGCCATGTCTGAGCTGGGGATTGGGTAGGCTGCCCTGGGAGCTTGTGCTGAATATATTACATATGTGTCTTCTGGGTCAGAGTAATTTGGGCTCTTAAAAGGCAGCTAACTTTCTGGGTAATTAACCCAGTTTTGTCTTGAGAGATATAGCTGAAATTGACTGAGAGAGCCATTCCCACAAATTTTTACTGAAAAAGGACTGCTCAGAATAGACTTGGGCCATTCTGTGGAGGGGTGGAGGGTATTTTTCATGGACTCTCACTGCAGGAGTCACTCAAAAGGGGATGGGAGGCTACAGAAAACTCTGTCTTCCTGAAGTCAGAGAAACTAACCCTGACGTCAGGCACTTGACAAAGATTTGCCCAGAAAGTGATAATGAACTGAAAATTGTCCGAGAATTATCCCAGTGCAGAGAACAAGCAGAATAGAGAAAGAGGGTCATCTTTTTATTTAATGTGTTAAAATAAGTTGATTGTCTTTTGTGTCATTGTTATACATACTTTTTGGGGTTTATACTTAACACTGCCTTCCCTGTTCTAAACCAGTGTCTCAAAGTTTAAATTACATTTCTGACTGCTGTCCTGACACACAGTGGATAGACTCCTGACTTGTCTGCTGAGTTAGGGGCATAGACATGATGGCTTGTAATACTAAAAAAAATTTTTTTTGAAGTCTGGCAGTTTATTTAATTAATTTTCTTAAAGTCTGGCATTTTAGAGCTGGAATATTCCTCAAAAGAAAATGAAGTTCCTGGAATCTTTTGAAAAATCAGAAATGATAGCAACACTATCTAGTGTAGATTCCTACAGCAACAGTAAGTATAGACTCCTGCATGAAAACACTAGTAGTGTAGATTCCTACAGCAACACTAAGTGTAGACTCCTGCATGAAAGCAATTGTCTAGAGCTTGATGCTGGCTTCTCCTTATCAATGGGATGTTCTCCTGTTGAACACAATGCCTAAGAGTTACTATTGTCTATTTCATGTAGCCCACTTCACCTATTTAAGTTACCTATCTGACCTCTGTAGCTGTTTGGGTTTGCCCTAACAACAACAACAACAAGAACAACAAAATTTAAAGTCACTAGTGCTAGGGCATAAGAAAAAAACAAAGTCCAGAAAGAACTTGATGTATTGTTTTGTGACCTACCTGTACTCTAAAACATAGATGGAATGTTCTGCCACCCATATTGAATGCAAAATAAATATCTATGATTATTTGATATTTTGGCTCAGTCTTTGGTAGGGGCAGTGGAATGTTCCTGTACTTCCAGGGACATGAATCTGGGGTTATGGCTTTCTCAGAGAAGGTTTAAGTCCCTGAGCCCTGTTCAGCCTTGGTAGGTGAAATGGAAATAGGAACATTCATTATTGTCTTCCCTCAGCCATTCTCAAGTCTGAATGGTTCTTTCAGTTCTCATCATTTTTTGCATGCTGTAGCCTTCTGTACCCCAAGACTTTATATTTCCCTAGGTATGTGGCTGAAAGGAGTGGGTAGGACATGATCCTTGTTTCAGCACTCAACTGCAGACTGACATATGAATCTGATTAATTTTCATATTTGGTTTTATTCAAAATGTTTCCTTGGCTCCTTCCCAACTTTTTTTGCTTAAACTTTGACTCTGAAATAACAAAATAATACAGTTGAGGTCTGATTATTGCCCTTTAAAGTTTTTTCTTTTTTATTCTTCTATATGACCAGGCTTTACAAAAAGCTATTTTACTCTAAGAAATTAGGTTTCTGGTTATCAGGAGCCCTAAATAGACATGAATTACAAGAACGTCCTTTGAAAACCCTATGCAGCACTTGTTTCATTAAATTCCATGAAGCGACCTTAATTTAGTGGAACACTGGATAGGCTGTTCTTTTAACCTATTATCACTTTGGCCAGGCCCATAAACCATATTCATGGATGATTCCATCAAGAAGGACAACAGTGGGATTAATATTATTTCAGGATACAGTAAATGCCACAATGATGAAGCTGTTTAAGATCTGGTGCTCACGGTGTCACACTGAATGCATTGACATTTACTCTGCTATCACTTCATTTCCAATATTCCTTCCAAATCAGCCGATGCTAATGCTTCAGCGTGTGTGCAGAATACAATGTGGGCGGGGGCGGGGAGACTGGGAATTGCACAAGTCCTTTGCCTTCCTTTTTTCTTTTGGTATTGAGAGTGAAAGTAGTATTTGACATGTAGTAGGCCCCAAGATGTCAGTTATTAGGATTGCAGAGGCTCCCAGGAACTTGGCTTTCTCCTGAAGCTGGGTCCCCTCTTGTCTGCAGCTGAGCAAGTGGTATAGGTCTGATCCGAACCAAGAAAGCACTGGTTGATGTTGATAGCATGATGACACGTTGGCATTGAATACGTACGAAAATTCACACAGTATGCCATTTAGAAGGTCTTATTTGCAGTATTTCCTGAATCGCCTTGACCCTTAAACTTGATGTCCCTGACAAAGTGTAGGCCTAATGATCCTGAGTATCTGAAAGCTCACACGTAGTTTTGGGGAATCTCTTTTAAACAACCAGTAAGGATATTATCTATAATAACATTATTAATGTCTATTCTCCGAAGGGGGTCTCAGCTCCTAATTTTGAAGGTGAGGTTCTCAGGGTCCTCCAGAAAGAATTTTAAGGTTGTCCGGTTCATGCTTTTTAAGGCATGCGTCTGTGAATCATCCGGGTTCTAGTTAATTCTAATAAGTACAGTCTGGGGGATCCTAATCCAGTAATTCTGGTGTGAGGGCTGAGAATTTGCAGAGCGTCTAACTCCCATGTGATATACATGTGGGGTCTAGTTCAGCCATTATTTGTACTGTCTTCAAGTGAGCCTCTAGTGTGTATTTAAATTTCTCTTAATAGGATGCAAGTCATATTCTCTTTAGGCAGTCTGTACCATCTTTGAGCAATTCTGGATATTAGTTTTTCTTCATATTGCAGCCAAAGTTCTACTCCTTGGATTTGTTAATCTCTGGCCTTGTCTCTAGCCCTTGGTCCTGTACCATAAGAATGGCAAGACAAGGAAACAGTTCTCCTATGGAAAGGAAGCTTGCATTCTCCAAGTTTCTAACCCGAAGGAAACTCCCTAGGTGGGAAGGGATCCAGGGATAACTTTTGTCTCCTTGGGGTTCACCATTCTTGCTTGACTTCCACTGACTTCTTATGGCCCTTGAAGGTTACATGCTAGTTCTTGGTTTGGCTCCCACTTTCTGTACCCCAACTGAATGAGATTGTTTCCTCTTTTGAACTCTCAATCCTTTTGTTTGTGTGTGTGTGCATGTGTGCATCATAATTAATTTACCTCCCCCCACCCCCGTAAATCCATGGAAGCTGGGATTGTGTCTTAAGCTTCTTCCAGTTCCGTACAGGGCCTTGCACATACTAAAAACTCAAACCATGCCTGTCAAATTAACACACACAACCTACTTCAATGAATTTATAGCACCAACACAGCAAAATGTAAAGACTGCAACATAGTAAATTGCCACACTTAACTAGTTACACAACAGATTGATTCAGAGAAAGGAAAAGTTAGGTTAGTAGCAATTGCAAAGAGCTTTGTGGGCAAATGTGGGGAGACTTTTAAATTTAAATTGGAAATATAGGAGCACCTGGGTGGCTCAGTGGGTTAAGCCTCTACCTTCGGCTCAGGTCATGATCTCAGGGTCCTGGGATCCAGCCCCGCATCAGGTTCTCTGCTCAGCAGGGAGCCTGCTTCTCCCTCTCCCTTTGCCTGCCTCTCTGCCTATTTGTGATCTCTCTGCCTCTGTCAAATAAATAAATAAAATCTTAAAAAAAATAAATTGGCAATACATGGACCCTTTTGATTCAACTGAGGATTCCGGGGCTAGGTAGTAACATAGTAGTTGGTACAGGAGTACATGTGGTTTCTTCCAAGGAAGTTGGGGGAGGGAGGGATATAACTTGGATGCTTTTAGGGCAGAGGTCAGAATACTTTTTCAGTAAAGGACTCTCCAGTAAATATTTTAGGATTTACGGATAATATGGTCTCTGTTGAAACTACTCAACTCTGCTGTTGTAGTGTGAAAGCAACCATGGACTGTATGTAATGAATTGGCTAGAGGTATTCCAACAAAACTTCAGGTACACTAAACATTCAATTTCATGTATCATGTATGTATTTCCAATCATTCTTAGCTTCAGTATCGTTCTAAACAGGCAGTGGGCTGGATCTGGTCTGAGCTGTGGTTTGCTGATCCTTGGCCTGGGTGTCCAAGTTGAACGTTTCACTAGCAAGAGTTTTGTGGTTGGGTGACTTGAGAAAGATACTGTTTCCAAGAAGGGGACTATCAGTAGCACTTATGAGAGAGTGACTGTTTCAGGAAAACGTGCAAGGCTGAGAGTGAGATGTGATTTTACAGGCATGGCTGGTTTTCCAGATGTTGTTTCTTTATGTGAGTGAGGTCTCAAGATATGGAGAGGCTTTGACAATTATTCTCTTTTGCCCACTCCACCCCCAACCCACTCTGATCCTTCTTCTCTCATTCCTTATCTTATCTTATCTCCCATGACCTTTCTGATTCCACCTTTCCACCTTATCATGTTTCCTACGGCATATATGCAGGCTTTAGAATTATATAATTTTTTTCCTTGCAAAAACCTCCCTAGTATTTTGGAATATGATCATCATCCTTACCTAATGATATTTGATTCATTTCTATATGTAATATGGACATCAGAAATGAACAGTCTACATGAAATAGTTGGGAAAGCATGTATTTTGGGGAGAAAAAGAGGCAAATGCATGTCCAGGAGAGTAGAATAAATTAGCTCTGGAATTTGGAAAAAGTGCTTTCTCTTAGGAGGAGGAATAGGGCAGACAGAGTTCAGTGTGGGTCATAGTGAGCCTGTATTACCTGGATGAAGTTTGAAAACCAGTCTGATGGGCACATTAAATAGGGAATTGGGTGATCAGATCCAGAATCTAAGAGAGAGGAGTGTCCCGGAAATGTTGATTTGGAAATCATTACCCACCTTTGCAACTGTGTGGGCCTCTGTGAATTGAATGTGGCAAAAAAGGGTTTGTGTGACTTCTAAGCTAGGTCACAAGGTGATATGGCTCTTGAGTGGCTTTCTACAGGGGGATGTTCACCTGGTGATAAGCCACCATGCTGTAGCCCAGATCACGTGTGGAGACCATGTGTAAGTATTGTGGCTAACACTCAACTAAGGTCTTAGCTTCAGCCATCATCAGCTGCTAGAGATGTGGATGAATGAATGAGGATCCCGGTGAGTCCACCACCCAGATTTTGGGTCTTCTAGTTGAGAGCTCATCATCATAGAGCAGAGCAAAGTTGTCCCCACTCTACTGAGAATTCCTGACCCACAGAGTTTATAAGCATGATAAATGGTGGTTTCATACCACAGTTTGGGGGTAATGCCCATAGTAATTGGAAAACTTGTAAAGAGGTATGATACAGAGGACTAGGTGGCTCAGTCAGTTAAGCGTCTACCTTTGGCTCAGGTCATGTTCCTGGAATGGAGCCCCTTGTCAGGCTCCCTGCTCAGTGGGGAGCCTGCTTCTCCCTCTCCCTCTGCCACTCCCTCTGCTTGTGCTCTCTTACTTTATCTCTCTATGTCAAATGGATAAATAAAATCATTAAAAAAAAAAATGTGGGCTACCCGGTAGCTCAGTTGGTTGAGTGTCTGCCTTTGGCTCAGGTCTTAATCCCAGGATCCTGAGATCCAGCCCCTAACTGGGCTCTCTGCTCAGTGGAGAGCCTGCTTCTCCTTTTTCCTAGGCCTGCTGCTCTGCCTATTTGTGCTCCCTCTCTCTATCAAATAAATAAATAGAATCTTAAAAAATGTATGATATGTAGGAATGTGTGTGTATAAGCAAATTTATACACAAAAGTATGGCCGAAGACCCTAGGACCTCCTGGATAAGAAGGGCCTCACATGCATTTTCCCTTCATTGCAATTTGATAAGTCACTTCACAGTAAGGCGTCAGTAACTGATAAGTGGAAATGGAATTTCAGGCAGGGTGGTAGTTTGCTAAGGGTGGGGATACTGGTGAGGTTTCTGGGAGCCCTACTCTCAAATCCTTTTCTCCAGATGAAGGACATAGAACATAGGAATGCTCCATTCTAGCTTTCTTTGATATCTTTTTTTATTCTAGTTTTCTGTAACTCTTGAGACGGGATTACCAGTCGGGGTCTCCTGCAGTGTCCCAGTGAGGTATAAGCTAGGGGGAGAGCCTAATGGTAGGAAATCAGTGAAGAGAACAAGAACAGACTTCCAAACAATGTGAGACTCAGGAGGGAGGAAGTCTAGGGAATGGTGTCTGTCCTTCCTAATTGGAGTCCCAACCTGAATGGGTGCAAGGAGGAATGCCTCCCCAGTGGCCTGCACTGGTCTCTGCATGGCCCTCTCCTGGAGCTGCAGTGGAAAGTGCTTCCTCGGGTCCTGCCTTTTGTTCCTGCCAGGGGCTGGGATGTGGGAATCCTGCAGCCCTGGACAGCCCCAGAGTTAGTGATGTCTCTGTCTTTCATAAGTGAAATGTTATTCTCATGAAGGCTGAGAGGGAGAACAGTTAACAATTGTGTCTCTGTGCCTTGCCAGCCACACGCCCGGCTTTTCTCTTTCTCCCCACTTTCTCCCTCTTTCCGCTGTCCTTTCTCTCCCTTTCTGTTGTTTCCTTCCTTGATGTCCTTTCGATCTCTGGTCTCTTGTCAGTTGTCACTTCCTTCTTTCTCTCTTGATTTTCTTTTTTAAGCCCTTTATTTCAATTTCGGCACAAATGGTGGTAAGATGAGGCTGGGGGATACCAGTTCCCATTTAGTGATGATGGGAGTATAGTCTCACTAAGATGATTTAGGAGGGGAAAGTGAAACGTAAAGGAAGTGTCTTTGTTGTAGTTGTTTCTTTCTTTCTTTCTTTCTTTTTTTTTTTTTTTTTGATTATTTGTTTGTTTTGTTTTTGTTTTCTGAGGGGCAGGGGAAGAGCGGGTTGAATCAGGGTGGGATGAGGAACTTCTAGCCAACCTCAGCATCACCAGAGAAACAGCAGGGGAGTAGGAGCATTAGCTTTCTGGGTCTTTCTCTGTCAGGTATAGGAATTCCCTGGCAAGTCAGCTGGAAGGACTTGGCTGAAGCTGAATAAAACACAGTCACCATAGGCACTATCTTGGTCTTTAAATCAGCCTTTCATTGAGCTGTCCTCTGGGAAACCCAGCCCACATGGGCTGCTATTGAGTTTTCAAGTCTCCTGCTCAGGGCAGGTCCCCCCAAAACACAAAAGCATATGCCTCAAGCTTCTTTCTGATTCACTTTCCATTTCCAGGTGCTTGGTGGAACATAGTCGGAATTTTGCCTCTCTGGCGTTTCTGGAGCCACAGACTATTTTCTGTGGGACAGCTACCGAAAGCTGTCCCCATCACAGCTTGAACAGATAGGAGAACCAGGTCTGTTTTCAGCTCTGCTCCCTGTGGTCTGAGAGCCATGAGGTCAATGGGTTTATACTCTGGCTGCTCAGCATCAGTCTGCTTTGGAGGGAATCACGATTGCGGATGCAGGTCCCGAACAAGCCAGCCTGTCCTGCTTCCCATTCTGCCAGTTAGAGAATGAACTTGGCCCTTTGTGGGCTGAACTGGGTCCCCTTTCCCTCCCCCTCTTTTCAGCCCCTTTCCAAAGCTAGGTGGTCCTCCACTGTCACCGTCTTTGTTCTTTGGGACACGGTGGAGCAGTTCAGAGCCGGACCACCTCAGTGAGTAGCTGGGTGGTGTCGGCTTACCCCAGCACTGGCGGCGGCGATGGCACCTTCTCTCGCTAGTTCTCTAAGGAATGACACTCAGGTGCTGCGGACCAGTTTTAAACAGAGCTTTAGTTGTGGAGAGAGCCAAGTGAGATGGACTAGGCACTTTTATGTGTTTCATTTTCTGTTTCCCTTTTTAAAGGCCAAGAGCCTTTGGAAGGCTTTTATAGCATTAACGATTTGGCTGAGTGCAATGGTCTGCCTCCCTCAGTGGGCTGAGCTGGTGAGGGGCAAGCATCTGGCTTGAACTGATGAAAGGCAGGAAATTCAGAATTACTTCCCGATACTTTCTGTTTCAGTTTAGGATTCTTCAACGTGGCAGTGTAGTGGGCTAGCTGACAGAGGGCCTGCCAGGCCAAGAAATAGACGTGCTTTTCGAGGTGAGAGCAGGGTGTTCAGGATGGGGTTAGTGGGACAGACCAGGTAATGAAGCCTCATCTCCCCAAAGCTGGCACGGGCAGGGATGTGGGTCTGGGGTGGAAGCAAGTGAGGTTTTGCATGAATTCTTTTCTGATTGGCTCTTATGTATTTTCTCTAGGGAACACCTATGGTCTTTGCTTTCTTTCTAACAAGATCCCTGACCATGGAGCCACAGGCCTTGCCCCTGGCTGGCAGTGCAGCCAGATATAAACAAGCTGAGGGAGAGCCTGGTGTCAAACATTATGTTTACTAAACAAAACCGACAAGTTCTCATTGTTGCGTGAGGAAGCCCTATAGCTCTCAATACCCCAGAGCTGAAGAGGATCCATTTTATTGAGCTCTGTAATGACAGTCCCGGCTGGAACAGCTGGGTAGTTTGTATTAGCTCTAAGAGACTCGAGAGGGCCCTTTTTCTTTAGAAAAATTATGTTTTTCATTTAGACCAACAACAGCCTGACTGTCTCAACATACTGTAATCTTAAAAAAAAAGTGGTAAAATCTAGCCCAGATTGTTCCCCTAATACTTAGGGTGGCCAGAATTAGAAAATAGAAATAGGGGATACCTAGTTATGTTTGAATTTCAGATAAACTATAAATACTTTTCTAGTATAGGTATGTCCTATGCAATATTTGGGAAAAACTTATACTAAAAATGTATTTGTTATTTTACTTGAAATTCACATTTAACTGATTTCCCCATATTTTATCTGGCAATACACAATTCCTTTCTAAGCATGTTGCTTGAATACCTCTGGTGACAGGGAACTCACTATCTTTCAAAATAATCATTGCATCATTGGACAGCTGTGAGTGCTGGAGAGCTCATTGGTACATTAATGTAACATTGTCACACATTTGCTCCTCATGTATACCTCTGGGGCCCTTGGAATATGCCTAATCCATCTGTCATGTGAAAGCCCTCCAAATGTTTGTTGACAGCTCTGTATCCCCTTGACTTTTTTCTTCTTTAGCCTGAATATCTCCTGCTCTTTCAGTTTTTCCTCAAGTGGAATAGTTTCAGGCATGCAGACCAGCCTATGAATATGCTCTGTCTTGCTTGTTTAGAGCTTTTATAATCAAGTGGGACCTGGTGGCCCGAATTACGGTTTTTGATCGACATGGCTTTGTGCTAGTTGTTGAAAGTGCACGTCTACTATGTCAGGAACTTTTGGCCTCATGAACCAAGCTTTCGCATGGACCCTTTTCTGAAGCAGTACTGCTGCTACTTGTCAGAGGGGAACTAAAGGGCAAATGGAGGAGATACTCCTTCCTTGTTAGAGACTGAATGTTTGCATCCCCCCAAAATCCATGTTGAAACCTATCCCCAAAATGATGATATTTGGAAGTGAGGCTTTTGGGAGGTGATTCGGTCAAGGAGGTGGAGCCCTCATGAATGGGCTTACTGCCTTTATAGGAGACCCCTAGCCCCTTCTACCATGTGAGGACACAGGGAGAAGATGATCTTTGGAACTGAGGAGGGCTTTTATCAGACACTGAACCTGCCTACGCCTTAATCTTGGACTTCCAGCCTCCAGATCTGTGAGAAATAAATATCTACTCTTTATGAGCCATTTGGTCTATGGTATTTATGTTAGAGCAGCCTGAATAGACTGAGGCACTCCGGGACTGCACACATCAAATGTAAATGTGGCAGCCTTGTTCCTACTTTACATGACCGGTGGGCGGTTAGGATATTAGCATTACCAAAGGTCATGGTAGATATTAGTAAAATAGATTAATATGAATCCACATTTCTGTTTCTGGTTAGATTGGAGTTGTGGGTAAAAACGCCAGGCTGGGTCCAGAGATCTGCTACAAACCATCTGTGGGACTTTAGCAAGTCTTTGGTTCTCTTTTTGGTTCTCAGAATCTTCATATGAAAAATGAGGCATTTGGATTGATTCTTTAAGGCAGAGGAATGTCTCATAGAGGCTATGGGTGTGGCTTTTGACACGAAGCTAACTGTATAAAATAGATGAAAGAAAAGACAAAGGAAAATGATAGTTGTTTTAGATCTAGAAAATTAAGCTCATTGGTGCCTATCTGTGAGCTTTTTATTGGTCCATGACAAGAGAAATACAGAAGTGGAGAAGTATTTAAAACATTTAAATCTACTTGACATTGCTGTGGCATCCAAATGTAGGACCAGTGGGTTGTTTCACTAAATAGGGGATGTACCAGTCTGAGTATTACTGAACTTGTAGGTGATCGATGGCATGTGATGTGAGCTGTATACCAGTCAGTTGAGGTAGAACCATGTCTTGGTCTGTAATGGAGAAATAAAGAAACAATCAGGGAAATGTAGATCAAAACCACAATGAGAGGGATGCCTGGGTGGCTTAGTTGGTTAAGCAGCTGCCTTTGGCTCAGGTCATGATCCCAGCTTCCTGGGATCAAGTCCCACATTGGGCTCCTTGCTCGGCGGGGAGCCTGCTTCTCCCTCTGTCTCTGCCTGCCACTCTGTCTGCCTGTGCTCGCTCGCGCTCCCTCTCTCTCTCTGATAGATAAATAAAATCTTTAAAAAAAAAATAAACCACAATGAGATATCCCCTTACGTCTGTCAGGAAGGCTAAAATAAATAACAGAAGAAACAATAAGTATTGGTGAAGATGTGGAGAAAGAGGAACCTTTGTGCATTATTGGTGGGAATGCGAACTGATTACAGACACTGTGGAAGACAGAGGAGTTTCTTCAAAAAATTAAAAATAGAATTATTGTGTCATCCTTGTAATTCTGCTACTAGATATTTAACCAAAGAATTAAAAAAAGCACCGATTTGAAAGGATATATACATCCCTATGTTTATTGCAGCATTTATAATAGTAAAATTATAGAAGTAGCCCAAGTGTCCACTGAGAGTTAAATGGATAAAGAAGATGTGGTATATATGTACAACTGAATATTATTCAGCCATCAAAAGAATGAAATCTTGCCATTTGAAATGATGTGGATAGATCTAGAGGGTATAATATGAAGTGAAATAAACCAGTCAGAGAAAGACAAAGAAGAAGTAGGAGGCTATGGGAAGAAGTCAGGAAAAGCAAATGCCAGATGGGCCTTGCTGGACCAACAGGCTTCATCTTTTGGCTGCTGGTTCTCCTTTATGATGATCTCATCTGGCCTATGGCTCTGTGGTTACCTCTGTGTTTGGGTTAGTGAGAAGTTCCAGAATGTCAGGTGAAATTGTCTGGATCCTGAGCTCAAGGCTTGGCCCAGGGAAGCCCTAGGGCTTGCCAGTAGAGCTATAGGCAGAGGAATTGTGAAGTTGGTAAATATCATCTTCCACACCAGCCTAGGCTCTTCTTTTCTTTGGGCCCTGCCTTCTTTCCCTACACTCAAGCTACATCCAGCTCTCTCCTTCTGCCAGTCTTATTTCAGGAAAGATTCTGCTGGAATCCAGGAGGTATTTAAGTGTCACTTCCCTTAATGTATCTTGCAATTAAAGTCTTGTTTCTAATTGAGATGAGAAATCTTACCACTTGAAAAAGCTTTTCTTTAGAAGGTGGAAATCCTTCTGAGGGGGATGAGTTTGTATTTTTCAGTGTTCTTGAAATGGTAATGTGTGGCTAGATTCCTATGGCTGGAGTCCAGTGTTGCCACCTTTCTTTTGCTAGAAACATTCTAGAGATGGTCATTAGCTCTCTGGGGACAAGAGAGACAGTAAATAAGAAAACTTCCTTGCAAATGCATATCATGTTTTGTAATTTGGACTCCCTCTCTGCTGGTATTCAAACAGCACTCACAACCACACACTGGTACCTTGAGTTGGCATCTTAGGATCAAACAGCATTCAGAGGAACAATTTCATTCTTTCCCAGGCTTTTGCCAGCTTTCTGAGGGAGGTCTTCCTCCTTTTGATGCTACAATACAAGTTAAGGTCTCCTGGGATGATTAAGTCTAATAAATTAGTTGTTATTGCCCTGGGCTTTACAACTAAAGCAAAGGGAGAGCTGAGGTAATTGTCTGAACAATTTGGGCAAAACAATCAACTATCCTCAATGGATTGCAAAGTTTGGTGTTATCCAAATAGAATAGTGCAGGGAAACTGCTTAGTACTTTTGAGTTTCTAGGAGAGGTAAGCATCTTCTCTTACTGGGATACTTCAAACGAACATGTTGAAACATGTTGAAACTTGATCTGAGTAAACTTAAAGATGAAATTGCCTTTATTAAGTGATTCATGAATCAGGTTTCATTTCATCTACAAAATAGTAGCTCTGAAGAGCTGTACAAAATGGGAGACTTTTATAGGCAGAAGGGGCAGGAACAGGGAAAGAGTGGGTTATCTCATCTTTCTTTGGGGGACAAAAGGGGACTACCTCACTAATGCTGACCAGGAAATTCTAGATTGACTGCTTTAAGATTATATTCCTAGGAGAGGTCAAAACTGCAATTAGCTTAGGTATTAAGTCTCGGTTTCCTGATGCGGGGCTTTGCATAAGTGACTCCATTTTGGGTCTATGTTTTTTTTTGTTGTTGTTGTTGTTTTGTTTTTCTTTTTTAAACAGACTAAATAAGCTTCTTTGGTTGTCCCAGTTTGCCTTCCTGAGAGGAGCACATAGAAGGAACCTCATGAACATAATAACAATGGTGAATGCTTATTAGACTTTTGTATGTTCTAGGCACAATACTAAGTGTTTTAAATAGATTTCATTTAGATGTCGTCACAATAACCCTATTAATATCCCCACTCAGCAGATGTTGGATAGGCGGCCAGTGAAGCTTTAGGGGACTTGGGTGAGGCTCACAGCTGGTGAATTGCAAGGCTCAGTCAGCCAGTCTGAGTCCAAATCCTTCTCCAACATGAAACCTCTAGGTGGGTTTATACTATGAAGATACTGAAATCCAGAGGAATTGTGTTCAGATGAAAGGAGTACAGTTCCTTTGTGGAACAGGTGGTATGTCCACTAACTAGCTGGATGATGGGCCCCAGATGCCTCATGGGTAACTGAAGGGATTGGCTTTCATTTAATAATTTTTAAGTTCAACTCAGGTCTCACTTTCTGTGATTTTTAAAGTTGTCGGGGTCTGTGGCCCTCACTATTCATTTCCTGAGCTCTGATTAGAGCTGAGCTCTGCACTATTTGAGGTCTGGTGTTCTCACAAGGAAGGATGAACTAATAGGATAGGTTGAGTTCTCCTGTTGTAACAAATAGCTTTCAAATCTCAGTGGCCTAAACAACACAGCATTACATCTCATTTGCTTACATGTCCATGGGACTCTAGTCCTTCAGAACTCAGTTGATGGGACACCTACCATCTCTAATGAATCATTTTGTCCAAGGGAGAGAAAGATCTGGAATGTATTACACTGGAAGTTAAATTCTCTGGCCCATAACATAAAAGGTGCCATAGTCTCTCCTAACTCTTTAACCAGAACTAGCCCCATAGGCTCATCTAACCAGAGGGTACGAGGAGTTACAGTCCTACCATTTGCCCCAAGGTCAGGCAACTGGGAATATTTGGAGAACAGCATTAAAGATCACCTAAAATATGTATGCTACAATGTCCCTTTAGGATCCTGCATAACTGGGGAAGGTAAGAAAGTCAGGCAGGACTAATAGTATTGTATTGTGGTTAGAGGGACAGGTTGGACAAGAGAACACTTCCTTTTCAATGAGATAATGGAGACTTGGTTGGGAATGGACATGGGGGTAAGGAGAGGTCACTCAAAGCCAGGTTTTCTCTAGGGTCACCTTGATCACATTCCTTCCTTTACTGTTTCTTGTAACCCACTAATTAAGATAGCTAAAAATGTTACCATGAGCTAAAGTCAACATCAATTAAAAATCCCATATATATTTCACGTGAAAACATATGGTCTTCAAACATGTGTGATTTTCATCAGACCTCCTCATCTGTTTGTCATTTAAGGTCCAGGCCATTTTCCATATTTCTATCAAAAGCTGCCTGCTGTAGATGAAAGCCTGGCAAAAAACTGTGTGCAAGGAACTTTCTGAAGTTATAAATAATCAAGTGCCCGTGGGGGGTTGACCTCATATACAATAATACACAGAGTAATGATCAGAGCTCAGGGGGAAAAATGGAGCTGAATGATTGCCTTCTAAGTATGGAGAAGGTTTCAGCTTTGCTTATAATAACACAAGTGTCATTTTCCTGACACCCTCATCCTTTGACAGGAATAGGGCTGAGTGGAGCCTTAAAGACAGTTGGGAAAGTAGCTGAAACACAGAGGCAGTGGTTGATGGCAAGTGTTTAACAATTGGCTCTCTGGGGGGAAAAGCCCTGATCTGTCATGTTTGCCAATTTCCGTAGTGTAAAGACCCCCAACATGGCTGAGTTTCAAGGCACCAACGTGATGTCATTGAACATGGATTTTGGGGAAGAGATGTATATGATTGGCTCTTGCAAGCCAATATCACCTTGGTCCTCCATATCACAGAACAGGGAAATGAAAATGATTGCTTTTCTCCTGTCCTCTACCTACTGCTAGTCCCAAAATATGATGTTTGGACCTTGGGTGGCAGAAACTGTTTAGAGGAAGAGAATTGATATGGGGGAGGCAGATCCAGTGCTAAAGAATATTGGTTACTCTCATCCTGTATTCATTTTCTAGCTCTGTGACTACAAATGACCACAAACTGGGTAACTTAAAACAATAGAAATGTATTCTGTCACAATTCTGGAGCCCAGAATTCTGAAAGCAAGGTGATGGTAGGTTGGTTCCTTCTGGAGTCTGTAAGGTAGAAATCACCCTGCCTTTCTCCTAGCTTTGGTGACTGCCAGCGAGTCTTAGCATTTCTTGGCTTGTAGACATACTCCAATCTCTGCCTCTATTTTTCCATTGCTGTCCTCTCTGTGGCCTCTCCTCTTTTTCTGAGAACACTAGTTATCGGATTTAGGGCCCCCTCTTTATATCTGCAAAGACCTTATTTCTAAATAAGGTCCTATTCTGAGACTGTGGGTGGGTGGGGGCACTATTCAACTCACTACACATATATATGCACATAGTAGGGGAAGGATTAGAGAGGGGCATGGTCAGAACCAGAGATGGCCACCTGGCCTTAACATTTCCCCCGACTTCCCAGAACTTCCTTCAGCCTGTGATCTTTTTCCTGATTTATGACCACAGGTTAGCAGGGAAAGTGGTCTGTGACAGCTGGGTTGCTTTTTCTTGTAGTCATGCTCCTCACCTCTAAATCCAGGTGGGTGAGGAGTGGAGTGACCCTGGCTCAGTGTTCTTTCAAGACTGTGTTTGGGCAGTTGTACCCTTACATCATCTTCCATCTTCTTTGAAGATTATTTTGACAAAAAGAGACAGAAAACTTAAGAAAGTTCTATTCTTCAGTGTCATACACCCTACCTAGAAAGATAGATAGGCCATTAACAGGTACTGAATGAAAGAACCAATGAACACAGTTGAGGGCCACTTAAAATGTGTCTGCTCTGGAGGAAAACAAATGAGTTCTCAAGTTCAAAAATGTCTTTTCAATCTGAAAGACACAGTCCTGTCCATTAGGTCAGTGGAAGACAGTGACTGGGGATCAAGTGTCAGAGGCTCCAGGGATGTTAAGTAGGCCTTCCTTGGCCCTGTAATAGGAACTGCTACTAGTGGAGGCAAGCTTGGCTCCTCCCCACAGTCCTGATGAGAAAGCCAGGTTGGTTGGGCCTCAGAGGGCGGAAAGAGGTCACCAAGATGCTGCTGGTGGCAACTTTAAATTAAACCAAATCTTGTGGGTCCCTTTAGTTTTGTTCCTGAAGCTCCTTTCTTAGCCTGGAATGCAGAGGAAGGGAGTGGAGGGATCAGGTTTCTTGGAAAGAATCTGGCTTCAGAATGTATGTATGTTAGCCAGGCTCACACTTAGGGAAACACTGGTTTGAGGGGATCTACTTACCTAATGAGAGTGTTCTATCGAAGGCCCAGATTCCTCATTCCCACCACCCGATTTTGAGGTTGATTGAATTTATGTGCCATGGCTTAAGAGTCCCTAACAAACCCCTTTCTCTCAGGCTCTTTGACCTGTTTCACCTCCTTCTGCTTGCTCAAGGTTGCCCTTTCTCCTGGGTTTCAGGTATGTGTTCATTTGGCTGGCTGAGCCCTGTGATCACATGAAACAATGACCACATAAAACACACCTCCATTTAGAGATAAGCACTGATGCATGCCCTGCAGCTAAGATTAAAATCTGTCCCATAAATCTCTCCACAATGCTGTATATTCCACATATAATGATGAGAAGTGAGCTGGTAAATAAATAGCCAAAGAAAAAAAATTCCTCACAAAATACCCTATGATTAAGAGGTTTGATCTCATATTGTTAGAAACCATAGGAAGGGGTAAGATTTGTCACTGATATTGCTTCCTCCCCTCACTGTGGCATTGCACCAGGTTCAGTTTCATTCATCACACATTTTTTTAAAATCCTTCCATGTGCTATGTACTAGGAGGTACGTAAGTTTAGCTGGGAGTTCACAGAAACAAATGATAAGGTAATAGAATCTGAAGCATATCAATTTGAGATCTACTTATAAAAAAATTCTATCTTTGTATGTTTGCATGTGTTTTGGAATTTAAAGGTACCATTGCATGGAGGTACTTGATCCATTTTTTTCATGTATAGTGGACTATTCTAAAATAAATAATAATGGAATGAACCATCTAGCTCCATTATCATTATAGTTCTACCATGGTGGTAGATTTTCTGAAAAAGGATTCAAGGACTCACTCCTGCTTCTTAGTTTGTTGGTAAACATGGACAATCTCTTGCTCTGAATCTTGGTGCCACTATTTTCTGTTATCTGAGGCAACAAGGAGTATACAGATGTGTGTGTGTCTTATGTGTGCACAGCTGGATGTGTTTGTGTGAGTAAATGTAGTTAGCTAGGAGCTACAGGATTTACAGAAGAAAACGTGGTATAATGAGAGCACATTTTAAGATAACAAATAACTATTTTTGTCTTCAGTAATTCCTAGTTGCAGGTGAACTTGCAGTTGAAGAGCGATTAATTATGTTTGTAAAATTTAGGTCATTCGGGTGCTCCCATATGTAGAGAAGAATGCCCCTTCTGATGGTTAAGCCAAAAAGCTTCAACCTTGGATTAGGAGGAAGCCATGATGGAGTAAAAGGGAAACTTACCTTTCTGCACTGAGCTAATATGGGCAGGAGAATCAGGAGAATCCATAGAGGAGGAAAACAGATTTAAAGGTCTTTGTTTCTCTCACCCCATTTGGTCCCCATCTCCTGTGCACAGGTAAACATAAGGGAAAAGAGCACTGGGCTAGTGGGCTACTGGTATGCGTTCTTGAGTGGTGTGTGTGTGTGTGTGTGTGTGTGTGTGTATGTGTATGTATGAAAGAGAGAGAGAATAAATGAGAGAGATTATGGGAGAAAGAGAGGTCCAGGTCTCTAGTAGACCTCTATCTGAGGACGAAGGTGGGTAACAGAAGGATGGACTGAAAAACCAGAGGCCATGGTCCTGGTTTTCATGGTCTGGCTGTGCCTTGCAAGGAGCTCCGAAGGACACATTTACCTGGTGAGAGCATGGAGGAGGGCTGAGAGCATCTCCTGATGTGCTGGATGTTAGAGTGAAGAGGCTGCACTAGGCAAGGACCGTACACTCCAGTGTATGCCTTCATTGTGTTGGGCACAAATGACTGTGGGCACAAAAAAGCACATCATTAGTCACCACCTCTGCTGTCATTACTCTAAGGACGCAGATCTGCTATGGGTGATAGGTAGCTGGGGCTAGGGAGTATCCAGAGAATCTTCTCACCTACTGGTAAGAGGATAAGAATGATCCCTTTGTGTATCAACACAACAACATCTTAGGGAAAAGAAGGGGGATGGAATCTGAGAGATCAGAATTCATCTAAATACACCGACTCATCTGAAAAGGAACAACTAAATGTGCCCTGATGGGGAAATCGAATTTGAAAAGACCAAGTGTCTAAGGGAAGTTTTCTGAGAGATGGGACTGAAATACTATTACTTCTCAAATCTAAGTTTTCCCAGCTACCCAGGTAGGGAGGGGCCTGGAGGAAGAGCAGAACCTTTTGGGGGAATAAAAAGACTTCATTTCCCTGTACAGTTGAGTGGTGTAACAGAGCAACCTTGATGCAAATGGATAAAGATAGAGTTATGAACTTTCTAGTATTTTCATCTTAAATAAACAACTTTAAAAAAGTCATGAAACCTTATAAAACTTTCTTTTTAAAAAAAAAAAGATTTATTTATTTGAGAGAAGGAGAGAGAGAATGAGAGAGAGAGAGAGCATGAGAGGAGAGAGGTCAGCGGGAGAAGCAGACTCCCTGCCGAGCAGGGAGCCAGATGTGGGACTCGATCCTGGAACTCCAGGATCATGATCCGAAGGCAGCTGCTTAACCAACTGAGCCACCAAGGCGCCCCTTATAAAATTTTCAGTTGTCTTTTGAATTTTTTGTAAAAATACCCCAGGAACAAGAATCTTTGTTATATTATCTAGCTGGCATCCACAAGGAGAGAATAAGGGACCCTGAGAACCTACAGTACAGTGTTCCAGCAGAACCCAGCAGGCCAAGCAGATTTGGGACCTTTGGCACCACTTGGGGACACTGGTCCAAATATTGATGAGGAAAAGGCCTTGAGGAATTTAGTCTTCAGGGAAAATTTCCCAGTGGAAGGGCTCAAAGTCCCCTAGAATTCAAGACTTCTGCAGATAGCAACATTCCTTTCTCTGGGGGTGCTTTCTGAATACTGGAGATAGGTACTCGTGTGACCAAAACAATTATGGTGCAGATTGTTCTGGACACAGGGGAATGGCCTAGGTGACCTTCAAAGGGTCTCATACCTAATCCGTGATTTTGTAAGTAATGAGTTGACAGAAAATTGCATTCTGTGTTTGGCTGGCCATCTGCTGTTTCCCCAGTGCTGGCTGATAAAGGCATGGCTATGTGGGGAGAAGGTGAGCTGTAATTAATTATCTATGGCATTGATGAATTTCTTGTAAGATATTTCCCTGCTAATCCAGCAATATAGCCACATCCATTTCCCCCTCCCCAGTGTTAACGGTCTATTTATGGACTCAGCTCCATAATTAAATGTTTCATTTGCAAGAAAATGGTTCCTAGGAAAATCCAAGCTCTCTTTATGTGCCTGCAATCGGCTATTGCAGACGTTATATAAGAGATTAGTCCATGTTGGCCTGCTGCTCTTAGCTTTCCGGATAATCTAATGTATTATGTTTCTGGTGTATGTAAATTACTAAATGTGATATTCTTCAATATGCCTGCCAAATGAAGCCAAATATATTGTGGGCATAATTTTAATTATTTATATGCTATAAAAATGGAAGAAATCGGAATGATAGAAATAGGGTTCTAAAACTCCCCTCTGGTTTTCTTTTGGGCACCAGTTAAATCAGATTAAAACCATAATAGTTTTTCAACTCCTGCCTCTCAGTTGTTCTGACCATCTCTTCTATCAGCATGTAGCTGTGCCCCATGAAGTCACTTAAGTCAACCCAGAGTATTTGCCTTACTAGAAAATAGCACATATCAGATGGATGGGTTCCAGTCAGGGACACCATTGGGAAAGCTCAAGAGTCCTTTCTGAGCTTTGCCTTTTGTTCTAAAAAATGGTCCCTGGCAACTCCTGACCTCAGTTTTCATCTGAGTCAAGTAGGTAGAAGTTAGGTGGGTAGGCTGTAAAGCTGTACAGGGAAAGAGCAAAGGTGAGAGGGACATGTGTGTCTGTGGGTGTAGCACCATGAAAAGAGAATGAAAACCAGCTACTTGTTAGAGATATGGAGGTCAGTTTTAGTTTGAGATGTCTGATAAGGGTAGAATGGATTTGGTTATCTACTCAAGCCCCATAGACTATCCTTTTTTTTTTTTTGGCTTGGCTTTTAAAAAAATTTTTTTAAATTTTTTAATAAACATATAATGTATTATTAGCCCCAGGGGTACAGGTCTGTGAATAGCCAGGTTTACATACTTCACAGCACTTACCATAGCACATACCCTCCCCAATGTCCATAACCCCACCACCCTCTCCCTACACCCCTCTCCCCTGCCCCCCTCAGTTTGTTTTGTGACATTAAGAGTCTCTTTTGGTTTGTCTCCCTCCCAATCCCATCTTGTTTCATTTATTCTTTTCCTACCCCTCAAACCCCCCATGTTGCATCTCCACTTCCTCATATCAGGGAGATCATATGATAGTTGTCTTTCTCTGATTGACTTATTTTGCTAAGCATAATACCCTCTAGTTTCATCCACGTCGTCGCAAATGGCAAGATTTCATTTCTTTTGATGGCTGCCTAGTTTTCTATTATATATATATATATATATATATATATATATATATATATATATACCACCTCTTCTTTATCCATTCATCTGTTGATGGACATCTAGGTTCTTTCCATAGTTTGGCTATTGTGGACATTGCTGCCGCATAGACCATCATTTGAAATGAGTTAGTTCAGTGATTTTTGTCGTATTGTGATATTGTGGTTAGATATGGAGTCTGGAATCAAAGCGCTTGGTTTTGAATCCCTGTTTCATATTTTAGGTGAAGAATCTTGGGCAAGATACTTTCCCCAAAACCTTGGTTTCCTCATCCATTAAGTAGAGCACGTGCTAACAATGCTGCTTGTTTGAGATGTCATGAAGATCAAATGGAATGATGCATGGGAATGTGCTTTATAAACACAAACTGGATGTTTTTATTATCATTACATCTTTCTCTTGCCCCATAAACTGCAATGGCTGGCAAGTCATGTTTTGCCAAGTCATCTTTCCTTCTTTCTCTCTTTCTTTCTTTCTCTTTCTCTCTTTCCCCTTCCTTCCCTCTTTTCCTTCCTCCCTTTCTTCCTTCTTTCCTTTGTCTGATGAGGAGGAAAAAATTATGAGTTAATCCAGTTGCCCAGGGGAGTAGCACAAATTCCTTAGAGTGGGAAAACTGCCCTTTTCTTTGGTAATATATAGAAATGGGGTATTTTGTTTCCATGATACAAACCTCTTAGGCCAGTCAAGATCACATCTCAAATCTTTCATGAAGAACCACCTTTTAAAATTCTGATCCACATGGACTGGCACTTTGGTAAAATATAATTAAATGTATTATCAAAAAATGAAAAAAAGCTATACAAAGTATAAGTCCTATTTTTCTTTTATTATTAGATTTAGCAGACATAAAATTATTCTGTCAAATTGCTATAAATCCTTGATATCTGTACTTCCTCATTATGGGCTGGGAACAAAAGTTAATGGGTCAATACTAGATCCCACTTTAAGGAATGCTGTTGTAGATGGAAGGGACTTCAAACAAAAAGAATTAGCTGGGTTTCTATTGTACAGTAAAAAAATTCTGAATTTTTGCTAGACAAGCTGATAAATGCATGCAAAACTCAAAGAAAAAAGATAAGAAGGAGAGGACTGTTTGGACACAAGGAGAGAGAAGCCCAAGAAAAATGATAGCTGGCCAAAGTACAAAGAAAAGAACAGTAGTTAAGAAATGCCATGTGCTGGTGACAATGCAGAGTGACAGTGTTCAGTTGTTACCTTTGTTGGATGGTGCTAATTCCCAAACCTTCAACAAAGTCTATTACACACCTGCATGTTGGTGGTACTTGGGGACTGACACAGGGTCCATATCTACACCTGGGGAAGGGTTGAGGGCAGGGAGGCAGCTCCAGGGCCATGGTGGTGAGTGGAGATCAGAGTTAACGCAGCAGGGGAATTTAGAGCCAGCACTGGCCAGGAAAGTGTCAGCCTGAGGTCAGCTCTGTATTTGCCATATTATATGGGATGGATTTGTACTTATTTGGTATTAAGAGCAAAGGGGGCCGCAAAGTTTGGAGGATCAGGGACCCTTAGGTTCCACTATAGTCTCAAATGGAAAGACCTTTGCCTACATTTTGCTGTAAGTCTCTTGTTCATTACATGTGGGGCTCTTTATCTTTATTGAGGGAAGAATGTCTGTTTTCTGACCGAGTCTGAGCTGCAGAGATAAATCAGAAATAGGGCTTAGATGGGTTCTGTCTCATATCTTAGCATGTGTTTTCTTCCCCCTATAATTAGCATACATTTTTTGAGAATTTGTTGTGCCAGACTTTGCACTTTGGGTAAGTCATCTCAAATCCGTATGGTGGTTCTGCAGTTGTATAGATTTTTAATATCCTAGAACTATTATTACTAGTTGTTCTAACCCTGGCTGATTTACTTCACCCCCTCTGAGTCTCAGTTTCTTCATCTATTAAATGGGGATGTAAAAATAGGTAGGACTTCATAGTGTTATTATCAGGATTAAACAAGATAATATCTTGGAGGCATTTAGCATACTACCTGATACATAGTAAAAATAGTAATAATAATAATAATGACAATATTAATGACAAGTAATATTAAAGAGTGCTTGCTATGTGCCAAGCATTAATTAAAGTACTTATATTATCTCACCTAATGCTCCCAGTAACCCTATTAGGTGCATGTATTATCCCCACTTTAAAGATAAGGAATCTAAGGCTTGGAGGCTAAGGCACTTGCTTATAATCATGGCCAGTAAGTGATGGAGTCTTGTTACAACTCAGGCTGTTTGACTGTAGAGCACTCATTCTTAATTATTACACTACACTTGTCATTCAAAAAAAGAGTTTATTGTTATGACTGCAGTTGAAGAAACTGAGTCCTGGAAAGGTGAATAATTTGCCCAAGGCAATGTAGCCGTGGGCAGAGCCGAGACTGAAAGCCACTGTTTTCCTGTGGCCCCAGTGGGTTGCGTGGCTGGGTCCTGGGAATCTGGTTGGATTAAATGGCTTGCACAGGTGGACCACACCAAGAGCCATGCCCTCTGCAAAGTGGGTGTGGATGGATGACAGTAGAGTTCATGACCTCTGACATCCCCTGGAGGAGCTGAAATCTCAGCAGTGAGTCTGAATTATGAGGTTGGAGAGCAGACTTGTTGGAGCCCAGAACCCGTCCACACCCAGCCTTGATTTACATGGGAACATTTCCTCCCTGTTGGCACTGGGAAAGGGAAATAGCAAATTTTGGGTGTTTGCTTGTTTCCGTCAGTAATTTCAGCTGGGAGGGGTGAAGGCTGATTAATTATACAGCAGCTCATTAAAACATAATATCCCTTTGAAGCCTAAAGCAGCAAGTGGAGAGCTGTTTTGCAATGTTGGTGGGACACTGGGTAGTCTCCAACTCATCCTTTTGAAGCAGCTGGATAGTGTGTCGACTCTAGAATTGTACCTTTCGGCCCCATAGAGACAACGTAAGCAGGCTTGTTCTGTAAAGAGAACTGTGGGAATACTTGGCTATGGCAGAATCCCCCAGAAGGAACCCCTAGACTGAAGCTTAGCCCATATCCTGTCCCTGGGGTCCCGATGGAGCTCCCACTGGGGGGCTGCTACCTTCCTCTGTGAGCCAAACCACCCCAGGGAGGTTAGGGGCCATGGCTGGCTGAGAGCCCTTGTGGCCGCTAGTGCCTCCACCTCAGGAAGACACTGCAGGCCAAGGAAAACACTTGGCAAACTTAGCCTGTGCAGCTCTCAGTAACTCATTTAGGATTTAATGTTTCTTTTTAAACAGAGCACAGAAGGCTTGGAAAGCAAGTTTAGTGACTCCTGAGAGGATAACCTAGCTCCAAGTCTTATTCATCTTTGCTTTTGGCACCTAGAAGGTGCTCAATAAATGCCTGTTCAATTTCAATCATCTTTTGTGGTTTTTAAAAAAGTCTGGAAACACCCCAAGCATCATCTATTGGATTGCTTGGATTTTGGCTGAAGTCAAGTGTTGAAATAGTGGGTTACTTAAGACTGATTATTCCCAATTAGACAAATAGTCGGTGGGCATTTATTGGTCAGGCATTGAGCTGAATGCTGTGGTAGGCGGAAGATATGCAACTGAGTAGGAAAATTCATAGCAGAAGCTGCCACAACAGGGATATAGACTGACCAACTGCCGGGGAAGCAAAGAATGGGATAAGTTAGACTAAGAGGTCAGGAAGGCCTTCACAAAGAGGAACACGGTGGAAAGAGCCTTGAAAGATAAGATTTGGAGATGTGATTGGGGCAAGGTGCGGAGTTTTAGTTACTGTGATTGGGGTGAACTGTGAGTTTCAGTTACTGTGAAGGACAAGAGCAAAGGCTTCTAGGTGTGAAGCTACACTGGCAAGGATACAGTGTGGCTGAGACAGCAGTTAGATATGAGTCTGGTTAACATCTTACAGAGCAATAATGCCATAACCTGTGCAGCTGTTTTCTCTACCA
The DNA here is from genome assembly GCF_030435805.1 of Mustela lutreola. Lineage (NCBI taxonomy): Eukaryota > Metazoa > Chordata > Mammalia > Carnivora > Mustelidae > Mustela > Mustela lutreola. The sequence continues at coordinate 90,808,107 of NC_081298.1, read as the reverse complement.
CACAGAATTTATTTGCAATTATGCTGGAATAAAAAAAAAAGTTTGTAGTCTGCCAATTTTATACACATTCACCCAAGTTTGTAGAATTTGAGGTAGAATCAATGGTAAATGGTTAAGTCAAACAAAATTAGCATTTTCTAGAGCATCAGATAACCCCAAAGCAGGTTTTTTTTCACAATGCTCTATGATGACTTCAAAAAAACATGCAGTGATCCTAATTTCCAAGGTTCAGATAATTTGGCTAAAGGATAATTGTTCTGGCCAGATTTGGAGGACCTTGTGATAAACTTGGACTTGATCCTGTATTATTTATAGCAGAACAGTATGATCTGTACCAGCATATAGGAAGATTGGGAAAAGAGGAGAGATGGTGGAAAAAGGAAGTCTAGATAGAAGGTTATGGTAATAGTTGAGATAGAGGTGATGAAGTGGCAGTGGGCTTAGAAAGGAGGGATCTGAGATGAGGGACCATGTGAAGATGAATTGATTTCATGGGGGCTGTGAGAGAGGGAGTTCTGTTTCACGAATGTTTATCAGGCATTTACTATGTGCCACCTGTGATAAACACCAGCTGTTCAAAGAAGAGTAAGATATTACTATCATTCCCCAGGAACTTACAGACATGAAAAATTACTCTCAATTCCATTTGGAAAGGCCAATGGTACAGATATGTACAGGGTGAATGGGATCAAGGTCAGATCAGGGAGGAGTCCCAGAGAGGGTCTTTAAGGACTAATAGGCCTTACTCCAAGAAGGAAGTTGGAGGAAGGTACTCAAGCCTTGGTTGCACATTGGAATGAATTCCTGAACGTGCCTCCCACTCCCAGACATTCCTATTTAATGGGCCTGGTGTGACCTGGTCGTGGGGATTTTTAATCTCCCCACATGATTCTAAAGTGCAAAGTAAAAAAAGCTTGTGAAGGAAGAAACTATAGGCAAGGAGTTATGTATAAAGCAGTCTAGAATATGCTAGGGGAAAAAACATAGTATAGTAGTCCCCCCTGCCCCCTGCCCCATTATTTGGAATTTTACTTTCTACATTTTGGTTACCTGTGGTCAGCCATGGTTGGAAGCAGATGATCCTGATCCACCTTCGGACGAATCATCAGAGGGTCAAGAGTAGGCTCACACTATGTCATAGTGTCTATATCGTTTAAGTCCTTCATCTCTTCATGTAGGCATTTTGACATATCTTCACAAGAAGGGTGAGTACAGTATAGTAAGATATTTTGAGAGAGACCACATTCATATAACTTTTATTATTGTATATTATTATTATTATTCTATTTTATTAGTGTTAATCTCTAACTGGGCCTAATTTATAAATTAAACTTTATCATAGGTAAGTATGTATAGGAAAAAACAGTATAAATAGGGTTGGGTACTAGTTGTGGTTTTGGGGGTCTTAGAACGTATCCTCCATGGATAAGGGGGAGGGGGGACAACTATGCTGTTGGGGAATGGTGGTAGGAGAGGTTGGTCTGACTGAAGGTAGTAGCTGCCATGGAGAGCCTTTTCCTGGCAGTATCAAAGTAGAGATCATGCTACACATGTTCTACTCTGGGAGATTTGGGGGATGGGTTATCACTAAGGTCCTAAAATAAGGACAAGGAATATTGGAAAATACTGAATTTTCTGTGGGACCTCAGTTTCCTTCTGTTAAGTGAAGGATTAAACTGGATGGCATCTAAGCTCCTTTTAGTTCAGGAATTGAAAAATTCTACATTTCTGTCATCAATTTGATGTTACTAATGTTGGGTTGAATTGTACTTGGGAGAGTAATGGTCAGAACCTTAGGGAATATCTACTTAAATAGAACAATGCTGGTTTTTTCCTCCCTTTTAATCAAAAGAGTTTACTCTTTTTACTACATACCTGTAGTAAAAATGCAAAAACTAAAACTGTGTAGAAGAGTATAAAGCAAGTTTCCCTTCTAGCATCCTGTGTCCCATTTTCCCAGAGAAGCCTTCTGGGATAGTTCCTCAACACTTTTTCTCTACATATGTAAAGGTATACATGTGCGCATTTAATATTCCCATCTGGGGCCATATTGTGCACATTGTTCTGTAACTCATGTTTTTCACATTACAGTATATTTTTGGCAGCTTTCCATGTTCATATATTTAAAATTACCTAATCCTTATTGCTGGTTGTGTGGTACTCCATGGTATGACACCATAATTTCCCTAACCTTTAATAGATATAGGCTGTGTTAGTTGTTCATTGTATTATAATACACTACAGTGAACTTTCTTGTATATACATTTGTGTAATGGGGTAAGTACTTGTTATTCACAGGACAAACCCTTAGACATTGAATTGCTAGGTCTGTGGTTAAGTATGTTGAAAATTTTGATAGGCATTACCAAATTGTCCTCCAAAATTGCTGTATTAATAAAATTGTCTGAGTACCAAATGTATGACTGTGCTTTTTTCTCACTGCTTTATATATGCTGTATATTTTAGAAGTTTTAAATCGTTTATTTTGGGGGATGAAAAATGATATCTCGTTGTTTCAAGGTGCATTTATTTAATAGAAGAGGAATTGATTATCTTTTCATATGTTTATAGTCTATTTGTGACCTTTATGTTGAAACTGCCTGTTTATGTCCTTTGTTCTTACTTTTTATTCTTATAATTTCTTAAAATTTGGAATGTCCTCTTTATCATACACCAAATTCACACATAGGTTTGGACTTGTTTCTGGATTCCTAATTCTGTTCTTATCATCTGCCTGCCTATCCAAGCATTATATTACACTGTTTTAATAACTAGCTTTATAATACACTTTTTTTTTTTAAAGATTTTATTTATTTACTTGACAGAGAGAAATCACAAGTAGATGGAGAGGCAGGCAGAGAGAGAGAGAGAGGGAAGCAGGCTCCCTGCTGAGCAGAGAGCCCGATGCGGGCCTCGATCCCAGGACCCTGAGATCATGACCTGAGCCGAAGGCAGCGGCTTAACCCACTGAGCCACCCAGGCGCCCTATAATACACTTTAATATCTGGTAAGACTGAGTCATCTTCAGTTACCTTTCCTATTTAGAATTTTCTTCCCATGTTTATTTTTCCAGATGAACTTTAATATTATATTATCAAATTCAAAAAATATTTTGGAAAATATTTTAAAGATTTCATTTATTTATTTATTTGAGAGAGAGTAAAAGCAAGAGAGATCACAGAGGGTGAGGGAGCTGACTTGCCGCTGAGCAGAGTGCCCAATGTATGACCTGAGCCAAAGGCAGTTGCTTAGCCAACTGAACCACCCAGGTGCCCCAAGTTCAAAAATATTTTATTGGAATTGAATTGAGTTACTACATAAATCAGAACTGACATACTTATTGTGATGAGGCTTCTTATTTAAAAATAAGTTTTATTTCAAATATCTAATATGGGGGCACCTAGGTGGCTCAGTGGGTTAAAGCCTCTGCCTTCAGCTCAGGTCATGATCCCAGGGTCCTGGGATTGAACCCCACATTGGGCTCTTTGCTCCGCGGGGAGCCTGCTGCCTCCTTTCTCTGTGCCTGCCTCTCTGCCTACTTGTAATCTCTATCAAATAAATAAGTAAAATATTAAAAAAAAATCTAATATTTTTGTTATTCAATAGTTTTCAAATTTTATTCATATAGGTCTTATGCATTAAGTCTTTTGTTAAATATTTTATATTTGTTTTTGGTATCAGACAAAGGAATTTCTCTTCTACCCTATTTTTCATCTTGTTTTCTTTTTTTCAAGATTTTATTTGACAGACAGAGATCACAAGTAGGCAGAGAGGCAGCAGGGGGGCGGGAAGCAGGCTCCCCACAGAGCAGAGAGCCCGATGTGGGGCTCAATCCCAGGATCCTGAGATCATGACCTGAGCCGAAGGCAGAGAGGCCTAATTTACTAAGCCACCCAAGTGCCCCTCATCTTGTTTTCATATAGGGAAACTTTTGGCTTTTATACATTCCGGAAGAAGAACTATGATAACAGACATCTCGTGGAAGAGAAGGAGAGACCTGCGAGGGAAGGAAGAATCAAGGGACTGTACAGGAAGGTGGGGGAGGATGCATTTCAAAGATCAAATGTTGATCAAGGTCACTACCAAATGATGTCAGAGTCAAGTAGGAAGGGTTGGGGCCTGAACCAGGAACCAGCAGAGAGAGGAATATAGTAAACATGAGGATAGTTAGGGATCATGCAAGAAAGAGGGACATGCCACTCCTTCTTGTCTTTTGTGTTCTCTTCATTGCTATAGTCAGAGAGCCCTCCACATGTGGAAAAATCCAGAAGGTTAGATTCATCTGCATTTTTCTGTGTGTTTGTGAGTGTGTGTGTGCCCATATGCATACAGCTGGATAAGGAACATACCAGTCTTATAATTTGTGGGCTCACATGGGAGCTGATTATTGATGGTTTCGTTTATAGTGAGTGTTGTGCTGTGAACCTGAAATTGGCATGTGTGGCAAATGAGGAAAGGTTAGTTTTCCCGGATGCCACAGAGTAGGGGTAAAAACTAGGGCATGGATTTGCTTTTCCTAAGAAGTGAGAGAAGTAGATGAATAGCAAGACATTTAAAAAAAAAAATTTGTTTCAAGTGAAAATTTGTTCACATGGCACTGGAGTTCCCCACATGGCCATAAATCCCTGACTTGGCTGGAGTCTGGCCTCGTTATTCCTGCCCAGGTTTAGCAGCCTTGCTGCCAGCTGTAAAGGTTCTTTTGGTAAAGCAGGGGGTAGGAAGAAGAGCTGCATGATTGGCTTACGGCGTTGCTTTCTCCCTGTTGCTTTCTGTTTGTCCAGCCTTGTGCTTTAGCAATAGGGGGACTTTCATTGGCTGTGGTATGAGAAGAGTGTAAAGAGGGACACCTGGGTGGCTCAGTTGGTAAGCTACTGTCTTTAGCTCAGGTCATGGTCCCAGAGTCCTGGGATCAAGCCCCACATCAGGCTCCCTGCTCAGTGGGGAGCCTGCTTGTCCCTCTCCTGCCACCTGTTGCTCCCCCTGCTTGTGTTCTCCTGCTCTCTCGCTCTCTGTCAAATAAATAAATAAAATCTTTAAAAAAAAATAGTGTAAAGATATATAGTGTAAATATCACTCTACTTCTGAAAACATCCTTCTACTAACTGGACCCTGAGGCTGAGCCAATGAATTGCAAGACTGCTGATTTCTCTACTTATAGGGCTTGAGGTATCCAGCTCAGAATAAAGGAGGAACCTTAAAATGGATGCCGATGACCAATCTTTGGTACTTAACTTTAAGACTGTAGAATAATGGTGGAATTTAGTCATGATTTGTCAGAAAAGCTCTTTAGTAGAATAAAATTGACTCTCAAGTTTTAGAGGAGAATTTCTGGGGTTGCCAGATAAAATGCAGGACTCCCATTAAATTTATATTTCAGATAAAAATGGATAAAAATTATTCTTTTTTAGAAAAAGTTTATTTATGTATTTGAGGGAAAGAGAGTGTGAGCAAGCAAGAGAGAGGACAGGACTACAGGGAGAGACAGAGGAAGAAGCAGATTCCCTGCTGAGCAGGGAACCCAATGTGGGGCTTGATGCCAGGACTCCAGGATCATGACTTTAGCTGAAGGCAGATGCTTAACCAACTGAGCCACCCAGGTGCCCCTAAATGCTTCCTTTTTTTTTTTTTTTTTTAAGATTTTTATTTATTTATTTGACAGAGAGATCCCAAGTAGGCAGAGAGGCAGGCAGAGAGAGAGGAGGAAGAAGGCTCCCTCCTGAGCAGAGAGCCCAATGTGGGGCTTGATCCCAGGACCCTGAGATCATGACCTGAGCCAAAGGCAGAGGCTTTAACCCACTGAGCCACACAGGCGCCCCAAATTCTTCCTATTTTTATCTGTTAATGCTGGCAATACTAAACAGCAAGTCTTCCTGAGGTAGAAATGTCCCTCTCAAATGCAAAGCTCAGCAGGACTTCATTGGCTTTATCCCATGGATTAAAGGCAATTTGGGAAGAAGTATTTCGGGCTATATATCCTAGACATCTGCTGGATTCCAATTTCTAGCTAGTCTTTATGCACTGTACTGAGTCTCTCACATCCATCTTGTCCACTCCATTCCATCATGGCCTAGGGAGTTCCAACTATTAACACCATTAACCCAAAATGTTCTCGGGCTCAGTGATTTACTCCCTTTGCTGTAAACTCCTATTTGTCTCTCTGCTTGGTTTCTCCTTCTTACCACTCCCTTCCTGCCACACCATTCTACCTTGAGCGCAATGATCTGAAAAGTGATTCCCAAACTCCATTTCATCATGTCCTATGGTGATATGCTACCACTCAAATCTGCCTACCTGTAGAACTGGAACCACATCTGTCTGTGGCCCAGGATTTCCAGCAGTATAATTTCTTCTAGCTCAGGCACTCTGTGAGTCTTGTGCCCTGAGTTCTTGGGAGTTGATTTTTCATACCTCTTTACAGCTCCTTACTCAAGAGACATCTGTTAGTTGGTTGGCTCTAGGGAATCCTTCAGAACTGGCCAAATTTATTGCATGGGCAAGTTGTTTTAAGCCCAAGGTTCTTGTGCTGGAGAAGTTCAGAGAGATCTGAAGATACTGCATCCTGCTCTTACTAAAGTGAGCTTCCCTCTTATTGCTATTCTTCGTTTAGGGCTCAAAAGAGATCTCTTCATTTGAACTCCCAGTTGAGGCAGATGGTCCTTTAAACTCTCAAAGCAGCTTAAACCAAGAAGGACTCAATAAATTTTGGTGTTGGAACTCAACTGAGAAGTTCATTCTTTAAATCACTTACTTCTAGATTTCTGGGTTGGAATCTATGATATATTTCTCTTTGGAACTTACTGTTTGTGTTAGCAGGTCTTGTTCAAGAGAATAACCTCCTTGGCTGCTCTACTTGGAAACATTATAGAGCATTGCTGGAAATGAGGAAGAGAGGTTGGAACCAAGGATGGTAATACTGTTAATAAAATTAGTTGGAACCAAGGATGGTAATACTGTTAATAAAATTAGTTGAAAGCTATAATCACAATAATAGTGATAATAGTGTTTCAGGTGACTTATGCATATTTTTCTTTAATTCATACAACATCACCAGTATGTGTTTTTGTTACTATTTCACAGATGAGAAAACTGAGATCCAGAATGATTGAGCAGTTTGCCCATGGATTAAAAACTAGTTAAGTACTAGAACCAGTATTTGAATAAATGTTCATCTGGCTGAAGTCACAGGTTTACCCACTCTCAGTTCACATTCCTCTTCTTGTTGGTTGTTGGGGACTTTTTGCTTTGTGATTTCAGACTCAGGGGTCCACTGAAGGGAAATATGAGGGCTGAAAGGTAGCCTGGCACCCGTGGCTAAACAGTGCTCCATTGGGAGGACCATCTGAGTGCCAGGACCAAAAGGAATAAGGCAACTGGGCCCAGATCCTGGGGGTCTGGAATGTGATGTGGGTCCCCAGGCAGGCTTCTCTGAAACCAGACCCTGCCTTGACCCTGGTTAATTACTCTAGTTATTCACACAACCGAATTCCTGCTGTCAGTGGGTCCTGTGATGCACATCGAGCCTGCCAACATACACAGAGCGGTGCTAATCCTGGTGAGCTTGCCCTGGGGCTGGGCAGGATGTCCTATCGAATGATTATCATGTGATGAAGCTCCAGTGCTCCCTGGCCTGTCCTGGCTTTCTGGCTGCAGTGTTAACAGACTTTTCTTTTGGGGCATCCGGGAGCTGGAAATCGCTCACATGGATCACACGCACGCTGGTGCCAGCCCAGCAGCTTTACCTAGCTGAAGGCCTCCCTCACTCTGGTTTGATAGCAATCAAGCCCTCCCAGTTGGAGCTTGTTACCTGGGAGCTGTCCAGATCCAATGATGAAAACTGGCTAGGGTGTAGTTGTTACGGTCAATTACCGGCAGCCCATTAAATGAGGGTTGGCAAACCCAGGAGCCCCTGAGCGCCATTTCCGAGGCACTTTGGGTACAGTGTTTTTCCAGCCTCTGTTCTCTTAACCTGCCTTGGCTCCCTGCTTTTCTTTCATGTTGAGACTTATGGGAATATGGAATGAGGTGGAATCCAGGGTTTCTGATTCCCAGGAGAGTGACTCCTGGGTGGTGGGATAGGAGGTTCTGTGCTGGGAAGGTGGGCTGAGCTTCTTTCACTTCTTAGGGAGAGGATGTGGACTTTGTTGAGAGCCAGTGAACTGAATCATCCGAGAGGTCAGAGTGTGCCTGGAAACAGTGCCTGCAGAATTCCTGCGAACCTTCTTAACATAGGGCAAAGAGGTAGTTAGCTTCTACAGGAGGGCTGTGTTCAGGCCTTTCCATGCAGTCAGAGGTGCTCTGGTTGGCACACCCGGGAGGTAACCTGTGCTCATTATTTTGGGGTATGCTTTATTCCGACCTTCTTTCTGAGGAGTCCTAGGCTTTGCACCACCAGAATTTCTCTGATCTACTAGGTAGGTCCCATTTCTTCATAAAGGTTAAGATCTTTGTCACTAATACTTGAGTCCAGTGGTTTAAAAAATGTGGTCTTTAGACCAGCAACATCGTCTGGAAGTGAGAAATGCAGATGATTAGGCCCCACCCCACGTCCCTGAATCAGAAACTCTGGGGCTGGAGCCGGGCAGTCGGTTTCAGGGATGCCTAGGAGGTGATGAGGGGGCATGTTTAACTCTGAGTTTACTTCTTTAGACCCAGGCCTCTCCAAGTGTGGCCTCTGGAAAACGGCATTAGTTGTTTTCCTGGGAGATTACTAGAAATGCAGTATCTCCAGCCACTTCTCAGACCTGCTGAATCAGAATCTGCATTATAACAAGGTCCCCAGGTGATTTGATTGCACTTTAAAGCTTGAGAAGCAGTGGTTCTCAACCTTCGCTGCATGTCAAGCCACCCAGTGCCCAGGCCCCACCCCAAACCAATTAAATCAGAATTTCTTGGGGTGATGCCCAGGTGTTGGTGTTTATTAAAAGTTTCCCTAGTGATTGTAGTATATAGTCAAGGTTGCAAGCAATTACTTTGGACCACCATAGACTCCCGAATCACAGGGAGTTATGTCTGTTAAAAAACAAAACCGCCCTCCAACAAAACAACCAGAACAAACCCGCTGATATGGAGCAGAGTTCCCTAGCAATATGGAGGGACACATCAGTGCCTCATGGGTGTGTTGGGTAGATGTGGAATTATTGATCCTGTCGGGTCTTGGGGGTGGCAGGATGGGACCTGGGTTGCCATGCACAACCGTTTACCCCTGGGAGCTATCACAAGTATCATTATCTGTGGATGCATTGACAGGAAGAAGGTTAGGAAACATGCAGTGGAGAAGCTGAGTCCATTATTCCTGAGTTAATGTGCAGATATGGTGATGGGGTACGAGGGAGGGTTGCAGGAGGGAGATACTAAAAATCACTGACTCCCGGGCAGACAGGGCAGGAATATGCTTTAAGATACTGATGACTTCTGTAGTTCAAATCCAGACAAATACTTTCAAGACCATCATTGCATTCTTTCTATTTAGAGGTTTCCTAGCTGTTATCCTATTGTTTCCTACAGTAAGACAGATTATCTTCCCTTTTTGGAGATAAGGAGTTTGAAGCCCAGAAAGTTGGGACTCCCTTAAGGCCAGTTAATAAGAGGCAGTTGAAGGGTGAAGAGGTGTTTCCTTAATGTGCCCTGGAAAGGTCTGGAGACCTTTCATATCATAATGGCACATGCTACCTCTGGGGTGGGGGTGAGGAGGTGGGGGGTGGGACTCAGCCCCTGAAAGGAGGGACTCAGTGTTCCTACTGCTGCCTTCAGGTCTGAGTCCTTGCCTGGAGCCTGGGGCTTCCTGGGAGTACCCCAAGAAAGCTCTAAAAGAGGAACTGTTAGCTAATTACAAAGCCCGACTGTTGTTTGGCTGGCTTGAGTGTGTTAACACATCCCCCTTTTGCCTAAGTTTTCATCCTGGTGCTGGATGAACATATTGTAATTATGCTAATTGTGCTGGCTGGGCAGCCTGAGGCTGAGAGGGAGGGGGCCCCTCTCCCTAATTGTTTCCCTCTCCTAGAGCAGTTGGTGCTCTGCCTGAGTCCCCAGACAAGCAGAGGGAAGGCTGTGAGGCAGGTGGAGCTAGGGAGGAGGTCTGCATAGGGCTTCCTGTCCTGGGGCTGCAGTGGTCCACCTGGTTTTCAGGGAAGGAGGGGAGGGATCAGGGATCGGTGCCAGGGATGGGTTGACTCAGCAAAGGGACCTTCTGCTGCATTCAGTGAGGACTGTATTCAGCACTGGCCCTTGTGAGATTGTGAAAGAGGCAAATTGATCTTTGATGTCTTTCATCTTCTCTTTGGTGGTGGTGGCGGCTCTGCCCCACCTCCCTTACCTCATCCCTCCTTTACCCACACCCCCAGCTCCTTTTGCTTTTTCTTTTTGCTTTTCTGAAACCTCCAGGCACACAATGTTTTTCTGCTGTTTTAGACTTTGTTTGCAGGCAAGTTTATGATGTAGACAAAATTATAGATATAGATACAAATACAGATATAGATATTGACATAGACATAACTATCCTCATATGTAGGAGAGTTAATGAACATTTGACTACTAAAGACAACTTGTTAGCACTGTGTTTAATGAACCTAAGGCCATGAATGATGGAGATATTTTCAATCAAAGTAACCTGTCCAGTGTTCTTTATATGACAGGGTTTGTGTAAACGAAATTATGAACAACTGGCACCAATGCAGTGTTAAAGAGAATTGATAATGTATACTGGATTTATTATTAAGTTGTTTGCACTCACTTTTTCTAACACCGGCTGTCTTTATGAGCTCATCAGTAAAGGATGCTTCACACAGACTTCCCAGGTGAGTATGGCTCTGTGTGTTGTGTGCATTTGTATCCATCCAGTGAAAGGAAATGAGTCTCTCATCCAAGGTGATGCACACTGAAAGGGATCACTTAACCAGGGGTGACCTTGAGATAGTTAGCCTCTGGGCCCCCATCTGCACTTTTCACAGGATGTGTGATGGCGGTCCAAGCTCATTATGAGCAGATTTCACAGGGCAACATGACACTGGTCATCATTTTGGGTTGCACTGAAGTAACAGCTGAGAAAGTAAACCTTGACTCTAGACTGTCACTGCGTAGAGTCTGCATTGGCTTTATTTTCCACTTGCAAAAATTTAGGTTTGTACATTTCCTTTCATAGTCTCCTGTCCAGCTGTCAGACCATGGAAGGAGTTCTTCTCTTCTTTCCTTTTGATCATGTAGGTCTTCATAGCTGGCTCCAGGGAAGTGCTAAGCTTTGTGTAACTGGCTCATGGGTTTCATTTAGAACCATGATTCTCCTGTGGGATTCTTTGTTCAGTGATGGTTGCGAAACTCATGATTCAGTCCAAAATTTCCTAGCCTCAATTAGACTGGTTTTTGGTGTCATGAACCAAGTGTAGAATGAAGATTGTTTGGTTTGTCTTGTCTGTTAGTCCAGGGCCAGCTGGGTCTTCAGCACTGTGCTAGATTTCAGAGGCGTGGGGGGGGATACACAAAATAGCAAAGTCCCTGCCTGTAGGGCAACATATATCTAATCTCTTATCCTCAGTCTCTATCTGTATTTTTTTTCCTTGACCTTTTGCCTCTTTTCTCTTTGTCCTGTTTTTTCCCCCTCTGTCTCCTTTCCGCCCCTTCTGTTTGTATTTCCATAAGATTCATCTTCACTCACATTTTCTACCAACTAAATATTTTTGCCTTTTCCCTCTTTACTTCTGTGGCTTTATCATTTAAAAAAAGTCTTCTGATAATAGATTTTCAAAGCAGGAAAAGAAGCAGACCACAGAAACATCTCTTAAAAGCCTGATTCTTAAACAGACACTAATGGGTTAAGCAGACCTTCCCTCTCCTCCTACTATATAACCTTGCTTAGGTATTATAACTCAAATCGTCCATTATCTGAAAGATCTTCCTCACAGTGGGTGTTCTGACCTACTAAACAATATGAGCTTCCCCCATAACTGTTCACAACAGGCTAAATGCAGGGCAGAATTTCAATCCTAAATCAGAATTACTCTGGGTTTCTGGCACTTTAAACCAGATTGCTAATACCCAGTGATTTTATTGGAGTACCTCTTGTGGGCGTGGACTTTTTTTTTTCTTTTCATTTTAAATGCTAGTTAAAAGGGGAAAATGACAAGCTCATTCCTTTGAAAGAGAATTTTGGCAGGCAGATAGGATGATTCTGGAACAGACGGTTTAAATATTACTTACGTGTTATTTAAAGTTGCAACATGGGCTAATGCATATTCCTGCAACATTAAATAGCTGTTAAACTTGAAATTCTTAATAAGATTAGATCAATTTATTTGGAAAAAGAGAAAACCTAGGGACAGTTGCCATCCCTGGGAAAATAGAAACCCCACTAGGGTCTGAGTCGTTGATGAGAAAAGGAGAACCAGGACCTGTTCTCCATTAGAGCAGACAGCCTGTTACCGGGGCTAGAAGACCACTGGCCTTCAAAATGTGCATATTGACCTGTTCAAAGGATTCTTTTCATCTGCTGCTTCAGTTCTGTTGGCTCTAGTGGGGACCACATTTGTTTACCATGCCCAGTAGCCAACAGCCATCTCAACTTTGAGGATGGAACAGAGAAGTAATTAAATGGAGAATCAGCAATAATACAAAACTTCATAAAGGCAAGTCTTATTCTATTTCTAATCATCATCTTGAGAAAAACTGAATGAATGTACTTCCCTGAGAAAACAAGTGGAAAAATCCTTATTAAGTGAATCACTTCTTGCCACATTTAAGGCAACAATAAATTTGGATACCTAATGTGGGAACTCATATGGGAATAAAAAAGGATGACTCAAAGATGTGAAAGTCGGGATAGGTTAGATTATGGTGTGGTAACAAACGATCCCCAAATCTTGCAGCTTAGCATATAAAGGCTTATTTCTTCCTCATGAAAGTCCAATAGTCAGAACAACTTTAGACTTCCCATGGAGCTCCTTTCCAGGAGGTCTAGGTTGCTTGCATCTGTTGCTGTGCCATCTGGAACACATGTCATCCAATTTGGTTACTAAAGCATGGGAAGAGCTTAGCTGACCGGCTTTCAGATGCTTCATCCTGGAAGTGACATACATTATTCTGCTTGCAACTTGTCAGCCAACTTGTTGACTGATTTGTTCACTACCAATATTTGTGTGGTAGCAGTGTTTTAGAGAAGCTTACAGAGGGCTAGACTCCTCAGAGGGTCTAGGATCAAGGCCGTCTCAAAGGCAGGAGAGGTGGAGTCAGTCTACACTTGCTTGGGCTGCTGGATTTAGGTAGACAGAATTGTGGGAGACCCTGAGAGCCCAGAGGCAGAGGGTCTGGTTGCTGTACTAGGGGACCATACCATACAGGGGGGGCAGGTGATCTGCAGGGCTCTGATGCTTGCCATTTTAAGAGGGCCCTTTCTGAGGCTGGCCAAGGCTTTGTAGACACTGACCATTCCTGTGTGTGTTCCTCCCAGATGCTGAACTCTCCTAAGGTAGGGACCATACCTTACTGGTTGTGAGAGCAGCATTGTGTCCCATGGTAGCTTATCCAAATAATGCTAACTTGCTTGTAGTGGAATAAGCCAAACAGCCAGAGTGGGTCAGTATTATTGCTTCTGTAGTATAAACTATGGCTTCTCAAATTTTGTTATGCTTACAAATGACCTGGAGATCTGCCCCCCCCCCAAAAAAAATGCAGATTCTAGTTCAATAAATCTGGGGTGAGGTCTGAGATTCTGCATATGGGGCCAAGATTTCATTTTTCACATAAAGGTGTTAACTGAGGATTCCAATCGGGTGTGTTAATCTTCTGAGGCTCAGTTATATGAATACGATAAAAGGGTTTTTTTGGGGGGAAGCTTCCTCTGTGGGAGGCAATAATCTCAATCTAGTTGTTCCTATTGCCCAGGCCCCTGATGGAAATCACACACAGGCCTTCAGAGACAAAGGGGTCTTACTGGGCTGAGCTATTTGTGAATATATGAATTCTCAGTACACCTGGTTTTGTTTTCTCCTCTTAAGGAATCTGACAGGCAGTTAATAGCTCATGAAACAGCCGTATCCAAACCGTACTTTGAAGGAATCGGAAAGTACTGCTTTTGAACGATTTCTTTCCCATTGCAACTTCCAAATCCAGTCTAGCAAGAGACCTAGGCCCTGAGTGGCTCCTCTAGCCTTCAGATGTGTCTGAGCAAACAGAAGAGGCAATCAGATCACCCTAACACCGGCCACTTCAGAACGCTCACTTGAGATGACAGTTTCAGCTTCAAAAGAGGTATGCAAACCGGAATAATGAAATGTTCCATTTTATTAAGTTCCCGGCCAGAGGGAGGGATTGTACTAGAAGGAAGAAAAGGTGGGGAATTTTTAGCTTGATTTCTGTGACGCTGATAAGCAGTAATTTTTGCAGAGGGGGAAAAAGTAATCCACTGCAATAAAACCATTTTCATAATACCATGGGAATGAGTTATTGCTGCGAGTAAGTCATGGCTCCTAATGGCTGCCTGGGCTTCCATCTCCATCTTTCATGGGCCAGTCCGACATTTTTATAGTGCTGACACAAGAGAGAGCATTTACATTGCTTCCATTCTCCATCTGTCAACAGTTAGGGTAGAGTGCCACTACCTGAGGTTCACTTTTGATCTGATTTCTGGGTCAGCTCAGCATGGGACTGCTGCACGTGCTGTGGGAGCAGGGTGGCTCTGGAGGCCAGTTGCACCACGTTTTCAGACCACTGATGGTTAGAAGGACTGAAAATAAGTTGTTTTTGTACAAATCAGAGCAAAGTGCCATTTCCTGTCCTTTACATTTCATCAGAAACTTGTCCACACTGCATTGGCCTTACTTTCCCCGGGCCTTCTAGAACTTTGTCCAAGTTCCTTTTCCAGGAAGTGGGACTCTCTGTCTCACACTGGACCTGGGCTATGTCTGTTCCTGAAATAGCAACCCAGGGAGCTGGTTAAACGCACAAATGAGAAGAAAATACTTATCTGTGTGTGTCGCTATCTTTCCACCCCTGCCTAAGAGTAGTGTCTATGTGACTTGCAGTAGGACATGCTTACTTTTCCTATCACTTCACGTCAACCCCCAAAAGATCTTTTGGCATTACTTACCTTTAGTTCTGGGATCCGTGAACCCAGAAGTGACTTCTCCTTCCCATGAATATCTTGACAGTTAACTATTAGCGTGCACTAACTTGTATTCTTAGTTACTTAAGCTTTGAGATCATATTCTCTAAATATATTCTTTATATTTTCCTGTGGTAAGATTCCTGGTACCATACATACATAGCAGGGTGTACCCTGCATACATAGCAGTTATTAAGTGCATGTTTGATTGATTGATGGATGGATTGATCACAATATCAGCTTGGATCTGCTTATACTTTAAAATACCGGATGTTTTGAGGGTGCTAATGGCATGCCCTGAGGTCTTTGAAGAAAGTAGCGTTTGAGGCAGCTGCAAAAACTATCCACAGGCCAGTACAGAGAGTTCTAACGTGAGAGAAAGGAAGGAGTCTGGGTACACATGCAGGTATGAACTGAAGCCCGATTACAGGGGGTAGCCATGTCTCTGATAGAGCCTAAGTGCTTTTGGAGCTTCTTGATCCTAAAGATCTCATTCTGCTTTAGTTTAGGATGGTAATAACTTAAACTCCAACACTGGGATGGCCATTGATCAATGAAATGAGCTGGCAGTTTCCAGACAGATTCGTGAAATGAAATACCTCAAATTGACCAGTCTGAGAACATTTTTCACAGCCTATCCATCCCTTCTGAGCTATTCAGAGAGCAAAGTAGAAGAAATTAGAACTTTGAAATTGCTGCTTGTCCAGTGGCAACCTCTCTGGGACACGGAACGAGTTGCAATTTATCTAGTTTTCCCACTTAGAGAATTGGCAACAGCAGCTGCACTGACCACCCTTAATGAGCATAGATACATTAGGTGTTGTACTAAATCTCTTGATCTCAGTTAATTTTCACAACAAACAGGCAAAGTAGCAATGGTTATCCTTATTTAATAGACATGAAAACCAAGACTCAGAGAAGGAAGTAAGCCACTCACAGTCACACAGCTAGGAGGTAGCAGAAAGACTTGAACCCTAGGTATACTTGATCCAAAGACATATTTTTAAATGTTATATAAACTGCCTTTTCCCTTTTCCAGCATCTCTTCTTAAAAAGAAATACTCCTTTTCAAAGTGGAATTGGAAGACAGTGGGTTGGGTCCCAATTTTTTAAGAGGCGTGTCCTTGTGACTTGGGAGGTTAGAAATACAAAAAAATAATTTTCTGCTATTTCTCAACTTGGTAGCCATTTCAATGGAACTAACAGTTTTGTGGGAGAACTACATTCTCCTTTGAGGACAGTTGCAGCAATGCCACTGGTAGGATTTAAGTTCCTCCTACGAGTTGGACTGCCAAGGTCACTAGAGTAGATGGCCAGGAGCACCAAACCAGGAAGGTCTGAAGGAGAAATAATGAGTGGGAGGAGAGGAAGACGAGTTTCATTCAGTGTGTTTCAGTCACTTGAAGAACATCCAGGGGTGATTGTCAGGCTAGAGGATCAAAGAACATGACTAATGCTTTGAAGCAAAGTGAGGATTTGGCTAAATTAATATGAGGCCAGTTAAATATGTTAAGAATAAGTGAGGTCATTAAAGACAGTGTAGAGAGGAAAGGAGGAAATCAGGGTAAGAAACTTGGGAGGAGAGGAATGCATAAGGGAAAGTGCAAGTGTTCAGAGCTAGGAGAGAATTACGCAGGGGAATTGTTAAAATTGTTAAGTGGTTAAAAGCAGTGTAAAAGTATAAAAGCTGAACCTATGTGCCTACTTATGTGAGCTTGGACCTCCTCCTAGGTGTATGGTCCACAGGAGTGGTATGTATGGGCACATACCCATACATAGGCAAGAATATTCATAGAAGCTTTGTTTATAATAACCACATCTATAGCAACAGTAGAATAGAAAATACATTTTTAGTATATTCCCACAATTATAATGGTACATAGCAATTAAAAATGAACTACCATACATACAACAAGGATTAACCTCATAGACATAATGTTGAATGAAAGATTTTTTAAAAAAGAAATTGTAGAGATGGTAAAGATGGACAAGGTTTGGTTTTAAATCCTCCCTGTAAGGGACATTAGATGGATTCTGATCCGCCCTTATGGAGGATCTATAGCAAATCCACGCTTTGCTGGGAGGCATTTTCTTTTGAGCCCTGATAGAATACAGAATTGGCTTTTTTTTTTTTTTCCATTTAATTTGTACTTCCTCTTGCCCCCCAGATCCACTGCAGGGAACACAAGTGTCAATGCTGCAGAAATTTGGTACAGGTTCCTAGCTTTTTGGACTTGACCTTTATGACTAGAACTGCTCACCGAGGGCTAGTCAGCCTCTTGATCACATGTTGGGATTTTGTGCTTGGTCTTTTTTAGTTTGAATTTCACATTTACCCCAAATCAGTCATTCTTTTTGGAAGACTCCAAATGAAATACAGAAATGACAGTTTCCCCATTAAGGGTTTTTGTTGTTGTTGTTGTTGTTGTTGTTGAGTGTGAATTTCTTGAATGTGTTTGTTTTATATGCCCCAAAGAGTAATGCATACTAATTTAGGAATCTCTTTTGATGTGGTTTGGCTGTAAGTAATTTCTTTTAGAAATTAGGACAAACTTCTTTCTCTTTTTCTGTTTCTCTCTCTCAACATGAGACATCAGTGCTGCAGTCTTTTCCCTTTTGCTTCTGACAAGGCAGACTCCACAGGGTTAATTAATGCCAACTATTCTGTGACAAAGATTGAGCCAGTTGAGAACATTAATTACTCAGGGTGAACAAGCCAGCTGTTGAGGGAGAAAAGAGAATAAGCATCCTTCAACAGAGGAGTGAAGCAGTGAAGGATCAGGAAATCCGTGAGATTTCTAACAACTTGAGAGAGTGGCTAGTGGCAGTGGCTGGAGGCTGGGTTGGCAACTATGCAGGATGGAGTTAGAAATAAGAGGTTAAAAGTGAAGGTCTGAGGGATAACAACAGCAAAGCCTATGGAAGAGTTGGAGAAGAGGTGAGAGCCCCAGCTGAGTAGAGATAAAAGTTCAGTGTCTACCTGCCATCAAGACTGAAATGAAAAGCATAATTTCCCCCCACGAGTGGAAGCAACTGAGTATTTCCAATTATCCATGCATTTTTTTTTTTTTTTGTAGGGGCAGGAGTGGGTAAAACATTGGAGAGATTGAATTGCTTATTCTTCGATCATTCATTTTAATTCGATGGAATTAATTCAGTGGAAACATAGTCTTTAATAAATGATTATTATTCTACTTTTTATTGTGGTGATTTGAAAACATACAGAAGTTCAGGAACTATTATCCCCAAGATGCCCATTACTCATTACCTAGTGCTAATAACTATCAATACTTTGTCATTCTTGATACATACTCATTTTTGCAAGATGAGTTCAGGGGAATTGTAATTATTTTTTGTATTAAAGGAGAGCGTGTGTCTACCCCTTAAACCCATTTGGCCTTTTAAATCAAAATAGCCACTAAATATCCAACCTAGAGATATTTGGGGACTATTTTTCTGTTTTTTACAAGTTGGCAGGATTAAGGGAGCAGGCAATAAGATCTGCTGGGGTTCACATTTGTTGGCTCCATTATGAATGAGCTCTCAGAACCAGATGGTAGCCTGGTAGAATGGTTAAGGATCCTGGCAGATTTGGTGCCTCAAGTCCTTGGCCCATGGGACGCTTCTTCAGGTATCTTGGAGCTCAGGATCTCTCTTCTTGTCTTTTAAACAAAGTACCTGCAGAAAGTGTTTTGGTTGATTTACTCACCAGGAGAATGGAGGGCTGGGTATATTTCATGTCTCTTTTTTAGGGGGGAACTTCATTTTAAATGTAAATAAGAAACTGGGTGAAATCTACAAATCAGTAATGGCATAATGCAGGTGTCAGGCAATGGGTTAGGAAATTATTTCTTCGGGATATAGGGCCTGGACCCTCAGAGTCACTTGGTGTAGGCTGTGCCTATTTCTAAACACAAAGTGACCCCAGCATGTTGGTGATGTCTCTGAACCAGGTGGACCACTTCATCTTCAAAGCTCCCCGGGCCCAACTCCCTGCTCTGAAGGCTGGTCAGGCTTGTGCTTATGCCTTCAGGAGCCCTGTCCATGGGCAAGGTCAAGAGCTTGTGGCTGTGGCACCTGCCAGGGTTTGAGAAAGGAATGTGCAGCTGTTCATTTTATTTTTACTTCTTCCTGTTCTTTCCCTTGCAAGTGTTGTCCACCCTCTACTGCCTTCTGGAATGATTATTAATGGAATCCTCTTCAGTTTTTCTGAACCCTTGGTTTTTCCTTTTAGTTCCTGGTTATTTTAATTCTGCGAGGCTCTTTTTCTTATGTCCTTTTTCTGCTGGTCCTTGATTGACAGTCCTGCTTTTTTCCTGCTCACGTCCTTCTTTTCTATTCCTATCATATTCTTTCTCTTCTTTGAGCTTGCAGAGGCTGGAGCAAATGAAAATATACTTTTCAAATTTTACTGGCCCAATTATTCTATTTTAAACGAAGCCACAGCAGCAATCACACTGATCTCTGAAACCCAGGCAATCTGAGGACCGAATAAAAATACTGGCTCTTCTTTTGCCTTCCCAGCCACTTGCTTTGATATGATTTTATCTCAGAGAACATTATGGATGTAAACATGTTGTAAGTCATATTAAATTTTTTCCCAATGAGAAAGATGTAAATTACTAGTATTTTTTGAATACATTAGTGCATCTTTTGAGCATCTTCTGGATGCATAGAATTATGCTGATCAGCTATACCTTTGACTGGTATCTTTTCCAAAAGGCTGGTATCCTATAACTCATCTATAAAATAAGAAAAAAAAAAGAATGAAAGTATTATGCAAGTATTAAGCCATAGACTTATCATATGGTTTATCTTTAATAGTTTAGCTTGGTTCTCATCTTCATCATGAAAATTTTCATAGTTCTCATTGCCAGAAGATCTGTTCTTAAATCTATCTCGTTTTCTTCCCTTCCTTTCTCCTTCCCTCTCTCCCTCTTTTCCTCCCTTCTGCCTTTCTTCCTTCCTTCCGTCTTTCCTTCCTTCCATCTATCCATTAACCTTTTTAATCATCAAGCACGCAACCACCCACCCATGTGGTGCTTACTCTTTATAAGGCACTGTATAAATATTGGTTTTTTAAAGAGCAGTATAGTCCTCACCCTCAAAGGGCTCACAATTTGGTAGGAGACAACTTATAATAATAATAGAAGTTAATATTTATAGAGCTCTAACTATATGCCAGGTATTGCAATTAAGTGTTTAAAATACATTCTCTCATTTAATCCTCAGAACTCCTGAAGTACCATTTCACAGATGAGAAAATCATTGCTGGGCTGGAAATATTGGACACATAGTCTAGTTTGACTTTAGAAGCCCAGAAACCCTAAATCTGGTGTGGTCAGACTTGTAAAACCCCAAGTGGTAACGTGTCTAATTCCCACAAACTTTATTTTTCTTCCATTACAAAGCTACAGGGGAGGCTGTAGGACCACTATTGGATGTCCAGTCAGTGCTAGCCTTTCCTGTGGGGACATCTGCCATGAAGGATTAGGTGAGGCCTCTGCTACTCAGAGTCATACAGGAGGAGCTCAAGAATGACAGGAAACCTGGCTCCTTGAACCCAGGTTTGGGAAGAAATTTTCCTCTGTTGATCTCTCATTGTGCTGATCTCTGTTGTATTTTAATAATATGGACATATTTTTATACTCCAGCTTGAAGATTCTTAATTTATTATCTCTGAATGGTAGTGATAGTGGTTGTAAAGTAGTAACGACTTGGGAAAGCACAAGAGAAGTTAAGTAACTTGCCCAACATTACAGGGCTCAGAAGTGCCAGAGTGGTACTGGAGCTCAGTATCAGGATACTTGTCTCTTGGACTTAATTTGTTCCACTTAACTTAGTGCTGATGGGATATGTACTTGTAATACAAAGAGTAAATGCTTGGAGGCAAACCAATCTGGGCATGAATGTGCCCTCTGGCACTTGCTAATGTCATCATCTTGGACACATTAAGCACCCATAGCCTCACTGTGCCCTCATTTGCAGAAGTAGGATAGTGGTACTTCAGTAGACAGGCTGCTGTGAGAATTGACTGAGATGATGAATACAGAGGACCAGTGTGGTACCTGGCACACAGAGAACCTCCCACAAAGGCATATCCTCTGAATTCGGGTCTGCTGCCTTTTCAATTTTGGTTCATGAGGGCATATCCCTGCTTACTCAGGAACTATGTGATGAATGAATAGGACTTTGGGGAGCCTTGTGAGACCACCTATTGTCAGCTCTTAGAACACCAAGTAGTTCTTCACTGTCTCCTTAGTTTTAGAAGTTATTTAGACATATTGTGGAATACTGTCCCCCCTACCCCTTCTCCCCCGTTCATCAAGGCTTTCAACCAAAGATCCCCTGGTCCCAATCTTTGTGGGGGGTGGAACTTGATAATTCCTACTCTCTTCCCCATGATTCATATGACCCCACCAGTTTGGGAAGCTACTAACCTCAGAGCGTTCCATTATCTACAATAGCCCAGTGTCCTGTGCACAATTGTCAGATAAAATGCAGGTGAGTAGTTAAATCTGAATTTCAAATAAACAGCTAGTACTATTTCAGCACAAGTATGTCTTATATATCACACAGAACATACTTAAGCTAATTTTTTTTTTCATTATTTATCTAAAATAAAAATTTAACTGTGTGTGCTGTATTTTTATTTGCTAGATCTGGCAGCCCTAGTTGCAGGCACATGACGAAAAGAGGCCAACATTTTCATGTACTTTCTATAGCCCTCTGAGGGCACAAGATGAACAGAGTGCTCTTCTGGTCAATTTTCTTCCCAGTAAAAAACAAGGGCTGTTAACTGGGATTGGCTGAGTCTCCTGAGATTTAATTTCTCCCACTGCAGACATTATTTTCTGTAACTCACAAGTGAAGGTAGATTTAGGTGTTGCGATGAAAAAGATGTTTCCTTGAGAATTTCTGGCCCTTGAGGTTCCATGTGGTCACTCTTTTGTCATCATACTGGGGATAGCTTCAGGCAAAATAATCCACTCACAACTCTTCCCCATTACCCACCAGCAGCCCATTTCCCTAACTTTGTGGCACCGTGAATCCTAAGCCTTCTCCCCTTGCTTTTTATGATCTGCGAAACAGTGAAAAAATGAAAAACTGTTCTGAGCTTAATCGGAAGTCTATCTAATAATAATGAGTCCTGCAGCGGGCTTGTAAAGAACGCAGATCAGGCCCACTTAACCATAATGGTCCTACAAAGTAATGAAGACTCAAGTGGTCCTTATTAGGTATCAAGCTGTGAATCTGAACTCATCTAACATTCTGATTGCTGAAGGAAATCCGTAACTGATGTGACAGAATGGCCATTGTTAGTATTATTTTTTTCCTTTTTTTTTTTTTTTTTTTTTTGACGTAGCTGCTAAAAGCCTGCCCCCAGCCTCCTTGGGGTATACCAGGTGTGCAGGGTAAATGTTGCCCTTCCATTAAATCTTCAAATGGGGGCTCTAATAAATTTTGCATTGAAATAAGTAATGACCACGTTTAACGACCAGTTTGTGTGAGTGTTAACAGCTTGTGAGCCAACAAACTGGTCATTAACAGGTGCTAACTTCTGCTTTCTGGTTTAAACGATCCATTCTCATCTTTCTCCTATTTGTGTTAGGGACTTATGCAAATTCAGGCTGGTTTTTCATTTTCCTTGACATAGACAGCTCTTCTTAATCAGTTAGATACCTCTCTGCTCATGGCTTCTCTTTCCCAGGATTGTTTCTTTCGAAGTGCGAGGATGAGTGCATTTTTTTAAAAAATTGATTTTTTTCTTCTGAAGGAATGAATGCATCCTGGTGTAGTTTGGTTCCAGAATGAATTAGGTGAAAATCCTGGAGAAAAATCCACTCTTGAAATATGAAGTCTCCTTCTCTGAAGAAGGAATGCAAATTGGTTGAAAATATCACAGGGTTTGAGGCAGCATTATGTCTGCTGACATAGTGTGACATGACAAACAAATGAACAGACATTTCTATTTGAAGAGTATGTGATGGACCACCCTTAGTCCAGTATGTGTCTGTAATGGGGGTGGACCCTCCCAAGAAACCCCCTTCTCACAGTCTTCCTTGCTTGTTAGCCAGTACAAAGGACATACTTTCCTCTCTCATTTACCCTTGTGGGAAAGGGGTTGGGAGAAATTGTGGGTTGCATTACCTTCCTGTAGACAGAAAAGAAGTCAGAAAACAGGAAGTCCCAGTTCTGCCCAGTGAGAACCATCTTTCCATCTGTGTGTGTGGAGGCTGCATGGGATTATACACGTGTTCTGTCTAATGCAATGCTTCTGAAGCTATTTGTGGCAAGGGGCTATTAAAAAAATCCAGTCCATGCAGACTGATCATTTTTAAAGTATAAAATACTAACTTCTAATAGTATAATTGGATAACCTGGCAATGTCAAGTTGCCATGCATGTATCTAACTAGTTTCTCTCATTTTTGGTATTTACCCTGTCTTGGGAACAGAGAGTGTGCAACCAGCATTAGTCATAGACACTTTGGGTAGCACTGCTCTCCTGAGCTTGAGTCTTTCTTTTTTTAGAGGTAGGAGGGTTGGTGGGAGAACACTGTGCTTCAGCCACAACTTGTGATGATTATTTCCTTGGGATGACTTTATTGGGGAAGGATAGGCCATGGCTGGATAGGTTTCTCAACTCCCTATATTTTTAGCACAATCTTCTATGATATTTGACCAACATGGAGGAAGCTGCTTAGTTAAACTAATTTTCCCTCCTGGGTATTCTATAGACCAGAGTGGCCAAACCATTTGTCTTGACTAATCTAAGCCCAGATACAAAGAGGGAGGTACTCTGGTCCAGCAATAGGGCTGGTGTTTGGGGAAGAAAGGTAAAAGTGGGCTGAGTCCTCTCACACATGGAAGTGATTCATAAAATGGAGATTTTATAAGGTTTTGTGTTCTTTATAAATGTTAGAATTTTAAAACAGTATTATAAAACTTGTAAGGATGATGTCAGCAATCTGTAAAACGGCATTTAAAGTCACATTTAAATTTTGTTCTCAGATGCTATGAAATTTAATTGTATTCGTAAGCTACAAGGTACCATTTACTTTCTTGTTTATAGTTGTTTTCAG
The DNA here is from genome assembly GCF_030435805.1 of Mustela lutreola. NCBI lineage: Eukaryota > Metazoa > Chordata > Mammalia > Carnivora > Mustelidae > Mustela > Mustela lutreola. Next base: position 90,783,935 of record NC_081298.1, on the reverse strand, counting down.
TTCGTCACAGAATCTGAGATAAAAATGCACTCTTTTTTTTATTATATTAGTTACCATACAGTACATCATTAGTTTTTGATGTAGTGTTCCATGATTCATTGTTTGCATATAACACCCAGTGCTCCATGCAATCCGTGCCCTCCTTATTACCCATCACCAGGCTAAACTATCTAAAACCCTCAGTTTGTTTCTCGGAGTCCATAGTCTCTCATGGTTTTTCTCCTCCTCTGATCCCCCCATACACAAACATTTTCCCCTTCTTGCTCCTAATGTCATCCATGCTATTCCTTATGTTCCACAAATAAGTGAAACCATATGATAATTGTCTTTCTCTGCTTGACTTATTTCATTCAGCGTAATCTCCTCCAGTTCCATCTATGTTGATGCAAATGGTGGGTATTCATCCTTTCTGGTGGCTGAGTAATATTCCATTGTGTATATAGACCTCATTTTTTTTTTTTTTTAATTTGACAGACAGAGATCACAAACAGGCAGAGAGGCAGGTAGAGAGAGAGGTCTCTGCTGAGCAGAGACCCCTATGCGGGGCTCGATCCCAGGACCCTGGGATCATGACCTGAGCCGAAGGCAGAGGCTTTAACCTATTGAGCCACCCAGGCACCCCTTGGACCTCATCTTCTTTATCCATTCATCTGTTGAAGGGCATCTTGGCTCCTCCCACAGTTTCACTATTCTGGACATTGCTGCTGTAAATATTGGGGTGCATGTGCCCTTCTTTTCACTACATCTGTATCTTGCACTATTATCAGTAGTGCAGTTGCAGGGTCATAGGGTAGTTCTATTTTAACATTTTGAGGAACCTCCACCCTGTTTTCCAAAGTGGCTGCACCAACTTGCATTCTCACCAACAGTGTAAGAGGGTTCCCCTTTCTCCCCATCCTCTCCAACATTTGTTGTTTCTTGCCTTGTCAATTTTTGCCACTCTAACTGGTGTAAAGTGGTATCTCAGTGTGGTTTTGATTTGAATTTTCCTCACGGTTAATGATGTTGACTATTTTTTTCATGTGTCTGTTAGCCAAAAATGCACTGTTTAAAATTGAGTGTGGTTTGATACTTATATATTTCTTTTAAAGGTCATTTATACATTGTTCAAACCATATTGAAAAGAAGAACTATCAAAAGTGAACATGTATTTTATGAAGACTTGGTATTGCTTAGTGGTTGGCAATAATCATATGAATATCAACTTTATATCAAAGAGTTTGTTGAATTTGAACTAAAAAATCCCTGTGTTCTAATTCTAGCACCATAACTCTTAGAGTTCCTTCATCTCCTTGGTTGTTTTCTTCTCATTAAAATATTGGAGGCCCAAGAGTTCAGTTTATGTCTTTAGTTAACATATATGGAACACTTATGATAGGGAGGTGAGGTGCTGGACACCGAGAAATCAAAAATAAGTAAGATATGTGCCCTGCCACTCCTGGCACTTGCAGTGAAGCAGGAAAGATGAGATGGGCCTGACATCCAAGGGAGGCATAGCCATAGTGAGCTACTGTGGGGATGCACACAAGGAGATACTCACTTCTGGACCGTGGTCCACAGTGAAGGTGGAGGGTAGGAGAAGGAAGGGTTGATATTGTAGGCAGAGGTCAGCAACTTTTTCTTTAAATAGCCAGATAGTAAAGGTTTTAGGCTATACATACCAGATGGTTTGGTCATAACTATTCAACTCTGTGGTTGTGATGTGGCTGTGTTCCAATAAAATTTTTATTTACCAAAGCAAGCAGTGGGCCAGTTTTAGCTTGTGATAGGGCAAAAAGTGTTTCTAGGAAATAAAGGAAGGAAGAAAGAGCCTGCAAATAAATGTGGATCAGTTCTAAAGAGATTTCGGTGCTAAACTGTGTAATCTGAACTTTCACTTGAAGGTAATAGAAAAAAAAATCACTGAATTGGTCAGGTCAGGCCGGCTTTGTGGCATTAAAAACAAAAACAAAACAAAACAAAAAGGAACTACTCTCAGAGCCTTTTCATATGATGGCTTACTTCTAGCACATGCAAAATTTTATGTGGTTGAGGCAGAGGATAGCCAGTCATCCTCTATATGGTAATGCAGTGACTCAGACACTTTCATTTTCTGACTCTGCCATTTCAGCAGGTGGCTTGCTGGGTCACCACAGCAGGAAAACAGAGCTTAGAAAACTCATACTTGCTTCTCAATGCCTTGGTCCAGAGGCGATGCCCTCTCTCATTCACAGTCCAAGGGCCTGGTTCTTTAACTCTAAGAGGGCTGGAGAAGAATCTCAGAACATGTAAGCACTAGAAGTTTCTACCACATTGTCTGTAGGCTGAGTGAAGCCAGTGCTGGTCTGGGAAGAGGGTGGATGAGAAGTAACATGATCATAGTGTCCCCTTTGGAAGATTAATTTAGAGGATATCCTGGAGTACAGAAAGGCAGGGAAACCAATTAGGAAGTTACTGTAGACATGAATAAAGGACTGAACTAAGGTGGTGGCAAAGGGAATGAGAAGGAAATGAAAGATGTGAGGGAATTAAGGTCTGCTTGGGCATGAGGAGAAAGAAATGACTGAGTGAAAGGTGTTTCTTTGTATTACAGCTCATCAATGTGTTCTGGGAAGCCAGAAAGAAGAGATAAGTCATTGAAGAAGATGTGGAATTCAATTTTAGGGGACTTGATTGATTTTTGGATTGCTGGGTGGACATTCAAGTAGACAGAGTTGGAAATTGGAATTGAGAGACGTTAGACGTGGTAATTGATGCTGTAGAGGTAGAGAGATCATTAAATGACATAAATAAATAAATATGGGGCTGCTAGGAGTGGAGTGGGGACAAAGCAGGAAGGCAAGGAGTTAACAGAAGAGTAATGAGGCAGGGATGCTCTCCTCTCATAAAACCAAGTTGAGAAAGTTTCAGAAGGAGCATGTTCAACATTGTCAAAAGCTGCAGAGGATGAAAAGTCATGTTGTAATGGCTAGTCCTGATGCACTGCTGGATTCTCTTGGATTTCCTTTATGTTTCTTGGTGTCCCTGGTCACCTTCAATGTGTTTTTGGTTCCACTTACCTATACCTGCAACTCTCTTGTCAAAGCTACCTTCAGGCTACTGGAGCAGTTTTGAGGGCATGCTCAGAGAGGAGAAAGGGCCTGGAATTTACCTTCCCCTCCCTCTCATCCTGAACCTTTAGCCATGGCTGCCAGTTGGAGAGTATGAAAGCCCAGTTTCCTTGCCTTAGGTCAGGACAACTCCAAGGCATGGTTTATACTGTACAACTGCCCTGTGGGGCTTTGCTTGGCTTCTTCTCTTCACTGCCCCACTTGCACCACTCCCTTACTTTTTCTCCCAGGAGCACTCCCCCTTGCCTGTGGATCCTCATTGTAGGGTCTGTTTCTAGAACTAATTCTAGAATTGGATTGAGGATAGTTTGGTCTTGGGAGAACAGTCCTGATGTGATGAAGCAACCTCAGAGGCTGGAGTGCTGAGGAGGAGATGTCAGGTTATAATTGGTTGAGGAGTGACAGGATGATAAGAAACTGATAGGGGGCACCGGTAGAGAATATTCAACGAAGTGTGATGGTGAAAAGCTCAAGAGAATGACAGGGCAATATGGTCAAATAAGGTTTCTTGTTTGGTTTTTAGACTAGCAGAAGTCTGAGCATATGGACAATCAGAGGGGAGACATAAATGACAGAGAGAAGCAAATGGAATGGGAGGAAGATAGAAGTAACTGTTGAGGAGGCAATAGAGAAAGGCTCCAGAACATAGGTAGGGAATGGGTGTTACAAAGGGGGCAATGTAGTGGTCTTTTAACATAGATCTGGGAGCAGAGGCAAGTCAACTTGAGGTGGGAAGTAACAAATGTGTGGTGAGGAGCCAGGCAGGAGGACTTAGAAATGGTGCAATGTTATGCCTTCATTTTGCAGACTGTAAAAATGTTCAAGAACTCAACTCACCCAGCAGGCAGAGTGGAGCCGAGACCTGTGCAGGTCTCCTCATGACAGTTGTATTTTTGTTGTTGTCCTAAGCAGCCAGGACTTGCACAGAGAAAGCTACCTGAGAGTGAGGACTTTGGACAGGGGAGGGGACACTGAAGAACACCCTCCTTCCTGGTGATCCCTGTTTGAATGACAGAACAAGGACAAGGGAGAGCCTTAGTCTCTCTTAGACCAGGTCCTCTTGACTGACACAGGGCACACTTAATGTGACAACCTCAACAAAATGAGCTGTTGGATAGAAAAACATCTTTCTGTCTGCACAGTCAGACAGAAATTTGGGGGGAATATAGACACTCTGGGGAAGAGGAACTGGGTCAGCTTACCAGGACAGTTTTCAAGTTGATTTCAAAGTGTGTGATTGTTTTAATGCCTTTAATATTGGTATAAACACCACTTAAAGAAGTTCATCAACAAATAGAAGCCTAGTTAAGTTACTGACTCTGGAAGCAGTGGAGGTCAATTCAGCAAAAAGGTGGAACCAGGGGTCTTACTATTTTTTTTTGGTAAGGGTCTGGAATTTAACTTAAGTCATTAGCTATTGGGCATTAAAAAGGGGCCTTTATTTTTGCAAGAGGATTTATGGCCTTTTATATGTTTATTTTTCTTTCACTATTAGACATCCAAGGAAGAAAGAACACAAGGGTCAGAGACTCCCTCTGTCCAGCAAGCAGCCACATCTCCGTAGGTTTCCAGACTCAAGGTGTTCCCTGGAAGAGAGTGAGGGCAGAAGGGGATGTTTTTCACTCACCTGTGAATTTGCCTTCCTTCTCATCTAAGAGTCAGCCCTCTGACCCTCATTCTCACCCATTCAACTTGACCCTGTCACCATGCCATTCACTGACTGTCAGGCTCATATTTTCATGCTTTCTGAAGAGGGTCTGTCAGGCACTCTGCTTGGTTTGTGAGAAATACAAAGTAGGATAAAGGACAATGGGTGTCCCCAAAGTGTTTACCTGGTAGGTGGGGAGCCTTTTTATATACCCGCAGAGTTAAATAATTGCTTTAACTAAATCAATTCAAGATTTGAGAGTTATCAGTGGATTTTTAGATATTCAAGGTTTAAGGATTCAGGGCAAGAGATCCCTGGACTAAAGTGGGTGTTCCGTGAAGATTTCTTAGTGGAAATGGGAGGATAACCAGGCCTGAACATTTGGTCAGACTTTAGATGTAGAAAATGAGAAGAGACTAGGTGGGGGAATGTTGCCCTTCACGCACACCATGTGTATGCATAATCTGTGATGGATGTTTAAACAGATTTGGTGCATAAAGGGGACATCGATCTGTTTTTGTTTCCAAGGCAAATGAACTGGTGTGGACAGCACAGGGGCTCATTACATGCTTGGCGAGTTGGAAGGCAGTTTCTGTGAGCTTGGAATGCTGAGCCTGGCAACGCAGAAAGATCATTCCATCGATCTTCAGTGAGGTACTCTGAGTTGCAAGGACTCCACTAAGGAGATGCTATAGGAGATAAAGGGTGAAAGAGGATATTGTCCCTGCCCTTGACAACCATACAGTCAATGATGGACTCATTGGATACAAGCCTATGAGCAGAAATTTAACAGTTCAAGGCTCTTAAACGATCGATACAAATAATGGTATACCAAAGTTACTGGAGGAGTTTGGGTAGATGGTGGTGCAGGGAGCAGGAAGGAGTGTTGATTATGTTGAATATGACTTTTTTTTTTTTTTTAAATCAAACTGTTGGTTTTTTGGGGGAAAAGTTAAAAATAAAGTAAAGACAGTCTCTCGTGGTTCATCTCTCCCTCCGATTTCCCTCAATTCACTTTTCCTTTCCTTCTCCTAATGTCTTTCATGTTATTCCTTATGCTCCACAAGAGCATAAGTGAAGAGACCATGGTCTCAGAAACAAACTGAGGGTTTTGGAAGGGAGGGGGTGGAGGAATAGGTGAGCCTGGAGGTGGGTATTACGGAGGGCATGTATTACATGGAGCACTGGGTGTGGTGCATAAACAATGAATCTTGGAACACTGAAAAAATAAAGTAAAATAAAAATAAATAAAATAAAAATAAAGCAAAGAGAATAAAGCTATATGATTGGACACATGAATGCCTGAAGGAGACTTTATACTGAAACTAAACATCTTTGATCATTCATTCTATTTCAACCCTTTGCTTTCATCCACCAAAGTGGAGTAGATAAGCATGAAGAAATAACTTTTACAATTACTTTGAAAACCCATATTGAATCACTAATTTTCTCTTCTTTCTCACTAGTTTTAATGTCAGAGCCAGAACTATTAATGTGCCACCATAAACCATCATTTTGAGTTTTCCCTCATTTTTCAGCATGTGGTCATTTACCTGTGGGAGTGCTAATGAACAATGGAATGGCAGGGGTACACATGCAGGGATGGGGGAAAAGGCCAAAGGAGGCAGAGGGATTGTGGTAGATTTGGATTGACCCCACATTTCCTAAATTAACAAGTGTTCATCCATGGGCAGTAAGACATTTCATTAATTGATGGATGGATCTTTGATTTCTCATTTTATATACTGTCCCTTCTTGGCTTCAGACTCAGTTCTTTCTTGACCATAACCTGGCTATGGATAAAAGTCTTTCTGTGGCTGGGGAGAGAAATTTCACAGATAACCCAGAGGTAACCCAGCCGGAAAGCAAAGAGTTGACTGTGCCATACCTAATTGACAGTGGAGGGGTAACCTCAGGTTACGTGCCTTTCGACTCAAGTTCCGTATTAGCTGTTTGCTTGGAAGGAGCAGATGTTTTGGCTCTGGTGGTCACTGCTCACCTCTGTCTGGGAGGTGCATCAATCACTTTAATTATAATGGAACGTGGGGCCAAGAACTGAAGGAGAAAAATCAACCCAATCCCAAGAACAATCTTTCTTGATGAATTCTCCCCTAAATCGAAACAATTCACTGGGTATCCCAGCTGGGGTTCATATGCTTTTGATTACTGTGGGCTATTTAGCTCTACAAAATGACAGGCTGCTTAATGGACTTTTAATGGTTATAGGTTTCTCTCTCTTTTTTTAATGAGCTTCACCAGTTTGTTACTAATGCCCTGTAGAAATTTGGCGAGGGGCCAGACTTGATGTTACACATTTCTGGTTTCTAGGCGGCATACATGGCATACATGCAACCATCATAGCCAGTGGGGAAGTATGTTGCCAACCGTAGTAGGGTAATGCCATCGGGGAAGGAAGAGCAGGAAAGCTAACAGAGTCCCTTGTAGTCCTATAATGATGTCATCTTAGAGAAGATGGTTGCTTTGTAGCTGAAGTTATTTTGAAGTCTTCAAAGGCCTTGGGATCCCTGGTGGCAGGAGAGCTTTTGAGGTTGGGAGCAGCCTTTGCCTTCCTCTGATTTCCAAAGTGTTGGGAAAAGGTATCCCTCATAGACTCATCCTGAATCCTGTCCACCAAAGGGCCTGTGAACATCTAAAGCCAAGGGCTGGGTTTTGTCAAACTATGTTCTTATCTGTAGCACCTGGTTGCAGACTGGAGCCACAGGAGATACCAATTCATATCTGTTGAGAGAGAGGCTACAAGCAATTAAGAAGAGTGAGGAAGAAGGGCTTTTACTTAGGGGACTTCCTGTTCTGGGCAAAAGCTTGAGATCCAGGGTAGGAGAAGTAGGAGAAATGAAGAAGAGTGAGGGCATCCGGAGTCACTATTAATAATAACTCCCATACCTTGTCATGCGCCAAACATTGTGCTGAATGCTTTGTATCCGTCACTTCATTTAATCCTTCCAGTAGTTCTGAGTGGTCGGTAGCAGTGTGCTGCTCAGTGTTTACCAACCAACTTTGGATGGTCTGGGGAGAATGTCCAGATTTGTAGCATTTGGTGATTTCTGTAATAAGTTCTTCCGCCATGTCCTGTTTCAAACATCTATGTGATATCAGCCATCTGGTAAAATTTCAGAAAACTTAACAATTGGCTTTTGTGAGCTAGTGTGAGCACACCACTGGAGGAAGGTATCATTATCCCATTTTACAGATGCAGAGGATGAAGCTAAAGAAGGAAACAGGCCATGGTCTTGGAGAAAGTAATGGAAAGAGTCCAGGTCCAGAATAATTTCAAAGACTACGCTATTAACCATTGCATTGCACTACTTTCCTGAGCCCACTTTGACAATATTGGAGTAGCTACAGAACTGGAAAGTGGGCATGGTGGCCCATGGTTCTGTAAAACTCACTCTGGTAGGTCACCTATGATATTCTCTATTGAACTTCGGTGGACATTTCTGGTTCCTGGGCTACCTCCTCCTCAGTCACCCTGCAGTCTCCTCACTCACTCTGTGGAGGGTTTACTTCTTACAGCAGTCTGGGCTTTAGTCTTGCTGTGAGGTACTGATTGTGGTGCCACCTCCCCACTTTATAGCCGAGCAGATTGGGGGCCAGAAAGACTAAATGATTTATCTAATTACACACAGCCTATCAGTGGCACTACTGGAAATAAAATTGAGATTTCCTGATTCCTAATCCAAGGCTCTTCCCTGGAAACGATTCTGCCTTCCCTTTCTTAAAAAAAATAAATGGGACTTGGAGGTTTTTTGTTTTTTGTTTTTTTTTTAAAGTAGCTGGGGGTGGATTTTCCTGCCCCACTGCTGATGTTCTTACTCACTGCTGGCTCCCATTTTGAAAGATTCAACTTGACTTCCCTCGATTCAGGGGCAATGAGCCGAGAATTCAAGGACAGGCACCAGGAGCAAGTTGTGAGGTGAATGCAGCAAACATGAAAGACATTCTTTGGGAGCTTTAGTGGATGGGAGGCGGGGGAGGGCGGGAAAGTGGGGGCTTCTTGCTGAAATACCCTCATGTTTCAGAGTCCCGAGATACTCCTAAATCACGCCCAGGTCATATGGTGCCTATACTTGTCTCTTGGCCTAGGGTGAAAACAGTTCACATTGTAAAATTAACTTTCCACATTTGGCTGGCCCACGCAGGCCAGCTTTCTTTCAAAGTGAGTTTGCGAATGAATGAATGAATGTGTTGACTGGGTTACTGTTCTTAGGGGAGCCTTCTTTGCATCGGACTTGGAGAAGGATTAAAGCTGGTTTTGAAAAGTGTTGGTGCTCTCCCAAACACAGCATGCTGATAGAATTCTGGTTGCACTTTTATTTGCTATGGAACAAAATGCTCTAGTTTCATGGAAGAAATAGCCCAGCAGATGGTGTTTGGTGGATGGCATGAATGTAGTCTTGTAAATAAGCATTCAAAATAGACCAGCTTCCCCCCAAATTTACCATCTGCCCCTTACCCCATGAGGTCCACAGGTGGTAAAAGAAAGAAAGAAAATTGATGCTTTCAGTGTTTTGTTATTATTTTAGTAACCCCAAATTATGGTATTCTTAAATTCAGTGTATAAAAAATTTAGAGAGCAGTGCCTCCAATTTGATGGATTTTTCAGAGTTTAATCTGGTTAAGAATAATTGTCCAAATGGCTTTACCCTTTTTATCTTCTTTTTTTTGGGGGGGGGGCTTTTGATGTGATCCTTTTTCTGCAGCTCTCATGATGGAGAGTCTTCTACATTCTCCCCTGGCTCTGGACAAGACTCTCAGATTCACTGTTGCTTCCAGTCTCCCCAAAGCAGGATAATCCAATGTGCATAGATCTAGAATCATACATATCTGGGTTGGGACTTATTTTTAATCTGTGGAGCAATGGACAAGTTAATCTCTATAAATCTCAGTTTCCTCATATGTAAAATGAGCAACCTAATGTGGTTAGTAGGACTATTGAAGAAGATCCTTAAAATTAAGTGAGAAAAGGCACACAGAACTATGTAGACAATGTTCAGAAGTGTTCATTCTTATCAGTTGTGTCATCGTCATCCTCACCATCATCTCTGACTATAATACAAAGCTATAAGCTGGGGACTAAAAGGGAATTCTGGATATCGGTGATTTATTTCAGGGGTGTTAGGGAAGGTGATGGAACTCATCAGGCTGACGGCTTCCACTATTATTATTCCCCCAAAAGGAGATTCCCATAGGCCACCAGCCAGAACATGACTCAGAGGATGGAATGCTTTGTGAGGCTTTTGGAGGGTTGGGTTGACTATTGAGGCAGGGAAGATTTAAGTCAAGATTTTCTCACATGTAAATGGGGGATGATTCAATGGGACAGCCTGAGCATTCAGATTAGGAATCTGAGGTCAGAATCTTTTAAAGACATGAGTCTATTTTAAACACTGGGGCCATGGGAATTCTTGATTGTTGATTCCCATTTTTTAGAAATAGAAAGATTCGGTTTAACCTGTAGAATTAGTTTGTTCAGGTCTGGAGTAAGGATTTACAAGGGCGCTGGCTTTCGAGAACCCTAACTTTTGAAATTTTTGTTGCAGCTTCAGAGATACAAACCTTTAGGAACAAAGTGGTGAGGTAGAAGCAGGGGCCAGAGAGGAAAACCTCTGGAGTATATCTTTGAAGAGCTTCTCACTGGGTCTCAGCTGTCTCTTTTTAGTGATTGTGCTTACACTGAGAGAGTGAGAATTTGTTGGGGTATGAGTTTTTGAGAGGAGGAAGAACAGATGTCCCAAAGGAGATTTACAGCTCTTCAAAAAAGACCAAAGGAGATTTGACCTCACCTCTATAGCATTTAGCTGGTTCTTTTCTCAGAAACTTTTGAATGGTAGTTAGAATCATGGAACTGATTCTAACTAACAAAAGGTATGACAAATTTTCCAGTCCCATCTCCTTATGTTACAGATAAGGCAACTCCAACACAATGAGATCAAGTTTATATGACACCCCCCAAAACTCCTGCCCCAAGATCCAGAAACCAAAGGTAGAACCTGTATTCTTGTATTCTTGGTAGAAAAGGTCAGGATCTCCCCCCCTCCCGCCCTTTTTCCAACTCCTTCTTATACTAAAAGCAGGTGTTGTTGAATTCATTGCATACTGGTTAGTACAGCATTATCTTTAATAAATATTAATACAAAATATTAAGCCTAATGTATATAAAGTTATGATGAGTAAGTCATGGCCCTTGCTTTAAAGACTTTAATATCGTCAAGAAATAACATCAGAGTTCAATGAAGTAAAGCAGTGTAAAGCCTATAAACGTTCTGCTAGAGAGGTATAATTGAGAGTCCCAGCTCAGAGGCAAGGGCCTAGTTTTAGTGCTTAGTGGCCTCCTGCCTCTTCATTGAGTATGCTAACTTGAGTAAGTTACTTGGTATTTTCGAGCTTCTCTCCCAACAATTTTTGAACACTGATAATGATACCTGTCCTTCCTACTTCTGATTTGAGGCATAGATAGACCTATAAACTGTGAAGTGTAGTAGAAATGGAAGGGATCCCACTGGGTGGGACTGTACTCATAGAGTGAAGAATTAAAGTCATTTATTATTCTACTTACTGTCATCCTCAGAATCATTATCTTCACTATTACCATCTAGGAGTTTTCATTAGCTACCTCTATGTGGCATTTTCTTATTCTCCAGCACCCTGCAAACCAAAGAGCAAGCTCAGGCAATTGTGACAAATCAGTTTACATCATCTGGTTAGATGCTGCAGTTGTCCTCATCACTTTTTGTATTTGCACATGGCAGCTTGTTTAGCATTTTGGTTTTTCTCCTTAGATGCACTGTGTTCAACACAGAGACACAGTTGAATATTAATTCAATCATGGGACTTCATTTTGTGCTCTATCAAGTCGACAGGTACAGTGTTGACTGTGGTAGATGTTGACAGTGATGTGGCCCAGGAACGATGTGCTTCATACCAAGGAATTTTGTGGAGGGCTGGCACAAGTTGCAGATAATTGTAGGAAATAATTAATTCCTGGATCCAACAGAAGACAGAAGCCTTGAGATTATACTGTAGCCCAGTGGTTATGAGGCTTATTGTTAATTTGGTTGCCAGGGCTGAAATAAACATTCCACGCTGGACCTAGCTCTCCTTTAGAGATCAAGTAAGTAAGCAAAGTGGTAAGATAAGTAAGAAAAGGCTTACTTCTGCAGAAAACTAAGGGTCAGCTAGTTACCTACGTGATATTCCTTTTATTCTCCCTTGTTCTTCGTAACAGAAACTGAATTTTATTTGCGTGGCAATGTGCTCTGTCTCCCTTGTAGCTAGAAGTTAGCAGTTAGAAGAGATTGTTGGGGTAGCCCCTGGGTGGCTCAGTTTGTTAGCGTCCCACTCTTGGTTTCAGCTCACATTGTGATCTCATAGGCTGTGGGATCAAGCCCCAAGTTGGGCTCTGCTCTTAGCAGGGAGTCTGGCCTTTCCCCCCAGAGGCTCATGAGTGTGCATGCTCTCTCTCTCTAAGATAGATAAATCTTTAAAAAAAGAAAAGAAAATAAAAGAGGTAACTTAGGACTTCCAGGAAAGCTCCTTAGAAGGGAACAGTAGTTGACCTGTCCTCCCTTTCGTTCTTCCTATTTTTTCTCACTCCATGCCTGAATATAGCAGTGACTGCTAGAACCTCTCTAATAGCCATTTTGAACATAAGGCAACCTTGAAGATAGAAACCACATGCTAAAGGTGATGGAACATATAGAAGGAGTCAGACACCATGGCTTTTCCATGCTATCCTGGTCTACTTCACTCTGGATTTCTTTCATATAAGGAGGAAAAAACATTTAATCACTGCTAACTTCTAGACCCTACTACTAGCAGTCAAATATAATTCCTAACTGATACAGATGACTTCCCTAACCCATGAGTAGTGCTCTTGTTTCTTTGTAGCTAGCTCCTGGAAATTCTGTCTGTTGGTCCATGCTGATGCACAAGCCCCTACAAGAGCAAAGTTGGCCTCAGCTTCTGCTAATGAGCGGAGGAATTGCTTGTGAATACAATGCTGGGATTATAAGGTGCTGGCAGCCATGCCAGAATCATAAGGTCAGATGGAAAATCGTACCAGTAAATATCTTCAGTGAATATCCTGTCCCACTCCAGTGCCCTCCAAATACCATAGCCCAGATTCACCATTCATGTGGTGGGGTTGCAGCCTCTCTTCCCCAGAGCCATCATTTCTGTTTGTGGGGAGAATGATGAGGGTCTCGGGTACCACTCCAAATTTTTCTCTGTGTAGTTATTCAGCAGGAGACCTTTTTTGTTCTGACTTGTAACTGAAATCCTTGTTTGTTTGAGTTTCTTTCCCCTAGCAATTTCATCTATAATCTCAAAGATGGTAGCTGTAGTTTCCTTTGCTAATCTCCACCTTTAGCTGAGTGACATGCTGTACTAGAAGAGGCTCAGAGACATGTGGGCACTTCCTCAAAGCACTATGTCTCTGTATTATAGAATTTTCCTTTTGACCATTTGCTGTGGGCCCTGTAGTGCTGCACCCACCTTTCACATAGTTTTAAGTCTGAATTTCAGGGAAAGATTTCAGAAAGAGTTCCATAATCCCTAAGTTGCCCTCCTCACAGAGATCATTAATCTTTCAGCGAAAGTTTGGTGCATTCCTGGGACTAAAAAAAATCCAGGGCAAATCTAAAGCAGTAGAGCTGGGAAAGCAGAATATTCTCTGCTGGTCTTCTCTTATGGGTGGGTTTGGTGATTGTGGGCCAGATCTGAGTGTGTTTATCAAAGGCGGCTGCTGGTACCATTTAAATCGAATTCAGAAATTAGAATGACAGCATTGCCCATTGTAAGTGACTTTTGAGTAGCTGGTATAAACTATGGTGAGCTTACTGGTCTGATCATATTTAGGGTCATATATTTCTCACATAACCCCCTATACCTCACATATCCCAAGTATTGCTTACATGGAGGATTGATTAGGTGGGTGAGGTTGCCAGTTATTAGAGGGATTAACAAATAGCTGCTGTCTAATGACTTGAAAACAATTTTTCAAGACTGTTCTGGTAAAAGGAATTTCTTTCTATTGAAGTTATTTGTAGTTAAACACATATCTTCCTCCAGGAGAAGGAAGGAGTTTGTGGAAAGAAAATATGTCCTTACTTCTGAAACTTTTTCTTTTTCCTTTTTTTTTTTTAAGGCTTTATTTATTTATTTGACAGACAGAGATCACAAGTTGGCAGAGAGGCAGGCAGAGAGAGAGAGGGAGAAGCAGGCTCTCCGCTGAGCAGAGAGCCTGATGCAGGACTCCATCCCAGGACCCTGGGATCATGATCTGAGCCGAAGAAAGAGGCTCTAACCCACTGAGCCACCCAGGCGCCCCTGAAACTTTTTCTTAACGTAATATGAACTTAGCCCACACTGAAGACTTTACTTCCATTTTGTTGAGAATTTAAAGAAACTGAAACTTGCAGCGCAGCCTGAGATCATATTTTTCCAACTTTCTCTTCTTCTCCTTCTCCCTCTCATCCCCCTTCTCCTCTTCTTCCTCCTTCTCCTCCTCCTCCTTCTTCTTCTTAAGATTTTATTTATGTATTTGACAATGAGAAACACAGCAAGAGAGGAAACACAAGCAGGAGGAGTAGGAGAGGGATAAGCAGGCTTCCTGCCAAGCAGGGAGCTGGACGTGGGCCTCCTCCATCCCAGCACCCTGGGATCATGACCTGGGCTGAAGGCAAACCCTTAAAGACTGAGACCCCCAAAGAGTCCCCCAACTTTCTCTTCTTTAGAGGAGATTTAGGTCTATGAACTAAATAAAGGTACTTAAGGGAAAAAATCAACTCACATGGAAAAAAATCACTAATACTCTAGGTATTAAAAAGTTTATTATTGTTTTTTACGAACCTTAAATTATTATATAATATACCACTGTTCAATAGAAATATGTGATGTATATGATCTGTATATAATTATAAAATTTCTAGTAGTCACATTAAAAAGCATTACAAGATATAGGTGAAATTAACTTTAATATATCTTATTTAACACAATATATCCCAAGTATTATCATTTCATCATGTGATCAGTGTGAAAAATTAACTAGATATTGTATGTACTTTTATAGCAGATCTTAGCTTGAAGCCACAAGGGGCTGAAGACCACTGTATTGGATAAAACACTATAGGGTTCACTATATTGGGTTCACTATATAGGTTCGCAGAACACTATATTGGACAGAACACTAGAGGGTAAGGGTTGTAGCTGATTTACTCAGTTTCCTTGCCAGCTAAACAAACCACTGCCGAAAGAACTGACTTTTGATCATGAGCTTTTTATCCTCGTATGTTCATATTTCTGCTCTGAGTGCCAATGTCTCATGAAATATTCTGGGAGTAGAGCTGGTCAGCTAAGATGAGGAAGTACTCCAAAGCTGCTAGAGACCCAGACTTTCTAAACAGGAGGGGAAGCATCCCTAGATTAGGGAGGCCATGGATTCCATGTTTTCTGTAAGGAAGTTACCCGCCTTGCAAACAGAAGGTTCAGGGCATCCACTTTTTTCTTTTAACCTGTAGGGGGAGCTCTTGTCCCTTCACTCTTTATATAAATTCCAAGTCTGGTTCTCAGGCTGGCAGCTCCGAGTTCTTTCACCTGGGTCTGTGGAGAGTTTGTTTTTGGCTCCAAACCAGCAGTGCTTTCGCAATCTCCACACGTTACAGCTGCTGAAATGCTAGGACACCAGCCGGGTGGCGGCTTGAGTCTTGTGATTCCCAGGCAGTCCAGCGAAATGATAAACAAAAGTCTTTTGTGCAATATTAATAAGCTTTAAGCACTCCCCAGCCGAGCCCCTTGTCATCCAAGTAAGTCATGTGTATCAAAAGCCCTTATATGTGAAAGTTTGTTTTCATATCTGGCCAGCATTGAATGGGAGCCCCCTTTGCCATGTTGTAAAACAAACATTTGTTTATTTTGTGAACAGTGCTGGCAGTATGATACAGGAACTGGGGGCTGAATGGAGGGACCCCTTTCCAAGGAGGCGCCTTTGAAAACCTTTCTGCTGGACCATTCCAACTGTCAACTGATCTTGAGTTCTGTTTACATTAAGACAATAACAGTGTTTCCTAAATAAATAAGTCAGAGGCACCCATAGGCCTTAATGAAACCCCGTAAATGGGTTGGGGGTGGGGATAGGGAAAGGAGTTTTTGTGCTGTGCAGAAACAATGGCTAGTTCATCTTACCATGTATCGGAGGCCTGTGTTTTTAAGACAGAAGGGGGCCTTTGTGTTAATTGCACTGATAAAACTCTCCTGATAGAGCTTCCCCTGGAATGCTGAGACAAAAGATGTGACATTTCGCCCTGTGTGAACGCCACACTGCCAAACAGACATTTTCTAAAGCAGAGAAGTATTGGTCACCCCCCCCCCCCCCCCCCCCCGTGGCAGATCAGCTAACCTCTCCTGGTGTGCAGAGAAAATAAATAAAAACTGTAAGACTAAACCATCTGCTGTTGGGGGTGTCTGGTTTTTTTCTTAGTTGGTTTGGTGCTTCCAGAAATCTATTTCAGTCTCTGACGGGTCCAAGTGGTCTTCAGACACAATGGACACAGAGGCAGGCAGTTAGAGTGAGGAGTATGTGCTGACCAGGGACTTTGGGTGTCAGCAGGTCTTCCTGGGAAGCAGGAATTTCAGCCAGTTACTGGAAATCACATTTCTGAGCAAAAGACATAATATTCTAGGAGAGGACTGGAGGCTGAGGCTGAGGAACTGGCAGGGCTCACTGCATGTGTATTTTTTAAAAGTATTATATATATATTGTGATAGTAGCATGCTGAATCTCTAAAATAGGCTTCCCCACACAAGTATTTGCAATTAAAAGGATTCCTTATTTGTTTTGTTCCATAGAAACATCATTTAATGTGGTTTTAATTGTAGCATTTGTACAATTTTGGCCCTTGCTTTTTTCTTGGTTACCATTATTTCACATGCATTTTCTCCAAGTTGTTACCTAACTTTTATAATCACCCTTTTTGTGGATGTACAGCCTACCAAGTGGATATGCCATAATTTTATGTATTGGTTTCCTTATTCTTGTGTATTTAGAATGCTCATGACTTTTCACTATTATAAGTAATATTATAATGAATATCTTCATACCATAAATGTTTTTCTTTTTTAGGGAAATAGTAGTTTGGATAATTCCCTAGGCCATGAATACTTAACGCTTTTAAACACATAATATTATATTGTTTCCCAGAAGGATTTTCGAATAAAGCAGTTTATTTTTCAGTCTGTAATCACACCTTCCTTTTTATAGCACTTCTTTATTTTCACACCCTCTTGCCCCTCTTATTTGCTCAGGACAATTTCTCTGCCTTCATGGGCTTCTTCAAGTCCCCCCACATAAATATTACCTATTCATTTCCCTTAAGGCTGGAATGTTGCCCCTTAGAGACCCTTAGATGAGGATGTTAAATGCAATTTATTTTTGTCATTGTAGAGTTGAATGTTTCAACCTGTAATCTATAAATTCCTAATTGCTACCTAGGTGTAAGATGTACTTAGTTTTAGGCTAATTTGTAATTTATATACATCTCTTTACCCTCCAATGGCTTGAAGGTATTAATAGGGGTAGATGCCTTTCGAAAAGACTGCCGAGTCCAATAGCCAGATCTCCTTAACTTCTGAGTTATTGCCATACTGATTCACATGACTGCCTCCATCTTCCCCCGCCCCTTCTTGCTCCAGCCCCATGTTTGTTGGGACTATGTGTGGATACTTGAAACAAAGTGAGCCATGTGCCACCATAGGACAGAGAATCGGGGTGGAGGGCAGAGGGAGAGTGACAATGCAGTAGACTCACAGAGACAAACAGAGTTAGGAGTGAATAAGAATTGTTTACTGGTTCCTAATGATATCACAGTTTTTCGTTCCAGTCTTTTCTTGAGTCTGGCTACATATTCTTGGCTTTGAATTTGGAGAGACACCCCAAATAAAAATTCTCATAATAAATATCCCTTCCTTTTTCTTTCTCTCCTTTCTTCTTCTTCTTTTTGTTTTTATTTTTGTATATGTTAACTTGGTTACTACTACGCTATACAATAAATAAAACTGGAAATAGAAGTCCCTTGGGGATGTGCTAATCCATGTAGCCTAATAATAAATAATGAATTTGGAAAATTGACAAAAGTTTTAGCTATTCTTTGCTACTGACAAGTGGGGCTGATGGGTTGAAACATGGAATAATTCCATTTATGATTCTGAAGCACTAAAATCCTTGAGGAAAACATTTTTCCCCCCAAGAAGTTAAAATTCTTGACATTGTAGAACTTCATTTATTACAGTTGCTCAAAATGCTGGACAGTTTAGATGATCTTACATAATGACTTTGATTCAAGGCTTTGGGTGACCATATATACACATTGATCCAAATGACAGAATGTATGTAATAGTTCCTCTTGCAAACATAGCTGAATAAATGGGGCTAATTCTGGAGACAGGGAGCACAATTTTTGAGGAAAAAAATAAAAAGGCTATTTAGTCTTCTTTGATATAATTAAAACCCAAACTCAAGAAAACCTTAAAGACCTGGTCTCATACCTTCTCATCTATGTCTTGTAATTTTTATCTCCAAAGATAGAGTGTGATATAAATTAGAGTCTTATGCCTAAAACTGACACTATCCAAAAGATGTTTGGAAAATCTAGCTGGACACCTTTGGATTACTACTGATCTTATATTTTTTCCCTTTCTTGCTTTTAGCTGTCTGTTTATGTACGTATGTATGTATCTGTCTATCTATAGCTCATGGAGCAAAAAGGGGAGCATGAGGGTTAGAGTGAGAGCCTTCTTGCTACCAGAGGAAGACTTTCTTACTGAGAAACAAAGAACACAAGCCTCACTAATTGGGATAAATTAAAAATCATGCCTCGACCTGTTGGGTGGTGGAGTTGTATTAAAGGACCTAACTGACCCTGGAAAAATACCCTTTCTCCTGGTATGAAATGCTTCTTCCTTTAGAGCTTTGGAGATTCTGGAAGCCTGGTGAGGGACTGACATTTCATACAGATCCATATGGATCTGTCCTTGCCAGTGGAGTGTGTGTGTGTGTGTGTGTGTGTGTGTGTGTGTGTGTGTTTAAATTACAAACAATTGACTAGCCTTTTATGACTCTGATTGTACAATAAGGAGCAATGGGCAAAGCTATCAAATCATTTTAAATTGGCCTCTCAGTATTTTCCTGTTTGCTGACTAGATGGAGTTTATCAGTGGATTGACATATTTCCTAGCATATGTGACCTCAGGCAGTCATTCTTCATTTTTTTTTTCTCCCTGCCAGTGTTTTGTTCATTCATTTAATTAAAGTGTGATGAGTGCCCAGAAAATGCCTGGAACTGTGCTGGACATGATGATTGCTACTTAGGGTAGATCTGCTGCTGGTCCATGGACCCTCTGCTCTGATGTGGTCAAAAAGCAGCAAGCCTTGCCAGGGTGAGTCAGAGAACAAATAGATCAGTCACCAAAGTGTACAATGCCCAGCCTCAAGTAATGTGTAGTCTTCTCAGTGAGGTGAGGGAAGTGCTTTTGCTCTCCAGGCAGTGGAAGTGGCATAATGGCCATTCGCTCCCTCCCCTGTGGAGGTGGCAGAGATGAACGAGGACTGCCCACAAGTAGATCGTGTCTGGCTGAAGTGGTGACCCAACTCATTGTTAAAACGGGGTTTGTCTATGTCTTAAAAAACAGGCAAGGCTGGAGGAATGGGCAAGTGGGTGCTGGAGAGAGAAGGGATGTGGTGAGAGGCAGTGTAAGATACTGGAGAGACTGGAGCTGGGCAGTGGGAGGTCGGCTTTGGACAGAGATGGAGGAGCCTTGAATATACTGAGGAGCCTGTACTTGATCCCAAAGGCAGTGGGATGCCAACTTTTGACTAGTTCACAGACTTCCTTGGACCTTTTTGGCCCCACCCCTAGAGGTTCCAAAAATGGGCATCATCTTTTGTCTCCTCTTCCTTCAGATGAAGAGCTACTTCAACTTCCATCAGACTCTCAATTTTGTAATCTGAAAATAGTGACCTCCTCCTATACTAACGAGGAGCCATGACCTTGAACTTTGGGTTAAAAGTCTTGTTAAGGAGCGGCTCAGAGCTTGGGGTAGGGCGGTGTGGGATCAGTTTGCCTGTGGTCTCAATATGCTTTCCCAGAAAATCTCTCTCACATAGAGGGCCTTTTAGAATGCATGCATGTGCAGGGTGTGTGTGTGTGTGTGTGTGTGAGTGTGACAGAAGCAGATTTCTAAGAATATCTGGCAGCCTGGTAGCAAGTTTGCCAGGGGGATTTATTGTTGTCTTTCTTGGAACCCAGGATGTTGAGACAAAATGAAAGCTTTTTTCCCAACCAATTAGAAAGAGATTTCTTGGAGAACATATACATATAAACATATAAATACACACACACACATCTCCAAGAAAACAAGATAATATATTTTTTCCTAATCTTTATGGATGTGTTTATTTTGGGTTTTAGGACAGGTTTTTCGTCTTCTTTCAGTACACGTATCTGTTAAGATTTTCCTTCTTGAATAATGGGTTGAGTGTGCAGAACTCTGTCTTTTCTTCCCTGGCTTCTTTCTCTCTTCACCCAATATGTTTTTGACCTAGATTGTATCTGCCTTCTCTTTTTCAGAGGCTCTGTGCTATACTGTGGCATGGAGATGGGCCGGGGAGAGGTCACAGTGAGCAGAACACACCAATCTGGGTTAAATACTGTCTTCCTAATTTAGCCTTGTTCTCAGAAGAGAATCTTATGAACCGAGCCCTCAAGGTGTGCTTTCCACACACTCCTGCTCCAGAGAGATGGATTATAATGCACTTGTACAGGCACAAGTTAAATGATATTTAATTTACAGTGTGTCTCCAGACCGAAGGGAGGTGGTGATTCAGTCTGAAGGCCTGGAGGTGTTGTGACACTTGGGGCTGGTTGGGGGAGCTGTGTGAAGACACAAGCAGACTGCAGAGGGCAGTGTGAGACCGTAGCGCTGCAAGCTATGTGGTCAGCCTGGCTGTTCCTAATACAGGCCACCTGTGATGTTTCAAGATAAATTATGTTAGATGGGGAAATCGGTCTATTGGATTTACAGTAAATGTATGCTAGTTACCTTCACCCAAAAGAAAGACTTTCTAAGATTTTCCCTTCTCCCCCAATTTCAAGACATCAACTATGGAGACTGGCTGAGTGACAAACTTGTACTCTTTTCTCTTCAGGGGTGTGAATGTCTCTTGTAAATCCCTGTGATGACAATTGAGATGATATTTAGTGCCTTATGATGCACTGAAATTTAACTGCACTGGGTGCTATTGTAGCTCTGTGTGTAGAGAGACACTTCTTTAATAATCATAATAATAACAACCCAGATACCTTCTAAATCTTTTCTGGAACAGTAGAACTGTAGCAAGTTTGTTGCAGGAGCCTGTTCCTTATGAGCTGGTTCTGGGTGCTCAAGGTGTTCTGAAGGTGGGCTTCCAGGAGGGGAGGGCAGATTGGTGGGTGTCAGGTAGAGTGACTGGTCTGGCACAGAGCTTAAGTGTATGCTTGGGGTGCCTGGGTGGCTCAGTGGGTTAAAGCGTCTGCTTTTGGCTCAGGTCATGATCCCAGATTTCTAGGATTGAGTCCCACACAGGGCTCTCTGCTTAGCAGGGAGCCTGCTTCCCTCCCTCTCTCTCTCTGCCTGCCTCTGTGCCTACTTGTGATTTCTGTCTGTCAAATAAATAAATAAAATCTTAAAAAAAAAAAAGTGTATGCTTTAGGCTCAGACTTGGGTTCAAACCTGCCTTTCAAATTTTCTCCACTGTAAAGTTGGGGTAATCATGACAAATTTAGCAAATTCCTAGTTTCTATATTAACTGAGATAATATATATGAAATGCTTAACACAGTGACCCAGAGTAGAGAGTATCTGGAACATGATGTCATTATTGATGTTCAGTTTGCAAATATTTATTTAGCACCAATTTGAGAGAGAGCAACATCAATAGAAACTTACCCTTGGGTCTAGTGAAAAAGATAGACATGGAGACCTTATTACATCTTGGTAGTACTTGGCGGGAAGTGTGGCTAAGTGATTAAGAACATGGTCTGTGGTGTCTGGGTTTGAATCCAGCTCTGTTACTTCTAGCTCTATGATTCTTGGGAAGTCTACTACCTACTAGTACCTACCTCATAGGTTGATTTGTTGGAAAAGGGAAAAGAGCAGGATTCAGTTGGAAGTGTACCATAGAAAGAAGTTAAATAAGTTCCACAAAGGTGGGGAGTGAATCATAAAATAAATCAGAGGGAAGAAGGGATAACAAACAGATTTGTATGCTTTGTTATGGAATAATCTCCAAGATAAACAAGGCCAAAAGTGATAGGGCATAGCGATATGCACCGCATGCCCCTATTTATGTAAAACATTTTTTATCTATCATGTATATATGGATGGACGGATGGTTATATGCATCCATCCATACATCCATCTATGTGTTTACTCATAGACTATTTTAGATAGGATGCACCAAGAGATTGCTAATAGTTATGCCTTGTGGGATGATCTGGGAAATTGTAATGGGAAGAAGACTTTTGGATGTGTGTCCAAAATAAATTTATGAGTATTTATTATTTGTTAGGTTAAAAAAAGAAATAAACTAGAACAATAACCAAGTAAGATATAGATATTTTTTTAGGCTAAAAGACAAATAGTAAAACTAGGGCTAGTCTTAGGTTATAGGTAATGGGTGCCATGCTCCCTGGGCCTCTGGGAGTGCAGAAATAGCCGCATTCTACATAGGAATCTCAGATCTAATCAGTCCATAGATTACTCCTAAGGCACAGCTTTTCCTCATATCTTACATGTTTCTCAAGCCACAATCTGACCTCTTGGACTCTTTTTGCTTATCACGCTATTCCACACCACCCCCTTTAAGCTGATTTTACTGTCTCTTTTCCTTTTTGAACTAAAATAAAGACAGTACACAATGAGACCTTTGGATCTCTAACTATTTTAGTCAGGAAACAGACCGAGAATATGAGGTATAAATACAGGACATTTCTCATGGAGAAAAATGACCCAGAAGGCAGAATCAAGAGCCTATTAGTAGAACTAGGATCTGTGAAGAGTCGTTCCCCAGGAGCAGTCCTAATCACTAGTCTGAATCCTTGTGACTTGTGCCAGACTGCATTTCAGAACTGCTATGGACCAGTGATTGCTATATGCTTGGATTGCCATGCTTTTTGAACAGGAGTATTTGTTTGGTCATCCTAACTGGGTTTCACTCTTGTATATAGGGTGTACTGCATGTTAAGTATTCTAGAGGTAGATAATTTTTCTCGGTAGCTCCCAGGTCTTCGAAAGCAACAGGAACCGTACCAGAACCAGATAATAATACTTGAGGAGCCTCATCCATAGTTAGGTCTGGTCTAGATGGTTATATACTGGACCTAAGCCTAAGTCTAATACTATAATGGGATGAGATTTGCTCTGGCATGTCACAGAAATGAAAATCATCTATGACCAGAGGGTAGATGTGGAAGCTAAAACAAAATGACTGCAAGTTCTTTGACATTCTTTCCACTGAGAGGGGGTCTATCTCTTTCTCAGTGGTGTCCTGGAGCTGGCTCACACCAGCTCTTAAGAACCAGTTGTGTTCATCTTGTTCCGACAGCTTGTTCAGCGACATCTTGTTGGTCACTATGGTGAAGGTTTTTATACCACAGGAACTGGCAAATGCTAAAAATCGGGACTCTGTTTTTTCCTGGAGAGCCAGTTGTTAAACATTCACCAGCACTTCATTGCTTGTATTGCAACATTTCTGAGATGTTCACAGGAGCAAGGATGACTACTTCATGTAGTGTTTGATTGACTTCAGGCCTCTCTTTTAACCCACACTCACTACCTGTTCTTTTTCTGAAAAGTTTAGAAGGAGAAATAGTTGGCATTACCTAAATGGGTTAAGGCATTTACCTGGGAGAGGTGACAATGACACATCCACAGCTATTACTTTATCTGATGGGTTAATCCAGCAATTTTCAGAGTGTGGTCCAGGGACTCTTCAGGGTTTCCAAGGTCCAAACTGTTACTAAACTATTATGACTAGTGTTAAGATATTATTTCCTTTTCCACTCTTAGTTTTTTTGTGAACAAATAGGAGCATTTTCCATTGTAAATTTGGAAGATCTGCGTAATTCAGTAAATCAGTATTTTCCAAATGACAAAAGCATGATGGTGTAAAATTATGCCTGGGTAAAAGTTCCATTCAGAGTAGAAGAAACACTAATGGATTTTAATGTAACAATCTGAAAAGTTTTTTGATATGGTTTCAGATTCCTCATTAGCACTTGTTGAGATTTAGTGTAATATTAAATCAGCACTGGTGAGTTTTGATGTAATGTCAAAAAAGAATATCTAGACTTATCTGAAAAGACTATTAAAATACATACCCCTTTTTCTCATACATTTCTGTGTGAGGCTAGCTATTCTGCTTGTACTTCAACTAACATAACAGCTCTCAACAGCCTAAATGCAAAAGCAGATAAGGGAATCCGGCTGTCCACTATCAGGCTAGATAAAAATCTAGATAAAAAAATCCAAAACAACACCACTCCTCCCATTGATTTATTTTGTTTTGGTAAATGTATTTATTGTAATAAAAATGCTATTTATGCTTATATTTAATGGGTTTGTTATTTTGAACAAGTTAATAAGTATTTAAAATACTTCTTTTAAAAAAAGATTTTACTTATTTATTTATTTTAGAGTGAGAGAGAGAGAGAGAGAGTTTGTGCATGTGTGGGTGCAAGTAGGGAGAGGGGCAGAGGGAGAGAATCTCAACCAGGTTCTGTGCTGAGACCAAGACCTACGTGGGGCTCAATCCCCCGGCCCTGATATCATGACCTGACCTGAAATCAAGAGTCAGACACTTAACTGACTGAGCCACCGAGGGGCCCCTAATGTATTTCTTATTTTAAATTACTAAATTTAAAATTCTTATTTTTAAATTACTTATTTTAAATTACTAAAGGTGATAGATATAACCCATATAAATAGAAGTTATTTGGGGATGTCAGTTGTTAAGAGTGTATGAGCGTCCTGGAACTAAGGGGTGGGAAAACCATCATCACTGTCTGCACAGGTGCCATTGGTTGGCGGTGGAAGGAGATGGGAGAAAGGTGTAAGCATACCTTCTGTGGATGTGTGGGAGAAGGGAAAGAGAGCAGCACTGTGTTGTCAGGAATGAGAAACTGGGTTCGAGGGAAACTAAGGGACTTTTCTGGTGATACCTCATACTCACCTGGTCCAGAGAGGGGCAACTTAGTAGCTCCTGCATTCAGTACTTATTTTGCTGAGTCTGTTCTCTTGGGATGCCCATAAGGTAGCATGCACAGTTAGGCTCTTGCCAGATGACTTTTGGTCATGGCGCTGGCAGTGATTCTGAGGATATCCAGGGAAACTGTCTTTACTTGGGAAGATATGGGTCTCAACTGGCTTTACATCAAACACAGGCCACCGTAGAAGTACCAGCTGTGACACTTTATTGATTCTCCACTCCAGAGCGATTTAGTCACAGATTTAGCAAATCTTATGCTCTCCATACTGTGTTTTGTGGGGACCTCAGCCATTCATATGCACATGTTCAGTGTTAATAGAGGCAGACTAGGAAGTTCAGCAGTTCGATGTCTGTCTACAAGTAGGAATATTATTACTACTATTATTTAGCATTTACTGAGCACATAGTGTTTTCCGAATATTATACATGGGCCCACCACACATGACACTAGGGGTCACTAGGGCCCTGGGGTAGAACTCTCTGCCTTCACAGTGAATTAGAATCACAGTCTGGGAGGGTCCGGTGGAGCTGAGGAGGGATGGAATGGGAAGGTACTTGGCAGTGACCTAGAGAGCTGTGCAGACATGCTTCCCTTTTTCTGCTTCATCTAGTTTGGTTAAAAAACAAAGCAAAACGGAGCCCAGCCTGAAGCAAGTGTTTCAGCAAGAGGATATCTGGTTTGAAAAGGCTTGTAGGTTAAAGGACAAAGTGAAACATTCCTCTTTATCTTCTATTTGGAAGAAAGTGGAGGACCGCCCAGTAAATTTTCTCTGTAGCTTTCAGTTTCATTTCATTAAGGGGGAGGGAAGGAGAGCTTCACTGGGTAGTAGATCATTTTCCATGTGATGGTGCCCTACTGAAAAATCACAGCTATTTTGTCTCTTTCATTCTATTGGAAGATGGGACAGGCATTGCTTACTTCCTATTTGAAAGCTACAAAAAGGTCTGTGTGGCCCAAAGTTTTGCCTTCCAGACCTTCTGTAAGTTCCTACCACTCCCACCATTAGCAAGTCTCCTTTGGGACCTTGGGGAGCTATGTTCTTTTTTAATGACTAGACATGTTCTC
Organism: Mustela lutreola; assembly: GCF_030435805.1. NCBI lineage: Eukaryota > Metazoa > Chordata > Mammalia > Carnivora > Mustelidae > Mustela > Mustela lutreola. Next base: position 90,757,816 of record NC_081298.1, on the reverse strand, counting down.
ACGCTCACTTGCACAACTTAGTCCCATGATTTGGTCCCTATTCAGCAGGCCATCCAGTGGCTGGGACTCAGAGCTCTCCAGCTGCCCTGAGTCCCTCCATGAATCCCTCAGCTGCTGACACTTAACTCTTCTCAACCTCACTTCTCATATGAAAACTTACCTGTTCCGTGTCCCAGTTCCCCTGATCACTGCCTTCTCCCCTAGGTTATTTGTACTTTAAAAAAAAAAAAAAAGCTATTTTTAGATCTGGGGTTTTACACTGTGTTTTAAAGAGCCCAGGAAGTCCCACAAAAGTACCTTTGGAGCCACTGTGGAACCCACTAGAGACCAAGGGTGGGTGACCCCAGGCTGACAATTTAGTTATACCAATATGGCACCACTTGTGATTTTATATAATATTACTTTCTTGGAAGAATCTCTTTGAAGGGTCTTGCTTGAAAAAATATGACATCAGAATGAATGCCATTGGTTACCCTCTAATAATCTAGAGGACAGGAATGGTCATGGGAGGCTTCCCTGTTCCCCATCTTGCCCACAGCTTGCCCTTTTTGTCTGTTCCTGTCACTAAGGGAACTAGAGAAGAAAACAATCAAATAGAGTTTCATACAGGTAAAGGGCCTAGTGAATGAGACACATCCCTTCATATTGGCCCACTTTTCCCTTCTAACTTTTTAGACTATGAAATGGATGCAACAAAAAGATGAACAAAATAGAATCACGTTGCTTAAAAATTGATCAGAAAGTAAGCACACATGTATCCACCACTCAGGTCAAAAAATAGAACATTACCCGCACTTCTAAGTTCCCTCCTCCACCCCTTACTTCTACCTATCACTACCCACAAATGAACCACTATCCTAAGCTTTATAGTGATTACTTCCTGGATTTTCACTCCAGCAGGCAAGCCCTAAGCACTATAGTTAAGTCTCACCTTTTCAACTTTATATTGACAGAATAACAAAATCTGGCCTCTTTTGCTAAAAGCTATCCTTTTTTCCTCCTCTCCACTCCCCTTTTCCAAAAAATGCATTCTGTAAATCTCAGGAAGTATTGCAAAAACATTTCTACATTATAAGACTATAATGAGAAAAAGTAGTTGAATAACAGTGATTTTTACCAAATGTCTTCAGCTCGGAGGTAATTGCAGTGGGTGGGCATTAAAGTAAATGCAGCATCGCCATAGTTAGTATTTATGGAAAAATGTTCATGGGAAGGACTTTCTATTTTAACTTCACAGATGCTTACAATTCTTGAGAAGCAGGTATACAACAAACAGAAGTGTCCACTGCTTCTTCACCTTCCTTTTTTCTTTTTACTAAAATCTCCTTAGTAAGGACACAAGGGGATATATATATATATATGTATGTATATATACATACATATATACATATATATATATTATTCTAGGGTCACCCAGAAAGACAGGGGCAACTGGGAATGCAAGCAGCCTCCCTGACTTGGCTCTGGCCTTCTGTCCTCTTGGCTCCCACCTCTTTCTGATGGTGAATGTTGAGAGATGGTGATGGATGGTTAGTCACAAATAGTTTTCAATTTACCAAAGTGCACCCGGCTTTCTCTGAACCTCTTTGAAATGCTTTTAGAGCTACGTGGAGAATGGAATTCAACAACAGTTTTCCACAGCTGCAGTAAGAATAGAGAGACCCTCAGAAGCAGCTGGGGGCAGTTGTTTTTCATGTTTTGTACTTGCTGTTTCCTTAAAAGTCCTTTCAGAAGGTTCTGGAAGATCCTGTGCCACCCATGTACTGAGATACTAAGTCTGAGGCAGACCCTTAGATTTCAGGCTGTCACACAAAATTTGACAAGTCTTTGTCCCCACCTCTTGCTAGTTCTCTCAGAAGTACCTTCACTGTGCCCTCCTCCTTTCTCCCTGCCCCGGAGATGCGGGAACATTCGTCCTGTGGAGGCTGTTTAGTGAAGGGAACTCTCATAGAAAAGTCAGGATTTCTGCGTTCTGATATCATTTGAAGCTTTTACTTGGCCCCATGACCTTGTCTCAACATCTTTTCTCTTTTGGTCTTCATTTGCACAGATGTGGAAATATGGAGGTTGAACAGAAAGCCTTAGAAACCCTTTCTGTAGGGAGTTATCAGTGGTATTTCAGGGTAAGGAGTTGATTACAATAGAAGTTGGAGACACTTGCTTTGGCAGGGCTATTTTTATATGGAGATAGAAAAGTCAACAGAATAAGTAGCTTTTTTTGAGGCAAGCTTTAATAATGATGAAGAGCTCTGTTATAAAATAAAGAAAAACAGAACCACCCTTCCCCCATAAAAATCTCTCCCACAAGAAATAAATAATTCTTCCTTCTCCATTTACCCATTATAGTGCCTGAAACATCACCAATAGATCCTTACTTTTCCTTTTGCAGATTTTGTGATTTTCTAGAGTCTATCATAAAAAAGATATAAATAGCCCTTAAAAGGTGGAATAGGCAATGCTATTATCAATAAGGTTAGTGGTTAGACAAGGGACTGAGTTATTGGTGGACAAGCAAGCTGCTTTTGGTACTGTTCAGGAATGTTCCCAACTTGAAGGGCTATATTCTATGCCAATTCTTCTCAAATGTCAATGAGCCTATGAATCACCTGGGGTGTTCTTGTGAAATGAATATTTTGATTCAGTAGCTCTGTGTGGAACCTGAGAATCTGCATTTCTGATAGGCTTCCCAGTGATGCTGATGTTGCTAATCCCCAGAGCACATCTGAAGTGGCAAGAGTCTATAGCATACAACCCTGTTCCTACACACAGCTAATTGGACTTAAAGGGTTGGACATCTGACTCCAGCCAATCTGTGAGCTGACTTCTGATAATAAAGAGATGATGAACTAACCAGGTATTTAAATAAGAGAGATGGGTAGTGGTTTCAGGAGTAGAAGTGGAAATATCTAATGGTACAGATACACACAGAGAAGACCCAACTCATTTTATTGAAAATATGAGAGAAGGGTCCTATGAAGATGGTCTTATGAGGGCATGAGCTGCCAGTTTGAATCCTGAATACTGAGTGACCTTCTCATTCCTGTCTATACCAGGAGAGTGGGACTCTACCCATTTGTCCTGTGAGGCCTGGCTGCCAAGATTTTTTTTCTGACAAGGAGAGTCATTCCTGTCTATACCATTCCTGTCTATACCAGGAGAGTGGGACTCTACCCATTTGTCCTGTGAGGCCTGGCTGCCAAAATTTTTTTTCAAGGTTCCTGGGGTTCCAACAAGGTAACAGAAATTCCCATTGAATCCTGAAGACTCCAGGTTGAAAAGAAAAATATGGCATTTGGGTGAGGGTATACACTTGGGTAGGGTCTCATAGTGAGTACTTTGGATTGCTGTTTAGATTGCTTGAAAGATTTGGATACCTAGAGACAGAGGTATGTGGGATGAGACACAGTGCAGAGGTAATGGAAGGTAAAGGAGAGTCAGACATTATAATTTGTCCAGGATTGCTTACAGATATTATCAGTGTTGTCAATTTATTTGTAGAAATTTGGATTGTCCATAGAAAGATAATTATCGTATGATCTCACTGATATGAGCAATTTGAGAAATAAGAGAGAGGATCATAGGGCAAGGGAGGGAAAAATGAAACAGGACAAAAGCAGAGAAGGAGACAAATCATAAGAGACTCTTAATCTCAGGAAACAAACTGAGGGTTGCTGGAGTGGAGGGGAGTGGGAGGGATGGGGTGGCTGGGTGATGGACACTGGGGAGGGTATGTTCCATGGTGAGCTCTGTGAATTGTATAAGACTGATGAATTATAGACCCGAACCCCTAAAACAAATATGTTATATGTTAATTAAAAAAAAGAAATTTGGATTGTCACTCACATATTATTTTTTAGACTGATTTTCTTCCCCTCCATCCCCATGGCTGCGTGAAAACACATTCTTACAAGAGGACTCCAGCCTGTCGCCACAGTTGCTTGATCAGTCCAGCAACTGACAGCTCCTCTTCAATTTTTTGGGAGAGTTAGAGAAGAATTAGCATTAATTCCTTTAAGTGTTTGGTAGAATTTACTAGTGAAACCATCTGCTACTGGGTTTTTCTTTGTTGGGAGATTTTGGATTATTGATTCAATCTCCCTACTTGTTATTGGTCTGTTCAGATTATTCTAGGCTTTTTTTTTTTTTTCCATGACCCAGACTTACTAGTTTGCCATTTCCTTTATGTTGTCCAGTTAATTTTTTGGTATATAGTTGTTTCTAGTAGTCTCATGATCCTTTGTATTTCTATGGTAATGGTTGTAATATATTTTCTTTGAATTATAATTTTATTTATTTGAGTCCTTTCTCTTTTTTTCATAGTAATAGCTAAAGATTTATCAGTTATTTATTTTTCAAAAAAAAACCTCTTAGTTTTGTTGCTTTTTTATATTTTTCGTCTTTTCTCTATTTTGTTTCTTTTTCTCTGACCTTTGTTATCTTTCTTCTGCTAACTATGGGCTTAGCTTGTTCTTGTTTCTCAAATTCCTTTAGGTGTAGGTTGTTTATTTGAGATCTCCCTTTTTGTCTTGAATATAGGTATTTATTGCTATAAACTTCCTTCTTAAAACTTCTTTTTCTGCATTCCTTAAGTTTTGGTGTGTTGTGTTTCCATTTTCATTTGCCTCAAGATTATTTTGATGTTCCTTTTATCATTTACCTGTTGTTTGTTCAGGAGTGTTGTTAAGTTTCCACAGATATGTCAGTTTTCCAGGTTTCCTCCTATTATTGATATCTAGTTTCATGCCATTCTGGTCAGAAAATGTTCTTGGTATGACTTCAATCTTCTTAAATTTAAGACTTGTTTTGTAACTTGGCATATGATCTATTCTGGAGAAAGTCTGTGTGTATTCTGAAAAGAATGTGTATTCTGCTATTGTTTTATAGAATGATAGAATGTTTTATATATATTTGTTAGGTCAGGTGGTATATAGTTTAAGCCTAATATTTCCTTATTGCTTTTCTATTGTGGATGATTTGTCCATGTTGAAAGTAGGGTTTGTAGTCTCTACTATTATTGGATTGTCTATTATTCCATCCAGATATGTATTTTCTTTCTTTCTTTTTTTTAAAAAATATTTTATTTATTTATTTGTCAGAAAGAGAGAGAAAGCACACAAGCAGGCAGAGAGGCAGGCAGAGGCGGAGAGAGAGGCAGGCTCCCTGCTGAGCAAGGAACCCGATGCGGGACTCCATCCCAGGACCCTGGGATCATGACCTGAACTGAAGGCAGCGGCTTAACCCACTAAGCCACCCAGGCGTCCCCAGATATGTATTTTCTAAATATGTTTAAGTACTCCAATGTTGGGTATACACACATAGTCTCTTGATGGATTTACCCTTTATAATTATATAATAATTCTTTATCTCTTCTTACAATTTTTACGTAATGTGTATTTTGTTTGATTCAAGTACAGTAACCCCTATTCTCTTTTGTTTTCCATTTGTGTGGAATATCTTTTCTATCCCTTCTTTTTAAGCCTGTGTGTGCCCTCGAAGCTAAGGTCGGTCTTTTGTTTTTTATCTATCTAGTCATTCTATGTCTTTTGACTAAAGAATTTAATCCATTTACATTTAAAGTAATTATTGGTAGGTAAAGACTTACTCTCGTCTTCTTGCTAATTGTTTTCTGGATATTTTATAGTTCTTGTGTTCCTTTCTTGCTGTCTTCCTTTGCAAATTTGTAATTTTCCCCATAGTCTGCTTTTGTTCTCTTCTCTTTATCTTGCATATATCTACTATAGGTTTTTGTTTTGTGGCTACTCTAAGGCTTACCTGAAACATTTTATTGATGCAACAGTTTATTTTAAGCTAATAACAGCTTAACTTAAATCACATGCATAAACTCTACACTTTTACTCCTCCATTTTATGTTTTTGATGCAACAGTTTAATCTTTTTATATTGTGTACCCATTAACAAATTATTATACCTATAGTTACTTTCAATACTTTCATTATTTAACCCTTGTACTAGAATTAAGTTGTTAATTATTTAAAGTTAAAATATTAAAATATTTGAAATATACTTATATTTTTACCAGTGTGTTGTATATTTCATATGTTTACATGTTACTTATTAGAAACTTTTTATTTCAGGTTTAAAGACTCCTTTCAGTATTTCCTGTAAGGCAGGTCTAGTGGTGATGAACTCTCTCAGCTTTTGTTTATTTGGGAAAGTATTTTTCTCTCATTTGTGAAGGATAATTTTGATTGGTAAAGTATTGTTAGTTGACTTTTTATTTTATTTATTTATTTTTTTTAGTACTTTGAATGTATCATCCCATTTTTTCCTGGCGTGCGTGGTGTCTGCTGAGAAATATGCTTGTATGAGATACAATGAGATACATATGCTTGTATGAGATAGCCTTGTATGAGAGAAACTTATTTTCTCTTACTGTTTTTAAAATTCTCTCTTTGTCTTTGATTTTAGGAAGTTTTATTATAATATATCTTGGAGAAGACTCTTTTGGATGGAAATTTTTTTTCAATTAGCTTTATGAACTTGGATTTCCAAATCTCTCCTCGGGTTTGGGAATTTCTCACCCATTATTTCTGTAATAATTTCCTATCTTCTCTTTCTCATTCAAATACCTCTTCATTTTTTTTTCCATTTCTTGTTCTTTTTGCTCTTCTGATTGGATGATCTTGAATGATCTTTCTTTGATCTCACTGAGCTGAACTCTGTTGAATTTTTCAATTCAGTTATTGTATTCTTCAGCTCCAAAGTCTCTGTTTGATTCTTTTTTTATGTTTACTCTTTGTTGAATTTCTCATTTCATTCTTGTATTGTTTTCCTGATTTTGTTAAATTGCTTACTTGTTTTCTTGTAGTTCTCTGAGTATCTTTAGAACAATTATTTGGAAGGGGATTTCATGTATCTCCATTGCTTTGTGCTTAGTTACCAGAAGTTTACAATGTTGTTTTGATAGTGCCATGTTTCACTAATTTCTCATGATTCCTGTAGCCTTGTGTAGGAGGCTGTGCATTCGGAGAAGCGATTTTTTCTTCCCTAATTTATGGACTGAGTTTGTTAGGAAAAACCTTCCCCTGCAGCACTCTGGAACATGCTGTGACCTGAGATCTAGTGATGTAGGGTGCCAAATGTAGAGGCATATGGTGGCTACTTGTCTAGGGGTGGCATGATGTCTCTTTGGCTCAGGCTACTGAGGTCCACAACATCAACAACTATGTAGTCCTTGGCAGGTGTGGCAGGGATCTGCAGTGGCTACAAAGACTGTTGGTGTCCTCAGTGACACCTCCTGGTCCAGAAGCTAGGAACTGGGCAGGCAGCAGTGGTAGCCAGAGGCAATGGTGTGCACATACTCAGCTACAGGGCCCAGCTGCAGATACTTATGTAATGGCAAAGACTGACTGTAGATACACATGTAATGATGGTGGCCAAGGCCAGCAGCAAGAGCCTGGCTCATCTTCAGGCACACTTTCAGCTGCAGGGGCATTTGCTGGTGATATGCACTCTTGTGATTTCAGTGTCTCCCCATGCATGCATGCCTGGTAGTGGAGGCTAGTGAGCGGAGTCAGGCCAGGAATGTGCAGGTGCACAGCTGGAGTAGCTACCTGTAGGTGAGCCTACTTGTACAGGCTGGGGAGTACAGACAGGGCTGGATCCAAGCCCACAAGCAGCTGCAAGTGTTCTGGCTGTTGGTGTGTACTTTTATGGCTGTAGAATCTCCTCAGAAGTGTGCATATGGTAGTAGAAGCTAGTAATGGCGATCAGTCTGGTGGTGTGCAAATACACAGTTAAAGGGGCTGGCCTTGAGAGTACACAAGTGGTAGGGGTCAGCTGTGAGCACCTGTGCTCATGTCTTTTATTTGTGCGACCACAGAGGCCTGGGTTGACTGCTGGTCTGTATTGCAGCCTCTGCTGGAGGCAGGGATGGGAATGAGTCATGGGGCGGGGGGACTCAGTGGCTGGCATCTGCAGATGAGAATACATGTGGGGTGAAAACTGGTGACATCTTCAGGGGGTTCTGGCTGCTATGTGAGTGGCTGGTTTCCCAGTGGCAGATGCTGCTGGGGTTCTCTACAGAACAAGTCACAGGGAATGCTGGTTGCTCCCACCGCATGGCTGATACTGGTAGCCTTGCTCTTCTTCCTCTTCTTCTTCCTAGTTGGATTTATAAGACTCAGCTTTGCTGGTAGGGTGAAACTGAAGTGGGTCCTTTGTTTAATGTTTTGGAAGGCTGGGGAAGCTGGTTGCTCACCCCACTCTCTCTTTCCTGGTGAGGGGAACCCTTCATAGCTGGGAAAGTTCCCTCCTGGCGCTGACCAGTGCCATCCTTGGGGATAGAATGATGCAGGCACGATGAAATTGTTCTTCCTTTACTTTTTGCATAGTTATTCTTGAGTTTTTTTTTTTTTTTTGTTCTGCTGGGTTGCTGAATTTTAAGTGGACTCTTGAGCTCTCTCAGAGCTTTTTATTCATGGATAGCTGTCTAAGTGTTGATCTTTGTTGGGTGATAGAGGCTGGGATTTCTTAATTTGCCATCCTGGTGAGGGCATTCCCAGTTTTCAATTCCTGATGGCACTCAATCCTCATAACCTCTGGGGAGGGAAGAAGAGAACGGTGCTGAAGGGAGCAGAAAATGTCAGCTTCTGGTCTTCGAGTGACCTCATCTGTATGATTGTGGCTAAGTCATTTTACTATACTGTGTACTACAGTTCCCAGTGTTACATGGGGATAATAATGCCTTCTCTTTCTAAGGGCACGAAAGCCGGATGTGTGGCTTCTGTTTTGGGCATAAGAGCAGAAATCTCTAAGAGGCCCCTCAGGTCAGATAAGAATTTTTTTTTTTTTTTTGTCAGAGAGAGAGCACAAGTAGGCAGAGTGGCAGGCAGAGGCAGAGAGAGAAGCAGGCTCCTGGCTGAGCAAGGAGCCCGATGCGGGCCTCCATCCCAGAACCCTGGGATCATGACCTGAGTTGAAGGCAGATGCTTAACCAACTGAGCCACTCAGGCATCCCCAAATTAAGAATTTTAGAGGCCTTACACATTCAAAGATTTTAGTATCCCCCTTCCCATCTGTAATTGAAAATAAAAATAATGCTGAGCTCTAAAACACATATAAAGAAATCCAACAGAATTCTTATTACATTGTTGTCTTTTCACTTGTTAAACTATTAATTGTTTTTCAGAAAATTTTTTTCATACTGTTTTTGGACTCCTTGACATTACAGGTGCCCAGAAGCTAAATAGGCCTTTTGGTCCCTCTAGCATTAGTACATGGCTATGTGATTTCAGTGAGATCAGCAGGAGGTCTCCCTCCCCACGGACAGTGCTCCAGCCCTTGACTGACCTGACTGGTATCCAAGACTATCTCCCACCATTTTTCTAGCAGGAGGCAAGAAGCCCACAGGACAGCCTTTCTCCTTCCTTTACCTCTCATGACCTCAGGGGGAAGTGCGATTTCCTGGAAAGAGCAGTGGTTTGGATACGACAGATCCTCTATCCATTTCTATTTGGGGGGCTTGTGTGAGTTTCTTTATCTTTCTTCACCGGTTGAATTGTGTTGCTGTAGACCTCATGAGACTGTGAGGAATAAGTGGCAAAATACTTGAAGACAAGCTGCCTGCCACCCAGTTTATCAGCTCATCTTTGGTGCTCGCATGCTGCCTGGCACATCTGGGGAATCAATATGTATCCATGGAGTATATTATCTCTTCATCCCCCCTGTAGTTCTCAGAGTCATAATTCTCATTGAGAAGGTAGATAGTAGTGTGCAAAATTCTCAATAGCTTGCGAGTGAGTTAAGAAAATGGATGGAAAGCCTGCTTTTCCAAGGTAGCTAGAGTGCCTCCAGAAAGTGGTCTGATGTGGTTGCTGGTCCCTTTGCAGATTTTGTTTGGTGGTCAGAAATTTGATCAATAGCAGTAAATCTGAACTTGTGCTACAAAGCATTTTATACCTATGATGGTAGGTATTCAGATAGCTATTTACTGATTGATTTACTGCAGACTCATGGACAACAAGGTTGAGTAGGTACTGCATGCAGCAAAGCACTGAAACGATACCCTGAAAACAGTATTGTCTCGTGTGGTAACAGACACAGGAACTATTGGCAAGTCTTTTGTTATTTATTCTTTTACTATGCCTCTCTTGATACCACAATCTGTATTCATTATCTATTTTGGTGTGTAACAAATTACCCCAAACCTTAGCAGCGTCAACAACATCTATTATCTTCATTTCTATGAGTCAGAAATCAGTTGTGACTTAGTGGGGCCTATCGCAAAGCTGCAGTAAAGGTGTCCCCTGGTGCTGGAGAATGATCCATGTATAAGCTTATTCATGGTCACGGGCAGGACTCCTTCCTTGCAGGCTGTTTGACAGAGCCCCTCAGTTCCTCACTGGGTGTTGGCCAGAAGCCGTCATCAGTTTCTTGCCACATGAGCCTCTCCACAGGGCAGCTTTCAGCATGTCTGTTTGCTTTGAGCAAGCAAGAGAGAGAGAGATACAGAACGACAGTGTTTCATAGCCCAGTCACTTCTGAAGAAGTGACATCCTATCACTTTGGTTGTGTTCTGTTCATTAGCATTAAGTCACTAGGTCCAGCCCACACTCAAAGGGAGGAATTACACAAGGATGTGAATACCAGGAGGTGGGACCACCACCAGGAGCCATTTCAGATGGTGAGTGTGGGGGGGACAGTGCAGAGGCAGCAATGGCTTGTTTATGCCGCGTCAGACTCCTTTGGGTGATGGGCAACCACTGAAGTATTTCACTGTTGAAGAGAAAGAATCTTAAAATACCATTCAACCGGAGCACAGAAAAGATTGGAAAGGGAGCGATGAGTAGTGAAAGCTGTTGCAAGGAAACTTACAAAGAGATGGCCACACAAGTATGTTCATGTATCCTACAACCGAAGATCAAGGCCAGCCTGGAGGGTCACAGGGTCCCCTTTTGGCCTCTGGGCAAGCTCTTTCTCCTGTTTCAACTGCCTTTTCTTTCTTTTTTTTTTTTTAAAGATTTTATTTATTTATTTGACAGGCAGAGATCACAAGTAGGCGGAGAGGCAGGCAGAGAGAGAAGAGGAAGCAGGCTCCCTGCTGAGCAGAGAGCGCGATGCAGAGCTCGATCCCAGGACCCTAGGATCATGACCTGAGCCGAAGGCAGAGGCTTCAACCCACTGAGCCACCCAGGCGCCCCTGATTCAACAATTCTATACATTACTCAGTGCTCACCACGATTGGTATATGCTTTATTTTATTTTTATCTAGGTGTGGAATGGTGGCAGTATTCTCTCAACAAATGTGTAATACAGTGAAAGCTAATTTTGGGGTCCTGTCTTTTGGGTCTCTGTTCTAACTTTTCACCCTCATTCAGAGATGGGGAGAGCACAGAGCAGGGGTGGAAAGGTAGTGATTGGGATGGAAGGATATGGAATGGACCCTTCTTAGAATCCAACTACTATGCTGCACATAACTTTTTGTGGGCTGGAGTTTCTAGGGTTCTATGCACTCATTTAGGAGTGAAGAGTAAGAATTCTAACACCTCAAGGAGAGCTGTAGTACTGGCTTTCCACCCAAGCCACTGAAAGCATTCTTCAACATGAGCCACATCCTGGAAGTGTTATGTGTCAGGGTGGCTGCAGAGCTCCAGGCTTCTAGGGCACATCTGGTGGTCAACGGATTAACAGGTGGTTCTTCAGAGAAAAAGAAAAAGAAGACTTGGTGTTGATGCTTAAGAATTTGACCTGTATTTTACAGCTGGAAAGACTAGGTTGCGTACTCTGTTTCTGTTGGGCTATCTCATAACTCAGGACACTGAATCCGAACTTCCCTTGGAAGAGCTGATGGCACCCGGCATGGGCCTTGTTGTTCTGCTTGGCAGGGCTTTTGATTTGTCTGTTTACTTCATCTGTGACCTTGGGTGAGGGCACATGGGCACATGGTTTTGAAGGAAATGACCAAGGGAATGCAGAATCAAAACCCAGTTTCTTAATATTAAGGAAGACTGGGCTGCAGGGAAAGAAAGGATCCACAAAATGAAACAAGAGATGGGACATGTATGGTTGTAATGTTGTGGAGATATTCATTATCATTTAGTTGTGTGAGAACTGAGGCACTCGTGGTAAACACATGGAAACTAGTAAGGTCTCTTCATTGGATGTTGGGAGCCTGAGAGGATAATGTATTTGCTAGGGTTTCATTTGTCTAACAGATACTGTTATTCTCATAGTGGCCAACTTTTTGCTGGAATAAAATCACTGATGTGTGCTGAAAAGATGTTTTCCTTTTTTTCTTGCCATAGTGAATAAAATGCATATGCATTTCAAAGTGAACTTAAACTTCAGAGTCCATCAGACCAGTACTGACCCTGATTCCCTGATTTTCATAAAAGATTTTAGTGTTTCAGTGAACATTGCTCAGCTCCATCTACTTCACATAGTTCTTGCTCAGCCACGTGATAGTGTTTTTGTTACTGGTTAGTTCTTAAATAGAGCTGGAAGTAGAACCTTTTTATTAGTTATTGATAAATTAGCCAGTAACATCTTCTCTGCTTCCATGCTTACTTTTATTTCCTCAAAAATTCAGAGTAGAGAACCTTTTGAAATTGGCCCCATCTTGTTTCTAAATCCTCTGAAATGATTCACATTCTTTGTTGATTCCATTTGCCAGAATGCACAGAAGTAAACTCTCTTCTTCTTTGCAAAATGTTTCAACATCCGTGTCTGTTCTTCTGAACACTCTCATTCCAAGCATGGAGTAATTATTAGCTTGCAGGGTCTCTGCTCTTTTTTCCATTTTAGTTTAAGATGTTGGGATTCCCGCCTACATAAATGAAGTCAGGAAAGACACAGAGATGCTAAGATGTTTCTATTTTCTTCTTTCCTGGGTGGGTTTTCTGAAAAGATGTCAGCATCAATTGGTGGCTACCACCTTGTGGCATTTAATTATTCTTGACATTTAATCCATCTTGATATGAAAAGAGAAAATACAGTCTGTCTATTCCTCCTCTTCTTCCAAGGGAAACAATGTGATAATTAAGTTGGTAACTAAAGTTCTAAGAATAATGAGAAACCACATAAAGACTAGCATTATATTACTCTTAGAGCAATAATGGGAAACGAGGTCTGGGGCTATCTCCTCCTATTTCATTTTTTTTTTTTTTCCTAATCAGATAATCATGAGTCATCATTCTGTATAAATGAATAATAGTTTAATTTAAATAAGCCGATATTGTGTGGAGGTCATTTATCACCTCACAGCTCATTCATAGACAATTCATGTGGAACTACAAAACTTTCTTTGGTGCACTGGAGCTGGAAATCTCATTGAGTTTGGGAGGGCTTCCTTCTGCATGTTTGAATTTGAGACCAAATTCAACATTGTTCCCAGGAAGGGCGTGGATGGGAGCAGTGATGGGCTGGGGGTGAGGCTGGAAATCCGAGAGCTACAGTGAGAGGCTTTGGCTTTTTTATTTGTCATTTTAGAGCATAGGAGCTGGATTTGGGTTTGAAGATTAGCCTGTTGATAGTAGCACACATGCACGCATGAGAGAGAGAGAGAACTGATTGGAAAGCATAACTTTTCAATAAGAACGACTTAAAGGAGAGGAAAGGGACTTTTTTTCAAGACCGACTATAGAAATTGAATTCATATTGTTAGAATTAACAATTGAAGGCAAAAGAAGACTCAAGTAATGCTCCTCAGCCAGCATGTTCAAATGATAAATTTCATTAAGGCATTGAAAGAAACAACAGCTGCAGTTAATGAAAAACCAAATTTATCTAAATTTCTTCAGTTGATCAGTATGGCTCTCACTCCATAATTTTTTATTTCTTTTTGGAGTGGGGGAGAAGGACAAAGGGAGAAGATGGGCTTTTGTTTTTAATGGTCTACCTTCTGAAAAGGAAGTGGTTTTAGAGCTAGTCTGTGAGTAGTTCTCAAGAATCTTCTTTTTCTCTGGGTATCAATATGATCAATACTCTAGTTTTGTTGCTTTATTTTTAACCTTCCTTAGGGAAGTGTGGTTGGCTCCTGTATCAAATGAAGCTTATAGGCATGGGCTAGAGATAGGAAATCCAGGAAGAAGATGGTGGTAATTACACAAATCTGAAATGCTTTCCAAATCATAGTTATGTCCACTGAGGTGTTTCATTATTGCAACACCTGTGAAATAGGAATGGTGTTGTTTGTGGCTCTTTTAAGAGGAAGACTGAGGTTTCAGGGACCAAGTGACTTGTCCAAGGTCAGCTAATAAGCTCCTTTAAGAGATGGGGACAGAAGAAGGTGCCGACCCTCCTTGCCAAATGCTTTACTAGAAAAGTAGAACAAATTCCCAGTGCCTCCCATGCCTACATGGTAAAAGCAGGAAAATCCTGTTGCAGAAACCACTCAGAGAAGCTGCCATCAAAGGCTGCTTGGGGCCAGCTTCCACCCAGCACAGAGCTCTGCACAGAGCCTGCATGTGGTGTGGAATTCCATTAGAACTTACTCACCATATGTTTGTTTGCTGGTGTTCAATGGAACCTGAGGGAGGGTATAATGGATCTCCGTTACTAAACCGTGTGGAAGGCTTCCAGAGATTTAATAGTCTACCTCGAGGTGATGAATAGAGGGGCTCTCATATCCCTTGCATAATCAGGGAGCCTGGGTGCTCTCAGTGCACTGCACTCTCCTCCAACACCCTTCTGGAAAACTCTGTACATCTGGCACTCCTGGAGTCATTTCAAAAACGGAGATGCGGGGGCGGGGTGAGAGGGTGGGGGAAGGAGGGTGGTGCCTTCCTCTCATTTTCCCTGAGAGAAGATCTGTGGGATGAGATTGCATTGAAAGCTGGAGATTTTGAGAAGAAAGTAAGCTAGAAGAATGGAGAGGAGCGAGGAAGGCATTTCAGTGAGTTAGGGTCCCTCGCTTTGGCAGTGGTCGTCTGATTCTTTTACGAAGGCCATTGCTGTGAAGGGCACTGCTGGCACTCTGGCGGTGCTGTGTGGGAGCTCCGCTGTGCATGATGACCACAGCCAAAGGTGAATGGCTGCTGATACCACTGAATCACAAGGCTGCCAAATGGGCATGGAATTTTATTCCTTCCAGTAATTTTCCCACTGATGTGCTTTTAATTCATATGGTGTGGAAGAAGGCTGGAGGGTATTCATTGCAGGGATGACAGAAATTGAACCACAGTAGAACTTCGTTGGTTTGTTGCCCAGAGGACTAAAGCACTCAGAAAAGAAGTGCTCACAAAGACTGAGCCTGTGAACTCAAAAAGGACAGAAACTAGTCTGCTTCTTATGAATGAATTCTGTCTAGGTAGAGGTGAGAATGGGGGACATGTAGAATGGATGTTATCAGTTCTTTTTTCTCAACTTTGTGGCTCTCTTAACAATTGCTCTCCCGTTCCTTCATCTTTTGGTGATTCGTTCTCTTTCCTGCTGCATTTATCCGCCCCCCCCCCCTTTTTTGACAGTCAAACTCATGAATTAAGTCTTACCATGAAAATTGAAGCCTGTGCCTTCAGGGCAGATTTGGTGTTGTACCAGAGCATCAGGATATTCTTGGTCCCTCAAGTAATATTTGAAGGATATGGGATGATGAATGCCTGAAACCTTCCTGCAGTCATCTTTTTCATGAACTTCCTTAAAGATCTGTGCATGGAGTAAATAAATCATAATCTTGTATTATTCTTCCAATTCAAGCCAACGGTGAGGCCCCTGCTTATTTATTCAGCATCTACCATGTGGCAAATACTTTTCAGGGCACTGGAAGTGAATAAGACTTGTGAACAAGGCTTGGTGCTTGCCCTCACATTGCCTTGTGGGTGGGAATGACATTAAAATAAACAGTCATGGTGTTAAGTGGTAGGTGTATGGCAGTATTTTCTTTTCTCTACCCCATTTGCTTAGATAGGATTCCAGGAATCGGGGGAGGATAACTGGGCTTGTTGCAATGTCAACACCTCACACCAGTCAGAATGGCTAAAATCAACAAGTCAGGAAATGACAGATGCTGGCGAGGATGCGGAGAAAGGGGAACCCTCCTACACTGTTGGTGGGAATGCAAGCTGGTGCAACCTCTCTGGAAAACAGCATGGAGATTCCTCAAAATGTTGAAAATAGAACTGCCCTATGACCCAGCAATTGCACTATTGGGCATTTACCCTAAAGATACAAACGTAGTGATCCAAAGGGGCACGTGTACTCGAATGTTTATAGCAGCAATGTCCACAATAGCCAAACTATGGAAAGAACCTAGATGTCCATCAACAGATGAATGGATCAAGAAGATGTGGTATATATACACAATGGAATACTATGCAGCCATCAAAAGAAATGAAATCTTGCCATTTGCGACAACATGGATGGAACTAGAGCGTATCATGCTTAGCGAAATAAGTCAAGCGGAGAAAGACAACTATCATATGATCTCCCTGATATGAGGAAGTGGTGATGCAACATGGGGGCTTAAGTGGGTACGAGAAGAATAAATGAAAGAAGATGGGATTGGGAGGGAGACAAACCATAAGTGACTCTTAATCTCACAAAACAAACTGAGGGTTGCTGGGGGGAGGGGGTTTGGGAGAAGGGGGTGGTATTATGGACATTGGGGAGGGTATGTGTTTTGGTGAGTGCTGTGAAGTGTGTAAACCTGGTGATTCACAGACCTGTACCCCTGGTGATAAAAATATATGTTTATAAAAAATAAAAAATTATATTAAAAAAAAATAATAAAGCTACCCTATGACCCACCAAAAAAAAAAAAAAAAAAAAAGAGACACAGAGATAAAATTAGACTAATGGACAGTAAGATTTGATAAAGTAATCAATTTAGCTTTACCTGATGACTGATTTTATTTTTTAATAATATATATTTTATAAAATAAAATGTTTATAGTAAATACAAAAAAAAATTAGGAGAGAGGGTTTTGTAGGTAACCTAAGGTTATGAATAATTATGAAATTATTTCAGTTGCCAAGTTTGGGACTGGGCATGGATGTCTTGTCCAGATCTATTAGCAGGTGTTGGCAGGAGAGCAGCATCTCATGCAAATGGAAGATCCATCTGAAATTGTTTTTAGGTTCTTGAGAAGAACAAAAGAAATGAAGAGCAAGTTGAGCTAGGGTAATAGACCACCTTCCTTGTTCTTTCAGCATCTGGGGCCCAAAACTTCTCTAGCAGCATAGGAGGAAGGGAGTAGCTGAGACCATAACACATGTCAGGCCCTGAACTTTACAATGTTGGGAGAGGCCTGACATGCACTGATGCTGGAGGAACAGAATTAATCTCTGGAATGGAAGCATCAGGGCCTCAGGAGCAGAGAAACTGGGAAGAGGATGTCAGAAAATTTGGATAGTTTAGCCAAGACTTCATTTGTTTTACTTGTAATGCTGACAGTATTCTCAGAGTACAGTGGATGATCAAAAGAAGGGTTTCTAACCCAGACAAATGGGTTGGATGGTTTAGGGAAGATGAGATAGTTAATTTCTTATGTCAGTTTGATTGGGTCATGGGGCATGTAGGTATTTGGCTAACCATTATTTCTGGGTGTGTCTGTTATGGTGTTTCTAAATAAGATATTGCCATTTGAATTGCACTCAATAAAGTGTATTGTGTTCCCTGATGTGGTGGGCACCATCCAATTCATTGAGGGCCTGAATAGAACAAAAGGTAGGGGAAGGAAGAATTCATCTTCTCTGTGCAACCATTTTATGTATTTGTTTGTTTCTGGTTTATTTCCTTCAGCAAACTGCTTTTAAGATTCATGCATGTTTTTGCATGTTCCATTAATTCTTTTATTGCTGAGGAATATTCCACTGTGTAGATCTACCATAATATGCTTATTCATTTACCAATTAATTTATTTATAGTTGATTAGTATAAAGTGGCTATATATTTATATATCAAAACATTGTATGAAAAAATGTTTTCATTTCTCTTGAGCAACTCCTATAAGTAGAATTGCTAAGTAGTATGGTAAGTATATGCCAAAATATTTTCCAAAATGGCTGTACCTTTTTGCATTCCCACCAGCCATGTATGAGAGTTCCAGTTACTCCTCATTTTCACCAACTCTAGGTATTGTCAGTCTTTTTAATTCTAGGGAAAGTAGAGTGGTGTCTTGTGGTTTTAATTCACATTTCTCTAATGACTAATGGCACTGAAAATGTTTCTGTGTGTGCCTGTTTGCCACCCATATATTTTCTTTAGTGAAATACTTGATAAGATCTTTTACTCATTTAAAAAATCAAGTTGTTTGTCTTTTTACTATTGAGCTGTATTTTTTAATATGTTCCAGATACAGATCCTTCATTGGATACATATTTGCAAATATTTTCTTCCATTTTGTGGTTTGTCTTTTGTTTTCTTAATAGTCTATTTTAAAGATCAAACATATTCAATTTGATGAAATCCAATTAGTCATTTTTCTTTTATTCTGTAATCTGAGATAATTTCAGGGTTTACCTCTTTTGTTTCCTTTCTCTCTCACAGCACAGTCCTGTGCTATCTGTTGTCCAAAGTTTAAATACCATTTTTTGATATATGTAGTTTGATTTTCAGCTGTTTACAGAGGGAAGACATTTCCCGTAATAGTTAATCCTTCATTGGCAAGAGTGGAAATCCTAGACTTTTCAACAAAGGAAACCATTGCTGTAGGACTACATCCTAGTAATAATTGTTCGGTAAAATTCTCTATAGAATTCTTAAATTTGCTGTAGGACTACATCCTAGTAATAATTGTTCGGTAAAATTCTCTATAGAATTCTTAAATTTGCCCCATCCCACATCACCTCTACCCTATATCAGTTCCTTCAGTAGAGTTAACTACTCTCACCAAGTTGGTGTTTTTGTTTGTTTTGTTTTTCTGAACTCATTCTATAAATTTGCAAATTTATCTGGGTATATAATTGGGTGCCTTAGCAGTTCAGTCAGTTAAGTGGCTGCCTTTGGCTCGGGTCGTGATCCCAGGGTCCTGGGATTGAATTCCACATTGGGCTCCCTGCTTGGCGGGGAGTCTGCTTCTTCCTCTCTCTCTCCTTCATCCTGATGCTCTCCCTTCTTGTGTTTTCTCTGTCAAATAAATTAATTAAATACTAAAAAAGACTGCACCTTTGTGTTTTTTTTTTTTTTTTGGATTTAAAATTTTTACATAAATGGAATTTTTACTTGTTTTCGCTTTACATCTTGGATATATATCCATATGGGTTCAGTTAGATCTATCTTATTCTTTTAAGTTGCTGCATAGTATAGCCATATGGATATGCTATGTACTATATAGCATATCCATATGGACATATTGTAATTTACTAACAATTTCCTCCCTCTGGACTTTTTACCTCTCTGTCTTCTATAGATATGGACTACTGAAAATCATAACTTGATTTTAAAAAATTGTCATACATTCAGGGCACCTGGGTGGCTCAGCCGGTTAAGTGTCTGCCTTTTGCTCAGGTCATAATTCCAGGATCCTGGGGTCAAGTCCTGCATTGTGCTTCTGGCTTAGTGGAGAGCCTGCTTCTCCTTCTGCCTCTTCCCGCTGCTCATGTCTGCTCTCTCTCTCAAATAAATAAATAGAATCTTTAAAAAAATTCTCATACATTCAAAAAAATTGATTAAATGGGTCAATTAAAAAAATAAGAATAATTATGGACCAAATGCCCTTGACCCCTCCACCTAGGTTATGAAATAAAACATTGCTAGTTTTCTAGAAACTTCCTTTGTGCTCCTTTTTGACATAGCCCCCTCTCTACCCTTCAAACATAGCTAATATTATATTGAGATAATAATTTCCTTTGTGTACTGTATTAGTTATCACTAATATATGAATTGCATTTCCTTTTCCTTTCAAACTTTATAAAAATGGAATCATGCTGTTAATGTTGTTCTGTCACTTGCTTTTTCTCCTCAGTTCTGTTTTATCTTACTTTTCCCCCTCATCTGTGAAATTCATTGATGTATGGTATTGATGTTTACTCTGTTTTATTGTAGTATATTATTTTGCTTTATGAATATACCACAATTTATTTTTTCCATTCTACTGTTGGTGTACATTTGGGTTGTGTCCAGTTTTAGGTAGTGCTGCTACAAACAATCGGTACATTTGTCCTCTGAGGAAAGAGTTTCTCTGGTGTATATGTCTAGAATTGCTTAGTTATAATGAATTCATGTATTCTACTATCTTAGGTATTGCTAAATGTCTTCCAAAATAGTCATAAAAATATATACCTCCACCAGTGGCATATGAAATGTGGCATTGCATCCACATCCTCACCAACACTTGGTATTGTTAGATTCATAAATTTTTCAAATCAGGTGTAAGTATAATGATAGCTCATTGTGCCTTTAATCTGAATTTCTTTGATTGCTAGTAAGGCGGAGCACATTCTTATGTGCTATTGACTATTCAGATTTCTTTTTTTGAAGTTAAGGTCTTTTGCCTACTTTTTATTTTTCCTTTTTCTTCCCTTTTTTTCTCCCTTTGCCTCTCTATCTCTCTGTCCCTCCTTCCCTTCTGCAATTTGTAGAAATTATTCTGTAGTCTGGATTGCAGTCATCTTTTTTAGGTACATGAATTGCAAATGTTTTCTCTCGATTGGAGCTTATCTTTTACCATGTTTATGGTGACTTTTTGATGGACAAAAGTTCTTAATTTTAATGTATTATTGAAATAATTAGTAGGAGATCAAAATCCCAATTATCTGCATGTGAGAGAGAGAGGGAGAGAAAGAGGGAGAAAGGGAGTAAGAGAGAAAGAGAAAGAGAGAAAAAAATCTGTGTGTTTGAGTGTTTTGAAACTTGAACACTGATTCTAAAATTCATGTGGAAGTATTAAGTATTGGCTATATTTGACCAAGATATACATGGAAGAAGAAGAAAATTAGGAGACCTTATCCTACTTATTATTAAAACTATCTATTCTGTTGAATCTATAGATCAATTTGGGAAGAATAGACATTTCTATAACATTGAGTTTTCCAATCTTTGAAAATACTTTATCTTTTTATTTATTTACACTAAAATCTCTTTTAAAAGCAATTTTAGGGATTCCTGGGTGGCTCAGTCAATTGTCTGCCTTCAGCTCAGGTCATGATCCCAGGGTCCTGGGATCGAGTCCCACATCAGGCTCCTTGCTCAGTGGGGAGCCTGCTTCTCCTTCTGCCTGCTTCTTCCTCTGCCTGTCACTCCTCCTGCTTGTGATTTATCTCTCTGACAAATAAATAAATAAATTTTTTTTAAAAAGCAATTTTATTTTTTTCTTCACAGAAATCTTTTATTCTTTTGTTAAATTTATTCTAAATAGTCTATATGTTTATAAATGGCATTTTAAAAATGTCATTTTCTAAGTAATTATTGCTGTTGTATAAAAATGCAAGTTTTTATGTGTTAATTTTGTTTCAAATAACCTTGATAAACTGACTTCTAATTATGTATTTAAAAGACAGTTTTCTTTTTTTCTAGTCTCTCTTTTAAAAAAGATTTATTTATTTGTTTTAGAGAAAGAGAGAGCATGAGTAGGGGGAGGGGGAAAAGGAGAGAGAGTGAATCCTCAAGCAGACTCCCTGCTGACCACAGAACCCAACTCGGGGCTCAATCCCAGGACATGCCTGAGCTGAAATCAAGAGTCAGATGCTCAACCAACTAAGCCACCCAGCCTCCCCTCTTTTTTCCTCATCTTTATGTTTTTTTATTCTTTACTGTCTAGGACTGTCTAGGATAAAATTGGTGACAGTGGGTATCTTTGTCTTATTTTTAATCACACACACAAAAAATTTAACATTTCACTCTTAAATGTGATATCTTATATATATGTATATATATGAATATATACATATACATGTATGTTTATATGTATGTTATATATGTGTTTTAAAAATTATTATTTAAAAATTATTTTAAAGTTTCCCTCTCTTCCTCTTTTGTTAAGAGTTTTTATTTAACACCATTAAAGGGTTTTGAACTTTATCAAGTGCTTTTTTGGGGGCAAGTATTAAGATAATTACATGATTTTCCCCCTGTTAGTCTCTTAGTGTGGGGGCTTATGTTAATTCATTTTTCTACTGTGAAATCATTTGTTCTGAGGGATTAAACCCAATGCAGTCAAGATTTATTATCCTTTTTATACATTTTTAATTTTGTTTTCTAGTAGTTCATTTAGTGATGCCTGTAATGTTATTTTTTTTTTAATGGTCTTTTTGGACTTTGATATCAAATTTATGTTAGGCCACTGGTTTTTTTCTCAGGGATGCAGAAAAAGTTATAAAGCATGTTAGAATGCAAGAAAAAAAAATAATGTAGCTCCAAGAGAGAAAGTCATTATCAAATCCAGGCTCAAATATGACACAGATGTTGGAATTACTGGAAAGAGATTTAAATAAACATAAATAATATTTTAAAGGCTTTCATAGAAAAGGCAGACAGCATGCAAGATCACATGGATAATTTCAGCAGGGAGATGGAAACTAAAAAATACCATTAGAAATACTAGAAATGTAAAACACAATAACAGCATTTGTCAGGCTCATTAGTGGATTTGATACAGCTGAGGAAAGAATTATTAAACTTAAAGCTAGGTCTATAGAAATTACCCAGATTAAAACACAATGAGAAGAAGTGAAAATAAGACAAAACAGAACAGACTCTCCAAGAATTCTGGGACCATAGTAAATGTTCTAACATATGTATAATTTAAATTTGGAAGGGGGAGAGGGAGAGAGAGAGAGTGAGAAATGGACAGGAAGGGTGGGGAAAGGAGAGAAAGAGGAGAAGATAAAGAAGGAAGAGGAGGAGGGTAAAGAGAAATATTTGAAGATATAAAGATTATGCTAGCTTCAAAGACTGAGGGACTGTTATGGATTAAATTGTATCCCTACACTAAATTCGTATATTGATGTCCTAACACCAGTACCTCAGAATCTGACCATACTTGAAGATAGGGCTTTTGAAGAGGTAATTAAGTTAAAATGAGGCTGTTAAAGTGAGCTTGAATCTAGTATGGCTATTGTTCTTTTAAGAGAAGATAAGGACATCCAAAGAGAGACACAAGGATATATGCATGCACAGAGGGGCGACCATACGAAGAGGCTTCAAGAGGGTGGCCATCTACAAGCCAAAGAAAGGGGTACCAGGAGAAACCAGCTCTGTTGGAACCTGGTTTTGGACTCTAAGCTTACAGGACTGTGAGAAAATGGATTTCTGTTGTTCAAGTCATTGAATCTGTGGTATTTAGTTACGTTAGTCCCAGAAAGCTCATACAAAGAGTATTCTGGAGAGTCTTCATTTTTCAGAAGATGCTTATCAATCCTGAATCCCTTTACATTCTCCCAGTGTGGAATGCCATCTTCTTGATAACTCGTCTTTCATGAATGAAGATCTGTGAACCCTAAGTTGTTACTGCTCTGTGCCTCTTGACTTACAGAGCTTAGAGCTATCCATCTCTGGATAGGATAGCTATCCCGTTTTATAGGAGGTAGGTTGCATATTCCAGTGTTTACATGGACTGGTCAGTGAATGTGCATGATTAAGCAGACAGATAAGGGGCACCTGCGTGGCTCAGTGGGTTAAAGCCTCTGCATTCAGCTCAGATCATGATCCCAGGGTTGTGGGATTGAGCCCCACATCGGGCTCTCTGCCCAGCAAGTAGCCTGCTTCCTTTCCCCTCTCTCTGCCTGCCTCTCTGCCCACTTGTGATCGATCTCTGTCAAATAAATAAATAAAATCTTTTAAAAAAAGCAGACAGATAACATAAAACTCTTGATATCCTCTTATATTCTCTTCCTGCTTTTGATAGAAACATAAATACAGAGAAATAGTTCTTTACTACAAGAAAAGCAACAGCAGAAGCATAATGATGAATGGCAATTGCACTGGGTCTCAATTGCAGGGAAGCAATAGGGAATGGTGGTAACTATGGCAAACTGGGTAGTTCATGTCTTATCGATAGGGAGCAGTTACCATTAGCCCAGTTAATTTGTCCAGTTAATGTTGCCAACTTGAATTATAAACCTGAATTTAACAGATCTATTTTCCAAGAGAAGTCTATAAGCAGAGTACATATATGAAATTTCTCATTTTGAATATGTTGGCAATTAATTCATTAAACAAAACCTGCAGAGGCAAGAAAACACAGGTGGACAAATATGGCATGTGAATTGTGTGTTTGCAAATTTTGCTGTAAACAGAGTTATTATTCTCATGCAGAATTTTTGTAATTCCTTCATATAATTACAGCACAACTACAAAGATCCAAGCTTAGCTAGTTCAACAAGAAAATGACTGATAAATTATTAATCATATGGTATTTGTTGTTTGAATTAAAAATGCTTGTATGTTCTCTCTGGCATTTTCTGTATGTATTGTTTAAATTTATTTCAGTTAGTAGACGATTTGTTTCAGAAAGTAGAATTTCAGCTTCTTTTCCAGAAAAAAATGTGCAAATTATTAAGAATAATGGGTGGAGGTAGAATACGCTCAATTTGGACCTCAATAGGTGGAAGCAACCTTATTTTCATTTAGGTAAGCAAAATTTCAGTTTGCATGAAGATGCAACATAATGAGAGAGGTTGTCATTTGCTAAGTGTAAAAGGATAACCTCAGAGGGCTTTAGCAGAAAAGTATCAAAGTTAACATGTGAGTTATATTGGTATGTTTTCTTTCATCATTGTCCTAAGAAACTGTAACTAATTTTCAACTCTATGTTAAATCCTGGATGTGTATGTAAGAGAAAGGCTTCAACAAGTTTGATAAGCACTTCCTTCATTTTTGTTCCAGATTTGGGGAACTGCTTACAGAAGGTATGAAATAATTTGAGGTCTCAGTCCCCTTGTGAGAACATCTTGATTAATAATACAAGATCTAGTATATTGAGAATAGGAAGTAACTCATTCTTGGTTCTATTTTATCAGGTATGTGCGTGAGTGTGTGTGCATGCGTGCATGTGTGCATGAGTGTGTGTAGGACAGTACAGAGCCCGAAGAGACTACAGCATTCAACCTAGTTTTATATTAAGAATGGGTTTACTGTATACAACATATAGTTGGATCTTAGGGCTTTTTAATCCTCTCTGATAATCTCTGTCTTTTTAATTGATGTATTTAGTCCATTCATATTTAAAGTGATTATTGATATAGTTGGGTCAGTATCTACCATATTTATAAGTGTTTTTTCTTTATTTCACTTTCCCTTTTTTTTCTTTTTCTGTCCTATTTTTCGGCCTTTTCCAGTTTTAATTGAGCATTTTATGTAATTTCCTTTTGCATAACAAGTATATGTCTTTAAAATTTTTTTATGGTTGGTTGCTCTAGAGGTATAGTATAAATTTTTAACTAAGCTAAGTCTATTTTCAAGTAACACTATTACACTTCATGTGTAATGCTGTTGTCTAATACATGAATATTTCAAATTCCTGGAATGTCATATTTATTAATTCATTTAATGAATTAATGTAGAACACATTCTATGTGACAAACTGTGCTATTTTTAGAGAGCACTTTGGTAAGCAGCATTAGCACTTATTTTTCAGTGGGAGGCTGATGATTGAAATGATCACACAGGTATACATTTAAAATGCTTAGTTTTATGAAGCCCTAATGGAGAAATCTGTAGGTTATGCTGAGGGTATGAGTCCTCTGGGGACCTTCTCATTTCATTGGGCTCATGTTTCCATGGCAGTTGGCCTTCCTAAAGATGACAGGAAAAAACTAGTTGTATTTCTGGTCCAAAATTCTGAGAATATTTCTGGACTGAATCCGTTCTTGAGGGGCAAAGGGAGGAACAATCTGTCTTTTTTTTCTTTTTACAGCTTTATTCCCACTGCTTGATGCCACCCAACCCCACTTCCATCACCCAATTTAGGTGAAAACAAATTACTCTTGAACTCCTCTTTCTTTTTCCTCTATCTCTTCTACTTCCCCTTCAGACATGTAATAACAAGTAGTGGGAGAAAGGTGGGAGGGAAAGCCTTTAATAGAAATTTGGCACACTATTTTAGGTGGTACTTCCTCCACCTAAAATCTACATCAAGCTAGTTTTAAGTAATTTCCAGGATTTCTGTAGAGCGTTTCCAAATTAATAGCATGATGGAATAATGAGCTTAGCCCAACTATAGGAACAATACTATACTTGTTTGGTGTTACAGGCACAAAAATATCCTGAGAATGAGCAGATATGAATGTTCATAGTCATCTAGGAGTGCAAAAAATGCCATCTTTATTAATTAATTAATTTTTTAAATTAACATATAATGTATTATTTGTTTCAGGGTTATAGGTCTGTGATTCACCAGTCTTACACAATTCACAGCACTCACCATAGCACATACCCTCCCCAGTGTTCATTATCCAGACACCTCATTCTTCCCAACCCCTTCACTCCAGCAACCCTCACTTTGTTTCCTGAGATTGAGAGTCTCTTATGGTTTGTCTCCCTCTCTGGTTTTGTCTTGTTTCATTTTTTCCCTCCCTTGCCCTATGATCCTCTGTCTTATTTCTTAAATTCCTCATGTCAGTGGGATCATATGATAATTATCTTTCTATGATTGACTTATTTCACTTAGCATAATACCCTATAGTTCCATCTATGTTGCAAATGGCAGGATTTCATTTTTTTATGGCTGCATAATATTCCTGTGTGTGTGTGTGTGTGTGTGTGTGTGTGTGTATGTGATATCATCTTCTTTACCCATTCATCTGTTGATGGACATCTAGGCTCTTTCCATAGTTTGGCTATTGTGGATATTGCTGCTATAAAACATTGGGGTGCATGTTCCCTATCAAATCACTGCATTTATATCTTTGGGGTAAATGCCCAGTAGTGCAATTTCTGGTTGTTGGGTGGCTCTATTTTCAACTTTTTGAGGAACCTCCATACTGTTTTCCAGAGTTGCTGCAACTGCTTGCATTCCCACCAAGAGTGTAGAAGGGTTCCCCTTTCTCCGTACCCTTGCCAACATCTTTCATTTCCTGACTCATTAATTTTAGCCTTTTGACTGGTGTGAAGTGGTATCTCATTGAAGTTTTGATTTGTATTTTCCTGATACCGAGTGATGTTGAGCAGTTTTTCAAGTGTCTGTTGGCAATTGGATGTCTTCTTTGGAAAAATATCTGTTCATGTTTTCCCCCCATTTCTTGATGGATTATGTATTCGGTGGGTGTTGAGTTTGATACGTTCTTTAAAGATTTTGGATATTAGCCCTAGATCTGATATGTCGTTTGAAAATATCTTCTCCCATTCTGTTGGTTATCTTTTAGTTTTGTTGACTGTTTCCTTTGCTGTGCAAAAGCTTTTTATCGTAATGAAGTCCCAATAGTTCATTTTTGCCCTTGCTACCCTTGCTATTGGCGATGTGTCTCGGAGGAAGTTGCTGCTGCTGAGGTCGGAGAATTGCTGCCTGTATTCTCAAGGGTTTTGATAGATCACTGTCTCACGTTGAGGTCTTTCATCCATTTTGAGTCTATTTGTGTGTGTGGTGTAAGGAAATGGTCCATTTTAATTCTTCTGCATGTGGCTGTCCAATTTTCCCAACACCATTTGTTGAAGAGACTGTCTTTTTTTCCATTGGATCTTCTTTCCTGCTTTGTTGAAAATTAGTTGACCATAGGGTTGAGGGTCTATTTCTTGGCTCTCTCTTCTCTTCCATTGATCTATGCATCCGTTTTTATGCCAGAACCATGCTCTCTTAATGGTTACAGCTTTGTAATTGAGCTTGAAGTTCTGAATCGTGATGCCACCAGCTTTTCTTTTCTTTTTCAACATTCCTCTGTTTATTTGGGGTCTTTTCTGGTTCCATACAAGTTTCAGGATTATTTGTTACATTTATGTGAAAAAATTGATGATATTTTGTGAGGGATTGCATTAAATGTTTAGATCACTCTAGGTTGCATAGACATTTCCACGATATTTGTTCTTCCAATTCATGAGCATGGAACGTTTTTTCATTTCCTTGTGTCTTCCTCAATTTCTTTCATGAGTATTCTATAGTTTTCTGAGTATAGATTCTTTGTCTTTTTGGTTAGATTTATTCCTAGGTATCTTATAGTTTTGGGTGCAATTGTAAATGGGATTGACTCCTTAATTTCTCTTTCTTCTATCTTGTTGTTCATGTATAGAAATTCAACTGATTTCTGTGCATTGATTTTATATCCTGCCACTTTACTGAATTTCTGTATGAGTTCTAGCAGTTTTGGGGTGGAGTCTCTTGGTTTTTTCACATAAAGTATCATATTCATCTACAAAAAGTGAGAGTTTGACTTCTTTGCTGGTTCAGATGCCTTTTATTTCTTTTTGTCGTCTGTTTGCTGAGACAAGGACTTCCAGTACTATGTTGAATAGCAGTGGTGATAGTGGACATCCCTGCCATGTTCCTGACTCTTGGGGAGAAGCTCTCAATCTTTCCCCATTGAGAATGATATTCACTGTTGCCTTTTCATAGATGACTTTTATGATATTGAGGTATGTACCCTCTGTCCTTACATTTTGTGAAGAGTTTTGATCAAGAAAGGATGCTGCACTTTGTCAAATGCCTTTTCTACATCTATTGAGAGTAGCATATGGTTCTTGTCCCTTCTTTGATTAATGCAGTGTATGATATTGATTGATTTGTGCATGTTGAACTACCCTTGCAGCCCAGGAATAAAAAGGTGAATAATCCTTTTAATGTACTGTTGGATCCTATTAGCTAGTATTTTGGTGAGAATTTTTGCATCCATGTTCATCAGGGATATAATTCTCCTTTTTAAAAATTTAATCTATTTTAATCTAACTTAATTTAATTTAATTTCATCCTTTTTTAAAAAAATTTTATTTATTTATTTGACAGACAGAGATCACAAGTAGGCAAAGAGACAGGCAGAGAGAGAGAGAGGGAAGCAGGCTCCCTGCCGAGCAAAGAGCCCCATGTGGGGCTCGATCCCAGGACCGTGAGATCATGACCTGAGCTGAAGGCAGAGGTTTAACCCACTGAGCCACCCAGGTGCCCCAATTTCATCCTTTTTGATGGGATCTTTATCTGGTTTGGGGATCAAGGTAATGCTGGCTTCATAAAACAAGTTTGGAAGTTTTTCTTCCATTTCTATTTTTTGGAACAGTTTCAGGAGAATAGGTATTAATTATTCTTAAAATGTTTAATAGAATTCCCCAGGGAAGCCATCTGGCCCTGGGCTCTTGTTTGTTGTGAGATTTTTAATTACTTCGTCAGTCTCCTTAGTGGTTATGGATCTGCCCAGGTTTTCTATTTCTTCCTGGTTCAGTTTTGGTAGTATCTAGGAATGCATCCATTTCTTCCAGATTGTCTAATTTGGTGGCATATAATACATTCTTATAATTATTTGTATTGCTTTGGTGTTGGTTGTGATCTCTCCTCTCTCATTCATGATTTTATTAATTTGGGTCCTTACTCTTTCTCTCTCTCTCTCTCTCTCTCTCTCTCTTTTTTTTTTTTTTGGATAAGTCTGGCCAGGGGCTTATCAATCTGGTTAATTCTTTCAAGGAACCAGCTCCTAGTTTCATTGATCTGTTCTATTGGGTTTTGTTTTGGTGTCTAAATCATTGACTTCTGCTCTAATCTTTATTATTTCTCTTCTCCTGCTGGGTTTAGGCTTTATTTGCTCTTCTTTCTCCAGCTCCTTTATGTGTAGAGTTAGGTTGTGTATTTGAGACCTTTCTTGTTTCTTGAGAAAGGCTTGTACTGTTATATACTTTCCTTTTAGGATTGCCTTTGCTGTATTCCAAAGATTTTGAGCAGTTGTGTTTTCATTTTCATTTGTTTCCATGATTTTTTAAATTCTTCTTTAATTTCCTGGTTAATCCATTTTTTCTTTAGTAGGATGCTCTTTAGCCTCCACGTATTTGAGTTCTTTCCAATTTTCTTCTTGTGATTGAGTTTAAGTTTCAAAGCCTTGTGGTCCAAAAATATGCAGGGAATGATGCCAATTTTTGGTACCAGTTGAGACCTGATATGTGACCCAAGATGTGATCTATTCTGGAGAATGTTCCATGTGCACTAGAGAAGAATGTGTATTCTGTTGCTTTGGGATGAAATGTTCTGAATATATTTGTGATGTCCATCTGGTCCAGTGTGTCATTTAAAACCTTTTTATTTTTTCTTGTTGATCTTTTGCTTGGATGATCTGTCCATTTCAGTGAGGGGGATGTTAAATTCCCCTACTATTGTTGTATTATTGTCAATGTGTTTCTCTGATTTTGTTATTAATTGGCTTATATAATTGGCTGCTCCCATGTTAGGGGTATAGATATTTAAAATTGTTAGATCTTCTTGTTGAACAGACTCTTTAAGTATGATACAGTGTTCTTCCCCATCTCTTATTATAGTCTTTGGCTTAAAATCTAATTTGTCAGATATAAGGATTGCCACCCCAGCTTTCTTTTGATGTCCATTAGCATGGTAAGTGGTTTTCCACCCCCTCACTTTAAATCTAGAGGTATCTTTGGTTCTAAAATGAGTCTCTTGGGGCATCTGGATGGCTCAGTGGGTTAAAGCCTCTGCCTTCAGCTCAGGTCATGATCCCAGGGTCCGGGGATCAGGCCCCACATTGGGCTCTCTGCTCAGCAGGGAGCCTGCTTCCCCTCCTCTTTCTGCCTGCCTTTCTGTCTACTTGTGATCTGTCAGATAAATAAATAAAATCTTTAAAAACAAATAAATAAAATGAGTTTCTTGCCTGCAGCATATTGGTCGGTCTTGTTTTTTAATCCAGTCTGATACCTTGTGTTTTTTGATTGGGGCATTTAGCCCTTTTACATTCAGGGTAACTATTGAAAGATAAGAACTTGGTGGCATTGTATTATGTATAACATGACCATTTCTGTATATTGTCTCTGTTCCTTTCCGGTCTATATTACTTTTAGGTTTTAGGCTCTCTCTTTGCTTAGAGGACCCCTTTCATTATTTCCTGTAGGGTTGGTTTTTTTTTTTTTTTTTGTCTTGAAAGCTTTTTATCTCTCCTTCTATTTTCAGTGAAACCTAGCTGGATATAGTATTCTTGGCTGCATATTTTTCTCATTTACTGCTCTGAATGTTCATGCCAGTCCTTTCTGACCTGCCAGGTCTCTGTGGCTATTCAATATAACGTTTCTACCATTGTAGGTTACAGACCTGTTGTCCCAAGCTGCTTTCAGTATTTTCTCTTTGTCTCTGAAAATTGTAAGTTTTATATTGGTCGGAGGGTGTTGACCTATTTTTTATTGATTTTGAGGGGGTTTCTCTGTGCTTCCTGGATTTTGATGCCTGTTTTCTTCACCAAATTAGGAAAGTTCTCTGCTATAATTTGCTCCAATATACCTTCTGCCCCTCTCTTTCTTCTTCTGAGATCCCAATTATTCTAATATTGTTTTGTCTTATGGTATCACTTATCTCTTGAATTCTCCCCTCCTGATCTAGTAGTTGTGTCTCTTTTTCTCAGCTTCTTTATTCTCCGTCATTTGGTCTTCTATATCACTAATTCTCTCTTCTGCCTCATTTATCCTAGCAGTTAGAGCCTCCATTTTTCAATTGCACCTCATTAATAGCTTTTTAATTTCAACTTGGTTAGATTTTAGTTCTTTTATTTCTTCAGAAGGGGATTCTCTAGTACCTTCTATGCTTTTTAAAAGCCCAGATAGGATCTTTATCATCATCATTCTGAACTCTAGTTCTGACATCTTACTAATATCTGTATTGATTAGGTCCCTGACAGTTGGTAGTGTCTCTTGTTCTTTTTTTTTTTTTTTTTTTTTGAGGTGTTTTCCAATTTTGTCCTTTTGTTCAGATGAATGAGAGAACAAAATGCTAAAAGGGTAACAATGACCCCAGAAAAATATACACTAAACACATTAGAAGAGACCCAAAACTGAGGGGAAAAGGAAAAAGAAAAGAAAAAGAATATGATCAGGCTGGTGAATAGAACAGAAACATGCACTAGATTTTGGGTGGATTTTGATCTGTTAGAAGAAACTGCCTCCCAAAATTTAAAGAAAGGAAAAAAATATATATATATACATACACACACAGACATGCACACAAGAATAAGGATAAATACGATGAAGGGATGGAATATGATTTTAAGGACAAAAATTAAAAAAGATTTTAAGAATGGAATTCATAAGATAAAAAATTGATTGAAAAAAATTAAAAAAGAAGAAAAGAAGAGAATGTGATCAGATGGGAGACTAGCCGTACACTAGATTTAGGGCATAGTTTGGTCTGTTAGAGGAAACTATATCCCAAATTATTTACACACACACACACACACACACACACACACACACACACACGTTAAATACAATGAAGGGATAGAATATGACTGTAAAATGAAAATTTAAAAAGAATTTTAAAAAGGAATTGATAAGATGTTTTGAAAAAGGAAAGAAGAAAAATTCAAAAAAATAGAAAAAGGAAAAACAGAAAATTTTAAAAATTATGTTTGAAAGGCTAAAGAATCATGGGGGAAAAAAGCCATGAATTCTATGTGCTGCATTCCCCTACTACGGGAGTTTTGCAGTTATCATTGATTGGTAAACTTTGTCTTGGAGGTGGAATTGCACTGCCTCTGCCAGGGGCCAGGCTAAGAAATCTGCTCAGTTTTCTTCTCTGTAGCTTTTGTTCCCTGAAAGCTTTCTGTACAGCTCTGGACGATGGTAATAAAAATGGTGGCTTCCCAATCTCTGGTCCTGGAGGAGCCGAGAGCTTGGGGTCCTACTCCTTAGTGCACCCTCAGAGAAAAGTAGTCAATCACTTCCATCTCCCTTGTCTCCAGCCACACTCTGCTCATTTGGCCTGTGACGAGCATTTCTATCTTTAGTGCATGGCCCTGTTTGGTCTCTAAACCCAGTAGATTCCTGCAGCATGCTCCCGTGCAACTCCTCCCAGGAGAGGAAGGGGAATCTCCCTGGATCTGCTGCTTGTTGGGTCCCTGTTCAGAGTTCAGTGGTCCAATAAAGCCTTGGATCACGGTTTATGGCAACCCTGAGCTGAAAGCCCACTGCTTGGCTCCATCTCTGCACCCAGCTTCCCTACTCTGAAACCTGGGGAATCTGTCAAACTTAGGCACCCCCAGTCTTTCTGTGACCCCTGAGGGTCCTGAGACCAGTATGTCCCCATGAGAGCTCCACCTCCTGTTTAGCCACTAGAGTGTCGACCCTCAGTGGAGCAGACTTCTAAAAGTTCTGATTTTGTGCTCTGTTGCTCTGTCACTTGCCAGTAGCTGGCGGATGGAGGCTTCCTCCCCCATTGTTTATCTTCTGAAATATCACCTCAGATTCACTTCTCTGCATGTCCTACCTTTCAGAAAGCGGTCGCTTTTATGTTCACAGAATTGCTGCTATCCTTTTTTCGATCTCCTGTTGAGTTGAGTTTATAGGTGCTCAGAATGGCTTGATATCTAGCTGAATTATCTAGCTGAATTCCTGGGACTGGATGAAATTTAGGTCTCCTACTTGTCTGCCATCTTGTTCCTCCCCCAATCTTTATTTTTCTGTAACTCACTTTACACTGACTTTGAACTTCTGCTTTGCCTGATGGGGAAAACTAAATCTTGTTCTTTAGATAGACTCTTTTTCTTCATTTTCAAATCCTTTTATTCCCTTCTTTCTCTAAGCATTGAAGCTATGTTGGATGGGGACAGATGACACTATGGTTTTTAGGGAAAGTGTATTTGTTTTATATCTCCCTCTGTATATTAGTATTCTGGAATACTTGAGATACCACTTATCTCTTTTGACCCTAGGGTGTGTCTTCCATCCACTCTGGTACATATCCAAACCTGAATGGTTCCTTTTTAGATTCTGGTGTTTGTTCTCTGTCCTCACTGTGCTCATGGAAGAGGTCTTACTTTGATTTCCATCATCATGTCTGCTGTGCATTCTCTAGACCTAGAGAAAAAGAGAGATAGAGCACCACAGGTAAGGAGAGTGCAAGACAACCAAAACACATGGATTTATACCTCACTGTGTCATGCCCAGGGTAACTTGTTCCTCAACTCTGGTGGCCAATAGTGGTTTTTGAAAAAGGCCTTGGTTTTATTGTTCAGCCTAATCTGTGTTCAAATAGCATTTTGTTTATATGTTTCACCTTGGTGAATTATTTATCTTTGTGAACATTTTTCCATTGCATTATTATTATAGGTATTACTATACCTACTTTAGTGAATGGTTATATGTTTAAATGGGATGTTATTTATATCTGTATAAATATCTGTATAAATATCTGTATACTTCCCAGCCCAAAGTAAACTTGAGTTCAATTTCTTTTCTGTAACAGTAATCTCAAGCAAGTCATTTCTTTTCTCTGGTTTTGAATTTCTTCCTTGGTAAAGTCAAGTACTATGGTAAAGGAAGGTGGGTATGATGAAAAGGAGAAAGGAATTAAACCAAGTAACATTTGAGATTCTTTCCATTTCTTAAGTTCTAAGATTCTGAGTAAGGTCACTAGGGGACAAAGGGAGTCTGTTTTGTTGGGAGAATTAGCCAGTTTCTGGAACACAGAGCCAAGCTTGCTGTGCACTGGTGTGTGACTCCCTAGCCCTGGGGATTTCAGTAAAGGCTTTGGCAATGGTCTGTAGCTATAGAGTTCCCCCAGCTATAGCTGTTCACTCACAGCCTTGAACAGACAGGGAAACAATGACTCTGCAAATGGGAAAAAAACACAAAGATGCTGTTTTCCAGAAGCTCCAGGAAACCTCTTCCCTCACTTCCTCCTTCAAACGGACCTTCGGGAAACACTGGACATCAAGACTTTATTGCTATTCAGCTGCCACTTGTTGCCAACTTTTCACAAGTCTGCTCTGTGTCACTTGTGTTTGGCTTATATCAATATTTCTTAAGAAACTAACTCAACCCAGTGACTGGGCTAAGCAAGGAGACTTTCTTGGTAATGGTTAGTTTTAAGCAGGAGGAATAGAGCAAGAAGAGCTTGTATCAAATTTGCTCTTCATATTTACTGGTGCTGTGACCTTGGGGAAGCTTCTTAACCTCCCTGACACTGTTTCCTCATCTGTAAAATGGAAGCATGTTGAGTACCATGAAAGCACAATAGTACTACAGTGAGTTGTGTTAAGGATCAAGTGAGGTAATACATGGGGCATTGTAAACACTCAGTGCATGGTAGTTATAATTCTTATAAAGGATAAGGGTGTCATGATGGTTTCAGCTTTGTGGGTTATAGATGGGCATGGGAGCAGGGAAAGTTTCTGGGATCCCACCTCCTCACTGCAATCCTAAAACCTATTGCCTCTTAAACTGTCCTACTAGACTAGTAGTAGACTAGTGCCTTCCCTTCCTTGCAAATCACAAAGCCTGGGAGGGCCTCTTTAGTTACTTGGCTTATTTCTCGTCATCACAATCATCCTAATCTTGAAGAAGAGGCATACTTTTAAATTGTCTGGGACTCTACAGAATAGGTCAATATATTCCTCACCAGGGGTTTTTAACGTTGCATCCAAGGGCCCTAAGAACTTTAGTCTTTCTGTAATGTCATGAAATGAAAAAATTTGATATAAAAGAGTATTTTTCTGAGGAGAAGTCAATCAGTCTTTCCTGTAGGTTCTCAAAGGCTGCTCTGTCCCAGAAAAGGCTGAGGTTCTCTGTTCTTGAGGACATCTTTGGTTTCCCTTATGATAAAAGTAGATACTTCAGGTTAAAAATTATACCAGGCGGGGAGAACAGAATGCTAAGCATGTTGTATTATTTGGGCCCATAAGCCAGGGGATGAGGTAGAGGAAGGCTGTTTAATGACCAAAATGTTTGTGGTTGGCCTCCCTTGTGCTTTAGAGTTACTGGACAGTCAGCAACAGTTGAGGTCTATCATGTTCCAAATGTAGTTTAGTCGGTGGTGGCCTCCTAGGACAGCGTGGCCAGGGCTGAGAAAGAGACAATTATTTCATGAACTTCAAAGCTGGAAAAGAACTTGGACATCACCTAGTCTCATCACTCAGATGAGACAAAGGAAGCCTGAGGGGTTAAATGATTTTCTCAAGAAGTCAATGGCAATCTCTGGCTGGGATCTGACTCTCCTCAACTTCCCTTGCTACCTTCCCTTACCAGGCAAATCCTTGTAATTATTAGCTCCTCTTGTCACACAGATCATGAGCAGTTGGATATTTGGGCAAATGCACAGAGGTTTTGAAGATAACATAGGGGTCCTGTGGGAGGAGGTGTTCTGGAACACTGTTTTTCAATAATACTGAAATTGCTGGAATTTAGAATATGTTGTTTTCCCCATGTTAGATGTACTAATTGGTTTAAACAGATAACAATGATAAGACTTCTAAAAATCTGTTTTTTTTCTAACTATAAAAACTATTTGAGAATATATAATAATAATTGTTAACTATAAAAACTATTTGAGAATATATAATAATTGGGTAATACAAAAAAAGGATGACTGAAAAATCACTCATAGCCTCATAACTAAGGTGTAACCCCAATTCATATCATGAAATATTAACTTCTTATTTTCTCTTTATCTGTTTCTCTCTCCCTATGGTTTCTATCTTTTTTGCACTGCAGATTTGGAATCATATGGTATTGACTGCATTGTATCCTGCATTTTCCATTTATCATCATATTGTGAAATGTCTTCTGTGCCATTAAAAAAACCTTTTAAAAACATCCCGTTTAATGGTCACTGATATTCCATTGCATGGCTGTACCCTCATCCCAGATTAATTTAAACTTGACCCTGTGGCTGGACATGTATGTCCATGGATAATCTAAACAGTGCTGTGATGAACATCTCCACACATAAATCTTTATTCACACCTCTTATTACTTCCTTGGGGTAGATAACTGGGAGCTGAGCTACTCGGGCAAGAGGCATGACCTTTTCCAAACCTCCTGATACCTACTGTCAAATTCAGAGGCGTTTTAAATGTGAAGAAAAGGTCAGTGGAAAAGGCTCTCCTCAAACTTCTTTTATGAGGCCGATTTACTGAACTTGCTGACCCAAACCAGATTTTTAATGACTTTAACGCATGTGAAACTTGATAATCAGTAAAAAAAAAAAAAAAAAAAAAAAAATCCTATGCCTATACTGTATGCTCTGTGCTCTGTGAGGTGGTTTCTTGTTCATTTAAAACGTTAAGTGTTGGTGACTTTCATGTGCTGGATACTTAGGGTGGTTGAGGATAAACGGATGACAGGGGAGAAAATACTCTCCTAGATGTTGATGTGTTTGAATAGTAATGTGACTGGGTGGCAACATTGACTTTCATGCTTCAAAGTGAGATTTCAGAGACTGTTATAATGAATTACTGTATTTATTTGCACACTTTATTCTCTGAGTATTTTCCCTCTTTCCCTGAGTCTCCCTCAATTTTGAACAAGTTACAGAGCTCTTCTTCCTTCTGTAGAATTTTCCCTCCAGAAGGACTACTTGCTGGGAACAGTAGGGAAATATTTAGTTTAGTAAGAGATATTTTTATTAAAAGTATAATTGGCCCTGTTTTTCAGGAAGAAAAGCTGTTGGGTCTCAATCATACCTCTATCTGTTTTTTACCAAGGGCATGGAAGTTCTAGAAGGGAGAAGTTACACTTCTGGGTGCAATAATTGGGTCTCCTGCATTCATTTTGTTCTCCACAGTGTCAGAAAGTGTCTGGTAAACAGTCCTTTCTTCTTCTTATGCACCCAACCATCCCTCTGGTTTCCCTTCCCTTCTTGTGGAATGACACATAGATGATGCCTTAGACGGAAAGGGGACTATGATTCACATAAACACAGTAACTGTTACTGTAGTGATAGAAACATCTGTAACATAACTATTGGACAACAATCTATATTTTTTTCTGATAACACCAGTTATAATTTACATTTTAAAAAGTTTATGTCTTCACACAATTATTACTTGAGACTATGAATACCAGGGACAGAACAGAGATTAGCCTGAACAACCTTTTCAGAAGCAATGGAACCCACTTAGCATGGAAACTCAGAGCAATGGCCAAATCAGTGGTATTCAGATGAAATCAAGCTCCTTCGTTGAGATCAGGCATCCAGTCTAGTTTGTAAAATCCACTGTCTATTGAAGAGAGCTATAGCCTTTTAATTTTTATTAATTTAAGTTTGCTTATCTTGGGAGAAAGAAAGCATATGTCTTTAATTTATCTCTTTGTGGATCCTTTTGCTCGAGTCTCAGCTTCATTGAATATTTAGAATGCTTTTGCTTTAAAAGCAGAAAAGTGTTTGAATAAGAACTAATTTTTCATCATGTAGACAAATATTTGAATAACTGGTGGAAATAATAAATTACCAGCATAAAGTGATTTCACTGCTCTTAAAAGCGAAAAAGCACTCTTGGGAATTTCACGGAAATGACTCCATTTTCATATCACTCCCAGGATAGCCATTTGATCTTACTCTGGGGTGGACTGGTGTGCAAGTTTATTTTTAATAAGTGAGCACCTACATATTCTGTGGGAAAACAAGTGGAGAAGTGGGTATTGGGAGAAAACAGCTAAGATCTAAAAGTAATGATCACATTCTTGATGCCCTCCTGCCCAACTTTTAAATTTTTGTCTTCAGACAAAACTTGCTTGTAGGAATTGCCTTGAAAGGCTATGTTGTTCTTTCCAAGGAATTTAATGAGTGCTCATTATTTCGACCATTTGCACTTTCCTGTTTCTCAGATTCCAACTGCATAATCCAATTACAGTTTGTAGGTCTGGATGGAAAACAATCTGACCAGGGAATTTAGATTTTGAGTCACGTTGGTCTTTGGGAAAGAGAACCATTGCTGGATCCAGGATGGAGTTAAGAACTGGACCTCTAGGGTCAGGCTGTGTTTTTAAATTTTGGTCTAGTCCATATCACCTTTGGGTTCTAGGATAGTGATTTAATCACTCTTTACTTAAGCTCTCTGAGCTTCCTCTGCTTCAGAAGGTTAACAGTGGGGATTAAATGAGATAAGGCATGTGGCATTGGCACATAGCAACATCTGAATACATGTTAACTGATACTATCACACTGAAAACATAAAAATTATAATCTTGTTTCAGGATTGGTAGGATAACACCCATAGATGGAGCCAATACATTTGCAATCCAGGTGTGGCTTCTCCTCTAACCTCCCGACATATGCAAAGCACTCCTTACACACATTACTGAGTTTTCTTTCAGTGGTGCACAGAAATTTTCACTATGATGACTCTAGAGTAGGTTAAGAAGTTTATATTCTCTTTTAAGATATTTTCCTTTTATCTGCCCAGTGATAATCGTTTCCTGTACGTTATCTATGACATCACATTCAAAATATGTTAGTGCCTGGTCTTTCTGGCATGAAACCAACATCACTAGTCCAGAGTTTCTGAAATCAAAGCACAGATTTTATAAAATCATACTGAAAGTTGGAGAAAAGTTGTCTTAAAGAAAGTGAACAAAGCAGGGCATCCTAAAACACACACCACCCCTCCAAAGATCTAACTCAACTTAGGATGAAGCCTAAGGTATCTCACAGTCTCTGGCATTGATTCTTTTTGAATAGCACTCAAACCTGTCTTTCCTAACCTATCATATTTCCTTACCTGGGGTCTCTGGACCTCATCTACCACTGGGTTTCATGGGTTTTTCCCAATGCCTGAAATTAAATGCTTGTTTGAATACCCCCCCCCCCCAAGAAGACTGTGTTTGGTTTTTATTAGATTCTTAAAGTGGTTTTTGACCTAAGAAAGGTTTAAAATTTTTGCTTTACCTGAACTGTCCCTTTTTTCTTCCCATTCTGGTATACCCACAGTGGTCTTCAGTCACATGCTTGTTCCTACCCCCAGGATCTTTTTTTTTTTTCCTGATATTTAACATTTTCTGCTTCCTGCAATGCCCTTTCCTCCTGCTATACCAGCATTTCATGCCATCATCTATTCCGTTATCACCTTCATGATTTGT
Source organism: Mustela lutreola (assembly GCF_030435805.1). Classification (NCBI taxonomy): domain Eukaryota; kingdom Metazoa; phylum Chordata; class Mammalia; order Carnivora; family Mustelidae; genus Mustela; species Mustela lutreola. The sequence continues at coordinate 90,718,006 of NC_081298.1, read as the reverse complement.
GGTTTACCTTCATATCACCTAAACAATTATTTCTCTAATATTTCCCTTCAAATCAGCTGTCTTATTTACCTAAATATACTTTAAAAACAAACCAATGGAAAGATATAATGAAGAGTTGAATATGAAAGTTGGAGAAGACAATGACCTTAGAGAAAAAAAAAAAATTGATCCTAGCAGAAATAGAGGACAAAGATGGTGATTCAAGAGCAGGGGAGAGAAGAGTGAGTCTGGGGCTGGTAACCCCTGCAATCCCTGGGGCTGAGAATAAGAGCCCATCAGGAAAACAGTGGAAACTGGGGATGGGCAGCCAGATAATGGTGTGTCTGGCCAACCTGTGGGGAAAGGAGATAGTGCTTCCATTGGAGAGAAAAAGGGCATAAGGTAGGAGTGGGAGCTAGAATACAGAGTTTCCAAGATTGATAGAGGGTGTTGGGTTGATAGATAGATGGTGCATAGGGTAAGGCATAAATGAGAAAGGAGCTTTGGAAACTGAAGAAAAGACGGAGGCTGAAAAGGGGTAGTTGGTGGGTGGGTGAAGGTGGAGGCTGGAGGTGATATAGGCTGGAGGTTAAGATTAAAGAGAAGAGACTGTGGGGAGGGAGTGCAGGATATCCCAAAAGGGGAACTTGAGGGCTAGAGGAGATACCTTGAATTGGGCAGAGGCAGCCTATGTGTATGTTTCATGGGGAGTGGGTATAAAGGGTGACAAATGGAGACCATCTTCATAATAGGGCAAACTAATACCTTAATGGTGTGTTCTTAAGTCTGGCACAGAAATCTGAAGCACCAATCCCAGCGTTGGCAGGAAGAGATAAACATTCTATGAACACTCTACAAAAGTGCTTGAAAGTCCTACTGCTTGGGTCAGATAGTTAAGAGATACTCAGGCTACCCTGGCAGTCCCTCATGGACTAGGGCAGTGTTCTCAAACTGTAGGGTGCATGGGAATCCCTTAGAAGTCTTGTTATTACAAAGGTTCTGACTCGGCAGTTCGAGGAGGGGGGCAGAGAATTTATATTTCTGACAAGACTCTGGTGATGCTGATGCTGCTGGCTGGGAACTGTACTTGGAGAGAACTACTTGGCTAAACCGTTCCACGTCTTTTAGAGATTGTTGGATGTGCTCTTATGTTTTTTTTAGCAATAAATCACTATGATTTAAATGAGATAAGAGAACACACTCTTTTAACTGCAAACTTAACAGATAAATATAAACCATTTTAAATGTGAAATAAAAACATTTAAAATTACTTTTTGATTCTCATCAATGTAATAGTTTAATAAAGAAAACAAGTTTTCATTCCTTTTGGTTTTCTGCTTTAATATGGATTCTTAGCTTTGCCTTTTTTTTTTTTTTTTTTTTTTTTGAGAAAGTATGATTTTAAATTGAGTCTATGGTGGCCACTTTATGGCATGAGGGAAAGAGAAATGAAGTGGAGAGCCAGAAAGGTTTTTGTTCCCAGCTCTGGAAAGGTGGGAATGGCTAGTGGTGAAGAAGTTTCTGCTACTGCTGGGTTAGGATGCTCTTCTGGCCTGGCAGTCTTGCCATGGGGGCTGTGGCCTCGAGGCTCAAGCCCCTCTGACTACTTTGGCTGCCCCAGCTTTTCTCCTGGCTCGGGGTCTGAGCTTTGAATGCAGGACCCTTTTGGGGAAGGGAAGAGTGCATTTCCAGTGCTCAGAAAGAACGATCTTACTGCATCCCAAACCACTGCATTGCCTTGAGCATTTCTCATGATGAATCCCTACCCCAATAGATGCTGGCATGGTAAACAAAAAGCTTCTGAATATTAGCATAAGGTTCGCATTTTTTTTTTGCTCAGACGAGACAGAGTTGTCCCTGCTCTTGATAAAGGATTCCAGAAATTGAGACAGTGATTAAAAGAGTTGTTTAATCATGAGAAGGGAAACAGTCCAATAACTAACTAATAAACATAAACAACATAAAGGATGCTGGATGTTGACTTCTTAGCGCTCATCATTTTCAGTCATCAGCTGCAGCTGTCCGTATTTGCTGTTTTCCTCTAGAAAGGGAAAAAAGTCAGAACTAGAGCAAATCAGAATGAGAGACTGAGTGCTCTGGTATAGATCTGCCAGAGAAAATACAGGATGCCTAGTTGAGTTTAAATTTTAGATAGATAATGAATAATTTGCTCTATGAGACATTCTTATACTTCTGAAATTCAAATTTAGCTGGACATCTTGTATTTTTATTGGCTAAATCTAGCAACTCAAGAGAAATTTTTTTTTTTTAATGAGAGGTTTTTTTGGTTTTGTTTTTTCAAAGATTTTATTTATTTATTTGACACAGAGAAAGACACAGTGAGAGAGGAAACACAAGCAGGGAGAGTGACAGAGGGAGAAACAGCGCTCCTACAGTGTAGGGAGCCCGATGTGGGGCTTGATCCCAGGGATCATGACGCAAGCTGAAGGCAGACACTTAATGACTGAGCCACCGAGTCACCCCGAGAAAATTTTCTGTTTTGAGAGCAGGCTCAACATTTGAGGCTGAGTTATCACTTGTTCTGTTTTATGCCATTCAGGATGTTGAGATTCTCCACTTAGATGCAAATCGCAAGTGGTACTTATGAATTCATATTGCTCTTAAGAATTTAGATTTATGATCTTAGAAAAGGAACAAAAAAATTAAGGCTGGTGTTGACAGAAAGCCAAAAGTGACTCTTTCTGTACTTTTTTTTTTTTTTTTTTAATGGCAATCAGCTAATACTGTCATTTAACACAGACCGTAATAGTGAGTAACAGATGGGCCACCTTTGGATTATCTGTGCTGCATTCAACACCTCTTTGAACAATAATTTTAATTTGTTGGGGGAAAATACAAATTTAAAGGTCAAGTGCTTTCATAAAAAAGGTGATTATTCAGTATTTTCTACTTTGAACCAAAGCACACACCAGGATTCATTGTATCACTGTCTTTTGTATAGCCCACATACGCTGAAAAATGGATTGCTTAATTATATGATTATCTGTCTTCAGGGAGGATATGTGAACATGAATGGGAGCGGTCAAGAGAGGTACATTGCTTTACTTGTGATTTTTAATCTATATCTACAGCCATTATAGGTTACAAGTTGACTTTTAAAACAAATATCTAAAATATAAATTACTTTTACCATGCAAAGTGGGCATTTTGGTGTAAAAGAGCTCCTTGAGCTGGAAAATGGACATACTACATGAGTGGGGCTCCAAGCTCATTCTTTTTTTTCCCCCTCTGATTTCTAGTCACCAGTCTAGAAGGAGCACAAGGGAAGACAGTAATTAACTAGGGACAAGGGACTCCTAATTAACTGGGGAGGAAGAGGGGCAAGGGCTATGCAGTTAACCTTTGTAATTGAATCACCCATTACAATGATAGAAAGGAATACCACTTTGCAGTGAATCAGAATTCTGGGGAAAATCTCATGAAGGTTCCAGGCACTGTGAAAGTCAAAAGATTGGAGAAGTTAAGCATATGCAGCCACACTCCATTCATCTCTTGTGCGTATTCCTTAGTCCTCAGGGGTTTATTTTGGAGAGGATGAGGGTCAATGTACAAGAGAAAATTAAGGCAGTAATGTTGGTATAAGCTAAAACTAGAAAGGATAGTGGGTTAGCGGCAGGAGCAAAGGAGGTAGATGGTAAAGGTCTTCTTCTAAAGGCATAACTAGGTGTAAGCAGTTCCAAGTGATACCCTTGACACACACTTTCAGTGGCTTCCCTGTCTTTGAATTAGTTAAGTTTTAATTCCATATTTTATGACAAGCAATTATGTATTTGTAGAAGACAGATAAACAAAATGCTATACAACTTTATTAAGGTTGCATTTTGTCTCTATACCAAGGGAGTCTAATTGGATATTCAGTCCTGAAGGTGAGTTTACTGCTTCTGCTTCCAAGGGCATCTAATGACTTTGAACATCATGTTCAGGGTCAGTTCCTAATATGGAAACACCAATCCCTATCCTGTACTTGATGGAATGAAAATAATGTATGCCTTATGTTTCTATATGTCAAATTAACCCAATCAACTTCCTATCCCCATGAACTTATTTACACATGCAACGTTTTAGAGGGGGAAAATCTGCCAAGAAACAGGAAAGTCTCCTTACAAAGCTAAAAATATTTTTATAACACAAAGATGAGCACCAGACACAGGAGAATAATTTGTTTTGTGAAGATTGCCAAGAAAATCTTGTTTTGAAATCCTGGTGCCCATGATTACATCATGCCAGGTGAGGCATCCACCTTTGGAAACAATAGATAGACATTTGCTCTTCTCCAACTCTGCTGCCTGGTTTCAAAGGGCTTTTTTATTTTTATTTTGTATTTTTTTGCCTCTCTTGGCTCCGAGTGGCTGCAACACATGGTAAATCTTTAACTTCAAGTGTCCTTCTGTGGTGACCAACTAAAATATTAGCAAAATAAATGTTTTATGGGAAAATGTTGGCAGGAGCCCCAACAGAAACAGGTGGTATTGGGTTATTTCAATATAATGTAATGATACAGCCAGGTTTCCATCTGGACAGCATGTGGTTGGGTCTGCTCAGAGAGTACGAGAGAGTGTGAGTATGCACTGGGGAAACCAGCGATGCACAAGCGTGCAGCTAGATGGCTACTTTACAAAATAATAGTCTGAGCTTTGGGTCCTCTGGGTTAAATATTTTTACTGTCAAAATCTGAATTTCTTCATAAAATATTAAAGGTGAAGCAAACCTCTGACATGCAATCCTGAGCCGTGTAATTATAAGGCAGTTCCTGGAAACCAAAGAGAGCATGCATTAAAGCCAGGCGTTTATTATAAAAGAGTTCATTACCCTTGGAAGTGAAGACATGTTTTCGAGGGAGCCTCAGAACAGAGAAGCTTTTTAGCAAGGCTTACTATACTATGAAAACAAGGCTCAGCCTTGTTGGTAAAAATGCAATTAGAAAATAAAGAGAGAATGGGATTAGTTGATGCTAAAGGCCTGATCATGATCCAAAGCCAAAGAGATGTATCCTTAATTTACCACCAGGGAAGAGTCTTTCTCCCTCTTCCATAAAATTCCTGCTTCAGGCACTTCAAAACACATGGAATTAGGAACACTTGGAACATTTGGTTTTGCACTCAGCTCTCCTCACTGTATATTCATGCTAAGCTCGATAATAAACTCTTGGCTCAATAACTCCCTATATGTATCCCAGGGAGAGACATCAAATTATGGCTATGTGCAGAGGTAGATCCTCTTCAGAGGCAGAGAGACCTCACTGCCTGGCTCTCTCAACTCGAGCCAGAGGAAGACAGGAATATGCACGCAGGGAGTAAGCAAGTTGGAAGTGGCTCGCCATCTCCTTGATGCTGACTGGAAGACTCAGGAAGTCATGCATGGGCCCCTCTCCCAAAGTGAAGGAGCCCCTTTGATCCCTGGGTACTTGGCCAGTAAAGCCTGGCTTCAAAAGAATTCATTGCAGCCATTAGCTGACAGTGCAGCAGACATGGAGACATTGAAAGCAAATGCCTAGACAAAATCTAAGAGCTGATGGACAGAAGTGATGGAGCAGTGAAGGCTCAGAAAGAAGAGATCATGAAGTTAAGCACATAACTATAATGCCCTCATACCACTGGTACCCATCTGGCAGGGCGATTCTATTCAAAAGGCTCTCACCTGTTACTCAGAGAATGGGCTGCCCTTCATTATCTGCTGCGTTTTCCTAGGTTTTTAGAGAGAAAAGGAGAGATGGTATGATGAGAGGCCTGGAAGCTCTGGAGTCAGATTCTTTTACTATTACTCTTGTGTGGACTGAGACTGAGGAGAGAATAATGTCCTAAGGGACAAGGCAAGTTGTACTGTGGGTCCTGGGTGACTTGGGAAAATGATTTTCTCACTCTGGAGCAGACCTGATGTGAAACAATAAAGATGTTTCTTAGTTCCCTCCAAAATGTGTTGAGTACCTATTGTATGCACCATAGGACTTTGGCTCCTGTGGGGTGCTAGACTGTAGACGGTGGTGGAAGACACAGTCTTCCTAGGTGAGGAGTTTATGATCCAAAGAGGGAGAATATACAACCAGAGGGAAATTGGAATATGAGCTGCCCAGGGACAAAGGCTCTGTATTATTATTCATTTTACTTTCCATTATGTGGCATATAATAGGTGCTAAAATAAATTCTGTACTGAACTAGGCTAGAAGATAGGTGATGGGGTTTGGCATGTATCTCATCTCATGTCTTAGAAATGTCTTTTGAACCCTTTGATGGGTCTCAATTCCTTCTGTGTAGAATGAAGAGTCAGATGACTGGCTCTATCTCTCTTCCAGCTTCCAAATCCTAGACCCTTAACTGAGAATTTAGAGAAGACCGCATATACACTGAAGTGACAATGATTATAGGTCCTACCATTTGTTAATATATCTTATGTTAGGGCATTTAGTCTCCACCATAAATCTGTGGGTTTAGAAGCTTTATCTCCATTTTTCAGATGAATAAACCCATTCTCTTGCCCAAGTTCACACAGCTGGTGAGTGGTGGAATTGGGATTCCCCAAACTCAGCTTTAACTCCAAATGCTGAGTTCTTTCCACTATATATCAAACTGCTTCCCACCTCTGTGCTAAGGAAATATTAGAATGAATGTAATGATTTAAGAGAGAGGTTGGGAACTTTGTAACCAAGACATGATATATGTCTCAGACTTAACTGCTTGGCTTTTTAGCGAGGTAGTGTTTTTTCAGTCTTTAGAAATCATCAGAGATTGGGGCAGTTCACTGAATTAATTGCACAACCATTGAAAACTCTCTGAGTATCTTGTCCTGGATTTCTCTCCCTGCCTTTCCTTTACTCCTGAATTCTTAACTATTCAGGTCTCTGAATGTAATGACACCAGTTCTTCCTTAAGGAAAAATAAATACTTTAATCCATGGATTAAAGTCCTCCCAGAGTTAGGGAGGAGGCTGGAGCAGAGTCTGTGTTCTATAGGTGGGAAGAGAAATGGTATTGACCTGTGGATCCCTCCTGCTCTGCTGCTGGCCTGTGGTGGCCAGTATATCTGATATAACTGTGTATCAGTATAGCTGATGGGAAGTGGAGAAAAGGAGGCCAGGAGCTTTGTGGAGAACAGTAGTGACTCTGGTTCCCATGGGGTGGTCACTTGGCTCTACATGGCTTGGTTGAAGTGTGGAAGGCTGCCTCACTAGCTTCAGGACATTGGGGAAATTGCCCAAACTGTTCTTCAATACTGGGGTGACAAAAAGGAGATGCAGATGTAGAACTTGGGTGGTCATTTTGAGAACTTACTGAAAATGTTGCTAATGACTAATATCTACTGAGCTCTTAATATGTGCAAGGTCTTGTGCTAAGTGGTTTGCAGTTGAGAAAATTGAAACTTAAGAAGTTTGGGTGACTGGCTTGAGGTCATAGGGATAGGAGGGGTGAATCCAAATCAGATCTGTCTTGAGTCTAAAACCTAACTTCTTAATCATTATGCTTAAGTTATAGCCTAAATACAGTGCTGTATCTTATACCATATAAAAAAATAAATTCAAAATGGATGAAAGACCTAAATGTGAGACAGGAATCCATCAAGATCTTAGAGGAGAACACAGGCAGCAACATTTTTGACCTCAGTCACAGCAATCTTCTTGCTAGACACATCTCCAGAGGTGAGGGGAACAAAAGCAAAAATGATTGGGACTTCATAAGGATAAAAAGCTTTTGCACAGCAAAGGAAACAATTAAAAAAACTAAAAGGCAATCTGTGGAATGGGAGAAGGTATTTGTAAATGACATAGCAGATAAAGGATTAATATCCAAAATCTATAAAAACCTTATGAAACTCAACACCTAAAGAACAAAAAAAGCCAGTCAAAATATGGGCAGAAGAAATGAACAGACATTTCTCTAAAGAAGACATACAAATGGCTAATAGACACATGAAAAAATGCTCAACATCTCTCAGCATCAGGGAAATACAAATCAAAACCACAGTGAGATGCCACCTCACACTGGTTAAAACGAACAACTCAGAAAACAACAGATGCTGGTGAGGATGCAGACAGAGGGGAACTCTCTTACACTGTTAGTAGGAGTGCAAACTGGTGCAGCTACTCTGGAAAACAGTATGGAGGCTCTTCAAAACATTAAAAACAGAACTACCTTATAACCCAGCAATCACACTTCTAGGTATTTATCTAAAGGATACAAAAATAGTGTTTGGAAGGGGCACATACATCCCAATGTTTATAGTAGCAATGTCCACAATAGCCAAACTATGGAACAAGCCCAGATGTCCTTTGGCAGATGAATGGATAAAGATGATGTGAGATATATATATATATATATATACACATTACTCAGCCATCAAAAAGAATGAAATCTTGCCATTTGCAACAACGTGAATGGAACTAGAGAGTATTATGCTAAGCAAAATAAGCCAATCAAAGACAGACAAATACTGTATGAGTTCACTCATATGTGGAATTTAAGAAACAAAACAGGTAAACAGAGGGGAAAGGAAGGAAAGATAAGATAAAAACAGAGAGGGAGGCAAATGGGGTAACTGGGTGATGGGCATTAAGGAGGGCACTTGACTATGGTGAGTGCTGTGAAGTGTGTAAACCTGGCGATTCACAGACCTGTACCCCTGGGGCTAATAATACATTATATGTTTATTAAAAAATTTAAAAAATATTAAAAAAAGGAAGGCACTTGATATAATGAGCACTGGGTATTATAAGCAAGTGATGAATCACTAAAATTATATCCCTGAAACTAATAATTTAATATATGTTAACTAAACTGAATTTAAATAAGAAACTTTATAAATAAATAGATGAAGTAGTGAATGCGTGTGGCATCAGTGGGTTGAGTTGGGACTCATGGGCAACCATTTAGCCTGGACCAGAGGGGTCTTTCCTTTTGCCACGGCAATATAAATTTCAGATCTGTTAAATATGTAGGCTAAAAACAAAAGCAAAACACAAACCAATAAATGTAATGGGAGAAAGAGTTGGTAAATATGGTAAGTGATGATATGGGGCAAAGAAGAACTTTATAAAAATAATATGAAAATATGAAAGAAGAAGGATAGATTTGGCTTCAAAAACCCTCCAAAACCTTTATATATCAAAACTATGAGAAAAGTTGAAAGACAAACAACTGGGGGATATGTGTTATAGCCTTTGACAGCTAAAAGGTGCATATGCATACTTCATTCTTATCAACCAAATAAAGAGACAAATACTTTAATAGAAAAATGGATAAAGGCCATGAATAAATAATTCATAAAGGAGAAATACAAATGAATAATGAATAAATGAATACAGGCTTAGTCTAACTAGCAATAGAAGCTTAAATTTTCATTCATCTCTTTTTTTTTTTAAGTTATCACAGGGAGAAAATAATTAAGTTGGTGAGGACATTAGGAAAATTCACCATACTTTGGGACATTTTCATGAATTAATGGTACATTGTAATTGTACAACTTATCAGTAAGGCATTTAGCCAATATGTATTAGTGTTTTACATTTTTTCACACTCTTTTCCTAAATTCTACATCTAGTAATTTGTCCAAGAAAAACCATATGAGTGAATGTGAGCAATGGCTTACCTCTAAGGAAAGGCACTGTTTCTAATAATAAAAAATTAAAAATAATCAGAATAGTCAACAATAGAGAATTAATGTAAATTTTCACCTTCATCTGAATGGTAAGAAATCTGGTAGAATTTATCCAGTTACTCAAAATAACTTTGTAGTATATTTAATGCCATGGAAAAATGATCAGTATGTATTCCTTAGTAAAAAAAAAAAATAGACTACAAAATACATTATCCTACAAGTTATATATGTTTACACCTTTTCTAAAATGACTAGAAAACAAGATACTGAAATGTTAATATGGTTTATCTCTCTGACAAAGTGATTATTTTTTTTTCTTTTTGTAATTTTAAAATATTTAACTTTTTTTTGTAACCCAGAACAAAATGGTATGAAAAAGTGGACTGCCTATTTTCTAAATAGCTTCCTATGACATGGCGTCTTTTTGTGTGTGTGAGTAAGGACCATGGGCTATGAAATATATCATCTGAAATATTGCTTTCATTTCTCAGTGTGTTATTATGGTTTGGGAACTCTAGTGTGTTCTAAGGAACACAAAGAATGCATGTAGAAGTAGTTTTACTTTGAGAATTCCAAATTAAGGCAGAGAGCTATTAATTTATTGAGTGCACGATTATAAAAAAACTAGACAATAAGATGTTAACTTGACCTGGAAGTGGATTCACTCATGGAAGCAGAGGTCAGGCAGGGTCTCTCCATGCCTTCCAGTGCGATTTGGACTGACATCTGGATTCTCTTACATTCACATTTTCAGTTTCCAAGTCCCTCTCCACCCTTAATCATATTGAAATTTAAGACTAGAGTTTAGTTATTAGCTAATGTGTGTTTGTTTGTGTGTTTGTATGTATTTGTGTGTGTGTGTAGATGGACATTACAATCTTTTTGTTTTGTACTTTTGAGATGAAGCCTATTGCTTTGATTAGTTAATGCTCTAATTTGGGTTGAATTTATCAGCTCTGTTCGTGATCACTTTTTCAAGAGTTTAATTAACTACTTAATGAAGAAATTTACTATGCTGTGCAAATTCATGCCTCATTAAATCCTGGTTGAGACTGTTTAAGGCAGGACTGGGATCTCCTTGTGTGGGCTACTGTGGTCTACTGGCCCCACTAATAGTCTTTTAGAGTTCTAGAGCTAGGAAGTGGAATTCTGGATGGCTGAACCCCAGATTCAGAACTCTGAGCTTTTAAGGTATGCTCTAGATGTGAAACTGCGTTTACCTATTACCTTCCTCAAGGAAGGATTAGCCTGCTGAGAGAGTTCATTTAATACAGTCTTGTATTATCTTTGGAGAATTCAGGACAACTAATGGTCCCTTTGCCTCTCCCTCCAATCAAGTGTTTTTCGGCAGTGTCTTTATTTTTTGTTTGTATTCCTTTCAGTTTTCTCTGTTAGATGCCAATTTGTGTTCAAGTGAGCCATTTTCTCTAATCAAATAGAGGTATCTTAAATTCTATCTCTTATTTTGTAGATATGAACAAATCCACCCAGCTATTATATCTGCCCACATCAAAAACAAAACAAAACCAAACAATTATTCTTTAACCATTTTATAAAGATTTTAAATAGCGCCAGAACAGATGTAAGAGACCAGCCTGTTTACCCTCTTGAAAGTTGTTCAACAATTAATTTCCACCTGAGAAGTGTCATTCAATCAGTGTTATATCAGCATTATATGATAAGCAAAGACAACATGGAAATATTGTGTGGGCCAGTATTGAATGCCTCATTAAAGTTCAGATGGATTCCATCTGTTTTTTTTTTTTTCCCCTCTGCACTTTAGTTACGTAAAGTGTCATATGGTAAGGAAAAATACCTAGGATTTGGATTTCTTTGGATATATATTTTTCTCCAGTGTTCCAGTGGTTATATTCTCAAGTCAGACCATCTCAGCTGCTCTTCATGGGAGCAAGAAATGGGGCAATATATTTAATTTGGCAGCCAAGAATCAGTGTACCACACCAAAGGGGTGGTAGAGTGCTATGCAAACTCTACTCTGGCTTGAAAAATACAAGCACCTTCTGCTAGATAAATCAATTTGGAGTGGCCCCAAATCAAATGCCTTCATTTCAAAGTGGCTGGACTTCATTTTAGATCTATGGGGAGAAGAGAAAGTCTAGAGGATTGGAGAAAATCCAAACCAGTTCATCAGCCCTTAATGTTTTCAAGAACATTTTATTTTGCTGTGTCTAGTACAGAGTTTCAGGCTGTCTTGGTGAGGGATGAAAAGCAGAACTGTTTAGGACTGGTGACTTCATAAGCTTCAGAATGTGGACTCAATTAAGCTAAAGACCTTAGAAAGGTGTGCCTTTAGGGTATTTATTACAAGTCTAGAGTATTATAAAATTAAATAAATCCTCTTTAGAAGGAACATCCACATTTGTGACCAGTATGAGAAACATACTGATTTATTAATAACTTTGTGTTGGAAAGCTCAGCCCTTCACATTTTTAGCACAGATATGGAACACTGTCCTTCCAGGGGTCCTGTGTAGAGAGTGGAAATCTGTTTGAGGTGCGTATAAAAAATGCAAAATGAATTACATTTGGCTATTAGTAACAAAGGTCAGAGATAACAGTAGCTTGTATAAATTCTGAGTCTTTCTTTTTCATGTAATAGAAGTCTAGAGATTAAGTACTAGACTCTATGGTGTCATCAAGGTTTCAGGTTCTTTCCAGCTTTCTGTTCCTTTGTCAAGAAGATGGCTTCCATCCCTAGGACTGCTTCTTGGTCCAAGATAACTACTGGAGCTGTAGTCATGCCTAGGTAAGGAGTTGAAGGGCAAAAGGAGGAGATGTCAGCTGTCTGTCTCTTTCTTAAGGAGGTTTCCTGGGAGTCCTTTTCAACAGTATCCACCCGTGTGTCATTGGCCACTCTGACCTATAAGGGCGTATTTTAGCCAAGCATCCCCAAATGAACTCCTTTACCAAGAAAGAAAGGAGAATATACACTGACATGACTGTTAGCATCCAACATAACAGGAGTTCCAAGAGCCTGGTGAGGCATCTCTTGGGCAAGCCTGTCTGCTCCCATTTCTGTCCTGAAGGCTTTAATACCCTTTCTCCATAAATTCAGAGCCTCCCAACATCCTGTGTGATGAAAGACTAGTTCATATATAAAATAGATACATCTCAGAGAGTTTACCAATTGGCTATAGGTTATACAGTAATCTAAAAAGGAAGGCAAATTGGCCCTGTATGCTGGAAGTAGACATCAAAGGCAAGAGCATAAAAACACAATTTGAAATATTGTCATTGGTGTCACCATTTCACCAAGGACAGCAGGATGTGGGCATGGTTAAATCTCTGATCTCCAATTTATAGGAGTTTCTAGAGTAATAGTCATGTTTTACTGCACACTTAATAAGACCAGGTGCTAACCATCCATTATATCTAATCCTCATATGCCCCTATATGGGAGGCATCAATATCCCAATTTTTCAGCTGGGGAAATTGGAAGTTGGGGTGGGGATTAAATCACTTACTCAAGTCACACAGCTAATAAGAGCAAGAGTAGGGATTTGGACCCACACCTCTGACACCAAATCTGTGTGTGTCTTTTCTGTTGCATAAGGGTGATGGGATGCTGGTTTAGGAAAGACACTGAAATCCAAGAAGAAGATTTGATGGGCTTATCCTCCTATGGGAAGTGGTATTTAAATGGGATGAAGTTTCCCTGTTCCTAATTGATGGCAACTATTCCCTGACCATTCTGCGTGGCACCCCAGGCCCACTGTTTGGTGCTCAGGGCAGCAAATGCCTGGTCTCTTTTTTTCCTCTTTGGGTCACATTCTGTGCCACCTTCTTCCCCATGTGCCATTCTGGAGTAGAGAAAGTCATCATAAAAGCAATCAGTATATATTCTCATATTTTTTCTTCACATAAAAAGATGAAGTCATGGCATATGGTCAGATTGCCAGCACTGTTAATAATAAACCTCATATAATTAAGCATTGATTTATTCCTTTATATAAGTGAAACAAATTGCTTTAACTGCCTTTGCTCAAGACCGTCCAGTCAGATGGATTATGAATAGGAAGTTGAAACTAAAAATTATGGGTGCTCATATTTCACTGTGGTGGAGGTTTATTGGAGGTACAATTAGAACCCTAACTGAATGTGTCCTGTGTCCCTTTTGATGGAGAGATCAGATATTAATCTGGGGATATGACTAATTCTCAACACAGCTGCTCTCCTTGCTCTAATATTCCTGCTTTAGGTTCAAAACCTGGAAACATGTTTAAAAAATTGATCAGAGCTTATAATAGCAATAATCACCTTGAAATTGGTTGTTACTCCAGTTAATGAACTGAGTAGTAGAGCATAAGCCTCCCCCTGTGTCCCTCAGGCCTTTAACTAACAAGCTGGTTGTTAACCACTGGGTTTATTAAAAAAGAAAGATTTCTTTAGGGGATTCCATTGGGAAAAAGTTGGGGGCTGAGTGTTTTCATTCAGAATCCTTGACAGTAGCAGCCACCTCCAGTAGCCACACCTCTCTTTCACCAAAGCCAAAGCTGGGATGATCCACTGAAGATACCCAAAGAGTGGTACAGAAGCTTTTTTAGAAATGCAGTATCTCAAATGCCACCCCAGACCTGTGGAACCAGGGTCTGCATTTTAATAAGAACCCCCACTGATGTCTGGGTGGGTGGCTTAGTCTGTTGAGCATCTGCCTTTGGCTCAGGTAGTGGCCCCAGGGTTCTGGGATCAAGTCTCACGCTGGGCTCCCTGCTCAGTGGAGAGCCTGCTTCTCTCTGCCCCTCTGCCTCCTCCTGCTTGTGCTCTCTCTCTCTCTCTCTCTTATTCCTGTAGTCTCTATCTCAAATAAATAAATAAAATCTTTTATTAAAAAAAAAAAGAACCCCCACTGAAAGAGCTCTGAGCTGGGTGACTCCCTTAGTTCTAAGCCCCAATTTATAAATCTGGGACCTCCCATCAGAGGCTTCTCTGCAGACTCTCATAATGTCTCAGCAGACCCACATTTTCTGATCTCAGTTGGATCCCGACAGATTAGGGCAATGTATGCCAAAGTGGGGACCATGACACCTTCTAGGGACTAGACCCTTCATAAATATCTGTTTAAAACTCTATTTCCCCCAAACACTTCTCCTTTCAAGGAAGAATTTCTTACAGAAAGGGAAAAGCCAGCTGTGTAAGAGTGCTGGGATTGTCAGGCAGCCTCAAGTGGGCAAGGCAGTTCCTCTGGTTCAGACGTTACCAGGTAACAGGTTCATACTCTTGTTCTGCTCTAATTTCATATTCTAGTGTTTAGATTAGACCACTTGCCCTTCACCTAAATACTGCTGACAAAGTTTCTTCCTTAATGTCTGAAGAGAAGCGCTCCTTTTCATGGAGACTGAAGACATCCCAAGATCCCTAAAGCAACCCGTTCCAAGTGAATAGGGCTCAGCTCTCTGCTCTGCTTCAGGTCTAATGAGCTGCGGTTTTATTTCTTTGCTCTGTTTCCTTTTCTAACTGTCCAGGGCAAAAGATTTCCTCAAAAGCTTAATGAAACCCAAATCACAGACTATGTTTTATTGATGTGCCACTGTTCTGGAATGGTGGGACTACGAGGTGAAGGAAGCAGCTTCAGGGAGCGATGGGGGGCTGTGGGAAAGACATCATGGGCTAGGGAGGCTGTGAGCACTTGGAGGAGAGATGCTCCTGCAGGTTGGTCTCCACAGATAAGCCTGGGAGTAAAAAGTGACATAGTCCGGCTTCGAGCATTGGAGATTGGGGAAATATGAGGAGCCAACTGGGGCCAATCCACTTCCTCCCTGAGACCCCCAGAGTCCCTTAGGCTGTGACTCAGGCTCCATGAGAAGTCGCTGGGGCAAGCTGTGCACAGCGATCTTACCAGGACCTCATTTCCCACTGCTCTTGATAGAAACTACCCCCACCACTTCACTTCCTTTGTGGTTTTTGTAGGTGTTGGGTTTACTCAGTGGACATGCCGCCCTCCTTTCAGATTTACTGGAATTTAATTTCCACTCTCAGGAAGGTAGCCCCTGAATGACCCCTTATTTCTCTCCCTAAAAGGAGGGATACCTTTTAAAATTTGTTGGTTGTGAGCTGACTAAGAATGTGATTCTGTGTTCCTTTTCACCCATAATTATTCTTTAAAAATTTTAAGTTTCAAAGAAGTCTCATTTTGTACTTCCACACTGTAATTTTTTAGGAAGCTAAGCAAAATAACCTGTCTTTTAATCTATCTTGTATCCTCTAAGAAATTTAATTTTCCTTACATGTACATTTTTCCTTTTCTCTTTTTTCAAAATTAGAGATTTGCAGACAATCGTACAGTGTTGGAGTTGGAAGGACCCTAGTGGAGCCCTAGCTTTATGGGGGTTGTGACTTACGCCCTGCCACAAAACTAGTTGGTGCCAGTGTTGGGATCCTGTTTCTCTTTTCCTCATCTGGATTTTGAAAATTGTAAAGCTAATGCATACTTTTAAGAAAATCCATTCTTTTTCCTAAATGTGGCAACAATTCCTTCCCTCCCAACACTCCCCACCCATTGCCATTTGTCTATAGATTTATTGTCCATTCAGAAATTTAAAAATATAAACAAATTAAATTTGTTAGTGCTTTTCTTTATATTGTCTATGCATTTTTGTCATATTTAGGAATGTTCATTATACTCCAAAGTTATTTTGAAAACGATTTTCTTCTACTGCATTTATGTATCATAGAAAGGGCTTATCAATAAAATAGCAAAGACCTGTCTCCTTTGCCCTTCTCTGTTTTCATAGCACTTGTTATTGTAGACCTACTGGAATGTATCACAAGAGGAGGGACTTTGTTTTGTCCTTTATAAGACTTTGTCCGTAGTAGGTATGCCATAAGTATTCGTTATTGAAATAATTTGTGGTTTTATTTTCACATTTAAATGCACTTGGAATTTATTTTGCCTTAAGGAATAATGTAGGTCTTCAATTCTACTTCTCCTTTCTCCCTGTAAGTATCTAGCTTTTGTCTTCTGCTAGTTTATTCATCAGTAAGTTCATTCTTTTCCATGGATTTGAAATGCCATTTTTATCCCATAATACGTACCTGAATTTATTTTGGAACTATCCTTCATAAATATCATGTCTTCTTTCATGTGTTTTTCTCTAGTTAAGGTTTTTGTATACACAAAAACTTCCCTACCCTTGTGGTTGTTTTGTTTGGGATTGGACCCCAGACTTTCTGCCTCATAGCGTGGTATTCCTAGACTAAATTAGCTTGAAATACAAAAGAAAGCAGGTGAAAAATAAACAAAATTATTATCATCAGCAGGATTGGATGTCTGATTCCAGAAATAACCTATTGAGTTGCATTTATTAAAAATATACTACCATTCTTCATTGAATGAAAGATACCATTAATTATAAAACATTATTTTATGTACCATTAGAAATTTTAAAAGATTGCCAAATTAATTATGTCATCCCACAAATTGTAAGATGCATCCAATTTCAGAGATGTTAAAATGTGAACAAAAATGTGTCTTAGAATCAGTGAAATAGATTAGTAGACTATGTTATAAAAAAACATAAAAGGAAATTTGCTTATGTATTCCCTATTCTTCATAAAATGTTTTTCAAAAGTTTCATCTTCTTTTTTCCTTATCACTTTTCTGTGGTATAATAAGGACCAATGTTTTAATTCTCATTTTATTTATAACAATAATAGCAACACGTATGCAGCAGTAACTACAAGGCAGGTGATAGTCTAAGCCCAAGGTCACAAAGTAAGTGGCAAAGTGATTTGACTCTGAGAAATTTTGTTCCAGCCTTCATGATCTTAATCAAACATAGCTTTCACATGATGAGGAACTTGAGGCCCAGAGACTTTAAAAGATTTTCCAAGATCTCTTAGTGGATTCTGACTCCTACACCAGCACATTCTACATGCCACCATTTGAAAATTCGAACAGTGAGCACCATGGGTTATTATGTCTTTAAACTTTTGGTTTTAGCTCAGAGGAGCCTGTTGGTCTTGGTGGATGGTGAATAGCTCTTGAGACCAGAGACTTAGGAGATACATTTAAGTCGTTTCTAAGTTCTTTCTAACCCTGGCAGTTTATAAACACTACATAGGTGAAGACTGGTAATTGGCTTGATACATGTCTCCCTCATATTTTGTTGTTTTTGTTATTTCTACCTTGAATTTCCTTTGTCATATCCCTGGTCAGCCATGCATTCATCATAGTGACTTTTGGTTTCTTTCCCAAAGCCCTTGTTTTAGCTTGACCCCACGTAGAATCACCAACAGTGGCAGCTCTCTAAACAGATCCTCCCACTGAATTAGGCAGAGCTGAGTTGTGCTGACCCTAAAAGGATGGTCCTTACAGGGTGAGGGATACAACTTCTTTCCCTGGAGTTAATTATGGTGATTATCTTGCACATATCTGTGTTTGAAATTTCTGTGTGGAGTAGAGATACTGTGCTTATCTGGAATGAAGGGTAAGGACAAGAGTGATTTTGAGTGTCCACTCCACTTTTTTGGAGTAGAGAACATTCCAGATGGAGTGAGATAGCAGCAATTGCTTTTGGATCTTTACCTGGACTTTCAGTACCAATGCCTACTTGAGTGTGGATCAGGCAGCATTTCTTCTTGTTCTGGAGGACATATTTCCTTTGTTTTACAAAAAGTACAGATGAACAACTTTCTCTAATGTTTTTACAATAGCAGGTGTCAAGGAGCACCAGATTACTCGACATTCATTATTAGAAACCCAAAATAGCAGTTGTGGGAAAGGAATGTAGCTCTAGCTGGTTCAGGCATGATCATCCCCTCCCCAGTTCCACACATTAAACCGTTTTAACAATGAATGGCTTTGCTTTCTATTTTGTCTCAGAGCCTAAGTGGCTGAGAATTTGAAAACTTTCCTGAAGTGAGCATTTTGGACAGTGTGTCATTAGCTCACTGTCATGGCTCCTTGACTACCCATCAAAGAGAAGGGAAATCTTCTGACTCTCATAAATGAGAGTTAACTGAAGTCTCATGTATTAAACCTTAACCAATGGCCCCCATGAAAAACTTCCCAACCTCATTAAATAATTAATCAATTTCAGGTAGAGAGGTATCCATGCTGTAAAATCTTGCTGAGGTAACTGGTGCTCTTTCCTGGCTCTGTAATGATTTCTTAACAAAACCCGAGGATGCCTGGATGCTGCTTCCATTCCATTCCATGGCCTGGGAGCCATGTCACTAGTGTAGAGGCTGATTCCATGCCAGTGGTTTGATGTGACCCAGAGGCTGCCCTCTAGAAGCTGACGGCCAGGCCTCCTTGGGTTTTCTGAGTTTTCTAGCATTCTCTTTCTCAGCAGGGTTGTGAAAAAGGAAACTATGCTGGCCTCTCTTGACAGGAGGAATCTTTACTCTAAGCTGTGATTAACCAAGCTGTGCTTTTTGAGATGGTGAATTTTTCCATTGTTTCTCTCTTGTTGAGGACTCCCTGCCCTGAGGTATTTTGAGTTAAATAGTTGGATCCCAAAAATGTTAATTACTATAATTTATTGGAGAACTCAGTATCAGGATTCAGTTTCCTTTGAAATGTTGCAAATACTGAACATTTTCTCTGTGTGTTAAGCAATGGTGATTCTAATATGACCAGTTGTTATTATGGCTATGAAGATTTGTTAGGGTCCTGAGGAACTCTCTGGAACATGTAGATTTTTACTCTAATTGCAGGTTCTGTGGCCTGGCTTTTGCTGTACATTTTTAGTAGAGGCTAACTATATGGATTTGCAGCCTATTTCTACAACAGCTGAAGGAGGCAATTTTACCTTGTATTTGGGGGTTGGGCTTTGGGCATAGACTTTGTAGGTTAAATCCTTGCTTCCAACTTACTATTTCTATGATTTGGGGCAAATGCCTTAATCGCTCTAATTTTATTTTCTTGTTTGTAAAATAGAAAAATGAAAATACAGGTCCACAATTGCTTATCTGAAAACTTTGGGGCTATATATATTTTAGAATTTAGATTCTATGGTATCTTAGGAAAGTAAATTAGTATACATGCTGTAGTTGATATTAAATCCCCAATAAGAGCAAGACCTGGGTGATATTCTGTAAACTATTAATATTTCTGGAGCAAAAAATGGATAACTATTCACACTAAATATAGAGTAGGAATAGGCTAACAGCAATTAAAATTCAGATTAAATTTTACTGCGAAGTGATTTGGGGGCAAACTTATGAAGAAATTAGATAGTTTTCAGGGGTTTTAAGAGATAATGAATTTGTACTTACTCAAAGTTATTCTCCTTAAATAAAATATGTATAAAGTATTTATTGCAGTGGTTTCAATTAATAACTACCCAGTGGATGTTAACTAGCACTGAGATTTTAATCCTCTTGCTCTAACCCACTTCCTTAGTGTTAGTTTCTCTCTGAGCATTCTGGCTGGTCATTTTGTCCTTGAGTCAGTGTGTAAATACATGTTGTTTCCAAGTATATCCAGATGAAAGGACTTTTACTAGCTCTGCCACTTAAGGTGGTTCTTCTCTTCTACTAGTTCTAGAGACCAGCAGACCAGTTGAATTTTCTGTAATGATGGAAATGCCATATATCTATGCGATCCAATGTGGTAGCCGTTAGCCATGTATGTCTTTAAAGCACTTGAAAATTGGCCAGTGTGATTGAGAAACTGAATTTTAAATTTCATTTAATTTTAATTCATTAAAATTAAAGTAGCCACACGGGAGTATTGGCCACCACATATTGGGCAATGCAGGTCTAGAAAGACCTGGGCATGGGGTTCAGTGCTGAGGTGAACTTGTCCCCTCTGGATGCAGAATTCTTTATGCTTAAGCTACTGAAGCTGGTGAGGAACTGCTCCTTCTTTTGTTTATTTCTCAAGTATTTTATGAATGTCTACTACAGGTCAAACTCTTGTGTTAGGCACTGAGGCTACAGAGCAAGGTTTTTTGCACTCAAGGAGGACATACACATTTAAAACATACATTTGGGGACGCCTGGGTGGCTCAGTTGGTTAAGCAGCTGCCTTCAGCTCAGGTCATGATCCCGGCGTCCTGGGACGGAGTCCCACATCAGGCTCCTTGCTTGGCAGGGAGTCTGCTCCTCCCTCTGCCTCTGCCTGCCACTCTGTCTGCCTGTGCTCACTCTCTCTCCCTCTCTATCTGACAAATAAATAAAATCTTTAAAAAACAAAACAAAACCATACATTTGTGTGTACATGAAGGCATATTTTTAAAAACATGAATACTCTCCAGTGAATCCAGTGATAGAGCTGCTGGACACACAGCCAGCCTGGTGAAGTGTCAGAGGGGAATTTCTTGTACAAGTAGGAGAACTTAGCCAAGGGCAGTGGACTCGAGAAAAAAAGCCATTTCATAGCCTAGCATGAGAAAAGACATGGAAATGAAAACCAGTGTGGTATTGGGCAAGCAAGGAAAGAAAGCACCTAAAATTGAGGTGAATTTTAATCGACTCATATACATACATGAATGAAAGGGGAAGGGGGCTTTGGGCTTGGGTCTTGGGGTTGTTGGACATGGCACCTGAATTCTGTTTATAGTTGGTCCTAGGTCTTTAGGAGGGGCTTTGGTAATTAGTCCAGAAACTATAGTTGCAATAGAATTAGCCCCTGATACGATTTACATAGTCCCTTGTGACTAGAAAGTGCTCAGTAGAGACTTTCCAGTCAACGAACTAAGAACACTGCTGTGCTCTTCCTTTGCAGGAAGTAAGTTTAAACTCGGATGACAGCTGGCAAGGCTGGGAGAAGTCTGGAAAGATAGCTATCTTGTTGTCAGGGACCATGGCTGTTTTCTGAAACATGAAGAGGTTGATTGCATCATACTCACTTGATTTTGTAGTTTATCCAGTTGAGCTCTTAACTCTGCTTTTGAAAAAATAAATTTATTATGAGTTCCGTGGAGCGCTGGCTATCGTTTCTCCAGCCTGGAAGCAGATGTGTCTTTGGAGCATGCTGCTTTGGAGGACCCACCAAACATCCGAAAGAACTAAATGTGAAATGAGCAGGGAATGTTGGCTCCCCTTCTCAGTGATGCTTTGTGATCTAAGAGGTGTTTTCCATTTTCAACAATGTGCTGCGGAACAGTCTGTAACAGTCTGTTGCAATTTTCTCCCCAAATCTCCCACATTTCTGCCAATAGTGAATTAGACTGTCATTAGCTTCACAGATGTGCTTTGATCCCTACACGGCTTGTCTCCTGGTAGGGAGACATCTGAACCATTGATGCGGATTTTCTAAACCTGGAGGATAAAGCACAATACAGTGCAGGGAATGGGGGTGAAGATCATGGAGCCCTGGGTTCGAGTTGTATCTCTGTTGCTAATTAACTGCGTCATCTTGGGTGAGGCACTGAACTTCTCATTGTCTTAGTTCTCCAATCGGTTAAGTGAGAGGATTGGATAAATCCCTGAGTCTCTCTCAGATTCTATGCTAGTGAATGGGAAAACTCTTCAGGTTTAGAGGCAGATGCCATCTTGCTACTGGGATTTGGTTTGTCTGAGTTTACAATCCATGGTACTTTTCTGGGATAACCATTGATCCTATTAGGTTACTAGTTCATAGCTCCCCAATATGCTGCCCATTAAAGGCTGTAAGATCTGTCTGGGCTTGACAATGGATCTTTTGGGGGCCTCTCTATCCTTCAAAGACTTAGTTGTTTAAAGGTGTTTAAAGGAAGAAGAATGGGTTAAATTGTTGTAAATTTCTGAGCTGTTAAAGCTTTTAATGATCCTCTATGGACTTCTCTTCTAAAACTTTGGTGTACAGGTTAGAAGTCCAAGGCCCAGAGAGGATATTCACTTGCCCAAGGCTATATTGGACCCATCTCTAGTTTGCCTTTAGGCCATAATCCCAGTGCTCAGACTTGTCAGCTGCCCAGACCTGGTGAATGGAAAGATCCTTGGTGATTTTATTTTCCTATAGACCAGAATACAATTTTGATAGCAGTATCATGATATATTGAGTTGGAGTACAGGTGCTCCTTCAGGCTCAGGAAAAGGTGTGACAGTGGATTTGGAAAATCTGGGGGTAAGTTCTGGTTTCACTGTGTGCAAAGCCAGGCATCTCACTTATTTGTATGAACCTTAGTCTCCTTATCTATAGAATGGTGATGGTAATAATACCTTTACTGCCTACCTATCAGACCTTTCACGCAGAACTCATGAATATGATAGGACAACTCTGACAACTAAATAGATTTAAATAAAGGGTAATAAAACATAATAACAAACACCTGTTGCATATTTTTGACATGTCAGGCAGTGTTTATGCCCTTCGAGCACATTTGCTCATTCAATTCTGAAACAATTCCATTAGGCAAGTGTTACAAATGTTAAGCTTTAAAAAGTTTTTTTTTTTTTTTTTAACAAATTTAAAACAACTGAGATTGTTCACTTAATGAAGCAAGTGCTAGGACTCACACAAAGGTAGCCCAGGCGTGTACTCTTAATCACGTTACGATGACTTATCTTGGGCTTTCAGTGGTCCCATGAAACCCCAACCATCTCCCAACTCCTGCATACACTGTTCTGAAAAACGGTGGGCAGAATCTTTGTGCCAATCCAGGAAACCTATTCCAAGGTGGGTTATGAGCGCAATACTTTACTCACAGTGCCTGTTCTGTTCCAGAGCGAGGGACTGTGGATGACCAGTTTGAAAAATGATGATCGTTGAAACCAACGCCAAACCATTCACACCCCACCCACCTCTGCTCACACACCCACTCAGCACCCTTGCTCATCATCTCAGTATGTTTCATGAAGAACCAGAGACAGAGTTGGGAAGGAGAGGCCAGATCATGAGCCTTCTCTATTCCCCTGGGACAGTGGAAAACATGTATGAGGCCAGGCGTATCTGTATTTCTGTTTTTTGTTTTTGTTTTTTTTTTTAATATTTCTATCTACCTACCAACCTACCTACCTTGTTCTAAGCATCTTTAAATGGTACTCCTAAGCGGCTTATTTCAAAGGTTTTGATTTCTAGATATTCCCTGCTGACCCACCAATTTAGGCAATAAAGAGCAGCAAGGAGTCTTTAAAGTGCATGTCTTAGTGTGGTTAAAGGGAGAGGAGAGAGAATTCACAATTGGCTGCTGAGAGACAGGGCATCTCCCCAGGAGGGGTACCAGCTTCCAGTACTTTCCCCCTTTGCATACATCTTGAAATGCCAGGAGAAGGTGTGCAAAGAAAATGGAGTTCTTTGGACAAGTATCTCCGAGCTTGAAATTTGTTTTAATGAACATTTGACCATATGAAAGAGAAAACATCTGAAGTATTTGTACATGACATGTGTATGTGTGTATATATATACACATATATGTATGTGTGTATGTATGCACATATGTATGTATGTTTGCACATGCATACACATAGCATACATATAGCTACATATCTGTACCAGGCATGTTTGGTCATGCTATATTTTTATTTGTTGAAAATATCTAAAGCATTAACATATTGATTATTTTCTAGTTATAAAAATAATACATACTTGGCAAATATAGAATAACAATAGTAAAAAAATCCCTTCACCTTAAAGTAGCTACTGTAAAGATTTTGAGATATGCTTCAGTCTCTCTTGTTTTTTAATCAAAGCAAAGCATGTGCATAATTTAAAAAGTCAAATAGTCATACAAAAAAGGCAGCAGATTCCTGCTCCAGGCCTATCATCAAGTCAGGTTTCCCAGAGGAAGCTGCTTTCAACTGTTTTGGCTGTCACTGCTTGTACTTATTACCATATTTATAAATGATACTTTGTGTGCTATTTTTGACTTGCCACATGTAGACATTACCTATTGACTTCCTACTAATGTAAACATTTGGATCTCTAACAGCCCCTCTGCCCTTTCACACACACTCATACATACATACACTTTTTCTCCAACCAGTAGAGAATTGAACTGAATTTTAAAAATATGAATTCAATTCTAATATATACGTGTGTGTGAGTGTAGGGGGAAGGTTCCCTATACCACAGGCAATTCTCCCATACCAGACCAAGAGGATAATAGGGAAGTTCTAGGAGTCTAATTGCATCTATTTAAAAAAGTCACCTTCTCTGTTCAGTGGTTAAACTCTTCCTTTCCTTTCTTAGCTCTGCAGAATAAACTGACTTCTGTGAAATTCTAAGGAGGAAAATAAGGCAGATTTGGTGTGTGATGGTGAGTATAGACAACTAGACCCCAAGATTCCTTCTTAGCTGAGCAGTCCTCTTGTTTCTTCTATGTTTCCATCCAATGTTAACGGAGACCATTTTAAATATAATCCATTTGACTTTATCTTCTGGGTAGTTCCTCAGAGAAGTCCCTTTCCAAGGAATAGGAGCTTGGGCAATGTGGGAGAGCAATGCATTTGCCAGTTAAAGAAAACACCACTTTGTCTTTATATAGATTTGTCATAAATCTTTATATCTTAGTTACTAGGTAATATGGATGTTCTTTTGCTTGCTTCTTTCTGTTTACTTATTCTCTATATTCTCAGTAGTAGGGACATAATAAGTACTCAGTGAGTGATTAGTGAATTAGTGTATATATCATATATATCCTGAGAAGGTAAATAAATTAAACTTGAGGGGTGCCTGGGTGGCTCAGTGGGTTAAGCCTCTGCCTTCAGCTCAGATCGTGCTCTCAGGGTCCTGGGATCAAGCCCTGCATCAGGCTCTCTGCTCAGCTTCTCCCCCTCTCTGCTTACCTCTCTGCCTACTTGTGATCTCTCTCACTCTGTCAAATAAGTAAATAAAATCTTTTAAAAAATAAATTAAACTTGATAGATGAAATACTATTTTAAAAAAGAATATGGGGCGCCTGGGTAGCTCAGTGGGTTAAAGCCTCTGCCTTCGGCTCAGGTCATGATCTCAGGGTCCTGGGATCGAGCCCCATGTCAGGCTTTCTGCCTGGCGGGGAACCTGCTTCCCTTCCTCTCTCTCTGCCTGCCTCTCTGCCTACATGTGGTCTCTGTCTGTTAACTAAATAGATAAAAATCTTTTAAAAAACAAATTTTAAAAAGTCCTTACTATAATTTCAACCTTGTTTTCTCTTCATCTCTGATATCTTGTTGTGGCAAAAGTATTTCCTGCTTCCAAATATTCCCTGTGCTCCCCCATATTCAACTTCTCTTGCTTTAATGTGAGACGACATGAGTAGTTCTTTCTAGTAAGATATGAGCACAAATGATGGGTGTCACTTCTTATCTGAACATCTATGAGCTGGTGTTAATTCTTCATGTTGTCTCTCTCTCCTCATCTGGAGGAGGGGGAAGGGTGGTAGCAGAGAAGACAGAGAGGGCAGAGTGGTCCTATAGAAACAGCTTGGTTCTCTGAGGCCCTGGAGGAGAAGCAAGGAGAACTTCCTTACTTGCCTCAAATAGGAATGTAAGGGAGAAATAAGCCATTGTTGCAATAACCATGGAGATTATTTGTCAACATAGCAGAGCCTAGTCAATCCTGACTAACAAGTACTTATCTTGGTAGCTTTTTCCTTATAAGCATGTCTGAAGGAGAATATGACTAATACTTCTTTCTCAAGTCATGAACATACAGAATGCTGGGGGCACCTGGGGGGCACAGTCCCTTAAGCACCAAACTCTTGGTTTCCACTCAGGTTGTGATCTCAGGCTCATGAGCCTGTGTGGGGCTCTCTGCTCAGTGCAGAGTCTGCTTCAGATTCTCTCTCCCCCAACTCCTTCTACTCATGTGCTCTCTCTCTCTCTCTTTCAAATAAATAAATAAATCTTAAAAACAAATAAACAAACAAGAATGTACAGAACCCTGGAAAAAAATGAAAAAAGTCTCTTGGACCATTTTATTTAATATTTGTTTTAGATAAGCATGTACATGGAATTAAAGAAAAACTCTTTATACTTACAGCTGTTCTTTAACTCTAACACTAAAATAAAAAAATCATATAGCTAGGCCAAGTCAATACAATTTGTGACTGGTAATATTTTGTTGAAATAAAATTGTGTGCATTTTGTTCAGTGGTTGAAAAATACAATGTTAACTTCGATTCTATATTTTATTCATTTGTCTATTTGGCATCAGTGGCTCTTAATGGAAAGAATGCCTTTTTGCAAAAGAATGATGTAGAAAATTGCCTTTATAAACTTCAGGCCCTTGTTTGCTAACTCAAGATAATTGGACCTTTCTTCCCGTCCAAACTCTGTGGGGAGTACCTCTGTTAAGTGGGTATGTAATTCAACCGTTCCTTGAATTAGGGCAGAGAAAAGATTTGTTGTACATTTGCTTCTGTTTGCTGCTAATCAGTATTTCTAAGTACTTCAGAGAAGTCAGGGTCTACCCGGTCCCTCTCCTTACAGTGGGTTTGTCCTGATTGCCAGAGCAGGATTCTTCTGAGTTAGGTGTACCTGAGAGTCTATCTTGCAAGTAAAAGAGAACAAAATCTCAAAATTCTCATGGATAGTCATTTTGGACCCTTGAGAATATGTTCAGGCAACTAAATGTTTGTGAGCTTCTTCTAATTAATACAATAGTTGAATGGGGGCTTTTGGAAATCAGACAAACGTGGATCCTAATCTTGAGCTAGTCTTATTAGGGTGAGTCTTTGTTGACATTTTTCCCTTTGATTTTTTTTTTTTTTTTCCTTTGGAAAGCGGTGAATTTTAAGTCGCCGAGTTTCTCCTAGGTCCTACTGAGCATGTGGGTGTAGCTCTTGAGCAAATTGAGCCTGATGTGTTGAGACTTGAAAGCCTTTTGAGCTGAGCCAACAAGTACTTGGGGGCACAGCAGTGTGTCTTACCTGTAGATGCTGAAGGACACAGGATCATGCATTTATTTGCCTTACAGTATAGTATGGGTCCTGAGTGCATCTGAGTTTATTCTTGCCACTATTATTGCTTGCTGTGTGATCTCAGACAGATCTTATCCCCTACCTGCCTCAATTTCTTGATCTATACAGTAGGAATAATACCTGTGCCTTCATCAGACACCTGTGGAGATTAAATGAGGTGACTGATCTAAAGGATGTAACCAAGTGACTCAGACACAGTGAGCGCAAATAATGTTAGTTGTTATGAGTGTCTAAGGATCTTTAACTTTGTGGTTGAGAGATGCTATGCTAAAGATTTAAGATCCCATGCAAAATAAAAAATCAGCCTGAAACTATAATAAAGTACTGTTTTAAGACAATGGAAAAACAGGATTTGAGAGACAAAGCTGATTTTGTGCTGGGTTCAGAAATTCATCCACTACAAAAATGATGACAGACATAAAATGCCAGTCCCTTCAACAGAAAATGGATAAAGAAGATATGGTCCGTATATACAATGGAGCATTACTCCAGTCATCAGAAAGGATGACTGCCCAACTTTTGCATCAACATGGATGGAACTGGAGGAGATTATGCTGAGTGAAATAAGCCAAACAGAGAAAGTCAATTATCATATGGTTTCACTTACTTGTGGAGCATAAGAAATAGCATGGAGGACATTGGGAGCAAGAAGGGAAAAGGGAACGGGAGGAAATCAGAGCGGGAGAGGAGCCATGAGAGACTGTGGACTCTGAGAAACAAACTGTGGGTTTTAGAAGGGAAGGGGGTTGGGGAATGGCTTAGCCAGTGATAGGTATTAAGGAGGGCGCGGATTGCATGGTGTTATACACAAACAATGAATCATGGAGCACAACATCAAAAGCTAATGATGTACTGTATGGTGACTAACATAACATAAAACAAACAAACAAACAAAGATGCGAGGGCTTATGTTGGCAGTTCTGTGCCCTCTTGACTTCTTGGCAGAATTTGGGATATATTTTCTGCTGCTGTTCTGGAATATGAGAGAGAGAAAAAATCCTATTAAATCTAGATACTTTCTATTTTATGGGTTAAGACAAAAGAGTAGATGGGAGGCCAACATCAAAGTGTACTAAGGGAGTAAACTGAGACTGTAAAGGATTTACTACTTTCAAATGATTTCCATGTCCAGTGATACTTGAAGTGCTCTTAGCACAATCCCATACTATCTCTACAGAAAGATATCATTTTAAAATAAAGACTCTGAAAAGTTATTTGTCAAAATTCAAGTAAAAAAGTAAATACTTTTCTGTGCTTGACATTTATTTGGCTAATTTTCATGTATCTGTACAGTTTAATAAAGTCTGTTATAACCTAATGTACTATATAAACTCAGAACACATTTTATCCACTATCTCAGAGCCCGTTATTTGATTTTAGTGTGAAAGGAAGGAGTTTATTCTATTTTCCTGGATACTGTTTCTATGATCAGACTCTTCTTTAAATGTGGCTGGATTTAGGCTTTCACTGTGCTTCCCAATTGGGCTCACCACTCTGTTAATGATGAGGAAGGATTCCAGTGATTCTCTTTATTGCCAGATGCTTCCTTATTAGTGGTGGGCTGGCAGAAGGAAGCATGGAGATCCACTCTAGAATGTGACTTCTCTCGAACTCCCTTTCTCATTCTCTTCCAGATAAGGTAGATATGGTTCAAGAACTTTCTTAGATTGTACAGAAATCGGTTCCTTCTTTCTCAGGATTGTTCTCCTTACTTCTTCTAATGAAGCCTTATACAACCCCAGGAATATTGGACCTGGCTTTTGTTAAATCAAATAAGAGTAGAGCCCTTCTCATTCTTTTCATTTCCCATAGACTCCTTTTCTCCATTTCCTTTAAGCGGGGAATGTAAGTGTGAACACTTTGGGGTTCTCCTACTCTATTTACTTCTTTCCAAGTGCTGGAGTAGTTAACTGGGTTGCTGTTAGGCTGATATCATGTGGCCACATTTATAGTCACTTGTTAATACAGTATGATACCTCTGCCTATGTCCAGAGAAGATAGGCATATGCACTTCCAGTCTCCATGTGCTCATCAGACTAAACAAGTACTGAATTCTCTCCCTGCTCTGGCCTCTCTACCTACTATTGGTCCATATGTTAGAATACGTTCTCTAGACTCCATATTCTTATGGACAAGTCTCAAGGACTAGATTTGAGAAGGAGGTGAGAAGCTTGGAGTTGGAGAAAGAAGCCTCTACTTGTAATACTACTAATACTAATACTTCTACTACTCTCAAGTCTAAGCGGTTTCTCCCTATCTAGCTTTATCAAAGAGTGCAGTCTTTGGGAGTGATTGAGCATGTGTTTGGTTATTAATAAAACTGATGACTTGACACTCCTTATACTCCAGATTCTTGGTAGATTGGCTCAATTGGTCACAACCCAGGAGGAAGAGAGTGAAACAAAGGCCACCACCCCAATTCCTCCTAAAAGATATAAACCCAGTAGTGCATCATTTCCATCTCCTCAGCTGCTCCAACCTCCAACTAGGTGAGACTTTATCCTTCCTTCTCTCTTCCCAGGCAGGCTTTGTATAAAAGCTTTTTTTTTTTTTTTTTTTTTTTTTAATTTATTTGTCAGAGAGAGAGAGGGAGAGAGAGCAAACACAGGCAGACAGAATGGCAGGCAGAGGCAGAGGGAGAAGCAGACTCCCTGCTGAGCAAGGAGCCCCATGTGGGACTCGATCCCAGGACCCTGGGATCATGACCTGAGCCGAAGGCAACTGCTTAACCAACTGAGCCACCCAGGTGTCCCTGTTTTGTTTTTGTTTTTAAGATTTTATTTATTCATTTGACAGACAGAGATCCCAAGCAGCCCAATGCGGGGCTCAATCCTAGGACCCTGGGATCATGACCTGAGCTGAAGGCAGAGGCTTTAACCCACTGAGCCACCCAGGTGCCCCAAAAGCTTTGTTTTTGTTCCAAGAGGATGACCTTGGTAATTCTTAGACCACTCTTTTAAACTTGAGTTGTATTTAGGACTCGAGTTCTGAGCTGTATGGTTGATTAGAAGGGGATGGAAATAATGGTTTCTAGAGAACTGATTTCACCAAAGAGGCCTATTGGGGAAAAGGAGAGATACTTGTACTCACTCTGGGAAGTGGGGTTTTTCTTCTGAAAATCCTGGTGCTTCCATGAGTAACATGGGGCTGACCCCATGGTCACTAAGTAATGTAAATTCTACTTAGAAAAGAAGGAAAGGAAGATGTGATGCTGCTGCTGAAGGAGAGGGCTCTGAGTTTTCCCAGTGGATTTTTCTTCCACTTGAGGTACTATAGATATTGAAGGGAAGATGACAGTGGAGGTTCCTAATAGCAGCAAAGTCACGTTGCTCACATGTGCCCAGGTACATTGAAACCATTTGTGAGCCACCTCACATTGGCTTGGAGATAGAAAAAAAAAAAATGGTAGCTTGAGAGATACCCTGCCCTTCCCAGAGGGAGATAAGTGGACACCAGGTGCCATAGGGACAAGGAACAATTGGTGGGCTGAGCCCTGGGATTCAAAGCTTGCTGTCCTCTCAGAAGAGGTCTCTCTGTTTAGAGGAATGTTGTTCGGAGCCAGTCCTATGACAACTGCCTTCAGTGAGCAGATACTGCTGGGAAATGCCGTAGGACAGGAAGGCGTGTGGTCCAGTAAGAGTAAAAGTAAAGCTTCCTCTGAGTGTAACTCTGAATGCTAAGGAGGGTGGCTCAGGTGAGAGACATATGTATTTAAATTTTGTAAGGTTATAAGATCTGAAGTGAATGTCCTGGGAGAACAGTGTGAAATGGCTGTTGAGTCCAAACCAGGACCATTTTTTATTAAATATTAATGCCACACATTTCTGCAGGGTTCATAGAACAGATGTTAGTCCTGACATTGTGGCGATTTAATTGACTAAGAATATTTCCTGTCATTTTTATCAATGTCTGGCTTTCCAATGTCTGTTAAATCTGAAAATATAAAACACAGGAAGAGATAATTAATACTCCGTTTCCATCCGTGGTTACCTGGATATTGCCCCCTAGAGAAGTTGTAGCTTTCTCCTGAGTATTTTTCTTGGAGGCAGAGACAGGCCGAGCTGACCTAGTCTCCCTGCAAATTGTTCCACTGGGCCTTTAGCTGGAGAACAGCCCACTCTGTAAGCGCGATTCTTTCTTTCCTGTTGGTTTTAAGAAAATAAGCAAATTCTAAATAAGCTTTGCTTTCATGGCCCAAACTCCAAGGGATTCTGATTTTTCCCTTTCTTTCTAAATCCTCCCCTACTTTCTTAAGTCCTTTTGCTCAATTTCTTCCTAGCTTTGAAACAACAACAAAAAAAGGCTCTTTGACAGCCAGATCTTTGGGGAGGGACCTTCCCAAGTAGAATCCAAGGAAGTGGATGGGACTTATTTTGAGCAAATTCACAGTGACATAAAATGTGGCTTATGGTGATTTAGCATTAGGAAATATTTGCTAAGTGGAGAACTCAGGAAAGAACAATTCTAAAACGATTCTCGGTCAGGTGCGGCCTATAATGGGCCTATTCATAGAAAAAAAATCCTAGGTCCCTTCCTCACAAAAATTACATTATTTACATGGAAAAACTGTGGTCACACATTTGCCCTGTAAGGAAGGCCCTGTTGCTTTACGTTTATTAAATGATTCTGGCCCGCCATGCTGAAGTTTCTGTTACACCCTCAAGGGAGAGCAGCTCGTGGTAAGAGAGGGAGAAAGGAGAAGATGTGTTGTTCTCAGCCCTGGACATTAAATCATTGCAGTAATGATTTTAGAGGAAATGAGGCAAAATTGGGCTAAATGAAAACCTGCTGGTGTGACTTGGGAATTACCTCTAGCGGCTTGGAAAAGGACTGAACACTACACCGTCTGTGCCCGTGGGGCTGGGTTGTTGCCCTCTGCCCAGGGGATTTGCTCTTTGTCTCAAAGGTGCAGGCTGAGCCCTCCTGTCTGCTTCCAAAATGAGCTTGTGCTCTTGTTATCTGAGTGAGGGGGCACATGTCGCGGGCTAAGTGGAATCAAATCCCGAGCTGTAGAAGTATGAGGCACTCTTTGAAGGTAGTTTTTAGGATGCAGAAAGAAGTGACACTGGTGTGACAGAGAAGCCAGAGTCCACCCCGCTGACTAATGTGACAGGAGAGAGGTTGACATGGGGATCCTTGGTGTAGACTGACTGCAGCATATATAGGATTTGCTTTCAGGAAGCAGAACCAGGCCCTTCTGTGTGTTATAATTTAAGGGGTACATGTGTCTGAGCCTGTAAGCCCATTCTTAGAGCTAGTCTTTGAAGAAACTTGATTTCTGAAGGACCCTTGGTAAAATACAAATGTGCTTCCTTGGCTGTGACACCAATGAGTTGATGAACCCACAGGATAGACTAGCTGTCATCTGTGGCTTGGGATGCCAAAAGCAGGCTCCTGCAGGGAGAGGACATAAAATTGGTAAGTTTTGAAAGGTGTAGGGACAATAGGAGAGCCCTAGGCATAGGTCTTCCTTCTGTGGGGCCCACACAGTTACATCCGGGTTGAATGCACAGCAGGAGGGCTCTGAGTACTTGGAATCTCCATAAACAAAGCTAACAAAAGGAGGCTAAGAAGGGTCTGAGACGTGTCTTGCTGTTGTTCCCAGGGCCTGCTCTGGATGGGGCTTGTTGTTTCTCACTCAGACCAGTATTGCCACATACTGTCCTTTCTTAAAGGACCTTAAGCATGCTGCTTCCTATGCCTACTTTTTGGTTCACAGATGGGGATCCCAAGCCCAGACCCCAGCGTTGTAAAGGGTGTTTACGACACAGAAAGAATGAGACCCTTCCCAACCACCAGCCCGACACTGAGCATCAGGTGCTGCTTCGAATTCCCAGCACCCGACTGGGAAGGCAGAAATATACTGGGCCTGGGTGAAAAGCTGGAGGATGTTTCTAGCCACGGTACCAAAATATAGGAGGAGGCAGGTGGGTAAAATTTGCCTAGGTTGCCTCCATGTGCATAAATCATGAGCTTTTAGTTCATTTAGGGGGAAAAAATCAAGCATTCCTGAAACAGACCCATTTCCCCCCAGCTTTTTTAATGTGCCTTTTCATGGATTTTGCTTTCAAATCTGCATGAATTATTTTTCTTCTATTAAATATTAATGTGCCTTTCTAAGTAGAAAAAGGGGGCAAATTAGGTCTGGTACACATCTTCCCTGCCACTATTTACTGCTGCTGCGGGATTGCAGTAAATGCCAGCTCCCAACACATTATTAAATCAGGCCTGCACTGAGCCCAGATGTTACACTGGAGCCGGCGCAGTAGATGCAGGTTAAAACCAAACAGCGGCAGGTGCCAGGTTCTCCCTGTTGGGGGCTTGCCCTCCCCCATCCGCAACCCCTCCTCCCCATCCTGTGGGCCCACCTCGCCCTTTGGCAAGTTCACCATCAACTGGGTGCAGCTCATTCTTCCTGGAGCAGTAATCGTGTGAGGGGGATTTATTTTTTTAAGCCTGTTATTTTTTTCCCCAATGACTCTTTCTACTTGATTAGTTCAGGATCAATATGTCTGGTAGGCAGAATGTGATGGGGAGGGTGATTTATCAGTGTCAAGGGTAGCTCTGGGCTTTGTTCATGTGGCTTTTCTCTTCACAGTGACTTCCCCCTTCTTACACCAACAGACACACACACACATACACACACACACACACACACCTCTCCCTCGCTCTGCTCTTTTCCTTATCTAAATTCTACTCACGTTTGTGACCAAGATGAATTTGGCCTGCTTGCTGAAGGC
This sequence comes from Mustela lutreola, assembly GCF_030435805.1. Lineage (NCBI taxonomy): Eukaryota > Metazoa > Chordata > Mammalia > Carnivora > Mustelidae > Mustela > Mustela lutreola. Next base: position 90,683,894 of record NC_081298.1, on the reverse strand, counting down.
TGTCCTGTGATCTGTAGTTTGTGACCTCCAGTGAAACTGTGATGTGTCAAATGATAATTGTTACATGGAATGGGTTAGGGTTCCCCGATAGTCTGTAAGCTCCCCAAGGGAAGGAATTATATCTCAGAAATATGAAGTGGTGTAAAGAGCACAGGATTTGCCTTCAGAATCCTGAATTCTGACCGTGTGGCCTTGGCAAATTAACCTCTAGGAGATTGTTCTCTTATCATCATTATCACCAACTTCATCATAATCATCATTATTTCTGACACTCAGATCAGTGCTTTTCAAACTACAACATGCATATGGATTTCCTGGGATCAGAGTGGGCTTGAGATCTTGTGTTTCTAATGCGCTCCCAGGTAATCCAATGCACATGCAATGATGCTTGTGTCCTTGTCACTGTCGGAGAAGCAAGGTCTCCAAGTGAATCATAAATGAAATAATATATGTGAAAGTGTCTTGTAAACTAAAAGCCCCTACATCATTGCTAAACCTTGAATCATCCTCGTCTCTGATTTTATCCGCATTTCAAATCCGTCAGCAAATCCCACTGGGGCTGCCACGGAAGGCAGCTTGACTGTAGCCATTTATGACCTCCTCTGTCACTTCCCACCTCAGCTAAGCCACCTTCACATGTCTCACCTAGAGATTACTGCAGTGGCTTCCTAACTGGTCTTACTTCTCTTCCTGGCCCTTCCCCACCCCCTTCTGAATCCCTGTAATGTTTTCTGCACCCAGCAGTTAGGTAATCCTTTTACAGTGTGAATCAGATCATAAAATTCTCCTCTTCCAAACTCTTTAATGGCCTACAAGGGCCTAATCAATATGGCCATGACTGTTGCTTGGAACAACCTTCCCCTCTCTTCTTTGCCTCTTGCACTTTTTCCCTCTGCAAGAACCTACCTTACTCAGTAATTTTATACAGCCCAGTTCTCAACTTCTCTCTCTGTAGTAGCAATCCCATCATTGTCTACTCTCTCACCTGGCTTTGTTATGTTTTCCATGGCACCTACTACTACCTAACATTCTATTAAATATTTATGTTTTCCTGTGGTCTATCTCACTGACTCGGAATAAGCTGATGGGGGCAGAGGGGGGCCTGGCTTGTATTGCTCTGTATCTTTAGCATCTGGAGAATGCATGACACACAGTAGGCCTTTAAATATTTGCTAGATGAGAGGATGAATGTCTTATTCTTATGTAATTGAATTGCTATGTGTCCTGTCCCTGACAGATTAAATACTTCATAAGAATTTGCTGAGGCGGGGCACTTGGGTGGCTCAGTGGGTTAAGCCGCTGCCTTCGGCTCAGGTCATGATCTCAGGGTCCTGGGATCGAGTCCCGCATCGGGCTCTCTGCTTGGCAGGAAGCCTGCTTCCGCCTCTCTCTCTCTCTGCCTGCCTCTCTGCCTACTTGTGATCTCTCTCTGTCAAATAAATAAATAAAATCTTTAAAAAAAAAAAAGAATTTGCTGAGGCAATCATTGTTTGGGTTTTTTTCAATGGACAGTACCTGGATGTCTGTTAGTGGGATAGTTGTTCATGTTTGTTGTGACTCAAGCACATCAGTACATAACTGATCTTCATGACTGAAAAATGTAGACCTTTGAGCAGGAAGTAGAGACAAATGTCTGAGTTCTGAGAATCAATAATTGTGGGAGTTGAGATGCGTTACAGGTTTCTTGGCCCCTCAGGACAGCTTATCTGGCCTAATTGCTTCTTCCGAAACCAAACAACAACAGCAACAAAACTAAATCCTAAAAAGAAAAGGACAAATTGAGGATCTGGGTTTCTGATAGAGTAAAAACCTTGCATAAATGGGTGCACACAGGGGAGGCCTTCTCAAGTTGGATAATGGAATCTCTCTTTACTTCAGCTCATCTAAAATAGCACATTAATAAACTGAACCAAATGTGATGCTACAGCTGGTTTTATTGGTCATTAACATTTACAGAACCACGTGAAGTCATGTTTTCCAATTTCAAGATTAAAAGATTTAGCCAGCCTAATTATTGGTCTCTAAATGGGGACTGCATCAGAGTGTAACCAGCAGAACTGAGTTGTCTTTGCCTTCCAGGATGCCTTTGCCTTCATGGGGCAGGTGAATTGAAAACAATGCATTTATTGACCCTTGGCTGGATTTGACCCTAAAGCAGGGTGGCTACTGGCAGCTGCCCTACAAGTGCATTCTTTGCCTGTCCTGTCAGTGCACTGTCTACATTTTAAGGCTGTATTTTGGGTTCAGACTATCTTGTACATATAAGCAAATGGCATCCATCCTTAAAACCTGATTTACTGCTCAGGTCCTGATTTGTTTTCTGTCCTCTCTTCAGTGAGGCCAAACCATTTAATTGTGTGATTAAGTGTGATTAAAGCTTCTACCTGAATGAGATTTTTGGTAGAAATGAATTAACTCATCAGAAACAGTGCCTACCAGACCACATGTCCTGATTTTTGATTCAACAAATATAGCAGGCTTGAAGCAATGGCAGAGGAGGAAAGTAAGGGGGAGAGAGGCGGTCAGGGGGCCAAAGAAAGAAAACCAATGAGCACTGTATAGAGATCTTTTCATTACCCTCCACCCCTGCCCCCACCGCTGTGTGCAGGACACTGAGGTAGGAACTCTGGGAGACCATGACAGAAACATATATAGGGACAGCCTTGGACTCAGTTCTTAGGCCACATGGATGCTATTTCACCCCATGCCAAGGACAGTGACTCTCTTGGTGAGAATTTGCACTTAGGGACCCACAGGGATGTACTGTTGATGTGGCTGACTGCATCAGTGTCATCTCTGCCTTCTGCCCACCCTGGACCACTTGCACGTGTCCAGCCTGGGAAGCCCCCATGGAGGCAGTTGCCCAGAGGGAAATGTAGCTACCAAGTTACAGTTCTTCCTGAGGCCAGGAGGATAGTTTCTAATTGCGGCAGCTTTATTTGTTCTGTCCTTCCCAGGCGCATTCTAGAGAATGATTCTGGACTGAGGCGGGGGGAGACTTGCTCTGCCCTGTGAGCACTTAGTTCTGGTGAATGAGTCTGACCAATCTGGGTTAGAGGTTTCTTTTAATTAGGACCCAAGGAGCAGGGCAGACAAGAGGCAGGGGTTTGGATCTGAGGGACACCTGCTTTGGTAAATGAGAGACTGGCCAAGTCTTTCGTTCTCTTTGGGCTGAGCTTCCTAATGTGCAAAATGAGAACAGTTGGCTCATCAAATAGCCTCACATTCTACACTTTAACAGCAACAGTGGGTAGCTATAGGTGGTCCTGAGTGTAGGAGTGGCCATGACCATCTCTATGTACAGTAAGAAATCTGGCAGCATTATTGAAGGTGGATGGAAGGAGGGAGAGACTGAAGACAGGAAAAACATTTAAGGAATGCTTGCATAGTTCCAGACCATGGCTTTAATTTCTACTGCTTCTGATTTTTTTTTTCTAATAGAGGTATCCTTGGACTCCAGGCTGGTGACCTCCTGACCACTGATCCTTGCTTTTATTTTATTTTATTTTTTTAAAGTAGAGCCTAGAGCCCCATGTAGGGCTTGAACTCATGACCCTGGGATCAAGACCTGAGCTGAAATCAAGAGTCAGTTGCTTAACTGACTGAGTTAAGCTTAACTGACTGAGTCATCCAGGTGTCCCCACTGATTCTTGCTTTTTATGTCCTGTCGTCTATGGGTTGAATTGTGTCCCTCCCTATCTACCTCCCCACCTTCAAAAAAGACACATTGTAGTCCTAATCCTAGAACCTCAGAATGTAGTACTACTTCTTCTTCTTCTTTTTTTTTTTTTTTTAAGATTTTTATTTATTTATTTGACAGAAAGAGATAGGGAGAGAGAGGGAGCACAAGCAGGGGGAGCTGGAGAGGGAGAAGCAGGCTCCCCGCTGAGCAGGGAGCCCGACATGGGGCGCGATCCCAGAACCCCAGGATCTTGACCCGAGCCAAAGGCAGACGGTTAACGACTGAGCCACCCAGGGGCCCCAGAATGTGGTACTTCTGTCCTTTAAGCCACTCAGTTCCTTATGCTTTGCTACATCAGCCCTAGCAACTGATACAGTTATCTTTCTGCTCTCCCAGTTTCAGACCCTTGGCTTGCTGTGACCGTCACCAATCATTAACTTTCTGATCCCAGCTTGGTTTCTTCTTGATCTCCTGCAAGGTATTAGTTCTTATATTGTAAAGCTTAGACTCTGCTTTGTACCTGGTTTTTTTGTGGGTCTGTCTCAGTATTTTGCATGTAACTCTGCATTTAGTCTCTGCTACATGTGATGTGGAGGTAAAGGTGGTAGTCCTACAAGTGGGCAGCTTTGTCTGCCTCTGGCCTTTGCTATTAATGCCCATTGTATGCTACCACCTATGGTCTCTATGGGTCTAAATCCCCCACCATATTTTAACTTATCCCTGACATTTGAAGCTCAATCAGAAGGCCTGTGACTTAAAGCTCCTTTGGTTATTTTTCAGCTTTGTTTGCATATAATTACAGCATTTTTGGTCCTATTCCCAAACCATCCCAAATGTGTTTACTCTAAGGTATGGCTCTAATTGGAGATCAAGTTATAATCCAGTGAAACATAACTGAAATAATGTGACAGCTCTGAACAATATTAAATTCTCAAATGTCTAAAGTAAACACAAAACTATAAGAGCCCAAAGGGGCTATATGATCTATTCAAAAACCTACTTTCCTTATGGTCAAATTCTCTTGCGGTATTCCAATATGAGCTTTCTCTTTAAACTTCTTATTTAATTTGGGCACTGGAATTTTATCATGAGTACAAGATGTATTGCTTTGATCATTTCTGGCCAATCTTGTTTTACCTAAAGAAGTCAAAAGAGACACCTTTTGCCATCAATCAGTAGACATGCATTGACCTTACGCTGGGTCCCACAAGCTCTCTGCTAGAAATGTAAACATGGTCTCTGTTCTAAGGGATTTTGGAAGACAAGATGCTCAGATTCCAAGTACTTAGAGAACAATTAAATGCTGAATGGTGTTGAACTGGCGTTGGTGCAGTAGGGGTCTGATTTCATGGAGTGGTTGGGAGAGGTTTCCTGCCTAGTTAACATGTAAATTTAGTTTGTTGCTGAAAAGGTCAAGATATCCTGCTATCCCTTTACTTCAAAAATTTCCTTCTATCTGCCTATATTATTGGTTGTTTGATTACAAATCAGACTCCAAAGAGGAAGCACAAAATGGCCTGAGGCAGGAGCTTGTGGGAGAGGCTGTCACCTTTGATATAATAATGGAAACTTACTCATTTGAAATTTAGGTAGATAAGACTTAGAAATCATAAAAATAACAGTCTCCTATTAGTCCAGGCTGTCTCTTCAGATTCCATTTCCTACACTTTACTTACCAAAAGGTCCATAATTTTCTAAGATATCCATAAAATTTAAATGAGGCCCCTGGGAGTTCCTTTTCCATTTTCCTGGTAGGGGAGATGGGAGACATGTTCCCAGCTTGGAATTTGCACAGATGTGTTTCCAGTAAAACACAATTAGACCTCATGTCTCCATTGTCCCCTTCCCATTAGCTGTGAGGCGTGCAGATGAAGTGTGAGCTCATATGCAGGATAATAAAGCCATTGCTTGCTTCTCCTCCCCTCACGGGGGAAGGGCCTTCATTTAGTTTCCTTCACAAAAGTGCAGATTTAATTTGAAGTTGGGAGAAAAGGGGAAGGAAAGCAACTTTCCAAAACATGAGACAACAGTTCTCTCTAATAGGAACCACATTTTCCCTCTAAATTATGGTACCTTAGGGTCCCTGAGTGAGGGTTGGGAGGTGATGAAGGTAGGCTTTGGGAAGGTTTGGGGAGCTGTGGTTGATATTTTGGCCCATCTGGGCTTACATCTCTGGGTTTCTTGGGATTCATGGAATACATCTGACCAGAATGAAATGTGAGAAACCCTTTACAAGAGTGACTGTGGAAATAAATAGCAATGAATGTTTATATGTCTAGACCAGAGGTCAGAACTCTTTTTACTTTTCTGGGCCATTAGCAGGGTTAAATAAGGTCTATAGGGACCATAGGTTCCAATGGCAGGGCGAAAGTATAGATCATAGAGGAAGGAATGAAGTATAAGGGCTAAAGGGAAGAGGTAGAGACTTAGGAAGGAAGAGGGGCTATGGAAAAAAATGTCCATAAGGGATTAAACTAGTAGTTGTAACCAGCAATAACTTCTGACTCTACTTTAGGTTCAATCATTATCCTTGGTCTAAAGCAGCATTCCCATGATTTTTTTTTTTTATATGATTTTAAAAGATGCTTGGATTTTCCTGCTGCTTTATTCTCGTGGGGTAAAGAGTGGATGCTATAAATTACTGGTAGTGGGGGATGGAGGTTGGTAAAGCCTGGGGGTCTCACCTTCCAGGTAGGAACTCTCTTAAGTCATCATGCCCAGGATGATATAATGGTAAGTGGAAAAGAGACTAACAAGTTAAACCTCCAAGACTGCCCCTCTCCTACCCTGTTCCCTTGGCTGCCTCCTTCTTACTAAAGTGGGGTCATATTTGCTGGCTATAATGACACTGTAGCAGAAAATGGTTTCTGCCTTTCCAGCAAAAACTGGTTACCCAAAATCTTGTTTGGAAATATTTGGAACATGTTGGAGAATTTATCAAAGTAATTTTCTTGCGAAGACAAAGGGGAAAGTTTTGGAGTGAGATTATTTGGATAGGGTAGGAAAAAACTATCCAAGAAAATGTCCTTTAATACAGATTTTAGTTTTTATATAATGCAAAGATTTCCATTTACAAGCTAAGATTGGGATACTGAGGTTTTGTGTGTGTGTGTGTGTGTGTTTTCTCTTGTTCTTGTGTGTTTGTTTTAGGTCTTTATTTTTCTAAGTCCAGAATCAGTTCCTCAACCAACCATCCATCTATCCATCCATCCGTCCTTTGTAGGGAGTCTGCTTTGTGCCAGGAACAGAGCTAGGCACCATGGATAGAGATGAGTGAGAAATGATTCCTGTCCTTGGGGAGCTCACGGTCAAGTGGGAGAGAGATATAGGTATTAATTACACTGGTGTGACGAACACTCTAATACAGTTCAGAGCAAGGTACTCAGCTGCCGCACTGAGCTATACAGCAGCCATCATCTATTTTACTTGAGCTGTCTAAAGGTCTCTGGTTCTTCCAAGAGTAAACTCTGAGCCCCAGATTTCAGGGGTGCTGGATTAGGTGTAGTTTTAAGGTAAGTCTTGCAGGTTGCAGCCGCTAGTGATTCAAAGACAATGAAAAGAGAGAGGTCGGTGAGACTAATTCCCAGGGCTCATGGATTTCTGAATTTATGTTCTCTCAGCTGTTTTCCCTCCTTGGGCATAAATATGCTCTAATATGGCAAGGCCACATTCCTGTTCCAGCTTGTCTCCAACCTGCTGTTTAATTTAATTATTTGGGAGGCTTCTGCTTATCCAAAGAGTTTCTCTAAAAATCGAAATGGGGTAAGGTTTGATTGTATTCCATATCTGTCACTCCACTCAAGGCCAGTCAAACAGCAGCTGCTGAGAGCTCAGGCCCTGTTGACACTCTGCAACTTCTCTATCTTCTTTTTTGTCACTACCAATTCTGAGACTCTGGCCTTTCCAAAGCCAGACAGCAGTCAGGAGAAAGGTAGTGACAATGGGAACACACAAGTCCCTGGCAGAAAGCTTTCAGGTTGAAGACAACTATGGTCAAATACTTCTGCAGGATTTTGTTTTGTTTTGCCTTGTTTTGTTTTGTTTTTGCTGCCAGCAACAAGAATAGGAAAAAGGAAATCTGAAGTTGGAAAAACTTTTGTTGTTACCGAAGTTTAAATATTTCCAATATCAGAGGGTTGTGTCATAGAGGAAAAGATGCTTTTATTGACCCCAATGAGAAACATTTTTATGGTGTGCTACTGAGGAGAAGCTCTCCAACTAAAGGTGAGGGGACATTCTAGATTCACAGATCACCGTGAATGCATGGCCTTAGAAAACAACTGAAAATCTTGGTGTAGAGAGAATGTTTTCTTTAGTAGTTTAATGCTCTCCTGCATGTAAATTTGAGTTTGTTTGGGTTGTAGAAAAATTGAGCTGCTTGGCAGACGTTTCTGTGAATTATATGGTTGAAGGATACTACTGAGCCTTTCAGTGACCCTGAAAATGTGATTTTTACCAGCTAAGGCAGAAAAAGATTATCAGGACCTGCTAAAAGGGAAGAAGATGGAACTGGTATTTTTGAAGTCATAGAACCTAAATTTAAAGGCAAAACAGAATTAAAAAAAAAAAAGCAAGATGATTACTTTATAAGCTGTCATATTTGGGGCATTACGGTCCGAGGTTTTGGGAAAACAGGTTGGAATTTTCAGGTTTTGGCACTGGAGGAAGCAGATGTATGTAGAAATATGAATCACACCCAGTCACTCAGCTGACTGGAGTGGACAGGACCTAGTTACACTTTACAATTTTATCCCTTACTGTATCATTTAAGTCCTGGGCCAGAGCCCATAGCAGTTTGTAGCAGCCTTTTCAGGGCCTGATTCGGGGCAAGAGCAAAGGAATTGACAAGTTGCCCAGTCAACAGTACCTGTGTAATTCTTTAAAACCCCCTTCAGGAAGGCACTACAGTGGTATAAAACCTCCTACCCCACACTGGGCTAGCCCCTTTCGCAAGTGGGGACATAGCTCACCTGAAGCACTGATCACTGTTGCCTCTGTCCACCTCCCTCCCCTAAGTCCCAGCCCATGATCCGTCCTACCTTGTTTGAGCCTTACCCTCTTACGAATAGCTCCTGAGATTTTGATTGTTGTTATTGTTAATTAAATCTTGAGGCCATATTAATTATTGAAGGAAATCTGAATACCCAACCAAACTGAAACCAGAGAAAGATGGTACAGGGGGAGGCCTCTCAGAGTCTAATTCTAGGAGTTCACATTTTAATTAAAGCATAAGTCCTTTTAATGGCATATGTCAATATTGCTGTTGTAGCAACATGAGGAACATGTACTAAGGAAATGTGAGAATGTTCATCTCCCATTTGACCCGCTCCATCTGGAATCTTTATCAGATGTTGTTTTCTGCCTAAGCCACACCCATGGCCCCATGAGTTTGCTCATGCTCTTCCTTCTGCCTGTGGGGCCTTTCTTCCAGTCCTCCATCTGGCAGGGGTGGCATCGAGTCCATTTCTGTATCACAAGTATCTGTCAGAAGGTATGTCACAGGTGTCCAGTGAGAAACCAATTCAGTGAATATTTGATTGAATGGAGAGGTTTGTGATATTTGCCATGGAAAATCATGGACCATGAAAACACTCAATAATACTCAGTAGAACTCAAGTAATTCCTTTTTAGAATTAGTATCCAAAGACAAGTAATGTTTGGGAAGGTAGGAGGGAGGGAATTACAGGTGGGAGAAATTGTAGGATCAAAGGCATAGAGATGGAGATGAGCGTGGGTTTTAGATGAAAGGGAGATCTGACTAATTAGATTGGAAGATGTATTGAGAGAAATAATAGGAAATAATGTTTGGAGAGTCCATATTACTGAGGCCCTTGAGAGGTCTGAAAAAGATGGAGTAGTTCATGGGGAGTCATTGAAGCTTCTTAAGCAAGAATAGCCTGTTGCAAACAGTGGATTAGGGAGATGCAGCCTAAGGTAGAGGGGGTAGTGAGCCGTAGCTGTACTGGTAGAGGCTGTAGCATGGTATAAAACGGGCTCTTGTGAGTCAGGCATTGGAGCAGAGTTTGTCCTGGTGGAATATGAAAGGAAAAAATGACAGACTTGGTTATAGATGACTGTAGGACAGCCAAAATTCTTTTTATTGACTGACTTGGCATTAAAAACATCTAAAAGTTTGGAGTAAGTCTGTTATAAATAAATACACTTCAACTCAAAAATTCTCTCTTATGGTCAACTAGCAAGCCCTAATTTGTGAGGGGAAATGGGTTTTGAACAACAGATGATTCTGGAGCCCTGGCCAGACTCATCTCAACAGGTTGACACAAAACTTTCCTTTATCTAGTAAGGAAAATGTTAGAAGGTTTTCTGCTGATTCTAGATGAAAAATGCTGTAAAATTTCCCTACTGAATTTAGATCAATAGTATGTGCTATCTCATATCTTTTCTAACAATGCATATTATTAAATATTTTAATTTTTTTGTCAATGATGAGGAGAAAACAATATCTTATTTTAATCATTTTTAAGTTTAAATTTGATTTTTAAAAAAATTTCTAAAAATATTTTATTTATTGGAGAGAGAGAGAGAGTGAAAGAGAGAGTGAGAGCATAAACAGGGAGAGGCAGAGGGAGAGAGAGAAGCAGAAGCAGGCTCCCTGCTCAGCTGATATGGGGCTTGATCCCAGGACCATGGAATCATGGCTTGAGCTGAAGGCAGATGCTTAACCCACTGAGCCACCCAGGCACCTCTATCTTATTTTAATCTTATGTGAATTTCATAAATAAATATACTGAATACCACTTATGTACAAATCAGCCATTCATACTCCTTTTTACCTATTTACCTGCTATTGCCTTCTGCCTATTTTGATAAGGGGATCTTTTGTTCTTTTTATTCACTTATAAGAGTTCTTTGTTTAATAATGAAATTAGGTTTTATTCATCAAAGCTGGTATCAAAAGCCTAAATTTCTATAGATTCCAAAGTTTATATGAATTATCCAATCTGTGAGGATTCTAGGTGTTTAGAAACTTCCAAAACCCACCCTCCTTAATCTTTAACTGTTTTTTTTATTGTTATGATAATCACCATACAATACATCATTATTTTTTGATGTAGTGTTCCAGTATTTTTTGTTAAGTAGGTTTTTTTGTGTGTTTTGTTTAGTTTTCATATTAAATCTAGAGTGCTAATTAGAAAAGTGAAAGTACCAAAATATATCCTCATCTTTTCAAATCTATGTGTCCTTTTTTTTTTTTTAAGATATTTATTTATTTATTTATTTGATCGACAGAGAGAGATCACAAGTAGGCAGAGAGGCAGGCAGAGAGAGAGGGGGAAGCAGGCTCCCCGCCGAGCAGAGAGCCCGATGTGGGGCTTGATCCCAGGACCCTGAGATCATGACCCGAGCCGAAGGCAGAGGCTTAAACCACTGAGCCACCCAGGCGCCCCTCTATGTGTCCTTTTGATGATTCCACACTTCTAATCTACACATAAATATAAAGTAAGGAGGTGTTTGGATGTAGTTCCAGCTTTCCTTGGGAGTGCCCAAGATCATGCCAGAGTGGGGTGCAGGAGTACTGAGAAATCATATGCCTGGTAGGTGCTGACATCTTGGTTCTCATATTCTGATCCCCTTAAGGGAACTTGACAATCCAACTGGCCATTATAGGCTGAATTGTACACCCCAAATTCATATATTGAAGACCTAAATCCCAGCACCTCAGAATGTGACTATATTCAGAGATAGGGCCTTGAAAGAGGTAATTAAAGTAAGATGTGGTCGTATGGGTGGGCCCTAACCCAACATAATTGGTGTTTTTATAAGCAGAATAGATTGGGATATAGACACACAAAGAAGAAACATCATATGAGAACAAAGGGAAAATGCAGCCTTCTGCAAGTCAGAGAGAGTCCTCGGAAGAAACCAACCCTGACCACACTTTGACTAAGTTCAGCCTCTTTGGACTTAGGATCTTATGTGCACCTCATGAATAGTTTTCAGACTTGGTTCCATGGAAGCCTAGAGGGCTCCACAGATGGATTTTGGTAGTTCTGCAAACTTTTCATTTGACTTTCCCTTGTAGAATGCATTTTAACTATTTTAAAACACTGCAATAAAAATAACACACATTCAGACGTGTTTTATTTCACATTTTAACATATCTAAAAACACCAGCATGTTAAAATGTGATGCTAGGTTAACTTATTTGGAGTGAACATTAGAATAAAATCCTACCATCTGGACGTACATATTTGATGAGAGATATTGATATTCTGCACTGATCTGTTTGTCTGTCTGTCTCTCTTAAATTCTGACATAATTGCTCCACATCTCCACTGATAGAAAATTGCACAAGTGTGTTTGTGAACACAGTGCATTTGCACCTGCTCAGTTAAGTGCCACATCAAGCTGATTTGCATTTGTTCTTCTCATGGCATAAGACTTGCCTGCCTACCCACAATTGACTCTGTCACATCTTGAAACCATCACTTTGGAGCCAGAATGAATGCATCCTTTTTGACTTTATGATTAGAAATGCAAGAATTTATTAGGTGGTACTAACAATTCAACTTTGAAACAAATATTTTCTACTACTTTTCTTGCAAGCTTCTGGATGAATTTAGTTGAAAAGAAACTCAAGCTGTAAGGCAAGTTGTTTTAAAACAAAACAATGCAAAAACTATTGCCTCTTGCAATTATTTAGCCAGATGAATCAGTATTTTCTAAATATTGTGCAAATAAGCCAAAATGAAATAATAAATTGGATGCTGAGGATAATATATGATTGCGATTATTCCAAATTTTTATATTCACCAAATCAGTCTCAGAGTGGTCAGCAATATACTTTATATTACATATTTGTGGCATATTTAAACTCATGAAATAAATAAATAAATAAATAAAAATATATAAATAAATATATTCTGGTGAATATATTAAGTTATATAATATAATATATTAATATAATATAATATATTAAATATAATATATTAAATTATATTTCTGCTTTTATTTATCTTAAACATTAGGATTCCACATGAAATTTCATTTATATTAAGGGTAACTTGCTGCAAGAAAAACTAGCAAGATTTCTTATTGCTCTTAAGACCCTCTGATCTTCCAAGGTGGACGTGAGTAGGGTTCAGGGAGGAGTGAGTTAGGGCAATAGAGGGTGGTTGATCATCAGTCTCTGTGTTCATCCTGAGAGCTTTCTTTTTACCTTTTTAACAGAATGACTGAGTGTCTGGGTACATACTTACACCCCTTCTGGGGCATTGCATCTGTTTGAGATTTCAAGTGAAGAAATGAATGGTCCTAAGAAAACCACTTGGTATATAAAGGAAATTATCAAAGATTGCTACAAAGATTTTTTTTAGTTGTATTTTTATAGGGTATAGTATAATTACTTTGAAATGTATTTCCCTGGTCAACTACTCTCTGAAACAACTCTTTTCTGGAGGCAATATTGGATAGCGTGTGAGGGAGGAATGGGGCCTGGGACTGGAAATGCAGGTGGGTGGCTGTGTGAAGTGTGGGGAAGTGATACGGCCGTCCTGCAGCCAGGATAGTGCATGTACATAGTTGGAAAAAAAGACCTAGTTTGTTTCAGCTGCCACTTGTAGAAGTCTCCCTCACCAGAGCTTAGCATATTCCAAGGCCTTTCCTGAGTGTGGCCTGGCCATGACTATTGGCTCAGGAAGTAGATATCCCCTGTGTTGCCTGTGCCACATGTAGAGGTAGAACTGGGAGGAGCTAGGGTTGCACATTTGTCTGCAGCTACCTTTCCCAGGGTCTCCTCCCCTTAAGGTAAGAAGTGAGGCTTGTATTTTGAATGCTAGAGGGTCATAGTTCCCAGGCATTGCCATGGAACTGTATTCCTCCACCCACATGACTGATTGCGGGACTGAGATTTGGACCTGTGTTTCACAAGGTTTTCTAAAGACTTAACTCTTTTTTTTCCCCTCCATCTTTAGGGTGTTGTCCTATGAATGATCCTAAATGGATCCTCTACATCCATGATCCATGGAAGTGGATGGAGGCAAGACGGAAGGGGGTGGTGCTTATCACTTAAGATCTCAGTCTGGAAGTGAATGCATCACCTCCATTTACATTCTCTTGTCTAGAATTTGGTTACATGGCCATGCACAGCTGCAAGGGAGAAAGACTGAAAATGCAGTCTTTGTTCTATGTCATGTGCCCAGATATAATAGTTAGATCTATTATTTTGAAAAATAATGGAAAAGTGAGTATTGGGGTCCAACAAGCAGATTCCGCTAGAGTGTTTAATGAAGTAGGAATCACCATGCTACTAGTTGGAGTTCGGCAAACCTGTTTCCATCACAGACACAAACGGCCAAGGCTGGGAGGTGAAGTGTATAGAAGGGAAACCTGGCAGCCACTGGTATAATGGTAATAACTGATACTGCCGTTATTAGTATTTGTTTTTCTTAGAGACATGCAAATCTCCAATTGCTTGTTTGGACCTATTCTTCATTCTTCTTTACCCAGCCAGTACTCTGGGAGTACTGCCATTTATGAATGACTCAGTGGATTCCTTGGCCTCTGGATTGAGTTTGGCCAATGGCAGGCACAGGCAGGAGATTAGAAGGCAGGAGGCAGTGAAGTACTTTTATTACCTCCCCACTCCCTCTGAAATGGCTCCCAGTTGGCATGGCTACATCTGTCTAAAGGTCTCAGCTCTTATGGGGCTACTGTGTCATAGCTGTGACTCTTCTTTAGGTCCCAGAAACCACCCCTCCTCTCATTCCTTCAAGTCTAGAGCTGATAACTGCTCCCCCTTGCAGTCCTTGGTTTTGGATGGATCACTGGGTGTGTGACACAGTCCATGCGTTTAACCAGATTTGAACAGAAGAATGGCCACTTGGCCCAGGTAGAAGTCTTGGGTGCGTCCCTGTTCTGTATTATTTTACCTTCATCTGCTGACTCATTTGAAAATAGTCCCTTTATGAAATTCTCTTCATTTGCTTTCTCTTTGTTTCATCACTTTATTGGTAAATTCCTTGACTGATACAAACCTGGTTTAGGGTATGGTCAGGCAAGCCTAACAGAGGAGAAAGGAACGTGGTATTTGTGGGTATATGAAAGGAAGAGGTAACCATAGAAAGAGGACTCTAAGCTTAGGAAAGAGAGAAATGAGGGCATGAGCAAGGAAGATAGACTGAAAAAGTGGAAGGATCTGTTATTGGGAAATCCCTTATGGAGTCAAGGCATGGGGGGTGGTTGGGGTACTAGAATGAGTGAGTGAGAAATTGGGGACTATGCTCAAAGAGTAGAGGGTGTAAAATAGAAAATTTGTGATTGATGCAGTTGTTGATAATAGTAACAATATCCAGGTCATCGATTCTTAGACCTGGCGTTTAATCAAAATTGCCTAGGGAGTTTGTATAAATACTGATGACTGGCTTCACCTCCAGAGATTCTGACTGTAATTGGTCTGGCATGGGACCTGGGAATTATAATTTTGAAAATTGTCTCAAATAATTCAGGTTTATGGCCAGGGTTGAGAATCAGTAGTTTAGGGTATGAACATGGGAGTGCTTGCTGAGGTGGATAGGGGAAAAGGATCCTTAGCAGCCAGAGCAAGGAACTGAGAGGGCAGAGGCTTGGAAGAATCACCTATGTTGAAGTCACTAAAAATGGTAGCAGGGTTCATGGTGGAGAAAATTCAGTGAGTCAGAAGTAAAAACTGGGAGGTTGGTAGGGTTTGGAAGAACTTGGGTGTTTTAGTTACCCTGGGCCAACTTTCTGGCCCTACCCTTTCCTCTTAGCATGGGGTCGATGTCGAGGGGCAAGGTTGCCTCTAGGTAAGCTTCTCTTCAGCCTACCTCCTCTCCCAACCCATCTCTATCTTAGGTTTTTATTATTTGCTCTTAGAGTTACCTTTCCCTACTGCTGATGCTTGGGAACCACAGACTCAGGGCCTCTGAAATGTCTTACCTGGATCTGATTTTCTTGAGAGCTGATTCAGTTCCTCATTCTTTTCCAACCCATAACCTTCTTCTTCTACTCATTTAAAAAAAAAAAAAATTACTTTCCTCTTCCTGACTCCCTTATGGTTGCTTATTCGGAAAGGCTCATTCCTACCTCAAACCACCCACTAATAAGCTTTTGTATTGATAGGGGACTTCTCATACTGTAACACACATTGTTGGACAGTCAGGTACACAAAATCATTCAAATCCTCTTCATTTCCAGGTAAGTGCATGTAATTCTGTGCAGCTGGTAGAGAGAGCAGGCCATTTTAGCTGGAAGTTTCCTCCTCTCTTTTGTTTTCTATGTGCATGCCATTATGAGGCCGCTTAAATCAAATTCTTCTCTATAGCTGAGCACAAAACCTGCACATTTCTGGTTTTGCTCTTTCTGAAGATAATTTCTGCTGTTTAATGAGATCTGAGAATGAAGTCAGGCATGAGCAGGAGAAAGGTCACAGTGTGTGCTCAAAGGTATATTAACTACTGTTGGAGCTGACATCGGTCTCCTTCCAAGAGGACAAAATTAAGCAGCAAATAGTAAATACGTTCAATGGCACTTTATTGCAAGTAAGACAATTTACAATGAAATAAGAATATGAGAATGGTTTCAAAGAGAAAATGGGAGTGCTTACAAATAGAACACATCTTACCGGTTAGAGTGGGAATGTGATTCCAGTCAAGGTTAATGGGGAAACGGTTAATGAAGGGTACAGATTCCAAAGCTGCATGATGCCATATTGTATCTCACAGAGGTAATTAATACTAGAAACTCTGGCTAAATGGACACATTATACACAGCAGACAACTTGAAATTCTGCACACTGTACAGAGAGGTGTCTCTGGATGCTTTATGACTCACCCTGTTACTGACAGTGTGACATTAGAGCCCATATTTCCGATCCCCTTTCCTCGTGGAGTTAGCATGGTACACGGGCAGAACAGCAGACGGAGAAAGAAGAGGGGTCCGGTTCAGACTCCATTGCTAGGAAGTGGTGGGTGACCTTGGGCAAACTTCTTCCTACTTTTCCCTTAGACTCAATTTGCTTATCTGTAAAGTGAAGGGGTTGGATAGAGTAATCAGGAAAGTGTTTTCCAGTTTTGAATCTGAGATTTTCTGCACTTCATCATTACACCGCCATTACCGCTTACGCGTTTCATAATCACGTAAGGATGGCTATAGCTGGGGACAAGTTTGCGGGTGTAAATCAGGCGTGGATGGACGTGTACCTGTGTTACCTGTTTGTGGCACATATGTGTTTAGGCTTCCTCCCTCACCCTGTCTTT
Source organism: Mustela lutreola (assembly GCF_030435805.1). Lineage (NCBI taxonomy): Eukaryota > Metazoa > Chordata > Mammalia > Carnivora > Mustelidae > Mustela > Mustela lutreola. Next base: position 90,666,974 of record NC_081298.1, on the reverse strand, counting down.
GAAATGATAGAAACTTAGAGATTTGTGTCAAAAAACCTTTCTATTTCTACTATCAATGTTCATGTTTTTTTAATCCCTCTCACATTTTTTTCTCCCAGAGGTCAGCTAGCAGGGGTAAGGTTACCTGCAGAATTCATGCCTGGGATTAAGGTGAAGGTGGGTGAAAGAGGCGCTTAGCCTTCTGGCTGTAGGATTATCTGTCTCTAAGAAGCGCCTTCTTTTCTCTCCCTTTCTTGCTCTGAACACCCGCGGCGGGAAAAGGAGGCTCAGGACCTGCAGCGGCAGGCGAAGGAAGGAATGGGGATCACATTACATCCTTCACAGTTAGCTGTCTCCTTTGGCTGTCTGGAATCTTCCCTGTTTGCCAACCTGAGTAGAGGGGCTTCAAAGTAGGGCATTTGCACACACTAAGTTTTCATCCCAGCGATCATCTTATTGACAGGCATTGCTTCAGCTGAACCGTTTTCTCTCTCTGTTCAGGCCTGTTGGTAGGTGGCATCCTGAGGGCAGATTCCGTTCTTATCCCAGCCTCAGAACTCACTCATTGCTGCTTTTTGACATTCCCAGGTGCACCTTGTTTATTTCTCCCTTCTCTTCCTTCCTTGAACCCCAATACCTGTTCTGACTCTTGCTCCTCAAAGGAAAGAAACAAAACAAAACAAAACAAAAAGCAACCTCCTTGGATTGTCTGGCTATGCAAGTTATTCATGCTTCTTTTAGAGAGGTCAAGAAATACCTTCCCATTGCTCTGAATGAAGGAGCTTACAATGGCCCCCACCCAATCCCAAATTTAGTTAGGAAAAGAGGGGGCCTAAGGGGTGACAGCTTGACACACTAAGTCTCCAGATTCCACCTTGCTCCATAGACAATGGGAAGGAAAATCGTGGCGGGTTGGCAACCCCAGAGCCAAGTTATCACGTGACATGGACAGCTGCAGATTTGCACCTATGGATTGTGGTGTAGGAGTGAATGTTCCATGAACTTTTAACTGAGCCAGTTCCCAAATAGAACAGGGTCAGCTTTTAATGTGCTGCTGGGTCTAAATAGCTATCACCAAGCTCTGGTGGGCATCCCTTTAACAGAACCTCATTTGGAAACTTTTTCACATTTTGTGGGTTCTAGAACATTGGTCCTCAGCCGAGAAGGTCCATCAGAATCACCTGGGGAACATGTTAAAAATACAGAAGATGGCGCCTCATCCCAGTTGTCTCTGCTGTAATGTTTGGGCAGGAGGCTGGGTAATTGTATTTTTAATAAGCTCCTCTTTTTAGGCAATTCTAATGAATACTCAGAAAATTCTGGAGGATTCTATCACAAATTCAGAGACAAAGTTACCAAGTTAAGGAGACAAAGAAATGCTGAAATTGTGAAATAATCATATCACATCTTGTTATGTGGGAGGGAATATGGTTGCATGGATGTGAAGAGAAATACATTAGCACTCTCTCTGTGTAATTTTCAAGTGTAAGGACCTTGTTCTTTCTCGTTTTTATTGCTGTGTTGCTTGCTTCATTTCAAGAAAAAATTGGGCTTTCTTGGAAGGGTCTATCATTTAGATACAGCTTCCCTTCAGACTCCATTAGGAGGGACACTCCCCAGCCATCACTGCAGACCTGTTGGTGAATTCGGCATTCACTGAAGGAATAAATTGGATTTCATTACATGATACTGTATAACGTAGGGTGACCTCCTCCCATTGTTATGTTGGGTGGATGCTCAGACAGTTCTGATTTTGATTTCCTGGTAATTGCTTCCTCATGGATTCAGCCTTTAAATTTTTTTTATTTTATTTTTATTTTTTTGGTCCCAAACAGATGCCTCCACTGATCCCTTATTGCCATTCTCAGCCTCCCTCAAAGCCTGACTTGTTCCTTAACGAATCTGCCACACGCTGAGCTGTGGCCAAGGAAAATCAAGAGGCCATTCCATCAAAATATCCGTGATGGAAAAGCCTGTTCTCATTCTGAACTTGTGTTTCACTTCTGTCCCACCTGACCTGGAGGGTCTGCGTGGGGGTTCTGGGAGGACATTTGAACCCTGGCTACTGTTAAAATTGTCCTCATTGCAGTGACTCTACCGTGTTTACATTCCTGCGCTGCTTTGCCTTTGAAGCTGCTCCTTACTGGTGGATTGGTGGGGTCTTATGGCTCCTATACATTTTAAAGCTGCATTCCCCAGAGTTTGCCCCAGCGATGGGGACCTGCACTTTGTCTTTTAAGCAGATAAAAAGAGAGGTCAGTCAGAAGTAATTCCCCTACTCCTCGTATAAACAATTTAACTGCTGCAGCAACATACTTGCTTGGAATTACTCCCTCAGATTCAATTCCCTTTTCCTGCTCTACTTGTAAAAATGGTTAGTGTCCTCTATAAACTGCAGCTCACCAAGGTGCAGGGCTTGCTGTGCGGTTGTAGAATAAATGTTAATCTAATACAGGTTACTAGGTCAAATGCAATCACAGGCTTGTGGGAAAAGCTTAATACTGTTCTGCTTCTTCTAACACAGTAAACCTGGATATTATATGATAGGTTAAACACCAGTGAACCATGGCAAGAATTTTCTTGAAAGTAGGATTTAGTACAAAGGAAACTACATTGAAATGGTGACCTAGGATTGACTTTGCTCTCCAAGAGAGCATTCTGAGATGCCGAAGTGCACTGTGAAAATGGACTCCTTAAAAATGTGATGTTCTAGAATTCCTTGCTCAAGGGATGAATGCCAGTTGGAGCAGCTGTGACCCATCTAAAGGTTTCATATGTTGTCAACTATGACTTCAATTCCCCCTCATTCCCCAAAAATTCATGAGTGCGGATACACACACACACACACAAGCTTTCCTTATGAAAAGTTAATGTGGCATTGGATGGCCTTTAGAATTTGGATCCCAAATTGAACATCAAGTGAACACAGCGTATGGAGTGCTGAGCATATGTGGGCCAACTGCCTTGAGAAGATTCTGTGTAGATCTTCTTGGTGGTGGACTCCACAATATTTTATGTGGATGTTAGTGCTGTTAAGTGTTCCCAGCCTGTATTTGTGATCAAATGCCAGAGCTGAGATGTACATATGCTAGCAGATGTATAATAAATGCTTAAGTAAATGAACATCAGGTTTCTGGGGAGCTTTAAAGTCTGTTTTGCAGGACCACTTAGGTTGTCCTGCATGGAGACAGGGGACTAGGCCAGGATGAACTTATCAACATCTTGTGGGATCTTCAGGGAGGATACACTGAAACTCTCATCATGAGCGTAGTGGCAGGGCAAGGTCCTCCTTCCTCCTAGCTTCCTACCAAAACCATTCAACAAGCAATCACAACCAGGAAAGGACTCCTGACACACAGGCTGGAACCCATCTCTCCTCCTGAAAGCAGTTGAGAATGCTGCTTTGTGTCCTTTTGGTTCTTTAAAAAAAGGTCTAACCAAACTCCAGGAATTTGAATTGTGAAAAGTATATTTGTGCCTTTATGAATGTGACATAGTTCTCAACTGATTATGCTAGAACACTTAGTGTGTTAGCTGAGTTAGTGTGTAGACATTTGGTGAAAGGCCTCTTGCTGCCTAGGTTTACATGTTAAATAACTGAATTAATCAGGTGATACATTCCTAAATGATTATGAAACTAATAAAAATCATTGCAGGTATGTGAATGACTCTTAGGAAAACTGCATGAAAGAATAGGTGTAGGCTGGATATAGATTATAGTGAAATACATATATTTTTAATTCTATAAAAGAAATTTGGGTTTTTAGGAAACAAACCCAGTGAACTCAATTTCTTTTCTAAAATCAGTTGTTGGCAGGAATGGAAGAGACCTTATATGGTTAGTTTTTGTGCTGTGGCTCTGCATGGCTGTCTTCTCTGGCCAGCCCATCCTAATCACCACTCCTGCAGCACCCCCCCCCGCCCTTTTGTGCTGTGAGCAGGCGGCTGACCAGGAGGACTCAGAAAACTGGCTGGAGGGAGGCAGCTGAAATGGGCTCTCATTCAGAGAGTTTCCCTGCAGCCAATATCAGAGCTAGTTTCTTCCACAGATACAGGGACCCCAAGGGCTTCCATTGATTGGGAAATGTCAAACACATAATACATAGATGACTTAAAATGCCCTGGGCCCCTTTACTCTCTTTACTGCGGACCAAATGGTCAGGTTTCTCTGCCTCTTTAGGATTCCATTTTCTCCCAAGTTTTTCCTTTGAAAAGATATAAAGGGGAAAGTGTATCTTTCTCCATAGTTTCTGTGTGTTAACTGAGCATAAAATATTGGCAAGGGCTGTGCTCTTGCATGCTTTCTATATGAGTGTGATGTGCAAGTATTATACTGGGGATATTCATAATCATTCAAATTGGTGGAAGCCAATCTGGCATGGAAATGCTGAAGAGTGAGGTATCTTTTCAGGAAGCCGTTGACAAGTTCAGAATGGCTACTTGGCCTCTATGAAGATGTCTGTTCTGTGAGTGACCATGGCATTGGGGGTCAAACAAAGTTTTGCCCCTTCATAGCTGTGTGACCTGAGACTACCTAAGCACTTCGTGCCTCGGTTTCTTTAGCTGCAAAATGGGAGTGCTATTATCTATTCCCCTTTACTAAACCTTTATGACAAGTGGGTCCTTGGGCATGCTGGCCTGTTTGCAGCAACAGGTCATCACCTTTCTTGTTTACCCAGGCTCCAATTTCACTGCATTTTCTATCAGTCTCAAAGACCCTGACTTAGTCTCTTATTTGGAGCATTTTGCTCTTACCCTTTGGACTTAATTTTATCATTAAGTTTTCCTGACTTCTCCTAGGGACAACTCAGCCCTCTCTCCTGTCCGTACTCTCCATCAGCTGGCTGGTTTGGAAGGGTGATTCGGATATCACCCCATAGGGCTTGTGGAGGTTGAATGGTGGTTTGTGTGTGAAACATCCAGCAGTGGGTAACAGATGATTCTTTGTTCTCATTTATTTCTCTTTCCCAAGAAATAATCAATTTGGGACATCACTTACAATCTCTGAGTCTGTGATTGGTAGGAATAATAATGCCCATTTCACCTGGTTAGGGGCAGAGTCAGTGAGATAATGGAGGTCAGGAAGTCCACGTCCTGTCACTTTCCACTGAAAAAAGTCAAGGTCCCTCAGCCAACCCCAGGGATAAGATATGAGAATTGGAACCATCCAAGTGGTGAAAAGTGTTTACTATCAGATCCAGCTTACCCAGTAGACATAGTATGTACAGAGCCTAGGGCTCACAATGCTTTTAAAGACCCAAGAAAATATCTTAATTTCCTTCTAAGCCAGAAGAAAAAAGCAGACTTCTAGAGTGAAGGAAATTTTATTTTATATATATATATATATATATATATATATAATATTAATAAATGCATTTATATATATTTTATATATATTGTATATGTATATATACACATATATGTATATGTATATATAATATTAATAAATGCATTTTTATAACAATACAGTTATAAAATATAATATTTAATATTTTTTGTTTAAGGAGGAAGATAAAAGTGCCCCTAAGGCCCATGAAGGTCATATACAGCTGTGACTTCATGTCTGCCTTGACAGTTCAATGGCTAATGTGGATATCACCATTTTAACAGAAATACCTATCTTTCTTTCCTACACTAGGAAGGAAGTTCCCCGCCGGTGAGCAAAAATGCTTAACGCTGATTTCTAAGTGACGGGAACTAGTAACAGCAAAATGGGAATGTTTCCTCTCCATACCAGGGAGGCAACTGTGAGCAAGGAGACCTAGGCTCTGAATGGAGATAAGTCTGTTAACTACTTCTATTTGTACTTGATTTCCTATAACCAGAGGACTGATGTGGGATTTATTTGCCATCAGGTCAAAAAAGTTCTGGGATTGGGAAAAGTATGAGAGGTTTTATCAAATGGAAATCCAGGACTTATCATGCATTGACTCCTTGGCCGCACAGCTTCCAGGATACAGGGAATACAAATGTAGCTCCCACTAAGAGGAGAGAAAACCAGACGTTCCCTCACTGAGAATACTTCCCTGATTGTAGGGATCAAAACAGGGCTCACAGTCAGGGAGTCAGAATATGTTCCTTAAACCTTCAAATTACTGCAAATGAGGTACAAGCCTCTGTCCTTACTCTGTGTCCTTTCTGCCTTGTTTTAAATCCTCTGGAGAGGTGATTTCCCTCCAGACAATTACATCCCATCTCTAAGAGAAGGATAGCTACTGTGTGTAAAGTCATTCCAGCTAAGCACTACGGGCTCTAATTTCATCACAACGTTATGAAACTGATCAGTTCCTTTGTATAAAATCTTAAAAGGACTCCGTGGACTCTTTAAGCCAAAAAACGGCTTTTGAATGCAGTTCAGGAAATTGCCATCATGGAAGCGATTTCCACATGTGTCTCTCAATATCGCAATCTCCCCCTTTAGGTGCTGATCCTTCCTAGACTGTAATAAGAAACGAAAGAACAGCTTATTTTCCTTTTAAAAAGAGACACAATTAAAAAAAAAAAAAAAGTCCCTAAGAATCTTGTATGTGGGAATGACATGCAGACCATTAGCTTTCTTTCCTTGGCTTTCAGGCTGATCTGTATTCTCAATTTGCTATGAGTATTCCATTCCATCTAGGTCAAGAAGAATTACTTGTGTGTAACTGAAGCAGAGTGTGGATTTTAAGCGGAGCATGTGATCCTAAGAATGCAGAAAGATGGTATAAATTTGCATCTTCTTAAGAGGAACCCTGTCTAAAAACACTGAAACCATTTTAATCTAATAAAATAAAAAGGGAAGGGATAGAAATTCCATCTGAAGACTTCACACAACCTTTTCATTTCATTCGAGTAAAGAATTACAAAATCATCTATCTGGCTGTTAAATGGCTTTGAGGGAGATTTTTTTGAATTGTAGCGCACACTAAAATGGAAGGTTAATATCATGCTCTGGAGACAAGGGGAACAGCTTCTGTTCCTGGGGGATGAATCATGCCCTTTTTCCTGAAGCCTTTCAGAAGAGAGAGTTGAGGTTACATACGGGGCAGAGAGGCCAGTGTTCCAGGAGGGCCCATGTCATCAGTGAGGACACACAACACATAGTCTTCAGGGCATCCAGGCCCTACTGATGCCCTACCATGAAGCACAGTTTTGGGCTCCTCCTAGCAGGGTCACTGATTATTTATTGAAAACTGCCTTGTGGCTCGTTTTGTGGTATTTCTTAAGCTTCTACGTTTGAATGTATAAGTGTTAGGTTTGGTGTTTCTCCTTCTTCTCTCACTTTGCCACTGGACCATGCAACCCACATGGAGTCAGATTTCTTAGAATAGGTTTTCTGTTGATTCGTACTCACGCTTTGTCCTCAACTCAGTGTTCATGCATCAGAGCCTTAGGGTGACTTATACAATGAATAAGGAAAGTTTTTCCTTAGTACTTTTCTGGCAAGTTAGCTGAGAAATTCAGGGTAATTGTTTAAAGAGAGTATTTACTTGAAGTTGGTCCTAAGGATTCAAGTTAGTTGAATTTCACAAATATTTTTGAGTGTCCACTGAGTGAGGGTCTATGACAGGTGCCATAAAGAACAGAAAGATGAGGAAGATATGGTTCTATCCCTCAAGGACATTGCAATCTGGTATGGAAGAACTCTAATACCATGAGATACTCACTGTACTGTCATATAGACTATGGAGCCCTGCAGGAAGTATGAGTGGGGAATAGGTGTTGGGCTTGAAGCATGAGAAGAGTTTTACCACGTGGAGAGGGTAAGAGGTGAGGGCATTTGGGGAAAAATGAATAGGAATAAAAAAGCATGGAAGAGTTAACCAGAACTCTCTGAGTATGTATGTAGCTGTGTGTGTGTATGTGTGTGTGTGTGTGTGTGTAAAGTACAGGTGTCGACCTTGTGTGCTCGATGCTGCTGGAGATACAAAGACAAATCAGGCTGCACAACCTCCCAATCTAAAGGCCTAGTGTGGAAGACAGGCATGTGCATAAGTAACGTTAATATGAAACAGACTGTGAGACATGCTAGGAGAGAGGCATATGCTGTACTCTGAGTGCATCTCAGAGAGATTTGGGAAGGAAGAGTTTAATAGGATTTAGCATGATTAGATCCAGGGAGTAAGACAGAAAAGTCAAAGATGACTTCTGCATTTCAGACTGTACCTCTGAATGATGGAATAACAGACACAACCCATTTTGCTCCTTATTCAGATAAAATTTATAATTTATTTTTTATCTAATTCAAGAAAACAGCATACTTTAGTTTCAGTCATAGTTTGGTGTATTGAGTTATCTGATGTTCTTATAAATGCATATAAAAACTAAAGTCTGCCACAAAGGAGGACAGTCTGCTCTTATACTGACCTCATATACCGACCTGTCTGCAAGTAAAATAGGTGCTATGTGACACACACGAAGGGTGAATGTATTGGCAAGTCAGGGAAGGGGGTGGAGAAGAAGTGGTGAATTTAAGATCCAGAGAAGTTATCCATCTGAAGCCTTAATATTTGGGAAGGTCTCGTAAATGTTTTTTCTTCCAGTTACTGTTGGAATCACTAAAGAGAGATGTCTCGGTGGGCTGTGGATATGGAAGGGAACGATCCGTATGTCAGGTTGGGATAAGCTATAGCTCTAAAGGATGGGAAAATGTATATCATATGCATAATGTCTCAGGAAGAATGGAAGGGTTGAGTTTGAGACAGATGGCTAAGGGCTATCATTTACCTAGCATTTACTAGTTTGTCAGCATGGTTTAGGCACATTAAGCTACTAACTCACTTGAAAGATCATATTAACCTTATGTAGTAGATTTTATTATTATATTGGTTTTACAGATGAATAAACTGAGGTATGAAGATTAAACAACTTGCCAAGACACAAAACTGTAAGTGGGTGGTACCCAGAGTGTTTGCACTTAATTCCTTTGTTGAAATAAGTCTCAAAAGCAGAAGGCAAGAGAAGAGAGGTATTTGACCTTAGGGTGTTCTTGCATAAAATTATATTTAGTTTTGATTTGAAGAAAAGAAATCTGTAAAACCTTGTTTAATTTCTCAGGGAAAAAAAGATAAAATCATAGAATCATAATTTAAAAATTTTCAAGCACCATGATCTATTTGTCACTCATAATGATTTCTCATATTTTGGATGAGGAAACTGAGACTCAGAATTGATTAAAATTATCTCATGTTTGCTGGAGGTTAAGAACACACCAAGCCCTCTGCTGCCTAATGAGGTAGAATGCCAGCTTGTTGACATAAGCACATGTGGGCAAGGACCAAGAAGTAAAGAAAAAACATCTTAACATAGGGCTCTGGCTCTGGAAGAGAGACTTGTAGCATTAGGGAAAGGGTCTACCTGACTGTCTAGGAAAACAAAGTAGAAGTCCAGTAGGCTTCTGACCTAACTTTCAAATAAAGTGTTCCTACTCCCCTAAGGTGTCCTGATTGGCTTTCAGTTTTGGCCACCATCAAACCAGGAATGACACCCCTTTCTTTCTCCATAAACTTACTCCTAATAAAATTTCAGTGTATCGTGTAGATTCTGTGTTGGCTGGAAACTTGCTTTTCTGATCTAACCCATTACACTTCTGCATTTATCTGATGTTTGGTTGAAGTCCTTATCAAGTCTGTCTGAAAGTGTATGAGGTGGGTTTGCACCGTGGTGAGGGGTCTGACAGATAACATTGTACAGGCTTCAAGTTCAAACTCCACGATGACTTGCAAGTTGTATAAGCTTGGGCAGGATTCAATACCTCCATAAGTCTCAATTTTCTCATGTTTAAATGAGTGAAATAATCTCTGTGTCATAGGATTGTGGGGAGGATTAAATGAGTCTGTACAGATAAAGGGCTTTACACTTGCCTGGCTCATAATGAAAATTAAATATGTCTTAGCTAATTACAACAAACAAAATAAATTCATTATAAACTTGTATTGTGTAAGCTCATTATCATTGAAAATATAAATCGTAGTAAGATATAATAAGTCAGTTATAATTATGGTAAGGTATGTAAGAGTTACTAAGTTTTTATTGCAAAGAGGAAACCTGCCTTTTCAGGTTTGGGTTTCCAAACTCAGATTCACTCTTAGTGGGCACCAGTAAAAAGTGGTCATTTTTAGAAAACCTTTAAGGAGACTACAGTGTTGTTCAAAATCAGTCATGTGAAGACTCCTGAGAAAAATTTCTCCCAGAATTTAGAGTTAGAAAATGACTTTCTCCCTCTAACATCTTTTTTATGTTGAAAAAGGAAAGCCACTCACAGTCCTGCTCATTTTGCTTTGATGGTCAATACCTTGGTGCTAAGTCCTGTGTTCAATTGCAGAAGGGTGGGTCAGCATGGATTTGCTTTTATTTTTCTTTTGTCTTACAACTCATTTTAATGATTTTTTTCGGTTTTATGATATTTGTGCCTTATGTTTTAAGCTTTCTCAAAATTCTTCTATACGTTGGAGTAGAGAAATAGAAGTAAAGAAAATAAAATAATATGTGGGTGTTTTTTCTTATTAACACACCTTATGGGGGCGCCTGGGTGGCTCAGTAGCTTAAGCTTCTGCCTTTGGCTCAGTTTGTGAACCCCGGGTCCTGGGATTAAGTCCACATCGGGCTCCCTGCTGGGGGGGGAGGTCTGCTTCTCTCTCTGCTTCTGTCCTTCCTCCCTGCTTTTGCTCTCTTTCTCTCTCTCAAATAGATAAACAGATCTTAAAAAAATAAATAAATAAACACACCTTTGGGTTTTTTTTAATTTGACCCAAAGTCCAATCAGAATGGCAAAGTTGATTTTTATATAAGCACTTATTTTATGTTTTAGTAGAACAGGCTTTGAAAATCCGACCCTCACAGGCCATTTAATTTTAAAGGGGAAGAGGTGTTACAAAGGGCTGGAGGTAAAGATTTCTATGTACGCTGACCAGAGGGGGGCATAACTTACTAATGAGCCAACGCAGTTAGTTAATAATCATAAAACAAAGCCAAACAACACAACAAGAGCAACTAACATTTACAGCATCTTTTAAAAGACACCCTCATATACCCTGCCTCATTTATTTGTCCTATCACCCCTGCAAAGTAGGAAGCATTGTTTTCAGCTCCATTTTCTATGAGAGAACTAAGACTCAGATATGGCAAGAGGCATGCCCCAGGTCTCACAGAGAGTAACAGATCTTAATTCAAAATCCTGGGTCCTGCTCACTCATCCGGGTTGCCTCCCCAAGGCCTAACTAACCTCGTGAGTGCAACAAACAACACTGTTTGTTGCACTCACGAGGTTAGTTAGGTTCTCTTTTAACATCTGGCCCTGTGTCCAAAGGTTGGTTCAGTAGAGGACCAGAAATAGCCAAGGGTTTCTAAGTAAGAAAAATTGTCTTTCAGGTATATCCACCAGGAGGTTTTTCCCTTTCTTGCCTAAAACTAGGATGATTCTTAAAAATCAATCTCCTCACAGTTGGGGAGGGTGTCTGGCAAAAGAAATCTGTGTAGCGGCAGTCAGCTGATACCACCTGTGTTTGAAGAGGCACTTTTACCCCAAACCGCTACACTTGCATGGGTGAACCCAATGAAGAGGTTATCTAGAATCGCAGAGCCACGGCTATGAATTCACTATAAGGCAGGTCGTGAATCTTGAGGAATTTTTCATGTCTCAACTGAGAATCTTTGCTCTTAGGTAAAACAGAGTGACCAGTGTGAATGAGACTGGGTGTGGGAGGAAGACGACCCTCCCAAGAAGGTGGGACTTCTTGGAGACCTAGGACAGCCTCTAGGCAGAGTAGCATCGAACCTCTGATGAGGAGGGATGGGTAGCGAGACCAGCCCGAGACTGGTTTACCCATATGTGAATTGTAGTTTACGTGTGCATGAACTGTTTGGTGCTGGTATGTGCTGCGTTCCTTCACGTGAGTTAGGTTCTTCCCAGCCCTTACCTTTGTTACCATTGTAAAGCACAGAGTTCTTACAGAACTCTTCAGGTTCTATTGTGGAGAAATCACTGATGGGGGTGGACCTGCCACCTTCACCACCCTGCTTAGTGGAGTGGGCTGACAGAGCCAGCAGAACTCCGAACAGTCTGCGCCTTCGTCCACAACGATGCACCACTCCTTACCATCCAGAGGGCAATATTTTCCTGAAGATTCCATTTGAAGATTGTTCAAAATGTTTTCTTCTAGAGAGTGTGTTTCCTTTTCACAGTCTTGCCTGACACATGGAAATGAACATGTCTTATGCTCTCCTCCTTAACAACTCCTAAGTTTTCAGAGTTTGAAATTCTAAGCTGTCATTTGAAGGTCAGTCTCATTTTCAAAATGGGCCAGAAGGAATTTCAACGGGCAGCGTAAGTTTGAATGAGCGTGTCTTTCTGGAAAACCTAGCATTTTGTTTTGTTTGCTCCAGGCACACCCCTCCCCAAACCACATTCTTTTCTTTTTAGCTTTTGAGAGAACAAAAGTCCTATCAGGAGCAAAGAAACCACCTGAACCATTCTTTTTATATTTCCAGAAATAGTTTGTGGGGCCACTGAAAGATGTTGATGCTATCTTTTTAATATTCTGAGAAATAATCCTATTAAACAAAAAACAAGGGAAACTGTTATGCCCAGAAAGTGGAATTACCCAAAGCCGACTGGCAGGGGTCAAGTTACTTTTCAAAACCCGACCTGTGCACTGCTCCTATCGCTCCATCTAGGGCTTGGCGAATGAGCAATAATTTGTGGATTCTGCTCATCTCTCTTTGCGAACTTTGTTCTGTGGAATTAGATACAACTTTGACAAATTAGAAAAGGCCTCCCGTGCCCGCTGTCCCCAGAGCAGCACAGTCCACTGATTGTGCACCGGGCTTCTGAAGTCCGGCTACGTCAGGCCATCAGCGGCAGCCCGGCCACCAGAATACGCTTTTTAATCAGCAGGTCTGTCAGCACCAGGTTCTTCGGATCTTCCGACCTCTCCTTAATCCTCAGGACACACTGACTTTCTTCTCTGTTTCGCTTATGGCAGAAGGCCCCGTGCTGGGAAAGAAATATCTTCTTTGTTTACAGCCTATAGGCAACAAAATTAACCTTTGAGATTAACTGTAAGTAAGTGAGGATCACGTTTTATCTTTCTCTAGGACCACGGGTAAGGACTAACACAGGCGTAAGGGAGTGAGTGTGTACTCACATGTGCCTGCGTGTGCACATCCCCTCCCCCACTCACTCACAGAGCCCCAAGTGTGTTTCTGCTCCTGCTCTCTCTCTTTTTTTCATATAGGGTTTAATCTGGGATGGATAGAACTAATCAGTTGTATTCCATTTTTTCCCCCAATCTTCCATTCCATTTCAGTTCTTAGAGAAAGGAGAGGGTATAAAACATCAACACAGTAAATGATGCCCAATAGGTGTATGGCTAAAAACTTGTCTCTAGCTAAGGACACAGGATCATCCTTTCCCAGTAGAATTCTTTGGCCCAGTAGAAGCATAGTGTCTTAGTGTAGAACAGAAACCATGAATGAGTCATAGAGATAGGGGAGAGTGTCTTTTCATTGCGTTACATGTCAATGTATTCATGTTTAATAGTGCCAGATGGGAGAAATGTGGTTCTCCAAGATATAGGGAATATTAGCCTGGTAAACACTTCTCTCCTCTGGGTTCCCCTGACCAAACACATACTATTTAATATGAGATATCTTATTCAGATTCATTTCTGATTATGTTTAAACTGCAGTTTGATCAATTATATTTGCTTAAAAATTTTCTAGGAGTTGGCACAAACATCAAAAACAAGTTATGAGCAATATTTGTACTAGGGAGAGAATGGAAGCCAACTCCCTCAATATAAATGTCCTTCTTGGGCTCTGGAAAATTTCTGAAAGGTGTGACAAGATGATGTCAAACATTAGATTATTTCCAACCTATGGAAACCCCAGAAATGGACTTCAGATATAGGCTGTGTGCTGCTGAGAGCGCAGGAACCACCCATTCTGCTATGTACTCTCCATTTTGGATGGAGTCTTAACTTTCTAAATCCAGCTCAATAATGACAAGGAATCATCACCACCATGGTGACCAAAATCAAGGTACCTCCTTAAGTCTTCTGCCCTCCCTTCTTGAAGTTGCTGAAATGTCTGCGACTTGATGGGGTAGTGATTCATTCTAACCAGAGCCACTTGTTCAAGCCTGCAGTTCTATTAGAAACACATTATGATCCCAGTTTCTTCATATTTAGTTGGATTCTGTGGAATTTGACCACTTTCATAATTTTGTTGCCTTTCATCAAACAGGATTATTCTCTGCTGGGCTCAGTTCTACTCTCTCTCTCTCTCCTTCTCTTTTTTAATAAACAGAACAAAATAAAGTGACATGTCAGCACAGAGATATTTTATTTTTCACTCAACAGTGGCAATGACCATAACAATTAAATAGAAGAGAAAAGGTACTTTGTTATAGGTGCAGTTGGGGTTATGTAAAATGGAGCAATAACCAGGTCAGTGCCCAGGAGCCCATGATAGAACCACCAGTGTTTCAGGGGAGTGAAAGAGCATGTGTGTTGGGATTCCCAGTTTCCCCATTATCACCATCTTGGGCCAGGTACTTAATGTGTGCTGCGTTGGTTTTGGCTGAGGAAAGTGCTTGGAGGAAGCAGTTTTTTAAGTTGACTTGGTATCTCTGGGAGGTAATAAAGATCTCTATTTACAAATAATGCACTTTCTGTGGAGTGCCTTTGTGTGGGCATTGTATACCCTAGCAAAACATAGGTTCTTTGTTTTGCCTTGGTGGGAAGAGCAACAGTTAAGTCTGCAGGCTGCCTGGTTTGCAGGCAGACTTTTTGCTCTCTGGGTGTGTGACACTGTTCAAGTTATTTAACCTCTCTGTGCCTCTGTATTCTTATTTCTGGAATGGATTTAATAACGATGTCAAGATCACTGAGGAACCAGTGGTTGAAAGCACTGCATTTTTACTTCCTGGCTGTCTTGTATCTGTCCCTCAAGATGCTGTCATGTGTCGCCTCCTCAGCAAAGACTTCCTGGGCTGTTGGGAGGCTGGGGGACCCCCACCCACCTTGGTGAGAACACTTATCATACTACATGTAACCCTGAGTTTATCTGGCCATTCCACCACTAACCTGTAAGCTCCTTGAGAGTAGGAACTATGATTCTCATCTTGTAGCGAATGAAACAGAGCCCAGCCTAGCAGTTGGTCCACAGCAGGTGCCATAAAGCAGCCAAATGATGGACAAACTGAACTCTATCATTAAAGAGGTGCTCAAAGGGACACCAGATTTTCTGATATCTGTATGTCAGCTCCTCATGGCGATGTATGTTGAAGCAAATTTTTAAAAATTTAAGTCGGTTTTTACACATTCTTACAACAGACTTCCTTAAATGTCAACAAAATCTAAGAACACTAGGAATAAAAGACCTTTATTGGAAAAAAGAATTTGGAGTACCATTTCTCTCTCCAACTTGCTTATAGGAAATAAGAGAGAGTGTGTAAGAATAGTGACTGAATGCTGGGAAGAAGGTAAGACCCTGTTAAAGCCTTGGATTATATAATCACAGCAGTTGTGCCTAGTACTCCTGTGTGACCTACAAAACGATGATGTTTTTCTCTGTGTAACGTGAATGAAAAAATACACAAGGTAGGGTGCCTGGGTGGCTCAGTGGGTTAAGCCGCTGCCTTCAGCTCAGGTCATGATCTCAGGGTCCTGGGATCGAGTCCCGCATCGGGCTCTCTGCTCAGCAGGGAGCCTGCTTCCTCCTCTCTCTCTCTGCCTGCCTCTCTGCCTACTTGTGATCTCTCTGTGTCAAATAAATAAATAAAATCTTTAAAAAAAAAAAAATACACAAGGTAACTCTTGTTGGTGTGTCAGCCTGGCAGAATAATAAAAGATATATTTTGGATTTTCCAGAAGTAAGGACAAACCTTAAAACTAAATTGATTTCTCTCAACACACATGACCACTTTGATAACACTCCTCTGAGGAAAAGATGGCATGGTTTTTCTCTCTCATCTGTTCCTATCTTCCTTCCCCTCACATCCGGTATTTTATAATAAAATTTCCAACAGATACGGGCTGTTCAACAGTCACTAGCAATACATTGATTAATTATGTGTGCCAGACTTTCAGTATATAATTAAGCTAAACAAAACTGCATTAAAGTAATATGAATAATTTGACTTCAAGCCACAAAAACAAGGAAACTGAGTGAAAGCAGAATCTCTGACCTCATTCACTGTAGCATATTGTTAGAGACAAAAATGTAATCAGAGTTATAAATCATATAGCTGCCACAATACGATGATGCAGAAGGGAAGTTGCTCTGACCTTTGGAAGAATTTCAAAGGCAGAAATTAAAGTGGACGTTTCGTTCACAAAATTCTTTAACTAGGAAATATAATGAACAAAAATACCCTTTCCTTATTTAAGTGGGGAAGGCTTATTTTTTTATCTTTTAAAAATGTTTTATTGCATTTTCTTGAGTATGATTTTGATAGGACATATTTTCATTGCCTTAAAACTATCTCATGTCGATATGCTTTCACTCTCTGTAAACAAAATTCGAAGAATAAAAATATAGTAAGTATCTAAGAAAATGGAATGAATCCTTAATAACTTACTTCCCCCTAATTATAAAAGTGTTATTTATTCACTGTGGGCAAATTTGGGAAATGCAAGAGATATATATATGAAAAAAATTTAATTCATCATTCTACTCTGTTGAGACTCTTGAGGTAACCACAGTTAACACCAGTTTCCTTCCAGTTTGTAGTGTGTGTGAGGACATGCTGGGTCTGTGACCATCATGTTGTATATATATTTTACTACCTGCTTCTTTCACTTTATCATATTTAACTGGATTTTTTCCATTTCATAAAATATTCTACAGAAATCAGATTTTTGATTGTTTAATAGAATTCTGTCACATGGATAGATCATACTTTATTTAACAATGTTAATGTTTTTAATAATCCATTTTTAATTATTATTTTAAAAGAACAGAACACTTGAATGAGCAGCTCTATGCATAACTCTGTATGCATGCCTCAGATTTTTGCCTTCTGTTAAATTCAAAATGTGTTTTTTTCAGTAAAGGATGTGAGCATATTTAAGCCTTGTTCCATCATATCCAAGATTCATCCAGAAAGACTGAGACCCTTTCATCCTCAGCTCTAATGGAGGGGCCACATGACTGCCCCTGAAACAGGATGTTCTTGAAAGAGTGTGTCCAGATACCTGAGGAGTTCATGGCGGTGGGGCGGGGAGTGGAATCATGAGATGCAAAGGTCTGAAAATCTTTCTTTATGTTTCTCTATGCACAAACAGCAACAGCAAAAAGAAAGCGGGAAAAGACTTGTGCAAAATGGAAAAGGCCCATTGAATGTATAAAGTATTTTTCTTTTTAGAATCTACCTGTGAGGTATGACATCTGATTTAGAGTGAATATACAGTTAATCTATCATTGACATACCAGGAAGAAGTTCAGGTTGCAGAGATGGTGACCAACCAACTTAATACTGAAACGAATCAGAGCACAGAGGACTATTATATCCACTCACCCAGATAATGGGTACCTACACTGATAATAGATTTTACTCAAAATGCCACTCACTTTCTTTTCTGAGAAATGCCCTCCCACCCAGTTCATGGGGTTTGGCTGGCACTAGCAACTGTGTTTGTACCCTGGAGTGGCTGATTAGACTGGCTGGATCAAGCTAGGTTGGCTAGAGGTATTCCTGAAGATAGTAAGTTGGTTTCTTATATAGGTTGGTATTCCTTTGGTTGCAAGGACTAGAAAATTGGACTCATACTGTATTAAATATAAAGGTTTTTATTTGTTTGCTTTGTTTTAGTTTTATTCCTGGCCTCAAATTCTAGGACAGATTTAGGCAACAGGAATGATTTGGTCAAGGACCCAAAAGATGTCAGCAGGATCCAAGTCTTGGCTTTCTTCCTCTCAGTTGACTGGATCCTCAAGCTGGTTTCCTTCATGGTCGTAAAAATGGCTATAGCAGTCCCAAGCTCACATTCTCACTCAGACCCCAGGGAGAAGAATGGGTTTGTGACCCAGCTTTTGTCTGTGAATCCACTTTGACTGCACCTATTTAGGCCTTGTAGCTTCACTGAACCAACTGTTGGCCAGGGTAATGAAATCCACTGGCTGACTGAGCCAACTTGAGTTTCCTTCTAGAGCTAGAAGTAAGGTCCGTCCCTCATGTACTGTATTGCTAGGGAATTGGAATACTGTTAGGGAGAGGGAAATACATCCCCCAGAGGAAATCAACAAAATTGCACTAGCATCTCCCATGTGGTTGGGATTCTAACTTACACAATTGGATGTAATGGCGGCTTTTTCTACCGAATGGACTGGACAGCAGTGAAGAGGGAAGAAGATAGCAGGTGGGGTAGAGAAACAGGGAGGAGGTGAGGAGAGGATGCTGATGGATTATTATAATTTTTCTAATAAGAATTCTAATTATTGGTAATTAATCCTTTCCTGTGATCTCGTTCTGTTCCTGCCCTCTGTTCCTTGAGAAATTCCCATGTCTTTATAATAACTACCCCCCTCCCCCCACTGCTCAGGTTGTTTTGAGTTGTTACTTACAGCCACATTTGCACCAATAATGGCTTCTAGAACATTCCCAACTTGCTCTTGAGGACTGCTTGCCTCTACTGCTTCCTTTGCCTCAGATTTGGGCCTTCTATTTGGTAGTTCCATTCCTTCTTTTAAAGGTGTTTTGGATTAAATGTAGCAACCAGGAACAGGAAGCAATAAGAATTGACCATGAACCTGAAACAGGCTGACAGTAGTTTATTGGGCCCATTTGATATGGGCATAGGGAAGACATTTGACTCCATTTACTTAGCAGATGTTTATCAGTTCTCTCAACAGGAATGTTGCAAAAATCTTCAAAGGAGCCTTCCTTTGCCTCCCCCTCCCCACACCTTGAATGCGATATTCAGTGAAATATGTTGACTTTTTTTTCTTTACAAAACCCATAAAAATGTCCTGGTTGACATGCAATGTTGTGACAAGCCTTAGTAGATTGTGTCAATCATGTTGCTTTATGTTACATTAAGTGACATATTGTAATGTGATTGATACAACATGGGATGACACATTATAATGTAAAATATCATCTGGAAAATGCAGAAAAACAACAGAAGACTTGAAGCCACTTTTACTTTCTAATTCTCTGAATAGGATAGAGGGGGAAAAAATCTCCTTCCTTAGGATAGTTACCTAGGAAAGTATCAGGTCTTGTGGGGGTTCCTATGGTGCTTTACCTTTGTAATTAATAGGTGATAGTGAAAAATATTTGCATTCTTTGGAGACTGTTAAACTCTGAGTTTGAATGGAATGTCTAACCCTTTCTGGAGCTCTTTAGTAGCAATATTGGTTCTGCACATTAGTATTGCCTTCATAGCTTTATATCAAAAGGATTCCACCTTTCTCTACCCCATTGACTATCCTCCTCTTTAAAATCTCTGATATTTTTCTCTTTGTTCTACTAAGACTGAGGGGGAAAAATTGCCTTTTCAGATTTCATTGTGAGGTTGATGAGGGTTTTATAGTGTAGTATCTCTTAAAATTTTTATTGTATCTCCAGAGTCTTACATGTTATCTGGCACATAGTAACATTTAATAAGTGTTTGTTGAATGACTTACTGAAGAATTTTCATCTTTAATTATACTTAATTTCTTTTATTGAGTGGCATTTAATCAAATATAGTAAAACTCCATATATTAATTTCCTAGAGCTTCTGTAGTAGCAAAGTACCACAAATTTGATGGCTTACAACAACAGAAATTTTGTCCTTTCTCAGTTCTGGAGAGCAGAAGTCTGAAATCAAGGTGTCAGTAGGGCCATGCTCCCTTGGGAGGCCTTAGGGGAGGAGCTTTTGGTAGCCGTAGCATTCCTTAGTTTGTGGCTGCATACCTCCAGACTCTGCTTTCATCTTTATATGGCCTTTTCTTTTGTCAGTGTCTTCTTCTCTTCTTATAAGGGCACTTGTCATTAGATTTAGGGCCCACTTCGGTAATCTTGAGATAGATGATCTCATCTTAATATCTTTAGCTTAATTACAGCTGCAAAGACCCCTTTTCCCAAGTAAGATTACATTTATGGGTTCCTGGTGGACATACCTTTTGAGGGGCTACCATTCAACCTGGTATGTAACAGTTAACAGAAACAATTAGGTGGGGTTTGTTGGGCAATTAACATTTTTGGGTTGATGGTTGCATAAAATATCTTCGTTTTAATCTGTTTAAAACCTCTCTATTTTCTTCCATGTCTCAGAAGTTATGATATGATAAAGATAATTATAGATTTCTTTAATAATAGGTACTTTTATAATATCACAGAGTTCCCGATCTGAATATGAATTTGCACTATTAATTGAAGATTCAGAGAACTGGAAGCCTGAGATGAATGTATTGACCTCAATTCAGAATTTTAAAGTCCTTGGGCGCCTGGGTGGCTCAGTGGGTTAAGCCACTGCCTTTGGCTCAGGTCATGATCTCAGGGTCCTGGGATCGAGTCCCGCATTGGGCTCTCTGCTCAGCAGGGAGCCTGCTTTTTCCTATCTCTCTCTCTGCCTGCCTCTCTGCCTACTTGTGATCTCTCTTTGTCAAATAATTAAAAAATCTTTAAAAAAAAAAAAAAAAGAATTTTAAAGTCCTTTAAAAACAAGTCAACTAGCCACACCTCCTCCCTGAATGTGCTGGATTTGTCTTGAATGTAAGCAGAATGTAAGGAGAGATTCTGGCAAGTTGAGGATTTTGAATAAGTAGGCCCATTAAAGTTTCCTTAAATGTGAATTCCATCCCTGTTTCCTCCTCTTATGCCCATAAGGGCATCCTTGAAGACACAGAAGTTCAGAGAGGTGAGGAAGGAATGTTTGGGGTGACCAGGGAAGGTCTTGTGAGAGAGGTGACATATTACGGGGACAGGCCATTGATAGGAGAAGATGTGGCCTCATAGTTCTGCCTCAGGACTGCCAAATGCTCACTTTTTAGAGAGTGCTTGTTCTCAAAGTAATATGGGGCCAGGCCCTTAAAACCAAGCATCCCTGTGTAAGGGAGACAACAGGTTTGCTGCTGGTCTTCTTTCTACAGCAAGGCAGCATCACCATAGACTTATATTAACTTTTCCTCTCTTTGTTCAATATCTTGTGGCTGCATAGAGTAATTTAATAAATCAAAATCGTCTCTTTCAATTTTCATTGTGGCTACATTGGTGTTCTTTTGAATGGAGTTCAATTATTGGGATGGCATATATTACTTTGAATCATTTTACAGCTCAATCAATACACACATCTTCATAATAAATATTGATGTTTTTTGGATGCCTATGCTGGTGTTGCACACATTCAGCACGGCTGTTAGGATTCAGGCAGCTCTGGGTAGATAATATTTTTATTTTATTCTTCCATTGAACTCTGTCACTCACATCTGTACTGTGGCCCTTCCAGAAGGGAAGAGAAATTCTGAATAAACAAAATCATCCAGAAATGTAATACACTAAAAACACTTCATGAAAAGTTCGAGAGTTGGAATTTGCTGTGGTACTCCACTTCTATCAAATAAACATACTCAACTAAGCAGAGAACACAGGTAGCCTGTTGTAAGTCTTTGTGAATGCCTAGCCAAAAAGAAATAGACTGTTTGCCTTGTAGGTTTAGAAAAGGGAAAATCTTAATTCATCTAAATCCTCAAATCTAAAGGGATTCTAGCTAGAAAAACAAATATATACCAGGTGAGTGTCTCTTGAAGGTATAATGACAGCTGAGGATTTGATACCCCAAGGATCATGATCATAGCATTTACTAAATAAGATTTTTTTTTTAAAGATTTTATTTATTTATCAGAGAGAGAGAAGGGGAGAGAGCGAGCACAGGCAGACAGAATGGCAGGCAGAAGCAGAGGGAGAAGCAGGCTCCCTGCTGAGCAAGGAGCCCCATGTGGGACTCGATCCCAGGACGCTGGGATCATGACCTGAGCCGAAGGTAGCTGCTTAACCAACTGAGCCACCCAGGCGTCCCAACTAAATAAGATTCTTATACAATCTCATATTTGATAATATTCTTACAGTCAGATATAATCAATAATTTTTAAACTTCAGGTTTAAACAAATTTATTTTATTTTTTAAAACAAATTTATTTTAAATGACATGGTGAATTATTGTTGAGTAAATGGTAACATGTTTGAATTTCTAAAATATTTTGGTTTCCGGAAGTGAGAATTCAGCTGCAGTCTACAGTATCTACAGGGAAGGCGTTGGGTCTCCCCTACATCTTCACAAATGAAGAGTAACTAGACTTCCAATCCGTGTTGTTCCGTCCCAAGGAAGTCATGTCATCTCTGGGATTTATATTTTAATCATGACGCATATTCTATATCTACCCATTGAAAAGCAAACATCTAAGATGCTCTTTTTTTTTGTTAAGTCTTTGGAACCCAGAGCATTGACAAAGTCCTCTCAGCATGGGAGAAAGATCAGAGAGATAAACAGTTTTGAATTAAGACCCAAAGCTGAATTGAGCGACAAGAAGGATTTTGTTCCTCTGTTTCACAATATAGAAGGTTATTCCCAAATGCTGGAAAACAGGCATGCCCTTTCATTGTGCTTTTTGACTGTCTACTGTGTGTACTCAGAGAGGTATTTTTTAAATGTTTGCAAAATGTCTTCTCCAGGCGGTTTGTATTAGGTATTGTCACAATGATTTTGTTTTGCCTTTGTAATTTAAGCTGCATTTCATTGTTGATTTATTACCTGCATGAATCCTTTTGCCAGGGATTATAAAAGGAAAAGGCAAGCCCTTCCCACATTTAGCAGTATTGGAACAATGTTGCTTCTAAGCCTCAAAATCTTTGTCTAGGCCTAGAGCCCTCTCCCACCTATTTCTGTACAATTTATTTCAAACTTTTCTGAGATCTGATTTTTTTTAAACATTTCATGTTGTAATTTTTCCTACTTATTTTAATTTTTCTTGGTCCCAAGACTATAAAGCAATGCTGCTCAGAGTCAGAAAAATGTTAAGTAAAAAAATGAGACATCCGAGTATAAATTTAAGACACCCTATGCTGCTTTCCTTCTGTTTATGTATTTGTACTGGTAATTTGATAACCTAGAGCACTGAATGAGGAAAGTGAAGAATGATCAAAATATGAAGGAGTGTGTACTGCACATTCAGAACTTATCAGTTCCAGGATCAGTTATCTGTTTGAAGAAAATTACATTGCATCTGTCAATAGACTTAATAACTCAGTGCCTGCTATTTGATAATGGATAATCAGACAAATTCAGGAAGCTAGACCATATGCCATTCCAGTTTTCTATTCTCTTATTCACCTTAATTTTCTAGATGAGTGAAATTATCTAGTCCTGGCCTGAAGATGGCATACGAAGAAATAGAGCCTGCAGGAATCCAGCCGCCTCTGATGTTAGCCCCGTGCAGGTCAGGGCTGCCGGGTTATGTCTGCGACACTGGTATCTAATTGAAATGGGCAGAGTTTGGAAAATTGTAAACCTGGACAATGCAAGTGATTAATGGATGGAAAATAATAAAGGGCAGATGCGGAACAGCTGAGGGAATTGGCTGGTGGGAAACAGCGAGGCTGCAGAGACCAAGGATTCAGAATCTTAGGATAATTCCCCATCTCTATGTATCAGCCTTGAAGGATAGGGACTAAATGGCGGAGATGATATAAGGATCTTATTTCCTGGATGTAAGGGTTTTCTCAAGGACCCTTCAGTCCTTTTAATCCAGGATCCTTTTCTATTTATAGACCCATTTCTCAACTCTCAGATAATACAGTCATTGGATCAATTTGTGATGATTTTGGCTACGACTATTGCATGAGTTAACTTCAGTGACTTAAGCAAGTAGGTGTTTCTTGTTCTCAGATACCAAGAAGACCGATGTAGGCTATTTCTGGTGTAGATGTAAGTGTTCAGTGATATCATCAGGGATTCAGACTCTTTCCATATTTTTGCTATGCTCGCCATACCAGAGTGCTCCTCTTTTTGTTTGTTTCTGGGAGTTAGCAGCAGCCATTGCATTTGTCTCCTCCTGTACAAGACAGGAAGGGAGGGAGTGAGCCATCGGCACCTGCCCCTTTACGTCGGGAAAAACGAAGATGCCCCAGAGGCTTCCAGTAGGCTTTTATTTTCATCTAACTACTAGAATCACATCACGTTGCCATCTTGAACTTCTAAGGAAGCTGGGCAGATGAGTGTCTCACTCGGGCTGACATCTTGCTCCTGAAAACAGAGTTTTGCAAATAAGGAGAGAAGAATTCATATCAATTAGGCAAAGGGCAGAGGATGCCATAACCATCTACCTAAGATTTACTGTTGAGTGTTAGACAACTGTGCTATTTCATGTAATTACAGGAAAGGGTGGGCCAAATAATGCCAATAGTGGGGTCGTCTGGACACTGTTGCAGTCTGTCTTTACATGCTGCTTTTAATCTGAACAAATTGGATATTTTTAGAATTTGTATCAAATCAAGCAAAACCACAAGGATACACTATGGAGAGCTGACTCAGTAGAAACGAGAAACTGAATTTATATTTTCAGCCTGGTTCTTGGCTGGAATTATCCCTTAGATTTCTATAAAGCCATTGTCTAAACTGAGCTTCTCTCTCTCTCTCGATTTACTGACTTTTAGATCTCTGTGGACTGGGAATAATCAAATCATACTATTAGAGGAGGAGGACACTTTGCTGAAACAAGAGTTCATCGCTTTCTAGCTTAATCACGTGGATAAGAACTTGAAAGCAAGATGGCTCACTTATCCAGTATATTTTGTGCTTATTTCATTTTTTTTCTCTCCCAAAGAAACTCCTAGGGTTTGATCTGAATCTAATATATCCCCAGTGTGCTAACAAGGGTAGTCGAGGCAGAGCTTATTGCCATGTTTTGCAGATGCGGATCCAGGGACTCAAAAGCTTTTCCCTGAATCATACAGCAACAGCTCCCTCTGCAAACTCTGCTGTAACACCCTCTCTGCTTAGCCAGACTGCCTTGCTGCAAAAGGATGTCTCTTAGAATGCTGAATCTATGACCTCAAATGAAAAAAAGGCCATTTGTCACGTACTTTCTTTTGAAGTAATACATATCTTGAGTGGTAAGTTAGAGTGTGTAAAAGGCCTCAGCTGGAAGATTTGGGGGAAAGTGAACTTTTCTTGGTAGATTCATGAGGAGCTGATGATGTCACTATTTTTGTTCCTGTATTTTTTTTTTAAGCAAGAAGGAACTTGTTTCCAATTTAGAACTTGTACTCATTCTTATACCTAATCAAAGAATAGCTGTGAATCTATATTTAAAACTGTAATGTGCGAGTGCCCTTTTTTCTCTTTCATTTATTCACTCTTTGAACTGTTTCTGGGGTATCCGCTGAGTCCCTGTCATGGTTCTAGGTAGGGAGAATTATGAGACAGATGAGATCGCTGCTCCCCTGGGGCTTCCAGTCTAGTGAAGGGGAGACACTCACAGCAAATGCAATTATTAGCATTTTCAAGGAGTTGAACTTGAAAAGTGGCAAGCAGGAAATGATTTGACAGTTTTTCCTGCCGTTGTTTTTCAGAACCTGATTCTTGGGCTATTCGTCCTTGAAAAAAACTTGGGCTGGTTGCATAGCTTTTCCAAACATTTTAGTGACAAGAAGAGTCTCCAAAATATTTGAGGGACACGGCTCTATGGCAGAACAAGTTAGTTTTGCTGAAGGAACAGAAAACCCAAAGGGCCATTGTGTCGTTGCTTGGTGGGCAAAGGGGAGCTAGTGCAGAGGAGCACAGGCGGAAACACGGGTGGAGGTTAAACAGGTTATGAGTCGGGAGTGCAGCTTTTATTCCCAGTATGGGCAGCAGAATTTGGAAGGTTTGGGGCGCGTAGTTTAACTCAAAGATCACTGTGCATTTTATGTGGGAATGGACTGTAGGGAAGAGAGAGGAAACAGAGAAGCCAGCAGGGGGATGCTCTTGCCCTAGTCCAGGGGAGAGATGAAGGTGACGTGGAGGATGGTGGAGATGGATCAGGGGGTGCAGTCTTTCAGGCACCCCCTTCTCTCTTACAGCCCTTAACCTACCACAGTGCAGTGGCAGCCACACAATAGTAAGTAGTAAGCCCTCGCTCCATTTCCCAGGAATACTTCTGTGAGTGAAAGCAGTGCTGTTTATATGGTTTAGAGAAAAATGTGTCTTTTTGGCTTCCCTGGTTTCTTCTCTAATATCTCAAATCCCCATTCTAAATGCAGGTCTTAGACTCTAAGCACGTATTGAAGGCATAAAATCAGGCGAAAGTAAACTTTCCCTGACTCAGAATTTTTCTAATGGTCACACCTTGGCATAATTCAGTCTTCAGTCCCTGCACACAGGGAAAAGCGTCATTAAATATTGTGAGAATTCGGTTTTCTGACTTTTTAAAAAAAGGTGTTCTTGCTGCCCTCCCCACCCCTCCTCCCTCCACCCCCCTCTTTTTTTCTTTCTTAAGAAAATAAGAGAATGGGAAAGCAGGAGGCTTGACTTAGTTTACTTTGGGAGAAAACCCAAGGAGTGGTGTCATCACTTACCCAGGTGTACGTTTACACACATGTTTGTCAATAATTATTTTGAGGAGGGGAAAAAGGAAATTCAGTGGCAACTTGAGAAAAATAAAGAAACAATCTCTGATAAAACCATAAACCACCCCAAGAACTGCCATAAAACTTCAGCACAGTATATGGTTTCAAAGCAAGATTTGTGAAGCAAAAAACCACGATTAAAGTAGGAACAATATGAGCTTTGTGCAGCCCTATTGGCCCCTGGTGTGTAACTTGAAACTCCTGCCTCCTATCCTGTGCCTAGAGGAGGTTTTGTGAGGTGAGAAGGCCCAGGGAGGAGGGCTCTGCACATCCAGGGTGGGGAAGTTGGTCCTTTACCAGGGACCTCTGTATCCCTTGTGATAAAAACTGCGGTTGGGGTTCAAGGGAATACATTTTGTCAATGGCCCCTTCCAATACCTGGTTGGGCTTACTAATTTGACTTCACTGGTCGTTCAGACTGACTCTCATAAATTTATTTGGCCAGACTTTTCCCTTGACTTCCCCTTTTCTCATCAAATCTCACTCCCTCTCACCTCCAGTGTTCTTACTTTCTCTCTAATCCAAGTCTTGGGTACCTTCCTTGCCTCTTCCCCATCTCTCTCCTCATCATCTTCTCTTTCCATTATAACACAACCTCATCCCTTTTTCTTTTGTTCTTCTTGCCTATCCTGCACCGTATGTTCCCTTCCCTCTCTGTTCTGTCTCTTCTCCATCCCCCTGTGACCGAGAACATGGAGCAGGTGTTATTAGTGGATGATAATCACAGACATTTGTTTCCTGTATTCTTCGGACTCTGTTTTGGGAAGGAAATGGATGTGGATGTAACCCTAAGCATACAGATGGATCCAAGTCAGTAAAACCTTTTGTTGCTGCATGAGCATCCTAGGGACAAACAATGCCAGGGGCATGTCCTGCTGAAATGGAAAGAGCCATGGGTCCAGCTCTGACTGCCTGTGGTGGGCATGTCACAGCATCTTTGGCCTCAGGGTGCCCATTTGCAAATAAAGGGGTCAGATCAAATGAAGTCTAATGCCCCCACCTTGGACCCTTGTTCCTTGAGCTCCTAAGCTAACCCCAGCATCTGTCTCTGGTCTCATGACTGTGTGCTCAGTTCTCTCTGTGACAATAGGTCCCTGTCCTGAGATCCAGCTCATGGGACTAATGTCTGCTGTAGGATGTGGTGAGTTAGTTGGCCAGCTTGCCCCTCTGCTGTGAGCAGTCCTCCTTCAGGCTGGCCCAAAAACTATTGCAGGACACTCACTCAAAAGTGGAGGAAAAAAAAATAAACCTATGTGACTTAGGAGATCTTTTGTTTTGAGGGTTTTGCTTGTCCACAAATGGCCATATTGCTCTGATGTGGTTTGAGGCCTGAGGTACATTATCCTTGTCGGTCTTCTCTGCTTCTTGCAGGCAGCAGGCTGGGCTGGCCAAAGGCCCCTTCTTTGCTGTACTCTGCCAGTACCGGCGTCTGTAATTTCTCTGAAGATGTTTCTGGTTTGTTGTTTGTTTTGTTTTGTTTTGTTTTCCAAGGCAAATGAAACTTCATGGACCATTTCGTCTTTTTTTCCTAGAAGCAAAAACTTGTACAAGGGAGGGGGTGAGGAGTAGAGAAAGTCACTTCTCAGCACCACAGAGGAAAGTGCTGACCCAGCGCGGGGCACTGGGACTCAGAGCCCAACTCCCGAGCAGGTGGCCACTGCACGTGCACATTAATCACGCAGCTTCCTGCGTGTCAGGTAGAACATGATTTCTAGTGATCAGTGCTCAGTATTCAGTATGAGAAATGTAACAGTCTTACTTCCTCTCTCTCTCCTGTCTCCCTCCCTCTCTCTTTCTCTCTCTTTCAAAATAGGAGCAGATATTTTTCATTTCTAGCCCAGATGCTACTATTTCTCTGCTATTTGCACTTACTGAGTTGAAATGCAACAGATGTTTGAAAAAGGTTTAAAACTAAATTCCTCATAAGGGACCACGACAAATAAATCGCACACCTAACTTTAGAAGCTTGTTTTGCTCAGCCTCTTGGCAGATATATATATATATTTTTCCAGGATGGAGAGAGGGAAGAAAATTCTGTAATGAAATGACAATGAAAAGAAGATAATAATAATCGTGATTATTTATTGACTGAGCTAGGACTTTTAGTCCCTTCGAGTGATTTTCCATCTGTTATTTTATTTGACACACACAGCTACCCCAAGGGGGGCAGGTGTTATTGCCCCCAATTTACTTATGAAGAAATTGAAACACAAAGAGGATAACGGAATTGACTGAAAATTAAACTAACCCACATTTGAAGGAAAGAGCTCGTTTAGACCCTGAAATGCTAGAGTCTTTGAGCACACACATAAAACTTGAGGTGAATCCCTTCAGCAAACGAAATTCTCCAGGCTTGATCAGCAAGAATTCCCAATATGAGTCAGACCACATTTTACTGAACGTTATGCTCCCTGTTTTATTCCTAAGAGTCTCCAGGGGCATCTCAGATGTATTCACCAATGGCCTTCTTCTGCTCCCCTTTAAATATCTGAAGCCATGAGCTTCAATCTTGCCACACAGCTGGGGCCGTTGGGGGGTCAATCCCTTTCTGGGGCTTTCTAGAAGCCCAGGGCATCATCACTACTTTGTACCCTTTATACGGCACTATGCTGGAGCCAGGACATGATTCATGCAGAATGGGAGAGCTTTTCTCCCCAGTGGCCCTTCTGTCTTCCAGGATCCCCAAGTGCCTTACGCTAATGGCTTTTCCTTAGCTCCTGAGCTGGGTACTAACCCATACTCTGGTTTATCAGTTTATCAGTCTGATTCAGGTTCACTGAAGGCACACTACTCCACTTGCCCTTCTACTTCCCTTCTTAAATATTAAAAAGCTTGTAAAGAAGTGACCAGCTGCCAGAGCAACAGAGAAGCTTAGGCACTCCTAAAGGAGTCCTTGCTTGCCCCTGTTAGGTGTTTGCTGGTGATTCTCCAGTACTGGCTCCATCAGTGGACCTGTGCTAGGGATGGAAGCAGAGAGCGGCTCTCTCCCAGCCTCCCAGTCGGTGAGGGTGACGGGACAAATCGAATGATGTCATTCCTGCCGTCTCTTTTGCAGTCTCCTGTGCCAGACAGCTCTTGTCTCACACGGCCCAATCTCTCACCTCCTTCAGGTCTTTGTGCCAAAGTCACCTTATCAATGAGGCCTTTTTTTTTTTTTTAAGATTTTTATTTATTTATCAGAGAGGGGGGGGGAGAGAACGAGCACAGGCAGACAGAACGGCAGGCAGAGGCAGAGGGAGAAGCAGGCTCCCCGCTGAGCAAGGAGCCCGACGTGGGACTCGATCCCAGGACGCTGGGATCATGACCCGAGCCGAAGGCAGCTGCTTAACCAACTGAGCCACGCAGGCGTCCCTTTCTTACTCACTCTATTTAAAATGGCAATTTCCCCACCCCAGGCCCGACTAAGTCACTTCTCTGCTTAATTTTTCTCCATAGCATTTTCAGAAATACACACAATATAACATTTGTCATTTTAACCACTTCTAAGTATATAGTTCAGCAGTGTTAAGTATATTCACCTTGTTTTGCAACCTATCTGCCCAATTTTCATCTTGCAAAATGGGAAGAACCTATATGCATTAGGCAACAACCTCCTTTGCCCCTTCCCCCAGCCACTATTCCACTTTCTGGCTCTATGAATTTGATGATTCTTAAGTATTTCTTATGTGTGGGATCATACAATATTTGTCTTTTTGTGACTTGTTTATTTCACTTAGCCTAATGGCCTCAAGGTTCATCCATGTTGTAGCATGTGACAGAATTCCCTTCCTTTGTAAGGCTGAATGATATTCCATTGTATGTAAATACCACATTTTATGTAGCCATTCATCTGTCAGTGGACAAATGGGCTGCTTCTACCTTTTGGCTGTTGTGAATAGTGCTGCTATGATCATGTTTCCTAGCATTTTTTCACTTTGTCATATTCTAAATTAAGTACTTGTTTTTTGTTTTTGTTTTTGTTTTTTGCCTGGTCTCTTCTATTAAAATATAAGGTCTAAAACTTCTGTCTATTTTGATCCCTGCTATGATTCCATTCCTAGAAGAGTATCAGGAACAAAATAAGTACTTAGAAATATTTGCCGAGTGGATTAGAAGACAGGAGAAGGGAACAGAGCTTAACAAAAAAAAAAAAAAAAAAAAAAAAAAGGCTTTTGAAGAAATCAGAGTAACCACTTGGTATTAAAAGTTCTCTAAATATAAGAGTTACATTATCTCTCTTATCTTCAGGCCACCTACAAACCAAGCTCCCTTTCTGTCTTCAATCCATTTTCCAAAAATGACATTAAAAGCTGAGTACATAAGATGGAACTTGACTGCTGTCCTCATCATAGGCCTGTCTCCATTCTTTCCTCACAGTGGCTGATGAGGAGGGATTTTTAGCCACATTTCTCAGGACAGCAATCCGTTTTTTTTTTTTTTTTTTTTTTTTTTTTTTACTACCCCTACTCTGATGCTGCTGTGTTCCTCAAGTCAAAATCTATATGTGAAGTCAAACTTGAGGGAAAGAGGAAGGGTAGGAGGGAATAAAGACTCTTCTCCACATTTGTGCCCTGACTTTTTCTCATGTCTGTGGAGTTTAGATCTTTAATGGCCCAGATCCCAAACAGTGAGAAAGCTTCAATAATGGGTATGTTTTCTTGCAATAATTATCAATGAAACCAAAGACCAGCAAGGACTAGAAGTACCTTCCAAATCTTCAGATATCAAATTGTCCTTAGACTAATCCGGATGTAGATAGCTGTAGTCAAATTTTTTGAAAATTAGTCAATCGGGGTCCTTTTTACCCAAAGTATAGTTTGAGTACTGTGACAACAGCATCTTATGGGAACTTGTTAGAAGTCTGGACTCTCAAGCCTCTGCCTGGCCCATTAAATCAGAATCTCTATATTAACAAGATCTTCAAGAGACTCAGCTGCACTTTATTATAGTCCATTCAGGCTGCTGTGACAGAATAACATAGACCTGGCAGCTTATAAACAACAGAAATGTACTTCTCAGTTCTGGAGACTAGAAGTCCAACATTGTTGAGTTAGGATGCAACTCAGCTTTTTGTTGTGACTTCGTATGGCAGAAGGCGGCCTAGCAAGCACTCTGGACTCTTGTAGGGGCACTAATCCCACTGTGGGAGCCCATTCTCAAGACCTAATCACCTGCAAGTACCATCTCCCAGTTTGGAGGCCGCACCTCCAAATACCATCACGTTGAGATTAAAGTTTCAACATATGAATTCTGGGGGAACACAAACATCCAGTCCATAGCATACTCTAAAGTTTTTAAAGTATTGGCTTAGGATATCCACTCGTTTAAATAATGTATCTTTCCCAAGTTTTGTATTTGAAATATAATTTCAAAGACTAAGTATTGGTCTTATTCCATATAAGTAATTTCTGAATTGGACTAAAATACACGTTTTGCATTTTTTCTCTGGAAAACCAATTTATTCTAAAAGATCTACTAATTTTCAGATTATGGAAGTAACTTTTTGAAATCATAGTATCAGAACTCAGAGTTTATGCAATTTGAGATTCAGTGGTAAATTGAGTAAAAGAACTTAAACTAACAAAAGCATAAACTTCTCTGGGTGTTAGTATCCTTGTTTTCTGTTGGTTTGTTTTGTTTTGTTTCGTTTTTGTTTTTTCAGAATGCTCAGGTCCCTCTTGGGCATTGTTTATCCAGAGAAAGTGAAGAGTTTTAAGTGAATTAATGTCACCTGACATGTCTATTTCCTTTTTCCCCAACTAAATTCTAAGAGTACTTATACCCACATTCTCTCACTTGTATTACTCCCATCCCTGTTACCACTGCTTCTCATGGGGACAACTTAGAGTTCAGCTGCCTCTTAGTGATGCCATTTCTGGCTATTCCCACTTTCCCCCTTCTATCTGAATGATTAGATGAGCTTGGGACGTACACACAAATGTTACCAGCAAAACTTTCTCTCTGTGAGGCTCGGGTGCTAAAGTTAATCAGCCGAGTCACCATTGTTAGCTTTGTGATTTCACTTGTCATTGTTGGAGTAATTTCTGTGCTGTGATATGTCCATAGGATCTAACTGAAGTATAAGTAGCTTGGGTTTAATAGAAGAAATATTTCACAGTAGGGTACTTGCTCTGATGATAAATATGACTGCCTCTATCTTTAAGAAAAAAAAAATTCCACCTGGAAACATATTCTTAATTCTTTAGGAAATATGGTAGGGCAGGGGCCCCATGGAATCAGAACTTGGAGTTTCATGATCCCAGTGGTTTAACGTCCTCATTTGACATAAGGGGAAATTAAGGGTTAGAAGACTTAATTGATCCACCCACGGTGACATGGCTTGTGGGTGTCAGCTGGGAGGAAAACTTGATGGTGCTGCCTTACCGCATTAAATGAAACAATGAGAATGTGCTGGCTGCCAGCTCTGTAACTGGATGCACTTTATTTAAAAAGACAAGCAGGTATGCAGCGAGGGCCTCCCACTTAACCGGCTAGTTGTCACCTCCTGCTGTGGGAATCATCCACACACTACAAACATGAGGACATTTAAAACAAGCAAGTGGCATTGGCGTATTCTCTCTCTGGTAGTATAACAATAAGCTGAAATTGGCCTTGATATATCCCAGGATGTATCCATGACCTTTCCCCGGAAGTGCTTCTAGAGCACTTTGCTTTCTTGGGAACCACTCTTTCCTTTTTCTGTTGCCTTGAAATCAAGGCATAGAAAAACCAGCAGAATGCCTCAATTTGGGCCAAATGACCTGTGTAATAGCAATAGTTACAATTGACTCCAGAGGACACACACTCTTTGCCTCTTTCATTTCTATGTTATGTGGCAAATAGAAAGAAGAATGAATATTTGGGGTAAGGAGTGAAAAAATCAGCAGTTGCTTCTCTGGATAGACAGCATCATCGATGGATGAGCCCTCAACCCAGGGCAGATTAAAGCACTTTTGACATGTAATAGAACCAAGATCAGATACCATGATTCAAAGAGCCTGATTAAAGGATGTGCCATTGGGAATTCTTAGCATTAATCGCAGGTGGGTATGAGGGCCTTGCCATGTTGCGAGTATTTCTCATGCATACAGACTCACTAACCTTCCCTGGCAAAATGATGGAAGGGATTGAATCATAAAATAGTTATAGTAAGCTGCCACTTCAGGACAGGTGTTCACTGTTGGAGAAGCTGGGCTTAAAGGCATAAGAGAGTATGGCTGGTAGTTTTGTGTGGTTTTGATTTAAATGACATGGTTCATGCATTAGCACTGATTTTAATTCCGGTTGTAGTTGAAAGAAGAAGTAATATTTTGATTCCAAATATGATCGGGTAAATGGCTGATCAAGTTCCAAGTTGGGAATTGCAGGTGGAAAAGACTGTGGCTGGAGATGTTTTCTGATGTACACAGGTAAGGAGTGAGGATGTCAGAAAACATCTCCAGCCACACACATCATGTTCTGCTGTCTCAGCTGAACCTGGGTCTGGTGGTGGCAGGATGGAAGGCCTCAGGGGTCACAAGTGTGGTGTGGTTGGCACCAGGGTTGGCAATCAGCAGATGCCCCTCCACACTGGAGTAGGCCAGCACTTTCAGAGGAGGAACTGGAAGCACAGAAAAGGCACTGAATGCTTCTCAAGTTTCTCAAAAATGAATAAAGCAGGGATCCCACCTTGTTCTACAAGAAGATTGGCCCAAGAGTCCTTTGTTAAAGGTAGTTGTGGGTCATTTAATTATGAGGAGGATAGAATTTTATCTCATTTCCCATTAATCAGATATTCCCTTTCCCTGCTTGGATTGTAGTCACTCTTCCACTCCACAGGTTTGTTGACTACCCCCATGTAATCTATGGTTTTAAGCACAGACCTCTGAAAAAAATTGGCCCCATATGGTTTTCATTCAATTATATGAAAACATTTTAAAATATTTGTATTTTTAAAAGTATGAAAAGCCATCAAAATCCTTGAGGAAAACACAGGCAGCAACCTCTTCAACCTCAGCGGCAGCAACTTCTTCCTAGGAACATCGGTAAGGGAAGCAAGGGCAAAAATGAACTATTGGGATTTCATCAAGATCAAAAGCTTTTGCACAGCAAAGGAAACAGTTAACAAAACCAAAAGACAACTGACAGAATGGGAGAAGATATTTGCAAACGACATATCAGACATAACAGATAAAGGGCTACTGTCCAAAATCTATAAAGAACTTAGCAAACTCAACACCCAAAGAACAAGTAATCCAATCAAGAAATGGGCAGAGGACATGAACAGACATTTCTGCAAAGAAGACATCCAGATGGCCAACAGACACATAAAAAAGTGCTCCATCTCACTCAGCATCAGGGAAATACAAATCAAAACCACAATTAGATACCACCTCACACCAGTCAGAATGGCTAAAATTAACAAGTCAGGAAATGGCCGATGCTGGCGAGGATGCAGAGAAAGGGGAACCCTCCTACACTGTTGGTGGGAATGCAAGCTGGTGCAACCACTCAGGAAAACAGCATGGAGGTTCCTCAAAAAGTTGAAAATAGAACTACCCTACAACCCAGCAATTGCACTACTGGGTATTTACCTTAAAGATACAAATGTAGTGATCCGAAGGGGCACGTGCACCTGAATGTTTATAGCAGCAATGTCTATAATAGCCAAACTATGGAAAGAACCTAAATGTGTATATATATATATATATATATATATATATATATATATATATGATAAAGAATATGTGGTGTGTGTGTGTGTGTGTGTGTGTGTGTGTATATATATGATAAAGAAGATGTGGTATATATATATATATATATATATATATACACACCATATATATATATGGTATATATATACCATATACCATATATACCATATATATATACACCACATCTTCTTTATCTTCTTTATCCATTCATCTGTTGATGGACATCTAGGTTCTTTGCAATGGAATACTATGCACTCATCTAAAGAAATGAAATCTTGCCATTTGTGATGACATGGATGGAACTAGAGGGCATTATGCTTAGTGAAATAAGTCAAGCAGAGAAAGACAACTATCATATGATCTCCCTGATATGAGGAAGTGGAGAAGCAACATGGAGGATTTGGGGGGTAGGAAAAGAATAAATGAAGTAAGATGGGATCAGGAGGGAGACAAGCCATAAGAGACTCTTAATCTCGCAGAACAAAATGAGGGTTTCTGGGGGGAGGGGGGTCAGGCGAGGGTGGTGGGGTTATGGACATTGGGGGAGTATGCTATGGTGAGTGTATATATATATATATATTTGGGGATATAAAGGTATATCCCCTTAGGTATATATATATATAGATGTGTGTGTGTGTATCTATATATATATCTATATATATATATAACCCCTTAGACATGAAAAACAGTTATTTGCTAAAGATGTATGAGGCAGAACTTCAAGAGATTTCAGTTTGCCTTACAACTTTATTACACAGAATTTTAAAAGCATCTTCAAGTACCTCTCCCGCCATTCAATGTCATTACATCCTTTGGTTAGAGGAGACATAGAGCTTTCCCCCTGAAATTTGCCATTTGCCCCATAGAGCATTAGCTCCCCCACCCAAATACAACATAAAGTGTTTCTCTGTTCATAGATCTTTCACCCAAGCAAGAGCCAGGACTGTACTCTTTTTAGTTCCAGGTGTTTTATTTATTTATTTTTTTCAAACTCTTTTAGCCAGCCCCAGAAGGTGCTATTGGTCACCAGCCACAAGCCAGGAAACTGTGACTCTTCAGTAAGCTGATTTTTTTCCTCCTCTTAGGTGAAATCTTGAGTCTCGGGTATTTTAACTAAATAGTACTTGGTTAAAATCTTCAAGTGGAAAGTAGAGATTTCCTATTTCACACCAATGATCACCAGCTTTGTTCTCTATATTTGCTGAAATACCACTTCTTAATGACTCTAGATGATTCAGGGCCTCTAATTTTAAGTAGGTCTGCAGTGATCTGTACTATAACACATTTCAAATGATGGCAGGCCAGAGGACTGTAATTTTGTGAAAGAAGTCATGGCGCATTTAAATTAGGATAGAGTTGTTAGCTTTAGCAAACAAAACACCGGACACCTAATTAAATTTGTATTTTTGGTAAAGAACTCAAAATTTTTTAGTATTAGTATATATCATGTATATATGTCATATATCTTAGGATATAGTTAGACTAAAATACCATTTGTTATTTGTCTGAAATTCAAATTTAACTGGACAGTCTGTATTTTATCTGGCAACCCTACTTTAGGACAAAGGAGTGAGGTTATTTTATGTGGCCACTAGAATTAGAGTATGGTCTAGTACTAAGACTTCAGTGCTAGGAGATCATGTCAAGAGAACAATTAAGTCAGGTTACCTTACTAAAGAGGGAAAATCTAATCCATTGCTCCATATCAGGGTCTAAGATATCAGGCTCTGCAACAAATAGAATGTGAAGTTATAAAACCACATCTAAATCAGGTGACCAAACTTGACAGCTTTCTGTGTGGTGATGTTCTCTATTACCCATCTGTGTCTTTCTTCCTTTATTCCCCCTAAACTGCCCATAAAGATGGATGTGATTTGCCATCTAGTGATGCTATAGGAAGTTGAACATTAATGAAGAAAAGATGGCTATCTTTCCTGGTTCAGGACTCTCTGGGTGCTTAATGCTAACCAGCTTCTCTCCTGGTTAGTATTAAGATGGTCTTGCAGGCTCTCTTACATAACTGATGCTTAATGTACATAACTGGCTTGTTAACTTCATTAAGGAAACAGACATGGACCTGCAAATCAGCCACCATGGGGTCCTGACTCCTTGTTTCCTATCGCCATGGTGCTTCTGGGGGAAGATGGGCACTACTGCAGAGGGAGGAACACTGGGTAGAACTCAGGAGACCAGGGCACATGAGCACTTGGCATCCCAGTCTATTTCTCAGTTTGCTTGCCCTCCAATTAGAGTAATAATAATCCTTATTCTTTCTATATAAAGGGGAGGTGTAATCACCAGAATGGCTGATTAATGTGCACATTTTCTGAAATGAACAGAATGCCGGATAAACACAGGAGAATTCTTTCTTCCAGATCATGCCTGTTGTCCCAGCCCAATTGTTAATAGCACCCCTTTTGCCTTCAAACATGGAAGATGCATTATGATGTCACTTGAGTTACAGTAAACATGTTTGTAAATACCAACCCAGGATATACTTGACAACAGAAACAGAACATTAAAAAATTAGGACTTGATAATTTCGATTTTTCAGAAGTTATGCAATGACAAAGTGACCAGTGTTCAGCACTCAGGCTTCCAATCCTAAGGCTAGGACTCTGTTGTTCTTCCCTGTCCCACTTTAACCTAAAAAGCTGATAATGAGGGTCTAGGTGGAGAATGAAGTGAAAAGATCCTTTTCTTTCCTTCTCATAATCTCAAGAGATAGGATTTCTCAACTGTAGCTCTAGTTACGTATTGGGTAGGGTAGTTCTTCACTGCTCTCCCGTGTACTGATGTGTCCATCAGTAGGTGCCAGTACACCCCTGCCACCTCCAGTTGTGTCAACTAAAACTATCTCCAGATGTTCTTAAAACTCCATGGAGGTGAAATCATACCCATTTGAAAGTCACTATTCTTGAAGAAAGGGATTAAGATTTCTAGGAGAAAAGTTTTGTTTTGTCTGGTTTGTAGTGGTAATAATTGGACTTGGCGAAGTTGTCAATTGCATAGTTATAGCTCCAAACCGTAGACTCGATAATGGCAATGACAATTGCCACTAATATTTTTAAAGCCCCTTATAGTTACCAAGAACATTCTGTGCTTTAGACCAAGGTTGCCTGGGAGATAGGAGATCTGCTGTTGCCACACAAGTCACACCTCACATGTGCCACGCAATACTCTCAGGATTTGGAGAGTAGAATGGATGTTCACAAGGGGGGCAGCTAACTATTGTCTAATAGTTGGTCAGGTGCCTGACAGTGAAGTCTTATATCACAATGCTGAAGGGGTCTCAGCTGGGTCTTTATGAAGGCAAGAAATGGTTAATGGGTACTGAGTGAGCACACATCTTGTAAAGAGAACGCTACATAGTTTGAGATCCATCTTTACATATAAAGCTGCTTAATGGAATAGTTCATACACTATCTGGAGCCTTCTCTGTGCCCCACACCTTCTGGACAAGGATGTCTGCTTTTTGCCTCTAAGCAATATTGATATTAACTCTTGAGTCTGAATATTTGCTCATTCTTTTGCAGAAAGTACAGGCGCTAAGTGTGGGGTCTTTATCAAGCAAAATCTAGCATACTTTGCAAATGCTGTGCTGGGTGCCACACCAGGGTCTTTCTGGGTATGCTGTGCCCTCATTTTCCTTGTAAGGTCAGTGACTTCTATTTTAAAATATGTTTGTTGAGGAAAGAAATAACTTGACTTCTCTTTTGGAGGGCAATCTGATTGCCTGCTCTAGAGAAGCGTGGCCATTTTGATTCTGCCTATGTAAATGTTAAAGCATACCTCTGAGACTGGGAGCAGAGTGGGGAGGTACCATGGTATCCCTTTATGCTGAATAAGATGGGGTAGGACAAATATTGAGGTTCGGTATAGTTCTTCTATTCTTGCTGGTCCACTTCAATTCTAGATTAAAGTGGAAGGAAAAAAAGCAAGGAGAAGCAAGTTCTCTGAAGGCATGGTTATTGACAGGGAATTATGAATGATCAACATGGACAGTCACCAATAGCAG
Source organism: Mustela lutreola (assembly GCF_030435805.1). Lineage (NCBI taxonomy): Eukaryota > Metazoa > Chordata > Mammalia > Carnivora > Mustelidae > Mustela > Mustela lutreola. The sequence goes on along the minus strand of NC_081298.1, from coordinate 90,627,733 downwards.
TAAGAATAAGATTGAATCATAGTGTTTTGGAGGGGAATTAGTTTAGGATAAAACAAGGACTTTGGGTTGTCAATGAGTGGTAGATTCTATAGCACTTCATGGAGTTTTCAAACTTCGAGAAGTGCACTGTGGCATTAGAGAATTTGATAATGGAAAACCCATCATCTTGCTTAGTCGAGCTGGATACTTGGTTGTCAGTTCTGAAGAATCTTCCAGATAGGAAATTCTAACAGCTTTATTTATCTATTTATAGCTGTAGTTAGCATCCTCAAATACTAAAATAATCGGTACTCAATAATAAAAGCAATGAATGCATGTGGGAAAGAGAGGTTTCGCCGGAGTGACAGATGCAGTCATGTTCCAGGGAGCAGGTAAGGGGGATCTGGACATTTACTCCATGATCCTGCACAGCCCCAAATGCAGTGCTGCTGTTGAGGGGACACTGGAATGTCAAACAAGTGCCGTGAGGCCCTCCAGCCAAACTCTTCCAACTGAATGAATGAGCTAATTCTACCATATCAGCCAGTAGATGTCTCTCTCTGTTATATCCCTTCTGATCATTACCTTGGCCATCAGACAGTTCTGCTACATTACTCGACTGTACTGCCGAGAGAGAATTGACAATATTAAAACGACTCCATTGCTTTTATGAACTGGCTCTAGGAGACTAGAGTCCATTTCCATTACTGAGATGTGTTGTGTGCCTAACCAAATGCTTTTGGAAGCAGATAATTAGGCATTGCAGGCTGAGATTGTTTAAAGAAGATATACAATGAGGTTTCAGACTTCAAATATGGTGCTGTGAAATGTCTTATTGCATGAAAATTATGCTCACTTTCTCAAGTGCCCCTGGGGTTATTTTAGTTGGGGCTTTGGAAGAAGGCAAGACTTCCTTTCTGGAGCATACGCTGCAGTAGAGGCAATGGGCCACATTTTAAATTCAAGAAATCCTTGAGAAGCAATCAGTGAGCAGTTGTAAACAATTACACACACACACACACACACACACACACACACACACCCTGCCTTTGGAGGGGAGCCGGCGGGAGGGGAATCACACTTTCATCCTATCCAAGAAATCAGGGTGTTTCTTTTGAAACTTTAACTTCTTGTTCTTAAAATGCCAGTGCCAACATACGTTGTTTGTATGTGCTGATATGAAGCATATTTGAAATCTGAAAGCATTTAAGAGTTAAATAATACAAGACCGATATCTGGGATAAATTACTGAAAATGCTAGCGTAAAGGGAACACATTTACTACACCTTTTAAGGCCCCAAAGAGAGCCCTAAAGAGAAAAGATTCTTTTCAGATGAAATATATAGATGGCCTGGTGATGATAAAGGAGAAATAGATAAGGAGACCTTTTCCAGACCTTCCCAGGTGGTCAGACGTAAAGGTAGGATGATTATTGACTCAGATGACTCTATACCTGAGTGAGGTCATGGGCAGTGTCCATTGAGACCCCATCAAACTTCCAGAAGGTTCTAACTCTCAGATGACCGTATTATGAAGTGACCATCTATAAGATATAAATGTATTGCAATAGGAAGGCTGTTTCTGACAGTTTTCAGGAGCTGTCTTTTTAGCTCTAGATGAGCCAACCTTCAGCTAGAACTTTGATATTCTGAGTGTGGGCCGTGGACCACCAGCAACATCTAGCATTTGTTAGAAATGCAGACTCTCGAGCTTTACCCCATGCCTACAGACTCAGCATCTACATTTTAACAAGCTCCGCAGGTGATTTGTTTGTGCCTTAAAATTTGCAATTGTTGGGCTTTACCACAAATATGTCAAGGACAGAAGTCATGTCATTTAGCCATTCTTTTATCTGAGTCTTTATTGAATGCTCTGTGCTAGGTATGGGGCAAAGCCCTGGGCAGACAGTGCTGAATAAAGAAAGACTACATTCTTGCCTTCATCATATTTTATTTTTATATTTATTTAACAAATAGACATATTATGCTTCTTACAGAACATTGCTATTTGAAGTACTTCATGCACATTGACTCATTTAATCATCTAATCACTCTGTGAGGCAGGTACTATTGTTTTTCACATTTTAGAGATAAGGGAATCTAGGTACAACAGGTTAAGTAAGCTTTTTTTTTTTTTTTTTTCTTAATTAAATTGATTTATTTATTTTCAGAAAAACAGTATTCATTATTTTTTCACCACACCCAGTGCTCCATGCAATCTGTGCCCTCTGTAATACCCATCACCTCCCACCCCCCCCACCACTTCAAACCCCTCATATTGTTTTTCAGAGTCCATAGTTTCTCATGATTCATCTCTCCTTCCAATTTACCCCAACCCCCTTCTTTCAAGGCCATACAGGTTGTAAGTGGTAGAGCCAGAATTTGAACCCAGGGACTGTGGCTTCAGAGTCCAGACTCTTAACTGTTAAGTTATGCTACCAGTAAAAACACCAGCTATTTACAACCTATAATTTTGCTTTTAGGGAAATAGATAGAATGTTGTGATAACTAAAACCGAGGAGTAACCTTAGGTGGGCTGGCCAGAGAAGGCGTTTTTGAGAGGATATTTAAATCGAAACCTAGAGGAGGGGAAGGACACGTTCGCGGAAAGGCAGAGCAAATTCTAAGCAGAAGGAATAGCAAATACAAAGTCCCAGAAGTTGAAAGAATGGGGTCCATTCTGAGAACTGCTTGAGACTCTCATGCCTGGAACATGGTGGTGGGGGGGGTAAGGGGCTAGAGGCAAGGCTGGGGAGGTTGGAAGGGCAGATTCCACAGGGAGATAAAAGCAGGGTAGCTGATACAGAGCCTCTGAGGACAGGGGCAGAGGTGGGATTCTGGGTGTCCAGGGAAGCCAGTAAGGGTGTGTCAGCAGGAGAGTAAGGTGACCTGAATGCTGATTCAAGTGCTGAGAGGACACTAGGAAGCAGCACAAGTCAGTGTGAGACAACCCGTTGAGAGACGGCAATGGCAGAGGGCATGGAGAGGTGGGTACAGATGGAAAGTGTTTCTTTCTGTATTAGGAAGAGAAGAAAGACTATATAGATCACAAGAAAGTTTTGACAATAGAGAAGACACTCACTTAAATCTGCGTAACAACTATACCTTTGTTGATACGCTTTTCCTGATAACCTCCTCTGTAATTGGCCATCGCATCCCATCTTTCTTTTGTCTTTAGCTGAAGATGGTATTTAAGGTGGTGGCTTGGGTCATCTCAGGCGTTTAGTTATTTTTCCTGGGTATCTTCCACGTATACATGAGGTATACCTGTTAATAAATTTGTCTCTTCATCTTTTATCACCGGGGGTCTCAGCCAAGAACTCAGAAGGGTTCAGGGAAAATTATTTTTCCTCCACTATCTGATTTGGAGACAGAATCAGCAGAAATGATTCCTTGGGCATGTATGTATGCATGTACTGTTAAAAGATAAACTAAGGCTTACTAACAATTTTAGGAATTTAATTGAGCAAAAATCTGTTTGAATTGGGTAGTACCAAACTGGAAATTGTTAGGAGTGTTCCACGGGCAGGAGCTCAGGGAGACATTTTCATAGAGAAGAGGTGGGAGTGAGTCAAGGGAATTATTAATTGGCTAAGCTTAAAGTCTATTTGGCTGTTTGTGATTGATCCTCCTTAGGCTTTGATTTTGGAACCTTGAAGCATTTGTAGGCATAGATTTTGGTTTGGTTATATAAGCTGCCTGACATTAGAACCATATCAGTCTAAGTGCCTCCTTATTAAATTAACAGTACCCAGGTGGGTATGTGTGTCAGTGTATGCACTAGTGTGTGTTTCTGAGGGGCAGTGTTATTAAAGTGGAAGAATTAGATTATGCCAGGATTTCTGACTTGAACCCACTGGGTTCATACCATTTGGTGGGCTCTGCCATTTAGTGGGGTAGGAAAATGCAATGAACAGGTTTGGGTGGGCGAGAATCACATACTTTTCTTAGGTAATATTTAATTCGAGGTACTTATGGAACTTCCAAGTGGAGATGTCAGAGAGATATCTATGTCTTTCTCGCATTTAACTGTGGGTCTGTAAGAGAGCCAGTACTTAATATTTGCTGAATGGATTTGGGGGAAGAAGACTTCCTGGGTGAAAAGATATTTAGCTACATAGGTGTTTACTGTTGCCTGAAAGTTGCTCTAGCAGAGATCTTAGCTTTGCTTTTTATAATTGAGAATGACATAAAAATATAAACCATCACCACAACAACAAACCACAAATTATGGAGGGCAAAACATATTAATTTAATTTACACTAAGGTATGCATGACAAACATGAGCACCTCCTTGCTGACACTGGGAGGGGAAGATGGTGCTGAAGTCCAAGTGCTGGGGCATGTTTTATTTAATAGGGTATCTGCAGTGACTAGCACAAGTGCTCAGTGAATGCTGTTTTGAACAAGACACCTAAAAAGAATTTTCCCCAAGGCCAATGCTGTTCCAGTAAAGTAAATTCTGTGACTATAGATTCTTGAGAGAAGGTGAACATCATCTGAAAATCATTCACCTCCTACTACCTTCTCATACACACCCTGTACTTTGTTGTCTTCCTAGCTTTGTCGATTTAGCGACTTCATTTATATCAAGGACACAGAACTACACTACCCTGGGCTTGCACAGAAATTAGTTTCCATATTTGCAGGCTGGTTTTAACTTAGCCCAGTAGGGTAAATTTTCTTGTTGAAGTATTATTCAGATTCCTCCCTCCACCCTTGTCCTCTTTTAAGATGGTGTCAGTGAAAAGGAGAAAGACCTTCATAGGTTTGGGAAGAAGGTGGTCTCCTGGGGTGAATGCTGATTGGTATCCACAGAGTTCCAGTTTGCTGACTACTTTCTCAGGGCATGCTTCATGTGATGAATTTGTGGTATGTTTCATGGTTTGATCACGGTCCAGGGCCTTCTCCCTATTGATGGACCTCCTCTCGACTCTCCCCGCTTCTGTAGATCACTCTGAGTTGCTGTCAAGTGCTCCAAAGGGTTCCCGGATCAGACCATCCACTACACAGCCTGTGGGTTCACTTTGCCTCCTGTAAGGCTCTATGGCCCTTGATACATGCATATCTGATTACTTATTTCCATGATTTTCTTTCAGACCTCCATGGATAAAGATATTTTTTCCTTGCCATCTTCTCCTTTCCCCTAAAGTGCACCCTATCTTTTCTATTTCAATGAAGCTAAAATGAGAAATGAGTACAAGGCAGAAAGAAATATACATTGGAAAGTATTTTGAAAATACATGGTTATACATATTTGTAGTCTGTGAGCCTTAAAGAGAGGCCCAAGGTAGTATAAATGAGGCCATGAAAAGTCTCAGGATATTCTTGATGACAGAAGAAGAAGAGTATGGCATCTCTTTGTTCTTTTGTTGCCATGTTATCTTCATTGGTAAATGGAAGTCTTACTTCTCCTGGAACTTAAAGCAGAGTGTCTAAGAAAATGAAATTGGTTCCGTTGAACACGTACTTAATGGAGCCTACTGTGTGTTCAGCACTCAGCTTAGTGCTGTGGAGGATAAAAAGGATAAAAGACACATTTACTATCCACAAATAAGCCACAAACTTCTTGGAGAGACAAGACCCCCGCATATAAAGCAGTTGACTAATGCTTTAATGAGACCAGGTGGGATAGGGTTTTGGGATAAATGTATGGCATAGACTTTGAATGCTAGAAGAAATGAGGAAGGAGAGACTTGGGGATCTGGGCTTGGGGGTTTCTAGATATCATGGTGCATACATTAGACATTGAGAAGGACTGTGCTGCAGACAGGCAGAGAAGTATGAAAAGGAGGATGTGGAAGGTAGGAAAGTAGGAGGGTGCAGTAAGAGCCAAGACTGAACCAAGTATGACTGACTAGAGCTACATGTGCAAGCTAGTAGCCACTCATAAAACGTGACTAGTTCATATTGAGATATCCTATGCCTAAATATACATACCAGATTGCAAAGTTTTAATATGAAAAATAATATAAAATAGCTCATGAATAATTTTAAAAATATTGATCACATTTTGAAATATTTTAAATATATTAAGTTATATTATTAAAATTAATTTTCCTGTTTCTTTTTGCTTTTTTTTAAAAATGTGACCACTAGAGAATTTAAAATTACATTTGTGATTGCATTAAGTTTCTATCGGACAGCGCTGGAAGAGGAAAAGTTATCAGGGAAGAGAATGCCTAACTTAAGAAATTGTCTAGCCCAGTAGGTTCCTGCTTTTCAAGAAGAAACTGTTATAGCAAAAACCAAAAAACAAAACAAACAAACAAAAAAACAACCCTCCCCCACAAAAAAAACTTCCACAGGAAAGTAACTGCTCATTCAGTACCAAAAGCAACCAAAAATTCAGTAATATTTCTAAACCCATATTGAATGGGTTTCATACAAACTCTGGCAGTTTTACATATATATATGCATATATATTTACATATATATGTATATATATTCTGTATATATACATATATGCATATATATATGTAAAACTGCCAGAGTTTTACGTGTGTGTGTGTATATGTGTGTGTGTGTGTGTGTGTATAGTAAGATAGCTATGGGTAAGGACAACTTCATGTATAAGTGTGTGGGCCCCTTGTGCTAACTCCGAGGTCTGCCAGGTCTATAACTATCACTTTGGAGCTGCATCTGGGTGGTGATGATGAAATAGTTGAAAAGAGGAAGCTGGCCATACTGGGTAGAGCCTTGAGTGTCAGGCATAGGATTTGGGGTTTTATTTCCGAGGCAGTGAGGAATCTTAAATACCCCACACTCTTTCACTGTTTCCTTTATCTAACCAGTGTAGCTCCTTGAGCAGCTTTTGTCTTGCTGCTGACTTGCAGTGTTCTAGCAGCTTGGATATGGCTGCAAGTACCCTAGATCTCCAAAGGAGGAAACTGAAAGGAGATCTAAAAAATGGGGGTCGAACCTTTCTGGGTGTCCTCAAACCTCTTTTAGAATCTCTGTGCGGTATCTGGGCAAGTCTGCTAGTCGAGGACCTATTGCAGGCTTGGGTGACAGCTATGGAACTGTTGTTACCTTGTGGCCAGAGACCCTGCTGCTGCCCTCTTGTCTTCTGAGTCTCTGAGTATTTTGAAATTCTTTCCCCAACTTGTGTTAAATGCCTGACTTCCATTTCCAATGCCCTGTCCCCTCCTAGAAGATTAGAAGCATCCAACTCACCTGTCAGATAGAAGATAACTATGGCTGCTTGTCTAAACCTGCTGCTCTCAAGGCTGTTATCCGGGAAGAGGTCTGCATGGGGCAGTCCTCTTGGTAGCAAAAGACATGCCACTTCAGGGTGTCATCTGAGGTTGGTGATCATTATAGTCAATAAGGCCCATACCCGAGGGGTTAAAAGGACATGTTATAAACTCGGGTAACCTTGCTACTGTTTGGGACACAGAGATTTATTTTCTGGATTCCTCAAGCCTTTCTCAGGAGATTTTGTCCTGTAAGTCTTGCTGACAGATTTATCCTGGGCTGCTGTCATCGATGGCTGTTTTCTCACTAAGCAGGTGGAAAGCAGAAGCTGGGGAAGGGAACTGCTAGCTGAGAGGTCATTTGGGAATCGGTGCCATGAAGTGGACATAAATTTTATGTATTCTGCAAGGCTTTAGCTATTGCTTCTGCCTTGTCCTAGATCTTTCCTTTGTGACAGTTTTTGCCATCAGTGTTAGCATTATTGTCTGCAGTGGTAATTAGAGATTTAGGCCTTGCCCATACAGCATGCACAGGCCATCACAATTCCTACAGGAGGAGTGGTTTGGTTGTAACCACAAAAATAGGCCAGGCAAAATCTCATGAGACCAGCTTTCCAACATTTCCAGGAATACTTTCAAACTGGTAGACATGTCCAATGCTTCCGCCAGTCCCACTGCCACCAACCACCCATGGCCAAGGGAGCAAATCCTGTTTGACTTTGGTTCAACCTGAGTGACAGAGGTTTTATAGGGAGAGAGCAATGAGATAAAGGAAATAAGGAAAGAAATGGTAAAATAATAATAATAATAATCACAGAACTTTAGTACTATAGAAATTTTTTAAAGATATCAGACCCAGTGTTTTGTTTTGTTTTGTTTTCACCAGGAAATCCTTTGTTGAATCAAAATTGTTATAGTTAACATTTGTTTAGCTCATAGCATAAACTGGGAAGTGAGGTAAATGTTTTTTACATATTACCTCATTTATCTTCACAAAAACCCAGGAGGTAGGTGTTACTGTCTTCATTTTCCAGGCAAGGGAACCAACACACAGATGCTAAAGAACATGTGTGAGGTCACACAGCTTGGAAGAGGTGAATGGGGATGGGCCCCAGCAATCGGTATCAGAGCTGGTGAGGTACAAACTGGACACTGGGGGTGTATCCTCTCAAATGTGCTCTTCACCTCCGTGCCCTACCGGGTGGGATAAAATGAACAGAAAATCAGGGGGCTGCTTCGTTGAAGCCAAGATAGGGTGCAATCTAGACCTTAACTATTCAGTTCTTACCCCTCACCCCGGGGTCCCTAAGGGGACCAGCCACTTCTGATCTAGTCAAATTCCCACATGTCCTTGGTCGATGAAGCTGAGAAGCTGTTTGAAAGGTGCTGAGCATTGCCTAAGGTCACATAACCCATCAGTATCAGAACCCAGCCATTTTGATTCCCAGGCCACTGCTAACTCCATACTCCCAAAATAGCAACACCAAGATGCCTCCCTGCACCTGAAATTCTGTTGTACTAATTTCTCAGTGCCAAGAGGCAGGCAACAGAGTAGGCCAAGCCCAGAGAATAACTAGAATGTTCTACAAAACAAATTTTTGGTGCAACTAGGAAATGGCCCCGACCCTTCCAAGCTCCTGCCAACAGCTGATGCAACAGTTGCTTAGTCCAAAGCCGGCTCTCCCAAAATGATGGCTACAAAATGCCCAAGGCTCTATTCTTAGAACTTCTCATACATTTTTAATTGCTACCGAGGCAACTCATGATCCCTTTCAAGGTCTAACCTAGCATGCTCTTCTTGCCCTGCTGGACTTTATAGTCTGGTTTCTTCTGCTTTGGTGTACCGAGAGGCTTTTTAAAAAGGGAATTCACTTTTGCATGTCCTCTTCCTCTTTCTTGGCTTCCTCCTCAGAGAAAGGGATTTGGTAGTTTTTAATTAAAACTCCCTGAAGGAACTGAAATCTGTCTTGAGGTAAAAGAGGTGCAGGCTGTCATTGAAATTTTGCCTTAGTTACTTAATCAGCTGCCCACTATGCACACCCAAAGGATTCATGCCTGAGCAAATGTTTTCTGGTCTGAGAAGGGAGGTAAAAGGCCCATTAGGATGCAGAGGGTGGGGACCACAGCTGCAAAGGTACCTGGGGAGATGGTTGATTCTTTTTTGTAGCCCCATGCTGTTCTGGAATGTGGGTGCTATCTTCCCTAAGGCCGAATCTGAGGATACAGAAGTAAAAGTTAAATGGTTTTACATCATTGAAAAGAAAGAATTTTTTTTCAAAAAATTTCAAAACTTCTTTCTTGCTGCCAGGGCTGGTTTCATGAGCATGTGACCTATGCGGTTGTGTAGGGCACCCAGCTCAGAAGGGCTCCTCACTTGATTTAATACTCTGCTATTGCCATCTTAAAATTCTTAATAATTTTTTTGACCTGGCATTTTCATTTTGTACTAGGCCCTGCACATCATGTAGTCTGCCTAGTCTGCAAACCAGTTTGGGATATGTGGTTTGTGGTAGAAGTACGTGGGAGATTTATGTTTGTAAGGGAGGTATGACCCACTCTAGTTTATAGCCTTTTTACAAAAACCTGCTCTGGCATAAGAATATATGTTTAATTCAGAGTAACAGCAAAAATCTGTACTATTTGAAAAGCTTGTGGTTGCATTGAATTTGGTATCTTTCCTTTATGAGTTAAAAGACTAATCTTTTCTCAGTGCCTTCTGCTATTTTTGGCTTAGAGATCCTGAGACTCCGATGTATGACCTTTTCTGACAGTGCTGGCCTTGCTGGCAGTCAGGTTACCATGGGTCAAGGCCCAGACACTTCATCTGTTGTTTTCCCCTTGGGTACAGAATGAGACCTCATAATGAAGTAAGGAGTTTCGGTGTTATTTATCATCCTTCTAGTAGATAATATTTAAGATAAATCATCAAATGACTTTTAAAATTTCAGGTCATTATATGTAAAAGACTGAGTGTTATTTTTCAAGGTAAATGTTGAAAAATGCCAACATTATAACAAATTAGTTTATTTATATAAACTTCAGTCAAGTCATAATAAGGTATTTTTTGAGCATTTGAAAGAAGACATTGGAAAGGAAATGTTTCATAATATAGTTATAAATATTAGCAAGATTATCAACATCAGGTTTAAGATATTATAATAAAAAAATAACAATAAAATAAGAGAAAAACACAAGTAGCTAAGTTAGGGGAAAAAAGGAAAATGTAATTCTTAATCTCATTTGTCAAAGAATATAAAAAACCAGAAGTCTACTTTTTTTTTGTAATTTAAGTGAGGCAGGGACCAATTAGGCCTTGTCATTTGGTTTCATAGCTATTATTTGTAAATATACAGTGATCCTTGAACAACATGGGTTTGAACTTGGGTTATACATGGATTTTTCTTTTCTATACACACAGTACAGAACAAAAACAGTAAAATAAATATATTTTCTCCTCTTTATGATTTTCTTAGTAACAGTTTCTTTCATTTAGCTTACTTAAGAATACAGCATATAATACACATAACATTCAAATATGTGTTAACTGACTGCATTATTGGGAAGGCTATTAATAGTTAAGTTTTGGGGGAGTGAAAGTTATCAGTGGACTTTTGACCATGGCGGGGGTGGGGTTCAGTGCTCCTAACCCTGTGTTGTTCAAGGATTAACTGTGTATGGAGCACCATGCATGACTGGGTAGTGTTGACCTGTTATCTGCTCTCTGCCTTTTCAGAGAGGCAAATCAGAATACTGACCCCCATTTTGAAAGACTGCAAAGTGTTTGGGGGTTCTTATGGTTTTTTTCAGCACAGACTTAAAACTCAAGTATCTATAGCCTACTGAAATGAGTATGTGCCCAGGTGGGGACTGGGATGAACTGGAGGGTCATGTCTGGTCTCAAACCAGGGTAGGGTAGGGTAGCAGCCCTACTCTACGACTGATGATCACTGATGAGAGCGGATATTGTCAGAACTTCTGATTTTTCCAAAAGAGTAGATCTCATCTTCACTGGGAGATTTGGAACACTGGCTAGTGACTCAAACATTTAAAAATTCTACTGTCCAAAAGCAAATAAGCATCTATGGCAACATATTGTCATGGGTTGCCCATCTCCACCCAGTACCCTGGTTCTTGCATGGGCAGAGCCACGGATGAAAGTAGAGAGGAGGGGAGAGATCTTAGGAATGTTATTTTCAGACTCAATTTATTTTTACAAACTAGAGTCAGTGGATTCCTTTCTCATTAGGTTATGGGGCAACTCTTTTTCTTGTTCTAATTTACTTGACACTAGTTTCACATAGCTCCTTCTTCATGGACTCTATTTGCATAACTACACAATAGAAGTGAAAATCTTCTAATCTTTACTTCATATTTAGGATTAGAAAATAAAGGAGTAGACACAGACATTTCTGACTAAGATGTGTGCAATGAACAGTACCACATGTGGAAGATGAAATAGCACAACTTTTTGGCTATTATTTATCAAAACTGAGGTGAAAGATATGCATATCGTGCTGACATATTTTATGGATTGGGCATATCTTAATGAGTAGATGGCCTAAGTGACCACACCATTTCTCACTTTCAACACTGAAATTTTGTGAGATCAAATCATTGACTTCTTGGGTTTTATGCGATATTTTCCTTATGAGTGAACTGGTTAGACTAAGCTAAGAACTTCTGATTGAGTAAGAAACAAACATCTTTAAAGCTAGTATCATTTATCCATATATGAAATTATAGTCACTTCTGTGTAAAATTTATAGTTTTAGATGTTAAATTTTATGGTGTTGCATAATTAGAATATTAGAATAACCTTTGTCTCCCACTGGCAAATTTCAGAGATTACCCATCTTATTTTCTGAAAGAAAGCCTAAAATTATTTATTTTAGTAGAAATGTCTATGGTGTGTATGTGTTGTCTAGAGTGAGCTTGTATGTATTTATGGTACAGTGTATATGTGTATACGGTGGATGGTGGATGGTGGATGGTAGATGGTGGATGTGTGTGTGTGTGTGTGTGTGTGTGTGTCCTCAAAGAGCTGTTTTTGATGATTACAGACCCAATGCTGTTGCTGAAATTCACTGTAAGACACCCATCTCCAGTGATGCAAAGTTCTTGTTGTGATCCCTAAATTTTCCTCTTCCTCCTTGCTGGCTATTTTGGTTTCATGATGTAGCTCCTCTTTTCTCTCACCAGCTTTGTTACTTGTCTTCTAGTGCTATCTTCAAAGTCAAGTGTAAATCTAATGATTTCCTTCTTTCTCTCTGATTTTACCCTTTCCAATGTCCATTCTCAACCCTCATGAACCTTCTTTCCATTGTGTTGTTCTTTTTTTACTTCCCCTGGGTGCTTCTTACTTAATTAACCCTCTACCTCAGTTCCTTTCTTCATTTCTTAATGTTTACTTTACCTTTCTGTCTGATTTCTCAAATCTTAGATCTTTTTCTTGTTTATAACTCCTTTTGTTCTCCATTCAGACCAGTGCACTTGCTTTTTCTCTTTGCCCCTTTGTCTCCCCTGAGAAATGATCTCACAACTTCTCCCTTGTCCTTTTCCTCCCACTTTTTGTCTCTCTACTCTGTTCTTTTTTTATCTTATTTTCTCAGTTATTTTCAAAGAGCATTTAAGGCAGCTTGCAAAGATGCTTACAATAAGCTGAAGGTAGAGAAATAAATTAAAAAGTGACAGAGGAGGAGAATCAGAATAGATGATGTGACATGAATAGGAAATGAGTTAATAAACACCTCACCTATGAGTCAGGCTCTCCAGAGACTTCCTGATTTTTCCTCTTGCTTGTCTTGATGATATTCCTCCCCTGGAAACACGTCAGAGAAGACTTCCAAGGGCTCAAGAGTCAAAAAGCACTGTGATCACTTAGTTGACAATGTGTTGGTGCCTTAGCTAAAGGCCAGGGTGAGAACAACTGGCCTTTGAGAGTATCCAAATACCAGCCATTTTATTACTGACACAGAGCCCTTACTGACAACTGCTTTTCAAAGGGAAAATGCCAGTCATGAAGAAAGGGTTGGGTGTCACCCTTTATCTGCATTTAGGCCTCATCACATGGTAACCCAAGAGTGGATCATGCATCATCCTCAATTGATATCATGTCACCTCTGCTAGATTGTACCTGCCCTTCCTTTTCTAGTTATGCAGAAGCTCTGTGAGAAGGCTCCCAAGACCCTTTTTACCATTTCCCCTCAGGCTCTGGGATGGATGCCATTTCTGCCTCTGGAATTTTCTGAGGCTTGTGGACATTAGAATTTCTTGATGGTGGGGTCTACTATTGATTTTGATTTCCTTAAACATTTTGCCTTTCCTTCTGGAAATTTATGCTTGTTTCTGGCATCTGCCCCATCTTCTGTGAACATTCAGGCACAGAACTCATTTAATTTTTTTTTTTTTTCATTTTAATCTTCTGGCAGTAAATCTCCCTTGCCATTTATCTGACCTCTTGTTCCTTGTGTACTTAAAAATACCTTATTTATTTCAACCTCTTATGTAATTTATCTTGTGCTCATTCTGCACCTTTGCTTGTCTTATCATTTTTTAGAGTATCTTCATTTTTTTCTGTAGTAGTTGAGGGCTTCCTCTACCTGATATACTTGTCCAAATACCCCTTCTTTGCCTTTGAATGATCTTCCCAATACTGACTCTCTCCCTTCATCTCCCTCTCCCTTGCCTTGGTATTTATTACTGTGTATTTCCTATTGGCTGGTAATTACTTATCTTAGTTTTCCATTTTTTTCTTCTCCTTTCCATCCTATTACTTTATCCACTGTCACTCTTACCATAATTTTTCAGCTACCCAAGACTATTCTGACTTGAGATGATTTGTTGCTGCCTCTTCACAGGCCGGGTATGGCATAGAAATCCAGCCCACCCATCTCTTTCTTCTTTCTATTTTTGCAATAAACGGCCAAGTTAATTCAAGTTCCTATCCATCGTAAAAGAAATCACTCTTCAACCATATGGGATAACTTATGACTGCAAATAAAAATTCCCCAATGTTTTGCTCCTCACGAGTTTTCACTTCCCCAGCACAGTTTGGAAGTCTAAGATGTTAAAATCCCCAGGGAGCACATATTTTCATAAAAATCCACTTTCAACTTCTAAAATGTTTCTTCTAATTTTCTTCTAAAATGTTTTACTCACAGAGACTTGATTTTTCAATAATACTAGAGAGCATCACCTTTTTTCTCTTCTACTCCTACTCTCACCTCTGCCTATGCTGCTTTTTCAAAGAAGGCAATTTTGAGTTATCGACTAGTTTGTTTTCCTCAATGGATGGGCTAGAAGATTTTAAATACAAATATAGGCTTTAGGATCTTTCTCACTCCAACTAATGAATAAAAGCTCACATTAAAATAAAAAAGTCCATTCTGTTTAAATTAATTCTATCTCTGGGTTTTTTTGTGTACATAGTGAGGGTTACTTTCTACACTGCTTACAAAGGCAGTACTTGGCATTGCCTCAAACCCAGCCACTTATTGGTGGCAGAGCCAGGGCATTGTAAGCAGTTTTGGGTGCTACATGGGCTTACATAGGACCTGATCCTTCTCCAGAGATGTTATAAGACTGCTTTGAAATTTAAAAAATAAGCAGTTAAGTATATTTTGGTAGGATATATGTTACAGAGATAACCTCTGTGATCGATTAATTGATCAATTGATTCCTTATTCCAACACCTTTCTGAGGAAAGGAGCTAAAATGGCCATATAATCACTCCATAGAGTTTGATAGAAGTAATTTTCCAAAGCTATGGTCCATACCTATTTATTAAATCTTGACTTTATTACTGTTGACTGTTAAGAGATTTCCTGAATATTAATTTCCTGTGTCATCGTTGAAACATCCATGGCTTGTGGAAGGGAATTGGCAGGGTTGGGTTTTTCTCGAGGAGCTATTCCTCTGTCACCCTGGAACAAATGACTTAACCCTTGAGGTTTCTGTCTCAATTTATATATCTTGAGGGCAGTGTTTTCATTCTCTCTCTGCCTCCCAGTAATGCAGTGAGAATGGGAAGACATGGCCATAGGAAGTAAGGAGAAGGAACTGGCTAATACTTCTAGTTAAGTAGATTTACATTTATGCTCTTAGATTTCAAAGCCTTGCCTGGTAGAGTTCCAGCTTTGAAACTTTGAAAGCTCTCTCTGAAGTTTTCTGGAATTTCCAGTATATAATGCCTAAGATGATAGGTTTCACCTGTGCTAACATCTTACAGAATGTTCTAGAAGTGGGGGACTTTTTAATTTTTTGATGGCCATCAGTTACAATTTTTTCTATGTCTCAGTTACACAGCTTCAAAATGATCACTTTTGAAATATGATGCCAAATCATTTATTATCCTGTAAAGCGTACCTGGACTTACACAATGATGTTATTATTCTCATTCCAGGACCATCTTTTCAAAGTTGTCTATGTGTAGTCCACTGTTAAGAATTTGGGGAAATTTTCTCTTTCCAATCCCAAGAAGATCACCAAACAACTTTACCATGCTTATTGTAGTTCCTGATTTTTTTTTTTAATAGGGAAAACATTTTATTCCACAAATAAATACAGGGTTAGTATGAAAATAGCTCTAGGAGTAATAAAGATTAAAATTTAGACCAAGGTTTAAATGACTGATATGGGATTCGTGCCTGGGCAGATTTTGCATGTGACTATGTGGTGGAGAGACATCCTGGTTTCTTGAAGGCTGGGCGAGAGAACTAGACAGTGGTAATGGAAAACGTGGAAAGGGAAGCTTTAGTTGCAGAGGGAGCTGAAAACAGATTTTCTCACAATTTTGCCTTTGCGTTTTCTTAGTCTTTCTTATTGCTGGGTTTCAGCTACTTTGAAGAAGCCTAGTTTGCTTTTCAGAACCCCTGATTTTCCATATTCTATAATATGATGTTTCTTGACTACAGTGGAGACAAAATCTGCAAAGCAGACTGGTGGAATCAGTCCAGTGCTATGGGAGAATCATCAGAAAATATCCCTGATTTCCTCACTCCCTTCAGTTGTGAGGGGGTCAGAGAACCCCGCCCCTCCAGTAGCTTCTGTTCCTATCACTCAGCACAGAAGTTCCAGATAGGGCAGATGAACCTGGAGGGGCCGGCACTTCCCTGCTTACCTCTAAAAATGAGCTGTTTTGTTTTTGTCATTCAGTTATTGCCACAGTAATGGCCCGTAAAAACCAGTCCCAGACCTAGTGGCATACAAAAATAAACATTTATTTCTTGCTTACATGTGTGTTGGTTGGTTGATCCAGCTTTAGCTGGGCTCGGCTTAATCTGTAGCTGGTTTCAAGTCTGCTTCATATGTCTCTTGTCATTCTGGGACCTGCAACTCCAGGAAGCTATTTTTATAGTCACACATAAGAGGGCAAACTGCCCGTGCAAGCCGTTTCCAGTTGTTCTAGCAGACTCCAATTAGCTGAAGTAAGCCATGTGATCAAACCCTCAGGCAAGGTGTGGGAAGGAGAATTTTGTTTACTCAGGAGGCCATATTGAGGGTATGGAGGTTTAATATTACTGTAGGAGATTGGAACCAATAATTAAATATGCCATAGGCTCTGATAAAATAATAATCAAAACTATTGGATATCCAAAGACTAAGTCACATAAAGGGTGGTTGGACTTTCACAGGTCAAATATTAATGAGAACAACATGTATTTATATTTAGAGTAAATTATAAAATAATAGAATATTTTATATTATTCGAAGCTGTTCCATATTCAATTTTATCTAGGAGTCTCAGACCAAATATAAAATATGTGTATATGTGTGTGTGGTTTTCTAACCATTTATTGAATATTTATTATAAACTGAGCATTATGTTAAGTGCTTTTACATCCATTATCTTATTTACTCTTCTCCCTGTTCCCAGGATATTTTTATCCCCTTTTGGGAAGTCTGAGTTTGAGAGATCTTATGTAAGCTAACCAAATTTCCATAGCTAGTAAGGGGTAAAAGCAAAACCTCTGGTGGCCTGAAAGTGTTTTCTTGTATCTATTGTGCTTGTGCTGCCCACCCATTGTATGAAATCAATAGCCCCAGGAAGTAGATGTTGTCATTTTCATTTCACAGAGCTGTTAAAAAACATAAAAAATAAAAAACAACAACAACAATAAAATCAAGTCAAAACAAACAAACAAATGAAAAACCAGACAAGTGACTTGACTCGTGCAGCTGACAAAAATATGCCATAGGCTCTGAAGGGGTAGGGCCAGCCCCAGAATTTGAGCGTTTTGCACTCAGTCCCTTGGTGGCTTCAGTGCTGGACTCAGACTGGCTGTGTAGATTTGTTTATTTTTGAAGCCCCTTGTGCCTGTTGGTGTCCTGTCCCTTCTTACTGCCACTTCTTTCTCTTTGGGTTCTTGCCTTACCTAGAGCTGTCCCTTTCTAGATCGCCTGGCAGGATTGTGCTGTGATGAAATCACAGTGCTGCACTCCTCACCTCTCTGCCAGTTTGGGTTATTTCTGTTCAGACACAGATTTGGCCAGCAGGGCTGTTGACAGTTATATGCTGAATTCATTTCAGGTTGTTCCCAAGCCTGGCCCACAAAAGGAAATCAAGCAAAGGATACTCTTGCTGTTTTTAGGAAGCACATTCTAGCCGGCCTGAGAACAGAATGCTGGGCTTTAACTGCCAGGACCTCCAGGGGTGGGGATGTATGTTTTCATAGATTTATATTATTATAGAGATTTATATTATATTTCTAGAGGAGTTGTGGAGGGAAAGAGAAGTTACACAAAGCAGCCTGGGGGGAGTAAATAAATTGGAGAAACAGCAGCTTGACTCACTTTACTTTGATTGTTGGGGATTTTTATCTGTGTATTGACACGGTAAACCTAGTTCAGTTACATTTCCTTCTTCATCTCTGCTCACAGTTGGGATCTGAGGACCTCCCTTAATCTGATAAACATTAGACTAACTTGGATGATAGGGCTCTCCCTGAACACTTTATTAGTATCTCCCAGGAGCCGAGGGGCAGGCAGGATGTTGTTTACCTTTGCCAAGAGGTTGTTCTGAACACCATGCCCTCTTTGCTGTGAAATACCATCCTCTGTTGTCTGAAACCAGAGCAAGAGAGCCAGACCTGAGGCCAGGATTGGGAAAAGGACTATAAGAGGTGCTCTTTCTCCAAGGATTGATATCCCCAAGGCACCATGACCACCAAACTGCTGAATTCCAGTGTGCCAGGTTAAAAGATGTTAAAAGAGGGACGCCTGGGTGGCTCAGTTGGTTAAGCAGCTGCCTTCGGCTCAGGTCATGATTCCAGCATCCTGGGATCGAGTCCCACATCAGGTGGGGAGCCTGCTTCTCCCTCTGCCTCTGCCTGCCATTCTGTCTGCCTGTGCTTGCTCTCTTTCCCTCTCTGACAAATTAAAAAAAAAAAAAATCTTTAAAAATATGTTAAAAGAAATAGTGATGTGAGCCTAACGTAGTTGTGCATGAGGTACTGAAAAAGGAAACATACTTAGTTTTGTTTGAGAGGGAATAGTTTAGTATGAGAGGGGATAAAGTATTAAGTGGGGAAGGGGTTGCAAGTATGGCTTCTCATATTGATACTCTGATTATGATTTGTAATTTAATAATATCAGGATCAGGTAGCAAGAGAAACCCAAGCCAGATGAAAAGTGGGATAAACATGCATAATGGGAAAAGCAGCACACTGACAGTGGGGAGACTGGGTTATTGTCCTTTTCCACCATGGGTAGCTATGTAGCTTTGGGAAAGTCACTTATCCTCCCTATGTCTTCTGCTGAAAAAATTACAACAGATCCTAAATTGCTTACTATAGAAAGTTGATTTGTGGGTCAAATGAAATAAAATATATGAAAGCATTTTATAAACTGGAAAGTAGTATAAACCCAAATATCAGGGTTTATTATTCTTTCTTAATCCTGCTATTCCACTGCCCTCTCCTCTCAAAGAACAGAAAAATGTTGGCACAGGATAATTTTCACAGTTTGGAAGGAGGGGTAAGTTGTTGCCTTTGCACCCTTCACTGCTAACATCTGTCACCCCCGGCTCTGACAGCTGCTTCGAAGTTCGTGCTATGAAAGTCTCAAAACAGGGTTGGGTCAGCCTCCAGACTCTACTCTGCCATGCCCCAACCATATTAAAAAATTAACATCTCTTCTCTTTCCATTTGCTTGGAAAGAGGCCATGAAGGGAAGCTCTCGACAATCTTTTTTACCCTATTTTTCATTTGGTTTGGGTTTTTTTTTCCCTCCCCCCACCCTGATATTAGCAAATTGTAAAATATAACCAGAACACCAATGTAAGAACAGGATTTGCATCCCCACTTAATACTTATTCCTTTGCACACTAACGTTTGCAGTGAATTGTTTCATTTCTTATTACCCCATCCAAGAAAATTTCCCATTCAGTAATATTAATAATAATATATTTTTAAACCTTGACTTAAAATTATAGTAGTGCCAAGAGACTCTAGTTGCTATTTTGTTGAAATAATATCAGGTTGCCTGTGATGCTTTACATAGCTGTCATCTTTGTGATATGATACGTCCATGATTTATTGACCTACTAAAAGTGCTGTCATTGACTTGTCATAATAAACTTTTCTTAAAATATTAAAGGCATAGAACATTGAGTAATGGCTCAAACCAGTACGGAGCCTTGACTTGGTTGTGGATTTGGATTTGGTGGCCTGAAGTTCATCTTTTATGCCTTGAAAATGAAAACTCTGCCTTGGTCCCCCTCTCACTTCCTACTCCCCTCCACCGCCCCAGGGTTAGTTGTCACTAAACAGATTGGCAGAGAGGAGGGGACAGCATGTGAGAAACTCTGAACATGAAGGACTGACCATAAGCTTCAGGCTGATGGTCACTTCTGTGTCTGGGGAGACTTTCTGGCCTCCGCAGTGATGAATCCAACCATGATCCTCATCCAACTAATTTTGTGAATAAACATTGTATTCACTATGGTGGGGTAGTGGTAGGGGTTAATTTTTTTCCAGAAAGGGAAAATGTCTAACCCTGGAATCTGAGTTTACTGGGCATGGATATGGAGGCAGGGAGAAATTTTGAATTGGGGAATCTCCAGGCACAACTGGGACACAGGAAAGGCTTGCAGTAGACTCTTTGTCTCCCTTTTAGGGACCTGGATCTCTGACTCTGGCATGCTTAGTGGCTGGTTTTCTTGACTCTTGTACTGCACAGGTTGGTGCAGGTGATTTGATCACTATTATTCATTATCTCCTTATGTTCGGCTGGCTGTTCAGATCAAGTTGTGCTGAAGGGATAGGGTTAGGAGATCCTCCCCATGCACTACACGTTGGACATTTAGGGAGGCCTATCAAATCCATTTGTCCGCAAGTAAGACAAATTGATAAAAGTATGAGTCCTAGGATCGTGGAATCTAGGGGTCGGGTTAGGTTGGGGGATAAGTAAACAAGGGAGATAAGGGCAAAATGAGGAAAGCTGACGTGAAGTGAACCAGTCCAAATGGGCAAGTCAAGTGGCAAACCACAGTCTCCAAGAAGGAAATGCAATGAAGCATTTCTGGGTATTTAATCTTAATAAATGTGTATGTGCAAACATACATGACCCAAACCCTAACAGATTAACTCTCACCAAATTGCCTTTGAGACTTTAACTTGAATATAGTCTTTGGACCAGATCGAATTTTATATGAACTCCTTAAAAGGCTTCCCCCCGGCCCTCATCCACAGAAATTTTACTCGCATAAAAACATTGGGTGAGAAATTATTAAAAATCTGGAAGTTTCCAGAGGAGAGATGAATGGGAGGATGGGTGAAATAGATAAAGGGATTAAGAACACTTATTGTGAGGAGGACGGAATAATGGATAGAGTTGTTTAAAAAAATCTTGCAAAATTCCAAATCCTTTGTAGTAATAATTTTTTAATTGAGGAAAAACAAATTTTGAAAAGAAACAAGATGCATATCTGTAACAATGTATAATACATATCTCTGTAGTTCCATTACAGTTTAAAGTCATTTTGTCAATTTAGAAGCATAAAATATATCTAAATATTTGAAGAATTTTGAATGCTCACAAAATGGCCATGCTTGGTTTATTTGGAGTTGTGAGGGTCTGAAAAAGCCCCCAACAAGAAAAAAAGACTATGCCTACAACAAAATATGCTCAACCCAAGCTTGCCTACTGACAGATAAAAAGGTCAAGTTTCAGAGTAGGAGACATAAAATTTATATAGAGAAAATTCCTGTGTTTTAATTTTAGGAAACCACACTTTGGGAAGACTTCTGATTTTGTTGTTGTTATGATTTCACATTTCTAGATAAACAAGAAAGGGTACAGAAATTAACTTTCCTTATTAAACTAGCCCTTTCATTGCTAATGCTTAGTGTTGTCATTGCCAATGGATCAGAAATACTGAAGGTAGTTCAATCATATTCTCCCAGAGTAGGATGCTAAGAGATCAGTCACTAAACCTGCATCATAGAATTGCTCAGAGAACAAGATAAGAAAGCAGCTGAGGGAAATGGAAGAGAGTGCTTTTATCATATAATAGTTCAGTTACTGGAAATATACCAGATATAGTTATCTTATGGCTACTTTAGATCTTAAGCTGCTTAAGAACAGGCATGAGTTAATCAAGTAGTCAGCAAGACTGTAGAGGATCCAGATGATGCACTAGGCACTGTGAGGAGACTTTCATTTTTCTTTCCTGTGCAGCAAATATTTTTTGAGTCCGTGTCTTCTAAGTCTCCTGGTAAGCAGAACCAACACAGCATAAACAAGTCTTCAGTGTGTTCATGATGTTTACATTCTAGCAGAAAGGACTGATAAAATGTGGAAGACACTGTGTTTAGACCTCAAACCTCAAACCTTGGAAGTTGGATTGGAATGAAAGGAACATATCTGAAGGAGCAAATACAAGACAGTATATAATAAAAAGCATATATGTCTAGACACTCAAAACTTGCAGAGTGGAAATCCATGAGCTATGGAAAGCTTTGAAAAGAGATCAAGTGTTTTTGGCCTGGAAAGATGAATGAGATTGGGAAAGAAAGAGGCAAGGAGTTCTTGACAGGGGGAACATCAGTGGGCAGGGATAAGGATAAAGGGGTCTGTGTCCTCTTTATACTCAGCAGGTCTGGTTCTGGGCCAGAGACTTGATGGCATCCTACAGGGGTGGCAGCCTTCTCTGCTCCTCCTTGAGCTCCTGCACACCTCTTATTGTTGACAGAATGAGGGAAAGCCTGGCTTACAGCACATGTTAACATTGGCAATATTCATGCCGGGAGACATACTAAGGGGTTGCCTTTACCCTTACTTGAAATCAATGCCTTGTTGACAGAGCTGTTTCTTAGAGCTGAGATGAAGGAGGTACCATGAGTCTCATGTTGCTCTCCCCTGGAAAAGCTGGTGAGAAACCAGTGCTAGACTTGTGACTCACATGGAGCCTGGCATAGGACACAAGAAATTTGGTATGGCTCATTCAGGAAGTCAGTTGATTGAGCTTCAGATAAACCACAAACATAAAATGCAAATCCCTGTGCTCTTCCAAGGTTGTCTATCTCAGGACAAATTTAAAGGTTTAAAGGAGTTTCTTCCCTTGGGGAAGGGGAGGGAGGGAGGAGACTATGTAGGGGAAAACATGGCAATTCTTCATTTTTTTTTTTGCAAGGACCTTCATGTAATAAAAGGATTTGTAGGTTCAAGCAGAAACAGAGAGAAACACGATTAGTTTAGAGAAAGTCAGTCAAAGCCTTTGTTTGCTGTTATGGAAACCAAACAACTGCTGGATTGAATGATACTAATATTATATTTTTATTTTTCAACTGTTCTTAGAAACTGTGGAGACACAGCCTAAGTTTATACAGTCTTAGATTAATTCCATAGTCTGCATATTCAGTAGGAAAAAATTAACTACATCAGAGAAAGTCTTAACACTCTCAAAAGAAATGCATGGAATCTGCATAAACAACCACAGAAAAATAAGCTTTACATAAAAAAAAAATCAAAGAAAAAAATGTGAAGGGTAAAGCTACAAGTTCGGTACTGTACAGTGGCTTCATGAAGGATAAGCATGTGTCTTCCAAGGAGGTCTGGTGAGTCTTTGCAATACAACATAAGCTTTTTACATGCTGTACTTTGATGTAAAATTCAATATATAGAGTAAGGCACTTAGGAAGAAATTTATATTAAAAATAGGTGAGGGAAATGATTGAACAAATAAATAAATGGGGGAGAATGGGCAAATCTTCCTTAGAGAAGAAATCCAAATAACTTCAGTAGATAGCCCCTCTCCAGGAGAGAGAGGTTAATTCCCTCCTCCATCTCAAGGAACAGTTAGATGTAGTGACTCACTTCCAAAGGATAGAGCATGGGAACAGAAAAGTAGTAACTTTAGAGTAAAGCAGCCCAGCAGATACCACTTGAACCAAATGATCCAGTAATAAATTAGGTTGATATCCTTATAGCCTCTTATGTGATGTAATGAGAAGGGTACTTCACCTCTATACTATTCTTTCTAAAAGTCTGTAACTCTGGTATAGTCATGAGAAAACCTCAGATAAACTGAAGAATGTTCTGTAAAATACCAAGCCAGTACTCCTCCAAATGATGAAGGTCATGGGAAACAAGGAGACTGAGTGGCTGTCACAGATCAGAAGGGACTAAGAAGGCATGGCTAAATAAAAAATGGTATGGCTCCTGGATTGGCTCCTGGAACAGAAAAATGACATTAGTGGAAACACTGGTGAAATCCAAATGAAATATAGAGTGTAGTTAATAGTAATGTACCAATGTCAACTTCTTAGTTTTGGCAAGTATATTATGGTGATGTAAGATGTTAACATTAGGGGAAAGGGGGTGAAGGGTGTATATGAACTCTCTAATATCTTTTCAGTTTTTCTATAAATCTAAAATTATTGCAAATGATTATTGCTTTTTCCTTTATCTCTTCTCTCTTCTCCACCCTAGATTCTGTGATGATAAGACATACCTATTTCTAATTTCTCCGTGTTATAATAAGAGAAGGTGTTCTTTGCTAAGGAAAAGGAGACCGTGGAAACTTGTCCCTTACCAAAAAGCTCTTTGTCTTTATTTTCTGTTTTTTTCTTTGATGCCACAAGTTTCCAATATAGTTACAAAACTCTTGAGTTATCTTTATTCATAAAGTCATAAAAAAGTAAAAAATCTAAAAAAGAAGTGATACTACTCCCCCAAAGATTAGATTCAAAGGATGATAAATAGTTAGATTATCAAGTAAAGATATATAAAGTGAAGCACCAACTACATTTTGAAATGCCACCAGTCCTTGATGTTCTGTTACAAAACCCTATATCCTGAGCACAGCATTTTGGAACATCCAAGCAAAGGATAAAGGATCAAAGGTACACTTTCTTCTTGTTTAAGGGTCTTCTTTCATTTTATTTCAGGGCCCTGGGGTAGTCTCTCAGCTTAAGCCCAGTGTTCACCAATCACTTGCTAATAACTAGAGCTGAAAGAGGGCTCTGCCCTAATGCCATTATGTTCAAGAGCCATGATTGATTGTGTTATAGTATGTTTTTGAAACCTAATTACTGTCTGAATGAGTATCTGAACTCATTAATCTTTAGTCCTGTAAATAAGTAAAATTGACTAAATAACTGGATTTCTCTAATGATGGCTTAGGTTATCTTTGGACCTACTGCCTTGCCCTACCCTCTTCAGGGCAGCAAATTATTTTGCTTAATGGTAATTGCTCCCCAGCTTTGAAATCAATTTGTAAAAGTCGGCTTATAAAACAATTTTCCATGTTGCCCTGTGATTGCTTGGTCCCTACTCTATCTTTGTGGTATAATGAGCACATCCTGTGATGTGTTCGCAAACCATTGTGTTTGCTGATGACCCTCCTTTGTGAGAAGGGTCACATCACTTAATGAGATAAGAGGCTGTGTGTGTGTGGAAGGGGGTGGGTTGCAAGAGTGGTTTTATTTTCACCTTACTAACTCTACCTGTTTGTTTTTTCTCCCCATCAAACTAGAAAACAATTTCATGTAGCATAGCTTATTCCATATACTCCAAATAATGTAGTAATCAATAAAGGTGATTCCTTTCTCCTTTCCTTAATATCCAGCTGCAGCATAACTAGGGGATGGGTCTTCAGGGTACATTCTTCCTTCTCTGATTTTTTAAAATGTTTTCCTTCTTGTTACCATTTTATTATCCATTAGAACAGTTCCCCAGATAGTAGCTTTAAGAGAAAGAAGATTAGGCATATTCATATGCACCATGGGATTTCTGCTTCCAGCCAAGATGGAGTAACATGGACCAGATATGCTCTCCCCTTGAAATAATTAAATTTTAAAAAAATGAAATAACAGTTTTCAATGCGTTGGATATCAGCCATTCAAGGACAGAGATCCCTGAGACATGAGAACAAATGAAATGAGACCCACAATTGCTACAGCTTGTAGCCTTGAGAAAGTTTATAGGTTATGGCACAACTACTGAATGAAGAGTTGAAGCTTAGAATCTAGGGAGACCAGGGCAGTAGAGGTCACAGAACAGAGTGCCAAAGAGTGGGATGGTGCTAGAAAGATAACTCTGGAAATCTGTAGAAGCTCTTCTTCCGAATAGTCAGTACTGATCAGCACATGTGTGTGAAGCAACTACCCAGGAGGAAGAAAGAACCATTTAGAAAGATTAGAGAAAACAGAAGCTAACATTCACACAAGGTAGGAGATTGTGCCTGTTTCTACCAGTCAGATTGGAAGACTTCACATATTCAGTGGGCATTGGGTTTTGCTTTAGTAATGGAGAATAAATAGCTCTAGACTTAAGACTATCTAGCAAAGCTGAAAAGCAAACGAAGCATGGACGAAATTTTCTAAATAACTAAATATCTCAGAAAAAAGTTCAAAAATATTTACAGGAATCAAAAAGCATCCAGCATGCAACAAAATAAAATTTACAAAGCTCAATGTCCAATTAAAGATTACTGGGCATACTAAGAAACAGGAACATATAACCCATCTGCATTGAAAGCCAGTTAATCAAAATTAATCTAGAACTGACTGATTTTAGAATTCTTAGACAAGGACACTAAAAACAGTTATTATAACTTTATTCTGTATGTTAAAGAAGCTAGAGGAAAGATTGACCAAGTTAAGTAGAGGCTGGAAAATGTAAAAAAGACCCAACTCAAACTTTTAAAGGTGAAAACTATACTGTCTGAAATGAAAAGGATATTTAATGGGATTAACAGCAGATTAGTCACTGTAGAGGAAAAGATTGTTTAACTTGAAGACAGCAATAGAAACTATCCCAAAGGAAAAACAGAGAAATAAAGCTCAAAAAAAATGAAAAGAACATCAGTGAACTGTGAAACAATTTTGATAAGCCTAATATCCATGTTAGAGTTCTCAAGAGGGGAGTGAGATGGGTCATAAAAATATTTGAAGAAATACTCTGAAGAATATTTGAAGAAAAGAAATAATCCAGTTAAAAAGTAGACATAGGATCTGAACAGATGACCAACATGAGAAGAGGCTCAACATCATTAATCATCAGGGAACTACAAATCAAATCCATAATGAGATATCACCTCACCAGCCAGACTGACAAGTATCAAAAGATAAGAAACAACAAGTATTGGTGAGGATAAAGAGCAAAAGGAGAACTCATGCACTGGTGGGAATGCAAACTGGTACAGTTACTGTGTAAAACAGTGTGGAGTTTCCTCAAAAAAATTAAATAGAGAAATACATATGCTTCAGTAATTCTGCTATTGGACATTTAACCAAAGAAAATGAAAACACTAATTTGAAAAGATATAAGCACCCCTATATTTATTGCAGCATTATTCATCATAGCCAAGATGTGGAAGCAACCTGTGTCTATTAATAGATGAATGGATAAAGATGTGGTTATATATATATATATATATATATATATATATATATATGAATGAGAATGAGATCTTACCACTGTAGCAATATGAATAGGCCTAGAGGGTGATACGGTAAGTATAGTAAGTGAGACAGAGAAAGACAAATACCTCATGATTTCAATTATATGTGGAATATAAAAATAAAACAAATGATGGGTGCCTGGGTGGCTCAGTTGGTTAGTGTCTGACTCTTGATTTCAGTTCAGGTCATGATCTCAGGGTCATAGGATTGAGCCCCGTGTCAGTATCTGCACTCAGTGGGAAGTCTGCTTGAGATTCTCTTTCTCCCTCTCCCATTGTCCCTTCCCTTCCCCAACTCTCTCTCTCTCTAAAATAAATTGATAAATCTTAAAAAAAATAAAACATATGAACCAACCAACCAACAAGCATACAAAAAGAAACAAAGACACTTAAATACAGAGAACACACTGGTGGTTGCTAGAGGGGAGGTGGTGAGGAGACGGGTGGAGACGGGTGAAATAGACATCGGGGGTTAAGAGATTCAAACTTTCAGTTATAAAACAAGTCATGGGAATGAAAAGTACAGCATAGGGAACATAGCCAATAATGTTGTATTAATGTTAGTATGGTGACAGATAAAAAGGAGTTTAAAGAAATGATGGCTAATAGGTTTCCAAATTTGATGAAAACTGTAAATCCACAGATCCAAGAAACTCAATGAACTCTAATCACAAGGGACATAAAGGATACTACACCAAACACATTGTAATCAAATTGCTCAAAACTAGTAATAGAGAAAACCTTAAAAATAGCCACTGAAAAAGACATTACACACAGAGGGACAAAGATAAAGATGATGGCATGCTTTTCATTAGAAATAATGCAAGCAATAAGATAGTGGAGCAATGTCTTTAAAATTCTGAAATAACAGAACTTAGAATTCATATCAAGTGAAATGTATCTCAAAATGAAAGCAAAAATACTGTTTCAGACATACATAAGCTGGAACACTGTATCATCAGAACTGTACTACAAGAAATGTTAAAGATGATACTTTAGCAGAAAACCTATGATACCAGATAGGGATATTGATTACACAACACAATGAAGAGCATCAGAAACATTAACTGCATGGCTAAATATATGTTTGTTTTCTTATTAGCTAAATCTCTTTAAAAGATAAGGGACCGGCTTAATAATAATAGTTATACAGTATGGGGTTTATAACATATAGAGTAGTAAAACATATAACAAAAATTGCACAAAAGCCAGGAAGGGAGAAATAGAAATATATGCATCATAAGTCCATTCATAAATTAACATTTACTGTTTAGTAAGTATTCCAAGTTTTGAGCATGAAGCATCTATTATGCATTACATACTGTTCTAGTAGTTACAGATACAGTGGAGGACAGAACAGATAAGATCCCTGATTTCTCGGATTGTCCATTTCACTGAGTTGGCAGTTAACAGACAAGGGCACAAATAAGCAGGATAATTATAGATTGTTGTAAGTGCCATTGAGGAAACAAATAAGATGGTATAATAGAGATGACAAAGTGTACAGGAAAAACTTAGAGTGACCAAGAAAGTTGTGTGTGACAAGGGGACATTGGAGCTGAAACCTGATAGCTGAGAAGAAGCCAGCCCAGTTGAGATTCAGGAGGAGGATTCCAGATTGAGATAACTTCTGAGCAAAGGCCCTGAAAGGGGGTATGAACACAGCCATTTTTAGAAACTGACTGAGGGAAAGTGTGGCTCAAATATAGTGAGAGAGGGGTAAAGAGGTGAGAGTATGGGGGCAGAGGTTGAATCATGAAGGATCTTGAAGCCATGATCAGGGATTTGAGGTTCATGCTAAGCACAGTGGGAAAACATTGAAGAGTTTCAGCAAGGGAGGGAGATGGTCTGGTTTACCCTCTAAACAGAAGATAATTTTGCTGTAAGATGGAGAATGGAAGGTAAGGTGCAGGATTGTAAACAAGAAGAGAAGTCACACGCCTATTTTAGTGCTTAAGGCAATAGATGATGGTGGTGGTATGAACAGACACAATGACAGTAAGAAGAAAGGAAGTAACTAGATTAATTATGCATTTTGGAAGTATTACTGGCAGGGCCTGATGACAGATGTGGATGTGGGGGCCAGGAAAGGAAGAATCTAGAAAGCAGGGGAGCTGGGATTTGATCCAGGTTCATCTGAGTCCAGAATTTTCTGCTTTCAGTGCTGCCATTATTAGGTTGGACACTCATTATGCATCTCATATCTCACCAGTCATGAGAATATTAAAAAGTGATCAAGGGCAAGAGAGCTGATGATTAAAAAATTATGTTAGCTAGAAACTAAATGATACCACTAAGTGTTATAGAAGTTCAGAGGCAGAGGAAGAAGTTATGGCAAGTAACATAAACTCAAAAGAGTATGCTTTGATAGGGAAAGAGAGAGTTCTGTGTGGAGAAGGAGTGGTGTGAGAAAAGACCTGGAAGTGGGGATTTCCATATGGTTTTCAAGGAATGATAACTAAACTACAATGGTGTATTAATAAATAAACCCCAAAGTGAGTTGGTTTGAATAGGTAGCTAGAAATGGAGTTGGTCAGCTTAGAATGATTGAATGGTAATGCAAAACCTCTAAGTGGCAACCTTCAGATAGATCAATATGTCATCATTGTAGAGCTTTTGATTAAAAGTGGGGAATTGATTCCATATATTACATGCACTGTAGCAATCATTTTAAGTAAAAATTAGGGATAGCAGGGTTTCATTGCCAACCATGTACACACAGCCAGAGACAAATGATGGACACAGAATTTGAAATTTTTCTCATTGGTGGAGGTTTTTCTACCACTTCACATAAATGAAAGATATTTTTTGTCCCCCTCGTCTTTTTCCTGCTTTGCCTTCTTCTTTAAATATACTACTGATTTTTCTAACTGTGGTAGTCATCTGGTCTGTGATGGTTGGAACTTTCTTGAGCATTATCAGAATGTACAGATATTGTAGATAGTGATAGCTCTACCCATTGAAAGTTTTCTGAAATATGGACCAGACTCCAGAACACCAAATGTTAATCCAATTGGGTGACTTGTAAGATGGGTCCTCTGGAAAGCAGACCCAACTTTGCTGACCTTATGGAGTCAGGGAGAGAATCCACAGCAAATAACCCACTGGAATCCTTTGGTTCTGTAACCAGGAGATGGGCTTTGCAAATCTTTGGCCCCAACTTTAGGACTGCAGGTCTGAAATTCACAATTTATGAGCTCAATGGCAAATTAACTTCCAACTGAACTTTTCTCAGTAAAACCCTCACCTCTGTCCGTGTGTTTCCAGCTGTGCAGTAAGAAGAAATGAATCATTTCTGTAACAATTGAATCAAACCTTCTATCTTTCTTCTTTCCAGATCAAACTCCAAACTGTGTTCAGATGAGAGATAGTTGGCAGAGTGAACTTCCTCTTCATCTCTGCTTGCATCCTACTTCTGGTAGTTTGAGCTTGTGTGGGTTCTAGATACTTTTTTACTTATAAATCAGTGGGCAAGTGTTATTCATAGTCACACTCTGACTACACACACACACACACACACACACACACTCACATGTTTCATAATTCCTGGACAACATATTCAGTCTAATCAAATGATTCCTATTTTCTCAAATCACTTATTTGGAAACATTTATAGTTTGAAAATTAATTGTATGTTGTTGGTTTTTTTTAAAAAGCTTTATGGCTGACCTAATGATAGCAGATGAAGATGCCAAGATAGCATTTTAACTCTTAAGACTAAACAATAATATTAGCTCTATACAGCCAAAATATTAAAGCAAATGTTTAATAGAATGTATCTTCACAAGTTGTTTGTTTTGTGTACAAACCTCTCTCCCACAAGGTATACATATTTTAAATTTCTATCCTGCCAGGGATGATCATACAAATTTCTGACATTTGATTCATTTCACCTTTCAGGCCACAATTTTAAGAGGGGCTCATGTAATCCATAATATAATACAGCTGCTTCTCTTTGGGAGAAGGTTGGTTCACTGGTAATTGTTAAGCCCCCTTCTGAGATCTGGGTATGTTCAAAAATGAGGAAGAAGTCACTATTTGTACACTATTGGGGATGTAATCTTCTTTAACAGTCCTCCACTTGAATGATATTCGTTTGCTCCTGGCCCTTGGTGATACTTGATCTTTTTCACTTCTGCATATTTGTTGACCCAAGTCCATTATTTAGGACCTTCTGTTCCTCCCCATCTATTCGTTGCTTCCAACCAGACTTCCAGCCCAGTGGAAACCCCACTCCCTTTGCAAGGTCCCCTGGACCACACCAGACTGACTTGATAACTTTCTCTTTTGAGGTCTCTTTTGGACCTTTGCCACTTTAGATTGTTATCTTCTCATGTTAGACTGTCCAGTTTCCCAACTAGATGTAGATAGGTGAATATAAAAAATGTTGAAACAGGTGATCATCTACCTTACATTTCTCAGTCTTTGGACTCCTGATCCAGTGTTCTTTTGACTTTCATGCTATGCTTTATTACTTTTACCATGCCTATTAACTTTTGAGGGCAATGATTTATTCATTTACCAAGTCATTATTTATTCATCATTAACCAGATATTCACTGAGTGTCTACTAGATGCTAGGTTCCATCCTAGACCCTGGAGATACAGTAGTGACCTTGAGAGAGAAGGAGATGCATTTTAGTGGTGGACCCAGAAAATAAACAAGTAAGTAAACAAAGTAATTTTAGAGAATGAGAGTGCTACATATAAAACCGAAAAGGATAAGTAGGGTGGTAGACAAGAGACAGGCAGTGGTGTGGGGAGGCTGATAGAGCTCTTGAGCTGAGATCTGACTGATGAGTTGGGGGTGGTCTTAGGAGGATCTGGAAGAAGAGTGTTCCCTGCGGAGTGAACAGTAGGTGCCAAGGACCTAGGTCAGAATGAGTTGGTGTTTTACAGGAGAAAAATATCAGTGTGACTGGAATGGGGATCAGCAAAAGGAAGTGGGACAGACGTGGTGAGAGATATCAGGTAGGCTGGGCTCAGAACATGCATGACCTTTGTAGGCAACGTGAAGAGTTTGCAGTTCATTGTCAGAGGAAGTGGGCAGCCCTGAAGGGCTTGATGTAGGGAAGCGACATTATATGAGTTATATTTGAAGCCAAGCTTGCTAGCTGTCAGCAGGAGGTTTTTTCCCTTTTCTTTCTTTTATTCTTTGTCTTGCTTTTGCCTTTGCTTTTGGGGGGATGCATACACTTTAACTGTCCAGCTGCATGAATTTTATATACATACATACCCTTGTAACTACATCCATAGTAAGATAAAGAAACATTTCAGCACACCCCAGAGGGCTCTTTGTTGTGCTCTGCCCTGTCATTACTTCCACCTCTGTTAGGCTGACTTTTATCACCACAGATTAGTTTTGCCTGTTTTTGAACAAAATACAAATGAAATCATATAGCATGTACTCTTTTGTGTCTGGGACTTATAACTATGTAATATTCTATGGAATGAATATCTTACAAATTTATTTGTTTTACCATTGATGGACTTTGGGAATGTTTCCAATTCAGGCTATTTGAGTAAAGCTGCTCTGAACATCCTTGTACATGCCTTTTGGTATATACCCATTTAGGTTGTATATAAACCCAGGAGGGAAATTTCTGGTCTTAGAATTTATGTATTTAGTAGATGCCATCAAACAGTTTTCCAAAGTGGTTGTACCAATTTACACTTCCACTAAATATGCCCAAGTATTCTAGTTTCTTCCTGTTCCTACAAACACTTGATATTATCAGTCCTTCTAATTTTAGCCATTCTAGTAGGAGTGTAGTGGGTGAGGGTCTCATTGTGGTTTTCTGGTGGGGATGAGAGGGGTTGTTTCTTGTATGGTGCTTATGATTATGTTGTTGATTGTTTGGTTTGATTTTGAAAGTTTGGTTTTCAGGCTTCCTGGCTTTCATTCTCTATTTCTAATACCACATTTCCCCCCCTTGCAATACCCCATGTCCCCAAGAGCATTATAAAAGCCATGCATGCTGATATGACATCATCAGTTCATTGTCTTTAAGGAATGTGATATTTCATCTTTTATAGGGTGACCCTATTCCAAGATAGAAGGGAAAATAGAAAACAGGACTTAGAACTTGAAAGAGAAAATTTGGGTCAGGCTCCAGCTTAATGCAGTTTCCATTCTTGGAGCCAAAATGTTGTCTAGTCAATACACAAAGGGAGTAGCTAGAGGAGTGGGGACTGTTGGTTTCATTATATGCTCATTATACCACTACATTAGGGTGTCTAAGATTTTGCCCTAACAATGAAATTAAGGGTTTTATGCCTCATTTCCTGTTTTGGAAAACAGAGTCTTTGACTTTAAAAAAAAAAAAAAAAAGGCTAATTGCATATTGTTTTTAAAAATTGGGTTGATAATTCATCATATCGTAATTAAACTAATTAGGATGCTATTATTTTCCAACAGCTTTAATGAGGTCTTCCACTTGGCAGGGAACCTGTGAGACCAAAAAATATTGCCATTTGTTAAAAGATGGAGAAACTCTGATGACAAACGACTCTATTCAGCTGCATTTTGGTTAATAAGATCAATGCATTAATCTAGTTATACTTTGTTCCCTTGAGTTTGGCAAACTTCTGAAGTTTTCCAATTTTCTACTGTGTCTCTTCTGCTCCCCACCCCCTTCTTCTCCTTAGAGAATTTCTGGCGTCTAAGTTAAAATAGGTGGAAACATTCTCTGTTTCCAGCCGAGGCTCCCCAGCTTGGTTGGAATGCTCGTCTGGTTGTAATAGAGCCTGCTTTTCGGCCAGCAACTCTTAAAATATCTCCTCGGCTTATGAAGCAGAAAATAGAAGTTTGGGCAGCTTCGTGTCTGCTTACATGATGTTTCTTGCTGCTTGCTTTGGGGGGCACTGTTGCTCCAGTTTGAGAACTCCAGCGGGGCTATAGTGAGTGATGGCTCTCAGTTTCGCAATTTTGTATCTGCACTCCTAGTCAAGTAATCATTACAAATGTTTCGTGGAGGAAGGAGTTGGCTCTGAGCAAAGGTCTGCCTCTCTGAAGAAGTGAAGGCCTGAGGAGTGGGCATTGGTCGTCGTGGTAAAATTTTCCCCTTTGACAGTGTAATTAAGTGTTAATTAACTAAATGAGTGTAAATGTTGAAGGCTGAGATAAATATCTACATTTCCTTAATCTATTTTTCCCCTCTAAAATTTGATAAAGGAAATTTGGATTTAATGGAGGATATATGTCAATTTTTTTTTTTTTTTTAAGATTGCAAATCTGTTTAGAAGGAACTCAGATCCATTAGGTTTGGATTTCTACAGGAAAAGTTAACAGAGTATAAATATAGAAGACGTACAATAAAATACGGATGTGATATTGTAATAATTATGTTAAGAAGGCTTAGTGGAGCTACCTTTTTGAAACATCTGGTTTGTTTCTGTTCTTTCCACATCCTGCAGATGTTGCATGGAATACACTGACAGGAGAATACATTAGCTCACGAAGTCATTCCAATGAATAAAGCAAAGAGTAGCCTCTTAACTTTCTAAAAAATCTAGTTAGAAAAGAATTCTGCTTTCAGAGCAGGCAGAGATTAGGTCAATAATTGAGAGGGGCTCAGGGCCTTCTAAAAGTGTCAATAGTGATCTGTTCTTGCCAAAGGGGAAAAGAGACACTTTGTGGAGGGGCAGCCAGAAGTAATAAATGGGAATCTTTGTAATTCTAGGACTTTCTCATTACCTTCATGATTAGTGATTAAAAATAGGTCTGGAAGCAGGGGCAAGAAAAGCCCACTCTTTCTGTGCTCAGTCCTAGAGCTAAAGGCTCCTGAACTCTTCTCGAGTTTAGCTACTCTGTCTCTCCTGGCCCTCTGGAACTCAGAGTGAGTCCCAGAGGCAGGTAGACTGCTCATGTGGCTGGGACAAGTGCCTTGGGAAGGGGACACATAATTGAGGTACCATCTGTGGCATGGGGCTGATGACAGCTGCACGATGCCCTGACACTCCAATGTCAACACCTTCCCCAGACGGGAAAAGACGGGGCAGGCGCATGTATGCTGAGCCATCAGGAGAACAGACATAGCCATTCTTGGAGGCGGGGGCGGGGGGTGCTGGGGAGTTTGAGTTTATTAAATAGGAGTTGGTTGCCTATGAGATTAACACCCTGAAATAAATTCAAAGTTAAGAAATATTCTGGCCTCTAGCCCACTTGGCAGGAGGATTAGAAACCTGGAATGGTCAGAAAGACAAAGCCTTAAAGGGCCAATGTCACGTTTGGTTTCTGGCCGGCTATGATCTCTAAATTTCCCCACCATTTACATCCTCCTTTGGGTTACAGCGTCATGTGTTCAGAAGACCCATATTAAAATGTGTAACAGATGTTTTTCTGGCCACCAGCCTAGAAGACGAGAAGAGCACACTCATATAAACTCGTCTATAAGAAACCAGTATTTCTCTGGTTCAGCTCTGGATTGCTGAACTCCAGTTACTGACATCTACTCCTATTTGCCTTCTTCCCTCTGGGGCAGAGGGATAAATCTCTGGGATGTTTCATAGAAGACTGTTTCTTGCATGTCCTCACAGGGTTTCTAGCTTCCTTTGGGTCACTGAGGAGGGGTCTGTACTGCTTACATGAAATCCTTCCATTTCAGCAACGATTTTGTGTATGGCTCCACCAAGCAGACACCAGGCTCCTGGCTGCACCATTTACTACGGTCTCAGGTCAGGGGAGATATTACTGAAATTACACAAGAGCTTTGCTCTCTCTGAGAATGATTCTAAATTTCCTCAACCTTTCTCCCCTCAGTGCTATACCTCCTTTCTCTTTTCTTTTGCAACTGGCTAATTTTTGCTTTTGATTTTTCAGCCATATTTCCCTATGCTCAATTGACAGATTAAACAGATATGACAGGTTTTAATCATTTTGGGGCACGTTTAACACTAACATAAATGTGTTACTTAAGGAAAGAGGTTTAGCATTATTGTCATTATCATTATAATAATTTTTAACATTTATGCCACCTTTTGGAGTGAATGACATGCTTTCCCATCTATTATTTCTGCTGATTCTCCAAGCAATACTGATGTAGGTAGGGCAGAGATTACAACATTAAAGTTATGGGTGAAGAAATCAATGCTCACATAAAGTAAAGCTATTCATTCAAGATCATGCAACCAGTGAAAGTGGAATTCAGCCCATTCTAGAGCCCAAGTTCATAGTAGGAATTTAAGAAGATAGACCATAGAATGGGAATGCTTTTGTAGGGTAGTCAGGTGGAACTAGAAACAATTTGCCTTATGAATACCAGCAGACAAGAAGCATACTATATTACCCCCAGTTTAAAAAAAAATTTCAGAATTGTATGGCCCCAAAGACCCAATCTGAAGGCCAAAGAATCACTAGGTAGTGATTCATTGCTGGCCTTGAAGGGAAAACAGAGATTACTTTACTAGCAAGACAGTAAGCTTTGGAGGATAAAAACCCAAACCTTCTTTCCTGGAAGAATGGAAAAGACTAATCAGAGAAACTACTGAGAAGGAAGAGGAAATCCTCAAAGAGATGAAAAGGGTTGGTATCGGGAATTGGCAAAAGAGTTAAGGAAATGGAGGATGATAATTAAACCAAGTGTGAGGGGAGCTAATGGAAATGGGTCAGTAGAGAGACTGGAGGATGAGAGAAATATAAAAATACCTGAATGAATGTGACTTCCTTCTGAATAGAGCTTGACATCCAAGACATAGGGAGGGGGCTGATATGATGTCCTTTTCCACTCAAGACTCAAAAGTTATAAAAATCTCATTCCACACTGTCTGCTTTTCAAAGACATGCTGGCCAGAGGCATGAGATACACTGGAGATACATGAGATATTCACAATCTGAGCATTAAAGAGGTTCTGGCCCAATTAGCCCTCAGGTCTTGGGGAGTATAACCATGGATTTGAATTCAACTTCTATCCATAATTAACTCACTGGGTTTCCTGAAAGTCATTTCTCTTCTCTGAGAGGTTTATACTTACTGTGAAGCAGAGCATGGAGGACTGGAAAAACTTGATGCCAAGGGCCAGTACCTTTAGGAGAACCAGATTAAAGCACACACATCTGAAAATCAGAAGTGCTGAGTCACCTGGGAATTATGGCTTCTTAACTTCTCTGTTCTATAGATTGCCACCATACTTTTGCTGATAGGATATGGAAAACAGGGTAACACAAGATTTCCTTCATTCTAAGTGTTAATGGAATTGGATATTGATAGAGAAGGCAATAAGTTATGAAATCTATAGCAACCTTTCACTGCTTGGCTGGACCCCGCCTGGACATCTTCTGCCTGCATAGAAGGGATGGGGCTTCAGCCATCACCTAGCCAGTCAATGCATTGCAGAGTTGTTCTTTGTTCTGCTCTTCTCTAATCTCTCTAAAAGCTGCAACATCTAAATGAAGCAAGTATGAGGTTGACACATATTAGAAGGCTCCTGTGACTCATTCCTTTCTTTAGGAGCTTTAGAATTCTTTAGTAGTTCCAATTCTTGGGAATTTTGTGCAGCAGCAGTGTTTACACTGGGCTGCACAAAACATGACCACTGTCTAAGAGAAACCTCCCAATTGAAGGCATACCACCGAGAAAAAGCCAATGTGTTCTCTGCCATAATCACTGATTCCAAATAGAAAGATCTTCCCATAAGCCTGATAGCAGGATGGACCATCATGTGAAAAAAATGGCATAGATATGACCATGTCTATCTCCGAGGGGCATACTCTTATTTAAATAGGGAACAGCATTTTATTACAATGTTGACTAGCAAATAACACACCTGGTTTGACCTGTCTAGAAATAATCCCATCTCAGGTTGTTTTTAAGGAATACCAATGGGAAGCTGAAAAGTGAACAAGTCAGTCAGCTAGTAAACTAGACCCCTCTAAGTATCTGGATCTTTAGCAGCGTATAGACAAACATCTGTGCAGTTAATTAGTGGGTTGATCTTAGAGGAAATAATGGTTTCTTCCTACTATAGATGTGAGTAAAGGGGTAAGAACACCCATCCAAACTTAACATGAGTTGTCTGGAAAGTTAGGCCTTTCTTGCCCTGAAATTGCAAATCTGTCTTTGGGCAAAGACTGGTTTTTCCTTCCTGACTCTCATGTGTTCAGTGGCTTAAGGAATATTTGTAAGTACAAAAATGGGCAATGCCAGACAATTTTACATCTCCTTTTCCTGGTCGAGGAGCAAACCCAACATTGACTTCTCTCTGGAGCCTCACTGCTCACCAGCTGTGAGTGATGTTTTTTCCCCCCACTTCCTCTCATAGTGGTCTCTTCTTTCTTTCTGTGGGACTAGCTCATCAAGGACAAAATTCATATCCTATTGCCTTGTTCTCCATGGCTGCCTTGGTTCTGTGCGCATAGGAGGTGTTTAATAGATACAGATTGAGTGAATGATGCTCTCTAAAAACTACGTAGACTTTTTGGTGCTAAGTCATACCAGCCTGCTCCAGGTTCTCTTGTTTTCTTCTTTAGATCACTTCAATTTCCTCTTTTTATCTGTCACCACCTTTTCTGCCACTTGAAGTTCTTCGTGCAAGTTGGAATAAGGAGCTACAGTATGGTGTCAGCGCTTCTTATCCTTTTGGTCCATACTATAGACTGAAAGTTTGTATCTTTACAATACTCTGTAGTATTCTCTTATAGTAGGCCAAACCAACTAAGATAAGCCCTTTGTCATCATGAAATTTTCCTTTCTGGTCCCTATAGGAAATCACATACAAAAATAGCAAACAAAACCTTACAAATGTTTTGATTGTCAATGTTTCTGTTCTGTAGCTCTAACTCCCTCTGAAGTGACTAGTGCAAGAACTTGCTTTCTTTATGGCTGTAACCTGAATATAACTAATGTACCACATGATCCTGTCTATGCGTAATATAGATTCAAAGACAGAACTGTATGTCAAAGGAAAAATAAGGGAAAGATGTTTCAGTCTGACTAATCTCATAGAACACAGATTGGGAGTCTATGGCTCCTAGTTCAAATCTGGTTTTTATTTTTTAGTAAAGTTTTTTGTTTCTTTTTAAAATATCTTTATTATTCCCTATTCTGAAGGTTCAAATTCAGTTTAGGTTCTGTTTTCTATGGATCTGAAAAGCAAAATTGTCATTAAAGAGCATTTTAAGGTTATTTCTTTAAAGTTCTCTCCTAGGCTTATTTTAGAAGACTGGAGGCTTTGAGAAATATCTTGAGATCTCCAGTACAATAGACCAGCAACCTCTAATAGAGAAAAAATTAAACAATTAAAAAAAATCTACCCTTCTTGAAAAGCAATCTTAGTCTCATGCACCCAGTTCTTATGGTACAGGGTGGGCTTGCACTAATGCGGAACGAGCACATCCTATTGTCCCACAGGACAGCAGTCACTGGGCCTCTCTTCCCTTCTGAATGCAAAGTGAAACAGTTCTCTGGCTTTTCTTTTAGTTAGAGTGATTTTGGTTACACAAAAGAGTTTGTCTCAAGCTAGCTCAAGTAAAAGGAGTAGTTACTGGAAGGACACATACAGTTGAACAGGGAGATGGACTCCTTCGGAAAGCAAACACAGGAGGTACAATGAAGCCTTGGACAACTGGAACCTTGGACAGTTATGGACACAAGTGGCTCTAGGCTTTCACAGTTGCAGTTTGTAGACCTTTTCACAGCAATTCTCTGACACTGTCAACTTCTAGACATCCTTCTCGACATTCTGAATTCAAATTCCCAAGTAAAGGAATTCAACTGAATTCTTCCAACTCTACTTACCAGGTCATACCATGTACCAATGAGTAGGCTATTGATTGACTGTAATCTAGTCATTGGCCATCCCTGTGCAAAGTCCAACCTTAATGCTGCTTTCTTCATCCTTCAACGTGATGTTCTGAATAGGGAAGGGTCATAGCAGGCCCGTTGACAGACACATCTAGGACCATCCAGGCCTGGGCTGACATGCACACATCCTATATCTAAATTGCTAGAGATGCCCCTGCCTGATACTATCTAAACATTGTGCATGCAATTTTGAGGTCATCTGTGACCTCCCAGCAGTGTTGCAATCCAAAAATCACATCTGTATCCAGAGGCCACTAAAGCTGCAGGTTTGTCTCAAAAACCACAGCCTTCAGGCAATGTTCATTCCTCTCTTGACCCCATTTTGATCCCACTCAGACATCACTCATACATACACAGACATAAATACATATATGTGTATGTATATAACATAATGCATGTAAAAAATCATAAACTCTATGGCAGTATACTTCCATTGTCCAGAGGAATCATTCGCAAATTAACACTCTCCATTTCTATTTTTCCTGGTAGTTACAATTATATCTTTTAAAAATATACCTTATATTCTTCCATTTCTTGGTTTGCCAAGTTACAAAGTTGTTGACTTCTCTATTTGAAAATTTAAGAGTCCGGTCTTCTGCAATATTTTCTTTCTTCCTTACTCCACATCTACTACCCAAATTTTGTTAATTATGTTGTTTCTGACAATAACATTCTGTTCTCTAGCTAAAATTAAGTATACTCTGTCAATTGGTTGATACTAAAAATTGAAAATCAACAAACAATATTTAAAATCAACAATGTAATTTTCACATGAAATGTATGTTTCCCTGAACTTTGAGGACAACCATTATTTTCTATAATCCAGTATTATTGATTAGAAGTCTCATGTACATCTCATTGTCTTTTCTTTGTAGATAAGTATTTTTTAATCTCTGGAATTTTTTAGTCTTTGGAATGCTTATCATTTGAATGGGTCTAAATAGTAGACTTTTTCCTATACTCTACCCCACACAGTAGTAGTGTATTGTTATTTAGAGGAGTCAAATCTTCTATTATTTCTTTGATAATTTCTTCTCTAATGTTTCTGTATTCTCCTGGAATGTCTTATATTTTCTGTTCTTGTCTTTTTTTAATCTGTCCTGTGGTAGAGTTTCTTTTTCTTTTCTTATTTTTTCTGTTAGAGTTTCTTTATCTTCCTGATATCTAACTTAATCTTCAGATGATTTCATTTTATTGTTCAGCTGTATCAATGATTCTTTTTTTATTATTTTTTAAAAATTAAGTTTTATCAAAACACAGCCACATTTGTTTATGTATTCTCTATGGCTGTTTTCAAATGACAGTGGCAAAGTTGAATGGTTGTGGCAGATATGGTAATATTCTAAATGCTGAAAATATTTACTATCTGGCCCTTTGTAGAAATGTTTGCTGACCCCCATCTTAGAAGGTGTGGGGGGCAGGTAAGTGGAGATAACATAATTAATGTACAGGAAAATCTATTTCTGTCACATGTAGTCACCTTCATAGGAATAGCTGCTGATCACTCAAAAATGAAAAGAATCCTTTTCTTTCTCTCAGCTTCTTATCAAAAATCCCTTTTTGAAATCCAGCCTGGGTAGCTCCTAACTTCTCCATCCTTACTTACCTTTTTTTGAATAAAATCCTTTCCTCCATCATCAAGACAGCATGGTACTGGCACAAAAACAGACACATAGATCAATGGAACAGAACAGAGAGCCCAGAAATAGACCCTCAACTCTATTGTCAACTAATCTTTGACAAAGCAGGAAAGAATGTCCAATGTAAAAAAGACAGCCTCTTCAATAAATGGTGTTGGGAAAACTGGACAGTCACATGCAGAAAAATTAAATTGGACCATTTCCTTACACCACACATGAAAATAGACTCAAAATGGATGAAGGACCTCAATGTGAGAAAGGAATCCATCAAAATCCTTGAGGAGAACACAGGCAGCAACCTTCGACCTCAACCGCAGCAACATCTTCCTAGGAACATCGCCAAAGGCAAGGGAAGCAAGGACAAAAAATGAACTATTGGGATTTCATCAAGATCAAAAGCTTTTGCACAGCAAAGGAAACAGTTAACAAAACCAAAAGACAGCTGACATAATGGGAGGAGATATTTGCAAATGACATATCAGATAAAGGGCTAGTATCCAAAATCTATAAAGAACTTAGCAAACTCAACACCCAAAGAAC
This sequence comes from Mustela lutreola, assembly GCF_030435805.1. Classification (NCBI taxonomy): domain Eukaryota; kingdom Metazoa; phylum Chordata; class Mammalia; order Carnivora; family Mustelidae; genus Mustela; species Mustela lutreola. Next base: position 90,585,677 of record NC_081298.1, on the reverse strand, counting down.
AAATAATCCAATCAAGAAATGGGCAGAAGGCATGAACAGACATTTCTACAAAGAAGACATCCAGATGGCCAACATACACATGAAAAAGTGCTCCATATCACTCGGCATCAGGGAAATACAAATCAAAACCACAATGAAATATCACCTCACACCAGTCAGAATGGCTAAAATTAACAAGTCAGGAAATGACAGATGCTGGCGAGGATGCGGAGAAAGGGGAACCCTCCTACACTGTTGGTGGGAATGCAAGCTGGTACAACCACTCTGGAAAACAGCACGGAGGTTCTTCAAAATGTTGAAAATAAAACTACCCTATGACCCAGCAATTGCACTACTGGGTATCTACCCTAAGATACAAATGTAGTGATCCGAAGGGGCATGTGCACCCAAATGTTTATAGCAGCAATGTCTACAATAGCCAAACTATGGAAAGAACCTAGATGTCCATCAACAGATGAATGGATAAAGAAGATGTGGTCTATATACACAATGGAATACTATGCAGCCATAAAAAGAAATGAAATCTTGCCATTTGCGATGACGTGGATGGAACTAGAGGGTATCATACTTAGCAAAATGAGTCAATCAGAGGAAGACAACTATCATATGATCTCCCTGATATGAGGAAGTGGAGATGCAACATGGGGGGTTAAGGGGGTAGGAGAAGAATCAATGAAACAAGATGGAATTGGGAGGGAGCCAAACCATAAGTGACTCTTAATCTCACAAAACAAACTGAGGGTTGCTGGGGGGAGGAGCGTTGGGAGAAGGGGGGTGGGGTTATGGACATTGGGGAGGGTATGTGCTATGGTGAGTGCTGTGAAGTGTGTAAATCTGGCGATTCACAGACCGGTACCCCTGGGGATAAAAATATATGTTTATAAAAAATAAAAAAAAAATCCTTCCCTCCACTAGTAATTCTTATTTATTTTTCCCTGAATACCAAAAACTCTACCCTGATTCAACTCATTCCAATTGATAGCTCTTTCTACTGTTTATGGCAAACTGTGTATCACTAACAATCCAGAATTCACACCAAAGGAGTCTTCTTTAGGAGAGATGTGTAAAGAGAAGGCTCATAGTTTGGTCAAAACTATGTAAAATTTGCTCCTGTTAAATAACAAATTGTTTGATGATGGCAAGGCTCACCAACAGCTCACCCTTAGGCACTCCCAGCTTTTTCATAGGAATTCAGAACTCTCCCTGGCACCCTCTCTTCTTGTATGTAGCCTCACAGAGATGGCTGGCCACTCCCCTCACATGGGTCTCAGATGGAAAAACTCTGCTCTCAGGCTTCCTTTAGGGATATCCACTTCCAGGGGCCTCTGCCCCTTCTAGTCAGAACGCCTGAGGACATTTCTCATTCCTTTCATGGAATTTGTTTTTGTGTGTTTGGTTTTTCCATTTGTATATATACATGCACATATATATAGTTTTTTTAGTAATTTTTTAGTATTTTTTTTTAGAAATTTCTTTTCTTGGTTTCAAAAGTAAATTTTGTTCATTGAAAGGAAAGGTAAAATACAAAACTATATAAATAAGAAAAAAATCAGCTATAATCCCCTATGCAGAGGTAACTAGTATAAACCTATCAGTATGTTAATTTATAATTATTATTCTGTTAATATGTATGTGAATCTTTACATGTGGATATACATACCCACATAATTATTAAATCCAGTTTTGGTTTAGAGTATATACTTTGTTTTGTATATCTTTTCTTTAGTGCTACATGTGTGTTCTTGCCTTTAGGTTTACACTCTTTACACTACTTTGTACTTGAATAATTGTTTTCCTGGGGGAAACCAGGTTTTTCAGTCAGATCATAAATTCCTTGAGTGCAAGGATAGTTTCTCCTTTCTCTCTTTCTCCTTTCCTCACCTCCATTCCCATTCCCACCAGCAACCAGTGTCATTTAGTAGTAACGAATGAGTGTTTGATAAATATTTTCTGAATATAGTTGAATGGGAATGATGTGTGACGCACCCATAGGAGGAAACCCAAGTGCCTGATCTTTCTCTCTTGTTCTTGCCACACAGAGAAAGTCACAGCTTGAAACGAGCCGTGAATGGTTCTTTGGCGGGCGCGCACAGCAATACACCTGCTGAGTTATGAGCCTGATGAATCATTTGCCTGGTTATCTTGCTAGTCATGCTGAACTGAATGCCACTTTTCAAACCCAGCAGGTCCAAACCAGGGCTTTCTTTGCTTTGGTTTTGGTTTAGTGTTTTTTCTGTAAATCGTCTCATCTCATTTTTTAAAAATCTCTAATAATGGACTTATAAAAACAGTATTCAAAGAGTACTTCACCACTCTTGCTTTTCTAATAACAGTTTCATTACATATCACCAAGTAAATTAGATTTAGCCTCTTGTTTTATTTATACATAAAACCAAGCAAAGATATCAACCATGGGATAAATTAATAACAAGGCATAACCCTGCCAGATATTTCCTTAGGGGGACAAACCAAACAACAAAACCACCCTCCCAACACTTGTCCTTATCTATTTCATTACATGCTTTGGCAAGTCTCAATGGCCTTCTTGTTTAACTGACCTAATGGTTTTGTTTATGTTATTTTTTTTTAATTTATTTTTTTGCAAAAGTTAACATCCCTTTCCCTTAGCATCCAAATTTTTCTCTTCTGTCGCGGTCTTCCTTACAGATCCCCCCTCCTCCCCATTCCTTAGATGAGGAACTGCAAGGGTCACTGAAATTAATGAAAAACACAATTGTAACAACATGAACCTAGAGGCCCAATTTGGCTCTAAGGGGGCTCCATTTGGGTGTATCACGTTGCATTATATGATGTAAGGGCTTCATATGGGTTAATCAAAATGTAACCTCAGCCCTTACTCAAATCACCTGTTGGACTGCTGTTTGCAGAGGTTGAGGCTTCCTGCTGCTGCTGGGTCTGCAATGCATTTAGCTAATAATAATCCCTTCCATTTGGGAGAGTGCCTTCTACTTTTCAAAGCTCTTTCACCTCTATTATCTCTCATTTGATCCTAACTTAGCATTGGGAAACATTTCCCATTTTACGGATGAGGAAACCCAGAAGAAATTGACTTGCTCATGGTCACACGACCAGTTTCTCTAGTCTTTCTGTCTCCAAACTATTATAAATAAGTCACTAAAGTTTAGGCATCTTTTTAGTGTTTCACACCACTCAGTACATTTTCTTATAATTAAAGAAAAAAAAGCAATCATATTAAAATTTAATATTAAAATGTTGCCCGTGATTTTATATTAAAAATTGAGTTCCCATTTCAAGTGTCATATTCCACAATGTGTAGTTTAAAGACACCTAAAGCTGGAAAGAAATTTAAACCTCATCTAGTCCATACACTGGCCTCTTGGTCCCTATTTTCAAACTGTCATAGACTTGGACAGTTTGAGAGTGACTCACCTCAATTCTGTTGGAACATTGTTGCCATATCCTGACTCTGTATAGCCTTTCTCTGGCTAAACTATCCTTTTAGTAGGAAACTTCTATTAGAATTTACCCAAGTCCTTTCCTCTGGAATCTGAGCCACTTTAACCTTATACTGTTCTCAATGCAGTTTACAAACAACTCTTCTCTTCTTTTATCTACTATCAGATTCTGATTCCCACCTCACTCCTCTCCCCAAATCTGAATTTTTGCATTGGATAAGGATGATTTATGACCTAAAGGAAGTAGACATTCTGGAACTTATTTTTCTTATAAAGCTATAGATTCTCTAACAAAAGACATTAAAGTTTTGACGGCAGATTGGGAGCCAAAGTAAAGGCAAACTATCATCTCTTTGGGACCATGTATTTTGAGTCTCAATTTCAAAGACTTCAGAGGCATTTACATGAACTCTCAGGAGTAGGGAGTTGAGAAGGCCCTAGCCACATGCAAGCTTCCCTGTGGTTAAGCTAAGCTGCAAAGCTGTGAACTGTATGTAACTCATACAATCTAATTTCCCTTTTTACGTTTATTTCCCTTTTGTCATCCTCTATCCTCTAATAAACTCTTGTTTAACTGCTTCTGCCTCACGTCAGTTGTGCTACAGGAATTTCAGGAAAAGGTTAAGTGTCCATGCTTGGGATAGAATGTTAAAGAGGGAGAAGCTTCTAAGGTTACCCTCTAACGTTAACAATTAGTTGAGGTAGATAGTCAAGGGAGGACTGAATTTAGATATAAGAGACAAAAATTAGTGGCCTGTCACCTGCCCGTGTTGCATTGCCCATCGTAAAGGATCTACATTGTATTTTACTGAAGATGGTAATAGATTTTTTTTTTTTGCATAGAAAACCTTATTCTTAACCCAAATTGCAAATTTATTGAGTACTCAACCTATGCAATATATATATGAAGATTCAAAGAATCATGGGGATGCTTTTTCTTCCCTCAAAGTACTAATAATCAACAGGTGAAAAAGCCCCAACATAAATAAGTATGATGTTAAGGGCAGTAGGGAGGTACAAGGTGCTTTGAACAGCCACACAATAAAAGGATCACTTTCAAGTTCTGGTAGGGAGAAAGCAGGGCAAGGCTCCCAGTACTAGTAATATTTGAATTGGGCCCGGAGGGTTGGGAATTTCTAGGCAAGGAAGTGGCCTAGGCAAAAACAGAGGCAGGGCATCTTCAGGATTCAAAGAGGAACATGTAAGGATTTATGTAAGAAAACAGTGGGAGAAGAATTTGGATATCAAGATTGATATCAAATCATGGATGTCATGGGAGGACGTCAAGGAAGTATTTGCATGTCAGTGTCAGTAACTCCCATGTCATTCATTCACTTGCTGGTATACACAATGAATTCCAAACGTAGTGGCTGATTGAGTAGCATTATGCTATGGGTAGTAGGGTAGAAAGAATATGGACTCTGCAATCAGACAGACTGAGTGAAAATCCCATGCCTGTTGCTTGCTACTGTGTAACTTTGGCCAAGTTATATACAACCCTTCTGGGCCTCAGTTTATACTTCCATAAAGTGGAGGGAAGTAAAAAAAAATGCCTTCATATGGCTATTGTAAGGATTCAATAAGGCAACATATGCAAAGTGCAAGATAAACCAGGCATGTAAAAATATTTGAATTCATTTTTTTGAATTTTTTCTGGGAATTGGCAGAGTATTACCCAGAGTCCCTGTTAGCTTTCCCATAGGTACCCACAGTCTTGGGAAAAAACAGTTTAATCTTTGTGTATTACCTTACCTGCAGCATAGCTTAGCTTCTACCTAATAGCCCAGAGATGTATGCTTGTATATTCCAGAGTAGGAGTGGATAAAGTATAGTCCCACAGCAGAAACCTAGCTGGTTGCCTTTTTTGTATGGCTAGAGAACTAAGAATAGTTGTAATAATTGAAAAAAAAATCAAAAGAAGATTTTGTGACATGTAAAAACTACACGAAAATAAAATTTCAGTGCCCATAAATGAAGTTTTGTGAAAACACAACCACATTCATTTGTTCATATGTTATCTGTGAGACTGTTTTCTGTTTATACTGGCAGAGTTGAGTGGTTGCAACAGAGATCACGTGCTCTTCAAAGCCTAAAATACTGATTATCTGACCCTTTAAAAAAACACATGGCAAACACTGGTCTAGATCATAGCCTTCCTAATTCCTGATCCAAGAATTTGGTGAATCTATACAGTGTGAACACTGGTTAAAAATAGTAGGAGGGCACCTGGGTGGCTCAGTGGGTTAAGCTGCTGCCTTCGGCTCAGGTCATGATCTCAGGGTCCTGGGATCGAGTCCCACATTGGGTTCTCTGCTGGGCAGAGAGCCTGCTTCCCTCTCTCTCTCTCTGCCTGCCTCTCTGTCTACTGTGATCTCTCTCTGTCAAATAAATAAATAAAATCTTTTTTTTAAATAGTAGGAGATTCTTCGTGTGTCCATTTTAGACCTTATAAATTTGCCCAAAGAAATTTTATGCTGAGCAATGTTTGCTTACTTTCCAGAATGAGTTTCCAATGTCCCCAAACTCAAACTGCTTACTGCCCACTCCCTGTGGCATCATAGAGACAGATAAAAGGAGTATTTGACCCATTATGTTATTTTAATCAATAAAGCTGGACCTGAAGTTTTAGTAGTGGAGAAAACTTTGTTGTGAAGTTAAAGTGAGAAGTTTATTTAAAACTTTAAAAACATAAAAAGTTAGAAAACAGCTAAGACAGAAGGAAAATGAAAAGCCTTGTTGCTTCTTAAATTGAATTCAAGCTCTGAGTCCTAGGGATAATACCAGCGATTATTTTTCATAAAATGAAACTTCTCTTATGAACAAAATTAAGGATATAAGCATCTTCAGATTATTTGTGGATGCTGCTAATGTAGAGCCTGGCTCCACTAAAGTCTGGTCTACCTTACCCTATCTTTGGATGGACTTCAGTATATTAAAAAACAAAGAATGATGCTGTGCTAGCCATGATATTTGAGGAGCCAATCCTTCCTTCTGTCATTAGTAGAGCTACTTACAGTCTAAAGGAACCCATGCTGGCTAAAAAGCATCCTACTAAAGAATGAATGGTCAACTAGGAAATTAAAGAAGACTGAAAAAATTCATGGAAACAGTTAAAATGAGAACACAACTGTTCAAAATCTTTGGGATACAGCAAAGGTACTTCTAAGAGGTAATTCTTTAATAATTCAAGCCTTTCTCAAGAAACAAGAAAGTTCTAAAATACACAATATAATCCTACACTTAAAGGGGCTGGAGAAAGAACAGCAAATAAAGCCTAAACCCAGAAAAAGATGAGAAGTAATAAAGATCAGAGCAGAAATCAATGAAATAGCAACCAAAAGAACAGTAGAAGAGATCTATGAGACAAGGAACTAGTTCCTTAAAAGAATTAATAAGATTGATAAATCCCTGGCCAGACTTAATAGAAAGAAAAGAGAAAGGACCCAAATTAATAAAATCATGAATGAAAGAGGAGAGATCCAACCAACACTGAAGAAATACAAATCTTTATAAGAACATACTATAAACAACCATATGACAACAAATTAGGAAATCTGGAAGAAATGGGTGCATTCCTAGAGACTTATAAACTACCAAAACCAAACTAGGAAAAAATAGAAAACCTGAACAGATCTATAACCAGTGAGGAAATTGTAGCAGTCCTCAGAAATCTCCCAACAAAAAAGAGTCCAGGGCTAAATGGCTTCCTAGGGTAATTCTACCAAATGTTTAAAGAAGAATTAATACCTATTCTTCTGAAGCATTCCAAAAAAATAGAAATGGAAGGAGAACTTCCAAACTCATTTTATGAGACCAGGATTGTCTTTGTCCCAAAACCAGACAAAGATCCCATCAAAAAGGAGAATTACAGACCAACATCCCTGATGTACGTGGGTGCAAAAATTCTCAGCAAAGTTCTAGCCAGTAGGATCCAACAGTACGTTAAAAGGATTATTCACCATGACCAAATGGGATTTATTCCTGGGCTGATGCAAGGTTGGTTCAACACCACAAATCAATCAATGTCATACACTACATTACTAAAAGAAAGAACAAGAACCATATGCTACTCTCAATAGATGCAGAAATAGCATTTGACAAAGTACAACATCCTTTCTTGATCAAAACTCTTCATAGTGTAGGGATTGAGGGTACATACCCCAATATCATAAAAGCCATCTTTGAAAAACCCACAGTGAATATCATTCTCAGTGGGGAAAACTGAGAGCTTCTCACCTAAGTTCAGGAACACAGCAGGGATGTCCACTATCATCACTGCTATTCAACATAGTACTAGAAGTTCTAGCCTCAGCAATCAGACAACAAAAAGAAATAAAGGCATCTGAATCAGCAAAGAAGAAGTCAAATTCTCACTCTTTGCAGATACTATACTTTATGTGGAAAACCCAAAAGACTCCACCCCAAAACTGCTAGAACTCATACAAAATTCACTAAGTGTCAGGATATAAAATCAATGCACAGAAATCAGTTGCATTTCTACACAACAACAACACGACAGAAGAAAGAGAAATCAAGGAGTCAATCCCATTTACAATTGCACCCAAAACCATACTATACCTAGGAATAAATATAACTAAAAGACAAAGAATCTGTACTCAGAAAACTATAAAATACTCATGAAGGAAATTGAGGAAGACACAAAGAAATGGAAAAAACGTTCCATGCTCATGGATTAGAAGAACAAATATTGTGAAAATGTCTATGCTACCTAGAGGGATCTATACATTTAATACAATCCCTATCAAAATGCCATCAAATTTTTCCATAGACATGGAACAAATAATCCTAAAGTTTGTATGGAACTAGAAAAGACCCCAAATAGCCAGAGGAATGTTGAAAAAGAAAAGAAAAGCTGGTAGCATCACAATTCCGGACTTCAAGCTCTATTACAAATCTATCATCATCAAGATAGTACAGTACTGGCACAAAAACAGACACATAGATCAATGAAACAGAATATATAGTCATAAATGGACCCTCAACACTGTGGTCAACTGATCTTCAACAAAGCAGGAAAGAATATCCATGGGAAAAAAGTCTCCTCAATAAATGGTGTTGGGGAAATTAGACAGCCACATGCAGAAGAATGAAACTGGACCATTTCCTTAAACCACACACAATAACAGACTCAAAATGGATGAAAGACCTTAATGTGAGACAGGGGTCCATCAAAATCCTTGAGGAGAACACAGGCAGCAACCTCTTTGACCTCAGCTGCAGCAACTTCTTCCTGGAAATACCACCAAAGACAAGGGAAGCAAGGGCAAAAATGAACTATTGGGACTCCATCAGGTTAAAAGCTTTTGCACAAAGGAAATAATCAACAAAACCAAAAGACAACTGACAAAATGGGAGAAGATATTTGCAAATGACATATCAGATAAAGGGTAGTATCCAAAATCAATAAAGAACTTAATCAAACTTGACACCCAAAGAACAAAAAATCCAATCAAGAAATAGGCAGAAGACATGAACAGACATTCTGGCAAAGAAGACATCCAAATGGCCAACAGACACATGAAAAAGTGCTCTGCATCACTCAGCAACAAGGAAATACAAATCAAAGTCACAATGAGATACCACCTCATACCAGTCAGAATAGCTAAAATTAACCAGTCAGAAAACAAAGATGTTGGCAAGGATGCAGAGAAAAGGGAACCCTCCTACACTGTTGGTGGGAATGCAAGCTGGTGCAATCACTCTGGAAAACATGGAGGTTCCTCAAAAAACTGAATATAGAGCTACCCTATGATCCAGCAATTGCACTACAGGGTATTTACCCCAAAGATAAAAATGTAGTGATCCAAAAAGGCAAGTGCACCCCAATGTTTATAGCAATGTCCACAACAGCCAAACTATGGAAAGAGCCTAGATGTCCATCAAAAGATAAATGGATAAAGAATATGTGGGATGTGAGTGTGCGTGTGTGTGTGTGTGTGTGTGTGTGTGTGTGTCTGATGGAGTATTATGCAGCCATCAAAACCCCGAAATCTTGCCATTTGCAACGACATGGATAGAACTAGAGGTCATTATGCTAAGCGAAATAAGTCAATCAGAGAAAGACAATTATCATATGTTCTTGCTGTTATGTGAAATTTGAGAAACAAGGCAGAGGATCATAGGGGAAGAGAGGAATAAATGAAATGGGACAAAACCAGAGAAAGAGACAAACTATAAGAGACTCTTCATCTCAGGAAACAAACAGGTTGCTGGAGGAGAGAAGGATAGGGGGGATGGGGTGGCTGGGTGATGGACATTGGGGAGGGTAGGTGCTATGGTGAGTGCTGTGAATTGTGTAAGACTGATGAATCACAGACCTGTACCCTTGAAACAAATAATACATTGTATGTTAATTAAAAAATAAAGAGATGACTAAGTTTTGCCACCCCCCAAAATAAAGAAACCCATGCTGAATGTCCTTCACCTATATCATAATTGGAGTTTTCATATTACTAAGTTACTTAAAGGATGTCTGAGCAGACAGGGCTTGGAATATAATCTGTAGACACTATAAATACTCCTTTGCACCACTTAAAGCCACTAACATCATCTCACTAACTCATCTATTAAACTTTGTCATCTAGGTGATTATCATCTACTGTTTAATAATAATTTATGAAAAATTCCCTTTCTTTCTTTCATCCATCTTCCATCACTCTCTTTGTTTCTCTCTCTCCCTTTGGGTAAGATGATCACAAAACCCAAGTGGTGTGGACCATAATAGCTATAGATTCTCAGTAGTTTACAAATCTATAACCAAGATAAACATAGGGTGCTCTTGAACCAAGAAGAGGAAAGTCAGACCCTGACTGGGAGGGTAAGGATGACTTCCTGGCAAGATAATACTTGGGCTGAGACCTGAAGCTTCACTCAGAATTTGTTCTATGAAGAAAATAATGAAAAACTCTTATCCTCAGTGAATAGAGTCATGTGGGTAAAGACCCAGAGTTGAGAGAGCTCTGGGTATCTGGGTCAGTGTGGCTGGAGGACAAAGTATAAGGTGAGGCTGGTACTGGGAGACATGGCTGGAGAACAGTAGGAACTTTTCATCAATGACTATATATCATGTCCAGGAACATGCATTTTTACTTGGGGGCAAGGGAATAGCTACATCAGGTTAGTATTTTAGAAAGGTCATAAATAACCAGTGTGAAAAATGAATTTGAGTGGAACATTTAACTGGTTGTTAGAAGGCCAAGAATCCAGGCAAGAGAAGCAGAACAAGATGGAACCCCTGGTGGAAACTGGACTTTCTCCTTTTGATCACTGACCCTTCTCTTTGCAATAACATATTCTCTGTGTTCTTTATGCAGATCTATGTATCTGTTTCTTACAGTAGCTCATGAAGGTTGAGCTTAAGAGTATTGTAGAGAGTATTGTGAAGAGCTGTACATATAGAAGACATTCTATAAAATTGTCTAACAAAGCAATTGTTGATCTATCTCAGAGGTTGCCTATTCATACCATAAGTCGTCTTTGTTAAAGCAATGAATAGGTTATTATCCTGGTTAGAGCAGTGCCTATGATTAGCTTGAAGTCATAGGTGCTACCATGTCCTTTCCAAGACTTCTGCTCTATAGAAGAAATCCAACGTCTGAGTCAGTTAAAAAAAAAAAAAAATTAGATTTCTGTTGTTTTGTCTCTTCCAAGCTTCCTGGAAATATCTTTCCTTTCAGAGATATGCTTATCTTAACTCAAACTAAACCAGGAAGATGATCTTATAATAAAACAGGTGACTAATATCTAGGGTCAGACTCCTGGTTTATTAAAGGGACAGTTTTAATACCCCCCCTTTTTTCTGGAGGCATTAAATCAGTCAGTTAATATATTTTAGTGTTTTATTGGGGGTATAGCTCAGTGATAGAGCATTTGACTGCATTTTAGTATTTTACTAAGAAAAACCTCCAGTGTTCAGTATTATTCATAAAGGGAATGACCTATCTAGAAAAGAGAAAATCCTCTGGCTCCAGAGTTGTGAGACAAAACCAGGTGGGTATTTTCTGGGATGGTACATAGGACATTTCTACTTTGAGCAGGCCTGGGTGAAGTGAGCTTTATGACTGGATCCAACTTGGGGCGCCTGGGTGGCTCAGTGGGTTAAAGCCTCTGTCTTCAGGGGCGCCTGGGTGGCTCAGTTGGTTAAGCGACTGCCTTTGGCTCAGGTCATGATCCTGGAGTCATAGGATCAAGTCCCACATCAGGCTCTCTGCTCGGCAGGGAGTCTGCTTCTCCCGCTGACCTCTCTCCTCTCATGCTCTCTCTCTCTCTCAAATAAATAAATAAAATCTAAAAAAAAAAAAAAAAAAAAAAAAAAAAAAGCCTCTGTCTTCAGCTCAGGTCATGATCCCAGGGTCCTGGGATTGAGCCCTGCATTGAGCCCTGCATCGAGCCCCGCATCAGGGAGCCTGCTTCCTCCTCTCTCTCTGCCCGCCTCTCTGTCTACTTGTGATCTCTGTCTGTCAAATAAATAAATAAAATCTTAAAAAAAAAAATGACTGGATCCAACTTGAAGATCCTAGGACTTTATTTATTGAACACTTATAATTTGATGTTTTTATTCCCATTGTTTTTAAACATTGGCCATATAACAGAAACCTTTTCAAGGAAGTTATGTTTAGCAAATGGTAATGCAAGGACAAAGAGAAGCAAAGAGGAGGGGATATAATCTGACCTTCCAAACTGAAAGTGGTGACAGATCCTCATAGAAAAAGTGTATATATCTTTTTGGTACTTTGAACCACTGAATTCATACCTTGGTTCTTTGTGAAATGCATGGAAAAATTTTCTTCCTTTCTTTCTTTTCTAGTATCCTTACAAAGAATTCCTAGTTTCATGGAAGTAGAAATGTACCAAAACCAAAACCAAAGGCCAAAAACAAACAGACAGAACTCCTAAGTTAGTATCCCAGAAGTCTAGCCTAAGAACATCTCTAGTATGGACTCATTTGTTTGGTTCTGGGGTGGATGTAATTTACCTTGGGTTTGGTATGTAAACTCTTACTTCATGGGCTACTTCTAACATTATAATCAGGGTGCACCTGGAATAAAAAAAAAATAAAAATAAAAAAAAGGATTTTGGCTGGGAGATAAGATACTCGGGTCTAGTCTTAGTCTATTACAAACCAGCTATGGCTCCTTCTTTGTCTCCCTTAATGACTATAGGCCTTGCTATCCTTATATACCTAATGGAGTAGTAGACAAGACAATTTGAGTGGTCTCCCCATACTCTAATTTGAAAATCAATTCTTTAGGGAAGAAGTTTTGACAAACATGAAATATCTTTATTGGGCTTATCTAGGGATGCAGGGCCTCTAAGGTGAGCGCTTAAAGCTTTCTATTAACTCTGCCACACACTCAGTGCATAATTTTTTGGTTTGTTTTTAAAATTAATCCATTGAAAGATCCATGAAATCTGTAGCTTTCCTGGGAAATACAATGACTCAATGTATTAATATTATTTTGATGGGATGGGCTAGTGAGACGAAGACATGGGTTTTTTCAGTCATGGAAACATTGTATTTTTGTTGCATTTCTGTGTATGAAGGACAAAGATTTCTTTTTCTTCAAATGGTGTTTACATCATTCACCAGAAACATGATTGATAACATACAAGCAGGAGGCGATAGTGTATTTATGTGAGACCCACACAAAGTAATCCCATATGGAGAAATATCCTATATCATAACCATTAAGGGTGGCTTGACCAAAGTGTTCCTTTTCCTCCAAGGAAAAATATATCTTTTAATAACTGAATAATTCATCTATTTTGATTCTTCAGACTAGATTATGACCTGAAGTTACTGCAGTACTACAGGAAATCAAGTTTGATTTTGTAATATAGTCAAATGAGTACTTTAGAGTGCTATGTCTGAGATCAATAAGGAAGCAGTAACTACATTTACTGTCATATGATGATATTGATGTAAAAACATAATGGTCAAAATTATAAAATCAATTTCATAATTTAATCAGAAATGTTTATTGATACTGTTAAAGTTGAATTCAATAGCTTCTGGTATGTAGTTAATTTCCTACCTGTCAGAAAAATGTATTGAAATGTTCTTTCTTGAAAATGATTGGAGTTAATTCAGTAGAGAAAACAGCAAAGTTTCATGTTAATAGATAGAGATTTCTTCTGTCTTTAGCTACTGGTGGTGAATGCTGGAAGCTTTTGGTTTGGTTATTTTAAATACAACAAAACCAGGAAATGTCGTCAGCCACCAAAGTGGTTGGGATGGTCACCCTCTAAAATATAATTGAATGCCTTCTTAGGATAAAGACACAGTTTGGGGACACCTGGGTGGCTCGGTCAGCTAAGCATCTGCCTTCAGCTCAGGTTATGATCCCAGGGTCTTAGGATCAAGTCCTGCCTTGGGCTCCCTGCTCAGCAGGGAGTCTGCTCTCCCTATCCCTCTGCCCCTCCTCACAGCTTGTGATTTCTCTCTCTCTCTTTCAAATAAATAAATAAATAAAATCTTTAAAAAAAAAAAAAAAGACACAGTTTTAACTTTACTGGAAGACTTCAGGAATGAATAGGCAACACATGTGTAGAGGTGTGAGAGGTAAGCCAATCTTCAATAGCTCCTTATGGAATGATTTATACTTTATTTATGAGAAGAAAGAGAAGGTTTTAGAGACTGGCATTCTGATGCTTTTACTTTGCCACTAGCTTCTGGTTTTGATCTTTATTCACATTAAGTTAAAAGTATCTTAATTGAAGCAAATGCCACTTAAGGGAATGTGTGGAAGTTTGACTTGTGTGTTTGAAATGGTGTTCTTGCAGATTATAAGAATCTGTTCAACCCATCCAATTTAAATGAGATGAAGACCAAATTCTAAAGATTTAACAGTACATCCAGATGCGTGAAAAATCTGTATGTCATGAAAACTAACATAATTTTGAAATTCAGCATGATTCTGGAAATTATCATTTTCTTCACAAAACCTCATAATAGTTCCTCATTGTGTAATCTGTGAAGTCAAGTTTCCTCATACAGGTATTCAATTGTCACTATCTGACCAGACTATTTTCTGGCTCATCTCATTCTTCTACCATCCTTTCCACTTTCGTCAAACTTGCCTTTGAACTCTTCTGTAAGTGGCCCATGCTCTTTTCTTTGTCAGTTATTATTCTACGCCATGTTGTCTTCTTAGCACTTTTGATACTGATACATGTCCTGTTCTGCCTTGTGTGTAACATCTTCTTTTTTGGTGTATGTGTCTTGCCTTGCCAATTAGTCTATAAGATCTCTGGGGGCTTGTACTAGGACCTGTATCCTCCAAAACATTAAGCAATTGCACATAGTAGTTGTTCAGAGAGTGTTTGGCCAACTGAATTTTCTGTGAAATTGTTAAGATTAGAGTTCCCAGAGGCAGCATTTTGGAATGCAGCCAAATTCATTCTTTGGGTGTGCTTCAATTCATTGCAATGAATCAGAATGGAAAATCATTCTTAATTAGAATCATAAAATTTCTGCACAAGATGGAACTGCAGGTCTCATTGTATAAATGAGAGAATGAATGCCCAGAAAGTTCACAAAGGTATTTAGCATTAGAGTCACCATCCGACTTCAGGTCTCTTGACACCTGTCCACTCCTCTTTTTACTACACTGCAATGACTACTGACGAACTAATTCTAATTAACCACTAATGAGAAGAGGAGACAGGTTGCTTTAAAAATGAGCAAAATCCATTGAGGATAAGGTGATGCTCCAGGAGTTTTAAGAATTGATGACAGAAAGTAATCAAGAAGCTTTTTTGGGTTGCTAGCTATTAATTTTTGACCTTTGGGTATAAAATATTCTTATCAGAACAAACAAAGCAAGCAGTTCAGCAAAGCACAAAGCTAAACCACCTGAAAAGATATCCTGAGTGTATTTTGAAGCACAGTTCACTGGATTTGTGTTTAACTCTAGGCATGTGTGGGATGTTCCTTTATGTTTTCCCCCCTTTTCTCTATAATTGGGCTGCTACTTTTCTCCCTGGGCATGTCCACCTTCCCAGAAGTTGGATTTTCCATTTGTCTTACTGTTATGTCAAATACTCAAAGATTCAAGTCTTAGTTTTTATATTAAGTGACAACTAAGACTATGCCTACACAAAAAGAAAAGGATATATTTAGGCATGAACAAATTAATACATAAGGAAATGTGAGGGTATGTTTAATGCTAGTGAGGGTCTACAGAACTTACATGTTCCAAGAAATCTAACTATAAGCAAATTCTGTTTTCCTATTAATCTCATATATGTTTCTGTGGGAAATGAACATCCAATTATCTGCATTAAGATGACAAAGCAGAATATTTTGGGCACAAAATATTGATGCACACATATAATGTACAAAATATAAAGACTATTACATAACTTTTATGATATAATATCTAGTATTCATTGAATGCTTACTATATGTTGACCTTATCAATGCTGTATGTGTCTCATTTAATCATCACAATAACCTTAACAATATCTATATTATGATCAGTGCTTAAATAAGCTTTAAAGTATGGGATTTGAAGTTATAAGTGTCTGAGTTTAACTCTGACTTCCTCCATTTACTGGCTGTGAGACCTTAAGCAAATTTCTTAACCCTCCTAAATCTTGTTTCTTTTCAGCTGCAAAAATGAGGAGAATAACATCAGCTCATGGGATTATCAGTATTGAAGTAGATAATGCCTATAAAGTGTTTAGCAGAACCCAAAGTACATTGTGGGTGCTCAGTAAGTGTTAGCGTTTTGCTTACCATTATTGCAGTTGAGGAAGCTGAATTTTAAAGGAGTTAAATAACTTGTCCAAGGCCACACAGCAAATAAGTGGAAGAACCAAAATTAAAACTCAGCTCTCGGGGTGCCTGGGTGGCTCAGTGGGTTAAGCCTCTGCCTTCGGCTCAGGTCATGATCCCAGGGTCCTGTGATCGAGACCCGCATCGGGCTCTCTGCTCGGCGGGGAGCCTGCTTCCCCCCTCTCTCTCTGCCTGCCTCTCTGCCTACTTGTGATCTCTCTCTATCAAATAAATAAATAAATATCTTAAAAAAAAAAAAAAAAAACCTCAGCTCTCTGCCAGTTTCAGTGTCTGGGAGACTATTGCAGTGGCCCAAGAAATAGGTCGGGAGTAGGCCAGCTCAGTGGAGAGGGAACAGAAAAGAAAGAATATATTCCTGTGAGACCTATTGTGTTGAAAAAGATGATTGACAAGCTGTAAGATAGAGGGAGAATGGTCATGAATGACCTCAAGTTTTTAAATTTGGACTAATGGAAAACGGAGGGAGCTATTGGTGCTCTTGGAGTGGAGCCCAGGAGCCTAGAATCTGCTGCTGCTGAACTGCCTATGAGGAGTTGCCTCAACTGTAACAAGAATCATGTACGAGAGGCTGCCCGTTCTCTAGCGGTTATAATCCCTCTGCCTGCGCTGCTGCCCTACCACCAGAAACTCAACAGCCGCTGTGCTGTTGAAATCAGGGGCAGAGAAAAACACTGCTTCTGTCTTTCCACCCACGTTCTGATCTTCCAGGAGTTCCTCCACCAGGCAGACTATAACCAGTCAGCTGGCAAGGGTATTTGGGAAATGTAGTTTGTAGCGTTCCAGCCCCAGTAATACAGAGTGGAGTATAGAAGGGCAGGTCGTGGGCCTGAGAAGCAAGTGATAAATCAGCAGCATGGGAGGAAACATTAAAAAAAATTAGAAACTTCAGGAGGAAGAAACGGTTTTAGAGAAAATACGTTGTTTTTCTTATGGATAACGTATATCACAGAGAAAGGTAAATGCTTCTGCTCTTACAAATGCATTAAAAATAGGGTACATTATTTGTTAGAATAGACCTGTAAAATTTAATTAAATTCCATTACCTATGATCATGTTCTAACATTAGGAGAAAAGCTAATTGAAATAAAATATAATAAATATTACAACTGGGTATTAGGTATGTATCAGCCTCTCCATATTTCTCCTGTTATCAGGTGCTACATAACAGAATTACATTTTCATCTATCTATAGACCTCTAATAATTGAGAAGAAGTCACTTGAATGAGGAAGATCTGTAGGTGCTTGAACTATAACGTTGTTCTATTTCCTTTTTATAACATACATAGAGTATTTTTAGGGAATGCAACATTGATGCTTTGGCATGAAAACTTCTCAAGCTATGAGACTTTATCTAAACTTGGTGGTAAATCCTTTGACTCTTTTCCTTGTACCCTAGAAGACAGTATGTAGAATTATTGATCACTTCCTGAATATTCTTTTTTTTCTGAGTCCAGTCCTTCTTACCTTACTTACTTTCCTCCCCTTTCTTTGTTCAGTTAAAACAGAAGGCACCAGTATGATGAGATTCTTAGGCAGTTCTATAAGCAGACCAGGAATGCTCTTTGAAAATATCCCTCACGAAAATCTCTCTTTACCGACAAAGGATTGGCCTGTATGATCACATTCCGAACTTAAACTGAAAGGTTATCATCTTTAAAAAATAATCTGCCGGGGCCACTGGGTGGCTCAGTGGGTTAAAGCCTCTGCCTTCAGCTCAGGTCATGGTCCCAGGGTCCTGGGATCAAGCCCCGCATCAGGCTCTCTGCTCAGTGGGGAGCCTGCTTCCCCCTCTCTCTCTGCCTACCTCTCTGCCTACTTGTGATCTCTGTCTGTCAGATAAATAAATAAAATCTTTCAAAAAATAATTTGCCTATCACATTTTTAATTGTTTTGAATAGAAGAACATAGGTTGTTGCTATTTTTAATTAATACCATTGTCACCCTATAACTGAAACTTTTAGTGATCTTCCCTTTCTTTAATTTTCATTGTAATGCTTGGTGATGAGGGGAAAAATATAGCTAACAGAATATGAACTTTTTACCCTTCTATCCATTGTTTAGTTCTTCACCTATTTAAAAACATAGATAAGTTCTTCACTTGAAGACTTTCTTGATTGTACCAATTTATAGTGATCTCTGCAGCCTCTGAAACAGTGACTTTACAAAGACATCTGGCTTCATGTCTAATTAGTTACAATGAGATTAAGGAGAGAAGCATTCTCTACTATCCAGGGAAGCAGAAGGGCAATGAGCAGGCCCACTAAAATCGTTATATTCATCCCTTGTTAGCTCTCTATCTATGAAGATGTCCTCTCTAAATCTCCACTTACAGCTCTTGGCTCTTTGGATTTTATCTTGATTTTGAGTGTTCAAGATCCTTCATGCCCAGTTTCACAAATCCACAGCCAATAACTCGATACACTGCCTCCATAGTGGCCAGGACAGATCATAGCAGTGCTCACCAATGTCTGTGTTTCCCCTCCTTCCTGGGTGTATTCCCCAGCCTTACTGAATGTAGGTGGATCTGTGGGACAAGTTTTGGTTATTGGGGTGTAAACAGTTTCTTGGCCTCTGAAATCTGCATGAGATTCTCTTTGTTTCTTTCCTCCCTTTTGGGGCATAGACAGAGGATTTAATGGGGGCTTCAGTCAGAACCACTTATTAGGTACAGCCTGAATCCCTGAGTCTTGCCTTGAGCAGAGCTGGCCAACCTATACCAGTAGGAAATATTGTTTTGGGATTAAGTAGCTAACAAGTACCATCGTCATCAACATTATCATCATCTTCTTCTTCTTCATCATCATCATCATCATCATCATCATCATCACAGCTGGTCTTACAAACCTAATATACACATGCATCTTAAAGCAAGATACATTTTGTTAACTGGGGAATTTAGTCTTAAAAAAAAAAAATGAGGTAGTTTTACTCAAAGACTCAGAGCTAGTGGCAAACCCAGGTCTGCATTCCTAGACTTAAGTCAATTTAACCAGCAATCTGATTGCCACCATAAACCTGTAATTTGTTAACCATTAACCATTAACTTGCAATCTGATTGCTGCCATGGCTCTGGAAGCAGGATACCTGGAGATGTTTTAGGTCAGTTAAGAAGACCTACAGATTGCTCTCTGAGATGAGATGCACCTAACAGGTATCAGGCAGGAGAGGAGCAAGCTTTGTGAGAGAGCTCTGGCTGTTTCTTCAGGCTGCATTTATCACATTTCAACCCTAATAACTCCCGTTGAAGGGAGTCAACTACATTTTTACCACTCGTACCTGCACCCAGCCTAATAAGACCAAACCCTACCTCTCATGTTGCCACAAAATTCAAAATAGAGATCTCAAGGTTGCTGTAAAAGAAAACCAGGGCCAATTCCTGAAAATGATGCATTGGGTAGGGCTAAGAAGAAAGGACAAGGGAGACAGTCTCCTGATTCAAGAATTTTCAAATTGAATCTGAATTTTCCACTGGGTATGTTTAGGAAGTCCCCTCATTTTTTTCTATGAGATGAAAGAAACATGAAGAGGCAATGTACATTTTTGTCTTTGTTCTTCAAACTTTATGGCTTATCTAAACATTTGATTTAAACTTGTATAAAAGAACAAGTAAATAAAAATGGTCATTGTTTAGGTTATAGCTCATTGGTATTAGATTTATCACTTTTGATTCTTTACAGCTTCTAGCTCTGGGTTTCTACTTCTCATTTTTTGTTCCAGTTCCCATGGCTTTAGCTACTGCTTTGAGGACTGCTTTGGGTTCTTTAGACTTCAGATTTGCACCCAACTCTCAATCTCTTTGTTCAATCTCTATTTTTGAAAGTAAATTCCTACCTCTAGAATGGCTCTGTGATGTTGCCCACCACCTCCACTCTTACCCTCCTCTGTATAAAATTGCAGAATTTTCTTGAAAAGGAATGAGGATTAAGACGATAGAGCACTACTAAGCATATGACTCTGTGGCCTTAAAACAGCTTCAGATTTAAGTTCTTTCTTATCTGCCAGAACCTATATCATTTGTCACAGACTTAGAGCAAATGACTATACTCCTCAGATTTCATCAGCAATATGGAATGGGGGCTCAGCCAGAAGCTACTGCCTTTATCCTCGCTCACCAAGTCAAGCTCACTCTTTACTGATGGTGATATTTGGAACTTGATGGGACACCAGATGTTCTAGCAGCCTTTCCTTAATGTGAAGCTTCTATGATCAGAAAGCTGAGTGGCTATATTTGCATATGAAACTGTTTTCTATAGCAGTGCTGGGAATATTAAGTGGTGATATTCCATGGAGCTCTGGAGGCTTGCGTCCTTAGCAATGATTTAGGAAGACCTGTTGCAAATGACTACAGTTAAATTGGCAAGCTGTGCAGCTG
This sequence comes from Mustela lutreola, assembly GCF_030435805.1. NCBI lineage: Eukaryota > Metazoa > Chordata > Mammalia > Carnivora > Mustelidae > Mustela > Mustela lutreola. The sequence goes on along the minus strand of NC_081298.1, from coordinate 90,565,047 downwards.
ATGGCCTTGATGTGGTCCTTAGTAGTGCCTCTCAAGCCAGCTAGAACTTATGGCTCTGAACTTATTGCTCCCTAGATAGGTTAAATAAGGGGAAGGCCCTACCCTAAAGGAACTTACAGTCTAGTTGTATAGGTAAGACATACACTAGGGAACATTGCAAGGTGATATATAAACAAGGTGAAAAAGTAAGACAGACTATTTATGTAAGCACTGAAGGGATTGAAGGTGAAGCCAAAGTTATTTTGTGTTCTGTTCCATTTTCTTGGAAAACTCCCAATAAAATAAAAATAGAGGCATTTGTATTTCACTACTCCTTGTTGTTTGTGTCCAATTTTCAGATAAGTCAGTCATGATTTTCAAAGTTGACAATATACCAAATGCGGTTGCTTTGGATATAGTAGTCTATTAAGATGCAGTGATGAAAAAGGAATGATGCTTTATTAGGAAATTCAAATGGCACTTGTATGACATAAGCCCTTCAGAATGTCCAGTGCCTGTTCCACCTTAGAATTTTGGACAGTCTCTAAATCTTTAGTGCTTGAAGGCATCAAATGTCATCATTTAAATTTTTTCCCATTTTTATTTACCTGTACACATATTATTGGAATTTACATTATTTTTAGAGCTCTTTATTTTGTTGAAGAATCCAAAGTAGCTAAAAGGTTTATTCAGACTAAACTTTTTATGGTCAATTTGATTGAATTGACAAGTATCAGGCAACCTGAAAATATTAGCTTTAATGAATTTTTTGAACTGTCTGCAGTTCTGTTATAATCTCTGAATATGCTTCTTTCAGACCCTAGACATGAATGCTATAGTGATAAGACAAAGAATACATGGCCCATATACTAAATACAGACACAGAAATGAGGTACAGTGTAAAAATGCTGCTCAGGTTCTGAAACAATGAGGAATTCTTTTGAGAGGTTTTAGACAATGTGGAGAAACAGTTACCAAAGCCACAGGAATGCCAGCCCTAAAGCCCAGGCTACAGAATCTGAGTTTAAAGAGATGATGATGGATTACCCAATTCTTTCCTAAGACCCTACTCAGAATCCCATGGTGAATGAAGCCTGGTCAACACGTTTTTCACAAGGTCGCAGTGGTAACTGAGAATGAGCAAAAAGAGGGAATAAAGTTGAAACTAGAACTAAAGAGCATGAACTATGAAGATGGGCTCAGTTCCTTAATCTTTTAAAGATACTTTCCAGGTGGATCGACTGAGCTGTGTAACATTTCCAAACATGCAGATAAATCTCCTCATCTATCATGATGTCACCAATGACCCTAAAAATCTACAGTCCATGGTTCATCATGAAAACATTTCATGGATGCTTATTATTTTCTGTGAAGGAGGGTAAACTCGGGTTTTTGGAATTTGGGGCTTGCCCATTATGAGCTCAGGCTGACGTGCAAATGTGTGTTTGAATTCAGACTTCAGCATGAGTATGTTTGAGTATAAAACTACAAGGTCCTTTATTAAATTTAAAATCGTGGGTTACGTGTTGAACGGCCTGCATTCCATCCCATTGTTTAAATTCATCAAATAGTCACTCTGGAATTATTTCTAACAATTGGGATGACTTCATTTGTGTTTGTTTTCCCTTTCTATTAATCCATGACAAACTGTGAAATTTGCCATTTTTACCATAACCAGGCCATGAAATTTGTCATCTCTCTCTGTAATTTACATGGAGCCTTGGCTATAGATACATTTCAGGCAGGATGATTGCTTTCCATCTGATGCAGACGACAGAACAAAGGAAGGATACACATAGAACAGAACACAAACAAATTCAGAACAGACATCAGGAAGGGCTCCCCCACCCCTTTTTTCTTTAATGCTGTAAAGTCTGCTAAAATGTGCCGACTGCCTCCCAGGGAAAAAGGTTGATGGGACAAACTAAGGCACTATTGTCAAATCCAAGGAACAATGAAATGACACTCCAGGGAGAGGGGAGAGCTTAAAAGAAGTCTTGACAAACTAGAATGGCTGGAAGGATGTGGTAGGAAATCATGTGAGTAATGTGGTCAGGAGACATTTGGAAATGGAGTTTCAGAGGCAAGCCACCATAACAGTACAAGACTTTTAAAGCTTGTTCACAAGCTATTGTTCATGGGATGGCGAATTTCCCCTTTTCTTTCCACTCCCTCTTCTCTAAAATTGAACATAAATTAGTTTCTTCCATGTCAAAAGGATGAAAAGTCCTCTGAACAATTTGTGTTAAAAATTAGACTGGACATTTTGCAAGGAAGTTCTGTTTCTAATGATTCTCTTCTTGGTTAGGGGAAAAGAAAGAAAGAAAAATGTTTTTGCTGTCCATTTGTCTGATTTGCAAAATACAGCATCTTCCTTGAACTGTTGACTCTGGCAAGCTAGTTTATTCGTACTGTGGCAATAACTTACCGACCACTGAAAAGTAAGGTCGCCACATGAAGTAGGTGTGCTCTTTCTCCACTGAGATATAACTGGTGGTGTGATTTCCTCTGAAGGAGGAGAGATGCAGCTTTGTCTGAGGGTGGATGCAGGGCAGAAGAGAAGGAGTGGCGAAGGAGGAGACATCTAAACAACAGCTTGCCCTAGTGTTTCCATCTCCTGCTCTGCAGAAGGGAAGTGAGAAAGCAGTGGGTATCACATAAGTTTGTAAGCCACAGGTGACGGAAAGGAAATGATGCCATGGGGTCTCTCACAGTACATTTAGGCTTTATTCTCTAGTGAGAGGACACTTGTTTTCTAGGATCTAGAGTGATTTATTGAAAGTGGATTGCCACTTCTTTTTGGTTTAGATGTAAAGTGGGAGGTGGTTATAGAGAATGGAGTCAAGCCAGTTGTTTTACCTAAACTGGTCCTCTTTGCCCATGGTGAATAAGGATTGCATGGAGCATGGATAGTAGCAAATCTCAAAGGTGCATTTTATTATCTACTTTATTTTCTCTTCCACTTTCACTGCCATGTCATGAGATAATAAGAGATTCTAATTCTCTCAATTCTGCCATTGTCACCAAAACCTCCTGCCTTTGGCTAATTCTTATCTCCTTTTCTCCTGTGGTAGAGCTGACATTTTAACATAAATAAATGGTTGGTTTAAATGTTCATTTTGCAAAATAGAAGAAAAAAGATGAATGCAAAGAGTACAATCATGCAAAAATCTTCCTATACCCAGGAATAATCACTGTTAAAATGTGACATGTTTCCTTCCAGTTATTATTTTTTCTATGCCCATATTTTTTACATAGTTGAGTTCAAATTACATATGAAAATACAAATGATCTTCATTAACTTAACATTTTATCATAAGGGGTTTCCTGTAGCATTACAATCTCTTCAAAAGTGTAATTTTGGTAGCTTTTATGTTATCCCATTAAGTAAATGCATCAACATTTTCTTTAGATTTTCTTGTGATTAAAACTTTCTTTTTGATTGCATCTATTTTTTATGACTATAAATACTATAGTAATCATTTTTGTGCATACATCTTTACATGCATTTCTGAGCAGGATAAATTTCTAAGTGAGGGATGACTAGGTGAAAGCACATGGTAATTTTAAAAGATGCATTTTTACCAAATCGTATTCTGGTTTACATTCATAACAGCCTATCAGTAACATTAGTAACAGCTCACCCTCACCAGCACTAAATATCTTTATTTTAAAAAAGAACCTGACTTTCATAATTTTATAAAGAAAAAAATGGTGCTGTCTTACATTGTACTTTCACGATTGCCAGTGAAGCTGAACTATTTATGTTTTCTTTGTCTATTTACCTATGATGGTATTGTGGCAGCCATGAGAATGTGCCTCCCAGAGCCCCTACTACAGAAGCATTATTGACTGAGGGCCCCAACTGCAGCACTTTGTAATCCATTGTTCTATTTACACTGGGGCCACACACTGATGGGCTACTCCTTACCAATGACTGAATGTGGGGGGATGCCAAAGCAGACCCATTCTTAGGAGACACAGAATTTTTTCGTTGGCTGATTTTGTCTCAAGGACTTTCCTGTGGCTTCCTGTCCTTTCTTTAGACTATCAGGCAGGCTTACATCTCTCCCCATCTCTTATGGCTCTCCCAACGTGCCTAGCTTCCTCCTTATTTCCTTTCACATAGGCAGTTCTCCTAGTGTTATAAGTTGAGTTATCTCCCCTCAAATTCATGTGTTGAAGTCCTACCCTTTAGTACCTCAAAACGTGAACTTATTCAGAAATAGGGTTATTGCAGATGTAACTTGTTAATATGATATCATACTGGAGTAGGAGGGTCCCTTAATCCAATATGAATGGTGTCCTTATATAAAGAACACCATATGAAGAGATAGATACTTAAAGAGAGAGGATGAAGTGGGGAAAGAGGGAGAATGCTATCCATAAGCCAAGGAACACCTGAGACCACCAGAAGCTAGGGGACAAGCACGGAGCAGATCCTCCCCAATAGCCTGCAGAAAGAACTGACCCTGTGGACACCTGAATTTCTGATGTCTAGTTTCCAGATCTGTGAGACAGTAAATTTCCATTTAGACCACAAGTTTATGGTATTTTGTTATGGAAGCCCCAGGAAACTAATACACCTAATAAAATCCTCCCACTTTTTAAAAATTAACATGTAATGTATTATTTGTTCAGAGGTACAGGTCTATGATTCATCGGTCTTACACAATACACAGCACATACCCTCCCCAATTCCATCACCCAGTCACCCCATCCCTCACACCCTCCTCCACTCCAGCAACTGTCTTTATGTTTCCTGAGATTAACGGTCTCATAGTTTGTCTCCCTCTCTGGTTTGGTTTTGTTTCATTTTTCCTTCCCTTCCCCTATAATTCTATCTTGTTTCTCAAATTCCTAATACCAGTGAGATCATATGATAATTGTCTTCCTCTGATTGACTTATTTTGCTTAGCATAATACCCTCTAGTTCCATCCACATTGTTGCAAATGGCAAGATTTTGGAGTTTTTTGATGGCTGCATAATATTCCAGTGTATGTATATTCCAGTTTTTTGGTGGCTGCATAATATTCCAGTACATGTGTGTGTGCATACACACATGCGCATACATACATTACATCTTCTTTATCCATTCATCTTTTGATGGACATCCAGGTTCTTTCCATAGTTTGGCTATTGTGGACATTGCTGCTATAAACATTGGGGTGCACGTGCCCCTTCAGATCACTACATTTGTATCTTTAAAATCCTCCAACTTTTTTTTTTTTAATTTTATTTATTTATTTGACAGAGAGAAATCACAAGTAGATGGAGAGGCAGGCAGAGAGAGAGAGAGAGGGAAGCAGGCTCCCTGCTGAGCAGAGAGCCCGACGCGGGACTCGATCCCAGGACCCCGAGATCACGACCTGAGCCAAAGGCAGCAGCTTAACCCACTGAGCCACCCAGGCGCCCCTGAAATCCTCCAACTTTTAATCCTGTCTTATAGTCCACATCTTGGACATCTGGACTAAGATAAACTTCATATGAGTTTTTTATACTCTGAGTAATAAACCTCTGTCATATTCTTGCAAATATTCTTTTGGTTTATATACATTTTAATTTAGCTAATACTATTTTAATTGACAAATAATGTAAATCTTTATGTTTAAATAATCAACAATCCCATGGGTTCTTACCTTCCTTTCTTCGTTCATTCGTTCGTTCCTTCCTTCCTGCTAGTTCTCTTGTTTTCAAGACTTTCCCTACTAGAGAGATGATAGATATTCACCCATTTGGGTTTCCCGCCTTATTTTGAAGGCTTGGACTTTGTATTTAGCTTTAGAGTATATTCAGAACTTAGTTTGTTCTGTACTGAAATATAAAGTCAACAGTATTGTACCCAGTCTTTTCTCATTTTTTTTCTTTTTGAAATATGTTTAAGCCATTCTTACACAAACACATTCTTTCATACGAACTTTTGAAACTTTTTTGTCAAGCATGCTAAATGAGAGAAAAATGCTGTTAGGGTTTTTATTGGATATGCTTTAAACAAACAACTCGATTTGTCAATAATTAACATGATTAGAACATTTAGTTTTGCCATCTGAGAACATTATGTCTCCAATTATTAAATAATTAGCTTATATTTTTCAGGAACTCTGACATTTTCTTTACATAGGTCTCATGCATGTCTTGCTAAGTATTGTCTTAAGGATTTTATGGATTTTTGATTTTATAAATGTCATTTTTTCATGATATTTTCTAACTAAAATGAAGAAAAGTTATTTCCACATGGTCATATCATATTCAGCCACTTTTACTAAAATTTCTTATTAATTCCAATTTGGAAGTCTTAGCACATTTGGGGGAATATTCTCCATGGTGGTAAATCTCGTAGAAACTTTGGCTGTGAGAGCAGTGAGGATCTAAAGGCATCATACCCCGTCAATTTATGGATGATTCATTAAGGAAGCTCAGTACTATGCTCTAAACACTGTGAATGGAGGGTCCTGAAAAGGCCTCACTCCATCTCCCTGGAAATTCTTAAACCGAAGATCATATAGCACAATATATAGACATGTTTTAATATTTGTGAATAATTATAGTGATAAAACAGTAACCATTTGTTGAGGTGCAGGCACTTGCTAAGTGCCTTATACAGGGGCAATCTCATTTTTTTCTTACAACAATCATTTGAAATAGAGTTGTTCAAGATCATTGGCAGATGTGTCTCACTGGAATGATTTCCTGTTATCACTCACTTTGGGTTTCTCTCTATCTGGTCTTTTTATGGGCAGGAGCAATTTACCAAGTTATTTTGTAGGGTTCTGTGTTTTCCTTGTTTACTATGAGGTTTAGTTTGTTATTTTTTTTTAAGATTTTATTTATTTATTTGACAGAGAGAAATCACAAGTAGATGGAGAGGCAGGCAGAGAGAGAGAGAGGGAAGCAGGCTCCCTGCTGAGCAGAGAGCCCGATGCGGGACTCGATCCCAGGACTCTGAGATCATGACCTGAGCCGAAGGCAGCAGCTTAACCCACTGAGCCACCCAGGCGCCCCGGTTTAGTTTGTTATTAATTGAAGGAATTGACCCAGGCTTTCTGTTGCAGAGAAAAAAATACCTCATCAGCACTCTTCCACAAAAAATAAATAATAAAAAATACTAACAAATATTTTTTAAAGTTTTATTGGCTAGGTTTGAATGTCAAGTCAAAAAAGTTGGATTTTTAAGTATATTTTGACCCTCTGCTATGTAGCCTATTGGAGACTTTTTTTTTAAGATTATTTATTTATTTATTTATTTGACAGACAGAGATCACAAGTAGGCAGAGAGGCAGGCAGAGAGAGAGGAGGGGAAGCAGGCTCCCTGCTGAGCAGAGAGCCCGATGCTCGATGCGGGGCTTGATGAGGGGCTCAATGCGGGTCTTGGTGAGGGGCTCGATCCCAGGACCCTGGGATCATGACCTGAGCGGAAGGCAGAGGCTTTAACCCACTGAGCCACCCAGGTGCCCGTATTGGAGACTTTAAAAATAAGGTTATGATGGTTTCTAACCAGGAAGAGTTTACATCTACAGTAACAGAACCCTCATGATGGAAGGGTCTTGGATATCATATGGTCCAGTTTCCTGTTTGATATGCCTTCCTGATGAATTCTTGGCTAGTCTGTTTTGGAATAGTTTCCTAACTGATAGAAAGCCCTTCCTTTTTTTAAGTCTGTCTCCTGGTATCTTCCACCCACCTCTTCTTAAGTGCCTTTTGTAGTCACAGAATAAGTTCAGTTTCTTTTAATAGTTGAGAAACAACCACTGTGTGCTGTATTCACTTTTCTCAGTGGTGGCTCTCCTGGTCCAGTTATAGTTAATTAATTATGATTAAGTCATACTGGAGTAGGGTAAGCCCCTACTCCAGTATGACTGGTGTCCTTATATCAAAAGTGATATGTGAAGAGATGGATGCTTACAGAGGGAGGCAGAGGTGAAGACACAGGGAGAATGCCGAGGAACACTTGAGACCACCAGAAGCTAAGGACAGGCATGGAGCATATCCTCCACATCGCCCTCAGAGAGAACCAACTGGTGATGCCTGGATTTCTGACTTCCCCCCTCCCCAGTTTCCTCAAGCTCTTTTCATGTAAGCCCCTTCTCTTTCCTAGACTCCGTCCTCTAAATGTAGGCTTTTGTCACTATCCCCCTTAACATGTAAAGTCTAGTACTGAACAGAGTGGTTATGATGTTGTATAGACAGCAAACAGTAGAGAGGATGTATTGTGTCATTTGATCTGGATACGAAATTTGCAACAATATAGCCAAAGTTCCTATTAGTTATTTTAAGCAGTTGTGGTGAATAGTTAATAATATTTCTTCCCATGCAACTTTTGATCTCTACCCTGCTCCCAATTCCACTCTTCTGCCGATCTTCCTCATCTCAGTAGACAGCCCCACAAATCACTCTATTAGCTCTAGGTAACCCAATTATCATTCTTGACTCCTTCTCCTCAACCCATTGCTGTGTTCCACCTGCAATCCCTGTACCACTACCACTCCAGTCACCATCTCTCCTCTGTGCTGATGAAAGAGCCTCTTAAATGGTCTTGGGGTTTCCTCTCTGGGATCCTATTTAATGTATTCTTCACATGGCAGACAGAGTGATCTTCTTAAATTATAAATGGCCTTATGATACTTCCCTACTCAGAGCTCTTCGGGATCCTCCAGCTCACACTCACACAAAATCTAGTCTTCTTTACTGGGCCAAGAAGATCCTGCATGATCTGCCTACCTGTCCCACCCTACTCTTCATCTCCCTCTGCTTTATCCATTTGGGCAATTCTTTTTGATCTTTCTGTTTCTTGTACACACTAAGCTCCTTCCTTACTCCAGACTCTTGCAGATGCTGTGCCCTATACCTATATTGTTCTTGTCCCTAGATCATTGTATTTACTATTTGTTCCCTTAGTTCATTTCTGCTTAAATATCAATTACTCAGAAAGTCTGTATTTTACTACTCTGTCTAAAACAGAACCCTTAGGGGCGCCTGGGTGGTTCACTGGGTTAAGCCTCTGCTTTCAGCTCAGGTCATGATCCCAGGGTTCTGGGATTGAGCCCCACCTAGGGCTCCTTGCCTATCTGTGATCTCTCTCTTTCTCTCTGTCAAATAAATAAATCTTAAAATAAAACAAAATAGAACCCTTATATCTACTCACAGTCACATTCTATTTCCTTCCTCTGATTATTTTTCTTCCTGGCACTTATCTCCAGTTGCCATTACATGTTCGTTTAATCATTTGTGTAATTTCTATATCTACCACTAGAAAGTCAACTCCATCAGAGCAGAACCTTCATCTGTCTTGTTTTTTGCATTAAAGGTGCCTAAAATAATTCCAGGTACATACTGGGTAGTCCCTGAGACTAGAATGTTCCTGACACATATTTGTCAATGAATAAACTATTGAATGAATGAACTATACTGAGTTTGTAGCCCGATAAACTCTTTAGTCTTCTTTTTTCCTAAGATCTCCTCTCTGCATTGTGGTTTTCTAAAGAGTTTAGTAATTTTATCTTGAGTGCATTTCTTCTGAGACGTGGAATTTAAATTCATTCTCTTCAGAATTTAAATTCATTCTCTTCAGCTTGCTAGTTTTATATTTGACTCTTGAATTAGGCTCTAGTTTCATCTAAGTTTGTCCATACTCTCCTTTCTAGTCTAAATCTTTTTTTTTTTCTTTTTGGTAGATAAGATAAAATCTGGGGAATTCTACTTAATTCTGATATACATAAATGGATTGCCAGCTAATCAACTGAGCAATCCCTATGTTCTTCCCTGCTCTTGCTTTAAAATAGCAAATAAAGAAAGTTACTTTTTTCCTAAGCATTTTCCCTAAGCTTTGCCTCTTTCTGGGCCCACTTCATTTGGGAAAGCAGGCCTAATAGAAGTGAAACAATAGGAGAATTGTGTAAGATGTTTTACAATTAGGTGACATGGCGCATAGACTCTAAGGTTTTCAGAAAATGGAATAATCACAGAGAGTTTGCAGAATTAGAAAATATTTTGTGTAGATGCTTCCCAACTTTAAAAAAATGCTGGTATATATTAAAGAGTAAAATCATGGACTTTTAGAAATAGTAGAGTGTCATACATAGTTTAAGAAAAATTAGCAGGGTTTGGAGCTGGTAATTTTGTCAGACTGTATGTGTTAGTTGTGCATGACTTTTATCTTCATCCAAAAAGACATCAGTGTCCATGTGAGGTCAAGGGCAGAGTGTCAGAGACTGTTCAAACATAGTTTTCAGGTCAGCACACAGCCTTGGATGTGCTTTTGGAGGGTGAGGTCAGTAACATCACAGCAGCAAGCATAAGCTAACCATCTTGAGAGATTAATGACTCACTGCTCTCCTAGCCCAGAGACCCAGCTACATCTTTTTTCCAAAATAACTTCTCATATAAAGGTCAAAAGCACTAAGTGTGTGTGTCTGTGCTCTGTGTGCATATGGGTGGGCATGTGGATCTGTTATACAGTAAACATCCATATCTATGTATACTGTAAGGGAAGGAAGGATTTACTGGTACATAAAACAAGAAAAAATAATGGGCATTTAGTGATAATAAAAGAGGTAAGTCCCTCTAGTTTTCAAAGGTCTTGCAAAGTTCTTTGTAGTGGCTCTAAACAGTAGGGAGAAATATGGTTTTGCTATTAAAATATTTGAATAAGATGACCTTATAGATCTAGCAATATGTTGAAGTGCAGGAAGAATCTAAGAAGACTGATGGGGAAGGAATTTAATGCATACCCTTGAGAGTTTTTTGTTGTTGTTGTTGTTGTTTCATAGTGATGGCCTAACCTATTGGTAAAATTGGCTGATTGGTGGTAAACATTATGGAGCATGAAAATTATTCCACATGGCTAAGTTTTGCTTTTTCAACAACTGTGCAGTTGGGGTGACCTAACTTTCATTTCCTGTTTCCATTATGGTTGTTAGTCCCAATTCTTCCCACATCTGCACCCAGACATATCTCATTCTACAGTCTGTCTGCCCATCTGGGTTGTGGGGTGACCTCATTCTTGAGAAGAGGCCTATAAGCTGTGCTCAAGATGGACAGCCCCTGACAAATGGGTGCGTGTTCCCTGAGTGCACAGCTGCACGGACACATCGGCCACCCTTGGCTCATTGTACTGCAGAGGGCTTTGTAAAATGTTTTCAGTATGTGTTTGTCTGGCTATTTTCAAGGCTCATGCACAGCTCTGATTTCAATATTTAATGTTACATGAAGATGTCTGAGGCTTCCTGAAGTTATTCCTCTGATTTATAAAAAGAGAAGGATTCTGATCATACAAATACAAATAGAATGATCAAAAGACCAAATGGCAATCCACTCACTTGCTGTCTTTTTATTTTTTTTAATTTTTTTTGTTTGTTTGTTTCAGAATTTTATATGTGGAGAACTTTTGCTCTTCTTGCCAATCAATCTATCAATATGTATTTATTGAGCATTGTAAATACTGAGCAGAAAGGTAGATACAGAAAAGCAAAAATCTTAGAAACCCACCTTTTAGGCATACAACTAGTTGAGAGACACTATTGGCCAGTATGGAGTGGGATTACAGAATACTAACAAAGTTTTTTGGGGTGTTACTACGTTCCAAGGTTAAGTGTTACCTTTAAAAGTGTCATCTCACTTAACCCTCAGAATAACCCATTAGGTAAGTGCTATTTTTCTCCCCGTTGCTCAGATCAGGAGCCAGAGCTGGTGTGACTGAGAAACTTGGCAAGAGGACTCTTGCAGGAGAGTCAGAATTCACACTCAGATCTTTCTGAGAATTCATACTCAGTTCACACCTAGATGGGGCTCCAGAGCTCCATATCTTAACCATGATGCTGTAGCACCTCTCAGGTGCTGCCCTCTAGGGTGTGTAAAAGTAATAGTTTTAGAGTAAAGATCAGATATGGGGATTCAAGTCATCAGTGTACTTTTCCCACCTATATTTCGAAGTAGGACTTGGGTCTCCCTTCACCTTATTTGAAGTGATCCAACCCCGGGAGTACCTCACAATGGCCCAGAATTATTCTTCAATAGGTTCCCAGCATGTTCCTTCTAAATCAACATAATAATATTAGCACAAACAAACATTAAGAAAAAATGGAGACTTAGGTTTCTGTTATTGTTTTTAATACTGATTCCTGCCACCAAATCTACTTTAGATTATGTGGGTAATTACTTTTCCTTGATTTAGAGTTAAAACCATGTAGGAAAATCAGCCTTTGTAAGTAACTCTTTACATTTTTTATTTGCTTTCATAATTTCTTTATAATCCTCTTGTTATAGTATAGTGATTAAGAGCAAGGGCGACAAGATATGGAGGTCCCCTCTTACCACTTTTATTCAACATAGTACTAAAAGTCCTAGCCTCAGCAGTCAGACAACAAAAAGAAATAAAAGCCATCCAAATTGGCAAGGAAGAAGTCCAACTTTCACTATTTGCAGATGACATGATACTGTAAACCCAAAAGACTCGACCAAAAAAATTGCTAAAACTGACATATGAATTTGGTAAAGTTGTAGGATTAAAAAAATCAATGTATAGCAATCTGTTGCATTTCTATAAACCAATAATGAAGCAACAAAAAGGGATAAAATAACCCTAACCAAAGGGGTAAAATATCTGTACTCTGAAAACTATACAACACTTCTAAAGGAAATTGAAGAGGACACAAAAGAATGCAAAAACATTCCATGTTCACTAATTAGAAGAACAAATTTTGTTAAAATGTCTATATGACCCAAAGCAATCTACATACTTAATGTAATCCCTATCAAAATACCACCAGCATTCATCACAGAGGTAGAACAAACTATCATAAAATTTTTATGGGACTACAAAAGATCTAGGGTAGCCAAAGGAGTCTTGAAAAAGGAAAGCAAATCTGAAGAGGACACAATTCCAGACTTCAAGTTATATTACAAAGTTGTAGTGATCAGAACAGTATGGTACTGGCACAAAAACAGACAAACGGTTCACTGGAAAAGAATAGAAAACTCAGAAATGGACCCACAACCATGGGTCCATTTGACAAAGAAGGAAAGACTATCCATTGGATAGGTCCAGTGGTCCAGTCTCTTCCACAAACAGTACTGGTAAAACTGGACAGCAACATGTGGAGGAATGAAACTAGACCACTTTCTTACACCATACAGAAAAATGAATTCAAAGTGGATGAATGTGAGACAGGAAACCATTAAAATCCTAGAGAACATGGACAGTAATCTCTTTGACATTAGCCCAAGCAGTTTCTTACTAGATATGTCTCCTGAGGCAAAGGAAACAAAAGCAAAAATAAACTATTGAGATTTCATGAAGATAAAAAGCTTCTGCACAGTGAAAGAAACAGTCAACAAAACTAAAAGACAACTTTTGGAATGGGAGAAGATATTTGCAAGTGACATATTGGATAAGTGTTAGTATACAAAATATATAAAAAACTGAAAAACTCAACACTCCAAAAACAAATAATACAGTTAAAAAATGGACAGTAGACATGAATAGAAATTTTTTTAAAAAGACATACAGATGGCTAACAAACATATGAAAATATACTCAACATCACTCATCATTGGGGAAATGCAAATCAAAACTACAATGAGATATTACCTCATACCTGTCAGAATGGCTAAAATGAACAAAACAACAGATGTTGGTGAGGATGTCAATAAAGGGGAATCCTCTTATACTGTTGGAGGGAATGCAAACTTGTGCAGCCACTCTGGAAATTCCTCAAAAAGTTAAAAATGGAACTATCCTATGACCCAGCCATTGAACTACTAGGTATTTACTCAAAGGATACAAAAATACTGATTCAAAGGGATATATGCACCCCTATGTTTATAGCAGAATTATCAACAATAGCTCAATTATGGAAAGAGCCCAAATGTCCAACAACTGATGAATGGGGAAAAAAAGATGTGGGGCATACACACAGACACACACACACACACACACACACTCAGGAATATTACTCAGCCATAAAAAAAGAATGAAATCTTGAATTTGCAATGATGTCGATGGAGCTAGAGAGTATTATGCTAAGTAAAATAAGTCAGTCAGAGAAAGACAAATACCATATGATTTCACTTATATGTGGAATTTAAGAAAAAAACAAATAAACTTGGAGGGGGAAGAGAGGCAAAATAGACTTTTAACTACAGAGAACAAACAGAGTTGCTGGAAGGGAGGTAGACAGGAGTAAGGGGTGGGGGTAGAAGGATGGGTTAAATAGGTGATGGGGATTAAGGAGAGCATTTGCTGTGATGAGAACTGGATGTTGTATGTAAGTGATGAATCACTAAATCATACACCTGAAGCTAATATTACACCGTATGTTAACTAACTGGAATTTAAATACAAATTTGGAAGAAAAAAATAAAACAAGTAAATAAATGGGCATTCATTCAGTAAATTATCACTGGCGACCATGATCCAAGAACTAAACCAGGAAACTTTGGATGCCTTCAGCTTACTTTATCATGGAGATGCATAAACAGTCAGAAACAATGGGTTGGTTTGATAAAAAAATAATTTGAATTATGTGATACAAACAACCAGTTAGGCAGCTAGTTAATTTTCTTATCAGTGTCTCTGTGTGTCATTGGGGAGGATATAATGTAGGTAGAATTTAAACCTGATTCACCACGACCAAGTGGGATTTATTCCTGGGCTGCTAGGTTGGTTCAACATCTGCAAATCAATCAATGTGAAACAGTACATTAGTAAAAGAAAGAACAAGAACCATGTGATACTCTCAATAGATGCTGAAAAAGCATTTGATAAAGTACAGCATTCTTTCTTGATCAAAACTCTTCACAGTGTAGGGATTGAGGGTACATATATCAATATCATAAAAGCCATCTTTGAAAAATCCACAGTGGGGAAAAACTGAGAGCTTTTCCCCTAAGGTCAGGAACATGGCAGGGATGTCCACTATCACCACTGCTGTTCAACACAGTACGAGAAGTCCTAACCTCAGCATCAGACAACAAAAAGAAATAAAAGGCATCTGAATCAGCAAAGAAGAAGTCAATCCGCTAAGGTCAGGAACACGGCAGGGATGTCCATTATCACCACTGCTATTCAACATCGTACTAGAGGTCCTAGCCTCAGCAATCAGACAACAAAAGGAAATTAAAGGCATCCAAATCGGCAAAGAAGAAGTCAAATTATCACTCTTCGCAGATGATACGATACTATATGTGGAAAATCCAAAAGACTCCACTCCAAAACTGCTAGAACTTGTACAGGAATTCAGTAAAGTGTCAGGATATAAAATCAATGCACAGAAATCAGTTGCATTTCTCTACGCCAACAGCAAGACAGAAGAAAGAGAAATTAAGGAGTCAATCCCATTTACAATTGCATCCAAAACCATAAGATACCTAGGAATAAACCTAACCAAAGAGACACAGAATCTATACTCAGAAAACTATAAAGTACTCATGAAAGAAATTGAGGAAGACACAAAGAAATGGAAAAATGTTCCATGCTCCTGGATTGGAAGAATAAATATTGTGAAAATGTCTATGCTACCTAAAGCAATCTACACATTTAATGCAATTCCTATCAAAGTACCATCCATCTTTTTCAAAGAAATGGAACAAATAATTCTAAAATTTATATGGAACCAGAAAAGACCTCGAATAGCCAAAGGGATATTGAAAAAGAAAGCCAACGTTGGTGGCATCACAATTCCGGACTTCAAGCTCTATTACAAAGCTGTCATCATCAAGACAGCATGGTACTGGCACAAAAACAGACACATAGATCAATGGAACAGAATAGAGAGCCCAGAAATAGACCCTCAAATCTATGGTCAACTAATCTTCGACAAAGCAGGAAAGAATGTCCAATGGAAAAAAGACAGCCTTTTCAATAAATGGTGCTGGGAAAATTGGACAGCCACATGCAGAAAAATGAAATTGGACCATTTCCTTACACCACACACAAAAATAGACTCAAAATGGATGAAGGATCTCAATGTACGAAAGGAATCCATCAAAATCCTTGAGGAGAACACGGGCAGCAACCTCTTCGACCTCTGCCGCAGCAACATCTTCCTAGGAACAACGCAAAAGGCAAGGGAAGCAAGGGAAAAAATGAACTACTGGGATTTCATCAAGATCAAAAGCTTTTGCACAGCAAAGGAAACAGTTAACAAAATCAAAAGACAACTGACAGAATGGGAGAAGATATTTGCAAACGACATATCAGATAAAGGACTAGTGTCCAGAATCTATAAAGAACTTAGCAAACTCAACACCCAAAGAACAAATAATCCAATCAAGAAATGGGCAGAGGACATGAACAGACATTTCTGCAAAGAAGACATCCAGATGGCCAACAGACACATGAAAAAGTGCTCCATATCACTCGGCATCAGGGAAATACAAATCAAAACCACAATGAGATATCAGCTCACACCAGTCAGAATGGCTAAAATCAACAAATCAGGAAATGACAGATGCTGGCGAGGATGCGGAGAAAGGGGAACCCTCCTACACTGTTGGTGGGAATGCAAGCTGGTGCAGCCACTCTGGAAAACAGCATGGAGGTTCCTCAAAATGTTGAAAATAGAACTGCCCTATGACCCAGCAATTGCACTATTGGGTATTTACCCTAAAGATACAAATGTAGTGATCCAAAGGGACACATGCACCCGAATGTTTATAGCAGCAATGTCCACAATAGCCAAACTATGGAAAGAACCTAGATGTCCATCAACAGATGAATGGATCAAGAAGATGTGGTATATATACACAATGGAATACTATGCAGCCATCAAAAGAAATGAAATCTTGCCATTTGCAACAACATGGATGGAACTAGAGTGTATCATGCTTAGCGAAATAAGTCAAGCCGAGAAAGACAACTATCATATGATCTCCCTGATATGAGGAAGTGGTGATGCAACATGGAGGCTTAAGTGGGTAGAAGAAGAATAAATGAAACAAGATGGGATTGGGAGGGAGACAAACCATAAGTGACTCTTAATCTCACGAAACAAACTGAGGGTTGCCGGGGGGAGGGGGTTTGGGAGAAGGGGGTGGGATTATGGACATTGGGGAGGGTATGTGATTTGGTGAGTGCTGTGAAGTGTGTAAACCTGGTGATTCACAGACCTGTACCCCTGGGGATAAAAATATATGTTTATAAAAAATAAAAAATTTAAAATAAATAAATAAATTAAAAAAAAAAAAAAAAAGAAGAAGAAGTCAAACTCTCACTCTTTGCAGATGATATGATGATACTTTATGTGGAAAAAACAAAAGAGTCCATTCCAAAACTGCTAGAGCTCATATAGAAATTCGGTAAAGTTTTAGGATATAAAATCAATGCATAGAAATCAGTTGCATGTCTATACACAAACAACAAGACAGAAAAAAGAGAGATCAAGGAGTCAATCCCATTTACAGTTTCACCCCAAACCATAAGATACTTAGGAATAAATCTAACCAAAAAGGCAAAGAATCTGTACTCAGAAAACTATAGAACACTCATGAAAGAAATTGAGGAAGACACAAAGAAATGGAAAAACGTTCCATGCTCATGGATTGGAACAAACATTGTGAAAATGTTTGTGCTACCTAGAGCAATCTGTATATTTCTGATGTAAGAAAGAACATCAGGGTTTGAAGCTAATAGCTAAGAAAGAATTCTTGAGACGTCTTTTGTTCAAACAGTTGGTTTTATTTAAGCACAGGGAAGACGATGGGCAGAAAAAGCTGCGATGGGGTCATGAGGAGTGACACCTTATATACTTCCAACTTGGGAGAAGGTTAGGGCTAGTGTAAATCTCTAAGGAATTTTGGAAGCAAGGTTTCCGGGGCCTTGAGGGGGCTAGCTATTGTTGGGAAGAGGTCATTTATTACTGTCTAATAAAACCTTAGTCATGAGACCCTTCAGGTTATATTGGTGGGCCATATGCTTGGGGGATGATTGCCAACAGGTATTTTGGGGGGGTTAGAGATAAAGGAGATTTCTAAAGGAATTTTTTTATGTTAATAGGATCCTGGGGGTCTGGCTAAGATTGCCTTTTGCCCTTAGCAAAGTACTAACTAGGTAGTTGAGCCCCTAGAGGAATGTCACTCTGCCTGTTTTAAAGACTTGTCAATGGGTTGTAGGTAGTAAGGATATTCAGTAATTTCTCTTCTGCCTTTATTTCCCACATCACTTCCAACTATCTGACATTCTGGAAAAGGCAAAACTATGGAGACCACTCCCCTATGGAGTGCTTGCCAGGGGTTAGAAGGTGAGGAGAGATAAATAGGTAGATCACAGGATTTTTAGGGGAGTGAAACTACTCTGTATGGTACTGAATGGTGGGTATATGTCATTACATGTTTGCCCATATCCATACAATGTCCAACACCAAGAGTGAACCCTAGGGCGCCTGGGTGGCTCAGTGGGTTAAGCCGCTGCCTTCGGCTCAGGTCATGATCTCAGGGTCCTGGGATCGAGTCCCGCATCGGGCTCTCTGCTCAGCAAGGAGCCTGCTTCCTTCTCTCTCTGCCTGCCTCTCTGCCTACTTGTAATCTCTCTCTGTCAAATAAATAAATAAAATCTTTAAAAAAAAAAAAAAAAGAGTGAACCCTAATGTAGACTGTGGGCTTTGGGTGATAATGATGTGTAAATGTAGGTTCATCCACTGTCATGAATGTATCTGCTCTGGTGGGTGATATTGATATATGGAGAGTGTGTGTCTCTGTAGGGGCAGAGGATGTATTGGAAATCTCTGTAGCCTTCTGCTCAATTTTGTCACGAACCTAAAACTGCTCTTTAAAAAAAAAAAGTCTGTTAAAAATAAAAAGAGGGAAGGGAGAAATTTGGACTATACCTGTGATGTCATTTTCATAGTTCCATTGGCCAGAACTTAAAAAAAAAAAAAAAAAGGAACATTTTAATCCATGTGAACATTTTGATTGTTAAACCTCAAATATGACTTAATAGATTAAGTTCAGGAATAAAGACACACCCAAGGTGACAATGTGTAGACCATGCTTCAGCCCAGAGCAATCTGAGCTGTCAAGGACATTAAAGCTCATTAGCAGGATTCCTGCACGGAAACACTGGCAGCCACAGTCCTGCATTTCACAGTTCTTAGAAATATCTTCTCATTGATGTTGGGGTGTTGCACTCAAGCTGAGAGCCTGAGGTATTTAATCGAAAAGCAAACATATTGGTTTTGTATCTTGTGCTTTCTAGAGAAGATAGCTTTTTTATTTTTAAAGTGACAATAGTGAGAAAAAAGAGGGGGGCGGGGGGACCACCCACCTGTGACTGCCTTAAACCACCCAGTAGCTGTTTATAACATAACACATCATTCCATCCTATAAGAAGTCTTTAACATATGAAAAGGAAGGCCATACTGAGGGATTAACAAGGTGAAATGCTACACTTGCTTTTGATGGTGTGATATTTATCTTCTGCAAGCTATTGATCATATTTTTTCACTGTGTTCTTAAAGATAAGCTGTAGGGAATTTAAATAATTAGGCATAAAATTTAATCAATCACATCTTAGTTTTCAGCCAATGCAAGGACTGTGGTCAGGTGTGGGAAAGGCAGATGAAGCAGAGGAGACCTGGCCAAGCGGCCCTCCTCACGAGCTGTGTGGGCTTGTTCTCAGGATGACCGGGTATCCAGGAACAAGTCACAGCCTCAAGCAATCTGCTCACTCTGCTGACATTTCTGTTTGTTTATCATATAGCCTAGAGTTCTTCTTTCTAGGCAATGGAACCAAAAAGGAGTGAGAACAAACAAATGAGACTGTGAAGGTCCACCCCTCTGGGAGAAATGTGGGGATTTTATAACTCTCATGGTTCCAGGAAGGATGGGGAGAAATGATGAATTGTGTAGGCTGGTGAAAAATGCCCAGGAGTCAGGTTCGTTTTTAACATTTTAGGTTGTAGGTATATTAGTCACGGTTCTCCAGAGAAACAGGACTAATAAGATGTGCTTGTGTGTGTGTGTCTGTGTGTCTGTCTGTCTGTCTATACACACACGGTGGGTGGGGTGGGGAGCGAAACTTCAAGGAATTGGTTCATGTGATTATGGAGACTAATAAGTCCAAAATCTTCAGGGTAGGGGACCTACCTGTAGCTCAGGCTGGGGATCCCGGGAAGAGCTAATGTTGGAGTTAAGTCCAAAGACCTCTACCAGCAGAATTATTTCTTTTTCAGGGAAGTCAGTCTTTGTTCTGTTAAGGCCTTTGACTAAATAAGACCCATCTGTATTGTGGAGGGTAATCTGCTTTACTAAAAGTCCACTTAAATGTCAAGTTCACCCAAAAAACATAGTAACATCCAGAATAATGTTCCACCAAATATGTAGGCACTGTAGCCAAGCCAAGTTGAGGCATAAAACTAACGATCATGATGGTTTCCTTGTTAACTAGTAAGATTAAATATTGTATATTTGCATCCTGTAAAATTCTACTATATTTTGAGAAGATAAGCCCAGGAAAGAGTATAATTTACATGTAAGTCAAAGTCTTTAAGATGGTTCTAAAAACCTAGTTAACAAAATTAAATAATAATAGGATATGTCTAAATAATAAAAATAAGTCAATTTATGTACTAGGTGTTAGAAATGTTTGAATCCTCATAAAACTTTGTAAGGTAGCAAATATCCAAAATCAATGAACTAGTTTCAAATTTCAGCTCTGCCACTGGCTGTGTGACCTTGACAAGTCCTTTAGCCTCTTTATTCTTCAGTTTCCTTTATAGGAAAATGGGAATGATCATAGCACCCACTGCCAGGATTATTCAGAAGATAAAATGAGTACTCTCATAGCAAGTATTTAGAACAGAGCCTGGCATATTACAGGCACTCAGTGAAAGTTAGCCATTATTGTTATAGAGGATAATAGAGCAAAGAGATGGAGACCAAGAAGGCATGATATCCATCTGGAATCTAGAAATGGCTTATTGGCTACATGCCAATATCCAGCATGTTTATAAGTAGATAAATGAATATGTCCTTCCACTGAAGTCATATGAACCTGAAGTTCAACTGAAAACAGATCATTCCAGTCTCCCTTGGCAAACCCATGACTAATTTTGCCAACAGGGAATATGAGGGGAGCCCTGACACTTGTCTCCAATATATTGTGTCCAGTACTGTCACTTTTGATTACCTTTATTGAGTTTGAATTGAATAAAACCATCTATGCGCGAAGTTTCTCCTACAGGCAATGGGGGGGGGGGGGCAGCAAAAAAAATGCCCAGACTGAGCAATCCAAACTGATTCAGGATGGGCTAGCGTGAGGGACTTCACAGGCCTAAACTTCGCTGAGTTTATTACATCTTAGGATATAAGGAATTATCTTGCAGAAACACTTTTTGACTTACGATAATACTGGGATCTCTGTAATGAAAGTCAATGTGTATTTTGTTTCATTTTAGGGAGTCTCAACAATAGTAGCCCAAAACACTTTAGAATACTCATTGTGCCGTTAAAAGTCAGCAGCTGCCATAGACCTTAGATTTTCAGTAACTCAGCTAAGGGAGCTTTGGAACTGTGATGAGGCAAGTCACAAAGGAACCATTGGCAAGACTGTTAGGTCTAAGTGGCTCCTTGATTTAATAGCTCCTTGCTCAGATTCTAGGCTTTTCCCACCCTCAATTGTGAAACTGCTCTGAGTATAGTTTGCATACTACCTTTAACTATTTGGTTTTCTTTTCTTCTTTGACTTTGCCTGTTGCTGCTTGTGAAAGCAATGCCCTCATTAGTTTCTTTTGCCTGGGGCTTCAGTTAAATAAGAGATTTCAAACTCACATAATTGTTTTCTGACCAGGATAGAATCCTAAAAGAACTCCCTCTTGCCTGAAAAGCCATGTCTTAGGCCTCGTGTAGTTGGTTTGTGTTTCTGGGCTCATTCTTTGAATTCTTAGTATGGAAAACCAATAAACAGGAACAATGATTTTTATGCTAACTAGGTTGAAATGGATTTCCAGCCCACTGTTAAAAATCAGAAATCAGTCAGACCAGAACACAGAGGCCAGCAAATTGTTAGGTGATCAGGGTTATTTACTAATGTTTTGACGTCTCCACTTAGCATAAAGGTGAACTGGAGGCAATTCTGACCACATAGGCCCCCCCCATGATGTTTTATTGGCTTGGCCAATTTATAAATCCTATATCCATGAGATAATTGGCAACTCACTGCTTCACAGATGTGGATTATGCAATCAGGGTGGGAAAAAGATCCACTGAAGCTGACCTGCGGGAAATCTTTACTTTTAATCTATAAAATATAATGAGGTTATGAATATAAAAGTATGGCCAAATACTAGTGTTTTGTATTATTAAAAAGTATACAAATTTAAGGAGATATTGTGAGCATTATTAAGATCTGTCTACTATTAAATATTAAGATATTTAATTTTATGACTCTATATTTTATTTTTTTGCAAATAGTTCTCCAGACCTTCATAGTGCAGTCCAACTTCAGTTTCAAATACTGTTTGTAAGGATTTTTTTAATGAGTAATTTTCTTCTGTTTACTCATTCTTTATTTTGATAGTGGGTCTTATAGATCCGTACTTATTCATCAACTGGAAGAGTAAATGTGATACCATACACAGATGAAGGGTCAGATTGCCAGCTGGCAGCAACTGTGAAAAGTGGAGTGTGGATATGTGTATGTGTCATAAACTGCTCTGCATGATGATCTAGCCATTGTTATTTGCAGAAAACTTTCTATTTTTGTTAGGTCAAGAAACCTATAATTCTCCAAGTGATCCCTGAACCTTATTTAATGCAGCCAACCACAAAAGGAGCTGGGTTGAACTTTGGTGTCCGCAAGTTAGAAAGTAATAACTTTCTCATCTCTTCTGTAAGTGACTTATGCCATGTGATGAATGCAGACCCTTCCCTCACAAGGGTTTCTTGATATTATACACTTGTCGCAAATAAGGTTAGAACCTTTAAAATATAGCATTTAGTAATGTGCTGGAAATAGCTTCTTCTTGATTCCTTTAAAGGTCACCGCATTTGCTTTCCAGGCGTCCTTTTAGCTCCAGCCTCTACAGAGTGGAACTGAGAACATGCTTGCCTTCGCGCCTTCAATTTTCCCAAGCTTAAGAGTAAAATGGCAAGATCTTTCACGTAAAATGGAGCGCCTGTGTGTGCCTCTGTATGCGTGTGTGTGTTCTTGTGAGTTCAGACGTATAAATGCATTAACAAGAGAATCTTAACGTTGGTTATATACATGGACACTGTTTTTTCAGTTGGAGGTAAGGTTATTGGCTTGTATTATCCTCAGTTTCGAAGCCAAGTCAGTGGGATGAAATTGAGGCAACATCTAAAGGAAAGGAAACTCTGGGGAAAGCTGTCAATTATTTGTGCTTTTCCTGAGCACTCCATGGACCATACTTCACCAAATCTAAGTATATTAACAAGACCCTCTCCAGATAAATTAGCATCAGCCCACAAACTTTTCTTCTATTCCATTGAAAAAAACAAATTCATTAAGCCATTGATATAAAGCAAGAAAAACATAGCCCATTGCAGCATTGCTATCAAAATTAGATTGGGATGGCAGATTGAAATGAGAGACTATTTCACACTAACTGATACAAATCAAGTCCAGACTGGCATAAAGAAAATGGCTTCTCTTGTAAGGCCTATTTCACTAGAATCATCATTGTCATTTGTTAGTGCTGTCAGGATCCTTACCTCCTTCACAACTCCATCGTTAGCATCATTGTTAACATTATCATTGTCCTGTATATAGGCAGCAGTTGTGCTTTTTTAAGAAGTACACTAAAGATTAAAAATGGTCCATATCTGCTAATTACCTGCACTATGTGTTCACCATGCCCTAGCTAATTCTGACCCTCTCCCCACCCACTAAAATCTCAAATAAAGCCAGTCTAAATTCTTTCTTCTTCCAGGACCTCCCTTCTGAATTCCCCATAGCAGCCATTATTAGGCTACTACTGATTGTTCATTTAAGATTATCTGCTTTGGTTATTAGCAATCTTTTCAAATGTGCATGTTTTGTTGGTCCAGCTAGAATATAAGGGTCTTTGTACATTGGGGTAAACACCATACTATTTAGATTAGTGCCTCCTATGTAGTATTATGTAGTATTTAATAAATACTCAAAAAATATTTATCAGTAGATTGCAATTGTATGGAGAAGTTGGAGAATTTGTTCACAGTCAGAATGTTCCTATAAGTGGTGTTAATTTAGCCAGAGGAGTTTGTATGTGGAGATAACACAGTATGTACTTATGGTGGAAAATATCATGAATGAGACGTCAAGGACGTTGGGATTTGTACAAAGTGGAGATGTCTCAGAAGAAAGAGCAGTTGGCCTATTTTTTAAAATGTTCTCTGCATGAAATCTATAGGTTTGGCAAAGTGTTTTGAGAGGGTTGGAGAAGATTCTATGAGAGGATGGAAACATGAAATCAGAGGGTTAAGCCAGCAGCACAAAAAGTGAGAGAGATTAAGTATGGGACAACTGACTGGTGAAACAGCACTGAAAATCCGGGTCAGGAGCTTGCATTTGGGCTACATGGATGACAACTGTCCTTAGAAGATTTTGAATAACTGGAGTATCCCAGCCATGCAGCACCGTGTTCATGTCTGTTTTAGTGGGAACAGAAAGTGAGCAGGGAGAAGAGATTGCCATAACTCATGGATCGAGTAACCTGGATCTGAGCAGGTGCATGAGAGACGAATGGCGAGAGATGAATGACACACAGAACTGCTTAGACTTGCAACCTGGTATGTATAAGTAGCAATAGAGGAAGAAATTGACATTGTTGATGATATTGAAGCCTTGGGAGAAAAGAAAGAATTTGCTTTTTTCTATCCCAAGGTAGGAAAGGTGAACAGTGAAATAGTATAATCCCAGTTAATATAGAGAGTGGGTAGATAGAAGATCATTCATTCCCTCATTCCAGAGAGATCTTTCCTTAGGCTTCAGCTCAAGGACAATAATGGGAAGGCTTAGGGTTATACAGACTTTGGACTTGTGAGCTGAGATATCTTTAGCCTTTTAGCAGAACGGAGGGGATGCGGTGCAGAAAGCCACTGATTAGAACTCAGGAGTACTGGGTTCTAGACTCACCATGTCTTTTAACTGGAAGTCTAGATTCTCTGAGATTTTGAGAAACAAGAGGAACAGACTAAATAGTTTCTAAGCAAGCCTTCATATTTTGTCTTTACACTCCATTTCAGCTCTCCATTGCCTGAAATTTGACGGCACGGTGTTGGTTGAAAGTATAACTTTTGTGGATTCAGCCCAGATGGCTGTACAGAACTCCTATTTGTCAGAGTCAGAGAATCAAAGAATATCTACCCAGCATCTGCATTTTGTAATATATATTGATTTACATCAACTTTTGTTCCAGGGATGTTTCTTTCAAAATCATTTGTAGTTGACTTTGCTGCCAGGGAGCTAGTCAAATATGACAAAGATGGGAAAGATGAGGGTATTAGAAGGCGAGCAGGGGAGAAAACAGACACCTTAGAGGGAGAACTACATTTTTAGCCTGCTTTGTTCATGCGGGGCTTTCAGGAGTGTGCTATGATGTAGGTTGATCAATGAATCACCAAGAAATGTGTTTACATCCTTACAAATGAGTCAACAGTACCTGTGCTTGCAGCCCCAAATTCATGCAGTTTCTTTTCCTTTGACTTGGAAATGTTAGCTTGTGTGAGTTTTAGAATAACATCCTGCCATGTGAACTCTCTCTGTTTAAGTTATTTATTTGCTGTAAGTGAATGGCACCTTACTGCAGCCTGGAATTTCCTAGGCACCTTATATCTAAGACATTATAAGATACATGAATATATATCCTTGACTAATGGTTCACAATGCCACCCACACCTGAATCTGATGAAGCTTTTCACTCCAAATACCAGTTTACAGGAGGGGAGAGAGGAAAGTGTTAAACAGTACCATGGGGATGCAATAAGCTACATCGGACTATGGAAAAATCTTTAGGGATTATTACTTGATTTTTTTTTAGCAAACATATTACATGAACGACAAAAGAGAAATTAGATGGAACCCATAAATCAAAGGATATTAAATATTTACAAATAAATTGCAATATGTGGATTTCATTTGCCTCCTAGTACAGGCATACAAATTTTAAAATTGTGACAATTACAAGACCGTTGTAGATGTGAACATTGACTAGATATTTGAAAATTATTTAGAAAATATTGCTAATTTTAAGAGCTGTGATAATGGTATTATGATTTCTTAAAGATTCATTATCTTTTGGTGGTACATGTATTACTTACTGAAATATTTGCAGATGAAATGATATGATGTATAAGTTGCTTCAAAATAACATGGGAAGGGAGAATAGCTGAAATCAGGATTGGCTATGAGTTTATTGTTGAACCTGAGTGATGGATACACAGTAGTTCATTGTACTATTCTGTGTTTGAAATTCACCACAATAAGAACATATTTTTTAAAGCCATCAATTTGCATTGAGCAATGTTTTTGATTCTTGGAGCTTTCTCAGTACTTTTTCAAGTGACAGGTTAGAGTATCCCTAAAAGAATAGGATATAGATATTGTTGCCCTTTGGGTAGAAGGTGTTGTTAAGACTAAAGAGGGGAAAGCATTCTTAACAAAAATATTTTTTTCATTTTTTAAATTTGTACTGTACTAATGGATTCCTCTCCTATCCCCTCAGTTTCTAAACTGGGATTGGAAGGGGAAACAAAGAAGCTGATCAGGAGGAAAAGAGAACCTTAATTTTTCTGGCATTGCTGTTTGTATCAGTCAGTCCTTTTGGCCTTTTTAAAAAGGCAAATTCCTGATGAAAAGGACTCCTATTCGCTGACCAGTCCCAGCATTTAGACTCAGACCGAATTCTTCTGGGTTCCATGTGATTTCCAAACAATAAATATACTTTAGAGAGGCAAAGGACGTTGGGAATCCGAATCAAACAGCTGTGGCTATGGGTTTCTCTAACCTTCACTTTCTGGAGCCCACAGAAAGATGGCGTAAGCAGTTCTTTGCATCTCCCTCCTGGTGCTAACTGTAGTGGACATTTGTCCTAAGAATAACTTTTGTTGATATATTCCTTTCTCTCCTCCATCCTACCAATGGATTTTAGAGTCAGCTGACCTCACTTCCTGCTCTAGGGTTGAGCTCAGATTGGTTTAACCCACTCAGTACATTCTGTTCCTTCGGTTTGGGCTGTTGGTTTTGGGGAGAACATTCCCCCATGTGAGTTCATCCAGTATATTTCTCAGCACTGTTGTAATACAGGGGTAAAAGGAGTCTCTCCTACTGGACTTGAACAAAGACAACTGTATCTCTGACTTTGTTAAGCAGTTATCCTGCTACCACAGGAGAGTGGGTATTAAAATGGGGCTCAGATTGAGGATTGTTGAGCAGAAATATGAAAAGATATTTGGTCTTTGGGAATATGACTATTATGCTAGACTAGTTAACCATGACTATGCCTTTCCTTTAGGCTATATTTATTCTGAGGGTCAGTAAGTCTTGATTATTATTTAATCCAAATGAAATGTGTTTTATCTTATTTGTAACTAGGAGCATCTTAGTACAAATGGAACTTTCTTACCCATTGACATAGAAATGATGGAGATATAATATTTTGATGAAGATGCTGGGGTAAGAATATACTGCTCACTTTGCCTCTTGAATTGGCCCCCTATCAGATATATTCAGGCAAGGTTAGTTGGAGACATCAAATAAACATGTCATGTGATTAGACAAACCTAAAGCATAATTTTGCTGAGTCTAATCCTGTCTGGGGAACCTAGGAAATTCTGAAGAGTGCCAAGTGAAAAGGTAGAGGTAATACTTAAAGATCTGCGCAGTAACCTGTGTGAAATCATTAGGTGTTGGGGGCTAGGAGAGAAGAAAAGCTGAGTTTAGCCTTACCATTTCTGTTCCATCTTTGGAAAAAAACCATGTCAGCTGTACAGATCAGTATGCATGCCCCAAATGGCACTAGATTGCTCCATGGGGATGAGCTATGTTTGCTTTATTTACCTTCGTATTTATTAACTATATTGATTGACTACCAGATGTATGTTGGACACTGGTTGAAATATTCTAGTGTGAGAAGATCAGACAGTAAGCAACTAAACAAGTAAATCTGTCATTTCTCAGGTAGCAATAAGTGCTCAGGAGAAAAAGAAAGTAGAATAAAGCAGTCTAGAAAGTACTAAGGAGGAGTAACATGATATATAGTGTTCAAGAAGATGACACTTGAACAGAAATCTGAATGGCATGAAGGATCCTTCCAGAACAAGTTAAATTGGGGTTATCAACCATTTTTCACACACTTTTTAGTTTGGAAAGGGAATTCAGTGTATTTTGTAATTGCTTATAAAACAGGCAAAACAAAACAAAAGTGACCAAAAAAAAGACAAAATCTCCTTCCTAATTTATTTATTTAAAAAAAGAGGAAGAGGGAGAAAGAGAATCTTAAGTAGGCCTCTGTGCCCAGCTCAGAGTCAGATGTGGGGCTTGATCTCACAACCCCAAGATTATGACCTGAACCAAAATCAAGATTTGGTTGCTTAACTGACTGAGCCACCCATGTGCCCCCCAAATTTCCTCCCTTTTATAACTCCCTTTCATTCTCCCCACTTTAAACATTTGTCCATCACCCTGTCCATGGAAACAGAAGTTAAAATTTGTTGGGTAGTCAACTATACCTTTTTTCTAAGCTTATTCAAATTTATACTCCCCGAAACACACATGGGATATGTATGTATGTTTATAATTATTTCTATTTCTTATAAAATTAAGATTATATAACGGACTATTCTCTGCAGTCTGCTGTATTTATGTAACAATATTTTGTTCACCATGACAATACACATTAACAGACATCTAACATAGTCCTCTCTGTCTTGCCATTTGGTTGTTCCTCCTTTTCTTACATTTCTCATGCTGGATAATGGAAAATAATAAAACCTGCAATGTAAGTAGGTTCTCCTAAAATTTTCTCATACTATGTATTCCAGATGATGAAAGTCAATGGAAACAAGAAATTATTTCATATAAGCACTTTCAGTGCTAAATTCAATTTTATATTTGTCTATCCATCGTAGGTTTGCACAGGCCTCTAAAGTAATTTTGCCAAGAAATTTAGGATAAAAGTTGGGACTCCTGGGTGGCTCAGTTGGTTAAGCAGCTGCCTTCGGCTCAGGTCATGATCCCAGCGTCCTGGGATCGAGTCCCACATCGGGCTCCTTGCTTGTCAGGGAGTCTGCTTCTCCCTCTGCCTCTGCCTGCCATTCTGTCTGCCTGTGCTCGCTCTCTCTCTCTCTCTGATAAATAAATAAAATCTTTAAAAAAAAAAAAAAAAGAAATTTAGGATAAAAGCACAAAAGGTAAATATTATAGAGAACCATGAAATTTTAACATTGAAGTGTACTTAAAGTACTTAAGTATGTTGAAATGTACTTAAAATATCACCTAATCTAATCTTGTTCTATTAATTTAGTAAGTATAATAGTAAGTGTCTAACATTCAGTAGGCACCGTGAAAGAAAGAGTTGTCTAGGACATAATCATAGTCTTCATCTTTTTTTTAGAAAAGATTTTTTTAAAGATTTTATTTATTTATTTGACAGACAGAGATCACAGGTAGGCAGAGAGGCAGGCAGAGAGAGGGGGAGAAGCAGTCTCCCTGCTGAGCAGAGAGCCCGATTAGAGATGGAGAGAGCTCCATCCCAGGAATCTGAGATCATGACCTGAGCTGAAGGCAGAGGCTTAACCCACTGAGCCACCCAGGCACCCCAATTATAGTCTTCATCTTAACAGAAGGTCAAGCAAAGGCTCAAAGAGACTGGAAACCTTTCCAAGGCACAATAGGGAAGTGACAGATGTAATTTGAACACAGACCATTTGGCTCTGAGTCAGAGCTCTTTTCCATTGTATCTCATGGTCTACAACAGTTTCTTTAATAGTAAATAATTGAAAGGCCAGTCCTGAGTGTTCTCATTTGCAAAAAGTTTATCCATTAGAGGTCTACGCAATGAAATAAAATACTAGTTAGACAGCTCTCATCCATCCAAGCTGGTAATTTACTCTGAAAAATTTTAGCTTAAAAAATCTAATTTCAATCCATTTTCTCAGAGGGTAAATTTTATTCCATTTCCTTTTCTCAAAGCTCTGTCATTAGTATATTAGACTAATGACTGAATCAATTATTTAAAACTGGCAATATTTTTTATTATGTCTAATGAAGTGTTTAATCAGAGCATTCTGGTCTTTAATCCTCTGAAAACAGCATTTGCCAGAGGATTAATGATATGGATGGGTGAAACATTACTAACAAACCCTTTTACTCAGAGGACTAAGGAGGGAGCTAGAGGCTTAAAGGTGAAGGTGAACAGGAAGTTGTCACAGAAGAGACAGAAAATGGCAATAAACATAATAGTTGAAAACCATGTTTCTGAACAGATTCTGACTGGGGAAAAGTAACTAACCTCAACTTGTGAAAAAAATATAAAATTTTTTAAAATGCTAAAGAATGATTAACAAAATTGAGTTGAATCTTGGTTTTGGATATGAAGTATAAGTACAATAATGTTATCAGTTGTCCTTAAACTATAAATTCAGTGCAATCATGTCAAAAATCCCTGTGGCTTTTTTGGTGGAATTTAATAAACTAATTTTGAATATTATGTGGAAGAGCAAAGCCCAAAGATAGTCAAGACATTTTTGGAGATGAACAAGATGTGAAGTAGGGAGAGACAAATCTTAAGACACATATAAACACAAAGAACGTGCCTTATAGTTTTGACCTAGGAATAGACAAAGAGATCAAAGAAAGAGAACAGAGTAGAAACAGATCCACTTATGTGGAGCTTTGTGGGCACTATAAATAAATGAAGTAATTATGGATTATTCAGTAAATAGTGCTAGGACATCCACTTTCCCTATGGAAAAATAAAATATTTTTATATATTGTGTAGATACCTACACAATATCATACACAGAAATCAGTTTCAGGTAGAGCAATGGCTGAAATGAGAATGACAAAAATAAATAATTTAGGAAACTGTTATTTTGGTTTTTTGGTAGGTATTTTTTTGTAAGTAAAAGCAAAAAAAATGCACTAACTAGGACAAAATTTGATAAATTCAGCTGCATTAAAATGAAGAAATGCATGCAGAAATCTCATAGAGAGAGAAAAGACAAGGCCCACACTTACGGAAGATACTTGGAGTACATTAACTGTAAAAAAAGATTAATATGTAGATAATACAGATAATTTTTACAAATCAATAGAAAAGGGTACCTGGGCGGTTCAGTCAATCGAACATATGACTCCTCACTAGGTGTAGAGATTACTTAAAAATAAAATCTCTAGGGGTGCCTGGGTAGCTCAGTCAGTTAAGTGTCTGCCTTCAGCTCAAGTCCTGATCCCAGGGTATTGGGATCAAGCCCCTCATTAGGCTCCCTGCTAGGTGAGAAGCCTGCTTTTCCCTCTCCTACTCGCCCTGCTTGTGTTCCCTTTTTCACTGTGTCTCTCTCTGTCAAATAAATATATAAAATCTTAAAAAACAAAAACAAAAAAACAACTGGTATGGGTATTAAAGAGGGCACATATTACATGGAGCACTGGGTGTGGTACATAAATAATGAATCTTGGAACACTGATAAATAAAATAAAATTATTTTAAAAAATAACAAAACAAAACCAAATCCATTAGAAAATGGCCAACAATTCTATAGAAAAAGAAGCAAAAGATGTGAACAGGTATTTCACAGAAAATGTGACTGGCCTGTAAACATATAAAACTATGTTTAATATCATTAACAATAATAAGATTATAAAATAAAACTTCAATAAAATATCATATTCCACAGACTTGTGAAGCAAAAATTTTTAAGCTGTTAACAATAGGAAGTGCTATCAAGAATATGAAACCATAGGAATTTCACATTCATTACTGATGGAAATAAATGTGGTAAAACCACCTGGGGGGCGGGGGATTGTTCAGTCATGGCCAGTAAAGTTGAATATATCCATTCTCTATGAATCAAGAAATTCATACCCAGGAATGGTCTCTTGGACAGGTCTACCAGGAAACTCATTCGAAAATGTTTATAATAGAAATGTTTTTAAGAGCCGAAACCTGGGGAAAATGGTTCAATAAATAATAGTCCATTCACACAATAGAATATGATGTAGCCATGAATAGACAAGAGCTATATACATCAACAGAATCCACACTGTGGATGGGCTTACTGAGGACATTAAGCGACAGTGGTACTATAAAATGCCTTGTCACAGACGACAAAGGGAAAGCTGTGAAACCTGCCAGCATATCTACAACATGGAAATGGCTTGCACGTTCCGCTTCTGGATATGTAAGAATCAGGTAGATGCATGGCAGGGCTGCTGAGGCCTGTGGATAGTAGGCCCAGTAGGAAAATCCCTACCCAGCTGTCTCCTTTCTTCTTCCAATGCCATTTCTCTCACCTTTGTTATAAAAATGACCTGACTCCCCTAACCACCCCACAAAAAAGAATTATATAAGCTATATTATTTATTCAATTTAACAAACGTAATGCTCCTGATAAAGGAACTTCAACTCTGTCTACATTCACAAGGGACACTGGCTGTCATGCATAGCCATGTTAAGTCTGAATTTTCAGGTTGTTCTGGTGTGTGTGCTAATGGTTGAAGTACTATCATTGATGCACACACACACACACATAAATAGATACCATATATTCATTCATATATACAACCACACATATGTACACACAAGTATATTTATGTCACATACACATATATGTGAATTTTATATATGTGTCACATACCCATATATGTGAACTTTTTAAATATGCAAGAAGAGAAACAATGCGGTCAACATCAAGAACCCTCTTATAAAAGCAGAAAGGTGTACAAATGGATTGTTTGTGATCTACTGAACTTAAAAACAAGAGAATTTATGAACAACCTTCCTGAATTAACCTATTTGTAAGTAGAAGATATTGACTACACAGATTTTTATTTAGGTGTAGTCCATAAATAAAGAAATAAATAAATTTTATTCACGGAATAAATAATGACTATGGAAAATAATATCTTATAAACTAAGCCTCAGCAGGACATAATTTCTAGTTAATGTCTATAAGGTGTTTATCCTGAATTGATTGGCTCTTGTACCACACACAGCCAGGTTGACTAGCCATTCTAAGCAACGGAATTGTTTAGAAAGCTCACTGTGATAATCCTTTTACAATACTCTGATGGACCATTTGTAAAGGGATAAATTTTGCTAGAACTAATGTGTCCTAAACCACAATGGCCTCTGCCCAATAAGATCACAATGTGGGCTGCTTGATAATTTCAGATTTATTTTTTCACCTTGAACTCTTAGGTATGGTTAACAGCTAATTTATCCAATGTCAGAAGATCTGTTGACTGTCATGTTTCCAGAAAAAAAAACAAAAATTCCCTGTCCAGTGAAAAGACCTATATGCTTTCCCTATAGTCCTTCAGGTCTTTCAGAACTGAGGCTCTGTAGAAAACACAAGACTTGTACGCATATGCAAGCTGGCACGCTAGCTCCAGATGTAATTGAAGACACATTTCTCCATGGATTGAAGTGTTTTGTTTAGAAATACATTTCCCATTATACTCTTTTGCACATTTAAGTTTTTTTTTTTTTTTTTTAAGAAATGGTTTCTTTCATGGTTTCCTTTTTAAAAAAATATTTAATAGTTTGAGAAGAGGTCTGTTGTGGTTTGGGTGTGGCTAAACCAGTAGTGGCCCTTTGAATATTAATGTATTGGAATAATCACACCCTCTTTTACTGGAAGCCCTTCTGTTTTTCTCACAAAAATTCACAAGACCTGCTTCTTCCTTTTTCCCTAAAGTTGGGTTGATCGGGAATATAAATTTCAGTCAGATTCTTGGCTTATACAACCCTTGAAGCAAAGTGGCCACATATTGTTTAAGAACCTCTTCCATGAGTCTGGCAATTTTGTGATGGAGTGTTACCACCTTTTCTCATTGTTCTCATCTAGGGTAGCCACTCCCATGTTGGGGAATGGGAAGAGTTGAATGTCTCCTTGAGAAAAGAAGCAATCAGCAAGTGGATGTCTAGTTCATTGTTCAGTCCTTCTCTGGTGAACAGTGCTTTTACGTTGCTGGTGGAAATTCAAGCGTGAAGCCAATTTTTATGCTCTAGATGGCAAAAAAATGCAGCTAATTCCAAAGGGTTTCTCCTTCTTCCCCTGGCAGCTGGTATGTTTGTATAGTGAAGATGAAAGGCTTGACATCTGTGTTTACATTTCTACGTAGCAGGATCCCCCAAACCCACAGTTAGGAATCATTTATATCCAAGCACCTCTGCCCCAGAATTACAACAGCAAAGTCTTTCAACTTCTTCTCGGCAAGGGCCTTTGATCTCCCTGTGCAAAATGCTCTCTTGATGAGTTGTGATTGGAAGAGGAGGGGAGGGAAGGTTTTATCCTTTGACAGTTTCCTCCTCTCTCTCCACCCCCAACCATATCGGAGCATTACCCGGAACTTTAAGTACCCAAACCTCCTATAAATTCCACTGAATCATCAGAGTAAAATTAAAATAGATTAGTGCAACAAAGCAGTGGGTCTCTAAGAATTTGCATTTTTAATAAGTACTCCAGTTAATTTTGATTTCCGATTCCAGGTAGATCAGAATCACCTGAGTTGTTTTTCAGACATGGAAATTCTAGAACCCTCTGCAATTCTACTCGATGTGATCTCTAGGTGTGGTTGTAGGAATCTGGATTTTTCACATCTTGAGATGAGTCTTATCTGTATCTTTGCTTAGGAACCCTTAGACTAGTTGGTCATGGGGACAGAACCTTTAGTTTGAGGGCTAGGGTATGTTTGTTTTTGTTGCAAGACAGCATCTCAACCTCTGACCCTTTCAGTGAAATGACAATGATCTTCTCAAGTCAAATCAGTGTAAGTTGATAAAATCATCCTCTTTGAGTGTTTAAATGTCTTAATTTTTCCTGATCACATTATACTACTTTCTATTAATAATTTTTTGACTTGTAAATTGAGGCAAAGTAGCTTAGCAAGTCAAGAAATATTTGTGGAATCAGGACTTCTGAAATTTGGTCTTGGACCTGATCTAAGTTTTCATTGCTTGGATTGTACCATCATCTGTACCCCATCATCTGAAATGATAAGTTGCTTTTTTTAATAAAAATTTTCTATTGAAGCTTATAAATCAGAGATAGTAGATTCACATGCATTTGTAAGAAACAATACAGAGAGATCCTTTGTACCCTTTATCTCGTTACCCCCAATGGTAACATTTTGTAAAACTGTAGTACAGTATCACAAGCAGGATACTGACATGGATAAAAATCCACA
Source organism: Mustela lutreola (assembly GCF_030435805.1). NCBI lineage: Eukaryota > Metazoa > Chordata > Mammalia > Carnivora > Mustelidae > Mustela > Mustela lutreola. The sequence continues at coordinate 90,529,726 of NC_081298.1, read as the reverse complement.
GATCTTATTCAAATTTCCCCAGTTTTACTTATACTCATTTGTGTGCATGTGTGTGTATTTAATACAATATAATTTTATCTCTTCTGTAGGTTTGTGTATCTCCCACCACAGTCAAGATACTGAACTGTTCCATTACCACAAGGATTCTTGAGTTTCCCTCTTATAACCATACCCATCTCTCTCTTGTTCCCTCTCTGAACTCTTGGTAACTACTACTATGTTCTCAACTTCTAAGTTTTTGCCATTTAGAAAGTGTTATGTAAATGAAATCATACAGTATATAATCTAATAGGATTGGCTTCTTTTTATTATGTATGATTCCCTGGAGATTCATCCAAGTTGTCATATGTATCAATAGCTCTTTCATTTCTATTGCTGACTACTATTCCATGCTTTTCACGTACACAGTTTATTTAAATGTTCACTCATTGAAGGACACCTGGACTGTTTCCAGCTTCGGGCTGTTATGAAAAAAGCTTATGTGAACATTTGTGTACAGGTTTTTGTATGAATATAACTATGATAGTATCTTCCCAGCCTCTTCAACTTTTTTACTTTTTTAGGCTAATCACAAACCCTATAATATATTCCCAGTTAATTTCAGTTAATCTTTTATTATCCCCTTCTTGGATGTCAAAGCAACACCTACCTGTACCAAGCATTTTAGCATCTCCCTATAGTCAAATTATTTCATGTCATGTTTATTGACTTCTCAATGAGATTGGGAGCTCTTTGAGGGCAGGGACCACATCATATTTCACTTTTGTATAACCTGTACTACCTACTATAGCTTTAGACATACCAGCAAATGAGCCAACCAGGCAGATAATATATATATTTTTTTCATTTAATCTGACTTCCTGTTGTGCCTCTGGGACCACTAGAGTATATCATGCCAAATACTGTGTGGATATGAGAATGCATATTTAGGAAGGACATGGAACTTCCCCTTGGTGGATTTAAAATTTTGCTAGAAAACTAAAGCCAACACTAATGCATGTGAGGTTCTAGAACAATGAGTTTCTATGATTTTGATGCCAAATACATGGACAGAGAAGAGAAAGATGAATGTGGGCTGGACAAATTAAGAATGTTTCACAGAGAAAGTGGATTTTAAATCAGTACTTAAAGAAAGAGAGGAGTCATATAATAATTGGTAGAGAAGGAAAAGATTCTAAGTAGAAAGACTATCCCGGTGTTACAGGGGTGCTCTGTGGTGAGTTGCTCAAGAAAAGATGATCAGAATAAGTAAGTGAGGTGTGACCTGACTATGGCAGGTCTTGGAAGGTATGTATGATATATTGTGCTGGTTCCATCTTCTGGAATATAAAATTGGTGACAGGAACCCGTAGGAACTAAACATGTTGAGGTAGATCCAGGCTGTTAGGCTGTATGCTAACTCTGTCAGACTTAGGACCTACTGTCCTCTAGATGTTCTGGGAATTTCTGTCCTTTCAAGAAATATTATGAAGCAATGATATTTATGTCTTGGTATACCCTTGACTTGCATGTGGTACCTGTTAGAAGGTATTTTAATTGGGTTCACAGACTTGTCCAATGCTCTAGTAGTTGCTAAGGAAGTCTGCTTAGGAGATAAAACAGCGATGCACTCTCTCTACCAGAGGAAGCATCAGGTGCTTCAAGGGCTAGGTGATGAACATAAACAGCTGAAGAGAGAGCATGGGTCCTAGGTATGGAATGAAGGTGCACCTCATCAGCTCCTGTCACTCTCAATTCCCTTTCTCCCTCCTCATAACATCTGGGCAATTCTGCTATGAGAAAGTCCTATGAAAAAGCTGATCAGAAGGAGCTAAAGGAGCTTGCCTGTCAGTACAGTGGTTGAAAGTGTCAAGAGGTCAGAAGCCCAAGGGAAGAACACTAGATTTACAGCCAGTGGTCCTGGGTTCATCCGGGGTCCACAGAGCCAAAGATCACAAAAGCAGTGGGCATCCAAATAAAGCTGTGTTTGTCACCATTATACCACCACCAGGACTCCTAGAAAAAATCATTTGGAAGGGAGATTCTGCATAGGGCTCAGAGGCTTAAGATATGTGCTATTGTTATAAAGGTAATATGGTGGTACTCATTGAATGGTGAAGCCTGGGAAGGGATGGTTCCTGCAGCTTCTGGTATCCAGTGAAAACTGAGTAGTGAATGTCAATCATACCTTAGATACTGGCTATGCTAATTTGTGGCTAGCTGCAGAGGACATTGCCTGTACCAACAGCAAAAAGAAGTTGATATGTAAAGGGTGTTCTTGATGGTTCCATCCCTTGCACTTCTGTGTTTGTTTCATTTCCATTTTCAATTGTGAAGGCAAGTCATTTATTAACAAATGCCTAAAGAGCTCTATTTGTAGCTTTGGAGGTCTGCAATAGGAAAATGTTCATAGCCTAGAGGTCTTACAGTAAAAAACAAAATATGTGTAATTCCTAAATACTTATGGAATTTCAAGCCCACATTCACTTAGAATATTAATGACTTTAGTGAAGACAGACATCTAACTTAAAATCAACAAATCATTAGATTTGCAGTAAAAGTGTAAGCAGTGCCTAATTAATATACTTGTTGATTGTTTTGCTTGACAAAAACATTAGTTGTTAAGTCTAATTATGCCTTAAAGATCAACTGAATAGTGAGAAAGGAAACCAGCCAATAACTTCAAATCATTTAACCAAAAGAGTATTTTTTTCCTAATCTCCTCCATCAGAATAATATCCATTGTTATTATTATCATTATTTTTGTATTATTATCATTTGATCTAGCTTTGTTTATCTGAATAAATTAAAACAGTCTGGAATACAGACATAGTCTCTAAGTACTTTATAAAATAAAGTGAAAGGGTTATATTAGAAATACTACTTGTTTTCTATTGTTCTTGAATAAACCCCTTTGGGTTCAAGTTGTACTCTCAAAGGAACCTTCTTTTCATATTAGCTCTGGCCCACAGAGAAACAGGTGACTACCTTACCATTGTTGTGGGAAAGATTGGCCCCATTAGCTCTGCTTTACACACGAGGAGTTTATATAAATTATCCGAAGCTAGTGTATGGTAGAACTGAAATTAGAAGCTAGGTCTGTGTGACTCCAAAAACTCCCATTATTTTTCCTGTACCATGCTGAAGAAAGATAATCAGGATATATGATTCACTAGTCTTAGCCCTCTCCACCAAGCATTTTCCATATTCTTAGAGTAACTCTCTCCCTTGAGAAATAAGTAAGCAAGCAAATTCCTTGAGGAACACAAAATATTTCATTGCTATTCGTCACTTCTCTTATTCAGGACAAGATTAATTAACTCTGATCTTTTCATTTGCATGGGTCCAATGTAGATGGCTTAATAATTACTTCTTTAAAAAGAGACTCTTCTGAGAAAATACCATGTGAGTAAATCTAAACCTTTTTTACTCCTTCCTACTGCCTGAACTTGTTTTAGACAAAAGAAGTCTGTGACTTTAAAAAAAAAAAAAAAAAAAAGCCAAACATTTCAAATCTGGTGGTGAAAACCCTTTTCACCATGCTCACAGATACCATCAAAGTCCAAGAAATACTGCAGTGTATTAAGATGTATATTTTTGAGCTTAAAGTAAATGACAGGATCTCAAGCTGCAGTGTGATTTCAGGCCAAAACTAAAGACAGTTCCCAAATTCCTTAAAGTTACACCCTGGAAGAGGCATTGCACTTGGGCTGTTGATTTGTCAAAAACTCAATTTTCCATGACAACCTCCATTGAGGACTTAGGAAAGTCAATATCCTGGGGTTCACATCACCTTGGACAGCGGCTAGAAGATGCTACAATAAAAAAGGAGCCTATAAACTCTGATAAGCAGTAATTTACCAATTAGATGTGAGAAAAATAAAGAATCATTAAAATGACAAAATACCATGAGTCATTAAGGGTTAGCCTAATTAAATAATAGCCCAATGTAACCAGAGATTTATGATCTACCAGCTGCACAATGTGGATTTATCAAAATAATGAAAATTGACATATACTATATACACAGCCTATCTTTAGCTGCCTTTTTCAACAGTTCTCTGGAGGTCACCTAGGAAAATAAGCCTCCGACCTTAACTAGTTACTATATTCTTCCTGTTGTAACCTAGTCCTCAGTACAGCATTTATTGCCGCCTCCTACGTGATGGACAGAACAGTGATTTTTCTAGTCTAGTCTTATGGCTTTCCTCTACTGCAGGCTGCCTTTATGTGTTTGGCTTTGCTCATTCATGTTCCCCAACAGCATTAACGTCTGAATGCTTCTTTTGGCAAAATTCTGAGAGCAGCAAGGCTCCGAGTGTTGCCCTTTAGGGACCTTTGGAAGGGCGTGGATTGGGTGGGATCCCTGCATGTCACTGGTACTGCACACTCTTGGCACTTTACATATGCCAGATGGAGTTGTGGACACATGATCATGACCGTGTCAGTTGGTGACTTGAGTGAGGGGATAGCAGCTTCAACATGTGTTATGCTTTCTTCCAAAAACAGACACTGTGTACTGCTTCCTTTGTCCTCCTAGACTTCTGATTTCCCAAGGCCTAAAGGTACATGGGTTTGCATGCAATATGACCACTATCAGTATAGCCTGAATATCCACCATTTGAGGTGTAGTTCTGTTTATTCATTATTCAACCTATATGGTTTAAACTATCTATTTCCATATCAGCTTCACCCCTAGCCCCTGTGCTAGCCCAGGCACCAGCAACTTCAGGTCTTTTCGACAGTGTTGGCTGTTCCATACTTTTTATCCCATCCAACTGCCTGGTAAGCTGATTAATAATGTGTAGCTGTGGTCCCTTCCAGGGTATTTAAATCACTCTAGGTGGTGGTAACACTTTTGAGAAGACTGCTACCTCCAGTCATTCTGATCAATTTCTGAAATAATAATGTGATAATGAGTGCCAGGCCCCTGTCTGACAAATCTCATCCTATCCTTGAGTCTAGCACAAATCATACCCATCCCTTGGCTCTCCCTTTGGGACCTGCATGCAGGTGAAGGACCAGACAGTATCACTTGACTGGTGTGTTCTATTTGAAGTGCTACGGAATTTGGTAGCCAGAAATGTAAGCTCCCCAGCAATACCACCCATGTGCGTTAGTGGTTAGACTGTTCTGATCAGTCATTAAAAACTGGATAGCAAACTATGAAGGTGGATTTGACCAACTGGTTCCTACCTAGACACAGCCTTAATAGCTCTGTTTTCCAAAAACTTTGTAAATATTATCTTGTTCATCCAAGTGGTTGGATTGAGCCTGCACTCCTTTTAATTCTAATTCCTTTTTGGCCCCGTACTTTTCAAGGTTTTTATTATTCCTCTGTGATGGGGAAAAAAAAAAAAAAACTGATGAAATTTTAGTAAAGAAAAGCAACCTAATAGCAGGATACTATAACATGTCTATTAATATGCTATACATTGTGATAGACTCTTGTTATAGTCTGGTGAATAAGACATAATCACTTCTGATAGTCTATTGGGTAAGATAGACAAGGAATAGATAAATAAACAAATACATAGTTAAAATTATTAAAAGTATGTGGGTAAAGCACATAAAATAGTCCCTGGAACATAGTTAATGTCCAGTAAGTGAAAGTATTCTTTTTGTTGATAATAGTTATTATATAAAAATTATATAATCATTATACATAAATAATATTATAATGTGTTATTATTATACAATATAGTGGATATTCTGGTTATCTATTATTGAATAACAATCACTTTAAAATTTAGTGACTTTAAAAAAAAAACTAACACCATTTATTTTACTCATGAGTCAGCAATTTGGGTAGAGGTCAGTGGTATCGGTTGGGACATCTCAATTAGAAATTGGAAGATTCTCTTCTAGATGGCTCAGTCACATGGCTATCAAGCTGTGTTAGCATTTAGCTAGGCTGCTAGCTAGAGGCCCATGCTTCTCTCCGTATAGGTTTCATTGTGGCGCTGCTTGAGTTTCCTAACTGTATGGAGACTGGGTTCTAAGAGTATTTCAAGTGACAGAAATTAGAATCCATCCCTAACATCTTGGACCTGGAAATGAGCCGTGTTACTTCCACCATTTTCTATCAGTCAGGCAGTCACAAAGTCTGTCCAGTTCCAAGAGGAAAAGCTACAGAAGCTTCTTCTCAATTGGAGGAGGGTCAAAGAATTTGCAGCATCTTTAATGCAGCACACTGGGTTAAAAATGTAAGCGCTAAAATGTGTCCATTCTTTTTTACAGAATACGAGCTTATTTGACTATACCATTTTTACACTTAAAAGCAATTTCTTTTTTCATTTTGGATCTTTGTATGAGATACATGGAATAGATGGTGTTGCCACCCCTACATAGGGAATTGAGACAGAGGGATTTTGACTTGCTTAAGGTAATAGTCATACTGTAGAAAACCTAGGGAGCTTTGTTTCCTTGCAAACCCCAGAAGTTTCCCACAGTTTTGTCCGGCAAGTGATAGGGCTTTGACTGGTCATACACACTGGCTTGTGGCTTTAAAAGAATATAGGTTTAGTGTTCATAGCAGTGCACCACTGGTACCTAAGTTTTATGATATCCAGCTGCAGAATGCATCATTTTGTCTCTGAGGCCTCACTTATTGAGATCATTGTTCAATTCTGCTGTACCATCTGTTGTCCGGGTCTTCCTAAGTGATTTTCTGGGCTGTCTTCCCCTTTCACTGGGAATGGAAAGAGTTGTCAAAAGCCCAATACATTCTTTACTGCATTGTAAAGCCATCAGGACTTAATTAGGGAAAAATTCTTCAGCAACAATTGATTTGTTCAACTATCATTCAATTTGTAGTACTCTCTTTTTATTAAAAAATGCTTGAAAGTTAATGGATGCCCAGCTTTGCATTTTTTTGAGTATGTCTCCATCTTTTTTACATTCTGTCCTCAGCAAGTTTTTAATAATTAGATTGTAGTTTGAAAACTACTTCTGGTTAGAATTTGTTTGAGACTTTCATTTGACTCTGATTCTTCTTAGATATCTGTAAATTCTGATAGCTAAGCTAAAAAGAGTTGATAAAACCTGGTAACTTAGAGTTTTCAGAAAGTGTTCTAAACCACTGCCCAGCAGCTAGGCCTTTGGAAAATTAACTCCACGTTTGTCTCTAGCTCCTTTCCCCTGAATTTTTAGTCTATTTTGTATGTAGAGAAAAGTTGCAACCATATGTTTCTGATTCATTTATAGCTAACATTTAGAGTTAGCTCATGAAGCTTTGTAAGAACATGTACTTTAAAGTGTTTGTAATGCATTTTAAGTCCTTTGTCTTCTTTAAACAAGGAAACAATTCTTTGTCAGACTTTACCTCAAAAATCAAAAATTGGTTTGTTTCAAGATGCTGGAACCACTAACAGCATTTAGGACATTGCCCCAAACTCTGCCTCTGTATTTGCCTCAGAATCAGTTCACAAAAGGGTACCTAGGTGGCTCCGTTGGTTGAGCATCCAGTTCTTGATTTGGCTCAAGCCATGATCTCAGGATCGTGAGCCTGAGCCCCATGTTGGGCTCCACACTCACCAGAAAGTCTGCTTGAGGATTCTCTCTTCCTCTCCTTCTGCCCCTCCCACTGCTCTCCCTCTCTCTCAAACAAATAAATAAATCTTCTTTAAAAAAAAAAAAAAAAAAAGAATCCGTTCCAATAAAGATTTGTAATCCTTTCATTGGATCATTGGGCAGTGCTTGACCAGTTTGCAGTTGAGGATTCCCCAGGAACTATAGAACATTAGTTTACCTGGCTATACACCTATCTGGTTATTGCAAAATTTCAGAAGCTAGAAGAATAATGATTGCCCATGGAAAGAGGAGCACCTAAAAGAGAGCCAGCAGAGAAGTGGTGAGAGTGGGGTGAGGAATGGATATTAGAACAGTGGTTCTAACCAGAATTAATAATCAGTCACTTGGATGAACACCTGTTTTACAAGTACAGATTCCTGGGTCTCAGGGTGGGTAAGTTTGGGCATCTGTATTTTTAAAAGCTCCTTAAGTGATTCTGATAATCAGCCTCGTTATTGGATATAATTTGTGAAGTCTTCAAACACATGTACGCATGCACACACACACACATGAATGCATAATTATCAAGGGGAAATTGAAGTCCAGTCTGGACCACAACACTCTAATATCCCCTGAAACCTGACTCTGCTCAACCTCAGACTATAGGAATAGATCTTAGGTAAATCAGCAGCTTTATGTCTGTGTTCTTCTACACGTATTTCTTCCACGAGGTCTCAAACCAGGACCTAGGTCGGAGAACAAAACAACACAGATAGCTGTAAGATTTGTAATTATGAAGAGGTGTTTCCCTGGCATTCATTTAGTCTTTTATTTCCAGCTCACAACTTTGCCAAATACTTAACCTTGAAAGTCCCGTGTCCTCACTGGGGCATTGACAGATGCTTAAATCCTTTATATTAGGATTATATTATGTACTTGTTATTGTCATTTGGAATTGAGTCTGTGCCCTCAATGGAATTTATCCATTGCCCAAATTGAGTTGAATAAACAAGTTGATGGCTTCTCCAAGTTCAGGGAGTGAAGCAGAACCCTAAGATGTTAATGTTGTAATACCAAATTATGTCCAGTTAGAATAGTGCCTTCCCAACATCTGCCTTGAGGAACACCTAGCACCAGGATTGATTGCTTATCTCAAATAATGTTGGGGAACAGGTCCAGTTTGGTTTCAGCAATTAAATACCCCAGATAAAAACTCTTTTCATGGTTTTACTAGACTAGCATTTTCAACAGCCATTAATGAGCCAAGCACTATGCAATTTTATAAGTGAAGGGATTCAGGCTATCATTATGTATAAGCCCTCCCCAAATAACCTGCTCTAGTCAGAAGGCATGATCTGAAAAAAGAAACGATAATGTTTTGGAAAATGATGACATTCTGTAAATACAATCTGGCAGCAAAAGTTCTTGGAAAAACTAATACTCGAGTCAACATGCCTCACTCTATTGCTACATGAATCAGAAATTAATTTTTCCACAATCATTCTTACATTTCTGAACTGTGACATTGTTAACAGAGTCTGAACACTCAAAGGTACCTAGACTCTTAATACAATAAGCCAAAATGAATATAAATGGTTGAAGAGGGTAGTAAACTAGTTTTCTTGAAATTTTCTAGAAAATTGAGTTTACAGTGACTAGAATGTATGAGGCTGCCAAAGGGTATGGAGGTTGGGGGATGGGAGAGGTGGAATTATAATGACTTTCACATCCATAGGGGCATTTGTGTTCCCTGGGTAATAACATTAAAAACTGAAAATACATATTGGCAAGGAAACATTATTGCTTTAGCTGTTTTGCATATAGCTTCTTTCATCACCTTTTTCATCTTTAAGGGGTGGTTCATGCTCTGAATCCGCTTCTGACGTCCTTTCCAGGCCATCTCCCCTTTGTTTACTAACTTTCCAACTAAGTGTCAGAGAAGTGTAAAAACATCCAAGTCTCCTGCTTCAGAAAATACAGTGGCTATTGATATTGTTTGGCAAAACACCTTAATAGAGGTATTTGGGCTGTGAAAAGTTAAGCCTCAAATCAGGATCTAAAGGAAGGAAGCAAAATGAAGGAGTTGCCAAATTGCTCTTCGGTAAAAAGATGTGGAATGTTAGTGTGAGTGGCCTGAAAGAGGAAATGAGGGACACAAAATCTGGAAGCATTGAACTTCAAGGAGATCAAAGAAGAGAGAGTGGTAAGACAACATGTTGGATATTGGGGCTGGTAGGGGTTAATGGGTAGGGCTTTTCAGAACAGCAATTTGATATTACATTTTAAATTTTGCTGCACTGTCCAGTGCTAGAACATAAGCCCCATGAGGTACCACTGGACTTAAGTAGAGTCAGCCACACATAGCTCCTTATGTTGGTGATTGCTTGGTAAAAGAATTAGAAGGATATGGGGCTGCATTCCACATCAGGATCCACCTAGGCTCATGAAAAGATTGTCATAGGAGATGGACTCTCTTGGTAGAGAGTCAGTATTCAGGTGAAGCAGAATCTAGAGGAGGAGGAAATTAAGAGACAGCTAAGCCCCTGAGACTTCTCTACTCATGTCAGAGCTGCCATGTATCTCATAGGCCCCACTAAAATAATCTCTCAGCTGGTGTTGCTGTTCTCCCTCTTGCCCTGTTACAGTCTATGCTCTATAACAGCAATTGGGGGAACTTTTAAAAATGTAAATTAGCAGGTGGTGAAATAAGAGTTTTCTAAAACATTCATTTTGACAACCACCTACAGATGAGAGTACTATTGTGGGAGTCCAGTAGTCTAGAGGAAGAACTAGAGAAAAAAAAAAATCCAAGAATAGATGCATTGAGGATGGTAAGAAGAAAATATAATGGAAAAGATAAAGTTTTACTTTATCCATGCTGCCCCTTCCCCAAAGCACCACAGTTTCGTGCCAACAGAAACTCCCACAGCCTCTGATTTCTCCCACAGAGGAAAGCCAGAGCACAGTAAATGAATGCCCATATTCCCCAGCCAGGCAAGAGTCTGCTCAAGAGACCCAGTTTTTTCTTGCCCCACTCAGAATACTTAAGTGATGGGCACTTCTAAAGGTAGGGAGACACAGGGAACAAAGCACCCAGGACTCAGAACTCATCAAAGGGTTACAGATATTACTAACCTGCTTTGTGGATGCCATTGGGAAGTTCCTCACAGCTGCTTGGGACTCAGCTCCTGTGGACCTCTCTCAACTGGTTCACAGTCACCCCTTATTCTCTGCATGATTCACCCACCTCGCAAGGTTGTTTCCTCAAGTGCAACCCTGCAAACAGTAAGTGCAAGTCTTTATAGATCGTTCATGAGCACATACAGAAATCCAACTCTGCAGGATTGGGAGAAGACACAAAAACTTGAACAATTCAGGAAACTTCCCTTGGGAGGGTCTTAGTACAAGAATGGCTTTGCAGGATTGAAAGAAGACATATAAGTCTTGGGAATTTCCCTTCAAAGACAGAACAGAAGGTATGGACACTATAAAAACAAAGAAACAAATGAACTATAGGCCACTATCACTAATGAATATAGTTACAAAAATCCTCAACAAAATACCAGCAATTGGGGGAACTTTTAAAAATGTAATTTTCAGCATCACAGTAAATGGATTATATACCATGATCAACTGGGACTTATCCTTGGGATATAAAGATGGTTCAACATATGCACATTGATAAATGTAGTACACCATATTAATAGAATGAAGAAACCATGTAGTTATCTCAACAAGTACAGAGAAAGCATTTGTCACAATGCGGTATTCTTTTATGATAACTACTCTCAATGATTTAAATATAAAAGCAATGGGTGCCTGCGTGGTTCAGTGGGTTAAGCCGCTGCCTTCCGCATAGGTTGTGATCTCAGGGTCCTGGGATCGAGTCCCGCATCGGGCTCTTTGCTCAGCAGGGATCCTGCTTCCCTTCCTCTCTCTCTGCCTGCCTCTCTGCCTACTTGTGATCTCTGTCTGTAAAATAAATAAATAAAATCTTTAAAAAATACATATAAAAGCAATGTCCTCAACATAATAAAATATACAACAGGCTCACTCCTGGCATCATAATCAACGGTGAAAAGCTGAAGGCTTTACCTCTAAGATCAAGAACAAGGTAACACTCAACTCAGAAGAGTGACCCACTCTTTTTTTTTTTTTTAACATTAGTAATAAAACCCTTTTTACTTGATAGCCTGTTAAGTTGAATAGATAGGGAATTTTAAAATTAAACGGTTTCTGTGTATTCTTTTCAGAGAAGATCTGTATTTATTTATCTAATAAAAGTGTCATATTTAATTATTTGAATAGATAGATACTTGTTAGTAATATCACCAAATCAAACTATACTTGAAATGTAGTTGAGGGAATTCTTTTTGATCCCTAGCCTCCAAATAATGAAACAAGATGGGATTGGGAGGGAGACAAACCATAAGTGACTCTTAATCTCACAAAACAAACTGAGGGTTGCTGGGGGGAGGGGGGTTGGGAGAAGGGGGGGGTGGGGTTATGGACATTGGGGAGGGTATATGCTTTGGTGAGTGCTGATTCACAGACCTGTACCCCTGGGGATAAAAATACATGTTTATAAAAAATAAAAAAATTTAAAAAAATAAATAAAATAAAATATTCAATAGAGCTTGAAGTCCGGAATTGTGATGCCACCAACGTTGGCTTTCTTTTTCAATATCCCTTTGGCTATTCGAGGTCTTTTCTGGTTCCATATAAATTTTAGAATTATTTGTTCCATTTCTTTGAAAAAGATGGATGGTACTTTGATAGGAATTGCATTAAATGTGTAGATTGCTTTAGGTAGCATAGACATTTTCACAATATTTATTCTTCCAATCCAGGAGCATGGAACATTTTTCCATTTCTTTGTGTCTTCCTCAATTTCTTTCATGAGTACTTTATAGTTTTCTGAGTATAGATTCTGTGTCTCTTTGGTTAGGTTTATTCCTAGGTATCTTATGGTTTTGGATGCAATTGTAAATGGGATTGACTCCTTAATATCTCTTTCTTCTGTCTTGCTGTTGGTGTAGAGAAATGCAACTGATTTCTGTGCATTGATTTTATATCCTGACACTTTACTGAATTCCTGTATAAGTTCTAGCAGTTTTGGAGTGGAGTCTTTTGGGTTTTCCACATATAGTATCATATCATCTGCGAAGAGTGATAATTTGACTTCTTCTTTGCCGATTTGGATGCCTTTAATTTCCTTTTGTTGTCTGATTGCTGAGGCTAGGACCTCTAGTACGATGTTGAATAGCAGTGGTGATAATGGACATCCCTGCCGTGTTCCTGACCTTAGCGGAAAAGCTTTCAGTTTTTCTCCATTGAGAATGATATTTGCGGTGGGTTTTTCATAGATGGCTTTGATGATATTGAGGTATGTGCCCTCTATCCCTACACTTTGAAGAGTTTTGATCAGGAAGGGATGTTGTACTTTGTCAAATGCTTTTTCAGCATCTATTGAGAGTATCATATGGTTCTTGTTCTTACTTTTATTGATGTGTTGTATCACATTGACTGATTTGCGGATGTTGAACCAACCTTGCAGCCCTGGAATAAATCCCACTTGGTCGTGGTGAATAATCTTTTTAATGTACTGTTGAATCCGATTGGCTAGTATTTTGTTGAGTATTTTCGCATCTGTGTTCATCAAGGATATCGGTCTATAGCTCTCTTTTTTGGTGGGATCCTTGTCTGGTTTTGGGATCAAGGTGATGCTGGCCTCATAAAATGAGTTTGGAAGTTTTCCTTCCATTTCTATTTTTTGGAACAGTTTCAGGAGAATAGGACTTCAAGCTCTATTACAAAGCTGTCATCATCAAGACAGCATGGTACTGGCACAAAAACAGACACATAGATCAATGGAACAGAATAGAGAGCCCAGAAATAGACCCTCAACTCTATGGTCAACTAATCTTCGACAAAGCAGGAAAGAATGTCCAATGGAAAAAAGACAGCCTTTTCAATAAATGGTGCTGGGAAAATTGGACAGCCACATGCAGAAAAATGAAATTGGACCATTTCCTTACACCACACACAAAAATAGACTCAAAATGGATGAAGGACCTCAATGTACGAAAGGAATCCATCAAAATCCTTGAGGAGAACACGGGCAGCAACCTCTTCGACCTCTGCCGCAGCAACATCTTCCTAGGAACAACGCAAAAGGCAAGGGAAGCAAGGGAAAAAATGAACTACTGGGATTTCATCAAGATCAAAAGCTTTTGCACAGCAAAGGAAACAGTTAACAAAATCAAAAGACAACTGACAGAATGGGAGAAGATATTTGCAAACGACATATCAGATAAAGGACTAGTGTCCAGAATCTATAAAGAACTTAGCAAACTCAACACCCAAAGAACAAATAATCCAATCAAGAAATGGGCAGAAGACATGAACAGACATTTCTGCAAAGAAGACATCCAGATGGCCAACAGACACATGAAAAAGTGCTCCATATCACTTGGCATCAGGGAAATACAAATCAAAACCACAATGAGATATCACCTCACACCAGTCAGAATGGCTAAAATCAACAAGTCAGGAAATGACAGATGCTGGCGAGGATGCGGAGAAAGGGGAACCCTCCTACACTGTTGGTGGGAATGCAAGCTGGTGCAGCCACTCTGGAAAACAGCATGGAGGTTCCTCAAAATGTTGAAAATAGAACTGCCCTATGACCCAGCAATTGCACTATTGGGTATTTACCCTAAAGATACAAATGTAGTGATCCAAAGGGACACATGCACCCGAATGTTTATAGCAGCAATGTCCACAATAGCCAAACTATGGAAAGAACCTAGATGTCCATCAACAGATGAATGGATCAAGAAGATGTGGTATATATACACAATGGAATACTATGCAGCCATCAAAAGAAATGAAATCTTGCCATTTGCAACAACATGGATGGAACTAGAGCGTATCATGCTTAGCGAAATAAGTCAAGCAGAGAAAGACAACTATCATATGATCTCCCTGATATGAGGAAGTGGTGATGCAACATGGAGGCTTAAGTGGGTAGAAGAATAAATGAAACAAGATGGGATTGGGAGGGAGACAAACCATAAGTGACTCTTAATCTCACAAAACAAACTGAGGGTTGCCGGGGGGAGGGGGTTGGGGAGAAGGGGGTGGGATTATGGACATTGGGGAGGGTATGTGATTTGGTGAGTGCTGTGAAGTGTGTAAACCTGGTGATTCACAGACCTGGGGATAAAAATATATGTATATAAAAAATATATGTTTATAAAAAATAAAAAATAAAAAAAAAAAAATATTCAACATTATTAAGAGTGACCCACTCTTACCACCTCTACTCCACATGGTACTGGAAGACCAACCACAGCAATTAGTTAAGGGAGAAAAATAAAATAAAAGATATCCAAATTGAAAATGAAGTAAAATTTTCTCTTTGCAGAAAACCCTAAGGACTTCACCCAAAAAACTATTAGAACTAATGAATGAATTCAGAAAAGTTGCAGGATACAAAAACAACACATAAAAGTCAGTGGCATTTCTGTACACCAACAACAGACTACCCAAAAAAGAATTAAGAAAACAATTCCTTTTATAATAGCATCAAAAAAATAAAATACTTAGGAATAATTTAATCAAGGAAGTGAAAGATCTGTACACTGGAAACTATAAAATGTTGAGGAAAGAAACAGGAAAAAAAGCCCACAAATAAATAGAAAGATATCCCGTGTTCATGGATCAGAAGAGTTAATATTGTGGTGAAGTTAATATTGTGAAGATCTACCCAAAGCAATCTCTATCAAAATTCCAGTGATGTTTTCTCTGAAATAGAAAACAAACAAACAAACAATCCTGGAATTCATATGAAACTACAAAAGATCCTGAATAGCTGGAGCAATCTTGCTCAACTAATCTTCAACAAAAGCACTAAGAATATGCAATGGGCAAAGGATAGTCTCTAATAAATGGTGCCAAAAAATGGATATCCACATGCAAAAGAATGAAACTGGACCCTTATCTTACACCATAAAGAAAAAAATCAACTCAAAATGAATTAAAGAATTAAAGGTAAGACCTGAAACTATAAAACTCCTGGAAGAAAACAGAGGGAAAATTTCCTTACCAGTACTTGACAACAAGCATCTTGGCAGTGATTTATGTTTTTTTTAATTTTTAATTTTTTTTTTTGGCATTTGACACTGAAAGCACAGGAAATGAAAGCAAAAATAAAGAAGTGGGACTATGTCAAACTAAAAAGTCTGCACAGCAAAGGAAACCATCAACAAAATGCAAAAAAGAAAAAAATTCTTCAGAATGGGAGAAAATATTTGCATACCGTGTATCTGACAAGGGATTAATACCCCAAATACAATGCAATATAAACTCACTATAGAACTCATATAACTCAATAGCAAAACCAATAAATAACCTAATTTTTTTAAATTAGCAAAAAGCCTGACTAGATATTTTTGCAAAGAAGACATTCAGATGACCAACAGGTGTATGTAAATGTGTTCAACATCGCTAATCATCAGGGAAATACAAATTAAAACCGCAGTGAGATATCACCTCACACCCATTAGGCTGGCTGCTATCAAAAAGTGAAAAGGTAACAAATGTTGGTAAAGATGCAGAGAAAAGGGAACCTTTATACACTGCTGATGAGACTGTAAAAAGATACAGCTATTATGGAAAATACTATCTATGTTTCTTTAAAAAAAATTAAGAATTGAACTTCTCTTGGTCCAGCAATCTCATTCGTGGGTTTGTATCCAAAAGAAATGAAATTGGTATCTCTGGGAGGTATCTGCATGCCCCTGTTGATTAAAGCATTACTGGCAGTAGCCAAGATATGGAAACAATCTGAATGTCTGTCTAAGGATCAACGGACAAAGAAAACGTGGTGTATATTACACAATGGAATAGTATTCAGCCTTAAAAAAGAAGGAAATATTGCCATTTGAGATGATGTGGATGGACCTTGAGGGGATTATGCTAAGTAAACTGGCCACAAAAAGACAAATACTACATGTTCTCAATTATATGTGAAATCTAAAAATGTTGAACTTAGAGTAACAGAGAGTAGAATGATGGTATTGCAGGGCTGGGAGCTGGGAGACATGGGGAGATGCTGATAAAAATATACAAACTTCCCATTATAAGAGGAATATGTGATGTAAACCTAGTATAAATCATGGTAAGTATAGTTAATAATAATCTATTATATACTTGAAATTTACTAAGAGAGTAGAGCTCAAGTTCCCTAACACAGACAGAAATAAATTGTAGCTGTGTCAGGTGAGGTGATGGATATGTGAGTTAGCCAATCACAATAATAAATTCACAATGTATACATATATCAAAAACATATACAAGATTTTCATTTGTCAATCATACCTCAATAAAGCTGGTGAAGTACTATAACTCAGATCATGATGATTTCCCATTCTTTTTAGAATAAAGTCCAAATTCTCTGCTTTGGTCAAAATGACCCCATGTGCCCTGGCTCATGGCTGCCCCTCTGGCCTTGTCTCTTATACCCTCCACCTCCCTCCTGATTTGCCCACACTGGCCTCCTTGTCACTTGTCCAACATGTGAAGACCCATACTATCTCAGGGTTATATACATTGTTATGTCCCCTCTGCCTGCTATGCTCTTTGTCCAGATTCTGGCATAGCTGGTTCCCAAATATCTTCAAGATCTTAGCTTTTATGTCACCCATGTATGATCCTTTGACCATGCTTCTTCCTCAACCCCTGACTTCCTTTTCCTGCTTCATTTTTCTTCATCGCACTTTTCATCGCCTTCAGTTTTTATTTATTTGTATACTTCTTATCTGCCTCTCTGTGCTTGGCAGCCTCAATGATCCCTGTCTTCTGGTTTATGCTCTTATGCAAATTCCTACTATCTTGACTTTCAGCTGGAGCTGGACCTAGTAATTTCTTTCTAATGACTATAATTCAGCAAAAGTGATGGGATTAGGTTCCAAAAGGACTGTGACTTCCATTGTGCCTTCTCTTACCCTCTCTCTCCTTCACTGTCTGTCGGCAGCCAGCAAGGACCTAGACCTATAAACTGCCACATGAATGAGCCTGGAACCACATTGTCTTCCAGCTGGGCCTTGAGAAGGCTACAAGCTCCAGTTGACGCTTTGTAACTTTATGACCCTGAGTCAGAGGCCCCCAGCTAATCCATACCCTGAGTCAGGCCCCCAGCTAACCCTTAGAAACTATGAGCTGATACATGAGTGTTGTTCAGAGTTACTAAGTTTGGGGGTAATGGGGGTAATTTCTTACACCACAATTGGTAACTAACAGCTCCAGTGGCATGTAAGCTTGATGGGGGAAGGGACTTACTCTGGCTTGTTTGGCACTCTCTCTCAGAGAGGTAGAATGCTGGGCACCCAGAGACATTCAATAAACTTTGGGCTAAAATGACTAATGAATATTGGGATGGTGTGGAGGACACTAGTTTTCTCAAAATAAATGGGATGGAAACCTGAGCCAATGTTGATATTTAAAGCTAAAGCAGTTTGCAAGGTCAAAGGTGACTGCAGAGTTCTCAGGAGTGCTGCAGTAACAGACATTCTGGTAATACTAGGCTCAGAGTAGTAATCTCTTGATGAAAATTATCAATGCTGGTCTGTGTTGCTTAGTAAAACTTCAGAGTGCCTGGACAATCTCAAGCACAGGGTTGGGGGCAGAGGGTGGGAAACATTACTTGGTGCATTTGGAAGAATGACTCAAACCTCCCACACTTTCCTCATCTCTAATGACCTCACAGTGCTGTTGGTAATATGTAGAATACAGTACATAGTGGGCTGTGGCTTGTTCTCAATAAATGGTGGTCTCTTTCTCCTCAGGGAGCTTATTATATGAGGAGATAAGATTCACACGTAAGAAAGATAACTAACATGGGATGTAATGTTTGTAATGTTATGTTAAGTACCTGGTATTTTTGAGGCAGGAGTTATAATGAAATAATTATTTTCTGTTTCTTCCTTCTGTAGTGTGAGGTCTTGGGTATATATTTTTGTCACTTGGGAATACCATCAGAAAACTCCTCAGTTTTTCCTCATTAATGCTAGAAAAAAAAATCTGCTGAAAATGACGAAGAAATCCCAACTTTGCTGGTGAAGACCTACAAAAATGTAGTAGAGAGAAATGACAAAAGTTTAACAGATTTACTCCCACTGCTGATTACATAAAAGTGGTAATTTCTGTGGTTGGAGGAAAAGTCACTGTTCTTAGAGTCTAGCACCCATTTCCAGGAAAGACAGAGCAAGATCTCTCAATCCATACCTTCACAGGAACAATCACATTGAAAATAATTATTTCATCCTAATGGTTTACTCTAGATTGTGTGAGGAATTCCTTGGGATTCTAAGGAAATGAATAGTAATAACAATAATAATAAGGATTTTTTTCCTTTTGCTATGTACTGATTAATATTCACATTATGAGCAGCTCTGTGGAAGGTGAGGGCAAAGAGTAGATGTGAAATCATTTCAGAAATTTCCAGCCTTCCAAAAGAAATTTTACTTTTAAAGGAAAATAACAGCGTAATAGGAACCACATTGAAGTCAGCACAACCAATATATGGGGAAAAGGTGACCATCGCTGTCTACACATATAGGCAGGTCATTCAGGAAAATTCCATTTTCCATAGTGGTCTGTGTGTGTCCACGTGGTAATAAATGGCCCAAGCATGGCTTCTGAGGTGTTGGCACGACCAGTGAGTGCCAGATGGAATGTGGTGAAAGTTCTGATTTGTACCTTTCAGACCAGAGGTACTTGCCAAAATGGATGGGTCCTCCTGGCCACCTTTTGTAAGTATAGCCACAGGTATTCGGTTGAAACCTGTGGGTGAGAAAGACATAAACAGGTGCCGTAAATTTGTCAGACCAGGAAGCCACAGACCATTTAGTAAATGGTAAACCCAGTGGCCCAAAAGAACAAAGGAGTCTCTTTTCATCAGAATGATCAGGCTCATTCAACAAATATTTATTGAGTATCTACTCTCTGCCAGACATAATAGAGACGGACAAGTTCTCTTATTTAAAGAGTACCTGAAGTGAGGGAACAAAACCCCAAATCACCTGGGATGGTGTGGGCCTAACTGCACTGCAACCTGATGGAAAGGAAGAGCCAGGGTCCTGGACCTACAACCTGACTGCTGTGGCACCCATTCTGCCCACCAGTTCTTGAGGGTACAGCTTTTCAGGGTAAGTTTTCTGTCTCTACTCAGGCCAAGACCTTTCTTGTTGTAAAGGAAATGCAAATTTTGCTGTGGCATTTCACAAACAAACCAGTGGTCTCAATAACATCACTTCTAAACTAAAATCTGAATTTCATCCCCTTGAGTTTATATTTTTGGGTAGCAACTGTTAAGTCATAAAGCTAAAAGGATATTGAGAGTTAACTTACTCACCGTGCTCATGACCTATACTATTCTAGAAAGATGAAAACATCTCCTACTATAGCAGACCTTCTTAGGAGGAGAGGCCGTTGTGTCCTATAGCAATGCATTGTCATGTTTTGTTACCTTCATGGTTAACTATTTTCGTCATATTTAACCTAAGTCCCTCCAGCAGCATTTTGTATCTATTCTAAAATATCTTGCTTCCAGGTAGTTGAATAGTAGGTGGTCAGATCTCATTATGAAAGAGTTATTTGTCACCTCAGTGTTTTTCAAATCCGATTCCTCCTAATTCTTTCTTGGTAACACTAATGCTTGTAAATGAGCATGCTGATTGGATTCCCCAAAACAATGATGGTATTGAGCTGTTACTATATGCCAGACATGAACTAAGTGCTTCATTCAGTTCATCTCAGTAACTCCTCAAAACAAGCCTTTTGAGTTAGGTTCAATCATTTCCCCCATTCTGTAAGTGGGAAAACTGAGGTTTTCAGAGAAGTCTGTAGTTTGCACAAGACCACAGCTACGAAGTGGTGAGCTAAGATGTAAATATATAACAGTGACAGAGTTTTCCATTAATCATAGAAATAAGACTGCCTACCTTTTATGCTAATAGTTCCAAGTATTAAATTGAGTGTTAATTCATTAATATACCACTTTCAAAAATAAACTTCTTCATGTTCTAATATCCATTTATCACTCGAGTGTTTGTAAAATCAGGGTGT
Organism: Mustela lutreola; assembly: GCF_030435805.1. Taxonomy (NCBI): domain Eukaryota; kingdom Metazoa; phylum Chordata; class Mammalia; order Carnivora; family Mustelidae; genus Mustela; species Mustela lutreola. The sequence continues at coordinate 90,509,104 of NC_081298.1, read as the reverse complement.
TTTTTTTTCCAGATTCTTACTCTTTTTCTAGCTATAAGCACTTTTTTGAAATCTTTGTTTAATCTTCAACTTCAAATCCACAAAAATAATGGCGGATGATTCATTTAATATTTTTGCTATTTTCTTTGGACATACAGGTCTTTATAGTTATCTGCATAAGCCAGAAGCTCTCACTCAACCTTGGCTGAACATTGGAATCACTTAAGGGAAATTTTAAAGATCCTGATTGTAGGGAGAGTGTGGGAAGGGGGGCACACCTAAACCCAATTAAATTAGAATCTCTGTGGGTGATATCCAGGTGATTACAATGAACATCCAAAGCTGAAACCACTAATTAAAAAATTCTTCCCTGGACATTCCCTATCTACTCATTTCACCTACAGCTTGCTCCGGCTTTTGCTCGTCTAGCTAGAACTATGAGTTGGCCAATTCAGAATTCATTCCCACATGCCATCTCATTACTTACGTCTTATGTAGAGACTGAAGAGGCTGACCAGTCTCTTTCCCAGACTGCCTTGAAGGAGGAGGAGCTATATGATGCAACTTTGGCCAATGACAAGAAAGTGACTTGTGGAGGACTTCTGGAAAGCCCATACATCCACATGTTTCCAATAATAAGTTAGTCAGTTTAAGTAGTTGACTTTTCCCCTTTCTGTTTGGATGTTTGTTTTTTATCTGAATGTTTCATAGACATGGATTGAGCATGTGATTTGAATCAAAGGTAATTCAAATGGGAAATCAAGGAAGAATTTGATCTCTTCTTATTGATGCCTCAGTCTCTGTTTCCTCACAAAGACCCTGGAGTTCATGATGAAAGTTTCCTACAGAGAAGGTAAAGGCTAAAGAATTTGAGAACCCTAAGGTTTACTTTGAAATTCTGTTGAGGTTAAGGGGTAGTAGTGAAATGATCACTTCTAAAATGCTTGTCAGACATATTTTCCATGTTTGACATATGATATTTATAGGAAGAAACTGAAGGGATTATAAGTGATATAGAGTTTCAAGGTAGGGAATACTGAATCTGAGCCTGCATATGTATAGTATGTGTGTGCATGTATATAAGCGGTATGTTTGCTATTTTTTGTGCAACTTTTTATTTTATTTTATTTTATTTTTTTAGTCACCATACGGTACATCATTAGTTCCTGATGTAGTGTTCCAAGATTCATTGTGTACGTGTAACACCCAGTGCTCCATGCAATACGTGCAACTTTCTAGTAAAGTACAATGTAACCAAAAAAGAACATATTGAAGAGAAAAAGCCCAAAGAGTTTTCATAAACTAATGCATTTTTGTACCCAACAGGGAGGTCAAGAAACAGATCATTACCAGAGCCCTAAGAGCTTCTCCTTCTAATGACTACTCCCTTGACCAAGGATAGCCATAAGGCTGCCATTTCTTTCCTTTTTTAAAAAAAAACAAACCAATTTGTGGAAGTGCAAGGTCACCTCCTCTGTTTTCACATGCTCTCTATTGAGATGGGGAAGTCAAACCTGTTCCATGGCATATTTAACTATGGGAAAATGAAAAGAGAGAAAGAAAATCCAGACCAACAAAGCAAAGATTTAAGTTGGTATCACTTTCCATGTAATTGTGATGCCAGCAGACACTCAATAAACATATCAGCATTGTTAAAATGATTTATCAGCGAAATAGTTGAATGTAAAATATTATCAATACAGGTGTCATCATTGATCTTTCTTGGGTCTTACTGCTGAAGAATGGGGCTGCTAGATGATTTCAACAAACAATCCTTGACAGGAAACCAAAGGCAACAAGGCACAGGGACAGACAGCTGACAAATGCAGTATGGGGCCATTAAAGCATGTGATGAATTTGCCAGGAAAGTATATATTTGTGCAAAAGGTGAGCTCATATCTCCCATAAATTTGTCAGCCGTGACACAGTGTTCTCTGGCTTGGCATGAGTAATGCCTTGCTATTTGCTGCCTTTGTCTGGCAAAAGCTCTATCAGTCACTCCAGGGTTATTTACAAAGAAACGTGTCTATCAGTTACAAGGACATGACTTTGCTGCTAAAAGATAACAAAAGAGGAAATCAGGCAGTGGCCTCTCAGCGAGGGATGCGTCTTTTCCAGACGAGCTCTGGACTGGAATGAATCAGATGGACGGCAATTGGCCGGGCTGGCCCAGTGCCTGGCATGACCAGCCTTAGTACATTTATCCACACTGATTAGATTAGAAATTATTAATAGGGGGCTACGGAGTAGAGCAAAAGGTCATTTAGAGTTTAATTCTGTTCTCAGATAACTTCATTTCGGCTGATGGGATTGTTATTGTAGGGGTTTTATATGTTTATAGGAAACAATATACTCAATAATGAAGTCGTGCCTCCTTCTGCAAGGTCAGGAAAGCTATTGTGTAGCTAGATTGAAGTCTTCACAATTGTGTTAATTAAGTAACAGTGATTGGGCTTGGTCTCCTCTTGAAATGCATTTAAGGGCCTAAAAGCTGCTGAGAATGTATTCTTTCAATATAAATATATAGGAAAGCAAGTGAGACCAGAAAGCAGCCTGCGAGCGAGTCAACAGAAGAGCTGACACAAAGCTTTTACTTAAGAAAGACAGGAGCCTGTTTGGCACATGTAACTTCTCGCCACATAAATACAAATGTCTTGTCAGTTTAGGATTAAACGTAACAGGTCCCTTTTTCTTTACTCAGTTCCTGATGAATCTGAAAGATGAAGTTATAGAGTTTGATGTTGATGGCACATTATCTCTTATTGGTTATTTTACTCTCTCCCAAGCCTGCCTGTTCGGGGTAGATCGGTATGTAGTAGTAATAGCCACATCCTTCTTGAGTAAAGGGCCATTTCCCTGGTCTTGCTTTATATACTCAGGGACCTTAGTGACAGGGAGCTCAGCTCTGTCCTCCACTATGAGTCACCTTTGGGAGACTTATGACTCAGACATTGAAATTAGCTGGAGGTGGTTGCAATTTTTGTTGTCGTTGTTCCAAGAGACAAGATCCTTTCTAAACAGCTAAAAAGACACTTGATTTTAAGTGAAAAGTGAGTTCATGGAAAGCAGTTTGTTGTCATATGTTTCTTAAAGACCACAGAAGGCCTTTGGGTCCTATCTGTAAGCAAATAACCTTTCATTTCATTCCTGATGTAGTGACATCCCATTAAAGGGAACTCAGAGGTGGACTTGATAGCTGGTGATTGAGTCTTATCTTCCCGACTTTCCGCACGTCTCTCCAGATGTAAGAACACCACCTTACTGGAGCAAAACTTGGTTTTCTCAATAGAAGGATTGTTAAATGGAAATATCTTCATTAATACAAGTCTTTAAAAAAATATCTCAAAGGCAGTGGTTCTTGACTAGGAATGACTTTGGAAACATTTTTTATTGTAATAACTAGAGTGGGGACTGCTATCAGCATCAGTGGGTAGAGGTCAGGGATGTTGCTACATGTTCTACAGTATATAGGTGAAGACATACAACAAAGAATTATCTGGCTCAAAGTGTCAATAATGGCAAGGTTGAGGAACCCTGCTCTAAAGAACCTTTAGATTCAATGAAGAATAGGAACTTAGAAGAGATTACTCTGTCCGGGGAATGAGGCACCACACAGTTTCTGTTGAGAAAAAAAAATCCATAATTATGACATTATGAATAATCATACTAGGATTTGAAAAATAAAAATTTAAAAAGCTACTCGTTTCAATTCAAACTTGAGAGCTAGAAAAAATCTGCTTTATTTTTGCTATTGTTATAAGATGTGCCACATGGTTTTAGAGTTATTATGATATGGAATAATGCGAAGACTCAAAACACTTTGTATGAAACATGCATGAAGTAGCATGATGTACTAGAAGAAAGGCTGAGCTGAGATTTCAAATAGTTAAGTGTTACCCTGCCATTGATTAAACATGAGTGATTTAACCCATCTGGGCCTCCGTTGCTGTTTCTGGCCAGACACTGAAATTGAAAAGCTTGACATCTTTATTTGGCTATTCCTTCTCCTTCAGGTACAGTCATAGCCAAAACAGGGCTTTTTCCTTGGTTTCCCTGCTCACAGGCATCCCTTCCTTTAGATTCCTGCTGGCCTGATTTTTGTTTGAGTCCTTGTTACTTCTCATCGGGTCTGTTACAGTAGTTTCCCAGATGAAATTCTCTCCTCAAATATACCCTGCCATCTCGTCTTCTTACACCATTACTTTGTTTATGTCTTTCCTCTCAGATTCTTTAATGCCTATAAAGTCAAAGTCACCCTTGGTGTGACATGACAACCCATCCTTTTCTGATCTGCTCACGAATACTTCTCTATAGCTTGCCCTCCATGTTTTTCCTGCTTCCATCTTTGCTGCCCATCACATTACTGTAGTTAATACCTTCTTCATAAAGGCACATACTAGATCAATAGTGTTCCTGCTAAGCCCTGTTCAGAAGCACCCCCCTGCTGGCATGTTCCCTCCCCGCATTTATCTCTCAACTTTCCTCAAATCTGAAGTCCCATAGCCTCTCAGAAGGTTTACTAAGTTTCCCAGTGATATCTCTCGTATGTACTTAGGGTATCAACCATATTTGACCTTGCATGTATACTTTTCTTCTCCCTCCCTTGATATCTCTCACCTCACTTCAACTATTCCAGGGGTAAGAGACACAAACTGCCTTACTGTAGTAGGCTTTACCTTGGGTTCCATGGGAAGAATAAGGAAATGCTTGGCACCGACCTCTGGATTCAGTGCATATTTATGATTGTCTAAAACAAAGACACTCTGGGAGATAGAGACATAGTCATACATGTAAGTAAAAGCATAAAGTCTCTCCAGTTAGGCTGTAAACCTCATACAATCATAAGGCCCAATCCCTTTGTGTCCTCTGAACTTTGTCATGGAAAGCATCCAAATAATGAGTGTGTGGCCGATTTTATTTTGCGTATGTTTTTGTATGTGAAAACTACCAGTAGAGGCAAATAAAAACAGTTACCCAGACTTGGGAGATATTTTGATTACTATAGGAAATACTTGGCATTACGAAAAAACTTTTGCTCTATATGTTGTGTTTGTGTGTGTGTATGTGTGTGTGCACACATGTGGAGAGTAAAAAATTTTTTACTTTTATATATCTGATATAGAAGATACATGTTAATATATAGATTTAAGAGAAACATCTCAGTTTAAATATGACTCTTGAGGTCCAAGAATGAGTTTTCTTGAGGGTCCCAGTTGACTTTTGTAATGCATTTCAAAGGCAACGGGTTTCACTGGATCTCTAAACTTAAATGAAATTCTCAGATTTTGACATGGAGTTGGAGAAGATTATCCATGTTGCTTCATCATTTTTTTGTTTTGTTTTGTTTTTGTTTTAGCAAGCTGGCTGAGAAATAGATACAGTGTATTGTTTTATGGCCACACATGCATCACAGTGTTCTTTTCATTTTTTCCCTTTTGACATAAGCATACTTAGAGTTAAATACATGCCAAAAGATTTTACTGGTACAGCCGTCTGCCTTGCTTTACCTATAAAAGTTTGTATGCTCTTACCTCATTTGTAGGCCCCCAAAGTTTTATTTTTTAAGTATATAAAGGCCAGCATTTCTGTCTATATCCTGCAGCATTCACTACAATGTTTCTAAGTTTCGACTGCAACATTTTTGGAAAAGTAGATTGCTAGAGCTACAGTATGTTTCTTCATTGTATCCCACCTTGATCTCTTTTCTTTAATCTACTCATTTAAATGTGTTATAATTTTCCTCAAACTAGAATCTCACCTGTTAAAAGGGTAACATAGCTTAGTGCAGTGGTTCTCAAAGTGTGGTCCCTGGGTCAAGAGCATCAGCAGTATCTGGGAACTTACTTGAAAGGAGATTCTCAGATCTCACCTATTAATTCAGGAACTCTGGGGCTGGGACCAGCAACCTGGGTTTAAACAAGGTGTCCAGGGATTTCTGGTGCAAGAGTAAGTTTGAATGCTATTGGCTTAGTTGTTAACAGTATGAACTCTGGGGCAGATGGCCTGAATTTAAATATTTAACCTTCAAGTCACATATCCTTCCCGTGCCTCAGTTTCCTCATCAATGAATGTGACAATAATAGTACCATCCATATATTGTTCTGGTGAGTTTAAATTGAGATACTACATGGGAAAAGTTTAGCGAGGCCTAGCACTTCATAAAGTTTGCTGTTATTGTTCAAAGTTTTCCCATTCTCAGATCTTAGAGTCCCTCTTCCTCTTGGTCATCTTTCCTGCTTTTGCTGAGCTGGCTCCTTCCTCTCTCTTGAATGCCCTTGCCATTTCTCTTTACCTCTTCAGATGTTGCCGAGCTAGGGGTAGGGAATGCATATATTTTTCTGCACTCAAATACTGATCTTCCCTTCACAAACTTTTTTTTTCTTGATAAGCCAAGCCTAGTGATGAGCAAACATAGAGAAGAATACAACACATTTAATTTTTTCTTAGCTCTGTTTTATATTTTAACTATTATATAATTTCCTTATGGCCCACCTGATTTTTTTTTTCAGGCCTTGGGAATGTGAACCAGTATTTATTTTCATAGCTGGTATAATTGATATGTGGATGGACGGGAGTGTGTTTTTGCCCTGTCTTCAGTGATGAATCATTCTTGTTTGTTCTAGATGCTTCTGGACTTGTTATCCTGTGTCATTTCTAACTGGTGCCAGTTTTTTGACAAATGATAGCAGCAAGGCATGGTGTGCTACCTCAGGTTCTTATTTTCCCTGAGTGTTTGGATGTAATAATTTTAGAGATGGCCACATGGCTAATGAGTCTTGCCCTCCGGATCTCAGCACAGAGGGAACCCTCACTAGCCTATCAGACACCTTCTTCGAAAATGGTGGAAGTGTGAGAGAGCAAGATGAATGGACATTTGTGTATCATATTCTTTGAGAATTGAATAGAGGATTTATGGTGTTCCCTGACTTGACACACTTCACACTTGTCATGTTGGCACATTGCATTATATTCTGCTGCCCATGGGGCTTTTGATGATGTTTCAGAAACAGGTAATAGATGTCTCTGTGCTGTATCCATACATTTGCAGAGAAAGATCCGATATTAAAAACAAAGGTACAGTAAAAATCATCCCCATCGACCAAACACAAAAGCCTACCTCTGCTCTCTGTTGCCTTGTTAGCCCCAATTCCTTAGCTAGACATATTTAGCCTTTCTCCAGCTAGAGATGATCCATCTGAAGTCAGTGTTATTTCTATAGGCACGTTTTAAACCTATTTGGGGGTATAACAATGAATGACTATTATAAGTACCATATAAAGTCAGTGCAATATAAAGAACACTGGATTAAGTATCATAAACTCTTAATTCCAATCCTGACTTGGCTAAGGCCTGCTGTATCGAGCTTGCCTGAATCGCTTATGGCAATCTCCCAATCGCCTCATCTGTCACAGGAGCACAGGAATTCCTGGCTAGCCGACCTCCCAGACGGAGTACATAAGAACTTATTTTGAAAAGTTGTCTTTTGATTTTGTTAACTGTTTCCTTTGCTGTGCAAAAGCTTTTGATCTTGATGAAATCCCAGTAGTTCATTTTTTCCCTTGCTTCCCTTGCCTTTTGCGTTGTTCCTAGGAAGATGTTGCTGCGGCAGAGGTCGAAGAGGTTGCTGCCCGTGTTCTCCTCAAGGATTTTGATGGATTCCTTTCGTACATTGAGGTCCTTCATCCATTTTGAGTCTATTTTTGTGTGTGGTGTAAGGAAATGGTCCAATTTCATTTTTCTGCATGTGGCTGTCCAATTTTCCCAGCACCATTTATTGAAAAGGCTGTCTTTTTTCCATTGGACATTCTTTCCTGCTTTGTCGAAGATTAGTTGACCATAGAGTTGAGGGTCTATTTCTGGGCTCTCTATTCTGTTCCATTGATCTATGTGTCTGTTTTTGTGCCAGTACCATGCTGTCTTGATGATGACAGCTTTGTAATAGAGCTTGAAGTCCGGAATTGTGATGCCACCAACGTTGGCTTTCTTTTTCAATATCCCTTTGGCTATTCGAGGTCTTTTCTGGTTCCATATAAATTTTAGAATTATTTGTTCCATTTCTTTGAAAAAGATGGATGGTACTTTGATAGGAATTGCATTAAATGTGTAGATTGCTTTAGGTAGCATAGACATTTTCACAATATTTATTCTTCCAATCCAGGAGCATGGAACATTTTTCCATTTCTTTGTGTCTTCCTCAATTTCTTTCATGAGTACTTTATAGTTTTCTGAGTATAGATTCTGTGTCTCTTTGGTTAGGTTTATTCCTAGGTATCTTATGGTTTTGGATGCAATTGTAAATGGGATTGACTCCTTAATATCTCTTTCTTCTGTCTTGCTGTTGGTGTAGAGAAATGCAACTGATTTCTGTGCATTGATTTTATATCCTGACACTTTACTGAATTCCTGTATAAGTTCTAGCAGTTTTGGAGTGGAGTCTTTTGGGTTTTCCACATATAGTATCATATCATCTGCGAAGAGTGATAATTTGACTTCTTCTTTGCCGATTTGGATGCCTTTAATTTCCTTTTGTTGTCTGATTGCTGAGGCTAGGACCTCTAGTACGATGTTGAATAGCAGTGGTGATAATGGACATCCCTGCCGTGTTCCTGACCTTAGCGGAAAAGCTTTCAGTTTTTCTCCATTGAGAATGATATTTGCGGTGGGTTTTTCATAGATGGCTTTGATGATATTGAGGTATGTGCCCTCTATCCCTACACTTTGAAGAGTTTTGATCAGGAAGGGATGTTGTACTTTGTCAAATGCTTTTTCAGCATCTATTGAGAGTATCATATGGTTCTTGTTCTTACTTTTATTGATGTGTTGTATCACATTGACTGATTTGCGGATGTTGAACCAACCTTGCAGCCCTGGAATAAATCCCACTTGGTCGTGGTGAATAATCTTTTTAATGTACTGTTGAATCCGATTGGCTAGTATTTTGTTGAGTATTTTCGCATCTGTGTTCATCAAGGATATCGGTCTATAGCTCTCTTTTTTGGTGGGATCCTTGTCTGGTTTTGGGATCAAGGTGATGCTGGCCTCATAAAATGAGTTTGGAAGTTTTCCTTCCATTTCTATTTTTTGGAACAGTTTCAGGAGAATAGGAATTAGTTCTTCTTTAAATGTTTGGTAGAATTCCCCCGGGAAGCCGTCTGGCCCTGGGCTTTTGTTTGTTTGGAGATTTTTAATGACTGTTTCAATCTCCTTACTGGTTATGGGTCTGTTCAGGCTTTCTATTTCTTCATGGTTCAGTTGTGGTAGTTTATATGTTTCTAGGAATGCATCCATTTCTTCCAGATTGTCAAATTTATTGCCGTAGAGTTGCTCATAGTATGTTCTTATAATAGTTTGTATTTCCTTGGTGTTAGTTGTGATCTCTCCTCTTTCATTCATGATTTTATTTATTTGGGTCCTTTCTCTTTTCTTTTTGATAAGTCGGGCCAGGGGTTTATCAATTTTATTAATTCTTTCAAAGAACCAGCTCCTAGTTTCGTTGATTTGTTCTATTGTTTTTTTGGTTTCTATTTCATTGATTTCTGCTCTGATCTTTATGATTTCTCTTCTCCTGCTGGGCTTAGGGTTTCTTTCTTGTTCCTTCTCCAGCTCCTTTAGGTGTAGGGTTAGGTTGTGTACCTGAGACCTTTCTTGTTTCTTGAGAAAGGCTTGTACCGCTATATATTTTCCTCTCAGGACTGCCTTTGTTGTGTCCCACAGATTTTGAACCGTTGTATTTTCATTATCATTTGTTTCCATGATTTTTTTCAATTCTTCTTGAAAAGTATGGAAATGAGAGAAAGCGCCTGTGTGACTCCTGATGAAGCAGTTAGAATACAAATATATTTTCCCTCAGTTTTATAGAAAGAGAAATAGAGCCTTTAAAAGGATGAGTGAGTTTTTTCAAGGAACACTGTAAGTGATGGACAGAGAAGGTCTAGATTCCCGTCTTCTGGTCCTTAGTTGAGGTACCTTGAGATTCCTACCCACACTCTTTATGTTCAAGGGAGCATGCAGGCTTAGAAAGTAAGGAATCAGCAACAGCTGCACTGCATTCAAGTTTAGAGGCCTGTTGTCCTCCTTTTGGGTGGAATTCCGTAGCAATCCTTAAAATAGAAGGGCCTCAAATAATGGCTGTTATCAGATTTCCCACTACCCAGGTAGAAGAGAGAGCACAAATGGATTTATTCTTAAGGAAAAGTTTTAATTGGTTATTTCTTGGAGAACTGAGTTAGTGAACTGAGAGTCTCACTGAATGCATGTAAATGATGAACAACTACTTCTGTGAAATTAGGACTCCCTACTTCATATTTATAGATTTTCCTTATATGTGTCCTGCTTTCACCATTATAATGCCATCAAAAGCAGAAACTTTGATTTTTACTTTTTTGTCATCCTCTCTAGCCCTAGGTGAATGCTTTTTAAATATAGGTTTATCCGTTTCAAGTGAAGACAGATTGAAAACATCTGGAAGAAGAGGAAGAGAAAAATCTCATCTCATCTCATCTTACCTTCCAAATAGATTAGGATCCTTTTAAGACATTATCTGTTGGAAATGACTGTACCTATTCCCCAATTCCAATATTTTTGTTCTGATTTCACACTTTTGTGGAACTAAGCTTCTTGTGAGCCCTCATGTTTAATCCAGTGATGCTGGAGTTACTGACAGCTTTGCCTTTGCATAATACACCTATAGATATGCAGTCTAGTATCTTTTCTTCCCTGTTTGTGTCATAGAGGGAACACCAGCTTCCCCAGAACCCTCCTCAAAGGATCTTGAGTCAAGGGGCCTGTCTTGAAAACTCAGCTAAGGGAGCATCACAGGAAGCAGTGATAGTGAAGACAGGACTGAAATTTTAGACCCATTGATATCTAAGTCTCAATCAAGTATGCACTCTGGTTAGTATCTGGGTCACTAATTATACTGTTGCGTTCATGAGAACATATACATACATAAACATATAATGTTTAACAGAATAGTGTCAGTCTATGTAAATAAATCAAAGTGATTCCATTTTTGAATATGTGGCAAGGCCTTTATATTACTTATATATTGCTGTGTAACAAATTATGCCAAAATTTAGAAGCTTAAAACAGTAGACATTTATTATCTAGGTCTTTATGGTTCAGGATTCCAGATACAGCTGAGCTGGATCAACTGCTTCAGTATCTCTTATAAAGATTGCATGTGAGCCCAGGGGCTACATTCTCTTCTGAAGGCTGAACTGAGGAAGGATCTGCTCCCTTATGTGGCTGGTGGTGGGATTCCATTCCTTTCATGGTATTGAACTGAAGGCTTCAGTTCCTTGCTGGCTATTAGTTGAAGGACATCCTTAGTTCCTTGTGTAGGACTCTGCAGCATGGCAGCTTGCTTTACCAAAGCATGCAAGCCTAGAAGATGACTAAGAGAATCTGCCAGCAAGATGGAAGTCACAGCCTTTCATAATCTAATCACAGGAGTGACATCCTATCTCTTTCACCTTAATCTATTTATTAGAAAACAAGTCACTAGTTTCTGTCTGCCCTCATGAGCAGGGAATTCCACAGGACATGAACACCATGAGATGGGTCATTGGAGGCCATCGCAGAAGTCTGCCTAACAAAACCTTTCATGTCTACCTCTTAAGAAGAGAATCCATCATGGGTATTGAATGTACTCTGAGCACTAGGTTTAGATGATATTAAATATAATCAAGTTAGTTGTCCAGAGAACTCTTAAAGGGAGACCCTGACCAATGTCTAATTCCTTTGCTTCTAAAAATAATTATTTGGAATTTTGGTTGCTTAATAATACTTTCTATTACCCCAGAGTCCTTAAAGGATTTTTATGCATTAGGATAAAAAATCCTCCTCCATTTTCTAAGAACTTTTAAATCATTACTTTACTTTGCTGGTGTAGCAAATGACTCTCATGGTTCTTGGTGAAGGTTACTCTGCATTGTGCCAGTGATCTGGGACCACCAACAGCCTAGAATTAGGATATTCAAGGGAGAGATTATTAGACTCGGAATTTGGGTGTCCTGAACTTACTTGTCTATGTATCTTGTGTCTTCAATCTTCAAACTGTAAGCTCAGTGTCTTTTCTCAGCTGGCCACAATATAGTTTGGAGACTGGATGAAGATGCTCTGAGCTCTTTGTAAGAAATGCAATATTAAGAAATGAAATGAATATTGGAGGTTATTATTTGATGAAAAAGGCTAGTTCTAAGGTCTTTTTCTTTCCATTATATTGTTACTATCTTAAGTCAAGATACTGTTGTTTCTTGCCCTGTTCCCCTCCCTGTCTATGCTGCACACTACGGTTATAGTAATATTTATAATATTTATAAGATGCTAATCTTATAATGCTAATCTGATCATATCCCTTCTCTACTTAAAACTCTGCAATAATATGCAAGGATCATCATGATAAAGGGTCAGGTGAACAAAATGGGGTTATATATACATATTGTCTATATATGCAAAGCATATTTCTTGAGGAATACTCAGGAAAGTTATATCAGTAGTTCTCATGGCAGGGGAAAGGCAGGAGAGAGACTCTCTTTTTAAATTAAAAGTGTTTTGTACTTTTAGATTTTGTACCATGTGACTATATGACCTAGTTACAAATCGAAACAAAACTCTTCCATGGCCCTGAATACCTTTAAAAGCTCAGATCCTTAGCCTAGACGACTCTTATGATGGTCTGTTTGCCAACTTTGTATCATCCTAAGCTGCTCTCCCCTCTCCCATCCTCTTCCCTGCATATACCCTGTGGTCCAAGCACCTTCCAAATATACCTATTTGTGGCCACATGCTACAGCTTTTGCTAAAGACCTACTGAGCTAGGTGCAGGCTCCCACACATTGTGACTTCTGCACCTTTTTCTTTACTATCCTTTCTTCTTAACATGGCTTTCACCTCTTTCCACCCAGCTAATTTCTATTCATCCTCCAGGGACTTCTTTCTGATTCCTCCACAAGGAACCTTGTGCCACTTCTTTGTGTGAATTTGATTGTAGTACTTGCTGCATTATGGTTTCAGCAGATATAGTCTCAGGCTATAAATTCAGGGATGCAAGAAGCAAAGATTGTATTTTTTCTATAAGTGAGTTTAATTTCTAGCATAACTCTTATCTTAGGCCAGGTTCCTCAGAAGCAAACCTTGAGAAACAAATTTTCAGGAAGGTATGTCTGCAAGCAACTTATTAAGAAAGTGCTTTCAGAAGAAACCAAGAAGAGGGTGGGGAGCAGGAAAAATAAGGAGAAGACCTGAGGCAGGGATTCCGTTTCAAGCCAAGTCCCGGAGGGGCTGATTCCAGCCTGATCCTGCACGGAAACATACTCTACAGTAAACTCATAATTCTGGTTTGTTTAATATCTGTCTCCCCTAATAAAATATGAACTCCAAGAGGGTGGGAACTGTAATTTTTTGTTGTTGTTCATGGATGTACTCTAAGCAATTAGAACAGTATCTGCAAATAGTAGTCATTTGCTGAATGAGTGAATGAACTGCAGGCTTCTCCTTATTGTTTCAACAAAGGAAAGCATATTCATTTGTTCATTACACAGGTTATGGGCATCTACTCTGTCCCAGACACTATTTTAGGCTCTGGGAATATAATAGTGAACAAAAGAGTTGATATCCCTCTTCTCAAGGAGTAGTTAAGAGCATGAACTCCAAACACAGACATCCTGGATTAAAATCCTGGTTCTGCTCATTATTTGCTATTTTATCTTGATCAGATTATGACTGTCTTCCTGCCCCACTTTCTTTATCTGCAAAACAGGAATGTGGATAATGATTTGGTGTCTCTGATATGGTTGTACAGTTAAGTGAGTTAATACACGTAAAGTGGTAGGTCAGTTCTCGGTAGAGACTGTATATGTGTTAGCTATGATTATCCCCTCTTCTTCTTCTTCTTCTTTTTTTTTTTTAACCTACCAAATTTGCAAATGCTTTTATTTATTTATTTATTTATTTTTAATTTTATTGACATATAATGTATTATTTGCTTCAGGGGTACAGGTCTGCATATCATCAGTCTTACACAATTCAGAGCACTCACCATTGCACATACCCTCCCCATAAGCCAGCCACCCCATCCTTCTTCCCTCAACCCCCCAGCAACCCTCAGTTTGTTTCCTGAGATTAAGAGTCTCTTATGGTTTGTCTCCCTCCCCAGTCCCATCTTGTTTCATTTTGTTCCCTCCTTTTCCCCCCACAACCCCCCGCCCTGCCTCTCAAATTCCTCATATCAGAGAGATCATATGGATTATCCCCTCTTCTTAAAACCCCCCTGTCTTTGTCAGCCTGTTTAACTTCTGCTTCCGCATCTCCTTCAAATGTCCTTTCAAAAGGCTTATTATGCTCTTTGTCCGGAAAGTATCCCTTTTCTCCAGGTTAAACTGAGTGCTGCTCCTTTATGCTCTCTCTCTTAGCTATGTGTTCTTCAACCTTTTGTAAGTCACATCCCATTCTATTATAAAGGGAATAGTTGTATATCCTGACCTATACCTTGTTGCTCATCCTATATCCCTAGCACTTATCACACTGCCTGGCACATAGCTGATACCAAAGGGATGCCATCACAAAAGTGAGTAAGATTCCCCTGCTCTGATTACTGCTTCTTACAGCTAGCTTGAAGTCCTATCTTTGCATCTACCCAATGCCTCCATTTTCTATACCTGGGATCAGTCTTGCTCACAATAAATGGGATTCTGGGTTCCTTCAATAAACTCAGAGAATATGACTCACTGGGGTCAGAATGCCTTTGAAGGAGATATGTGTGCTGGTCCCCTCTTTGAACTATATTATAGAATGATTCATCTTCCATGAGCCACATAACCTCAAATCAGGGCTCTCATGCACACTCATCTTTCATTCCTTCTTCAGTTGCCCATTTTTTCTGCCCTCTTCCTGTTTCATCCATCTCACCTCCTGCCAGGCCTGTGCAGACACAGACACGCACACACACCTTTGATCCTGCTGACACCAATGGCACTAAGGAAAGAAGTTCAATATGTCCACTGGCGTCAAAATATAGTAATAACAATCCTTCAAAATGACAATCACAGGCAGCCTAGGGGTACTCAGGGGCTCTCCTTCTTTGTGCTTTCTGTAGTCTTTAGTGTTTTCTTTGGTGTTTGAAAGCAGAGGTAACTGCAGTTTACTCTGCCTGAGAAGTGCAAGTGAGCTGGCATTCAACAAACAGATAGTTATGGCACTCCCGTGGTGAGGAACAGGATGAGTGGGGGGTTGTTTTGTTCCCCATCTCACAGACTCCAGCAAACATGATCTCCATTTGCAACCAGTTACTCACTGTATTTCATGTTTGTGATTGTGTTGACAAGGAAAAAGGCACCATTTCTGGCAGCATCTCTTAGTTTCCTGAGTTGCCTCGGGCACTAAGAGAATGCAGGAGGCACATACTGACTTGGTTGCCACCTGACACCTCTTCTGCTTATCTAAGCCCAGAGTACCCACTGGGACTCCGCAAGCAAGCAGCGTCCTACAGCATTCGAACTAGGCAGCTGCTCACTGGATCTCTGTTCATCTTCCTATAGCTCCTGTTCCTCTCCTCCTGCCAAGTAGAATCCAACAGCCAGTGGCCAAGGAAACAGACTGTCTGCCCTACTGACACCCAGGACAAACCATGTCCAACTTTCCTAGTGGAGAACCAAGACAGACTGTCAGTTTTATTTGTTTGTTTGTTTGTTTGTTTTCTATTTATTTATTTATTTTCTATTGCTATTTATTTATTTTCTATTTATTTCATTCTTATTTATTTATTTTCTATTTCTTTCTTTCATTCTTTTCTACTTTATTTATTTATTTTCTATTTGTTTATTTATTTTCTATTTTATTTATTTATTTGCTATTTTTCTCCTGTATCGGCAGGAGCAAGGAAAACCTAGAACCTCAAAATCAGCTATTATCCTGAGAGCTGCACTGAGGTGGCAGCTTCTAGCCCTGTTTCAAAATTTAATGTTCTGTTTTGCTTATGGCAGGCAAAATATAGTTTCCTATTTTGGTGTGATGGCTGGTTAAAGGAATCATACAACAAATTAGATGTTTCTTGGTGATCCACCAGCCATCTTAAATCAATATTTGATGATTTATAAATGAATGAGACACATACAGATTAGATTTTCTCCTGAATACATTCCCTCATGGACCACAATGGCAGTGGTAGTCTTGATTTAGTGTTGTCTAGAACACTTGAAATACAGATTGCCAGATCTGAAAATGGGCATTTCTAGATGTGCTGGTAAATAGCCTGGTATAATTATGTTGATTGACATTTTTTTCCTTGCTCTTTTATTTAGGTGTGGGAGTGAAGCTTGTTTTATGTATTTTCATCACATTTTCAAAGATGAACATTGAATCATCTTGTTACAGTAGTCAAACAAAGGGAAAAAAACCAAGAGCATGAGTCTGGAGATTATGAAACTCAGCTTTTATATAAGGTCTAGATACTTTTTCCTAAATTTCTTTTAGTGAAAACATACATTGTAGCCTTGGAGTGAGGGGAAGCTCATGTAAAAGCTGGCAGACATTTTTAGCAAAGTAAGGCAAAAAAATAATTTTTTTAAAGATTTTATTTATTTATTTGATAGACCGAGTTCACAAGCAGGCAGAGAGAGGAGGAAGCAGGCTCCTCGCTGATCAGAGACCCAACGTAGGTCTCGATCCCAGGACCTTGGGATCATGACTAGAGCTGAAGGCAAAGGCTTTAAGCCACTGAGCCACCCAGGCACCCCGTAAAAAAATAATTTAACTTTCAAAGCTGCCTTACCAATCAGTAGTTCAAGTGAGATGAACTTAGCAATACATTTGAGCTTAAAATTGTCCAAAATAGTTGGGGGAAAAAAAACTACCAAAGGACATGTTTTGGGCATTTTTTGACAATTATCTTTAATACATGATTTGTGGGTATGGCAGTCCCCTGACCTAGGGGATATTTGGGAAGCTAAACAAAAACTAAAAATGATCTATGTTTGTCATGTGAAAATCAATCCTGAACGATTGTTTTAAATAGCCATTTAACTGATCTGTGGCTATCCACTTCTGCTGTAGAAGGGCTCAAGGGTTTTGGCTCCATAACTATATAGAATATAAGATTAGGTAACACAGGGCTGCCTGAGTGGCTCAGTCGGCTGTCTGCCTTTGGCTCAGGTCATGATCCCATGATCCTGGGATCAAGCACTGAGTCAGGCTCCCTGCTCAGTGGGGATCCTGCTTCTCTCTCTCCTTGCCTCCCACTTGTGCTTTCTCTTGTTATCTCTCTCTCTCTCAAATAAATGAATGAAATCTTAAAAAAAAAAAAAAAAAAAAAGAATAGCTAACACATATTGAATGCTTGTCATGGGCCAAATGTTCTCCTAAGCCCTTCAAATTATTTTTCCAGTTAATCCTCATAAGAACCCTATGAAGTTACTATTGCTATCCCCATTTTATGGATAAGGAAACTAAGATGCAGAGAAGTTAAATAACTTGCTCCAATGGCAGATAGGAAATTTGAACTCACCACTATATTAAAGCAAGTATCAGAGCTGAATGATATCTTGGAAATAATTGTCCCAGTGATGAAAGAATTGGCTCCAAGCTGAAAGTATCTTGCTTTGGTTGATATAGCTATCATGGAAAGACATGGAGTGTGGTGAGAAGAGCATCCAAAACAGATTCTAAGCAAGAGTGGGATTTTACCTCATGTGGCCATGTTTCTTGTTGTGTGACCAGGGAAAGTCAATCCTCCTATTGATACTCAGTGTCTGTACATGCAAATATGAGATCATTCAATATTCAACCCGGTAGGGAGCAAATACCAGCATGTGCTACATACGGGAGTAGAATAAAACTCCTGCCTGCCATTCCCCCAGAGGCATGCACATTCTAGTGGGAGAGCACATGGAAACATGGAATTATGCAAGGGCTATGCACAAGGTATAAGATTCCTTCCCAAAGACATAGTTCAGTGTTGGAGCTGGACTTGGGAAATATAAGTTAATTCAGTATGTTGAACAATAGGTAGGTCACTTGCATGTGGGTAAGTGGTAAGAGATGATTTCAGAGAGGTAGGTGGGTCAGGCCCTCCATGTCATTCTAAGTAATTTAAACTTGGACATACAGGTCACAGGAATTTATTGTTTTAAATTTAAAATCCAGTATATTTAATATATAGTGTTATATTAGTTTCATGTGTACAATATACTGATTCAACAATTCTGTTCATTACTCAGTGCTCATCATGATAAGTGTACTCTTAATCCTATTTACCTATTTCATCTGTCCCCTGTCCCCCATGTTCTCTCTGGTAACCACCAGTTTGTTATTTATAGTTAAGAGTCTGTTTTTTGGTTTGCCTCTTTCTCCCCGCCTCTTGTTTTATTTCTTAAATTCCACATAAGAGTGAAAACATATATATGGAGGTGCCTGGGTGGCTCAGTTGGTTAAAGCATCTGCCTTTGGCTCAGATCATGGTCAGAATGTCCTGGGATCGAGCCCCACATTGGGCTCCCTGCTCAGTGGGGATTCTGCTTCTCCCTCTCACTCTTCCTCTGCCTCTCTCTCTCAAATAAAAAAATAAAAAATCTTTTTTAAAAAGAGTGAAATCATATGGCATTTGTCTTTTTCTGACTGATTTATTTTGCTTAGCATTATACTCTTCAGCTCCATTCATGTTGCAAATGGTAAGATTTCATTCTTCTTTATAGCTGAGCAGTATTCCATTGTATATATACCACCCTTTCTTTATCCATTCATCTATCAAGGAACACAAGGGCTGTTTCCATAATTTGGCTATTGTAAATACTGCTGCAATAAACATAGGGGTATATATTTTTGAATTACTGTTTTCATATTCTCTGGGTAAATACCAAGTAATGGAATTACTGGAACATAGGGTGATTCTATTTTTTGTTTTTTTTGAGGAACCTCCATATTGTTTTCCACAGTGGCTGTACCAGCTTGCATTTATACCAACAGTGCATTAGGTTCCTTTTTTCTCCATATCCTCACCTGCACTTGTTGTTTCTTATGCTTTTGATTTTAGCCATTCTTACAAGTGGGAAGCAGTAGTATTTCATTGTGGTTTTGATTTCAATGATCACGAGTCATATTGAACATATTTTCATGTGTGGATTGACCATCTGTGTGTCTTCTTCAGTAAAATGTCTATTCATCTCTTCTGCCCATTTTGTAATGGATTATTTGTTTTTCAGGTGTTGAGTTGTGTAAGTTCTCTATATGTTTCAAATACTAACCCTTTATTGGATGCATCATTTGCAAATATCTTTTCCCATTCGGTAGCTTGTCTTTTAGTTTGTTTCCTTCACTGTGCAAAAGCTTTTTATTTTAATGTAGTCCCAATAGTTTATTTTTGCTTTTGTTTCTCTTGCCTCAGGAGACATATCTAGAAAAAATGTTGAGGTGGCTGTGCTCAGAGAAATTACTCTCTTGCTCTCTTCCAGGAATTTTATGATTACAGATGTCACATTTATGTCCTTATCTCTGGGACAATTTTGAGTTTATTTTTATGTATATTATAAGAAAGTGGTCCAGTTTCATTCTTTTGCATATAGCTGTCCAGTTTTCCCAACACCATTTGTGGAAGATGTTTTCCCTTGCATATTCTTGCCTCCTTTCTTGAAGATTAGCTGACCATCTAATCATGGGTTTATTTCTGGGCTCTCTATTCTGTTCTGTTGATCTATGCACCTGTTTTTGTGCCAGTGCCATAACGTTTTGATTATGATAGCTTCGTAGTGTATCTTGAAACCTGGAATTGTGATACATCCAGTATTGTTCTCCTTTTTCAAGGCTTCTTTGGCTATTTGGGGTCTTTTGTGGTTTCATAAAAATTTTAGGATTGTTTGTTCTAGTTCTGTGAAAAATGCTGTTGGTGTTTTAGTAGGGATGGTGTTAAATGTATAGATTGCTTTGAGTAGTATGGACTTTTTAAAAACAATATTGTTTCTTCCTATCCATGAGCATGGATTATCTTTCCATTTGTATGTGAAATCTTCACTTTCTTTTGTCAGTGCTTTGTAGTTTTCAGAGTACCGGTCTTTCACCTCTCTGGTCAAATTTATTGCTAGGTATTTTATTATTCTTGATACAATTGTAAATGGGATTGTTTTCTTAATTTATTTTTCTGCTTCCTCATTATTATGTATAGAAATACAATGGATTTCTGTATATTGATTTTGTATCCTATGACCTTACTGAATTCATTTATCATTTCTAGTAGTTATTTGGTGGAGTCTTTAGGGTTTTCTATATATAGTTTCATGTCATATGCAAACAGTAAAAGTTTTACTTCTTCTTTACCAGTTTGGATAACTTTTATTTCTTTTCCTTATCTAACTGCTGTGGCTAGGACTTCCAATATTGTGTTGAATAGAAATGGTGAAAACTGACATTCTTGTCTTGGTCTTGATCTTAGGGGAAAAACTTGGTTTTTCAGCATTGAGTATGATGTTAGCTGTGGTTTTTTCATTAATGGTCTTTATTATGTCAAATCATGTTCCCTCTAAGCCTATTTTGTTGAGGTTTTTTTATGATAAATAGATGTACTTTGTTAAATGCATTTTTCTGCATATATTGAAATGATCATATGGTTTTTATCCTTTCCCTTGTGATGTGATGAATCATGTTGATTGATTTGCAAATATTGAACTACTCTTGCATCCCAGGAATAAATCCCCCTTGATTATGGTGAATGATTTTTTAAAATGTATTATTAGATTTAGTTTGTTAATATTTTGTTGAGGACTTTCACATCTGTGTTCATCAGAGATATCATCCTGTAATTCTCTTTTTTTGCAGTGTCTTTATCTGATTTTGGCATCAGGGTAATGCTGGACTCATAGAATGAATTTGGAAGCTTTCCTTCCTCTTCTATTTTTTGGAATGCTTTAAGAAGAATAAGTGTTAATGATTTAAATGTTTGGTAGAATTCACCTGTGACGCTTTCCTGGGCTTTTGTTGTTGTGAGTTTTTTTATTACTGATGTAATTTCATTGCTGGTAATTGGTCTGTTCAAATTTTCTATTTCTTCCAACTTCAGTTTTGGTAGGTTGTGTATTTCTCAGAATTTATCAGTTCTTCTAGGTTGTCCAATTTGTTGGCATATAGTTTTTTTTATAATATTCTTATATAATCCTTTGTATTTCTGTAGTGTTGTTTGTTATTGTTCTTCTTTCATTTTGATTTTGTTTGAGTCCCCTCCCCCCTTTTTCTTGTCTCTGGCTAAAAGTTGAGCTTTTCAAAGAACCAGTTCCTGGTATCCTTGATCTTTTCTATTGTTTTTAATCTTCTATATCATTCATTTCTGCTGTAATCTTTATTATTTTATTCCTTATACTAGTTTCAGGATTAATTTGTTCTTCTTTTTCTAGCTCCTTTAGCTGTAAGGTTAAGGTTAAATATAAGGTTATTTGAGATTTTTCTTGCTTCTTGAGGTAGGTTTGTATTGTTATAAACTTCTGTATTAGAACAGCTTTTCCTGCATCCCAAAGATTTTGGACTGTTGTGTTTTTGTCTCCAGGTATTTTATTTCCTTTTTGATTTCTTGGTTGATCCCTTCATTGTTTAATAGCATGTTGTTTAACCTCTATGTTTTTGTATTCTTTCCAGATATTTTTTTCTTAGGGTTGATTTCTAGTTAAGTAGGATTACAGTCAGAAAAGATACATGACATGACTTCAGTCATATTTAGTTTCTTGAGATTTGTTTCATGGTCCAATATATGATCGATTTTGGAGAATCTTCCATATATACTTAAAAAATATGTATTCTGCTGTTTTAGGATGGAATGTTCTGAATATGTCTGTTAGATCCATCTCATTCAATGTGTCATTTGAAGACATGGTTTCTTTGTTGACTTTCTGTTTGGATAATCTATCCATTGATAAGTGGGGTGTTAAAGTCACCTACTGTTATTATACTATTATCACCTACTATTATTATACTATTATACTATTATCAATTGCTTCCTTTTTGTTTGGTATTAGTTACTTTATGTGTTTGGGTGCTCCCATATTGGATGCATAAATTTACAATTGTTATATCTTCTTGTTGGACTATTCCCTTTATAATTATGTAGTGTCCTTCTTTGTCTCTTATTACAGTCTTTGCTTTAAGGTCTATTTTGTCCAACATAAATATTGCTACCCTGGTTTTCTTTTCACTTCCAGCTGCATAATAAATGCTTTTCTGTCCCATCACTCTCAATTTGCATGTGTCTCTAGTCTGAAATTAATCTCTTGTAGGCAGAATATAGATGGGTCTTGCCTTTTTACCATTCCATCACCCTATGCCTTTTGATTGGTGTTTAGTTCCTTTATAATCAAAATAATTATTGATAGGTATTTACTTATTGCCATTTTGTTACTTGTTTTATACTTATTTTATGCTTTGTTTTGTTCTTCTCTGTTCCTTTCTTCTCCTGCTCTCTTCCTTCATGATTTGTTGGGTATCTTTAGTGATATATTTGTTGTATTCCTTTCTCTTTATTTTTTTTCATATCTATTATTGTTTTTTGTTTTGTGGTTACCATTATGTTTGTATTTAACATTTTATACATATAGCAGTCCATATTAAGTTGCTGGTTGCTTAAATTTGAACCCATTCTTTATTCCTTCTCTCCCCTCCCCCCATACTTTAGGTATAGGTGTCATACTTTATATCATTTTATTTTGTGAATTCCTTGGCTGATTTTTGTAAATATACTTATTTTTACTGCTTTTGTGCTTCCTACTTTTCTTATTCCTACTTATGACCTTTTCTTTCCACTCAGAGTGCCTTTTAACATTTCTTATAGGGCTTGTTTAGTTGTCATGAATTCTTTTAACTTGTGTTTGTCTAGAAAACTTTCTCTCTACTTCTGTTCTGAATGATAGCCTTGCAGGGTTTTTGTTTGCTTGGCTGGTCTGGTTTGTTTTAGCACTTTGAATAGATCATGCCACTTTCTTCTGGCCTGCAAAGTTTTAGCTAAAAAATTAGCTGATAGTTTTATGGGGTTTCCCTAGTATGCAATTGTTTTCTTTTCTCTTGATGCTTTTAAATTCTCTTTATCATGACTTTTTCCCATTTTAATTACTATGTGTTTTTGTGTAGACCTCCTTAGGTTGATTTTGTTGTGAAATGTCCGTGCCTCCTGGATCTGGATTTCTGTTTCCTTCCCTAGATTCAGGAAATTTCCAGCTATTATATCTTCAAATAAATTGTCCCTTTTTCTCTCTCCTTCTTCTGGGATCCCTATAATGTGAATATTATTATGCTTGGTGGTGTTGCTGAGTTCCCTAAGTCTATTTTTATTTTTATTTTATTTTTCTCTCCATTATTCTGTCCTCCAGGTTTCCATTGTTCTGTCTTCCAGGTTGCCAATCCATTCTGCTTAGTCAACTATTTATTCCATCCAGTATATTTTTAATTTGAGTTATCAAATTCTTCATCTCTGATTGGTTCTTTTGTGTGTTTTCTACCTCTTTGTTAAGGGTCTCACTGAAGTCTTCCATTTTTTTCCTCAAGTCCAGTGAGTGTCTTTATGATCATTACTGCAAATTCTTTCAGAGCTGAGCCCACTGATTTTTAAAGTTCCAGGTGTTAAGCTGCACTGATTATAAGAACTTGCAAAATTATACCCCTCTGGTTTTCCAAACCAAATGTTATAGGGATTCATCTTTCCTATATGAATTTCCCATGCCTGGGGTGGTTGGTGTGAGAGTATGTTTCTCTCATCTCTGTGTCCACAGCATCCCTCCCTCCTGAGGATGGTCCTGTGGGTCTGTCTAACTCATGATTTTGTGTCTACTCTTGTTACCCCTTTGCTGTGACCTCTTCTCTACATTTAGCTGTGAAGAGCCTTTTCTACCAGTCTTTGGGTCATTTTCTGGGTTATTTACACTTATGTGGGTGTTATCTAGTTTCATCTGTGGGACAAGGCAAGTTTTGGATTCTCCTTCTCTGCTTCTTTCCCAGGAAGTCATTATTTAAAATTTTTAAACATGAGAATGATCTATTCCATTTTACATTTAAGAAAATTCACACTGATGATGACATGAAGGATGGTTTGAAGGTGGTGCCATTAGAGATAAAAGATTATAAGTGTTCAAATGAGGAGCAGTAGGCTGAACTAAGACATAGGTGGAGGCCAGGGAGTGACTAGAATGATTTGAGAGGTGTTTAGGAGGTGGAATCAAAAGAATAATAACCCTGGTTATTATTATGCTGAGTCAATGGTATATGATTGCTTCATAGTTCAAGTTCCCTCTTGTGGGCTCATAGATAGTGACACCCTAGTGACAAGCTGTGGAACACAGACTGATAATTGGCATGGGGATATTTTGAAGGGAAGACAAAGTTTCTGTCCTTCACATGCATAGTTTGGTGAACAAGTGAGATATCTAGAACTTTTCCATGAGGCTTTTAAAATGCAGGTCAGGATCTCTGGAGAGATCCATGCCATAAATGCTGAAGTCATGAGCATCAACTCTATGGAAAGTGAATCGAGTGAGAAAGAAAAGAGGTAGTACCTTGAGAGACACTGCCAATTTGAGGAAAAGCAGATGAGGGGCTAGCTGAAGTTCCAGAGAAAATTCATACAAAATATCGGGAAGAGAATGGGGGGGAGAATGATGTCCTGTAAACAAGTAGATGAAAGAGCTTTAAGAAGATGGCTGTTTAGAAGGGTTAAATGCTCCTGAAATAACAGGATGACTGGGGCTGGCAATTAGAAGGGCATAGTAGCCCTGTTGGGGGAGTTCCATGGAAGCATATGTTGAGGTAAAAGCTATAATAGGTGAAGAGTGGCAAATGAGATATGAGACAGTAAGCGTAAGCAACTCTTTTGCGTTCTTTCTCATGGCAACAAATCAAAGCTCTGATATGAGGCCATAGTATTATGGGAAGATTTTTTTTTTTTTAAGATTTTATTTATTTATTTGACAGAAACACAGTGAGAGAGAGAGAGAACACAAGCAGGTCCAGGCCGAGTGGGAGAAGGAGAAGCAGGCCTCCCATGGAGTAGGAAGCCCCATGTGGGGCTAGATCCCAGGACCCTAGGATCGCGACCTGAGCTGAAGGCAGATGCCCAATAACTGAGCCACCCAAGCACCCCTGAGGGAAGATCTTATGAGGTAGGAAATGGATAAGGTTTCTCTAACCTCCAGAGAAGGATTCAAGAGAGAATGGTTGATTCTGTAGGAGAAAAGTTTAATTAATGGAGTGAGGAGGTAAAACTGGGTGAGCTTCAGAGAACATGTGTAATAATCAACCTTAGCCCAAACAAGGATATTTCATTTGCTAACTAAAAAAATTATTCCTTTATTCATTTATCAAAGTTATATACACACACACACTCATACATACATGTGTACATGTACACACACAAGATAGCAAATCTAATGGAAGTGAATGATGAAAAACAATAACCCTCTCAACCATTCCTCTTTCCCCAGTTCCATTAGAAAGAAGGGATTTTTTTCACACTAAAACGTGTTTTTATACTGATGATATAAATAATATACATCTGTTATAATTTTAGTAGTGCATACAAATATAAATAAATACAGCATATAAATTTATTTATAAACAAATAGCACATACAAATACAAATATAAAGAAAGTAAAGGTTGCTTAAAATCCTGACCTCCTATAATAATCACACTGAAGGGACTGTCTTAATATATGTACCCACTCTTCTTCGTTGCCCTACTTTAGCTTTATATTACTTTCTTAACCATATGATAAACCTTGTGAATATCCTAATGGGCAGCCCATGTAGTTTCTATATTTATGTAACCATATATATGTTTTGTTGCCCATTGTTTTACCAAAAAAATGAGATTGTGTAATATGCACCTTCTTGCATCTTGTTTTTCTCACTCAGTATTGTGCTGTGGAATCACTCCAAGTCATCTAATATTACTCTAATTCATTCTTTTACTATGTAATATTCCAATATGTGGCCATATTTCAATATATTTTAAATATTCTTTTTTCAAGAATATTTACTTTTAATTCACTACAAACTGTTCTGCAATATATGTCAATGTATCTATGCTCTTTTATATTAGTACTTTTATTTCTATGGACTAGATTACCAGAGTAAAGTTGCAAGATCTAAGTGTATGTGTATTTTTAATTTTCATAGCTGTTGCTTGGTTGGCTAATGAGTTAAGTATGGTGCTTCTTCAGTGTCTCTTCCTGTCCTGCAGAGACCAGAAGGCTAGAGCTTATGCTCTGAGAATCTACCACAGCGAGAATGTGACTTAGGTTGGCCAAATTTATGCAAGACTTGAAATACAAAAGTGAGGTGAAGACCTCATTTCTACTGATATGAAATTTTTAGATAGAATGTGTGGACATGGAAATTTTTGTTTGTGTGTTTGTTTCCCTGAAGTAGCATTAACAAAAGTCTCTATGTCAAGAAATAAACCAAATTTCCATTTGTTTTATTTCCATTCCAACAATAGAATGGAAATGAAATTGTAGAATAGTCAGACACTGGAGTACTGTGCACCAGTGCAATTAATTAGCTAAAACTACTAAAACTACCAGAATATCTCAAAGCCATACTCTAGAGGTAAAGAAGAATCACAAAAGTATATGTAGAGTGTAGCCAACATTTGAGGTGCCCCTCACTCCATCTCATTAGCTCACTTGATTTCAGATAGTTGCGACGGACACTAGCAGTGACTAGTATACCAACTCAAGGTCACAGAAAGGGGCCTGTGCTTTTCTGCCTTGGGCCTTTCTCAGAACCATGGGAAGCCACTCAGCTTGAAAATGTAAAGGAGTTAAACCCCTGAAAGCAACTCTTAAAATGGAGGTGAAGTCAGTGACTAATACTGTCTCCTTTTCTTTGGTCTGGTGGGCCACTTCTGAAATGTGGTTTATATGTTTTCATAGAGGGTACACAACAGGCCTATGCTTCAGTTGCCCATAGCAATAACTGCAAGTCATGTTTTCTCTCTGCTCTAGTCTTTACTCCCACTCCCACACTTTTGCTTCCTGGGCTCACATCCAAAATATACTACCTACATTCAACTTCTTTTCTTGGGCATTGGTTTCAAGGAAATTCATTATGATATTATATATAATAATATGTCATATTATGACATAGTATGGTCCCATTTGTATGCAGTTCAAAACAGGCAAGATGGTTTTGTGTTTTACATATAGGTCTATGATCCATTTTAAGTTACTTTTTGTGAAGGTGTAAAGTCTTTGTTTCTTTTTTTAATGTGGATGTCCATTTGTTCCAGCACCATTTGTTGTAAAGACCATCTTTGATCCTTTGTAGTGACTCTACTTCTTTGTCAAAGATTGTTTGACTATAGTCATATGGGTCTATTTCTGGACTCCATTCTGTTCCATTAATCTATTTGTTTATTCTTTTACCAATACCACACTGTCTTGATCACTGGGGTTTTACAGTAAGTCTTGAAGTAGAGTGGTGTCAGCCCTCCAACTTTGTTCTTGTCCTTCAGTAATGAACGACTATTCTGGACTTTTGCCTCTGCATGTAAATTTTACACTTAGTTTCTCAATAGTCACAAGATAACTTGCTGTTTTTTTTTAATTGGGATTGCATATTGCATTGAACATATAGATGAAATTAATGAGAACTGATATCTCAACAATATTTAATTTTCTTATCCATGACCATGGAACATCTGTAATTCTTTAGTTCTTCTTTGACATCAAAGTTGTAGTTTTCTTCATAGAGACATCATATAAATTTTGTTAGATACCATTTGGCTTTTATACTCCTAAAAAGTTTATAAATTTTAACCCAGGAAGTTTGATGACACATTTTTGTCTTGGGAGAATGTGACAATGGTTAAAAGCCAAGTTAGTTATTAAACTCTAAGTTTTATATTACCAAATGGAAGTTTTTAACCGGTACCTTCATGACATATTTACCAAGAAAGTGTCAAAAAAAAGTCTAGATAGTCATCTTACAAAATGGGGTAAGGAATGAGATATTGGTCAGGGATATCTACTGAGGGCATAACTATTTTAACCTAATAGCACTTAAAAGTTTGGTAACTACATGATCCATGATAAAAGAACTGCACCAAAATGTCCTGTTGGGGTTACTATTGCTATGAAAATGCAAGTTGGCATCTACAATCTAGTCTGACAGCAAAATCCAATGTAACTCAAGTATTCCAGTTGGTAAGCCCCAAAACATGTAAATATGATTCCTGGATTCCCTAAATAGGAGGATTTCATTCTATTTTGTGCCATAAACCATAAGCTGCAGTAATTTGTACTTTTGCTTCTCTTTTCTCTGGGGTTGTGTGACTCTTAAATAATTATGCCACTATTTATGCTCTTCCAGCTCATGCATTTCATATCTCCCATTTGTTTCTAAAGTGAATATTTCATGTGGGTTTCTAGTATCATTTTTAGTGATTCATAATCACATTCTACAAGCCAACATTTTCTGTGCTTGGTTTCAGCTCCAGCATAGTATTTTTGGATAGCTTGTTCATCTAGTTTTGGCTTTTCATGAGGCCAAAAAATAATCCAGCGACCCACAAACAAAAGCAGTAATAAATCGGTGGATAGATGCTATGATTTAACCATGTGTTTTGTTCTCACTGAGAAAAATCTCTTGGGTAATTTTGGAAAACAAATTAAAAAGTAATGAATTTCTAAGTGATAAAGGATTGCATTTGTATAAACAGCTATTCTTTTTACCATGATATTTCCACTATATTTAGGCATTTTAGCCTCAATATTTTAAATGTAAAATCTCATAGTATTATATACAATAGGAATGTATTTCTGTGATCAATTTATGATAAAGGAGCTAAGAATATATAATGGAGAAAGAACAGTGTTCTCAATATATAGTGTTGGGAAAACTGGACAACCACATACAAAAGAATTAAACTGGGACCACTATCTTATACAATACATAAAAACTAACTCAAAATGGATTAAAGACTTGAATGTAAGATTTGAAATCATAAAATTCCTAGTAGAAAACAAGCAAAGACAGCAAAAATAGACAAGTAGAACTACATCAAACTAAAAAGCTCCTGCACAACAAAGGAAACTGACAAAAAAAATGAAAAGGCAACCCACTGAATGGGAGAAAATATTTGCAGATTATATTGCTCATAAGGGGTTGATTTCCAAACTATATCAGGAACACATGTAACTTAACAGCAAAAATGCCAAACAATCAGATTAAAAAGTGGGCAGAGAATTTGAATAGATATTTTTCTAAAGAAAACATATAGATGGCCAACAGGTACATGAAAAATGCTCAACATCCGTGATCATCAGGGAAATGCAAATCAAAACCACAATGAGATGACACCTCACACCTGTCAGAATGGCTATTATCAAACACGAGAAAGCAGAAGTGTTAGTGAGGCTGTGGAGAAAAGAGAACTCTTGTACATTGTTGATGAGAATGTAAGTCAGTACTGCCACTATGGAAAATAGAATGGAGGTTCCTCAAATAATCAAAAATAGAACTGCTCTATGATCCAGCAATTCCACTCCTAGGTATTTATCTGTAGAAAGTGAGAACACTAACTTGAAAAGATGTATGTATCTCCATGTCTATTAAAGCATCACTTACACTTGCCAAGATATGGAAATAACCTATGTGTCTCTTGATATGGATTTAAAAAATAAGAAATATATGTACAATGGAATATTATTCAGCCATAAAAAAAAGAAATCTTGCCTTTTGTGACAACATGGATGGACCTTAAAAGTATTATGATAAATGAAATAAGTCAGAGAAAGAAATATCATATGATCTCACTTACATGTGGAATCTAAACAAAAATTAAATTAATGAAGAAAAACAAGTTAATAAATACATAGATTTTTGATTGCCTAAGGCAGAGTTTGGGGGTGGGCAAAATGGGTGAAGGGAGTCAAAAGGAACAAACTTCCAGTTATTAAATAAATCAGTCCCGGGAATGAAATGCACATCATAGTAACTATAGTTATAATACTGTTTTACATATTTGAAAGTTTCTAAGAGAGTAAATCTGTAAAATTCTTATCACAAAAACTTTATAGCTATGTATGGTTATGGACGTGAACTAGAATTATTGTGGTGATCAAATATTGAATCATTATATTGT
Organism: Mustela lutreola; assembly: GCF_030435805.1. Classification (NCBI taxonomy): domain Eukaryota; kingdom Metazoa; phylum Chordata; class Mammalia; order Carnivora; family Mustelidae; genus Mustela; species Mustela lutreola. The sequence goes on along the minus strand of NC_081298.1, from coordinate 90,479,024 downwards.
ACATCTGAAACTAATATAATGTTGTATGTCATTTATACCTCAACAACAACAAAACAATAAAAGGATGTACTCCTATAAATTTATTTTTATAACTATAATATTTTTAAATAAATGTGGTCAGATTTTAGCCCAGGGTATTCATTGCAGATAATTGTGCCTGGCTGGCTTTTAATATATTTAATATTTAGTTTTAGAGTTGCAAAATTGTGGTTTAATGTACCTACTTCTTTTATCATCATTTTGTTTGTGGACTATGCCCATTTTTGTGGCCCCTTCTTTTTTTATAGTGATCCCTCACCGTTTTAAAAAACACATCTGGAAATCTTAAAAAAAAAAAATCCCAGTTAATGGACATTGACATTCATGATTTGTTTTCAATGAATTCTGCAATGATGTTGTGGTTTAATACTGGCTAACTAACAGTTCTCAGAATAATCTGATCCTGTAGGAACTCAGCAAAGTATCAAGGCTACATCCTTCTGATATTTTGACACCTGTGTCAAAGAACACACAAGTCAGTGAAACCAGCAATTTTTTTCAAAGAGATATTTCACTCTTCAAACTTGTTTTATTGAATTTGAGTGCTTAAAGATAATTATTTCACCTTTTAAACGTTATGGCAAGTAGATTGTAGAGATGACCAGGTTCTGTGGCTCTCATACCTTTCAATAAAAATCCAAGAGTTTACAACACTGAAAGGTAGCAAAGTATAGTGGGAAGAGCTCAGTTTTAAATGAGAAGTCCCAACTTCAAATTCCATTTCTGCAACCTATTAGCTATTTCACCGTGAACAAATTATTTACCTTATGCTTCAACTTCTGTCAAATGGGATTCTTTGGTTTACATGGCAATTGTGAAGATCAGGTGTTAGTTACCAGGTGGTAGCATTAGTGCTAACACTAATCTTGGCATATGAATCACAGTGCAAGACCATCTAATCCTAAGAGCTTCTTGCATCTTCTTCCCGATGAGGTTTACAAATTCCCATGAGCAGGTACTGTATGATATGTCTCCAGGAGTTCCACAGTGCCCAAACCAAGGTTTGCGTACATAAGATGGTCAGTAAATATTTCCTGAACTTTACTGAGGCAATCCCATGAAGAGGAAGCACCCAAGGAGGGAGGGAGCATTGTTTGTTCTAGATTCTTGCCATTGTTATGTCACAAATTTTGAATGTGTTCATTTGTCCTTCAAGGCCTGTGTTTTCCTGTTTGTAAAGCAATATTGGGTCAGCTGGCTAGAGGACGAATAAGAATATATTTTATACTGAACTTACATGAAGCCTGATGTGCTTTCTCTGGATATCTCCAAGTAGGTCACCTCCCGTTGCTGAAGTAGAAACAACTTGTTTCAAAGGAAGTAATGTGCCTATGAACCTTCTAGTCCTCTACTTCTTGTAGGGAATATCAGCATCTGGAGGTGACAGTTCTTTATTCTTATTTATCAAATCCTAAAATCTGATTTTCTTGCCAAATTAAAGATAATTACCAATTCTTTTTTCCACTTAAGCTATAGCTTTGCAAAGGGCAGGGAAGGAACTTGCCTCTGACCCTGTGTGAATTCTCATGCGAGCTCTCAAGAGAGTAATTGAATACAAATCAGATCCTTTTTTTCTGTTAAACTGAGAAATTTACTTGATCTTGCCTATTTCAAGGTTGCAATTAGGCTGTCTCCTTATAAGTATAAATCAAATCCATTCGAATTCTGTCTTGGAAAAATGGCAAATGCTCAATACCAAATTCTCTCTTTTCTATAGTCATGTGTATTAAAATTCTGGCAAGTGCCTATTTCTCATAGTGTGATCAGCTTCTCAGGTGTTCATCCTTTCCTATAATTTCTTATTTATTTATTTATTTATTTATTTTATTTATTTATTTGACAGAGATCACAAGTAGGCAGAGAGGCAGGCAGAGAGAGGGGGGGAAACAGGCTCCCTGCTGAGCACAGAGCTGAGCAAGACCCTGAGATCATGACCTGAGCCGAAGGCAGAGGCTTTAACCCACTGAGTCACCCAGGTGCCCCTGACTTCTTATTTAAAAAGCTATTCAGATGTTCCTTTCTACCAGATTCTGGTGCCCCTGATGTGATACACCAGGAGGGGGAACAGAAGCAGTATGAGGGCTTTCCAGTAGAAGTAGACTCTTACCATCTCTGATTTCTCTACTCCCTGTCCATACTTCTGACACTGGACATGTGTTAGGGTCACTGTCTTCATCAGGAAAAGTTTCCAAAGTGTTCAGATACAAAACTCGAAGAACAGTTATTGCCAATCACAGTTGCATAAGGATTGAACTCTCATGCTTAGCATCCACCCATTCATTCACTCAACAAATGTTCATTGAATGGTTACAGTATCTTAGGCCCTGTGTAAAACACTTTTTTCCTTTGTTTAATTTCTTGTACTTGTTTCACTGTATCTTAAAGCTCCTCAGCTCCTCCTCAGGCAGGGTATCATCTTTCCAAGTTTGACAAGATGCTAACAATTAATGTTAGGAATGAACAGAAGGGGCTGGACCTTGGCCGTAGACTTGCTGGAAAGGGAGAGGACCGGAATGAAATGGCCAAGCTGCTTTGGGCAATGTATAAGCGCAGAGTTGTCTATAGAGAATGCCCGAGAGCCATGGTGATTTCTGTCCTTAAACCAGATAAACCAAGATTTGCCACTCTGGCTCTGAAGTTCTCAAAACAACTTCACGTCTGCTCTTCACAATAGAGAGAAAGGAAAGCGCCCTTACATGTTCCTGAAGGTTTTTATTTTGGTAATAACACCTAGCATGAGAACTGCCCTCTTAACTGATTTTTAAGTGTACAGTATAATATAGTTATCTGCAGGCACAATGTTGTTCAGAAGACCTCTAGAACTTACTAATCTTGCATAACTGAAATTTTATGCCCATTGATTCACCTGTTCTCCTCATCTTCGATCTTGACCTTTCGTCCCCAGTCTGCCAGATCATCCGTTTGCCATAATTTTGACTACTCTCCTGTTGGCCTTGATGATCACTGGAGTCCCAGGAGTTTCAAACCCTGCCTCAAGAAAAATTTGGATGTATTAGAAAAAAAATGACAGACTTCCTTGGTTAAGTTTATCCCCTTCAGAATGCCAACAAGTGCTGAGAATGCACACAAGAGCTCTCAACCATTTCATGCTCTCCTATACACCAAAAGCCCAAGATAAAAAACAGAAATCACTGGTAAGTTGTCCTTGGGTGCCAGCCAGTTAACACAACAAGAGTACAGCTTCTCATTCTGTCAGGAAGAGTTTTGTGCTATATAGCACCTGCCAGAAGCCTTTGCCCACAGGTGGCAAAGCTCCTGCCATCCTGAGCAGCACATGGCAGAGGGGAGGCTGCGGCTGACCTCCTTGGTAACCAGCTATGACAGCCTGACAGCAGACCGGCTGGACACTCCAGACTGTCACCAGATATGTCACAGAGTGGTTCCCAGGCTCAAGCACTTAATTTACTTTACCTAAAATAAAAAATTAGACTCTAGTTCTTTCTTTCCTTTTATTTATTTATTTTTTGAGGGTTTATCTGAGAGAAAGCATGCACACCTCCTCTGAGGGAGGGGCAGAGGGAGAGGGAGAAGGTAAGGGAGAGAGTCTTAGGCAGCCTTCCTGCTGAGCGTGGGAACCCAAACTGAACTGGGGCTCAGTCTCACAACCTTAGATCGTGACCTGAGCTGAAATCAAGAGTTTCAACAACTAACAACTAACCAACTGAGGCACAAGGGCGCCCCTCTTTTCTTTCCCTTAAAAGAAAAACTCCTTTTCTTTAAAGGAGGAAATCTAATGGGGAATCCCAATATATAAAACACAGCAAAGTAGAAGCTCTTTGGGTGACATTGAGGGTGTGTGATAGAGATGGCCTGGAATGTATCTGCTTAGCTTTCTCTCATCATCCAACCCATTCAAAGACCTTCAAGTAGCGCCCTGGAATTCAGTTTGACAAACAGAAAAACTTTGGGCTAGAAAATCTCCGGTGTATCTCCATTTCCTCAAGCTCCATGAAGGTGAGGCTCTGCCTTGGTTATTCCTGAACCCTGAGGGCCTAGCGTGGTATTGGCACATCGTGAGTATACACACACACACACACACACACACACACACGTATTTGATGGGAAGATAAATGCAAAATTTTTTTACATGTCAGGAGTTCCAGTTATTTAGATTATACCTCCATGTGACCAGTAGAGCTGGTTTTCAGCATTCACCTCTCCTTCTGACTATACACCCTATACTACCGTCCCCCCAGCTTTTCTCTGCACACATATAAGAGCTCAGTTTTAGCTTCCTTGGGATTGCATCTAAAACACCGAATGTAAATGTCTCCCAAATGGGGAGACAGCTTGTTTATACAGGAATAATTGCTTCAGCACAGTGTCCTCTTTTACTGCAAAACTTGAAAATGCTGAGTAGTCAGATTCCTTGCCTTTGCATTAGGAAAGAATTTAAAACCTATTTCAGTCTTTTCTTTGGCCTCATGTAAAAGTAAAGCTTTTTTTCTCCCCATGGTAAGGGCAAAGCGGAGAAATCTAACCCTGACTTTTACTTTCCCTGAGCCCCCAAAATGAGCCCAGGTCATTTTGAAATGGATTTTACCCTTGTTTTGTTAAATTGGAGCCAGTCAGAGATGAATGGATATTCCTGCGCCAGTTTGAAACTGCTGTAAAGGGTATAAGCAATGCTTCTCTTTGTTGTCCCCCACCCCTCTAGCCGTCCCCTGGAGAGGGAGGTGTGAATCCTGCCGCCTAAGAGAAGGCTGGAGGCTTCACCTGGACCCTGGGGCAAGCCATCAGGCGGCTGATTCACCAAGGAACCCGCCAGCTGGCTTGACTTCAGTACTGTTTATCATTATGTCTACTTCTTCTAAAATTTCTCTTTATTTAATCACCTAATACTATTTTTATTGGCCTGTCAGAATGTGGGGGAGAGTAGAAGGGAATTCATTTCATGTGTTGTGGAACATTATTATGGTAAAATATTAGGACAAGTCTATACCTTCCTCCTTTGAAAAATAAGATACAAAACCAATTAAAGTTAAGTGATTACTGAAATGCATCTAATTAGTTATTAACTTACACACATCAAGCTATGATGGCAGCTTTCACAGCAAAAATCCTGTTGGTGTTGATACAGAAGATAATTGATATCACAGAGGCCTCCGCTTCTCAGGCAATTGCTTAAGAAAGCACCTTCACAGCTCAGAGCCTTCTCTCCCTTTGGGTTGGGGTACATTTTCGTCAATCTGACAAGATCTGTCACATATTATCAGACAATTGATCACCAACTGCTTGCAAGTCTTAATCCATCGTTTGATCACACATCAAGAAAAATTGCTTTTTATGTCTTACATCTTGGCCATGAGAAAGGGGAAGAAAGCAGAGACTTAGGCTTCTGGCTCCAGCTCATTACTTTTTTGCAAATGATAGATGGGTTCACTAGGCAATTTAACTTTAAAATGATCTTTTCCCCTTTCTCAAATAAGCAAATAGAAGGAGCTTTGCAGCACAAGCTGAGTGGAAAGGGAGTCTGCCTGCTGTTCCTTTTGTGTCTCTATAATAGGCGCCCATGTGTGGATGGAGGCACGGCACGTGTGCTTAGTAAATATGTATTTACTCAGTATTACTGCATCTACTTCTAAATAATAGGATTTAAAGTGGACACACACAGAGAGACTAACTTTCACTCTCCAGGACATAGCTATAATCATTTTACACATTTCTTCTAGAGCACTTATGTTATACATAAACTAATTTGAAATGACTTCAGTTTACAAAAAAAAAAGAAAAAAAAGTATTATATAATGACACAGTAAAAAGCAATTCTAAAATAAATCGCTTCCCCCTACCATGAATCCAGTTATGTTATTGTCAAAATCCTGACCTTATGTATCTAGCAATGTATCTTCTAGCTTTCTTAGAATGGGGCACAGCCTATTAATGAAGGAATTAGTCCTGTTTCTAATTCCTGATGGCTACTTAATATCAAAAAGAGAAAGTATCTGTAATTACCAATAAAGGAATAGCTAAAACCTCAAAGTTTTTGAGGGATTCCATTTAAATTGTCAACATATACACAAATACCCTGGTGATCTATAAATAGTATTTCCAAAGTTCACAGTGTTCAGACATTACAGTTGTGTTCTTTGAGGCCAGGAAGGAAAACTCCCAACTCCCCATCGCTTGTTTTCCCACCTCCCCCACACTAAAAACCTCCCTGGGACTCCCTCACTATCATGCCCTCTGTAATTTAAAGACAAAGAATTGGGGTGCCTGGGTGGTTCAGTAGTTAAGCGACTGCCTTTAGCTCAGGTCATGATCCTGGAGTCCCAGGATCGAGTCCCACATCAGGCTCCCTGATAAGCAGGGAGTCTGCTTCTCTCTCTGACCCTCTCCCCTCTCATGTTCTCTCTCTCAAGTAAATAAATAAAATCTTTAAAAAAAAAAAAAAAAAGATAAAGAATTTAGAGTCAGTCTTTGCATGCTTAAGTAAAATGAAAGGTACTGAGAGGTGTATAATTAGTGCTTTTTCTGTGTCTTGGCAACTCAAGATTGACAGTGTTTCCAAATACTAGCCACTGAATTCTATAGTCAAGCAGTGTGCTGCTGGCCTGCAAGCTTTTGTTAACAAACAGAAAACACCATAAGGCCAGGGACTGAACCCCAGCCCCTAGCACAGTTTGTGTCAGGCCCAAAGAGAGTGCTCCAAAAAAAATATTTGTTCTGATGAAATGCAGATAAAATATCTAGCTTAGTTTAAACTATTGTATCAAAGTCACTTTCCTAGTTTTGATCATGTGCTTATGTAAGATGTTATCATTGGGGGAAAGTAGAGGAAGGATCCATGGGAACTCTGTTCTTTTTTGCAACATGTAGGTGAGTCTAAAATTATTTCAAAATGCAATTTAAAAAAATATTTATTGAAAAGCAAATACATCTCTAATTCTTTAAGCCCACTGAATGTCCTATGCATTTGAGGCACTGATGTCTCTGGGTTGCAGTCTGGGACCTTTTTTTTTCTTGTTTTTGTTGCATCTCTTCCCACTCTTTTCTTTTGTCCCATGCCCTGATTCTGGTTCTGCCTCTGGTCCTCTAGATGTGCTTCTTTTTTTTTTTTAAGATTTTATTTATTTATTTGACAAAGGTCACAAGTAGACAGAAAGGCAGGCAGAGAGAGAGGAGGAAGTAAGCTCCCTGCTGAGCAGAAAGCGGGGCTCGATCCCAGGACCCTGAGATCATGACCCAAGCCGAAGGCAGAGGCTTTAACCCACTGAGCCACCCAGGCGCCCCTAGATATGCTTCTTATATTTGTTCTTTCCCAAAGTCTGGCTATTGGTCCTCCATGAAGAATTTTGGCTCAGACTTCCTCTGTCAAGATTTTCTTCTTTTGGCCTAGATTTCGTCTTTGCACCACCACTGCATCTTTCTCGTTGGCCTACTCAGCATCCAGTTTCCCATTTGCCCAGCTAGTGTGTGTGTGTGTGGGGGGGGGGGTGTTGGGGAAGGGTGATGTACAGAGAGGAAATGATGAGGGGTGAGGTTGAGCTTTAGTCTGTGGTAACCTGCATCTCTGAAATAGATTTCTGTGTATAAAGAACAATTTCCTGCTGGGGAGAGACTCTCCCCGGTTTATCAGATCCATCAAATTGAACTCTTCAGCTTCACTATATATTTTGTGAAAATGCTATCAGAGCCTTCAAAGTTTAGCTTGCTCCCTATCTGTTCTCACTGCTGAGTGGCAAGAGCACGATCCCTATCACCGTAAATGACAGAGAGAATGGACTTACTGAGACCACATCCTGAGGCCAAACAGCATGGTTTGTGCATTTGTCTCAAACGAGATTTGCCTTTGGAAAATCAGCTGGGACCCTCAATGACTTCCCCACTACTCTCTTCACATAGGGACAGTTGAATGCAATGGCATTCAACACAGTCACTAGGGCCGTATTATTCTGAATCCGGCTCTGTTCACTAGCAATGCAACTAGACAAGTTACTTAATCTGTCTGTATATTAGTTTTGCCATCTGTAAAGTGGCAATGATAATTATTCCTAGTTTATAGGGATCTTGTGAGAATAGTAAGTTATTATTTTGAGAAGCACTGGGCTCACCCATAGTTGGCACTCAGTGAATGTAACTGCTATTTTCTAATGCCTTTTCTACTTCTTTCCTATATTTTCCCCTCTACTGCCTCCTTATAAGGATTCAGTATGGTGGCTTATGCTTAGAAATAAGAATTATTATTATTATTAATTATTATTATGCTTTCAGCACTTCCCTAAACTTCTGGAAATTATAGAAGACAATCAATAGAGTCTCCAAAATAAGGTTGGAAATTTATCAGTATCAAAAAAGAAATAGAATACAGAGTCACTCACATTTCTGAATCTACCGACTGAATCCCTGTTGGGATGCAGGCTGTAATAGAAATGCTGGTGGGCTTTGTGGAAACATGACCACATACCTGAAACTGGTTGTATCTTACAATGCTCTAAACTGGGGGAGGCCAGGGTGGATTTGGATTGGACTAGAAGTCAGACCGCTGAGAAAGATAGCCTTAGAGGCATGGTCGAATATTGTCTTATCTTGTCTTTTCTTTTCATAACATTTTATATTTTATAAATATTTATATTTATATTTACATAGCAAATATAAGCTGAACATCGATACCTGGCTGACTGTAGCTCCCAAATGTTAAATGTGATGTTTAGAGGCATAAAACACTCTGATGTAACTATGACTATGGAATGGAATTGTGTTTCCAAAATCATCTCAGTTTTCCCAGTTTTTGCTGCAGTGAGCGCTAGCGGCTAACACTTGAATTAATGGCGTCCCAATCCCAGGCAAATGGCATCCAATCCATTCTACCTCTTCCAACCAGCAATACAAAGTAATGAAAACTTGTTGCCTGAGTCCTTTCTCATTAGCTCTGGAGATGCAGATTGAAAATAATTCTTTGATTGTATTTATTAAGTTTATATGATCCGCTTTCCAAGAAGCATTTAGAACAAACAATGAGTTATAGCGAAAACCAATGTGAGCGAGCAATAGACTCAAATTAGAAGAGGTAAAATTAAATTTTCATGTATCATAAATGAAATATCCATTAGGGACTTCTCAATGACCTTCAGGTTCAGCAAATTCTGTATTAAAACTTCCAGCCTGAAAGATAGGAATGCTGGGCTCGACAACATGCATGGCAGGTACTGTGGAGGAAAAGGCCCAGCCAGCCACAGTAAACAAATGTAACTAGTTTTGGAGAAATGCTATTGACAGTAAAATTCTAATTTTACTCCAGCTCCCAGAACAGATGTACCTCCGAGTCCATAGACTGCAATACTTAACTGCAGCTACTCAGCTGTGACCTTCAGCCCCAGGCTCACTGCAATAAAATTTTCATGCAACCATATGGAAGAATATTTTAATAGAGATTTACTGTCAGTAACTGTCCCAAAGGAGCAAATAAGGAAGCTGTAACATATTGCGTACAGTAAATCAAGGGGACTTCAATGGAAAAACGAAACCTCCCGGAGGCAAGCATCTTTAAAATTACAGGCAACACTTTGTACAAATATGTGTACAAAGGACTAGATATGCACTCAGTTAAGTAGCTCAAAATGGTTTCGATTTGCAGATATATTTATTTGGAATTTATTTATTGGATTTTATAAGTGGCAAGCACTTACCTGTCAGGGCTGAATGCCCATGTATCCCCCTTCCCTGGGGCAAAACGGAAGTGAGGGAGGGGTGACTTTAACTGAAATTCTTCCCCAACCAGGGACTATGGCAGGCAGCATAAATTGCACCCTCTCTATGGCCAGGTTTACTTCAATTTAGGATGAGGTATTAAGCACAGGGACAAAATATTCCCTTAGCCAGTATACAAACAACACTGAATGAGCTATTTGAACGGTTAAAAATTCAGCTTAAACAATAAATGGGGACACGTGTTGATTAAAACTCCCCGTGGGGCAGAATGCGTTCAGAGTCCCTACATGAGTCCTTGATTATGCTTTACCCAACATTTTTGCGTGTAAAAATGTCTCCTTTTTTGTGAAGCTATAAAATGGCAATCTTCGTCTAAATGGGTCTTGGGCTCGTTGGATTCAGTAAATCAGATCTCGTACCCTTCTCCTGACCCTGTATTTATTTGGAGACAGGAGTCCACGGCACAGGGCCACAGGTGAGCCAAGAAGGAGGGAAGGAGCCTGAGCATGTCACCTACACGGCTCCACGCTTCAGTTCACTTAGTTACCACCACTGCACCATTTCCTTGCTCGGCTTCAGCCCTTACTGTTAAGAGCATTTCAGTTTCAGATATTTGTTTCCTGAGGGCAAACAAGCAGCCATCTCCCCCTCTACTCAACTGATGGAAACTCTAATGCAAGGGGCAGTAATTCAGAGATAAATAGACCGAACACTGCCCGTGACAGTTCATATTTTATGGTGGAGAGAAAGCCTAAAACTAAAAAACCCTTGTGTGGGAGGCATAGCACAAATGCTTCATCCATGGTACATAATGAAGGAAGATGTCTTGGCATCAAACCGAAAATCAAAATATCCAAGTGACCGTGAATAGGAGAATCGGGTGATAAATCTTTATGTTTTGCTAAATGCCCATGGGTTGTCACATTTGACAATGAGGAATAACAATAGAAGAATTGTCATATCTGATAAATGTGTCTTAGGCATTCCATTCTTCTGTGGAAGTGGTCCCAATTACTATAAAACACAGGTAACACGCTCACGAGTACAGATTCAAAAACAGGTTAGGTTACACACTGAAAGTGAATTATCTTGACTAATCAGAACCTGATTGGAAATTGTCATACAATAGGAAAAAAGCTTGAGACGTTAGTTCATGCTATCAGATTAATGTATAAATCATGTTACATGGCTAACGATCAGTTGGTTACCACCGATTTTCCCAGTGTTTCAATTATTGTACTTTTTCCGCAGTTGGATATTGTATTCTCCGGACCCTTTAATGATACTCTATTTCACATTGAAATTGAAGTTGAAACTAGAAATCCTCCTCAAAACATGTGGGTTTGGGGATACAAATGTATGCATGATATGTGCAGCTTGTTTCTTTGAGAGAAAGGCTGATTGGGATGAATCTCCAGAGTCCTTGCATTATTTGGCTGTAACCATGTTAGGAATTACTCTTTTTGTCTTTATAAGGGATAGAATGGGCATGTAAAGACAATTTTTGTCTGTATTTAATTTCGTGAATTTACCAAGAACGGTGAGTCATGTCTTACTTTTTTGATCCCATCTCTAAAACAAGTGATGTCAGAATGCTTACTCATTAAAGGCATATTTCCCTCCATCTCCCGGAAGGCTCAATGACCTTGGCTAACTCTGTACCCAAAGTTTTTGGTAATCTTGGGCAGTATAGCTTGTCCCTCTCCTCTTCAACCCACTCTCTATTCTGGCAAGTTGGTTTTCTCTTGACCTCCACAGATTCTATATTTAATTTGTCACACCCTCAGGTCACATGACTCCAGGATAAAATTATTTTCCTTCCTCTGTACCTCTCCAAAACTTAGCTTTTGTTTAAGACTGTTCAGAGCTCCACATACCCAAAGAATTCTATCAAACTGCTCTAAGCCCATCACAAAATGCTAAAGGCCAAGTCATTTTCTACTGCGTAGCTAATACATTCTGAGACTATTAATAATTGTTTAATAAATACCCATTGATAATTGATTTGTTGATCTTTTGACCTTCTTTTATTTCTTTTCACCACTTTGCCATTTACTTCAGACTTGGACTTCTCCCAGAGAACACAAAAGAATGTATTCTGAAGAAGTTTTTATTCTTATTCCTTCCACTGGGAACATGGTAGAAAGTAATCATTACTTAATGTAATTTTCCACATATAGACATTGTTTTACAAGCTACAAATAATGTGAATAAAATGTAACTATATACCCAACAAACAAACAAAATCTCCCAAATTAAAAGCAATATACAGCTGGGATGAATAAGATAATTTGTTAATTAGGAAAGTATTCGTGATAGATAGCAAGCTTCTCACAGCTGGAACTTATCAAACAAAGACTAACTCAAGAATCTGGGAGACAGGATTTCCATAAAGAATGGGAGATTAGGTTCAATAAATCTGGGGTCTCTTCCAAATCTGAGATTCTATGATAATTGTCTGAATTTAACCAATTAAGAAAATGATTTTAGTAGTCTTATGAGGTAAGTTTTTTATATTCCAAATATTTTAAAATTATAGAGGGAGTTAGGAGATTAATTTTTTAAAAAATCTGAAAATAACAGGTCATAAATTGATTGACTTACTAAAGTCAAAAGAATGGTTTTTTAAAGTGGTATGGGCATGTGGACCTAGCCACAAAGTACTTTGAAATCAATCTTATTCTTAGAACATGTATCTACAGTTTAATTAATTTGTACATGTAAATGGGATGGCTACTGTGCACATTTTAATAAACAAATATTTATGTGCCCGTTGGTCTTGTCAATTTTCCTGTGATGTGTTAACCTTGGGTATGTAAAAAGAAGTAGTGAAATGTATTGCCCTCTTGGGAGTCCAGAGAGCTGCGCTAGTGCTGTGATTCTCTACCAAGGTCAGGAAACTTATCTTTGCATGGTCATACTTTTAGACATACAGAACTGATATTTCACAAACAGGCACCAATGCAGACAAACCCAACTACAGACCTTCCGCATTTGCTCTTTTTATTTGTTACCTGAATTTTACTGGTTGCTATATCCCATTATCTAGAATTTGGGGATATAAGATGCTTGGGTTAAGTAAACAAAACATATAATGACTATCATTTCTTTTTCATTTAAACTTAATTTTTTAAAAGATTTTATATATTTATGAGAGAGAACACAAGCAGGGGGGGAACAGCAGGCAGAAGGAGAGGGAGAAGCAGATTCCACATGGAGCTTGGAGCCCGATGCAGGACTCAATCCCAGGACCCTGGGATCATGACCTGAGCTGAAGGCAGATGCCTATCTGACTGAGCCACCCAGGCGCCCCTCTTCTCCGTTTTAATGTAATCTTTTGATATGTGTCCACAGAAACCATGAAATTTTGTCTTATCGTTATTTGGATTTCTGTGTTGTCAGGGTGTAATGATTTTAAGAATAGGGGTGAAGATGTACTTATCTGAAAACTGTACAGTTGTGTACACATGCAGTATACATATGTAAGACTTGGTAAAACTTCATTAATTTGTAACAATTTAGGAAAGTTTTAGTTAGAGGATCCTTAAAAATTAATTCAGCACAACTTCTTTCAACCAAATAGAATGATATACTTTCTGCTTTATCAGTGTCTTTGAAGCAAGTATACTTGTTCTTTACAAGTACAAAGGTGCTTTGAAAGTGTTTGAAAGGAGTTTATTCAGTAAGGCTAATGCTGTAGATGGAATTATTTTTGCTCTTTGCTCTTCTAATTGGGAAAGCAGATTTTTTTCCCTTGGAAATGTAGGAAACTTCTATCTTACCTGAAAAAACACACGATTTTTGAATTAGTAATGTATTTGAATCAAAACTTTGTTACATATTAAGAACATCTGGAGTAAATGTGGTTTATAGTTATAAACCCAGGTATATATTATGGTTAAATGGAATGTATTTTGGTAAAAACTAGTCTAATTCCTTCTGATTTATTAACACGCATCTACTTAGTTAATTGGTTCAAGTTTCCCGACTCACAGTTCAATGATGCGTTTTTCATGAACTTGTTGGATATTTTCATCCCACCTTCTTTTATCCAGGATCATCCATAAATGTCCCGAGACACAGCAGAGGGCCAAGAATGGCATGGTAGGCAAAAGACAGAGGCTCTGAGTCCACAAATGGATTTCTGTTTGGACACTTAAGAAGAAGTGACATCAAGAGCAGCAACCTAGCCTACTGCACTCATGGTGAGGTAAGGAGATCCCAACCATAACTATGAAATAACCTTGGCCTCTCCTGAAGTAGGCTATTGGTTCAATCCAATGTAATGGTGGTGTTGTTAATATTCTTATCCTTGATGTGATTATAATTATTTGATATAATTATTCTAACTAAAATCACTCATGCACAACTCCCTTGTGTGGGGGGAAGCAGCCAGTAAAAAGCATGAAATATTTATCTGTAGTGTGGTTTTAGTTTCTCTCCTTACCCTCTTGTAGTTAGCTGCCCGAGTCTTATTCAGTGTGACAGAAGATCATCGTAGAGTCTGGGAGGAAGCAATAAGATAAACTGCCCAGGTTTTGATGAGGTATGAAGCGTCCTGTCACATTTCAGGGTGAAATTCATCTTCAACAAGATTTCCCCCACACCCCCCACCTCCACCATTTCACAGCTTGTATTCCCAGAACACGAGTATCAAGATTTCATTTGCCTTGGAGCCCTTCCAGAAATTAACAGCGTTAAGAAGAACCATTCTATTAAGTCAGGATGGTGTCCAATAAAAGCAATGAATGATTGGAAAATGGACCATTTTAATGCTGTTCAGTAAAACCATCGTGAATGTTCTTAATTATGCAATTCCATCCTTCCTGTGTAATTGGCTCATTTGATTTTTTTTTTTCCTTTCATGGTATAGAATAATCTGAATTAGGGGTCAGGGACTTCTAATATTATTATATTTGACTAATATTTGAAGATGATGGGGCAAAATATGTAAGAATATAATATGATTTGGATCCCCTAGACAACCAACAAGTAAGTGTAAAGGCTCATAGGATTGACGAAAATGGAAAAATAATTGTACCCTTCAGAGGTATCTAAACTCCATTTGCAAATATAGAGCACTCCATTTTTAAAAGCTTTATTCCTTTGGTTTTGAATAGGTAATATAATCACGTGATTCAAAATTCAAGAGGTACAAAAGGGCAGATAGTGAAACATCTTCCTCCTTGGCATCCAAAGCAACTAATGTTATCAGGTGTGCACGATGCTCTCAGAGATATCTAATGCATATTCAAACAAATTTGTGTAAACTTTCATTTGTTTTTCTCTTATTTGTATGCACAGTAGCACTATCTACTAAGATTTTATATATCACCATTCAGTCCAAGTGCTAGGGATCCAGTAGCAAGCAAAGCCAAGTCCTTTTGGGAAGCTTACACTTTCATGGTGGGAAGCAGACAAAAGGCACCAAACAAGATAGTTTTAGATCTTGAGTGTTTGACACTGACCTACAGGGAAGGGGGTGCTGGTTAACTGAGGTCATAAAGGCTCACCAAGAGGAAAATTTAAAAGGTAGAAATCACTTTTTAGCTTTTGCATTAATCTGGCTAAATATCTGGTTAAACCCAATAATTTACCACAATGTAGCCCCACAAAACATATATATGGAGACATGGGATTTGCCATACAATTCATCAATATGCTGACCCTTCAGAGTAATGTCGTGATCCCAGATTTCAAATTCATGTTCACCACTGCCTGACAATGCTCAAAACCACTGTGCTATACTCATCTTGCATGACAGAAGCTACAGATAGGAGAGGCCCTAAGAAATTCACTCCCAGATAAAAGATTTCATGGAATGTCTACCCAGAGCCTGGGACCATAACATTGACAGCTGCTTCTCATCTGTACTCACTGTTCCGATCATATTTTAGTCATTCTGCAAAACCAGCAATTAGATAGGGAGGTTAGACTCTTCTCTTATTGTGGTCAGTGTGCCAAGAAAATTGAAATGGAAGGAGAGGGCAGATTGCTAAAATAAGTATTCTGAAAGACAGTTGGCATGACGGTGAGACCAGCAGAAATTCATAGGCCAGTCGTTTAAACTGAATATCTGGTTAAAAAAGTTTAAAAAAATCTGTGCACATTTAGACATTTTCAAAAATCCTAACTTTTGTCCTGAGATATCTTGGATACTAACCATAACTGGTTACTGGGTTAACTTTTTTCAATTTCCTTCCAGATGTGCAATATAATGTAGAAGTGTCCCAAGATAGCTACTTGTAATTTTCCTACAGGTGTGCGAAAACATCTATTTTCATTTCTCTAAAATAATTGAGGAGTTCTCTGGTTAGTTTAGATATGTTGGTTACTTCTAAGAGTGACAAAATACATACCGATTGAGGTTTGAATTTCTGCCAAATGCTGAAACTCCTGAAAGTGATTCATTATTTGATGGCACAGAAATTACTCTAGATCTCTATTGAAATTCTGTCATCATTATGGGCATCAATTATCATCATATTGTAAAATAGATATAAAAGGGAAAGGAGATTGGATAAATTTTGAGGCAACTCCTCCCTCTTCTCCCCCAACACATGACATGTAAGGTGGGGAGGACGTGCCCTTTTTTTGGATCCTTACAGCAACTTGTATATTTCTGTTTCTTATAGGAATGGATGGAAAAAAATCTCTTCCCTCCCACACAGGTCTTAGTCCGTTCGGGCTGCTATAACAAAATACCCCAATCTGAGTAGCTAATAAACCACTGACATGTTCTCACAGTTCTGGAGACTTGGAAGTCCAAGGTCATGGTGCCAACAGATTCAGTGTCTAGTGAGGGCCAGCTTTCTGGTTCACAGATGGCTCCTTCATGTGGTTGGAAGGGGCTAGGGACCTCTCTGGTATGGTATTAGGGGTGGGGCCTTTGGGAGGTGCTTAGATATGGAGCATGAAATGATCCTGCTATTAGACTTTTCTTAGATGATTCCACTTCAGCAGGCCCTTTCCGGTGAAAGCAAGTGGACTTTTATTTGATATTACTTTTGTATCTACTATTAGATCCTATGCTCCCACATCTAAATGGAGAGGGGCAGCTCAAACAGTTGTAGAGATGGAGAAATGCAGATTTGTCCAAGGCTGCCCAGAGTCGGAGGAACGAAAGCCACCCTGCAGTCCCTGACATTAACTTAGAGTTCCTTGCACAAGATCAGATGGTCTGGGAGCTGGGCCAGAAAAGTGAGCCCCTGGAGAATTTAAATTCCCCGAAGGTGTGATGCAATGCCTGCAGATTCCATCTAATGGCACTATTCCAATTCTCTGTGAAAGAGGCAAGGAGCAGTGTTAGTCACTGCCCTCTTTGCAGGGCTACTGCTTCTCAGGAGAAAGGCATCTTCTCTGTTCGGGCCTTCTCTGTCCGGTCCTAGGATGGTGTCTGGTCCCCAGCAGTGGCACTGGAGCTGACTTTGTATTTGTGGTTCTCCATGGAGTGCTTTAGGTTATTGTCGTCCATGGACACATTCAATTTCTCCAGTACGGCAACAGCAGGTTCTTCTCCCTGCCCCCACTCGGTGGAGCTGGCCCACAACCAATTCCAAAATTAACATTTGTTTGCCAAATATGCACAGCTGTAATCAGCCTGCTGGTGGTTTGCTGCCTAGCCTGCCACCTGCCAGCTCCCTTTCCAGAGAAAAGGGGGGAAGAAAGAAGCTAACTGAGGACAAAGTTCAGGCAAAGATTTAGGATCTCTCTCCATGTCTTTGCTGCCCTCTGCCAAACTCTCTAGTTCACCGCCAAAGAGCACTGCAGATTTGCTTATGGTTTAAATAGCAGTGGGGCAGAGATACTGCTTTATGTTTTCCAAATGGCAGAAAGCAACATACTGGTTTCTTCTCAAAGGTTAAGGGTTTTGTTTTGTTTGTTTGTTTGTTTGTTTTTTGTTTGGCTAGGGGGAGGGAGTTGTTTACAGAAGACTGGGTCAAACCATTCCTGTTATGACAGTTATCTAGACAAGAGAGGAACAGACCCACTTTCATTCAGGATGATACATGTTATATGGGAAATGAACCACCCCACAGTTTTGCTGCCTGGAAGTGGAAGAAGGGGAAAACTGCTCGTGCTTGAAGCTTGGCAGAACACAAAATCCAAAGAAACTTCTGGAAAGTTTTCTTAAAACATTACCAATATTTTTTCACTTGCCTGCGGTCATTTCCTGTTATCTTATAATCCATTGTTTTCTAAGAGAAACTTCATAAAAGAAAGTCTTTTTTAATAGCCCGACTAAAGCTAGTGTGATGAAAACAATAAAAATTCTTGTTTGAAAGTGATTCTTTCTCTATGTCTAGGACAGCCAGGGGAATAAGATAACATAATGTGCAGCAGCCCAGTACTTATGACTGCCAAGGCCAAGTGAAATCTGAAGGTCCAGAGTTTCAAAAGCATCATACGCAATTTTAAACCCAAAAGGCTTGCTTCATTGGGGTCCTTCTGGAGTAGAATCTTCATCTAGTTGTAGGATCTACTTCTTGCCATTCACCAAGTGCTT
The DNA here is from genome assembly GCF_030435805.1 of Mustela lutreola. Classification (NCBI taxonomy): domain Eukaryota; kingdom Metazoa; phylum Chordata; class Mammalia; order Carnivora; family Mustelidae; genus Mustela; species Mustela lutreola. The sequence continues at coordinate 90,460,807 of NC_081298.1, read as the reverse complement.
GCATTTTTCTTGAAGCTTACAGCATCCATTCCACTTTTTTCCCCTGTCTTCAAGTGCTGCCTTTTTTTTTTTCTACTCTTCTCTTCAGGTTCTAGATTATTCATGTTTTGCTCTGTTCAATAAGTAATTATTTTTGGTGCAGGAAAACGGAAATAGCCAAGAGGAAGATGGAGGAAAAAATCTGGGCAGAAAGATGGATTTTTTAAAATAATCTCTAATATGACAGGAAGGAAGAATAGAGACTATTCTGAAAATCCTAAACTTATTAGTTTGAACTACTTCTCCCAAACCGATGTAGAGTCTCAGTCTTTTTCAGCTCTGTGAACATGGAAAGCAGAATGTATTAGTAGGAATATGAGAACCCTGTACAACAACCTGGCCAATCTTACTGCTTCATTGAGTCCTTCATGTTTTGAGGAATCTCTTCATAAATTGACAGCCACTGCTAGCTAAATCGTTAAAAGGAGAGGAGGAATCTCTAGTCTTTTTGAGTCAGCCGGATATTCTGTAGCAGCCTAATAAGGTGAAGTTGCCTTCTAGACTATAACCTGCTAATGGGACTTTCTCTCTATGACACAGATCAAGACTCTTCTAGAGCTCTGTTTCTTAATTCCCTCATTTAGTCTTGCAGGCGCTCTCTTGACTTTAACTTACCTTTCCAGGCTTATTTTTGACTAACCCTCCCAAGCATTCCCCATTCCCGAGGGATGATTTATCATTTCCAAAATACATCCTGGTTCTCTTGCCCAAATATCTCTGCCCACCATTTCTCCTTTGTCTGGGAATACTATAAATATTCTTTTTTATCTTTTATTTATTTTTTTTATTAACATATAATGTATTATTTGTTTCAGGGGTACAGGTCTGTGAGTCATCCGTCTTACATAATTCACAGCACTCACCATAACGCATACCCTCCCCAGTGTCTATCACCCAACCACCCCATCCCTCCTACCCACCTCCCCTCTAGCAACCCTCAGTTTGTTTCCTGAGCTTAAGAGTCTCTTATGATTTGTCTCCCTCCCCAGTCCCATCTTGTTTAATTTTTCCCTCCCTTCCCCCAACGAGCCCCTACCCTGCCTCTCAAATTCCTCATATCAGAGAAATTATATGATAACTATCTTTCTCTGATTGACTTCTTTCTGTCAGCATAATACCCTCTAGTTCCATCAATGTCATCACAAATGGCAAGATTTCATTCTTTTGATGGTTGCATAGTATTTGTGTGTATGTGTGTGTGTGTGTGTGTGTGTGTGCGCGCGTGCCACATCTTCCTTATCCATTCTTCAGCTGATAGACATCTAGGCTCTTTCCACAGTTTGGATATTGTGGACATTGCTGCTATAAACATTCAGGTGCACGTGCTCCTTTGGATCACTACATTTGTATCTTTAGGGTAAATACCCAATAGTATTTGGGTATGACCCAGCGATTGCTGGGTCATAGGGTAGCTCTATTTTCAACTTTTTGAGAACCTCCATACTGTTTTCCAGAGTGTCTGCACCAGCTTGTGGAATGCTATAAAAATTCTGTTCACTGAAATGTTATCTCTCTTTAATTAAAATATAATTAATAGATAACATTGTATTAATTTTAGGTATACAACATGATTTGATTTATGCACATAGTGCAAATCTTTAACTTGTGAAACAATCTGCAATCCTTTCAGATGGACATAATCCCTTATCTTTGGTGCCACAAGCCTTTCATAGCACTTATGCTATCCTGGCATGTTAGGCTTTAACTAGTGTGAATGATTTTCTTCTGCTAAGCAGGTGGCTCACTGAGAGAAAGTTCCACAGTAGCCTTTCTCACCCTTATATCTTCCAATCTCCCTACCACAGGGCATGCTGCATTCACTCCATACATATTTGTTAAATTAAATTGAATGTGATAAAAAATATTGTTAATGATCATATAGGAATGTTCAAAGAGCATAACACACCTGCCCCCTTCCCCTTCCTAATTAAAAAAAAAAAGAGAGAGAGAGAGCATCATACAGAAATATATTGCTGGGAGAATGAGAAGATTAAAAACAAGGGCATTGAAGGGCTCAAGAGACACAGAAGGCAACTCTCCCAAGACAGGAAAAAAAATAAAGGAGAAACCAAAAAGAGAAGGAAAATTATAAGCTTTTCAAAACATAAAGTAAACTTCTCTCTAGCCTTCCAGTAGGCTTAGAAACGATTTTTTGAGGGGGATTTGGGGGCTGGACTATCTGAGTGAGAAGCACCCATGTCATCTTCTTCTATGGTAACAGAATGTTCCATAACCAGAGGAAGATGCAAGCTGCCAGGATACCATTTGGTGATGTGGGGTAGCCACCACATCACAGAAAGGATCCAAGGGCCACCTGTAGCAGATTTCTCACAGGAGGGAACTGCAAAGCATGAACTGAAGCATAAAGCAGCACACCTCAGGCTTTTTAAGTATCTTAGGTAAATGGTTTTACAGACTGAGGTGGGCAAGGAATTTTTCAAAGTTGACCAGACACAATTTATAGATATTATATCTAATATTAAATTTATATTATTAATATTAATACTTATAAAAATATCATATAACATATAAATATTTATGGAGCCACAGAGGTGGTGAGGGATAGAAACAGTCAAAAACATGGACACCATTTCTTACCCCTTCCTTCATGGAACTCCTCTGGTTGCATTTGTCACATAGTATTTTCTTTCAATCAATCTTGTTATAAATTAATAGTAAGGGAACTGTATTTCAAATATTCCAAGAAGTTCCAGGAAAGAAAATATGCCACCAATCAACATTCTATAAAATTAATTACCTGGGAAAATTAATGAAATTGTTTTTGCATATAGGTGTTACTTGTAAAAAAAATTGTGAATTCTGCCCCTTTTGTTGAAAATTAGATGTATATTTTTACTTCTTTCTAAGAACAGCTGAGAGTGGGATCGAAGTTAAGTGGCTTCAAAAGTCTCCAACTAAAAAGAAAAGTCTCCAACTGCCAGGTTTGTGGTAGGACAGCCCTGCTTTATTTAGTCCCGGGGATTCTCTGTTTGGGGCCTGAGGGAGAAAGACAAGCCATGGCTGTCTGTTTTCCATACTGTGATTTATTCCTTCATCTGACAGAGGCCCAGCTCAGTACCTGGAATATAGTAGATGCTCAATAAATATTGGCTGTATTCATGAATAAGTGGCAGCCCTTTAATTAAGAAAACAGAAGTGTGAAGTTTATAAATGTACACAGTTGTTGGGTTGGTTATAGGTTAGCTACCTTCAGGAGAGAAAGCCATAGGTCTTTAGCAATTAAATACTATGGGGAAGAGAAATTTCTGCTCCTAGCATTTATAATTTAAAGGTTGTTGCTCAAAGCGTATTGAGGATAGGCTATCACAGGAGCATTATTATATGATCAAAAATATGAAATGATTATTATATGATCAAAAATCAGATACAATCCCTAACTTTTGCATTCAGAGTGTTTTTTGTTTTTGTTTTTGTTTTTCCAGAGGAAGAGAGAGAGAATGGGAGAGAGAAGAGAGAGAATCTTAAGCAAGCTCCATGCCCAGCTGGGAGCCCTATGTGGGCATCAATCTCGTGATCCTGAGATCCTGACCTGAACTGAAATCCAGAGTGGGACGCTTAACTGACTGAGCCACCCAGGTGCCCCCAGAGTGCTTTTAAGGGGAGTTTACCAGAATGCATGAGAGGTTCCTACTCAGGAATAGAATCTGTGCTGTTGGGGAGGGCTCAAATCTTATTTGCTAGAGTTGTGGGTCTTTGGGAAAATCTCCCTTTCCCTAGGTCATCTGAAACTTTCCAAGACTTCTAACATTTCCATCTTCAGTCACTATCACTTCAGCCCAACCAATAACATAAGAAAGACAAAATTTGGTAAATATTATCTGGATATTTCAAACCACAACTTCACCTATCTGAATAACCCTGGAAGAACTGTGTGTTTGCATGCATGATCCAAACAAAGGCCATTTCTTATGCTGTTGCAGATACTGACTCTTTCCCAGTTTCCAGAAGCCTAGGGAGTAGAGCAGGGGAAGCCCTCATGTAAAAGTAGGGAAAAGCTTTTGAGCAGAGAGTTCAGGATTATAGGAGTATCTTTTGGTAAAAACACCAGAATTCAAGGTGTGTAATTTAGGCAGCTTCATTCTTTAGCATTCTAGTTGCTTAGTGAGAATGCTTATCTTCTTAGAACGTGTTCTCTACTTTCAGTTAGGTTATGCATTTTGTAGACAAGTAACACTGAAAAGAAAATACCAGTTTCTTTGCACTTAGCAAGTATTTCCTGGTGAATCTTTGTGCTTTGAGAGACTTCCCACATCATACCCCCCCAAGTTTTCTTACTTTCATTCTACCTACCATCATGGTTGGATTAGTTCAACATATACTTGTTAGTTTCTAGAGTGTTTTAGCTAGCATTCTAGGCATGAAACACAAAGATTCATAAAACAACCCCTGCCCACTGATAATTTCCAATCTAATAGGGAAAACAGCTGTATTGCCAGATGACTTTAGATTATAAACTACTATGAAGGAGGTTCCAACCTGGGGTGCTTTCTCTAGTTTGCAGCTACAGATATTTGCCTAGAGGTAGGTGTTATTACATGCTTTCTTGTACCTCTTTCTTTTCTCCCTGATTGTTTTTGGACTCCTTGAAGGCAGTGTCCCTGTGTTTGTTACTTCCCTGCTCCCCTCCTAGATGACATTCTCAGTAAATGCTGATCTGAACAACTCTGGATCCATAGTTGACAATGCAGTCACTTTCTTATTTGCTTTTTAGCATCAAAAGTTTTTGCATTTAGTTTTTGCATTTTAGATTCTGAAGTCACTAGGAGAGAGAAAAGGGGACCCCCAAACTCAGATTATTAGGAAATTCATTATCTAGCATTATAGTTGTACCTTTTCTGAAAGACCAATCTTTCGAGCTTTGTGGAGCCTTAATTTAGAGGTACTATTGACTGTTCATTACCACGAGGTTGCTCAAGTGGCGAAGAGCATGTGTGGTGTTTAATGTAATCTTAAACATTACTATCTACGGTAAATCAGGAAGGGGGCACAAGCGTTAGAGTTGCTGTTTAATGATGTATGAAAAAGCTGCCTGGGAAAGTGCACCATTAAGAAAAGCTGAAACCAGCACCGAACAATGACCTGATAATATATTGAGACCTCGTGGCCAAGGCCAGGTCTCCTAACTTGGAAAGTGACGAGTGTCAAGTGCCCTTGCAGAATAAAGAAACTAAGGGAAATCCATGGAGGCAGAGGAGTGGAGGGAATGCTGGGTTGGAAAAGGAATGAGAAAAGACTTGTACCAGCATGGGCTCATGTAGTCTCTTCCTATCCAGGCTGGTCATGGCTTATTTTTAAATCCCCTTTCTTGTGGATCCACAAAAAAACCCCACAAACTTAGAAAATAAACAAAAATGCTAGTCAACAAAAGTAATCTGTACTAGTTAGAATGACACATGGTAAGCCAGTCTTGAATCCTTCAAAGAAACACCCAAAGCTAAATTACTATTAGTTTTCTGCTTTGACAAAGACAAGCTAGTAATTGCAATATCTTTGGTTTAAAATGCTTAATGCAATAGGAGATAGAAAACTTACCTCTATAGTTCTAATGGGAGGCTTATTAATAAGCTTTAAGTTTAGAAATGATGGTGGATTTTATGTCCTCCCAGGAAGATTTTATTGGTTTAAAAAAATTCTTTATTGGTTTAAAAAAAATTCTTTAAGAATTTATAGAGTCTGTAACCTGCTTGTTTAGTAGAAAGAGAGTTTCAAGGTCTATTTTTCATAACTTCTACCTAATTGATCACACTTACTGTCTGGTGAGTTATAGTCTTATGGACTGCCAAAAATGAGTATTTCCATCCATATGGATGGACTGTAAGTCCATGACAGAGTATGCTCCAGATCTTACAAGGACATCTCTTAGTAGACACAGCTAGTCAGTTAATTTGAACTCACTGAGGAGCATGCTTCCCAATCCTGAAACACTTAAAACAGGGTTGGTGAGAATAGACATAACTACATGCAGAATGATTATTTAGAAAGATGTGTCGAGAAAGTGAATGCTTTATTTTTTTTCTTTTTCCAAATGAACTATACTGATGAGAAATATGCTAGCATGGAGGGAAGGAGTTCTTCAGAGAAGTTGGAAGTGAAATTGGTACTGGCTCTGGAAGAGCGAACTTCTGAAGGGAGGGAAAGAAACAGAAGGTCATGCCAAATGAATATAATAAGCCTGAGAACATGGGCAAAGGGATGAGGCTCAATACGAGCTCAGGAAACAGGAACCCTACGTAAATCTGGAGCAGGCAATATGTGCGTGTTGAACGACTGTTCACTGTAGAGAGAGGCATACGTTAGCACAAGATCGTGATCACCTGATATGTCAGGGTAAGGATTTAACATTTTACCCAAAGTCCAAGCTATTACCTCTCGCTAAGGTGTTTCAAGATTTCATCGCTTAATAACAGTGGAATGTTTAAATTTTTTTATGTCAAAGGTTGAATATCGACCCCTATTTTGAATAGTTCTCTACAATGTAGATAGAACATTTAAATCTTTGTACTTTTTGTCACTGTAGATATCAAGTACATTTTTATTTATTTAGTATTTGATTAGGCTAACTTTAAAAAACCATTTATTTATTTATTCTTATTTAAATTCAGTTAACATATAGGCTGACTTTTAAATAGTTCTATATATTAAGTCTGGTCAAATCTGTTGGCAGAGATGGAAATGAGTTTGGATGCTTCTGTGAAAAGAAGATGTTAGGGTGCCTGGGTAACTCAGTGGGTTAAGCCTCTGCCTTCAGCTCAGCTCATGTTCTCAGGGTCCTGGGATGGACCCCTGCATCAGGCTCTCTGCTCAGCAGGGAGCCTGCTTCCTGCCTCTCTGCCTACTTGTGTCAAATAAATAAATAAAATCTTAAAAAAAGAAAAGAAAAGAAGATGTTGGAGGGAGGTTCTTGGGTAGAAATCCCAAGAAGAAAGGAATAGGATACTGTGGACTTTATTTTCTATATTTATTTTATACCACAACTGAATATCATTAGTAAGTGGGCCACATAAAAGAAAACTCTGATTGTAAAGTATTCTATGGAAGAACATTGTTCTGGCAGAGCTGAAAAGACTCCAAAGTATAGTGTCCACTGTGTATGAGACTCAAAAGCACAATTAACCAAATCCTTATTTTGTTCTACATTTTAGTCATCCCCATGAGGATGTTGACTTTAAAGGAAGGGCTGTTTTATTTTACTCTTAATACCTAAACTGAGCCAAATTTTTGGTGCTTAGTCTGTTAGAAAGTAGCTGATGGACATCAAAGAATATATAACATTAGGTAATCAAAGAGCTTGAGTTATTTCACCCTGAAAATTAAATGGAAGCTTGTAACCTTGACTCACGCATAAGGCATCCTCAGTTGAGGAACACAATTGAAGGAAGTGCTTACATCCCATAAAGCTCGCAGATGTTACACAAATTCAGCCTGTGTAAGACCTGTGTTGTGTTTGCCACCCATGTTAGCCATCTTTTATGTTCACAGAGCTTAAGTATCTGATGCTTGCTCCCTGTGCAATAGTTATTTCAGGAATAAGACTATTTATATATTTCCCTGGGATGCTGATGGAAGCTAAAATCAGTGGCTAGTTTGTACACTTGAAAATCCAAAACTATCAACCCAAAATCAATATTTTTCCTACTCCACTATGCTTGCCAAGCTCCCTTCTCTCCTTCCCTCTTCTTTTCCTCCCTCCCTTTCACCTCTTGTCACTCCATTGTCTTCTTCATTTATCCCTACCCCATCCCATTATGGACTCCACCTCAGAGAAGAAAGAGAATGAGCCCCACTTTTTTTCAACATCGAGGGCCAGTTGCTCACATTGTGGTGTAAACATCACTGAAAGGGAAGATTGCAACTCACTCTCTACCTCTAGGAAACTTCGTATCAGGCAATTTTCATATTCCAGAGTTTGTCTTTTAATGTTTTCTAGCCTGATTCCATCTAAATCCATGGAAATCATAAGTCCACATAGCCCGTGGACCTAAAGAGTAAATTTTTCATCTGAACTCTCTTCTATAAAATCCTTAACCTCCTAAGTGCCTAAGCTATATTTGGATGCGGCTAACGCGACCATAAATCCCTCAAGTTTCACTGAGCCCTTTCCAGTGTTTTTGCGTCTCCTGCCAATCTTTGGGAGGATGTGTTTTATAGCCTCCAGGTCAGCATGCATATCCCAGTATTTCCTAGTTTCCAAATTGGCACAAAACTCAAGGAGAGCAAGAAAGTGTTCAACAGCTACTTATAAAATCTCTTCTAGCCATGTTTCTCCTTAACGCAGCAGCTGAAAGTGTTGCAGACCGCGTTCGCACTTCGCTGCAGAGGGCGTTTGGAGAGGGTATTTCTCAGTGTTCTGCAGTATGTGCAGTACGTGAGACCTCAGCTATTTTCCAGTGTCGGGGGGCCCCAGGACAATTATCTTTGATAATTCTGGCTCTTTTCTTCCCGTATTCTGCTTAGTCTCCTTTCTAGGGATCCCTTTTAAAAAGGAAATTAAATATATAGGAGTGTTTTTAACATATTTCAGAAAGTGGTCTGTCTATTTTGTTAAATATTCGTTACATAGGAAAAAAAGTGTTTTAATCCTATTGTTTTGACTCAGAGCCTTATCAAGAAGATCTTAGGTTTTTCCCTATTTGTACCTTATTTCTTTAAAAAAGAAAAAAATTTGCAAGCCCAGTGCTGTGCTTTATTTGAGTCACCTAATTTGTTTAATCCTCTTAATAACTCTATGGATAGAGTATTCTTTCTCCCCCCCCCCCCCGTTATGAATGAGGAAACAAAAACTCAGAAAGTTTAAGTAAAGTTGTTCAAAGTCACATGACTCTCACACTGGATGCAGCAGAACTCCAGTCCTGCAGTTCTGATACCAAAGGGTGGGGGGAAGGAGGAGGAGGAGGAGAGGGAGGGGGAGGGAGAGGAGGAGGTCAAGGAAGGGGAAGGAAGGAGAAAGGAGGGAAAGAAGGAAGGGGAGGAAGGAAGGAAGAAGAAAAGAAAGAAAATGTCTACTCCTTTGGCTTCTTCCAAGTATAGAAAGCTTGGGTCAATGTCAGGAAGGTCAGAGGAATAAGGTAGTTTCCTCTGTGTCCTCGCTCAAGGACACAGCAGGACAAGGCAGTGAGCAGGGCTTCCTGAAAGTGAGAAGCTCTTGGGAGAAGTGTTCCCTACCTGTAAATACTCGGTGATATGAAAATTCAGGAGTAGGAGTACAGTCACTCTCAACCAATCAACAAACACGGAGAATCAAGGGAGGGATTGGGGTTCTGACACCCTGAGAATGGTAGAACAGAAGCTGGCAAAGGTGCTGATCCAGCCTCCCCTGCCTATGAGCTCTCTCCATTGTCCCCTGTCCTGCCTTCCCCTGCTTCTCTGAATTGGTCAATGAGGATTATCTCATTCAGTGTTCAAAAGAATCTTGGGATAGGTGCTCCTGCTATCTCTTCCTCATAGATGAAGAAATTGGGGGTTAACAAGATCAGGAATTCACCCACAGATCATGGTTTCCAAGCAGTAAAGCTGGGTGAGAAGGAGTGACCAGGCATTAAAGGGGGTGTCCTGGGACATGTGGCTGTCAGTGTTAGAACCAGGACAATCCCAGGCACGCTAGGACTGTCAGTCACCCTAGAATAGAAACTAGTCCTGTCTGACCGCTAAAATTTTTTTTGGCACTGGCCCAGAAGATTTCCCTTGTAACTTGAAGTCAGTGTTAAATTCAATTATGCAGACTAAGAAGGGACATCTAACCAGTTCCAGGTCTCTCCCAGCCATGGAGAAGGCCTCACATTATCTCTATCCATGCTCCATACACCCTCTCAATAAAGCAATCCCTCAATACCTGTAAATTTATTTATAAATTACATACATAAGTAAATTACATATAACATAGACACAAAAATTTGTGTTTTAAAAGATGAGATTGACTATGAATATTGAAGTTTTAATACTGTCTTCTCCCTCCCAGTAGAAAATCCTATGAACATTGTTTGGTGCATGCAACTAGTTAGGAGACACCAGACTAACTACTGATTTTTGATCCCAGTTTTCTAGAACTGATTATACAGTGACCCTTTTAGATTATACAGAAAATTGCTCATTTAAATATTATGCCTTTTTGAGCTGGCAGCTGTCTTTTCCAACCCCCAATTAATAATTTTTTGAAACAACCCCATTGATCTAATTGATGGACTTTATAATAAATAGATGTGATTAGACTGAGTTAGATTAGATTAAGGTTTTACAATATTTTTTTGAAAACGGGCTCTGCTATTCAAAATCCAATTCCAAATCCACTTCTCTTTTTTTTTTAAGATTTTTATTTATTTATTTGACAGACAGAGATCACAAGTAGGCAGAGAGAGAAGGAGAGAGGGGAAATCAGGCTCCCCGCTGAGCAGGGAGCCTGATGTGGGGCTTGATTCCAGGACCCTGAGATCATGACCCAAGCCGAAGGCAGAGGCTTTAACCCACTGAGCCACCCAGGTGCCCCCAAATCCACTTCTCTTTTTACTACATATATTACGTTCCACCCAGCTAAATATCACCACAGAAATATCTGATGGGCTTATTATCTGAAACTGGGCTTGCCTCTTGGTGAGTGTCGAGCCCAAAGACACAATCAAGCCAAAGAATAGGAAAAGGAAAGGTTTTACTTCCAACAAGTATATCCCGATATATCGGGATATTTCTCCAAACAATATTTCCTTGGATGAGCACACCGGGGAAGATTTAACTTAGGGATGCAGACATGTTCACGAAGGGGCTTGCACAGTGGGGAATTCAGGAACTGGGATTGGGGCGAAAGTAATTTTGAGGTTCAGGTCAGAGTCACCAGAGCCTGCAAGAGTCAACATCAGCAGTTCTCTGGCTTTGGTTGGTTTGGTATCCGAGTGCTCAAAGGGGTTTAGATCCTACAAAGGTAACTCAAGAATGTTTTGAGAAAGTAGTACTGGTCAGGCATAGATCACAGAATGGCTGGGGGCCCACAATGACTTTTCTTTGTTTTTTGTTTTGTTTATTTAAAATTTTCTTTATTTATTTGAGAAAGAGAGAGCAAAAAACAGCACAAGCAGAGGAAGGCGCAGAGGGAGAAGCAAGCTCCCCGCTAAGCAAGGAGCCCAATGTGAGACTCCATCCCAGGATCATGGGATCATGACCCGAGCTGAAGGCAGATGCTTGACTGAGCCACCCACCACCCTAAAGTGACTTTTCTTATGGCAGAAAAGCTATCCCTTGTCTTTCTTTTTCTGGGGACCCTTAATGTTTCCTGCTTACAGGCTCACCACTGATCAAAAGCCACTAATGACTTAAATCTATTATCCCACTGGATCTATTATCCCTCCATCTAACATATGAATTTTAGACAATATTTCTTGAGGGTTTTTAGGAATAACTATAGGAATCACTAGAAGGGTAGGACCAGATCAGGAGGAGAGAGTTTTTTGTGGCAATAGAAGACCTCACTTCCTGATCCTTCTGGGGCATCAACCTATTTATTGGTGAACTAGGCCAGGTTAAGGATACTTTGCAGGCCATCACTTCTCAAATACAGTGAGATGAGTTCAAATCCTTGCTTAGTACACGCAGGAGAGATGAGTCACTGTCTGAAGCCAAGAACTTAATGTATAATCCCTATTCTGCTATTTATAAGCAGTATGTGTGAGGGTGAGTCCCTTCTGTGAACTCCTCTGAGGTTCTAGAGTCTGTTCTTTTATTAGCACAGTGTTGTTGTATGCTGGGGTGGGGGCAGGGTTGGAGCCTGAGTTAGATCTCATGTTGTATACACCGATGTGAGGTTTGTGCCAACTGACTCCACTTTTAAACTGGGTTTAATCTCACAAACAATTTCCTTTTTATTCAATGACTGCCTGATGCACATGTGTCTCTACATAGGAATTTTTAGAGCCTTTCCCTTGGGCATGTCCTTGTCTGCCTGCCTAGCCCTGAATTAAATTAATAATTAGTCAAATATAATAATCTGCATATTAACCCCTGAATCATAGGATTGAAAAAAATCCTTGAGAGGCCTTGTATTTTCCTGCAGGTAGTCTTGCTTTCGCATAGAGAGTCTCTGTATTGAGTATATGCTCTCTTCTTTAGCTAAACACTCTCCTCCTCTCCCAAAGGTAACACTGAAATGCCATAACCTTCTGAAGCCTACCAGGATTTTCCTGATGACACCCAGTGTCTCGCTATGCATCAGACCTCTTGAGCACAGCAACCTTTTATCCCTTGGGATATCATTATTTTTAGATATTTCTGCTCTTCCCCTAATATCACATGCCTTTCCATTATTGGTCTAGATGTGCCCTCACTCTTGTAAATGTTCTCCCTCTTTCTCTTCCCCCTTATTTCTTACAGATAAACAGGTATCTAGTGTCCCCCTAATTTTAGAATCTGAATTCCTCCTTGACATTATTGACATTTTAAAAATTATTTTAATTATTATTTAATTATAATAACATTATAATAATATTATAATTTAAATTATTGACATTTTTTAAATGCGTCAACATGGTATGCTTTTCCTTATAAATAGATAATGCATTGCACTGAAGTCCCCTTCAGTGTTGTGCCTCTAAAACGCCATCCGTTATGCCAAAATCTACCTGCCTGATCCCCTCTGAACCACTGAACACCAGACGATGACCCATTCCTAACTCCAAACTAGGAAATCCAAGTATCTGTCCTGCACACAGGTCGTTTGATGTGAGGCGAGGTTGGAGTGTAACTCCCACTGAGTGGGTGTTCTGAAGGTGAGTAGTAAAAGGGATTACTGACCTACTGATGCAGCTCCTAGATGCCAGTGCAAGAGGCCCTGAAGGACAGCTGAGGATGGGAAGCTCCTGAAAATGATGATCAGTTTACAGAGTGCTGCCTTTGGGAAGACCAGCCTACGGACCTTCCTCTGCATACTCAAAGGGAAGCGTGAGGAATGTTTCTGGTGGTTGGGATGGGCATAATTCTTCTCTAGAATCTTCAATGATCATGAAGCTGCAATACAGAGATCCTTGGTTCCGTTCATTTACCCATCTTAGGACTTGGGCAGCCTATGATGGAAGCTGTGCCTTGTTACTCTCTTAGTCAAAGCAGGTACTTAATTTTTTAAATGAACTCTACAGAAAAACAACAAAAAGACCAGCAAATTATGGTTCTTTTTCATTTGCTTTAAGCAATAGCATCATATAGCCTAATATAGAACAGTCAGAAATTGCCGGAAATTGTCAGAAATTTTGGTCCCAATGGGGACCAAATTTAGAATCAGCTACCATTTATTGAGTACCTGCTATGTGCCAGGCCTGTGTAAGCCCTCTAAGATATAATGGGAGCCATAATTGCCCCTGAGAGTTGTTCTAAGGATGAAGTGACTTATTTCACACAATATTTGTCACCTGATCTGCCCTCATGAACGGTAGCAATTGCTTTGTCCTCATGTCATCCTCCCAAAAAGCTAGTGAGGTAACAGGCATCCAGCTCAGGATATCATTTGATATCCTTGACTTCAAGGTCTCATGTGCAAAAAATAATAATAATGCTGCTGAATTCATAACATGTCATAATTAGCATTATGTATTCACATATTATCTTCTTTAATATTCAAATCTTACTTTTAAAGTAAGAATTAGTCTCTCCATTTTAGAGATGACTATTTGAGGTGGAGAGTCCTCATATGACTTGTTCAAGGTCATACATTTATGATGGACCTCAAACCCATCAAGGCTCACTGGTGGCTTTAGATGGAAAAGGCAATGTTGTCAAGGTTGTCATTGTAATGGCACTAAATTAGCCTCCTGCTCTTAACTCAAAATATCTTTCCCTTCACCTGACATGGCCTTGCAATCCTTCCCACTAAGGTTACACATTTGAGTTAAGGCATTGGGTTTCCAAACTGTCCTTGTAAAATAGGCAAATGTTTCCTGGAGATGGGCAGCAGAATAAACCATTGGCATCTCAAACTTTTCTGTATAATGGATTCACATATCACACATATGTGACTGTATTAGGTTCCTGTGGCTGTTGTAACAGATAACCACAAACTTGGTAGCTTACAACGTGAATTTATTATCTCACAGTTCTGGAGGCTAGAAATTAGAAACCAGTGTGACTGAACTGAAATCAAAGTGTCAGCAGGGCCCTATTTTCTCTGCAGTTGTAGGGAGAATCTGTTCCTCCCCTCTTCCACATTCTGGTGACTGCCAGCATTCCTGGGCTGGTGGCCCAGTCTCTGCCTCCATCTGAACATTGCTTCTTCTGCTACTCTCTCTCTGCATGTCAATCTCCAGTCTCTCTCTGCATCCCCCTAAGGTGTCAGCATTCAGGGCCCAGCAGGATAATCCAGGGAAAGCTCCTCTTCTCAAGATCCTTAATCACATCTTCTGCCTATTAAGAAAACAAAATTCAATCATCTAAATTTGAAGGTCTAATTGGCTTTATTTAAGCAATTCATGAATTGGGCAGTGTCCCATCTAGCAAGGAGGGGATGCTCCAAAGAGTTGGACAAAAGGGAAGGTTTTCATAAGTAGGAGGGTGGGCAAGGAAATTATCAAAAGAAAAGAAAGGACTGGAAAAAAAGAAAAGGAAAGAAAAGGATTGTTTCAGGCCAGGACATCTTTTGATGATGGGGCAGGGGGAGCAGAGTTTTGTTTTTGTTTTGTTTTTCTTTTTATCATGCAGATGACCTCATTTGTGCCAATCAGGACATTTCACATTGATTTATGTTAAAGGGCAGATTCCTGGATCTGTTGAAACTGCAGATAAGTCTTGGTTTGCTGTTGTGGGGAAGAAATGACTCCAATTTAAGCTTGTTTTTCCTTTAACTTGCCAAATCCACTCTTCTGCCATGTAAGATCATTCTGGGAATTAGGAAGTGAATATATTCAACCCATTCTCATGACTTAATGAAATACCTCCTTTGTGGGAGAGGGTGACACTGGGACCTAAAGCTTGGAACAGTAGCCAGAGTCGCAGTCTACTTTCTCAGTACTTAGATCCCCTGTCTAAGGTTGGGCCATTCTCACTTCAAATGACTGTGCTTTGTGCCTAGTACCTAAGAGTGAAGAGTAAATATTATAGATTATAAGAAGTTCTCTCCTGATTGACTCCACTACCTACCAAACTTCCTCATTTCTCTACTTCTGGAACTTTTTTTCTCCCCATCCTTCGAGACCAAACTATAATTCTTAATCACGAGGCCATTCCTGCTCTCCATGGCTGAAAATAATCTCTTCCACCTTTGATTTTGATAGCATTTTATGTGACTCTTTTATGAGATTTATCTTATGACATGTGTCATGTTTTAGCTTGCATCATAGTAACGTCCATGTAATTTGTCTCTCTTCCGAAATTCTGAGTTCCCTGAGCTCGAACTCATCCAGGACCACTACAGTAGACTTCTAACTGAGCTCCACCTTCGCCACTCCTCACCTGTAGTCAGATCACCATGCAGCAACCAGAGTGATCTCTATAAAATAAAAATCAGATCATACGGGGCACCTGGGTGGCTCAGTTGTTAAGCTGCTGTCTTCAGATCGGGTCATGATCCCAAGGTCCTGGGATGGAGCCCCACATTGAGCTCCCTGCTCATTGAGAAGCCTGCTTCTCCCACTCCCACTGTTTCTATTCTCTCTCTCTCTCTCTCTCTCTGTGTCAAATAAATAACTAAAGTCTAAAAAAAAAAAAAAAATCAGATCATACTATAAAGAATCTCCACAGCTTCCTGTCACACTCAAAATCCAGATTCCTAACTCTGGCCTGCAAGCCCCTGCAACACCTGCAAACTTTCCCCAAACCCTCAAGCAGCTGAGGCCACCTCTAACTACTTTCCCCCCAGTGCTGGCCTCTGTTGAATTAGAAGGTGCCCTATCTGGGTAGACTATCTGCAACACTGTGACATTCCGGTAGAAACGTTACTCAAAAGCACCTGGGCTCATGCAGCCTATGTCAGAATATATACACCTTACTTGGCAGGTACAGCCCAAGCCGGATTCTGTCCTCAGTTGGGCCCTGACCACTAAACACCTCTCTGCAGGCCATGACCTGAATTTCCTGGTATAAATAAATTCCTTGCCCTGATTCTAAAGACGGAATATATATAAATAGCAAAGCAATTGTAATAAGGCATGAAGGAGGACATTTATAAGGATGTTCATTGCAGCATTATTTCTAATGGTAAAAAGACTGCACATGAACTAACTACCTAAATAGTTATTAGTAAAAAGTTATCGAATTCTGTTAAGTCCAACTTCAGAAAACTAAGCAAATGTTAAAGAGTAAGACACTAGCCTACGGCTGGAAGACTAGAGGGAAATGAGAAGTAACTGCTGCTGCTGATGGGGTTTTCTCGAGAGTGGGAAGGGTGACAAAAATGTTCTGAAAACGATTGTCGTGGCCTATCTCTGCCTAGACAAAAAAAGCAGTCAACTGTACACTATAAATGGCTGAATTGTACGTTTAAAAACAGAAAGGGGATTTCAGTTTTTATTCCTAACCAGTGAGGAATATTTCAACTGCAAGTTCTTGAATACCTGACAAACTGAGAACAAAGAGAGGCCAGCTTCCCCCTCCTCGGCTGCAGGTAGATCGCTGCCTGCTTCGGTTTCAAGGCTTGATGCTCTAGGGACTGGCCTCTCCGGGATGACCTTGGCTTTCCCTTCAGCCTGTTACATGATGGCTGCTGAGTCACTAGACATCAAAGTAAAAAGTTCTCAGATTCTCCTGGTCCCTGACACATTTTTCATGTTGCCTTATCACCAGAATTATATCACATGGTCACTTCTGGTTAAAAGGGAAGCTGGAAAAGTGTTTTCCTCTTCCAGTCTCAATAGTGGAAGACACTAAGGGATATGGGAGGTGGGAATAAATGCTGGGTGGGCCACCCAGCGGTATCTACCCTAGTGTAGTCAAAGTGTACCCCAACTGGTATCCTTTGCATTTTTTTCATTTTTTGTAGCTAAAATAGCAATAGTAATAATAAACTAAATCCCACCACACAAAGGTAGACACTATTACTATTTTGGTGTCTATCTTCTCAGATTTCTTTCTTTCTCTCTATACAGATATATATGTATATATACATGTATATACACATACATGTGTGAATATGAGTTATATATACAGAGGTATATATATAATTTTATATAAATAGTATACCCTACATCTTATTTCCTAACCTGCTTTTTTCACTAAAAAAAAAAAAATTACGACATCTAATGTCAGTGGATATGGATATGAGCATCCTTTTCATTGTTACATTGCTATTTTATCATTTTTATTTAAACAATTCTCTTTCTGTGATCATTATTCATGTTGTTTCAGACTTTTCCCCATTTTAAGCAATACCACGCAAACATCTCTATTTGGGCACTATGGTACTAGTGTTTGTCTCCCTTGGATAAAGTGACTTTTTTTTTTTTTTTAAGATTTTATTTATTTACATGAGAGAGAGAGAGAGGGAGAGAACAGAGGGAAAATGGGAAGGAGAAGCAGACTCCCTGCTGAGCAGAGAGCCTGATGTAGAACTCGGTTCCAGGACCCTGGGATCATGACTTGAGCTGAAGGCAGATGCTTAATTGACTGAGCCAACCAGGTATCCTGATAAAGTGACATTATTATTGAACCTTAAAAAAGTAAATCTACCAATGAAATGAGATACTTAAAGTGTCATAAATAAAATCAGGATTTCTCCTTTTTCCCTGTTCCTCACAATAATAAAGAATGTTTGAAGAAGGCTATGCTAAAATATTTTAAAATATCAAAAACATTTCAAAAATACCTTAAATATTCCCATTAAGTAAGGGAAAAACTAAAACCACGAATTCAAGTGAGTAATTAGGATATTAAGGAGATATTAAATCTCCTCCTTGATATTCATTTCTTGGATTTAAAAATAGAAGTCCACTTCTTATTTTTTTTTTAAAAAAAAGGAGAATTTTCATGTTACTTACACTGAAAAGGAAAGATTATATTAAGGTTTGACACAAATTGACAAAAGCCAGATAATGCAAACTGAACACCATCCCTCTACCCAAATTCAGGCTTTTTAAAGCCGAGATGGTTTTAACAGAATTGTGCTCCAGTCAATTAAATTATATATTTAAACGATAGAGTGATGACTTTGTAGGACAGTTGAAACCATATCTAGCATTACATTCTTCTGCTGCAAGGACTCAAAACATTTTTATGAACACACTAAAGGAGGATAATGGGAGAGACCCTGCCGAGTTAAGGCTGGGGAGAATAAGAAGATTCTGGCAAATTCAGTCCAGAGAACAATTCTGTAACTGCAAAGGCGGATAAAAGGGAGATGGAAAACAACCTTGCAAATAACCTGCCCAGACGCATCTGCATTTTCTGTTGGCAAATACCCGGAGAAGTGGGCAGAAGTAGGAGGAAATAGACTGCCCATAAGGAATCTGTGTGTTTGCATCTACTAACTACCATTAAGAGCAACAGACACCATTCGTTCTCCAAGTGAGACATTCTGAATAAGTCATTCATATTTGAATGTGCTGTATTTGAATGTCCAATGACCAATTTTTGCCAGTTGCCTTCTAAATCTATATTATTTGTAAGTGATCTACCCAGATTTATAATAGTTTCTTCTTCAGAAGCTTCACCACCTTTCACTGCTTTGGTCGTTAATCCCTACAGGCTCCACCCCTGTCCCCCCCCCCCCCCCCGCAAGCTGCACCCAGAATTGAAGACCACAAGGTTCTATCTAGGATCCTGCCAAGATGGCAGATTTAAAAGTAGTGGAAGAGCCCTCTTATCAGATATGCTAAAACCACTTCTTAATTAGTTAATCCAAAGTTAGTTCAGGTGGTGAATGATTTGAAATGATGTTAAATTTAAACATTGATCTTAATGCACATTCACTTTGTGTCTGTTGACGCAAGAGGGAGGCAACTTCCTTCTGTCTGAATTCTCTTTGGAGTTCGAAGGCATCTTTCTATATAAACCATATCCAGAGTGCATTTCTACAATTTCCAGTTCGGGGTTTCTCTGAGAAAACTTAATGATACTTGCAAAGCAATCTGACTGCCAAAAAGCTGTCCACATTTTTTACAGCTTTTTCTGATCTTTTATACTTGTCTTAGGCACTCCTATTGTCAACAGCCTACTTTAAAAAAAAAAAAAAAAAAGTTCACCTCTATCTAGCCTTTCTAAAGCACTCAGCTTAATTTTTCATAGATATAATCCTTCCTACCTTCATATTTTGTGATACTGTTATACAATGTTACATGACGTAATTATATTAACAAGTGTAATGACATAGGTAAGTTTGGAAGCAAACTTCAGACGAGATTGGTTCTCGGTGAACATTCAGGTCCACGGTGAGAAATCATTAGCATTCGCTCTGCAGTGAGTTTTATGTCGTGAACAGACAGCAGTGGCTGATCAGGTAGGTGTGGCCTGACAAAGAGGTTAAATTGAGGCTGGCTAAGGAAGCTGCTCTACATCTATCAAGCTATAAATTTTAGAGTCTGAACAATTTCTGATAACTGGCAGAGAAACCCAGGACTCAGCTGGTTGCCAGAAACTCACTAGGTGACCATGGGCAGGAGTGACAGTAAAAAATGTTCAAGAATCAGTGGTCAGGATAGCCTGGGCACTGTCCAGTTAGAACACACACTGGCCTTAAGCAACCTGTAAGCATACACTGTGTGTTAGAGCTGGAGATTAGATAGAACCAGAGTGAAGTGGGCATGTTGGGCCTCGTTCACTTGTAAATGGGGAAGGACGGTCAGGCAAAGTTCTACAGTTCCTTCTGACTCTGAAGTTCTTCACTGAGCTATACACAGCTCTAATTAATTTCCTCCTATGGGATTCATCAATTCTTTGATTCAATTGTTTCTTCTTCTCTTGAATAGGTGCTGTCTCAGAATTGTCATTGAGAAACAGACTCTCACGCGCACTAACAAAAAGAAGCTAGCAAGGAAGGCCCTCATGATAAGATTAACATGAAATATAAATACATATATATGATACGTTAAAAAAAAAAAAAACTTCCCTTCATATACTCACATCCTCCTTCCTGATTCTCTAGGGGGTCTGTGTTCTGCATGTTTCATTTTGTTTTTAACCTGAGGATGATGCTTGTTTTTATGCCTTGCTTAGTTTACACAGATTGGAACATGTTTTCCACATGCAGCTTCTTGTTTGCCAACAAGCCCAGCTGTCGGGGGGCACTGAAGATCACCCAATTACAGAAAACAATCTTGAATACCTTTTCATGTCTCCCTCCCCTACCCTAGAGGATCTTTTCCAACAATTGCAATTCTAAGGACCTCCTTCATTTACAGAAGACATTTACTCTTTTATTGCTTCCCTCCCCACCCCTTTCCAACTCTTCCTAAAATAGTTTATCATAGAGCAGTAGGGGCCCTTTTCAATTGCCTCTGACAGACAGACCAAGGGGGAGCCAAGTTCATCTGTTCGGACTTTTATTTTGAACTCCTTCTACAGGGAGACAGGACTCAACAGATTTGAACACTTGCTTGGGGAAAAAAAAATAACACAACACACACACACACACAAACACACCGAAAAAACCTCCAAACTACTTTACAGTGTTAGCCCAGGCTCCGGTATGCCAAGTCCCAGCCCACAATAAATTTTATTGCAATGTTATAAACTCCTGAAAAGAGGAACTTGGAATAGAAGTGCTGACACAAGCTGCCAGACTCGACTGGCGGCACTACATTCTTGTGGGTTCTGTCCTGACATAAGCACACATCCAGGGCAAAACCCAAAATACTAAAAGACCAAAATAATGTCTTGCCCATCAGATAGATTCCTTTTCTCTTAAATTAATTTAAAAAAAAAAAAACCCAAAAAACAAAAAAGGAGTCCTATCAAAGCGAAATGGGCACTCTTGCAAACAATATATGATTCCGTGTGGAGGCTCCCAGCTTACAGCTCAAAGAGTTTTTCAGCCAAAGTTAAATTCATCTTGCAAATAAAGCTGCCTTTTGGGGGGAGGGTCGGGGTGGGTGATTATTCATGTAAATGACAGCTTTATGTACTATAATTACAGTCATTAATGAAGGCACAATTACTTTATCATACATTACCAGGATCAAAGAAGGTCTCTTAAGAATCAGTTGTCAGCATATAGAGTCAATACAGAAATTAGACCAAATACGAACTGGAAAATTTTGCTTAAATAATGCCCTAGAGGTTAAAGAAACAATGAGTTGAAGTTGCAGAGTGAGAAAATTAAAAAGACACACTAGAGGTCACTGTTGCTACTTGAGCTGAAGTTGTATCCTATCTAGCTAGCTAGCTAGCTACCTATCTATCCATTTTTGGTATCCTGTGTGCATATTGGAAAATCTTGAAAAAGATCACTTACTTTCATTAAATTTTTAAAAAATCTATCATGGCATTATTTCCCTCTGTCATATGTTGGATATCTAAGATAGGCTTTTAAAAGAAATCTTAATTTTAAGGATTTCTTTCATGATCATATCAAATGCTTCATCTCTGATGAAAAATCTTACACCTGTTTTGTGCATTTTGAAAAACACTTTCCAACAATCTGTTCACTTGGATCCAGAAATAAAAGTAATTAAAGAATTCCGTTTGGAATTCTTCTCCATAATAGTGGGAAATGATTCCTTCTCTTAGCATTGTGCAAAAATATGAGATTATTAAATATGGACAAAATAGGGAGTCCCATCTTTGAAACTGTACGGAGAAAGAGTCTCTCAGTATGGAAAGTCTATGAAAAGTCCTCGAACGGGTCATGGTAACTGTTAGTAGAATGTTTCAGTTCTATATACATAAAAGGAAATTATTTTAGGAAGACAACCTATGCCTCAAGTGAGCCATTGCAAGCATAGAGTCTAACAGAAAGACTCCCTTTTTGAAGTATTCAGAAGGAGAATCAGGTTCTGTCTGTTTCTCACCAAGACTGCGGTGTTCAATAAGAGCATATTGTTGCTGGAGGGAAGGAGCTCATCCATCCCAGAAGCCCAAAGTCTAGCTCCTGAGTACATTAAAAGAAAAAGTAAAGGCTGAATGGTCTGCTCCAACAAGGGTATCGTATCACTGCCAAAGAAGGGATTCAGTATTCTTAGAGTATTGGTCTTAGATGTGGGTACTGTGGGTACTATGAGGGTACTATTACCCACTTAGATGTGGGCAGTAGGAGCATTGACAAAGGCATATGGCCATACGCAACTCTCATACGCCTTAAAACATTTTCAGAAAGATGTCCACCCTGACTCCCCTGCTTACTGTTCTTTGCACAGGAAACATGTCTCTGCCCATTGATAACGCAAGGCCTACCAAAAAGGAAAAAAGGGAGGCAGAGGGGAGAAAACTGCGAAGTCTGTTTCCTTTTCTGAACCTCTGCTTTGCTCTGCATTGCGTTATTGGCTTTGTCCATGCAGCTCAGAGTCCTGGGAGTAATTAAGGTTCAAAGGCCTGGGTAATAACTCCTCAGTAACTGAGTGCTTGCTACAAGTTTCATGGGTGTGGGTAGAATAGAATTTGAATTTAATTTGAGAATTTTAAGGGAGGATTACATATTTTAATAGTATTTTCTAAGTATCTGCTATGAGACTAGTGGGTTAGGGGGGCAGTGGGAACACCTTGGAGGCTCACAACCTTGATGTGAATCAGACACAAGTGTCTGGCCTCTGGGACCGTGACCGTGACTGTGCAGCATAGAGGAGAAGGCTGTGAACCCTGATGCCAGGCTTCCTCTACTGCCCAGCCAGGGTGAACTCAGGTAAGTTCTTGACCTTTCTAAGCCTAATTTTTCACTTGTGAGAAGGAGATCATAATTTCTGCCTCCGCAGGCAGGATTACATAAATTAATGGTTGTAAAGTGCTAGGCATAGGGCTTGGCACGGGTAAGCACTCAGTAAATGTCAGTTGTCATCATTGTCGTAGGGGAAGTTCACTGGGCTCCTTTGAGCCCATCAAGGAGAGACAGAAGCTGTGTTTACATCCATAAGCAGGTCTGAAATAACAACAGCTTAAAAAAAAAAAAAAAAAAAAACGTTGAATTCAACAGCTTGTTGTTTGGGAGAAAACAACAACAACAAGTTTTAATTAACAGTTGTGTTTTTGTTTTTCCAAACAGTTTTGTGTATAGAAATTCAAACGTGGACTTTAAGGAAAACAGAACCCATTACTATCATTATAGATCTATTACCATAATTTCTTTGGTTAGGAAAATTGCGTACATTTTGTTAACCAAAAGAAAAAAAAGACATTAAATGTGCCTGTGTTTGGCGCAGTATAACTATTTTTCGAAAATGCTCTATAATCCACCGGCTGGAGGGGGGACTGGGGTTCATTGAAGTCAGCCGCATTTAACAGCAACCGGAGTTCTTACAAGGTTGAAAGCCACTGCCCTCACTGGTTCTGGTTGCAATTATAATATGCAATACATTTTGTTTTAAATGGAAGCTTTTATAATGAAATTTGGAAGCCCACGTCATTTCCCTTTGCTTACTACAAAAAGAGGATTTGAGGGCAGACAATAAAGGAAATGGCAGGGAACTATTATGTGACCTTGGGCAAATCACTTTGGTGGTTAGGCCTTGTGTGTACACACACACACACTGAGTCTTTAAATTCTTTTGCAAAGCTGTGTCAAGCAAAAAGTGGAATGGAGATTTGGCAATTCTATGGTTGTTTTGAATAACGGATAGGTGATCAACTTGAATGAGTAATTGTTACCAAATTTTCTCATTAACCAAGAAATTGTGAAATCTTGAGTTTTAAGAAGTACTGCCTGGGGTAGGGGAGATGAAGCCTTTGCTTCCTCACTTGGGCATACACAGTCGAGAATTTAAGCCAGTAGTTTTGTGCACTGGTCGCCCTGGAATGAAGTCCCGGAATTGCCTTTTAGACTCTACTCAGACATCTTTAAACCCGTTCCTCTCCGCCACACCCTGGAACGTCACTTCTGAGATGACTTTATTTCATTAACATTCTGGGTCCGCAAAACAGGGTTTGGGCGGAAATACAGCAAGATGTTTACCACTTACAGGAAGAAGATCCAGGATCCTTTCCCAGATGCCCCCCCCCAAAGGATCGATCATCTCCCCAGCCCCAGAATCTGCCTCACCTGCCCGTGGGCAGTTAGTTGATGGCGGGGTAGAGACGGTCGGTCGGCACTTCCATTTACAGAGCAAGGAAGGTAGGCGCCGCAGGGGCGCAGCTCTGGGAGCAGGGAGAGGTCCCACCCGAGGCCGCAGCAGGTGGGAATGCCTTCAGGCACTTGATTTTCCCTTCGCTGCTGCAGTGTCGCCACGTTAGGGACTCTAAACGCCAGTCTCACTGTGTGGAGAAATAGACCCTCACGGCTGTCGGGGCAGCTCTGCGGCAGGAGGGCACCAAATAGGACACAGAGCAGGAGGGGCTTTTCCGGAGAACTCCCTAATGTGGGCCGCAGGCCGAGGGTCAGAGAGCGGGCACGCCGTGAGAAGGGACTCTGGAGTCACACCCAGGCCTCCTTTCGCCGCGCTCGTTAATGCAGCACGTGCCTTTCGGCCGCAGGACTCCGCGCGCGAGACCTCCTGCCACGGGGAGACGGCTGGGCTCTGTGCCGAGGCCCCGATTCCCCGGCTGGCTCTGCCCTTTCTGCTTCAGGAGTTCTAACAAGTCCCTTCCCTCACGCTGTAGAGCTTTTCAGTGCGGCAAGAAAAACGCCCTTGGAGGTCCTCGCGCGCCTTGGCTCATCACGGGAGGCGGGAGGAACTGAGTCCGCGGAACTCAAGCACCATGCCGCAGGCCTGGGGCAAAGGCCTCCACCGAAGGATCCGTGGCCAGGCCTGCCTTCTCCCGGGCTCTTCATAGTTCAAGCCACTGGTGCTGTTATCAGGGTCGTCCAGAGCCTGTTTTTAAAGGTCAGACACCCTGGGCCTTCACCATGACTCCTGACTCAACAAATCTGGGCATGGAGACTAGGAATCTGCATTGTAGCCACCTTCCTGGCTTTTCTTTTCTTTCTTCTTTTTTTTTTTCCTTTGCACATTAGTGTGTGAGAAATATCACCAGCTGTCACCAGCTTTTAGTCTTAGTATGGACCCTCTCTCTCGAGGGCTTATGGATTGAGCTGTGCTGGGTTCCACTCTTACTAAAGGACATCAGGAGAGGGTAGTTCATCTCATGATTTACTCCACAAACCTCGTTCTGAGAGACCAGGGTGAAAGATGTTAGAGGTATCAAGAAATTTTTAATCAACTGAATGAGGCACAGACACCACGTCCATCCCTCGGCCACATCTGCCGTAGCGTGGGTTTAGTCACTTCTGCTAATCACACATTTAATTAGAAGCACAGCCACAGCCAGTGAAGCAATATTATAAGTAGGTTGTTGTCAGCTTGTTTTTCTTCAAGCCACTCCATACATTCTGAATGATTCTTTTGAAAGAATTATTTTTAAGTGGTAAATTAGCTGTATTCACTGCCATTGTTCTGGTGATTACTGGAAACACAGGACTTTCCACTCCCTTAAGATTGTTTAAAATCCCTACTTAAGAAGCAGTGGGACTCTTTAATTACGTATGCCAAAGGGCACAAAGGAAGATACATCGAATTTTAAGTACCCAAATTGCTCACTTTATACTACATACCTTTTGTACCATGTATAAAAATATATACATAATAAACAAGAATAGAAATTTAAAGTAAATATATATTCAGGTTAAGGAAGACGCATACCGCACAAAAATGTCTTTGTATAAATGCTGAATAAGATAGGGTAAAGGGATATTTATAGTTCTGCAGATGACTTAATACTTACTGCACTAGGAATTCATCCATCCTTCCAACTGGCTTGAGAGGCCTTTGAAACCAATAAAGTATATTTGTGTCCAAGCAGGGAGTGGATCCAGGCCCCACATAGCAGACCTGAGATGTACTGGCCCAGGGAGCTTAACTGATGTCAAATGTAAACCACTTTTCAAAAGCATGTTATCAGGTCCACACCAGACTATCCATTTTGATAATCTCATTCCATTTTTCTTTTTTTGTTGTTGTTGTTGAAAGGAGAAATAGATTAATGAGAGTCCAAATCCCCCTAGAAAGAAAACCTTCCTTATAAGGCATGTCTGAAGAGAGATTTGGAAAAATTACTTACTCTGCCTTTGTTTTGCCAAGTAAAGTAACATTTAGATCATTTATATTCGAAAAATTCTTAACCGGGTCAGCATGGCCTACTAGATTGTATCTAGAGGGAAAGAAATGAAGAAGAAATAAAGATGATGATGGTGATTTTTTGGGGTCCATTATAAATCTTCCAGACATTGGTGTGTATATGATGAAGATTTGGGGCAAACCCCATGATCCATTTCAGATACACAAGGAAAAAAATTGGCCCCAAATTATGTTTTCAAATGGTGCACCACATGAAACATTTGCCTAAAGAGAATTTTCAATGTTCAGCTCCCAAATCTTTCAAGTATCTCAGAACACTAGGAGAAGAAAGCCTTCCAGGGAATGATAATCAGAATCATAGCATGGTTCAAACAGAAGAGAACAGAAGGAGCCTTAGAAATCATCTTGTCACATTGGTGATATCATTTTACAGATGAGTAACCAGACCCTATAAAGGTGGTCTCTGTGATTTCAAAAAACTTGCTTCCGTTAGTCTTTCAGTGCTGTAGGTCAAATGACACTGTGGCAGCTCTAGGAAAAAATGCCAGGGTTCAGAAACTTCAGCCACTCAAAGCTGGAACAAGAGCCCAGCTCTTCTAGACTCCCAGGACAGAGGACTGCAGTTGAAAGGGTAGGGAACTTTATTTTGAATAATTCCATTTTGTCAACCAATCGGAAGACAATTTTACTTGGATGCTCAATGGAGGTAGTAGTAAAATATTGTTACTGACCAAATGTTCTGCCTTCAGTGAGGTTACAATAAACTGTTTTCTTGCCCTACACAAGTCAACTACTCAAGGGTCATGTTTTAACTTTTCCACCTCCAGACCCCAAGCTGATTCTCAGACGATGCCACTGCCATTCATAATTCAAGCTTTCAGCAAGGTAAGCCCCTTTGGCTCGTAACAGAATTCATCTGGCTGATAACGGGCTGATAACTGGATCTTACCCATCTCCCCCCATCCCCACTCCAAGCCATCACAATGCCAGGCTCCTGCCAATTGAATTAGGTGCTAGTGGTATAGACAGACCATCAAAGTCCCAGGAGTTCAGAAGCAAAAGACTTAATTGTCTTTGGAAAAGAGACAAAACCAGATCTAGCCCCGTTGTTTGCCAGAAATAAATGGGGCACAGTCTCCGTGGGTGCAGAGCTTGATGCATTATGTTCTGTGCATCTTATTAGTAATCTTCTTTTTGGGCATTTTGGATGTCTGCATTTATGGCCATCAGGTCTGTCACCTCTATTCACACAGACCATGGGGAGGACAGCTGATGCTTTATTTCTTCCTGGCAGTTAGAAAATATCTTGAGCCAGCAGGGACAGAGAACATGGTCTCTCGCCTTCCAGCCTCAGACCCATGGCTTGGGGTGCATCAAGGCACACCACAGAAGCAGTCTTGGCCAGGCACACCACTTGAGGTCAGCTGGGGAAGCCCCTACTGGGCTAGAAAGGGCAGGTCATGAGGCTGAAATCTGGCTCAGAGGGAAGGCAGAGCCTTGGACGGCTCTGCCATGAAGGGACTGTGTGTGCTCTCAGTAGGGCGAGAGTCCTGCCCTGCGGTTTGGTGAGTCGAGGTGTTGTGCACCTAAGGCTCTCCCACTAAGCTGCCTCCCAGCAAATGCAAAACCACACTGTGACACGCACACCCTGGCAGAAGGAAATTAATTAAGACCCTGTGCTGACATTCCCTTCTGAGCTCACGCCACCCTCCAGCTAGGGCCACACATCACTCTGTGAGAGAGCAGACACAGCTGTGGGAGCTGTCTAGACCTGCTGTGATTAAGAAGGACTCTCTGCTGCCTTAATGTCGAGTGTGTTTTCTTATGTCAGTATTGTCTCCTAGTTTTAGCATGACTGAATTGTCAAAGGTTTTTTTGGTGTTTTGGGGGGGTTTGGGGTTTTTTTTGTTTTGTTGGTTTTTTTTTTTTTTTTTGGCCTTGCCTGTGAAGTGACACAAGTCTTTTCCTTTCCTGGTTTCCATTATATTCCATTGTGTGGCCATGCACAGAGTCAACATTTTTTAATTTTTTAAGTTTGTGTGTTTTCCATCTAATGCCATGCAATAACTATAGTGCATAAACATGTGTCCCGGCACTTTGGAAAACATTTTTAAAATTAAAGTGCTTTATGTCAATCACAGGCATGCAGTACTAGAGTGTGTATGTAGCTGATCATGTGGATTATGTATTCAGTGCAAAACATTTCTATATTGTGCCTGTTCCATAGCCACTTTTCAAAGTAAAACATCTCTGTCATTAAAATAGCATTTGTATTTTGTCAAGACACTAAAGGCAATTGGAAGCCAGTGTTGATTGATCACTTGCCAATTTTCAATTTTTAAATCAAAGCTGCTTTAGGCTTAGTAGGTGTGAGCTTCCCAAACATCCATCGTCATTCTATTTGCATTTTACATGCATTCAAAATAACCCCTTTCTCCTTTAAAAAAAAAAAAAAAAAAAAGATTGAAGAAGCATTTGCTCTCAAGTTGAAAAACACTACACCTCAGGACAATCTGTTGTAGCTGAATGATTCGCCCCTCAATATCATGGTTCTTAATGAAAATTGTGAGGAATTTTCTTCTTGGAAAGCCTCAAGGTAATTGGGTGGAGAGGGCACAGGGCAGCAATAAGAACACCCATCCCAAAAGCCAACAACATGTACCTGTTCTCCAGTCCTCAAAATTTGTTCCTTAATTATTTTAGATATTCTCTCTTTATTAATTGCTTTGGATGCTCTCCCTTCCCTTAAAATAAGAGAAAAAGTCACTTCCACACAAAATACACAATGTTGCTGAAGGACAGGACCAAACCGGGGCTAAGCCGCTTAGGACCGAAAAGCTCCGGGGCACCTGGGTGGCTCAGTCATTAAGCATCTGCCTTCAGCTTCAGCCTTAGGTGGTGATCCCAATGTCCTGGGATCGAGCCCCGCATTGGGTTCCCTGCTCAGTGGGGAGCCTGCTTTTCCCTCTGCCTCTCACCCCGCTTGAATTCCCTCTCTCGCTGTGGCTCTCGATGTCAAATAAATAAATAAATCATTTTTAAAAGGCTGAAAATCTCCAACCTTATAATTCTTTGCCATTATCAGTATTTTTAAAATTTGCAAGGATGAACACCAATTAATTGGCCAAGATTGTAGCTATTTAATTAAAGCTTGATAAGTTATAGAATTTGTGGGGATGGCAAATAAGTGCTGCTTAGGTTGTATTGTCAAAGGCATGCATCTTGATAAGTACTTCATTTGCCCAAGCTGCATTTTATTTTCATTTTCATGTCATTTTATTTATCACATACAGTTGTTTAGATGAGTCCTTGAGTAACTGTAAAACCATGAAGAACTCTGTTCACGACACATCTTATACCTAAAGTCCATTGTAATGAATAGAGAGATTCAAAGATGAATGTACTGATCTCATTTTCAAAGACTTACTGTCTAGTAGGGGAATGGTGAACAAAAAAATGCCATACAATATAAATGGAAAAATCTCATTTTTGTCTTTATAAGAATAAATAGTCCAGAGGAGGGGGTAACTGGGGTTTTTGTTTTGTTTTGTTTTGTTTTTGTTATTTTCCTAGAGAAGTCAATGAAAAGATAAACTGATCTTAAAATGTAAATAGTAGAATGTTAAGGACACAAGAGGAAAATGATTTGTATACTGGGAGTAATATTTACAAGAACATGGGAGAGTGAAACCAGAGAGACAGAAAGAGAGAGAGAGTACAGTAAGCAGTTCAGTGTTACCAGAACACAAGTGCAAAGGTGTGGGGGATGAGGCTGACTGTGCTGTCAGGGCCACATCATGGAAAGCCTTTTATGCGGCGCCTAGAAACTTGGCTTCTATTCTGAAGGCTTTAGTGAACCATAGGTGAGGTTTAGGCTCTAGGAAAGATTACTCCAGTGGCATTTTGGAGGTTGGATTATGAATTTGAAGGGAGAGAGACAAGGATCGATAAGGCTATTTGGGAGGCCATTCTAGAGTCCAAACAAAAGAAGATGTGGGGCTTAACTACAGCAATGGAGACAGAGAGGAGAAAATAGATATGACAACTATTAGAAGGAGGTGGGGCTTGATAGATTGAATTTGGAGAGTCAGAGAGGGAAATGATCTATGATGTCTTCTGATCCTTAGCGAAGAAGCCCAATGCAGCATTTAAGGAAGGGCGGTATGCACAATGCAGGTACTAAAGGTGGTCTTAAAATTGTTTTCAATTACTCTTCGCTAGAAATGAGAATTTATTTGACTAATATTCAGATTCTGCCTGCCTGTTCTATTTTATTCCAGATATAGGGAAATGGCAATACAATTATTCTTGGAAAATAATGTGTATATCTAGCTATGCATTATGTTGTATTTTGCATGATTACATCATTCATTCCTCATAACCACCTATAGTTTGAAATCCCTAATACTCCAATTTTCATATAAAGAAACAGAAGCAGAGAGGTTAAGTGACTTGCCCAAGATTACATAGCTAGTAAATGTGTAGACGTTCTTTAATCCCAAGAACTGACAGCTTATCTGAGTGGCCTTAGCTGCTTTCCATGTCTGGTTCATTTGGGTTTACTGATAACCAGGTTTTCCCGTATACAAAACCAAAATGCAACCATTTTGGTCATTATTATCAGTCACGCTTGTCATTTTATAACCTCAAGGTTTAAATCCATAGTCATGTGATTCTGGGTTCTAGAACCCAGAAAAACCATAAAGCAATGATACTGAACTTGCCAGGTCTGGTGACTTTACACTAAGATCCAGCTAAACTGCGTGAACTGTCAAGGCTAAAACTAGGACTTCTATCTTAGCCTAACACCTGCCTCTCTCTCTGTTGAAATATATTATAATTAGCTGCTCTTCCTGGGAGAGACTATAAAACTGAATGCAATTAAACAAAAAGAGAGACAGCAGATTTTATAGCAAAAAAAAAAAAAAAAAAAAAAGTAATTTGGAAAGCCAACTAGATGGATGCATATTCAAAGGTAGCAATTTCAGAGGCAAGGCAGACCTCCCTGATTTTGCAGTAACGTACTGTGTACCAAATGGCAGCTAGCACAGCCTTTTGGCATGTTTGGGACCCTAGCCTTGTCCACTGGTGCTCACAAAATGGTTCTGGTTAAATTAGGACTTTTACAGAGCAGCCATTCTCTGGTCATGGTGTTATGTGAGTCAAGGACAACAATAAGCAGGAGGGTATGTGCCATACGGTCCATGATCCTTACAAGCCGAAGTGTCCGATGGAGGCCAGGTATGCGTCGTAGAGGCTTGTAGAGGCTGTGTGCAGTGTGGGACCAGTTGCTTCCTTTCTCTCGGTCAGTTCCTCCAGCTGTGGAAGGACAATGCTGATGCCTGCCTTGCTCCCCTCAGGGCAGGATGGTGAGATTCAGAAAGGGCTACAGACAATTGTCTGTTTTATTCAGGTTTAGCTAATGAAAAGCCGATAGTACAAGTCTTTGTAGAAATGAGTTCATAAGCAGCTGCTGAAGAAATACTAATCCCTGAGCAAAATTCTAGGGAAAGACCTAATTAGTGCAATGACTCGTCGCTTTCCTAAAACTGGACTAGAGGAACTGCCATTGACCAAAAGGTAGACCACGAAATAACCCATGGCCCGGTCATTAAAATCTAAGTGCCTCAGAGAAGATCAAAACTTAATTTGAGGAAAAAAAAAAAAACAAAACCTGAGTCAAGGCAGAGATGTAGCTCAAGATTGTAGCTGGGCAAAAGCAGACCTGGGGAGAAGAAACGGGAAGAAAATTAAAGCTAAATGTTAGCTTCATGCTAGAACATACCAGCCTGGAGATACTTGGGTTTTATTGAGCAGCGCAAGGCTGCTTTAATTGAGCACTATTTATTTTGAAAGGTTTTCTACACCAGTGCTCTTTCCAACATTGCTTGTGTGTTTTTGGCTGTACCTAGCGGCCCACTGTGGGCTGACGGATGTCCAGGTGTGGAAAAGGATGTTCGCCATTTGTTTGCACTGTGGATTTATTTCTTTGCACTTTCTTTGCCCCTCCTAATTAAAATAGTAAACATTATTGTACTCGAAGCTTAAATAGTCCCCTGGACATGAGAGTGTTATGAATTAATAATTAGAAATATAACTTCTTTAATATGCCTCTTCCTCATAGCAAATATTTCAAATGCAAAGCCAATTTGCAATAAGAATCAGAGAGATGGGAAAGGCACCCTGTAATCAACATGAAACCTAACAAACTCTCTCAAAAAAGCACTATAATAAGCAGGAAAACAAACGAATTTTGAAAATTATCTTCCTGAAGCATTCTGAATCCCCGGTGAACTATTTTTCCAGGTTAAAAAAAGCCAAGCTATTCAAGGTGTTCTGATCTAGGTTACTGAGTAGCCCTCTGTAGCAGGCCTGCTCCTGGATGTCATGCCCCCCGTTAATGAAATCTGGACGTGCACTCGTAAACGGACCTGCTGAATGGTAGATGTCAACCATTGCGTGATGGGCAATCATCAATCATCTATTGTCAGTTATTTCTGTCCCAGTGAGTAAGCCTTTATTTAAAGCATAAAGTAAGAATGTTGCCAGACCACAGGAACAAGCCCTGAGCTGTTTGCAGGTGCTGCTATTCACAGCTGCCAATTAAACCCCTGACATTTCCATATTGGCCATGAGGCATAGCATATGCTTCTGACATACCAATTCTTTAAAACAAAATGATCCATCTCAGATTATCAATACATGTATTTTATTCTTTTCCCATGCTTGCAACATTGGGCTTTTAACAGTAGCTCATCTTAGAAGTAGAGGAAGGAGAAACAGAAAAACTCTTACAAATTGAAGTATTAAGATGTATGCATAGCATTTTCTTGTAACTGGGAAGTGGCCGGCATTTTAGATGTGGAACATTTTCCCTGATGCCCAAAACTACAAGGCAGCGTATCCTTTAGAGATTTTAACTTTTGATCATCTTTTCCCTACCTTTCTTTCTGAAAATTTTTCTTTCTTTTGGATAACTAGATACTACTGTCTCATCTCATGTAATTCACCACTGTTAGAACTAGATGTTAAAATTTTGATCATGGACTACATTCCATTCTTTTCATCGGGATTCAAACATAAGTGGGCCTTGTGTTGGAAGAACTTCATGAAATTAGCCAGAGACTTTTAAAAAATATTTTTTATTATTATTATTTTAATTAGAAAGAGAGAGAGAGAATGAGGAGGGGCAAAGGGAGAGGGAGAGAATCTCAAGCAGACCCAGTGCTGAGCTTGGAGCCTGCTGTGCAGCTCCATCTCACGACCCTGAGATCATGACCTCAGCTGAAACCAAGAGTCAGATGCTTCATCAACTGAGCCACCCAGGCACCCCACTAGAGACTTTCTTAATTTAGTCTAGAATGTAAGTCCTTGAAAGGATATACTTCTACACAGAGTGTAAATGATGCATATTTCTAGTATATGAAATAGGAAGGATAAAAGCATCCCAGCATTCTTGGGGGATTATAGATATTGTAGATCTGTTCATCTATAAATACCGTAAATAGGAAAAAAGAGAGGGGGATCCACATATACCTTTTGTGAATATTTCACCATTTTTAACTGATTTACCTATTTTTCTAGCTTTGGGTAAAAAATGAATTATGGTGACAATCATAGAAATTTTAACTAAATTATTCTGATTGGTCTTTAGAAAATGAAGATATGTTTTATGTCATTTCAATGAAGAACTAATTCAATGTAATCTGTGATTGAAACTGTCTTTGTTTTTCTAGGTTCAGGAACAGAATTTTTGATATGAGACTGTCTCTCCCCCTTTCTTCCATCTCCCATTCATCTGGCAGAGCTAAATACTTACTTCCACATTCTTTGGAATCCCTGATTCCCACTGATTTCAGAGACATCTGTTGGGGAAAGCAAATTTGACAAAGCCAGGGTCTCTCTGTCTTTTTTTTTTTTTTTCTTTAAAGATTTTATTTTTTATTTATTTGACAGAGAGAGATCACAAGTAGGCAGAGAGGCAGGCAGAGAGAGAGGGGGAAGCAGGCTCCCTGCTGAGCAGAGAGCCCGATGCGGAACTCGATCCCAGGGCCCTGAGATCATGACCCGAGCCGAAGGCAGCGGCCTAACCCACTGAGCCACCCAGGCGCCCCAGGATCTCTCTGTCTTGTTTTGTTTTTTCCTGGTGGGAATTTTACATTATTTTCTTACTTCTCAGAAGGGAAAATTTGCCATCCTCTTTGACAGAAGCTCAGCCAATTTCCATTTTAAAAAGGAGAGAAAATTTGTTACTGCCATCTATGTAATGAAGGGCTACTAAAAGAGCTATCTTCTAATAAAAAGATACTTTTACTCTGTAAATTAATTCTATAATAAGAGCTGCCCTATGAACATACTGATGGTAAAAATCTTAACAAGTGGATATGTTAACAATATATCAAGAATACATATGTGTTTGAGGGATGCCTGGGTGGCTCAGTTGGTTGGACAACTGCTTTCGACTCAGGTCATGATCCCGGAGACCAGGGATCGAGTCCCGCATCGGGCTCCCAGATCCACAGGGAGTCTGCTTCTCCCTCTGACCTTCTCCTCGCTCATGCTCTCTCTCACCTCCTCTCTCTCAAATAAATAAATAAAATATTTTAAAAAATGAGTACATATGTGTTTGAAATGAAGAAAAGAAAATTTGATGGTTTATAGCATCCTTGAGCCCTTCAGCCATGTGAACACTTATCCCCAGTCAGAGCTGAGGAGGCTGTGCCGGGGCATCAGCTTTGGGCTGCTCGATTGGGAATATGTCCACCCACAAACTTGAGATAGGAGTGGAAAGAAAGGGCTGGACTTGCCTTGGTTGCGCAGTCTCTAACTGGCACCAGTTGGTATCTCCACTGATACCAGGTCTTCCTGGTGCCTCTGGTTGTAGTTATAATAATAGTAGTGTTGATGGCTGTGATAATGCTAATAATTACAGTCGTGGCAGCTCCCATTACAGGAGACAGCTTCATATGGTAGTTGAGAGCACGGATTCTATAGCTCGTCTGACTGGGTTTTCATCTTGGCTCTAGCCCTGTGACCCTTGGTCCAATTATTTAAACCCTTTGTGCTTCAGCTGTTTTCTGTAAAATGACGATAGTAATAGAAACCCCCGCATTGGTACATGGAATGCTTAGAGCAGTACCTGTGTGTACTACAGGAAGTACCACTAGAGCATTAATAAGTCATCTTAGAGCATAGACAATGCCGTTTTCCCCATTTTTCAGGAGCGCAAACTGAGGCTATATGAAGCGATCAGCCAGCATTTAACCAGGTTTTAAGTTGGGTTGGTGTGATTTCAGGACCAATGTTCTTTCCTTCTATCTTCCAGGCTTCCTATGGTAGGTGTCATTTCACAACTATACACCACTGATCAGCAGAGAGGAGGAAGGGGTTAAAGAAAAGAGAGACAGTGTCGGAAACTTAAAAAATGCAAGAACTCCAGAGTGTCAGGGTAGCAGAAATCATCTAAGGACAGGGGAAGGTAAACACTTTCCCAGAGTCGGAGGGTCAGGTAGTCACCACACATACTCCTCCTGAAAGAGTGAACTCATTCATTCATTCAACAGATAAGTATGTCCCTTATCTTTCTGCACAAGGGAAAGCAGCCTCATGTGTGGCTACTTAAGAAGTAAGAGGATGTGTTTTATGTAGTGTTGTCAAAGAAAGAGACCCACGATAACCTTAGGAAAAGATATTAATGAGATGATGCCAGTGTTTTTCTGGCAATTGAATCTAATTTGATAAATTCTGGGGCTCTCTCCTCTCCTCTGCTTCAGTGTCTCGAGGTAGAGCAAGCTGGCCACAGGACAAGCAATGGCTGGCTGTCCCAGGGCTGGGTCTCATCAGCACATTCGTGTCTCTTGTGGTTGTCTTTATCCGGCCTAACTGGTATTGTTTTTGGCACTCTTCACATTATGATGTTATGTTTCAAATGTTTCCAAAACTGAAACACACAAGGTCTTTCATTTCCTTTCTGCCTACTAAGATTATTTCAGCTCCACACATGCAAAGCAGAGTATTATGCAAGAAATTAATCATATCAGAGCAAAGTAGCTACTGAAAAATTGCCAAACACCATAAACATTGGTCAAAATGGAGTCCGACCATTTGCACATAGAATAATTGAAGCTATGGATTCACTTGGGGTAACTAAGCAACTTTTCATTATGAATTATAAAGCTTTTCAAACATAAAATGATATCTGAGAGGAGTGCATTACCTAAAAGGTTTCGATAAGCAATGAAAGGAGCTTTAAAATATGCAGCAGGGATCAATCATCCAGCTGTATAGCGTTACTTATACTTTGTGGCGTCACCTACATTCCTTGATAAACAATGTCCCATAACCTCTGAGCATTCCCATTATTTTCGTCAGCACCCAGACATAAGAAGTGACAAAAATGTCAGATGATGTTTTATTTACTAATATAAAACAAGTTCTCGTGGAAGTAGACATTCTATGACAATGGAGGTTTATGAAACACATTTCCCAGCACCAAAAATGATTCACGTTGTCCAAGAAAGATAAAAAGCCTGCTGTTAGTGATGAATTTTAATTGGAATGTTACTCATCATGGGCATGAATTCCTTTCATTTGGGAGATGACATGTCCTGCTTCTATGGCTGAAGGACAGTTGAGTCTCCCTGAAAAAGAAAAGTGGGTAGCTGAAACACACCATTCGACATCCAAAAGGTAGAGATGCCTTTAAGTTATCCTGGTGTCACCTGCCAAAACTAGTATTCTGATGTCTCTTTCCAGTTGTCATTTTGCAGGAGACATTTTCATCAGTTACATGTGAAATTAAATGCAGCAGTCGGACTCAGATGCAATGTATTTCTGTCTTCTTCTACCCTGTTTATGAAAAAAATCAAATGTAATGGGAGCATAAATTGGGAAAATCACTTAATGATAGTGAAGAGTTCTGGAGTTGAAATTGGTCTAGAATTCTACCCAAGATGCAGCAGGAGGGAGATTAAGCAGCACAGAAGTCACTGACAATTGTAGATTCTTTTCAGTTTGACAGAAGAGAGTCTGGAATGTGGCCCATCAACACTGACTGATGCTAGGTAGTAGAGAAAGGGAGCTGGTAAAAGTCAGAAAAAGTGGAGTTAAAGAGGGTGAGGTGCATGGAGACTGGAAAGGTAAAAATGTAGGGGGAAGGGTAGGTGGAAAGGCTAGGTATATGAAGTTTCAGGACCTCATGTCCTTTGCCAAAAGAAAATCATTTACCGGGGCGCCTGGGTGGCTCAGTGGGTTAAGCCGCTGCCTTCGGCTCGGGTCATGGTCTCAGGGTCCTGGGGTCGAGTCCCACATCAGGCTCTCTGCTCAGCAGGGAGCCTGCTTCCCCCTCTCTCTCTGCCTGCCTCTCTGCCTACTTGTGATCTCTGTCTGTCAAATAAATAAATAAAATCTTTAAAAAAAAAAAAAAGGAAAATCATTTACCAACCTTTATGTGATTGAGGAAATACCATGGTTTAGAAAGGTTTAAACTAATCTAATGGACTTCAGTTCCATGATTTTGGGGGGAAGCTATCTCTGCTGACCAACAAGGTGGCTGCAGCCAGCCCCTTTGGAACTCCATATGAAAACATCAATTTGCATCATGGAACCGTGGCCAGCCTGCTTTGGGGAGGTGATACAAAGCAGTCAATGCTCTATAGATATACAAATTGATTACTTCAATTACCAAAATCAATTTTCCAGAATAGAGTGGAATATATGGAAATGTATCTCAAAAGATCATTTAAAATTAGTCCAAATGGCCAACTCAAGGCCCTGCATTCAGAAGAGCACATGTAACTCTCCCTCTCTTGTATCTTTGCCTACATAAGGTCTGAGGCTCAAAGCACCCAACTGGAACCTGGTAAAACAACAACCAAATTGCATTGCTCCCGCTGCTCTCACGAATCTCTTAATAAGCTCACCTGATACAGTTCTTAGTATAGAATCAGGGTTTGCTCCTATAAATAAAAGGGTCACATCTATTCATGGTTTGTTAGTTGCTTCCCCCCTACTCTCCCTGCCCCCAGTCAAATAGATATTTAAACTGTGGCTTTCCCTTTGAATTTGTGGCTTTCCTTTTGAATTGTGGCCTGCCGTGTATGTTTTTGGATATGTTGGATATGTTTTGGATATGTTGTATGTATTACATGAACACATTGACTGTTCTCTGTTCAGATATGATATCCTTTGCATGCAGCACAATTACCCACACATCTCTTATGCAAATACACAAAAGTGCATAAGGATGTTTGCTCTCTTAAAATCCTTTCAGATTGCTTAGATGATTTTCTTTACATGTTTTCAACTTACCTAACGGCAAATCTCACTTCATTCTTCACTAGTCTAATTAATTTGACAGGACTGGAAACTTGTTCTTCCTGTTCACACTTACTATTCATCTCTTCAGAATGCCCTGTAGGGAGGGTGAAGCACAATAAAGCAGTATTTACCAAATGCCATCGTGCTAAATGCTCTTTTAGGCTCTTTTAGGCTGACTCGGCACATCGGTGGCATCGAGAAGATCTGACTTTAGGGCAGCCTGACAAAAATGACATTTTCTAGAACATCATTTATCTAAACAGGTCTTGAAGAAGTAAACAATGTCCATTTTTCCCTGAAGTTCTGCAGTGGGCTCTGGAGACAACAATTTATCCCTACTGTATCTGAAATCTCTGCTAAAGAAATGACAGAGGTATCACATTTTGTAAGATAAGCCTTCAGTCTGCGATGGCAAATGTGGAGATAATTTCAAGTTTTTTAAGAACTGCAAACATAACCTGAAACACCAGATATTTTGTGAAGGGGGAGGGGTTTGAAATGCAGACTTGATAAATGCAACCAGGGAGAAGGGCTTTTCCTTTTTGGTTAACTTTGAAAATCTCCTCAGAGAGCAAACTTTGATAGGGGGCAAAGATTCTTACAAGGTTGGTACAGGTGGGTAATTAAAAAAATAAGAGTGAATTTATCTGCATACATTATTTAAATACCTAAAGCATTTCTCTGCTTTAATGATAAATTACGATCAGTAAAATCTGTTGGCTGCCTTCAAGCTAACTAATGGATCACTAATCAGCAACAGTCGAATCATCCTAACTAAGGTGGAATAAATATCTTCACGGAAGCTGCAGCTAATTTTTCAGTCTAAACTTTACATATGCATGTCTATATTCTTGTACTTCATCTGTGTGTATGAATGTGTGCATACATGTATTCGTATGCACATGTTAAAACCCTATTCTTTCATACGTTCTTGTTCACCCACCACTGCTCTCTTCTTTTTTGTATGTTGTATAAGAAAGATTGTTCCTGCAACTAATTAATCCTTAAAGAGATTGGCTGATACATCTCATTGTTAGCAATACATTTTTAATTGTTCATTTTACTCAAGCACCATTTGAACACAAGTCAATTTGCAATTTCATTAGAGAACAGAAAAGGCCTGGGGTCTATTCCTGGTTTAAAAAAAATAAAAAATAAAAAGCAGGCAGAATTTCATAAAGAATGTTAATCCTCTAATTAATCAAGCAAGAATTTATGTGTCCTGCTACTTGACCATAAGTCTTCTTGCCAAGAAATGTACTTTGTCATACCTACACCTCCAGAGAAACCTCTTTTACTAGCACTGTGGCCAAATACCCTGGCAACTAATGATGAGCTTTGAAGCAACATTCACAGACCATTTGCTTTGATGACATTTGGAGGCTTTTCTCCCTCATTCCCATTCTATTGTAAGTAGAGTACATATGCCATACAGCCTTTGAAAACTAATCAATACAGTAAGGTTTGTCAGGTTGCGGCTGACTAGTATTACGTCTTTAAAACTCTTTTCTTAGCTGACTTGTTGTACACATTTTTAAGCTAAACCTTATGAAGGGGGTTGGGTAGATTATCCTTACTATACTCACAGGCACACTAGTGTGCCATGGCTCTTTCTTCCATATTTTAACATCAAAAGCTCATAATCTGTGTAAGTTAACCTTCCATAAAACTAAAATTATATGGTCATCATACATAATCTGATGATTGATTACAGCTGTCAAAAAGGTCACAAATTGTAAATGTTTACTACAGTTGCACCATGAAAATTATTACATACTTTTAAAAAATCCATCTAGAGAAAATAGACAGCTTACATTCATAGGTTACAGAACTGAACCATATATGTTTTCTTTGTGACTTTTAGCTCTCTTAAAATCAATGTTAAAACCCTTAGGTCTGATTTTTCATTTCAATGTCTTTGTGTAATGTGCCTCAACCATACCTCATCTAATTTAATAAGATGCAAGCTAAGGAAGTACTTAAGTTACTTATCAAGGGTTTCAGATGACACATTATTATTGTATTCAAAAGTCAATATTTGCTAATCATGTTAGTACAGGAACTGTTCTAGGCCTACAATTCTTAAATTGCAGAGATATTTAAGATTAATTAAACCTATCTCCCTTGGTCCTCTCTCTTCACCTCTGTGGAAAGAGTAAATCAATGACATCCTACGCAAGCCCAGGGAGCCAGAGCTTCAAGTCTGAAAGCCACTAACATCTTGAAGCCTCTGTTTGCATCAGTGCCCTAGAGTTGAGCTTTGCCATTTCTCCACGGTTTAAGGAATATTTGTATGTTTTGAGAGCAAAGTTCACCGATTCGCTTGACGTAATTAAAGAGGTATACCCATTCCTGAGCATGTAACATGGACTCCAATATTTATTTAAGTCAGGACAGTGCTGAAATAATATATTGTCTGACTTCTTCTTTCTTTTTATTTGAAAACTTGTGGCTAAATTTGCAGCAAATGAAGTTGAAAGGGCACTTGCCCTTTTTCAAGCCTGGCTTAATGAGAACATGCAATGAGAACTGGGCCCACATCACTGAAGGGGCTACACTCAAATGACATGGTTCCAGTGAACCCCTGACCTCTCGCTTATACCCATGAACAGAGACAGCCAATTGTTCAAAGGTCAAGGCTCCTTTACTTTTAGGCAGTAAACCCATTTCTAATCTAATGTTACGTACAGAGCCCAGGACTTGGCTGAGATTAAGTGATAAATAAAACTTTGAAGTCTTATTAACGTGTATTGACTAGGAGAAAACTGGAAAACGTAGTACTGCAGTGATGACTTACAGTAGCTGCTAGTTCCATTTCCTTGGGCAGAGACTAGTGCATTAACCCAATATGCCACCCAGCATATATTTACAGGTAGTTAGTGAACACAGTAATGCTATGCAAACTGAATATCTGGAACATGAATCAATAGAGACCAGCTAATTAGGTTATAAATGCATTGATTTTATTTTTAATATGTCCTCAAATAGAGTCTGTGAGTAAGCACTCTGAAATGGGGCTCTTAAAATGAGAGAAGCGACAATCAGATTATTCTCTGCCACCCTCCAATCAATCCAGAAGAGGTAGGTAAAATACTCTGATGCATATTCTATATAATCAGAATGACACATCCTATTAATATTCCAATTACTGTTGAACTATTAGCAATGCCTGAGTCTGGTGTCTTAGAACCTCATAGCAGTAATCCGGGAACTTTGTGTCTTTTGTATTCATTCAGTTTAAAATGAGACAATTTTCCCTTTAAAGTACTTTTATTAAACATTATTTTATGCATGGATTTAACATCCTAATTGATTTAGGTGGACTCTCAGAATGAGTTTCTAACTCCTTTTGTTCTTTTCTTCACTGAAAGAGGTCAGCAGCTGTGATCTTATTTATAAATTTAAATGCCAAATTTCAGCACAGTGAGTTACTATTAAAATAATACTTATCCATGTTCATAAAAAATCTCTCTTCACACTGTAAAAACCAAGAATCCAATAATTTAATAAACTAGTCTAGAGTAAGAATGGGCCAGAATTGTCAATCTCATCTTAGAACACATAAAAATCATGAAATCATAGACATGAAAGTGACTTTGGAAAAGATACCGAGATGTTTCCAGTCTTCTAAATACCATCTCAATCTAAAATTTGCTTCTTTTTTTGAAACTCATTTAGGAATCTATTCAGTACCGTAGATAAACTATAGTTCTGTAAGCTAACGTCAAACTTGTCATCATTTCGTTAACACTTTATGATGTTAACTTTATCTTAATTAACTTTGATTAAATAAATTTGTGTGATGATATAGTGTAGATCCACCTCTGCTTTCTTACATTATGTAGCTGCTATTGGCCATGAATATCCTGAACGTGGCACTCAGTGCTGGTGCTCTGGCACAGCTTGAGAGGAGTGGAGAGAGAAAAAGATGGATGGATGTGATTTAGGGGTAAAGTCTGAAAGATTAATAGTTGACCTGGGGATATAAGGAAAATAGAGGAATCAAGGATACTAGACTTATGGCTTGAGAAACTGAGTGGATATCTATTTCTAAAGATGGAAAATGCCAGGGAGATGAACTTGAGTTTGGGGGCTATTGGTGAAATAAAGAATTCTCTTTGGATATGGTAAGTTAGAGATGCCCAAGTGGAGATTCAAGGGTGCTGATGGATATTTAAATCTGAGGCTCAGAAGTAAGGTCTTTTTTTCTTTTTTTTAAAAGAAGTAAGGTCTTAACTAAACAAGTGAACTAAAGCATTGTCAGCATATAGATGGCATTTAAAGCTATGAGAATGGATAGGCTAGGGGCCCCTGGGTGGCTCAGTTGGTTAAGCGTCCGACTCTTGATCTTTGCTCAGGTCATGATCTCGGGGTTCTGGGATTGAGCCCTGCGTTAGGCTCCATGCTCAAGTGGAGAGTCTGCTGGAGATTATCACTGTCTCCCTCTGCCCCCCACTTTGGTCATGTGCACCTGCATTCTCTCTCTCTCTAAAATAAATAAATCTTTTTAAAGAATGGATGGGCTAACTCAATGGATGAGTATAGAGAGAAAAGAGGGGCTGAACTCTGAAAAATCAACATTTAAAAGATAGGCAGTAAGTAGCCTCTGTGTAGGGGTCAAAGACCATGTTCCAGAAGACTTGATCAAATGATTCAGAATGAGATGTGAGAAGTGTTCCTTTCCTCATACCCTAATAAACTGTACCAAGTTGAGATATTTGCTTATAAAGGATCACTTCATTATTCTTGTTTTTTTTTTTAAGATTTTATTTACTCATTTGACAGAGAGAGAGATCACAAGTAGGCATAGAGGCAGGCAGAGAGAGAAGGGGAAGCAGGCTCCCCAATAAGCAGAGAGCCCGATGCAGAGCTGGATCCCAGGACCCTGAGATCATGACCTGAGCAGAGGCTTAACCAACTGAGCCACCCAGGTGCCCCTATTCTTGTTTGTTTTTAAATTAAAATTTCAATATAAAAAGCTAAGCAACTTATCTGAAAATAAGTATAGTAAGAGGATGGGGGAAAAAAAGAGGCCGAGGGTCATGCTAACTCTATTCCTGAATCAAAACCTTTGCAGTTGCTATTCCTTGTTTTTCTGGGACACTTCACCTTCAGAAATCTATATGCCTCACTCCCTCATGTTTTCCTGGTGTCTATGTAAATGTTATCCATTTGATGAGGACTTCATTGACTTATTTAAAAATAGCAACACCCATCCTATCCCTATCACTGTCTATCCTCTTTCCTTTCTCTTATTTTATCCCATAGAACTTCTCACCATCTGGTATATACTTGTTTATTTGCTTGTTTTCTGTCTCTTCTCACTAGAACATAAGCCCTACAAGGTCAAGAATTTTGTTTTATTGCACTGTTGTGACACAATGCCCCACGCCCTAATACTTGACACATCGTAGGTTCTCAACATAT
Organism: Mustela lutreola; assembly: GCF_030435805.1. Taxonomy (NCBI): domain Eukaryota; kingdom Metazoa; phylum Chordata; class Mammalia; order Carnivora; family Mustelidae; genus Mustela; species Mustela lutreola. The sequence goes on along the minus strand of NC_081298.1, from coordinate 90,416,894 downwards.
GTATTTTAAATGAATGAATGAAAGAACAAACCAACCAAAGAGATCAAAGGGAACAGTCAAAGGGGTAGCAGGAAAACCTGGAGGTATCTTAGAAGCTTAAAAAAATAAAAAGTGTTTGGAAATGGAATATGGTCAGACAGGTTAAATGCTGCAGAAGGGTCCAGGAAGACGACACAGCAACAAACGCCTCACACTTGGCATCATGAGAGTAACCGATGTTGGAAAGAGCAGTTTCAGTATAGTGGTGGGGTCAGGAGTCAGAATGATGGCTGAGGAGGTATAAGGAGATAAGGAAGTGGAAATAGAATCAGTAGGTAACAAATCTGAGTTTTGCTGTGAAAGAAAGTATTGGTGCAAGTTAATACAGAGGAATATGAGATGTAAGAAGGGTGCATTATTAATTTTTGCTCTGGATTTTTACTGGTGTATGGATTACTCCTGCTACGGTATTGCTGGTTAACAAACAACCATAAAACCTTACTGGCATTCGACAACACACATTTTTTACTTCGCTGGAGTGCTCAGCTAGGTGGTTTTGCTTTATGTCTGGCTTTTAGCTGGTTGTTGTCTGATCTTCAGCTAGGATTACTCAAGTGTGTTCCACATGTCTCTCGTCCTTAGAAACCACAGTCTGAAAGCAGATGTCCTCCTATTGATTACCAGCCTAGTTTCGATATGTTCTCAAAATGGCAGCTGAGGCACAACACATACATGGAAATAGGCAAGTCCTCTTGAGCCCTGGATTCAGAAGTGGCACACTCTGTCACTTTTTCTTCATTCTGTTGACCAAAGCAAGTCAAGAGGGCAGCTAGATTCAAGGGGGAGATATTTCAATTACTAGAAACAAACTGCTCTAAACTTAGCAGTGTAAAATAACCATTTTATTGTCCTTACAAATTCTCTGGGTCAGGAATTCAGACAAGGCAGAGTGGGGGGGAGGGGTTGGCTTACCTCTGCTCCATGATGTCTGGAGCCTCAGTCGGTAAGATACAAAGACTAGGGACTAGAATCATCTGGAGGCATCTTTACTTAATGTTTGGTAGTGATGTTGCTTATCAATTAGGACTATAGCTGGAGCTGTTGGCTGGCACTAGCATGTGGCTTCTCCATGTGGGCTAGGCTTTCTCACAGCTTAACAGAAAATTTGATTCTCACATGGCAGCTTAGAGCTCTGAAGGCAGGCATAAAGCATGTCTTCTTTTATTACCTAGTCTCAGAAGTCATACAGTGTCACTTCTGACACATTCTATTGGCCACAAACCAATTCTCAAGCCTTCTCCAGATTCAAGAAGGGGGAACTTATAGTCCACCACTTTTTGGGAAGTGGTAAATTTAGGAGATGGATACAGGCACATGAGTGTGGGAGGGAGAAGAAGAAAGATGCGGTAGTTTACATCCTAATATCAGTTGTACTTCATTTGGTGTTACTTGACCCTGTCTACTCATTCTATCTGAGAGCAGCCAACACAGGCTGGAAGGCTCTTCACCCCATAAGAAAAAAAAAATTTTTTTTTTTTTTAACATAAGACTGGAGCCTCCGCGATAAAGAATTTGTTCAAATTGACTCCATCCACGTGATTTTGAGATTAAGTCCCTGAAGAGTCTTGGGCATAGCTTCTGAGATAGCTGCTTTACATTTAAAAGCCACAACAAAAAGTATAAATGCAAGTCTCAGCAACTTGTACTATAAGGGGTCGGTTCTCAATGTTGGACTGAACGACTCCCAGGTCTTCTCCTGAGACATTTCTAGGGTGGCTTTGGTGTTCAGAAATTTCAGTATAGCAATACCTTACAGACCATGCTGATTGCAGGTTAAGTTTGCAAAAGCCTGTAAGGTATTTCAGGTCTTTGAGTTATTTGATTATTCAAATTAATTTTAGCCACACATGTTTATATAGGAGTTCTCTTATTATTTCATTTCTTATATTTAGTTATAATATGCCATTATTTCAACAAATCACATTTTGAATATGCTAAACCTAAGCATTTGGGAAATAGATGAAACTTTTAAAAGTAGATTTTGCTTTTCCTTGTGGGCTTTCTGGGCTAAATCTTTGAAAATAAGCTGACATCTGTTGTAAATTTATGTTATATATTTATGGTCTCTAACACATATACAACTTTATACAATTCAATAAACACAAAAATGAATTATATAATACTGTTGTTCCCCCCCACCCCCTGCTTATTGTAGGGGATACATTCCAAGACCCCCAGTGGATGCCTGAAACCACAGATTACACAAAACACCATAAATACTCATGATTTTTCCTATACATACACACCTCTGACAATATTGAATTTATAAATTAGGCACAGTAAGAGAGTAACAACAACTAATAATAGAACAATTAGGGCACCTACATGGCTCAGTGGGTTGAGCCTCTGCCTTTGGCTCAGGTCATGATCTCAGGGTCCTGGGATCCAGCCCTGCATCAGGCTCTCTGCTCAGGGGAGAGCCTACTTCCTCCTCTCTCTCTGCCTGCCTCTCTGACTACTTGTGATCTCTGTCAAATAAATAAATGAAACCTTAAAAAAAAAAAAATAGAACAATTATAATAATATACTGTAAAGAATTTATGTGACTCTGGTGTCTCTCTTACAATGTCTTACTGTACTGTGCTCACCCTCCTTTTGTGATGATGTGAGAAAATAAAATCCTGTGTGATGAGATGAAGTGAGGCCCATGACAGAGGCATGGTGACGTAGTGTTAGGCTGCTATTGACCTTCTGACTAGACATCAGGAAGAGAATCGTCAGCTTTCAGATTGTGGTTTCCTGCAAGTAACTGAAACCATGAGAAGCAAAAGTATAGATGGGGGTACTACTGTATATATATTATGTATTGATATACAATATATCTAAAAACAATTTGATTTATAAAAGAGAAAGTTTCAATTCATTCTTTAGTGTTACATATTGGATGTAATAAAAAAATAGATGCTAAATAATTGACATAATATACTATTTGAAGAAGATGAGATTTTTTTTCATGAGTAGGGAGAGGAGTATTTGAATAAATATCATCAAATATTATCAATATTTATAAAGCATTTTGTGGCTTAAGTTTTTTTGAATTATTGTATGTATAGCCTTCTGTTATATATAAGGCAGGCATTATTGTTTTTTATTCATTTTAGAGATATGGAAACAGGATCAGAATTTTTTTTTTTTAAGATTTTGTTTATTTATTTGACAGAGATCACAAGTAGGCAGAGAGGCAGGCAGAGAGAGAGAGGAGGAAGCAGACTCCCCGCTGAGCAGAGAGCCCATGCGGGGCTCGATCCCAGAACCCCAGGACCATGACCCGAGCTAAAGGCAGAGGCTTTAACCCACTGAGCCACCCAGGCACCCCAAGGATCAGAATATTTAAATGGCTTTCTCAAAGTAAGAAAATGGCAGAGCTATAATTTGAACCCTGTTTCTGTTGCATCTCACTAAATGGATTGTGTGTATGTATAATGACATACCTAAATTTATACATATTTATATACATGTGTCAGTAATATGTCAATTTTATGTTATTCATAATCACATATCTTATTTTGTGTATGTCCATAGAAATGAATATATTAGTGGTTATTTAGATTTTAAGCAAATCACTCATATTTTTAAAAATACAAATATATACTTACTCGTACATTTTTCCATCTACCCATCAAACTTCTGGTTGATATCTGAAAATATGTTTGCATCTGATACACATTGGGATAAGGAGGTATTTAAAAGATTACAGGTAATAAAAATACCTTTAGATTTTTGAAAGCCAAACAAACATAGAACCTTAGTGTTCAAACCTGGCATTTTACTCACTTTGTTTTCAGAGCTAAAGGGATTCAGCAGTTAAAATTCCATGAAAATTTATGAGGAGGAGCCAAGACAGAGAAAAGAGTGTTTATATATAAACCAGCCTTGACCTGACAAAGCTTTTGCTAAAAGTTCAACGTAGAAGACTCATCCATAGATTCAAGGGCAAAAAACTTAAGAAAAAAACCAACTGGGCGGACATTTACCAGAAGGCATGTGGGCGTTAAGTAGAAAGGAGCTGGTGGGTGTGGATGAGGCGGAGTGGGTCTCCCAGATTAGCTGCTTTCTAATACGGATCCAGTGGAAGGACAGGGCAAAGAGGAAAGAAAGTCAATGATACCAAACCATAAGAGCTCAGGCCTAAACTCACAAAAGGCAAAGATACTATTTTTTTTTCCTCCAAAAGAACCTTGATATCTGAGGAGTAAAGTTAAAAAAAAAGACTTACAGCAATTCCTTAATGTCTCAAACCCATGACCAAGTTAATGTACTTTCGTCTCACCATACCTCTAGGATTCCAAAGCTATTCATTGTAAGCCAAAGGAACAATTTAGTAATGGGTTTTTTTTGGAGGAAAACACCATATTAAATGCACACAATGAATCTAGGACACAGTCTGGTTGCAGAAATGTGCAAATGGATGTGTGTTGTGGGGGTGGTTGAACATCTTAAAATCAAGGAAATATTTGATTTGAACCACTTAAGTTAAGAAAAAGATTTATTTAGTGAATGGTACTCAAACGATAACAAGGTTTAACATAAAGCAGACTTTCAGTGGGGTACAATTAAACAAACAGTTAAATAATCTCATATACAAGTGCTTAAACAAGCAAACAATCATAGACTGCCTTGATCACCACTCTGTGCACAGAGCATGAGTCAGAAGAAATTATTTCAGCATCATTGAAGGGAAAAGCCATATTGTGCTCAATTCTGGTTGACTTATTGCAAATAAGGATATCAGAGAAAATGAGAGGTTTATGGCAGAAGGTAGATAAAGTTATTCAGTGACTCAAGGAAATTAATTACAGAGGAAAAGCTCAAAAACTAGGTGCGTCTGTGATGACCTCATTGAGGGAAGCAAGGATGACAGGTGTTGCAAGGGTGGATACCCTGAAGGGATCTACAATTATAACAACGAAAAAGGGAAGTATAAAATCCCCAAGAGAGGCAAGCATGAGCAGAATTTCATTGATATCTCGCATCTACCCCTTAATATTAGTAAGTATTGAAAAGAAAGAGTTCTGAGAAGTGATTAAGATGAATACAAACAGGCCAAATATGGACCTGATTAAGAATTCAGAGGGAGGGAAATCAACTCTTATGAAGGTACATCTTTTATAATTTTACTTTTTCTGGAATTTTGCTGACCCCCAGTGAATACTTAAGGAGAAAAAAATATACCCCTAGCTTGTCTGGAACTGGGATGTGAATTCAAGCTCTATGTTTTAGTATAAGGCAAAGCTTTTTTCTTTGTTTATTCTTGTGATTAAAATATTACATGAAATGAAACCTAGTAATGTGTTATAACTACTGTTCAGATGCCACATTTCAGTTATTATATGCCATACTTTATGACTCTCAGAAACCTTTGAGATTAGACCCATGTGAGATCCTCTGGTGTCTGCTCCATCTCCTACTGAACTTGTTTGTATCTGATTGCAGTGATTTGAGCTCTTGATGGGAGAGAACGGAAGGAAAAAGTCCTCAAACTTTATAAACACAGAATACAGATTAATAGCTAAGTAAATGTTCACTTGACATAAAATGTTGATCAGGATGTCTCTTCGGAATATTTCTGCACTACCCTTGGCATTCAAGACGCATATTTGGATTCTATTAAAAAGAATCCTCGAGAAAGCCCAGAATTTACCTAGGAAAAAACGAGCAAAACATGAAATGCCCTTAAGCTTCACCATTCTATAATTGCAAGTAAGGTCATATTAACAATAATGGCCAATATCCTTGCAGTTTGAATGGCTTTTCTTAGAACAATATTACATCCAGAAACCTTAATGAGAGGAATGCATATTCTGCTTTTCTAAAAATTTTAAACTTCTGTATAACTGAAGGTGATGTTCACTGAGTTGAGAGGAGAAAATTCCAAAATATAGGTTTAAGGCTACATAATTGCTATCTTAATAAAAAAGGCTAATATCTTAATATATAGAAGCTCTTGCAAATCAAAAAAAATTGATAATTGTGGGAGAAAATGGACAAGTAATAGATATAAAACAGATGCTCAACTACTAATCAAAGCAATGTAAAATGAAATTACAAAATAATATGTTTTGCCTCTCATAAAATGAATTGTTAATAATCTGAACTGAGCAGGGTGTGGGGGGAATGACAAACTCTTAGATGAGAAATGAGATTTTAAATTGGAACATTTTTAGAGGGTGATTTAATAAGACAAATAAAAAATTTAAATGTATAAATTTTGCCTCAGCAATTCTACTCTTAGGAATATATTCCAATGAAATAACCAGACAAGTACACAAAATTTATGTCTATATACATGGAAATTTTATAATAAGTAAATAATACAGATAGATTGAAAATAACCTTAATTTTTATTGGTCAAGTTTGAATAAAGAATGGTAGAATTATAAAATGGAATATGGCAAAGCCTTCAAAAGGATAAAGTGACTATTATGTGGAGTTTTCACTGAATGCAAGCATGGTTGGACACTAGCAGACTGAATAATAAAACTTTCATACTAATGTATGAAAAGATCATATATCTATAAATGTTTGTTACAGATTGAATAATGCCCCCGACAAAGGAGATTCAGGCAATGTGACCATAAAGGCAAGGATTAGAAAGACACAGCCAGGATAGGATTGTCTTGTAATTCTATAGAGAAGCAAACTGAGCCTCAGAGAGGCCATGTAAACTTCCCAAGGTCTTGTATTGTCTAATAACTGACAGAACTTAGATTCCAACCAGGCGATCTGACTTCAGAATGTCCTTGTTCATGGGCATAGGATAGTATAAGTTCAAGCTTCAACTGACTATCTTCTCTTTATTGAGCATCTATCTATGTATGTGTCATATAACAAGCAAGCCCTACCCTTGGGAAAGATAATCATTTCTTGGATGTATTATATATATTAACATATATTAAAAAAAAAAAGGAAAGAGCTTTCCTTTTTAATTACTATATAGCTTTTTTTTTTTTTTAACTTACTTATGCCAGATGTTATGTTAGATGCTGGAATGTAGCAATGAACAAGAAAGGGAGGTCTCTGTATCTCTGGAACTTAGAGGAGGAGATAGACAGTGAGTCTCTAAATGACCTCAGCCAAGCAAAGGGATGGAGTAAAAACATTCCAGAAAGGTATGCATTTATCCAGCAAATCCCTGTAGATCACAAGGTTGTCTCCCTGAAGAGGAAATAGAGAAAGCATTGAGTTCCCAGAAGGACTTAACAAAAATCCCACAAGTTCTTACTCATCATATCCCATTTTAATGATTAGCTTCATGAGGTCAATCTCTTAAGATAGAGGACTACAAAATATTCTTTGTTACAACACTATAGTTTGTCATCATGAGATTATTTTAATTAAAGTACTTGAATAAACCTTAATTTTTAAGTATTTAAAGTCTTTGATTCAAATCAAATCAGAGAAATCAGATTTCCCTAATATTCTTACAATACACACACACATTCACATATTCACAGTGATACATTCTCACACCCATACATACATAGTAACACACCCTTACACACATGCTCACAGGCATTCTCCCATACACACTCATACTCTCATGCATATTCATATGCAGTAGAGCACACACAGACAATCATACAAACACACACATGCTCACATACTCATCTCTACATAAACCCACACATTCTAAGGGAGGGTGCTCAACTCATTTATTCAATATTTTAACAAATACTTATTGATCATCTGCCAAGTGCCTAGAGATGAAAAAAAAAAAAAATAACCCAAGATTCATCTCTGCCCTCATGGGGCTGTACCTCTGCTCCTAATGGGAGGTACAGAGACTCAACAAGACAGCAGAAAATGCAGATTATAATTCCAGCTTGTGATGAGCAGCATTGAGAAAATAAGTCAGGTGATGAGAGAAGTGTTGCTGGAAAGTAGATGATTTAGGGCAGATGAAGAAGGCTTCCCTGGAAGAGGACGTTTGAACGGAGGCCTAATGACAAGAATGAGCCAATCATTCAGAGAAAGGGAGAAAGAACAGTGCAGACAGAGAAGAGCAAGTGCCTGGAGAAAGGGGTTGGTGTAGACAAGGAACCAAAATGTGGTTGTATGGCTGAACTTCTATGAGCAAAGTGATGGTGAAAAAAGATCCAGGAAGGGACACAGAAGTTAAATTAAGCCCCTATAAACCCTGGAGCTGAATTGGGATTTATTCTAAGAACAGACAGAAATAACAGATAGTATATATATATGTATATGCCCCCACTTGAAAGGATTTGTAGTTTTATAAGTCCTTTCTGGCTACCGTTTGAGGAATGGACTAGACAGGACAAGGGTAGAAGCTAGGGACCCATGGGGAAGTGGATGCAGTTGGCCGGGAGGGAGTGATGATAGTGGTATGGGTATGATTGGTCACAGTGGAACTGAGGAGAAGGTCATGGATTTAGGATGTACGTTGGAAGTAAGAAAGACAGGATTTTGTCACAGCTTTGACGAGGTGATGAGATCGGGTAGGGTTAAGGATGTTCTGCTTGAGCATCTGAGGACACTGTGGTAGCTGGCCTTTTTGTAATCACTGTCTGTGTCATAGTAGTGGCTTCTATTTATCCAGGGCTTACTGTGTGCCAAGTATGTGCTTTATATGTATTATCTTATTTATTCTTTACATCTCTGTAAAGTAGGCCCTATTATTATCTCTGCTTAGAAATGAAGAAATTAAGGCTCAATGAGGTTTGCTTCTTCAGTTCCAAGGATTCATATGTAAGTGAACCAGAATTTAAATGCAAAAACTCTGAACCCAGAGTCACCTCAGTGAGACATTGAGTAACCATTATTTCAGAAGCCCATCACTTCACATTTGAATTACCAAGATCTTTATTACTAGTTTCTCTTCTGTCCTCAAGTTGACTCAAATGGTGATCAGTTCACTACAATTTGTACCCTCACCGTAGACTTGGAAGAACAAGTGAAGTGCTGACCATTCATTTTTCTATTTGTGCTGTAAAAAGATAATACAGGTGGATTATAATTATAAATGGAAATAAAGTTTGAGGGTTATATTTGGATTATATTTTGTCTCTAATATAAGCAAGAGATTTAGTCATACAAAATTATAACCATATCAAATAAATAATTTCAGAGATGAGTGCTTTGCATATAATTTTTCCCCCATTATTAATTAGGGTTGGGGGCACACTATTGTCATGAAACCGAACCTATTGTTAAATATGACATTACTGGGGTGCCTAGGTGGCTCAGTGGGTTAAGCTGCTGCCTTCAGCTCAGGTCATGATCTCAGGGGCCTAGGATCAAGCCCTGCATCGGGTTCCCAGCTCAGCACAGAGCCTGCTTCTCCCCCTCCCCTACCGCCTCTCTGCCTACTTACGATCTCTCTCTCTCTCTCTGTCAGATAAATAAATAAAATCTTTAAAAAAAATCTGACATTACTCCTGCTTAATTGGATTGCTCTTTTTCTGGTACTTCAAGACTATCTCCTTCCCCATTCAGCAATGTGTATATCCTTGATTCATGATCCTCCTTTCTTCACACATACTCCTGATATCATCAGCTTTTGTGACTTCAATTCTCACCATTTGGCCATTCCTGACCCTCAGTGCCATTGACCTCTTTCAGATCTCTGTGTAACATTTCTTGTCTACTGGCTCCAGGCAGGAGGGAGAGAAAAGGAAGAATGAACTCCAGAGAGCAGAGTGATGAAAGGTGGTGAAGATAATGGTGATAATGACAATGATGATTTCTAGGTGTAAGGGGAGACAAGCCTGATTCAAGGTCCTATTTAAGACATTTAAGGAAAATCTTATTTGCACTATCCATGGGGGCCCGGTGAGCTTGGAGACAAATCTACACTCAGATTCTGAACACTGAACTGTTATTGTGTATAGAGGGCATCCACTGTTCTGTGCTCAAGTGAATATATGTAATTACACAAACACTACATAGGGACCGTAATCCCTATATCCGTTACTCTAAATATAAGTCCCATCCCTTGTATATAAGGATGATAAGCATAATCCAACCAGGGACAGTCCTAGGAGGCCAGAGAAGTCATGGAGGTTGCTTGGCTGGATGGTGTATAGGATATATACAGGAAGGTATATAGGATATAAGTATGTTCAGATTTCTAGACAAAATAAGCTTAGGTGCTAATCTCACCTACAGGGACAAATGTATTCTTTACACTATTTCTGACCCTCCCAACTCCCACCTCTGTACCAGGATGTCTCGCTTAGCGAATAAAAAAAGCACCAGAAACAGGAGGTGAAAATACAGAGGGAGGTAGAAACAGGAGAGAGAGAGAGGAGGTGAAAGACACAGATCAATTAATCCTCCCATTTTTTTAAATCAGAGAAAACCTTGGCATTCAGTGATGATGAATCAATGCTGCTGACAGATACATCATGTTAGGATCTCAACAATCTAATTCTTCCATCAACAGAAAAGGCAGGTAATTACCACATTATCAAAAGGCTTAACAAATACAGGAGGGAATGCCACGCAAGTACTAGTGCTGCATTATCTGACTCATCCTGTTAAAGACTTAGCGCCCTGTTCTAGACTGATCAGCACTCCTGGAGAGAGGATAGCAGAGTAGGTTAAAAATCTCTTCTTAGGAGAGAAATCTCTTTTGATTAGAAAAACAAAAACAAAAATTTGAAGGATCATTTCAATTGTGGAAAGACAGGCCTCAGGACACGGCCAGTTGTGAGATAAGGATAAATAAAGGATTACATTGTTCCTCATAATGAAATGGGAACAATTTTTAATTTTCAGGGACAGGAGAGAGGGACAGCTCATCTCTTGGCCATTCCAGAGATGAAAGGAGAAGGAGGAAGATAATGTTCAAGGAAAAGTTACAAAATGACTAATTCTCAATAGTACAAATAGCCAAAGGACTTTCAAGCACGTCAGTGTCTAATATTAATCTTCTATCTGTTGTGCTATAACTCAGGGAAACTACTCACCAGACCAACAATAAAAGTCTATTGCACATAACTATCTTTGGTAACTTCTTTGTTTGGACTGTGTTTTGGAGAATTTAGAAGGGAGTTCTGATCTCCGTTGAGCCAACTAAAGACAGAGAGCTTCCACAAGAAGTCAGAGATAAATGAGTTAAAAATTCAGCAGAAGCCAAAAACTAGATGTGACCGTAAGAAATATATTTCAGAGGAGTCTCAAAGAGACGTCTTGCGGTACACACTGAATTTCCCATGATGGGGAGATGGAATTTAACATTTAAACTTGTAAAGCTAGGGATGCCTGGGTGGCTCAGTCAGTTAAGTCTCTGACTTTTGATTTCAGCTCAGGTCCTTATCTCAGGACCCTGATTTTGGGTCCCACGTTGTGCTCAGCACTGCTTGGGATTCTTTCCCTTCCTTTCCCTCAGACTCTCCCCACTCCCTCCCTCCCTCTCTTAAAAAAGCAAAACAAAACAAAACAAAACAACAAAAAACTTGTAAGGCTAGAAGACTGAGGCTTACATCTGAGTTAATATTGCAAACATCAAAAATTTGTTTAATCTGTCCCATTGTTTAGAATAGCTTGAAAGGGAAAAAAATTAAATACCCAACAATAGATGATTAGGAAAAAATGATAATGCATCCACTAGATGAAAAATTATGTAGTCAATTAAATAATATTTACAAAGGATTTAAAATAAAATGATAAAAGGTTTTGGTATGTTGTTTAAGATGAAAATAAATGATATTAATTGTGTATGTGGTATGATTGGAATTCTGAATTACCCAAATTCATCCTAGGAATACAGAGATGACTTGATTCTAAGAAACTTATTAATGGAAAATGCATTTATTTCCATAGATACTAAAAATACAACATCCATTATTTTTATAATTCATTAACATAATAATAGATGTTTAACATGATTTTCTACCTAAGGCCAAAGCCAGGATTTTGCTTAAATGTTGGATAATTAGATACATTCCCGTTAAAGTCTGGGAACAATTTAATACTATTCCAACTGTACTAACTAGCCAGTACAATAGGCTGGAAAAATAGCAAATATATATAACCTAGGTATATGTCAGTAAAGAACTAATTAAGTAAATGATAGAACACACAGTAGAAAACCAGGGACCATCTGCAAATAAAATACTAATATATTGTTAAAATAAAAGTGAAAAGGTATAGAGCTTGTAAAACATTGTATGTAGAATGCTTCTATTTGTATAAGGGAAAAAGCAAGTTTGTATATACACAGACTGTATAGAAAAAGAGAAGATTTGAAACAATAGTAAGGAGAGGAGTAAGAATCTGGAAGTCTGGGATGGGAAGGAAATTTTCATATAAATCCTTTTTTTCTATTTGGATTTTTGATTTGTAAGTATTACTTTTCTAATTAAAACAAAAAAAAAAACTTCATAGGGGCACCTGGGTGGCTCATTCCTTAAGTGTCTGCCTTCTGCTCAGGTTATGATCTCAGGGTCCTGGAATCGAGCTCCACAGTAGGTTCCCTGGCTCAGCGGGAAGGCTGATTATCCCTCTCCCACTCCCTCTGCTTGTGTTCCCTTTCTCACTGTGTCTCCCTCTGTTAAATAAATAAGTAAAATCTTATTAAAAAAAAAAAAGAAGAAAACTTCATAAATCAAAAAATAACAGGAAACTAAGCATCCAATTATAGAAAAAAAAATTTTTTTTTAGATTTTATTTATTTAAAAGAGATCACAAGTAGGCAGAAAGGCAGGTAGAGAGAGGAGGAAGCAGGCTCCCCGCTGAGCAGAGAGCCCGATGCGGGGCTCGATCCCAGGACCCTTGGATCATGACCTGAGCCGAAGGCAGAGGCTTTAACCCACTGAGCCACCCAGGTGCCCCTATAGAAAATTTTTTAAATAAACTACGGTAAATGTACTTTATGGGGTTTAAGGCAGCCATTAAAAATTGCATGTATAAAATTAAAGGTAAATGAGAAAATGTAGTATATTGCTTAATAAATATTTTTTGAATGAATGAAATGATGAATCCCAAATGGGAAGAGATAGCATAAAAATTGTGGATACTGAATATCATAATTATATAATACAACCCACAAATATATAGATATATCCAGAGAGAGAGAAAGTAATGTGAGAAGAAAGAAAAATATAGTAGTGGTATCTTCTGCTTGGATGGTATTATAATATAAAATAAAAAACAATTCCTTCTATTTTTCTGAGTTTCAGAAATTTATATAATAAATGTGCATTGTTTTAAAATGAAAAAGTTTGTTTTAATATAGGAAGTAAGATACTTTATCTGCTTTTCTAAAGAAATGTGGATAATAGCAAATAAATTACTCCCCAAAGGTGATTCATGCAGACCCTGCAGTGTGGACACAATTTCCTTAATGTTCACCTTAAACACTACTGTTGATTTTGAGTTTTACTTGCAAAATAAACAGTGAGACAAAAGAAAACACTGATACAATTGAACTTGATCTGATTTATTCTAAAAGCAGAGACTTGCCTAAGGCAAAATTCTTTAGGAAAACATTGCAACAGCTAAAAGGTTGTAAGCTTGTACTTAAACCAGGTGAATTTTCATTCATAAAATTACTTCCTGTTCCTATTATGGCATTGTAAAAAAAGTTAGAAACTGCTGCCCTTGGATTTTAAATTTAGTATATACTTTGTAGGAAATAAGTGACTGTGTGAAAAATGTCTAAAACACTCAGTTGTTGCTCGTTAATGGTGATGTTTAGTCAAGCTATATGAAGTCAATTGAAATCATTATCGGAAATCCAGACTTAGTAAAGTAAGGGATTTTGTTGTCTCTCTAGCAGCTATTTAGGTGTTTTTAAAGACCAAGCTATCGGTCTATGGTATATAAATTTGTTGTCAGTTTCAGTGTTTACTAGTAATTGATAAATGTTACTTCACATACCAAATCTCCTATTCTACTCAAACCCTTTGCCCACTTATTCTTTTTTTTTTTTTTTTTAAGATTTTATTTATTTGACAGACAGAAATCACAAGTAGGCAGAGAGGCAGTGGGGGATGGTGGGAAGCAGGCTCCTTGCTGAGCAGAGAGCCCAATGCAGGACTGGATCCCAGGACCCTGAGATCATGACCTGAGCTGAAGGCAGAGGCTTTAACCCACTGAGCCACCCAGGCACCCCCAACTTACACATTCTTTACAAGAGTGGTGCTCATCTCTTTACAAGACAGTGAGCTCATTTTTCTTTTGCTAATTTTCAAAAAACAAAATATTTTCTCCCCTGCTTTTCAATTTTTATGTTTTTTAAAAATGTTTCTAAAATTTTAAGAAGAGAAATAAAGCAAAAGCTCAATGGCTTCTTATTCCCTCTCACATTAACTATTTAGTATATCTTTCAATAACCTCAATAATAACCTCAGTGACCTCAATAACCTCAATAATCTATGTTCCCCCCAAAATACCTATTTCCTAGGCAACATACCTGTGTCTCTGGCCAGAATACCACAGCACACCACTTCAGTTCACTTCATTTCTTTGCTCATTATGTTCTTCCCATTGGCTTGTCTTCTATTCTTGGCCTGAATTTTTCTGGTTCAGGTACTCAAAAAGTGGCGAACTGTCAGCTGCTGCTGCTGTCATCTCAAGACTTGACTGGTATTAAAGAATCTTCTAAGCTCACTCACATGGTTGTTGTCTGTTAGCCAAGGCCTCCGTTTCTCCCCACATGTGCTTCTCCATAAGCTGTCACTACTGGCTTCCTCCAGACTTATTAATGAGAGAAAAGGAAAACAAGATAAAAGCCACAGGATGTGAACCAGGAGTGGGGATTATTGGGAGGCATCTCAGAGTCTGGCTACCCTCAGAACCACCACACTTAGAAACCCAGAAAAAGTCCCAGCTTCTCCTAGAAGCTTTCTTTAATCACTACTCTTCTATGATTTCCTTCTTCACAAAACACCTTTAGAAGAAGTTCTCTGCCATACTTGGCTCTTACAATGTCATTTTTGAAATTTTTTGTGTTACATTTTAAGTATTTCTTCTCAGTGCAATGTAAACTCCTGAAGTATGGTAAGTAAGACTCGATGTGTTTGATAATTCCTATTTCAATTTTAGTGATACTGGGTTTAGTAAGTATTGGGATGAGTCTGTTTGAGGGCCTGAGGAGCTTTTAAAAAATACTGATGCTTAGGTGATATCCCCAGGTAGACACTGGTATTCATTTAAATGCTCCTCAGGAGATTCCAATGAGCAGCCAGTAGCTTAGAATATTTCCTGCCTTAGTTGTAAAATGAAGAGGAACCTAATTTGAATTGTGTTTTTTGTTGTTGTTAATTATCATATAATTCCACCAAATGAAACATTTGCCATTTTTTTAACATTTGCTATTTTTGACACAGTTCTCTTGCTTAAAAATATTGGGAGAAGATAAAGTAGCCATAACTCCATTAATGAATCTAATTTTTTTCACATATATAGTTTTTACTTCATACTCTGTCCAAAATAGGAATATACATAATTGCTTTTCCAAAATGTGCAAGTATCATGTCATCTAATAGAAAAATTAAATTATGAAATATAATAAAAAATTGCCCAAGAGTCATGACAATCAACTGAAATGGTTACAAATTCAGGTCATAAAAGTATTTCCAATAGATAAAATTTATAGTGTAGAGATTGTTTTCAATCTAGCCATTAAAAATCCGTCAGAAAAGGAAGTGTCTGTTTCGCTTGAGTCCTTAAGTCTTTTCCCTTCTTTTACATTGTCCCTGAGGCTTTTGAATTTTCTACTAGTTCTATTTCTAAAGGTTTCCAACTACCCCCCCACCAATACCACCCCAAACCCCAAACACAATCCACAATCCCAAAAAGGGTGGAGAAAAAAAAACAAAAAAGCCTTTCTGATACAAAGGAGTTTTTCAAAGACATGACTTCTGTGACTTGAGATGCCACAAGGAAAAGATTCTTCACAGCCTGGTTAGAAATATCAACTGTTTTCAATTGCTTATATAATAGTATTAGCCTTAGTTCTTTTGCCACTCTAATTCCCATCCTCTAATTTGAAGAAATAAGTAGTGAGCTCATTTACCTCTTAAGAATGAGATGCTTCTGTGGTAGCAGAAGCTCTTTTGAAAAGGTTAACTAATTCAAATCCAGAGGCTGAAGTTTAGGACAATGATTCTCAAGTGTGGTGCACATCCTTTACATTTTTTTTGTAAAGCACTTATCTGGGACCTATACCAGACATAATCAGCATCTTACAATATAAAATTTGCACTGATGAGCACTGAAAGACAGAGTTAAGCTTTGCTCAACATCTTGGCACACAGGGATATTTCTGAAATCCATCACCCTATCCAGCATAAATATATTAGACTAACAAAAAGTACATGGCTGTTGAAAGTAAAAGAAGGGAAGGTAAAATTGCAACGTTTGAAGACAAAATAGAAATTATGGTTATTTCTGCTGTTCCCAATTAATAGATGAAACAGTGCAGAATTATAGAAGGTTTATAACAATAGACCAACACAGAACTGACCCAGAATCTTTTACCCTACCATCACATAAAAAAAGAAATCAGATCCCCATGCTAAAAAGCTTAAAAGCCAAATTTTACCCCATAAGTGAAAATGAACAGGACTTAACATATACTTTGTATCCTAACCTTACTGCTGGTCTCATGTCAAGTTGTGTTGGAATTTCCTCTCGTATTAGGCCACATTCTGTTGATTGAAAGTTATAGAGAGCTTAATTTTCTTTTAAAAGAACTTTATATGCTTCCTCTAAAATCACATTTTAGCAATTTCATTCTTTTTTTCCCACTGAAATTATAAAATAGAATATACAATAAGTTATTTATGTAATTGTCCAAACATTGTTGCAAAAGTTGGCAATGAAGTAAAAATAAAAATAGAGTTAGTAGAGTTCTAGGAGTAGTGATATAAAAATATAGAAAAGTACATACTTTAAATCTGTACCTTGCAGATAGTTGAAGTATAACTTGTTTCCATAAAATATAGCTACCATGTTTCTTAAATTCATTTATTATGTATTTTAGGTCTAAACATTTGACTGGGTAAGAAAATTTGAAACAGTTGTGACTTAAACAGTTAGAAGTCAGAGATATAGCAGAGTTTTATAAGCAGGCAGACACAAACAACTCAAATGGAGTTGTGTTTGAAAACTGTATTTCCTGAAATATACTTTAATAATCTCTGTAAATTGGAACAAGCCAAGGGAGATAACCTCTATAGTGTTGAATATAATATCTCAAATGAGCTGGCATCAAAGATGAAGATGATGTTATAAAGTCAACATTACCCCCATTTTCTTCCTGGATATCACCCAGGCAGCGTAGAGGAAACAAAGTAACACAAGCCCCTTTTTTTTGCAAAACATGTATTCAACAATAAACTAAAAACTATGTGTAGAGTTTCCCATAAGACTACAGGGATGTATGCATAAAGAACAAAGGGGAAGAATATTGTATCTTCAAATTTAAGAAGGATCCAGCAAAACACACTTCTTAACAATAAGGGGCACTCTCTGAGATGTGAAATCCAATGCCTTGTTTACAATAATGGAAATAGAATACATAGGCTGGAGGCAGGAACTACTCAGGATACAGCTTACTTCTGGGAATCAAAAGGATGGCAACAAATAAGGCATCATGAAGATTGTTATTTGCAGAAAGGGAGTGCAGAGATTTGGCATTGTGATAAACCTCCATACTCCCTATCCTCACTGATGGAAAAATTAGAGAGACACACTGGCATACACAATTCTAGGTCCTCAAGATAATTCCAGCTAACCTGGAATATAGCCATCAACTCTTTCATACACTAGATTCCTGAAAATAACTTATCCTGGAGAAATTTATTGGTTTTAAAGATGAGTAACGGGGCACCTGGGTGGCTCAGCTGGTTAAGCAACTGCCTCCGGATCAGGTCATGATCCTGGAGTCCTGGGATTGAGTCCCACATTGGGCTCCCTGCTCTATAGGGATTCTGCTTCTCCCGCTGACCTCTCTCCTCTCGTGCTCTGTCCCTCATTCTCTCTCTCTCAAATAAATAAATAAAATCTTAAAAAAAAAAAAAGAGTAATGGAAAAAAGGAATTATCACTAGAGCCACACAAATATACTTAAGAAAAAGAAACAAAAAAGTTTCTTACAAAGAATATTAGGCAGAAAAATGATCTATTGTAGCAACAGAAATTTTAAAATCTCAATTAAGCAGTATCTCCTATGAAGAAAGAACATGAAAAAGATATTCTAAAGTTCAGTTAAGAGATCATAAGACGATAGGAAAAAAAATCATAATGCAACTACAAAGTGAAAGAAAAAATAACAAAACCATCCCTCAAATAAAGGCAAAATATAAACAAGTACAATGGAGAAAGAAATTACAGAAAACAATAAAATAAATATAAGATAGATGTAAGAAAAGGAAAATGAAGGAGGTAAAATGGAAGAGGCAAATTGACTCAGGATTTGCACAGAGTCCTGCTGCTGCTCCTCAGAACAATTTGTTACTTGCACTGTAACCCCTGGAGGATTTCACTAGTTACCAAGCACATTTAGATATGACCTTAAGAATTACATATACTGGCAACAGGTCTTTGGGGAGAAGGACAATATATGGCCATGAAGCTGGGCAGCTGGGGATGCCCGGCTCGCTCAGGGCAGAACGCCGCCCCTTCACAGAAGCTGGGCAGCTGGGGATACCTGGCTCACTCAGGGCGGAGGGCCACCCCTTTACAGAAGCCAGGCAGCTGGGAACTCCCGGCCCGCCCAGGGCAGAACGCCGCTGCTTCTGCTTCAGGGAAGCCGAGCACCCTGGAACGCCCGGTCAGCTCAGGGTGGAATGAAAGCCGCCTGCCTCTCTTATCCATTATCGCTCCTTTCTCATCCCAGAAGCGCCCGTTGTTAGTTAGTCCTTTGCATGTGCTTGTTTAACTATAAACTTTATCCTTCTCCTTGCCTGTCTGCAAGACGGGATTAATGTTTGACCTTCATCAATCCTTCTATTGGCTATTGTTTTCTATCCAATAAAAGTGAGACTGTGGAGTTGCTCATGGCAGCAGTCCTTTTCGACTGTTGTACCCTGCTCCCAATCTCTTGCATCTGACTTCTTTGTGCCTAATTCTTCTCTCGTCACCGACTGGAAGCCGCAGAGTCCAAAAAGAGAAAAAATGAAAAAGAACAAATAATTTTCAATATAGTTTATTTCATGGAAATAAAAGATTTGGATTTACATAATGAAAGAAAGATATATTTAAAAGAATAAACAATAAAGTATTTCCTAGCAAATGTATAGGATTTCAATGAAAAAGAAAAAAGTACTTGGGTAAATGGGCAATAAGCTCAAGTTACTTTTAAGGTATGGGGTATGGGTGGGGATCAAGATGGTCTCAGAACTTTCTGTAGAAAAATTCAAAGCTAAATATTCCAGAGAAATTATATAACATCCTCAAGAAAAAAGGAGGGGTGGGTAACACTGAGAATTTTATACCTAGCCAAACTATGATTTACAAATTAAAGCGATATGCAGGAACTCAGGAAATACTAAAACTATAAGAACTCAGAAAATATTCTCATGGGTCCAGCTTAAGTAATCTACTGGAATAAGAAAATCTATGGAAAAAACTGTTAATGTTGAGCATTTATTCCATTAACATTGAAGAGTGAAAAAAATGTAGGATTAGAGTTGTAAGAGTAGAAATGTCACAAGCCCTGTCAGTATAAAAATAATACAACTCACTAAAGATGGAAAGAGCAGGGACAAGGAAGGTGAGAATTTCCAGTTTCTTTATCTTTAATTGCTTCAGATCAAAGGACAT
This sequence comes from Mustela lutreola, assembly GCF_030435805.1. Taxonomy (NCBI): domain Eukaryota; kingdom Metazoa; phylum Chordata; class Mammalia; order Carnivora; family Mustelidae; genus Mustela; species Mustela lutreola. The sequence continues at coordinate 90,397,122 of NC_081298.1, read as the reverse complement.
CACTAAACACTCAGCAATCATTAATAGAGATATAATTATATATGTAGATGTTAATAACATGAAAATAATATAACCAAGGGAAAGCAAATGATAGAGGAGAAGGAATGGGAAAGAAAAGGGAAATACAGTAACTATTATTGCTTATACTAACAACTTAGGCATATTTAAAGAAATGGAGAAATAAGAGATTAAGAAATGAGTCCTATGTAATATAATTTTTTAAAAAGATTTTATTTATTTGACAGAGATCACAAGTAGGCGGAGAGGCAGGCAGAGAGGAAGGGAAGCAGGCTCCCTGCTAAGCAGAGAGCTCGATGTGGGGCTCCATCCCAGGACCCTGGGATCATGACCTGAGCCCAAGGCAGAGGCTTTAACCCACTAAGCCACCCAGGTGCTGCTGTAATGTAATTTTTTTAAATATTTCATTTATTTGAGAGAGAGTGAGCAAGCAAGAGAGTGAGAGAGAGAGCAGGAACAGGGGGAGAGGGAGAAGCAGACTCCCCACGGAACAGGGAACCTGACCCACTGCTATATCTGAGGATGCTGGGATCATGACCTGAGTCAAAGGCAGATGTTTAAGTGACTTAGCAACCAGGCACCCTGTGATGTAATGTTCTTATTAAAAAGGAATTCATTAGGACAAAAGTGTAAATCTCCTGATTATCAGGGAAAAAAAATGAAAAATAGGTGCATGGGAGGGGGAAGTGCTACTTTTGAAAGGTTTTTAAACAAGTATAAATACAAAAAGCAAGGGCGCCTGGAAGGCTCAGTGGGTTAAGCTGTTGTCTTCAGCTCGGGTCATGATCGGGCTCTCTGCTTCCTTCTCTCTGCCTGCCTCTCTGTCTACTGTGATCTCTCTGTGTCAAATAAATAAATAAAATCTTAAAAAAAAAAAAAAAAAAAGCAAAACATAAAATAATGTGACAGCTGACACCAAATATATTTATCATCATAATAAATACAAATAAATTACCTCAACTATTAAGAGAAATTGAAACCTAACTCTATGCAAAAGACAGACTTGCAACAAAGTGATTCAGAGGGGAGAATAGAAGCATGGGCAAAATGTTACCAAGCAAATACAAGTAAACAAAAGGGAAGGGCACAATTTGGGGGTGGAGGTGATAAACTTTTAATACCAGATAAGATTGAATTTGCCCCCAAATCACTAAATGAGACCAAAAATTTACATTATAAAACAAGAGGGTAAAATTGAAAATTAAAATATACTAGTTATGAATCTGTATTGTATATCAAATATTTAACTTGGATACACTATTTAAGGGACAGAGACTAGGGCATCTGGGTGGCTCAGTCAGTTTAAGGGTCTGCCTTCAGCTCAGGTCATAATCCCACGTCCTGGGATCAGGCCCTGCACCAAGCTCCCTGTTCAGTGGGAAGCCTTCTTCTCCCTCTCCCACTCCCCCTGCTCGTATTCCCTGTCTTGCTGTCTCTCTCTCTGTCAAATAGAGAAATAAAATCTAAAAAAATAAAATAAAGGACAGAAACTATTGAAAAAGAGTTCCACTTTTCTTTAGGGTAGGGGAAGTCAAAAGTAAAAATGAGATACAGCTGGATAACCTAAAAACAACAACAATGCTTTTCTTGAACCTTTCAGAGAGCTGAGTTACAAGGTAATCTATTGAACTGAATTTTGAAAAGTCTCAAGTTCTTATAAGGAGAGATAGTACACACAAACTGCTTCACCTTTGGCAGAGAATGAGAGCAAGATGTGGTTTCCATAGAAGCAGGTAAGAGAACATCTTGCTAATTGTGCTCTGTCATCTGTTCTTTGTTGTTCTTTTTCTTCTTTACCTGCCTTCTTTTGGATTAACTGGATATTTTATTAATGTTCATTTACCTTCACTATTGGCTTCTTAGTTTTACTTTTTTTTTTTTACTTTTAATTGTTCTTTTAGGTTTTGCAATGTATATGTTTAACACCACATTTTACCTATTCAACTTTGTATCACTTATGTATATTTTAAGAAATTTATAACAGTATACTTAGATTTCTTCCCTTTCATACTATACTTAATTATTGAATTATATTTTAATTCTACATATTTCATAATCCTTACAACACCTTATTACTATTTTGCTTGAGACATTCGATTATCTTTTATAAATTTTTCTAAAATTACCTGAGAAGAAAGAAAATCTAAATGACAAAATACCATAAAATAGATACAATTGTACAGTAGATATTTCTCCATAGTACCAGACTGTGAGGGCTTCAGAAATTAGTTCTAAAAGAAAAAGATAAACCTATATTACTTAAATTATTCTAGAGTATTTAGTAAAAAAGACAATTTGCTAAATGCTTTTTATAAGGTGGCCATGACATTGATAACAATGTATAAAATAGATTTCACACACTCAAAGGAAAACTAGTAGTCAACTAAACTGAAAAAAATCTTAAACAAAATATTAACAAAGAGAATCCATTAGCAAATTTCAAGAATTATACAAGAATATAGCTGGGTTGGGGTTGGATTATTTTAGTACTACAAGAACGATTTAAGATTAGGAAACCTAATAATTTAATATAAAATTGAAAACAAAAACAAGAGCAAAAACTCACAGGTTCACTTTATTAATTAGGTAACACATTCACTGGCTACAATAAATACTTCAAACAATAGTGGCTTAAAGAAAATGGAAATTTACTTCTCTTTTCAGGAATAAATTGCACATAAGCAGTTTCAAAATGATATAGTGGCATCCTAGTATTGGGGAGTTATGGTCTCAACTAACATTAGAGAATTAATAAATGAAAAAAAGGGGGAATAGATGTTGGGCAATATCAAACAGTATCCACCATAGTCATCCCCATTAATAATGATAATGAGACTTTTTTTAAAAGCATCAGTCCATGACTTTAAATAAATAGGTAAATAATAGGATATAAATAATAAAAACTATTAGCAATAAATGTATCTCATTCTAAAAGCCTGAAATGTAGATATAAAAAATACTGGAAGTGGGGCACCTGGCTTGCTCAGTTGGTTAAGCAACTGCCTTCAGCTCATGTCATGATCCTGGAGTCCCAGGATGGAGTCCCGTATCAGGCTCCCTGCTCAGCGGGGAGTCTACTTCTCCCTCTGATCTCTTCCCTCTCATGGTCTCTCTCTCTCTCTTTCAAATAAATAAATATTTTTTAAAAATACTAGAAGCATCCTTATTAAAATAAGGAGTAAGGTAGGATTCCCATAATAATCACAATTATTCAACCATTTTCTTGCAGATATTATTAAAAATATAAGTACAGGAATGAGAGAAATAAAATTTGTAAAGGATGAAAAGAAATTATTAGTTGTTTTGTTTATCTGTTGATGCATAGAACCCACACCTGAAAATTATGGGCTTAAAATAATAACATTTACTGTCTGTCATGATTATGTGGATTAATTAGGCAGTTCTTTACTCTCTACAGTAATTCAAACTTTATATTTAAATCACTTAATTAGTAAACAATCTAATATAAGATTCTAATATTAGATAATGTTCAAATATTTGGAGAAACATTTTCAATACTGGGTAAATCTTATCTGTAGGTCTTTGAAAGTTTTGGCTCACATGTTCCCTCTGACATGGTTCTCTCTGACTTAAGAAAGAAAAGTAGGACCAAAAAAAAAGGGGGGGACAATATTTAGTTTGTCCTCTTTTAATTGAATGATGGATATGTTTCAAATCTAAGATTTCTGTGGTTAAGTTTTTAGACTGACTTTCTCAACTTGGTTCACAAAGTAGTATTATGACTCATGCATATAGAGTTCCAGAAACAGTGCAGAAGCAGAAGCCTGATCAAGAGCCCGGCATCAGAAAAGTGGAAATAATACAGATGAATAACCAAGATTGATAACCAAATGATATAGATGAATAACCAATGCCATTGACATGACAGGAGAAATGTAGAGATTCTATATGTGAACCTTCATTGGGAAGTTTCTGGGCACATTAAAATATTTTCTGGCTGTCACATGACACCATTTGAATTGACTGTTTGTTGTTGTTTAAGCTTAATTCATCAATTTTAGAACATTTTCCAGACACATAGAACCGTTTCTATGTTTTATCCCATAACTTCCTTAAAGTATTTAGTCCTCTTTGACGTGGACTATATCCAACTTGGAAACTAAACTATGAGTTATGTGAGATTTCAGTAATACTTTCCTAAGGTAATCCACGTCTTTTGTCAGCAGTCTTTTCTCTTCTCTCAAATATAAAGACTACATCCAACATTTTAAAAAGAGGCAACTGTGTTTGTGACATGATATAGTTGTCTGGTATTGTTTCTTGCTGTCCCAGAAAGCAAAGGACAGTAAGTTTAGAAAAATAATAAACATTTTTTGAGGGGTGGAAGGGCCAATTCACGAAAATAAAAATATGTTACTTTTTTGTCTTTTAAAAAAAGTAACTTTCGGAAACTTCCCATCTTGTATGTCACATTATTCTGGTATGATTGTCAGTTACGGGGCCACTTTCCTGCCCCAAAAGTTGCATGTATCCAAGCAGGGATAATCAGAGCTCTTGTTCAGTGATTGAGAGGGAAACTGGGGGACGAGAGGTACCTATCTGCTTGTATAGGTTGAGAAAAAGCATGTAAAAGGAATAAAATTCATTTTTCTCACTATGTGGAGAGCTTGGCTAAAGATAAAGTCAACAGAGAGGGACACACAGGGACATAGAGAGGGACGCAGAGGCAAATGTAGAGTGACAGATAGACTGACCCCAAGACAACTTTTACCTAAACAATGGATCATAGCAAAATAATTTAAATAGTGGTGTACACTGTTTAATTTCATCAAACTATTTTCAACTATTTTGGAAACAAATTTTTTGCAGGATCCAGCTTTAAACCTAAAATGCTAAATACCACACATCAACAGTCTTTATACCCCTTTTTCTATACTAGGCTTATTAAAATTACATGTATGCACCTCCTGTTAGCATTACCATTCTTTTTCTTTTTTCTTTATTTTCTTTTTTAAGATTTTATTTATTTATTTGACAGAGAGAGAGATCACAAGTAGGCAGAGAGGCAGGCAGAGAGAGAGGGGAAAGCAGGCTTCCCACTGAGCAGAGAGCCCGATGTGGGGCTCGCGCCCAAGACCCTGAGATCATGACCTGAGCTGAAGGCAGAGGCTTTAACCCACTGAGCCACCAGGTGCCCCTTCTTTCTTTTTTTAATATAAGGAGGGGAGAATGAAGAAGAAGAGAGAGAGAGAGAGAGAATCTTCAGCATGCTCCACACCTAGCATGGAGCCCATCATGGGGCTCTACCTCACAACCCTGAGATCATGACGTGAGCTGAAATCCAGAGTCTGATGGTTCACTGACTGAGGCACGTAGGTGCCCCTAGTATTATCATTCTTATGAAATGGTGTGGTGTTTGTTCAGGTATTTGAATATTTGAATATTTTGCCCATATTTTACAAAATTGAGTGGAAAACTACATAACAAAAGTGCTAATATTAATGGGTTTAGATAATCTTAAAGTTTGGAAACAAACCTCTTTTTAAGTTGGTTTAGATTTCCAGGACTTCAATTTTTGCCTTTATATAATCCTATAAAATAAAGCTTATAGGTTATGCTATCTCAAATCATGGCAATATGTTATGTGGTTATTTCTAATATTTCTAACACAAGGCATATATCTGTATTCAGTTTTTATGTGTGTGCATGAATACACATTTACACAAAAGTTAAATTAGGAAGTGATTATTTTAACAAAAAGGATCTTAACTAAAGAATAATCCATGCAACTCCTATAAATGAAAGTCATCCATTATGTACTATAAATATAATAAAATACTAATTTATATGTAATCTTTCCAGGAACCATCTATTATATGAAATTATATAATTAAAAACCTCCTGATTAAATTTTGGTATTAAATTGAAGCATTATGATTTTCCAAAGTATATTAACAATAATAGCACACAAATATAAAACCTACTCAAATAAACCTATAGTCTTTAGAAACAAAGAACCTTGAAAAGATCTTAGATATCTAATTTAATCCCTTCATTTTCATATTGAGTACACAGATGTCTAGAGAAATTTAGTTAACAAATAATGACAAAACCAGGAGTAGAACCATGTTTTACTAGCTAGTTCAGAAGTTAAAATATAGATTTCTGTATCTAATTGTTTTGTGTTAGGGGTGCCTGGGTGGCTCAGTCAGTTAAGCATCTGTCTTTGGTTCAGGTCATGATATCCAGGTCCTGGGATAGAGCCCCACATCAGACTTCCTGCTCAGCAGGTAGTCTGCTTCTCTCTCTCCCTCTCCCTTAGTCCTTCCCCACTGCTTATCCTTTCTCTCTCTCTCAAATAAATAAATAAAATCTTCTAAAAAAGTAAATTTTTGAAATGAAATTATGGTTTATTATTTTCTATAACTTGAAAATGCAAGTTATTCATATGTATGTGAACATACAATTAAAATTGCTAGCAAAATATAAAACAAGAGTAAATATCCAGGAACTTCCATCATTTGCCTTTTTATTACTTTGTTTCAATCAAATGTTGAAAACTTTCAACTCATATGGTCAGTTTCTTAAGACTGACAGTACTAAAATATCTAGGTCAAATGAGCAAAATAAAAAATAAAAAATTCCTGGGACACCTATGTTGCTCAGTAGGTTGAGCATCTGTCTTTAGCTCAGGTCATGATCCCACATACCTGGGATCAAGTCCCACATCAGGCTTCTTATTCAATGAGTAGCTTGCTTTTCCCTCTGCATGCCACTCCTCCTGCTTGTATTCTCTCTCTCTCTCTCTTTCTTTGACAAATAAATAAAAAATTAAAAAAAAAAATTCCCGAGTTTAATTCTTCTAGTTTTGCTTTTTTTTAAGTTATGGTCAGCTAGCCACTGTATGTATCATTAGTCTTTGATGTAGTGTTCAATGATTCATTAGTTGCATATAATATCCAGTGCTTAACACAACACACACCCTCCTCACTATGCTTCACCTGGCTACACCTAATCCCTTCACCCCAGGTCCCCTCTGAAATCCTCAGTATGTTTCTGGAGTCCATAGTCTCTCATGGTTCATCTCCCTATCTGATTTCTCCCCCTTCAGTTTACCCTCCCTTCCCCTATGGTCCTCTGTGCTATGTCCACATTCATGTTCCACATTTATGTTCCAAAAAATGTAAATATTTTGTGTTATTTTGGGCCTTGTGAAATATGACATATTTATGCTTAGATTGGGACCTTCTCCTGAACGAAATCTGTATACTATTGCTTTTCTATTTCAAATATCTGAAATTGACAGCTTTTCCTTCAATTAAAAAAAATAATAATTAAAAAAAAAGCTCCTAACTATCTCCCTTCTCCTTATAGATAATAACTAAAAAGTCTAGACAGAAATAAAAGTTTAGCAACCTAGGGGCTCTAAAGAATTGACAAAAGTGGGCATATTTTAGAAGAAAACTAAAAGTTGGAAGTAATAATCTTCAGAAGGTGAGTTTTCTCTATTTGAGATTTTCTCTGAGGTCGAGAACATTTGTACCACAGTGCAAAGTGGCTAAAATGCTGAGAGAAAATGCATAAATGCATAAAAGCTAAAATGCTGCTATCTTTTTGTCCAGAGAAACGAAGGGAAGGAGCTATGACGAGCAGAGTTGTGAGAGAGAGAAAACAAAACAAAACAACAACAACAACAACAAAACAGAAAAAAGAGAGCTAGATAAAGCAAATCCAAATATTTGGGCAGAAGCAAACTCTGCCCATGTGCTGAGCTGATTGAAGGGAGTATGAATTGAGATCTGAGTTTCTACTCACCATAGGCAAAGCAGAGGTTTCTGTTTGAATATAACCAAACTAACCACTTGCTAAAACAAAAACCTGAAGGTTCATCAAAGGAATATAACCAAATTCAGAATGCATCCATTTCTTCCAGATTATCAAACTTGCTGGCATACAGTTGCTCATAATATGTTCTTATAATTGTTTGTATTTATTTGGTATTGATTGTATCTCTCCTCTTTAGTTCATGATTTTATTTTTTGGGGATCCTTTCTCTTTTCTTTTTGATAATTCTGGCCAGGGGTTTATCAATCTTATTAATTATTTCAAAGAAACAGCTCCTAGTTTTGTTGATTTGTTCTATTGCTTTTTGGTTTCTATTTCTTTGATTTCTGCTCTGATCTTTATTATTAATCTTCTCCTACTGGGTTTAGGCTTTCCTTGGTGTTCTTTCTCCAGCTCCTTTTGGTGTAGGGTTAGGTTGTGTATTTGAGACTTTTCTTGTTTCTAGAGAAAGGCTTGTATCGCTATATATTTTCCTCTCAGGACTGCCTTTGCTGTGTCCCACACATTTTGAACAGTTGTGTTTTCATGAATTTTTTCAGTTTTTCTTTAATTTCCTGGTTGACCCATTCATTCTTTAGTAGGATGCTCTTTAGCCTCCATGTATTTCAGTTCTTTCCAACTTTCCTCTTGCGATTGAGTTCTAGCTTCAGAGCATTGTGATCTGAAAATATGCAGGGAATGATCCCAATATTTTGGTACTGGTGGACACCTGATTTGTGACCCAGGATCTGATCTATTCTGGAGAATGTTCCATGTGTCCTAGAGAAGAATGTGTATTCTGTTGCTTTGGGATGGAATGTTCTAATGTTCTAATGTGATGTCCATCTGGTCCAGTGTATCCTTTAAGGCCTTTAAATTTCCTTGTTGATCTTTTGCTTCGATGATCTGTCCATTTCAGTAAGGGAGTGTTAAAGTCCCCTACTATTATTGTATTATTGTTCATTTGTTTCTTTGATTTTGTTATTAATTGGTTTATATAGTTGGCTGCTCCCATGTTAGGGGCATAGATATTTAAAATTGTTAGATCTTCTTGTTGGACAGACCCTTTAAGTATGATAGTGACCTTCCTCATCTCTTATTATAGTCTTATATAGTCTTATAATGGCTTAAAATCTACTTTATCTGATATAAGGATTGCCACTCCAGCTTTCTTTTGATGTCCATTAACATGGTAAATTCTTTTCTACCCCCTCACTTTAAATCTGGAGGTGTCTTTGGGCCTAAAATGAGTTTCTTGTAGACAGCATATTGATGGGTTTTGTTTTTTTATCCATTCTGATACCCTGTGTCTTTTGATTGGGGCATTTAGCCCATTTACATTCAGGGTAATAGAGAGATATGAATTTAGTGCCATTATATTGCCTGTAAGGTGACTGTTACTGTATATTGTCTCTGTTCCTTTCTGGCCTACTACTTTTAGGCTCTTTCTTTGCTTAGGGGACCCCTCTCAATATTTCCTGTAGAGCTGGTTTGGTGTTTACAAATTCTTTTAGTTTTTGTTTGTCCTGGAAGCTTTTTATCTCTCCTTCTATTTTCAATGATAGCCTGCCTGGATATAGTATTTTTGGCTGCATATTTTTCTTGTTTAGTGCTATGAATATGTCATGCCAGTCTTTGCTGGCCTGCCAGGTCTCTGTGGATAAGTCTGCTGCCAGTATTATATATTTACCATTGTATATCACAAACTTCTTATCTTGGGCTGCTTTGAGGATTTTCTCTTTGTCACTAAGACTTGTAAGTTTTACTATTAGATGATAGGGTGTAGACCTATTCTTATTGATTTTGAGGGGGGTTCTCTGTGCCTCCTGGATTTTGAAGTTCTTTCCCATTGCAATATTAGGGAAATTATAATAATTCACTCCAATATACTTCTTCCCCCCTCTCTCTTTCTTCTTCTTCTGGAATCCCAATTATTCTAATATTGTTTCATCTTATGTTATCAGTTATCTCTCAAATTCTCCCCTCGTGGTCCAGTAGTTTGTATCTCTTCTGTTCAGCTTCTTTATTCTCCATCATTTGGTCTTCTATATCACTAATTCTCTCTTCTGCCTCATTCGTCCTAGCAGTAAGAACCTCCATTTTTTATTGCACATAATAGTGTTTTTGATTTCTGCTTGGTTAGATTTTAGTTCTTTTATTTCTCCAGAAAGGGCTTTTATTTCTCCAGACAGCATTTCTCTAATATCTTCCATGCCTTTTTCGAGCCCAGCTAGCACCTTGAGACCTGTCATTCTGAACTCTAGATCTGACATGTTACCAATGTCCATATTGATTAGGTCCCTAGCCTTCAGTACTATCTCTTGTTCTTTTCTTTTTGTGGTGACTCTTTCCACCTTGTCATTTTATCCAGATAAGAATATACGAAGGAGAGAATAAAATACTAAAAGGGTGGCAAAGACCCCAGAAAAATGTGTGCTAACTAAATCAGAAGAGACACCAAATCATGGGGAAAAAAAACGAAGTAAAAAAAAGCTCAAAAATTTTTTATTAAAAATTCAAAATATACATATATATTAGACTGGTGAATAGAACGGAGCCACCCACTTGATTTTGGGTGTATTTTGGTCTCTTAGAAGAAACTACCTCCAAAATTTTAAAGAAAGAAAAACTTATATATGTATACAAAAATAAGGGTAAATACAATGAAGTGATGGAATATGACTGTAAAGATGAAAATTCAAAAAGAAATTCTAAAAAAGGAGTTGATAAGATAAATTGGTTGGGAAAAGAAAGAAAAAGAAAGTTGAGAGAATTTGCTCAGGCTGGAGACTAGAACAAAGCCCTGTGTTAGATTTAGGGTATATTTTGATCTATTAGAAGTAGTTGTATCCCAAAACTTTTTAGAAGAAAAAACCCTGTATATATACAAAAAATAAAGTTAGATACAATGAAGGATAAACTCTGACTATAATAATGAAATTTCAAAAAGATTTTTTATAAAAGGTATTCTTACCTTATATTTATCTTAAACTAGTTAAAAAAATTAAAAGAGGAAAGAGTAAAAATTTAAAAAAATTAGAATAAAAAAAAGAAAACTAAAAAATTTAATTAACTTTGCAAGACTAAAGAATCATGGGGAGAAAGCCATGAATTCCATGCTTTGCTTTCCTCTCCTCTGGAATTTCACTGTTCTCCTTGATCAGTGAGCATGATCTTGGTTGGATGTTCTTGCTGATCTTCTGGGGGAGGGGCCTGTTGTAGTGATTCTCAAATGTCTTTGCCTGAGGCAGAATTGCCCTGCCCTTGCCAGGGGCTGGGCTAAGTAATCTGCTCAGGTTCGCTCTCAGCAGCTTTTGTTCCCTGAGTGCTTTCTATAGAGCTCTGGAGGATGGGAATGAAAATGGCGACCTCCCAATCTCTGGACCAGAGGAGCTGAGAGCTCGGGGCCCCACTCCTCTGTGCACCCTCAGAGAAAAGTACTCAATCACTCCCATTTCCCTGGTCTCTGGCTGTGCTCCAAGCTCACCCAGCCTGTGACTGAGCATTTCTATCTTTGGCACACAGCCCCATTTGGAGTCTCCAAACCCAGAAGTTTCCTGCCTCCAGAGAAGGAAGGTGAGTCTCCCCAGATCTGCCACTTGTGGGGTCCCTTCTCAAAGAGCAGTGGTCTGACTGTGCCACGGATCACAGTTTAAGGTAATCCTGAGCTGAGAGCTCACTCCTCAGCTCCATCTCTGTAGCCAGCTTCCCCGCTCTAATACCTGCGAGGTCTGCTACACTCAGACACCCCCAATCCTTCTGGATCAGGTTCCCAATCCTGTGGGAACCTGAGACTATGCTGTCCCCGCAAAGGCTCCACCCCCATTTCGCCTCTAGAGCAGTGTCCCTCAGTAGAGCAGACTTTTAAATTTCTGATTTTCTGCTCTGTTGCTCCAGCACTTGCCAGGAGCCAGGCCCTCCCCCCGCGGTGTAACTTCCTGTCACTTCTGATTCAGTTTTCCACACGTCCTACCTCTCAGAACGTGGTCGATTTTCTGTTTCTAGAATTGCTGCTCTTCTTCTCTTCAATCTCCTGTTGGATCTGTAGGTGTTCAAGATGTTTTGATAACTATATAACTGAACTCCTGTGACCTGATGTCATCTCAGCCTGCTACCTCGCCACCATCTTCACTCCTTCCAAACTATAACCAAATTGAGAGTCTCTACAACATATCTGTTACAATGTGCAATATACAACCCAAAACCATTTGATGTATGACGATGCAGAAAATGTGATCCAATCTCTAGGGATAATCAGCAGAGGTCAATTTTAAGATGATTACTGTGTTAGAATAATCAGACAAAGATTTTAAAGCACCTGTTAAAACTATACTCTATAATACAAATGAAAATATGCTTGTAATGAATAAAATTCTAGGAAAATTAGCAGAGAATCTATTTTAAAAAGAGCCAAATGGGAATTGTAGAACTAAAAAATGCAGTGTCTGAAATTTTAGAAATTCATATGGGTAAAAGAGCCACATGAAGTCAACAGTGGAAAAACTCAGTTAATTTGAAGAGAGATCAATACAAATTATTCAGTCTGAAGAAAGGAGAAGGAAAAGGGGTAGAAATAAAGTGTAAAGAAAAAACTCAGGTACTTGTAGTATAATATCAAAAGGATAATTAGAGTTCCAGAAGGAAAGGAGAGGAAGAGAATAGAGCAGAAAATAATCTGATATATAATGACCAAATCTGAAATAATGACCAAAACTGCAAATTTAGTGAAAGAGAAAAATTTATAATCCAAGCATCTCAGTGATTCTAAAACAAGTTTGAAGAAAACCAAGCCTAGAGATACCATAGTCAAACTGGTTAAGACTAAACCAAAACACCCCAGAGGTTTGACCATACAAATTTCTTAATAAATGTTATTGATTTAAAAAATATAAATAATTCTGAAAGTATAATTGAACAGAAAACTTTTTTTGTCCTGAGATTTCCCACCTACCCCATGAGTTTCTATTACATATTTATGTACAACCTTAAGTTTAGGAAGTTTCATTCAATAAATTGTGCCAATCAAATTGTTACAGAAAACTTAGAAAAAGTTTCAGTCATGGGCTTAATTAAAGTAACAATTTATTAAAATATACAAGAGTATCAAAAGAAACTCATCAAAGTTATTTTTATTTTAGTGTTTTGAAACATAGAATTTATTTTTTAGGCTTTTGAACATAGCCTAATTATTTACATTATTTTATTGCATATTTTAATCTAGTTTATTTAGTTATTTAAATGTTTTATTTATTTGTCAGAGAGAGAGAGAGAACAAGCAGGGGGAATGGCAGGCAGATGTAGAGGCAGGCTCCCTCCTGAGCAAGGAACCGGATGTGGGATTCAATCACAGGATCCTGTGGGATCATGACCTGAGCTGAAGGCAAAACATTTAACTGACTGAGCCACCCAGGTATCCCTCAGTCAAGTGTATTTAAAAATCGACTCTTTAGCAGTGAAATCCAACAACCTTTAGATTTATAAGCAATTTTCTATATTTTCTTACTCTAAACAGAAATAGATTCAGCCCTACAGGCATTATATAATGCAAAATTAAATAGGACAAGGTTGGGAAGATCTGGGTTCTAATACTGGTTCTAGCCATGAATATAGCCTTGATTGAGTCACTTAACCTCATTTGCGTTTCAATTTCCTCATAAATACAATGTGGATTTCATATTTTTTATGCTAAGCAATAGAGTAATGATTAAGAAGTGAACACTTGTGCCAGACTGGTTTGAATTCTGGCTCTCCCACTTATTAGCTATGTGGTCTTGAATAAGTTAACCTCTTAGTATTTCCTTATGTTTATATATTTCCTTATCTACAAAATGAAGCAATGTCCTCTTCAGAGGAGTATTGAATTAAATGAAATAATGCATATTAAATTCTTATGTCAGTGTCCATTAAGGGTTAGCAATTAGTTGTTTTTTCAAAAGACCCAGAAATGTGAGGTATAAATGAAAGTACTAATTAAGTGAATAATAAACAAAATTTCTTTTTGCATATTAGAATTTCGAGGCAGGAACATACTAAGGGTATGCCTAAGACAATGGAGTAACTCTGTAGTGGAAACAGAAACAGTAACAAATTAGATACTGTTTCATGTATAGGTCATAATTCACCAAAGTAAATCTTAAAACATTAAAAAAATCAGTTAATATTTTATGTTTATTTTTTCCTTCAAAGAAACTTGTTAGTATTCAAATAACTAGTCAAGGATCTCTACCTGGTAATTTTTTTTCTCTACAAATATTTTGTTATAAATGAAAGTTATACTTCAACTCCCTACCCCTCAGAAATATGGGTGTTTTTTTCCCTTTTGAAGCACTGATAACACCTTTCAGCATCACAAAACTGCATTGGTAGAACCAAGTAAAAGGTGTAATTTATTAACTAAAATCTTTGAGTCTGTAAGTGTACTACCACAGACTATAGAAAAATAGTGTCAATTGAAGTTTAAAGCAGAGGATTAACAGCTTGATGAATTACTTGAACAAGCTCATTAGTAAAAGCCATATCCACAAGGCTGAAAATGTTTAGAGAGCCCAGAACTGTGGTTCTTTTTCTAAATACACCATTACTAAGTTCTGGAAATGCTATTTCAAGAGCTTTGGCAACAATTATAATTGAGTGATGTGGGGTTTTAATTCCCAAGAGTAAAGCACTCTTGTCCCTATGGTTTAAATTTTCCATTCTGTGTACTGGGATGTAGAGATAATGATTAGCATGTTTCATATCTTAAAGCTAAAGGATGCACATTTAAATGTATATTTTGTCCTCTAAATGTAATACACTTTACCCAAATATTTCACCTATTTTACTAGATACCTTATTTCCTTTCCTTGGCATTTATTTTAAATACCATGTGAAAAAATAATCAAGAACAATTTACAATGCTAGGCAGTCAGAAAAGTAATTAGTTGGTGTTTTTAAGACTAAATTTTATTTTGAAGTATTTTTAAGTGTCTTGTGAAAATATTCCTTACTTTAAGGCTCATTTTCATTGTTCCTCCCTTAGCATTTTTTACTTCTTGCATGACTTTGGGAGATTGCACAGCTGAAACTGCACTAAACCACAAAGAAATCTAAGGTTACTAAATAGTGTTAAGGAGTTTTCTCCATCTGTTTTACTCTGCCTAGACTAGGAGTACTCCTAGACTAGAAGTTATAAATGGAACAGTAGTGGCGCTGGGATGGCTCAGTCGGTTAAGCGTCTGCTTTTGGCTCAGGCGATGATCTCAGGATCCTGGGATAAGCTCTGCATCAGGCTCTCTGGAACCTGCTTCTCCGGCTTCCTCTTCCTCCTGCAACTCCCCCCTGCTTGTGCTCTCAATAAATGAATAAAATCTTAAAAAAAAAAAAAAAAAGGAACAGGGGCCGTTCGGCACTTAAACAATGTTATCTATACTTGCATTTAAATATACTACTAAATTCTTCATACCAAACAAGGAAATGTTTTCTATTAAACATATAAAATTTTTATTTAAGTCCAATTGTATTAAAAACAAAGCACAACAAAAAGGAGAAGCCCTGTGTAACACCATAAACCAATCAGAGCAAAAGAATGGATGAATTTACAAAGAATGTTGAGCTGCCTGCATGGCTCAGTTAAACACCCGACTCTTAATCTTGGTTTAGTTCTTAATCTCAGGGTTGCAAGTCCAAGCCCCATGTTGGGTTCCATGAGAATGATGATGAGTATTGGATGTATAACATAGAAAATAATTATTGTGGGAAAGATCCTAAGATATGCACAGAAAAACTGAACCCCCGTCTCCTTAGCTCTGAACTGGAAATAACGTCAACTGGGCAGTTGTCACAATTAAATGACATGATTGGTCATGCCTCCTAATCCACATCTGTTATTTATGTAGTGATATGTGGACTGAGTTAGCTATAAAGTTTGTATTTTATCCAAGTATTCACAGCTAATATGCTGTGTTAACAGAAATGTGAACTATGTTGTTAGGAAACTGGTGTTATGTAACTGAAACCCATGCATGCTAAAATGTGCAAGACTATGATTGTCTACTCTTTCATATTTTTTTCCTACTGGCCTTTATGCTATTGTCATTTTTTTATGTTATAAAGTCCACAAGATTGTTATTTTTGGATGAATAGTCAATTATCTTGTAAAGGATTTAAATTTTAAAAATCTTATATATTAAATTATTTCCAGTGTTCATTATTCCCTCATGTAAACACACATTTTCACTTAATATCATTTTCTGTCTGCTTAAAAGACATCCTTTAATATTTCTTATAGGGCCAGTGATGAATTCTTTAAATTTTATATATCTGAAGGCAACTTTATTTCATGTTTGCCTTTGAAAGACATTTTGCTGGGTATAGAATTCTACATAGGCAGGGGTTTTTTCCTTTTAGTTCTCTACAGATGTTTCTCCATTATCTTCTCTGATTGTTTCTGATGAAAATTCTGATGTTATAGTCATCTTTGTTCTTTTTTTATTGCTTTTATGGTTTTATACTGGCTATGAGGTGGATTCATAGTTTTAATATCGCTTGTGTTTGGGGTTCATTGAATTTTTGGATTTGTGAGTTAATAGTTTCCAAAAAGTCTGAAAATTCTTAGTTCATTATTTATTTCAAATATCTTGTATACTCTCCCCCAAATTCCTCCTTCAGATTCTAACTGTACATTAGGCTACTTGAAGTTATTCTACAACTCACTGCTCTTTTCCTTGAAGTTTTTTTTTTTAATAATTCCTATTGATAGGTCAAGTTCACTAATGAGTAATCTTCTGCAATGTATTAATTGCCATTAATCCCGTATAGTGTATTTTCACCTCACACACTATAGCTTTCATCTCTAAAAGTCTTAATTTTGTCTCTTTAATATCCTCCATGTTTCTACTTGAGTTTTGAACACATGTAATAGCTGCAGCTATTTTAATAGCCTCATCTGTTAATTTTAACATTTACATCAGATACAGGTTTGTTTCAATTTATTCTTATTTTAGATTGTGTTTTTGCTTCTTTGCATGCCTAGTTATTTTTAATTAGAGTGCAGTCATTGTTAATTTTCTCATAGGTGCTGGGCATTTGTTTTTTTCCTGTAAGTATTTTTATGCTTTGCTCTAGCATGCAGTATCTGGGAGTGGTTTGATCCTTTTTGACCTTCCTTTTATGATTCGTTGGGTGGGCCCAGAGCAGTGCAACCTAGGGCAAATCATTCCCTACTACTCAGGTGAGTTACTACCCAGTGACCTTAGTTGAGAACCGGCATTATTACTAGATGCTTGTGAGCACCAGACAATGTTTGCTCCAATTCCTCTGGATGTCTTTCTTCAGCCTCCACTTCCTCACATAAATGTGCTAATCAGTAGTGAATTTAATTATCAAGAGGGATCATCTGCAGATCTCTGGCATTCAGTCTTCTCTTCTCACAGGTACTCTGTCCTGTGAACTCTAGCTATCTTAGTCTCTCTAGACTCTCGGCTCCATTTTCTCACTCATGAGGTCTATTGGACTCTTCCTCAATTCCTTCTTGCATCATGGTCTGGAAACTCCCTCAAGGCGGTAAGCTGGGAAAATCATAGGGCTCCCTTTATTTCTTCATTCTCAGGTCATCCTGAAATCCACTTTTCCATGTAGTTTGTTAATTTGGTTCTTTCAGCAAGAAGGGTATATGCGGTCATTATTCCATCTTTGCTGGAAACAGAAGTTTGAGCTATCTTTTAAGA
Source organism: Mustela lutreola (assembly GCF_030435805.1). Taxonomy (NCBI): domain Eukaryota; kingdom Metazoa; phylum Chordata; class Mammalia; order Carnivora; family Mustelidae; genus Mustela; species Mustela lutreola. The sequence goes on along the minus strand of NC_081298.1, from coordinate 90,379,615 downwards.
AACTACCACTTCTTGAGTTTTTTGTAATATCAGAAAAGAGTATTTGTAATTATCTGAAAATACTATTAAAATACTTTTCCTTTTCCCAACTGCAATCTGTGTGAACTTGGATTTAACAATAACATATTGTAACAAATTAAATGCAGAATACCACTCTTCTATATAGTATGAATCTAACCAGAAGCCTCGATTTTATTACTTGGATCAGAGTTTTACTAGCAGCTTGAGGTATGCCATTTCATCTTAGACTAGGCAATTAAGCTTTCCATAATAGATTTAAAACCAGAACACCCAGAAATTACTAAACAGTGAAGTAAAATGAAGACATTTTAAATAGCTATACATTTTATGTATTTCTCTATGCTTTTGTTTAGTGGTTGAATGAAAAAGATCTCTGTGTGGACTCATATAATCAGTACATACCCACCTGCTCATGTATACATACAGTATAGGAGTCATTTGTAACAGCAACTAGGACTGTAAAAAAATTTTCCTGAGCTAGAGTTAAGCTATAGAATTCTAGTGGGGTTTTTTGTCACACTTGCCTGAAATGTAGCAATTCTTTCCTGAACATATAACTTCCACAGACAAGTGATTTTTATAAATAGTTTCCAAGAATAATAGTATTCTTAACAGTTAAGATCGCAGTTTTGAAATTAGACTGTTTGGGTTCAAACTCTAGCTCCAACTACTTTCTGTGTGACCCTGAGAATGTCACTTAATATGCTTATTTCAGTTTTTTTGTAAAATGGCGGCAAAAGTGTTATTTACATAGTTTCGAGAAGCAAATTAGTTATAGTAATTTCTTAAAATCATTCATGGTAAATAAAGCATTTAGCAACTTACAGAAGTTTAGCAATTACATTTTTTTTTCAACCCTGGTGGCTATTAGCTAATGAACTTTAAAAGTACATATATCTGAAATCTTTTTTTTTTTAAAGATTTTATTTATTTATTTGACAGACAGAGATCACAAGTAGGCAGAGAGGCAGACTGAAAGAGAGGAAGAAGCAGGCTCCCTGCCGAGCAGAGAGCCCAATGTGGGACTCGATCCCAGGATCCTGGGACCATGACCTGAGCTGAAGGCAGAGGCTTAACCCACTGAGCCACCCAGGTGCCCTAAAAGCACATATATCTGAAATCTATCCCTAGATGTACTCATTTATGAAGTCTAAAGAAGGCACAACAACACATGTTTGTTGTTTTGTTTTTGAGTCCCACAAGTGATTCTGATCATCTCATTGTGGCAAGAATTGAAGATCATGGTTAGACTTTCGATAAATTGTCACTTACACTAATCAGTATTGGGCTAAATTTAAATTGTTCCTAGAAACATTTCCTAATTCTGAATAGCTCAGGGAATCAGAGTCAAACTGCTTTAAGTATGGGGAGGCAGAACTCTGCCATCAGAATATATCTAAATTCATAAAATATTTGATAAGTAACAATTGAATATCAGTATTGGGTAGACAGAGATAAATAAGGTGCCACTGTTCTCAGGAATGTATAAGTTAATGATAAGAGTATGATATAAGCGCTGTTTCCCCAGGTGTGATATATGCCTGCATACACTCGACTGTGTAATAAGCAACCCAAGTTTTCCTGGGATCAGGGTTGCCTGTCTGCAGCAAGAAAGAGTAGTGATAGATGGGCTCTATTGTGCAGTGGACTTTCCTGCGATCATGGCATTATTAATGTCAGTTTTTCCATGACCAACCTTAGATGCATAAACAGCAGTCGAGCTTGATCTGGAATACAGCTGTTAGGCCTACCAGCTGGCTCTTCTCTGTAGAAACAGATTTCCTAAAAATTGGAAAAAGCCAGCCTAGAGAAATGATCTACATAGCCCTCTGTGTGTTCACTGAAGGGCCACTAATCTCTACTGTTTCCAATAATACCTTAAGGAAGAATGTGTTACTCTACTGTATATATGAAAATATAATTTTCAGAATGATATGTCTCTATATAGCTATAGCTTAAAATGCATTTAATTATTTTGATATTATCATAGTTCTAAGACACCTGAATAGTGGTGAATACACTAATAGGTGTTTCACATGTACACCTTTCATCAAGTCTCCCAAAGCCATTTAAGACAAATAAAGCATCCTTATTGTCTTCTGACCTCTGCTTTGATTTTTCTGGCTTAGTGAATTCTAAACAGACATAAAGGAAAAAATAAGGTAATAGAGATGAACAAATTAGTAAAGTCAGAAAAATAGTTAAGGGAAAATTAAATAGTTATAGGTAAACTAAAAAGAGAAAGATTCTCACTTTTATATTCTGGAATGAATTCTTTAATACAAGAAACAATGAGCATTATTATTAAACAGTCCTTAATGTACTTTGAGTTACTATTTTTCTTTTTAGTTTTATACTATGAAATAATTAATGCTCCTACAAAATTATTTTGTATATTAATTAATACTTGAAAGTATAATGGTATAATTGTTTAGGTGTTCATTAGAATAAAAGAAATCATTCTAATCCCAGCATAGCTTTAATTTGCCTTGTGACTTCCAGAATAACAGTATTCATTTCTCATCCATACAATAAAGAAGTTGGACCCAATGACATCTAAAGGTTCTGACAGTTCTAAATGTTAATAGTACTATATTATTTATATAGCTAGTCTTTTTTTCCCCCCCAAACTTCTTAAATCAGCATTTTCCCTGAAAATAGTGGAAGGTTTCCAAAATACATTATGTTTTAGAAAACTAAAATTAAGATCTATTTCAGACTAGGAACTGAAAATAGTAATTTCCTTACAAATAAATTAAAGTCCTTTATTTCCCACCAACCAAGTTCCTAAGAATATGAAAGTATTTTTAAGATTCAGAAGTATATAAAAAGCTTAAAAAGTTATTGAAAGTAAAACTATAAAAAAATACTTATTTAATGAGTTGAAGCTTTGTTATTATAATAAAAAATTAGTAGATTACCTATCTTTGGATGACCCACAATATTTAAAAATATACTACTTTACTCTTATAATTCTATAACATAATTGCTAACTCTCCTGAATTTTCAAAACTTACATGTAATTATTTCCACATACCTCTCCAAGGAAAGATTTCATTGACTATTGCAAACATTGATTTATTAAATAAAACAGAAGTCCATTAAAAAAAAAAAAGTCCATGCTTAATAAGTCAGCATTAAACTTCTCACAGAGAAATCAAGAAAAAATATTTCCTATCATAGATAGCTATTAACTGTCTTTGTCTTCCAACTAATATTTCATAAAAGAAATCAAGTTAAGTGGGAGCTGCCTTTACAGATGAGGCCTGTGCTTTGGCCATTCTTCGAACCAGTGCTTCTTGTCTTTTTCTTTGAATTTCTTCAGGAGAATACTTTTTATTTTTTTCTTCTTCCTCTAAAAATTAAACGAAATATAAATATTACTATTATAGACTATAAAGGTATCCTGAATATGAATTTTAATTTTTACTTTTTTATTATCCAGACTTGCCATATTGGTATAACTATTAAATCATGCTAAACTACTAAATACAATATTCCACATACAGACACAGTACCCTAGGCCAAAGGAAAATCAAACACCGATCAATCTGTCCTTATTTTATATACCTTTTCACAGTGTGATAAAGTTCATTTGATTAAAACTGTACATTTTAACTTCCTAGCACATAATTCTTGCAAATTAGATGAAGGACATCTAATTTATGTAATCGACAAAATGAGTATTTTTTAAAAACTGGGATTTTAAATGTTATATAAACTTTAACAGAAAAGTAGTCAAAATATAATGAATTAAATATGAATACCTCAAATAGTCTATTTTTCCCTCTAAGATAACTATATTAATATTCACATCAACTTTTTTTCCTCTATAGAGCTCCAAGATTTCCATTTTAGCCATTGAGGACAAATGTTTTAGAGTGATCTGGTGAAATCTATCATGACAATAAGCACATAATTCACTGTGAAATATTTTTATTTAGAGAATACATTTTATATAAACATTAGAAATTTCAAAAAGGAGAGTATTTGAATAAAATCTTCAATTTGAATGTCTTTTTAAGTATACAGTTTAGGCACGTTGGGCCAAAAGATTATCTACATAATGCTAATAAGAATCGAACTTTAAGATTAGCAAACTTATTTTCTCATTTAAAGGATGTTTTAAAATTAAGACCATCACCTTGAATCATATTTATATGACCTTGTATTGGTAAAACTGTTTATCTTGTAAAATCTGCCTCTCATAGAATACGAATCTGTAGTACTGCTGGCAGAGAAGTATTATTTACACTAACATCTAGACAAAGGTTCAGACTTTAAAAGACATTTCCCTTGTTAACTAAGGGAGATTATATATCCAAAATAAATTATCTGTATCCCCTTCCTTTCTTGGTATAATTGGAAATGGGAGAGCATGTTCAGGGTTGAGATAAATATTGCAGATAAACTCCCCAGATTACTCTGATGCCTTATTTATTTCCTAAACTAATTATCTCACAGATTTGTAGCTATTTTTCCTTATAAAAAGATGCTATAAGATACTTTATAATTAGCTTGACTAATTGTCTACTATTTTAGTCTCAAAGTTGAGAAACATAAACTCAGAATACATACACACACACACACACAGTTGCACTGTATTGACTGTAAGTTTGGAAGGAAAACAGGTTAATAATCCATGATAGCAGAAAAGAACATAGTTCCCTACGACTGGCTTGGTGATATTCTTGGAAAATAATTTCAAATGATGTAGATAAAGTCACACTATGGAATTTTGATTTAGAGACATCCATTTCTCCCATCAGCCTTTCCTTTAACTCAATCTTCAATAAAAATACATGGCCAAGTCTCAAACTATTGCAAGTTACACAGAAAGAGTGGCTTTTCTTAATGTTTATCCTAAAGCAGAGGTCAGCAAAAGAGGAAAAAAAAATTCTGTAAATGGCCAGAAAGTAAATGTATTAATCTTTGAAGGTCATATGGGCTTTCATTGGAAGTGTTAAGATCTGTCATTGTAGCATGAAAACAGTCAGAAATGGACAATACAAATGATGTGACTGTGTTCAAATAAAATTTTGTTTAGTGATGGTGAAATCTGAAGTCCATGAAAGTTTCAAAGGTCATGAAATATTATTACTCTTCTCCTGATCTTTTCGACTATTTAAAATGTGAAAACCATTTTAGCATGCTGGCTGTACAAAAACAGGCTATGGGCTGGATTTAGATAGGCCATGGTCTGTCCAACCCTGCCTTATAGCAATAAGGTAGTTAAATGGGTTTTGTTTCAGAGATAGTCTCTGGAGAGCCTCTTGCAACATAACAAAGTAAAACAATAGAAAATATCAACAAGAATAATGTTAATTAGAAGATTAGGTACTATCAGTAAACTTAAACAAACTGATAAAAGAAACTGAAAGAGAGATTATCCACACAAAAAATGCAGAAGGATAGTGTTTGGGAAAACTCAAATAAATATTCCAGAGATGTAGTCTTTAATATAGTTATAACTATATGTAACTAAATTCATGTTGAGTATGGTCCAATTAATTACACTTAAATATAAATATATATTTAAATATAAATTCAAATATTTAAATATAAATTCAAATATTTAAATATAAATTCAAATATTTAAATATAAATTCAAATATTTAAAATTATTATAGATTGACCACAAATTTTCAATTGTTTCAAAATACCTAGGTTATAATGTAGGGAAGTATTCGTTGTCAATGTTGATAAAAAATATAAACTGATATAACTTTTTGGGAAGATCTGGTGCTAGCCATCAAATTCAAAACATTATCTTACATCAATTTTTTAATAATTAACAGATACAATCATACGAGCATGGAGAAATTTATGTAGAAGTATATTCACTGAAGGACTGTTTATAATGCCAAAAATGCAACGAAACTGAACTTTCCATCAATAGAGAAACAGTTAAATAAATTATGGTTTATCTGTATAAAGACATACTATGTAGTGATGAAAAGGACTGAAGCAAAACTACATGAATGACAGGGAAAAATAGCTATATTTAATGAAGGCAAAACCAAGTTGCCAAATCATAGGTACACAGTATTTAATTCCATCTGATTAAATAAATGTGTAGGTATACACATGTATTCATACACACAAACATGCATACATGATTTCATATTCTACATGATGTATTCCAAACTGTTAACTGTGGTTTTTCCCTGAGGAATGGCTGTGAGGAAAGAGAAACAGAGAATTTATTTTTTGACTTCAAATTAATCTATTCTGTTTTCTTTCCTTCTTTTTAAACAACCAACATACTACTGTTATAAATCTTAAAAAAAAAAAAAAGGTGGAAGCACTTAAATAGGAAAGTTGTAGCAGTAATGCCAACAAAATCATCATCTAGAATCTAAACAGAAAACAATGATCTAATGTTAAAAGCAGCTAAAAACTCCCTCACCTTATTAGCATTGATCTACATAATAGATAAGAATCCTAATGTTAGCCCCAAGTGAGGAAGACTGATTAAGAAAATCAATAATTACAAGCTAGCATAGTAAATGCTGTAACAGAAGAAACACTGGGTATTGGAGAAACCCAAAGAAACTGAAGCTAAATTACTGGGGTGGATAGAAACATACTGTGTTTTAAAAAACAAATGGAAAATGGTCAGGCATATACCCACTTGGTATATGCACATGGGGGCACTAAGTTTCTGATAAAGGAAAGAGCATCTGTAAAAACATGAGGCAGTGAAAAAAACTGGGCATTAAGATGTACGAGTAGTTATGCCAGACACAGTCCCTTTATAAAGCATTACAATATCAGTGAATAACAGATTTTCACATTATGTGGCATGATATTCATTCAAATACTTACTAAACATCTAAGTGGCAGATGCAGTGACAGGCCTAGGTATTCACAAATAGGACAGACAATAATCAATACTTGCTTTCAAATTGTGGTAAAAGAAATGAAGGAAATAAGAGAGATTATAGGTCTTTTGACCTATTTATAGATTGTTCAAGGAACGTCTCTATGAGGAAGTCATATTTAAGTTGAGACCTAAGGATAAAAAAGCACCTATGAATAGACAGGAATAGGGGGGATATATGCTGGGAAGAAGTAGTTTTAGTTGGGACTATGACAGTCAGAGCTCCTGAACTAGGAAAGAAACTATTCTTTTTTTTTTTTTTAAAGGACTTTATTTCTGAGAGAGAGAGAGAATGTGCACAGCAGCGGAAGAGCAGGCAGAGGGAGAAGCAGGCTCCTCACTAAGCAGAGAGCCCGATGGGGGTGACCCAAGCTGAAGGCAGCCGCTCAACTGACTGAGCCACCCAGGGGTCCAGGAAAGAAACTATTCTGTTCAAGGAATTCAAAGATAGCTAGTGTAGTTGAAGCTTAGTAGGTGAGGTAAAAAAGAAGACAGAGAGGCTAAGGAGTGATAATCCAGAACCTTGTAAATCAACACAGAGTAGGAATTTTGTTTGTTTTCTTTTTTCTTTTTTTTAAAGATTCTATTTACTTATTTGATAGAGAGATAAAGAACACAAGTGCACAGAATGGCAGGCAGAGGAAGAGAGAGAAGCCACCCTCCGCCGAGCAGGGAGCCTGATGCAGGACTCAAACCCAGGCCCCGGGGGTCATGACCAGACCCTAAGGCAGCAGCTTAACAGACTAAGTCACCCAGGTGCCCCTGGAATTTTATTTGAAAAATGACAGGCCAGCATTGAAGGTTGTGGTTAAGCACAGGAATGCCAGGTTTGTCTGTTTGTGAAAAGATTATTCTACTGTTTGGAGAGAACTGAAAAGGGACAGATAAAAGAACTACAATCTAGTCAAAAAAAAGTTGATTTGGATAAGGATGGTAGAGGTTAAGAGTGAGAAAAATGGACTATTTTGAGATGTATTATTTTGAGGTAGAAATAATGGAACTTGATAGAACTGTGGGAGAGGAATCAGAAGAACCAAAGATGATAGGTTAGACTAAGCAAATTACAGTTCTAACCATCACAACTAACAATTTCATATCAGATATTATAGTAAAAATGTGTTTAATTAGAATGCTCTGAATTTTCAAACACCGTTCACCTCAGTGTCTGCTAAACATAGGAGTAAGATTCAAGTTTTGAAACGAGATATTTAGTAAACAATCTCACAGCATTATATCTACCTAAAAGTGTAATTTTCTAAGAAATAATTCAGAAAACATTCAACAAATATTGAGTACTGACCATATGCTAGTCACCATATTAAAAGCTAAGAAAGAATCTAATGCAATCCGAAAATATAAATTACCCACCCTTTGTATATTAGAACATAATTATTTGTAAAAGTCACTTTAAGAATTCTAGTTAGACATTGTGATTTTTTAAATTTTATTACACAAATATAACAAATAACTAGTTTAGCTTTCCCAGGTGATAATTTTCAAAGAAAACTCTTTTATACATACCTCTGGAAGGTTGTTTCAAAGATTCAGAACATTTCACCAAAGACTGCTGTTGAACAGTCTTCCCACAAAATGGGCTGGCAGTTTTAGTTCTCTCTAAACCCTGTGTAATTTTGGTATCAGAAATACTGGTTGACATACAATTTTGATTAAACTGGGAAAGAACTTGAGAATTTTTCATCTTTGTAAATGTGTACTTAGGAAATTTAACTGGTCTGTTAAGGTCACTCTTCGCTCCATCTGTTGTGCACCTATAGGATAAAAGCGGAGTACTTAATTTCTTCGTGTATATAGCAGTTTCTGTATTCCCGTGGTCTGAATTCACATTCAAACTTGAATTTCCCATACGAACTGATTCAGTACTACTCACTTGTACTGGAAAATCAGGGTTATTCCAGGAATAATGTAGACTATTGATCTGACCATCTGAATTCTTAGAGTATATTTTTAAATTAGTCGTAGCACCTAAAAAGCTTGGAGAATTTCCACAAATTTCTTTTTCCATTTTCACTTGTTTATTTAATTGTGAGCTGTTTGTGAAAGATACATTGCCTGAAATGCTGCTCAGGTTCAAATGCTTTGATTGCACTGATTGACTTTCTTGTTTAGATGTAGTAAACATGTTTCTGGCTCCATGTTTGGAACTATTATTGATCTCAAGTTTACTTTCTAATATCTTGCTGTCCTTTCTAATGTCTTGTTGCTGAGTTAGTCTTTCAATATCATCACATGCTTGGTATAATAAATCATCATCTACATCATCTCCTTCCCAGGTATTCTCTAATTGATGACATGCTTTGACAATTTCATTGGCAAATGACGGATCATTCCAGTCATCAAAGAACGAACCTAACTTTGATGCATTAGTCTGGTTTGGATTATAAACACTGTTTTCAATGCCCAAAGTTGCAGAGCCAAAATTATCTATATTAGCAGGTGCTTTAAAAGACTGATTATAAATGGACTTATTTTTTTGTTCATTACAATGTCCCATGTTCAAAGTTGACTTTTCAGAAGTATTTACATTAGAAGTAAATTTAGTGTGCCTATCTTCTGTCCGGTTAGACGCAACTGCACAGTCTTGAATTTTGTCTTGAACAACAGTTTTACTGAAAGATTTCTCAAATTTCATTTTATTTCCAGTGGGTGGTAATTTGTTTGGTTTATCGTTTGGATTTAGTGAAAACCCATATTTTCCAAAATCTATTAATTCCTTGTTTTGTGTCTTTGAAGGGAGATCCTGTAAAATTTTTGAATCCTTTAACCTGGTATCTAGACTTGTATTCATTCTGGACTTATTTTTATCATTTTTATTGTTAAAATTATAAATTCCCTTTTGATCAGCAATCTGGGCTGTTTTAGGAGCAGGGAAAAGTTCACACATTTTGACATTTTGCATAGCGAAAGGTTCATTACTTAGTAAGTTTTCCCAATCATCCTCAAAATCGCTGGTAGTAAATGTGTCAAGGGGTTTATGGAAAGCTTCTTGCTTCTCAGTATAAGAAGTCACACATGATTTTGTGATTCCAGGAGTGTCTACTTGACAAAAAAGTGATCCTGGGGTTTTATCTGGCAGACTTTCATTCGTAATGATTTTCTCCTCTTTTAAAGTGCTTTTCTTTCCAAAGGTGGTATTACTCAGATTCAAAAAAGCATCCGACAAATCTTGGCTGAACTGTCCACTACATTTCTGAGTAGAGCCATCAAAAATGGCATTAAAGGCTGCTTCAGCATTTTGGTCAAATGGCTTCGGACTGTTTTTCTGATCATTTTCCACAGGTGTTTTGATATTTTCTTTCAGTGGCTTCTTTATTATAGAATTATCTATTTCAGGAACTGTATCATATAATAACTGCATCTGCATATTATCTTTATAATTACTTAAAGTCTCTGCTTCTGAAATTGCCTGGATAAAACCATGATTTCTTTTGTTTTGCTCTTGAATCACATCTAGCTCTTCCATATTTTTATCAAATTGCTTAGCTAATTTCATAAGTTCTTCCTCTCGATTTTGTGTTTTTAACCTATTAAAAAATTTTAGAAATTATAAATAAGAAAACATCTAGGAGTCATTATAGATTTTCAACTGTTATTAAGCATATTTTAATATATTAAAACTCAAAATTTTAACACAATTATTGTGAGCCTAAAATTCTACATGTCAAACCTAAAAAATTTAATTTATAGCCATTTTGATGTATTTATTTACAAAACCAAAACAGATTATTATTAAAAATATCTACTCCACTGAATCTCAGGAAAGATGAAAAGTTTGAACTTACTTTGTGCAGCTGATTTTTGCTCTTGATTTTCCTTTTGCTACACTAGGAGTACAAGGAATAGCAGTTGCACCAATCCACATGCCTAGCATGGAGTTTGTTGTTGGTTTTTCATCCTTTAGAAGAAGGGGGAAAAAAAGAGTCATATACCAGAAAGAGAGAAAGAAAGGAAGGAAGGAAAGGAAAGAAGGAAGAAAGAAAAAGAAAAGAAAAGAAAACTTTAGGGGGAAAAAAGAGTTACATACCAAAAAGAAAGAAAGAAAGAAAGAAAAGAAAACTTTATCTACACTAAATTATTTTCCTAAAGCAATAAATTCTGGTAAGGTGACAGTTACTAAGTAAATTCGCGAAAAATGAGAAGGTGGAGGATGGCAATAAAAAGCTGTAAGAAGTGATCCTTATATGTTTCAGGAAATGAAAACATTCAGAATTAGTAAATTTTTACTTTCTAAAAAATTAATTTTAATAATTTAATTAACTAATACATATTCAACAGTAAAAGCAGTCTTTTTTTGCCCCAACAGAAAACTGACTTATTAAGAATAGAGAGAAACATATGGAAATCTTTCTGTATCACCTGATTCTCCAAATTTTCCCTATCCTATTATAATCTTTATCTAAGGTTGGACAATCTATGTTGACCTGAATTGAAAACACTCTAAATTAAACTCAGGACAGAGTCAAGTGCAAAGTTAGAAATGATGCTAAGAAAGGCAGGGATAAGAACAAAAATAAGTAGAGAAAGCAGGAAAAGAAATTTAACCACTAAAATGGAAAACAAAGGGCCATTTTAATCCTGGATCTTTTTGCTACTCCTTTCAGTCAGTTAGTTGATCATGCAAAAAAATTAGAAAATGAATTTATTCATTAGTTACAGACCAACAAATCAAATGGTTTAACCATTTTCTACTCTTTTTGTACTTAGGATGAACAGAGTACTTAGAATGAACATAAATAACTATCACACAAGCTAAAAGTAATCTTATCAGTAGGTTAGGATACTTGAAAGCATGGACTGATCTTATGATCAGCATTAAGCAAAATGCTAGGCATGAAGAAGCTATCAGTTTATATTTATTCACTAGGTTTAGATGAAAATATCCCTACAACTTGGTACTTTAAAATTCTTAATCAACAAAGTTTTCTTAGATGTCCAGTTGAACCTAGATTTTAGCTTCACAATAGCTAAAATCACAATAGATTTTTAGCTTCACAATAGCTCCAGTAATCAATAATTTTACTTTCAGACTCAATATATATTTTCACTCTTGTTTCAACAACTCTGAATTAGGGAAAATATTCTTAATGATTTAATGATGGACCCTTTGTCCATTTACCAAGTATTTTAAAATTCATTCAATTTTTAGATAATAAAGGTATGCCAACTTTATATATCCAATTTTATATATACAAGGGCCCTATGTATGTTTTTATACTATTTGTGTTATATTTTTAAAATCTCTTTAATAATACTTGCATAATTTACTGTTTTCTAACTACAATCCAGGTGCTATATAAGGTATGTAAACAAATTACTTCATTTAATCCTACAGAATATTCTGAGTAGAGTTGTACAAAAATGATGACTAACAAACACTATATGAAAAGTATCCCTCAAGAAAGTTAAATGACTGTCCAGGGAAAACTGAAGTGCATAATTTGAAAAAAAAGAAAAAGCCATCTCTGAAAATACCAAGGTGACTTAAATAACTACTTGAGGGGGTTACTCACCTAAACATAAAAAACATGAATATGTCATTCTGAGAACATGATAATCTTACACTACCAAAGATCTACATGCTTTAGTTGAAAAGAGTACCCTTTAAAAGCAACTAATTTTACTGTATTTTTCCTTATATACAAGTTACCACTTGCAAATTGTTGCCATTTCTTTATGTGAGCTATTACTTCCAGCCCACTTAGGTAAAGGGTCCAGTAATTTACTCAACTATCTTTTTATCACTACTTAAGCTGGCCAGTCCAAACACATTTTATTATTGCTTCTTTCATGTGAAACCCACAATTAATGAAGGCCTATTGTTAACTTATGAAGTAAATAGTATTATGTTATAAAAGCTATTAACTAATGAACCATATGTAAAATGAATTTCTATGACATGCCAAACATGGAATGCAGAGCTAGTAGCAACAGAGTTGTTTTGACTGTGCTAATTGTAATTTTGGATATTTTATAGCCACTAAGAAAAACTTTATTTCCAGTCTCCTCCACCTGGATGATGGTAATTCCTTGTAACCACAGTTTGGGACTATGCCATCTATTGTTTATGGTGAACATATAGTCACTATCCAAGGGTATGTCAAGGAAAAATCCCATACTTCCTACAGAGAGGACACTGAGCAAAAACTAGATGTTTTCTGAATTCAAATATTGTTAAATAAAAAAAAGGAGAGAGGACAGTAAATAGGTTCAGAATAGAGGCTGCCTTAAACTTGTATTTCTATTTCATTCAAGTGGTACAGGACCTGAAAAAAGAAACTTTTGAAGATGGTTCTATGACAGCATATAATTTAACTATCATAATGAACTTTAAAATAACCTTACATTTATAGTGCTCTATGTTTACAAGGAATTTTTATCTCCTTTAATCTTCATAATAGTCCAATGGAGAGAGCAAGACAAGTAATTCTAATTGATGACTGAATGAACTAAATTTCTGAGAGTTTAGATTATGGTCACCCAATATAGGAGGCAGGCTGAGAACTAACTTCAATGTTTTCTACTTTTATGAATGCTTCTCAATGATTGTATTAGTCCACAAGTATTAAGAAGAGCAATTTCAATGGGGAAGAAGTGTGCTATAGACAATAAACAAATACCAATCACAAAAAACATTAAAAAGTTTGAATTTTTATTGTCTATTATTTTAATAACTTAAAAATAATGCCGTATACTGTTAAACATTAAAAACAGTAAAAATTATTACTCTAAAAAAATTAAAATATAGGATATATGCTTAAGAAAATATATATTGCCAATTATACATTATATTCCTTCTTCAAAATATACATTTCAGTAGTGTAAAAGGTAAAAGTAACCTTTGGTGCTTTATTTTCAGAAAACCTAATTGTAAAAAACAAACATTTTTCATATATGGGCCTATTGGTATAGTTTTCATAGGTTTAAAATGAAATATAAAACTAGTGATATTTACCTGAGGAGCAATACGATTAACAATATGTGAGATTTCATCACTATCTGTGGTGTAAATCTGTTTTTTTCTTCCTTTACCTAAAGAACAAAGACACTTCTATAAATGGTAAACAAAAAACTTAATTTTAAAAATAGCAGTCATTTCTTAGAAAACAGTTTTAATTAGTATGGCTTAGATCACCAAGCACTGACATCATATACGTACCATAACAATCACATAAGATTCTCAAAAAACATCTGTTGTATAAATGTTCTGTTATTACCCTACTGAAATGCTATAATTAAATCCTAATCATTTGGCAAATATTTACCCAGATAAAAATATTAATAAATTACCTAACTGTTTTGTCATTGGAGAATTCTGATCCCAGAAGATATCATTCTGTCCATCTGGATCATTAGGAGAACTGAAGGCAGATGACAATATATCCATTTTCAGGACTCTCTTTGGTGTTTCATATCTTTCTACATAAAATAAGATTAAAAAAACAATTATTGCATTGTAAAGCATTACTTTACTTCCTAATACCCCAAAGTCACATATCCTTTAGATTACTTTTTATAGTCCAATTGTAAAATCTTCTCCCAGAGATATTACTTTAATAACTGAAATTTTTCACATAATAATCCTTGTAATACTTCACAAATTTGACACTGTAAATAACAAGTATTTTAATATAACCCAGTAGCTCTATGAACGTATAATACTGTACAATCTATTCACTCCATTCATTACCACTGGCATTTGGAGGTTTTGGGAACCACCTGTAATTTAAAGATACATTTCAAAAACCAAAAAGCTCCCAGAAGAAACTTCAGTAAAAGTCTGTTTAGCCCCCTTTCATGAACTCTATCCAACTTAGACTCATTACTTCCAAAAACTTTAGCTACCCATTTCCTGTGAAGTTTTGTCCAGCATCACTTTTAAATTTCTACAAACATTTGTTTTTGTTCATTCCAGAATTGCTTCACGAGAGTAAACTAAAGACAAATAAGGTAACAAAAGTCGTATTTTAAGAACACACTTTTACAAAGAGCTTTTGTGTAAACTTCAGTTCCTACCGGGATTTATTAGAAATCTCTGGGGAAAAACAAACAAACAAACAAACAACAACACCCAAAATTGACCAGAATGAAATACTCAGGGGCCCTTAGTTTCCGACTTGGAGGGACATCATACAGGAACTTCCGGTTTATAAATCATGAAGTGAGACATCACCCAAACTCTGAGGACGCTAGAGATAGCTAGAGCTTTTTATATGACCCCTTCACTGGAGCAAGCCAGGGCAGAACGTCGAGATGGAGCAATTCTCCTGGAAATAAGCCGAAGGCAGCCAGTCTGTCCCATAGTTTTCCTCGCTCGGCCACTCGGGACTGGAGCAGTCTAGAAATCGCCGCCCTCCTTCCCTCAAACAGGTCAATTACAGGGCCTATTCCTACAGCGGCAGCAGCAAGTAGACGGTCAAACAGAACGTGGCACAACTCAAATTCGGAGCCTAAAACCATGGGGGTAGTGGCGTCATGTTCCTCTCGGACTCACGAGGGGCGAGGGGCGAAGCCCAGAGAAAGAAAACACTTCAGACTCCACCCCCACCCGCACCCTAGGATTCCCCATTGCAAGCGGGGCTGTGGGGATGCAGCGCTTAAGCCCGGAGAGGCCGCGCTGCCGACGTCTCACCCTCGGGGGTACTTTTACTGCACGAAGCGGCTGCTGAAGGCTGCTCTTGTTGCGGCACGGGCCGGGGAGACGTCTCTCCGACCCTGCGGGGCCTCGAGCCGCGGGCCGACCTCAGCTGCCTCTTCCCTGGCTCGACCATCGAGCTGCATTCCTCAGCCGCCGCCGCTTTGCGCGGCGTGTTCTTCAGGCCAGGGCTGTCCCCATGTTTCCTTCGCCGACTCATCGCCTACAGTCCCCCTCTACCAGCCCCTTCGCCTTTCACATTTTGCAACCGGAGAGTAAGGCAATGGAACTACAAGCCGGACTCGGCGCCAACGGCCGCCGCCATTTTGGCCGATGGGCGCTCGAAAGAGACAGCCGCTGATTGGTTGCGTCTGGATAAGGGGCGGGGCTGTCGCCGTGCCCGGGACGCAGCGGTTACGAAGCCAGCGGCGCGCGCTTCCGCAGCCTGCCTCCAAGCTCGCTGGGCTCCGCTCAGACTCTATGGGAGTGGAAGTGATGGGAAGGGGAAGTGAGCTGGTCATAGGAATTGAGTGAGAGTATGTGAGGTGGAAAGCGACTTGAATCCCCTGGCATCTTTTTACTGAATTTACGGCTGGAGTTACACATTACTTCGATTAAAATAATTGCGGGATTTCGTATTTTGAAGAAGAAATAAAAGGTATAGGCTAGGAAGGAAAAATTTATTTTTTCATAGATGATGTGTGCAGAGAGAAATCTAAAAAGTGTAGAAGTTATTAAGTCTATAAGCTATTTTAACGGAGTTGCAGATACGAAGTAAATATTCAAAGACCAGTTATATCTTACTGTATTAGGAACAAACATAGACTTTTTTTTTTTTTTTTTTTTTTTTAAGATTTTACTTATTTGTTAGAGAGAGAGATAGAGCGCAAGCACAGGCAGACACAGAGGCAGGCTAGTGGCAGAGGGAGAAGCAGGCTCCCTGCCAAGCAAGGAGCCTGATGTGGGGCTCCATCCCAGGACAGTGGGATCATGACCTGAACCTAAGGCAGCTTCTTAACCAACTGAGCCACCCAGGCGGCCCCAAACATAGACTTTTAAAGAAATACGATTTCTGGGGCGACTGCCTTTGGCTCAGGACATGATTTATAGTAGCATGCAAGATACCAAATAACTAGAAATAAATTTAACCAAAATTGCAACATTTCTACAGAGAATATGAAATATTTTTGAAAGAAATTAAAGACTTAAATACAGTTGACCCTTGAACGTGGCAAGTGTTAGGGGTGCTGACCCATATGCTGTTAAAAATTTACTGTAACTTTTAACTCCCAATGAACTTAACTAGTAATAGCCTATTGTTGTTGACTAGAAGTCTTCCAATAACATAAAGTTAATTAACACATATTTTGTGTGTGTATTGTATGCTGTATTCTCACAATAATGTAAGCTACAAAAAATGTTAATAAGAAAATCATAAGAAAAATACTTTTCTTGTGAAAGAAGGATTAAGCCCGGGCACCTGGGTGGCTCAAATGGTTGGGCATCTGCCTTCTGCTCAGATCCTCTAGGTCCTGGGGTCCAGCCTGCCTTTGGGCTCCAAGCTCAGTGGGGAGCCTGCTTCTCCCCCTCCCCCTGCCTCTCCCCCTGCTCCTGCGCTCTCTATCTCTCTCTCTGTATCTCTGTCTCAAGTGAATAAATAAAATCTTGAAGAAAAAAAAAAAAAAGGATTACACCATACACCATGTTCATGGTTGTAAGACTTAATATTTTTACCTTAGTTCTTCCCAAATTGACTCAAAGGAAATCCATTCAAAATTGCAGTAGGTGTATTTGTGCAGATTTCTGTGTGTGGGGGGTGTGTGTAATATGACAAGCTTATTTTAAATGTATATGGAAATGCAAAGTATCAAAAATAACCAAGAAACTTTCAAAGATCTCTTTCAAAGGTCCAGTGAAGTTGGATGGGTACCACATTTAAAATCAAGGAAATTAAGACACTGTGGCAATGGTGAAGGGATAGACAAACATGAAAGGGACAAGTTAGATGGTTCAGAAACAGACCTTTACATAAATGGACACTTGATTTAAGACAAAAATGATACTCCTAAGCAGTGGGAAAAGGACTTTTAGATAACAAACAGTACTTGTTCGAACTGATATTCACATTGTGGGAAAAAGAAGAAACAACCTCTATTTCAAACCATAACCCAAATCAAATGATGTGCAAGTTGATTATACACTTAACTGTAAGAGATAAAATAATTAACATTCTAGGAGATTTCTTAATGTCTAGGAGATGTCTATAAATTGTTTTAATGATAGGAAAGATTTTTAAATTGAACAAAAATGTCACTATCTATGAAGAAAATAATTACATACTTGAGTACATTAAATTGATCACTGAAGAACTTAGGTCTATCCAAAGACAACATTAGAGAATGAAAGGCAAGGCACAGATTGGAAGAAGATATTTACCAGATGCCAAGTTATGGCCCATATATAAAGTATATGAAAAACGGGTATAAACTACAAAGGTGATTGACCATAAAAAAGAAAAATAGGTCAGGTACTTTAGCAGGCTCTCCAAAAGAAAATCTCAATGATCAACAAACTTGTATAAAGGTGCTCAACTTTATTTGTAAGGAGGAAAATGGAAACTAAAGCTTCATAATGCGATACTCCTCAACACCCATCAGAATGGCTAAAATTAAGATGGATAATAGGGGTGTTAAGGGAACCAGAGTTGAGACCTCAGCCTCAACTAATACCTTGATTGCAGCCAGTGAGGCACCCAGAGCCTAAGGACCCAACCAGTAGGAATTGTCACATACTGCTGGTGAGAATAACTTGGTACAACAGTTTGGGAAAACAGGTTTTGGTCTAGCAATCCCACTCTGAGGAATATAACCAATGGAAATGCAGGATGCACTTTGTGCAACAAGATACATTTTATAAAAATGTTTTTAGCCGTAAAGTTCAAAATTACCCCAAACTGGAAGCAAGCCAAATGCCCTTCAAGAGTACAGGGGTTAATAAAAAAATAAAAATTAATTTTTAAAAAAAAGTACAGGGGTTAACTATATTGAGCTATATTTGCTCAACAAAATGCTACATAGCAATATAAAAGAAAAATTGCAATCCCATGCAACAATGTGGAAAATCTCATAAAGCTATGCAAAAGAGGCCAGACTCCCAGCCTCTTCTGTCCCAAGAATACTATATAATTCCATTTACATTGTAAGGGCTTATTCAGCCAGAGCAGTCCCACCCCAGTTGAACTGCCATTTTGCTGTAAAGCTTAAACTGACCCCCCCCCACCCCAGTTGAATTGCCATTTTGCTGTAAAACTTAAACTCACCCCCCACCCCCGCCAAGGGGAACTTATTTAAAAGCAAGTCCAGGAAACCAGTTCCAGGTAACAAAGTCCAATACAAGGGTGGGTCAGGCCAGGTGGAGGTATTCAATAAGTGCGGGGTGCATACTGTCTCCTAGCTACCAAGGAGTATGGGCCCCCGCCCTTTGGGAGCCTTTTGGTGCCAATCCTAACCCAAGGTGTGATAGGCTGGTTCAAATGTCTACCAGGGTAATTTGTAATTCAATTGGTCGCCTAGCATCACTGTGGAGTTTCCTGTGTGTGTTATAATCTCATTGACCACCTGTGTGTGGCCAGGCCCAACCACATGGCCTTGCTCTATAAAAGTTAGGCTGGAAAGCAGGGAAGGGTCGTCCTCTCTGTAGGGGCGGCCCAGACCGGTCTGTTTGACGGTTGGTCTGATTCCTGATGCTTGGTGCGAAATAAAGCTTTGCTTGACCTTCACTTTGTATCAGTCTCGCTCCTTTAATCACAGACCCAATTATTGTCCGTGGACCCAATTATTGGGGTACCCAATTTTGGGGGGACCCAACAACATGTAAACAGGCAAGGTGTTGTATAAGGTTGTAAGTTTAAGTGTTCAAATGATAAAGAATAATCAAGTAATTGATGATCATGAAAGTCAGGATAATGGTTGGGGGAGAAGGGATTAGAAGGGAATGGGGGCAGTAATATGGTGTATTGACTTTGTTCTTTTTCTTATTCTAGTTGTGATTTGGTGATAGTTCATTGAGCTGAATATGTTGTTTTGTGTACCTCTGTGTGTATACGTTATATTTATCTATAAAAATATTTTTAAAACTTTTGTAAGGCAAAAGTATTTGTTGCCACTGAGGAACTAAAATGTATTTCTTCTTTGTAATTTACTCTGTTTGGCTGATAGAAATCGTACAACTAAATGTAAAGTTCAGTTCTAACACTTATATAAACCAAAGTGACCAGATATTCCCCTTTTTCCTCAGTCCTTGAATTTCTACTAATATTTCCCTTGCCATGATTGTTTTTAATCTCCTTATTTTAAACCATTATTTAGTTTTATATATTTATAACTGGATATGACTGCTTGGAAGGTGACATCTCAAAAATTCACATCAACTATTTGAAACTCCAATTCTTTAAATTAATAGGAATAGTTATTTCTCTTGGGGATCTCTCTATCTACCTATGAACTGACCAAGAATCCCAGAAGCAGGAAAAAACAAAAAGTTCATGTTCACAATAACACTTTATTAAATAGATGGCATCATAGCTGTCTAAAAGACTTAATTTACCCTTAGAAAATAGTTGAAGGAGTTTGAAAAATTTAATAATGCCTATAGGAGTAATAACCATGTGTCAATCCTTTAAAGCATATTAATACTGCAAATAAAATAACAATGAATAATTTCCCATAACTGTCCAAATTCTATAGTGCCCAAGTAACCCTTGTAAAAAGGAACAATGGAGCCCCAAAGAACAGCCATGTGTTGTTGCTTTAGCATGCCCAGGATGGTTGTAATCATAATCATTATGCGGTAGGAAGCTATCATAAGTTTTAGCTTGGAAGTTACTTAATTCACACAATCTGTTACCGTTCTAAATGTAGTTCACAATAACTGTACTTCCTAAATGTAGCTCTTGAAATCAGTACAGTTCAATTAACTCCTTCATAAAATGTTTTTTTAAAAAAACATAAGATAGGTCTCCTAGACATTTGAATGTAGTATGATTCAAAATCCCCAAACTTGGCATTTCTAGGCATTTGGATACAATGTACATACAAGTAAAGTTTAATACAACTAAAATGTTTTTAATAAACAAAAGTTAAACTCTTACTTGTTTGCTTGTAGGAATTATCCATAAACTTGACAGTGATTATTAAACAAAAATTAACAGAGAGTCTATTGATAAGGAGATTTTATGTGGACTGATTGTCTTGTCCCTTACATCACAATATACTACCTTCTGGTGGGATGACTAATTGTGAGAAGAATTTACTTCAAGAAAAAAATAATGAAAATCATGTTGGGCTACATAATAGCACGTTATGCATATAGAGCTTTGCCCCAGTTCCAGATATTTCCTTTGGCAGTTATATATCCAAATATATCAATTATCAATAGATACAATTGACAGAAACCGAACAGGCAACAAAATGAGTAAAGAATTTTATTTATCGTCTTGTTGCTGTGTGCTTAAGATACCCCAGAATGAGCATGGTAGGTATCGGGCCCATTTTTCCTCAGTCCTAACCTACTAACAATTGTAATTAAAATCACGTATATGTCCATCGTTCTTCCGTGGGAACTGCTCAATCCAGAGGCTCTGCTTAGGTGGCTTTAGTCCCATCAGGTAGTCCCAGTCATGTAACGTTGATTGGACTATAGTGGGCCCTTGACTTTGGGAACCAATCCAGGAGCTGGCTCTCGATCTCTGACCATCACAAAAGATACACTGAGATAATCATATTTCTTGGAGATTTTAAGTAAGAATTTGCTAGAGGGTATTGTGCAAAACCATTGGGGGGCCACAAAGTTTGAGAAAGCTTGTAGGCAGTAGAACAGAAAAAAACTGCAGTGTTACCCGACAGGACAGTTGGAACAAGTATGTAGATTAGATACCTGTAAACTGAACAGCCATTCTGCTCCAGCACCTCAAGGCCAGGTTCTATTGTAATTCTAGTCCTTTTGCTTTTCAATCCAAGCCCTTGCAGTAAACTTCCTTTTCTTGAGCTAGCTAATGCCAGTTTGTTTATACTACTTAAACCCACAAAAGCTGAACTAAGACAAAGCTTAGGATCAATAGTTAGAGTCTAATTGTTTCTCAGTTTTTATTAGAAAGCATGAATTGCCACGAGAAATGTCAGCTGCTAAATGCTTTTACTTTAAATGCTGTTTGCAAAGCAGGATACCAAACTGGCTCTCAAGGACAAGATGGTTGCTGCAAACTTTAGCAAAATCACACTTAATTATAAATGATTTAGGTGGTTTTTATAATAACTTACCAAGATATGATTTTGAAAAGTTCAAAATAGAATGTAACAGAATCCCATTCAAAGATAGTTGTGAGCTAAAATATTTTACCTATTCATCTGATTCTGAGACAAATTACAGTGGACACTGGCTGTCATCTGAAATCACTTTATTTTTATTTTTTTACATTTCCTGTTTTTTAAAGGCCACAGATTTAGAAAATATAGACTGTGTTTGTTTGCCTTTCCAGTCCGTACTCCAGAATGATGTTTCAACCACAATTTTACGCTTTCCCCAATTCCCTTACCTTCTCAAGCTGCCAATGTGCTTTCCTTGCTGGCCTCCAGCCTTGGATCAATCATGCCACTTGCTTTCTCAGCCCCTGAAAGTGAGCTATTGAGTAGATTGGTGAGGTTTCCACCTGTGCCATCATGAAGCTACAGTCCTCAGAAGAGCTTTCAGTGGCATGCGACAAAGTTATCACTGACCAGCACAACTCACGCTTCCCTTCTCTGAAACAGATTCTAAACTTCTCTACCACTGTCTATATAGGAACAGATCCCATGAGAAAAATGAAGGGTTTAATTATTAAGACTAAGCTTATTTAAATCTTACATAAAATTTCACAAGGAAATAAAAACAAGATTTGGAATGTCTTAGCAATCATTCTGTGGTATCATATATATACACTTCCTGAAGTCCTCACCACAATCAAAATCATGAATACATCCACCACCCCTGAAGTTTCCTTGGACCCTTTGTTTTCCTTTTGTTTGCAATATGTAAGAGTGTATAATTTACTTTCGATTAATGGCTGTGTTTAACAATTTGCTAGCCTAATTCCTAAAAATTTAACAATCAGCTCTTAAGAGCTAGGATCTGCTGGCTGTAGCACATCACTGATCTTCTTACCTCTCATTCTCCTTTCTTCAGTTTGAGTAACTTCAGTTCCTTCAACTTTTCCTCATCTTACCTATTTGTCAAAGCTTTCATCAGTTTTAAGCCTCTCAATTCAGCGACTGAGCTGAGAACTGGACTGGAGAGCACTACTCTATATGTTACAGGCTTAAAAATGAACAAGCTGTAAATGTTAAAATAAAAGAGAGCCTGGGGCACTTTCCGAGGGCTGAGAAATTAGAAGGTTTCTGGGAAAGGTAGCTCCAAGTAAGAAGGTGTTGGGTCCCCCCAAAATTGGGTACCCCAATAATGGGTCCATGATTAAAGGAGCAAGACTAATACAAAGCGAAGGTCAAGCAAAGCTTTATTTCGTGCCAAGCATCAGGAATCAGACAGACCGTCAAACAGTCCGGTCGGGGCCGCCCCCATAGAGAGGACGACCCCTCCCTGCTTTCCAGACTAACTTTTATAGAGCAAAGGCCATGTGGTTGGCCCTGGCCACACACAGGTGGCCAATGAGATTGTAACACACACAGGAAACTCCACAGTATTGCTAGGCGACCAACTGAATTACAATTTATCCTAGTAGACATTTGATTTAGCCTATCACACCTTGGTTAGGATTGGGGCCAAAAGGTTCCCGAAGGGCGAGGGCCCATACTCCTTGGTAGCTAGGAGGCAGTATGCGCCCCCACTGATTGAATACCTCCACCTGGCCTGACCCACCCTTGTATTGGACTTTGTTACCTGGAACTGGTTTCCTGGACTTGCTTTTAAATAAATTCCCCTGGGGGTGGGGAGGCGCAAGGTCAATTTAAGCTTTACAGCAAAATGGCAGTTCAACTGGGGTGAGGCTGCTCTGGCTGAATAGGCCCTTACAAAGGGACCCTTTCTAACTAAGCAGCCCTTGGGAGATCTATCTGTAGATGTGGCTAAGAGGAAGGAAGCAAAGCAGGGTTACCAATTCTGGAGTGGGACATATTTTTCCACACACTACTTCCTGCAGGCACCACTTAACCATATAACTAATTGAATTCAATGCCTCTGATTATTTCAATAGCACCCCCCACTGGGCCTATATCTATCCAGGAATAATGGTTTTGGGTGTCAAAGAAGTAATTTGAAAAGACATTTTCCTCTACTGCTTTAAGTGAAACCTTGAGGGGAGAAAAAACCGAGCTTCCCCAAAATATCTTATTCAGGGTTTAAACTTTCTTTTCCCTGGTTGTAATGGAATCTGGTTGTCCTCGATGCGTTTTGCTTTTATGAATAGCAGGAAGATGGCCTGATTTTAAAGATTGCCCTTGACTTTTTCAAGCAGCAGGATCCAGATCATTCACTCTGTCACCATAATTTTAACTTAAAGCACCCCTAACCCGTACTTGAGACTACTACAAATTTGTTTATTTTGCAGTAAATAAAATAATAAAATCTTCTTAAAATTTTTACAAATGTTAATAGTGTTTAGGTTAGCTCAGCCAACTGCATGCATGGGGGTGCTTAAAGTGTCCTAGAGCAAATGGTTCTTTGGGTGAATGGTTCACTTGTACAGGATACTCTGGCCAGAGCTAAAAATGGCTTTTGATTATCTAGGAGTGATTTTACAGCATTTAAAATATTAAAATTTTGAATAACATTTTAGATCAATTTGAATGTAAAAGGACAGAAAAGAAGTTAGTTAAATTGCAAAATTTCTATTATAGAGTAACTCTGCTCGTATCAATCTAGTTCTCAGCATAAGAACATTTTCCTTTCAACAGGGCTTTTCCTGTCTTTCAGACTCGTGGAAAAAATGATTGGTGTATTTCATATGAATGTAAAAGACTTTTTTGGCTTTGGTCTAGTATCAATAACCTGGGTAGCGGGGTTGGGGAAAATTGGGCCCTGGGGGTTGTCATCTCATTGGCATGAAACATATGGAAAACACAGGTACATTTATGCTGCTGTTGAACTATTTTCTTAAGCCTGTTACTATGGCTTCTAAGTACATCAACAGGCAGTCCCCTTTACCCGCGGCTCTTCACATTTCCAAATGCTCCCTGTCCTTTTACTCATTGTTATTCAAAATGTAGTGTGTGAAAGAGCAACCTGGATTTCACCTGGGAGCTAATTAGAAATGCAGAATCTTGAGCCTATTCCAGAGGGCTGAATGGAAATCTGCACGGTTACAAAATCTGCAGGGCTACACAATGACTCAGGACCACAGGAAAGTTTGAGAGCTGATCATCTGCACGGACTTTCTCTAATAACTTTGACCAAAGTGATTATTGCCTCTTTTCTCTGAACTCCCACCTTACCTTTTTTTTTTTTTTTAAGATTTTATTTATTTATTTGACACACAGAGAGAGAGAGAGAGAGCAGCAACGCAAGCAGGGGGTAGTGAGAGAGGAAGAAGCAGGCTTCCCACTAAGCAGGGAGCCTGATGTGGGGCTCGATCCCAGGATCCTAGGATCATGACCCAAGCTAAAGACAGACGCTTAACGACTGAGCCACTCAGGCGCCCCTCCCACCTTACCTTTTGTCCATTCTTTAATTTAGCACTTTGTTAGGATTCTATATTTCTCAAAAATTATTGGATGTATGCAAATATTATGTCTCTGACAATATTGTGAGCTCTTAGACCAGGGTTTGGCACAATTCTCTAAAAAGGGGCTTGCACATGGTAAATATTTTAGGCTTTGCAGGCCAGATACTGTCTCAGTTGCATATTCTTTCTGGACTTGTTTACTCTTTAAAAATTAAAGCATATTAGGTAAAAAAGCCATACCGAAATGGGCCTGAGTCTATATTTGGTTTGTGGGCAGTAGTTAGCCCACCCCTGCCCTAGATGGCTAGGCCAGAGTTGTGTGCTGGCTTTTGGTACAGGGCTGTTAACATTTGCAATTGATGCTGATTTCTCAGTGGATTGTTAAAAGTCATTTCATATTTCCTTCTGTCTTATGTTCTAAAACATTTTGCAGTAGGGCTTAGAAAAGGTTTTTTTTTTTTTTAAGTTTAAGATTTTATTTATTTATTTGAAATAGAGAGGGGTCACAAGTAGGCAGAGAGGCAGGCAGAGAGAGGGGGGAATCAGGCTCCCTGCCAAGCAGAAAACCCAATGTGGGGCTCTATCCCAGGACCCTGAGATCATGACCTGAGCCAAAGGGAGAGGCTTTAACACACTGAGCCATGCTGGCGCCCCTAGAAAAGGCTTTAAAAATTATACTGTATCAATAAAAGGACGTGTTTACATACTTTAAAAAGAAGCTATTAATAAGAATGGAAGATTTCAAATGAACTCATACATACATGCATGTACACGTACATACATACATTTCTTTTCTTATAGGTGCCAAGACAAAAAATAAACTATGAATTTCTACTTGGCAAAAAGAACACATAATAATCCTTAATTTTTCATTAAGATCATATTGGTAAAGAAATGTTGATATTTATTCCAGCCCAATATGAGTACATCCATAGCAAAAAGAATGGAAGTAATATGCCACAGTGGTCGGTTTCAAATTTTTTATGACAATATATTTTTTGTGACTTGACCATAGTATTATTCTGTCATCTCTAAGTGCTTGTTAAATTGTAACTTAATATTGTTATGAGCCATCTGTGGTGTGCAGTGTTTAAAGTATTTATATGTCACAATTAAATCCTTGATTTTTGATTGCATTAATAAAGAACTGAAACAGTATTAGCAGGAGAGGAATGAAAAAATCTTCTAGGAAAAGCACCAGTATTATGTATATATTACACACGCACACACACGCGCACACATACACACACGCAGGCACAGACACGCACATGCAAGCAAGCAAGCATGCTGACCTGTTTTATCGCTCTAGGCAATGTTAGGGAGAGAAATGGGTTTTCTGATTAGGCTGCTATTTTGTGGATTTTTTTTTTTTTTGACCCTTATAAGAAAACTAGTAGTAAGCTTATTTTGAGACCAGAAAAAAAATGTAGTTTTCCTGATAGGAAAGACCAAAAAACATTACTGTTACATATCCGATAGATTGTTTCTTTCATTGGTATCAAAAGAACTGGACTGTGTTTGGAAATCTGAATGTAATGAAGGCTACACAGAACATATTTAAACTTGTGAAACCATTTGTTATTAACATGATAAATAATTTTTCTTAAGACACTGTCTAACATAAGAAATAATTTTTCTTAAGACACTGTTCGTCTACAGAGAAAGAAATCATAACATTCAAGATGTAAATCAGATTATTTGCATTTATATCTTTTTAAGCTTGATATGTTCACAAGAATAAGGCTTTTAATTTTCATGCACTTTAAGAGAATAATTAATAGCTAATCTATAAATACTCACTTAAAATGCCATTATTTTTGTTTGGTTCCCCCACAATATTATTTATACATTTCCATTGAAGGCTTTGTTCCAAATTTTGTTTTATTTCCATGTCTTTCTTCCTGTGTGGAGTTATGTTTAATAATCAAAGAACACCACTAAACTGGATGTAGTTGGCCTCACATCCCCAAAACCTTACGTAACAATCATTTTGAGAGGCTGCCCCTTTTTCAGGCATCCACTGGGTTTCCTGGGAGTGGAAGGTTGTACTTTGCCAGATTGACATAAAGAAACTTATTCTGACATACGTCCAAGATGGTCAGGATGAGGTCTTCACAGGAAGTCAGATCTGGGGAATCATTCATTCAAGATGATGATGTTTAGGTAGTAGAAACCAGTGAAGGTAACCTCAGAGGTCAAAAGGCATGACCCTATACTTAAATTAGTAGAGTTATGTTTGGAAAATTTCATGTTTCCCTTTTGCTCATACACGTGAATGTATAGATTCCCTGGAGATGTGTCTGTGCAGACTCGACCTGGTAAGGGGGAGAAGCACAGAGTAGATGCTGGTTTTGTACTGCTCCTATTTTTGGCCAACTCCCTTAATGGTAGGAACACAGCTTGCCTTAATTCAGAACACATTCTTATATGCAGAACACATTCTTCTACATGAAAAGGGACCATATAGATTAACACCCAAACTAGAACACTCCTGATCGTGAAAAAGGATGTTATTAACAATTTCAGCTGAAAACAGATACACACCAGAGACGTTTGGCTAACGGACTAAAGAGGAATGTTGAAGAATGAATGGATACCATCCAAGATTTTATTAATGGGTTCTCAAAGGCCCTGGATCTCCAGACTTGAGGACATGCAAAACATTGGTTTGGGAAGTACACAGCTGATTCCCATCCTAGTTTATCACTAGCTGTCCATGTGACTTTGGGCATAATTGCTCTTTCAGTTTTCTGGCTTTAAGTGGGAATAATAATCCTTACTACTTGAGGTTGTTTTAAGGCTTAAAGAGATGATACATGTGTAGTATTTAGCACAATGTTTGGCACAGAACAGTCACTCAGTAAATAAATACCATACTTTGTTATCCGTATTTGACCAGGATCTAGTCCTATGTATATGAATAATAATATAACCACAGCAAGGCATAAAAGAGCCTTTTTGACTGCTTGCTTCCATACATCTTTGGGCTTCTAAGACAACTCCTATCCAAGGTCCCTTGATCAGTCAGCAAGCTCCTAGCATGGGCTCCCCTCATGTCTTGCAAATACTGAGACAACCATGACACCCAGGAACTACTGCTTGAATAGGTTAGGATTTATACAGCCACGATGACCCAAATTTTTAGGACATTTCCCTAATTCTTTGTAATACATGACTTCTTAGAAGAACACATTATTAAGATGGAAGATGTTCAGTCTACTTATGGATGCATATATTCCACAGTTCTCTTTTATGGTAACACAGAAGAGCTGGGGCTAACAATTTGCTCATGAAAAAAAAATTTCAGGAATTTCGACAGCCATTATTAAAAATTAATTTATGTAAACATTAACTAAATTATATTAAAAATAAGGTTAATGTATACTCAAAATTCACCAATTGCTAGTTATTTTACTACATTTAACTATTATCTATGCTTTTCAGCTTATTTGTGTCCACAGTGTCTGTAAGGTAGAATACTGTATAGTGGTCTGCTACTGTCATTACACATCTGTTCTCAACTCCGCACTCAGTGATGCTCCTTTGGCAGCTTGAAATAAGACAAAATGGGTATATTCACATCATGGAAGCAGATGAACACTACAAATCAAGACTTGATTTAATGTGTGTTGATTGTCAAGACTTCAGAAAGTGATGGAGAAAATGTAGATTAAACCTGTTGATTGTCAAGACTTCAGAAAGTGATGGAGAAAATGTAGATTAAACCTTTAGGTATGCCTTGGCTGCAACCTGTATAGTGTGAGTAACACACAAAATTGAGGAAATAGTCTCCCAGTATTAAAAATAATTCTCTTATTGAGCGAAGAAGTCAATCAGATCATTGAAAAAGCAGTGAATTGTTCTTCATTGTTCTACTTCCCCACTAATATATGACTTCATTGTTCTACTTTCTCACTAATATAAAGGAATGTATCAACTGGCATTCATATCAGAACTACACTTTTGCTCTTTTTTTTTTTTTAAGATTTTATTTATTTATTTGACAGAGAGAGAGAGATCACAAGTAGGCAGAGAGGCAGGCAGAGAGAAAGGGGGAGAGCAGAGAGCCCAATGTGGGGCTCGATCCCAGGACCCTGGGATCATGACCGGAGCAGAAGGCAGAAGCTTAACCCACTGAGCCATCCAGGTGCCCCACTTTTGCTCATCTTTTGCAGCCATAGCTTGGCTATGAATACAAGAACTTAACAAAAACTACAAAAGGATTCCAGGAGATCCAATTAGCTATATAGAATTCACAGAAAAGATTATCATATATTCTATTATTGTTTGTAAATTGTGTGATGTGAAATAGTCTCTACATCAGCAAAAATTTATAATAAATGTGTGTGTGTACCTAACTATATCGATATTATTATTATTATTATTATTATTTTAATGCAGAGGGAGCTGGTTCTTAAACATTTACCAGAACACCACTTGTTGGAACCTATAGAGCTACTCTTATTTGATGTCAGAACAGCCCCTGAGTTCATAAGTGCCCCTAAGTTCAGTATTTAAGTCTGGGAACTTCAGGGCTTGGCTGCTGTTGTACTGCTAGTCCATGGAAAGGCAAACCAGTAAGGGTTAAAATCAGAGAAGTGAAGCTTGAAGAGTAAGACTAGGTAGTAGAGTGATTGGTGACTTAAACTAGAGGTATACACTTGAAAAAGAACACAGAAGTCCTCATGGCAAACAAGACAGCCAGAGAGAGAGAATGAGATGAAGGGTGGAGTTAGTTCCCAAGTCCACTCATTTAAAGGATGCTTTATTTTATGGGGGGGGCCATCAGACTATCTACTGTTCTGAGTCAATAGCTAGAAGCATTGTCCTGTCTCGGACAGTTTAGGGGCCTAGGAGGATGTGTGTTGGTGAGGTCGAAAGTGAAATTGGCTTTGGGTGAGCTTTCAACTCAAGGAAATTGGGGAGAAATGATAGCCATTTCAGGGAACGTATTTTTTTAGTACAGTAAGATGGTTATTGCAAACATTGGAAATCTTATTTATTCTAGTCTGCAATTTTATGTAAGAGTTCTTGGAGGTTCATTCTTAGCAATTAGACCCTTTAGTCCTCACATGGCACCCATTTAATATGCATATTAAATCTTGAATCCATCTGAAATTTAGTTTTGTGTATAAAGGAAATATCTGACAACTTTTTTCCTGAAAGTCTGGTGAATTTTCTTAGAATGCTCATCAGCAGAAAATATTTTTATTTTTTAAAAGATTTTATTTATTTATTTATTTGACACACAGAGAGAGAGCAAGCACAAGCAGGGGGAGAGGCAGGCAGAGGGAAAGTGAGAGACAGGCTCCTTGGTGAGCAGGGAGCCCAATGCCTGCCTTGATCCAAGGACCCTGGGATTAGGACCTGAGCCAAAGGCAGATGCTTAACCACATGAGCCACCCAGGTGCCCCAGAATATATTTTTAGTTAAAGCATACTTTTAGTTAAAATGCTTTAGTTAAAGCATTTGGCTTTTCGAAAGACCTGAAAGACAACGGCTTAAACCAGAGGTTCTCAGACTTTATTTAAAACAAGTATCAGAATCCACTGAAAGGCTTGTTAAAACCCAGATTGCTGGGTGTTTTCTCCAGAGTTTTGAGACAGTAGGTCTGGGATAGTGTCCAAGAATTTGGATTTCTAACAAGTTCTCAGGTGATATTGACTCTGTTGCTCTAAGGGCCACACTCAAAATAATTGGTTTTAACAACTAAGGGATTGATGACTTTCAGTGGATCAGGGATGGATGGTCAGTCTAAAGCTAGGCCACCTAGGTCTGGCACCTTGGTTGTAGGATGCCTTGGAAACTTAGGCTCCTTGAATTTTTCTGTTCCTTAATCCTTAGATTGGGGCTTTAGGCTTTATGGCCCTGTGATTGCTTCATGTTCCCTCCAAGAGTAGGAAGAGGCTTCACCTGTACCTCTACCTCCCCACCACTCCCCTCTCTTTGCTCCTTCTCCCAAGTTGGACCTAAAGATTCCTGTTTACAGTTTTTCAGCTAGAACTGTGTCACATAGCAACCTTTACCTGTAACAGCAATTTAGACACATAGATCTTTTTTTAAGCTAGCTACATTGCAACCCTGAGCAAAACTGGATATGGAAGGCATTTGTGTATTGTTTGTGATTTCAGCGGCGATCTTTCCTTCTAGTGTTTCATTATAAAGATGCTATCTTACTATTACGGAGCTGTCTTACTTTGCATCCTTACTTGTAAGGTGCTATTAGGTATACGATCTTTAAATGTGATAATGTGTTTTTCTTAATTGATATATTGATGTAGCCGGACTCATTCGCAACAGCACATGTCCTAATACTAAGCTGTCGTTGCATTTATGCCTGATTATTCTCTAATGGTCTGTTGAATCTGGTTGCATATATTGTATTAAGATTTTTATATTACTTCTCATTAACTAAATCAGTATATTGTTGACTTTAAAACCATATTTAACAGGTTTTTTATATCAGAATTATTCTAGCTTTAAAAACAAACTTGTGCACTGTGTCCCTGGGAATCTGCTAGGCTGAGGTTTACATGAATTTTAATTTTATAGATGCTTTATAAGGTTCATACCTTAACTATTCCCATTTTACAGATGAGGAAAGTGGGTTTGAGAGCAGTTATCTAAGTTCATCAATCTAGGAGATTCTAAGCCGCTTCTTATTTAGACCAATTCTTACTTTATGAGGTACACTGGGAAGCCTTACATCTTTTGTTATGTTGTAGAATAGCTTATGCTGTGTGAGAATTATTAATTTCTCAAAAGATTAAAATAATTTCTCCATAAAATAAATTCAGATATTAATTTTCTGATTCCGTAGTCTTTTGGGAAAGTTATTTCATGATAACTTAAAATTTTTCTTATAGTTAATTCAGATTTTTAATTTCTTCCTTGTCATTTAGTTTGTCAAATTTATTAGGTTGCAATTGAACACAGTATACACAAATGAAAATTATCTTTGTATTTGTCACAATCTCTTTTTATTAGATTTATTAAAGAATGATAAATTGCATTATGTTTTCTCAAAGACCTAGACCTTGACTTTATCTATCAGCTTTCTTTTTCTATTTTTGTAATCCACTGTCCTATAAAACATCATTTTCATTACATTCTACCTTTCCTCTCCTTAAAACAGTATTATAATTGCATCTTTTCCAATATCTCAAAGTAAATGATTAGTGTATTTTGTCTACTTATTTTGTTATTTTAAAAAATTAACACAAGCTTTTGACTTTATTAATTCATTTTTAAATATAGCTTTAGGTTAAATCCCTTATCTTTTTATACATATCATTTCATTTTGTATTTGATTTTATATTTAACCAAGAGTTATTTAGGAGAAATTATTTTAACTCCAAGGGATTATAAATATATGTCTGGGTTTCTTTAATATTAATTTTTAGTGGTTTTGTATTTTTTGTTTCATTTTGTTTTGTTTTATTATGATCAGAGAGAGTGACCAGTATAATTTCATTTTTTGTAGTTTACTGGGATGTTGATTGATCCTAGAAAATAATCCAATTATATTTTCAAAGACATTTTAAAATAAAATACTATATATGTTTTTCACAGATAAAAATATGTTATATAATTCATCTTTCTTCATTAATTTGTCCCCAACTAAATCTCTTTTATTTGATGCTTCATACTAATAGTGGTTTATGAAGAATCCCACTATAAACATATTTCTGTCCATTTCTTCTATTATCATCAATATAAACTTTTTATATTTTTATAACCTCACACATAATTCTTATGTTTCCTTTTAATCTTATAAATTCACCCTTTTTATGTCATATGTGCTTTTCTTTTTCTTAGGTGTTCTCTTGTCTATATAAATATCACTGCCTCTACTTTATGCTTTTTTAGCATTTGTTAGAAATATTGTTGACCATCTCACTCTCTTTAATTAAGCTTTTTGTTTAATTTTGTTTTACACATTTTTCTTATAAGCAAAAGTTGGATTTACATAAAACTAAATCTAAATATTTTCCTTTCTTAATAAGGAATTTTAAACCAATATTCACTAAATAGTATAATCAATGTTTCAGATTTATTTTTGGAATTTTACTTTATTTTTCTAAGTTTATACTTCTTGTTTCTTTTCTTATTACCTACCTTTTACTACATACACTGTGTATTTTTTCATTTGTATTTCTTTCAGAGATTTGAAAGATATAATCCTGCTTTTAGTTCTATTTAGGCACTATTTTTGTTAAAAATATAGAAATGTATCCATCTTTATTCATTCATCAAATTTTTTTGGTAGGTTTTGTAAGGTAGGCATTATTCTACACCATAGGATATAATAGTTTGCAAATAAATATATAAATAAAAATGGTATAGTCTCTGCCTTTATGAATTTTATACTCCAGAGAGAGACATTTATTCAACTAGAGATGTAGAACAAGTGGAAGGTATATATTAAGAAATTCATTGCAAGGATTTGACTTACTCAATTGTGTGTGGTGTCTAGGCAAGTCTGAAATTGTAGGGCAAGTTATCAGAAAGAGTGAGCTAGGATCTCAGTCAAGGGCTGAAGATACTGTCCACACACAGGAATTTCTTTGTCTTTACGGATACCTCAGCTTTGATTTTAAGGCCTTTCGACAGAATGAATCAGGTCTACCTAGATTATCTAGAAAAATCTTCCTTGCTTAAAGTCAACTGATTATGGATTTTAATTACACATACAAAATACCTTCATAGCAACACCCTGATTAGTATTTGATTAAATAATTGGGGATTGTAGCCAAGTTGATGTATCAAAAGATAATTAAGAATGTAAAATTACAATTGTGGGAAGTATAGCAAGGAAGAGGTACGTAGCATTATAAAATTGAACATAAAGGAAAAAAGTTGACTTAGGTATGGAGGCTAGGTAGACCTTGACCCTTTCATGGTCCATCTTGTTTTTTGGCCCAATACTTTATAAGTTTTTGGCAGTCATGTGCTCAGTTGATTTGCAGGTTGGTTAAGATTTCATAGTCACAACAAGCTGAGCGTTATCTTAAAAGGAATTATTTACCTCATTTATATGGACCCAAATTATTTTCTAGATGAGCCAGGCCAAAAGAATTTCCCTCTTAAATGGTTCTCAAACAGTTCATTGCTTTAAAATGCAAACATATACCTCACCATCATCAACAACAAAAAAACATATCTAGCCTTCAAACAAATATTTTAAGACTTTTCTGAAATCTAATGAACATTTGTATTATTAAGAACTTAATATTTTTTCTTCAGTTCTTGATAAAACCTCTTGAAAAGGCAGTAAATTTATCTATCTCTTGAATTGACAAAATGACTTTCATTGTAGAAGATAATCTTCATATATAATATATATGGTCCCTTGGTGTCCACATCATCTAATGGAGAACATAATGTGCCTCGGTACTATGTGAGTAGCTTCCATCTTCATCATAGAAGCAAAAATACATATGTGGTTAATCATTGCAGGCCCTCCGTCTGCACCTTGGGTATCCACATTTTGTCTAACTGAAGTGTAGCTCAGCAAATAAGCTTTCTCTTCTTCTTCTTCCTTTTTTTTTTTTTTTTTTCTTTTAACATTTCAATGGTGCTGGTAGAGGAGTTTCCAAAAGGTGTTTGTAAACTAGGAATTTTCTTGGGTGACATCAGTTTGCATATACCCAATAAAAACTAGGAGCCGCCTGCAGAAAGATGTCGGGATCAAACTGCATCCTGAATATAAAATGAATGACTATCAATCATTCATATCTTGCTTCAAAACATTAGAAGGGCAGCAGTTCTAGAATGAATGAAATCATTTGTCAAAGGCACTGCCTCATTTGTCCCCTCTTCTCCAAGACTCAACCAATCCCGTCATTTCCAGGGGTCATGGCTTTACCCTGGTCTCTGTAGTAGTGAAAGCCTTCTTTTCCTTGCATTGGATTTGAGATATTTAAATTTGGAGGATGCCTGACAAGGGTTGTATGTCAGAACTAATCCAAGTTTTGCTAAAGTTCTTGTCTTCGTACATTGAACTTCTTTTTTAGGCAAAGGTCTATACTGATGTGTTGTTAGGATGGATGGTTGTAATTTTTTGCATCAGCCTTATAATCCTTATGTTTCTGTAGTGAGAATGTGATGTGATACCTTGAGTACCCTTTGCTTTGGTCTTCAAATTGCCTTGAGGCCAGAATCAGCAATTTACTCATTCCAAAAGAATTTATTCTATCCAAAAGAATCTTATCTCCTCCAACTTAATATCATTAAAGAAAGACTATTTCTGAGTCTTTTTCTTCTCTCTCCTCACTCTATTTTCCCTAGCAATTAGGCTATTTACTTAAAACTGGGTTTTCCACTTAGCAAAATCACAACAAAAAATTCTACCTAACCTGAGGTGAAACATCATTCAGAGTAGTATCACTACAGAAGAAGGCATATTGAAGGTTGCTATCACCATTTTATGTGAAGAGCAGTACTTTTAGCACAAAATTAATAAAAGCTCTACTAGAGACTATGTTCCATCAAAAACAAGGGAATAAACAAAAAAGAGAAAGTCTTGAGATTCAGGGGATATAATCTAAATCAGGAGACAGATGAAGGGAATTCCTAGGATAATTAGGAAGTGATATCTTAAGATATTAGTGGTACAATTAATTTATACTCTACATAAAAGCAGAATGGAAGTTCTCAGGGGGGAAGCCTCTAAAAGTATAACATTGAAGTGGAGATTTCTTTCAGGTGAAAACTTGTTTTGACTATTGGCATGTGTGTGGACAATTAGCAATAAATATAAGGAAAAACTAAATAAATGAAAACAGACAGATATCTGGGATGCCAAGTGGCTTGGGAGGGAGATTTCTAATTATGGCAAAGTGAAAAGTATGGCAAGTCCTCTAGCCTCAAATAAACATAAAACTTCATAAATTTTTGAAAAAAAGAAAAAAATCAGCACTCTAGAAATCAAAGGCAAGAGGCGCCTGGATGGCTCAGATGGTTAAGCATCTGCCTTGGTTGGCTCGGTCATGATCCAAGGGTCCTGGGAATGCATTGGGCTCACTGCTTGCTGGAAGCCTGCTTTCCCTCTCCCACTCCCCCTGTTTGTTTGCCTGCTCTCGCTGTCTCTCTCTCTGTCAAATAAATAAATAAAATCTTAAAAAAAAAAAAAAGAAATCAAAGGCAAACAACATATTAAGAAGAATTTATTACTAAAAGATTTGCTGACCTTCAGATAAGAGCAATGGAAATTATTGCTATTCTTGGCTGTTCCCATTCAGTCCTTTAGCTCACATGGTGGGGCTAGCCATAAACCAGTAGCTTTTTTTTTTTTTTTTTTTGACTATTACACAATTGTGCTAGTATTTTTTTTTTTTAAGACTTTATTTATTTGACAGACAGAGATCACAAATAGGCAGAGAGGCAGGCAGAGAGAGAGGGGACGCAAGCTCCCTGCTGAGCAGAGGTCCTGACTAGGGCTTGATCCCAGGACCCTGAGATTGTGACCTGAGCCGAAGGCAGAAGTTTAACCCACTGAGCCACCCAGGTGCCCCTGTGCTAGTATTTTAGTAATTGAAAAGCACTTTACAAAAAAATGTAAGTATGGTTTCCAATAGGAATGTTATACTGGGGGTTGATATCAAACTCACAGATTTTAGTTTTGCAAGGAAAAATAGGCTTTCAGGTTAAACAATAATTTGTAACCAAAACTTTAATCCCAAGGAGTCTCACAAACATATTACAAATGACAGCAAGAAAAAAAAAAAAAACTTGCACAGTAAACCTCTTAACTCCTGCCCAGCTCAAGTGTGGCATTTAATATTATGAAAACAAAACTGCAAAAATTGAACTAAGCCTTTTTCCGTAAAGCTGGAATATAGTATGTAGCTATAGTTGAACAAGCAGTCTTTAAAATCTGCTGTGAAAACCAGCAGTTTTGCTATTGAAGGAGCCCACATGATTCGGAGCAAAGGGCAAAAAAAAAAATCCCACACCCAGCAGTATTGCCAGCAATCATAGCAGTTTTTTTAATTTTTATTTTTAAGATTTTATTTATATATTTGACAGAGAGAGACACAGCGAGAGAGGGAGCACAAGCAAGGGGGAGTAGGAGATGGAGCAGGCTTCTGCTGAGCAGGGCGCTGATGGGGGGTTTGATCCCAGGAACCCTGGTTCATGACCTGAGCCGAAGGCAGATGCTTAACGACTGAGCCACCCAGGCGCCCCAATCATAGCAATCTTAATAGGAAAAGAATAATGAAAGCATCAGCCCTGTGACTCAAGCCTGAGGCTGTAATCCTGTTTACAGTGAGTTGCAGGCCTGTAGATTCCAAAAACAATTAAAAAACCATAGAAGAGCTAGCTAGCAAATGTCCTTGTACTTCACTGGCTTTCTGGGAGGCCATGTATATATGCAGAAAATACCTGAAAGAATGTGACTGAATAAGCAGGGTCAAAATGCCTGAAATTTGGATGTGCTCCCAATCAACAAACAGATCTATGAGCAGGATGTAAACCTACTGACTCCAGGAATTTCAGTTTAACATCTGGCCAGTCATGGGCTGGCCACCAAGCTATCCATACTATGTTGACCTCTGAGCGAGTCTGACCAGAAAAAAAGAGAAGACACAAATTAGGGAATTAAAGAATGAAAGAGAGAACATCATTGCCAACTCTGAGAAATAAGGAAATATTGATAATATTATGTCAAAAAATTAGAAAACTCAGATGAAACATAATTTCCTACACAAACCACTGAACACAAACCACTGAAACTGACTTAGGAAGAAACAGAAACTCAGAATAGACCAATGAATAAAGAAATTAAATTAGTAATTAAAAATCCACAGAGATGCTGGGTGGTTCCATCCTTTAAGGATCCCACTCTTGATTTCAGCTCAGGTTATGATCTCCCAGTAGTGAGACTGAGTCGTCCTGCCTTGGGCTCCAGGCTCAGTGGGGAGTCTGCTTCTCTCCTGCTCTCTCTGCCACCAGCCTCACTCACACTCTCTCTCTAAAATGAACAAATCTTAAAAAAAAAAAAAAAAAAAAAAAATCTACCAAGAAAGGCCCAGACTCAAATATCTTCACTATTCTGCAAACATTTAGGTAAGAAATAGGGGCACCTGGGTGGCTCAGTGGGTTAAGCATCTGAGTCTTGATTTTGGCTCAGGTCATGGATGATCTCAAGGTTGTGAGATTGAGCCCTATGCTGGGCTCTGCACTTGGCAGAGTGTCTGCTTCAGATTCTCTCCTCTCTCTCTGCACCCCGTCCCCAGTGACGCTAATGGTTGTTCTCTCTCTAAAATAAACAAATCTTTTTTTTTTTTTTAAATAAACAAATCTTTAAGTGAGAAATAATACCAACCCTTCTCAAATTCTGTCAGAAAAGAGAGGTAAAAGGGATCTTCTCAGTGCTATGAGGCAAGTATTATCCTTATATTAGAGCCACTTAAAGGTATCTTTAATTTCAAGAAAAAAAACTACATATTAATATTTCTTTGACTGTAGATGCAAAAAAAACTCAAAAAATTAGCACATAAAATTAAATCCAGTAATAACTAAACAAGATACCCAATGACCAAGTGGAATTCATCACAGAAATGGAAGATTGCTTTAAACATCTGAAAACAAATCATTATAATATATCCTATTAATGAAAACAGATAAAACCATATGATTAGCTCAAGAAACATAGAAAAAACATTTGAAAAAATCTAGCAATCATGAATGATAAAAACATTCAACAAATTGGGAATAGTAGGGAACTGTTCAATGTGATAAAAGGCATCTGCAAAAGTGTATAGCTAACATATTTAACCTTGAAAGACTTTTTTTTCAGACAACATGACCCTGAATGTAGAAAACTCCCAATGAATATAAAAAACATACTGGAGCTAAAAAATGTGTTCAATTTTATAAAATACAAGATAAGTATGCAAAAATAAATTATTTTCTATATTATAGCAATGATCAATTGGAAAATAAAATGTCATTCCTATTAGCATCAAGAAGAATAAAATATTGACAATAAAGACAATAAACATAACCAAAGTAGTACAAGTCTTGCTCATAGAAAACTATGAAACACTGAAAGAAACTAAGATTAAGGGGTGCCTGGCTGGTTCAGTTGGTGGAGCATGTAACTCTTGATTGCAGGGTTATGAGTTAAAGCCCTGGGTTAGATGTAGAGCTTACTTACAATAATTAAGATTGAGATAAATGGAGAGACATTTTATGTTCTAGACTGAAAAACTCTATGTTGTTAAAATGGCAGTTTTTTTATAA
Source organism: Mustela lutreola (assembly GCF_030435805.1). Classification (NCBI taxonomy): domain Eukaryota; kingdom Metazoa; phylum Chordata; class Mammalia; order Carnivora; family Mustelidae; genus Mustela; species Mustela lutreola. The sequence continues at coordinate 90,340,102 of NC_081298.1, read as the reverse complement.
ATTTAATATAATCTCTATCAAAATCCCAGGAGACCTTTTTTTTTTTTCTGGGAGAAATTGACAAGCTACTCCTATAATTATATGGAAACACAAAGAACCTGGACTAGCCAATGAAACTTTGAAAAAGAATAAATTTGGAGGATGTGGATTTCCCAATTATAAAACTTCTTACAAATCTATGATAATCAAGACAGTGGAGTATTGGGGTAAGGAGATATATGTGGATCAATGAATTTACTACATGTCCTTTCACCAAAAAAAGTTTGCAACTCTCTGATAGATCTGCTGAAGAACTTCTATCTAGAATATATTAAGCACTTTACAACTCATTAATAAGGAGACAATCCATTTAAAAAGAAGAGAAAGAGTTCAGGTAGCATTTAGATGCAAAGATTAGCCCTTGGATGATAGCACCAGAGATTACAACCTCAAGGAACTGAGTTTGGCCAATGGCCTGACTGGGCTTGAAAGAGCCTTTCCCAGAGCCTCTGGTAAAGAATATATCCTGCTGATATAATTTCAGTCTTGTGAGACCTTAACAAGAAAACTCAGCTGAGCCCAAATGGACTTCTCAACTACAAAAACAGATAATGAATGCATATTATTTTAAGCAGCCATATTTGTGGCAATTTAATGTAGCAGTAGTAAAAATCTAATGCAGAGAGCAACAGATGTACATAGACATTTCATCAAAATAGATCATGGGCTAATAAACCCACGAAAAGATACTTGAGTTAGTCATCAGAGAACTACAAATTAAAATGAGATACTTCTGTATACCTGCTGAAATGGCTTTAAAGAAAAGACTGACAATTTCAAGTGTGGATGTTGATAAGGAGTAATGGGAGCTCTCAGACATTGCTTGTGTGAATGTAAAATGAAACAGCTACTTTGGAAAACAGGTTACCAGTTTCATAAAAAAGTTAAAAGGAAACTTACTACACATCTCAGCAATCTTATGCCTATTTATTTATCCAAGGGAAATGAAAATATAAGTCTACACAAAGACTTGCACACTTATGTTCACAGCAGCCTTATTTATAGCAGAAACAAAAAAAGTGGAAACAATCCAAATATTCATCAAGCGATGAGTAGATTAGCAGAGTACTCTACATCCATAAAATAGAATACTGTTGATCAATCGAAAAACTACAAATACATGCTTCAACATAATGAATCTCAAAGTATTATGCTAAGTCAAAGAAGCTAAGCAAAAAGCACTATCTATGGCATGATTCCACTTAAATGAAGTTTCCAGAAAAGGCAAATTTACAGAGACAGAAAACAGATACGTGGTTGCCTGAGGCTGGGAGCAGAAGCAGGCACTGACTGCAAACAGACGCAAAAGAGTTTTTGGGGTGATGGAAATGTTCCAAAGTGATAGTTGCACAACTCTATAAATTTACTAAAATTCATGGAATTGCACATTGAGTTGTAATGATGGGTGTGTAAAATTTAAATTTAAAATTCACGGTGTATAAATTGTACGTCAACTTTAAAAAATGGTAAAATTAACTTTGGCAAAAATATAAGAAAGGAAATGTAATCATAGTAGAGTGCTCAGCTGTGAGTAATATTTACATAGACATAACTGGATATTGATTTAATTTACAAAAATGAATATAACTACACTGGAATCACAGAGCAGGGAAAGCAGACGATACAGGAGTATAAGGGAGTAAAGTATTCAACTACCATAACAGGAAGTAAGTAGATTATGTACAAAATTTATGTGTCTAAACATAGCAAAATACACATATTATTTAAACATCTAAAGCTAGGCAAGTGCCAACAAAAACAGCTAAAAAAGAGTCAGGTGATTGCTACTGAAGTCATCAAGTAAGGAGTAGGAAAAAGTGGGTAAAGGAACTAATCTTTTTTTACTATAAGCTTTTGAGTACAATTTTCTTTCTTTCTTTCTTTTTTTTTTTTTTTAAGATTTTATTTGTTCATTTGAGAGAGAGATAGAAAGAGCACAAGCAGGGGGAGAGGCAGAAGGGAAAGAAGATTTCTGCTGAGCTGGGAGCTGGATGTGGGGCTCGATTGCAGGACTTAGAGATCATGACCCGAGCCCAAGGCAGATGCTTAACCATCTGAGCTACCCAGGCACCCTCACAGTTTTGGATAACATGAAAATTTACTTTTAAATAAAAATTACAAAGAATTAAAATCAAACACCAAGCTTCCTTGTTTTTTCCTCTTCTTCATCTTCGTCTTCTTCTTTTTTTTTTTAAGATTTTATTTATTTATTTGACAGACAGATATCACAAGTAGGCAGAGAAGCAGGCAGAGAGAGAGGAGGAAGCAGGTTTCCTGCTGAGCAGAGAGCCGGAGGCGGGATTCAATTCCAGGACCCTGGGATCAGGACCTGAGCCTAAGGCAGAGGCTTTAACCCACTGAGCCACCCAGGCGCCCCTCCTCTTCTATTTCTATTTCTTTCATTGTCCCCCTTTGGGAAAGTTCCTAAATTTTTCCTATATTTTTTCTAACAAGTCTATTGAGTTTTTTTTAAAATGTGCTCTCACATTTAAAATATCTGATCTTTTTTGTTCCTTGAATCTTCTTTTTTATACTGTTTTATTAACAAATGCTAATCTCTATGATTATTGAGTTTTTCTCAAGCTTTCTTTTCTGCTGAATTTTTGCTTCCTCTAAGTGCTTTTGTTTTTCTTTCTTAATCTCAGTTATTCCTTTTATAAAGTTTCTTTGACTGTCTGGGAATCTCGATAGCCCTCTTATGTTTAATAGTGTCAGATGAAACTGAATTGCCAGAGAATTCACTGCTGGTCTTCTGTTTGGTGATTTGGGAGAATTTGCTCAGCTTCCGCAAAGTAGAAGGGGGAATGCGGTCTCCAGCTGCTTCTTAAACTGCTCTTCATCAACTTTCTTTACGTTAGCAGTCCATTTCTAAGTACTCACAATACCTGAGCCTTTGGAGGATTCTATGCATATATCTAGGCTTTCCTCATTTCCCAGATCAGGATTCATCTTTTTCTAGTCCTCTGAGTTACTTATTGTTCCTCTATCTGCCTTCTCTCTCCCAAAATGTTGAAACTGTATCCTCTGGTTCTATCCCTACTTGGGGATTTATGTCCATAAAAGCAAAAACCTATTTATTGTCATATTAATGGAAAGAATGAGAGAAATGTACTGGATCTGCCCCTCCATAAGTCACAAGGGTATTGTGATTACAGAGTCATTTTTAATGTTGCAGAAATTTTAAGAAAAATTTCTAAGTGACGTTTGGAATGGATATCCCTACCCTAGATCAGAGTGCCCCAACTCTAGCAGAAGTCAGGAGGTAGAGGGAGGTTAAGTCTGAAGATTAGGGGGCTTTGGGATGGGGTGGGGTTGGTGTAGATGGTGAAGGGATGAGGTGGGTGTAACATCTAGAAGAATGCTGCATAGAACCTAGAATTATAGGTCTCCATCACAGGCTCTATCACACAATGAGCAAAATGTGTGCTCATTCTCTGACAACTCACTTGTAGCCCACATGCTGTGCATATCAAATCCTTTCATTTCTCTCTTAAAATAACATAGTTGTGCTCATTTAATTTTAGATGATATATGCATTTGTCAGCTTAATGATGATACATATTTTATCATTGAAAAATTTAAACAAATCCTCCACTTTTGATAGAATTCTTGATTATGGCTCCCAAAACAGAGTTCGAGCAATTCAGGAATGCATTTCTTTACTTATCCTTATTGATGATATAAATAAGGAAATGTCTCCCAAATGGAAAGCATCTTCTTTTTGTCTTCAGTCAGGAGTGTTGTCAATTTGTTACATACAGTTTTAATTTTGGTTTGGTATTTATTGTCAAATGGATATAAGAAAAAGGATGTTTATATTATGTTATGTGGTCTTATTCTCAGCTCCAGATAACATGGGTTACTCTCGGTATTTCTTTCCATCAGTTCTTTTAGTATTCAATATTATACATACATTTAATTAGATACTTTAGGCTATTGTATAATAATGATTTAGGGGCTACTGAGATATACTCAGAGGCTAACTCAGTTATAACACTAAAATTATTATTATTAGTTCTAAAATGAATATATCCTTGGAAGAAATTCATGTCGTATCAAAAATGAAAAAAGTAGAAGGTGAAGGTCTCCCTTGATTGGAATGGTTGAGTTATGTCTACTAAGCATCTTACTTGCTAAAATAAGAATAAGCTAGTAACAAGCAATGATTTTACATTCTGGCAGACTAATTTAGATATTAAAACAACCAGGACATAGTCACATTGGCCATTATAATGGGAACAACAAGTTTGCCTCAAATTGCTCTGTCTTATTGATTCCTGTACTACTGCATCCTGAGAAGAACCATATCTGAATACAAATGGAAAAAGAGAAGCTTTGGACATGGTGAAGGAGGAGAGAGATGCTGCTGGATTAGAAGATAGTTCCTTTGGGGATGAGAGATGGGTTTCTGATAAATGCAACATTTTGTTTTTGTTTTCTCTGCTCCCCTCCTTGGTCTTCTGCAGCTTTCTCTCGGTACGAAACCAGAGAGATCCTGAATGGCGTATGACGCGTCATTTTAAGCATCTGCTAATGGCTTCCCATATTACTCAGAGTAGAACCTACAGTCCTTACTTTTACAATGCCTCTTGTGATTTAAGTTCTCCGTACTTTTCTGGCCTCATTTTTTGGTTTTCTTGTCAGTTTCTCTCTCCTCTAGCCGAAGAGGGCAACTGCTGTTTTTCAACGCAGCAAGCATGCTTCTGCCTCAGGTTCTTTGTACTCTGTTCCCTCTCTGAAATGTTCTTCTGCCAATATGCTTAGTTCAAAGGATCTTCTCTCCATGATTACTTCCCTGGAAACGCTCTCTAAAATTCACCCCCCCCCCCCGAACATTTCTCATCTCATCGTTCTCATCGTTCCTTCTTTTTTATTATTATTATTATTATTATTATTATTATTATTATTATTATTTTATCTTAGCAAGCATCAGTAACACTATATATTTTTAAGTCTCATTATTTTCGTTAGGCTCACTACAGTGCACGAAGAAGACAGAAGTCCTATTCTCTATGTTACATCCCCAGCATCCGCAATACAGTCTGACGTGTGGTGGGCGGCCTCGGAATATCTGGTAAACGAATATTGAGTGTATGATTGAGAGCCTATGGTTTTTAACATTTTACAGAAATAAAATTATTTCTAGATCATAAAGGAATTAATTTTTGTGTTTTGACAAGTAAATGTATTTTTTTCTGCCTGATATTAAATTCTACCAGAAGATGAGAACAACTAAATATAGCTTTGCCTTCTATGACAAATCTATTATCACTTAGGTTACTCTTAATCTTCTGTTTGTGTACATTGATGACAGTTATACCTGAGTCCACTTACAAATCTGGCACCATAATTTTAATTAATTCTATTATTCCTTTGCTGTCTTCAATGCCTCAGTTCACCAGACAGTGTAGACTCTAGATCACAGTGTGTCATATTATGTACTGAGCGTGTCCTTAACAATATAAAATGGTGATTGGTTTTCAGTGGACTGAAAAAAATGGCTGTATTTTGGTAGGGTGCGAAATATTCCATAACCACTTGGTGATAAACAAATCTCCATTACCTACTCTTGCCCCAACACTGCCATCTTCAATAATTACTTCTGTAGCTCTCATTTGTTTTTTGACTAAGAAGAGGTATTCAAAATCTAAGTATTTATTCCTTGAGATTTTATACATTATACGTTAACATTTTACCTTGAAATAATTTCAGATTACAGAAAATAAAATTAGAAAAAGAATTCTTATGTATCTACCACCCATGTTCTCTAAATGTTAACATATTATCATGTCTGCCTTATATTATCATGTCTGCCTTATCGTTCCTCCCATCTATATATGTATGTATACATACAAAGCCATTTGAGAGGAAGTTGCAGACATATGCCCCTTTAGCCCTAAATATTTCAGTGCATATTGTTAAAAACAAGGATATATTCTTAGATAATCTCAGTATAATAATCAAAGACAGGGATTTTTTAAATGCATTTTCTTTTAGACACAGCATTTCTAAAACTATATGTGTTGGTAACTGATACCATCCTGATTATTATGATGTCTATAATTTAATCTGTTTTCAAAGGAAGCAATATGTCACTGTTGCCTTTTGTTCTTATTTATAAATTTTGCTTCAAATGATGTCAAAATGAAGCTTACTGCATCCTGACAATGGTTATATCACACTGTTTCTTCCTTGTGAATTTAAAGTAGCAGATCAAAAGTTATTCAGAGACCTCCCAGAAATAACACATCTGTCTCAGTTTTTAGAATTACTATTTTTGGTCTGGTAATATTAGGGAAGACCCTTGGGATTCAAAGTTTTGTGATGAGCGATTTTGAATGTTCACAGAGCTCTTTCTCCCCACATATTATGATGTGCTTTTGTTACTGTGAGGTCATGGTAACCCTCCCTCCCCCCAGCCAAGCACTGTATCACATCAGTGTTTATAGTGTCATGAACCCATGATGGTTTCTTTTCCTATTCTGCTCTTTTGGTTTTTTCTTCCCATCCCAATGGCTGCTGAAAAATTTCCTATGGCTTCTTTGTGGGCAGGTCTCAGCACATTTGCTAGCAAGATCCCCCCAAATATTTTATTTAAGAAAATGAAATATTTTGCTAGTTAGTCATCTATTATTTTTTCTTTACCTTTCTTTTCTTCTTCTGGTAGGACTCACGGGTGGTAACAAATTTCTTGCCTCTAGTCTCATATTCCTGCATTATCTCCTACGGTTCCTTTATATCCCATTCACACCTATGTGATCAATTCCTTTCTAAATAAATCCTCATCAAATTAAAATTATTTCAATTTAAGTGTGCCATTTGTTTCTTAATAGGATCTTGGCTTATCCAATGACTTAACTGTTTAAAAGCAAGTTTTCATTCGGTTTTCTAGTCCTTTCAGCCAAAATGATCCTAAGGGTATGATCTGTGTGTGTGTGCATAATCCTCTTAGAGACAAACCATATTTGTGAATATATGTTTGTAATTATCCTGTATATTCAAATTTCATAACATTTTATGCATCACATAATCTTTTTATATGATATTAGTCTTTGGAGCTCTACTTCTTAATAATTGAAATCTTTTGCATGGTGGCTAATTATAACATAATTAAGTTCTCCTATTTGGAAACATTTAGGTCTTCCTAAACCTTCAAATTTCCGCTATCATAAATAATGTTTGTAAAATTATCTTCTGTATAAGACTTTGGTGATAAATTCCCTGAAGTATGATTATTGAGTTAAAGTTTATAAGTATTTCATATTTATATTTGCTATGTTACAAAATTTCTTTCTAAAAGAATTAGAAAAATCTAGCCATGCATAAAAATACCTATTTTGCTACATCTTAGCAAGCATTGTGTATTTTTGTTTTTTTTTCACTTTTTGCTACTTTATCAGAAGAAAAATATCTTAATTATTATGAATGTAGTTTAATTTATTTTCATACAAACATTTTCATTTTTTCTCCATCAATTTTCTTCTTTGTATAGCTTAGGAATTCCTTTATTTTTTCAAAAAGATTTTGTTTATTTGACAGAGAGAGACACAGCAAGGGAGGGAACACAAGCAGGGGGAGTGGGAGAGGGAGAAGCAGGCTTCTCTGAATAGGCAGCCCAGTGTGGGGCTCGATTCCAGGACCCTGGGATCATGACCTGAGCCAAAGGCAGATGCTTAATGACTGAGCCACCCAGGCTCCCCAGGAATTCATTTAATTCTCTATTTCATGCAGTGAAGGAAAATTAAACCAGACCTTCTAAAAACCCTAGATTTTGGTTTTAATTTAGTTGAGTTTTAATCAACTAGGAAGATTTTGTTGACCCATAGATGCTATTTATAAAGAATTATTATTTGGAAGCTACTTAATTTTATATTGCTATAATTAAATGCTAGAATTTCTATTGACTAATTAAGCAGCTAGAGATCAAGCACGAGTTTAGTTTCCTATAATACAAAAATAATTTCTTTCTTCTGAGAAGTGTGAGTGATTCTGGTGAGGAGTGGTATGAAGGGGTGTCTGATTGAGTTGTTGGTTTATGGGGTTGAGTGCATTGGAGTTATTCAAGTGGTGTCATTCATCAAGGTGCTGAAGGAAATGTCTAGTTGTGTTTCACCAGCCAATGCAATTGGGAGGGAGATGTTTTGTTCAAAAGAAATCATAGTTAAAAACTAGTTCTTAGGGGCCCCTGAATTACTCAGTTGGTTGAGCTTCTGGCTCTGGGTTTCAGTTCCAGTCGTGATCTCAGGGTCATGAGATCCAGCCCTGTGTGGGGCTCTGTGCTGGGCATGGAGTCTGCTTGACATTGCTCTCTTTCCTTCTGTCCCTTCCTCCAATTGTGTGCAATCTGTCTCTCTTTAAAAAACAAAACCAAAAACTAGTTCCTAAAGAAAAAAAAAAAAAAAGGAATAATCCACAGAACAATATCCTTAATTCTCCATAGATTTTTTTTTTAAAGATTTTATTTATTTATTTGACAGACAGAGATCACAAGTAGCAGAGAGGCAGGCAGAAAGGAGGAAGCAGGCTCCCTGCAGAGCAGAAAGCCCAATGCGGGGCTCGATCCCAGGACCCCGGGACCACAACCCGAGCTGAAGGCAGAGGCTTTAACCCACTGAGCCACCCAGGCGCCCCAATTCTCCATAGATGTTTAAAATAGAGAAATAAAGTAGTTTTTGATACCAATTTTCAGTTTTATCTTCAACAGGAATCAGTGTTCCTTTTCTTGAAGTTCCTGTAACTATTTTTAGTGTATCACAATTTTAAAATTTTCCACCTCTCCTATTTAATGCTTTGACCAAACTTACGAATGCATCATTTTTTGCACTTTTGTTTCTCACTTTTATTCCTATTCTTCTACCTTGCTCCATAACCCTGACATTCCTTTCCTTTTTCAAAGCAAATTTTTCTTTTTTGTGCAATTCTCTCCTTACATTCTCTTTTTCTCTGAAGCTTTTCCAAAGCTGGCAGAAGATTCTTTTGCAGACATGAACTCTATATATTCTTGAATTAGAATGAAAGGGCAAAGAAAAATGAAGTACCAGAACCTTCCTAGCTGAGGGGTTTTCTTTGCTTTACCCAGCTGTTTGAGCGAGGGCCAGGCGGAAGCCTCTACAGGATAGGTAGAAGAATATCATGTGACATATGATACTTTTGGAATCTAGGCCTGTGTCGGGCTTAGCAGTTTCTTGTTCCCCCAGGCTTATAAGACCAACTGCAATTTCAGCCTGTGCAGGACTAGGAACCACTTTGTTCTAGGCTTCACTGGGACCGGTGGGATCAGCTAATTGCCCCAAATCTCTCTTCTCACTTGAGCTTAGTTCTCTTCTAAATGGCAGCTTCTCTGGTTATCTGTTTGTTCCAGTCCTTTCTCCCTATGCTCTGCATGCTGCCTGACCTGTTACTGCCCTTCTTGTCTGCCCTGTGCTTTCTGCCTAGGAAGCCCCTGCTGCATAGTGAATAAGCTCTCCCCTTAGTCTGTAACTCTCCATGGATCTTGGCCATCTCCGTGACTGAAATAAAAGCAGGTCTCCCTCAAGTGTGCTGCTCCCTTCACAAGCACTCCTCACGATGGGAGAAACAACAGGGAGGAAAGTAGAAACAATCTCTAATTTATTAAGCCTACTCACTTAAACTTTATTGTAAAAAAAAAAAAAAATCACTCTCCTTTGAGGCTTACTCTCTTCAGATGCTAGCCATCCCCCTTACCAGTCATTGTCATTAACTGGTCCATATATCCACCTTCATCAACAACACTGGCCCCTGGCTCAGTCATTTCCTTCCCCCTAAAACTCATATCCACTCTTGGTCTTTCATATGTACTTTGTAAGCCCTTTCAACCATGAGGATGTATACTGATGTATACTGATACGAGGCCAAAATTCACTGACTGATTTTTTTTAAAGCTGCAAGACAGAAGTTTTGAAATACTAAAAATGGTAGTCTATATGACTGTTTAGAAATATTCAGGGTCTGTAGGAGAATAAAACACCCCACCTCTTTGAACTGAGGAGTAGCCCAGTAACTTGCTGTGGCCAGTGAAACACAAATGGACTGATTGTGTTAATTTCATTCAAAAGCTTTAAGGGCCAATGAATGGGGTCCTTACATTTTTCCTGCCTCTGAGGTTACTGAGATACAATGTAAATGTGCAATAGACTTGTTTTAAACTGCTGATATTTTCAACACAATTTAGCATGTACTGATGTGTGTATTGCAAAATAGAGATTATCTTCTCCTCAACAAAAAAACACGTTTCATCTAAAAGGTCTTTTCTTTTCTATCTAAGATAATCTATGCTAAAGACTGTGTTGTGTATATGTATGTTGTGTGTGTTTCCTAGTTTTTGAGCATCAAAGTACATTGAATTTCTCCAAGATAAGGGAGCATATAAACAGAGTTTTCCCTTTTGTGGGTAAGTTTTCCTATTACCTGCTTCAAATGGGAACCTTACTGGAACAGAGATAATTGATGATTATGTCATCCAATTATATCTTTCTTTTGTTATTTCAGGGACTGAAAAGATTTCCTCTAAAAAAAATATTAAAGACATTTCTTCTCTTTTCTTCCGTTGCTCCAAAATGTGTACATCCTTTCTTGGGGTGGAATGGTCAGAGCCATAGTAGAATACTTGATTTAGTAATTAAAGCACCAGCTCCAAGGCTCAGAAACAACCCTGATAATACTGATCAATTCCACATCTTCCTAAGAAAATAAAGAACTGCTGTGTATCCAGTATCCAAAAAAAAAAAAAAAAAAAAAAAAATCTCCTTGGCTTATAAATAAGATCACTTAAAGTCTTTCTGAATAAGGGCTAATATTTAGAATATAACATGAATGCTGACCTCTTCTTTAGTCCCCAGTTCTTATTTTCCTTATTCCAGAACTAGAACGATATTCTTATCCTTTTTTCCCCTCTTTGGTTGAAGCTCTTAAACATCACATCCTTTTTTCTTGAGATTTCATTCACTGCTGCCTCAGTGGCAGGCTGGAGCTGGCTCCCACAGCCTCCTGAGATGAAGTGTATATTTCTTCCCCAGTTCAGGCTTCACAATGAGCGCAGTGACTTCAGCCATGGTGGTTGATTTACAGAGAAAATAAAACACACTGGCTTATACTATATTTATAGTATAAATATTTCATCCCCATATATATAACCATATGGATAATTTTCATCCAGGGCTTGAACCTAAACCACCTTCCGCTCTTCCGCTCCAGGAATCTCCCAGCATTCCATTTCTGCTGCTCATTCCCAAGGCCATATCCCCCTTGACGTAGTTTGGAACTGATTCATCCCTGAAATATTGGACCAAATACCCTACTCTGAGTTCATACTCCGAGATTCTCAGCTCATTGCTCTCTTACTTTCATTGCACCAATTTTTCAGAGCTCCAACCCATTTATTCTTCCACAAATGTGTCAGCCCTTTTCTGTCTATGCTTCTTTTTCTGACCAGCCTAGTCCTCACAGTCTTACACATCAGTTATTATATTTGTCTCCCTCAATCCCTTTAGGTCCTGTTAGATGTGGATCAATCAATCCCTAGAACCTGTGCACTGCAGGGTGGATGTGGATCAATCAGTCCCTGTAACCTGTGCACTGCAGGGTGTTGAATGTAGACGTTCAAGATGACACGGAGAAGCAAATCTGCGTATGTGTGTTTTGCAACCCAGGGGTTGGCAAATGTTTTCTGTAAAGATATATGTAGTAGATATTTGAGGCTTTGTGGGCCACATACCATCTCACGTTGTTTTCTTTTTTATGTGATACTTTACAAATGTAAAACTCTTAGCTGGGGAATTTATAAAAATAGTCCAGTGCCTGGGATTAAGAGCCACCACCTGCTCTTACCTCAGACTGACCCACAGCAATGCTGGGTAATTCTTGTTGAAAGCCTCCATCTGCTCCCATTCTCCACAGCAGCTTCTCTTAATTTTGACCATCAGAAGGTTCCTATGCAACTCACCCTCTGCTTCAGCTTCATAGCAGACTGTACCTTACTATTCCTAAGTAGGTGTCTGCCTATCTGTTTTTCTCATCATGTTCTCACACACTTCTGTGGCTGCTGCCATTTCCAGTGGGTCAAGACCTTTTCATTTTGAAAGACCACCATGGACCCCAAAGTTTCAAAATACCACATAGCACATAATGTTCCCCCCATAAAAATACACTGAAGTGTACCCCAAAATATAAATAACTCTGCAAATCCCTGATGAGGAATACGACATGTTAGACAATGATTGGCAAAGTCACTGGCAAGGCAGTGTTCTCAAGCGCCCCAGCCATTCAGATATGGTCAGACCTCAGCAACATTACAGACTGTCTCCTGTCACCTTCCTGGTTGTTTGGAAGAGCCAAAATTGTGAAGACTAAACTCCTGAGCGCCAGACAGTTTCTATTTTAACAGTTCTGGAAAAGATAGTTAGACTTTCTGTCACTTCATACTTTTCACATGAGGTTCTTCCTGTCTAGGAGATTCTTCAACTACCCTCACCCCCTCGTTACCTGGGTGAACCCTTCTTCTGGGATAACTGGATCAAAGTATAGAAACATTAAGTAAGGCATCAAGATGCATATCTTTGAATTATTTGTCAGAAATCTATATCATTTTAAACTCCCACTCAGAGTGTGTGAACGAAAGTGCTCTTTCCACCAAATAGGGGACATATTTTTAGTATTGTGTTTCCAAATGTGTTACTTGAGTTGTTTCAGAAGAATGCTTAAATTCTGTAACTGCATACATGTCCGACCCCAATGCTTTATTCTGCGAATGTTTGATACGATATAATACTAGTGCTATACTAATACTAGTACTATACTAATAGTACTAATAACTCCCATAATGCTTTACCTTGGTTTATTCTATGGAATTATTTCAGCACTTGGGGAAAGATCATTCTGGGCTTGTTATAAAATTTGCTTTGCTAGCCATGCATGGCACCTGAAACTGTGGGTATTTAAGTGATTACTTCTTGGGATGTGCTCATCGGAGTGCAAATGAGTTTGGCTCTGAACAGATTTTTAGCAGGCGTTTGACAGCTTGGATGACTGGCACATTGTCATCTTCATAACACACCTAAAATGTAGAGTGCCAAAAATCACAAACAGGTTGGGTGTAGTTAAAGATCTGAGACCTTGTCCAACTTAGTTAATCATTTAAATCATAGCAGCAGAAATATGCCAGCTGTAATTAAAATTAGAGTCTGTGATGTAAAATATGATTATCTTACCTAGAGATATACATTTTTATTTTAATATTCCATGTTCATGTTAAAATGTGTGTTTGTAAGACTGGTGTGTGGTGTTGGATTGATAATTGGTTGGTGGGGCTGGAAACCTTCCTCTGACTGTTTTGAGTTTTGGTGGTTGTTGTTCTAGGGCTATAAACCTTGGAGAATTTTTATTGATGAGGAAAAAAATCCATTTTTGTTATATCATATGTAGATAGTAGACATTAATAAAACACAGCAAAGGTACCCTGACTGAGTCAGTGATTCATAACTATATAAAACACTCTTTTTTGGAGGTGTTAGGGTTTAGTAAAGAGGACTTTGCATCATTCTATATGTGTGATTGTATGTATATATGTGTGTGTGTATGTATTAGTTGATATCCACAAGCTGCTGAAATACAAAAAGAGAACAAGGGCTCAGAAAGGTATAAGACTCAATCTTTTTAAAAAAAATTTGGTTTTCAGAAATTTCTATCATGTACATTGACTAGATGTTTTCATTCCTAGCACCAAAAGTTATCAATGTATGTCAAATACCTATTTTAAATTTCTTCTTCATTTTTTCCCCCCAGAGAGGTAACATAGGAATTCCGACCAGTTGAAAACTGATAACCACAGATGTGACATATGCAAAGTAAAAAGAGAAATCCGTGGAGGAAGGAGAAGCAGAAGAATCTGCTATCCTGAGAATCAAGGCCGAAAGTGTCAGCACGAGGGAAGAATGGATGCAGTTAAGAGGAATGGAGTGAAGAGGGCGCTAGACTTTGTATTAGGTAAACCGAGCTTCCCCCTTATTAGTGGTTTTGCTTTCGCACTTTCTGTTACTCTAGTCAGCCGCCCAGGAAGCAGTTGATCCTCCTTCTGACGAATCATCAGAAGGCTAATAGTAGACTAACGCTACACCAGGCTACGTCGCAATGCCTACGTCATCCACGTCCGTCAGGCGTTTGCTCATTTCGCATGGTCAGAAGACGGTGAGTACAGTACAATAAGATATTTTGAGAGAGACCGTATTCACGTAACTTTAATTGCAGCATATTGTTGGAATTGTTTTATGTTATTACTAGTTACTGTTGTTAATCTGTTACCCTGCCTAATTTATGAATTAAACTTCATGGAATATGTTGGTAGAGTAGGTCTGTACCATCCCTGGTTTCAGGCATCCCCTGACGGACTTGGAATGTATCTCCTGGAAATAAGGGGGTACTGGGGCACCTGGGTGGCTCAGTGGGTTAAGCCTCTGCTTTTGGCTCAGGTCATGATCCCAGGGTCTTGGGATCGAGCCCCATGTGGGGCTCCTTGCTCAGCGGGGAGCCTGCATCTCCCTGTGCCTGCTTCTCCCCCTGCTTGTGCTCTCCATTTCTCTCTGTCAAATAATAAATAAAATCTTAAAAAAAAAAAAAAAGAAAGAAGGGGGTACTGCTGTAGTGATAGTACCTCTTTATCTTGTGCCTGCTATACCTACGTTATCTTGTACCACAGTGAGTTTTTAATTCTCTAATTTCCTTTTTGCAGACAAGGAGATTGAGATGCAGAGACTTGTCCATGACCTCGCAATGAGAAGGGGTTAAAGCAGAGACCAAAAGGCAGATTTTTTTTTTTTAAATTCCAGTTTAATTAAGTGTTATATTAGTTTCAGGTGTATAGCATAGTGATATACATTACTCAGTGATCATCAGAGAAGGTGTACTCTTAATCTTCTTCACCTATTTCACCTGTCCTCCCCCTCATTTGCCCTCTGGTATCAACCAGTTTGACTCTATAGTTAAAAGTCCGTTTTTGGTTTGTCTTTTTTTTTTCCTCATTTGTTTCTTAAATTCCATATATGGAATTATTATTTGTTATTTGACTTATTTAACTTAGCATTAAACTCTTTAGCTCCGTCTATGTTGTTGCAGATGCCAAGATCTCATTTTTCATGGGTGAGTAATATTCCAGAAGGCTGATCTCCCCCTCCCCTCCCCTCCTTTTCCTTCCTTCCTTTCTTTCTTTCTTTCTATCTTTTTTGTGTTTCACCTCTGTGATCTCTCTTCGATTATACAGAAAACATGTCCATCTGATAGCTTGAATTATTTGAAATCTGGAATGCCTGTGACCGAGGTTTCTTAAACATGCTATAATTTATACATTCAAATGAGTTTTATTTTTTCCTACTATCATGTTAAGCAATTATGCATTAATCCCAAAACTGATTTATGATCTGGGTAGCCTTGGGAAACTTTCTTAATCTTTCTAAACTTTCATTTTCTCATGTGTAAGATGAAGATAATATCAACTTGCATGGTTGCTTAAAGGTTTACAGAGGATGTATATAAACACTATAGATACTCAAGAAATAGTTGCTAGTGATAAAAAGAAAACACAGCTTATATTCATTCGTTGATATATATTACTGTTCAGTGCTTTACATGAAACATTCTTTTGATCACTTAGAATATTTTTAAGAAGATTATCATTTAAAATATCTATTAGTATTGCTCAAAGCATGTTCTAATTCATCTTCTGGAATGTTTACATTTGAGCAATCAGAAGAGCCAGTTTTCTAAACATGAAGCTTCTACTTCCCTGCTATATAGAGCCTTCCTTGTATGACCATTTTGTAGGCCTCTCTGAACCACCATAGACCCTGCCCCTGATCATGACGCTGTATTGTTTTATGGAGAGGTGGTTAAATGCCTATTAGTCTGGTAACAAATCACAAACTCAGAGGTTTAAAATAACACAAATTTATTATCTTTCAGTACTGTGTGTTAGAAGGCCTGCACGAGTCCCACTGGACTAGAATCAAAGGGTTGGCTGGGCTGTTTTCTCTCTGGAATCCCTAGGGAGAATATTTTTCTGTGCCTTTTTCAGCTTCTAGAGGTTGCCCTGGCTTGCTGGCTCAAGGCCCCATTCCCCCATGTTCAAAGTCTGTAACATTAGGCCATACTTGCCTTCTGCTTGTTATATTTCTGGTTCTCCCTCTTTTTCCTCCCTCTTCCATTTGTAAGAACTCTTGAGATTACGTCAGGCCCATTTTTATAATATGGGAAAATATCCTTATTTTAAGATCACCTGAATACTGACCTTCATTAGATGTGCAGCCTTAATTTTCCCTTGCCATGCAACATAATGTAGTTACAGAGTCTGGGGATTAAGATGCAGACATCTTTGGGGGCCATTATTATGCTTAACACAGGAGAGTGCATAAGAGGCAGTAGAAACTCCTAGTTAGGAGCTTAATAATCTTACTTTAGGTTCTCCATGGAACAATCAGATAGCATTAACATATCCTTCACTAGCCTTGTTTTGTCTTCAGGGCTGCTTTGCAAATGGAGAGTTCCTTTTGCCAACAAAATTGTTTTATATAGCATTTGTGTACAGCAACATCTTCAAGGTATGTCAGTATTATAATCCCTAGTATATCTCAGTAATTTACCCTCGAAGAGACAGTGTGGTAGGGCAAAGGCATTCTTGAGAAGGATGGGTACTAAGTATCAACCATGTCATTGCTCTGTGCATCCTGATCCCCATTGTTGTGGCTAGGAGAACAGGGTAAGGGGCAGATGAATCTAGGTTTAAGTTTCAATGTCAGCTATATGACCTTGAGCAAATATTTAAAGCCTTATAAACTGTAGTTTGCTCATATACAAAATAAAAATGTTAGTGCTTACTTATAGGGTTGTTAGGAAATGAAATAATGCATGCAATGTATTTAACATAGTACCTGACTCAGAGGACCCCATTAGTGCGGGTGACTCACTGTTTTCATCTTTGTGAAGTTTAGTTCTCTTATCTGCAAGAAAGTGTTGGCCCAGATTCACCTAGCTCTAATAGTCTGTGGTTCTAGATACGGTTCTCCCTGTACAAAAGGATTAAACAAGTTAACTTTTGTTTTGTTTTATTTTTGGAGAGTGAGGTATGTAGATTTTAATTATGTATTAAATATCTCTTCTGTAAAGGTTTTATATCCATATAGGTTTTTTATTTTTATTTTTGTTTGAGATGGATCAGATAAAGTATATGTTTTTAAGATATTATTATTATCCTTTTTGTTTTAGGTTGCATACTTAATTGCATATTTGGCCATAGTATTCTTTTTTTTGGTAGTATTCTTTTTGATTAAAAAAGATAATCATGGGATTATCTGGGATGCCTGGGTGCCTCAGTCAGTTGAACATCCAATTTTCACTCAGATCAGGTCTTGATCTCAGGGTCATGAGTTTAAGCCCCATGATGGGCTCCATGCTGGGCTTGGAGCCTACTTAAAAAGTAAAAAAACGAAAACCAAATGAAAACAAAAACAAAAATACCCAATTCCATTATTTCTGTAGCTGTGTCCTTTCTCTTCACATTAAATGTTATATATTTGCCTTTTCTCTTTGTTTTCTTTACCATTTTGGCTAGTGGTTTGTCTAATTAGCCTTATTGTTTGTTTTTAAACCAGGTTTTACTTTTATTGATTCTCTTTTCTTTTGTTTTTTAAATATATCACTGAATTCTGCTTTTATTTTTATTTTATTTCTTATACTTTGTACTTTTTCTTATTCTTCTAATTTTCTTTCTTTTTTATTATGTTCAGTTAGCCAACTTGTAGTATATCATTAGTTTTTGATGTTGTGTTCTTTAATTTCTTGAGATGAGTAGCTAGTTATTGATTTTTACTCTTTTTCTAAAAAAATATATGAAGTAAACAATATACATTTTCTTCTGACTATTGCTTTAGCTGCATCCCACCAGTTCTGATATGTAGAATTTTTATTATTGTTTAATTATAAGTATTTTGAAACGACCATTTTAAGAATTATAATTTATGTAAAATTTAGATGTATTTTTAAAAATTTCTAAATATATGGAGTTATTTTTTCATCTTTGAGTGCTAATATTGTATTAATTCAGTGATTGTGATCTGAATGACAGATATTCTTTGATATTTGTTGAAATTTGTCTTATTTTCTAGTAGAGGATCAAATTTTGTAAATCTTCTATAGGGCCTTGAGAAGAATGTGCATTCTTAACTGGTGTATATGAAAAGTTTGATACACCACATACTGATATTTTTGTCCTTGATTTATCAATTAGTAGGAGGAGGTCATTAAAATATATCATTATGGTTATGATATTATCAATTTATTTTTACATCTCAATTGAGTTTTGCTTACTATATCTTGAAGTTATTTTGTTAGGTATATACAAATTTATAAATTTTTGTCTTCTTGTGAACTTGTTAAATTATTAATGTTTTCAATATATGACCTTCTGTATTTCATAATACTTTTTGGCCCTAAATTGCATTTTTCTCTGCTATTAATACAGTGCCTAAAGTTTTTGTTTATTTGTTTGTTCTAGGGCCAGGTATCTTATTTCCCCCTTTACTTTCAACCTGACTGTGCCTTTGTATTTTGGGTGTTCCTCCTTTAAATATGTATAAGTGAATTTCTTTGTGTGTTCAAACTTTGAGTTTGTAACCAGTCTATTTTTATCTTTATTGAAAATCTTGTTTTGTAATTGAAATATAATTGACCTATAACATTATATTAGTTTTAGGTATACAAGGTGATTTGCTACTTATATATTATAAAGTGATCATCATGATAAGTCTAGTCAAATCCATCACCACACATTGTTTGCACATTTTTTTCATGTAAAGAACTTTTAAGATCTATTTTCTTAATAACTATCAAATATGCACTACAGATTGTTAACTATAGTTACCATACTGTATATTACATCTCTAGGGCTTATTTATTTGATATTTGGAAGTTTGTACCTTTGACCATCTTCACCTATTTTGCTCATCCTCCTTTTTCCACCTCTGGCAATCAGCAATCTGTTCTTTGATTCTGTGAGTTTTGTTTTAGATTCCAGATATAAGTAAGATCACATTGTATCTGTCATTCTCTGACTTATTTTGCTTAGCATGATGCCCTCACAGTCCATCCATGTTGTCACAAATGGCAAGATTTTTTTTCTTTTTTATGGCTGAATAATATTCCATGGCATATGAAAATCTTTTCTACTGGAGAATTTGGTTCTTTTATATAGGCTTTTATTAATGGTATTTGGGGATTTATTTCTTATTTATTATTTTTATACTTTTGCTTTCCTCTTTAACATTTGGCAATAATGAGGGAACAAGAGTTGAGAATCAAGGGCAGAGGTTAGAGGAAGGCTGAATAAGCCACAAAGAGAGACAAATTCTGACCAGAAAGATAGGAAGAGGACCTGGAAAGGCACTGTCTTAGGGGCCAGTTGCTGAAGAAGTCCAGGTAGGAATGCATTGTCCGTGATACCAGATTGTACAGATTCTATGAAAGGTGAAAGTTTGGTGGTTAGAGGATTGCTGAATTATTTCCATG
The DNA here is from genome assembly GCF_030435805.1 of Mustela lutreola. Taxonomy (NCBI): domain Eukaryota; kingdom Metazoa; phylum Chordata; class Mammalia; order Carnivora; family Mustelidae; genus Mustela; species Mustela lutreola. The sequence continues at coordinate 90,320,497 of NC_081298.1, read as the reverse complement.
GAGTAGTAGAATCAAAAGTTTTGTGGGCACAGAAAAGGCCCAATATAGAATATAATCTTAGAGTGGAATATTTAGGATAGGGACAACTTCAGGATGGGAGAAGATACCTATCAAGGTGTAGGAGCACTGATGCAACAGAACAGAGGTCACTGATGGATCAAAGTCTTCAAGGTAATAAAAATCTCTACACTTCCTTCTGATGCAGATTTCTTTTTAAGAGTCCAGTAGAGACTGCACAGATAACATGCCTAATTACGATTTGGAAGAAGTGCAATATAAATGACGAGGGTGTCTCAATAGGCAGTGCTGATGAATCCATTAATTTGAGAATCATTGATCAAGCACTGTGAAGTTAATCCTGCAATGTGGGTTAGATCAGAGCATACATTAATAAATGCACTTGCACTTGACCTATAAAATGAATTATCAACATGTCCCATAGGGCTGAGAAACTGGTGAGCTCTCTGAAGAATCATCACTATCACTAAGCCATTTTAAAGGCCTGGGTTTAGATTTTCATTAGGAGAAATATCTCTAAATGTCTTTCCTAATGAAAACCAAGTGCCTAATTTTTGCTAAAACAGACTCAAGGCAATTATTAAAGTTTTTGCTCTTAGAGTGAAAATAAAGTAATTTTACTCTACCTGTACCTTTTGTCACCTTTCCTTTGGGAAGTGACTGTGATTACCAATTTATTTAGCAAATATTTATTGAACAGTGCAAACAGTGTGACACTCATCCTAAATGACACTAGCTTATCACACAGAGGAGGGGGACACTAGCTTATCACACAGGGGAGGAGGTATTTACACTTTATTTAGGAAAAGAATACTTAAGCTAACTTAAGGAAACTTAAGGAAAGTTAAGGAAACTTAACTTTTAACTTTTAACTGTTAACTTTTAACTAACTTAAGGAAAAGAATACTTAAGCTAACTTTATCTAGGCATCTTATTTAAAGCACTATTTTAGGATAAAGGGTAGTTATCCATATTGCTGAGAGATTTGACTACTTAGGAAAAACTCTCTTCATCTCCTAGAACTCCCAACAATACGGTATTGAGAAAAACAAGGTTAAAAGGTGGCTGGATGCCTTTTGATACAACTACTTTCAAAAAAGAGGATTTGCTTTCTTTAAGGAAAATCTTTTTCTAGGATCTTTGCTTATAAAAAGTGAGTGGTTCCCCCAACCCACCTAGATATTGGGGGAATTGCTTTATTCACTTTACATAATAAAATAACAAGAATTTCACTGTTTTCTCCTGGCAACTCAAGAAGGAGTTGTATTAGAGCTTGAGCACTGTTTTGGAAGAAGAAATATGGTGTTAAAAAGTCTTATAGAAAGGGAACATGGCTGAGGGTCAGGGCTGAAGGGAGAGAGTTGGTCAGAGAGATTACCTATTGCAGAATGGTTGAATGTATTTATGATATAAAGCATTCTACTTGAAGTTGGTTTTTGATCTGTGATGTAATATGATTTTTTTCCATAATCCTTAATAAAAGTCAGTTTTACACAGCAGCCCTTATTTAATGATGCTTTTGGTAATGAAGGACTAGGAGCTCTTTCCCATGCTTGTGACAAAGTAGGAATGAAGAAGATTTCACCTGGAGGTCAGAGGGCAAGGGGGGTAATTTTGATTTTGGGAGGACTAGGAATTGCAGAGAGGAAGCCCTTTGGGAACACATGAAGTATTGTGGAGGGGCTAGTCTTCTCACAGAAAATGGAATGATAGCAGAGTGATCTATTTTACAAAAACATGATTCCTGCTTCCTGAATGCCAGAGAATTTGGGGATAGCTGGCTTACACTAGAAATGCTGGTAGCAATGTCAGCTGGTTATAAGAACTTATTCAATTCCAAGGAGCCCAGGAAAAAACCAGACCTTGAAACTTGTAGGAATTGAATCACAAATAGCAGATTTTTTTCAAAAAGGTAAATGAGCACATTATATTTCAATGTAAATCCATTCTAATATTAACATTTTCCTGTCTAGTTAGCACTTCTTTTTCAAACCATATTCAGCTGTAGGGAGACTTAATAGGTCAAATCATGTTCTATACAGTAAGAATAGTTTCATTCTTCAAATGAAGTCTTAGCACTGTGTTGCATTCTCAGTAGCTTTTAGCAAAAGATGCCCATGCAGAATGTACACTCAGTCATTGGGATTAACATTTTCCAAACACATTAATGATGTCTTCCAGTGTGAATTATTATTTTGATACTTTTCTTGGCTAGTGTTTCTCATGATATAATTATCCATGCAACCATGTAAGAGAAAGTTAGGAAGTCATGATGTGTCTGATAAAACTTGGGAGGAGAACAGCAGAACAGTCAAGAGGGAACAGGCTTTGGAGTCAAAGTGGGTGGGTTGAAATACTGGCTCTGTCTCTCACCTGCTGTGACTGTGGATGACTTACTCATTCTCATTGCTCCTCAGTTTTGTTTTATCTTTATAAAGAGAGGATTAAATAAATTAACTTGCACATAGTATGTGCATAATAAATGCTAGCTTCCATAGAAGATGATTCTTGATGGTATCCAAAGAAGTCATCCAACCATTTAATGCCTGTTGTATATCTAGCATGTGCCAGGATCTGTTAGACTATGGAGGTATGAAGGGGAGACACTAACCCCACTCTTTTAAGGCTTCATAGGCTTTAGATTTTTGGGAGAGCCTAAGGCTAAGACATTCTCTCTTCTGTGGCTTCATAATCAGTAAGAAATGGGAGAGAATGAATTGGGATCCAAACTTTATCCTTGGAAGCTCAACATCGCCATAATAGAGGATCCCTGGTAGAGAGAAATGGGCAAATGGGGCATCCTAAGTCCACCTATCATTCCTTTTTAGACTGAACAGCAGAGGGAACCCTTTCTTCCCTGCTGAGAGGAGGACCCTGCCAAGGTGGGCTTCCTTCATGCAGGCAGGAAGTGAGGAAAACATCTGTCTTGGTGAACAGCATTGAAGAGGCTGATTCAAAAGAACCTCACCCAAATGTGGGTGGATCTTGGTCTAATCTCACCATCATAATAAAAAATTTCTTTTGTAACATCATAAATGTGCCTACGTGTGCAGTGTTAAATTCAAGAGAATGGATTTTGTATTAAAGGAATCTCGATTCATGTTTATTAATGGAGAGGTTGTAGGGCAGGACTGGTGTTTGTTTCCTTTATTTAGCACTTGTGACAAGATGGCTCTGGGCCTGGCTGGTGCGAGGGCATTGCTTTATTGATTAAATAATGTGATGAAAGGGAATGGTGCTTATGTGTTGAGAGATTATTGCCAGAGACACTTGGCCAACAAAGTGCTGAAAGGAGAGCAGTGTGACACTTTCACTGTAAGTAATTAGCAGCCAGTTGGAACTGAAACACAGTATCCTGGGGAAAGTTCCACTTAATGCTTCAGGTTTGCATTTTTGAAGGCATGCAGAATCATACATTTTGTTTCCCAACTGAGCTCATTTTTTGACTCTCAATAATAAAAAATAAACATCTGAAACTACAGTGATATAAAACATTATATTTGAAATTGCACAAAAGGAAACAGTCCACTTTTATGGAAAAGGGACACAGTTCTATTCTCAGGAATCGTATATAAAGCAGTAAAAAAATTTCAACAATGCATTTATTACATTACTTTATTGAAGATCTAAAAAAAGTCTACAATTCTCAGAAATGTTATAGGGTCTATGTGAAGTGGATGTGTTTGTTCATATATTTATGCGAGAAAACAGGACTGGACTGCTCAAGAGTATAACCTGACATTTGTCAATTGGCCCATGGAATGATTTGAAGGATAAATATTTTGCCAAGAAAGATGGTGATCTCTGAGACTCCAAGGCATTAGTGGATTTACTTCAAGTGATGAGACTGGGATTTACTCTCTCCTTATGTATGTAATCTAGCCCTACTGGAAAGGAATGCATGGAGCATTTGTCGCTCCTTTGATAAAACTGACCTCTGTCCCGCCATTTCTATTCCATCAGCACTTCCGAGTATTGCTTCTAACTTTCTGTTCTTCATCCTTAATCTTTTTTTTAAATCTCTCTTCTTGAATTCTTTATTTCCCTTCCTTCTCCCTCTTTCTCTTCCTTAGTAAATAGTTAAAACAAGGACTCTGGAGGCTGTCTTCTTCTTTTCAAATCCTGGTCCTATGACATATTAGCTGTGTGACCTTGGGAAAAACCACTTGATCTTTCTGTACCTCAGTTTCCTCATTTGTAAAATGGTGATAATAATAGTATTCAACACAAGCGATTATTCTAAGGATAAATGTTTAAAATGCTTCAATCATTCTTGACACATAATAAGTGCTGTTATACGTCATATGCTTTTATACACTAATGAATACACTGGTTTGATTCCCACTCACTCAAAAAATATGTACTGGCTGCCTAAGACCTGCAAAATGACACAAGGGGTTCAAGGTGTTCTATTATTTGGCTACAAACTGTCTTTTAAAAGTATTTTTTTCATGTATGCTCCACATACTCCATATTTTGGTCATTTGCCACAGCCTGAATTTATCATATATTTTCCTACTTCTCCAAACTACTCACTCAGCCAGAAATGGCTCCATTTCTTCTTCTTTTCTGCTATTCAGAAGATGAACACCTATGTTTTTATTACTTATCTAAAGAGGTTGAATACTACAGGTACATTAAAAGTTTCCTGTGTTGTCTCTTCTTATTTAATATGATTGTGGGAAGCCAGATAATAGTTCCCCTCTCCCAAATGTCCACATCCTAATCCCTGGAGCTAGTGAATGTTACCTTACATTGCAGAGACTTCGCAGATGAGATTAGAGTCTTCAGATGGGGAGATGATTTGGATTATTCACAGGGCCCTGAGTGCAGTCCCAAGTGTTATTATAACGCAAGTGTCATTATAAAGGGAGATTTCACACAGAAGAGGAGAAGCCACTGTGACTGTGGAGGTAGAGATAGAAGTGATTTAGTCACTGATCAAGGACTACTAGCAACCTCCAGAAGTTGGAAGAGGCAAGGGGCAGATTCTCCCTTAGAGTCTCAAAAAGGAATGTGGCCCTGTCTACACCTTGGTTTTAGCTCTGAAAGACTTGTTTTGGACTCTGGCCTTCAGAAGCATATAAAAGCTTGAATTTATGTTGTTGTTAGCCACTAGTTTGTGGTAATTTGTTACAGCAGCCATAGGAAACTAAGACAGTGGTATTGTGGTCTACTGTTTTATTTCAAACATTTTTCTTCATTTATTTTTGAAGTCATATAGAGTAAAACTCACTGTTTTTGCTGTACAGGTCTTTGAGTTCTGACAAATTATTAGATTCATGTAATAACTACCACAGATATATACTACACAATATATAGAATAGTTGAGGAAGTAGAACAAAGCTGGAGACATCAAAGTTTCTGATTTCAAACTATATTGCAAAGCTATAGTAATCAAAATAGTATGATATTATCATTAAAGCAGATACATAGAATAGAGAGCCCAGAAATAAACCCATGCACATATGATCAATTAATTTATTATAAAGAAGCCAAAATATGTATTAGAATGTAAGATAATGAAACAAGAGCCTTATCTTACATCATACACAAAAACAACTCAAAATAGATTAAAGATTGGAGTGTAAAACCTGATATAAAACCCCTAGAAGAAAATGTAGGTGGTAGGCTTTTTGACATCAGTCTTGGTAATGATTTTTTTTAAACCTGACATCAAAAACAAAGACAATAAAAGCAAAAATGAGTAAGTGAGACTACAACAAACTAAATAGCTTTTATACAACAAAGGAAACCATCAACAAAATGGAAGGCAACCTATAGTATGAGAGGAAATATTTTCAAATTATATATCTGATAAGGGGTTAATATAAAAGTATATAAAGAACTCACACAACTCAATTTCAAAAAAACAATAAAACCCCCCAAAAATCGGATTAAAAAATGTGCAGGGAAACTGAATAGACATTTTCCAAAGGAGACACAAATGGCTAAGAGGTCCATGAAAAGATGCTCAACATCACTGTGCATCAGGGAATATGCACATCAAAACCACAATAGGATACTACCTTACATCTGTTAGAATAGCAGTCATCAAAAAGATAAGAGGTAGGTGTTGGTGAGGTTGTGGAGAAGAGGGAACCCTTGAGTACTTTGGGGGAAATGAAAATTGGTGGAGCTGTTATGGAAAATAGTATGGCAGTTCTTCAAAAAATTAAAAATAGAAATGCCATATGCCATAGTCTGTCTTCTGATTATATATTCAAAGGAAATAAAAACAGGATCTCAAAGAGAAATCTGCACTCCCGTATTCATTGCAACAACATATTCACAATTGCCAAAATTTGGAAACAGCCTAAGTGTCTATCAGTGGATGAATGGATAAAGAAGATGTGGTACATATATATGATGGAATATTACTCAGCCACGAAAAAGACGGAAAGCCTGTCATTTGTAAAAAGTGTGGACAAACTTTGAGGGTATTATGCTAACTAAAATAAGGCAGACAGAGAAAGGTAAATACTGTAAGACATCATTTATAAATGAAATCTGAATAAAAAACAAATTCATAAAAAACGAGTACAAAGTGGTTGCCAGAGGCTGAGAGCTTGGGAAAACAGAATAGTTACTAAAAGATTATAAACCTTAAGATGAATAAGTTCTGAAGATCTAATGTAAAACATGGTGGGGGAAATTTATTCACAATTTTTATGTGTATGAAATGACTATGATATAGACTTGAATTATCTTACAGGTCTTTTTTTTTTGGTCATTTATACTTCAATAAAGTAGAAATAAAAAAAAAAAAAAAGGAGAAAACGTGTCTATCACCCGCTGCCATACCCACCAATTATCCTTGTGCTACTCCTGTATAGTCAAACTCTCCCCACCTACTTAAACTCTGGCAGCCATGGAACAGTTTATCATTATAATTTTGCATTTTCCAGAATGCCATACAAATGGAGTCAATCAGCATATAGTTTTTTGAGTCTAATTCTTTCACTTCATGTAAACATTTGAAATATATCTCATGTTGTTGCATATGTTAATAATTCATTCCTTTTTATCACTGAATAGTATTTTATTTTATGGATATGCCACAGTTAGTTTATCCATTCCTTGATTGGGGAACATTTAAGTTGTTTCCAGTTGTTAGTAATTATGGGTAAAGTTTCTGTAAAGATTCATAAACAGGTTTTTGTCAGCACACAGGTTTTTATTTTACTTTAGTAAATATCTATGAGTGGAATCAATGGGTTGTTTGGTGGACATATGTTTAACTTTATAAGAAACTGCCAAACTAATTTCCAAGTGACTGTACTATTTTATATTCACACCAGCAATGTATTAGAATTCTACTTGCTTTACATCTTTTTCTAGTACTTGGCATTGTCATTTAAAAATCTTTTGAGGAATACTTGGGTGGCTCCTTCAGTTAAGCTTCTAACTCTTGGTTTTAAATCAAGTTGTAATCTCAGGGTCATGAGATTGAGCCCTGCATCAGGCTTAGCCCTGGGTGTGGGGTCTGCTTCAGATTCTCTTATTCCCTCTTCCCCTCCTCCCTGCTCATGTGTTCTCTTTCTAAAAAAATAAGTAAAATAAAAATCTTTTTATATTTTACTTTATCCATTCTAATGCTTCTATAGTGGTATCTCATGTTTTTTGTTTGAATTTCCCTAATGACTAAGTATGCTAAGTATATTTTGTTTGTATATAACACCCAGTACTCCATGAAATATGTGCCCTCCTTAATATCCTTCACTGGGCTAACCCATCTCTCCACCCCCTTCCCCTCTGAAACCTTCAATTTGTTTCTTGGAGTCCATAGTCTCTTATAGTTTGTCTCCTCCTCTGATTTTCCCCCCTTCGTTTTTCCCTTTCTTTTCCTAATGTCCTCCATGCTATTCCTTATGTTCCATAAGTAAGTGAAACCATATGATAATTGTCTTTCTCCACTTACTTCACTTAGCATAATCTCTTCCAGTTCCATCCATGTCAATGCAAATGGTGGGTGTTCATCTTTTCTGATGGCTGAGTAATATTCCATTGTATACATCTTTTTTATCCATTCATCTGTTGAAGGGCATTTCGGCTTCTTCCATAGTTTGGCTATTGCGGGCATTGTTGTTATGACCATTGGGGTGCATGTGCCTCTTCTTTTCACTGCATCTGTATCTTTGGGGTAAATACCCAGTAGTGCAATAGCTGGGTCACAAGGTAGCTCTATTTTTAACTCTCTGAGTAACCTCCATAGTGTTTTCCAAAGTGGCTGTACCAACTTGCATTCCCACCAACAGTGTAAGAGGGCTTCCCTTTCTCCACATCCTCTCCAACATTTGTTGCTTCCTGCTTTGTCAATTTTTTTTTTAAAGATTTTATTCATTCATTTGAGAGAGAGACAGAGACAGAGACAGAGTATAAGCGAGGGAAGAAGCAGAGCAGAAGGAAAGGGAGAAACAGATTCCCTGGTGAGCTGGGAGCTCAACATGGGACTCGATCCCAGGACCTGGAGATCATGACCTGAGCTGAAGGCAGACGCCCAACCATCTGAGCCACCCCAGTGCCCTCTGCCTTGTCAATTTTTGCCATTCTAACTGATATAAGGTGGTATCTCAATGTGGTTTTGATTTGAATTTCTCTGATCACCAAGACAGCATGGTACTGGCATAAAAACAGACACATAGATCAGTGGAACAGAATAGAGAGCCCAGATATGGAGCCTCAGTTCTATGGTCAACTAATCTTTGATAAAGTAGGAAAAAATATCCAATGGAAAAAAGTCTCTTCAGTAAATGGTGCTGGGAAAATTGGACAGCTACCTACAGAAGAATGAAATTTGACCATTCTCTTACACCATATGCAAAGATAAACTCAAAATGGATGAAAGACCTCAGTGTGAAACAGGAATACATCAAAATCTTAGAGGAGAACATAGGTAGTAACCTCTTTGACATTGACCACAGCAACTTCTTTCAAGACACAGCTCCAAAAGGCAAGGGAAACAAAAGTGAAAATGAACTTTTGGGACTTCAAGATAAAAAGCTTCTGGACAGCAAAGGAAACCATCAACAAAACAAAGAGGCAACCCACAGAATGGGAAAAGATAACTGCAAATGACGCTACAGATAAAGGGCTGGTATCCAGGATCTATAAAGAACTTCTCAAACTCAACACCCAAAAAACAAGTCAAAAAATGAGCAGAAGGCATGAACAGACACTTTTCTTTTCTTTTCTTTTCTTTTTTTTTTTTTAAGATTTTATTTATTTATTTGACAGACAGAGATCACAAGTAGGCAGAGAGGCAGGCAGAGAGAGGAGGAAGCAGGCTCCCTGCTGAGCAGAGAGCCCGATGCGGGGCTCGATCCCAGGACCCTGAGATCATGACCTGAGCCTAAGGCAGAGGCTTTAACCCACTGAGCCACCCAGGCACCCCGAACAGCACTTTTCTAAAGAAGACGTGTGAATGGCTAACAGACCCATGAAAAAATATTCCATATATATTTTTAGTATTAGCTTGTTGGTGTCTACAAAAAAGCATGGTAGTTTTGAATTGGATTTCATTGACTCTATAGGTCAACTTGGGAAGAGTTGACATTTTAGCAGAATTAAGTCTTCCCCAACTTGTATTTTTTTTTTTTAAAGATTTTATTTATTTATTTGACAGAGAGAAATCACAAGTAGACAGAGAGGCAGGCGGAGAGAGAGAGAGGGAAGCAGGCTCCCTGCTGAGCAGAGAGCCCAATGCGGGACTTGATCCCAGCACCCTGAGATCATGACCTGAGCCGAAGGCAGCGGCTTAACCCACTGAGCCACCCAGGCCCCCCCCCCCACTTGTATTTTTAACCTCCACAAATAAGTCAGCATATAAACTTAATTTTGTAGTCATTGGTTGTTTAGAAATTTCCATGGTTTTCTAATTTCTTTGTTCATCATTACCTCTGTGCTGTGCTTCTCCATTCAGTTTCCTTGCTTCTGAAGTACCTTCTTCATTGTGACTATTTGCAAATAAAACGGGTGATATTTGGAGTGGCAAATTCTTTTAGCATTTATGTTTTTCTATCTTTTTTTCTTTATTTTGGTGTTCTGCATTGTCATTTTGATGTGCTTATACATAATTAAATTTGTTTTCTCCTGCTTAGGATTCATGATTCTGGAATTTGTGGATTCATGACTTTAATCAGTTCTGGGAACTCTTGTTCATTATATCTTCAGGAATGCCTCACTTTCTTTCTCCAAATTACTCTGGAAGAGTGTGTGTGTGTGTGTGTGTGTGTGCGCACACACACACGTGTGCATATGCACTTGTACTTGTCTTCTCATATTTTCCATCTCTGTACAGGATTTTCTGGGCAATTTCTTTAGATCTGTTCTTCAGTTTACTAATTCTTCTGTTATTTTCTCAGTTTTTAATAATATCTATTGCTTTTAATTTTATTATAGTTTTCATTTCTAGAAGTATTATTTGGTTATTTTTAAAATCTAGTTGCTCATTTTTCTTGGTGTTTTGTTCTTATGAATTTTTATTCCTTCAGTTTGCCTTTATTTTGCATTAATTTTTTTTACATAGATATTTTTACATAGCTGTGTTGTATACATTTTCTCTAGGTTCTTTTCCTGTTCATATTCTGTCTGCTGACTCTCAGTCACGTGACTTTTTTGCAGGTGAGTTGTGTAATTGTTCTTTGGGAGTTAAAAATTGGGAGAGCTTTACATTTGTTGGGGTATTATCTCTATAGGATCAGATTTTATATAATTTTCTGGTATGGACATGAAACCCATACAATGTAAAGGCCTGTGGTTTTGATTTCTCAGGGGATCCCCCTCTCCAACATATTCTATGCTAAAGGATAGATTTTTTTTTTTAAAGGATTTTATTTATTTATTTATTTGACAGAGATCACAAGTAGGCTCCCTGCTGAGCAGAGGGTCTGAGGGCTCAATCCCAGGACCCTGAGATCATGACCTGAGCTGAAGGCAGAGGCTTAACCCACTGAGCCACCCAGACACCCTGATTCTTGTTTCTTTTCCAGTATCTCTTACCTTCTTCTACCTGTCATTCCTCCCTGTAGCCCCATAGCACTGAGTCAGCTCCCCATGGTGAATGCTTTTCATTTATGGAACTAGGCATTTTTCTTCATGTTCTTGTAAACTCAAGTATTTATTTCAAGGATTCTGTTATTGTTAAATGATTATATCTTGTTAATTCTTGAGAAGGGTAAACATCACTGTTAGCTGGACTTGCCACCTTGCTGGAAGAAATCCTGCAGATTATCCATTACTTGTCTACCCTACTCCACCACTTATTGAAACTAAGTACCATTTCTTACAGATTTTCTTTCTTTCATAATACCTAGTATAGTATTTATGTGTAGTATATGCCAAAAATTGCTTGTCGAAGGAATGCATGGAAGTGAAGTGTGTGTTTTAGGATTCTCTGGTAGAATGGAGAATAAGTTATTTCTGGAAATGTGTTAAAAATAGAAGAATAATTGTATCACTTTGGTGAGATTAAATTCTTTTGATCTATCCAGATTCATTCTCTCTGCACTTTTCTGCCCTATTCTGTGTCCTAGGGAGACTAACCATTATGAATGAATTATCTAAGCTCCCCCGGTCTCTGAGTTCCACTGGAGTTGGGCTAATGAGAAATACCAGTAGGACAAGGAAAAACAAGAAAAGAATAGGTTAAAGTAGGGCTTCTCAAACTTTAATATGCCTACAAATTACTTGGGAATCTTTCTGAAGTGAAAATTCTGAATAATTAGGTCTGAGGTGTAGTCCACAGTTCTACATTTCTGCCAAACTCCTGGGTGATTGCTGTGGTGTTCTGAGGTCCACTCTGTAAGTGTCAGGGGTTAGATATTTTTCCCTTCCTTGGATGTCTACATTACAGCACTGACTGTGTCCATCCCTCTTTGACAATGGTTCTCTACTTTAGCTATATACATTAGAATTATCTATGAGGTTTTTAAAAACCTGATGCCCTGGCTACATCCCGTATACATTACATCAGAATCTTAAGGGGTGAGACCCAGGTGTCAATAATTCTTAAAGCTCCTGTGTACCGCCAGGGTTGAGAACAATGGATAGATCTTTGACTAGAGGATCTGTTGGTTGCCCTCTTTTCCATGGCTGCAACTCTCCAAAAGCAATGATGACCTTGTTTCTCCGACTCCTGGCTCCTTCAGATCTATGAGTAGTAGTGGTTTCTGGTTGTTGCTAGTTACAGAGTGTCTCAGCCTCCTATTTAGATTCCCTTAACCCACCCACATTTCATTAAATAGTCCCTTTAATGAATTACAATACCTACGCCTTATCTGTTGTTTTGCTTTCTGCAGTTTCAGCTACCCATGGTCAGCTATGGTCCGGAAGCAAATGATGATCCTTCTTCTGACATGTTGTCAGAAGGTCAGTAGTAGCCTAATATTAGGTCACATTGCCCATGTCATTCACTTCACTTCATGCCATCAGGTAGGCATTTTATTTTCTCATATCATCACAAGAAGAAAAAGGATGAGTATAGAAAAGTAAGATTTTGAGAGACAAAGACAAAATTCACATACTTTATTATAGTATATTGTTATAATTGTTCTTTTTTTTTTTTACCATTTATTGTTATTGGAGCTCCTTTTTTTTTTTTGGTAAAAGATTTTATTTAGAAAATAAAATTTTATTTAGAAAATAATTCTTTAGAAAAAGAAAGAGACAGAGAGAGCACAAGCAGGGGGAGTGGCAGGTAGAAGCAGGCTCCTGGCTGAGCAAGGAACCCAATGTAGGACTTGATTCCAGAACTGTGGGATCATGACCTGAGCCAAAGGCAGACATTTAACCAACTGAGCCACCTGTGTGCCCTTGTGGTTAAACTCTTTGTGTACCTAAAATATAAATTAAATTTTATCAGAGGTATGTATAGGGTAAAACAACAGTATATAATGGATTTGGTACTATCCTTGGTTTCAGGCATCCACTGGAGGTCTTGGGACATATCCCTTAAGCATAAGGGGGCAGAGGACTATTCTACATTAAACTCTCAGCTCTTTCTTGCCAAAACTCTTGTTGATATTTTCAGACAACAGATTTGATTTTTATTTTGTAGGTAATTTGGAAACCAATGTAGTCTTAGGAATAGTGTCAAGTTCAAAATTGTGCATTAGTTATTGTTTTCAAATGAAATTTTTCATTTCACATACTTCACTGACTTTTTGAAATTAGAGAAAAGAAGTAATATAATTTAGTTTCCTTTTTTAAAAAAAGATTTTATTTATTTGAGAGAGAGATGTAGGGGAGGGACACAAGGAGAGAAAGAGAGAGAGAGAAACAGACTCCCCATTGAGCATGGAGCCCTGATGTGGGGCTCAATCTCACTATCCTGAGATCATAACCTGAGTTGAAATTAAGAGTTGGATGCTTAACTGACTGAGCCACCCAGATGCCCTACATTAATTCAGTTTCTAAATATTGTTCTTTAGCCATGATATAGCCATATCTGTAGATCAGATTATTGATTTCTTCCTCATTAGGATTTTCTTGAACTTGCACTGTTACCGAAAAGCTGAGTCAAATCACCATGCTATTGATCTCTTGGTTTTCCTTGGAAAGTAAAGGCAGTTCCATTGCTTTGTGACTCGTGATGTTATCACTTGAAGTAGGGAGGTGTTTTTTTTTTTTTTTTTTTTTTTCCTAGAATAGAAGGTTTTTTTTTTTTTTTTTTTCTTGAGTACTACCCATTTCCTTAGAGTTCACATTTCAAGAACTTCCTGGATATTCTGACTAAATTGCCATTGTAAGAGGCTCTCCATTTCAATTTCTCAATTCTCTACCAATAATCCTGCATTTAATCCTAGCAAAGGACTTTCCCTACAAAGACCCCTAAACCATCATCATTCTCCAGGAGAAAATTACTCTCTAATCTTCCCCTCAATTTCTTGTAAACATTGAGCCTCTGGCACTCTAACCAGAGCATTGTTAGCCTTTTGTTTCTTCCATATAAATGGGCTTTTGCAATCAGACTTGAGTATAATCTTGAACTGAACACAAGTGAAGAAATGATTTCCTCCCTGATGTATTAAAACTCTGTAGTGGGGAGAAGAAAAGGTTTATCATTTGTTTTCACTGCTGAAAACAGTGTAAGGGTTTCCTGCTACTAATCCTAATTTAGGGCCATGGCCCTATTTTTAAAATAGGTGTAAAAAAACATCAACTTGAGAAAGTGGTTTTTGAATGAATCAGTGTATCATAACTCCAGCTACAGATCTGGATGCTTTACCTCAGCCCATTTGGGAATATTCTCTTCTTCCCTGTAGTTTCTTTCTTCTCTTTCGTAAGACTGGAGAGAAGAGGGAGGGTCAGGAGTTGGCTAAAACATGATGACAAATAATCATGTTGCCAGGTGACTTCTCATTTGTATGATAGAATATACTGGTTTGAAAAAAAATTAGGACATGTTTGATTGGGGCCTTCAGAAAGAGAGTTATATGTAAGACACACTTGCCCAAGCCTTTTTGGAACTATTATTCCTAAAGGATCTGCTTGCTGCTATGTAGATGCAATCTAAAAGATTGAAAAATTAAAACCATCAGTGTGCACTGTGAAAGAAAATGAGCTTCTTAGGCTTTAGTGGACTTTTAAATATGTGAATTTTTTGGTAAGCTAATTCAAATGTTAATAAAAAAGATAAGAGAATTGATCTGAATGTCTTTATTCTTATACTCATAAGCCAAATCCTGCACATTAGTTCAGAAATATTGAACCTTTAAACAATTATAAACACCCCTTTTCTAATTATTTAGATTGAAGTACTTCTAAGGATTGCATCTAGGCATGTAGTTATGGAAATGAATGTTTTTGTAAGGTTTTTTTTTTCTTTCTATAATGTCTTCAGTTTTTTTTCTTTTATAAAACCTAGAAATGTTTCAGGTGTTTTGGAATGTTGTTGTAGCTATTTATGGGCAATAGATAAATTGATTAATAACAGGCTAATGGATCTCCTTGTTCCATAGTATGTCTTTCATATTCCGTGGCTCAGGTACACATTTGTAAAAGAACAGTGGACATACAGTTATAGGAACCATATTTGCTAAAGGAAAGCCTCATATACAGCACAAATCACAAACAAGCATTCATACAAATCCATTGGTTTTGGAATTATGTTTGCTTTCTTAATTACTTTTTCTAAAGATCAATATTAAAAGCAGTTTGCTAAGAAAAAGATTAAGGAACTATTTTAGAATAAAGATGAAAAAGAGAAATGACAACCAAATGCAGTGCATGATCCATGATATTTTGCACCATGAAAACATTGTTGTGATACTCAATAAACTCTGAATGAAATCTATAAACTAGATAGTAATACTGTATTCATGTTAATTATCTGATTCTGGTATTTGTGTGTAGTTTTGTAAGAGGATGTCCTTCCTTATTAGGAAACACGTAGTATTTAAGGCTAAAGGAGGATCACATCTGTAGCTTATTCTCAAAATGATTGAGAAAACATGTTTGTATGCATATACACAAAACATAGATGTGCATGTAAGGCATATACATATGAGTGTATGCCTGTCCTTGTGTTTACACGCACACAAAACAGAGATAGATAAAGCACATATGGTTAAATACTGACATTTGGGGAATGTGGATGAAGTCTATACAGGAATTTTTTTTTTTGATTAATAAATTAAAAATTAAAAAAATTTAAAAATCAGTTTTTTTTTTAAAGACAGGAGTTCTTGCAACTCTTTTCTGTGAGTCTGAAATTAGGTCAAAATTTAAAATTAAAAGAAAAAAAAACACTGTGTGTTTTTGACGAGGGAACCAGCTTTCTCAGAAGCAATAAGATAGGAAGGAAAAAAAAAACCCAATCATTTATAGGAGATTGTAGGTTCTATTAAAACTTAGTAAACAATATTAGTCTATGTATTTTCATATGGATATTCTTCAAAACCACAACTAAGTTTTCATTCAGGAGATTATGTTCAATGATTTAGAATAAATCCACCCGGAAAGCCAGAAGTAGTCATTTCTGTAATGTTTCACCTTGTAGTAGTTGTCAAATGCCAAGATGCCTTTGTGTATTAAATACGATGTTATATGTTTATTTTCATGAGCAGTGATACTTTTCAGATGTTTGTTTCATTAGCCTACCTACTTTTCTTCTTTCTGGTAGTGAAAACACTGGGTCCTTTTAATTTCAGAGTAAACAGGAAATACACAGAGGATTCTTTCCTTCTTGTTAGGTTTGCTATTTCTTGTGAAACGTTAAATGTATTAAATGATGGGGAGTAGTTCTACTTTCTATTTCTACAAATCTTTTCTTCAAAACATTTTTCCCCTTTGCCTCAGACACTTCTTAGTCCGTATATATTTTTTCACGAGACTCCACCTTCCTTATGCGCAGACCCATGTGCTCCAGGGCAGGCGGCCTCATTCCCATTTCTGGGGGAGTACCCTTCCTAGTCCAGATCACCTAGTGGTGATCCCATTTCCCTCGCCAGTGACTGGGCTTCGGAATCATTATGCTCATGTTTAGCCAAACAAAAATGCTGATCATGATTTAAGGAGCATTTAATTTACTCCTGAGAAAAAGAGGTTTTGCTGCTTTACTGTGGAGTCGGGGTATGAATCCTGGAAGTGAGCAGCTATCGTAGGACAAAGATGGTAAAGGACAGGGCCGTGGAAAGACTGAAAGACTCTAGGTACTTGATGACATCTATGAGCTGCTGAATCAGTCAGCCTTGGAACTAAAATTTCCCAATGACTCTGAATCTGTGTTACTTGAAGGCAAATATATGTGAACCTATTATTATATATCCTGGAAGATTTTTATAATTTTTTTAATTACATGATTTATTATTCAAAAACCAGTTCATTCATCAAACCAACCAGATGATGTATAGGCTTTTTAAATTTCACTTAAACTATAGAAATGCCATTTCCTTGAGTCATAGTCACCATCTCATTCACCTTCTGAGGTGCATAATAACATTTCAGAAAGGGAGATTTGCGATAAAGAAGACGAAGGAATTGTGGCTCAAAATGGAGGTAATGTTATTTGCCTACTTCATAAATGAATGTGAGAATTAAATATGTGACCGTATTTAAAGCTCATAGAACAGTGGCTGGCAGGTAGTGAGTTCACAGTGATTGTTAACAATAGCAATGATAGTAATAATTATTCCTTTTTATGTCTTTTATTGCTAATAAACGTACCATCTCAGATTCTTTGAGAAGCAAATGAACACTACCAATGAATTTAATTTCATAAGAGTTTCAGGGAGTAAATAACTCTCAATTCCTAGATGAAAAACTTGAAAACTTGAATCGTATAGACAGAACTTTCCACCATCTACAAGTATGCTTTTGGGTATTATACTGATACCACGTCCACCGTAATAAAATTTTGAAGGGCAATATGATGCAGTGTGGCATTTATGAAATTCTAGTTAGGCCACAATAGTGGCCTAATAAGATCGGTTAGTGGAACTGCAACCAGAATTTTAAGAATTGAACTATAATCAACAGGATGACTAAAATCAGAGTAAGCTGCATGTATAAAGTTCAATATTATTTCATGAAGCTGGTTCAGTAGCATATGTGTATGTTGGGTTATATTATAGAATATTTCTCACTGTGAGTTTCGGTCATTGGTATGGCAGAAAAACATGGGCTGTGTGGCAAGACAGACTTGGCCTCAAATACCTATCTCACTGGTTTCTTATATGGAAAAAAGCGTGGTACTGTGCCTATAGCATAATATGCACTCAAAGCAGGGTCCCTTCTTTCTTGCCTCTGTCCACAGGCTTCCTCCTCCTCTTCCCCAGGTGGACTTGTGCTTATGAAACCATAAAGTAAAACAGCATTGACATTAGCAAAGTGTCTTCAAACAAACAGATATCACTGTTTTCTGTATTATATATTCATCCAAGTGATGTGAGTCCTGAAGCAGGGAAGATCAATTATATTTAACAAATAGTTTCTCATGTCTTCCTCACAGCTAAGAAATTATTCTGATCTCTTCTTAAAATAGCAGATACTTGGTTAGAACTATTGATTATTCTCAGTTTGGTTACCATGGCAGAATGACACACTATGCATTAAAAAGGGAAGTGTGAGGACAGTGGGCCACTCTGGCACGCTGAGCACTTGGGCTGAGTGCCCAGATGCCACCTGACCAGGTGTGCCAAGGCCACAGGCTCCTGTCACAGGTGAAGGAGGGGGAATGGGGAGATACATGCATTAATTCATGCTGATACCACTATTCCACGGAGCCCCCATTACCGCAGGAGCAGATCCTTTGTTTTATTTTCTCCACGTTCCATGCTTTTATTTGGTTTTGCTCGCCTTAACTCCGTATTTACTGTGAGTCCTAGGGAGAAGGGAAAAAAAAACAAAACAAAACAAAATGTTTGGTTTTGCTGATGGTACTGAACAAAACAAGAGACTGATTATCCTCTTGCCCTCCCTCCCCTCTTCTTTCCTTTCTTTTCCTCTTCCTCCTCCTCCCTTTGCTCTTTCCTTTTCTTCTTCTTTAATAAAATATCTATCTTGGCGCTTGAACTTAGTGAAACTGCTGAGTTAGTCAAGGCAGTAAATCGAACGGGTCCCTTTTACCTCTAGAAAATAGGAAAGCATCCTTCTGCCATTGAGATGGCACCCTTGGCAGGATCAAGTGCTACTGTTCACAGGAAGGCAGGAAAGTACATTATCACTTCAGGGCTGTCATTACCAGAGGGTTTCACTGTGAACTATAGCATTCAGGGAAAGCGGGCAGGAGGGAAAAGGGGAGGACAGATGAGCAGAAAGGGAAGGAAATGAAAAGCAAGATTTTGTTTGTTTGTTTGTGAGGCTGACCAAAATGGTGATTGATATTGATACTAGAGGATTTCAACTCGAAAGCAAAACATCAAACAGCTTTCATTTAAAAGATGATTAAGACAATCACCTTCCTCTTTTATCCTGTAGGTACATATATGGACAAACACAGGCTCAGCCACACCCATGGCTTCAACTGATCAAACCTGCCAAGACAAGATCTTCTGTTTAATTATAAACCTCAAGATGTATATTTTAGTACCAGGGAAATCTCAAAGAGATCAATTCATTTTATTTTTTCTTGCTGTTTATAGAAAAAAAAAAAAAAACAAAAAACCACAGTTTAAGATTTTTTTTTCCCTCTTTGGTATAAAATTTAAAATTTATCTTAATAAATCACTTATGTAATATCTCAACTTACAGCAATCAAATGGCTAAAGATATGAGAGTGCTTTAAATTTTTAAATTTAGTTCGTAATACAGTTGCCCTAAGTAATGTTATCACCATTTTAGAGAAATTTTGCTGAAGGCAAAGGAGGAAAGTTCATCATCTTGGGTTTTGCTTCCTTCATTCCTTTATACCCAGGTTGCTTAGCACAGACACTGAGCTCTTACCCGAGAGCAATTATAATAATTTTTGTCTGTTTCTTCGAAGTCTGTTCTGGATTCTGTTGTGTAGCATATCAGATAAGCAGATCCCTAATGAGTTCACAGTCAGCTGGTTAGTTCCTGGATGTGTAGCAGGCCCTGTAAATCGAGTTATGGGTAGCAGGTTACTCCCTCCATCCTGCCTACACTAAGGTTTCTAATTTTATTGCAGAACAATTCACCTTTAGCAACAGAGAAATCATCATCATTATTTTTTTAAAACAACAGTGGTAAGCAAGGTGCTGTAGAAAAAGCAAACAGTATGGGATAGCTATTATTATATGGAAGAGCTACTCTTCCCTACAGGACCATCTGTTTTCCCAATAAAAAAATACAGTGCTTCCCTGAGTTATTTTTTAAAGGGCTTAAGCAGTCATTCAGATAATCAGACTTCATTGCTGTGAAATTTCATCAAAGTGTACTCAATCCTTGAACTCATATCTGGGTCCATTTTGCCAATCAGATAAAACTTCGTAGGCTTTTTCCTAGAGGCATGAGGGTTAACTTGATCTTATTGCATTGCAAAAGATTTTGTGCTACAAACCATTTTTCATAAAAGCTATTTGTTGTGTTAGGAGAACTCCAGACAGGCTCTTTTTTAGAATAGATTTGGGGGTGGGGGATGACTTGCTTTCCCTTGTCACTTAGGGTGCAATGAAAATTCTTAGAAATTTTTACAAGTTACCAGCAGACTGCATGAAGAGACAAAAATGATATGGGGGAAATTAGCATCTTAGTAAGTAAAAATGTTATTTTTCTTGAACAGACCAACAATTATTTAAAAGAAAAAAAAAGGAAAAAGGAAAAAGGAAACAACCCTAAGGAAATCCGTACTTTGGAAGCACTGAATTCATTTGTCTGAAGAGTGTCACTTTTTCTTTTCTCTCCCCTTCCCTTCTCTTCCTTTCCCCTTTCCCTTTCCCTTTCCTTTCTTTTCTCTTCTTTTCTTTTCCCCTTTCCTTTCCTATTCTCTTCTCTTCCTTTCCTTTCCTTTCTTTTCTGGACTTAGAGGTTGAAGCCACCTAACTCCTTTTTTTTTTCCTTTGAAAGGTCAGCTACCCAAGTCGTGCCCACTCACATCCACTCCAGCACAAACAGCCTTTGCATCAAAAAAGCACTAGGTGGTGCCCATTTTCTTTGCCGGTGAAAGAGCTGAATTTCCCCAAGGGAGTCACTCAGGGGAAGTTGATCAGCCCCCAGCCCCACACAGTGCGGTCCCCTCCTCTGACAGATGACCAGGAGCATGGTGTCCTGTTCAGTCATTTCCCTAAAGTATCCTGGGGATTGCCAGTTTTAAGACAGAGTTTTGGGTTTTGGAAGTCAGTAGTTTTAAATGCAAAGTTAAGAGTGGAGGGTTGGTAGTGGCAAAAAGCTTTGAATATTCTCTTTGAAAAGAAAAGATAAGAGGAATAAAGGCTGTAACCCTGCCATCTGTGTCTCTAAAAAGTCCTGGTTCTCTCTCTTTGCCAAAGCTTCCCTTCTGCCAGATCATTCAGACGCTAGTTTAATTTTTCCCATTTTTACCCATAATTAAGCTATACAAATAATAAAAGAAAATAAAGATTAATCTTAAATTTCAAATTGCCTCCTCATGAAGATAAGTCTTTGTTAGATCAGTGTGGTGAAACTGAAGATTTTGCATATCTATGTTCACCCCCTTACTATTTGAAGAGGTGGCTGTATGCCACTGAGTTTACTCCCTTAAAAAAAAATCTTATTAGGCACGCTTACCATATTGTTGGTTTGTGAGCAAGGAGAGCAAATAACTGGCTAAGAAGATGTTTTCTTCAGGACAATTTTATCCAGGCAATATGTCCATCAGATTTGTTTCAGAATTTAGGAGTATTTTGAAAGTTTTTGTTCTTGTAAAGATCTGGTATCAGCAGTTGGGTGTGATCATTATGTTGCCACAAAATGAAAAGGAGAAAGGAATATATGGACTTTTTTTTTTCTTTTAGTTGAAATAAGCAATATGATTGTCAATCTATTACCTATTCTCTGAAATTTGGCTGAATAGCGTCAATTTGCCCAAATGTACTCATTATGCTCTGAAGAGGGCAAGAAAATAGTTTTTTGAGTGTTAAAAAGTGGACTCTTACAGTAAAACCTGAACCCTGTTTCCTAGTTGGTTAACCATATTCCAAAATAAAGGGAAAATAAAGATTGTTTGTAGTTTTAGAAAGTCAAACTAAGAAAAAAGCTTTATTATGAAACTACAAGAATTATTTCTGTGCTCTAGCTGCCCTGTCATATGTCATGACATGTGGCAGGTTGACTGCTCATTAATTCTATTTATATCAGTATGATAATCCACCCCACTGAGTACACATGTGTTAAAATATTCATAAATTATGTTTATTGCGAACAAATATACATTAAATGCCAAAAGAAGACCATTATTTAAAGACAAAACTAGTCAACAATCAAATAAGCATAGCGTTTTTACTGTCAGTCCACCACATTATGTTTTATCAAATTCACATTAATTGCTTCTCCTTCCAGTGCCTCATAGGGAGTGTTTATCTTTTGTTTTTAAACTGTAGAAAAGAAATAGATTTTATAGAAAAGGAATAAACTTGGAAAACAAAAGATGTTATATTACCTGACCAATCATAATATCAACTGGAAGAAACCATCTAAAGAGAAATGTACTTCCGGCCTCCAAATTGTTAAAAAACATGTCATCTGAATCCTAATATAGACTTGAATTGAATTTGAGGGTGTTTCATGAAATTGCAGACCAAATTAAATAAATCAGATAACTTTTTGATAAATGGCTGTAAATAAAAACGAGGGATTTATATATATCTTGGAAATAAATATATAAGGGATGGTTAAGAAAATCTAGAGCACTGGGAATTGAAACCAACAATTAATATAAACTGTAGCACACAGTGTTTTGAAACTTACTACTTCCAAATGAAACCATCTTGAACTATTCTATTTTGAGTGATTTCGGTGAAAAAGTTGAGGTGGTTATTCTTTTTACAAGCTGCCTGGGCAGTTACAGACCATAGGGGAAAAGTTTGAATTCCTTGTCAAACTCCAAAGTGGTTTTTGTTAAAATATATTGCCTCACTTACCCAGTTCATCATATTCTAAACTAATGTCATGAAAACATCTAGGATTATTAATTATTAGGACCACACTTCAGGTAAAGCTCAAACAATGGTCATTTGAAAAAGTGAACTGTGTCCTGCTCTAATAGTGTATTTGCTGTACTCCCTAGGAAACTTACACATTTTCAAAACTTTAATTTTACTTAAAGGCACACTTTTATTTCTAGAGAGAAATGACAGATGATAAGTAAGACAAAATAGGAAATTCTGATTTTGTTTCATTGTTATTGTACCCTTCTTTTACAGAGCAGGACATGGGTATGAAATACCTTTTCAATTGCCAGTCCTTTGCTACAGGAGCGAAGCCATCATCCTCAGACTGCCTGCTAAGTTCAGGTAAGATTTTCATGTCTTCTTTTTAAAAATATTTTAGCTTTATTGAAGTATAATAATATATAATTGTAAGATATTGGAAGTGTGTATAATGAGGATTTGATATACATATGTGTTGTAGAGGACTTCTACCATCTGCTTAATTAACACATTCGTCCCTTCACTTACTCCTTCCTTCATTTATTCATTTTGTAAGAACGTTTAAGCTCTACCTTCTTAGCAGATTTCAATTATACAATACAGTGTCAACAACTATGTCCCTGTGTTTTAAATTAGATTGTCTGACCTTATTCTTAAAGTTGGAAGTTTGTACATTTTTACAGACCTCTCCATATTCTCCCCTTCCTGCAGCCCGTGGCAAACACTTTTCATTCTTTGTTTTTTTGAGTTTGAATTTTTTTTTTTTTTTTTTTTTTTTTTGTGGATTCTACATAGAGGGAAGGTATTCTATATAGTGATACCTCACAGAATGTTTTACTTTCCACTTTCCTTTGGAAGAAAAATTTCTTACACACTGTTTAAAGAAATGTATAGGTACAGAATCTACCTGTAAGTAGATAGGGAAACTACATAAGGAAATAATTCAAAATGTAAAAAAAAAAAAAAAAAGCCATATGTATAAAATTGTCTTTCTAATGTTATTTATAATAACAAAGATCAGAAGGTGTTTTAATATCTAACAATAGAAGCATGGTTAGAGAAACCATAACATTAATTTGGTGAAATATTATGCAGCCAATAAAAATTATGGGTATATAGCAGTAGGGGAAATATGTAGTAAAATATTAAGTGAAATAATTCAGTCTGTAAGATCAAAGTATAAAATGATTACAATGCTTTTAAGACATGCAAATAATGAAGCAATAAAAGAGGATGGACAAAAATGTGAATCCTCATTGTTAAGGAGTAAAACTGATTTTTTTCCCCTTTTCAAACTTTTATTATGCTGTCTTACTAAGATAATTTAAAATGCATTTTAAAATTTCAAAGAAATTATTTGGAGGAAATCAGTAGTCAGTTTACGTTTTTTTTCTTTAGATGTCATAAATAATCACCACAGATTTTTGAGGAGAAAAATTAGACAACTTCTACATCCAAAAATGCTGACTTTGAAACTGGTATCCCAATGTGTGGTTTTCAGCAGTCAAACCTAATTTACTTTTTATTGAATCACAGTGCACATATATTTTATTAGATAAGAATTCCCTTTTTTATTTTATTTTTTAATTTCCCTGCTTATTGTATTCGACTCCAAACCACAGCATTTCCATCTATCAGTTCTCAAAACCCTGGGCAGCCATTTCAGAAAAAAATAAAACAAAATAAAAAAACACAAAACAGCACAAAACCCTCTCATTAAGCTCTCTGCAAAGTTTGGGATATGCACTTTCATGTGAATCTTGGCCTCTGTACAGCACTGCTGCACAATCATTTTCATCTGAGATTTGAACATATTGGAAGAACTATAGCCTTCCTTTCTTTTATCCTGTCATTTCCCCCCCTGGAAGTGACGGGCATATGGCAGGCACCCTCCCTGGATTCTCAAACAACAGGAGGGACCTGATTTCAATTCCTACATCCTGTCATCAGTGACTCTCGGGATATTTTGTTCTTGCAAGGCTAAAGATGTGATTCGAATTTGCCATACGGACAGAGCTTAATGCGATGCCATTTTTACCACTGGAGCCCTCAATCAGTTAATTAAACATGATATAAATCACTGCGTGTATTTGTAAAGTAAGATTAATATGGCAAAGTCAAAGTAAATGAGGAATCCTCTCCATTCTAGGAGTGTGAATCACAGATAGGAAGATTACACTTTCAGAAACTCAATACTTTTGAGCAGGCTTTGTTGGTTTAATCCCTCAGACTGCTTTGTGCAACCTGAAACCTGGAGCTGTCATCTTTAGCCAAAATTTCAGCCATAACTTCCTCCGCTTTCTCCCCATTATTGAAATCAGCATTCACAATACTTAACAGAGATCAAGCCTTTCAGCAGACCACAGGGCAGACTCTTACCACCTGGGACACCAGAAACATGTTTAATAAATATTTCATTTTGTTTTAACATGAAGACTTCCCCAGTTTCACATTTTTTGTCTTTCCTGGGGAGCTAAGGGCTACCCCCAAGCTGCACATTCCATCACTGTGGTCAGTTAGGTTTATAGCCTTAATAAAAGGATTTTCCCCTTTCACGTGCTAAGGAGCCCTGTTAAAACCAGAGCAATTACAGAAACACAAGATAGGTGCTCTGCAAAGATCAAAGCTTACCTAGAGACAGCTCTGTAGGAATTTGGAGCTTTCTTTGAAAAGCACTCAGTTTACAAAGTATAGAGGTATTAAACTCCAGGAATTTAAAAAAAAAAAAAAAAGCCTAGTTTCAAATAATGCTAAAAGTCTGACAGTAGTTAATATGGGACCTCCTTCAGCCACTCTGTGTATTATTCCCAATATCTATTCACAGCATATCTATAATAGCTCCAAAGGAACCATTATGCTCAGAAGACATACGCATATGATGGATCCTTAATACCAAATACATTACCTACTCAGTAGGTACATTTTAACCTCAATATCCTAGCTCAGGGGGAAGGGTAAGAAAATGGCCTGTAAATTTCTTTAGGAGGAATAAAAATGCAGTGTGCCAGGGCCTTACGCCTTGTGACTCACTCGGTGGGATCACTAGAGGCTGTACCAGGTGACAGTAGCACTTGCCTTTGGGGCCACCAGACAACTCATCCAACCACAATGGGGTGTTGAGGCACCCAGTCTTAGGCATTATGTTTACCTCTCAAGATTGTTGTCATTCTTCCTGAAAACACACACACACACACACACACACACACGCACACGCACATGCGCACACACACACACACCCATGCTTGAAGCTTCCATTTTAGAATAAATCCTGAATGGCTTAAACTCAGCCATGTGGCTGTGAGAGCTTTTAGGTGACAAAGGATCTGAGGATTTCTTTCTGGATTCAACTATCTGCAAGCCAAATGATTTCTTTTGTTTGCAGCATCTTAATACAAAGGAGCAGTATAAGTGGGCTCAGCCTGGGATTTTTGAATTCTGTGCTTCTGTTTAAGAAAATGAGTTATTTAAGAAGTTATTGCCAGGAACACTTTGGTATCAATTTAGAGAACACTGGCGTTTTTGATGTCCAGTAGTCTTGACTTTGAAAAATGCAGAGAAATGCAAAACCCTCATTTTACATCAGCATATCCATTTTTAAGAAAACATCTTAATGGCGATAAAATTAGGAGCAGGTGTTTACTGACTGCTTGTTCCATGACAAATAGGTCACATGGAATATCTTATTTAATCTTTGTGACAATTCTGTGAAGTAGGTTCTTTTACTATATTTACTTTATAGGCGAGGAAACTGTGGCACAGAATGGCTGAATAATTTGCCAAAGATCACACAGTTGATAAAAAGTGAGGTTGTGATTCTAATACAGGGTATACATATCTGGAAGGGTATACATATCTGGAAGCCAAGCTTTCGCAGCCTGCGACTATCTGATTTGAAGTTTGTTTTGTGCTGTGACCTAAATTTTGTATTTTATAGTTTCTTTTTATTTAGTAGTAACTCTCAGGAGTTGAAATGAAAGTTAACAACTTTGTTTTGTTTGTTTGTTTGTTTTCCCAGAGATTGACATTCTTGCATTTAATTTTGGTGTTAAACAGTAATGAAACTTTAAGTTTTATATTTCTTATAATTTATTTTGGGAAATGTCATACACCAAAAATAAACAGAGTTTCATAATAGAAAGCAATTTTTTTTTGTCTTGGAATTACCATTTCCTAATTCACCTAAGAAAATATCATTATTATTATTTTTTTAAGATTTTATTAATTTATTTGACAGAGAGAGAGAGAGATCACAAGTAGGCAGAAAGGCAGGCGGGGTGGAGGGAGCAGGCTCTCTGCCAAGCAGAGAGCCCGATGTGGGCTTGATCCCAGGACCCTGAGATCATGACCTGAGCCAAAGGCAGAGGCTTAACCCACTGAGCCACCCAGCGCCCCAGAAAATATCATTATTGAAAGGAGAAATATTCAGTTATCTTGTTTGTCTTTCCTTATTTATTTATTTATCCTTTTCTTTGACTAGCTCAAGATTCTGATATTTTATCAAATGGTGAAGAATATTGTTCCAGATTTTTGGAAGTATTACATGTCAATGTTAGTCAGATAGGCCTGACATAGGATCTTAGAATCACTAATATTTGGGTTTATAATCTTGGGTACCTAGTTAAATTTTATTAGGGTCAGATTACCATCGGTAAATGAGAAAAATAAGGCCAGTCATACACTGTTATTATGAGAACTATAAAAATAAATATAAAACACATAGCACAGGTGTGACTTATGATGGTTCAAGAAATGTTACCTCTCTCCTCTTGAGTGTATTGATAATAGATCTGGTTGGAAATATTCCCTGTTCTCCCTTAGATAGGCTTTGGAAATCCTGCTTTCACAGTCTGGCCCTTTACTGGAAAAGAATTCTGAGGCCCCGATCAAGCTTGAGTGTCTGTATCCTCAGGGAGCCCTTTTACTACCCCTGCCAGGCCTGAAACTGAATACAGGGGAACTTACTCTTCTTGTCAGGGCTTAGCTTTATGTTTGGATATCAAAGGGATCCTTGAAATAGGAGGAAAAGGCATGATTTCAGTTTTTAGATTATTAATATTGTGGATTTTAAGAATTTTCTAGCTATCTTTTATGGACTGTCAGATCTCATTTGAACAAATATATCCACCCACTCCTAGGCAACAACATATATCATCTTGCCCTTTAAGACCTTGTCACCCACTGCTCCAAGATAGACCACGTCCTCTTGAAGCTATAGAGACCTGGCCTGTGTGTTTGAACAGCCTCTAGCTTCTTGCTGATATGTAATAAATATTAATAATTATTCAATCAATCAATCTGCCACCTTTCATAAGCTTGAGATTTCTTTCATAGTATAAAAACACAGTTGACATTTTATCAAAATTCAAGAATTTTTGAATGAGTCATTTTTATATTTGATCTGAATGTGTAGGTCTATAGAAACCTATATGCATACCAATATCCTCTTAAAATGGACTGTTAATGTAAAAAATGTTTATTCTGCCTCTTGATATCTCCCTGGTCTTTGCTTTCTTCACTTTCTATAATCTTTCTTTGTCTACATGTAATACTCTCATTGTCTTTGTAAACATTCAGTGTGCAGCATGACTGTAAGATCAAGCCTCTTTCAAAAATATCATTTTAGGGAAGTGTGAATAGTTGGCCATTACTGAATACTGCATTACAATAATTCTGCTATTGTTTCCCACTTGAAGGCTCGCTTACTCTACTAGAGTCTGCATACATAGAAACACTCGGTCTTTAGTCAAAACATTTGCTATCCTTCTTGGGTTGCCAGGTTTATCAAATACATAGAGTTTCAGGTAAACCATGAATGATTTTTAGTGTAAGTACGTCTCATACAATATTTGGGGCATGCTTATGCTAAACTATTACTCATGGTTTATCAAAATCCAATTTAATTGGACTTCCTAGAATTTATCTGGCAACTCTATTTCTTCTACCTCTTCATTGAATAAAATAACAAACTCAGTGCTGCTTTTGTCAACTCTTGCAGGATTCATTGACATGCCATGTGGTGGTGGTGGAAGGGGACTCTGCCTTTGCACAAGGAGGACTCCGAACCAAAGGTTAAGGACCAAGTCAGAAGAGATGGTTTTGGTATTCTAGAATGGCTAAAAATAACAAACAGATATCAAGCCACAGTTTGTAACTCAATTTTATGACTTGCTTTACTCATTTTTCTTAAAGGCAAAAATGAAAATGATTTAATCGAAATAGTACAAAAAAACAGATTGCCTCATGTTATTTACTCATTATTCATTTTTTCATCCACTCAACAAATACTTATGGAAGTACTCCTATGTGTCAGGAACTCTGTGGCAGTTACAACCATATTTGTATATTTATGTTATACTTTTATTCTGGTTCAAGGGTATTGTGTGTACCAGATTTTAATGGTGGTAATTTTGTATAGCAATGACTGTAGATGCCGAAGTCATGCTTCTTGCTATCTAATCGAACATCAGTGATAAACATTAAGAGTACTTACGATAATTAAGACATATTTTAATGGAAGTCTTTTGGTTATACCTTTAAAAAACAGCTGTATACTTAAAAGACTATATTATATAAGTACCTCTATTTTTATACCTATAGCTGTATCTTTGAAAAGAACCTGTAACCCCATAGCACTAAGTTAAATTATAATTCATGCTGTAGTTTTATAAACCAGAGGTCAAAATATTGTTCAGGCACATTTGCTTCATGTCAGACATGAAAATGACTCCTATCAATTGTCCTTCTTAATTTTTAAGTCATTTTTACCCATTTTGAGGTTACGTGTGTTTGATTGGATTCAGTCAAAATGGCTATGCAGTTTTTACTATGCCTTGTAATTTTTTTCATTACAATAAAAAGCCCTTTAAATCACTGCTACTTAGACTTATATTGAAAATACTTGTGATACTTTTATATACAGTGAGTTTAATGCCAGGATATGAAAGCAAATTGATTGTAGGCAATTCTGTGCTTGAGCACCCCAGAGTAAAAAGAATTACACTAGTAACCCTGGGGACCTCCTGCTCTCAGAAAGGCTGTCTGTGCACTCAGACATCCACTGGCAGTGAAAAAAGAAGGGATTGCTTAATTCTGATCTGAAATTGTATAAACACATTTTAATTCAGAGGAATAATTTTTGAAGGGAAAAAAAGCACCTCCTGAGACATTTATGTTTAATGTTTTTAATTTAGTAAAATGAGCTGCAAGGAAAGTATGTCATCTTTGCAATAAGCATTTGAACATCTTCTTACAGTGACTTAAATGCAGACAACTTGCCATCTGGAGGGTGTGTCGGGTATGGAGAGGCTTGGCTGGATCAACTATAAAACCATCATGGACTTTTTACCTCTGACACCCTGGTCAGAGTGAGAAGTACTTGGGGCTTTTAACTGAGTCTCTAATGACACATACCTCAGTCAGCTTGAGGAACAGCTGACATGTCTTAGGAATCAACTTAGAGTGTCGTGCAAGTGTTAGAGAGAAGGAATTAATATTTGGGGGAGGAGTCCTTGGTTGTATTATGGTCCTTGACTAGTCAGTCTTGATTCTTTTTTCCTTGATCTTCAAGGTAAAATGTGCTAGTATCCAAGGAGTTCCTGGCTTTTCAGTGAAAGCAAAACCCAGGTGTGTTAGTTTTGATTTTAGCAGGCAGACTAGCTGCATATACTTATGCATTTCCCTTCCCAGGCTTTGCTGGGTCAGATATCAAGCGAGGGGATGAAAGTGGGAAATGAAGAGAGAGAGTGTGTTTGTTGATGTCGGCCATTAATACTTTGAGGGGCCAAAGACTAACGGGCCTGGAGTCAATATGGTTCTAAATGAAAGTCAGGCCCCTCATATGCAAGCACATTTCTATCAAGTTATGGTCTTCAACAACTTCTAGAGAGAACTTCATAACAATGGCTACAGTTACTCATTGGGACCATAGCCTCTTACCACCAGTTTCCTTGACTAGAGAGCTTCATCCAAGACCTTATCTCTGGGTCGTTATACTTGCCTGGGCACAGCTCCCCCATGTGTGTCATTCATATCAGATTATGATGACCAATTTCTGTTTAGAGAGGTAGTTCCTACAGAAGGGTGTAAGAATGCAGAACCCAGAACCTGCTGTCCACCTTCTAAATTCAGCTCTGTCATTAATTAGCTGTACAATCTTAGGCGAATTATATAACCTTTCTGTGCCTCAGCTTCTTCATTTTTAGGATGGGAAGGATTGAGTCAATACTTAGAAAGTCCTTGGTTTCTACCACCATATGCAACTTCCCAAGCAAGCTGTGAGACTTGCATACTGAGGCTGTGTGTTATTTGGCAGTTACATGTACTTAGAAAATAAAAGTGTATAAACGTGTATGGGCAACAAGAGCATTTTTCATGTGTGTTTGTTAGACTGATTGACTCTGACCGACAGCAAAGACCCAGGATCACTTAAAATCCTTTAGATAAATATGATGTGTAAAGGTTGTTCTAAGGTGAGTTCACAGGGATCATCTGGGGCAATGTTCTCATTTTACAAATAACTATAGCCCAGAAAAGAGGGTTTTACATATAGTGTCTTATTAGCCCCAGACTGTACAGGTCTGTGAATCGCCAGGTTTACACACTTCACCGCACTCACCATAGTACATACCTTCCCTAGTGTCCATAACCCAAGAGAAGTGAGTTTTATAGCCAAGTATTGTCAGCACCAGGACTAACTTCCATGGTTCTTGTCATCAAGTATGTGCCCATTTCATGCTAACTTCCATTCTTTTTTACAAAGCAGATTTGATCTCGTCATTATTAGGAGGCCATTTTATTTTCTATCTAAAAAATTTCCTCTTGTAAGTTTCCTGAAACATTCTCCAGATTATCCATCTGTGTATCCTGAAAACTGTTTGCCAAAACGGTAGGGCTCAATGCCAACACACAGTCCCTTCCAAAAGATAATGCCAACCATCACACCACTGGTTAGTTACAACAAGCTTTGCCAACGTTTCTAGAAGAGGATTGTCAAAATGTTTTACTTATGTGCTAAACTTTACATTTTTAATATTCACCATTCACAACATCTATTCTAGTCTTCCACTGGTCAAGGATGGTCACTTTGTCTCAAAAACACCTTGTGAGTTCCTATCATTATAGCTAACATTATGTGTTCATGTTGTGTCTTTCACCCACAGTAGTGTTTCTGCTCCTAACCCATCTTACAAGGTGCTGCTCTGTTCCACTTCTCCTATGGAGCCTTTATTAAATATCCCAGCTTATAGCTAGTTACCCGGTACAGGTAAGGGCTAATGCGACTCTGTTTTGATAAATGGGAGCCAGTATATATCTGTGGTATTTCACTTCCTTTTATGACTCTTGCTCAATTTAGACCTCTCCTCTTTTAGGTCAGAACTGCATATACTTCTACATGCAGTCTGGCCATCTGCACTATGAACTAATGCAACTTCTTGTTGTCTGGTCTTTGTGAGAGTGCATTATATAGATTACAGTTCATTTAGAATGCAGCTGCCGGGGTCGTGACTCACACAGAGATTAATCATTACGCCTGGGTTAGCTTCATTACTTTGACTACCCATTACATCTTGCCGAGATTATAAAATGTTGCTTTTAACTTACAAGGCCTACTCTAGCATCCACTTACCTCCAAGACATGCATACATTTATGCTGGTGTTTTTTTTTTTTTTTTTTTGGTATTATCAGGTCACTGAAAATTGCTAGCATTTCCCATAAGCTTTGACGTCAGAAATTAAGTCCTGTTGAAGCTTTCTGACATTAGATTGAGTAGCATATCTAGAAAAGAAAGTATATATTTTATTATAAATAATATAAAAATGTACAGGGCACATATAAAGGACTGGGATGAAAATTTTAATAAAATCACCAAGAATTTTTTTTACTTCCTTTTAAAATAATAATGTCATCTCAAAAAAGATATAAATATTGTCCTGCAATTAGAGTTGCTAATGAAAATACTGCCACACTGGTGTGATCCATCTGTATTTTCTGTGGCACTCTTCCCTTCCTTTCATCATGTGATTAAGCACAAGCCTGGAAAAAGAGAAGGATTCTAAAGAGAAATAGTACTACTACTTCTCCCTAGTACACAGTGAGCGTTAAGTAGAAAAATTAAGGAAGGAGATAGTTACAAGAACTGCTACGTAAACTCAGCTAACAGAAATGGAAAACCACAGAGATGGACTCAATTTTCCAAAGTCGATATCCATGTACGGTCTTCCCAGAAATGAAAAGAAAAAAATGTTAATGTGATAAAATACTTGAAGGAGAATTATGAGTGTGCCCAACAGTCTTCCTCAGTTGTATCCCTGACAATTGTATTTTAAGGAAGTTAAAATTAAATCTTAAAATATATGTGACATCTGTGTGGACCTGAAGGGGAAACAGAAAATGGAAGGTGTTGTGAATGGTTATATTTAAGAACAAAAGTCGTATATTCAAGTTTCAATCATTTTATGAAAATTTAAATGCCCTTTTTTCTTAGTGGGAACTTAAATATGCCTATCATTCTTGATGTAGGTAATGGGGATGAACTTGTTTCTGATAGCTCTAAAAAATTTGACAAAGTCAGGCAGCTGGGTGTCTCAGTGGTTAAATGTCTGCTTTCGACTCAGGTCA
The DNA here is from genome assembly GCF_030435805.1 of Mustela lutreola. Classification (NCBI taxonomy): domain Eukaryota; kingdom Metazoa; phylum Chordata; class Mammalia; order Carnivora; family Mustelidae; genus Mustela; species Mustela lutreola. Next base: position 90,287,353 of record NC_081298.1, on the reverse strand, counting down.
TGATCACAGGGTTCTGAGGTCGAGTCCCACATGAGGCTCCCTGTACTTCTGCCTCTGCCTCTGCCTCTCTCTCTCTGTGTGTGTCTCTCATGAATAAATAAATAAAATCTTTAAAAAATTTGATGAAGTCTTCATAAAACATGGCTAGCAAGCAAATATGGAATTGCTAATAATAACAAATATATAGAGAGGATTTATTCTGTGCCAAATACTATTTTAAGCACTTTATATATAGTAACTTATTTAATCCTCACCTACCTCTGTGAGGTTGGCATTATTATTATTTTCATTTTAAAGATGAATTTGAGGCTCAGAGAGGTTAAGAAACTTGGCCAGTTAGATAGTAAGCAGGTACCAGAATTCAAACTCAGCTGATCTGGCTCCTGAATTCATGTTTAAAATGACTATGATATACTACTCGTTGGAGTCAGTGTAGGGAGACATTGTTCAAATTATCTAAGACCTGTATTATAGAAAGAGAAATTTGAAGGCAGAGAGAAACAGAGACAATAAATTTGATGATTTATTGCTTAGGATCTAGGTTCAAATTTATTCTGTAGAGAAACAAAGCCCATCTCATAGTCGAGAATGAATTTGTGATAGTAGGTAAATGCCAGGTGATTTAATTAGATGGAGAATGGAGGGCTTTTGGAGCAGGAAGCCAGGTACATCATTTAGGAGATAGTCTGAGAACATTTCTGTAACTTCTTCCATATACCTCCCATTCCTGAATCTAAACATTTGTGTCAAGGAATATTATAATTATTTGAACTAGAACACATAAAATTAGCATTTGTTTAAGTGGGTAAAGTAAGTCTTGACTATTTAAACAAGCAGAATTTGTAACAGTTGACCAAGGGCCAACCACACACATACACACGTACACACACACACACAAGAAGCAAAGACAAAGCAAAAAATCATGCAATTTCTTATCCTAGCTCTGGAATTAATGGTTCCATGGATTCAGTAATATCAGACTTTTTTTCATAGTTTCTTGGAAACATTAAGAACTGTATGCATCAGTGCCTTAAAATCTACAAAATAATCATTCACAATTTGTAATTATTCTTAGAAAAGCCAATGCATTTACTTACTAGTATGAAGTGTCTTCCTGTGTTGTTCTCTTCTGTACCCTTTGATTATAATTTCCTTTGGATAAAGGCATTTCCTTTTTATTCTTTCACCAGGCCTTGGAAAGAGCTTTTTACTTAGGAGAACTTCAGTATATGTTGACATACTAAATGTAAAAACTGGGGTTTGGTCTAGTTTACCAAACATGCATAGGGTGCTTATTGCCTTGTGCTAGGTGCAGGGACATGAAATGACATAGATTTGCTTTTGAGGCCCGAGTCTTGTTGAGTTCCCTGTAAAGTATTTATTCGTTGGGATCATTGGTTTAGGGTGTGCCAGTCATCCTGAAGATTTCCTCTCCAGTGTTATATTCCTGCTGGAATCAGTTTGGATGTCTACCCTTAGCGACTAAATCCTCTGTGAGCTGGTGAAAACTTATCTGCCATCCATTGCTTGGGGACATGGAAAGTGCCATTTTGAAAAAGAAAATTTATGAACAAAAAAACCAGCCTTTTAAAAAACACAGAACAAAATAAAATATCACAACATCTTAGAATAATTTTTTATTAATTTATAAAAATTCATGTTAAAATGAGTTCTTGGTATTAATCTTTCTTTCCAATGAAGGGAAATTACCTTAGTAAAGCATGCTACAGCATTGCTGGTATACTGGCTGAGTCATTTGTGTTGTTCTGCCAAATGGAAAACAGAGCTAAGAGCTCTTATTCTTACTTTTTGTGTTCCTGGTTCATATCCCAAATGGAACATATTTGGTCTAATAAGCAACTTAAGCAGTTTTATTTTCTGTTGTGTTTTGTAACATTCCTATCCCATTTCTAACAAAACAAAACAAAACAAAGCAAAACCTACTGGAAATTTGACTTGAACATATTTTCCATGACAGGGTTTATAACTCTCATTACTCTGTAGTGGGGAAATATTATATCAATAATGCAGTTAAATAAAAGGCCCAATACAAGTCAGTAATGTGCTGGGGCAGAGTTCTTCATGGTTTAACCCAGAGGTTGACAAAGTACAGTCCCAGAGTGAAATATGGCCTGTCATATGTTTTGTAAATAAAGTTTTCTTGGGCCCAAGCTACAGACATTCAATTACATATTGTCTACTTAACATATTAGAGTACAGTTACAATGACAGAGTTGAGTGGATACAAAAGAGATAATATAGTCCACAAAGGCTAAAATATTTGCTACCTGGTCCTTTATAGAAAAAGAAAATCTGCCCAGCCTGCTCTAAGCTATTTGCCAAATATGTATAATAGATGTGTTCTTGTGGGGCAGGGGAAGCAACTTTAAAATTGTAATTAACAGTCTTTTACCTATTTTTGAATAACCGTACATAAAGTAAAATAAAAGTTAAAACTTTAAAAAAGAACTGATTTACTGATCTATGATCTAGACATTAGAATATCATTCAGATTCATGCAATAGACACAAGTTGAACAATTTTAATTTGGAAGTAATAGATTAACATATGGAACTAGAAAGATGGTTAGAAAAGATGAAGAGATGAGTCATTTTAAATAGGAAGAAGAGTAAGCAAAGACATGAAGATAGGAAAGCATATAAAGTAGGGTATGGAATGCCATATTTTAGAAAGAAGCTGTTTATTTTGATGGAATGTATTTATCCTGAATTTAAAAAAAAATAAATGTAAGAACTAAAGATTGTGTAGTGGGTTTAGAAGGAATAGAAGATTATGGTTCTTGCCATGGAAAAGCTTAAACCTGAATTATAGATTCAAAAGTAAAGTCCATGATAATTTTTTTAAAAAAAGGAAAATAGGGGCACCTGGGTAGCTCAGTGCGTTAAAGCCTCTGCCTTCGGCTCAGGGTCGTGAGATCGAGCCCTGCATCAGGCTCTCTGCTCAGCGGGAACCTGGTTCCCCTCACCCTGCCTGTCTCTCTGCCTGCTTGTGATCTCTATCAAATAAATAAATTTTTAAAAAATCTTTAAAAAAAGTAATATAAGACTTATATATTAAAAACTATAAAAATTGCTGAAAGAAATTAAAAACGACCTAAATAAATGCAAATACATCCCTGTTTCATGGGTTATAAGACTTAATAAGATGGCAGTAATCTTCAAAATGATCTACAGACACAATCCCTATCAACATCCCAATTGTCATTTTTGGAGAAACTGATGAACTGATCCCCAAATTTATATGGAAACATAAAAGATCCAGAATAGCCAAAAAAATTTTTTTGGAAGACTCATATTTGAAGTTTAGAACTAAATAGCCAAAGATGGGGTTAAAAGAGCCAAAGTTGGAGGACTAATATTCACAATTTAAAAACATACTACAAATCTTATAATAATCAAGACTGTGTGATAAGAATAAACAAGTAGATCAGTGAAACAGAACTAAGAGTGCATAAATAAACATTTATGGTCAATTGATTTTCTACAAGAATGACAAAACAGTTCAATGAGGGAAAAATAATTTTTTTGTTTGTTTTGTTACGTTTTGTTTTAACAAATTGTAATAGGACAACTGGGTTCACATACAAAGGAATGAAGTTGGACCTTAGTCTCACACCATGTATAAGAATTAGTTCAAAATAAACCAAAGCCCTAATTTAACAGCTAAAAATATGAAATTCTTAGGAAAATATAGGTGTAAATGTTTATTACCCTGGATTAGGCCACTGTTTCTTAGATGAAATACCAAAAGCATAAGCAACCAAAGAAAAAAAGTAGATAAATTGCACATCATCAAATTAAAAACTTTTCAAAAGACAGTATCAAGAAAGCGAGACACAACCCACAGAATGGGGGAAAATGTTTGTTAAACATATATCTGATAAGAGTTTAGTATACTGAAAACATAAGAACTCTTATAGCTGAACAATAAGAAGAAAGAAAACCCAATTTAAAAATGAACAAAATATTGAATGGACATTTTCCCAAAGATGTTATGTAAATGTTTAAATAAGTATATCCAAAGATACTCAGTGTGATTGGTCATTAGGGTAATGAAAAATCAAAACCACAATGAACTACTACTACCCACTAGGATAGCTATAAGCAGAAAGATAAACATTAACGTATTTTGGCAAGTATGTAGAGAAATTGGAACCTTCATACATTGCTGGTGGGAATATAAAGTAGTTCAGCCACTTTGGAAAGCAATTTCATATTTCCTTAGAAAGTAACTATGTTTAAGTTACCTGTAATTCATCAATTCTATTCCTATGTATATGCCAGAAAGAATTAAAACATAGGTTCATAAAGTATCTTCTTTGTGAATGTTGATAGCATTATTCATAATAATCAAAAAATGAGTACAACTCAAATTTCTATCATCTGATGAATGGATAAACAAAATGTGATATTTCTGTACAGTGGAATATTATTCAGCCATAAAAGACTGAAGTACTGAATTATGCCATAACGTGGGTGAACCTTGAAAACATGCTAAGTAAAAGAAGCCAGACACAAAAGGTGACAGTATTATATGATTGCATCCATATTAAGTCTCCCAAATAGGCAAATTCCTAGAGGCAGAAAGTAATTTTTTAGAGACTAGGAAGAGGACAGATTGAGGAGTGACTGTTCTTAAGTATGGAGATTCTTTATGGAATGATAAAAATGTCCTGGAATTGATAGTGATGATGGTTGTATAATTTTTGTGAATATAGTAAAAACCACCAAATTGTATGGTGTGTGAATTATATCTCTAAAAAGGCAAAACAAGGGGATCCTGGGTGGTTCAGTCATTAGGCATCTTCCTTCAGCTCGGGTCATATTCCTAGGGTCCTGGGATCTAGCTCTGCATTGGGCTCCCTGCGTGGTGGAAGCCTGCTTCTCCCTCTCCTACTCCCACTACTTTTGCTCCTGTTCTCGCTGTCTTTCTCTGTCAAATAAATAAATAAAATGTTAAGAAAAACCCCACACAAACAAACAAAAAAATGAAACAGAAAAATAAAAGCCTGTGAAACAATTAACTGGGTGAAAATGTGTCTATGGGAAATGGAAGTTTTGACAATAGAAAGTTCCTATGTCCTAAAGAGGCCAGAAAGGTGGAAGGTAAGAGAGCCTTGACTGTATCAGGTTGTAATTTGGGAAAAATGAAACAGCTGCTTAGAAGTAGAGTTGTAGTTAGGTTATGTAGGAGCCTTAAAAATGATTCAGAAAAATGTTATAAAGGGTTGCACACAGAGAAATAGGGAATCACTATAGGTTCAATAAGTTGAAAGTAGAAAAAAGAGAATCTACAAAATGTCAGAAATGAAAATAAAATTACAGTGCAAAAGTGACAGAACCTCTTTAAATGGAATAAGGCCAATCTAAGTAAGTTAAATACATTTTACAATTTTGTACATAGGTATGTATATGTGTGTGTGTGTATATACATATAAGATATATATATATATGACTTGTGATATATATATATATATATATATATATATATATGATCCCATATAATAATATGATAATGCACTAAATTCAGTCATGTTACCTCTTGTTTGAATTAGGAACATAAACTGTTTTTCTGCCTATTCAAAAGCTAGTCAAAAAAATTTTTTTTAAATCACAGATGATGCGGGACGCCTGGGTGGCTCAGTTGGTTAAGCAGCTGCCTTCGGCTCAGGTCATGATCCCAGCGTCCTGGGATCGAGTCCCACATCGGGCTCCTTGCTCCGCAGGGAGCCTGCTTCTCCCTCTGACTCTGCCTTCCACTCTGTCTGCCTGTGCTTGCTCTCACTCTCTCTCTCTCTTACAAATAAATAAATAAAATCTTTAAAAAAAAAAAAAAAAAAAAAAAAAATCACAGATGATGAAGTTCACTGCAAAAAAAATGATTAAAATCCTTTAGTTTGTTGATTTTATCATATTTAATGTTTGCTGTGACAATCTGGTGTATCTGTATAATGAGTGAAGTGACTGCTTTATTAATATGCAACACCATGTTTCAACTATATTACCCATTGAATATTATAAAAGGAAGATTTTATCTTGTTTATTAGCTGCCCTCTTGAGAGTCATTACAAAATTATTGCAGGTGTACGTAGGTCTGCTGATTGAAATCCCTGATAGGGCAAAGTGCTTCCAAATCCATTCCAGTTTTATGGGGTGACAGAAACCCATGGGCAGAACCAAACTTGTAACCTTGAATTTGTGACCAAGAATGCAAGACCTAATCCTCTAGTATTTTTAACTTGAATGCAACAGGAAACATCTTAGGTTTGAGTTTAGTGCCATATATAGCTATAGACCTATCAATGATCTTCCTTGTTTTGGTGGACTTGTCTAATTGGGTGATTTTTAATAGCCTCCAACAGTCAAACTCTACAGAGCTTCTAGAACTATCTACAGAGAGTGTATGTTTGTCAATACTTGGGTATCCTGTAAGTCACTTTGACCCTGGCTTGATTAGTTGGCATGAATAAAAGGGTGTGGGTATCCTTACTCACCTATCTTTATGTATTTATTTGCCAAAGTTTGGGCATAATTTAGATATTAGGGAAGAAATTCTGAAGTGTTTGCAATAGGTTTATATTTCTCAGAGTGATTCATCATAGAGTGGAATTGTCATACTTTTAAGAAAGTTGTGGGGCATATAAAATTCCCATTAACTTTCCATTTATTCTTTGTTCATTAAAGCAACACTTAATAAACTTGTGTCAGTTGTAAGGTACCATTTGGGGTATGTTGTGAAAGGCACAGTCCTGGTCCAGCATTTTGGGGGAAAAATACAGTAGAAATGCAAGAAGAATTTTGTAAATTATGGAAAGATCAGACTGAAAATGTAATTGGTGTTGGTGTGTGTATGTTTTTTGCATTTTTAACATTTTCGGTACTTCAAAGATTTTCTATAGTGAGTACTTATTATTTTTATAATAAGAACAACAGAACAACAGCAGGAATAAAAAAAACATAAAAAAGATCTATCCTTGAGGGCAGAGATAAAAGAGTAGAGCAAGGCCTCTGGAGGGGTTTGAAGGATGATTGAGGACAAGGTTGGTAGGAAAAGTTTTATATCTGGCAGGAGAAATGAGGAAAGACTATATGGGAAGAAATTTAGGGGTGATCCTCACAACAAGCAAACACCATTTGCCAGCCCCTGGCCCTCCTGTTGCCTGACCCTGCTTCTCTGACATGTCTTCTAGTTGTCTGTAAGTCGCCCTCTCCTGTCTCCTGCTTGTTGAGTCCAGAAGCTTCTACCATGCCTACCCTCATATCTTCAAATGCTTTCCTTTTGTCTGATGAATGAACTTGAATCTCTTTACTTTGCCATCAGAAGACCTCTGGTCATCGGATTCCAATTGTACCACCCAGTATTAATGCTCATTAGACGTCTCCATTAACCTTCCTGCCATACAGGCCCACTCTGCATCTTCTGATGACCCTTTATCATATCCCCCCCCCCCCCAGCTTTAGTGTTTGAAACTTTCTTCCTCACTTTCCAACTGAAACTGCTATATATTGCTCAAAGCTCATTTCACTAGTTCAATTCACAATGCTTCCACACAGGGATTCAGTTTATTATCTCTTCTTTAATTTTTGCACACATTGCACAGGTATTTTACTTGAAATATCACTTAACATTTGTGTTAGTATCTCTCTCCCCATGCCCTGCCTCCACTTGCATGCACGAACATGTTGTCTTTTCAGTGAGATATTAAATTTCTTGAGGTCGTGAGAGCCACATACCTGTTTTACTCCCAATAACGTTAATATGGCACTTTACATGTAGTTGGTACTCAATCATAGCAACTGCACATACTTACGTAGCACTTGCTATCTGCCAGGTGCTGCCCTAAGTACTTCATATATTTATTTATTTCTCATAATATTCCTACATGGTAGAAACCATTATTTTCCCTATTTGGCAGACAAGAAAACAAAGGCACGAGATTTGTACTGTCTAATAGCTTTATTCCTCAATAATGGTAGTAACATTTAAAATGGTCAGTGGTCACATACGGCTAGAGACTAATGTAAGGGACAGCACAAGTTATAGAACATTTCAGTCATCACAGCGACTTCTATTGGCTAGTGGTGACCTGTATGGTTAAATGACTTCTCCAAGGTCACAGAGCTAGTTAGTGTCAGAATCAGGAATTTGAATCCACTCAGCCTGTTTCCATGTTAACTTGCTGCAAAGAATGGATGTGAGCACCTGTACGTGAGCAAATACACACATACATGCACAGATACAAATCACATGCTCACTGAAGACTGAAGAACAAAACCACTTGACTAAGATGAATGTGAAAGTAGATTTTTCCTTGTCAGATGAAGGTACAGTAAGTAAAGGGACAACTCTTTTACCCAGGGTCCTGCCACCTATTTTAGGCAAATCAAGAGGATCTAAAGAAAGGTCCTCAGCAACGTATACATAGATTCCAAGCTGGATGGGTGCTAGTACTCATTCATCACACCCACAGATGCATAACTTTTGATTTATCCAGAATAGAGGTCCTTAATCTGGGGTTGAACTTCTGGAGATTATGAAGCATCCACTAAAATGTAAAAGTTCAGTATATCTGTGTCTGCACACTCTTTTCTTTGGAGCAAATCCATAACTTTTATCAGATCTGGAAAGAGATGTGTGACTCCAAAAATTTTAAGAGTCACTGATCTGGAATAATTTTTCAGTTATGCCATTAGTCATGGATTTGATTATTATTTGTAATATATATAAACTTGATTATTACTTTTAAAACTTGAGTTATGAAAGAACTCTCACTCATTTTTGATAGTTATATAAATGGGTACCAACTTTTCAGAGACCCAAATAATAAAATCTCTCAAAATTTAAGAATATGTACTTTGAATCAGCAATTTCCCTTATGAGTATCTGTCCCACAGAGATATTTAAGCATGTATGTGCACAATAATAAATGTAGAGGGACGCCTGGGTGGCTCAGTGGGTTAAAGTCTCTGCCTTCAGCTCAGGTCATGGTCTCATGGTCCTGGGATCGAGCCCCGCATCGTGCTCTCTGCTCAGCAGGGAGCCTGCTTCCCTTCCTCTCTCTGCCTGCCTCTCTGCCTGCTTGTGATCTCTCTCTCTGTCAAATAAATAAATCTTAAAAAAAAAAATGTAGATAGCCCAATGTAACCTTGTTTATAAAAGGACAAAACAGGAAGTAACCTGAATGTTCATGAGCAGAATGATTAATGAAGAGAAGAAATAGGAATATTTGGAATACTATGCAGCACCTGAAAGGGATAAGATAGATCTATTATACTACATGTAAAGATCTTTAAACATAGCATTTAATTAAGGAAAATTGAAAAATGTACAATTTTAAGAAGTTTAAAGGTCATGTGTACTTGTAAGTGTATAGAAACAAAGTTGGAATCCCAGTCTAAGTCCTTAAAGTCAGAAGTCACTCTCAGGGGTGATCCTGGTAGTTGTGAGACTAGGGATTAGAAGGAAATTTCCCTGTTTATTTACTCCTATAGTGGTTGTATTTTTATAACCAAAATGCATTTATCTGCTGCTTATATAGTTAAAAAAACAACAAACAAACTGTGAACAAAATTTGTATTGGACTGTGATATAGCTCCTCAACTTACCAGAAAAATTGATCTTTCTTTTTTGAAATCCAGATTTTCCATATTTCTGGTGATAATTAAGAGTCATATACAATTGTTACATGAAATCACTAAGTGTATGCAGTTTATCAGAGTCATTTTCTAAAGTAGTTCTTCATCCAGGATGCATCTTTATATGATTATCTATAGATCTTCAATCTCCAAAATTGTATCTCAATATCCCCTGTTTTTGGGTGCCTGGGTGGCTCAGTGGGTTAAACTCTGTCTTTGGCTCAGGTCATGATCAGGGTCCTGGGATTGAGTCCCACATCGGGCTCTCTGCTCAGCAGAGAACCTGCTTCCCCCCCACCCACCCACCGCCTGCCTCTCTGCCTACTTGTGATCTCTGTCTGTCAAATAAATTTAAAAAAAAAAAAAAAACTTTAAATATCCCGTTTTAATGATGATGATGATGGTGGTGGTGATAACGACAGTGATAATGATCTAACAATGACCAAACTCTATTTCATACACTAGTCTAGATACTTAGTAGGCAGTAACTCATGTAACTGTCACAAGCACCCTATGAAGTAGGCATTATTATTTCTCACATGTTATCAATGAGGAAACTGAAGCGCAGAGAGGTTAAGCAATCTGCCAAAGCCATATGACTCTGAGAGGCAGAGCTGGGACGCTTAATAGTCTCTCATGCCAAGGTTCATATGTTTCACCATGCTGCTCTTCGGGCTCAAGCCCACTTTTACAGCCTCATTTTTACTCATCTCCAATCCTGTCTCCCCCACACACTGTGACTCAGTCCTTGTACTCTTCAGCATTTACCAAATCTATGTTTCTGAGGACCATAGGCTTTTAGATATGCTGGGAAACATAGCTTAGACATGACTGGAACAGAGCAGACCTGCAGCTTGATTCCTTGACCACACTATTCCCTCTAATTTCCACATCCTTTCAAGGCTTAGACCAAATGCTCTTTCTTCCTCAACGATTTTCTTTCTTTCTTGGCCTGAATTCCTTCTTCCTGCACTGTTCCCAAAGCCCCTGTTTGTCACATCTTTTATACCATATACATTTGTTACTCTTTATATTTTTTTTCCTCCATTAGGTGCTTAGGTTTCTGAGGGCAAGGTCCAGCTCCTGTTCATTTTCTGCATGTACTGCCTTAGTAACATCTTTTTGAATTTATTTGAATTTGTGAGATTGTTGAGAAGCATGTTTATTATTTGGATCATTAGGTCAGACGATTAACATAGAAGCTTTTTTTTTTAAAGATTTTATTTATTTATTTATTTGTTTGTTTGTTTGTTTGTTTAGCAAGGGAGAGCATAAGGAAAGAGGGGTGGTAGTGGGTTGGGGCGCAGGCAGAGGGAGAAATAGGCTTCAGGTTCTGGAGATCATGACCTGAACTAAAAGCAGTCAGTTAACCAACTGAGCCACCCAGATGCCCCATTTAGAAGCTTTCTGAGCAGAGTTTTATGTGTGTATATAAAAACTTAGAATTCCCATTTTAGTGAATGAATACAATCAAAAGTTATCAGAACTGAGGGTTTCATGTGTAACATGTTTGAATAATAATACTTAATAATTACACTAATAATATTAGTAACAGTAGATGAGATTTATTTAGCACTTACAATGTACTAGTACTTTATTTCACCAAATGTTTGAGGTTGGCACTATTAAATTTCCTTTTTTTTAATGGAAAAATCTCAGGCTTGCATAGGTTAAAATATGCTGGGCCGGCTCAATGATGTAGTCAGAATTTGAGTCAGGACTTGAAGTTCAGTTGGCCTGATTTCAGGGTCATGGCTCCTTGTTCCTAATGCTGACTTCCAATAGTGTGCACTGAGGCGTGTGCGTGTAGCGTGTGTGTGTGTGTGTGTGTGTGTAGCGGGGGTAGATTTTGTCATGGGATCAACATTGGGCTGGATCTTGGATAGCAGTCTTCCAGTCCTGGTTCTTCAACTAATTACATAAACTTTGGATTGTCCATCAACATTTTTAGGTCTCATTTTCCTTTGTGCTGAGGTGGGTGGGGGTAGTGGATCAATAAATATCCAAGGTCCCCTCCAATTCTAGTCTCTGATTCTCAGAAGGAGCCAAAGCCTCTTTGACGTTTACCAAGTGTTACATATGGCACGTGTCAACAGCTGTGAAAATTTTATTTAATCCACTGTGTTTATTTTCTTCAACATAAAGGTGAAATATTTTTACATTTTCCCAATGCATTTCTCAGTAATAACATAGCCAGTAAAAATATTTTTGTTCGTGTAGAGCAGTGCTATTATATCTTAGCCAAAGAAAAAGCACACTATTATAAACTGGTGGAGGGAAAAAAGCCTCATTTGTTATCAAGAAGGAGCAGAAATATAGCAATTATTATACTGCCCTTTCCCTAATTTGACTTAAATTAGTGACTTTAAGTTATCAGAGGTTATGAAATATACCGTATATGCACATAGGAGACAAAAATATTGCTTGCTAGTACCTACGTTTATGACATTAATCTATCTTTCAATGATCTAATATAAAATAAACCATTTGAAAGCAATTTCATTGAAATACTTTCAGAAATGTTGAAATGAAAATATTAATCTTGGAAGTGTCATGCTGGATTTTTTTTTTTTTTTTAAATCCCAGGAAGATGGGTTAGGGAGTGCTGAGAATAAAGAAACAGCCAAGAAGATGCAAAACCAAGAAGTAAAGTTGTCAGCCGGTAGCCAAGAGTGCCAGTTCCTTCTTACCTTCCTTCTTTCCTACCTCTCTCTCTTTTTCCTCGTCTCTCTTCTTCCTCTCTCTATTCCTTCCATAAATATTATGGTGAACCTACACTAAATAAAATACTGTGTCAGGCACAGGCATATAGATGTGAACCAAAGCAAAGCCTTATTCCATGGAGCCTGGGTACTAGGGATTATCCATACAGGGGGGTTGGGTTCTTTGGGAGGGTCCAAGTGTGATGATAGTGTGAAAGGCCCATACTTTGTCTACTCATGGATACTCACTTTAGGCTGTGCTCATTCAACAGTCCTTTTAAATTGCTTTTTCCTGCCTCTTGTGTAGCTACGCTCCTGCATGTTAGCATACTTTCTTATTCAATGTACTTTCTCCTTAACCAAAAGTAAATAAATAATAGGAAAACTAATTTTACTCTTTTAAGAATATTGAAATGTGTTCAGGATATTTAATTAAAGACATTCCAGAAAAATAGAATTGGAGCTGGGAGTTGAATGCATTTTTCTACCTCTGATGCATAGATGTGTTTTATACCTACATGTGTAGTTTCTTTGCAGTAGGAACATAGGACAGTTCTACCTCAAATATGATTAAAACTCTTCAATAACTTACCACTGCACCTAAAATAAAAATCAATCTCCCTTCTTAGGTCCAGGATGATCTAGGACATCTCTACTTCTATTCTATCTTGTCCCCTTTCTGTACCGTCAATATGCTATGATCTTTTCCAGTGTCATCATCCCAAACCACAGTATTGATTTCCTTTGTTGCCATCTTATGACAGTTTCTGTCTTGTTTGTATTTGTTTACTTGTTTTTATATGTCTCTTCCCCAAAGTGTGCACTCCATGAGAGACTTTGTCTCTTGCATTTGCTACTGTAGCCACAGGGCTTAGTGTAGGTGTCTGGTATATATTTGCTGAATAAACGAATGAATGAAGAAATGAATGGGCACACTCATTTGAAACTTAGAGAAAAACACAATGGTCAGTGTTCTATAAGATGGAATCAAGTGTTAAGGGTATCAATTTGAGGAGACACAGGTTGGGTTCAAATCCCAGTTTTATCATTCACAAACTATGTGACCTTGGGAGAAACCACTTAAGCTATCTGTACCTCAGTTTCTAGAGAATGGAGAAAATAATGGTATCTACTTCAAGGTTTGTTGTGATTATTAAACAAAGTAATGCATTTAAAGTAGTTGGACCAGTAAATGTTAAAGAATGGTCAGGAAGTTTCATAGTCAAGAATTTCAGAAATGCTTATCAATCACTAGGATTTGAATGCCATTGATAGTTTGGAGGTGGGATGTCCTGTGGCCTTTGCTTGGTCTAGTGTGTGGACCTGACTGCTGGCAGCCCTATCTGACAGAGCTGAGAGGACCACAGTACTCCTTTCCATATGGTTGGTCTGGGACGTCCCAAATGTACATAGCTTCCGGTTTACTGATAGAAACACATGAAGGCCATTCACACATAGATGCAGTGGAGATGGCTATCACTGACAGTATTTCACCAAAAGTTCAGAGGGAAACAGTAGTGATATAACTCAACTAATGCCTGCCCAGCTGCCAGCTTCTAGAGCATCAGGGGCTTGCCAGGCAGATATGACAAGACATTGGCATTTTTCAGACTCTGCACTGGAATTTGATTTGGAATCAAGGTTTGTAACAGGCTGAAAGTGATTCATCAGTTCATTTCTGCAGATAAACGAGCAGTCCCTCGTTTCCTTGGAAACTTGGACCTGAGCATATGTAGCTCAGAATGTGCACCCTCATGTTTTCAATCGAGCAGATACAGGATGAGTTTCTCCCAAGAGATTCAATATGTTGCCTTAAACAGAAGAAGCTAGAATAGAAGAGAATTGCCATATTAAAACTGGATACTACAGACATGGCTAGATTTCTCAAAACACAGTGATTCCGATTAAAAGAGACAGACACTCATAATCTGGCCCTTGCTGGGTTAGCAATTTGCATAATTTATTTTTCTGGATTGAAAAGGTGAATGTCCTTCTTGAAATATTCCTTTGTCTACATGTAGAATGTCTAGTGTTTATACTGTTTACTCGCTGGGGATCTTCGTGAGCTAAAATCAAGCTCTAATCCCCTATTTCTGCATAGTGGCACATAGGGAACTAGATAGATAAATTCTTGTTCTGGAACATTTTTGACAAACATGAGGCACTGTTTGCTTCTTTAAAGAAGTCTTAAATATGGGATGATTTTTAGTTCCAAAAATGCTCCCAGTGCTTTCCCCAGCTTGGAGTGCTCTGGAACTTCCTCATTTTTCCCATAGCCTGTTTAAAATGCCTGCTACTTTTTACTACAACAAGAGCTCCTTTTGTGTTTAGGTACCAGCCTGAACTTTTGTATATCTCCTTTCAAATTCTCATGTTTTCCCACTTAGCAAATGAGGAGATTGGTGTTCAGAAGAGTTAAAGAAATTTGCCTGTGGCCACACCATTTTTGAATGGTGAGACCGGAAGTTAAACACAGGTCTATCTGAGTCCCAAATCAGCACCTGTTACCCAGAACCTCCTTTATCCACTATGATAAGGCAGAATAGAAGGATGGAGTTCTCTGTTTAATTAGTATTCTGGTTAATAAAAAGTTACAGATAGATCATTTATAATTTACTAACAGGCAAAATATTAGAATAGGGCAAGTGAATGGGAAGAAAATAGAGAATAACTCAGCGTGAGGTGAAAATCACTTAGCAAGAATAATGAGTCTGAAGTGCCACAAAATAGTATCATGGGAAGTTGTGTGCTCCCTCTCATTGGGTCTATAGAGACTAAAAGACCACATGTAAAGCATGTAGTAGAAGAGGTTTCTGCTGTTTTTGAAAGATGATGTTGAAATTCTCTAACAGTGTTAAGCCTATGAATCTAGATAACAGAGACCACAGTGAGTGAGATTTAATCTTTGCTGATTCAAAAGGTACTTCAAGGCTTTTTGGTGCTTCAAGGATATCACTATGACCATCAGTTATGAGCCCTGAGATGAGAGGAAATACTGGATTTCTGGCTAAAAGAAGGCCAACTAAGACAAACTTTTTTTTTTCCTGTTTTTGATTCTTTTAAACTATTGCCAGAAACCAAAGTTACTCCTAAATCTGTAGTCTGCAAACTTTTTCTTTAAAGGGACATTTAGTAAATATTTAAGCTTTGTGTACCATATAATCCTTGTCACAATACTTGACTCTGCCATTATAGGATGAAAATGGCTATGGACAGTATGTAAATGCCTGAGCATGGCATGGCTGAGAACGGTTTTACTTATAAAACCATTTGGTGATGTAGATTTATAGATTTCCAACCCCTACTCTAAACATCCTGAAATTATTGTACATATTTCCTTTTCTAGTGGCTATGCAAAAATCAGACCAAAAGACCTAATCACAATGGTTCAAGATCACCCAAGAGTCTTTTTTCTCTTCATGTATATCAGACATGATACATCAAAGATAATACAGCACCAATTGGTTTCTTTGAAAAAGAGAGTCAATAGAATAAATATATTTGGAAGTGATTTCCAACTTTTAAAAAAATACTTGGGAAAAAGAGTTCTCAGAATAGCATCTGGCAAATTAACTAAGACCATCATTTACACTGAAATAATCACCGAAGATTTAGTTGACACATTGCCAATGTTCAATATGATGACTGTGGCCAAACATTATTTGTGAAAGTAACTAAAAATGAATTTAGAGGAAATTGTAATTTTTCCTCTAGTTATTTAAGTGATAAGAAGCCCTTCAAAATAATGATAAATGTTACAAGCTAACTTTGCTCCATGGAAATGATGTTGAAATAATACAGTGCCTGAGCACCCCTGCCTAATTACCTCGGCACTGTAATGACAGATAGTTTAGAAATATTGAGGTAGCTATTGATAAAGCACATGGAAAGTATGCGTATTTTTCAAATTTCTGACAGCAGAGATGGACACCCTGGTTTGAATGGAGAGCTCATGGCTTCTTCCCTGGATTTAGCTCATTTCAGGTCCATTAAGCATGTGTTAGAATCAGTAGTGGTTTTTCAATGGGAATTTCTTCTTACCCCTAGATTTAGAATATTGTAAACCACTCTTTTTTTTTTTTCTTTTTAAAGCAAGCAAGCCTGACATTGACCCACATATGATTTTAAAATACCTAATATATGAAGAATGCATGCTCACAACACTCAACACTTCTACACAGATGAGATTTTGGGGTAGGGGTATCTCTAGAGCTGCTGCTTATTATGAAAATTTCGGTTAGTCATGTGACCTCTCAGCCTCACTTTCAAGTTTAAGATGAGGTCAGCAATATGCAGCTGGAAGTCTGTTGTGGGGAGTAAGTGATACAACACTTGGTGAAACATTCTATTCTACAAAATAGATGAAACTATGATTTTTATTAATGTTGTTAAGTGGATTTTAAAATTACTAAGAATATTTAGGCAAAACAAAAATTAATTCAATGAAAATTCACTTAACTCTCTTCTTAAAAAAAAAATCTGCTGTGAGTAAAGATAATTAATGAAGTAACCAGGTGTCAGGATAGCCACAGTTCTCACATTAAGAAGGATTACACTGCTTGGAATTTCTCTGACCATGGCTTCATTTAGAAATCTTAGAAATTGGTGATTCCTTTTTTGACTGAGTGCATGGGGTCTTTCCTCTTGGCATCCTGTCCAGAGGGATTTATTGGCATAATCTTTGACTATCCTTTTCTGTGGCTACTTTGAAAGACTACTTCCAGCTAGTTAATTCATAATTCAGCTTGTGTAAAATTCCTTGTGTCTGTTTCCTAATGAGAAAAGAGCCAAGTCAACAGACTTGGGTTGGGGAGGCCCTGAATAATGTTTCTGTAATTTCAAGTAAGACAAATCTGGAGTTAGGCAAGTCATAATGTTTTACCTGAAAGCTTGCTATTTAGTTGGCTAAATATTTAGTTTTAGTTAACAAAGTGGTAAAGGAAATATGTGCATGTATATGTATATATATACACACAGACACATAATTACATATAAGAAACATATATGATAATACATATATACTATATAGGAATCAGGTGGCTTATCTTAATCTGAAAGGAAAATCCAATAATTATTAGTTAAATGTGAATTCCTCTACAAACTTTGTTCCCTTTACAGTGTGTCTCTAGATTATTCACAGATCTTTGGTTCATCTTCCCACTTAGGTTCAGCTCTTCAGCAGCTAAAAATCCATAGATTATCTAAAGTAATGAATTGTGATTCCTCCTGTTGTTATCTTTACATTAGAAACAGAGCTAATGCTCATTGGGTACTTGGTCTGTGTGAGAGAACGTGTTAAGTATTTTTCCTGAATTTTTTTCACTTTTATAACCACACCCTGGGGAGTAGATATTATTATTGTTATTTTAAAGATGAGGAAATTGAATATTAGGGAATAAAATTGGTTAAGGACACACATCTAATGAATGGTGTAGGCATTACTCAAATCTAACACAATTTGATATAAAAACTCAAATTGCAGCAAATCTTTCACAATCTATTGCTTAAACTTGTGAATTTAGATTATGGATGAGAATATCTTGATACATACTTTCATATATTATATATATTTTATGTATGTATCATATAATATATATTGCATATTATTTGTTGAATATTTGTGCCATTTTTATATATATATTGATTTGTCTGTAATATATGCCTATATATGTATTATGTGCATACATACATACGTATATATTTCATGTATGCGTACATAAAATACCCCAGCTCATTGCAACTGCAGCATACAATTTACATGGTCACTTACATGTTTTTTGCATTTCTACAAAGGAATTTTCAATGGAAGCCATTAAATAGGATGCAATTTGTAAGCCTTTCATTAAATAATGATTCTCAGCTGGATTTCTGAGAAGGGAATATTAATGCAACCATATGTAACTAGCATTGCAAGAAATTAGCTTTGCTGATTTAGTCTTGAATCAATCATTCTAAGCTATGCATTAGACTCTTCGTTGATACATTTCTGTCTCAGACAACTTTGCACAAATTGTGGGGTGAATACAGTCATGCTAAGAATATAATTTTTTTTAAGAGTATAATTTTTGTGAAATACCACTAACATTTCAAGTTTCTTAGGTTTGGTAGGGAATGATCAAATCCATATGCAGAAAGTAAAAATGCTGCCACTCAGAGTCCAGTGGCTAATTACTAATCTTTAACATGTATTTCATGGGCATGAGGCTAGGTGGTAAGTCAGGATTCTGATGCCAACTCAAAGCTAGACTTCTGAACACGAAGCTGGAATGAATTTGGATGTGGGTATGGCTGCCGTGTATTAAAATCTCCAAAGCCCTTATCTGGTTACCAAGGTTTGAAAATGCTTTGAGACATTTTGGGGTTTTCCTAGAAACTGTGTTATTGGGCCAGTTCTACAGCATTTTCTCCCAAGTTTGAAGCAATGAAGTCTTGCTATTGTCCATGCTTATTTTATTCATCACAAGAAGCTGTTTTTTAAAAATTAACATATAATGTATTATTTATTTCAGGGGTATAGGTCTTTGAGTTATCAGTCTTACACAATTCGCAGCACTCACCATAGCACATACCTTCCCCAATGTCTGTCACCCAGCCACTCCATCCCTCCTACTTCCCTCCCCTCCTCCAGGAACCCTCAGTTTGTTTCCTGAGTTTAAGAGTCTTTTATGGTTTGTCTCCCTCTATGGCTTCATCTTGTTTCATTTTTCCCTCCCTTCTCCATGATCCTTTGTCTTGTTTCTCAAATTCTTCATATTGGTGAGATCATATGATAATTGTCTTTCTCTGATTGACTTCTTTTGCTTAGCATAATACCTTCTAGTTTCATCCATATCATTGCAAATGGCACGATTTCAGGTTTTTTTTGTGGCTGCATAGTATTCCATTTTGTATATATATCCACAACAAAGATTACGTAATCACGCAATGATGATCAGAGTTTTAGCTAAGAGAGATCATGAGACAAGAAGCAGAAGAATTCTACGGAGAACTAGATAAGACATGTCTTCTGGGGGAGAAAAGGTGCTAAGAAGCCTTAGTTTGGTAAGGCATGCGCAGATTTGTTGCCACTCCTGTGTCTGAACTGTTCCCTTTAAACAGAACTCTGTGGAACCTACACCATGATTGTATTTGATTGTTATTTATGTTAACTTCCTTTTAATAGCTTCCCTCCCCTACTTTTACTTTGAGTAATTGGTTATTTTTATTCTGAGGAATGACTTTAGTTTATTGCCTTCTCATAGTGTCATTTAACTGTTTTTTTCTTTTTCTGGTATACTAGTTAGATCTATAAATTTGATTGGATTATGGTTCCAATTTTTTTTTAAAGATTTTATTTATTTATTTGACATAGAGAGATTACAAGTAGGCAGAGAGGCAGGCAGAGAGAGAGAGGAGGAAGCAGGCTCCCCGCCGAGCAGAGAGCCCGATGTGGGACTCGATCCCAGGACCCTGAGATCCCATGACCTGAGCTGAAGGCAGAGGCTTAACCCACTGAGCCACCCAGGCGCCCCTGGTTCAAATTTTTTGGCCAAGAAGAATTCATAATAGTTGCTCTGTCTTTCCTATTGCATCATATTCATCAATACATAATATCTGGTTAATCATTCAGTGAGTGGCTTCCTTAGAGATCATCCTCCCGATCCCTCCGTTATAAAATTTCCCATAAACTTTTCCCCTACTGATTTTGGCAGCTATGGATGAAAGCTACCTCAACCCACTATTTCATTAGAGAGTACTAAAATGGTTTGGAATGACGTCTACTCCAGCTAAAAGGAGAAAGTGAGTTTGGTCACACTTCCTGAGAAATAGCCAAAGACACTAGACAGGGATAATACAACAGTACAGAACAACTGAACAATATAATTCCATTGGACAAGCTTGTAAGATCTATTTAACATTCTCAAGTAAATTTCAAAAGCATATTTGCCAGCATTAAGCAACAAGAAAATCTCCAGGCTGTTGGAGCAGCCAAAGACTCAACACCAAATGACTCAATCAAAATAGAGGCTCAAGAACAGAATGGCCTTCATCTTTACGTTCCTTGGTGTATCTTCTAGTGGTATCTAGGTGGTTTCAGTCTCATTCAAGCCTCAAGTAAAATTCCAAGGAAGATAACAAGGTGGCAGTCATATCTCTTTTTATGAATGTTGTAAATATAATTCTTCCAAGGTAAATATTTAGTTCAAACAAATTGTAGGCCAAATTGCCTTGCTCTTTCTTAGTATATTTATCCCATAACAACAGTCAGCAATATAGTTGGGTTGAATGTTTTCAAAAGTAAACAATTGCCAGCAAAAATAAAACAAAGAAAAACAGGATAAGGATCTTTTTAAAAAAAATTCATACCTTTTTGCCTTTCCCAACTGACATTCCTCATCTCTACCATAGAAACTGACATTCCTCATCTCTACCATAGAAAACAGAAAGTGATTTGAGTAACTAGTTTCATAACACTAA
Organism: Mustela lutreola; assembly: GCF_030435805.1. NCBI lineage: Eukaryota > Metazoa > Chordata > Mammalia > Carnivora > Mustelidae > Mustela > Mustela lutreola. The sequence goes on along the minus strand of NC_081298.1, from coordinate 90,266,538 downwards.
CACTCCATGTCATAGGAGAGAGGGTTATTCATTACTTAAAGTGAAGTCCTAAAGGCATTAGGCCTTAATTCTCTTGTGGGACTCTGATGGAGAAAGGCTGCTAGACTGTAAATACTTAAACATCTTTGTTGGCCTGAAAGATTCTTGAAAACATTTCTTGTTCATCTTTGTCTTCACCATGTTGCCTAGCTCAGCACCTTGCCTGTAGCAAGTAATCAAATAACATTTGACATTCATTAAATAAGTGTTTGATTAAGCATAGATACATGGCCTTGGTTGTCATAGTCCGCAAAACTTGCTCTTTTGCAAGAATCATAAAAATAGTGCCAACATTTCGCATTGCTCTACTTCCCAAACATTTCTATGTTCCTTTCCTCTTTTATTTTCTCTATAGAACTCATTGTCCAATACTTCATATTTTTACTAATTTTTTATATTTCCCTCTAGTGGAATAATTATTTTTTCTGTTTTGTTCACTGCTTTTCTCCCACAGTGTCTAAACTAGTACTTGGCACATGATGGGTATATAACAAATATTTATGGAACAAATACATGTTCAGAGTATTCATTCTTATATAAAATATATGAATGGCATGTTTTCTACCCATTTCTTTAACTCTATATTTGCATATGTTGCCCAAGTACTCCCAGGTTCTTTTGTCTTTATCTTTAATGTCTAAATAAAACAATTCAAACCTATATAGTTATAGGAAATTAGTTCTTACATAACTGACTATAGGAAAACCTATCCCTGGATGATTTTGCTGATTCCTGGTAGGTGCCTAGATGTCCCACTCATTGTCTATCATTTCTCATTCTGGGCCTAATCCAAAACTGCTCTATTATTGCCACTTGCTCTCCAGTAATGCTTGAGGAGGCTATAGCTTTTTCTCCTCTCGACATTTCCCTGAGTACAGAACAACCTCTAACTCTGTTCCCCTGATTGCCATAAAAGTTGCTTTAGGTTGCTATGGTTAAGCATCTTTGCTGAGGATTTGGGGAAATCATGAGAGCCACACAGCATAGACAACTCTGGAAAAAACACTGAAGGTCATGAGGCTTTTTGGTCATTATCTGTCATGGACAGTCACCTGCTGACCATTTCTTTCCTTAGACCCACATCTTCTGTCATGTTTAGGGGGCCCATGCCCTCACCTGTTTGTCTCCTTCCCCCTTTTCTGGTCTATAGGCTTCAAGTACCCCCTCCCCCAACCACATTGCTGGTTACTTCCCATTGCTGATGGCTTTCCTTCTGGACCAGCTTTTGGAAACTAATAAAGTCCATTAAGGAGTTTTCTCAAGAGAAAACACATCATTCTCCCATTAGATACATTCTGCTACCACTTTCAGAGTGTGACACGATGCCCTTGGTTTACCCTGGATTCCCTCTGGAGAGTAGAACCAAGACAGACTTCTTTATTTAGAAGTGGTGCTAGGGAACAAGAAATGAGACTTGAAGAGTACAGCTATTCAAGGGCACAGTACTGAGCAGCCCACCATTGTAGTTTCTATGCTTGATCTTGCTGGCATTTTCTGAGAAGCTGTGCAGGCATGCTTTAGAATTGTCTCAAAGAACAGAAGGGAAAAGCCTTTAGCCACTCCTGACACTTCTGGGCATGTAATAGGTATTTGCATGTGTGATAGTCACTTGGGATCTCAGTGTAAAAGGACCTCCAGGACATGTGCGATGACTGAGGAAGGCACTGCAGGTCATCTCTCTGCAAGACTGGCTGCCAGGACTGCGACGGGTATCGGAGGCAGGCTGAAAGCATGGAAGGTGGTGCCTCCACATTGTTAAATATAAAATTGAGGGGCATATGGGTGGCTTAGTAGGTTAAAGCCTCTGCCTTTGGCTCAGGTCATGATCTCAGGGTCCTGGGATTGAGCCCAGCATCAGGCTCTCTGCTCAGCAGGGAGCCTGCTTCCTCCCTCTCTCTCTGCCTGCCTCTCTGCTTGCTTATGATCACTGTCTGTCAAATAAATAAATAAAATCTTAAAAAAAAAATTCAGCACTGGACAAGAACTCAGAATTCCTACACCACTACTGACTGCATGAACTTGGACAAATCCCTTTACCTCTCTGAACTTAAATTTCCTCAAAATAAAGAATACCTTTCTCAGAGGATTGTTGAAAGTTTGGAGATAATTTAACTAAAACATAAAACAGGGAAATCAAACACATACTGTGGATCCCAAATAGAGTATTACTCTAATATATAAACTTAATATTAAAATCTGGCTGTTGAGAGACTACCTGAATCGAAGTCAAGAAATGATAAACCGTTTCTGTAGTAGCAGGCAATCAGATTTCCTTGGAAGGGGATGCTGCTGCTTACTGTGGGACATAGGTTCTAACATTTGCATTGTTTTTTTCATCCAGAGAATTATGTGAGGTGTAGATGCCCTGTTATGTGAGGAGGACCTTGAAACCATGGGAGCTGATGTACTGCTAACGTGGTGACATATCTGAGCATCCTTGATGTGCAGCATCTCGACGCAATGTTAGTGACATAACAAACAGGCACACTTTGGACTGTAAGTGAAGGAAGGCTGAGTAGCAATGTGGTAATGATCCTTCCTAAAGGAGAAGATCTATCCTGTAAAGCCAACTGCCACTCAAAGAGGGAGGCCTTTCCACTTCAGAGCAACATGGGTTGGTACACTCATGGGTACTTATGAAAAGGTTAGCCATTGAGGCAAGGGATTTGACTGAAGTTTCAAACTGAATATTAGAAAAGTGATTTATTGATCTTTCCAGGAAGTAACACATTTAACAAACCCATTACTGAAGTTTGTCTAGACACATCTAGAAACAAAGTCCATCAAGGTATACCCAGGCAAATCCAGATTTGTTTCTCAAAATATGATCATGAGGCATAAACCGAGCTGCCAGGCCAAGATGAAGCACATCCACCAAATGCTGCAAAAATTTTTCTCTTGTCAGAAGTTCCAGGGAAGTATCAAAATGATTAAAATGTTACCACATATTTTCTAAGAACTATCATGCATTTAAAATACTGGAAATTGTTTTTGTTGTGGTTACTAAAAACACGAGTAATTCAGACTCCTGTAGACTATAATAAAAAAAAAAATCAGCTTTTGCAAACATATTTAGGTTGTCTGAAATCACATCCTTTACAAAATAGGAAAGTTGATATTGCTGTCAATTACTGGTCACAGCAAGGTACCTGTGACCATTTCTGTCAATAAGAAAAAAAAAGCCACTGTGTTAAAAGTCAGTTCTTTGGGTGATTCTGGAACCAACTGGATTATTTGGGATTTGACTGGATTAGTTTATGTCATTCCTATAATTCTTTATTTTTCTGTGATTGCTTTTTACTTAAGGAACTCTGTATCAGATGAATTGATACACATTAACACTATATATTTATAAAATATTTATTAGTTTTAAAAATTCTTTCATATTTGTTAATCTCATGTTCACATGTCTTGGTATTTCAATTTGTGTGTATGTGTGCACACATATGTCAGTGTGTGTACCTCCATTGTTGAACATATAAATGGAAAAACCATCATGAGATCATCTCATCTTCTTTTCTGCCCTCAATGCTCTTCTTCAACCACTAATTATCAGAATTCCATTTTTAGTGATTCATTGCTTTGGCTCAATTGTTAGTCCTTTGTAATTCCTCTAAGAGAGGTAATACCTAAAGTCATATCAGACAGTGAATGTCTATGAGCCAGTTTGTCAGAAATGTTTAGTTTGAGAGAGGTGAATAGCTTCTGAGGGCACTGAGCACCCAAAGGGCAGGAATGGAATTACCATTGAAGATGGAGGGTGATAAAAGATACAGAGAGGAGGGCCGGGAAGAATCTATGACCTAGAGTCCTTATCATCCTCTACATAACTCTAATAGGATGCAAATTAGAAACGATCAAACTGATAAAATATTTATTTTTCTCACATAAATTATGTTCTATCCTCAACAGCTACTCTGTTCTCATAGCCTTCAAGAAATGGGGAAGGCAAGTATTACTCTTCCAAGGGTAATGAGATAGAGCAGGAAAATATCCCCATGGCCTGAATGAAAGGGGGATATGAAGGGAAACACTTCTGGTTCTCAGGGACTGTGAAGAGAAGGTCAGAGGTTGGTTGGGGCTGGTCTTCTGAGTTTCCTCAAGTAGGCTGAAGCAGAATGCCAGCCCAGGCATGGGCTGACCTATTAGCACAAGAGGCTGAGTATCCTTAGAACACTGAATATAAAACATGTTAGAATCAGCCAACACCCACCAAGTACCAAATGAGACCCTGCTGCAGACAACAGCCCAAGAACCATATGGAGATCCGCCATGAGGCAATACACTCCCACACCAATTAAGGAAAGGAACGAGTGGGGGAAGAAACAGCTTTCACAGAGGTTGAACTGTTCAAATTAGAAGATAGGGGGTGGGACACTGGAGGAATTTTATGTTAGCTATAGAAAATAAAGATGCTACAATTTTCCAGCACCTCTGAGTCGTATGGTTAATTTTTATGACAAAAATAATTTTCAAGGAAAATATGTACTTTTGCAGATCATGTCCATGTCATTGTCTAGGTGTTCTGTTGGGGAAAATTATAACGTATCTTTATTCCAGGAGAAAATTCGAATGCTTTCCTCACTTTCCTCACTTTCTTTCTTTCTTTCTTTTTTTTTTTTTTTAAAGATTTTATTTATTTATTTGACAGAGAGAGAAATCACAAATAGGCAGAGAGGCAGGCAGAGAGAGAGAAGGAAGCAGGCTCCCTGCCGAGCAGAGAGTCTGATGCGGGGCTTGATCCCAAGACCCTGGAATCATGACCTGAGCCGAGGGCAGAGGCTTAACCCACTGAGCCACCCAGGTGCCCCCTTTCCTCACTTTTTTAAAGGCAAGAAATAATAGGGATGCCTGGGTGGCTCAGTCAGTTAAGCCCCATGTTGGGCTCCCTCCTCAGTGGGGAGTCTGCTTCTCCTTCTCCCCTGGCTTGTGTTTTTTCTCTTGAACTCACTCACTCTCTCTCTGTCAAATAAATAAAAATCTTAAAAAAAAAAGGAAAAATTATAAATCAACCTTATGTGATCTGTTTCTGTTCTTAACATGACTTATAATTTTGTGCGATTAGATGAGAGGTTCCTCTTCATGATGAGTCTATGGTAGCTTTGGTGGCTATTTTCCATAAGCAGATCCAAAATATTAAACTTTATTAAAAATAATATCTGTCAAGAAAATAATGCCAGAAACTTGAGAAACTTACAGTTCTTTGGAACTCCTAATTCTGATTACTAAGCTAGTCTTGTGTTTTGGGATCACTGCACAGATTCAAGTAAAAGAAAGATGGTGGCAATTTTCTGAATAGGCCCATTGATGGAGGACTCAGGCTCCCCTATCTTTAATGGCTGTGACTTGGGCGTATGGTAATGGGTGGCAATAAAAGTTACTTGAGATATCACATTATACAAATAATAATGACTTTTAAAATAGGTGTGAATTGAAATGAAAAGACTGCAAATTCTGAAGTTTCAAGACAAGCTATGCAATATAAATAATCAAAATATCATTTGGCTTCAGTTTGAGTCCTAATTATAAACAGCTTACATATTTTCAAGTCAGAGTTACAGGAAAAACATTGATAGCTAAATAAACAGAGTGAGTACATGATTAATGTTTAAAATAGTAAACACTTCACATTTGTAGCATTCCTTTAACAGATTGGTCTGGGAGACCTTGTTTTCATTCCTGCTTTGCAATCTGTGTTTTATTTATTTATTCTCTTTATGTTGAATTCCTCTCTTTTAATTTACCTTTCATCTTAATTTACTCAAGGGGGCAAAGTGAAAATGTCTAAAATAAGTGAAAAATCTAAAACAATTAGAAAATTTAAGACTGAGCTATAATCAACTCTAAGAACATTACTGCCTTTTTCAGCAGGATGAATTGTAGGCAATAAAAAGATACCATTAGTAGCTATTTTCTTTAGACTTTTAAAGACTCATAAAGCTCCATTTTATATTTCTAACAAAGAAATAAAATTACTCAAGAAAATTTTGAGGCTAAGAGGAGGTAGGGTCTTTTTGCTTATTTGTGCTTATTATCTTAGGAATTATATGTAAATATAGAGAGAGTGAGGGGCTCTGGGTGAAGGGAATTTCCCCTCACAGATCCCAGCAGCCCTGGCCAAGATGTGTGCATACTATGTGATACTGAGTATCAACCAAAATTCAACCACTGATCCATTAGAAAACAAAATTAAGAAAGACATATGTGATTCCTGTGGTTTTTAAAACTCAAAAAAGAGATGGCCTAGAAATTATTCAGAGATAATGCTTGAATCAGATTGGATTTCCTTTAGTAGATCTCTACTGATCTACTTTTTGGGTGAAGAGAACAAAAGGTCCTGTGCAAAAATCCCTAGTGGCCATGATTGGGTAGATAAATGTTGAGCATGTGGGTACATTTTTAAAAAATTTAAATTCAGTTTATTAACATATAGAGTATTACTAGTTTCAGAGGTAAAGCTCAGTGATTCATCCGTTGTATAGAACACCCAGTGCTCATTACATCAGGTGTCCTCCTTAATGCCTACCACCCTGCTACCCCATCCCTCACCCCATCCCCTCCAGCAACCCTCAGTTTGTTTCTCATGGTTAAGAGTCCTTTATGATTTTTCTCCTTCTCTGATTATGTCTTATTTTATTTTTCCTTCCTTTCCTCTATATTCCTCTGTTTTGTTTCTTAAATTCTGCATATGAGTGAAATCATATGGCATTTTTCTTTCTGTGACTTACTTATTTTGCTTATCATAATACTAACTCCATCCACATCATTGCAAATGACAAGATTTCATTCTTTTTGATGGCTAAATAATATTTCACTATATATGCCCATATTCTTTATCCATTCTTCTGTCAATGGACATCTGGACTCTTTACATAGTCTGGCTATTGTGGATGTTGCTGCTATAAACACAGGGGTGCAAGTACCTTTTTGGATCACTACATTTGTATCTTTGGGGTAAAAATTAGTGCAATTCTTGAGTTTTAGGGTATCTCTATTTTTATCTTTTTGAAGAACCTTCACACTGTTTTCCAGAGTGACTGTACCAGCTTGCATTCCCACCATCAGTGTAAGAGGGTTCCCCTTTCTCTGCATTCTTGCCAACAACACCTGTCATTTCCTGACTTGTTAATTTTAGCCATTCTTACTAGTGTGAGGTGGTATGTCATTGTGGTCTTGATTTGTATTTTCCTGATGCTGAGTGATGTTGAGCATTTTTTCATGTTTCTGTTGGCCATTTGTATATCTTCTTTGGAGAAATGTCTGTTCATGTCTTCTGCTCATTTCTTCACTGGATTATTTGTTCTTTGGGTCTTGACTTTGTTACATTCTTAATAGATTTTGGATACTAACCCCTTATGTGAGTACATTTTTAAAAATAGTAGCCACTGCCTCCCAAAGGGAGAAGTATAGGGATATGTGAGCATGACAATTTATTGATGATATGATCCATGTCTTGGTTACTCAAAATAATTTCTGTGAGTAGAAATTTTGATCCATTACAGAGTCAAGATAGGCCAGGGGGGAAATTATCCAATGTAAGGATAATCTAGGTGTACATATTCTATGCATATCTCTGATTCTTTGTTCAGTGGTATGCCTTCCTGGAATACTACCAATGTGCTGTTCTGTTGTTCATCATCCTCCTTGGTCGAAGGTTTACCTTTGGGAGATAGCTTTGAAAATATCTGTTCATGATCCAGCATTTTATCATTTTCCTATGTGATGTCTGTCCTTCTTTTATGTCTGTATAAGTGAAGTCACGTTTAATTCTTAGAAATCAACAGCTCATAAAACACAGGTCCACTTGATCACAGAGCTCTCCTGAGTCTGCCACTATTCAGTAAGTGCAGTATCCACAAAGGAGCATTTGAATTCTAGGCTCTTCTCCTTGGTGGGGAATCCTTGTGATATAGCCAGAGAGTACTGCAGAAATAATCACATATTAAATTACCAAGAAGATAAATGGACTGCTTATGTGTTTGGATCTAGTGTCACTGCTTTCAGTCCTCTAAGGTTGTGGTTGTCCTTTCATGCTGCCATATTCAAGGAAACCTAGGTATCTGGCATTAAGCAGAACATTTAATGGAGATTAATAAATTTTTCCCTCATCATCTGAAGAATATTATGTTTGATACTGTGTTTAGACAACTTGAGAAGTCACTTATGGGTATATTCTGAAATATAGCACTTGGACAAAGTAGGTATTTATGAATTGGTCTGAAAGGCATGCCATACCCTCACTCCTTCTCACCCTCTTATGAAAATTTATTGAGCACCTATTTTAGACATGTATTCTGGGGACTATAAGCATGAATAATTCCTGGAAGAATTTATAATCTAGAGTGAGTGCAGATATGTCAAGACCAAACTCCGAAGAACAAGGCAGAGTAGGATGAAATAAAGCTTAAAGTGTTGAGGTAAACAATAGCTTATGGACATGCTTCAGTAGGACTAATCTAGGAAAAATTCTTTTAGAAGGTACCTATCAGAAGATGTGTATGTAGGATTTCAATAAATATAAAAAGAGGATAATGTATCTAAGTCAAGTTGAGGGAATAATGCACAGCTGAAATGTAGAGAGGGGGCAACACAATAGTAGAAGACTGATTTGATATGTGATTAAAGATCAGGGCGCCTGGGTGGCTCAGTGGGTTAAGCCGCTGCCTTCGGCTCAGGTCATGATCTCAGAGTCCTGGGATCGAGTCCCGCATCGGGCTCTCTGCTCAGCGGAGAGCCTGCTTCCCTCTCTCTCTCTGTCTGCCTCTCCATCTACTTGTGATTTCTCTCTGTCAAATAAATAAATAAAAATCTTTAAAAAAAAAAAAAAAAAAAAAAAAAAAAAAAAAAAAAAAAGATCAGTGTGTTGAGGAATAGAAATATTTATTTAACAAACACTTTTCTAGTGCTGATGATGTGTCAGGCATTCATAACAACCTAATGATGTCTGTGCTAATACAATCTTCAATGAGAAACGTGAGCCTCAGAGAGATTAACTAATGGGGCATCTCAGCCAGCAAGCACCAGAGCTGGATTCATACCCAGGCTCTCTGGCTCCAGTGTCTGTGCTCTTTTTGGTAGGATATGGGTCTCAGGACTTTGTACCATGTTCTTTATTCAACAAAGACTCTTTGGCAGTGTTCAAAAGGGTTGATGATCTAATGTACATGGTGGGAGATCATTCAAATAGCAGAATGATAGTTATATTAGAAATCCCTAATGTCAGCACAGAGATCTTAAGCAGAAGAGAGTTTATATTTATTGAAGTCTGTTACATTCAAGGCAAGGTACTAGACCATTATCGTGCATGCACTGAATTTCCTGGTTTTCACCTTGGGTGGAAAGAAGTCACATTAAAGGGAATAACTTCTACTAAGTCTTACTCATAACTGCTGTTTCAAGACCTCATTCCTTCCCCTTTCCCACTGCCTCAGTCTTTAGGCACTTGGGAAGCCCCTGAGGATTCTTCCACATGTACTTTGGAATGAAGCAGTCATCTATGGGTCCAGTGTTGGGCAACAGAACTGTTATGATGATGGATCTGTGACTGAGACTGAGAAGCTGAATTTCTAATTTTAATTCATTTCTATTTAAATAACCACATGTGGCTAGTAGTATCATGTTGGACAGCACAACAGAAGCTGGTGTTTCCTGGGCACTTCTCTTGGTCACCACTTCTTCCACTGAGTAGTTTTTAGTAAATGCTTTTTCTTTGAACATGGCAGCTACTTCTGCTGGGAACGTCCCATTCTTCTGTACCACTTCTTCTGGGGACTGCTGCCAACTCTCAGCAGAATCCACTGCTTCCACAACATACTGCCACTTGCTATTGACATCTCCCCACAGTGCTGCCCTGGAAGCGAGGAAGGCAAATCCCCAAAGTGTATGTGTTGTTCCCCACTGTGTTGTAGAAATTTTACAGAAATAGTTCTTTCAATTTTTACTTTCGATTATTTACATCTTCCACACAAGTGCATAGAATGATAAATACCAGTACATTAGTATTATTGCTCTAAATCAACCTCCAGGTTTGTTTTCAAAGTTGTCTTCTTGCTAAATGCCCTCCCCTTTGTTTTCTTTCAAAGAGCTCTACAGTATATAAGACACCTAAATTTGAGCAAGTTCAAATCTTTGGCAAGTTAAAGTATCAGTTTAGGTGCAGATGAGATGCTGTGATAAACACAAGTCACCTCATTTAACCCTTAGAGCAAAAATACCTCCCCTAGGAGACAGAAAAAAAAGAATAAGTCTCAGAGTTTAAATAATTTGTCAGAGGTCATTTGACAAATTTATATATAGTTTATATATATAAAAAACTTTATATATATATATAGTTGAATCAAGCTTTATATATAGTTGAATCAAGATTCAAATCTAGGTCTGAGGTCTTGGTTCAAATCAAATCCATCCATTTATAACAAACTGCCCCTCTATTAAGAGCCCACTGCAAAAGAGAAGAGAATTTATAATTACATAAGAGGTTCATGTGTATAATATACTGATTTAAAATATACTGATTTAAGAATACATATTTAAGAATAACTGGTAAATCTCAAACAGTGGGTTAGTGTATAATTACAAATTGTTATTTTCAAAGTACCTGCTCTTTTGACTTGGGATTTCATATTTCAAACCAGTTTGGTGTACATGCTAAATCAGATGTCAGAAATTAATACTAGGTGATATTTGGAATGACCACAACCAAGTCACTCCATAGAACAGGCTGGGAGTTACCAAGGAATTATTCATGGTGCCTGGGTTGAACATGTTGCTTTTACATAGTTTAAATAACTTAGATGTTACATCCGTTGAAACTGCCCTACTGTTACTGCAGAGATCTGTATAGGGTCAGCATTGTGCCTGCAACTAAATCAGGAGCACAATCGCTTTTGTAAAGCAATGACTAAGACTAGAAGATAATAGACAGTTGATAAAATCAAAATGCTACTTCACCTTCCCACCAGAGGCCTTGTTTTGAGTATTTCAAGACAACAGCATCCAATACTTTGCAAACTTTGCCTTAAGTATGCTTTCTCCCTGGAGTTAAGATCAGGGGAAATCCCACAGGATCTTATAACTAGTATTTTTAAAAATATGGACACAGGGTTGAAATTCCTTTGCTAGGTACAACAGAAAACCTCTCTCTCTTTCTCTCTCTCTCTCACACACACTCTCAAAATCCATTCTTCACCTTTTGTTTTCCAATTAAGCAAGCTGTAGTTATTTCACACAATAAAGATCTTGCAAAGCTTGAAATCTGACTGGGAAGGTGCAGCTCATAGAAGGCAGATAATTTGTTGTATCCCTTCCACTGGGATATATTAAAACTGATCATATCACCCATTATCTTGTTCTCTTTTTTTTCATCACATAGGAAACAAATATATTTTCCAGTATTTTTTGGTTTGAATCCTTTTGGATGCTTTGAACAATAATGCAACACCCACATAAAATTTCTCACCATGCCATTGGTACTTATGATATACACATTTTAAATTATAAATCATGTAGCATTGCACCATTATTTAACATAGGTATTGCAGAGCTAAGTGGTAGAAGTAAAATATTTCTGCCTAATCAAATCTTATTTAATAAATAATATTACCTTAGGCCACCCCTTTAGTGTGAAACCCTTTTATGTGATGTGAGGACAAAAGAACTTGCTAGTGTCACCTCTGGCATATTTACTTCTCCCTTGCAAACCTAGCAGTGCTGGGTTTTCTGCCCTGGCAAATGAGGTCTAAAACTGAATATCCAGAAATCAAACTGCAGTTCCACCATTCCTGATGTCCTCCCAGGTGAGCTCCTGGGCTTCATGCTCATACTTCTAAAGCAAGCAAACTTTAAGCTAATTACGTGCTTGTGTATTCTCCCTTGCCGAATTTTGGCAGGTTGCTTCTGTAAATTATGAAAAATAAATGTGAAATATGCAGATGTCTTTTGTTTGAAGCAGATGTTTGGTCCGTCTTGCCAGAATCCAATCAGCTGTTCCCCTGGGGCCCTTCTCTCTACAACATTATCCCAGAGCAGCTTAGAAACATGAAGGGGTGATCAGAATAGCACTTCACAGGCCTTGGAGGAAGCTTCTGGACATAGAAGTCTTTGTTAAGGAGAATTAAAAATGGAAATATCCCAACCCACAGGACTGAAACAATCAGATTGTTCCTGGTTAAAGAAACTGGATACAGAACACTTTTCTCTGGTGATGTTAAATAGAATTGGGAAAAGTATGGGTTCATTGTTGCCATGATATTCTCTCAGGGGCCTACCTTTCATTCCACCATCTTGATGATTTATGGCCATACTTGGGGCTGTTACAGTCACAAAATTGCTGCCAATGCAGCTCACACCATGGTCCAGTGTCTCCTCACACAGAAATCTCACTTTAGACAATAGATTTTTGGATATTTGACCATTTGACAATTATGTGACTAATTGATTGAGTTTAGGCAACAATACAGAATAATTCAATTCAGAATAACTCAATGACGATGCAAATTGTTTGCCACACTATTCACCTCAGACCCTCTGATTCACACACACCCAATTAATGGGTGAAACTTCCAACGAACCTTAACAATAAAAAAGAATTTGGTACATCCTTTATTGATATATAGGTAGATGACAGGAAAATAAAAATGTTTAGGGCCACGTATCCCATTTTGAAGATGAAATCATTTTACTTGCTAATTCAGTGAATCTATCTTACTGGGCTCTAATTTTACTTGAAATCTGGGTAAGAGAGGCTTAGTAATAGTAAAATATTTGTCTAGGTAAAATATATATGTAATATATACTATATGTTATATAGTATATATATATTTCTTAATTCTGTAGGCATCATTAATAGAGGTTTTGTATTGTATTATCATGGCTGTCCATCAGCTTTTGCTCTCATGCAGTCTATTAAGTAAAAACAAAATAGAAACTGGGCTCCCTGGAGGGAAAAACTGTAGAGCTGGTCAATGTTGAGACTGCATATGGTGGGTATCTTAAATGACCACTTGGTTCCAATATACACTAGTTCCAAGGCTCTGCTGACTACTGATGACTTTGGACAAGTTACTAACTACTCCTAGCCTCAGCTTCCTCATCTATGCTAATATCTACCACAGAGAACTTGTTTAATGAGACAATGTAAAACAAGTACTTAAACACATCATACCTGTGTCTGACACATAGCAAATGCTCAATAATGAAGAGCTAATGCTATAATTTCCCTATTAACTTTCTACTACTCCTCAATGAAGGTTTATTTTATGTATGCACACATGTACATATTTACACATTTATTTATTTTTACTAAAGCACATCCTCTGTAGCACAATTGAGCATACTTCTGCTGCTTCTCTTCACAGCAGAAACAAGGATCCCTTTGCCAGCATGTTCTGCTCCACTATAGGTATCTTGTAGAAAGCTGTACGATGCTTGCAATATCCACTAACTTTCCTTATTGGGACTAATAGCTTCTTCAACTTTCTCTAGTGAGTCCCATTTTTAACACTCTCTCTTTGCTGAATCCACATCAGAATTCCGAATTCCAAGTGCTTCTTTAAAGTTTCATAGTCTTTAAAGTTTCTTTAAAGTTTCATAGTCTTCTAAAGGTTTGACTTACATGAGTATAATGAAAGATTTTATACCTACCTAATATTTATTGAGTACCAATTATGAACCTATTGAAACTATATGAAACTATTGATTATGAATAAATCAGACATTCTTTTGGGTGGAGTGGCTACCCATAACTAGGAAATCCCTGACAGCCTCTATACCTGAGCCACTCTTCATGATTTCCAGAATCATGTACTGTGCTTTGTGTTAGCTACAACATTATAGAGTAATGTGCATTTTATTTCTGTACTTCTAGCATTTTTGTGCTTTCCAACAACATTTTACCATGTGATTAAAAAGTAAAAATTTGGGGCCACCTACATGGCATAGTGCATTAAGCCTCTGTCTTCTGTCCAGGTCATGATCTCAGGATCCTGAGATTAAGCCCCACATCAGGCTCTCTGCTCAGCAGGGAGCCTACTTCTCTCTGCTTGCTGCTCTGCCTACTTGTGATCTCTCTCTCTAGGTCAAATAAATAAATAAGATCTTTAAGAAAAATAAAAATTTCGATCAAATGGTAGATTACTATTTTCTTTCTGGCATCAAGTAAAATTATGTTACTCTGGCAACATACAGATATACTCTTATTGTGCTTTTATTTTACAAAGCACTTTGCTGTCTGTACTGGAAAAATCTGTGTTCTGTATCTGTTTATCAAGCCACCTAAAAGAATGGGATATGAGGAAATAACAAAATAAAAAAGAAATAAAAGATACAGCCTATATCTTAGGGCTGTTAATATTAAATTGATGATATAAAATCTGCAGACTGAAAATAATAATAATTTATGTTGTTAAAAATAGTATTTTCACACAGTTCAATAAAAATAGATGAGTAATAGTGTTATCTTATTCTGTCATTGGGGATTAAATGAGATAAATATGCAAGAATTTTATAAACCCAGAGAAGTATGTAATTATTAGGTAGCATGTTATCAGCTCTACAAAGCACATAGGCAGGTTTTCTGTTCCTCTTTAACATAAAAGAAACTGAGTTTCAGACAAATCAAACAACCTATCTAAGCCCATAGAGATAGTAAACCTTAAGGCTTAAATGTGAGTCTAGGTCTTCGGACTCTCAATTAAACCTTTTCTCACTATATGTCTCTAACTCTCAAATGATTTAAGAATAATTAAAAAGCTGCATAACAATAAGACCATATTAATGAAATCTAGACCTGATACATAAGTGTTTGAGAAATATAAAGAAAACAAGCATAATCAGAAAGCCTTCCTCAAAGAGGTTATAGGTTTTGAAAGAGACAGAGCTGAATTAATCCTTATATTGTATATACTCCACGTATTGTAGCTTTCCAAATTCCTCTGTTTGCTTCTGGTTTTCTTTCTAATTTAGGTTTATGCTTCAAAATGATTTTTCCAACTTTGCAAGTATTTGACCTATCTTTGTATTCATTGTCCCACAAAGACCAGTTTTCACGTCCTGAGGATGTATGCCCTGGCCCAGGGACAATCTCACATGAAATGGAGGTGGGGGCACACCAGAGAGCAGCTGTGACAGCTTTCCTCTTCCCCCATACACTGGGGCTATTCCAGCTAGTGACCCAGGGCTAAAAGTTACTATGAATCATGACCAACCCCTTCAGAAAGTCAAGGCTCAATTTCTTGGCCACTTTTTAAAGTGGAATTTCTCTCAGAAAAAAATAGAAAGTTCTAAAAAAGACTGATCATGTCAACAATAATAATAATATAATAATTCTTTATAGATCCACATCCAGAGTTAAAGGGAATATATTTTAAAGACATCACTAAAGCATTTATCTAGCTTTAACTGCCTCATCAAAGAATATTATTTTTTAAAAAGAAGCCTCATAAAGATGTATGAATATATAGACCTGTGATTATTCAAAAAAAATTGTACAAATCAAAATAAATTTGCTAGAGCAATTTAAAATAATTAACCTTTGACAAACCTCCCTCTCTGGTAATGGAATAGTAACTATATGAATAAAAGATAAGTCGTGACATTCAATGAATTACAATATTCATCCCATAAATTACTTGATATAATAGCTCTATAGTCTACATTTTTATAACACTAAAATGTCCCAAACACTAAAGAACCCATTCATTTCCAGTGTGTGGTTTGCAGATGGGTTGGGTAATTTCTTTTGCCTTCTTTAGATGTCCTTTAATTAAGTCTTTACTGTTATTTCCCTCCCCCTGCCCCCAAATATACCTCGTTTCAGCCTGTCAACCATTTCTGCAGTACAGACACCCAGAAAAATTGAGGCCTGTGCTCACCACCCGAGCAGCTGTGGAGAATGAGTGAGTGTGAACCAGATTTGCATGCTGGGTGGGGTGGTTAAGGGCTAGTGTTACCGTATTGTTGGTTGCCACATTTAAGGATCTGGTAGTCCAGTCCCTTGTGCAGACAATGGACCCTTTGGGTACATCCAGTAATCTGTCCTGTGAGGAAACTGAAGCCATCTTTGACCACATAAAGATATCTAGAGACTTGCAGCATGAAAAATCAGTGCTTAGTAATGATAACTAGGAGGTTTTGGTTGGCATCTACAAGCCTTAGGATGGCAAAATGGCTTCAAAATGCTCAACATTTTTGGTCCAAAATGTGTTGCTATTTTAAACAAAGAATGGAAACCTATGGCAATAGGATATTTCCTGAGAAACTGATGCTTTTCTGGCTACGATTTTACCCATTAAGTACAAGATTTGGTAGTCATCTAGGGGTAGACAGCTGGTTTTCTTGAGCACTTCTAAGTCATTTGCTAGGTTTAGGTGAACAAAATGAACCAATGAAGGTAGGACTGGTTTCCAACTCAATGTGAATACCTTCTTGGCATCTTTCTAATGTCCTCTACATCAGAGTAGAATGTGTCTACACCAATACATTGTTTAAGATTTCTTCATCCTTGATCTGTTAATCATGGTTTGGATTCAGTTATACCATAATAAAAATAGACACCATTTATTGAACACTTATTCTGTATCAGGTATTGGGTCAAGTCCTACAAATGTATTTTCTTACTCAGTTCCTTCCACAACTCATAAGGTAGGTTCTGGTTTTATTTCTATTTTGTGTAAGAAAATTAAAGCTTAGAGTTCTCAGTAATGTGCCTAATTTAACATTATGCATTTAACTATTTCACTTGGTCTCCAGACAAAGCATGCTACCCAAAGTCAGAACTTCTTCACGGAGAGGGTTATCTTTGTTTCTTGACATGAATGTTAGCAAGCCAGAGTTGCAGCTATAGGTGATGGCGGGTACAACTCTAGAACTAGAGCTCATTTGGCTCTTTTTAATCCCAGAGTCACAGAAGCAGGTGGGTGGGGCTCTTGATAATTCCAGGCCTCTCAGTAGGTGCTGATGCTATAGAACCATTCCTGAATGAATGATGCAGAGTGCCCATTGCTGTGGTGTCTTTTGGGCAAGATACCAATTTGAGCCCAAAATACCTTTGGTTTCTCTGTCCTTTTTGTGAAATGTCAGATGTATAAAAATAAAGGTTGTACGGAAAATAAAACAGATCACCTATTCACAGCCAGAACAGTTGTTCCTTTGTTTGAGGGGACCTAAATAGAATTGTGTTTATGTACGTGGATGTACTTTTTTGTTTTCCTACTTAAAAAAACCCAGAGTGATTTTTTTTTTCCCCCTGGTTTTTTTTTTTTTTTTTTTTTTTTGATTTATTTATTTATTTAATTCTTCAGAGGTCACTGTTTCTGAGCTAGGAATTTAGGACTCATTAAATGATTAGGAATACATAGATGAGGATGGGCGACATAAATACCTGGTGAAAGGACCACCTATTAATCTATCTATCAGTTTTAGATTATTTTCAGGGGTCATCTATTAACATTCCATGAAAATGGTTCTGCAGATGTCCCTGGAGGAAGCACTGCTTTTGCCCCATCATTTGTTTTTTCACCAGTGGAAAAGTTGGAGCTCAGAGAAGTTAAGAATTTTGCCTAGCTTTGCACAGCAAGTTGACTCTTCTGTCTCTGGTTCAGCATTCATTCAACACATATTGTGAAACATTTACTATGTGCCAAGAACTGAGTAAATTAAATTTGCTGTGCACTTCAAACTTTCTTAAGGATTTTTCCTAAGGATTTTCCCTAATCTAAGGATTTTAGAAAAGAAAAAAAATGTACCTTAAAACCATGAAGGAATGTTCTGTTTCCTTTTTCATCTGTTATGCATTTGTCCTTTTTCTAGTTCCTTACGTTTAATGTTTCCTTATTAGTAATCTACAGAACACTGTATGCTCTAGGGTAAGAATATTTTAGACTGTAGTGACTTAAAAAAAATGACAATTTAGCACAAAGATCCCCATTTTTTTTTTTTTTTTGCTAACTTAGATTTCTTAGTTTGTTTTTTTTTTTTCTTAAAGTAGGTTGAGTGGGACCAAAAGTAAAATTCCTATTGAACTGAATTTCTTTCTTTTTGGTATGACCTAAAGTAAGAATATGTATACCCAGCATATGTATACCCTGGGTATACATATAAACAAACAGTTGACCCTTTAACCACAGAGGTTTGAATTGTGCAGGTTCACTTACAAATAGATTTTTTACAGTACAGTACTGTATGTGTATTTTTTCTTCCTTATGATTTCAACATTTCTTTTTTCTAGATTACTTTATTATAAGAATGCAATATATAATACATGTAACATACAAATATGTGTTAATTGCCTGTTTATGTTACTTCCATTCAGTAGTAGGCTAACAGTAGTTAAGTTTGGGGGGAATCAAAAGTTACACTCTGATTTTCAACTGCATGCAAGGGTCAGCACCCCTAAACCCTGTGTTTTTCAAGGGTCAGCTGTAATTGAAACATGAAAAGTTTCATGAAATAATACTCTTGTAGGATATAATAAACATAATATATGTGACCTTACTATTATTTAAACACTACAAGATGTGTTACACAGCTTATTCTACTTCATTTTTTTTTTAAACTAAACAAAGTTCAATGAATGAACCAAAGCAATTTGGGCAAATGTTTCAATTCTCTATTTAATTTTCCTTGTAAAAATATCAAAAGGTCAGATGGCCAGTGAATTTTGTCTGGTTCAGCCCTTGATCATGGATGGAGTCATTTGCCATTCAACTGCTGAGGGTACAATGGGAAATCTGCCCCCAATTTCTCTTTAGCCTTTAGATTTCCTGAAATCTAATCATGTGAGCTACCTAGAGCCATGTCTCAACCTCTCTGAACTTTCATCACACATGTTAAATGCTGGGGGTGGGGGTGGTAGGTCTACGTGACTCTCATGATCTTTTCCAGCTTCAAAGGTCTGTGGTTTCATGATATTTTTTTATTTGAAAACTGGGTACCTGTGGAAATAAAGTTGCCTCAAATGTATTCTATGCATAAACTAAGAATTTCTAGAACCACAAATGTATTCCATTTGAAGTTTCTCTAAAATGTTGACAGATGTGAAAGGGAACATTATCAAATGCTTAGTTTTACATTTGCATTCAGATCTGCTGTTTCATTGGGGGCATTTTTATAAAATAAAAATGTATTACTGCTGTTCCTGGAATTCTCCTGGTTCTGCAATGGATTTAATTATCTAAAGCGCTGTATATTTATGTGCACTTTGGTTTTTGAGAGGATTAACTGTTGTAGGGTTTAGGGTATCCCAGGGAGAGAGAGTTTGGGTTTTTCATTGTCATGCTATTACAGCGGAGGTAGTGCCTCTAGTTGCGAGAGAGAATCCCAGTGGCAGTAACGCCCTCGCCAGTGCCTGTTCTGCAGTCTCAGGGGCACGGGGATGGCATCTCAGCTAACTTTAGTTAAAGTAATCTGGGTAGCAGCCTGAAAGTGATACTACCTTTATTGCTTATGTAGCTCATTTGCCAGGAAAGGTGAATTCTTAAAATATTTTCTGCATATGTGGCTGTGTGAACATCTGAAGGCTTAGATTAGTAAAACACACGAATCAACTGAGATAGCGTTTAGGGATGTGGAGCTCATATGAATCTGGCATAGAGAGCTTGGCAATCACTGACAGCTGAGGAAATCTTTATGCCTTCAGTCCTAAAGCCACTGAATCAAAGTTTTTGTCAAATTGATTTTATATAGAACAGAGCCAATGTATTCACTTACAGTGAGAAATAGGACTGCCATGTGGCCTAGAATATTTACATGTGTGTAGTCGCAACATGGACAGCCCACACCAGAAGCCAAATATAACCAGCAGGTTGTGCAGTGATCTTGTCATTCGAAGAAGGGGCATCGGTTACATAAGTGGAATATTTCAATCCATACGGCCAAGACAGTCTGTGTGTCCATCTTAAAAAAAAAAAAAAAGAAAGAAAGAAGGAAAGAAAGAAATTGGAATACTTCTAAGCCTGTTGGCTAAGCCCCCTTTTCCTCTAGACAGCAATTAGATGCTGGGAAGAATATCATCTACCCTCAGTGCTGCTGTGAATGATAGAGAAACACACACCTAGCATAGTGTCTGGTGCCTTATAAAAATGCTTTAAAATGTTGGTTATTGTAACCTTTGTGACAGGGCTTTTGTGTTCCACCAAGTACTCTTCTTCACTTCTCAATGATATTTTCTTTCTTTCCTCTATTGTGCAAGTAATAATAATAATTGTAGATATTTACAACATTCAGAAAAGCACCAAAAAAAGATAAAATAATAAGTATAATCTATGCAGACAAGAAAAAAAAAAGACATCTCTTAATAGTATTTTGGTATATAATTTTCCCTTAAATATGGCCCCGTTTGAAATGCCACTCTCTAAGATGAAAGGACAGAACTTATTTGATGCCAATAAAAATGACACTTTGTTCACCCTTTGTATGGGATCTGACCTAGATCATCTGACCTACATAAAAGTTTTTTTGTAATTTAATTCTACCTTCTCTGTCTCTGGCCAAGAAAAAGAAAAATGAGAAATAAAATTTCTGGATTGAGTCTTTAAATCACACTAAGCCAAGTAGGTAAGTAGCAGACCAGAAATAACTTGTAAGGAAAAAATTTCTAGTATTGTCATTTGCAGCATCATTCTTTGTAGCCTAAATTCCAGACCTGTAGACGGAGGGTAAAGGTGGGGAAGGAGTTGGGGGAGGGCAGAACGAGGTGGGAAATGGGAAAGAGGGCATGGGAGGTGTTTAGCTTTCATTTGCAAGCGTGATACCCGCTGCTTTGTTTATGGATTTGATGCTATTCATACAGTCTTTGCAATATTAATTTTTAATTTATGATGCTCATTAGGAGACACTTAAAACAGAACAATTATCATTTATCTTGATATATTATTTACTAGGACTGACTGTCATGGTTAGGGGCCCATGATTAGTGAGAGGGGCATCGAGAAGAGCTTCTAAAAGGTGCTGGGGTAAAAGGATAGGAGCTTAGGAAGCAGTTGTCAAAACCCAAGGCCCAAAGTTCTGATGTCAAAGCAAAAGCCACACAATCCCTAATCAAGACTCAGGAGGCCCCCTCCAAGACAAGCCTGGAACAGTACTTAATGAAACTGCAGGATTATATTAATGAGACTCTCTGTTAGGCCACCAGCTCATCAATTATTCATCCAGCTGCATTCCTGATACTTTGCAGTCTTCCTCCTCTTTTTGCGTTGGTGTGATTACTTTTTTTTTTTTTTAACCCTCAATCTCCTTACCTGGAGTGTAAACAAAGCCTTCTGTTCTATAATTTCCTTTTCTTCTTAAACAGCATCTCTTTTTAGTTCTCATCCAGGATATCACACATGATGATGGAAGTCTATTAGAGAGAACTCTCACTTCTGAGTCTCAGGGAATTAGGGCACCCCTGATTCTGTGCTTCCCTGATACTCTGGGCCTATCTTTGACAGTTCTTTGACAGTAGGGTTATCAACTGTATTATAATCATCTGTTTGTTTATGACTCTTACCTCACAAGACTGTGAATTCTGGAGAACAGAGCTTAAGTTGTATTTATCTTTGTATCTTCAATTCCCAACATAATGCCTGACACATGACGTTGAATGAATGACTGAGTGAATGAGTGAATGAAGGAATGAATGAATTATGGGTACTGGATCATGCCTAAAATTCCGCACCATCTATCTATAGCCAAGCAGGTTGTGAGGTGGAGGCCTGCATGTTTCACAGGAAAATAAACAAAATTAAACTTTACATTTATAGTCTGGATCATGTAGGGGAAGAGGTTTTTGCAGGCTTGAGGCAAAGGACCCAAGTCTGTTTGGTACCCAGTTTTACATATGATTATTAATTTCTTTTAGAAATTACTTATTAAAATTAGATGTAATTTTAGGAACAAATTGTGTTTAACTAGGACTGGCTGTCATGGTCTAGATGTCTAGATGATTGTGAAAAGAATTTCAGTGAGCTTTCACAGTAACACCCATAAAGATGCATGGGCTTTGGAGCAGGACAGAGGCCAAGGACTGGGAGTTATACCCAGAGTCTATTATTTGTTTCACTCACTCAAAGTCAACAAGAAAACCAAGGAAGGCGGTTTCTACTCCTCAGGACGTAGAATGCTGGAGAGGGTGTAACCCAGACCAAAGTCATTATCTCATGCAATAAGGACTAGAAGTACTTCCCTTTTGTCCTGGACAGGTAGGATGATGGACAGTAGAAGTGGTACTACCTGAAAAGCAGGTTGACCAATCAAGGGAAAGGCAGAGATGGGTATGAGAAATGTTTTGCTATTCCACTCCAACCAGCATTAGTATTCAAATATCCAGGTCAGCTTGCATGTAAGATCATGCCTCACTGCCTCAGCTACACTCTCTGCAATGTATCTGCACTCTGCCACCAAATAACCTTTCCAAATGCCATGTTACTGCTTTCCCAAGACTCTGCAATGGCCTTCTGATGCAGACAAGACAAAACAAGCAAACAAAAGACCAAACAAAAACCCGACCAACCACATAAACAAACAAACAGAACCAAATACTAGAAAAAAAGAGCAAAAATCCAAATTCCCTGAGAGAATATAGAGAAATGAGAAGACATGGATATAAATCCTCAGCTTTGTCAAGGTAGGTAGATTACAAAGCCAAAGACAAGTAGTAGTGATTTTGGCCAAATGCATTCTAATTTGTTATATCTCAGCTAGTCACTATTTTCAGAGCCATATTAAGAGAAATATTGTTTGGAAGTTCTCTCCATGAAATTTCTAAATTGGGTCTTCTTATCAGTGTGCCAGGGGAAGAATGGGTTATGGGTGTGCTTGAGCTGTTGTTCTTCTTTCTCCTTGAAGTGCCTAGGTGGGCCTGATCTGCTGGGGTCCTCAGACCCCAGGACTGAGAGAAGCCTTTCTCATTAGTCCTTAGTTTATGGATTTGAAGATGTACCTCTTTTTCCTCATTTAACATTTCTGAAACCCACATGTTTTTTCTTACCAATACTTTGCAATTGTTTTTGCCCAGGTGGTCGTGATGAGGTCGTTACCAGAGTCTGCACATAACCTTAATGAGGTAGTTTTCATAGCCTGCACATAGCTTGACTAAGCTTGGTTGCAGCTGTTCATCTTGTCCTAACTTTAATGGAGCGATGTACATCATTGTACTGTGTACCCTGGTTTGAGTTTCCCTTAAAGTGTCTTCACTAAAACACATTACGATTCAACACTGAAACAAAAAAGTTATCATGTGCGCAGAGAGGCGTGGGAACAGAGATGTGAATGTAAATGTAATACTGTTGAAGCAATATATGTCATAGGAGGGATGAACAAACAAGTGCTCTATGAGTCTGAGAAAGGGAAGATGCCCATCAATAGACGAAACCTATCAGAAGCCAAGCTCTGCTCTTACTGGCGGGAGAAATTATTTTATTTCTTTCTTAGCGGACATAAAATGGTGGTATATCTTTTGGTGACCAGGTTTTTAGCTTCTAGCAATTTCTGTGTGTGCCATGGTATGAACCACATGGAGAAAAATGGCTTTATGCTCCTGGATTTTTTTGTTTTTCTTCAGTCAAGCTTTCTGGTAAAGAAATAATTTCAATTCAACTTAACAACTTTAAAATTATTAGAATGGAAGTATTGATTGCATTAAAAAAGAGCAAACTTGGAGTTAATTTACCCTTTGTTGTATATTAACTTACATCTAATTTCAGTTTAGCTTTACGTGATAAAGATGTAATCGAACTGTGTCCTCTAAAGCAGGGTAAGCACAGGGAATTTACGTAAGCGGTGGACTCTGGATCCAGCATTGTCATTCCCTTGGGGAGCTTTGGGAAGCACTTAGAGAGTTAGAGGTAATAGGCTCTTTCTGTATGATCTGTGATATTGAAAAGAATACAGGCCTTTCTTATTTTTGAAGGTGTAATTAGAGACTGGCCTTCAACTATCATTGCCTCTTTCTTCATTAAATAAAGTGGGTCATTCGGAAAATATAACTCTAGGATATGAACTACAGAATCAAATCATTATATGTAGAAATTATATCAGATGATTTAGTTCAGTTCTTTCATTTCACAAATGAGTAATCTAAAGCCCAAATGAAATGGCTACCTGGGCTCTCATAGTTTGTTCAGGGCAGTAACTGGAACTTCTGTACCCGAAGGGGTATCCTGCTACTGTCACACATGCATCTTGCTGGGCAGATTTTCGTATAAACAAAACGTAGAACTGTTTGTGTCTTTGGTAATGCATGAAACTTTATCACATCTAATTCTTCTACTAAATCTTTGTCCCGTTAGCACTGATGAGCATTTAGTGAGGATTTTCACTGGGTAGGGTCTCATTAATCCCGGGTTTAACTGAAGACTCTGTCCCAGAAATTTTTCCTTCTAAATAATTATCATCTTGGTGATTTTCACCCTCTTTTCTCTATTCTTATTTCTATTTTCCCAAAGTATGTACAGAAGCCCGGAAGAACATAAATCTGGAAAAATGCAACAGTCTCTCTTGGCTTTAAAAATTCAGCAACATGACTCTAACCAAGAGGGTAGAGATGGGGAGAGGAGGTAGCAATAGTCATTACCTCTCCTCCCTACTCCACCCCTGCAGTGGAATTGACAACATCGTTTACAGAGGCCTGTTAGCCAAATAAATACCTTCTGGATGGAATGCCCCACCTTTCTGGTTTTCAGAAATGATTTTTAAGGGCTTATGAAAAGGAATAGAGAGGGCTTGTCAATGTATCTTAGTATTCAACAAAATGAGGTCTACTCTGCCTTTTTAAAAAATGTTTTGTGGCAGATGAGGCTTCAAAACTAAAATTGAAAGGAAGTTATTCATAGTATGTGTATGTGTGCACACACTGTGTATTTGTATGACTGTATGTGATATAACATGTATGTACACATGTGCACACATATGAATATAATATAACACAGATTTTTATTCCTTCATAAGGGATCTTAAAGTCTAAAAAGGAGACCATTATCTGGTTTCTCCACAAAAGTCTCAATTAAGATGATTTCTTCTTTACATAGAAATTTATACTTCCTTAGATTGTTGTTCTGAGAATGAATTTCATCTTGGTTGTGTGGTTTATCTGGAGCAAGTGTCAAGTGTTTTTCAAATTAAAAAAACTGAAAGTTAACAAAGAACTTATTTTATTCTAAAATAAGCAAAGCATGTAAGAAGGAAGAAGGAAAAAGAAAAACATTTCTTTCCTATAATCAAACAAAGGGGCAATAATATAATAATCTAAGGGCCTTTGAAAATCACATCTGAAAGCCTGATACCTGGACAGGTGACACATGATGAATATTGCACTGAAACCTATGGCCTGAACCACCATAAAAAGAAACAGTGTATATATTATAAATCTTTCTCTTGACAATCTATAGACAGACAGAGGTTATTAGAGTGAATAATCAATTCCATAAAAATGAGTGTTCCCAAACTTCCATTCAAAATAGAAATACTGTATTTTACTTGACTCTACCTATTAACTATTTCATAACGTGAGGAGCTTTGCTAATTTCTTCCTCTACGGTGTTTCTTTGTTGTTTTAAAAAAATCTTTGGGAAAATAATTCAAAGCATATGGAAGCAGTGCTGAGCCATGGAATGTACACAGAAGTAGAGTTGACATGTGATTATCAATCCTAGTGAGGGACTTACAGGGTAATTTAGGGAATTGTAGCCCATGGTGGTCAGTCCTGGGTCTGTGTGTCCCAAACTGTGAGGGGGCTGCCTAAATTTACTGCTGTCATTACTTTTAGCTTTAACCTTCTGTGGTTCATTTGCTTATCTTGCATTATAAAGCCTGGAAGCTGTAGCAAGAGTGACATAGGAAACAGCTGTTAGATCATAGGAATAAATTTTAGTTAAAAAATGTGAATTTTTTTCCTCTGAAAACCCTTTTCTGGCCTCAATTACCAGCACATACACTTGCTAAGAAATCAAATTTGTCAGTTCTTATTTCCAATCACTTAGCAGGGTATTATATTTTTGAAACACCTTTTGTGATCATTCCCCTGCAACATGGTGAAGCATCAGAGTGGAATGTCAGCCTAGGCTTTCTTCCCTTAGCCCTCATGTCTTCTTAGTCATTTAAAGAACAATGCTTTTGAGTAACAGAGTTACTCTTTCCTCCTGATTTCTTTTTGTTACAAAATTCAGTTTCCTGGGCAGCTTCTAGGGGGAAAATTCAATCATGAGATGTACTGTAGAAGAGGGCACCATGCTACTTTTAATATTAGCCCCTTTTAATCTGGGTAAGGTCATCGAAGTTTTCTGATTTTTGCCTAGGGAGAACTTTCCCCTTATTTTGTAATTGACTTTGTCCCCTTTTTCATTTATTTCCCTGTCTCCTGGTTGTAGCATCTTCTCCCTGGAGTCTCAGGTTAGAAGTTTTCCCTTTTGTGAAACCATGACAGGTGCCTAATTGAATGATGAATGTCCCTTTATTACTCTGTAATTGAACTGCCAGGTTTTTGATTGGTTTGTAGAGATGCTCCCCCCCACCTCATCAGGCACTGCAGGGGGCTTGGTAGTTGGCAGTCTGGTCCTACACTCCATCTGTCTAATCCCATCTAGCCCCCACTTGCTTTTTGAGGGGTGGTGGTAGAGGTAAGGAGTGAGGGGGGATGGGAGTCATAATAAATTATGCTAATTTGATGTGGCTCTGACAATGAGAAGATCGCATTGTTCCATGCATCTTGGGGGTAAATGCTTCAAGACATTTTGTCGTCATGGGTGCCTAGCCTGACAGGACCACGATGAAGATTAATGGGCCTCACCTGAGTGACAGAACAGGGGATTGTGGGGAAGAGAGGGTCATTCATCATACTCTGACAGGTGTCATTCAATCCGACAGCAGCTCCACCGTCACCCGGCTAGCAGTTCCATTTTTCTGCCAGTTAAGCAAGGAGTTTAATAACATCCCCAGAATTAAAACTCATTCTTTGTAGCAGGTCTGACAGCTGAAAATAAGAAAATCAATTCTTCACATGTTGTAGCACAGTTAACTGACTGGGGTTTGACTCTAATTTAGTCTTTCGGCTGCACTTCAAGCAAAGAGCTTTTTGTAAGACATCATCTATTAAAATTTATCCACAGTGCTAACTTTGGTGGTGGTGTTATTGTGGATGCATTAAAGATTCAGGCTTTCATAGCCAGTGTCCTTTTACTCACTGCATGCTGAAATGTATCCCCACAGTAGCCGGGTCTCTTCTGCTTCATCCTCATTAGCAATGTTTACTGCTTCTCTCTTCATTAATATCGATCCCCTCCCCAATTACCGGCAACAACAAGACAGACACTAATTTGAAACATTTGGTATCATTAAACTGTTTGGATTTCACGTTTCAGGTCTCTTGGAAAGCAGAGAAGATGATTCAAAGATAAGAAAGGGTGTTAAACTTTGAGGCTGTAGGGTTGACCTGATGAATGATGATACTCACCAACCTAGGGTACAGCAGACTGCCAAACATGGTTCTGGATTCCTTTCATCTCTCTTCTGCTCCTAGAGGAGGTGTCTGTTTGTCTATCCTCCATGTTTATCCTCCATGACTCTCGGTTGTCCAAGCCTTGTCACTGATTTTGACCAATGGACTACAGTGATGCTGAGTGACTTTGGAGAGAGGGGCTCAAGAGATCTAGATCTTCTTTCACTCATTGTGAAAGTTAGCCAGTGTGTAAGATTTCAGTTCGCCATGCTGTGAGGAAGCCCAAGCTAGCTCCACAGAGAAAGGGAGACTATACAGAAATGCACTGAGACACCAGACATGTGCATGAAGAATTTTTGCAACTTTCTTTCTCAGCTTTCAGCTGGATACAGCCATATGGAAGCTATCTTGGACATCCCAACCTCACCTGATGCCATAGGAACAGAAGAACTGCCTTACTGAGCCCTGGCAAAATTTCTGGGCTGCAGAATCATAACCAAATAAAATGATTGTAGTTTAAAGCCCTTAAATTTGGGGATAGTTTGTTATAAAGCAAACAGAGAAGTTGAAATAATGGGACAAACTGGGTACACTCCCATTTTCTGTAATACATGTGCAGAATTGTTTTAGTTTGGGGGCAACATTTTCCCCCTCAAAATCTCCTTGGTTTGAGTAGCTTTGTCTTCTCATATTGTGTACTCTCCCTATAGCCCTCTTCTCTTATAGGACAGGGCAGTTTTTCTAAGAGTTGTGTAATTGGCTGAAGAGGACTTGTCACATTTATTTCTATGCTTCTTAGTTCCATCATTTCCATTTCATACAGCTAAGGTCAAAGAAGGCATCTTTTGAAAAATAAATTCTGAAATTGGGTATTTAATCTATGGCATAATACGAAGTATGATTAAAGGGTTATGAAATATATATATATAGTGATTAAGTGAACCAGATTACTGATCAACTTCACAGGTTGCCATATGCACAAAGTACATATAGATAATTATTTTATTTTTTTTAAAGATTTCTTTTTATTTATTTGACAGACAGAGATCACAAGTAGGTGGAGAGACAGGCAGAGAGAGAGAGAGGAGGAAGTAGGCTCCCCGCTGAGCAGAGAGCCTGATGCAGGGCTCGATTCCAGGACCCTGGGATAATGACCTGGGCTGAAGGCAGAGGCTTTAACCCACTGAGCCACCCAGGTGCCCCAAGATAATTATTTTCTTGTGAATCATCTTATTTGGTTCTCAATAGTAATCAGATTAGCTGAAGAAATTGGTCAAATAATCTATTGGGGCATCAAAACAGAAAAAATATCGTATCTCTGTTGCTCTCAAGGAGGCAGACACCATAACTATAATGGTTTAGCTTTCTGAATAATAATCTTGGAAAGAACTGGGGCAAAAATGTGGTGTGGGGATAGATAACCTATTTAAAGAGAAATTCTATAAAGGCACATTCTAAAAGCACACAGAGGGCATGCAATAGCTTTTTAAAATTTCTGAATTCACATATCATGCCTATTTATTATAACAGAAGAACATCTGAAGATTGGGAAAAGGAGATGAATTTATGGAGCAGTAGCATCTTGAGAAAGATCTTAAGCTAATAGTTAATTCTAGGGAAAGAAACAAAACTGAAGATCACTGAGGTAATTTTTATTGTAATAATTTACACCATAGAACTTTTTTCTTTCCTAAGACTATCCTTCAAAACAAACATCTGAAAGTCAGAATTGGGCTCATAATACAGTGTCTTAGAAACCAATAAAAATCACTTGACTGAAGAGTCTTAGAACAACACCACTATGGCTGAGGTCACATTTGCTATACTGTTGCTGTGGCCTTGAGTGGACCATCTGCACTGGCATTGCCTTCTTAAGAATTTCCACTGTCCTTAATTTCAAATTGCTCCCCAAATTCACACACCTGTTCAAAGTCAGTATCTCTCAATCCCCAAACACTTAAGTCTAGCCAGGTGATTTGAAGTTATCTCCTTAAACATCTGTCATATATTGTTTTTTCCTGTTTCAGGTTTTGCTACTCCATTTCAATATTGATGCTGTAAAGGAGACCCAACCTACTACCCCACCCCAGAATTAAATAGTGGATCCCCTAAGGTTCATTATGTCCTTCCACTGGGCTTGAAAACCAAGAATTAATTACAAAAACAAACTTTTGACACCTAGTTTATTTTAGAGCATCTGGGATGATGCTCCAATACGAAGTATACTATATTAAATAACAGCTTATAAGCTAGCAGAAAGCTTGGCACATAACAAGTGTTCAAGAAAGAATGGTCAATAGGTATTAGCAAGTCAGTCCATAATTATGATCTGTTTACTGCCTATTGCAGGTAGAAGTTTACATAATATGGAAAAGGCATATTTGCTAAGTTCTAAAGATGTAGTTGAGACTAGCAAGGCAGTTTTACATATGGACCAGCCATATCTGTGAGATAGAAAGATTAGTCAGTTAAAATCCACTGCTCTGAATCTATGAATTTCAATTACAATACAATGAAGTAGAAGACTTGACCATTCAAATGATATTTGGGAGGTAGAAC
This sequence comes from Mustela lutreola, assembly GCF_030435805.1. Taxonomy (NCBI): domain Eukaryota; kingdom Metazoa; phylum Chordata; class Mammalia; order Carnivora; family Mustelidae; genus Mustela; species Mustela lutreola. The sequence goes on along the minus strand of NC_081298.1, from coordinate 90,236,534 downwards.
TTTGGATTAAGAGTCAGAAGACTTGGATTCTAGTCATGTAGGCTCTGTTGCTGAGGAGGTAACTTGGGCAAGTCACCTCACATGTCTGAACATCAATTTTCTTATTTATGAAACTGAATTATGGGCACCTGTGTAGCTCAGTCGGTTAAGCATCCAACTCTGGATCTCAGCTCAGGTCTTGGTCTCAGGGTCGTGAGTTCAGGCTCTGCACTGGGCTTTACATTGGGCATGGAGCCTACTTATGTGGAACATAAGAAATGGCACAGAGGATCATAGGGGAAGGGAAGGAAAACTGAATGAGAAGAAATCACAGCGGGGACAAACCATGAGAGACTTTTAACTATAGGAAACAAACTGAGGGTTGCTGGAGGGGAGGTAGATGGGGGGATGAGATAACTGGTTGGTGGACATTAAGGAAGTCACATGATGTAATGAGTAATGAGTGTTATATGCAACTGAATTAGTCTCTGGTCTTCCTGCCTCACATTGGTTTTATGAAGATCACCTTACATGGTGTATATAAAACAGCCAAATCTTAAGTTAACTCTCTGCCCACTACACTCATCATCTTGTTGTCCCTAAACCAAGAGGTTGAAACTTATTTAAATATTCTTATATTGTGACCTTAACTCCAAACATTATGTGTTTAAAAACTTTTAAGATAGTCATCTAGTAGCTTCAGAATTATATAAGTAGTTATATCAAACCTTATTTTTTTTCTCAAGTCCACACAAAACTTCTGCATAAACACCTATTCCCTGGTATCTTTACATATGGCACAAATGCTTCTCAACAGTAGAAAATAAAATATATATGTGGGTTTTGTAAATGATAAAGCACAGTGCTTATAGAAGCAGAATCAACAATGTCATTATTTCTTGGGAACAGAAGCTGAAGAAGAAGGAAATGGAAGGAGAATGACAAAAAGAAGAAACGAGAACAGGCATCTCATCACCAAAGGTGAAGGTTGCATGAAATCAGGTGGTTTTGAGCAAACTCAAAACCTGGGAATAACAAATGGGCATGCTAAAACCACAAGAGCTGTGATGGCTTTTTTGCCGGGTTGAAGAGGGAAAGCAACTACCCACCGTAAAGATCCAAACAGGCCAGTAGCACTGGCATGACAGCTCCTACTTTGAGCATGACATGTTTCCACTCAGGGAAGCTCTAGCCGGAGAAGCAGCATTCCAGTGGGTGGGTCTGATGTCCGGGAGGTGGATTCCATCCGACTTACAGCTGCACCAAAGGCTGACTTTGGCAGCAATTCCTGGGCTATAATTTTATAAACAGTCTTTTCTTTCCAGACTTCCAATGTGAATTTAGACCTCAGCACAGATTCCGCCTCACATCTTTATTTTGTGTCATCACATTCTAATCCGATGACAAACAGTTGGTCTGAGATTTCAGTATATTACTATATTAGTGCAATTTATGTTCTGTGTGGAAGTTGATGATGTGTAAAGGCTATATTGTGGACTCGCCTGGATTCTAATCCGGTACCTAAAAGGATAGTATTGCTGTGGTGGATCACAGTGGCACTTTATCATGAAACCAAATGGTTAATGTGTGGTGCTGGTGCCAATAGACCTTGGCAACAATATTAATGACATTTTTCCCCAAATGGGCCAAAGCTCTGCAATTTACCTTTGAACAATCATTATTAAAATTTAGCATGCCATTGTACTATTTCTGCTTGACATTGTTTTTAGGAATATTGTTTGAGAATATATACTTTAATTTAAAGACGTAAAATACATAGAATGGACTGGATCCAGCTGAGGAAGGGAGAGGATAACTATGTGGGTGACTCATAGAGCTGCTACTGCCTAGCCAAGTTGACAGTGGCTTGATTCTCCCTACTTAGGAAGAGGTGTGATGCTGGATGGGAAATCAGTTAGCCAAGTGCATTCTCATTCCAAGTGTCCTTCTCATTTTACTAAAAGAAATTTCCACAACTTGAAAGCAGTGTGGTCTTCTAGCACATCTCAGAAGGAGTAGACCTGAAATAGATGAGCTCAAGAAGAATAGAAAGTAAATCAATTTCTATTTTCACAGGCCTGAGTCTGCTCATTTTCAGAGAGGACAAATCATGCAGAAAATAGTGCCAAATTACTAATGGTTTAATGACAATTTCACAGAAAAGACAACTGATCTCCCATGTTGTTATGCTCAGGACTATGTCTGATAGAGGTGCTTTAGCCCTGGATTGGACCATCAGGGCAAAGACTCTATGCCTTAGGGACCACAGTCTCACTCCTTTCTTCCTGCCATGGTGTGTGGATGTAAACAAGATGCTCTTTCCTCAGCAGCCACGGAGTTCCTCCACAGCACTGCATGGGTTTGTCATGTTTCCTTGTGGCTGGCCTTTTATCCTTGCTGAGATAAAAGAGATCAAACAATGTCGTGTGGTATTACATAAAGTAAATTCTTGGCATACGCAACTATTCATATGGTACCCTCTGGTTTATGACTTTCTTTTGCTAGATCAACAATTTTGATTTTTCAAACCATGTTCATTTTTCAAGGTATGATTATATGGGGTCAGGGAGGGACTACTTACTAATTTTGTTGCAATATTTTAAGACTTTTAAAAGGAGCAAGAGAGGCTGATTAAGCCTTTAGTCATGAGACTCAACTTCAGTTTCTCATAGTGTTTAATAGGCAGATGTTGACTTATTAAGCTATTTTTTCCTTGTTATTTGGGATTTGAAGTCAGTGGAATATTATCAGATGAGCTATGGGATAATAGTTCATTTTCTATGAGTATATATCAATTTTTTTTATCTGATTGGGCTTGCCTTTATAAAGATTTTTCATTTTCTCCACTAGAAGAAAGCTGGCTTGGAAAGCTCTAAACCAGCACTGTGTAAGAAAAACGTAACATGAGCCATATAGATAATTTTTCATTTTCTGTTAGCAACATTAAAAAAAAGAGAGTGAACATAATTTTAGTAATATATTTTATTTAACCCAATATAGCTAAGATATTTTAATATGTACAAAATCATACAAAACATTACTGAGTATTACACATTCATTTCTTTTTTTTTCCTGAGAAAACCATTTATTAAATCCAATACCCCTTCATAAGTAAGCTTTTAGAGTAATAGAAGAAAGTCTTCTTAACATGACAAAAGAATCTACAAGAAACCTATAGGAAACCTCATAATGAAGAAACACTAGAAACCTTTCATTAAGGGCAAAAAGAATAACAATAATGTATGCACCATGTTGCACCATGACTATTCAATGCACAGATTTGATGAAGTAAAATGTTTGCAAGCACTGAAGCATAAATGTAATAACAAAAAACTGGGAAGTCTAAAAATCCTTCAAAGGAAAAAAATAGTTAACATGAAACAGTACATTCATCCCATACAGTTACACATTCATTTCTTCATACTATGTCTTAGAAATCCAGTATGTACAAAACATCTCAATTTAGACTAGCTACATTTCAAGTGCTCAATAGCCTGATGTGGTTAGTGGCTACCATATTAGATAGCATAGATCCAGATCCCATATGATTACCCTAACAGTCTTTCTTTCTTTTCTTTCTCAAGATTTATTTGTGTTGGAGAGAGAGCAAGCATGAGCCGGGAGAGAAGGAGAGAATCTCAAGCAGACTTGAGATTGAGTTCTGCTAAACTCAGAGCCAATTCAGGGCTTGATCACACGACATTGAGATCATGACCTGAGCTGAAATAAAGAGTCAGATGCTTAACTGATTGAGCCACCAGGTGCTCCTACCCCAGTAGTTTTCAAAGTGTGTTTATTATACTAACATGTGTCTCTAAGATGTTGGAGTATTCAAAAACAAGCTAGTCTATAGTTGCTATAGGTTTTATCTGAACACTTTCAATTTCTCAAGGCAAGAAATAAGTGAATATGAAGCTGCTTATCAGCAAGATTCCTCCTTAGTCAACTTTTGTCCAACAACAAAAATGCCAGTATCCCCGAGTGAAACTGTAAATATTAGACCATTATTCCCCATGACACATGACAGAAATGTGTACCAAACAAGGGGAAAATATGTGTACCAAACAAAGAAAAACAAAACAATTATAAAACATACTTTTTATTACTTCAGTCAAAATCATACTATTTTCTTAACAAAGTCCAAGATAAGTGAACTCCAGATCAAATTTCAGGCTGCTAGGGATGCCTTGGCTTAGAAAAATTCTAGCGGCAGAAAAGTAAGGAGATGATGATGGGGACTTGAGATGGAACACTACCTGTGTGCATAGAAATAAATGCTCATTAGAGTTGCAGTAGAAATGTGAGATGAGCCTATCCCACTCAGGGACAATGATACCCCACATTAGGTCCACTCTGTCTCTGACTCTTCAGAAAGACTTGAGACAGATACCTGCTGTAGCTGGTCATATTTGTTATCTTCCTGCTCATTCTAGAGTTTTCTTACTCTTACCCAAGTAATTAGTTGGCTTTTTGGAGGTCCCTTCTCTCCCTCTCTAAGGGACCTAACCCTTGGTTATCTAGCCTTTGTCAGGTTGTAATCGCTATAATTGCCCTTTTACTCTTCTTCCAGTCTTGACAGTACAAAGAGGTACCCTGTGAGTCTCCCAAACTCCATACACATTTCTCACTGCCCATAGTATGAAGCAGCAACACTAGCTCCTCATGATGAATCCAGTCAATGACTCTTGTCATTATGGTAAACTCTTTCATTGTCCACTTGTTCGCCAATATGAGGAGCCCAACATAACTAAGCAGTAATAATTGCTTTCGGTTTACAGAACTCCTTACTGTGTCTTCACACGAAAACATTCCTCACATTCCTACCCCACCACCTACTGGGTCCCAGTAGGACCTCTACTGGTACTGGGACCCCTACTGGGAACCTCTGATTTGATTAAATCTCAAGTGATGGTGATGGGACACACAAATTCCATAGATGGATCACCAAGATTGCACACCTCTGTATTCTAGCTACTGTGGCACAGCACCATATATCAGATGCAGTGTTTTTACATTCACTACATTCTGAAGCATATTACCCAAACCCTGTGGGTTGGGAATCCTGAGCTCGCATCCTAGTGGGTTTTGATCTCTCGGGTATAAATTTTAATAGGATATTCCAATATTCCATCAAGCCAACTGCTTCCAGCTGATGCCATATATGGCAGTTCAATGGCTCCTATCCTCCCATGCTCATGTGCTCATTGTTGCATCTTCTTTATTGAATAATGACAAGTATTGATCAAATACTTACCCAATGAATGCAAAATCATTGTTTTGGTTACTGAATGAAGATGTATGCTGCTTCAAGAGGTTTTATTATGATACTGTGACTATCAGGGTGATCAAGAAGGCTTTTCTGAGGAGGTGGTAATCAAGCTACCATTTGGAAGGTGTTTATAAGTTAACTAGGTTAAGAAGAGTAGAAGAGTGGTCCAAGCAGAGGGAGAAGCATGTATAAGCATTGCAGGCCCAAGAAAATGAAAGAAGGTCTGATTCTGAGTAGTATTTGGAGGTGGATGGTGCAAAAAAAGAATGGAGAGAGAGAGGGAGAGAGGAGGCAGAGCATGAAAGAAACTCAGAGATCAAATGAAGGAATTTTTGTTTTATCTTAAGTGGAATAGAAAGCCATTGAGGGGCAGTGTGTGTGAGGACTTGTGTGTATGCAGTAGGAGGTGGGGATATAGAGAATCAACTTTGCAAATAATCTTTACAAAGCCCACCCTGACTGTGTCTGGAGAAAGACATCAGAAGGGGCCAGAGAGAGAATACAAGTGGATCCAGTGGGAGGCCCCTGAGTGTTCAGGTGGGAGCTGATGGTAGCTTGACTTATAGGAAGCTTTCAATAAATTATAGTTGCTGGAGTTGTTGATACTGTTGTTCCACAAGGTAGAGAATAGGCTTGTGTTGCCTAGAAAAACATAAGCTTTGTTTGGATTTCTATGTCCTCCTTGCTCTTTCTGGAGTGATTATGTTCCTTGAAGACACAGATGGAAGAGGGAGAAGCAGAGGCACAGTACACACATTTCAGTGTTGCGGAGCTGGCACCTCTGCTCATTTTTAAAGTCTGTAACTTGGACCCAAAGCACTGCTTTCTTAATGCTATCCTGCCCACAGCTGAGTAGCCATATCCACAGTAGAGAATTGGATGAAGATGGACTGGTTTGGAGAAACACAGGAATGGAAAGGGGAGTGTTACCATGAAGGTTCTTCCCTTTAGTTTCTATTATTATTATTATTTTTTTTTTACTTTTCTCAGGATTTAAAGTAGTTGTCTCATTTTAGATCTATTACTTATACTACAGATGGTGAATTACTAGACAGACCAGGTTACTCTCGGTCCTGAGGTCCATTCTGCCCATAACACAGGCCTCCATTCACCTCCTTTCCTTCAGTAATATGGTCACTTCTTAGAACCCAAATCAGTTCATGAGTCACTTGCTCCATAAGGTCTTTTCTGACTAGTTCACCCCACCTCAACTGAGTTGCTGCTTTTCCTCTGTGCTCCCAGAGTCATTTCTCCTTACCTCCTTCACCACCTCTCCACACTAGACTCTGATCATATGTCACTCTCTCTGGGTTGTGAAGGTTTAGGTGAAGGCATCTCATCCACTTTTGTATCCTTAGCTTAGTGCCAGAAATTTAAGTATAGGCACAAATGAATGATTGATCAAGGAATGGATAAAGGTAAATATCATCTGCATTGAGATAAAATGCAGATAGACGGGACTTAATCATAGTCAGGTAAGAAGAGAAGGCTTGTTTAGGAAAGGACAGCAATGTTGGTCTGGTGTGCTGGTGCTGGGATAGTTATGTAGATGTTTGGTATCTTTCCTGCCCTTCCACAGTATCATCCTCTTTTTCTGCTGGGTCCACTTCATCTTGTTTTCTAACACCTTGGGCTACACTCATGGCATTCTTTGGTCTGGTTCTGGGATGAGGTAAGTGGGCTTAGAGTTGAGAAGTATGGGCTAGTGGGAGAGTGGAGAGGTGAGGCCCCATCACCCTTTGGTGTAGTCAGCCTCCCTGATGGTGGGGAAGGATCATACCAGTGGTTATCAAAATTGAGATTAGTTACATAATTAATTGTTTTAAAATGACAGTTGTTTTAAAAAATAACTTTTAAAAACTAAGCTCAACTTATTTTCCTCCTCAAATTGGTGTCTATGGATAGAGTACTGGGTCAAAATGTAATGAAGAAATAGTAACCATGGTGATAATACATGGACCATTCAGTTCCAAGCTCTGCTCCTTCCTACCTCAAGAGTCTTGAACAAGCCCCTTCACTTCAGGGAACCTCAATTTCTTTGTCTGTAATTGGAGATAATGCTCATTCTTTCCTGATAGAGTTGATGGGAAGACAAAGCAAAAAAACTCCTATTTAGCACAAAGCCTGGCACATGGTATGTGTAGGAGAATGTTAGCCAGAGCTATCATAATAGATTAATTTACATTATATGAAACTGTATGTTTTAAATAGTTCCATTTGCTCGGTTGTTTTACTTATGAATCTTTCCAGTACAAGGATCATTCTCATGCATAGATTTTGTAAATTATACTTCAGTTATTATCGAAATTCAGCAGATAAATATAAAACTGAGTATATCTTAGAATAGGATCTTCATTTTGATCCAATTTATCTTTTTGATTCAGGAAAAAATATGCCATACTTTTTTTTATCCCTTGGAATTAATCAAAGCTACACTTGTCCAATTTATTCAACTCTGAGAGGTTCTCAGTAGCATTATCTCAACTGGGAGATATAAAATTAGTGTAACTTCACCTCCTTCCACTTTATCGGATATGCCTAAACTTAGCACTCCAGGGAGCCATGTTCCAGTGAGGTAGGTAGAACAACCACTGTTTTACCTTCTGGCAAATACAGACATCTCTTTCAGGAAGAATGGAAATTGGCTAAAATAAATTACTTACCAATAATGACATTTACAGATATTATTAGCTTTTCTGAAATGTGTTCCATTTATGGTTCAGACTAAAGGCAACTTATTGCGCTAGAGGGAGCATAAGATCAGGGATCTGGATTACCAGTTTAATCCTTACTAGCTGTATGACCTTGTACAAGTCACTTAATCTTCTTACTTTTTATTCTACTGTTAAATGAGACTACTATAATGCCCTATCTGCTGTGAATATATTTTTTAAAGATTTTATTTATTTATTTAACAGAGAGAGATCACAAGTAGACAGAGAGAGGGAGAAGGGCAAGCAGGCTCCCTGCCGAGCAGAGAACCCGATGCGGTGCTCGATCCTGGGACCATAAGATCATGATCTGAGCCGAAGACAGAGGCTTAACCCACTGAGCCACCCTGGTGCCTCTCTGCTGTGAATATTGATAGAGATTTTATTATTGTTTTCATGATATAATGTATATCACACACTCCTTTCCCCAAAGGACAAGTTTTCTCAAGTGTACTAAGATTCAAATACATGTGTATATCAGAGGTCACAGAACTGGTGATGCCAGCAATGATGAGACCTATTTATCTCATACCTGCTATAAAATCAACCATGATATATCTATAGTTCTCTAATCTAATCAAGAAAAATATAAACAGTTTACCAAAGGACACGCATCTTTCCAGTAAATCAGATTCTTTAACATTAAAAATTTATTGAAATGGAGCAGACTTTTCTTTCAATGCAGACTATAAATAATTCCCCTTTGGGGTAAGTTTGCTGAGCATTCGGAATCCCACCACTTGATTTAGGAAAAAAAGAATCATTGCATAATATAATATTTTCACCTTTTCTAGTTTTTCCAACATACTTCATTTTTTAATTTCACTTTGCGATTCTGAGAAGCAATTATCATATTACTTAGGGGAGTCACTCTTCAGCAACTTATCTCAAAGTCTCCCTCTCTCCTGGGAGACCTGCCTCTGCACTCAGAAGCTCCATCTCTGAGCTTTTTTCTCTTGGCCAAGGGTATAAATCAAGAAGTCAGTTCAATTTGGACTTTAGGCCTTAGTCTCAGTTGCTGTAAGAAACAGACTGGGTTATTTATAACCATGGGTGTCCAGGTTTTCATCACCATGGACGGCTGGGTGTTTGAGAGCATTCACCTTTAAGATATCCAGAATACAAGCTGTTGATCCTCTGTGGATTGTAAATTTCTAGAGTTGGGCTTCTTGGTTCTTGTCGACGAGGCAAGTTTTATGAGCACCATTACATTAGCTCTTCTGAAATGTTGGGAAGCTGGGAGCCTCTTTCCTATTAGGAAGCCTTGTCTTGACTTTACCAATAAAGTTGTCTTGACTATACCAATAAAGTTGTTCTTAGACTAGAGTTTGTCCTAATAAGCATCTTGAGAATTACACCTGAACTAAGAAATATTTACCCCTCTGTCTGCCCTAAGCCTCAGAATCTCAAGCAGCCTACATGCTTTGAATCTAAGACAAGGCTTACAGCCTAACAGCTTTTTTATCACCTCCCATCAAGCAGAAAAGCCTCCAGGTGGATTAGACTGAGTGTGTAAGAAGCTTACAAGGTAGCAGATGTCAAGCCTCAGTAAAGGTCATTCTATTAGGGCTATTCTCTTTCAGGGCACACATTTCCTCCTGGACTAGTGTAGACCTGGGAAGGAAGACTTGGTATTCTGCCACAGACCTTTGGAATGCTTAAGGAGAAGGGTTATGCGTGACAGATGTGCACAAAGTTTAAGAATCTAAGCTTCAAAGGGACAGCATGTAAAAGGACAATGGAATACAAATGGGAAAATGTTACTTGAGAAATCTTTCCAAATAAGAGACACCAGTAATTACTGGAATGTGACGGTGTTGTGGTTTCTGGATAAAGAATCTTTTTCTTATGCAGAAATAAACACATCTCTTTATCAGAAAAAGTAAGTTAGAAGTCCACATAGGGTTCCATCTGAGGAAGAAAGATTTCAGAAAGTTCTCCACCATCTAGCCAAGATTAAAGCCTAAAGCTTTTACCTAATTAAATGTGGCACAATGAGTTGCTGAAAGGATACAAAGCAAATGTGCTGGAGCAGAGGAAAAAAAACCCAAAACTTGGCTTTAATAAACTTGTCCTAAGAGCCAAGCTCCACATTATGGTGGCAAGCTGCACAATAGCAGAATTGTCTTCAGGATATAAAAACTTCATACAGAACGTTGGCTTAGTGCTCCGGTTCAGTTGAGTTGAGTGACTTTGGCCAAGTAATGGCTGTTGATACGTCACTCGCTGGTGGGCTATTGGAGTAATGTGATTAATCCTGCCGTTTATCAGTCAAAATGACTCTCTGTCACCAGTACAAGTGCCAGGATCACACCAATGGATCAGGGTGAAGCAGGGTGTATTTCTCAAGTTGTTTTAGTCAGTTGGTATCCAGCTGCATAGCACTGTGTTCTCCTGATCCCAACTTTTCCAAGAAGTCTGGCCTTCCAGCAGACAACCCAAATTAACGTCAAATACAAATGGGTTCTCCATAAAAACATTTGACTAATTCATTGCCTAGATCTTAACATTTGTGGCCAAATTTCCAGTCTTCCTGCTGAATAACTTCTTGTTGGAAAATGTTGAAAAAGGGGAGACATCAGAGGCTTCTGAGTCAAAATGTTTCCTCCCACACACCTGAGTCATGGGTCAAGGGTTTTACCAATTTCCTTTCTAAGATTTTTCCTAGGCTCCCATCTAAAAAGAATCTAATGCCAGATGGGTGGGAAGTAGTGATGTGATTCGGAGATCATTTGTATTTTTTTAATGTTGGATATAATCTTATTGCCAGGGATTTCCATTCATTGCTTTTCAGTTGAAATCTGGTATTTCTGAGGAAGTGGTGGTGGTAGGAGGATGTCTTTACATGGCAATACAAAACCTGTCGCAATCTGGTGAGCCCTTGGAGTGTCTTGCTTAAAAGGGTTCTTGTCACTGGGAGTACTCACTGGAGCCAAGCCAGTTCCCTGGGGAAGGCTGGTGTCTGCTACTTGCAGAGCTGGCTGTCAGGTTGGTCCTGTGTGTTTGTAATTAACTATGATGTCTGGATGTTGATAGAGCGAGTCTGGCCAATGGTTCTCCTCCAAAGAGGGGTTTCCTGGCTAGCTCTCCTGTGTCAGAAATGCCAAGTTGGGAGTTGCCTGGAGACTCCAGAGACACAGATTGGTTTGGCTGGGCTCCGGTTGTGAAGCCAAGTGCCGAGAAAGCAGATCAGAGACCTAACCTGAATTGTAATCAGTGGGCTTCTCCAACGATTTGGCTCCTCTGCTTTCCAATGTTATGTTTAATGTTTTAAAGCATATTTAGTAAACATGTCACTAGCAATTGCCAGTACTTAGTCTCTTCCCACTCTTTCCTTAATGATTTTTCCCTTTTCTTTTACTGTGGTAGGCTGGTCTTGCAGTGTGTGTGTGCGTGTGTGTGTGTGTGCATGCATGCTCACATGAGTGCACACACATGTGCATTTACACACGTATGTATGCATGCATGTTTCAGGCTAGACAGATTATTTTTTTTTACTAGCTCAGTAGCTTGTTTATAGCATCCTCTACTTACAAGCCAGGTAAATAATCTTAATTCCTAATTTTTCTCCCCAAATTTGGCTAGTTCTCTTCTCCTGAGGTAGCTGAGTTTAGGGTATGCATCAAGTAGCACAACAAATTTTTTAAGTTTTAGGTTCATGCAAGGTGTACATTTTGTCCTGAATTGAATTCAAGGAGCAATATTTCTCTGTGTTTTACCACATGTAGAATATAACCACATTTTACCAGTTGGGAAGTGAATGGCTTCCAGAGTCTTTCTTGTTAATTCTCAATTGTCAGTATGGGATGAAAAGTTGGGACTCTTGGTCTTCCCAATTTCTTCCTCCCTCTTCTTCCTTATCTCTACTCCTCCTTCCTACATATATTTTACCTTAGTCATTTTCTAGCTTTGTATAAATCCCCGAATGTATCATGTTGCTTCATGTCTCTTGTCTTCACACATTGTATTAGTTTCTTATGGAGGCTGTAACAAATTACCAAAATTTGGTGGCTTAAGCAGCAGAAATTTATTTTTTCTGAGGCGAGAAGTCCAAAGTCAGGGTTCAGCAGGTACACATTTTCTCTGTAGGCCCCAGTGAAGAATCCGTTCTATGCCTTCTCCAATTTCTGGTGACTGCTGGCATTCCTTGGCTTGTGTTCACATTACTCTAGTTTCTGTCCTTCTGGTTGCATTGCCTTATCCTCTTCTGTCAGTGTCGAATATCCCTCTTCCTCCTTCTTTTTTTTTTTTTTTTTTTTTTTTTAAACTGTATCCTTTTTTTTTTTTTTTTTTTTTTATTTTTTTTTTTTTAAAGATTTTATTTATTTATTTGACAGAGAGAAATTACAAGTACACTGAGAGGCAGGCAGAGAGAGAGAGAAGGAAGCAGGCTCCTTGCTGAGCAGAGAGCCCGATGCGGGACTCGATCCCAGGACCCTGAGATCATGACCTGAGCCGAAGGCAGCGGCTTAACCCACTGAGCCACCCAGGTGCCCCTCTCTTCCTCCTTCTTATGAGGACACTTGTGAGTGCATTCAGCACACACCCAGATAATCCAGGATAATCTCATCTCAAGATACTTAACTGAGTCACATCTGCAAAAATCATTTTTCCATTAAGATAACATTTACAGGTTCTAGGAATTAGGACCTGGATCTCCTTTAGGAAGTCACACAGGTGATTGATTCTCTTCTACCCTTTGTCACCCAGTCAATGCTTCTCAGAGTATCTCTGATAAAAGCTCATTTGGGGGGGTACCTGGGTCACTCTGTTGGTTGGGTGACTGCCTTTGGCTCAGGTCTTGATCCCAGGGTCCTGGGATTGAGTCCCACATCAGGCTTCTGCTCTTCTCTCTTTCCCTCTGCCTGCTACTCCCCCTGCTTGTGCTCTCTCTCACTATCAAATAATAAATAAAATCTTTAAAAAAAGATTTTTTTCCTTTTTATTAAACTTTAACTTTATTGCTGAGTGATACTTTTTTTTTTTTTTTAAAGATTTTATTTATTTATTTGACACAGAGAGATCACAAGTAGGCAGAGAGGCAGGCAGAAACGGGGAAGCAGGCCCCCCGCTGAGCGAGAGCCCAATGCGGGGCTGGATCCCAGGACCCTGAGATCATGACCTGAGCCAAAGGCAGAGGCTTAATCCACTGAGTCACCCAGGCGCCCTGCTGAGTGATACTTTTAAAAAACATATGCTTGGACTTCACAGCCATACCAAATTTCTGAAAGGTTTCTAAACTCTTACTCTTGTCTCAAACCAGACCAGTAACAACAGTTTGAAGACTGCCAGTAGTCCACAGACCATACTTCGAATAGCACTGATCTCAAAGACACCTATTCATTTAAGCACTGTCTTTCCCAGGAATTTTCTCTGGCTTGTCATTTTGGCCCAGCCCTGTGTCTCTCTGGTTCCCAGAAAACTTTATTCTGCTTCTTATCAACTTTTTCTTCAATATTTGCTTTCTCTTTAACTTTAATCTCCTTAAAAGTAAGAACCATGCTTTGGTGGACTTTGAACATAACATAGACCTTAAAACATAGTAAATGCTCAATAAATATTTGTGGAATGAATGTATGGCATACACATGAAATCTGGAGGTTGGACCCAGATAAACAGAGAAAGGACGTATTTTGGGGAAATATGAGGAAAGGATGAAGCTAATGAAACTCAAAGGAACTTAGGATGGTGTGGTAGATTGCAAAAATGGTATTCCTATCTAAAGGGAAAACTATTTCCTTATCCTTTAAATCTGGGTTGGCCAAGTGACCTGCCTTTATTAATAGAATGTGGTAGAAATTATAGATGAGGTCTTCATTAACACTGAGAAGTCATAGCTTCTATTACCCTTTGCCACCATATGAACAGGGCTGGCTTACGCTCATAGAGAATGAGAGACCTTGTAAAGAGAGGTAACAGCTATCTATCTGAGCCTTCCAGGTATATGTGTAAGCTCAGTCAAAAACAAGTGAGACCAGATTATTCCAGAAGAGCCATCTGACTGAGTCCAGCCCAAAGTGATAATACACAGAATCATGAGATAAATAAAATGGTCATTATTTTAAGCCATTAGGGTTGGGTGGTTTGTTATGCAGCAAAAGCTAACTGATCCAGACAGGAAATAAAGAATGGGGCATGAACAACTGAACAGTTGTCCTCTGCACCCAGAGCAGAATTGAGATGGGTTCACATTATGATGGGGGTGAATTAGGGCTAAAGGTCAGAAAACAAAATTTTTTTTTTCAGACTGACCAACATTAGAACACTAACATAGCCAGCAAGAGGGTTTAACACAGATGTAATCTGAATCTCTGGTTGTGGATGAGAAAGGTGCTAACTGATCCACATGGAGCTTATACCCAAAACCTGTCTTTAGAAACAGAGTCAACAGGCAGAAGTTGATATTTGCTCAGTTCATCTAAACTATATAAAAAAAAAAAATGACAATGAGTTTGACAGAAATCCACAAAAAGTACTGAAAAGGAAAGAAGAAAGCAATAGAGAGACACAGCTCTTGACTCTGAAAACTACAGTTAAACTTGTGCTTCTTCTTCCTCATGATGCATTTGGTCATCCTCCTGATCATCTCTTCTATAAATATGTGCTGTCACCTCCCTTGTGCTGGGCATAGAGCTGCACACTGAAAGTAGACAACAGACCTCACAGATCTTACAGTATGGCAGGAAAGACTCCAATAGGCAACTATTAAGCTTTGAAGCTTAAGATTTTTTGCTTTTTTCAGACACATCAAGCCATACCTTTGTACCTCTGTGATGCCTGCCAACATGTATAGCTAGCCTCCATCAAGCCTTTGGCATATGTATCTTTCAGCATGATGCTTAGATTACTTCATGACTAGTGTAAAATCAACTATTTGAAATCATGCATTGCTAAGTTTTTGATATGGATCATGACTCAATCAAGAAGAGTAGAGTCAGAAGATGTGAGAAAAGAAGTATAACACAGCAGGTGGAGGCTTTTATGGGCTTACAGGTGAGCCTATTTGTACCAAGCTATGGTGTACATTTTAAATTTCTGCTATAAAACATCTGAAGCCTGAGATCACAAATCAGATATATTGTACCCAGCGTTAAAAACATCTCATAATTTACCACAGTAAATCAATCAGTGTTTTCCTAGAAATACTGGAACTGAGACAAGAGTTGAGTTAAAACAGAAAAATCTTTAGAGGTTTAGTTTACTTAAGGGTACTTCTTGAAATATTGAATCCTAAGGGCTAGAACACTGTATTAGAGAGATCCTTGAAAGATATTTTTACAAGTTATGGGAGAATGGCTTCTACAAAAGTAGTTTATTGTTTGGCAAAAGGAACCCATTTGCTAGATCACTCTTCTGTCATTTGCTAGGTCATGGAAACAGCTCTCTTAACTACATGGGAGCCAATTATTCCATATCTGTGCTTCTTTCATCCTGTGTCCACTTCACAACACATTACCACTACTATCCTAAGGATTGCTAAAGAAGGCAGAGAACACGTAAGTCAGGTCAGCTGGAAATGAGCAGCACACTAGCTATTCTGATTCTTCAAATAGCTTTTTGAGAGACTGGCTTCATCTTTCTAACAAGGTGGTCTGGTATATTTGTGGATTTTATATATTCCACTGTCCTTTTCCATAATGACAATAGTAGGTAGCCATGAGTAGGTGACCAGGATACAGTTTTCTATTTCTCTCATTAGGTTTGTTTATATCTTTCCATTTTGAACATGCTACTCCTCACCCTCCAAAAAAAGAAAAAAAAAGTTACCTGTCCAAAAAAGTCCTCAGCAAGGTAAAGTAGAAAGACTATGTGGCTGGGTACCGGGGAACAGACTTCTACTCTTGGCTCAGGGATCATCTAACTTTTCAATTTTCAGTTTTTGTATCTAAAAAATATACACGAATAGCGCATTCTCCTCCTTGTTGTGGGAAGGAGGGTGTTACACTAATCAATGAGAAGGGAGGTGCCCTTTAGAGGTTAAAACCACTATATAAATGTAATATAACATTTTAAATTCAGAACTCTTGATGCTATGCTCTTTGGAAATTGCTTCTGAAGCAGCTCTCAGTTCCGACCCTGAGTTGTAGAGGGCTGGCCATGGAAACTTCCCTTTTACATTTGAAGGTACATCCCCCCCTCATCACTGAGGTCTTTCTTCTTGTTTTGGCATCAGAACTCAGCGGCCTGTCTTTCCTGGGTTGGCAGTTGGCCATTTACTGTCTCCTGAGAAACTCTAATTGGCCTAACTTTTTAATTCACAGGCATGACATTAAACTTGGGAATTATAAGATTATTTCTTCCAAGTCACAATATTCGCTGTGCACACAGCACATTTTAAGAGTTGAGATCTTAAGAACATTTCATTAAATGTTTCTGCTGTATCAATCCTAAAACCTTAGAGGCATTTTCCTTAATAAGAGGATACTGTTGAGAATTTGAGTCATTGAATTCCTTTAAGTCATTCTCCTTTGATGAAGAAGGCTCTATAGACATCATATCTTACTCTGTTTAAACTGCAAATGAAAACACACTCAGTCGTACAGACTCACATGTACATACTCCAGAAACAGAAAATGCTCCATTATTAAAAATCAAGCTGATTATGTCTACCTATACATAAAATAAATAAGTACATCATATATTTCTTAATGGCTCAAAGTAAAGTACCCTTTGCCTTCAAAAACATAGAGAACATTGACAAAGAGGTCAGAAGCACTCATTAGACAGACTACACAGTATAAGAGAAGGGCTCTTGGACTGAGCTCCAGGAGACTTCTGCTATGAACTTGTGACCAGAATAAAACACTTAATTCTCTGAACCTCAGTAAATAGGTGCTGGGCTCAGTAGTAATTATGAGATTTCTTCCAACTTTAATATTGTATTTTGAGACCAAGATCAATTCTAGAGTACTGATTTCTTTGGGTTTCTCCATGTTTATGGTCTAGGATAACTTCTTTCCTTCTCCCTCCCTTCTTCCTTTCCTTCCTTCTGTAAGAATAATTTCAGTGCATATCTGTGATGTTTCTAGCACACTGTAGAAATGATAAGATAGCGTGACAAAGACAGACAAGGTCCCTGCCCTCATGTAACTTGTATCAGTGAACACAGAGAATAAATCATGAGTCTGGTAAAGTCTGTGAAGGACGGCTCCTACTATCTTGGATAGCAAAAGGTGATAGACTATCTTAGGAAAAGCCAAGATAGATCCTTGCCTGGTCATTTAGGAGGATTTTACTAATTTTATGTCAAAACTGGAGAAAGTTTACATATAGAAGCTAGAGCCTGGAAGACAAAGAGTAGAGCATACACTAATGATATTAGTCTCCCAATTTTTTGGTCCTGCAGTCTCTTTTCTAATCTCTATTAGAAAAGCAGATTGAAAGATCAGGTGTCCTGACCCAGTCACTTCACAATAGGAACCACATTTCCTGTTTGTTAGGGAGAGAACTGACCACCCCTGTTCCTCCTTCCCCTGCAACCACAGGGCCCTACATGGGTGGAGATGATGAACCAGAGAGACGACTTGTATTTTAAACAGCTGCAAAGTATGAAAAATTCTTCATGAAAAGAGCTTTTGTCTTCTTTGTTGATATTCAAAAGAGGGTGACGACAAGGTGATTCTAGACATGGTTTGGAGACATTTCCTGAAAAATTGATCTGAAACTAGTGATAATCTTTTGCCAAATGAAACTGGCCCAGATTCCTCAATTCAGATGCCATCCAGCACCTTCAGGAATCATTAAAACTTTTTAATCTCGAGTGAAACATGCTAGTGGAGTGAAGGATTAACTGAGTTAGCAGGTGTAAACAGTTTAGCATCATACCTGGCATATAATGAATGTGTAGTAAATTGTAGGAATTGATAGATACTTAGGTGATAGGTACATTCCTGCATCATGTGATGTCACAAAAAATGCTTACATGACTTAACACGGTGGAAATAAACATAGGCTTTCTTTTCTTTTCTTTGTTTTTTTTGTTTTTTGTTTTTTTTGTGTGTTTTTTTTTTTAGTAGAAGCTACATATTTATTTCATTTCATAATACTAGTCAGGTATACTTCAAAATGCCATTGCTTCCTTTACTTGTTATGGGCCCAGAAATTCATCACTTGAGTTTTAGTTGCAGAGAATGGGGATGAGTTTCAGTTGTAGAGAATGCTAAGTTTTCAAAATTCTTTGGGTGATTCTTTGGGAGAGGGAAAACTTCAGCTTCTTTAGACTAGCATCTAATGACACAGTTGGAAAAGCCAAATAAATCAAATAATTTTTGAAAACAACCATTGGGTACAATTGTGATCCAAGCAGGACAATGGAAACAGTTAACTATTGAGAGGCTGCTATATATTAGAGCAGTATTAGGCATTTTTACCCAATTTTTTGTTGCAGTTTTTTAAGTAAAAGTGGTTATGTCCATTTTATTTATTTTTTTTTATTAAATTTATTTATTTATTTTATAATAAACATATAATGTATTTTTATCCCCAGGGGTACAGATCTGTGAATCACCAGTTTACACATTTCACAGAACTCATCATAGCACATACCCTCCCCAAAGTCCATATCCCCACCATCCTCTCCCGTTCCCCCTCCCCCCAGCAACCCTCAGTCTATTTTTTGAGATTGAGTCTTTTATGGTTTGTCTCCCTCCCAATCCCACCTTCTTTCATTTTTTCTTTTCCTACCCCACCCCCCACATTGCATCTCTACTTCTTCATATCAGGGAGATCATATGATAGTTGTCTTTCTCTAGTTGACTTATTTCACTAAGCAAAATACCCTCTAGTTCCATCCATGTCATCGCAAATGGCAAGATTTCATTTCTTTTGATGGCTGCATAGTATTCCATTGTGTAAATATAACACATCTTCTTTATCCATTCATCTGTTGATGGACATCTAGGTTCTTTCCATAATTTGGCTATTGTGGGCATGGCTGCTATAAATATTCAGGTGCACGTGCCCCTTCGGAGCACCATGTTTGTATCTTTAGGATATATACCCAGTAGTGCAATTGCTGGGTCATAGGGTAGCTCTGTTTTCAGTTTTTTGAGGAACCTCCACACGGTTTTCCAGAGTGGTTGCACCAGCTTGCATTCCCACCAGCAGTGTAGGAGGGTTTCCCTTTCTCCACATCCTCACCAGCATCTGCCGTTTCTTGACTTGTTAATTTTAGCCATTCTTAATGGTGTGAGGTGATATCTCATTGTGGTTTTGATTTGTATTTCCCTGATGCCAAGTGGTTGGGAGCATTTTTGTATGTGTCTGTTGGCCATCTGGATGTCTTCTTTGCAGAAATGTCTGTTCATGTCCTTTGCCCATTTCTTGATTGGATTATTTGTTCTTTGGGTGTTGAGTTTGCTAAGCTCTTTATAGATTTTGGATACTAGGCCTTTATCTGATATGTCATTTGCAAATATCTTCTCCCATTCTGTCAGTTGTCTTTTGGTTTTGTTAACTGTTTCCTTTGCTGTGCAAAAGCTTTTGATCTTGATGAAATCCCAATAGTTCATTTTTGCCCTTGCTTCTGTTGTCTTTGTCCATGTTCCTAGGAAGAAGTTGCTGCAGTTGAGGTCGAAGAGGCTGCTGCCTGTGTTCTCCTCAAGGATATTGATGGAATTCCTTTCTCACATTGAGGTCCTTCATCCATTTTGAGTCTATTTTCATGTATGGTGTAAGGAAATAGTTCAATTTCATTTTTCTGCATGTGGCTGTCCAATTTTCCCAGCACCATTTATTGAAGAGGCTGTCTTTTTTCCATTGGACATTCTTTCCTGCTTTGTCGAAGATTAGTTGACCATAGAGTTGAGGGTCTATTTCTGGGCTCTCTATTCTGTTCCATTGATCTATGTGTCTGTTTTTGTGCCAGTGTCATGCTGTCTTGATGATGGCAGCTTTGTAATAGAGCTTGAAGTCTGGAATTGTGATGCCACCAACTTTGGCTTTCTTTTTCTTTTCTTTTTTTTTAAATTAATTTATTTTCAAGATAACAGTGTTCATTATTTTTTTCACCACACCCAGTGCTTCATGCAATCCGTGCCTTCTATAATACCCACTACCTGGTACCCCAAACTCTCAACCCCCTGCCACTTCAAACCCCTCAGATTGTTTTTCAGAGTCCATAGTCTCTCATGATTCACCTCCTCTTCCAGTTTACCCCAACTCCCTTCTCCTCTCTAACTCCCCATGTCCTCCATGCTATTTGTTATGCTCCATAAATAAGTGAAACCATATGATAATTGACTCTCTCTGCTTGAATTATTTCACTCAGCATAATCTCTTCCAGTCCCGTCCATGTTGCTACAAAATTTGGATATTCGTCCTTTCTGATGGAGGCATAATACTCCATAGTGTATATGGACCATATCTTCCTTATCCATTCGTCCGTTGAAGGGCATCTTGGTTCTTTCCATAGTTTGGTGACCATGGCTATTGCTGCTATAAACATTGGGATGGCCCTTCTTTTCACTACATCTGTATCTTTGGGGTAAATACCCAGGAGTGCAATTGCAGGGTCATGGGGAAGTTCTATTTTTAATTTCTTGAGGAATCTCCACACTGTTCTCCAAAGAGGCTGCACCAACTTGCATTCCCACCAACAGTGTAACAGTGTTTTCCCCTTTCCCCACATCCCCTCCACATCCCCACATGTTGTTTCCTGTCTTGTTAATTTTGGCCATTCTAACTGGTGTAAGGTGATATCTCAATGTGGTTTTAATATGAATCTCCCTGAGGGCTAATGACGATGAACATTTTTTCATGTGTCTGATAGCCATTTGTATGTCTTCATTGGAGAAGTGTCTGTTCATATCTTCTGCCCATTTTTTTTTATATGATTGCCTGTTTTGTGTGTGTTGAGTTTGAGGAGTTCATTATAGATCCTGGATATCAATCTTTTGTCTGTACTATCATTTGCAAATATCTTCTCCCACATCATGGGTTGCCTCTTTGTTTTGTTGACTGTTTCCTTTGATGTGCAGAAGTTTTAGATTCTGATGAAGTCCCAAAAGTTTATTTTCGCTTTTGTTTCCTTTGCCTTTGGAGACGTATCTTGAAAGAAGTTGCTGTGGCTGATATCGAAGAGATTACTGCCTATGTTCTCCTCTAAGATTCTGATGGATTCCTGTCTCATGTTGAGGTCTTTTATCCATTTTGAGTTTATCTCTGTGTACGGTGTAAGAGAATGGTTGAGTTCCCTTCTTCTACATATAGCTGTCCAGTTTTCCCAGCACTATTTATTGAAGAGACTGTCTTTTTTCCACTGTATATTTTTTCCTGTTTTGTTGAAGATTAATTGACCATAGAATTGAGGGTCCATATCTGGGCTCTCTACTCTGTTCCACTGGTCTATGTGTCTGTTTTTATGCCAGTACCATGCTGTCTTGGTGATCACAGCTTTGTAGTAAAGCTTGAAATCAGGTAACGTGATGCCCCCAGTTTTATTTTTGTTTTTCAGCATTTCCTTAGCAATTCGGGGTCTCTTCTGATTCCATACAAATTTTTGGATTATTTGCTCCAGCTCTTTGAAGAATACCGGTGGAATTTTGATCAGAATGGCATTAAAAGTATAGATTGCTCTAGGCAGTGTAGACATTTTAACAATGTTTATTCTTCCCATCCAAGAGCATGGAATGGTCTTCCATCTTTTTGTGTCTTCTTCAATTTCTTTTTTTTTTTTTTTAAGATTTTATTTATTTATTTGCCAGAGAGAGATCACAAACAGGCAGAGAGGCAGGCAGAGAGAGAGAGGAGGAAGCAGGCTCCCCGCCGAGCAGAGAGCCCGATGCGGGGCTCAATGCGGGGCTCGATCCCAGGACCCTGGGATCATGACCTGAGCCGAAGGCAGCGGCTTAACCCACTGAGCCACCCAGGCGCCCCTCTTCTTCAATTTCTTTCATGAGTGTTCTGTAGTTCCTCAAGTACAGATCCTTTACCTCTTTGGTTAGGTTTATTCCCAGTTATCTTATGGTTCTTGGTGCTACAGTAAATAGAATCAATTTTCTAATTTTCCTTTCTGTATTTTCATTGTTAGTGTATAAGAAAACCACTGATTTCTGCACATTGACTTTGTATCCTGCCACGTTGCTGAATTGCCGTATGAGTTCTAGTAGTTTGGGGGTGGAGTCTTTTGGGTTTTCCATATAAAGAATTATGTCATCTGCGAATAGAGAGAGTTTGACTTCTTCATTGCCAATTTGGATACCTTTTATTTCTCTTTGTTTTCTGATTGCCATTGCTAGGACTTCTAATACTATGTTGAACAAGAGTGGTGAAAGTGGGCATCCTTGTCTTGTTCCTGATCTCAACGGGAAGGCTGCAAGCTTTTTCCCATTGAGAATGATATTTGCTGTGGGTCTTTCATAGATAGATTTGATGAAGTCCAGGAATGTTCCCTCTATCCCTATACTTTGAAGTGTTTTAATCAGGAACGGATGCTGGATTTTGTGAAATGCTTTTTCTGCATCAATTGAGAAGACCATGTGGTTCTTCTCCCTTCTCATATTAATTTGTTGTATCACACTGATTGATTTGTGAATGTTGAACCATCCTTGTAACCCAGGGATGAATCCCACCTGGTCATGGTGGATAATCTTTTTAATGTGCTGTTGGATTCTGTTTGCTAGGATCTTGTTGAGAATCTTAGCATCCATATTCATCAGTGATATTGGTCTGAAATTCTCCTAAGAATAGCATTGAACAGAAATATAGAGACAATCTACAGAAAGAAAGACTTTAAAGGTAACTCGATGTCAATAAAAATGTATCTATCAATAATCACTCTCAATGTGAATGACCTAAATGTGCCCATAAAATGGCACATGGTTGCAGATTGGATAAAATGACAGGACCCATCTATATGTTGTCTACACAAGACCCATTTTGAACCTAAAGATACACCCAGACTGAAACTGAAGGGATGGAGAAGCATTTTTCATGCCAATGGGCCTCAAAAGAAGGTTGGGGTAGCAATTCTCATATCAGATAAGTTAGATTTTAAACTAAAGATTGTAGTCAGAGATACAGAAGGACACTACATAATCCTTAAAGGGACTATCCACCAAGATGATCTAACAATTGTAAATATCTATGCCCCCAATATGGGAGCAGCCAATTACTTAAGAAAATTGTTAATCAAGATAAAGAGTCATATTGATATGAATACACTAATCATAGGAGATCTTAACACACCTCTCTCAGAAATAGACAGATCATTGAAGCAGAAAATCAATAAAGAAACAAGAGCATTGAATGACACATTGGACCAGATGGACCTTATAGATATATACAGAACATTCCATCCTAAAACAACAGAATACTCATTCTTCTCAAGTGCATATGGAACCTTCTCCAAAATAGACCACATACTGGGTCACAAATCAGGACTCAACCAATACCAAAAGACTGAGATTATTCCCTGCATATTCTCAGTTCACAATACTTTGAAACTGGAGCTCAACCATAAGGAAAAGTTCAGAAGGAATTCAACACCTGGAAGCTAAAGACCACCTTGCTTAAGAATGCTTGGATCAACCAGGAGATCAAAGAAGAACTGAAACAATTCATGGAAACCAATGAGAATGAAGACACTTCGGTCCAAAACCTATGGGGTACAGCGAAGGTGGTCCTAAGGGGGAAATACATAGCCATCCAAGCCTCCCTCAAACAAATTTAAAAATCCAGAACACAGCAGCTGTCTCTATACCTTAAAGAACTGGAGAATCAACAACAAATCAAACCAACTCCACACATAAGAAGGGAAATAATCAATATTAGAGCTGAGATCAATGAGGTAGAAACCAGAAATACAGTAGAACGTATCAATGAAACTAGAATCTGGTTTTTTGAAAGAATCAATAAGATCGATAAACCATTGGCCACACTAATCCAAAAGAAAAGAGAGAAAGCCCAAATTCATAAAATTATGAATGAAAAGGGAGAGATCACAACTAACAGCAAGGAAGTAGAAATAATAATCAGAAGTTATTATCAACAGTTATATGCCAATAAGCTTAGCAACCTAGATGAAATGGATGCATTCCTGGAAAACTATAAACTCCCAAAATTGAACCAGGAAGAAATCAACAACCTGAATTGACTGATATCTAGTAACGAGATTGAAGCAGTGATCAAAAACCTCCCAAAAAACAAGAGCCCAGGACCTGATGGATTCCCTGGGGAATTCTACCAAACTTTCAAAGAAGAAATAACACCTATTCTCCTGAAGCTGTTTCCAAAAATTGAAGCAGAAGGAAAACTTCCAGACTCTTTCTATGAGGCCAGCATTACCCTGATCCCCAAATCAGGCAAAGACTCTACCAAAAAGGAGAATTGGCTTTCTTTTTCAATATTCCTTTGGCTATTTGAGGTCTTTTCTCATTCCATATAAATTTTAGCATTGTTTGTTCTATTTCTTTGAAAAAAAAAAAAAAAGGATGGTATTTGATAGGGATTGCATTAAATGTGTAGATTGCTTTAGGTAGAATAGACATTTTCACAATATTTGTTCTTCCAATCCATGGCATGGAACATTTTTCCATTTCTTTGTGTCTTCCTCAATTTATTTCATGAGTACTTTATAGTTTTCTGAGTATAGATTCTTTGCCTCTTTGGTTAGACTTATTCCTAGGTATCTTATGGCTTTGGGTGCAATTGTAAATGGGACTGACTCCTTAATTTCTCTTTCTTCTGTGTTGTTGTTAGTGTAAAGAAATGCAACTGATTTCTGTGCATTGACTTTATATCCTGACACTTTACTGAATTCCTGTACAAGTTCTAGCAGTTTTGGAGTGGAGCCTTTTGGGTTTTCCACATATAGTAGCATATCATCTGTGAAGAGTGATAGTTTCACTTCTTCTTTGCTGATTTGGATGCCTTTAATTTCTTTTTGTTGTCTGATTGCTGAGGCTAGTACTTCTAGTTCTATGTTGAACAGCAGTGGTGATAACGGACATCCTCACCATGTTCCTGACCTTAGCGGAAAAACTTTCAGTTTATCTCCATTGAGAATGATATTTGCAGTGGGTTTCTCACAGATGGCTTTGATAATATTGAGGTATGTGCCCTCTATCCCTACACTTTGAAGAGTTTTGATCAGGAAGGGATGCTGTACTTTGTCAAATGCTTTTTCAGCATCTATTGAGAGTATCATATGGTTCTTATTCTTTCTTTTATTAATGTATTGTATCACATTGATTGATTTGCAGATATTGAACCAACCTTGCAGCCCTGGAATAAATCCCACTTGGTCATGGTGAATAATCCTTTTAATGTACTGTTGGATCCTATTGGCCAGTATTTTGGTGAGAATTTTCGCATCTGTGTTCATCAAAGACATTGGTCTGTAATTCTCTTTTTTGATGGGATCCTTGTCTGCTTTTGGGATCAAGGTGATGCTGGCCTCAGAAAATGAGTTTGGAGGTTTTCCTTCCATTTCTATTTTTTGGAACAGTTACAGGAGAATAGGAATTAGTTCTTCTTTAAATGTTTGATAGAGTTCCCCTGGGAAGCCGTCTGGCCCTGGACTTTTGTTTGTTTGGAGATTTTTGATGACTGTTTCAATCCCCTTACTGGTTATGGGTCTGTTCAGGGGTTTTGTCCATTTTAATAAGCAAGGATATTATGGTTCAGAGGACTTAAGTGCTAATATTTAGTGCTTCTATGGTTAGGTGCTAGAATTTAGAATCAGGTTTGCCTAATTTCAAAGTTAAATCCATTTCTCATACTGTCAAAGGTAGGAGGAAGAGTAGAGAATAAGAAAAGGGGTTAGGTTGGAATGGGAAGGCTCTGAAGGTAAAATTTAGCTTTGCTTGGGCAAGGCTTGGGGAAAAAAAACAGATAAACGGGAGAATATGCTTATCCTTGTCTGCTTGGGCTGCCATACAGAATATCATAGACTGAGTGGCTTAAACAATAGACATTTATTTTCTAATAGTTCTGGAGGCTGAAAGTTTGAAGTCATGGGGTCAGAATGGTTGGTTTCTTGTGAGGCTTCTCTTCCTGGCTTGTTGGCCACCATCAGTGTGTATGCTTATATGACCTAACCCCAGGAGAGAGGAGAGAGAGAACGAAAGGATCTAAGACCAAGAGGCAGAGGTAAGCAAGTGAAAGCAAACTCTCTAGTGCCTCTTCTTATAAGAACACTGATCCTATCAGATCAGGGTCCATCCTTATAACCCTATTTAGCCTTTATTACTTCCTTTTAGACCCAATCTCCAAATATAGTCACACTGGGGTGGGGGGGTTCAGGCTTCAACGTATGATTGGGGGGGGGGATACAATTCAGTCCATGGCAATACTTTTCTCTGAGTTAATGCTTGTCTATGTCTACTTTATTTTTATATTCCCAATGCTTAATATGGTTCCCATAATAAAACATATTAATTTATTTAGCATGAAATAATAAATGAGTGTATGAATAAAAGCAGTTGGAGGTTCTTGCTGACTGAAAGGCTATAAAAATTGATGTTAATGTATAATAGGATTGTAAAAGGACCTTTCAGCAACTTAATTTTCTTTCTTTCTTTATTTTCTTCTCTTTTTCCTTTTTTTAAAGTAATCTCTACACTCAATGTGGAGCTTGAACTCATGACCCAGAGCTCAGGAGTCTCATGCTCTACTGACAGAGCCAGCCATGTGCCCTGTGGTTTGACTTTCTTTAAAAAATTTCCCAAGAGTTTCCATTAAGTAACTTACTAGGTATTTAGTTTTAATCTAGAGCAGGGTTTCTCAACAAAGACATTATAATCATTACAGAGCAGGGCCATATAGTGCATTGTAGAATGTTTAGAAGCATCCCTGGCCTCTACCTACAAGATTCCAGTAGTGCCCCCCTCCCCACAGTCAAGATGATACAGATTGTGTCCAGACATCACAAAATGCCCCCAGCCAGGGGTATGGAGGTGGCAAATTCATTTGAGAACCACCAATCTAGTATCTAGATTCTAGACCATCGAGTATTACGGTTCTTAAAAAGACTTTCCAATTTCAAAGCAGAGAATCTGTTTCAACTTCATGGGATGCATGATCTTTTGAGTCTTCCCTGATTTCTCAAGCTGTGGCCACTTTCTTGACTTCATGTACCTCTTACCTTAGTTTTTGTCTTATGTAACTCACACAGATTTCCTACCTCACCCCCACCTTTCTTTACTGCTTGCCCTGTTGCTGTTCTTCTCTTAACAATTCCTAGTCCTAGAAAGTGTCCATCCTGCTCTCAGTAAAGGTCAGTTGAGTAAGCAACAGATGTGGCATCTTTGATGTACTCTTTCCTGGTTCTGCTGTAAAGACATGTTCTCTAATCTCAGCTAAGCAGTGACCTGCAGTTTGCTTCTCAACTTTCTAGTGAATTCCCCACTCTCAGATTCTATCTTCAGATGAAGCCCATTTCTTCAACTTTACTTGAAAGATAAGACTCTCCAGTTTGGCTGCTCTTAACATTTATCTCCACTTTAGGGACCTTTTCTTTGTTTGCTCTGAAGGAAAGTCCATTCTACCAAAGCATTCTTGGTCTTCTTTCTTGTTACCTCCTTCATATAATATCCCCCTCCCCAAGTTTCCCTCCCCTCACCTACATCTTCAATTTCTCCCATTTCAGTTCTTTTCTTCTGTTCCTGAACACTTGTTTAGTTTTGTCCACCCTAAATTAAAAACTGAAAATCTCTCTTTCTAATCCAGTGCTTTTCAGTCAGGAGAGATCTAACCCCTACGGGACATTTTACAATATACAGAGACAATTTTGGTTGTCACAACTGAGAGGAAGGATGCCTACTGGTATCTGGTGGGTAGAAACCAAGGTGCTACAAAATTCCCCCCCCCCAAATCACAGGACAGTCCATTCCCCTAAACAAAGACTTCCCAGGCTCTGGATTTCAACTGTTTCTGAGGTTGTGAGTGCTCAGCCCTATAATTCCTTGGACATACTGCATCATGTCTGCTCTTTCTTTTACTTTTTAACTTCTTAGAATATTCATGCACATCTGCTGTTTTGTTTCCACTCAGTCATACTCACTTAACTTCCTCCCATTGGCCACCAAACCACCCAATCAATGACTCCAGTCTAGCCCTTAGCTTCCTAAGCTTCTTTGAAGTAAGTGATGCTTTCTTCCCAGCCAGTAACTTGGGAAATGTGGGAAGGGTCAAGGGATCATGCATCTCAATAAGGCTAAAGCAGAGTCTCTGGAATTGGGAAGTCCTAAGATTCACTGCACTATTATCTAGAAACTAGATTCTAGAGAAGTGGTTCTCAAGTGAATTTGCTACTCTTTCTACAACCCTCTCCCCACCTAGGAACAATTTTTATTGCCAGGATTGGGGCAAGGAGCACTGCTGGCATTTAGTGGATAGAGGCTAGGCATGCTACTAAACATCCTCTAGTCTTCTTCATGCTCTTTCAGCTCTGGGCAGCCTTTTTGGCTCTGCTCTGCCTTTATCTTCCTCTAATCAGACATATCTGTTTCCATTATTCCTGCAGTCTCGTTCTTCCTCCTCCTCTTTGTTATCTGCTCTGCAGGTTTGCAGTCTCCCCAAGAGCTCCCCAAGAGCATTTTAATCAACCTGGACATATGTAATGCCTTGCAGGGTACCTTGCTTGGAGGATGGCCCAATAAATATTTGTTTGCTTGAATTAGTATTAAACTCCATAGATGTCTATGTATAAGACAAAATAAAACAAACAGCACTCAAACCTCATGAAAAATGCTTGAGCAAAATTTAGAACCTTTATATATTATGTGGTATGCCTTACCTAAATCGTTCTTTGATAATAAAACAAGCCTCTGGGGAGCCACAAGGAGAGGGTGACAGAACTTGAATTTTGTTGCTGACACTATTGCTAAGGAGCTGTGTGACCTTATGAAACTGGGTATTGTTCTTAGGCATATTTACCCATCTTTAAAATAAAGAACCCTAGAGAGATAAGCATCAAGATTCTTTCCATCTCCCAATTTCTGCCATCCTAGGTAGAAAACTCAGATATTGGATTCCTAGAAAAACTGTTTTAATTCAGTAGATTTTTAAGTAGAAGGACATTCTGAAGTTGACCTCATCAATTAATATCCATCTACATTTTTATGGATCAAATACAGTGTTTTAATATATATGTGTGTGAATCTTTTCAACTTTCCATCATGTAAAACTTGATAAAACAAGGCTTTATTCCTATATCAAGTGTCCCAGAAGAGTTCTAAGTGAGTAAAACAAGTTAATCATAAAAACATGGATCAGCCTTAACAATTGTGTCAGAGAGGATGACAGTGTAATAGAGGGAATTTAAGAAACAATCAGAAATTGTGTGTGTTCTTTTCCCCACAAAGCTCATGTGAAATTAACTAGTAACCCTTGAAACTGTACATAACTGATGATTATTTTATGTTATCTTGTATTTAAAAAAATGGTTCCAAAATGCTAGATTTATAGCACTGCAGAATCCCACACTGTTGCAATGCTGTCTTCAATTCAGCCACTTCATATTGAAATTTCACACACAATAATTGGCTGACCTTCACAGCTATGGCAGAAACTAATTAAAGCTGTAAGGCTGTGCTAGCAATGCTTTTGTGTGAAATGTGAAGTTTGGTGATAATGAAATATGGGGTGCAGATGTTATTGTCTTAGATAGACTGTGCCCTTGGTTCACACTAATGAAGAACAGCAATTATTAAACAAAAGTATTTTTTACCCATTAATTATTTTGTGTTGTGATAGTGGAAATAAAAACACAGTGGCATCTCTCCTACCAGTTTCTCCCCAAAGTAATTTTATGGAACTTTTCCAGCTGACTTCTGTTTCATTAGACATCGAGTTTCCACTTTTTTCTCCTACTGATCTTAGACCTTTGGGAGCCTCAAGCAAGGACCTGGTTAGGTTCAGAAAACAAAGGGTAAAGGGCAAGCTAAAAATGGGCACCCATAAAGATTTTCAGACAGCTGGAAGATTAAATAAATGAAGCTTTTTGGAAATAGCTTCACACGCCAAACAGAGATGTCAGTAGAAATATGATGCCCTCCACACTGTTGGTGTGTGATAGACAAAGGTCACTGCTGCTATTGAGGTGCAAGTGGAGAAATAAAGCAGGCCTGAGCTCTGTTTCTTGGTTGTTAGGCGGCTGAGTTTCTGTTAATAGGTCAGTGTGACTTGCAGGACTTCCACTGGGTCAAATATAACAAATCACAGATTTGCAACAATTGAAGAAAAACACTAGGATAAATAAAAGGCACATTGTGTAGTTAAGTCTTAACTTTTCATGAGCTAATGATCGAGTCTGCTTCTCTTTATCCCTCTCCTCATTGACTTTAGGCCACTCAGTTCTCATTAACAGAGTAGAGATGGAACTGACATGAGTTAAAATCAAATTGGCCAATTTCCCTATTTGGGCAAAGAGTTTCAAATTAGGTTCCAAAAATTCAATTTAACAATTACTTGTATAATTTTATTTTTTATGTGTGTCCCATATTATCTGTATTCTACTACATTGGCATCTTGAAGCATTATCCATGAGGTGTCAGCTACTAAAACACAGCCATTATGAGGGGGAGGAAGTAGCAGAAGAAACAGCAAGGGAAAGTGCGCATCACTGGTCCATGTCACCTTAGATTAGACAAGGGAACAAAGGTTAGTGCTTGGGAGGAAAAGGACTAATGACCATAGAAATACTATGGGGGGAAGGTGTGCTGTAATATATTTAGTCTTTCAGTAACAGAATATTCAGTGGGACTATGAATTTGAGGAGTAATTAATAAATACAGTGATGGGTAAAATGACTGTTGAGACAGTGTGTCTTTTCATTTTAAGGAAATGGTAAGAACTTATTCACTTCTATGAAGGATAGCTATATATTGTCAAATGAAAACAGACTTATTTTGTGGTTGTAAAGAAATTCACTTGTGTAGAGAAGGCACATATAGTAGCTGAATAGCCAAAGAGATAGCCTATACAAGTTATTAGACTATTGCCTCTCAGCTCCCAATCTAGCCTTCAGTGTGCTGCTTATGGTAATGGAACATAGTTCTTCCTTGCCAGAGTGCACAATGTTAAGCTGTTTAGTAGAGAGGATACTACAGGGACACTAGATAAGGAAAAGGCTTTTCTTCCTGGTTTCATTTTCTCTAATTTGCTCCTGCAGTGTAAGGGGGCCAGGAGCTCATGGGGCACCAATAGAGTGCTCAGCACCAGCATATTTCACCACTATAACCCCCTTGTGTGGCTTCTCCCTTATCCCAGAGGGTAGCTTGGTTCCACTTGCAGGGTTCCAGTGATGCAGCAAACTTCTCTACTATGTAGTGGGCCATGATCAGCATGCTCTCCAAAAGGGGTCTGGATCTCAGTCCTTGAAGGAAGGAGGTCTTTCTGGGGTCCTCTGCCTCAGCCCTAAAGGTAATGGCTGCTCTCTATATCCATTTCTGTAATCTTACCCCCTCCAATGTAAGAGTTACCTACTCCTAGTAGATAATCCCCTCTTGTAGTCAATAATCTTTTTCATTAAACTTTCATTGTTCAAATTACTGTGTTATTTCTGTCTCCTGATTGGAATCTGACTGATTCAATGATCCTCCCATCTTCAGTTCAGCAACTTATAAAAGAAATAAATGAAGCCCTTTATGATGATGACTGATTGAGTTAACTATGAAAAATGTGCTGGGAAAGGAGGTATTGGTAATAGTAGAAGTAATAGAATATAGAATGTAATTGAAGCAATTATCAGCTTTCAGAAGAAATAGCCATGAATTACAAAAGATTGTAATCCCATGCAATTTTCAATACAGAGAACAAGGCAAGAATGTACCAACATTTTTAACTTTACAATATGCCAAATAAAATAGTAAGTGAGAGACTGAAAACACAGAAAATGTGACAAGGTGATGAGGCAGGCACATTGTCCCATGTCAAAATTATAGAGCGTTCACTTAGGGATTACAGAAGGTCTCTAATGTTAAAACTTTTGGGCCAAAATATGAAACAACAACTTTGGAGTAGCCCTGGCTTCCAAAGTAGAAGGAAACATTTAATTGTCTTCATCTTGGGAACTGATTTTGCTCCTTTCACACACTGTTCATCCAGAATATGTCTCCAATTCATTTATTTGAGACAGACTCCATAGCATCACTCAATGGTAGATTCGCAAGATCCCATACACTGCCCCCTCTTTACAGTGTAATCATCATTTTCTTCAGTGTACCATTACACACAGTGTGCTCAATAATGGACTGGTTGTAGTTATACAGAGCAGTAAAGAGACCTAGCTGGGCACATTAATGAGATGCAAGGCAAAACAATGGAGGCCTGCCCTTCCCCAAGGAGAGAAATTGCCCCTAGGATGTCAAACCGTTTCTCCTCGGGCTCCTTGGCACACGGACCTATCAATACCAGTAGTGGATTGTTGTGATAGTAGAGGTTGTCCGTGAAAGTGGCATCTGGGCCCAGCAGTTCAGGCAAAAAAGGAGAGCTTTTTAACTTGTTCAGTGGAAAATAAGTGAATTACAGTGCTCCTGACCAGGTGTCTTGTCTGATAATTGTATGCTAGGAGTGTCCCTTTGGCTTAAAAAAAATAATGTCAAACTTTGTTTCAAGCCAGAGCCTTGGGGACAGCTAAAACTGCTGGGAAGAGCTGCTTTTTAGCCAGAAGCTGAGCCAAGTGCTGCTAATAAAACATCAGATGTCTTTATGGTGGTTTCTTTCAGACCAGGCTGGCTTTTGAAGGATGGGTCTTTGGCATCTACCTGTTTTTAGCAAAGTTTTAACTGTGAGGTCCTGTTTGTATTGGAATCTTATTTGGCCCCATGAGGGTAATACTGCTTTATGCTGGACATAGAGAATGACAATGACTGTGAAGTCAGTTCTTGTGAGTGTCTCTAGGCTACCCAGGGAGGGCAATTTGCACTCCTTCTACCAACTACCATTAAGAGCATGAGTAAATTGCTACCCTACTCTACTAGTGCTATAAAGCGTACTGCTGGGTATCTCACTAAATCAGTAATTCCTAAATCAGGTGTGCTTTTGGGATGAACCCTACCTCTGGATATTCAGACTGAGTAGGTCTCGGGTGGAGGATAAGCATCTATACTTTGAATCCGTATCCCAGTTGGTTTCCCCACAACTCTTCCAGGGACTATTATTTAGCAATCACTACACCTAATTACACAGATTCTTCAAGGACCAAAATGGCCTGATGTGATAAAAAGTTGAAGCTGGAAAAATTGGTGCTCTTTGAGACTTACTGCAAATTAGAAGGATACCTGGCAATTTAGAGAGGTCTGTATTAAACTAGAAAAAAATAAAGTTGTAAGAGTTTAAAGTGGATGTGGTATGGGCAGCAGAGTTTTGCCATGAGATCTGGCCCATTCAGAGTCCACTATTCCCAGCACCGCATTATATGTCTTCAGGGGATACATTCTCATTGTGTCCTCTGTCCTCTGATACCCCTTGGAACACAGTTTGAAACTGTGTTTCATCATCAACACATCAGAAGCATTCTCAATATGGTTCAGTCCTCATGTTTCATCCTTATGGCCTCCAGGTTAGGGAGAGGTGACCACTGTTGACCAAAAGGGATCTACAGCTGAAGGGCTAGGAGGTAAAGATTCTAAGGCTGATGGGGAATAGGGAGAACATTTGGTCTGCATCACTTTGTAGTTTGGAGCGTAAGAGGCAATTTGCTATTCTTAGTTCCTAACCAAGAAATTGCTTATGGATTGTTCTTAGACAGTATCTTTTGTTTCCCCATGATGGGGATTCATTTATGCTATTTTATTTACACTCTTTTACTAGGAACTTAAAAACAGTAGTGCAAAGTTGAGAGACACAGATGATTGATATCAGGGCATAGCCCATAATCAGGTAACAGGACAAAGATTATTGGTTTCTGGAGGGATCACACTTATAACTTCCCTGTCAACAACCAACATGTACTAAAGTCAATTTCATGCATGCAAAATATTTGTTGGCTCATTTTAAGGATAATGTATGTTCCATGTAGATTCACATGAAAATAACATACCCACACTATACATCAAAATTCTGAGTAATTATTTTGCAGTTACATATTACAAATCTCCTGCCAGGTAATCTTTTGCAGTTAAAACATCTTATACCAAGTTGATTAGGTTTCTTCAGTCATTTTCATTAAAACCTGGGTTAAAGGTGACCTTCTTAAGCATTCATTGAATCACACAGTATTACTGTTACTATATGTGTATTTGGATACATCTCAGGCCAAATACAGTTTCCTAGTGAAAAACAATTTAAAAAATAGTCAAAACTGATAGTGTATTTCCTTGATTCAAAGCAATCATTTTTAAGATTCATTCTCAAAAAAAAAAAAAAAAAGATTCACTCTCAAATGTTTTTAAGGAATAAAAATATAAAACCTCAAACAAACATACATGTGATTCATGAGTAACGTATTGATTTTAGAAATCTTTAATATGATTAATGTTACAAGGTAAAAAAAAGAAAATAAATATATACAGTGGAATATTGTATACAATATATATACACAACGGAATGGTTCTTTTCTTTTTTTACCTTTTAACATTGAACACCACATAAAAAAAC
The DNA here is from genome assembly GCF_030435805.1 of Mustela lutreola. Lineage (NCBI taxonomy): Eukaryota > Metazoa > Chordata > Mammalia > Carnivora > Mustelidae > Mustela > Mustela lutreola. The sequence goes on along the minus strand of NC_081298.1, from coordinate 90,202,034 downwards.
TCATGATGTACTATATGTTGGCTAATTGAATATAGTAATAATAAAAAGTCAATTGAAAATTTAAAAAAAGAAAGAAACACCAAAAGCTCTTGGATCAGAAGAATAAACATTGTTAAAATGTCTATACTGCCTAGAGCAATCTATACTTTTAATGCCATTCTGATCAAAATTCCACCGGTATTCTTCAAAGAGCTGGAGCAAATAATCCAAAAATTTGTATGGAATCAGAAGAGACCCCAAATCGCTAAGGAAATGCTGAAAACAAAAATAAAACTGGGGGCATCACGTTACCTGATTTCAAGCTTTACTACAAAGCTGTGATCACCAAGACAGCATGGTACTGGCATAAAAACAGACACATAGACCAGTGGAACAGAGTAGAGAGCCCAGATATGGACCCTCAATTCTATGGTCAATTAATCTTCAACAAAACAGGAAAAAATATACAGTGGAAAAAAGACAGTCTCTTCAATAAATGGTGCTGGGAAAAACTGGACAGCTATATGTAGAAGAAGGGAACTCGACCATTCTCCTACACCGTACGCAAAGATAAACTCAGAATGGATAAAAGACCTCAATGTGAGAGAGGAATCCATCAGAATCCTAGAGGAGAACATAGGCAGTAATCTCTTCAATATCAGCCACAGCAACTTCTTTCAAGATAACGTTTCCAAAGGCAAAGGAAACAAAAGCGAAAATAAACTTTTGGGACTTCATCAGAATCTAAAGCTTCTGCACAGCAAAGGAAACAGTCAACAAAACAAAGAGGCAACCCATGATGTGGGAGAAGATATTTGCCAATGACAGTGCAGACAAAAGGTTGATATCCAGGATCTATAAGAAACTCCTCAAACTCAACACACACAAAACAGGCAATCATATAAAAAAAATGGGCAGAAGATATGAACAGACACTTCTCCAATGAAGACATACAAATGGCTATCAGACACATGAAAAAATGTTCATCGTCATTAGCCCTCAGGGAGATTCATATTAAAACCACATTGAGATATCACCTTACACCAGTTAGAATGGCCAAAATTAACAAGACAGGAAACAACATGTGGGGATGTGGAGGGGATGTGGGGAAAGGGGAAAACACTGTTACACTGTTGGTGGGAATGCAAGTTGGTGCAGCCTCTTTGGAGAACAGTGTGGAGATTCCTCAAGAAATTAAAAATAGAACTTCCCCATGACCCTGCAATTGCACTCCTGGGTATTTACCCCAAAGATACAGATGTAGTGAAAAGAAGGGCCATCCCAATGTTTATAGCAGCAATAGCCATGGTCACCAAACTATGGAAAGAACCAAGATGCCCTTCAACGGACGAATGGATAAGGAAGATATGGTCCATATACACTATGGAGTATTATGCCTCCATCAGAAAGGACGAATATCCAAATTTTGTAGCAACATGGACGGGACTGGAAGAGATTATGCTGAGTGAAATAATTCAAGCAGAGAGAGTCAATTATCATATGGTTTCACTTATTTGTGGAGCATAACAAATAGCATGGAGGACATGGGGAGTTAGAGAGGAGAAGGGAGTTGGGGGAAATTGGAAGGGGAGGTGAACCATGAGAGACTATGGACTCTGAAAAGCAATCTGAGGGGTTTGAAGTGATGGGGGGTGGGAGGTTGGGGTACCAGGTGGTAGGTATTATAGAGGGCACGGATTGCATGGAGCACTGTGTGTGGTGCAAAAATAATGAATACTGTTATGCTGAAAAAAAAAAGAATGAATGTCTCAAATCCAATGTCTTAGTATTTTGGATTTATTTTATATTAATAGTAACACAAATAGTATTATTATTGTCATGAATCTAATGTTTGCAGTTAGATGGATAATTGCCTGACTCTTTAAATTATAAAAGAAAAAAAAAAACACACCAAAAGCCTGATATTTAAAACTGAAGAAAATGCAAGCTATTATGAAAGAAACTCTTCCTATGCCTTGACATTGTGTCATAAAAAGAACTAGGATATTTTGGGGTACAAGATAGTGTCATTCATGAACTTAAATAAATTCTACAATAATAATATATTCAGTTTTAAAAGAAGAACATCCAGGGGTGCTTGGGTGGCTCAGTCAATTAAGCGTTTGCCTTCAGCTCTGGTCATGATTTCAGGGTCCTGGGATTGAGCCCTGCATCAGGCTCCTTCATAGAGCCTGCTTTTCCCTCTTCCTCTACCTGCTGCTCACACTGCTTGTTCTCTTGCTCTTTGTCAAATGAATAAATAAATCTTAAAAAAAAAAAAGAGGAACATCCAGAGAATTCTTTAAAATACATATGCCAAAAGCAGGTTTTATCTTTTTAAAATTTATTTATTATGATAATTAAGTTTTCATTTTAATTCCAGTACGGTTAACATGCAGTGTTATATTAGTTTCAGGTATACAATTTGATGTTTCAACTATTCCATACATCACTCTGTTACTCATCACAGACGAGTGCACTCCTTAATCCCCATCACCTGTTTCGCCCATCTCCCCACCCAATTCCCCTCTGGAAACCATCAGTTTGTTCTCTACAGTTAAAAGTCTACTATTTGGGGCTCTTGGGTGGCTCAGTGGGTTAAGCCTCCACCTTCAACTTGGGTCATGATCTCGGGGTCCTGGGATCGAGTCCTGCATTGGGCTCTCTGCTTGGCAGGAAGCCTGCTTCCTCCTCTCTCTCTGCCTGCCTCTCTGCCTACTTGTGATCTCTCTCTGTTGAATAAATAAATAAAATCTTTTTTTAAAAAAAGAGTATATTTTTGGTTTGTCTCTATCTTGTGTTTTCCCTTTTACTCATTTGTTTTCTTCCTTAAATTCCACATGAGTGACATCATGACTTACCTTGCTTAGCATGATACTCTCTAGCTCCATCCATGTCATTGCAAATGACAAGATTTTATTGTTTTTATAGCTGAATAGTATTCCAGTGTGTGTGTGTGTGTGTGTGTGTGTGTGTGTGTGTGTATACATATACCACATCTTCTTTATCCATTCAACTGTTGATTGATACTTGGCCTGCTTCCATAATTTGGCTGGCTATTATAGATCATGCTATTTATAAACATAGGAGTACATGTATCCCTTTGAATTCGTGTTTTGTATTTTTGGGGTGTATACCTGGTAGTATTACTGGATCATAAGGTAGTTCTATTTATAACTTTTTGAGGAACCTCCATACTGCTTTTCACTGTGGCTGCTGCAGTTTGCATTCTTGACAGCAGTGCAAGAGGATTCCTTTTTCTTTACATCCTCACCACTGCTTGTTGTTTCTTGTGTTTTTGATTTTAGCCATTCTGGCTGGTGTGAGGTAGTATCTCATTGTGGTTTTGATTTGCATCTTTTCATGTGTCTGTTGGCCATCTGTATGTCTTCTTAAGGAGGCTTTTTATCTTGCTTCATACATCTTCATTAAAGATTTCCTGACCATATTTGAAAGATATGTAGATGTGTTTAGCAGGGTCTATGTATAGGGAATGGAGGTATCTCTTAGGAAAAACTGAATGGTAAGAAGAGAGATCCCCAAAGCATAGAAACTTTATCTAATGGCTCCAAAAGATAGCTTTCAGGTCAGTCCACATGAATTTTCACTTGAGTTCTAAGGATTGTGAGCAAATAAAAGCAAACAAAAATAAATTCAGAAGCATCTGTTTGTTTTTGTTTGGTTGATTGGCTGTGTATTTTGTTTATTTGTTTATTTATTTATTGGTGGCATTTTTTGGTAAATTTATTGAGACACAGCTTATGTAAGAGAGTGTAACAAAGAGTTACACTGGTTAAAGCATATTCAATGCAAATACCAGGACTCCAGCCATAGTATACTAACCTGCAGCTCATATGTAGAAACAATGGAAGAGGACTTCATGCATTGTTGGTGTCACAGGCTGCAACAAAGGCAGGGACACACTTGGAGGGCATCAGTGGCAATATATTGGATTCACTGAAGCCTTGAATGATCACTAGTGGTAGAGATGTAGCAGCAATTGCATGCCACTTGAAGGCAGCTGAAGAAGACATTTCCAGAGAAAGCCAAAACAGGAGAGGAGAGAAATGTTGGATGCCAGATCATAGCCAGGGGCTCATGAGAGACACTCTCAGGAACCTTCCTGAAATTGTGCATAGCTAGACAAGGGGTAGGTAAGGAAACTGACTTTCTTTCACTTGCGGAGAGAGCTGACAAAAAACATTTTGTTATGGTTTTTAACTTAATTTTAACAGGTTGATCTAGTAAGGTAATCCCAGTTTATAGTTGTAAAAGTATGGGAAAGACATATTGTGTGTTCTAAATGAACTTTCATTTTAATAGCTCACATTAAATAATTCCAAGCAATTAGTGCTCTATATTTTAAAGAAATCATACAAAATACAATAAATTACTCTGCTATTAAATATGGATAATTTAATCCTGAGTATTATAGAAATATATTATTTTTGTATTGTCTGTTCCTATTATTAATCAAGCAAATTAAGTTAGTCAAGTGATTCCAAATAGAATGTGAAAATTTATTATACACAGCAGTGTTAAAAATCATAGAATCAGACTCTCTGTGGTAAATGCATTTCCAAATTTAAACATCTAAATGATAATAAGTCTTGAGTACTACATATCTGAATAAAGAGCTCACTGCTCAGTAAGATTTTTAAATAACTATTTTTGTTATGATTCAAAATATATTACAATAAAATGATAAAACAATTTCAGAACTTATGTTCATATCTACATGAGTTCATACATTGTGTGTTTATTTTCTTTAAGTAAGGTACAGTATTAACAGTTCATATCTTGGTAGATTATAAAATACACCTTGTATCTCAGCCTTGATTCCCTTTTCCCTTTCTCAGTGGCATTTATGGTAATTTTAAGACCAACTGGGCAATAAAAATTGAAGAGATATAAATAAGTGTGTTTATTTAATAGATGCTGATTTTTAATTAGAATCGTAAATGACATTAAAAAAAAGAAACTTGCTATAATTTCAACAGGGACAGCTTATAATTTTATAACATGTTCCTGAGATCTGGGGGGATCTGACCTTGTGTTTGTATGTCAAAACCTCTGATACTTCCTTGTTACATGGAGCATTAAGTCAATGCATGTTGCTGTGATATACAAGGAGTAAGTTTACTCCTTCTTAATGTTTAACTTGTTGAAGTCTAATGTGTGTTAAGGCCATACATTCACATGTGATATTCTTAGATCCATAAATGAATGAATCAACAAAGATGGAATGGTTAAGTTTATTGATGACATTCTGAAAAAAAAAGTTCTCCTGTTCTCCACTGGCTAAGACAGACATACATAGTGTCTGCTTTTATATGTGTTTGTATACAAAGGCAAAAACTCTAATTTGATATGAACCCAAAAGTTGCAACAAGTTATACTCATTTAATCTACAGTGAAGTAACAAGGTAACATTAGCATTGCTGTTCAAAGACTGGAATGCATGGGACAGAAATACATGGGGAGGCATTTTTATGAAAATTATTTGGAAGGATTTCTCTTCCTAGACCTTATATTATAATAATATAGTATCTAAAAAGACTGCTTTGATTATAACTCTAAAATTCTGTCATCTTTCTTTCTTTCTTTCTTCTTCTTCTTTGTCTTCGTCTTCTCCTTCTCTGTCTTCTGTTCCTCCTCTGCCCTTCCTCCTCCTCGCCCCTTCTTTCTTCTTCTTCTTTCTTTTTCTTTGTCTTTTTCATCTTCATCATCTTCTTCTTCTTCGTCTTCTTCTTCATCTTCTTCTTCTTTGTCTTCTTCTTCTTCTTCATCTTCATCTTCTTCTTTGTCTTCTTCTTCATCATCTTCTTCTTCTTCTTTGTCTTCTTCTTCTTCTTCTGTCTTTGTCTTCTTTGTGGTCATCATCGTCATCTTCTTCTTCTTCATGCCAATCCCCTGACCTTCAAGTTCCACTGCATATAATCTATACATTTTGGTGTTGACTAGGCTGAAGATTTAAGAAATGAAGCTTGACATAGTTTCTTCTTTCTTATAAATTAGAAAATAGAAGTTATGTCTTTCAAAGTATTATATTTTATTAAATAACTAAATGCAAACTTTGCTTCTACCCAGTGTCCCTACTCAGACCAGGATGTTCTGATTTTTTCTGCAAGGGATGTTTCAACTCTGAGGTCAGTAGGGTTTTTCATTGGGTTGACTGCATTGAATCCAAAGGTCTGATTAGATTGAGTAAGTCCAGTGAGAAATAGGCATAGTGCAATCCATGCTTAGAAATGTTCTCATTAAACAGAACTTAGGAAATTTGCAAATGTTACTAGATTTAATCTAATTCTGAATATTTTAGGAATATTGCTAAAGTGGCAGCTAAAAATCCTGGGGTGGGGGGAAGGGAAGATGTCAAGGTTGTTGGTTTGAGGAAGTATTTATCAAAACATTACAATCCCTCTTTCTATGATTTTGTGTTTCACTAAACAGAGAGGGATATTAGTAGCTGCACATTAACTCACAAGGAGAAAGCTTTTTAGTGATATGGCCATGTTCATGTAGAGGACAGCTTTTAACCTTGCATGGGCTAAGGGGTTCCGGACCTGTTGATTACCTCCCTTTAGCTTAACTAGTACAAACACTTAATCGCTGAGATTCAAAGACCCTTTTTCTTTAAGCACAGTGACTCTACAAGTCAACTCTATTGTGAAACTGAATTTTGGTAACTGACACCAATAACATAACAGCATTAAATCACGTATATTTTTATAGTGGATACGCTAGTCTGCTTGTAAATATGTTCAAAGATAGCATGTAGGTGGCAGAAGAATTACGCTACAACTTTAACAGCTAATAAATCTTTATTTAAGCAGGGGACCTCTAAAATTTAATTAGGCATATGAAAGCAGAGATCATTCTGAGGGTAAAAATATGCCAATTCTCACAAGAAAAGACATCTGCTTTGTGGAAAAACTTCAAGTTAAAATTTACTCTTCTGTTACTTTGTCAATAGAAAGGCTTTCTGGTAGAAGAGCAAATATCTAACTTAAAAAAAAAAATGACAGAAGGAGACAGGAAGCGTTCCTGGCACACCCTGGAGGGGAGAAAGAAAGGCCCATTTGTGAACTCTGTGTGCCTTATTTAGCTAATTCAGGTAGACACCCCTCTCTTTTTCTCTCTTCCTCCTTCCTGGGTCATGTAGGGGTAGTTAAGGAACTAGGGCAGATTTAGGAATGCCCATGATAGAGAATTAAATTCGAGAACTTTCAGTGCAGTGCCTGCTCCCTCACTTCTCCCAACCTAAAAATGTCTCCTCCACTCACATCACAAAGTGTGGCTACAGGAAGGTAATACCCCTCTTCCCCAAATTTATAACATATATCTAAATCACAACTGGTCCTTGAGCTCTTTACAGATTAAAAGTGTCTCAGTATCCAACACTGCTCCTTGTTAGAATGCAGAAACCACCAGGGTTGGTTACATTCTTTTTTTTTTTTTTTTTTAAATTTTATTTATTTATCAGAGAGAGAGAGGGGGAGAGAGCGAGCACAGGCAGACAGAATGGCAGGCAGAGGCAGAGGGAGAAGCAGGCTCCCCGCTGAGCTAGGAGCCCAATGTGGGACTCGATCCCAGGACGCTGGGATCATGACCTGAGCCGAAGGCAGCTGCTTAACCAACTGAGCCACCCAGGCGTCCCGGTTGGTTACATTCTAATTCCAAATTCTTTACGTTGGGTTTGTGTTTTCTCTTAATTTCCTTCTCCAGAAGGCTTCAGTCACTGTGGTGTAAAATAATGACCTAGGGAATGAGTAACACATTTTAATCATCAGTGGTATGCCTTTAGCAGATTTCTCCTTCTTCAATGAAGAATTTGGTAGGCATTGTGGAGGAAGATAGGTAAGTCACAGCTTCTACTCTCATAAAACTTGATCAGGTTTAGGAGATGAGACATAAAAGCTTGAAGCATGCAGTAACATTTCAGTTGTAGAAAGTACAGCCCAAGGCAATCTATACATTTGTGCCACAAGATTAGGATAAATAAATCCAGTTTTGTCATTGGCCAAACCTATCCTGGAGCCAGTGAAGCAGTTTTTGTTGTTTGTTTGCTTTTCATTTCTCAGGAGTCCTTCATCTAGGGACAGGATAATATATTTTAACAAAATTAGCATCGGGAATGCAATCTTTGTTTTTAACTTGTGCTGCTCAGAGTTGTGCAAATGAAGCCAAATGCATATCATGAAATCAGAACTAATTTATGATAGGATGTTTTAATTTTTTGTCTGCTACCATTTGATGCATCTTGTAGATGTTCTGATGCTTGCATGGTATTTCCTTCACGTCACTTATTTTATGCTAAGATGGTAACACTGGTGACTCACTTCAAATGTCAACGAGCATCATAAATAATGAATTCAGAATTGAGCCCCTATTGCCCAATTAAGTAGTTCTTTCATCTGATCAGATGCCATTCAGGCTTCTTTTGCACTTTTCTTTATGTGACTTTAAAGTCATCCTTGTGTTGTTTTTGCAAAATAAGTAAAATAGAGCTCTCTTTTGTGTAAGAATTTAGAACTAGCCTTAAATGGCAGCAGAATGCAATTTAATGAAAATAGAAGAAGCTATGATATAAGGAGAAATGCATTTAGGTATCTTTTCCAAGATCCTGAAGGTAGGTAATCCTGTACGAGGTGCCCCCAATGAAAGCTTGGAGACCTTGGGACTGCATCTGAAAGCCAGGTAACTGGCTTGGCCCTACAGCTAGGAGCTGATTGGGGAGACTTAAGCAAGTTTCTCAGTTCTGTAGCCATGATATTTGAGACTTGGACCAGATGAACTCTAAACTTCCTTTCAGTTCTAAAACTCTATGAACTGGCCCAACTCCATCAAAAGGCTACTGGCTAATGCTTACTATAAACTTGAATCTTGTTTCTATAAATGTGAGAAACTAAAAATTTTGTTAGAATACAAATGTTTTTGATCTTCCCAGAGCTTACATTTGACTAGAGTCTGCAATAGGTTTTTAGCCTATTGGGAAATGACAGAGACTTACTGGGAACATTTGGGGGTTTCTGAATCATTGCATGAAGCAGAACAGTGCTTTACAGAAAGTACAGAAAGTTTCTTTGCAGTATACTCCTTGATGAAGGTTTTGCTGCCAGTTACAATTGCCTTGTCAGTTCAGGAGTTTGTGAGGTAGTCTTTACATTCAAAATCTGTCTCTTTTGATCCACAGTTTCCTCAAATGTGAAATAGATACAATACCTACTTCAGAAGGTTGTTCTGAAGATTGACAATATAGTAAAAATCATCTTGTATATCAGTTATATACTAAACTATGCCAAATCGTAGTAACCTGACACAACCACCATGTTTTTATTCATGATCATGTCTATTGGAAATGTGGACAGCGATCAGAGGAGTCTGCTCATTTTTGCTCTATGTAATGCTGGCCAGAGCTAAAGTGGCTCAGTGCTTATCCCCATGGCCTCTCCCTCCATGTGGCTTTTATCCTCCAGGGTCTTTCTCTCTCCATTATGACTTGTCTGTCCACTGGGGTAGGTTAGATTTTTTAGCATGACAGTGGGATTCCAGGAGTGAAAACAGGTCTGGATATGGAAGTCCCAGAAAACCATTTCTGTGGCATTCATTGGTCAAAGCAAGTCACCATCCAACCCAGATTCAAGGAATGGAGAAACAGACTCCACCTTTAATGGGAAGAACAGCAAAGCCACTTTGCAATTAGCATGGATACAGGGTGGCTTGATTTATTGGGGGCCATTTTAAATTATCAACCACACCTCAAGTAAAGCCTGGCACTTGATGAATGGATAACATCTTACATGTTGCAACTTTTATTAACATTCAACCTCATAAAATAGCCAGCACATATTAGCTCTGTGGTTTGAGGAAACTAAGAAGAAAAGTTGTGTTAGTTGCTCAAATTTATGTAATGAGTGAGTGATAATATTAGGACTTAACAGAATTTTCCTGACTCTGTTTTTTCTACTATGAATTATTGCTGATAAACTGGAAATAAATTGAAATATGGAAAATGATCAGTGGAAATGCCAATGGCTGGGAATCCTTTTGCTATTTTAGAAAACTGCCTTTCTTTTTTTATGAGCCAAATGTTGGTTGAAAACAATGAAAGAAAAATATTTTTTTAAAAGATATTATTTATTTATTTGGCAGAGAGAGAGAGAGAGAGAGATCGATCACAGATAGGCAGAGAGGCAGGCAGAGAGGAGGAAGTGGGCTCCCTGCTGAGCAGAAAATTATGACCAGGAGCCTGAAGATCATGACCTGAGGCCAAGGCAGAGGCTTAACCCACTGAGCCACCCAGGGGCCACAAGAAAAATATTTTCTTGACTACATTTCTTAGATACCTTTCTCTAAAATGTAATTACATCTGGAGCAACTTTGTCACTGAGCTCTAGACTTATTCTGATTAGCAAATGAATTCCTGGAATTATATCCAAACTTTCACATAGCTTCAGCTTTAACTATGAAGTCTACAGAGAAAACAATAAAAATTTTGGAGTTGAGTCAGGTTTGATCTGAAATCTATACCTATCATGATCTCCTGAATTCAATCTCTGTTTATTTTTTTCCTCCTTCAAATTTGGTATGAAAAACTATGACTACTTTGAGCAAGTATGCAGAATAAAGAACAGGAAAAAATATTGGTATTTTTGAAAATATAGAGTACTCATTATAGTACAGGTCATTATATCATGTTTATATAATACTTAATATCAATATAGGAAGCTCTTTATATAAAAGTGTCATACAAAGATTTTTATTCTTTGCATTATATTGTTATTATTGTCATTATTTTGATTGAGTCCCTTGTTGAACTCTGAATTCTATTTGAACCTGAATCGGTCATCAAAATGTGGGCTATTTGATAATCCCCATGAATATGACTGAAAAGTTTTCATGAAAGCCCTACAGACTGAACCCATTGAATTTAGAATAGTTCTTATTCTGGTAGAAAGAAGCAGATGTCCCAAACCAAACACACTTGGTTTAATATACTTTTACATTGGCTTTAATGGACAGATGTTTTGACTATGACATGGCAAGACAAGGATTTGAAATGGTGGATTGGAAAGATTTTGTTCATAAAAGTAATTGCTCTTACATTACAAAGTGCAGGATTTACATGTGGAAAATGTCAGCCTGTTGCAGCATCTCATGATGGATCATGTTACCACAAGCCATGGAATTCACTAGAAATAACCAACTTACTTCTGAGGGGCCCTTTTAATAGGCATCGCATACAGAATGGCAGGGAGGGGGAGACTCAAATCTAGAGTCATTCTAGTTATGTAGTTGATCCTTGATTATACACTTGCAGGATTATCAATGACCCCCACCCCCAATAGAATTTGGCTTCTGTCTTTGTTATTTTGCAAGCTAAAAGCAATTCTTACATGCCAGGCAGAGTCAAAGAGCTTTACAAGTATAAATAACCCATTTGATCCTCATAAGAACTCCTAAGAACAGGTGAGAAAAATGATGCAAAGAGAAGCTATATCTCACTCAAGGTCACAGTGCTAGTAAATGACAAAAACAATATCTCAGTAGCTTCAGAGTCCATGCTCTTAACTCAAACTCTATTCTTCTTCTTCTTTTTAATTTCTTCAACAAGTAGATGGTAAGAGCTACATCTAATTACTTCTGTGGTTTAGAAATTTCTTAGGTGAGACTGAGGGAAGTTAAACTATTGCCCCAAAACTTCAGATGCTACCTCCTAATTTATGCAGAAGTTTAGTTCACCAGCAATTTTATTCCCGAATTTGGAAGTCAAAGGGTCTTCCAGCCCCTTAAAGGGTCACAGAGACCTTACACTGATTCCAGGCACTTTTGCCTGGCACTCTTCTTCCTAATGCTTATTTTGACACAGGAGATGAGAGGGAGGGACAGAAAATTTAGAAAATATAAACCTATTTTTTTCTACTACATAAGAGAATAAAAAACGTCATCATAACAGCTCTGCATTATTAGCAAAAGGTTAACTAACATTCACTACCCTTTATTTAGAAAGGAGGGAAAAAGACATATATATTGAAGTCTTTCCTCAAAAATGCTCCAAGTTTTAAACTTCGGTTGCCCTGCAGCCTAAGCTTCTATAATGAGGGATCACATTTGTGGAAACCCTGTTCCCAGCAATGCCAGATAACTAAGTAAAAGACGCATCATTGTGGAAAGAACACTGGGTGTGTTGGAGACACTCTCCCACTAGCTTGCTGATAAATGATCTGGGCAGGTCATTTATCCTTTCTGTGCCTCAGACTGCTTATGTGCCTCCCTCAAAGAGTTATTGTAAGGATAAAATGAAATAATATATGTGAAAGTGCCTAGTATGTAGTGTGTTCTCAATAAATATTTGTTAAAGAAAAAAGTAGCATTGCATTCCAGTGTCAAAGATGAGTTATTTTTGAATTATGCCTTGGATATTGTTTGTGCAGTAATATGCATGTGAAAATGTGGATAAAGGAACGGAAGTAATTGTCTTGGGATTCTTCAATAATTACACTACCTTCCTTTTGATTTATCCAACCTTTTTTTGTCTTTTACCTACTTTGAAGAATATGGCTGTTCAAAGTCAGAATCCTTCCCTTTGATAAAACCCAGATGCAGGGGGCAAAATGCATTTCCCGTAGAGATTCATTTGGGGACCAAAGGGTCCAGGCACTCTTCTCTTATAAATCCGCCACCCGTCCATTTTGTTTTCACTTGGCAGGTGGGGATGGAGAGTGTATTATGACAAGAGAATGACTGAGGAAGGTTCAAAGACGTCATCAGCCTCTTCCAAACACAACCCCAGGTCCCAAGTATGACAATCAATGTAATAAACTGTTTTGTAGTTTAAAATAATTTTTAACTTGATGGGGATAGGGTGGTGAGGGCAGAGAGTAGGTAAGATTCAGGATATCAAAAAAATCTGGAAATTTTTTAAAATATAAAAATGTATCTAGTCTCCCTTACTCAACCAAAAATTTAGATGCTTTCTCTGGGATGGAGGTGGGGACATGAATATTTTCTCATACTTTTTCAGGAAATTCTGATACATGAAAACTACTGGTCTAGTATATTAATTACATCTGTCTACAGTTTGACTCACCCCATGGCCAGTATTCTCGGGACCACAGTGAGCTGAAGTTGATCACCAGCTGTTCCCTTTAGGCAGGGCTGACACCTTCAACCTTTCCCTCATAAAGTGTGGCATGTGTATTTTTCATTAGGCCTACCAAATCATTTTTGTGATCTGTGTGGCCTTTATTGACCTTCAGACGTGGGCAACAAGTGACCCTGTCCTAGTGCTGCTCTTTAGTGAACTCCGTCTTAGCCCTCATTCAGCCATGCCTCTCTCCATGGGATGAGGAGGCTTTGAGACAAATGGACTTTTCTTGTCAAGCAACCACCCTTCCTTTTTGTTTGTGTTTTTCTAACTTAAATGTACTTAGGAAGCATCCGGGGATCTTGCTAATGTGCAGATTCTAATTTAGTAGTCCTGGAGCAGATCTGAGATGCTGCATTTCTAATTATCTCCCTGGTGCTCTGAGTAGCAAGGGTCTACATCATGCTGCAGTTACCCAGTCTCCTGGATTTCCTTGAGCAAATGATGTCAAACATGCATGTCTTCTTACCTGGGTCCTAAAGACGGGCTCTGTGGTCACCATGGTACCCAACACTTGAGAGTTGGTCAAGGGAGTGCTGGGAGGGAGGCTGTATCTGTGAACACAGTGAGGATGTGTGAAGCACTCGAGGTGCAAAATAGAGCCAGAGGTCAGAAAAGAAGGGGGCAATCACCGGATGGATGCACAGATTGGGAATCCAGGCTATGAGCCAACTCTCCCCATATTATCATATCCTAACACAGAATTTCAAGTTGTCCAAGAATTCTAAATTCAATATTGGTCTTCCAGGTTGTTAATTCATGTAGCTTGTTACCTTGACTATATCTATTTTTCATCATAAAAACATGCAGTATGTGCACCTCCATTTGTATTCTTGCTGCAAGCCCCGAATTGTTAGAAGTATGCCGGTCAGTAGGCGCCTGAATTTGTGACCTCCCTTCCCCCCTTATCTAGATCACTCTGGGCATAAACTTGAAGTGACAAAAAGATCAAGGCAAATTATTACTTTCGACTTGGACCTTTCTTTTGCAGCTACCTGCATTTATTTCTGATGTCATGTGGATCTGTTTCACTTGCCACACGGGTCTCTTTCATATGAAACTTTTAATATGTATATCGGACTATGGAATACTGAACTGTATGGGGTATAGAGGAGTCACAGTTCCTTTTGGTTAACAGTGTCTGCAAATGTCACTCCAGAGTTTCAGGACAGTGAAACCCACCCGGTTTGAAAAAAGAAGGCCATCTTGCAATACTCCGGCTTTTCTTCCTTTTTTTAAACCCATCCTCTCATCCCATTACAGTAGCCTACTTTTACAAATCCTGGATTAAGATCAACTCTTAGCCCCACCATTTGTAAGCTCTGTGATTCCAACATTTCTGGGCCTCGATTTCCGTGACCACTAAAATGGAGACCGATAATGTTTACCTCTTAGGGTTATTAAGAGGATCTGAAGAGGTAATACACATGAAATTATTTCAAATTGTGTTTGTATTTGCCTGATACAGAGTAATCAATCAAGCAATATTTTTTATTATTTAATGTTTTCAATTTTTAAACAGTTTTACAGTTTTATTGAGGTATAATTGATATATATAAAAAATTATACATACGTAACCTCTACATTTTGATGCATTTGGACATAGGCATATACCCATGATACCACTGCTACAATCAAGATAATACTTTTTGCAGATTTTACTTCCTTATTGAAGCTGTATAAATGCTTTCTTATACCACTCATTTGTTTCTTATTTGAAGGCCTTCATCTTTGACAATCATTATATTATTCCTTAACTTTTACTTATAGTTCATTGTGTATTATTAGTTTGACATGGTTTTTCTAATTATATTATAACATGCTTTAGGTCAAAGGAAATACCTTTATTTATTCTCTGTCTTCCACATCTCAGTGTATAATACGAAACACAAGGAAGACCCTTAAATGTCTTTTGAGTGTTTGATTAATTAATCGTAGTGGAGTATTTAAGAACAGATAGGGCTGATCTGGTTTGAATGTCTAAGAAAAATGGCAAGGGAAAATGGCTCAAATAGGAGAGGGGGGGTTGAAATCACCAAAAAGCAAGGGTTGGAGAAAGGGAATTACTCGATTTGCTGAGCAGGAACAGAGATTCACTAACTGAATGTCACCCCGCAGAATGTGTTGGAAAGGCTGACATGCTTCTCCAACTAGGTGAGGGGGCAGGGTTGCTTGAATTCATGTGGAGTAAGACCTCCTACCTCAGAGATAGGCTTATCTCTTTGCTCGGCCTCAGTAAACTCTCTGAACATAACTATTATAAGCCTGCGCCCTGAGAGCAGTAATTGACACAGGGGTCATTGAGAAAAAATAGGATTAGAGTGCAGGATTTCGCAAAGGCGGTGATGGGTACCCTTGTATCCTGTCTTCTCACTCTGGCCTCTGTGTTGACTCACAGGAAAGCAGTCTCAGGTTAGTCTCCCTTCCTTCCCAGTCAACCTTAATCTCCCCTCTCATTTGCCTAAGACATCAAGCAGAGCCGGCTTCAGCTAGATAGAGTGTGGGGCTGGTGTAGGGCTGGTTTTAGGCCACAACAGGGGAGTGGAACAACTGAAGGATTTAGCAAAATCCTAATTTGTTTACCCCCTTCTGACAGAACAATGTTTATGTTTATTTCTGAGGCTGCAGTACGATGTGTAGTTCAAGAGTTTTGACACTTCAATACACAACGAGAGGTTAGAAGCCCATTTGTCCTTTATTAATTTGTTGGTGAATATATTTGGGTTTTCGTTTCACACCAAAAAATGCAGAGAGGGATGCAGTTTTGACATTGTTTCCTTACCCTTGAGCTCCATGTAAACAGAAGTTGTCTATCTGACAGTCTGGAGCTGTGTGTAAAGCCCCTGTTTACTTAATCTGAATGTCCGTTTCTTTTCTGCTTGGTCTGCAAAATAAATGAAATGAAAAAGTGTGCGGGAACCAGAATTGTGTGAGTCTGAGAAAGACATTTGGATCACTGAGTAACTAAAAGCGCCCTCTGTTTACATGTTTCTGCAGTTTCTGTCACTGCAGCTGTGTTACAGCTTATAACAACTAATCTCTTTTTATTTGTATTTTACTTTATTTTATTTTGTATTAAAGGCGCTTTTAAGTCCTGTCTTCCAAATGTGTTCAAGGTTTCATAACTGTCTTAATAGTGTATACACATTATAGTGATGGCAGTGAATTTCCTCCAGTCTGGATTTTGTTAAGAGTGACTTTAAGAATAGTTTGTGGGACAATTAAAATGTGTTAATCTGTATTTGAAAACTTGATCCAGTTAAAAATCAGTTTTCCATCCACTTATATTTTGCCAGGGTTTCCTATGTCACATAGATGGGTTTTCTTGGGAGGCCAAAATGGGGCTGAGGGGAAAGGAGTGTTCAAGAAAGCCTGGGAGTGAAGCTAGAGTTTAGGCCTCTGGGCTGATGTCCTCTTAACCTAACCCATGTTCTGCTTCAGGAGAAAATGATGCACTGAAGGGTTGGAAATGGGGCTTGAGCAAGCACACTTTTCATGCTCAACAAAGCCTAACGTCATTTCACTATACAATTTGAGTTACGTGTGTGTTTTTAATAAACCAATCCTCACAAAAAATAAATAGATTTGTTCTGCTTAAACTGGCATACAGAGGGCTTGGGGGAAAAAAATCTTTAACACCTCTGGGGGATTGGAAGGTAACTTCACACTCCAGCTTCATGTCGGGAACGTGTGATAACAATTTGACAGGAAATAAGTGGATCCTGTCTCAGGCCTTGGGAGGAGACTAGACCCTGGAGCATAATGGTGTAAGTCTGAAGGCCAGAGAGCTTCCCGCCCAGCAGGGGGTAGCCAAGTGCCAGTAAATGGGAAGGAATTGAACTCCATAGCATCCATTCTGCGCCAGCAGGCAGCAATCTGACTCTGGACGCCTATGTTCTTCTCCAGCGCTTAGATGATGTACTCCAAAAACGAGCCACTTACCTGAGGCCTTCACCTGAGAACTTGAACCTCTGTAACAGATTTTTTGAAAGGGAGCCCGATAGAGGGGTTGAAAGAGTGCATTTATCTGCCCAAGGCATTGATGGATAATTGGTGGGTTGAGAGGCAAGCTTTACTTTTCCTTCTGATTCTACTTCCTTCTCTCCCATTTGGCAGAATCCCAGAATCCCCTGGGGAAGGATGGACAGAGACCAAGAAGTCAGGCCAGCCACCCTGGCTTTTCAAGTACATGAGGGTGTGTGTGAGTGTGAGTGTGAGTGTGCGTGTTTTGGGGGGAAGCCAGAGGACAGATTCCCCATAACCTCTACCTCCACCAAGAAAACCTAGGATCCGCAGGTGAGCCCCCAGGATGTCCAGTAAAGACTGAGTGGAAGATAAGCCTCTGGGCTGCTGGGGAGGAAAAGATGCCAAGCTGAGCTACAGGTAGGGAGAAGGTGGAGGAGGTGGGGCAGAGGGTAACAAGGTCACTAAAGAAAAACTATTTTGAAGGAAACCTGTGTTCCTTTCGATCTGCTGGAAAAGGAGCTTGAGGCTGCAAGACTGCCTGTGCCAAGTGAGAACAGTCTAGCCCCGGGGTCTCCCAGCCCGCTTTACCTTGTTGCTTCCCACTCAGGCCATTTTCAGTTGATGCTGCTTTTCTTTGTTCTGTTTTCTCCCAGTGCAGTGAACCCTTACATTATGGGTTTCTGTTGTAGTTTTAACCTCTAATACACAACCATTACATCTTATCTCGTCTTCTAAATTACTCTAAAATCCAATTATAAACCCCCCTCTCCTTTAAGAGCACACAACTTGCCACATTACTGAGATGCTGGGCTGCTCTTTTGTTTTTCTAAATTAATAATAACTACCATTTTCCGTCTGCTCTTTGCATGGGAGTCTTTTATATTACCACGCAGCTTTCCAAAATGCATATTTCCAAAATGCATCTTTGCTGGGCTACAAAAGAGCAAAGGATGATTTTCCAAATATTCATAAAAGATCTGTCAGTTGGTTTTTAATATCAAAACATTTGAAACTTGACAATCTTTAAAAGAGAAAGCATTTTAAAATTTATCAGCTAAAATTTCACTACTGCTTTGCTTTGTTAGGGTGAAATAGAAGTCTGTCACTTTTAAGGTTTTCAAAGGTTAGGATGGATTTTGTTTATTAAAATTTTTATGGGCTGAAAACTCTTAGTTCTACTAAGGTTTCAAAAGCACAAGTGAATTTTTAAATCCCACACCCATTGTGAGTTTCTTGAATCTGTGGAGGGAGGGGACTACCTTAAAGACAGATTCAACATCTATAAGTTATAGAAATGTCTAAGAGAACACGCTGAGAACATTTTAGGCAAAACTTCAACACTGCCAAGAATATCCATGAATACTTTTTCTGACAAAGGGATGATTGTGATTTATAATAGAAAACGGCTCTTAGGAAAATATGGTAAATTCAAATCTCATAGGAGAAAAAGAAATCTTACTTGTTTTAGTGTTTTATAATTTCAGGTATGTAATTGAAGTGTAAGTGCTATTTTAATTTGCAAATTCATTCAGTCTTAGAAAGTATATTTGATATACTTAAGGCATCTGATCACGCAGCAACAAAATATGCTTGACATGTAATTACTAAAAACATATATGTCTAAGCAGCCACCATGCTTTGAACTTTACAAGCTTGGATAATGTTCAGTGGAGCTTCTCAGTTTAAAGTTTGTATATGTGAGTTCTTTCTCATGCTCAAGCTTAGGATAAGTATATTATAACATGTTGGGAAAATTGGAGAATTCCTAAGGCGCATGCTGAAATTCACTTGGACATTTAAATAATAATATCTCTAGTTAGATATTTTGTAATATTTTTGCAATTTTATTATATCCTGTAATTAAGCTTTTATCCCCTTAATTATTAAATACATGAGAGGCCAGTTATTTTGCTTTAATAAATTAGGTTTTCAGAGGTCAAAGTGAATACCAAGGAAAAAGACAGAGTGCAACTAAAGTGGCACCACTTGGAACTTATAGGCTAAGAAGGGCATGAATATTACTAAATCACATATTCAGATACAAAATATAGGAATATGATTGCTCTTATTGATAAAATTCAGGGAAAATGGAGATTAGGAAAAAGAAAATCATAAACTATGCAACAAACAGAAATTAGAGTTTTTCATTCTTATAGCAATTATGTATCACGTGTACAGTAATTATACCTATGCAAATATATACTATATATTGTATGTTCTTTTTTGTTGTCTTAAACTGACTATCATCTTAACTTAATCATGATGGACGCATTGTACTATCATTTAATATTTCTACAGCTCTAATTGAGCTTCCTTCCCCCTTCCCTTCACCCTTCCTTCCTTTTCCTCTTTCTTGCTTTTTAAAATTTTCAGTGAAAATAAAACATAGGCAGTATTTTTCCCTTGCACTTCTAAAATTCGGAATTTTATAGTTTCAGCACATCCTAAACACCATATATTAGTTTTTTGGGCAGAGGATAGTGCAACTCATATAGTTCTTTAAAGTTTAGATGTTTTAAGAATTGACATTATTGACTTTGCTTAGAAATTAATGTTGTACTTAAGCATTCTTCTAATGTGTTCTTTAAGGCCTTCTGACTTTTTCTCTTATTCCCAATTTTGAATAAGTTTTAAACTATCTGGACAAAGCAGATTCAATTCGCACAATTCAAACATATGGGTAGCCTTTGTAGAATTGACTTTTTTTTTTGTATCAAAAGTGCATTTCCCCCTACGTATGATGATTGCATAGCAAATTTTTAAAGGAAGGTTTAAATTTATAATTGTATTATTTTGTATACTTTGTGGGACTTCATTTTTTACATTTTAAATGAAGATTTTTGGGTTTTATTGGCAGGTTAAAATATGGACTACTTGATCTCTAAGCTCTTTAGAAAAATCTATCATTTATATCTGCTAAACAAATCAAAAGTGACTATGTCATACGTGTTGTTTAAAAAGTAGTATCTAGAAGATAAACCATATTCTCCTAATTTATAAGCCACCCCTAGCAAGACTTTGAGGTTTCGTGTTGATTTGGAGATAGACCAGGACTTGGGCCGCAGGAGCACCATTTGGGGTGACGTAGCAGTAAATTACTCTGTAGTACCCTAGAGGCCCAGCAGAGTTAATGCAGCTTCCAGGAAAATGGAACACCTGGCTAGTAACTCAGACAGGAGGAAGGCCTGATTGAATGTGTCACAAGCATGTCTCAATCATGATTTTTAAAGAGCAAGATGTGACAGTACAGGGGGGCTTTCCCCCCTCTTCTTTTCAGCTCGATGTTTCTAGGGGACTGAGCCCCTGTGCACCCTCCCCTCCAGCACTGGGAGATGATTATGGTTTTAAAAGTGAAAGCCTGAATTTAAAGTCATAATTCCACCTTAAAAATGGAGATTGAAATATAGTAATATAAAATACATAAGGCATCAAGATGTAGCAAATGTCTCCTCCCATTAGATTTCTCTATTATAAGGGGGCAGTAATAACAAGTGCATTTTCCATATGACTGTGGAGCTTCTCTGTTTAAAGTGGTGCAAATGCTCTGCTAGACCCAAATTTCTTTTAATGTCCTACGGAATGAAATTCTCTAGACCTAAAATAAGACAAAATTAAATTAAATTTAAAAGCCCAGGAAAGGTTGCTCTAACTTTTTAATATTTCTTAGAAGATAGTAGCTTGATCAGGTAGATGTAAATGAACATACAGAATGTGTTTCCCTTAATATACCAGTAGCTTACCCAAAATTAAATAAATGCCAAGTGAAGAAAGATCACCATTGTCAGTCCTTGACTTTAGAAACAAAGGAGCTCAAGACATTTGGCAACTCAAAGCATCCCTTCCCCTGCCTTTAAAAGTCGTGTTTATGTATTTATTTTTTTCTTCAACACGTCAAAGGTTTTTCATGATGCTGTGTACGGATTTGAAAATACCAGTTTTAAATACTAAATAATGGAGAGATAAAATTGTGAATCAGTTTTTCAGCCACATGAGGAGAAAAGCTATATGGAAAATGATTCTACTTTCACAAGGAAGGAAATGTCATGGGCCTCTGAATTGGGGATTAAAAAAAAATTCTTGCAGTGGTGCCTATTGGAAATTACTCAGAATAAGTATCATTTTTTTTCCTGTGAAATAAAGTTCAAGGTAACATTTAAATGAATAATTATTTACCATTTTGTTAAATGCTGGCGTGTATGGCAGGAATCATCTATTAGTACAAATGCTTTTTCTGCTTAGAATGGCTCATTAGTTTCTTTGTAGGCTGCACTGGTTTTAAGATTCAAATTCAAAATCTCCTCTGATTTTGCTGTTCCATTTCTGGCAGCTGGCCAGCAGCAGATATGCATAATATTTCACTGTTAGACCTTGCAAACATTATATCCTGCTGTGCTAAAGAAAACATTGTGTTTCTTACCACATGAAAATAATCCATCACTTTTCAATCAGCACACAAAAAAAGCTCTACCTGTTTTTTCCATCAGACTCAAGAAAAATTAATGGCCCCAATGTGAAAGGTGGACCCTCCATGCATGATCCATTAAAGTACAAACTAATCAAAATATATCTAGCATCTTATTTGCTAAGCAAGATGGAACAAAAGAGGTGTGATGAAAAAAATAGATCCTTCAAGACCCATACAACCTTGTTCTATCGGTATTAACCTTATTTATTTTAAATGTGGGAGGACATAAATAAAAGATCATGAAGTGGATCCATGGAATTCAATCACTTCAAATAGACACTCTATATTTATCTGGAAGAGATGGCTGAAGGTACCTACTATGGAATGGAGGAAAATGTTGCAAAAGGGAAAAAAATGTTTTGAAAAGTAAAGAAAGACAGTTATAAGTCCCCCACTGACCCCAAGTTTGTCAGTAAACAGCATAGTATATTAAAGTAAAAGTTTTCTTTGGGAGCAAAAATACTGGTATTTTGTCAACTTGTTCATGCCTTTAAAAATAATTTCATGTCTTTAGCATCGCTGATGTTACAGCCAGTTTTAAGTGAGGCATGAGGACTTTTCTTTCCACTGCCATATGACTTTTGCTACAATATTCTAACCAGAGAGATAGCTGTACAAAGAGAGTATCGGTTAAAAACCAACCCATTTTACAACCGTTAATATTTCTATGGAATTGCTTGGATTTCTTTGTACCACCGTTGGGTTTCTGAAGATTTCTCTCTCTCCCTCTCTCTTCCCTCTCCCTCCTCCTTCTTCTTCTTCTCCCTCTCCCTCCTTCCTTCCCTCTCTCCTATTCCTACTCTGCTCGTATAACATGGGTCTTACAGTTTAATGCATTAATAAAAGCGTATCAAGAAAAAAGGCAGACAGGAGAATATAATACTAAGAGGGTTTCTGTACTGGTAAATAATTGTACACCTAAAATATGGAGGGTTTTTACTGGTAAATAATTGTACACCTAAAATATGGAGGGTTTTTTTTTTTTTTTTGGTATTCTTATAACTCTGTGTAAAATGTGCTGTGTTTTTAACTGGTATTATAGTTTCTTTCTTTCTCCTTTTCTTTCTCTCTTTAGGTTGGTCTTCCTAAAACATAACTGATTATCTCCTTTCCCACATCTTAATTTCCCTTTTTTTGGATCCCCACTGAATGAGGGAATAGAATTTTGGAGTAGAAAGGCTCAATACTCATTGTTTTATATTTAAGGAAAATGATGTTCACAGATTTTAGGTAACTTATCCAAGAACATTAGTACAGGAATAACACTGGGATCCATAGGAACCCTAATCCAGTGCTTTCTTCACTACACAGGTGGTTCTCCTCTCCCAGAGTAGTGCTTCTCAAACTTTAATGTGTATGCACATGATCTGGGGATCTTGCTAAAATGTGGATTTGAATTAGTAGGTCTGTGGTTGGGCAGAAAAGGTGCATTTCTGATAGATTCCAGAGCATCCTGATGCTCTGTTTGGAGAATACTCTTCGAGTCCGTACGATCAAAGAATTCTGTCATATTCTTAGACTGGTTGTCAAGGTCCTTTGAATTGTAGTCCTATCTTCTGCTGGTCTATATGAATGTTTCAGTGTAGTTGTATAGAGTACTTGCTCATTTATTCAATACCCTTTGAGTGTTTTGACTTTGATTTCTTTATTCATTCTTCTTCCTCTCTTTGCTTCTTTATAATTCTCTACTCTTTTCAAGAATAAACATAAATCTCAACTTTTCTATGAATATTTTCTTGCAATCAAATATAAAATAATCTTTCCTTCTTCTACCCCTATCATTCCTTCCTTCCTCCCTCACTGAGATAATTTTAAACTATTTTTCTGGTAGTTTTATTATGTAAGCACTCAATACAAGTATTGAGTTCCTAATAAAGAAAAGAATACCATTAAACTAATCAGTAGAGACAGATGCATCTAAATTATTATAATCTATTTCATTCTTGATTATTAAAGAGCATTTATGGAAAATATAAATTTAGTAGTAATATATTATATATATATGTGCATCTGATTTGACAGTTACATGAATATATATCAGTCTACATTATGTTTCAATGGACATCTTTTCCAAGTTAGTAATTTCTCAGAAACAATCTTTTTTTTCCCAAAACCTCTTTCATTATGGACCAAGTTTTTAAGGGTTAGGGTATTTTGAAGAATAGTATATTTAAAAATGTAGGGATGTCTTAAATGAATATTCTTGAACTACTCCCCAATACCTCAGCATTGGAAAGGCTACAGAAAAGTTGGAATAATGGTCAAATGAATTTGAGAAGGTCAAAGGTAAACTGTGTGAAGAAAGGACACATTGGTAATAAAGCATTGACTCTCCGAAATAAGCCTAGGATTGACAGACTCAGCTATGCTAAGGCATTGTGCTGGGGGGAAAAGGTAGGGTATTGAAGTTGCATTGTCTAGAAAAATCTCTTCTTATAGGCTTCTCTAGAATTGGAGAGAAAATTATAAGTCCTTAATTTTGCATGATGTTACTGGCTGATTATCCACAACAACTCTAAATAGTGAAGAGTTTACCACAAGCATATTTACTCAGCTATATTTATATTACCATGGTTGTTTATTAGAGACAAATGTTCTCAGTATATTTAACTGTGTCTATATGCGTATGAGAGCATTGTTTCCTTGAGTCCATCTCTTTACATAGGAATAGAAAGCCTTGAATAGAAAAGCACACACGCAAACAATACTTGCCAGAGATTAATACACTGTTGTGACTATTTCAGAAAAAAAATACATCCCAAGCAGTGGTTCCCATTAGCATAGATACTGTGCTAAAAAAGCTTCAGTTAAGTGATTTCATTTACTTATTTAATTTATTTCTTTATTACACCTTCATTGAGGTATAGTTGACATTTAATAAACCATATGTATTTAGTCTGTAATTTGGTAAGTTTTGGCATAAGTATCCACCCTGAAATCATTATCACAATAAGGTAATGAGTATATGCATCACACCCAGAAGTTTCCTGATGCCTCTTTGTAATCTGTCTTTCCCCCTGACTAATCTACAGCAACCACAATCTATTCTAAAACCTTTTCTGTCACTGCAGATTACAGTTTGGCCTGGCTTCTTTCACTGAACATAATTGTTTTGGGATTCATCTTTGTTACTGTGTATATCCATAGCCCATTCTTCTCTCTTGCTGAGTAGTATTCCATTGTAGGATGGCTGCACAATAATCTGTTTATCTGTTTTCCTGTTGAGACATTCTAGTGTCTACATTTTAGCTATTGCAAATAAACTTGTCTTTGTGTGGACATATACTTTCATCTCTCAGGTTAATGCTTAGGAACAAGATGCTGGATGTGTGGTAGTTGTGTGTTTAATTTTTCAAGAACATACAGAACGTTTTTCCAAAAAGGTATCATTTCACAGTGGTAAAATACAATGTACCAGCAGCAGTGTATGCTGATTTCTGTTCCTTCACAACTTCAGTAACACTTCATATGGTTAGTTTTTTGTTTTTGTTTTTGTTTTGAAGATTTTATTTACTTATTGGAGAGAGAGAGAGACAGAGAGGGCATGTGTGGGAACACATGTTGGGGGAGGGGCAGAGAGACAAGCAGACTCCCCGCAAAGTGGAGAGTCCAATGCTGGGCTCCATCCCAGGATCCCGAGATCATGACCTGAGCTAAAGTCAGAGGCTTAACTGATGGAGCCACCTAGGCATCTTTAATGTTTTTTCTTTTCTTCTTCTTTTTTTTAACGTATTTTTAATGTTGGTTATTCTACTTATTGTGTGGTTATATTTCAGTGGAAATTTAGTTAAGTGGTTTTAAAGACTTCTTTGCTAGGGAAATGGGAAGATAAGAAAATATGCTGTTTTTTTTTTTTTTTTTTTTTTGTCCTGTTCTAGATATTTCAGGTTGAGCATCTATTCTAAAACCTTTCTCTCTGCTCTACCATGGTCAAAGAAGTTCATTCACCTTTCTCTTTTGACTCTTGCAGACAATTGCAAGCCCTTAAAGAAACTACAACAAGAATTAGGAGTTCCTTGAAGCAAGGTAAAATTTAGCCCATGTAATCAATCATATCTGCTTCACTGAACTATAATGACCCTGTGTACAGGAAAACATCTTCAGTGGGGCACACTTATTTCCAAGAAGTCCTACATTTTTAAATGTAGAAAGTTATTTCCACATTTGGTTTCTACCACGCTCAGTCATACCTACTCTTCTCTTCTTGAGCATATAAGTGAATTATATTGGTGTGCAGTTACAGTGACATATCAAAATGTAAGGATAAGTAGATCACCTAGCCTGCTCTTTTTTAAAAATACTGTCATCAATAATTCAAGCTAAGGAACACGGTCAGTTACATAATATCCAGCATCACAATAGCCATTTGCAAATGGTGAATAGTGGCAGCTGCCCTGGGTTTCATCAAGAATTATTCCCTCCAAATCAAGTAAAGTAAAAGACTTGGAGATATGTGACTTAGAGAAACAATTTCCAAGAGACACAAAGGAAAGCAATTTACCAGTGTCAGCACTGGGGAAGGTGCTATAATGTTGTATGGACTCATCAAATTATGACAGTGGCCGATAAAACTATTACAAATCCCAAGTATATCCAGCTTTTATAACAGAAGTCAGTTTATAATTCAGTTTTCTGATTTATATTATTATTGAAGTTCAGGTATACAGTATTTTGTTCCGCTACTGAAGAGCTGAGATTAAGCCTTCAAGATACATGACTTTCTTTGTTCATATATCTCATAAGTCATTCCAAACTACTCTCATACAGCATAAAGTAGAAATTGGGGAAAAAAACTCTAGTCAACCTCCACCGTTTGGAAAATTATTCCTAAATTAGATGTGATATAGTGGACATCATGATCTCTAAGAGTCTAATTTACATCTAATCTAAGTATCTAATCTTGACCAAGATTATGGTCTTGATGATAGTGATGATGAAATTGATGATGAAGATGAAGAAGTTAATGATGATGATGGTAAGAATAATCCTCTTAATGATAATGGCAGCTAACATATTCAGAGTGCTTACTCTGGGCCAGCACTTGGCTAAGCGCTTTGCATGAATTGTCTCATTTAATTTTTGTAAAGCCTTGTCAGGTTGGTCCTATTATTATCTTCTTCACAAGGAAGTTCAGTGAAATAAATTACATAGAACATACACCACTCTGTAAGCTCTCGCCATTCTGGTCCTGTCTCTGTTGCTACAAAAAAAAAAAAAAATGGGACTTAGCTCTAATAATTATTATTAGTGAAGAAATTGAAGGACAGACAACGTACAATTTCATTGGAGGAAGAGCTCAATAGCTCTCAGCCTGGATAACAATCAGTTAATGGAGGTAGATACCAGGAATAGGGAGAAAGCTCTTCACGCAGGAGATCATTATGCAGCAGCTCAGCATGTTTATTAATCATTGTGCACAATTAAAATGCCATTTCATCCCTCTAATTAAAACAAGTAGTTCCCTGAGGCTAGCACCTGAACTAATGAAGCCTGGTTGCCTAAGGATCTTATTCAGGAAAGGGAATTAAAGAGTGGAGGAAGCAGTTTGTTTACCAAGTTGCCCAGACAACAGCAAACTATATATGACATCATGAGGGAGTGGACCAGTTGAGACCATGATTTTAAAGAGCCAAGGATGTTTCTGAGCAAAGGCTGAGTTTAAACTTTGAAAGTATTCTGTTTTTTGAATTGATCAGATCCCATTTTCATCAGCCTATATACTTAACAATTGATTCTGAATTACTGTCATTCTTGGTATGTGGAATGGGAGACTTAATGTTCAGAAGAAGGGATTCCAGGGATTGGATGTTAGCATCTAGGTATTTGGGGGCATGTAAGGATATTGGAAATTGGTTGATTCTATAAATAAAAGAGAATACAGACAGGTTGTGAAGCACAATTTAAAACAGTAGAAAAATGAATGGGCTAGGTGAAGGAAAACCCAGCATTGCCCTCTCAACTGAGTAACACTGATCAAGGCTCTTACCTTCTTTATTGTAAGATAAGAGGATTGGACTAGGTAATCATCAGGTTTTCTGTTAGCTCTAAAATTGTATGGCTTTTGGAGAACTTGTGATTAACAAAAGCAGCTCAAAGAGTTTTCATTGTATCCCAATACCTTTACAAATTAGACTGAATCAAGGCTTCCTTCTTCTTCCCCTCTAATTCTTGTTTAGTTTACCATGATATCTTTAATGTCTGGCGTTACACCTTCCAGACAATGCAGCTGTTCACTTAAATATCAACAGAAAACATGAATCAGTTAAATATACAGAACTCAGTAACTCAGTAGTTCCTGAGATCTGCTCCTAAATATAAGGTTACTCCAAAGAGAAGAACCATCCTACATAGGGTTCTGCATTACTCATCTGGGGAATGGCAAATTTGAGGAGTCTAAGTGTAGCTTTCATTTTGACTGGTGTGTCAACTCAGTTTCCTACAATTCTGTGGTCCCTTGTTGCCTCCACTTATACTTGACAAAAAGTCATGGTTAATTCTTCCTCCGTTTTACCTGTTACTCTTTTGGTCCTCATGATGTCCCAGGAAAATATCTATGCCTAGTAGTTTGATGAACTTGATGTAACTTTTATGGATCACAGATTTCTGTGAGAATCTACATTTTCTGGACACTTTAACCAGAAAAATTAATAGTACAATTTTGCAAATTCCTGTGAGATGAGAGGTTCTCAGACTTCCAAAAACTCATCTATGGAGCCCACAGTAAGTTAAGAATCCTTATTTTAAAGGATCATGGAAGAATTTCCTATAGTCCTTTAGGAGGCCTCTAGCTTTTCTTTAGTAACTACAGAAAGATGTCCAGCTGATCTATGAGTAGATCCTCCTTTCAGTGGAGACAGGACTAGTAGCATATTCAGGCTGATGATGAGTTGTTTTGATGAATTGTTTCAGGCTCCAGAATGAGACATCACAATTTCAGGAATTAACTCTTATACCTTCCTTATTTATAAACAGCCAGCTGGCTTCAGTGTTTTTTTTTTTTTATTTTAATTTTAATTTTTTTATTATGTTTAGTTAGCCACTGTATAGTACATAATTAGTCCTTGATACAGTGTTCAGTGATTCATTAGTTAAATATAACACCCAGTCCTTATCACAGCACATGCCCTCCTCAATACCCATCACCCTGTTATCCCCTTCCCCTTCCCTCCTCCCTTCCGAAACCCCCAGATTATTTCTTGGAGTCAGTAGTTTCTCATTGTTCATCTCCCTCTCTGATTTCTCCCCCTCTGGATTTCTCTCCCTTTCCTTATGGTCCTCCATGCTATTTCTTATGTTTTAAACAAAACAAAACAAAACAAAACAAAACAAAAGAAAGAAAGAAAAAAAAAAAGAAAAGAAAAAGAAAAAAAAAGAAATAAATAACCAGATGGTAGTAGCCATACTAGTAGAAAATAGGTCCATTATAGAAAAATCTTAAGGCCTTAATTTTTTCATACTATCTAACTTATTTTTAGGGCTAGGAGGAAATTGGTAACTGAAACTGTAAACTTAGCTCTTAGGATCTAGAATCTAAGAATTTAATCTTTCTGATTTGGGACAATTATTCATATGCTGAACCTAAATTTTTCTTTTCAAACCAAAGCTCAGTTTCTTTTGTACATCATAGTGGGAAATATAACTTGGTCAATAAGACATCCAGAAACTAGCAGAAATCAGCTAATAACTCAGATTAAGTGGCATGATAATTGGGTTTCCTAAGCATTTTTTTTTTTTTTTTGGTATTAAAACAAGTTAATCAACCATAAAACACAAACTCATCAGAATCTAAGGTCTTATTTAATTAACTTCTGGCCTCAAACACTTAAGTTTTTTTTTCTTTCTTTCAAATTATTATGTCATATTTTGCCAAGAAAGAAAGGATTTCGAGGGTGGGAAATTCCAGAAATGGAATAAGAGCCAATTCTTTTAAACTGTATCATTTTATCCATAATTATTATTTTTAGTAAAAAATGAAAACAAATTTTCTTTTTTGCCTAGAAGGGAGATAAAATCTTGAACTTAGAAGTTCAAGCAGAGAGACTGAAGTTGTATAGTGTTTTGTTTGAAGTGACCCTATTATTCCTCTATCATATTTATTCTAAAACATTGGATAAACTAGAAACTTGGGAGCCAAAATAACTATTAATATAATACCACCAACATATGATTTTGTGCCTAGATGTTGTATTTTAAGTTGATTTACAGCTTCTTAATATTTTTTCTTGGTATTAAGGTCCTAGATTTATAGTTAAACTAGACAAATGTAAACTTTTATTAGCTGTAGCATCAGTCTATATGTTGCGAAACTACTATGGTAGAGTTAAAGATCAGAAGTGTTGTTTTGTTTCAGTTTTGGTTAGACAAAACTGGATTAAGATTCCATGTTGCGTACTTAGCTATGCGCCTTGAATAAGTTATTTAATCTGTGTAAGTCACAGTTTTCGGCTGTATTTGAGAGAAAAAGATTTTTTTTTTCATAAAGTTCATGATAGGCACTCTCACAGAAAATACCAGTTCCTCCCCAATTCCCTGGATCATCACTACATTTGTATGGCATCACTATAACTCTAAGGGTAGTAAAAAATGTGCAGTTAACTTTCTCAAGTAGGAAGTAATTTTGACAGTAGGTCAAAATTTTGTTGGTAACCTGAGGTGAAGACATAAGTAATTGGCTTTCAGAGGATGGATGCTGGTCAAGAGCATTGACATTTCAGTCTACAGTCAGGACTGACAAAAGGACATTTGAGGGATTGAGCATGATTAGTTAAGTATCAGAGGAAATCTGGCCAACTAGGGAAGGGACAAAAGAGTCAAATATTCATTCATTCATTCATTCATTCATTTACTCGAGACTGTATACTGAGAATCTACACTATTTCTGGTACTAAAGAAGCTGCCAGTCTAACTGGGGAGATAGACGACATACACACCTAAGTATTAATACTCTGTTGTTAGTGTTTGTGAGTTTAACAGTCTTTTGGGAATCAAGAAAGAACAATTAACATAGGAGGAGTCAAGAAATCTTCCTGGTCCACTAATTGCTTGTGGAATGAGGAAGGAACATTTGATTTGGGTGCTAAAGGATAGTAGAAGTGAAGAAGCAGGATGAGAGCGTTCTATTTTGAGGGAAATGGAATAGATATAGCTTGAAATAGTAAAGATCTGATGTGTGAAGGGAATGATGTAAAGTTTAATGGAATCGAGGAGGTGGGTAGGGAAGGAAATGGCCCAGACTGCCTTTATATGCTGATTCTGTTAATATTATATAGGCAATGGAAAGCTATCAGAGACTTATTAAAGTGTTGGATAGCATGACAGATTTGGCATTTATGGAATATAACTCTATTAGCAGATTGAGGATAGATTAGACTTAGAGAAGTCAAGTCAGAAATATCAGGAAGCTCACTGGTTTGATAAATACTTTAATAATTTGTTGATGTGTGGGGAATACTCATATTTAGCATATACATCTACAAATACCTTGAATTTTGGAGCACTCATAGTTTACAAAGCATTCTTGTACCATTTATTCTCTAAAGAGCTCTATAAAGTAGATATTAATAGTAGTAGTCACATTTTATAGATGAAGAAAGTGAAACTGAGAAAATAAAAGACATGCCCATCTTCTAGTTACTAAGTGGAATGCTGGTTTAACCCAGGTCTTTGATCTCAGAAATAAATTTTGTCTCTACCAAATAGACACTCAGAAGTCAATTCATTTTCAGCTGAGCATGGAAATTATATTGTTGCAAAAATAGCTGCAGTAACTCATCTCTTTGAATCAACATACTTGGGTAGTTCCCTCACATCTTGACTCTGTATGTAACTGTTTGACTCCCTCTGGCCAACAGGACAATAGCAAACATTGCCAAACTGGAAACTTGAAGTCTTTGTGCAATGGGGCTTGCCTACTCTTGCTGTTCTTTGAACACTAACTCTGTCATATGAAGAAGTCTTGGCTTGCATTTTGTATAACAAGAGACATGTACCCAAATCATCCCTGTCGAAGCTGACTTTAAGACAACCACAAGACATGTGAGGAACGCCACCCACGGTTATCTGGCCCCAGCTGAGGTGGGCAACTCAGATCAGAAGAATTACCCAAGTGACTCACAGATTTTGCTTATTGTTTTAAGTCATTAAATTTAGGAGCTATGATGCAGCAAATGCTAACCAAAAGTTCAGGGTATTTCTGCAAATACTTTTTTGTATCTGCAGATATTTTAACAAAGCAACAAAACAATGTATTTATTTCTACCCAATAGAGCAACAATGTTCAAACTTTATCATATGAAAGAGTTAGCCGGCAACTTCTTAAAAAACAAAAACCTTCTGACTTGGGATCACCCCAGATCTACTAAATTAATATTTCTGCAACAAGAGCCTAGAAAGGCTGTATTTTTAACAAGCTACCTCTAATTCTTAGATTCACCAAAATTTAAACCAAACTAGTGTATTAATTTCCATATATTCTCAAATATTCTCACATGATTGTCTTTCATTAATTTAGTAAGTTACTGGAAATTATCTTTAAACCACTTTAAAAGAACAAGAGTCACAGAAAGTTTGTTATTTTAATGATGTCATTCTCTGTAGTCTCTATAGGTTAATAGCATAAGAAGAAATACAACACTTAAAAAATGTAGACAGTGGTTGAACATGTGGGTTACCAAATTGGCAACAAGTGTATAAGTTAAATATTTACTTTCATACTGAGTTTAAGTTAGTAGTGGAAAAGAGAAATGAAATGAGGAAGATATGAAGGGGAAAATGGTAGATATGAAAGCCCTGTAAGAGAAGAAGGGTAGATTTAATCAATGGGGACTGTGTAGTCTCTCAAAGTAAAGTGCAGACAGAAATAGAGGGGAGGGAACACCTGGGTGGCTCACTCGGTTAAGCATCTGACTTCTGCTCAGGTTATGATCTAGGGTCCTGGGATCGAGTCCCACGTCAGGCTCCCTGCTCAGTAGGGAGTCTGCTTCTCTCTCTCCCAAATGCGTGCTGCTCTCTCTCCTTTGCTCTCTCTCTGTCAAATAAATAAACAAAAAAAATTTTTTTTAAAGAGAAAGAAATAGAGAGGAGAAGGGTCATTAAGAAAAATGGGATAGACTTTCTAATGTATTACCCCAACATAGTTTAAGATTAATACTTACAGTAGCCATCTCAAGTTTCTTCTGTGAACTTACACAGTATCAAAAGACAAAAAGATTCATGAAGCATAAAAGTACAATACAATACCTACTAAAATACTGGTGTCTTCTAACTAAAGGAAAGGGGAGCTGAGAGCCAACTCCCAGTGAATGAGAGGGTCCAGTTACACTATGAGCTCAATTAAGAGAAAATCAACTGGCTCATTATTATACACAAGGACATTCATTCTTCTGAGCAAGGAGAGTGATTACAACTTGAATAGGAAAGCCACAAACCACTAATCAGAGTATCTCAGGTTTGACCTATTCAAGCATATTCCAAATTACCCAATTAGCTGGATTGCCAATAAATTCCTTGTAGCAGCTATATTGGCACTGATGATACCATAATCAGTTGTCTTAATCAAGCTTTTGAAAACAAAAATGATGGGCTGAATATACTCATAACAAGGACTGGAAAATTAGAGTCACCAGGTTACCACTGTTGGGTCACTCAACACTCTGCTCTGGTAACTGCTCTCAGAGGACTGTGTGAGTTTTATTTTGTGTGGCTTTGTATTGCCACTGACCTACCCACCTCCTTAGGCTTTGTTCCTGTTTCTTAATGCTCTAGTTTCACTTGAGGTAACACCATTGCTACCTAGGTGATCTCTATAGCCCTTTTCCTGGTCCTGAATCCATGGGGCCTCTTTAGCCATATCTTGGTAGCCTGGATTTTAGCCCTCTTGTTGGCTCCCCATCAGCTTGGGCTGGGCCTATAATCCCTAAACTGCAGATGGTGGGAAATGAAGGACCTTCCCAACCCCAGACTTTTCTGAGGATGACAGAATACTTCATATTTGTTGGGAAGCAATAGTTATTTAAGGGCAGGGACTATTCATCCCTATAGCTTCAGAAAACATGCCATGCATAGCACATATTTACAAATGCTCAATAAGTGAATTAATAAATAAATGGGGAAATGACATTTAAATCAGTCATATCACTATTCCAATAGAAATAAGACATAGTGTTTATAATAAGTCTACCACAGCAAACAGAGACTCTATATCAGTCTTACTCATTTTCCCCAGGGCCTAGAATGATAGAGCAGCACTTACACTCAAGAAATATTGTTTTGAATAAATGCATGACTACCAGTCATATTTTTTTTCCCTTTCTGGTGGAAATCAGGCAAAAGGGCTAAGCTGCAGATATGGGTTAAAAGTAGGCTGGATATAAAGTAACAGCCACAAACTGCAGAGCAGGGGACAAGAATTTAGCATTCACTGAAACCTGGAGGTAGAGACCAGAAAATTCTAAGTCCACAGACATCAAAGTCATCTTGAGGAGGTCAGTGATCTTTCTACTGCTTAAGGAATGGGTGTTTGAATTAATTCTATGAAGAGATTAAGGTACAGGACACTAAAACTGGGCCACTGGTTTACCCAGTTAGTTAAAACAATACTTAATATTTGCCATAACAAAGTACAATACTGTTGGAATGAAAAGACTCAATGATTGTTGAACTGTGGCTGAGTCGAGGAAAAATCTAAAGACATTATATTTAGGCTGGTCTTTTAAAACATTATTTACATATATGGATGCAAAAGTTCAAGACATGGTTTCTGTGTGGTTTGGGTTCCCCTAAAAGCAAACCCTAAGATGAATATTCAATTATGAATGGTTTCTTTGGAAGATGGTACCTGGTAAGAAACCAGATAAGGAAGTGGGTAACTGAATCAGGGAAAGGAAGGTAGCCAGTGCAGTTGTGGTATCTAGTCAGTTACCTGACAGCAACTAAAGGTCAGGCTCTCTAGACAACTGGTAGACATTATAAGACCATTCTCTGTTATTCCAACTGAAGTGCCAAGAAACAGGGGCCATTTTTTCACCAACTATCTGCCATTGGTCAAAGAGCTGCTCTTAGAGACATTAACTCTTTCATGCCTTGTCCTGCAATGGAAGTCAAGCATGATTCCTGGATAAACCACATAGAGTCCACTATGGCCTCTGATTACACTGCAGTAATACTAAGATCAATTCAGCATCAGCATAACTTGATTCTGCTTTTGCATTTGCAACTGCTTTTCTTTTCTCTCCTTCTAGCTGGGTGTCTATAATAACACAAGAGAGTTAAAGAAGGCATTGTCCCTTTTGTTCTTGCTCAACTAAGACCTGAAGCAGAATTGGATTTCTTCCACAGAACAGAGTGGTTAAATTTCCTGAACCAGGCCAGCAGGCAAGATTTCTTTAAGGCAGTACCCTCATTGATGCCTCTGGCCCCTTTTCTTCTTCCAATTGCCTATACAGAAGGACAAACAGAGTGTTTAGTTCTCTAGTTCTCTAGATCCTTGGATAATTGTTTGATTCTTTTTGGAGTCTTCCGACATTTCTGAAACTGCTTTCATATCCTGGACTCTGGTCTTTCTGTTCAGCTTTCTGGAAACAATGGCATCATACTGTGAACTACTAAAGCACAAAGTCTGATTACTTTGTATCAAGCTTGTATTCTTTCCTGCCTCTAGAATTGCATGCAATTGGAGTCTAAAAGATGCTAAGGAATACTGTTGGGTGGATAGATGGATATATAAAGAATGAGCGAAGAAGTAAATGAACGGTTGACCCTCGTCCCCTATAATATTCTGTTGCCAAATTTGGGGATCAGTTTGCTTCACCATCTTGATCCAAGTTCAGTTATTTCAAGTTATTCTACTTTCCAAAATTAGATGCTTTCTCTTCCCAATATTGCTCAGAACATTGACCCCTGCAGGACTGTGCCTGAAACACCAACTTCAACCCTTCTTCTTCCCACACCTCACCCTCTCAGCTCTTTATTTGCTCATTTGCTTTTCCTGCCGCTTTGTTATACAGGTCCTTTCAGGGAGGTACGTATTGATTTATAATAAGCTCTAGTCAATTAGTAGTCTGTCCTTCTTAAGGAATATTTTCATTGTAAAATACAATGTTAAGATTTACCTTAAAAATGCTATTGCCATGTCCTCAAAATAAGTAGGTTATCTGTTTTAGAGCTGAAACCCTGATTGTGACCTAATTTTGCCATGTTATCACCTCTCTCCCTCTCCTGCAGGCAGAGATTAGGCAAAGAGATGTGGCTTTCCTGTCCTATCAACTGAGCATAAGTTTTATTTCTCCATAAATTTTTTCTCCATAATTATTTTCCTGTCTTATTCTCTCATTTCCTAGTTTGGGGATTTTAGGAACTAGTTTGGGGATTTTAGCTCTCAAGTTAAGTAATGAGGCTTATGGACTATATTTTAAATTATTCTTGACATCAGTTGTCTCTACCTATGTGGAGTTCCTGCCACAGAATACTGTACTATCAAGAAAGCCCCACAGCCCATGGAATAAATCAGAAAGGATGGTGGATAGGGTACTGAAAAGGCAAGAATCCAGCCAAGGGTACCATAGATTAATTGCAAAATGAGTGAAAGTGCCCCCGATGTTCTGGATACATATATGAAAAGAAAATGAGTAGGGGAATAAGCCTGTGGTCTCTAGCAGGAAAAGGCAATGTTTTGGGGTCAGAAAGCTTAGGTTTGCAAGGTTTACGTTTCCTTTAGAAGTTCCTTTAAGGTTCCTTTAAAAAGGAACCCACATCCAAATAACTTAAAGTTAATGAATAACTTAGAGATAATAACTGGACTAAATGGTTCATTCTCATCAAAGGGAGATCTTAGGTAGTGGCAAAAGGTGGTGTGGAGAGGAAGGTAGGGTTCTGAAAAGAAGAGTGAAAAGTTGGCAAAGAAACAGATTTTCCTATAAAGATGGAGGTGATCTATCTTGACTTTAGTGAACCATTTTATGCAGAGCCTAACAAAATGTTAACTTGCAAAATGAATTAAAATTGTTTGGGTGGCACTGTAGCATGTATCACAATGCGATAACAAATGGAACAGGGCAACGGTACCTGACAATACATCATGGGGAAGAGAGATTTTTTAGTGCAAAATTTGAGAGCCTGTTTTTTCTCTGTTCTTATTAAATATCTTCATTAATGCTCTTCAGAAGGAAGTAAACAATAATGTATTAATGTGCTAATACATTATTGAAATACATAAAATTAATTAATGAAATCTGTACATTTAAATGGAAAAAAATTCAGTGAAAGCTGACAATGATGAAATGGAATACTAAGAAATTAGAAATTGGATCAGAAAATAGAAGTTGGATAGAAAAGATATATATACATATATACATGTGATGTGTATATATGTGTAATATATATACATTATACATATATATTTAAATATATATACTATATATACACATATACATATGTGTATACGTGTTCTGAAAATCACTGTAAACTAAAAAAAAGAATTCTTTTAGAAGAAAATCTAGAAGGCAACTTATGTAGCAATATTGGAAAAGATTTCTTAAGAACATGGAGCAGGAAGTGACGTTAAGGGGGCAGTTGGTCTGGCATGGCCACCAAGTACAGCAATAAAATATCCATTTGGTAGAAAACCTCAGAAATCTAATTTTTCTGTCCCATCTTTTCAGACTCACATCTCTCTCTCTGGCAGACCCATGCTCATATATGCACACACACACACACACACACACACACACACATGCATATGAATTTCCTGCAAGGAAAGAGGAATCAGTGTTTTTAAGGGTTAGGCATTGTTTATCAACTTACGTTTTTACTGGTTACTGCTACTGTTGGAAAAAACTGATTTTGTTTTTACACTAGATATAGTCTTAAGAGATAAAGACTAGGGAATTTGATTTAAGAGAGA
Source organism: Mustela lutreola (assembly GCF_030435805.1). Classification (NCBI taxonomy): domain Eukaryota; kingdom Metazoa; phylum Chordata; class Mammalia; order Carnivora; family Mustelidae; genus Mustela; species Mustela lutreola. The sequence goes on along the minus strand of NC_081298.1, from coordinate 90,164,576 downwards.
ACAAATCAAAATTGAATTTCTCAAATGAACTGAATGCTATGAGACATACTGGATTTTCAATGAATCTTTCCCTTTTTATTTAGACCAGTGTTTCTTACACATTTTTAAAAGAAAATATTTATTCATTTACTTGCGAGAGAGAGCGCATGTGAGCAGAGGAGGAGCAGAGGGAGAGGGACAAGCAGATTCCATGTGGAGCATGGAGCCTGACCCAGGGCTCAATCCTGCCACCCTGAGATCATGACCTGAGCCAAAACCAAGAGTCAGGTGCTTAACCCACTAAGTGACCCAGGCACCTCTCACACTTTTTGATCATGAGACCCTTTCACTCTTAAAATTATTGAAGACCCCAAAGAACTTTGATTTATGTGGGGTAAAGGTGTCAGTATTTACCATATTAGACATTAAAACTAAGAAAATTTAAAAATATACATTATTTTATTTAAAATAATAATAAATACAGTATACAATCATATAATGTATTTGATGAAAATAATCATGACAAAAATGCAAAGAGAAGATAATAAAAAATGGCATGGCTTTACATTTTATAAAATCCCTTTAATATTTGGCTTAATAGATACACATGAGTTCTTATATTGGCTTCTGTATTCAATCTACTGGATATTTTGTCTTGGTTGAAATATAGGGAGAAAATTCAGCCTTGCGGAGATATGTAATTAGAAGATGAAGGATAATGCAGACCATCTGATCATGTCTTAGGGACTCCAGAGCTGGTGTCCTTATTCCAAACTTTGAGGATGCTACCATAGGTCAAAATAAATTATATCATTTAGGGTCTATATATGCTGAGATGAATCCTCTTGGTAAAGAAATCATATTTTTATGCATGGAAGAACATTTGATAACATAAGAAGATTTGAGTGTTTGGGATGTGTGGTGAGGTACTAAAAACATTTATTTATTTACTTATTTATTATTTATTTATTTGAGAGAAAAAGAGAGATAACGATAGAGAACATGAACAGGGCAGGAGAGAGGGAGAAGCAGGCTTTCTGCTGAAGAGGTAGCCTGAATGGGTGGGAGGGACTCGATCCCAGGAGCCCGAGATCATGACCTGGGCATAAGGCAGAGGCTTAACCAACTGAGCCACCCAGGTGCCCCCTAAAAACACTTTATATCTGACATCTACACCTTAATAAAATCGAGATAAGATCAGAGAGTATTTTTTTTAAAAATCAGATATAACTAGAAAAAGCTCTTGGGCTCCAGTTTAGTAGCTTGTATGAAATTGAGTATATTTTGCAAATTCACTTACATAATTATCAGTAGAAGCTCAAATCATTTCCAATGCTGAATGCTTGATCTGGGTTAACAGAAATATAGAGGCTATAAAACTTGAAGGTCACCCAAGGATCATTTCTGGAGCATAAACTACCAAAACTTAAAGATAGAGTTGTGTTACTGAAAGAAGTCCAAAGACAAACAATAATACTATTCTGTAGAATGATAAGCTCAGAGAGATACTTTTAAATTGTTCCAAGTCAGACCATTGGGTCATTTTTCAGACTGAACTGGCTAGTGAGTTTGGGAAATATTTTTACAGTGCTGATCAGTAGTTTGAATGACTTGACCAAATAGTTGTTTTGGCATTCTCTACAATATTACCAAAGTATTTGACATGCCTTTCTGATTATGTAACTACCTTGTTGCTCAGGTTTCTTCAAAGACTTCTCTTTGTGGTGTGGTCCAAAAATCACATAGGGTGATTTTTAAAAAATGGAGAATCCCAGTGCCCACCTTAGGCAACTGAACTAGGGTTTTTGAGAAAGTACATTCTGGGAATACATTTTTTTTTAACTTTCTCTCCAAGTGAGTCTTTTTTGGTATTCAGCTTATTAATAAAAATCTAATCTTTGTAGGATTAAATACAAAATTCTTCATGATCGGTCCTTAGACACCCCTGCTTAATTTAAAATTAAGGAACAGAATTACCCACTCATATATTACCTACACCAACTATTTACAACTCCCAAAATGTTCCCCATTTTCCCATTTCTCTTTGTCTTTGACTCTGTACTTCCTTAACAAAGTCTTCATTGTCAACCTCAGTCTTGAGTGCATTTAGTCAGTTTGTATTCTTTCAAAGTCAGATCAATTACCAGCTCTTCTGTGCAGCCTTCCCTGACTTACTCAAAGAGTGTGGTTTCCTCTATGCGCTGCACCTCAACTACAGCATTATATAATTTATTTCCTTGTGGAATAAGTGTCTGTTTTCTTGATCACATCTCTGCTGAACTGTTGGCTCCCCAATGGCATAAGTTGTATTTTATTTTCACCTATGTATTCCAGATACTTAGCCTGGAGGCTAAAACACTGTACATGCTAACTAAAATATTATGAAAATGAACAGTGTGGTAGCTCATAGAAAATATAATGATAAGGGGGAAATTCTGAGAGCATACTTTCATACTTTCATAAATTCAATTTTTTCTGTAGTTGTTTGTAACAGTAGAGAGTTAAAAACAAAAGGGAAGAGAGGGCAGGGGAGAGAGAGGTCATTGTATAAAAAATTGGTTAATGTAAATCAGCTTTATACAAATAACATATGAAGTTGGAAAAAAGGGGGGGCTGCCACACACCTTTGAGGCAGAAAGTCTCATTAGTATGCAACAGAATATACAATGGATTCCAAATTCAAACTCAAAACAGTAATAAATCAAAGCAATAAGGTGAAAAATGATAGGATCAGCAACAGTAGTGGCTATTAGCATGTGCACCTGCTGTGAGACAAAGCAACCCAGGGAGATGCTTGGGAGAAAATTCCAAAGCTCAGACCAAGAGCAAAGATATAATTTGGAAATGAGTGAGAGATGAGGCAGAGGTTCAGGAAGCTTTGCACATTTTTTTTACAAGGTCAGAAGGGAAAACTGAGCTGCCCCAGAACCCCTTTTTTAATGACAAATGAGCTCCAGGTAGTATTTTTAAAGGAAAGTTTGTCAGTTATCTTCTGAAGATTTCTAACAGAGTGGGTTCACTTAACTACTTCACCTTGGTTTTAATCCTGGATAGTTAAGATAATCAAATTATCAAGGAGAAATACAACACTGTTAGCTTGTCCAAAATCATCTAGATCTGTGGCCAGACAGGTCTGTTTCATTCATACCTAATTGCCATAACAGTATCAATGGATGGCCTAATACCATGTGAGGGCCTAAAACTGTCATATTTTCTAATTTTAGTGCTACATGCAGAAGTTGGCATGACTTTTTAGAGGGATTTGCTGTTGTTGTTGTTTTTTCCCAAGCTAAAGCAACCAACAGCCACACAAAAAAATCACTTCTGGTTGCTGCTCATAAGGAAGACAGAAATATTATACATGATCCTTGTATGTTGTTTTTACAAGTCAATCAGACTAATTATGGTCCTTTTTAAAGATTTTATTTATTTATTTGATAGAGAGAGAGATTACAAGTAGGCAGAGAGGCAGGCAGAGAGAGAGGGGAAGAAGCAGGCTCTCTGCTGAGCAGAGAGCCTGATGTGGGACTCGATCCCAGGACCCTGAGATCATGACCTGAGCTGAAGGCAGAGGCTGAACCCACTGAGCCATCCAGGCGCCCTAATTATGGTTTTTTAAATAGGTAGTTCAACAATTAATCTGATGTTAAAAGAATCAGTTCTAACTGTCGATTATGGTTCTTTAATAAAATGTAAATCATGGTTCTAATAAATATTGTGACATTATTTAAAGCTAAACCTTATTATTAACAAATAGCCTGACTTCAGACATGGCAAAAATATTTCTGAAATATTCTATTTCCCAATACCTCCACAGCAAAATCAAGTCATACTCATTATCCAGCAAAAAAATTTAAAAAAGGAAACTATCTAGTAATGAGAGTAGCTTCCTAAATAACAGAAGTGAACATTTTTGCAGTTGATGTAAGTTTTCTCTGAATTCTGGCAACACAATGTTTAGCATATGCTCAGACATAACCATAGCTCACATTTACTGAAGACTGTGTTCAGTGCAGTGGTTTTCCCACCATCCCCAGGTGCATGAAAGAGTGGAGGTAAAGGCATTGCAAAGGCAGTAAGTAGCATGTTTGGAGTTGAAGAGTTATAAGAAACTAAAGAACATTCATTTGAGGGATGAATCTGATCTACTTTCAAATAACTTGGAAACATGATTTCCTCATAAAAGCCATTTCTTTGGCTGCTCCTTCCATAATGAGTGTCAGACTAGGGGGGATGTGTAATTTCTACATTCATTCTTCTCACCAGCTGTTTACTGGTCACTATTGATGCCTTTGTCTGTCCTGAGCAGAGAGTTTCAAAATCTACTGAGATTAATTTCTTTCAATTCTTTACTTTTCCTGTGAACAGCAATTCGAATCTGATCCCAGCCTCACCTCCTTGCCTCTTGCTGCCACTGCTTTGTGACTGACACACTTTCACACTGCCCGCCTTGCAACCACCACCACCACCACCACAAGAACATGACGGATTGGCTCAGAATGTACTCTTCAGTTCCAGACAACTTGCAAGTAACAAAACATAAACAAATATGCAAAGAACTGAGTCTCTTCTGCGTGGTGATTAAACTTAGCTGTCAGGGATTTCCTCCATGTTAACCACAGTGCTAGAAAATAAAGTACAGGAGTGGAACATAAATATCAAAAAATTACTTAATGAATCCCATGAAGAAGCTGAGACATCAGCTGAATCAGGAGAAAGCATTGTGGATTGCAAATCATTAGACTGCTACTCAGCTGAGCAAATTATTATATAAACCATAACTCACAACGGGGAGTACCTGCAGTGCCCCACTCTTGCATTTACACTCAGGAAGTGCTGAAGTTTCAGAGGTGATGTATTACCTGATGAATGTCTACCTGTGGTTAAGCAATGCACATACATACATGTGTGTATGCATCGATACGTGCATTTATCCCTATATTTATAAATATTATACTTGTCCCTTAATGAAAACAACAGTTTAAAGCAAAATCAAGTATTGTTATTTCATGTTTTAAATTGCTAACTGAAGATTTCTGTTTTCATAGCTGATATTTAATTTTGGAAGTAAGACCTCAAAGCCTTAGGTATACAATTAAGGGATCCAGCAATCACTCAATAAGAAAGTTACTCATCTAAATAAATCAATGTGTGAAGAGGAAAGTCTCGCTTTTATTTTAAGTATCAAAATTCTGTTTCTATTTGAGGTTCACCCCGTGTTGTGACATCTCTATCAGGGGTTCAACTCTTTGCAGGGAAGCAGTGTGTTCTCTGCTACAACCAAGTAATGAGTGTAAGGGAAAGAACCCTAGGAACCCAGGAGCAGACATCTCATCTAGATCTGCAGCTCACAGGTGAGCATGATGTGAAGTATAGAGCCCATGTTGTCCCTGGACTTCAAATGAACCAGACAGTCCCTAATTTTAGGACTCTTGTTCTCCAGGCCTATATGATAGTAACGTTAGGACTAAAGGGCAATGTGTGTGAGGAGCTGCCGGTGGACCAAATACATCAATGCACACATACTGGTATTTAATAAAAATTTAAAGAGCAATTTATTTGGTTAAAATGAAAAAGCAATTCTACATTCCTTCTTGGAAGGAGAATTCCGCAAAAGCAGTCACCATACTGGTTCCTACTGGGGAAATGGGAGGTGTATGTTACCAATACCTTTTGGAATTGGACATGTCTGGTGAGGTTTAAATAGAGCCATGGAAAGAAAAGGAATATTTAGACATGTCAAATGGAGCCCCTCTCTTTGCTCCTTTTTATTTTTTATTTTATTTTTTTGCTGGAGAAAAGAAATTGAGCAGATGCTTCAGTGTTAGTCACATACAGGACATGTGCCTGGGAGAAAATCATGGCTGGCAGATGCTGACTGGATTTATTTCTTCACGAGAGCCTGTATTTATCAGGTACTCCCTATATATCAGGCACTGTGGTTGATGCTTTACAAGGAATATATCATTTGATCTATATAGCAACACTATGAAGTATGCACTACTATTATTTCTACTTTTTCTTTTTAAATTTATTTATTTATTTACTTGACAGACAGAGATCACAAGTACGCAGAGAGGCAGGCAGAGAGAGAGAGGAGGAAGCAGGCTCCATGCTGAGCAGAGAGCCTGATGCGGGGCTCGATCCCAGGACCCTGGGATCAGGACCTGAGCCGAAGGCAGAGGCTTAACCCACTGAGTCACCCAAGAGGCCCCTATTTCTACTTTTTAAGAATGGAAACGAATCTAGCAAATTGGAAGTGCTGGGGTTCTCCCATAAGCATGTTGATAATACAGCCTACTCACATAAGCAAAAAACCACACTGCCTCCTGGATTAATGAGTGGCTATGATCTTTCTGGAGGCAAAAGTGATTTTACCCCTTTGTTAGTTCTCTCGGGCTTCTCCTACTTTCTGCTTTGTGCCTGTAGTCACAGCATTGTTATTTCCTACATATACCATATTCCACCCCCACATACCATTTAGTTAATTTTACTATTGTTTATCATGATCTCACAGCACTGGTTACACAAGTGGGGAATATGTGTGCACTCAGTTGTCACTGGTCAGGTGACTTAGCAGAGGGAGGTAAGATGGGAAGATCATTTGGAAGAAAAGAAATTGGCGGAATGGAAGATTTGCTGCCTTAAAGCAGGAGACAAGAAGATGGACCAAAACCCAGGAATATGTTCTTAAATAAGCAGAGCAGATAAGGAGCCTGTTAAAAGGAAGGAAGCAGTATGTTCCCATTATAGTTTCAAAGGGTGTAGATCTGTCTGATAATCCATGTGGTGCATATTACTTAAAACAATCATAATCTATTATTGAAGTCCAATAAGGATTGGTCTCTCCTGTTCCCTGGCAATTTGAATCAATTACATATACATTACATCTCCGTAGAAGGAGAGACAGAAGCACAGCATATTCAGTTACTGCATATATCAATGTGACCATATTATATTCAGACAGGAAAAAAGACTTGTTATAGCAACATTCTTTGAAGGGTGCCTGGGGATGTGATAGTGCTGGAGCTCCTTGTCCCAGAACCCTTTAGGTGGGATCTCGGATCTAGCTCACAGTGAAAACTGGCTGATGATACATCCTCCATTAGATTCCTTCCCTTTCTCACTTCCCACACCTCTACTGGTTTTTCCTGTGGTCATTTTCAACATAAACTACTCACATTCAGATTCTCATCCAGGAATCTGCTTCTGGGGTTACCAATACAATACCAATATCAGAAATTTTTGTACCTAACATATGTCAGTATATCAATGGATAAAGAAGCCATGGGTATGAAGATCACTTACAGAAAGAACATGAAGTATTAAGAGAAGAAAGTAGAGAGTCTACCTTGAGGAACACCAACATTTCAGTGTTAAGAAGGCAGTGCATCGCCAGCAAAGTCAGAGGGAGTTGCAGAGAGAGAGGTGGAAAAACCAAGGGAGGGGTTCCAAGAGAAGATTCTTTTTTTAAAGACTGAATGGAACTTTTGAACTTGCTTGACTGTTGGTGGAAAGAATATAATAGAAGAGTTTGAAAATGCAGGTAACTTAAAGGATCAATAGTAAATGTTGTAAGATTCTCAAGAGAAGAAGATGAAATTGGATCCAGATCCTAAGTGATGGATGCACTTTGCAAGGTATTTGGTAGGTTTGGTTATGGAATATAGAGGAAGTTCCTATCTAATATTTTGGATAATTGGGTGTTCATGGACAATAAAATAAACTGACTTTTCCCTCCTAGTTTTATCTGAACATTGAACAAACTAAGGAGTGTTGGCTGGACTAGACCTAAGAGCAAAATGAATTCCATTTTTTTTTCTTACTAAACTGCCACTTTACAAAACAAATTGGATGGACATGGAATTGAAGGAGGTTTGTTTTATTTAATATTAACTTAAAAACTCTCTTCCACTATTCGTTAACTTGAATTAGAATAGGAGTTCCTGATCAAGGAACTCCAAGTGGGGATATGCTCTAGTGATTCTCATAGGTTTCATGTCCTATGTGGGTATAGACAATTTACACATGACTCTCATTGAATTATATTAATTTAAAAAATTCACTAGCTGTCTACCATATTTTGATTGGGACTCTCTTTTGTTCAGCTAAAAATGACATCTGGCTTAAATGACTATGACGAATGCTCTTGTAACCACAGTAGAATTCTAGATCTCTGGTCACTATTGGAAGTAAAATTACAGTGAATATACAATGCTTTTGACCTCTTAGTTCCAAACTTTTCTTAAATATCCAAATCTTTCTGTTAGCCTCATATTCCTTTCTGTTACAGAGACTCTATGTTGAGTAAAATAATTGTAGGGCTACTTAAACTTTGGTCTATTAGCCATGGTCCATTAGTATCCACATCATGGTGCTAGAGGTTAATATGGCTATGATCCTGGCTGAGGAATTAGATTAAAAATTAAATTTTTAATGCAGTATAAAGCACCAAAAATGGTTAAAAGCAATAAAAATAGAAGTTCCCATATATAGGTTAGGAAAATTTGACCTTTACTTTGATCCTACGGCTTAGTAGGCTACAGCAAAATATATACAGGAAGAAAAAAGTGTGGTCACAGTCTCTGTCTCTAACTATAAGATACTTGAGGTAAAGTAATGGGCCTCAGTTACTCTAGTACAACCATTGTGATATTTATAAAGACTGAAGACCTATAATCAAATGTATAAAACAAAACTCTCTGAAATGGCTTGAAATCTCACATAGAAATCTATTAATTATTTTATAAACAGAGTTTAGTAAAATCAAATAACAGAACACTGCAAAAGTTGAATTATAAAGCATATAAAAGTATTTAGGAAAGTTTCTTTTTTTTTTTTTCCTCATGTGAGAGAGAGAGAGAGAGTGTGTGTGTGTGTGTGTATTTAGCACGGTGTTGTTCTACCAAATGGGATCAGATATTTTCTTTGCTCCTGTTAGCTACCCTCTTCCCCTTCTTTCCCACCCTGGAAGATTATGAAAGCAAAAAGGAGGGAGTTGGTGAGGAGGAAATGTGAATTATTTAAACTGTATAAAAACGCTGGGATAAAATGAACATTCAAAACACCTGTGGTTGAATTTAATCTTTTGTTCAACTCATTCACTGAGAAAATCTGTCTTCAAATGGTTCATCTTGCAGAATATGATGACTCCAGTCACCTATTGTAGACTCTACATTTGCTATAAAGACTATTGTGGCATGATGATAGATGAGGAAATTTACTTCTATAGTCTGCAGGGGAGTCAAGTGCCAATAATTTAAGACTTTCGATGATACAGTACTAACTTTATATTCTAAGCAATCACAACCTATATTTATCCACCTGCTGTTTTTATGACTTAGGAATCACACTATTTGTTTGTGATGGTAATTTATTATATTATAGAAGAAGATTTTCAAATTACAGACTTGCATTGAGTTAGGGGAAGGAATTAAAATACTTTGCCCCACTCCTTTTCATAAATAAAAATAGTTCATTCAATAGATTGAAGGTTCTCAAGGAAATAGGACTCTTGGTCATTTTTAGAGTTTTCATTTATGAACAAAATCTGTAGGAACATGTTCAAATTTTAGGTGAGAGAATCCTAGAAATTAGCTTTCAGTAAGTAGAGAAGGGTGATATTTATAGTACTTTGCAGGACTTAGACTAAGTTTAGTATCTTCTCTTTGGCTGTCTAACAACCATTATAATAATATTTCTCTTACTTTAGACATTTGACAACCACCTTTATAATTTCTGCCATATTTTGTGTTACATTTGTATAATTGTTTGCATCATTTTCTTCAAATAAGCTAACTTTTTAATTATTTGGTGCAGAAGCCAATACTACTATTGACATACCTCCCATACTTTGGAACAAACACTTCATCAAAACAGTAATTTTCAGCTATATCCATATCAGCTATATGGCAGTGTTCTACCCACATTTAACTATAATTTAATGAGATCCAAAAATGTTTCCTTTTTCTCAGTATTAGTGGGTGATAGTTGGTTTCTACTGAATACCATTTTAAATTGCATTTGAATCATTTTACCCTAATATGGATTCATCCATAATTAAGCTATATATTGCTAATAAATTGTTCCTCATCTTCCCTTAATTTAAATAGTCTTTTATCATTTTGCTCAACTCTATGCCCAATTGCCAGGCATAATTAAATGTCTATGAGCAGACATTTTTCTCTTTCAGTGATATTACTTACATAAAAAGAATAGATGGCCCATTTCACAGCTTATAAAAATACTTCTATGTGGGTGGCATTTCAACTTTTTTGTATTGTTGAAAATTTAACAATAGTAAATAATAAACTCCCAATTGATTGGGAGAATCCCAATTTAAACTTCATGACAACCAAAAAACATGCATCTCTGACTTTGTTTCCAGATTAGTAGTTGAAAGCAAGTGAAATATGCTGTGGCTAAATGAGAATATTACTAAATCTTCTTTATATAGGTTTGGACTCTTAGATTCTTGGTCTAAGGAAGGTCACAAGTTTCTTGAGGTATTGACTGGTATAGATAAGTCAACATATTTGGTTTATTTCCTCTACCAAGAGTCAAAAGTAAGTAACTTCAGATATTAAAATCATCTTTTAAAGAAATTCATGGTTTTTGTTATAACAGAATTTTTCTGAATTTTAGTGCTGAGAAGGTAAAAAAGTAATATTCAGATTTAAAGAGGATGTTGACTTGAACTATTTTATGAGATCCAGAAGTACATCCCTTTTTGTTCATTCTGTATCAATTTACTTGACATACTGTCTCAAGGAAATATATTAATATGTTTATTACTTGATTTTTCACCATAATTCCCACTAGTGAAGTTTCATCCAAATACTCATATACAACTGTATATATGGGGGACATTAAAAAAAATCTTTGTAGTGATTTTTTGGGCACATTTGTGATGTGGTATGGTATATTATAATATATAGCAAGTAGTTTCCTGAATACAGAATAACACATATGACAGTTCTGTGGTATGAATAGCCCTCATTATCTTTCAACAAATAATAGTGACTCATCAAATAAAAATTAATGATTTTAATGAGGAATCATTGTAACCTGCTGTTATTAAAGAAAGATGCATTGATTGATGCACATAGTAACGTGCCCTGAAATATGACTGCATTAGGTCTTTATTCTTCTCGATTGATATGCAAGCTATAATAAAGCTTTTACTGTTATTCAATATCAACAATGGCATTAGCAATATAATTTGAGTTGCTTGGTGGGGAAGAAGCCAAAACAAAGATCATTGAATATTGTTGTTTGATTTCAAGTTTTAAGATCTTAACTTCATTAAACTTGGTTACATCCAGATTCCTAGAGAAAAGGAACTGAGCAAAGGAAGAAAGGCAGAATATGTGAAATATACTTACATATATGTTTATTCTCACAACAGCTTTTCAAAAATTGTAATCTCCTTTCCTTATTTGTGATAGGACAAGCACAAAACATTCTTATGACAAATATTTTAAATCTAGTGCTAAAATACCATTTAAGTAGGCAGGCCCTACAGTGTCTTGGAAAATTAATTTCACATTTTCTTCATTTCAATGATTAATTACAACTGTTATGACTAAAAAAAAATCACAGTGGCTATTCTTTCTAATGCCCAATAGCTTAAATCAGTATTGCATAGTGTATATAATTAAACACTGAAGTTGTTTTCTAGGACAGCACATCCTTCCTCACCCCTGAAATTTCTGGTCTTTGACCTTTGTTGTAAAGTGATCCATTGTCCACCTGCCACATGGATTGTGTCATATCTTAAGCTTTTTAAAGTTTCATGGAATTAGCTTAACCCACAGGGTACTGGCATATTTGAACTTCAGCTGACATCCTTGAGGATGGATGATCTCAAGAAAGAATGGGTCATGGTCAGCCCAGACACACTGAATTTGTCTTTACCTAAGCCATTTGCCTCCAGAATTGTTTTCTTTAATTGAAGTAGTTCAGACCATATAATCTATGGGTCATCTACCCGAACATGTTCATTTGTTTACCACAGTTATTTTTACTCCCAGTATAGTTTGACATGCACAAATAACTTGGTACTCATGAAGTCAAAGGAATTTTGAGGTAAATAAAAAGCAATATGGTTTACCATGTATACTGATAAATGGTGTTACAACATTTAAAATTCTTATGCTTATTTGAGGACAATATTGTAACATATTCCACAGTTGTTTATAGCTTTTCAGAATGACTAGGGAAGTTAGTTGTTATCAAATAATGTTATCAAATTGTAGAAGGAAATGGGAAGTTTGGAAAACTGAGAATATTTACCATAGAATTCTAAAGCCATAGAACCGAAAGGGGTATTATAGATAAAATTATAATGCCTGGCCCCTCCTCTCTATCCAGTCAACAAACATTTATTAAATCTCTACTATGTTCTGGTTTTTTATGATAAAAAGTCACATTTTATGCTTGAAGGAGTCCAGGACTGAGTGGGAGAGATACATACAGAAGATACAATTAAATAGAGACATTGAGAGGTGCTTTGGGAGAACAGAGGAGAGTGCAAATCTGTTTGAGGGCAAGAAGACACTCCTTCCTCTGAGGTCTATTTCTTTTTTTTTTTCCCTTCTCATGATCTCCTCCAAATGGCACTGTGTTCTTTATCCTTATGTGACTGTAAGTGGTTGATGATAGCATTGAATGGGAGTTTGCTATTCATAATAAGGGAAGACAAAAATGTTTTATTAAAACATGTATATATGTATTCAACAATTCTTAGTAAAAAAAACTCTTGATCAAGAATGCATCAGGGATAAAAATACTTGTGCTCTCTCCATTTAACTAGATTATTGTTTAGAATTAGATTAATTGTCTTCCATCTTGGTTGCATATTATATTCACCTGCAAAACTTTTAGAAAAGTACATTTTTCGGTTCCCGTCCCCGAGAGTCTAATTTAATTGGTTTGGAATAGATTGAAGGAATCAGTATTTTTAAATAGTTCCCCAGATGATTTTGTCCTGCCAAGAGTTGAGAGTTTTTGATTTAGATTAGTGACCCTTTTCAACCCATTCTCAACTTGATTTGAGGAAATCCTGACACTTTCAAGTACCACATTAGCAGGACTCACTGTTTATTTATTAAGATAGAAAATATACACAACACCCTGAATTAACCACCTGTGCTTTTTCTGAAGCCTCAGAAGACTGGGCATTCTCCCTGCTTTATTCTCTTTTCCTTGAACAGCCTGCCATAATTCTAGTATTGCAGTGTACTTCTCTTGTCCTTGGCAAGTAGCCTCATCTAATTTTTAAGAGGCCTTTTTGTTGTGAATTGCTTTCAATTTTCTTCCTTCCCTTTTTTAGGTAATGTTATTTTTATTATAAATTATATGTTTTTATAGAAAAATTTTAAAACATAAAGCAAAAAATTAAGAACAAAGATTATTCCTAATACCATAAGAACAACAGTACTACTCTTTGGCACATATTTTTCAGCCTTTTTTTTTTTTCCTGTGCTAGTACATATATTAACATTTTATTTACAAAGTTAGAATCCTACAACATCAAAATACATTTTGTAACCAATATTTCACCTGAAAAATTTTATCTTGGAGAATTTTAATACTTATAACTAATCTTGTAGAGCATAATATTTTAAGCATCTTGGCATTTGATTGAATATATTATAAGTTTTTTTTTTTAACTAGTCTCCTATTTGGGTCATTTAGGTTGGTACTTTTTTGTTTCTTACTTCAAAGAGTTTACAATTATATTTTTTTTCTTGATGCCAGGCTAGAATCTTTGGGGACTTTAAATCATTCATGATGATTGTAGTATTTATACAAGTTTGGTCTTCTTCCTTGTCATTTCTTGCTCTTCCTCTTGTCAAAAAGCTGCCTTCCCTGCTTTCCTTTTGTTTTCTTGCTCATCATTTGGCCTTCAGTGATTCAAGTGAGTTGGGTTGGGCATAAACGGGATGGCAAGCTCCTCACATGCTGCTGGATCTATCCTTTGCTTCTGGGTCTCCTTATTCCAGGAAATGCAGGGAATATTCTGCCAGAATCCCTTCTTGCCTTCTCCTGTGCCATATGCTTCCCCACATATGGATCAGAACTGAATTTACTTCAGTGTAATCTAAATCTTACAGAATTTCTTAGAAGTTTCTAGTATTTGTGTATCAGTATCCTTAGTTCTGACAGCTAATCTGTTTTCCTTTAAATACTACCACATCAGTCTCAAGAAGTAGTTCTGCATAGAGGTTTGAGACTCAGACAGGAAGGATCATTAATCAGGCTTCCAGCATTTACTCATTTTATGTGGTCATGCAATAATTTAACTCTCTAAATCTCAGTTTTCTCACATATCATAGGGAATAGTCATTGTATCTAATTGACAAGATTATTATAGGGATAAAATGAGATAGTACTTATAATGTGTACTAGTTCAAAGTGTGCCATAAAGAAGTGCTTAATAAATGTTAGCTTAAGGAGGAGAAGGAAGCTGATGATGAGGATAATTTTTTTTTTAAGATTTTATTTATTCATTTGTCAGACAGAGATCACAAGTAGGCAGAGAGGCAGGCAGAGAGAGAGAGAGAGAGAGGAGGAAGCAGGCCCTCCGCAGAGCAGAGAGCCCAATGCAGGGCTCGATCCCAGGACCCTGGGAACATGACCCGAGCCGAAGGCAGAGGCTTTAACCCACTGAGCCACCCAGGTGCCTGAAGGATGAGAATTTTAGTAGAAATCTTAGGTTGTCATTGTGCCCAGAAACATATGGTAAAGAATGAATAGAAAGGTACTCAGTTCTTTTATTGGATAAACATTGTTTTGAACCAATATAGACATAGGTTATGTTATAAAATCATATAATCAGTTATTGAAAGAATGTTTTAAAATTGTTTGGTTTAAAGTTGAATCACTCTATATAAAGTTTTTCTTGTTTCATAGATAGAGGTATGTTTCTAACATTTGTAATCCCCAAACTTATGCTACAGTTTAAACTACCTATAGGCTGAATTGCATCTCCCATCCAAATTCACATGTTGAAGTCCTGACTGTTCATATCACAGAATGTGACTGTATATGGAGACAAAATCTTTAAAGATTGATGTTAAAGTATTAGGGTAATAAGATTAAATGAGGTCACTAGGGTGGACCCTAATCCAACATGACTGATGACCTTATAAAAAGAGATTAGGGCACAGATACAGAGAAGAGATCATGTAGTAATACAAGAAGATAGCCACATAGAAGTGAAGAAGAGAGGGCTTAGGAGAAACCAACCTTACCAATACCTTGATCTTGGACTTCCAGTCTCCAGAACTATGAAAAAATAAACATCTGTTATTTAAGCCACCCAGACTGTGGTAGTTTATTATGGCAGCCCTGGAAAACTAGTACAAATTGTATTTAAATTTTTCCCCTTTGTAGAATTTAAAAATTTTTTTTGGTTAGAATTTTAAAAAGATATCATCATCATCATGATGCTGCTTTTCAGCAAAATAGCCTTAGTTCTTATAAATATTTCTCATAAATCCTATTTTTCAAGTATTTTGGCAAAAGCTACAAAAGATTTTAAAAGAGAATTTCTTTGTTGTGGATATTTGCTTTCTTAAAAGAAAAGACTATTTTTGTTTGTTTGTTTGTCTTCATTTTCCACCCTGGTTTTATGGTACAAATTCTAAAACAGTCATATGCTGAGAAGCTTTTTTTAAAAATTAATATATAATGTATTATTTGTTTCAGGAGTACAGGTCTGTGATTCATCGTCTTAAACAATTCACAGCACTCACCATAGTGCATGTCCTCCCCAATGGCCATCACCAGTCACCCTATCCTTCGCACTCCCTCCCCTCCAGCGGTCCTCAGTTTGTTTCCTGGGATTAAGAGTCTCTTGTGGTTTGCCTCCTCCCCCAGTCCCATCTTGTTTCATTTCTCCCTCCCTTCCCCTATGAACCTCTGTTTTGTTTCTCAAATTTGTCCTGTCAGTGAGATCATATGATCATTGTCTTTCTCTAATTGACTTATTTTGCTTAGCGTCATACCCTTTAGTTCATGTGTTGAAAAGTTTATTCCAGTATTTTCACTGTTGGTTTACCTTTTCTTAGTAGACAACAGATGGTCTCCTGAAGTGCCTATTCATATATATGTATATATCAAATGTAAATATATGTACATACGTGTATATATGTGTGTGATATATATGATATACACACATCTCATATATATGAATATATATCATATATAAAATCTCATATATATATGAATGAATATAATCTCTTACATATATAGAGATAGTGTATGTGGGTACTCAATAAGTTACCGGTTTGAGTGAATGTGGAGAAGATAATCAGTGAATAGGTTGAAGTTGCCTCTGAGTGAGGCCAGCCGAGCCAAACAAGAGTTACAGCTGATTGTTCAGAGTTCTGTAATCAACAAAGTTGAATTTTTGTATTTTGCTTAAACTTAACTCAATTAGCAGTCTCTGAAAGATAAGCTACCTTTCTTTATTTACCCATATTTCTACATAACAATGAAAAGGAGTCAAGAAAACACTCTCTTTTTTCACTAGAAAGCTCTTTGAGATTTAAAATATATATGTATATACCACAGCAGCTATCCAGAATTAGAACATGGATGTGTCCATTAGTTTTGCTGGTTGAGAGATTTGCCAAATATGAAAAGCTATTGTCATGAACAGAAAAAGGGTGGTTATTCTATGGTAATGTCTCTCTTCCTTTGAATAATTGTTGATGAAGACTGAAAATCAGAAAGAGAGTATTCCTGGGATACTCATACTTAGTGGTTGTCTATTTATTTATTTATTTATCATTTTATTTTGTTTCTTTTCAGTGTTCCAGAATTCATTGTTTATGCACCATACCCAGTGCTCCATGCAATATATGCCCTCCTTAATACGCACCACCAGGCTCACCCAACACCCCATGTCCATCCCCTCCAAAATCCTCCGTTTGTTTCTGAGAGTCCACAGTCTGTCGTGGTTTGTCTCCCCCTCCAATTTCCCCCAACTCACTTCTCTTCTTCATCTCCCAATGTCCTCTGTGTTATTCCTTATGCTCCACAAGTAAGTGGTTTTCTTGCTGTAAATAGATATAAACTTCAAATTAAGTTAAATATTTCATATTTTTAAATATTTTCCAAGAAAAATATTTTAGAAACATAGCATAATTAGATAACTAGATGCTATCATAAGAGCCAATTTTGTTCATTTTCTAAGGTTTTAGGGAATATAACCAGACTACTCTGGATGAATTATTATCTTTAAGTTTTTAAAGAACTTTACAGTGATTCTACAACCATACATAAATATATTTTCATTTCATGTCTGTATTTGAATTATGGGAGGAATTAGGGCACATTACATTATGCATTGAGGAATTAGAGCACATTACATTACACATTACATAGAGTCTTAAAAATGTTAAAAAAAGAAAGACATTTAGGAGCTGTTGGTTCTATTCAGGAGATCTCATTCTCAAAGTATGGTATATGGTATTTTGTTTTCTTCCTCCTGTGGCCAGCCCCAAAGATAACTATTTTTAATTTGTTTTATGGCATAACAACATTTCTGAATGAAAATGTGCCAATTTTAACTACAGTTTCTTATCAATACCATACATCCTTCCCCATCAATTTTATTTTTACCACTGTAGGCTTTGCAGTTGGAATGTACTTTTACCTTATCAAAATTTAACATACTGGTCACCTTTTTAATCATATTAGAAGCTTACAGGATTCAGAGGTGCTATCATTGCCATGTTTACTAGATGCCTTTCCTATAGTGTAAATTAAGTCACTGAATTCAGTTATAGTCATTTCCTGCCAGAGAGAGACAATTAAACTATGTGGGTCCAAAGCTGGTAATGACTTCACAATTATAGAGCAACCACAGACCATGGTGTTCCGTATAAACGATCAGAGCAGACCGATGTGGCCTTTCATATGAGAGCCTGCACTTAAAAGATGTGTAGCAAAACTTTGTAGCTAACTATATCATTTTAGCTTATGTCTCTTGACATTGAAATTCTCGTTGTTACCAGCAAGTCTTCTCTTCAGTGGAGCAGGATGGAGTATTTTTATTCTAACCACATATTGATTCATCTAATTTCATACTTGAATAGTGATAATTTATTAAATCTATAGAGTTTTAGATGTTTCATTTATGTGGTCTCCTTGTTTTGTAGTTGGATTCTTTTCCTTTTCCTGAATGGGGTATCCCACTAAAATCTCAGTTAATATCTTCTGACACTGCCACAGGACACTGTGAGCAATAGCTTGAGATGGTTTTGATTTAATCTAGAGAAAGATGAGAGTTGGTGTCCATTTCTTTCAACTCCTCAGCTCTTTCACCAACCATCTTAGTATGCGTGTAGTTACTCAGTTAATAATAGCTATAAAAATAATAGTCTGTGGGTTAAAGGTCAAGAAAAATATGTAAAAGACTTCAGGGTGAACTGATAGTAAAGTAACTCATTTAGTGACTTAAATGCTAACCTAGCATGGTCTTGGTGGGATCAGGGGTTATTGGGAGCAAGAAGAATAAATGGAGACATCTCCAAGTAGTTTACTCTTGTTAAAAGAAAAAAGAAAAGATGATAGCGTTACCGAACACACATCCTAGAGGCAATTTTCTTAATTACAGTGCTGACCTACCAGTATACGCAGAGTGGTCTTGCTATTGGCATGAGAGCTTTTACTTTCCAATAATATTAACCCTTCTTGGTATTCTATATCTTAATTAAGATAACTCTGACAAATGCTGCCAACATCACAGTTTTATGTTATGTTGGTGTTTTTATAAGTCATTTGTGAAAGATGTGAGCTTAAAGTCCTGGCACAGAGTCCAGTTCCTCTATCCAAGGAACTCTTTCAGTGAACCTCAAGGAAAATCTCACAACATTCTGTTTTATTAGTTAAGCTAGTTAATATCATACTACACAAACTTGAGAGAGCGAGAGAAAGAGATCATTTTGGTTCCATAAAATCCTCAGAGACAGCAAAACCATGCCACATGATCCATAAAAATAATACATTATTTGATTTTAAGTTTAAAATTGGCATTTATAGACTTGAAGCTCAATTTTGGGTATAATTAATTATAATACATTCTTACTTATAGTATATAAAAGTACTAGAGCATTTGCTTATAGTAATTATACAACAGAAGAATCACTGAAATTTATTTTAATGTCAGAAAAACACTGGACTGATACAAGTTTTATACAAATTTTTACATTTCTTTGCTATTGCAGGGATGCAGGAAGGAACCTTTGAAATTCTTCAGAGAATAACCATAGTTAACTTATGGTTACTTAAAGATTTGCTTTTGAAAAGAAACCCCTGTGATGAATAATGTCTCTCCAATGTATGTTTTCCTAATTTCTCTAGGTGGAAATGTGAAATGTGTTCTCTCTGAGAGAACTCATGGTTCACTTCAAGAATCACATGCAAGATAAATGTGAATATTATTTGATGAATCTGAGTTCCTAGAGTATTCTAGATTGGGTGTTTATACATCAATAACTCTTTGGACAATGGCCAAGTCCTTGTATTACTTGACTCTGGTTAGAAAGAAGGATATAATTTTACTATAGGCTGATTAAAGCAAGTAGACCGATTCTGCTTCATAAATTTTTACTACAGTTTTTCTTTAAGTTTTATTTACTTGAGAGAGAGAGAGAGAGAGAGAGAGAGAAGGTATGCATGTGTGCATGAGCAAGGGGAGGAGCAGAAGGAGTGGGAGAGAGAACCCTCAAGCAGAGTCCTTGTAGAGTGGGAAGGCCTACACAGGGCTTGATTCCAAGACCCAGAGATCATGACCTGAGCCAAAATCAAGAGTTGGCTGCTGGGAGCGCGTGGGTGGCTCAGCTGGTTAAAAGTCTGCCTTCAGCTCATGATCCCAGAGTCCTGAGATCGAACCCTGCATCAGCTCCCTGCATAACAGGGAGTCTGCTTCTTCCTCTAGCCTTCACCCCACTCAGGTTAACTCTTCCACTCTCTCTCTCTCTCTCTCAAACAAACAAATAAATAAATAAAGTATTTAAAAAGAGAAACAAACAAAAAAAGAAAGAAAGAAAGAAAGAAAGAAAGAAAGAAAGAAAGAAAGAAAAACAGGAGTTGGCTGCTTCACTGACTTAGCTACCAGGTAGTCCTACTACAGGTTCTTTAGGTCTCTGTTCTTTTATGGATTGCTTGTTAGTTATGCTATTTTTAAGTGCAAGCCTATTTTCAAACATTTGTTTAGTTTATAAGTTATGTTCAAACTTTACATACCAAATATATTAGCAACCCCTTCTTTACAGTCTACATTATGAAGATTATGAGATAATACAAACACATTTCATTTATACTCTCAAAAAAAATTTCTAGGTCCTGACTGGGGCCACTTCTGCCCAGGGTGGTGTGTTGGCAAAACAACACTTAGTTTTGTTTTGCGTCTTTGCAGATACTCTGCTTGATCAGAAACACAGTGTATCTAGTCAGCCAATCCCAAATGCCACACCAACTCTGGACTCTAATACTTCCTTCCTTGTTCCTTCTCACACCAAACAAGGTTGACTATGTAGCACCAGTCATTCAGACCATTTTCTGTTTCTGTTCCTTATTCTTTATCCTATAAAACCTTTCTGCCTTCTGTCCCCTTTTGCAGTTTTCTGGAGATGATGCTTCATGAAATATTAAACAAAATTTATTTGTATCACCTAAATTGTCTTCTTTAACAATTTTTAATAATTCTTTTAGTTATTTTATGTACTAAAAATGTCAACTGTAATACAATGTATTTTTTTCAATTTCATAAAAAATGTTTTTCCCTTTGTACTTGTTTCTGTGGAGGTGGTTAGGTTCTATTATTGTCTCATGAGTCTTCCTTTAGGAGTTCCTTCTTTCAAGAGTTTATTTGCTGCCTCTGACTCTCTCGGAACTTTTACAAATGACATTAGAACCTTTGGAGAACTGTATTGGCACTTAATTGTATAATGTGCTCAGTAGCTGGCAATGGTTATCGATTTTGGTAGCTGAAAGATAATGATGAAAAATTTTCCTTTAGTGTAAATATTCTCACTTAAAAAGAAACCCAAATAAATAAATCATAACTAATAAAGATAGTTTCTTTATTGTTTTTAAGACTGATATTTTTACATATTCTAGAAAAATCTTCATAGTGTAGTTTATATTATATATAGAAAAAAATCAGTAAAGTTGAATTAGTTCTTAAAATCCAAATAAAATGAACAGTGTAGCTGTTAACCACACTCTATCATAACTTTTTTTCTTTTTTTTTAATTTTTAATTTTTTATAAACATGTATTTTTATCCCCAGGAGTACAGGTCTGTGAATCACCAGGTTTACACACTTCACAGCACTCACCAAAGCACATACCCTCCCCAATGTCCATAATCCCACCCCCCTTCTTCCAATGCCCTCCCCCCAGCAACCCTCAGTTTGTTTTGTGAGATTAAGAGTCACTTATGGTTTGTCTCCCTCCCAATCCCATCTTGTTTCATTTATTCTTCTCCTACCCACTTAAGCCCCCATGTTGCATCACCACTTCTTCATATCAGGGAGATCATATGATAGTTGTCTTTCTTCGCTTGACTTATTTCGCTAAGCTTGATACGCTCTAGTTCCATCCATGTTGTCACAAATGGCAAGATTTCATTTCTTTTGATGGCTGCATAATATTCCATTGTCTATCATAACTTTTGAAGATCAATCAGTGTTAACACTTACTTCTACCTGGCTTTTTTTTCTCTTATTGAAGTGTGGAGTATTATAACATCTTACAACATCAGAATTCCAAAGAGGAAAACCACTCTTAGTAGAGGTGGGAAGGAAGAACCTAAGCAGATGTGATTTATCAGTACAATTTTTAAAGTGAATGCTATAATAATGTCTTAAGAACAAAAACAATGCCAGGTATATGCAAAGAAGATGATAAATTAATTTAGGGCCTTGGGGACTATTTGAACAATATCAAAAATAAAGTCTTATTTCCATCTCATAAGATAGCAATTTAAATTACAGGGACAGAATATTTTATTGAAATGTGATGGTCTGAGGGGGATGAAATTTTAGTGAATGGGATGAGCTATAAGATAGGGTCAAATGTAAGAATGAAGGATTAGAAATATTAGAAATATTAAAAAGTTGTAGCTAGTGATGAATTTGCAATTAGTAGTAAAAGTTACCTTTCTCTAACTTAATTATTTATTCTTTTATTCATTTATTCAGCAAGAATCTAAAGAAATCCTGTTACATGTCTCACTTTTATACATTTGGGTGAAATTGCTTCATGTTTATAATGGACAGGATCTCAGGATTTCTAAATATTTGGACATATAATGGATAGGACAGGATTTCTAAAATATTAAGATGGAAAAGAACAAATAGAGATTGTAACAATAAAAAATATGAAGAACAGTCCAAAGTTAATCAATTTATTAAATGTGTGTTCTTGAGCAAGTAATAATTTCTCTGAATCTATATTTTTCCTCTCTAAAGTGAAGCTGAAACGGCTGAACTTTACTATCCATTTAAGCTCCATTTGTCAACTAGGAGATAAGGTGGACTTGTGGGCAGACTGGCACACTTTCTGGAACTTGCTAACTCTTCTTTTTCTTGGCCAAGTTTTATCTCAGCCTATCTACAGCTCCATGAAGCTATCAGGATAGCCACAATCACAAACTTTAAAATAACATCCAAAACTCTTAACCAGAAAGTATACCTTTAAGCTTAGTCTTCCCTTGCTAAAATGTAGTGTGTCAATGATAAGCTTAGACTCATCCTGACTCAGCAAAGGAACACAAGGTCTTGGCAGTTTTCTTTTCATCCAGAGAAACTGGGAGACACTGTGGGTCTCTAAATGTGTGAGAGTGGGAAGGGGAAAGATACCTTCTTTTTCTGGCTTCATATTGGAGGAGGACAGGGAATCTTGACAAAATGACACTGGGGACTAGCATACCCTCGATTATGGGAAACTGGAAAAGTTTACAAAATGAATATATTATGACTGTACTATAATTGAGCTTGTAAAGGTTAGATTAATTTTGAGAAGACTTAGACCTACTGAGGGACCCTAGATTTTTCTAATCAAAATTATAATCAAAATGTGACTTGCTATGAATGATACGGTTTCATACCAGAACATTGTGTCTGACAAAATTCTCTTCATGGAACTATATTTAGGTCTATGAATAAAAGGTAATAAAAATCTTTTTTTGTGTGTGATATGCCCAGGTTTCTGCAGTTCTTCCTTATGATTATGTTTTTTATCTCTATAGTCACTATTTTTCTGGTGGACCTCAGAAAAATTCCTTTACATCCTTTAGTTGAGATTTTCTGCCTCTTCTGTGGAAAACCTTTCAGAGACATTGAGAGGATGAGTGCAAGACTGTTATGAGTTGTTTATCAATGAGCATTTCTTGAATGCAGACCATGTGCTTAGTGACAGGGGCTGATGTGGAAGAGTGGACCTCATCCATAGATCTCAAGAGATAGAGATGAAATAAGCAGCAAACAGCCACATCTAACTTCCTCTCCCATCATACTTCTAATCTGCCCACTTGACATGAAGATAAGAAGACCTTGACCTGATTTCCCCTACTCCCTGCCTTGCCCCTCCCCAAACGTGTTCTATTGCAGTTTTAACTCATTAGAATCCTCTTAAACAAGAGGACTTAAAAGGACAATAGAAATGACATTTTACAGAAGCTGGGGAAGGGAACTGATCAGCTGGTGTTAGAGAGCTAGTTGTTGGAAAATTCATAACTAAAACTCAGGTGTCTTCTCTAGCTCAGTCACAACTACTCATACTCAGCCTCTCTGACACCAGGTAACTTCCAGAAAATTCTGTAACTCCTCATAACCTTTTAGGGCTGCTATAACAAACTACTACACACTCTGTGGCTTGATACAGAAGAGATAACTTTGCTCACAGTGCTAGAGGCTAGAAGTCCAAAATCAAGGTGTTAGTAAATCCATGTTCCTCTGTTCCTCCAAAGCAACAAAGCCTTTAGGTAGACTCCTTCCTTATCTCTTTGTAGATTTTTGTGGTGACCAGCAATTCTTGGCCTTTCTTATCTTGTAGATACATCATTCCAATCTCTGCCTCTGCTTTCACATGATCTTCCCTGTGTCTGTGTTTACATCATCTTCCCTCTCCTTATAAGGACACCAAACATATTAGATTAAGGGCCCACCCTATTCCAGTATGACCTTATCTTAACTAATTACATCTGCAATAACTTTACTTCCAAATACAGTTGACCCTGGTACAACACAGGTTTGAACTGTGTGGGTTTGCTTATGCACAAGAGTTTTTCCAATAAATACAGTGCAGCACTATAAATGTACTTTCTCTTCTTTATAACTTTCTTAATAATATTTTCTTTTCTCTAGCTTACTTTGCTGTAAGCATATAGTCTATAATACAAAATATCTAGATATAATATACAATACTAATACAAATATCTAGCTACAATAGTCCAGATACAAAATATCTGTCAATTGTTTATGTTATTGGTGAGGCTTCCAGTTTATTAGCAGTTAAGTTTGGGGGGGGAGTGTCAAAATTATATGGGAATTTTTTACTGTATCATAAGGTGTTGGTTTCCCTAACCCCTGTGTTGTTCAAGAGTCAACTTTAAGTTCATATTAATAGACACGAGGGTTTAGGAGTTCAGCATCATTTTGGTGGGGGAAAGTGTACACAGTTCAATTCACAACATACCCCATAACATGTAGGCTGGGGTCTACAGAGATCAAGAGGGAGAGTGGAGAAGTCAGTCTCCCTCAGTTGTTTCTGCTGGTGTCATTTGACACTCAACTTATGTCCCACCAACAAGAATGAAAGGTGCTTTGCAAGCAACAAAATAGAGGGAGTTCTTATCACTGTTCGTCTCTTCGCTCTTCCCAAAGCACTTCATAGTTTCCCTTTGGAGAAGCATGGCCCTCCCTCTACTCCTTACCCACTGCTTCCTGTCTCTCCATCAGGGACTGTAAGCCTCACTTGCCTGGCCTGGTACACAGTCATTACTCGCTGACCTGGCAGAGAGCATCACAGTGGCTAATGGAAACTTTCTCCTCAGCATAAACCATGCAGTTCTCTAATTTGTTTAGCTAAACTACATTAGTCATACTGAAAGTTTTATTATCAGAGTCAAATACAGGAAGCTGGAGCGGACATGCTGTATTTTAAAAAATTAAAGCATTTTTAAAAATAAGCTTGGCATATTGATTAGCTAATTTTCTAAACAAGAGGCTCATTCCTTTTAATCCTCGGCATTACTGTAAATTCTATTTCCGCCTATAGCTCATACTGTTCAAAATGGGATTAAAAAAAAACTCCAACAACAACACACTCATATTTCATGTTAGGTTTTGCTTGAAGATCACCTTTGCTAAGATATTATTGAATTGGGTAAGAGAGGTATGGCCCTGGATTTCTACAAGACCTTGCTTCTGTAAATTTAGAAGGATGAACAGAGATTCTTTGCCTAAGTTGAAACTTACATTTTATACTCATAAATGTGATTTTTATATGTTTTCCCAGTCATCCAAGAGAAGAAGTTGTGGGCAATTATTCTGTCATTTCTATGGAGGTTAGTTCTTTTGACATATTTTTTATTTCTTTTAGCTTTTTCTTGGAGTAAAGCCTTAAGCATGTCTTTTCTCACTCTCAGTATTTGTTGTCATGGTTGTTTGTCTATAACAGATAGGGAACAAATGGCCTTTGTCAAGGACTCAATCAGTGCTACTGGGTAAGTCTTATTATTATTGTGTCAGACATATTTCTGTGAGCTAGATCTTGGTAAGTGAGAGAACCTTTTCATCATAGTGCCTAATGTTTTATAGGGACTATTACTTAGATTTCAAGTGTGTTATCATATACTCAGCTCACTTGAAATTTTCCCTCCCAAATAAGCCTGATTGATGGCAACTTCCATTTCGTTAGATTCTCTATTATTATTTCACTGCTGAGCAAGGGGCTCATAGTATAGTAAGTCTCAGTAATCTGTTGCATAGCAATAAAGAACAAACAGATGATTATTTCTTAATCTAAGTTTAAAAACAGAATTTCTTATTCTTGGTCCTGAACTCAGTCACTTCTACAGTGAAGGTTTTACTAGACCCCTATATTGATGAAAATTCCTCATATTACAAGAGCAGAGGGCAAGTCTGTGATTGGAAAATTCTCAGATTAATCATCCTACAGGTAAATGTTTTAGATTCCGTGGATTGAGTATGTGCTAAAGAGGAAAAAATTAACTTGAAAGAAAATGGTGGAAAGGTTTATGTATTTTCCTCCAAAGTTTAACTCAAATAATTAAATTAGAAAACCAATCACTTTATGTTTGCTCCTGGAGTTTATTTGAGATAAGCAATTTATTTAGTAGATTCTGCAGTTGCCAAGTTAATTTTTTAATGACATTTGCAAATGGATCAGACAGTGTAACATTACCTCCTTCTGCCTGCAAAAAGAAAAAAAAAAAGCACCAAAAATAAATGTTGTAGGCATAGCTCTCACATAATTCAAATGACCCAATTCAGTGTTTGAAGCCAATCTAAATGGCTTTACCCATCCCTACCTCTGTCCTCCCACACTGGAAATATGCCCCCCTGTAAGATGTCTTCATGATGAATGAGCTAATGTTTATGAAGCACTTAGAGATCCTTGGGCAAGACACTATCTAATTACAAAGTATAGTTCTCATTATTAAATGGAAGCTATTTTCCCCCTGTGTTTTTTGTTATCCATACCATTTCCATGCCATACATTCCTGATGGTTTCCATTGCAAAGTGGAATCAGCTTCTTAAAAATAGGGGTGGGGGGGCATGAGAGCTCAATAATTTTAAGTCACAGTGCATTGCACATGCCCAGAAAAGCCTAGATCACTTCCAAATTCAAGGACTAATAAAAATTGGAAGCACTCCAGTAATTTTAAATTGCTTTGCACATTGAAGAGTGATTTAAAATCATTGAAGTGATTCAATTTTTTTTATATATGCACTTCAATTTAGAAGTGAGTCAGACAGACAGCATCATAGTGTAGAATAGAAGTCCAAGACATTGAATTACTGTTTAAAAAGTTAGGAATTAGACTAAAATGTAACTGGAGGAACTAAGATCAAACAATCACTAGAGCCGATTGGACCTTTAAGTTGAAGAACCATGGTGAATTTCTGGACACATTTTCCAAGGCCTGTCTTTACCTTTTGTGTGGCCATCTCTTTTCCTTCTGAACAAACAGTATTTATAGTCCTATTGCTAATTTGCAAATTAGTCTATGTATATGCCTTTTAACATTTTTTTCAGTTTTGATTTTGAATACTGCTATTTATCTTGTCTGGTCATTTAATTTTCATGTGAATGAAAATTTATGTAGAAATACAATATGAGTTACAAATGTAATTAACATTATGTAATTTAAAATTTTCTAAGGCCACATTTAAAAAAGAAAAATGTGAAATTAATCTTAATAGTTTATTTTATTTAATCTATCTAAAATATGGCATTTTAATGTATTATTAATAAGCAAAATTATTGAGATATTTCTTATTCTTTTCCTTTCTTTCTTTCCTTTTTTTTGGTCTTTTAAATTGGGTATGTATTTTACACTTACAGCACATCTCAATTTAGAGTGGCTGTACTTCAAATGCTCAATAGCCACGTGTTGCCTATGGCTACCATATTAGACAGTCCAACTATAGACTGTAAGTACCTTGAAGTTATGAACTGTGTTCTCTACTTTGCAAACCCAGTTATACTTTAGTTTTACGTTTTTAATTACTTTTGCCATCTCACTTTACTTTGTGACTGTAATAGCTGACAGTGCAGGTTTATTAGCATAAAAAGAAAAGAAAACAAGGGAAAACCGAACAATCCAGCGATCATTCTTCAGGCCCCACACAGTTTGACAACACATTTACCTGAACTACATATAGGATTGAAACAGAAAGCTGATATATGGAGTTTCCTGAAGGCTGAAGGCTGAGTTTTAGCATCTGTGCATTTATGCATAAGAGTCAAACATGGCCAAGGAAAAGACCTATTAACTATGACAGAAAGAAAAAGGAAATACAAGAATAATTTTTGGCCATCAAATTGAGTAAGAGTTTATTCACAGCTACAAAGAAAAGGAGCACCATTTTCCCAGTAAAGACTCTGGCCAATGATTGGTTCCTATCTCAAGTCTCTGCTGGAAAAGGCATTCTATGCCCAGGGGACAGATTTTTCAGAGCCTCCCAGGGCAGCCGTGGATATGAGTAAATGTAAAAAAGATGGCACCACACAGTGGATGTATTGTCAGGAAAGCAAATGACTTTACATGACTCAGAGCAAAGAAAGGATGTATAAGGCCACAATTGACAGTTTGATGGATAGAGGTGGATGGCCAAAAAGAAACCTCACCTAACATTCTTTCCTTGAAAAATCCTCTACTGAAGAATTTCATACAACTACACTGCATTCCCCCCCCCCTTTTTTTGGCCATTTAATTATTTATTTGCCTAATTCTAAGAGCAGTGTATGTTCTTTACAGCAATATTGAAAGTACAAGAAAGAAAAAATAATAAGGAAAGATGGCCTTCCTTTCCACCAGGCAGGGGAAATCATTGTCACTATTTTGATTTATTTCCTTCCAGTCTTTTTTTTATGGATTTTCAGGTAGTTGACATACTACTGTGCTTGCTTCATTTTGCATTTTAGTGTGAGCGTTTTCCTATGTAATTAAAAATCTCTTAGACCACAATTGACTTTGTTATTCCAATAACACATTTCCATTATAAATGATGCTGTGATGAACATCTTTTCACCTAAATCATTTTCTGCATTTCAAGTTATTTGCTTAAAATAGGTTGCAAAGAGAAATTACTGGGTCAAAAAACATAAGCTTTCATGAGAGTTTTGAAATCATGTTGCTGCACTCTCTTCAAAAAAGGATACATTTTCCTTTCAATAGATATTTCTACTGTGTTGGCACACAGTATAGAACCAGGTCGCCTTGAGACATTTAGTTTTAGTTTTGTTCCCCAAATCGTTGTTTTAATTCTTCTTATGTAGATTTGTTCATAATATTCCATAAGTTGTTTTCAATAACTTGGTGAAATAACCCCATCCCAACAGCAACATGCCTTTAGCATCTACTCAAGCTATTGTGAACAGACATGGAAGAGAGCCTTTGGAAATATTTAATTCCATTAAAATGTATTATTGCCTTAATTTCCACAGATAGATTATGGAAAAAAGACTTTGGGGAAAGATTCCATTCCATGTATTCTAAGAAAACACCATTTGATAACCGTCACTTCTGTTGCCTGGTGAACTAATTATCTTTTCAGGTTTGTAATAACATACATTTATTGAGAATTTGCTATATTCCAGACACTTTATATCTTGGATTTTGTCATTTTGTCCTAACAATAACTGCATGAGAAAGACACCATTATCAATGCCTTTTTAATTAAGGGACTTCAGCCTTAGAGGTTGAGAATAAGTAACTTAACTCATGTTACGATTCTGTTAAATATCAGAGTCAAAATTCAAACCCAGAGTTGAGAAAGTCTGTTTTGAGAATAATTGCCTCTTCTTAACTATCTACTGCCATAATGCTATCAAACCTCACATTTGTTTAGATCTTCCTTCCTCCATATCCCCAGGATCTCCTGTACATTCCGTTTGCTTTGTACTGTAATTCTTCCTTGTGCATGTCTGTTTACCAGCTGACTAAGTTTCTGGAGAGCAAGTTGCTGCTCTGCTTGTCCTCATATCTCTACTGGCACCTCATAGGTGCTCAAGAAACATTTGTTGAATAAATGTTGAGAATCATAATTCTTGAAAGAGAGACATAAGATGATATTTTGTGACATAATTTTTTTTTAAAAGATTTTATTTATTTGTCAGAGAGAGGGAAAGAGAGCGAGCACAGGCAGACAGAATGGCAGGCAGAGGCAGAGGGAGAAGCAGGCTCCCTGCCGAGCAAGGAGCCCGATGTGGGACTCGATCCCAGGACGCTGGGATCATGACCCGAGCCAAAGGCAGCTGCTTAACCAACTGAGCCACCCAGGCATCCCATTGTGACATAATTCTTTTAAAAAAAATTTTTTTTATTATGTTATGTTTAGTCACCATACAGTGCATCATTAAGTTTGAGGTAGCATTACAAAAAGTATGTAATCTTTCCAGGGTAGACGATCTTGCTCTTATGAGTGAAAATAATCACCCAAAGAAAAGAAACTGAATAGTTTAGTAATTTGAGAATTTGGGGTGCTAAAATAACACTTAGGGTACTCTGGATTGTATTTGGCCTATAATACAAAGCAAAAAAATACAAAGCCCCCCCCCCCAAAAGCCAACACTTTTTCACAGATTTCCTCACTATGGTAAACCAAAACCCCATCTTTCTTTTAATAAGTCTAAATTGATGTATAGTAACTTAGAGGTTATGTTTTCATGACTTCACGATTTCAGTTGTTTTACTTTTTTTTTTTTTTTTTTTTTAAGTGCAGCTAAGCGATGTGAACCCACACAAACAAAACAAAAAAGGGGTTTGCATACTTTGGAAATGGTGAAGCATAATACTCACAGCTTTATTCAGCAACTCAAGGGGGCCAGTATATCCAGCGTTGCAACCTACCACATTAAGAGAAATGAGGACTCCTTAGGCAGTTGGAATGTTTAAAAACCGAGTAGCAAGGAAACCATTTAATGACTCTTGTACATGTTTATGACTTCCGTGTGATTTTTTTAAAATAAGGATGGATGTGTTCTTTGCAGAGGAAAGATTTGGGAAACACCAAATGCTCGGGTTAAGATCCAAGAATGACAAAATGTCTTCCTCGCAAAGAATTCCTATGTTTAAAAAAATGGTTTTAAGTACAATGACCAAGAAACAAGCTTCCACTTGTCTGCATCATGCAGTTTTAGAAGGAATGATGCATCTTTAGAATATCTCAAGGTCATATTTAGAAATAGGCCTACTTTACTCTTCCTGTTTATTCAGTATTTAAAGATAAAGGACCACTTTGGAGCTTTTGCACACACTGTCTTTGATTTTATGTCTATTTTGTGGGCAGTGGAGTTTGACATTATTATATATACTTATTTCTTTCCTTTACATTACTGCATTGCTATACCTAAGTGAAATTAATGTGGGGAAAATGCAGTTGAACATAAAAAACCATGTAGGAGTATGGTCAGGGTTAGGAACTTTGTATATATATTCCCAGAATCACATTATATATACATATGTGGGTATTCTTTATATATATGTACATATATGTTTATTTTGTGTATATATGTATATGTATATCTATATCTTTGACATTCTTATAAGCATACGTATGGGGATTTTCTAAAATATCTCTTTGTAGAATTTCCCCCTTTCTCTTTTATATTCCCATAGTGTTATATGCCTTCTGCTTTCCAAAGTATACAGAAACTAATTTCAAAATATTCTTAGACAAAGAATAATTTTTTATTCATGGATTATCAATATGTTTGCAATGAGAGGCACCAGTTTTTGTGGAAATATGAACATTTTCCTAATCATTAATCACAAGAATGATCCCCAGTGATGTCATTTGAATGCTTGGGTGGTTCAATGTGGAGTCAGTGCAGAGATGGGGAGTGTGAGTGTGAGTCCTAGAAAAAGGTGAGTGGTCAACAGAAACAATCTGTGACTAAGTAGCAACATTCTGAAAAGAGTGACAACTGATATCAAAAGTAGACAAACTGGCACCAAGAAGATGTTCTGAGAACTGCAGTTAAATAGGGATTGAAATTAAAGGGTAAAAATCTTGATAAGATACCATGGAACTGACTTCAAATACTTCATAAAAAATTTTTCCTAAAAAATTTTTCCTAATAACTTTCTTTGCTTGCACCGTTTGTGTCCAGATTTCACTACTCTGTATTGACTTAAGCGTATTACTCATGTTCTAGTTGAACCTCAGGGTAAAATCTCTCCAAATCTACATGTATTTAAGTCCTGCTTTGGTGCCACCAGAAGTCTAGTCCAATTCAAGTCAGGCTAATGTGGATGAGGAAACTGATTTTTAATAGAGACATGTTTTGAGTAAAGTGGGGACAAAATACTATTAGCATAGCAAAAATCTGAGATTCGAAACCATGGGGTTTCGAGGTGGCTTTTAGGTGTCATGGCTTTTAGGTGTCAACCGTTACTTTCCCAGGATAGGCAGATGAACTATAATGGTCCAGTTAGACTTGCTCTTCCACCTGACGAGGCCTTGCTTATAAATAGTAAATATTTCACCAGAATTCACCTGTGAAGTGAGTCAGGACCGTCAACTGACCTAGATAAATTCCAGACCAGATCTGGAATTTCTCATAGGTACTTCAGGGAATACTATAGTAAGGGGTAGGCTAGGGCGGGAAGGAGAATGATCAAAAAGAAGTGTTTTCTTCCTACTTCAGCCAGAGTATTCTACATGGTATTTCACTTCAATAAAGAAAGGGCTTTAGCATTGAAAGTACTCTAAAGACCTCTGCTTTAGATAATTATTTACATACACACTGAAGTGGTGCCCACCTACTTCACTGAAAATAAAAGTTCACATACTTCACAGATAATAAAAAACCATCAGCACTGATTACTAAATTGGGGCATAAGAGTTTTTTTGTTTTGTTTTGTTTTGTTTTTTAAACAGAAGAACTCTATGTTGAATAATAAGAAAGATCTGTGCCTCCTGTGGTAGTTAGGCAAAACTGTCCCAATGCAACACAGACCTTGTTGGACTTTGATATCTTTTTATAAACAGCTCTGACACAATCAAGG
Source organism: Mustela lutreola (assembly GCF_030435805.1). Taxonomy (NCBI): domain Eukaryota; kingdom Metazoa; phylum Chordata; class Mammalia; order Carnivora; family Mustelidae; genus Mustela; species Mustela lutreola. Next base: position 90,131,812 of record NC_081298.1, on the reverse strand, counting down.
TTAACCTGGAGTACTAATGCAGGTTATAGTAGGAGGCAGTAGTCATTGAATACCATAGTTGTTGAGGAAGTCATAGGTATTGGAAAGGATGCACTGAGGCCTAGAGATAGATAATGTAAGCATGCTGGGTAGGGCTCGGTGTTCAATTTTGGTGGTTATAGCAATCTTAGAACACTGGACTAGGTAGAGGGTAGCTCTCTGGTTTTCAATAGCATGGAGATGTGCTCTAGGAACTTGATTTAGAACAAATTCACATTCTTCAAACTGCTTACATTTGGAATGTGTTGATGCAGATTCTCTGAATAAATTGGAAGTGTGAGGCTAGGCTATAAAATAGGCCAAGATATTACATTGGAATATAATATTGTCTCTCCTCAGGAATAAAGAAAACTATTCCAGAACTTCTGAAAAGGGATGGAATCACAAGATACTTATATTACCTCTGTAATATCAATGTATACACAGTAAGTTTGTGAGTCATCCAGCGGATATCTAGTCCATGTGTGTTGGATCATTAACGTAATATGAAACTGTGCCTCTAAGAGGCTAATCAAACTGAGTCAGAAATTTTTGTTGTCATACTCCAGAGGCATAAATTTGTTTTGAATTTGGTGATCAATATCTTGACAGATTGGTAAAAAAAAAAAAAGCCCAAACCATTGTAGACCAAGTCTTGGTTTGGATTTCAGAGGTTGATCATTTTATATATCACCATTAAGTGTATAATGAAAAGTACGGAAACATTTTATATTATTGATGGGTAATTTTAGTGTTCATATTTTCATTTTCCAAAATGTCTTGCCATGACTTTGAATTACATTTATGATCAGAAAGATAATGAAAACATTAAAGTTTTTATCTCTCCTGCTGGCTCAAGTTTTAAATAGAACTTGGTTCTTATCTAAATGTTACAAGAAAGCAAGGGCACTCCTGTATCAATTAATTGAATGAGAAGACTAAATGAGAGGTTTTGGACAATTCTCATAAAAACTCTTCAGATACTCCAGAGACTGAGCAAAGGCATGGCTCGGTTATGAAGATCTTACTCTTCTTTTTTCTTTTTTTAATTAACATATAATGTATTATTAACCCCAGGGGTACAGGTCTGTGAATCATCAGGCTTACACACTTCACAGCACTCACCATAGCACATACCCTCCCCAATGTCCATAATCCAATAACCCTCTCCCTACCCTCCTACCCACCCCCCCACGTAACCCTCTGTTTGTTTGTGAGATTAAGAGTCCCTTATGATTTGTCTCCCTCCTGATCCCATCTTGTTTCATTTTTTCCTTCCTTAACCCCCAATCTCCCCACTTTGCCTCTCAAATGCCTCATATCAGGGAGATCATATGATAATTGTCTTTCTCCGATTGACTTATTTCTCTCAGCATAATACCCTATGGTTCCATTCACATCATTGCAAACGGCAAGATTTCATTTCTTTTGATGGCTACATAGTATTCCATTGTGTATATATACCATATCTTCTTTATCCATTCTCTGTAGATGGATATCTAAGTTCTTTTCATAGTTCGGCTATTGTGGATATTGCTGCTATAAACATTCGGGTGCACGTGTCCCTTTGGATCACTACATTTGTATCTTTAAGGTAAATACCCAGTAGTGTGATTGCTGGGTCATGGGGTAGCTTTATTTTCAACTTTTTGAGGAACCTCCATGCTGTTTTCCAGAGTGGCTGCACCAGCTTACATTCCCACTAACAGTGGAGGAGGGTTCCCCTTTCTCCGCATCCTTGCCAGCACCTGTTGTTTCCTGACTTGTCAATTTTAGCCATTCTGACTGGTATGAGGTGGTATCTCATTGAGGTTTTGATTTGTATTTCCCTGATGCTGAGGGATATGGAACACTTTTTCATGTGTCTGTTGGCCATTGGGATGTCTTCTTTGCAGAAATGTCTGTTTATGTCCTCTGCCCATTTCTTGATTGGATTATTTAGAATTTACTCTTCTGAGGCAGAAGTTGTACCTGTTAGCTATAGTCCAGATTCTTGGAAAAAAAAAAAGGAGCAATTATTTGTAAAGTAATAAAAAATATTATACCTAACTGGACAGACTTGGTAGAATTGTGTCATGTTCCATGTGATGCAGAAAGTGGAAGGAAAAAAAGTATGGTGGCATATTTAGCCAATACTACATAATTCAGTAATGTTTGAGATACTTTCAATAGTCTCTCATCAGCAATAAACAGATACATTTTGTGAGCTAAAAAAACACAGCTAGACAGCAAGTGGGAAGTTAGTACTGAGTCCATTAAAGGAATTTCTGAAATCTAGTGCAAAGAAGCTGTTCAGGTCAATGAGAGGACTGTATTCAACTATCAGTAAATGAATACCTGGTTTCTTTCCAGGAATATCTTGAAATTTTTCTTTTCTTTCTTTTTTTTTTTTTTTTTAATTTCTTTTCAGTGTAACAGTATTCATTGTTTTTGCACCACACCCAGTGCTCCATGCAATACGTGCCCTCCCTAATACCCACTACCTGGTTCCCCCAACCTTCCACCCCCCACTCCTTTAAAACCCTCAGGTTGTTTTTCAGAGTCCATAGTCTTTCATGGTTCACCTCCCCTTCCAATTTCCCTCAACTCCCTTCTCCTCTCCATCTCCCCATGTCCTCCATGTTATTTGTTATGCCCCACAAATAAGTGAAACCATATGATAATTGACTCTCTCTGCTTGACTTATTTCACTCAGCATAATCTCTTCCAGTCCTGTCCATGTTGATACAAAAGTATTCATTCTTTCTGATGGATTCATAATACTCCATAGTGTATATGTACCATATCTTCCTTATCCATTCGTCCGTTGAAAGGCATGTTGGTTCTTTCCACAGTTTGGCGACCGTGGCCATTGCTGCTATAAACATTGGGGTACAGATAGATGGCCTTTCTTTTCACTACATCTGTATCTTTGGGGTAAATATCCATAGTGCAATGGCAAGGTCACAGGGAAGCTCTATTTTTAATTTCTTGAGGAATCTCCACACTGTTCTCCAAAGAGGCTGCACCAACTTGCATTCCCACCAACAGTGTAAGAGGGTTCCCCTTTCTCCACATCCTCTCCAACACATGTTGTTTCCCGTCTTGCTAATTTTGGCCATTCTGACTGGTGTAAGGTGGTATCTCAATGTGGTTTTAATTTGAATCTCCCTGATGGCTAGTGATGATGAACATTTTTTTCATGTGTCTGATAGCCATTTGTATGTCTTCATTGGAGAAGTGTCTGTTCATATCTTCTGCCCATTTTTTATATGATTATTTGTTTTGTGTGTGTTGAGTTTTCTAATTACTTTCTGCTCCCACAGGACTATCATTATTTAATTTCCATCATGTATAACAACTTTTGTCCAATGTTACTACTTTTTTCTCACACACTTCTTAGCTTCAGACACTTATATCCACACATATACCAAGATCATCAAGTTAAGGGACTTTTGATGAGGCCACAATGAATACAACCATGTTTCAAATGTGTTCTCCCATGTACATTTGTTAATATTGTTGCATATTTCCTGTCATTCTCAAGGTCCCTAAGGTTTTGATGATATCTTTTGTTCATTTATATCATATTACAAAAGAATTACCTCTCAAATACTACCATAATTATTGACTTCCATAATGGCCACTTTAATTGAAATCATTTGGGATTTCCCAAAGGTAGTCATTCAAATGCAATATAAAACAATGACCTATTAGCAGCTTTGGAATGCTACTCATTATTAACAAGGTGAAGTCCTGTTGCATCCATCTTTTACGCAAGGATTATATCATTTCAACAGGAACAAATCTAGTTCTCTTCAGGACTCTGTCAACAACACTGGGCTTACCATACAGCTTATTAATTCACACTTCATGCCATGCTTGTTATTAATTCAGACAATTTATATGTGAGTTTGGTTATCATTCATAATAAGGTTAATTGTTCTTAGAATTGGAGATTGTCAGTGAATCCTAAAATTCTCATAGAAATTCCTATTTCATAGACATCTTAATGAATTGGCAGACATTGTGATCCTAAATGGGACATTATAAAAATGTTCTCCCTTTGATAATGTGGATTTAGAACCAACTACCTTAATATAAGTTTAACCAGAACTTTACTAACAAGGACCATAACTGACTTTTTGCATTCAATTTATATGGGTAAGCAATATCTAATAATTCATTCTCTCAAAATATTTATTGAAGACTTTGTTATATGTATTGTTCTAAGTCCTAAGATCAGCACTTTTTTTTTAAATCAAGAAATAATTCCGGTACCTATCCTATTATTTGGTACACATTTATTTATATTCTTTCACTAAATGGAGACATAAGCTGATTTATTTTCAAAAAGAATTTCAGCAATAATATTGAAGCAGAAATTGATTACTCTGAATTAAAAACAGCAACAACAACAGCAGCACAATTAACTTCAACTGCGAACGACCAAAGTACTCCATCTTAAGTTAATTGCGATTTCACTTTATTTGGCATCATAGGACCTGTAAGTTATCTGTGAACTAAATGCAAGCTTTTGAAGTAACATAAAGGAGAGGACTCTGAAGTCAGTGGGTACTACAGTAAGCTGCTCAAAGCTTTCTTTTCTTTTTTATTTTTTTATAGATATAAATATTATAATGTCAAAACACAAAACTCCGTTTTCAATTCAGGGATCTTTACCTTAACAAGTTCTTTAGTGCTATTGTGTCTTCATATGCAAAACTCCTATTGCTCAATATATTGCTAAGATAAGACTTTATAGAGATTAGGTGAAGTTTTAAACTTTGTAACATAAGTGAGCAAACTGTCTTTTAGACATTTACTGATGCTATGTCATGTTATTTAGATTCCTATTTAATAGTTCACTGATTTATTTTATTTTTGAATTTTTTTTCAGCTGAATTAACTATTCAATAACAAAAGTCTTGCACATAATGTTTATTTATCATCACCACTCTCTACACAATAAATATTTGGCAAAACCTAACCAATTTGACCAACATCTTTAAAATAATGAGAATTTGATCCTAAAGTCTACAAAATGATCTGCTATTCAAATATCCTAAAGTTTCAGACATGTTTGACAGAAGATAATATAAAACTTGAATAAAAAGCTCTAAGTTTTCTGAGATTTGTCAGTATGAACTCACCTTGTGATGTTATTTCAATTTTATCTTCTGAATTTAAGATATGTTATTTTGTGTTCATCTCTCATTAGTTCTTGCTATTCCTATGGTTGCTTGTCATTCTTATCAAATAGCATAGATTTATGCTTAGATTTTTGGCAGTGTGAACAATGAGCAAGGGATTTATTTACCTTTAAATGATCATCTATACTGAGTTGCACAAAGAATCACTTTCACGTTAGTTTTATATGAGCCCCTGCATTTTACATTCCCTGTACAGATCTGCTTTGAATTGCAGTGGGGTTACATTCCAATAAAGCCATCATAGGTCTAAACTATCATAAGCTGAAAATGTATTTAATCCACCTAACCTACCAAAAGCCATAGCTTAGCTCAGCCTACGTCAGATGTGTTCAGAGCACTTACATTAGCCTATAGTTGGGCAAAACCGTTTTACACACCATTTACACAAAGCTTATTTTAAAAGATGCATTAAAAGATGTTCAACATCACTCATCATCAGGGAAATAAAGATCAAGACTACAATGAGATACCACCTCACCCTTATCAGAATGGCTAAAATTAACAACATAGGAAACAACAGATATTGGCAAAAATTTTAATAAAGGGGAACTCTCTCAAACTGTTGGTGGGACTACAAACTGGTGCATCCACTCTGGAAAACAGTGTGGAGTTTCCTCAAAAAGTTAAAAATAGAACTATCCCATGATCCAGCAATTGCACTGCTAGATATTTACACAAAGGACACAAAAATACTTATTCAAGGGGACATATGCACCCCAATATTTATAGCAGCATTATCAACAATAGCCAAGTTATAGAAAGAGCCCCAAGTACATCAACTGATGAATGGATAAAGAAGATATGTTTTATATATGTATATATTTTTATATATCATATAAATTATTATATATAATATATAAGATATTATATATAATATATTTTATATATTTATATATTCATATATAATTATTATATAATATATATTATATATTAAATATTGTGTATTATATATACAAAATATTTTATATATTATATATTACATATATATATATATATATATATATATATAAGTCATAAAAAAGAATAAAATCTTGCCATTTGCAGCAACTTGGATAGAGCTAGAGAGTATTATGTTAAGTTAAATAAGTCAGTCACAGAAAGACAAATACCATATGATTTCACTCATATGTGGAATTTAAGAAACAAAACAGATGAACATTGGGGGAGAAAAGAAAGGCAAATCATAAAACGGACTCTTAACTATAAAGAACAAACTTGAGAGTTGTTGGAGAGGAGGTGGTTGGGGGAAGTGCTAAATGGATGATGGGTATTAAAGAGGGCACTTTTTGTGATAAGCACTGGATATTATATGTAAGTGATGAGTCTTATGAAACCAATATTAGACTATATGTTAACTAACTGGAATTTAAATAAAAACTTGAAACAAAATAACACAAGGCCTATTTTATGGTAACATGTCAAATACTTCATGTAATTTATTGAATACTCTAGTAAAAGTGAAAAAGCAGAATGGTTGTGTGGGCAGGTTATAAGTGTATCATGTGGCTGACTAAGAGCTACAGTTCCCTGCCACTACCCAGCATCATGAGAAAATATTGTGTTACTAGCCCAGGAAGGGATCAATTCAAAATTCAAAGTGTAGTTTTGACCAATGCATATTGCTTTTGCAACTTTGGAAGTTGGGGACCATCCGTGATTCTAATACTAATTCTAATTTTATTCATGGAGGAGGAAGAATGATAGAATAAAATCTTTAAAAATAGAAAATATGGATCTTCCTAAGACCCTCTCCTTGTAAGAAATATGCAGACATTACATAAGCCACTGGATAATCTTCCTTGGGAAACTGGGTCAGGGAATATATGTCCCATTCCAAAAAGAAACACTTAAATTTGGAGAGAAGGATGATTTTGCAAAAATTAACATGAAGCCTCTTTCAAAATGTTTGATTATCTGCCAGCAGAGAACAGTATTAGGAGGGTCAATTGAATAAAAAAGAGTAAAGAAATTTACTTTTTACATCAAATGCCACATTTAAAGCATATTCTAGGCAGAATATGCAATTCAAATCACAAGTTTGTCTTAGAAAACAATGGTGGTTTCCTGAATCTATGCTCTATATAATCTTCTTAAAAACCCCATAAAATCAACAAAAGTACAAATAAAACCACATGGGGCTCAGGCCACCAGCATTATTACCAGGAAATTGACAAATTAGGAGCTTTGCATAGAATAGAGAAAGGGGGTGACTCTTGAAAATGTGGTAGTTGAAGATAAAAAAACAAAGTAGGATAAAAGTTAAGGACCCTGATGAAAAAACAGAACTTTAAGGTACAACAATCTCTCCCTTCTACCCAACCAACAAAAACCCATTTAAAAATTGCATTTTATTATACTGACAGAAGAGGGAGCTTTTGGTGAGGACCCCTATTTAACTACCTAGACAGAAAAGCCAATCGTATGTAAAACTACTTTAAGAAGAAAAACAGAAAATAAGAATTGCAATATTTCAAATGATAAAAATTTCACCCTCTGAAATCATGAAACAGAAGTGACCCGCTATAACATAATACTCTCAGTGCATGGTCTTATTGTAATATACACATACCACACCTATAATCAGAAATTCAAGTATTAGGAACAGAACTGGACAATAGTAAAATGACAATAAATGTAATGAGAATTGATAGGACTCAAGAAAGAAATTAAAGAAACAAAATTATCTCATAAATTTAAAAATGAAGACCAAATTACAAGGTGACCAATAGTGAGTAGGTTCAAATAAAAATTTCATAAGGGGCACTGAAGAATAGCAGGAAAACTACAAAGATAATGAAAATGAAATAAAAAAAGAAGTAAAAAAGGTCACAGAAAAACTAGTTGAAATGGAAGACATAAAAAGAAGAAATTAAATGTCTATAAATGAGACCTGGAAAAAGAAAAATGAATATCCTCAGGGCCTTTAGGAAAATTAACAAATTATTTAAAAGGCTAAAAACTTGGGCTGGTTCAGATTACTCAAGAGTAACATACAAAGCAGAGCAGCAATAGAATAGCATTTAAGAAAAAAACAAACAAACAAACAAACAAAAAGAATAGCATTTAAGAAACTCAAATAAAAAAAATTAACTCAAGGATTTTATATATCACACCAAGCTGACTTTAAAATATCAAGTGTTATAGAAAAATTGTTTTAAACATGCAAGATTTAGGGAATAATTTATTCCTAAACCTTACCTAACAAATCTGTTAAAGGCAACACTTTATCTGGCCAAGAGATGACTGGACAAACTTAGGGAATAGAACTAATGGTGAGTATTGAATATATATCATTATAGATGTAATCATAAAATAAAAGTGGGAAAATGGGTGGGATAATGGCATGTTAATGCCACATGCTGAAAAATAGAAAGAATAAAACTTTCAAAATGTGAAGAAAAGGAATAGAGAAGGAAAAAATAAATAAAGATTATTCAATCTATTATAGGGTAGATAGGTGGGAGTCAAAACAATTTAAAGCCTGACAAACCATTCAGAAAAAGGGTTAAGGAAAGAGGGGGTTTAAAGGCAGTATAAAAGGCATAAATACAAAGGTAACCACCAGAATAAAAATAAAAACTATTTATTTATTTTTACTTAAGATATAATTGACATAGAACATTGTATTAGTTTTAGCTGTACAACATATATGTATGTATTGTGAAATGATCACAGTAAGTTTGGTTAACATCTGCAACTTCCAAATGTATAATACAGTATTGCTAATTATACAAACCTTTCTTCATAACAAAAGAAATAAAAAAGAAAAAAAGAGCAAAAAGTCATACTGCATAGAGAAAAAAAACACATTAAAAATAACACAATATTCAGAGATATGATGACACAAAATATTATAACAGTTTAAATGAAATATAACAGTGATATAAAGAAATAAATTGAGCTGAGTTAACCTAAAAGAAAAAGACATTCACATTGGTTCATACAGCAAAACCTAACTCTATGCTGACACATACTAAAATAGAATGATTCAGAATATATCACAGAATGTATTATATGTGTATTATATATACATACACATATATATACATACACATATGTATATATAATACAAAAGCAGAGCTTGTAATCCTGACATCAGACAAAGAGAATTCAGGCTAAAAAACATTAAGCAAGACATACCTGTATTGGTAAAGTTGTAATTTATAATGTAGATTTAGATTATGACTATCTTTGAGTCAAGCAAAAAGAAACACTGACAATAAAATGTTTTGGTACCACATATGTAGTATGAAACGGGTCAGCTTAATTGAAAAATAAGGATTTAGCAGAATTAAACAACATAATCAGTAATAAGCTCTTACAGAGCTGTATCAAATATAACACTCCAATAATAGAGAATGTACCTTCTTGTCAAGTGCATGTAGAATAGTCACAAAAATTGATCATACAATAAGTTACTGAAACAATTGCATAAATTATAGTGTACTTAAATATTAAAGGAAACTTTCTCTGATTACAATAGAATAAAGCTAAAAATTAAAAAAAAAAGCTTATTCTACTTGGAAATGTTAAAAAAAAAATCTTCACTCTTAGCCAAAAGGGAAAATGCGAAGAGAATTAAAATATTTCTGAAAAATAATTATAGGGAATACTATATACTTGAATTTATGTTATTCATTTAAAGTAGCAATCAGAAAACTTCAGTTTTAAGCACATATATCAATATCAATAACATAATAAAAGTAAATGAATTCAATTTCCAACTCAGATATCTAAAGAAAGAAAAACAAAGTGAACAAAAAAGAAGCACAAGGAAAGAATCAATAAAAATAAAAACAGCAATTAATGAGGTAGTAGAACAGTAGGTCAATTTAATATACCAAAGTTCTCTTTCTTTGAAAAAAAAAATAAACAAACACATAGGCACTATTTAATCAAGAAATAAGAAAATGCACAAATATACAAAATAAGAAATGACAAGGAACAAGTAACTATCGATTCAGAGGAAATATTTAAAAACCCTAAGAAATTACTTAGCATACCTCCATGCAAGTAAATTTGAAAAGCTAAATAAAATCTATGGTTTCCATGGAAAATAGAATTTATCGAAGTTAACCCGTGGAGAGATTTTTTAAAAGGAGGAAGTTAACAGGGAACTACTCAGCAAAAAGGGCCTATGCCTAAATATCCCATAATTTTTCTAAGCCTTTAGGGACTGGTTAGTTCCATTAAAAAACCCTATTGTTTTTTAATTTAAAGTAAACCTATTCCTCAAATTATACAAAATAACCAACTCTAAATGGATTACATTTTTAAATGTAAAAGTTAAATTGTACAAATAGAAGAATAAAGGTAGGGGCACCTGGGTGGCTCAGTGGGTTAAGCCTCTGCCTTTGGCTCAGGTCATGGTCCCAGGGTCCTGGGATCCAGCCCCGCATCGGGCTTTCTGCTTGCTGAAGAGCCTGCTTCCTCCTCTCTCTCTCTCTCTCTCAGCCTGCCTCTCTGCCTACTTGTGATCCCTGTCTGTCAAATAAATAAATAAAATATTAAAAAAAAAGAAAAGAAAAAAGAAGAAGAAAGTGCAGCAGAAGTGTAGAGGAAAGCTTTAGAATTGTGACTCAAAATCTAGAAACAATAAAAGCTTTATACATTTTACTACATAAAAAAGAATTTGCATGCATTTTTCTAAAGACACATGGCAAATTCAGAAATAGTATTTGCACAATATGTCTTATTTAAAGGTATAATGTTTTATTCTACAAAGAACCTTTAAAGATTGAGGGGAAAAAAGCAAAAACTTCAAAATGAGCAAAGCATCTAAACAGACAATTTTAAAAACAATATTAAAATGGTCCTCAAATCTTTGAAAAGGTGTTCAACTTTATTCATAAAGGAATGTTGTTCATAAATTCAACCCTGCACTCAATATTATTTTTCACCAGTTAGGAAAAATTTCAAGAGATTGACAATATACTGTTGGAAAACAGGTTTTCTCATTCATTACTGGTGGCAATGTAAAATGGAACAACCCTTTTTGAAGGAGAATCTGCCAGTGTTTAACAAAATTATAAATGCATTTGGTGCAGAAATTCCACTTCTAGGAATTTAGCCCAAAGGTGTACCTCTAACAAGCATCATTTATAGTTAAAAACTACAGGCAATTTTAAATTGCCAAAGCAAAGAATATTGACTGAATTAACTTTAGAACATGCACACAGTGGAGAACTGTGCAACTATAATAAAGAATGAGAAAGATCTTTATGAACTGATAGAGATTAATTTCCAATATATATTGCTAAGGGAAGGAAAGCAAAGTATAAGAGAATCTTTATAGCGTGCTACCCTATATGCAAAAAAGGAGAAATAAGAAACATGCTTATTTTTTAAAAAAGAAACACAGGAAATGATAAACCAGAAACTTATGGGACTGATTCTTAAGGGGTAGGGGAAGTTATAAGGAAGAGAGTAATTTTCTTTGGTATAATGTTTTGTATAATTTTGACACTTGGAATAATAAATACTCCTTTTTTAAAGATTTATTTATTTATTTGAGAGAGGGAGAGCTTGGGGAGAAGGGACAGAGGGAGAGGGAGGAAAATTCTTTGCTTAGCAGACTCCATGCTGAGTGTGGAGCCTGTCATGGGGCTTGATTTCACAACCCTAAGATCACAGCCTGAGCTGAAACCAAGAGTGGAATACTTAATTGACTGTGCCACCCATGTGCCTCAAGGAATCATAATTATTCTGCATATTCAAAAAATAAAATAAAACTAATAAGGGTGTGGGACTTTAAAGCTAAATGCAAGGAGAAATCATAAATATTCTGCATATTTAAAGAATAAAATAAAACTAACAAGGGTGTGGGACTCTAAAACTAAATGCAAGGAGAAATAACTTATTTCAAACAAAATATTTAGAATTAAGGGGAAAAACAATTCAAGTGACTTTCAAATGCAATGTATTGATTATATACTGTTAGTCTTAAAAAGAAGAGGAAGAAGAAGAGAGGGTGGAAAGGAGGAAGAGGAAAAGCAAGAGAAGGAAAAGGAAGGAAAAAAGCACTGCAGACAAATCTTGAACTTTTGGTAGTAGTGATATTTCCTGCAGTGGTACCTCAACCAGGGAATCAAAATCAATGTTGCTAATAAAGGGTGCACAGACATCCTATCCCTTCTGATGTAATAATCTGGTGGGAAACTTTGCTTATGTGGTATTCTAGCCAAAACTGACAACCTGAACCTAAGGAAACATCAGAAAACAAAACAAAATAAACCAAACAAACAAAAAATCAAATAATGATTTGTATAAAATGGTTGACCTATATTTTTCACTATTTTTTCCTGACAAACCCAAGAAAGACAAAGTCTGATAAACTGTTCCAGATTAAAGGATACTAAAGAGATCCTAGTTTGCATCCTGTATTGGAAAATAGTCTTATAAAGGACACTATTGGAATAATCAAAGAAACTGAAATATGGGCTGTATGTTAGACAACAGCATTATATCAGCAGTCAGTTTTCTGAATTCAAACACTTGCTTTTAGGAAATAAATACCCAAATATTAAGGGTTAAAGAGCATAATGTATGCAGCTATTCTCATATAGTTTGGGGGAAAATACAAATATCTACAGACAGAATGATAAAGCACTGTGGTAAAGTGTTAAAACTTGGTGAAACTGGGTAAGAATATTCAGAAGTTCTGCACGCTATTCTAATTTCTCTGAATTCGAAATTATTTTGAAAATAAGTTTTTTGGGTTTGGTTTTGTTTTGTGTGTGTGTGTGTGTGTGTGTGTGTGTGTGTGTGTGTGTGTTTTAAAGCACAGGAAATAAATAGTATTTGGAATCCTCACCCTGGCAATATTTTCAATAGTATTGTTACATTTGGTCAGGAGTATTACTTACTAGATGGAGAAAAGTATAAGCTTTTCAAAATCATCCCCAAACCCCTATTTCCTATACTGTGATATGGATGTTTTAAACAGTTGAGCTAAAAATGATCCTTAGGGCACCTGGGTGGCTCATGATTTTTTGGCTCAGGTCATGATTTCAGAGTGTTGAGACTGAGCTCCTCTGGGGCTCAGCACAGAGTCTGCTTGAAATTCTCTCTCTCCTTCACCATCTTCCCTTTCTCTTGCTCAAGTCCTTGCTCTTTCTTTCCAACTGTCTCTCTCTCAAATAAATAAATAAAATCTAAAAATGACTTTATTTTCTATCTATGTTAGTACTCCTTGTGTGGGGTTCCTCATAGGTCTTTTATCAGCAGTGGTGAAGTTTTCTTTTGTAAGTTTCCACAGGCATAGTATGAAATTGTGAAACAATTTTAAAGGTATTTTTAAAATATTATCTATGTAAGTGTTCCTCTAGTTGTAGATGTAAAAGATATTCTATTTAGAAAACTTGGAAACATAGCTGAGTGGTGAAGGAGATAGACTAAAAAACTTAGAAAATATAGAAAAGCATACAAAGTAGAAAAAACAAACATTGAGTAATGATTTAATGAAGAAGAGAGTTTAAAATGTTTTTGCAGTTTTTGCTTGAAGGGTTATAATCATTTTCAAAAAGGGGGCATATATAGGAAAGATAACAGGAAATAAAAATGTTGACTTACTAATGAAAATAAATCTACCATATTCTAAAAATAGGAAATTTGCACTTGAATTTACTAAATTTTCCTTCCAGAAAGTGGTCTCCTTTATAAAAAAAAAATGAAAAACAATTTGCTGATACTCAGTTTCATTAGGTAGAGAAATCAATAACTACATAAAGCCTGAGTAGCTTGTTGGCACAAACTTGCATGACCTTATTTTCACTTAAATGTATCAAGATATGTTCTGGCATTTAAAATGAAACACTTCTAAGTTGTCAACCAAAAAAAATCTATACAAACAAGTGAATAATCGAATTATTAACATTTTATCTGTATAATGGTAGAAGGGAGAGGGAGAGAAGAAAAAGAGGGAAAGACATAGATGAGAGGTTTTCAGGGAGCTGTTCCAAGTTGAAGAAGATAGTCACTGAGAAACAACCACAGCACTATGTACAGATCCTAAAACATGCCTCATCCTGAATCAGGCCTATGGCCAATTATGGATTTAAAAGTAGAGGACAGCTGGGTCACTTTCCCTTGAGCTCCTTTACCATCAGCCCTTTCCCTGGTGTTCGTGTTTTTACTGCCTCTGGATGAACTAGAAAGGGGTCCAGGACTTCCCTGCCCCGGGCCTCCCAAGCCATATGTACATGGGTCACAGATCATGTTACAACACAGAAATGTTTGGTTTTGATCCTATTCATTTCAAATGGCAGGCAGTTATTATTAGAATGAAAAATTAAGCCATTATACCATCAAAGCCTTGCTGAATCTATCAAACTTATGGGGTTAATGCAGCAAAATTATCTTTTATGGCTGATACAAACAGCTGTATATAGACAGCTGGCCTTCTTTTCAGTAGGAAGAAATAAAATGACAGCCATGTTGGGATGCCACACACCAAGATGGAGGCATCACTGGTGATTGCTGGTTTGGCAACACGTGAAAAGATACACCATACATGGAAGGCAGTCTGCTCCCAGAGAGGGTTTTATTTTTATTAGTCTTTTTGTAGGAAGGAAACAAAAACTGTACCTTCACACTTTCTAAAATTAAGCCTTTCTACTCCTTAAGTGGCATTGTTATTTATAGGTCTGCCATTTTTCTGTTATTTAGCAAATGTTTCAATTAACATTTACACTGTAAAAATATTCATGTAGCAATTACAACTTTTCAGAAACCAATGAATGCAAGTATAGCTACTTCCTATTTATAAACCACTTTTGTAATATCTTTAGGAGCCGCTCATCTCTTGTGAAAGATTCGAGTCATAAAAAATGCAAAGCATAGTAAGTACTGATGTGGTGCTTTTCATTCCAAGTGGTTTATGGTGATAACTTATTCAGGCCACCTCTGTAAAGGTCACATTGATGACAGTACCCACTAGACCAGAACAGTATTGCCTCCCTGGGGGGGTCCAGATCTCTAGGGCATGCTTGACTGAACCAATGCATTAACACCTGGGTATTTTTCATACCAAATTCTTGAGTCTTTTCTTGCCACATGCAATAATACCTAAAAGCCAACAAGAGTAGTATTTTAATCCTATCTTAAAGACTTAGATCCAGTCTTAGATTCTCCATAATATCTGTGTTTGTACTATATATGAATGACTATTTTATTTTATTATTTGTTGAGTTTTTTGAACTGTTTTATTTTCTCTCTTGTTCATGAGAATTATTTTATTATAAAATAGCTTGCCTTGGTAATCAGAAGCTTGCTTAGCTTTTTGGAGAGAATATCTAAGTTCTGCTTTGTCAAGGTTGTGCATACGAATGACCATTTTTGACCTTATCATTAAGGTTAGAATTAGAAGGTAAACACATTGATGCAATTAAACTAGATCCTCATGCAAATCAACCTGGCCTACCTCTTCTTTCTTCTTAAAGGTGTAGTAGGTTTGGCTAAGCAAGAATAATATTATTGAAGTTCAGGGCCGTTGAGGAGGAAGGTTTTTTTGGTGTTTTGTGATTTTTTTTGTTTTTATTTTGTTTTTTCTTACCGTCAAAGATACACTTGCCGTCAAAAAAGGAACAAATGTATTGGTCTTAGAGGCAATGGAAACAGTTTTTAATAATAAGAATATGTATCACTTATGGGATTTTCTTATGTGCCACATATAACTCTTCATATTCCACATATTACTTCATTTCATTGCATCATGCCTATTTCACAGATGAAGAAACTAAGGCATTCATTGCAATTACTTGTCAATACTATGCAGATAGGTAGTAAGTGACTGACTGAAATTCATATCCAAGCAGTCTGTTTCCAGAGACCTCATCTCTAAACACAGTATGGAACTGCTTCCCCAACAAAGGGAACATATTGAATGAAGCCCATGCCTTGGTATTGTCAGTTGGTGGTCCAAGGTCTAAGCAAGTACAATAGGCTGTATCTCATGAGAGCACTGGCCCCAGAGGCTCCATCTTTGTTTCTCTCCTTGCTCACTCTGCTTCCTCCATCAGTCTCGGGTCTGGTGTGGCCCTGAAGCACTACAGGAGCATTTCTATGGCTCTTGTTTTAGCTGGAGCATGTTATACTTTAGACTTGTAGCAGCTTCTTTGCCCTGGAGGTCATGCCTCATTCAACATTTTATAATAATATCACCACTGCATCATTTCACTCCCTATGGGCTTGAAAACCTCATAGTAATTGTAAAAGTGCTAAGGTCAGTAAATAAAGAAGTGATAATGTCAAAAGCATTCTCTTTATCAGAAATTGTATATTTGATGATTATCCTTGATATTGTAAAGAGATCTGTAGATGCCATAGAATAGTTAAAATCTATTGTAAGATTTTAAGGCTCATTTTTTTTTCTTAGAGATTTGGATTCTGGTCATGCCACATTCTAGATGCATGACTTTAGGTGAATTATTTAACTTCTCTAAGTCTTAATCTTATCATCTATGAAAATGATATAATAACTGCATAGAGTTTTTGTGAGGGTTAAGAGAAAAAGATAGTATATAACTCTCAAAATAACCTCTGATACAAGAGAGATGGTAAGGTAAATATTAATTCTTTCCCCTCAAATAACCCTCAAATGAATACATATATTTAAAAAGAACATAGACAAGAGAAGGAAAATATTAAATCTAGACTCATGTTCTCAGTGATTGTATATTATTTTTACATATAGGGTAAACATTAGGATTGCTGACAAGAGTAATATTTCAGGTTTGAGCTAAGCATTCCACCAAACAATTGATTTTTGTGTGTGTGTGAATTTAAAAAGGACCTCTCCATTCAGAATGGGAAGACATTATGGAATAAGTAGGAACAAGGGGGCCATTTACATGACTCTAAAATTTTTATTCAAGCTTGAAAATTCCAATTTAGAGTTTTAATCTTGGTTTTCATTCTTTTTTATGGCTGAATAATACTCCATTACGTACATATAGCACGTTCTCATTATATTCAGTTAGCCAACATATAGTACATCATAAGTTTTTGTTGTAGTGTTCAATGATTCATTAGTTGTGTATAACACCCAGTGTGCATCCCAATGCATGTTCTCCTTAATACCCATCACCTGGTCACCCCATTCCCCCTCCCTCCTCCCTTCTGTAACCTTCAGTTTGTTTCCCAGAGTCCAGAGCCTCTCATGGCTTATCTCCCTCTCTGATTTATCCATTCATCTCTTGATGGAAACTTTGGCTGCTTCCATAATTTGACTATTGTAGATAATGCTGCTATAAACATATAGGTGCATCAATCCCTTTGAACAATTTGAGTTTTAAAAACTGAAATAATGGGGGCATCTGGGTGGCTCAGTGCATTGAGCTTCTGCCTTTGGCTTGGGTCATGATCCTGGGGTCCTGGGATCGAGCCCCACATCAGGCTCTCTGCTCAGCAGGGAGCCTGCTCCCCCCCCCCACGCCTGCCTCTCTGCCTGCTTGTGATCCCTGTCTGTCAAATAAATAAATAAAAATCTTAAAAAAAAAAACTGAAATAATGTCATCCATAGGTAGTAGTTATTTTTACTTCCAGTGAGACATGATGTGATTAAAACTAACATTTTTAAAAAATTTGTTTATTTGACAGAGAGAGGTCACAAGAAGGCAGAGAGGCAGACAGAGAGAGAAAGGGGAGCAGGCTCCCTGCTGAGCAGAGAGCCTGATGTGGGGCTAGATCCCAGGACCCTGAGATCATGACCTGAGCCGAAGGCAGAGGCTTACCCACTGAACCACCCAGGAGTCCCAAAACTAACATTTTTTTAAAGAACTTATTTATTTTAGAGAGAGGGAGCACATGACAGAGCACAAATAGGGAGAGTAGCAGAGGGAGAGGGAGAAGCAGGCTCCTCACTGAGCAGGGAGCCCAACACGGGGCTCAATCCCAGGACCATCAGGACTGGAGCCAAAGGCAGAAACTTAACCAACTGAGCCACCCAAGTTCCTCCAAAACTAACATTTTGTTTTTCAATAAGTACTGATTGGTATGAATGAGAACAAACTATCTCAGAAAATAATAATTTTACATTTAAAATTACAATGACATATTTATCCTATGTGTAATGGATAATGGTAATAAATAGTGATCTATTACTTTTTAAAATAAGATATAGAAGGAGTTAACATGAAAAGGGGCAACATTATACTTAACTAATGTTCTATGTATTCCTAAAAGATACTTAGACTAAAAACTACGATGTTTTTAATTTTCTGTTTTCAAGGAACTAAAATGTACATACATAAGCATAGGGACCGCACATCTCTATGAATTAAAAATTAGGTCAATTCCCACAACAACAACGAAAATAATGCAAGAACTTAGATGTATATAAAAATATGTTGGAAGAAACTTGGAATTTTAATACTAAAGGATGTATTGTACAAAATGGTTCCATTTCCAAAGACAAAATCGACTTTCTAATTTCAGTATGAGAACCAGTTTAATTTAAAAAGCCAAACTTTGATTATTTATGTACTGCCAAGAGCTGGTGTGACCAAACTTTCTACTTGTCAACTTTATTTTGTATTTATTCTGCATGTGTGTGTATATTCATAAGCATATATAAGCATATATATATATATATATATATATATATATATACACACACATACATATATATGTGCATGTCTGTCTGTGTGCATACATATATGGGCATGTGTGAGCAGAGCCACTGTTTTGTTCTATACATTCATACTATCCAAAGTAAACAGTGATCCTTGCTAATAACAAGCATCAGCAGAAAGTGATTTAAGATGGGGGCTAACATGAGAAAAGCTTGAGCCTATAGCAGAATTTTAACATGAGTCTTTGGTTGCACTGTGGAAACGTGTGGCTTTGTTTCCATGCAGACTATACTGAGAAATTCCATCTGGTCAGCAACGCTCATATGCATGCTTTGGAAGTTTTGTTCAAGTTTCATAAATCTTGTCATATATCAGATTATTCTCAATTTGGCCAAAGTAAATAATCTGCAGCCAGCAGAGTGAAAGATCATTTGTGCCCTAATTGCAGAACAACATTCTCTCTCAGCCAGTGCTGCGGCTCTCCTTTCATTAATCAGGCCTTTGGTGACTAACATCTATTGATGTTTGAAGGAGTTTTCTGTGAACAAGTTTTGGAATATAAACCGGTCTGGAACTAGGATATTTAATTGTTTGAGTGACAGTCAAAATAACCCTCTTGCGGCTTTTTCTTTTTAATAATTGCAATATTGAGAAACAAGAGAAACCCAAGAAACTTCTGAGAGGAATGTCAATCTTAAGAGCTTGGAAACACGCATAAATCCTCTTAACCTGGCTCAACATGATGCAGCTTCATGCTCTAGCTTGATGTGCTCCTCCACCCACCATTTCAGCCATTAATCTATTGTGCTTCTTGGTCTTGATGCTAAACTACTAAAATTAACAAAACATTACTCAGACACTAGAAACACAGAATCTTTGTGGTTTTGTGTGAAAGTTGCTTTTATCTAGACATTTCCTTTACATGCCTGTAAAACCGAGATAGAATTATGACCTCCTGTTGGACTGCTTTCGAGCTCTTATGTCTTCTGTGACTCTTGAAGAGCCTGTAACAACACACTGGCTTGACATTTCAACTGCATGTCCTGCTTGTACTTGGGATATAATTAGTGTTACCTACAACCCAGGCAGGACACTTGCTTTTGCTCCTGTGCCAGCTTCTTTCTCATTTCCCTTATCTAGGACATGTGTTCCTCTTTAGCTATTTCTAGTTTCTTGAATTCCTAAGAAAAGCTTGCCCATTCCACATGGCCTGTCTTACCGTGTTTAAACAAAATTCACTTAAGTACTAAGATGCTAAGAGTAAACAAGCCTGCTGTAAAGGGTCTTCCTACTCTCGACAAAAAAAAGAAAAAAGAAAAAAAAAACAACCATATCTAAGATTCTCAACTTTTCTTTCTTTCTTTCTTTCTTTCTTTCTTTCTTTCTTTCTTTCTTTCTCTCTCTCTCTCTCTTTCTTTCTTTCTTTCTTTCTTTCTTTCTTTCTTTCTTTCTTTCTTTTCCTTCCTCCCTCTCTCCTTCCTTCTTTTCTTTCCTTTTCCTTCCTTCGGTCCTACAAATATATATTGGGTGGCCATCACACACCAGCACTGATATGATGATGACTAAGACAGAATCCCCATTCTCCTAGAACTCATATTCTACGGGGTAATGACAGATAATAAACAAATATACAAATAACATAGTTTCTGATGTCGTGTTCCATGAAGAAAATAAAAAAGAGTGCGACCATTGAGAAAAATGGTTTGGGGAGAAGCAGTCGATATTAGATAGAAAGTTTGGGGAGGATGACGCTGAGAATGTTGCATTGGAGCAGAATGAGAAGAAAGAGCTAGGTGTATGAGGGTATAGGGACATTGTAGTCAGAGGGAACAGCAGGTGCCAAGACCTGGAGTCAGGAAAAGAGTATTGGAAAAACCTGTATACAAGCCACTGTAGCTTTTGCACCATGAGCATATACTTTTTTGATGGCAGCTTTGACATTTTCATTCATCAAGACTTTTGATGGGGAGCCTGTGGACATACCTTTGTTTTGAAGGAACTATCTAGACTTTTTGACCTCTAACTCTGTTTCTTAGAGTGGCTATCATCCAGCTGAGCCAGGTGCTTGGATATTGGATTTCTCTGATTACTTCCCTGTATCTGACACAAGAACTGATCATCAAGAAAACAACCTAAGATCCAGACTCTTTCTTTTTCTTTTAAATCTTGCATTTCTTTTTTTCTTTTTTATTGTGTCATGTTAGTCACCATATTCTTAATCTAGAGAAAAACTGCTGCTTACCAGAAGGAGGCAGATGGGGAGAGGGGTTGAAATAGGTGATGGGGATAAAGGGGGACACTTGTCAGGATGAGCACTGTGTGTTGTATGGAAGTATGGAATCACTATTCTGTCCATCTGAAACTTATACTACTCTGTATGCTAGCTAATTGGAATTTGAATAAAACTGTGAAAACTTAAAAAATAAAAAGAAATTAAAAGAAAAGAAAGCTAAAATAAAAACTGAGCTCCTCTGAGATATAATCTAGGAGTTAGAAGTAAATGGTTTGTTTTTCTCATGGAGTAAATGACCAATATTTGGTGGGAAGAAAGGGAACTGGTTTCCTGCTAGCAGTTTTTCTTCCAGTCCTTTTTTCCATTCCATTCCATCTTACCTCTTGCCTTAGCTCCCTGCCCTCTAATAATTTGGGGAGTTTTGATCATAATTCCCTTGATTCCCTTGATCCCTTGATCATAATTCCCTATGATTATGATCATAATATGATCATAATTTTGATCATAATTCCCTTTAGATGCTGCTTTTCATGTTTATTCCAAACATTTACTTCTACAAAATTATTGAATTGAATTAATAAAATTATAAGGTTATTTTTTGGGGGGGTCTTTGACACTCCTACTTTTGGTCCCTAATTTGGGAACGTGGAGACTACTCCTGTTAACCCAATCTTTAACTAAAATTGACAAAGAATTGTGGTTTTTAAAATTAACATTGCTTTATTTATCCATTCATTAGGGCTTCCAGAGTTTCAAGCTCTGGGCTATGTGGAGATAAGAACACACTATGGTCTTCTTCACCTTATGGCCCCCACAGTATACGGGGGATAGACTCACAGAAAGTGACTCTATGATGGTATAAAGAGGCATGTATGAATTCTTAGGCCAGTCAGAAGTCAAGGCATTGACCCTGGAGAGATCACAAGCCAGGTTTGTGAACATAAGTCAGAGAGTTGCTGATATAGGTGTCTTGACTGCAACTCCTCAGACATTTCCCATTCTAGCTCACTGCCAGGAGTGTAATTTCAAATTCATTCTAACCTTGCAAGCTTCTGGGGAAGACTTTGTTTTTTGGTATTTACCTTTAATCTAATCAGATTCATAATTGCTGTCCCTGTCCCACTGAATGAGCTATGGCTGTAGCTTCTCAATTATTATTTTCAACACAACCAATAACAATACTTTATAATCCCACAGTCCTTCAGCATGAAGCCTGGCAAATTGATGTTGCGAGTTTTATTATCTTTGCTTTCTGACTAAACAGTCAAGGACAGGTGAGGAAAGACTCCTCAAGATTTAGTTGATGTTTATGATGGGCAACTGAAACATGGGTGCTGGAAAATAAAAAAAGCAATTATAGACAAGGTTTCTACAGCCCAATGTGGAAAAGAAGCCAGGAATTCACTTAAATCCTTCTCTTTCAATACCTATTTTCAGCTGAGGGGTTCATTTGAGGAATGAGAGGAGTTTTCATCTGATTAGTGCAGACCTTGTTCATCGTCTCTAAATATCACAGTGTTAATAATTTTGAATCAAGAAAATAGAAAGACAATGATATCAATACATTTAGGGCGTGCAATTTTGCCAGCACTCCCCCACCGTCCCACACACATACACACAGAACAGCTGAAGAAAAAGTCATTTTCAAAGCTTTTTACCAAAACACTGTATTGTGTTCAATGTGTTAGTAGCTAGTACAAGTAGTGAATAATAAAACATGTCTTTGTGTGTAGATGCAGCCATAGAAAGTAAACAACAACACAGAACATTTGTGGAAAAACAGTAGGCTAAGAAACATGTACTTCTAGAACGTGTCTTTTCATCCAAGAATTCTACTTATGAGAATGTATCCCTTGGCAGGGAAGGTGGAAGTATGTGGGATAGATTTAGCCATAAGAATGTTTATAGAAGCACTATTAGTAATAGGAAAAAATGAAAATCTAAATGTCTAATAGAAGAGGATCAGTTAATAAATTTCCACATAATGGAAAACTATGCAAAAATTATAATAATTTATTATGGAAAGATATTTATGATATATTTTTAAAGGGAAAATAAACACTGAAAAATAGGATGTGTTGTTTGACCCATATGAAATTGTTTTATAGGTAAAAAGTGGCTGAAAATTAGTAATTTATTAATAAACTAAATTATGATACCTTTTTTTAAATAATAGAAGTAAAATGATTCTTGAATATATGCATTATGTGTACATAAAGACTCTGAAAATATATTTGCCAAGGTTTACAATAGTTGTCTTTCAGATAATAGGCTTAAGACGTTTGTTATAGCTATTATAATTATTACTGTAATTTTTACTCTTCCATATTTTTAGACTCTTCTTTTAAAAAGAATAACCTTTCATAATGAGGAAAAACAATGAAATATATTTCACTCTGAAAAAACAAACAAAGAAAAGAATTGGATGCCATAAATTTGTATTCTTTTCATTTAGTGATAACTGCTTTTGCTATTATCCTGTATTCAGACTTGATTTCTCTTCTTTTGATTGTAGTAAAAGAACACATCCTTCATTCTAAAGTATGTATACTAAAAGATAGTTAGCAAAATGTGAGCAAAGAAGGAAAAACACATGATATGACACCTAGTTAACTGACTGACCCTTCCAATTAACCAAAATGTTCTCTTCTCAAAGCAATATGAAGAATTTGTCTAACACACACATACACTCACATACCTGGTTGAGTTCATGTTTTGAATCATTTTAAAATAGTTCCTAGTTGGTATAGTGCATGGCAGTGCTAGCTATCTGTTAGGAACAACCCTGAGAACAAAAGATCTATTTATATTCCAAATTAGTGCATACGTGGGCTCATTGCCCACTTGCAATGAAGCTCTCTGTTTTCATATTCTTTTCTTCCACCTAGTAACATGACTTGACTGCTTTTGGGCTTGGACATTTTAGCAGAAGCTCATTCCAGCCCCATTCACATCCTCTGTGTCTACAAAAATCCAGACTTCAGTTCACCTAACACTTTTAATACCTATTCTCAGCTTCCTGAGGTCATTTGTTCTCTGAGAATACTATAGATATAATACACACTTAGTCCAATATTTTATGGTATTTATACCAACTATTATTATCATTGGAAGATATAAAATGATGATCACAATTATGGCTTTGAGAAAGTACAAGATCCTCAATCAGCAAAGAAAACTGAGTTTCTCTTCACTTGACTCTCATTCATAACAAAAAGTAGATTCATAATACAGGAAATTTTTCTGAAACAAAACATGAATGAATTTTTTTTTTCCTGTAAATTCTATGACAATTATTTTTCTACCACACAGGCTGATTCAGAACTCAATTATTTCACTGATTTACACAAGAAACCCTTTTCCATCTAGCATTTGATAATTTGACTCATCTTTATAGAAGATGTATGCATATTGTACCAGTATACCTATTTGTTATCCCCAAATTCCCACCTGATATCTCTGTTTTTTTTTTTTTTAATTTATTTATTGACACAGAAAGAGAGAGAGAGATCACAAGTAGGCAGAGAGGCAGGCAGAAAGAGGAGGAAGCAGGCTCCCTTCTGAGCAGAGAGCCTGATGCAGGGCTCGGTCCCAGGACCCTGAGATCATGACCTGAGCCGAAGGCAGAGGCTTACCCCGCTGAGCTACTCAGGCACCCCTGATATCTCTGTTTTTCTGACTGCAGTGGTTTTTAAACTTCTTTTTGATATATGATAATCACCTGTGACGTTTGTTGAAAATGAAGATTAAGAATACTATATCCAGCTAGGCTATCATTGAAAATAGAAGGAGAGATTAAAAGCTTCCAGGACAAACAAAAACTGAAAGAATTTGCAAACACCAAACCAGCTCTACAGGAAATCTTGAAAGGGGTCCTCTAAGCAAAGAGAGAGCCTACAAGTGGTAGATCAGAAAGGAACAGAGACCATATACAGTAACAGTCACATTACAGGCAATACAATGGCCCTAAATTCATATCTCTCAATAGTTACCCTGAATGTTAATGGGCTAAATGCCCCTGTCAAAAGACACAGGCTATCAGAATGGATAAAAAAACAAAACCCATCTATATGTTGCCTCCAAGAAACTCATTTTAAGCCCGAAGACACCTCCAGATTTAAAGTGAGGGGGTGGAAAAGAATTTACCATGCTAATGGACATCAGAAGACAGCAGGAGTGGCAATCCTTATATCAGATCAATTAGATTTTAAGCCAAAAACTATAATAAGAGATGAGGAAGGACACTATATCATACTCAAAGGGTCTGTCCAACAAGAAGATTTAACAATTTTAAATATCTATGCCCCTAACATGGGAGCAGCCAACTATATAAAACAATTAATAACAAAATCAAAGAAACACATCAACAATAATACAATAATAGTAGGGGACTTTAACACTCCCCTCACTGAAATGGACAGATCATCCAAGCAAAAGATCAGCAAGGAAATAAAGGCCTTAAACGACACACTGGACCAGATGGACATCACAGATATATTCAGAACATTTCATCCCAAAGCAACATAATACACATTCTTCTCTAGTGCACATGGAACATTCTCCAGAATAGATCACATCCTCGGTCCTAAATCAGGACTCAACCGGTATCAAAAGATTGGGATCATTCCCTGCATATTTTCAGACCACAATGCTCTAAAGCTAGAACTCAACCACAAAAGGAAGTTTGAAAAGAACCCAAATACATGGAGACTAAACAGTATCCTTCTAAAGAATGAATGGGTCAACTGGGAAATTAAAGAAGAATTGAAAAAAATCATGGAAACAAATGATAATGAAAATACAACGGTTCAAAATCTGTGGGACACAACAAAGGCAGTCCTGAGAGGAAAATATATAGCGGTACAAGCCTTTCTCAAGAAACAAGAAAGGTCTCAGGTACACAACCTAACCCTACACCTAAAGGATCTGGAGAAAGAACAAGAAAGAAACCCTAAGCCCAGCAGGAGAAGAGAAATCATAAAGATCAGAGCAGAAATCAATGAAATAGAAACCAAAAAAACAATAGAACAAATCAACGAAAGTAGGAGCTGGTTCTTTGAAAGAATTAATAAAATTGATAAACCCCTGGCCCAACTTATCAAAAAGAAAAGAGAAAGGACCCAAATAAATAAAATCATGAATGAAAGAGGAGAGATCACAACTAACACCAAAGAAATACAAACTATTATAAGAACATACTATGAGCAACTCTACGGCAATAAATTTGACAATCTGGAAGAAATGGATGCATTCCTAGAAACATATAAACTACCACAACTGAACCAGGAAAAAATAGAAAGCCTGAACAGACCCATAACCAGTAAGGAGATTGAAACAGTCATTAAAAATCTCCAAACAAACAAAAGCCCAGGGCCAGACGGCTTCCCGGGGGAATTCTACCAAACATTTAAAGAAGAACTAATTCCTATTCTCCTGAAACTGTTCCAAAAAATAGAAATGGAAGGAAAACTTCCAAACTCATTTTATGAGGCCAGCATCACCTTGATCCCAAAACCAGACAAGGATCCCACCAAAAAAGAGAGCTATAGACCAATATCCTTGATGAACACAGATGCGAAAATACTCAACAAAATACTAGCCAATAGGATTCAACAGCACATTAAAAAGATTATTCACCATGACCAAGTGGGATTTATTCCAGGGCTGCAAAGTTGGTTCAACATCCGCAAATCAGTCAATGTGATACAACACATCAATAAAAGAAAGAACAAGAACCATATGATACTCTCAATAGATGCTGAAAAAGCATTTGACAAAGTACAGCATCCCTTCCTGATCAAAACGCTTCAAAGTGTAGGGATAGAGGGCACATACCTCAATATCATCAAAGCCATCTATGAAAAACCCACCGCAAATATCATTCTCAATGGAGAAAAACTGAAAGCTTTTCCGCTAAGGTCGGGAACACGGCAGGGATGTCCATTATCACCACTGCTATTCAACATAGTACTAGAGGTCCTAGCCTCAGCAATCAGACAACAAAAGGAAATTAAAGGCATCCAAATCGGCAAAGAAGAAGTCAAATTATCACTCTTCGCAGATGATATGATCCTATATGTGGAAAACCCAAAAGACTCCACTCCAAAACTGCTAGAACTTATACAGGAATTCAGAAAAGTGTCAGGATATAAAATCAATGCACAGAAATCAGTTGCATTTCTCTACACCAACAGCAAGACAGAAGAAAGAGAAATTAAGGAGTCAATCCCATTTACAATTGCACCCAAAACCATAAGATACCTAGGAATAAACCTAACCAAAGAGACACAGAATCTATACTCAGAAAACTATAAAGTACTCATGAAAGAAATTGAGGAAGACACAAAGAAATGGAAAAATGTTCCATTTTCCTGGATTGGAAGAATATATATTGTGAAAATGTCTATGCTACCTAAAGCAATCTACACATTTAATGCAATTCCTATCAAAGTACCATCCATCTTTTTCAAAGAAATGGAACAAATAATTCTAAAATTTATATGGAACCAGAAAAGACCTCGAATAGCCAAAGGGATATTGAAAAAGAAAGCCAACGTTGGTGGCATCACAATCCGGACTTCAAGCTCTATTACAAAGCTGTCATCATCAAGACAGCATGGTACTGGCACAAAAACAGACACATAGATCAATGGAACAGAATAGAGAGCCCAGAAATAGACCCTCAACTCTATGGTCAACTAATCTTCGACAAAGCAGGAAAGAATGTCCAATGGAAAAAAGACAGCCTCTTCAATAAATGGTGCTGGGAAAATTGGACAGCCACATGCAGAAAAATGAAATTGGACCATTTCCTTACACCACACACAAAAATAGACTCAAAATGGATGAAGGACCTCAATGTGCGAAAGGAATCCATCAAAATCCTTGAGGAGAACACAGGCAGCAATCTCTTCGACCTCAGCCGTAGCAACATCTTCCTAGGAACAACGCCAAAGGCAAGGGAAGCAAGGGCAAAAATGAACTATTGGGATTTCATCAAGATCAAAAGCTTTTGCACAGCAAAGGAAACAGTTAACAAAATCAAAAGACAACTGACAGAATGGGAGAAGATATTTGCAAACGACATATCAGATAAAGGACTAGTGTCCAGAATCTATAAAGAACTTAGCAAACTCAACACCCAAAGAACAAATAATCCAATTCAGAAATGGGCAGAGGACATGAACAGACATTTCTGCAAAGAAGACATCCAGATGGCCAACAGACACATGAAAAAGTGCTCCATATCACTCAGCATCAGGGAAATACAAATCAAAACCACAATGCGATATCACCTCACACCAGTCAGAATGGCTAAAATAAACAAGTCAGGAAATGACAGATGCTGGCGAGGATGAGGAGAAAGGGGAACCCTCCTACACTGTTGGTGGGAATGCAAGCTGGTGCAGCCACTCTGGAAAACAGCATGGAGGTTCCTCAAAATGTTGAAAATAGAACTGCCCTATGACCCAGCAATTGCACTATTGGGTATTTACCCTAAAGATACAAACGTAGTGATCCAAAGGGGCACGTGCACCCGAATGTTTATAGCAGCAATGTCCACAATAGCCAAACTATGGAAAGAACCTAGATGTCCATCAACAGATGAATGGATCAAGAAGATGTGGTATATATACACAATGGAATACTATGCAGCCATCAAAAGAAATGAAATCTTGCCATTTGCGACAACATGGATGGAACTAGAGCGTATCATGCTTAGCGAAATAAGTCAAGCAGAGAAAGACAACTATCATATGATCTCCCTGATATGAGGAAGTGGTGATTCAACATGGGGGCTTAAGTGGGTACGAGAAGAATCAATGAAACAAGATGGGATTGGGAGGGAGACAAACCATAAGTGACTCTTAATCTCACAAAACAAACTGAGGGTTGCTGGGGGGAGGGGGTTTGGGAGAAGGGGGTGGGATTATGGACATTGGGGAGGGTATGTGCTTTGGTGAGTGCTGTGAAGTGTGTAAACATGGTGATTCACAGACCAGTACCCCTGGGGATAAAAATATATGTTTATAAAAAATTAAAAATTAAAAATTTTTAAAAAAATTACCAGGAAAAAAAAAAAAGAAAAAAAAGAAGCTTCATGTCTTGAGATTTTGATCAAGTAGGTCTGGGATAAGTTGAAAACTTTCATTTTGTCGGGTACCTCAGAGATTTTGATGCATTGTCATATTGGGAAAAGCATGCTTTTAGTCTTTCTTTTACCAAATGGTCCAGTGAGATTTTTTTTCTCATCTTTTACCCTTCCTCCAAGTGCCCAATCTTTCTGGATCATTTAGAATGTGAGATATCCGTCCCTACCCCTAATATTAAATTCTTAATGATTTTATTATGGAGGACGGTTTCATGATTATCTTTGCTTATCTGAATGTTTCTTTGGGAAATTTGCCACTGTCCCAAGAACTTTTAGTGGCAAATCTTTTCTCAAAAGAATGTTTTAAACTCCTTACCTGAAGTTAAAAACCTTTGCTAATCAAAAAATTCAATGAATCATTAATGTTTTGGCTTTTTTTTTTTTAAATCTCAAGGCTAATTTTAGTGAGGCCCACTAATACCTTGAATACATCTAAGTCTTAGGAACCAGATTATTTTCATGGCTTTAATATATACATTTTTGGTCAGTATTTAGTCCAAGATTTAAAAAAAGCTAATATAAGAAATCTAAACTCTCTTCTGAAGATATTTTTTTAATGCATTTCAGGAAATAATAGCTGTGACATTTTTATCCCTGATGCTACTGCTTCATGAAAAATTTTGCTCCATTGGTAAAAAAAATTCAGAACATGGTGTCTACCTGCTTCCACCCCAGAGCCAGGGAGCCCTCTATATGAAAGTTGAGCTACAGAGTTCTCTGTTTCCCAGGAATCAGAGATCACTGGTCCAGCTGTGATGTGCAGTCTCAAAACACAAAACATCTGGAGAGATGATATGAATAGT
The DNA here is from genome assembly GCF_030435805.1 of Mustela lutreola. NCBI lineage: Eukaryota > Metazoa > Chordata > Mammalia > Carnivora > Mustelidae > Mustela > Mustela lutreola. Next base: position 90,101,843 of record NC_081298.1, on the reverse strand, counting down.
TCATCTTTCCTTATTTATGTTTGAAAGCTGAGGCAGTGTTTATGGAATGAAAAATTTGTTTAAATGAACGTCTGAACATTATGAATTCCTTGTCACACTTTATCTGGCTTCATAATTGATGTGGTGAACAAAGATCTCTCCATACATATACTCATATACATAGGCATGTGGCCATAGAGCTATATATCCATATTACATATATATATGTACGTACTTATCTCTATATCTATCTATTTATCTATACATAGAGAGATAGCTCTTTTTCTGTGCGTACTTAAGGAAATCCCTGAACCTACTGTAAGGCCATTGTATTTATTTTTCTAAGATTTAAGAGTAGACTGGAAGAATGGAATATAAGTATAACATGAAGTAATATTTATCACAAAACCATGGCTATTAAGAAGCTTGCATTTTTTGATATAATGTACAATTTGAAATTAAAGTCCTATAACTGAATAATCTTCTTCTTACAAGAAGAATGTTCTCATAAATGAATTACCCAAAATGTTTTTGAAAGACAATTCACCATTTTTATCAACTTTTAAGTCATAATTGTAAGAAAAACTCTGTGCAGAGCAGTTTGGGATAAATATGGATGAAAATATAAAAAACTATTATCATGTTACTGGAAAATTTGGGGCAGACAGCTTTGACCTGATTATTTTCTTGACCTTTCTCAATCTGATTTATCAAAGACAACTTAAAGTTCCTTGCAAACTATAGTCTTAGCCTCTGAATAAATCACAATTACTTATTTAGAAAAATATTCTGCAATCCCAACTGTATCCTGACTGAAATTTAAACCATGAGGGGCTTCATAGCTTCAGTGGTTTGGGTTCTTAGTGGTTTCTGCTGCGCTTTCCCTACGTGCGATATTTAGATGGTGGGAGGTTTATAATTGACTAGCCATTGACTGACTTTGGGCCAGTGAACTGCCTATTATAGTGGTCCAGGAGTTGTCTATAAAGGGACAAATTCTTAGCTCTCAAAGCCATTAAGCAGTGTCAAAAGATTACTTTTTTGAGAGTGTCATCTAAATTAGTGTCATCTAATTTGTATTTCTTTTCACTTGATTTAAAAAACAACTAGGGACACCTAGATGGGCTCAGTTGGTTAAGCATCTGCCTTCAGCTAAGGTCATGATCCCAGAGTCCTGGGATAGAGCCCCACATCAGGATCCCTGCTGTACATGGAGCCTGCTTCTCCCTCTCCCTCTGATGCTCCCCCTCCTTGTGCTCTCTCTTGCTATCTCTCTCTCTCTCTCTCTCAAATAAAGAAAATCTTTAAAAAAATTGAAATAGTTCTAAGACAGACGTCTTTAATTTTGATTTACTAAAACACAGACAAAAACTAAGCTAAAAAATTTCCTAAACACTGCTAATCCTCCATAGATATTCAGTATCTTCCTGTGACATTGAGAGCTCCAATAACCAATTCTTTTTGTGACTTCTATTTGTGTATCTTTGTTCTCTTGTTTAACTCTAAATTAACATATTTGTGTGTATCTGTTTGTATCTATGCATGTGTGCACACATTTGTTTGAGTTCACAAATGATTACTTGGATGAATGTTAATTTATATCAATGAAACTGAAATAACATTAGGAAGAATCTCATTTTGTTTTTCCATTTAAGGCTTCATTTTTAGTACTAGTTACTGAATATGTTTGTGCATAAATTTATTCCACATTTGTATATTTTATTTTGTCTCAGTGATCTTTGTTACCTTAAGGCCTAAAACAATATTGGAGGCATTTTTATGTTATAAAAATAAATTAATTAGCAGGAAAAATGAAGGCTACACCTCATAAGATTATTTGTGTCTTGTAAGTCTTTAATTTTGCTCTAGGAAATTCAAGTTAGGGAAACAATTTTATTTTGATTTACTGGTGGCTCTATTAATACCTACAAATAACAAAAGTTTGCTTTGACAACTGAAGTGCAAGCATTTTTACAAATATTTTACTCATATATTTTTAGGCATTTAAGTGGCTTTTAACATTATTAGTATACATAGTTTTGTTACATTTATATCCATACCCCTGTTAATTATGATTTTTAAAAAATTTTTTTAAAAATAATTTTAAAAAATTAGCCCATAAAAATCTACACAAATAGGGACCAAGAGTTCCACATTTGTAACCCTCACATTGCTTTCTATATGCCTTATACACAGATGTTATTGAAGGAATGTCTGTTGGATTGCTCCTGCCATGGCTGGAAAGTTCAGTCAGTAGTCTTAGAGAATATATGAAGATTTCAGTAGATCAGTAGATAGTAAGATACATTATCAAGATAAAATATTAATTGCATAATAGAAATTTTGCTTCCAGCAATGGTAGACTAGTTCATTTTAGACCAAAATTCCTTATAGCAATAGAAATAGTGCAAAACAAATAACTTTAAAAAATCTAATTGAGGGTATCAGAAAGATACCAAGGCAGGATGGGTTTGCTAACAACCAGGAGAGTTAATCCCTGAGTTTGCTTATAGCTGGGAAGGAACCCTGATTTCAGACTCCTATTTCTGAACATGATGGAGTAATAAAGACCAGGTTTACCTATCCACCTTAAACAATCAAAATATAGGAAATAAACTATGGAGTGATTTTCAAGATACTGGATACCAGGAAAAAAAGATCAGTAATCCTTGAGCAATGAGAAACACACAAAGTGAGCCCTATAATTCCCTAGCATACTGTCTTGAGGGATTTTCCAGGCTGGAATAAGAACTGAGACAATGCTTGGTAGACTTCTTGGATTAAAGGGCTAGAGCTGAGAGTATAGGGAGACCAAAGCAGCTAGGGTTCAGAGAAAATGGGAGAGAAGAAATCTGCAAAGTGGGAAAAACATAAATAAATGAAAATATATTCCATGTTCATGGATAGGAAGACTTAATATTGTTAGGATATTAATAGTACCTAAAGTGATCTACAAATTCAATGCAATCCCTATGAAAATCCCAATGATATATTCTGCAGAAAAGGGCCCTGAATAGCCAAAATGATCAAAACTAGAGGACTCATACTTTCTGACTTAAAATCTTACTACAAAGCTAAAGTAATCAAACAGTGTGATATTGACATAGAGACAGACATGTAAACCAATATAATAGAATAGAAAGCCCCAAATTAAACCCTCATAAATGTGGTAAAATGATTTTTGACAAGAGTGCTAAGATGTTGCCACAGAGAAAGGACAGCCTTCCCATAAATATCTGGAAGAAACAGATCTCCATATGCAAAAGTATCAAGTTGGACCCTTACCTAAATCCATATACAACAATTAACTCAAAGTAGATCAAAGATCTAAATATAAAACCTTGAAAAATAAAACTCTTAGAAAAAGAAGGAGAGACAAAATCATGACATTGGATTTGACAATGATTTATTAGATATGACATCAAAGGCACAGACAACAAAACAAAGAGTAGATAAATGAGACTTCATGAACATTTAAAATTTTTGTGAATCAAAAGACATTACTAACAGAGTAAAATGGTAACCCATAGAGTGGGAGAAAATATTTGCAAATCATGAATCTGTTCAGACAATATCCAGAATACATGATATAATTATATATATATAGATAGATAGATACACACACACACACACGAACATACATAGGTACTCTGGATATCATTATGTATTACATATATCATACACATATATAATAATATAATAACTTTATTATGTGTAATATATAATATAATAATTCTAACATAATAGCAACAATATATGTTTATTAATACTTACAGTATGTAGAGAACTACCAAAATAAAAAACAATAGAATAAGCAACTTGAATAAAAAATTAGCCAAAGACTTAAATAGATATTTCTCCAAAGAAGATATACAAAAGACCAGCAAACACATGAAGAGATGGCCACCACTAATTATTCAATTAATGCAAGTCACAACTGCAGTGTGATACCACCACACACCCATTAGGATAGCTAATATCAAAACCAAAATGAAACAGAAAATAACAGGTGTTGGTGAGGATGTGGAGAAACTGGAACCCTATGCCCTGTTGATGGGTATGTAAAATGGTAAAGTCACTATAGTAAACAAGATGACAGTCTTTAAAAAGTTAAAAATAAAATTACCATATGATCCAGCAATTCAACTCTTGGGTATATACCCAGAAGAATTAAAAGCATGGTGTTAAAGAGATATTTGTATCCCATATTCAAGCAGCATTATTCACAATACCTCAAACATGGAAGCAACCAAACATTTATCAGTGGATGAATAGATAAGCAAAAGTGGTATATACAAAAAAATAGAATATTATATAGCCTTAAAGGGAAATTCTGACATATGCCACAGCATGGAGGAAACTTGAGGACAGTATGCTAAGTTAAATAAGTCAGTCACAACCCCCGCCCCCAAATATTGCTTATATGAGATGTTTAGAATAGTCAAAATCATAGATAGAAAGTAGAATGGTGGTTTCTGGAACTAGGGAGAGGTAAGAATGGGAGTTACTGTTTAATGGATTTGGAATTTTAAAGATTTTAAAATATGAGAGAGCTAGAAAATGGACAATGGTGATAACTGCACATTATGAATGAATTTAGTAACACTGAACTGTATACTTAATAATGAAGAATATGGCAAATTTTATGTTATCTATATTTCACCACAATAAAAATATTAAACACACATACAAATCATTTAATTTAATTTGCCATTTTTATATGGGTAATAAAAACATATAATTTATCTCACCAGACAAAAATATCTTTTGAAAAAATCCAACAACTATTCTTTTTTTTTTCCTCAAAAAATTTATTTATTTTATTTTATTTTTTTTACTTGATATTAACCTTAATCGGCACTCTAATTTCCCTACTAGAACAGAAATAAGAAATGTAGCTATAGTGTTTTGTTTTTTTGGTTTTTTTTTTTTTTTACATTTAAATTTATAAACATATATTTTTATCCCCAGGGGTACAGGTCTGTGGATCATCAGGTTTACACACTTCACAGCACTATTCTTAATAAAAACTCTCAGCAAAATAAAAAGAGAAACTTAACCTGATAAAAGAGATCTCAGAAAAATTGGTAGGAAATATCATCAGGCATAATGATAAAAGACAATGATTTTGCCCTAAGATTAGGAATAAAATAAGGATTATCACTATGTCCACTACTCAGCACTATTCTGGAGCATTTGTCTTGTGTCTTCATACCCTTATTAGTTTTTTCAAAAAGTACTCTTTTAAAATTTGGTGAATTCAATGTATCGATTTGCTTTTTATGGATTGTGATTTTTATGCCATATCTAAAAAGTGTTGCCTATCTAAAGATCAGTATTCTTTTACTTTTTAAAGAAAGACTTACACTTTAAAGTTTAATATTTATAAACATACAACCAAAATCCATTTTGAGTTTAATTTTGTTTATAATGGGAAATAGGGATAAAGGTTAATTTTCTTATAAGTTTATATGTAATTGTCCTGTCATAATTTAGTTAAAAGGTTATTATTTCTCTCCTTTCTACCTTTTTCAATATAATATGATTTTCTTTTTCTTATTTTTATTTGAGTATAGTTGACACACCATGATACATTAGTTTCAGATTTACAAGTTAGTGATGTGACAAATTTATACATTATGGTTTGTTCACCACAAATATAGCTGTTATCTATATTAGCTACACCATTATTACAGTACAATTGACTGTATTCCTTTTGCTCTGCTTTTTACTTCCATGACTTACTCATTCCACAGGGGGAGACCTGTAGCCCCCTCTTCATTTTACACAACCCTCAAATCCGTACCCTCTGGCAACCTTTAGTTTGTTCTCTGTATTTATAGTTCTGAGTCTGCTTTTTGTTTGTTTATTTTTTTAGATTCCATTTATGAGTGGAATCATATGGTATTTGTCTTTCTAAGTCTGACTTATTTCACTTAGAATAATAGTCTATAAATACAACCAAGTTGTCTCAAATGGTAAGCCTCATCCATTTTTATGACTGTATAATATTCCTCTGTGTGTGTGTGTGTGTGTGTGTGTGTGCGCGCGCGCGCATGCACGTGCCACTTTTTCCTTACCCATTTATCTAATGATGGACACTTTGGTTACTTTTGTGTTTGGGCTATTTTAAATAAGGCTACAGGAATGCATGGGGGTTTATTTTCTCTGGGTAAATACCTAATATTGGAATTATTGGACCATATGGTATTTTTATTTTTAATTTTTTGAGGAAACTCCACACTGTTTTTCACAGTGGCTGAAATAGTTTGCATTTCTACCAATAGTGCACAGGGTTCCTTTTTCTCACCATCCCCACCAACATTTGTTGTTTCTTGTCTTTTTTATTTTAGCCATTCTAACAAGTGCAAGATGATATTGCATTATGCTTTTGATTTGCATTTCCCTGATGATTAGTAACATTTAGCATCTTTTCATGTGTCTCTTGGCACTCTGTATATTTCCTTTGGAAAAATGTCTATTCAATTCTCTGCCTATTTTTTACTTGGAATGTTTGGTTTTTTGTTTTTCATTTTTTGATTATATGAGTTATATGAGTTCTTTTGTGTACTCAGCCCTTATTGGATATGTCATTAGCAAATATCTTCTCCAATTCAGTAGGTTATCCTTTGTTTTCTTAATTTTTTTCCTTTCCTGTTCAAAATCTTTTTTTTTTTTTTTTTAAAGATTTTATTTATTTATTTGACAGAGAGAAATCACAAGTAGATAGAGAGGCAGGTAGAGAGAGAGGAAGGGAAGCAGGCTCCCTGCTGAGCAGAGAGTCCGATGCGGGACTCGATCCCAGGACCCTGAGATCATGACCTGAGCCGAAGGCAGCGGCTTAACCCACTGAGCCACCCAGGCGCCCCAAAATCTTTTATTTTTTAAATGCAGTCCCAATAGTTCTTTTGCTTTTGTTTCCCTTGCCATAGGAAACATATCTAGAAAAATATTACTGTGGCCAACATCTTAGAAATCATTGCTTGTGTTATCTTCTGCTATTTTTATGGTTTCAGGTCTTACTTGTGGGTCTTTAATCCATTTTGAGTTTATTTGTGTGTATGGTGTTAAGAAGTAGTCTAGTTTCATTCTTTTGTATGTAGCTATCCAGGTTTCCCAGCACCATTTATTGAAAAGACCGTCTTTCCCCATTGTATATTCTTGCCTCCTTTGTCATAGATTAATTGACCATATAAATATGGGTTTATTTCTGGGCTCTCTATTCTGTTTTGTTGATCTATGCATCTATTTTTGTGCCAGTACCATACTGTTGTTTTTTTTACTACAGCTTTGTAGTGTCTCTTAAAATCTGAAATTGTGATACCTTCAGTTTTGTTCTTCTTTCTCAGGTTATTTTGGCTATTGGAGGTCTTCTCTGGTTCCATACAAATTATGGTATTATTTTTTCAAGTTTTGTGAAAAATGCTGTTGGTGTTTTGATAAGGAATGGATTGAATCTGTAGATTGCTTTGGGTAATATGGATATTTTGATAGTATTATTTCTTCCAATCCAGGAGCATTGGGGTATCTGTCCATTTGTTTGTGTCATCCTCAATTTCTATCATCAATGTTTTATAGTTTTCTGAGTATAAGTCATTCAACTCTTTGGTTAACTTTATTCCTAGGTACTTTATTCTTCTTGGTGCACTTATAAATGGCATTGTTTTTTCAAAATTTCTCCTTCTATAACTTTGTTGTTAATATATATAAACACTCTATTATAGGATTCACTTATTACTCTACTAGCTTTTTGGTGCATTCTTTAGGATTTTCTGTATATAGTATCATGTTGTCTGCAAATGGTGGCAATTTAACTTACTCTTTATCAATATGTAGTCCTCATTCTTTTTCTTGTCTGATTGCTGTGGCTAGGACTTTCAGTACTATGTTGAATAAAAGTGGTAAGAGTGGACATCCTATTTTTATTTTATCTTAGAGGGAAAACTCAGTTTTCTATCATTAAGGATGATGTTAGCTGCGGGTTTTTCATATGACCTAGTATGTTGAGGTATATTCCTTCTAACTCCCATTTTGTTGAGGGTAGAATAAATGTTGAATGTTGTGAAATACTTTTCTTCATTTATTGAAATAATCATATGATTTTTATCCTTTTTGTTTATGGTAGTGTATGACATTGATTTGCAAATATCGAACCATCCTTGGATCCTGGAAGTTTAAGTCTTTCGTATCTTTTGTCGTATTTATAGGTAACTTTTCCATATATTTACATTTTAGATAAGTGGTATAGTTTTTAATTTTGATTTCTGATTGTCATTGATGGTGCATAGAAATATAATTGATTTTTGTATTCTGATTTTGTTTCCTCCAACATGACTAAACTCATTTGTTCTGTTAGCCTTTTTGTATACTTAATGAAATTTTCAAAAAATTTTGTTTGCAAATAGAGTTTTACTTCTTAATTTCCAATGTAGAGGTCTTTAATTTCTTTTCCTTCACTTTTTGCACTGGCTATACCCTCCAATAAACATTGACTAGATAGAAGTGGTAAGTAAGAGTGCATATTCTTGTCTTCTTCTTATTATTAAAATAATATTTTTAGTCTTTTATACTTACATATGAAGCTAGTTCTCATTGATGCCTTGGTCATGTTGAAGAAATTGTTGGATTTTGTCAAATGCTCTTCCTGAATTGATTGAGATGATAATAATGGTTTTTTTAACTTATTTTTTTAATATAATGAATTACAATAATTGACTTTTGAATACTAAACCAACCTTGAATTCTTGGGATAAACCTTATTTTGTCATGTTAGATTGTTTCTTAAAAAGTTAAACATACACCTACCACACAATCAAGCCACTATATTATTAGATATTTACCCAGGTGAAATGAATGCCTATGTCGATAGAAATCATGTTTTTGACAACAGACTTTATCTAGATTTTTTTTTAATTCTCAAGATTCAACCATAAAATAAACACTACTGAAAAATGAGTAATGGATCTGAGAAGACACTTCCTATACAGATGACAATTAAATATGTTAGAAGACCTTTAACTAAGGCACCATTAACTGACTCAGTTGGTTAGGTGTCTGCCTTCAGCTCAGGTCATGATCCTAGGGTCCTGGAATTGAGTCCTGCATCAGGCTCCCTGCTCAACCAGGAGTCTGCCTCTCCTTCTCCTTCTGCCTTTGCCTCCTTCCACCACCCATGTTATCTTTCTCTCTCCAAAAATAATAAATAATATCTTTTAAAAAATGATCCTTAACCATTAGGAAAATGCAAATTAAAAACACAATGAGATAACACTATACAATTACTAGAATTGCAAAAAAGCAAAGAGAAACATGTAATATTAAGTCATGATAAGAATGTAAAACCATAAGAAATTTTATAAATAGCTTGTGGGAGTATAATATCTATAGGAAAATGCATAGTATGTATAAGTGTACAGTATACAATGTACTATGAAAAGTCAGCAATTTTTATGAAGTTAAATATAGATATATAATATTAATCTAGGAGTTTTGCTTATAGCTGATTACCCAGGAGAAAAAATAGCTTATGTTCACAAAAATATCTGAATGTTAATGATTAGCTATAAATGCCAAAAATTGGAAACAACTCATATGGCTTTTAACTGGTAAATGGATAAAGACCCTGTGGTATATCCATACAATTGAATAGTAACTATTTAGCAAGAAAATGCAACAAAATGTTGATTCACACAACACTGGGCGATTCTCGAGTTTAATAAGTAAAAGAAGTGAAATGTTACAAATAATATAATTCTATTTGTATGGCATTCTGGAAAAGGAAAAACTACAGTAAATTACAGAACAGTGGTTTCTGGGAGTTGGGTGTTTCAGGAACAAGTTAGCTACAAAAAAGTAGTTGGAGGAAATATTAGGATATCTGGACATAGATATAGATAGAATATAGAACTATAGATAGATATGGATAGATGTAGATATCTATATATAGAATATATGTTCTATATATAGAATATAGAACTATAGATATAGATTTTATATATAGATGGATAGATAGATAGATAGATAGATAAAGAAAATAGAGAGATATTCTATAAAATTATGGTATTAAATAAAAGTTTATGCATTTATCAAATATGTAGAGCCATCACAGTTTTCCAAATGACTACATCATTTTACATTCCCACCAACAGTGTATGAAGTTTCTGATTTCCTGACATCCTCATCCGTGCTTACTATCTGACTTCTTGATTATAGCTATACTAATGAATATGAATTGGTATTTCATTGTGGTTTTATTTGCATTTTCTTGATGAGTAATGATGTTGGAAATCTTTTTATGTGTTTATTGTCATTTGTAACCCATAAGATGTATGTGTTCTTGAGTGACTACTAACAGATCTTACTGTCTTCCCTATGAATATACTGTACCAACTGTCATTATATTAATGACATAGTAAGAAAAAAACCCCAAATATTCATTCTGATCACCATACTCTTCCAAAAAGTTATTGGATAAGGTTTCAAGATTAAAGCCTATTTGGGGAAACTGTATATAAAAGCATCCAATCACATAAAAAAATGGAGAAAGCATTTATTTTTTTTTAAGATTTTATTTATTTATTTGACAGACAGAGATCACAAGTAGGCAGAGAGAGAGGAGGAAGCAGGGTCCCCGCTGAGCAGAAAGTCCAATGTGGGGCTTGATTCCAGGACCCTGGAATCATGACCCAAGCCGAAGGCAGAGGCTTTAACCCACTGAGCCACCCAGGGGCCCCTGGAGAAAGCCTTTAAAAGAGAGCATTTAGCATTCAGAACTTTATATTAAAACACAAACTGTAATGATTGAAAATATGGAAGGGATTTAAATTATCAAAGACACTTTTTTCAAATGTTGATCATTCATCCTTGAAATAATATTTAATAGTTTATAAGTATATGTGGACTAGCTGGGATCTCAATTTTTGTTGAAATTTGAATGTATTTATTATGTGGACAAAGGTTAACAGAAGTGAACTTCATGTTGGTTAAGAGCTTATTTGCATATTGTGTGTTTCCTAATAATGTCTCTTATTGACAGCAGAATTTTTTCTCAAAGCAACATTTAGGAGCTGTATCTTCAGCTTTTAATAGACAGGAAAAAATCAATAAGCCACTCAAGTCATTTAATATTCTCAGTTCTCCCAATTCAGACCAAAGGATGAAAGGAAAATCAAATAATACTGTAAAAAGTTCTTATCAAATTCTTATTTCCCTTGTGTAAAAATAAAGTTCAAGTCACACTGAGAGAAGGTTCTACTGTAGACAGATTCTAATGTAAGCAGGTCACTCTTCTGGCTGCTTAAAGGAACAAATCATTCTGAAAAATGGAGGTCAGCTTTTAAAAGATTATGTAAGTAAATAATGATATAAAACATATACTGACATGTCTGGTGAGATAAATATTTTCTTTGAAAAAAGAAAAAGCAGGTAGAAGGTTGTTTAAGGTTAATAGTTTATCAGTAGGATGTTTTCTGGACTCATGATAATGAATGCTTTATCACTATTTGGGACTAGAATAAGTGTACTCTAAGAAACTCCACAATGCCTTATGGGTATTTTTGAGTTGGAAACTTTCATTTTTCTGAGTATATATTGCAAGCAAGTGTTAAGACCAGGTGTCTCTCATCTGCCTCCAAAGTTCAAACAGGCTTACTTTGTGCTGGTATAAGTCTTTCATAATCTACAAATATCTCCTGGAAATCAGTAGACATCTAAATGAATGAGGATGCTGATAAGATGTGTACTGCTGAATCATCTTTGGATAACAAATAGCAAAAATTTCTCTAATTTACCTTAGAACCTATCTGTATACCTTTTGGTACTGGAGCTAATGTCCACTGAGAATATAAACCAGTTGAAATGGTTCTTTTAAGGTCAGGAAAAGAATTTCATTGAAGAAGGAAAAAAGACAAATAAACAGACCCTCTTTCATTAAATAGACAGGAATATTTCTCTCAAAGTTTTAAGTACTTTATTCAGAAATATAGCAATTAAAATGCATTAATTCATTCATTATTTTTCAACAATGTTACTCATTGCTTACTATGATTCAGGCATTATTCTAAGTGTTGTAGATACACTGTTAAACAAATTCAAAGCCTCTACCCTCACAGGGTTTATGTTTTAACAAGGGAAAAACAAAAGTTATGGTGTCATGTAGTGGTAGATGTTGGGGCTACATAGTCTCTCACCATAAATATTAATCCCAATCTTTCTAAAACTAGCCACAAAACCATGGATTTTACATGTTGACATAGTCCACAGGTGAATTTGTCAGCCAATAACTACTAGACTTTTGTCCAAGAGAGATGAAAGCTAGATGCCAGGTAGCTAGTGAATAACCTTTATGATGCTTACTGTGGGTTTTTTTTTTTTTTTCTATTTTGACAAAGTAAAAAGAATGATAGTTTTTTCCCAAATAGTTTAGTTTGCGTGGTTTTCTTTTAAATTATTTTTTCAAAGATCTTTAAAATTTATTCATTTGACAGAGAGACAGATAGTAAGAGGGGGAACACAAGCAGGGGGAGTATGAGAGGGAGAAGCAGGCTTCCTGCAAAGCAGGGAGACCAGTGTGGGCTCAATCCCAGGACCCTGGGATCATGACCTGAGCTGAAGGCAGATGCTTAATGGCTGAGCTAACCAGGAATCCTTTAAATTACTTTTATTGTGAAATATAACAGAGAGAAACATCTTTAGAGCATAAATATTGATCTTAAATTTTAAAAAGAAAATACCCTTCAAAACAATGAGGTAAAGAAATAGATTGCTAGCCTCCCAGAATTTCCCTGTGTACCACAACCCCTTTCATCCTTGAGTTAACCAGTATACTGACTTATATGATTTCCTTACATAAGTGAAAATTCCTGTTATCATAGAATTAGTTTGCCTTAGTGTTATCAGTGGTTTTAAAATTTGCCATTCTGACAACTATGTAAAGGATTGCATTAAATCTATAGAGCAATTTGAGGAGAATTGATATCATTATACTATTGAATCTCTAGGCCATAAATCTCACATGTTTCTCATATTGTTTCAACTCCTTTTATGTCTCTCAATAAAACTTTGAAGTTATCTTCATAGACATTTTACACATCTTATGTTGGGTTTATTTCAAGGTACTTTATATTCTTGATACTGTTACAATTAGCATTCTCTTATTTGGAGTCCTCTAATTGTTGCCAGTATATAAAAAGGAAATTTATTTTTGTACATTATTGTCATACCCAGAAAACATGTAGAAATTTCTTATAAATGTTATGTTTTATTTTTAGAATCTTTTGGATTTTCTATATACAAATAATATCTTTGGTGAAAGTCTCTTTGTTCTTTTAATCCTTTGCTATTTATGAAGTATGTCTGTCTGTATGTATGTATTGTCTTACTGCATTGGCTAGAACATCTAGTGCAGTTTTGCATAGAGTAGTAATAAATGCATCCTTTGCTTATTCTCAGTTTCAAAGGGACAGCTTTCAATATTTACATTAAACTGTTACAGGTTTATCAATAATAATCATCATATTTTCTTTTTCTCCTACTCTGCTAAGGGATTTATTTTTAGTACATAGTGAATTTTATCAGTTGCTTTGTCAAACTCTATGGGAACATGGTTTTTTAGGCTTTAATTATTTATATTTAATTACTTTGCTTTTTTATGTTAGAAAGCTTGCATTCATATGAAAAAATAATTTGCTCATGATGTTATCCTTTTTAGATATTCCTGGACTAAAATTGCTAGTCTAGTTTATTAGTGATAGAGACTTCTCACATCTCTTTTTAGCATTGTTTTGGGGTTTTGATATCAAGATTATTGTAGCCTCATAAAATGTGTTGGGGTGGGGTGCCTGAGTGGCTCAGTGGGTTAAAGCCTCTGCCTTCGGCTCAGGTCATGATCCCGGGGTCCTGGGATCGAGCCCCGCATCGGGCTCTCTGCTCTGCAGGGAGCCGGCTTCCTCCCCCCTCTCTCTCTCTGCCTGCCTCTCTGCCTACTTGTGATTTCTCTCTCTCTGTCAAATAAATAAAATCTTTTAAAAAAATGTGTTGGGGAGTATATCTTCATTTACTATAAGATTGGAAATATTTTTCCATATGTATTAGGTAGAAATAACTGATGAAACCATCTGCGTCTGCAGTTTTTTTAGTAGTAAGTAATTTTATTAATTAATAATAAAATTTATTTCATACTGATAGGACAAATAAGGTGTTCTATTTTTTCTTGTGTCACTTTTAGTAAGTTGTATGTTTCTAGGAATTTGTTAATTTCATCTAGATTATCATATATTTGGCATAAAATTTGCAATATTTATTCATCAATTTTTTAATGCCTGAAGTATCTGTTATAATGTTTTCCTTTCATTCTTTTTAAAAAATTTTGTTGGAATTATATGTGTTTCTGTGGTATTAATTCTCTTTCATTAGTGATTTTGTTATTTGGGTCCTCTCTCTTTGTTCTCTTGCTGAGTCTGCCTAATTAGGTTTATCAATTTTGTTGATCATTGTAAAGAACCAGCTCCTGATTTCATTTGTCTGTTCTACTGTTTTTTTAGTTTTTTTTTTTCAAAGATTTTATTTATTTGACAGAGAGAGACATAGCGAGAGAGGGAACACAAGCAGGGGAAGTAGAAGAGGAAGAAGCAGGCTTCCCGCCAAGCAGGGAGCCCCATGCGGGGCTCGATCCCAGGACCCCAGGATTATGACCTGAGCCGAAGGCAGATGCTTAATGACTGAGCAACCCAGGCGCCCCCTTTTTTCTTAGTTTTTTTTTTTTTTTTTTAAGTTTTCATTTTAAATCCTGTTTCATTTGTATCCAGTTAACATACAGTGTTATATTAGTTTCCGGTGTACAATATAGTAATTCAACAATTCCATACATCCCTTTGGGTCATCAGGACAAGCGCACTCCTTAATCCCCATCACTTATTTAACCTGTTGCCCCACCTGCCCCTTCTCTGGTAACCATCAGTTTGTTCTCTGTAATGAAGAGTTTGTTTCTTGATTTGCTGGCTCAGTGCAAATTTTGTTAGAACAATGCCTGTGCTGCTACCAGCCACTAGTAATAGCTGCTGCGCTGCACTATGCCCTGTACCCTTCCCCCATCCCTCCCACCAGCTGCCTTCATTTGCTCCCAGTCCACTAAGAGGGACTGAGAGTAGTGACATCCAGCTAGCAATTACTCAGCTATTGGTTACCCTTTACCATTCTCCATTAGAAATAGAACTCCTTAGAAAAATGGCTGATTTCAGGGCTTAGGTAGGGAAAAACAAGATGAACATGCTCCTTGTCACAGAGCTAGTAAGTATCATATTCAGGCCATACGCCCAAATTTGCCTGATTTCAGAATCCAGATTCTTAGCCAGTACATACAGTTTTCCATTTCTGATTTTAGGACTTTCAAACCAAATGACCTCCTGGACTGATGTCTGGCGTTCTCTGAAAGTTTGGCAACCAGTCTGGTAGTTGTAATCACATAATGAAGCCCTGAGTCCAGTAGCTATCCTTACAGCTAAAACCACTTTTTATCTTTTTCTGAAACTTTCCTTAACCTCTACTCTGCACAAATCCCCAGCTTCTGACACAACTGTGAGTGAGTGAGCATTCAAACTCATTAAATTTTCCTGTGTCAGTTTTTAACTTTAGGGATTAGAATTACTGTTGATGTGATTTTTAAAAAGCTCAGGTAAACAAAACCTTTTTTTTTTTTTTTTTTTTTTTTTTTTTGAGAGGACTCAGTTTAGCAGACGCAAATCCATACTCTACGGTCACTTGACTCTGAAAGAGTAAAACTAGCCAGCAACTCAGATGACAGAGTATATTTTGCCAACAGACCCTCAGCTAGCTTTGTACAAGATACCAGATGCCAGCCAAATGCAACCTTTCCTCCTGTCTCTTATGCTAGAACTTTCCTTTCTAATTACAGTAAAAGTTTTGCAGGCACTGAAAATTTAAAAATAAAATCAGGCTTGTTCAGAACATGTTCACTCTTGAAATAGGGCAAATTAGATGTAGTCTGGGTTTTTAATACCATTTGACTGGCTGGCTAGCTAAGAATTGGCTCCCGCACAGTCCAGTAGCACAGAGATTTAAGAAAAGGTCTTTTAGTTTCACCACATGATCTTAAAACTACCAGTTGACATATAGCCACATGCCCTCCTCCATGCTACAACTTGGCACTGGCCTCTATTGTGTGCTCTGAAATTTTGGAATTCTAAGCCAAATATGTGAGAGAATTAGTCATGGTTTTTGTTTCTCTTTGACTTCATACATTAAAGGTAAGCTTATGAATGCTAATAATTACAATTATGGGTTGTGGAGCACAACACTAATGATACTGTATCATATGCCTACTTTCATCACATTATAAGATAGAGTTCTCAGCCAAAACCCATTAGGACTGGATTAAGAACCTGTGGGAGATGAGGACACATAGGAATTTACCAACTTCCCTTTCTTCTGTCCCTCCTTTCAGTTACTTCAGGTTTATCCTTGAAGGAAATAGTTATTATATTTATTTATGATTACTCACAGTGAAAAAGCAAAATAATTACAATGCAAGGAAAGTAGAAATCACAAATCAAATACAATGCTTCCACAAAAGGTCCTATTTGAACATGAGTGATGCATAGAATTAGAATGTACTATTTCTTTATGGGTTACATAGAAACCTTTGACTTTTAATCTGAACCTGAATACTAGAAAGTAGCTGCCTTAAAGAAGTGTGACTTGTAAATTGAAGTGATGTTCTTTCTTCAAACCTAATGGGCAAGTTGGAGATAAGAGTCCTAGGTGATGATTTCTATCTCTTTTGTTTCTGTTTATCTCCTGAGAGGATGCTTTCCTATGCCAAATAGGAATCCTTACCCTGCAAGTGTTCCTTATCTGTAACCACAGCAATGCTCTTCCTTAATTAGGTGTTTTAGCCCCATCTCTATCTCAGCTGTCACAGCCACCTCACCTTCAACATTATCATCAATTAATATTGAGTGCTCATTGAATGATAAATACCAAGTTAAACCAAAGCATTCCACATGTAAACAAAATGACAGCAAAATGTCTCAGAAAGTCAGAGAACTAGGGATGTTTAAGTCCCCCCTCCAAAAGATTTTTATAAATTATGTAGTCTAAATCTTTTTTTTTCCTGCAACTTACTCATGTCTTCATCTAGATTTTATGTGAAATCTAACATCACCCTACTAATATCTCTGAGGATTTTTGACAGAGGGTCCTATGTTTCCTTGTCTTCTTCCACTGAGCTTTCCTGTTTCCATTCCACTGTTGCTCACCACCCTGCCTCCTCCTACTTCCTGCATATCCTTTCCCTTGTATTGTTACATTGCACCTTGGTAGACCTTACTTCAAGCTCAGTCTGTTATTTGCTCCGAAGTTCCTCAAGATCAAAGCAGATCCTTACTTAACAGTAGGTTAGGTATGTGTGTGTTGAGAGATGTTCAGCACATAAAAACAATTTAAAATTAAATATTATTAGGCTTGTGAATTCAAAAAAGTTTCTTGACAGTATCTTCCACTAGGAATGTCCTGTAAACTGCCCCTTCTTAGGCCCTGGTCTCCTACTATCTTCTGCTTTCCTTTTCCTTTCTCACCTCTTCTCCTCTCTCCGGCTTCTTACCATAATCTCTAATTGCCCTTCCCTTCCTAGACAGCCAAACACTCAAAATTTGCATTTATTATAGGGAATTATTTTGTTGTTGTTGTTATTTCCCTATATTTTCCAGACTATATCTTTTGGCATATTTTTAACAATTTTTTATTGTGGTAAAATACACATAACATTTCTATATTAACTATTTTTAAGTGTACACTTTAGTAATACTAAACATATTCATATTGTTGGACAACCATGGCCAGTGTTTTTTAACAACCAAATGACCAAAAGGTGATTCTGTTAAGCAAAAACAAACAAAAATTATTCGTTCTCAGTTTATTTATTTTTATTTTATACCCATACTTTTTTTGTTGTTGTTGTAGGTGCATTATATTTATTTTTCATAAAATTGTTCCTGATTATGAGATGACTGTATATAATTTAAGAGAGCATAGACAAAGCAAAAGGGAAAACCATACTTAAAATGCATACCTCATTCCTAGCCCCGAGGCCATCACTAAGAACTTCTCTTTTTCTTTCTTTTCTTAAAAATTATTTTTAGTAACATATAATGTATTATTTGTCCCAGGGGTACAGGTCTGTGGATCATCGGACTTACACATTTCACAGCACTCACCATAGCACTTACCTCCCCAGTGTCCATCACCCAGCCACCCTATCCCTCCTCCCTCCACCCCCCAGCAACTGCTCAGTTTGTTTTGTGAGATTAAGAGTCTGGTTTGTTTCCCTCTGGATTCCATCTTGTTTCATTTTTCCTTCCCTACCCCTCACAATCCCCTGCCCTGTCTCTCAGATTCCTCATGTCGGAGAGATCATATGATAATTGTCTTTCTCTGATTGATTTATTTTGCCCAGCATAATACCCTCTAGTTCCATCCATGTTATTGCAAATGGCAAGATTTCATTTTTTGATTTAGTATTGTGTGTGTGTATCTATATAGACAGATAGAAGAAAATGTGGTATATATACCACATCTTCTTTATTCATTCATTCATCTGTTAATGGGCATCTAAGTTATTTCCATAGTTAGGCTATTGTGGACATTGCTGTCATAAACATTCAGGTGTATGTGCCCCTTCAGATCACTACATTTATATCTTTAGGGTAAATACCCACTAGTGTGATTCCTGGGTCATAGGGTAGCTCTATTTTCAACTTTTTGAGGAACATCCATGCTTGTTTTCCAGAGTGGCTGCACCTTCTTGCATTCCCACCAACAGTGGAGGAGGGTTCCTCTTTCTCCGCATCCTTGCCAACATCTGTCATTTCCTGACTTGTTAATTTTAGCCATTCTGACTGGTGTGAGGTGATATCTCATTGAGGTTTTGATTTGCATTTCCCTGATGCCGAGTGATGTTGAGCACTTTTTCATGTGTCTGTTGGCCATTGGGATGTCTTCTTTGCAGAAATGTCTGTTCGTGTCTTCTGCCAATTTCTTGATTGGATTATTTGTTCTTTGGGTATTGAGTTTGATAAATTCTTTTTTTTTTTTTGAGTTTGATAAATTTTTTATAGACTTTGGATACTAGCCCTTTATCTGATATGTCATTTGCAAATATCTTCTCCTATTCTGTCAGTCATCAGACAGTTTTTTGAAAAGATTTATTTACTTGAGAGAGACAGAGAGCAGGTGCTCAAGCAGAGGGAAGGACAGAAGGAGAGGAAGAGGAGAGAGAGAATGTCAAGTAGATTCCCTGCTGAGCACAGAGCCCAACAGAGACTTGAGCCCACAACCATGAGATCATGACTTGAGCTGAAATCAAGAGTTAGATGCTTAACTGACTAAGCCATCCAGGTACCCCCTTAAACAGTTTTTATATGAGATTCTAAAATAATTATTATATTTATATATACATGAAAGAATATATACATGTCTCTATACACAACTCACAAACAAACCCCCTTAGCAAAGGCACACATTTTTCTTTGAAATGCAACAGGACCTCCTTAGATTGGCCTGCTTATCACTTAGAAACAACTGACAAATTTTATAGATTGTTATATCCCTCTCTCAAAAAAGAATTTGTCATGTAAATCATGACCAGTAATGTACATTATATATATACGTGTGTGTGTATATATATACACACACACAGACAAGTTTTTGTGGACAAAGGAACAATGGAGAGGAAAGTCTATATTGCATATTACGTACTATACTTCTGCTCAGATTGTCTAAATACCTTCTTTCACCAACATTTAAATTTGTATGTCAAATGCTACCTCCTTTCTAAAGATTTTATTTATTTATTTGACAGACAGAGATCACAAGTAGGCAGAGAGGCAGGCAGAGAGAGAGAGGAAGGGAAGCAGGCTCCCTGCTGAGCAGAGAGCCCGATGTAGGACTCGATCCCAAGATCCTGAGACCATGACCTGAGCCGAAGGCAGAGGCTTAACACTGAGCCACCCAGGCACCCCGCTACCTCCTTTCTAATTTCTTCAACTTATTCTCTCTTCTCTCTGTGTTAGTCTCTTTGGGTTCTCTCCCCTTTCCTGTTGTCTATTGTGTTCTTCTTCTCTTCCTCTACATAGGATCTGATCTTTTTTCTAAGTTTTCCTATCCCTTTTATGCTGACCAGTTTAATGTACTAATGTACTCTGGGTTTTTTCAGTTTGAGTCACCACCATCACCATGTTCAGCATAATAAGGGACCTTTATTTTTCCAAGTTAGTTGCAAGGGATTATAAATTATGACATTATTTTTTAGATTTAACATTTATTAAATGAGAGTGCATCAAAATTTCAAATGCCAGTAACCTTTGTCTTAGCCATTACCTTAGGAATTTATTTGTAAATACATTTGCCCACATGATGTATGTATAAAGTCTTTACTGCAGCATTATTTTTTAATAGATAATGATGGGGAAAACATGACAACCCATTAAAAATGACAGTTTAATGATGTACATTTATACACTGGAATACCATGCAAGTGTCATAAAAGATTCAGAAAAAAATTATATAGAAATGATAAGGTCTCCAAGGTATACTATTAAGTGAGCAATCACGGCACAGAAGAAGAGTTTACAGAGTATACTACCATTTGAAAATTCGTGTGTATGTGTTTGTGTGTGTATCAATTTTTGCTTTTATTTACACAAAAAGTTCTCTGGAACAGTAAGCAAGAAACAACAATGGGTTAGAGATGAAAGCTTGCTGGACCCTTTTTGGGATGGATCAGATTCATATGTATTAAACTCTATGCCCTACAAACAGAGAAAACACATTTGAGTTTCCTCCAATACTGATGGAAAAAGTGACTATGGGATAGCATTTAAAGATAATAAAAATTAATGCACCCAAACTTTTTATGAAGCAAATATATCACATCAAAGCCTAAAAATGCATAAAAAGAATAGTGCACATTGATCTCCCTTATGAATATCAAAGTAAATCCTAAATAATATATTATTAGGAAGAATCTAACAGAATATGAAAAGAATATATTCTCCTGACCAAGTAGGGTTTATTCCAGGGATGCAAAAATAGTGCTCCATGTTAGTAGATTAAAAGGAAAAAAAGTCAGATAAGCATCTTTATAGGTGCTGATAAGGCATTTGACAGAATTTTACATCAACTTGACTTAAAAAAAAAGTCAGACTCAGTCAGTTAAGATGCTGACTCTTAATCTCAGCTGAAGTCTTGATCTTGGGGTTATGAGTTCAAGCCCTGCACTGGGCTCCATGCTGGGCATGGAGTCTAATTAAAAAAAAAGAAAAAAAAGAAAAGAAAGAGGGTGCCTGGGTGGCTCGGTTGGTTGGGTGACTGCCTTCGACTTAGGTTATGATCTTGGAGTCCTGGGATCGAGTCCCGCATTGGACTCACTGCTCAGCACAGAGTCTGCTTCTCCCTCTGACCCTCCCCCTTCTCATGCTCTCTCTCTCTCACTCTCTCTCTCTCGAATAAATAAATTTAAAAAATTATAAGTACATAAATAAATAAATAAATAAAGCCAGAGATAAGAAAAGAAATACACAAATATTTTAAATAAAATAGGAAATATGAGTACTTCCTAACAAAATAGGAATCGACACATAATATAATTCAACTCTAAGGTCAATATCTTGCCTTTCAGAAAAACACTAGATGCATGACCAGTAAATTTCAGAACACCAACATGTCAAATGTTGCTACTGTTATTTACCACTTTTCTAGTAATAATAGCCATTGTAATGAGGGGGAGAATAGAAGTAAAAATCATTTAAATTGGGAAATAGAATATGAAATTTTCTTTCTTCCTTTCTTTCTTTTCTTTCTTTCTTTCTTTTTTTTTTTTTTTTAGAGAGGGAGAGAGAGGCAGTGGGAGAGGGGCAGAAGGAAAGGAAGAGAGACTCTTAAGCAGGCTCCATGCCCAGTGCAGAGCCAGCTCAGGGCTCAGTGTTACAAACCTGAGATCATGACCTGAGCTGAAATCAAGAGTCAGACGCTTAACCAACTGACCCACCCAGGTACCCCTAAAATTATCATTTTTAATGTTCTGATTGTACATACAAAAGATCCTAAAGATTCAACTGAATGATATATTCCAAACAATAAGATAATACAGAAATGTGGAGGAATGAAAAACTAATATCCCAAATCTAGGATTTTCCTATATAGAGACAGCAACAAGTTACAAAATATCATGGAAGAAAAAAATCCCAATTACAATAGCAAAATAGTAACAATAAAAGATAATAGGGAAAAAACAAGCAAATGGAATCTATAATTTTATGTAGTACAAGAAGAAAAAATTAACATTGAGGAGAAAAAGAAAAGGCTTTAACAATTGGAAAAGATGATTTACTCAATAATGTATGTCAAGGCTACTGAAAAAATTTCAAGGCTACATTTGAAAAAATTAGATTCCTAACTTGTACCATATCCCAAAATAAATGTCAACTGGATGAAAGATTTTATCATAAAAATGAACAGAAAAGCAATAAAAAGAAAACATGGAAGTTTTAAAAATCCAATTAAAAAATCTAAAATATATATCATAGGCAATATAAGAAATTCTTATCAATATAAGGAACTCCTATGATTCAATAAGAAAAAAAAAAAAAGAAGCCAGTAGAAAACTAGGTAAGGAGCATAAACAGAAAAACAAATGTCTGTTAAAGATTGATTGATTGAGAGGGAGAATGGGGAAGGGATGTTGAAAATCAGGAGGAAGGCTTAGACACCAATTAAAATCACATTACTGAATAATGGGCATGTGATCCCTTGGAAAATATTTACTATTGTGGAGAAAGTCCATGTGTTGTGAGTCTTTCCGGCCAAGTGGATACAGATCATTGCACTCTTGCACAGTCTCTGGTGTCCTACACCTGAGGAGAACTATGGTCTCAAATACTCTCTTTAGTAGACATTTGCCTTCCATACTTATTCAGTCATTGTATAAATCCTCTTCATCCTTGGATTTTCTTATCAAATCCTTCACTCGCCCTGTGCTCTGACTGATACCCCTGTTCCCAGACCACCTTGGAAATAGAAAATAGACCTCAAAATTTTTATTAAGTCAACTCTTCAGAAAACCAGAACACATTATTCAATACTATGAATAAAATGAAAAGGTGTTAGTGATTGTTGTGTTACAGGTACAATCAGACCAAATCAGAGCCAATGAGAAGCAACAATAGATATGGAGGGGGAAAAAAGTGAAACACATGTTCTACATGCAAGAACATGCAGAGAAGGACTTTCTCTCGATTGTATCTCATTTATTACCAAAACCAATCTACTATTGGGTATTACTTTTCTGTTTTAACTCTTTCAGAAGTCTTAAACCCCTTTCACTTCTAGCAGAATCCCCCAGGAAAGATGTGAACTTAAAACAATTTTCTTTTTAAAGATTTTATTTATTTATTTGAGAGAGAGAGAGAGTGGCTGAGAGAGAGAGAGAGCACAAGCCAGGGGAGAGGCAGAGGGAGAAGCAGACTTCCCACTGATCAGGGAGCCAAATGTGGGTCACAATCCCAGGACCCTGAGATCATGACCTGTGCCGAAGGTAGACACTTAACCAATTGAGCCACCCAGGTGCCCCTAAATCAGCTTTCTTATATCCAATCACTTTCTGAATTTATCCATTAAAATTTATTACATCACATAAGTCCAAAGTATCCAACAAGTTTGTTTCTGCTCCCGTTGACCCCAAAGACTCACATTCCCTATAAAGATGGCTTTCTTTTTTACTGGTGCTCTAATGTCCCAAGATAGAAAACCCTTATTTAAGTAAATAACTTAATGCAAAGGTGTCTGATGTTACTGTAAATTAAGAATCCTTCTAAATATTATATAATTTTATCTCCTTTGAGATTTGGCAAACATTTATTCCTTATTTACAGTGCCAAACATTGGAGAAAAAAAACTTTGAAAAAAACATCCTAAGCCTGGCTGTTTCCTGGTACCTCAATATTTGATATTATATATAAAAAATAAAAAAAAAAACTTTTGTCTGACACTGTTTTTATTTGAATTTTAAATTGTTGACCCCACCTTCTTATGGGAGTGCATCAGATGGTCCCTTGAAGGTAGACGGATGATATTACTAATCGCTTCTATTATGGAATGGTTAAGTCAATGAAAGAAATGACTAGAATCTTTCTCCTGAACTACAGGCTTGAATGTCCACTGTTTTTAAGATATTTTAACCTAGTTGTCCTCTAGGGGTTGTGACTCCATGGGTCTTCCTCAGAATCCAGTTCCTTCTCCTGTCACATCTCACTCAAGGACTGACATCTGTTTTGTACCTCGGGCCAGAAAACCTTGTTTCAGTTTTCACTCTTTACTTAAATCCAATAAATCCAGGAAATCACCACTCTTGTTAGAAAAATTGTAAAACACACACACACACACACACACACACATACACACACACACACACACAACCAGAGAGTCAGACAACCAGCTCTTAAATGAATTAACCATTTAATTTCTCTCTTAAACTCATTTTGTCTCCTCTAAATTATTCTCGACACTGCAAACAGTGATGTCTTTCAATAAAAAAAGAAAGAAAGAAAGAAAGAAAGAAAGAAAGAAACCGTGACTTATCTACATTGCAAATCTGATCATGTAACTACTCACCTTAGAATTTGTAATACAACACACTGGCCTCAAGAGGTAAGTGAAAATTCTAGCAGCTCTAAGCCTGGCCATGAAAAGACCCCTGCTTACAATTCTAGCTTCATACTTTCTCCGAGTTCCAGCCGTACCGAATCACCTAGGGTCCTCTCAGTACTCTGAGTACTCTTTTCTGCCTCCAACCCTTTGTAGACACACATACACCTGTTTAACTATCTGTTCGGCCCCAGCTCAGAATTCAGATCTTCCAAGGTTTGGTCAGACCCTCCTCAGCCTCACATTTCTGCCAAGACTGGGTCAATGGGTCCATGTCTGATCTACAGCTTCTGTAATCACCTGTTTCCTCATGTCACATGAGGCATTATCTATATTAAAAATTTCCCTTTCTTACGCTGTATCACTTAGTAAATACTGAAAAACTTGGCATTGGGATGGCCCTAAACCCAGCAGAATTCTTAGCACATGGTGGGCATTTAGAAAATGTTTGTTGCATGATTGGTTAAGTGAGTGTGTGAATAAAGGAATCCTAATACCCCATACACTCAAGTTGAAATCAGTATTTCAATACAAGCCCGTGTCCCAGTCAAAGGACCTGAAGATCCTGGGCGGTAAGAAACCCAGAGGAACAACTATCTTCTTCTCACTGACAGCCACAATCTTGGTAGCAACATTTACCGAGGAAAATATCTGTTCACTGGTGCCAGACAGCTGTGTGGACAGTAAAATCTGATTCCTAGGTGTCATAGTGGGTCTTTCCCAGTATGTCTGGACCTGCAGCACCACAGGTCTGTGTGCAAAGAATAGAAGACGATCAGTGGGTCTCCCTGTCAGAAAGACCATTTCCAATAAAGACTGGAAAGAATAAGTGGGTATTTCTCTCTTCCTTCCTCCCCTCTTTCTTCATTCTTTCCTTCCCTTCTTCACAGAGTTAGGGTTCCAACCCACACACATACATGCATACACAAAGACCCACACTTACAAATTGCCATTGCATCTTCTTGTCATAGAACAGCAGGGAAAGTACACAGACAGGCAGTGTTTCACAAATATCTAACGTGAGCTCTCAGTTACATTAAATATTTATCAGCCAGTGTCTTTCCATTGAGTACTTAGGTATATTTAATTTTCTTAGTGTTATTTTGTGTCTGGAATTAAAACAATGGCCTTGGCCAAAGATAGAAAGGATTTGTAATGCAGATGTAGATAGCAGAGCGTCCTGGAAGCATCTGTCCTCATTGGTCGTCTTGACGTAAGATTAGGAGGGCACACCTACACTCAGAAACATTCTGTCTGTTTCACTTTGCATCAGGGGAAAGGAAAAGATATGGAAGGAAGAATTGGTAATTGTGGTATAAATTCTTTGGTCTTAAGGGCTATTTCACCCCAAAAGAGAAAAGGAATCAGCCTTAGGCCAGTCTGACTAGGGGAATGTCAAGTTTATGGACACTGCTAACTGGAAGGAGGCCTGGGAAGGGCTTGAGAGGGTGTCTGGCTCCTCATTTTCCTAGGGCAGCTGGAGCCCCTAAATGTGACACTGATAATAAGATGATATACTTTCAGTCAACAGCATGTGTAGTTTTCCTCACCTCCCCCAGCTATTAAAGCTGTATTCAGTGGGAGACACATAGTAATTTGTTGAAAATCACTATTTGCTAAGAAACTCTCACAAAACCCCAAGAGCCCATTATATTAACAGAAGTGACAAGAAAATAAATGTTTTTGACAAGGAAGTGCTCCTATCCAGGGAAGATGGCTGCAACATTGGTGATTATTCAGCGAATCAAACTTATTTAAACACACTGTCTCTGATACTTAATAAATGTTATAGTGTGGCTTTTTGTGGCTAATAAAACTTGGTTTACATTCCACCCCATGTCTTCTATGATTCGCCTCCCTGGGCTCACTTAAAGTGCATTAAGAAGCAGCAAGCAAGATCAGGACGATTTGCTGCAAAACTTAAATAATTCATTTATGCACCACTGCTTTCAGACTGTGTTTTTACAAATGCTGTAATGAGACAAGCTGTGAAATGTTTTACATGGGGAAAAAGGCAGAGAAATCACTGAAAGAAAACCCCCTTTCCATGCTATATTTCCTTGAGGTTCAGGACTAAAACAGGGAAAGCATGTCTTACAAAAACATTTGTGCTACTTACCTACTTCCCTTGCATATGATATCTACTAGATCTCATTTATACTTTTCCATTAACTAGAATTAAATTCATGTCATATTTGGAAAACTTGATTCCTGAGTTAATTTATAAAACTGATCTATGTTTAATCATGTTCCCAAGAAGAAATTTGGATTGAAAGAATTTACAAAATTATTACAAAGTTTATCAGAATAAATAACTGAGCAATAATAGCCAACAAATGCTGTGAAATAAAAAATAATGTACACTTGACCTGTTAAACAATAAAGTGTATTATAGGAATACCTAGGTGGCTCAGTCAGTTAAGTGTCTGCCTTTGTCTCAGGTCATGATCCCAGGGTCCTGGGTTCGAGCCCTACATTGGGCTCCTTGCTCAGCAGAGAGCCTGCTTCTCCCTCAGCCTGCTGCTGCCCCTGCTTGTCCTCTTTCTCCAACAAAATAAATAAATTCTTTAAAAAAAATAAAGCATATTATAAAACCATGATATTTAAACGACTGTGGCACTAACCATGGAATAAGTAGGCAATCAGTGGAACAGTCGAAAAAGAACTATGTGAAATAGGTATAAACATTCTAGAAACAAGAGAATAATATTTACATATTCAATATTCAATAAAAGCAGCACTGCAAATGAATGAGGGAAGAACATATATATTTTTGGAAAAATTCAAAAATAGTTATTTGAAAAAGAGATTGTTTTCAAGGAATTTACCAACTGAAATTCCAAATAAAAGGATGACTTCAATATCAAAAGTGAGATTTAAAAAGCTAAGAAAGATTTATAAAAGATCTAGAAAAAATTTAAACACTTATATAATTTTGGAGAGGGGAAGATCATTCTAAGCATAACACAAATATAAGCTGCAAATAAAGAGATTATTATATTTTATTACTGAAAAATATGAAAATTGGCACTTGTATATAAAAATACTATTAACATAAAAGATAAAAAATGAATTGGAAAAAATATTCTAAGTGTTTAGAACATGGGATTACTATTACATAGATTTTTTATGAATAAGAAAGAATAAAAAAAAGAATGAAAATTTTTTGAAAATGATTAAAGAATATTAGATGAGACAGAAATGATGAGATATATAAAATGACACTTTATTTATATTGAAGTATAGTTGACACATGTTACATTAGTTTCCAGTGTACAAGGTAGTGATTTAACAAGTCTATACATTATGCTATGCTCACTCTAAGTGTAGCTACCATCTGTCACCATACATCACTATTACAGTATCATTGATTATATTACCTATGCTGTGCTTTTTATCCCTGTGACTTACTCATTTCATAACCAGAAGCCCATATCTCTCACTCTCTTTTACCTCTTTTGGCCTGTTCACCCCTCCCTCTGGCAATTATCAGTTTGTTCTTAATTTATGTGTCTGTTCTGTTTGTTTTGGTTTTTAGATTCCACTTATAAGGGAAATCCTGTGGTATTTATCTTCATTTGATTTATTTTACTTAACATAATACCCACTAAGTCCTTCCATGTTGTCACAAATGGCAAGATCTTATTCTTTTTTATGGCTGAGTAATATCCCATTGTATATACACAGCACATCTACTTTATGCATTAATGTATGGGCAGACATTTAGGCTGCTTACATATCTTGAGTATTAAAAATAGCGCTGCAGTAAACATTGGGTGCATATATCTTTTCAAGTTAGCATTTTTATTTTCTTTGGGTAGATACCCAATAGTGGAATTACTGGATCGTGTGGTATTTCTATTTTTAATTTTTTGAGAAACCTCCAAACTATTTTCCCCAGTGGCTAACCAGTTTGCATTCCTACCAACAGTGCATGAGGGTCCATTTTTCTCCACATCCTCACCAACACTTGATGTTTCTTGTGTTTTTGATACTATTCATTCTGACAGTTATAAGATGATATCTCCTTGTGGTTTTGATTTGCATTTGCCTGATGATTAGTGATATTAGCATCATTTCATGTGTCCATCTTTATATCTTCTTTGAAAAAATGTCTGTGCAGGTCCTCTGCCTATTTTTCGTCAGATTATTTATCTTCCTGGTGTTCAGTTGTATAAGTTCTTTATATACTTTAGATATTAATCCCTTATTTGATATATCATTTATAATAGCTTCTCTGATTCCTAGGTTGCCTTGTTGTTTCATTGATGATTTCCTTTGCTCTGCAAAAGCTTTTTATTTAGGTATATAAAGCAGTTTATTTTTGCTTTTGTCTCCCTTGCCTCAGGAGGCATATCTAGAAAAATGTTGCTAAAGGTGATGTCAAAGAGATCACTGCCTATGCTTTATTCTAGGAGTTTTATAGTTTGAAGTCTCACATGTAAATCTTTTATTTATTTTGAGTTTATTTTTATGTATTGTGTAAGAAAGTGATCCAGTTTCATTCTTTTGCATGTAGCTATCCAGTTTTCTCAGCACTGGGATTAGAGAGAATATCATTTTCCCATTGTATATTCTTATCTCTTTTATCATAGATTAATTGACCATATGAGCATGGCTTAATTTCTGGGCTTTCTAGTCTGTTCCATTAGTCTATGTGTTTGGTTTTTTGTACAGTACCATACTGTTTTGATTACTGCAGCTTTGTAGTATATCTGAGACTGTGATACTTGCAGCTTTGTTCTTTAACAAGATTGTTTTGGCTAGTCAGGATCTTTTGTGGTAACATACAAATTTAGTATTATTCTAGTTCTGTGGGGAAAAAAATGCTATTGGCATTTTGGTAGGGATTACACTGAGCCTATAGATTACTTTGGGTAGTATGGACATTTTAACCATATTAATTCTTCCAAACTGTGAGCATGGAAAATCTTTCCATTTGTTAAAGATAACCATTCGAGGGTGCCTGGGTGGCTCAGTTGGTTAAACATCTGCCTTCAGCTTAGGTCACGATCCTGGAGTCCTAGGATCATGCTCCACATCAGGCTCCCTGCTCAGTGAGGAGCCTGCTTCTCCCTCTCTTGCTCCTCCTGCTTGTGCGCTCTCCCTTTTTCTCTCCCCCTGCCTTGTCAAATAAATAAATAAACAAGCAAATAAAGACAACCATTTGTTTTTTTCTCATCACAGCATCAAGGATAAAAGATTAACTCCTAACGTTGGTAAGGGTATAGGAAAATAGTCACTATGTTAAAATTCTGATGAAACTGTTAGTTCAATATATTCTCAAATGACTGTCTCAAATATTTTTAAAAATTCATCTTTTGAACCAGAAACTTCTCTTCTAGGAATTTATATAATAAAATAATCAGAGAATTTACAAAGATGTAGTATAGGGAAGCTTATTACAAGGGAAATGATCTAATAGCTAAAATCGTCCCATGATGAAAAAAGTAGGTTTATTTTAAGGAACAGATAATTATAAGTGTCACATAAATTTTTCAGAAAACAGAAAATGAGGAAATGCTCCCCTACTTTCATATGGATAACTGCAATAAGATACAAAAATTATAAAACTATAGGCCAATATCATTCATGAACCTAGATGCAAAAATCCTAAATAAATGTATTAGCAAACATAACTTAGAAGTGTATGAAAAAAACCAAGTTGATTGACCCAGTTATGCGAGGTGAGTTTAAAGTTGAAAAATAACAAGTGTAATTTACTACATATGTATTAAACATATTAATGAAGACAAACCATATAACCACCTAATATGAAGCACAAATAGTGTTTGATAAATACAACATTCATTCATGCATTAAAAAAACTCTTGATAAACTAGGAGAAGGGAATTTCCCTATTCTGATGAATGGGTAATTATGAAGAACTCCCACAGCAAACATCATTTTAGTGGTGAGAAATTAAAAACATTACTTTTAAAATAAGAAACCTAAGCAAAAGCAATGGCCACAGTCGCCAAACTGTGGAAAGAACCAAGATGCCCTTCAATGGATGAATGAATAAGGAAGATGTGGTCCATATACACTATGGAGTATTATGCCTCCATCAGAAAGGATGAACACCCAACTTTTGTAGCAACATGGACAGGACTGGAAGAGATTATGCTGAGTGAAATAAGTCAAGCAGAGAGAGTCAATTATCATATGGTTTCACTTATTTGTGGAGCATAACAAATAGCATGGAGGACATGGGGAGATAGAGAGGAGAAGGGAGTTGAGGGAAATTGGAAGGGAGGTGAACCATGGGAGACTATGGACTCTAATAAACAATCTGAGGGGTTTGAATTGGCGGGTGGGTGGGAGGTTGGGGTACCAGCTGGTGGGTATTATAGAGGGCACGGATTGCATGGAGCACTGGGTGTGGTGAAAAAATAATGAATACTGTTATGCTGAAAATAAATTTTAAAAAATTTAAAAAAAATGATAAAAAGAAGTGCCTTCTATCATCACTTTTGCTTACCAATATAATTATAGTTTCAGATAGCACAATAAGACAAGAAAAAGACAAAATTACAATGATTGCAAAAAAAAGAAAACTCCCCTTATTTATAGGTAATAGTGTTGCTTATATGAAATCCCAAAAGAATCTATAGGAAAATTATTAGAATTAACCCTTGAATATATAATCAAGATACAAAATTAAATGTATTTCAATACATCGACCATACACTTTTAGAAAAATAAAGGTGAAGAATATACACTATGGAATCAAAATGAGATTTTTAGGGGGGGTACAGGGATGGGTGAGCACAGTGATGGGTATTAAGGAGGGCATGTATTGCATGGAGTGCTGGAAACATTATATGGAAACATGAATCATAGAACACTACATAAAAAACTAATGATGTACTGTACGGTGACTGACATAATATAATAAAAATTATTAAAAAAAAGAATATATATCATATATAATCACAAAAAGAAAGGAACAGTTTTTAAAAATATATACGAGACCTTTATGAAGAAGATTATGAATTTTTATTGAAAGGCAATAAGGAAAACCTAAGTAGATTTAGAAAATTACCATATTCATTGATAGGAATAGTCAGTATTATAAAGACATCAAATATTCCCTCATATCAAGATTTGATATAATCTTTACTAAAATTCTAGTATCTCTGTGTAGAGAGTGTGTGTGTGTGTGTAATTTGACAATATAATTCTAGAGCAATGTGTAAAGAACAGCCAAGAAACTACCGAAAAAATATACCAAGGTGTGGGGGGCAAGGAGAGAAGAACTTAACTTACTAAATGTCGGGACTTACTTAGGAGAACATGGGGTGAGAAACAGTCTCACTTATACAATACAACTTGACATAGGTCAGAGCTAAGTAAGACTGAAGAGGAATGATGGATGCAAGGACTGGGTGATAATTCACACAATATATGGAAACTATCCAAATGGATTTAGGACTTAGAAGGTAAAATTTTAAAACCATTGGAGGAGAAAACATACAGGAGAATATTCTTATGATGTTAGAGTAAGGAAGTGTTTTTAAAACAAGACCAAGGGCACCTGAGTGGCTCAGTTGGTTAAGTGACTGCCTTTGGCTCAGGTCATGATCCTGGAGTCCCAGAATCAAGTCCCACATTGGGCTCCCTGCTCAATGGGGAGTCTGCTTCTCCCTCTGATCTCTCCACTCTCATGCTTTCTCTCTCTCTCTCTCTGAAATAAATAAATAATTAAAAATATATAAAAGCAAACTAACAACACAAAAAAACCTCTTAAACGTAAGACTTCTGCTCATCCAAACAACAACTCCCCTCCCCCAACACATACACATCCTACAGAAAGACTAAAGACAAACACAAATTGGGAGCAGATGTCTACTATACTTTTAACTGTCAAAGTCTTATTAGAATGTAAGGAGCTCTTTGAGGAAGAGGAGGAGAAGGAAGAGGAGGCGGGGAAGGAGGAGGAAAAGAAGGAAACAACTAAAAGACAAAAGGTCAAAAGTCATGATCAGGCATTTCACACACCCAAAAGTAAACCCAACAAATAATGAATATTCAATCTTCTTATTAATCCAGAGAATGGAAATGAAAATAAAATATTAGGTTAACATTTCACATTTACTAGATTATCAGATATGTAAAAGTATGATGGTATTAAGTGTTGGTGAAACAAACTGTAGGAACTCTGGAACAACCATGCTGATCTAAGCTATTTCCACTTTTATCCTGGATAAATTACAGCATGTGTGTATCAGGAGACATGTACATAAGAGACATAGTAGCCTTGTTCATAATAACACAAGTTAAGACTCAAATGTCTAACAACAGTAATATAGACCAATAAATTCTAATATACTCCTATAAAAAGAAACACCATGCAGTGATAAAAAGGGAATAAAGCCCAACTACATGACACAGTGTGGCAGTTCTTAATATCACAGTACTGAGTGGAAAAAGGCAAATCAAGAATACACAAGGAATCTCTATATCCAAAGAAAGATAAAACAGACGGAAAATGAGTAATGTATGGCTTGAAGACATGCATATATATATATATATATATATATATATATATATATATATATGATAAAATATATAGAAAGGCAATGAATGTGCACACAACATTCAGTATATTTGCTTTCTGGAGTTTGGAAGTTTGGTGTGGTCAGGAAGGAGCACATGGGGGCTTTGAAAATACAAGACAAACTCTAAGAAGCTGGACAAATATGTTTTAAACTGCATAAACTCCTGCATGCATGATATATTTTATAAAATCTTAATTCAGAAAAATGTCTGAGACATAATGATTATTTTACAGACTTGATAGGTGGTTTTACAGACTTTTCTATTTTGCTTATTTGAATTTTCTAATTATGTCAACAATGAACACAACATACTTGTATTATAAATTTTAAAACATTTGTGGAAAGAGACTTTTTTTTTATATCTGTATTAATGGACATGTCTAGTCAGCTCAGCAACTTTAGTACCTAATTGATCTGACATCAAAAGAGTTATCCATGTGATGACAGTCTGTTCATTCATGGGCCAAGGGATTCTGCAACAACTTTCTTCACTAGTGAATATGAATAAAGAAATGTTAGTGCTTATAAAGAACTTATAAACAGTATTAATTTTCATCTAAAGAGAGAAAATTTTTCCAAAATCTTACTTACATATCTAAGACCATTTTAAAAGTTCAATACTTCTAAAAAGTACTTAAAATGCTTCTAAAAAGTACTTAAAATTTAAAGTAATCTTTACCTGTCTTATCTACCTATCCATATAATAATATAGCCACAATTGAAGAACATTTTAAAAATAGATAAAAGAGAAATTGCCACTCTTGATTCTACCATCCTAAGATAGCCACAGTTAGCACCTAGTTGTTTTTCCTTTCAACAGATATCCTTACACATAGATATTTTCCTTCAAAGATTTAGTTCTAGTGGAGACTCATGTCCCTATGCTCCTTTTTGAAGTCTTAATATTATATCAAAACCTATCTTGATATTGCTTTAAAAATCCCCTAAAATTATTTGAAAAGATGTAAAATATTCTATTAATTTGGGCTTACCATAATTTACTTAATAATGTTCCTATCATTCTTTTGTTTCAAGGATTCCAAAGAAGTTTACAAAAACTAGTTTAACCCATAATCCTTTTTTTTTCAAAGATTTTATTTATGTATTTGACAGACAAGTAGGCAGAGAGGCAGGAAGAGAGAGAGGGGGAAGCAGGCTCCCTACTGAGCAGAAAGCCCAATGTGGGGCTCGATCCCAGGACTCTGGGATCATGACCTGAGCTGAAGGCAGAGGCTTTACCCCACTGAGCCACCCAGGTGCCCCAATCCATAATCCTTAAAATTAGCAGTGTTCCCTTAGTGCCCAAGTGCTAGAAATATTGCCTGGCCTAATACTTTCTCTGCCTCTCTTGCAGCCTGAATCACTACTCTGAATCCTCAGAATTGTGATGCTACAGGACCCCAGGAACTTGTGACTAACCATGGGGTTCTTCATTCTGTCTCAACAATGAGTCCCAGAAACCCAACCCGAGACCCTTCTCTCTAGACCACTACTTCTGAACCAACTGCCTTTATTTAGGGTTTCCCTCAGGAAGAGCCTGAGATAAGAACTTGGCCTGGGTCATTGGAGAGCATGAGATAGGAACATTGAGCTATGGATGGCACAGATGTGGGCAAGAAATGTGATTTGTACCTGGACCTCTGAGAATAATAGAGAACTGGAGGGATAGGAAGGCCTGGTCACTTATCTGCTGCTTCCATCTCCCATTGGCTGAGGTTTTCCTCTGAAAGTATAAACCTTCCTCCACTTTTGGGCTGTTCTGTGTCTTGGCCAAGTGTGTGGCTTTAGAGAAGACTAAGGTAGACAGACAAGTGGTGCATTCTAGGAAGGGATGTTGGTACTTCAAGTAAGGTGGCTCTCACAGAACGTTCCAGTGCAACTACAGCTGCAGTCTATGTAGGGCTGAGGGAGTATGATGCTGGACTTCAAAGGTGCCTGTTACACTAATACTAAAGAACTTGAACTTTCCTCTTTGAGAGAGGTTAATAGAATCTATTAAAAAGCTTAATGAGTGAGGCTCTGTTTTGTATAGCTACTTAGAAATACTTGGTAATACTTTGTAGTAAATAATTAAGAAAAATTATAGGAAATAGAGAAATAGTTTTAGTTTGGAATGTTGTGATTTAAGATTTCTGTGAGACATCATCAAACTGCAAATATTCATTTGAAAGATGAAAATATTCTTTCAGCTAAGGGGAAAGGCCTAAGTGAAGGAAAATCCAGAGGGAGGAGCAAGATGGTAGAGGAGTAGGAGACCTAAATTTCATCTGATTCCGGGAATTTTGCTAGATAGTTATCAAACCATTCTGGCACCTACAACCTCAACAGGAGATTGTAGAAAAAAGAAGCAGCAATTCTATGAACAGGAAAGTGACCACTTCTGAAAGGTAGAACAGGCAGAGAAGTGAATCCGAGGCAATATTTGGGAAGAGAGAACGCTGGGGGGAGGAAGTCTCCATCAGCCACCTACCAGCAAGTGATAGAATGTCAGAGCACAAAATCAGAGCTTTTAAAAGTATGCTCTGCTGAGGGACATTGCCCAGTGGCTAAGTGGAGGGTGGAACACTCACTGGGTCAGTGTGGTCTCAGGACCACTGTGGTCACAGAAAGACCAGTGGTGCCTGAGTGTGGCAGAGCTCCCAAGTATCAGAGCAGGGAAGTCGCCTACAAAGATGGAGCCAAGGAGTGGGCTCTTAGCTTGGGGTTGCCATAAACAAGGATCCACAGCATGGTCAGACCACTACTCTCCGAGCAGGGGCCCAAAAAGGGGCAGAACTGGGGATACTCGCCTTCCTCCCCCCAGAGGAGTGGTACAGGAGTGCACCACAAGAATCTGCTGGGTTTGGAGACTCCAAACAGGTTCCTGTGCCAGAGATAGAAATGCTCAGTCACAGGCCAGCTGAGCACTGAGTATAGCCCAAGACCAGGGAGACAGGAGTGACTGACTGCTTTTCTCTGAAGGCACACTGAGTACAGGGGATGTCCCGAGCTCTGAGGGCCCCCTTTGGGGCCAGAGATTGAGAGGCCACCATTTTCATTCTCATCCTCTAACACCATGCAGAAAGCCTTCAGGGAACAAAAACTGCAGAGAGCAAACCAGATTGCTTAGCCTGGTTCCTGGCAAGGGCAGTGCAATTCTACCTGGGGAAAGACATTTAAGAATCAACAACAGGCCCCTCCCCTAGAAGAACATCCAGCCAAGACCAAGTTTACAGATCAATGAGAACTGCAAAACTCCTGCACTAGGGGAAGGCCGTACATAGAATTCATGATATTTTTTCCAAACTTTTTCAAAGTTAATTTTTTAAAATTTTCTTTATGTTTTTCTTTTTCTATTTTTAAAATTTTTCTTCTTTCCTTTTTCAGCCAACATCTTACCAATTCTTTCTTTAAAATCTTTTTTATTTTTCATTTTTACAGTCATATTCTATACCTTCATTGTATTTAACCTTATTTTTTTGTATATATGTAAGTTTTTCTTTCTTTCAAATTTTGGGGAATTTCAAAGAGAATTATCATATCGTTTCACTTTATATATGGAATATAAAGAATAGTGCAGAGGACAATAGGGGAAGGGAGGAAAAATTGAATGGGAAGAAGTCAGAGAGGAAGACAAACCATCAGAGACTCTTGACTCCAGGAAACAAACTGAGGGTGGTGGAAGGGAGGAGTGTGGGGGGATAGGGTAACTGGGTGCTGGGCATTAAGGGAGGGCACGTGATGTGATGAGCACTGAGTATTATATGCAACTAATGAATCTTTGAACATTATATCAAAAACTAATGATGTATTATATATTGGCTAATTGAAATTAAAAAAAAAAAAACGAAGGCTCTCTAGAAAACCTTCTAGAGAGGGTTGAGCAGAGGAAGAAGAGTCAACAAAGCAGATGGGCAGAAATAATAAGAAGGTAGGAAATAACCAGGGAAAATGGGCTCAAGACCCAGGAGTAGAGACTTTTATGAAAAGAGTAGCCAATAGAATCAAAGGCTGAAGAGAGGCTTTGATGATGAGAATTGAAAAGAATTCATTAGATTTTATAGCTGAGGGATAATTGATAGCTTGGATAAAAATAATTTCAGGAGAGGGGTCAGGATAAAAGCCTATGGGGACCCCAGTGGAGTATAAATCTGAAATAAGGAAACACTAGCTCTAGTGTATTAAGGCTTAGAGATGAACCAGGAGGTTGTGGGAATCTAGACAATAAATTAAGAAAAGTTAAAAAAAGAAAAAATTAAGAAAACCTGTACTAATATGGTGGCAGTGGGAAAGCATGGATTGTCAAATTTTAAGGGACAAGTATGAGGTAGCAACAAAATGATTTGATAAGTGACTAGATTGTAGGTCATAAGGCCAGAGAGAGCCAAGGAGAGAAAAAAGTTGAAGGTGTACTTTGAGGCTTCCAACTAGTTTGGGAGATTAGGAAATATAGGAGGCATTAAGCAGAGTTTTGAATATGTGAGATGGAATAGTTTTGGGGGAAATATCATGAATTCCATCTGGGGCATGCAATGTGTGACATGGCTGATATGTGATAGTCTATTAGTAATATCTAGAAGGCACTTAGATTTACAGATCTTCAACTTATGAGAGAGATAAAGATGAAAATACAGATTTGTGATTTATCTGCATATAGAAAGATAAAGTTATATGACTAAAATAGTATATAAGGCTTTCTGCCCAGAAAAATCCTTAGAGCTAAAACAAGAGACTTTAAGAGAAAAAATCCAGTTATGAAACATGATGGTAAAGGAATTAGGGAGGATATACAATGCAGAAAATAAAGAACCCAACTGGGGTGCCTGGGTGGCTCAATCTGTTAAGCAACTGCCTTCAGCTCAGGTCATGGTCCCAGGGTCCTGGGATTGAGCCCTGCATGCATCCTGCTTCCCCTTCTCTCAGCTGCTCATGCTCTCTCTCTCTCTCTCTTGCTCCCTATATCTCAAATAAATAAAATCTTTAAAAAGTTAATAAAGTAATTTTTTAAGGTTTGTTTATTTGAGAGAGAGAGAGAGCAAGAGAGAGAGAAAATGTGAGTGGGGAAGGGGCAGGGAGAGAGGAAGACCAGCAGACTCTCCACTGAGCCGAAACCGAGTCCATTGCTTAACCAACAGCCACCCAGGCATCCCAAGAACTCAATTTCCTATAAAAGACATGTTTCTGTTCTTACACAGATAACAATCAAAAATCCTCTTTCTTCTTTCAAAGTAGGATGGAGATATTTACAAGGAAAGTGGAAAATCTCTGACTTGAAAGTATTTCTATAGATCCCAAATCCATAGCTATAAATGAACTGCAATATAGAGCCAGACTTGTGTTTTGTAAACAAGAAATGGCTCACAGACTGAAAACTTGCATTTGGCTCTAAAGTTGAAATTCATGGAGTATGACAAATCACATTTTTTCCACCTATTCCATGGTATCTGGCTTTCTCTACTTTTCTTATTTTTTTCTTTCAAGATTTATTTAAATTCAAGTTCACATATAGTGTAGTATTTGTTTCAGAGGTAGAATTTAGTGATTCATTAGTTGCATATAACACCAGTGCTCATTCCATTAAGTGCCCTCCTTAATGTCCATCACCCAGTTACCCCCTGCCCCCAACCAACTCCTCTCCAGCAATCCTTAGTTTGTTCCCTATATTTGAGAGTCTCTTATGGTTTTCCTCCCTGTCTTTATCTTACTTTTCTTTCCCTTCCCTTATGTTCATTTGTTTTGTTTCTTAAATTCCACATATGAGTGAAATTATATTTAGTATTTGTTTTTCTCTAACTGATTTATTTCACTTAGCATAATCCTAAGTTCCATACAGTTCCATCCACATTGTTGCAAATGGTAAGATTTCATTCTTTTTGATGGCTGAGTAATATTCCATTTTGTGGGCTTGTGTGTGTGTACATATATATATACTGCATTTTCTTTATCCATTCATCAGCTGATGGACTTTTGGACTCTTTCCATGTTTTGGCTACTGTGGATATATTTTGCTACTATAAACATTGGGGAGCATGTGTCCCTTTAAATCACTGTTTTTGGATAAATACCTAGTAGTGCAGTCTCCACTTTTCTTGTTTCCTCTGACTAGAGCATTACATTAAATGATTTTTATACCCCACCTCCCTCACCTGTGCCACCTCTCTTGAGCCCTTAGTTCATTTCTACTATCTCTTCATTAAAACAGATTGGAATGTGATTTTTCTGGTTCTGCTCCTCTGATGGAAGTAAGTAGCCTAATTGAATCAGGCACCGGATCCATTGTGATGGAACTTATATTCTTTTGCTGAGGCTGCCATAACAAAATACCATAGAGAGTGTGGCTTAAACATCAGACATGTATTTTTCTCACAGTTTTAGAGTCTAGATGTCCAGAATCACATTCCAACAGAGTTGGTTTCTGGTGAGAGCTCTCTTCCAGGTTTCTAGGCACCTGCCTTCTAGCTGTGTCCTCGTATAGCTTTTCCTCTGTGGTGCATGGAGGGTGAGGTAGACAGAGAAAGAGGGAGAAAAAGAGAGGGAGAGGGAGAAAGGGAGAAAGAGATGACTGGCTGCCTGGTATCTCTTCTTGTTAGGACAGTAATTTCACCAGATCAGGGCCCCACCTTTATAGCCTCAGCCTCATTTAACCTAATTGTCTACTGATAGTCTTCTCTCCAAGTACAGTCACATTGGGACGTAGGGCTTCAACACAGGAATTTGGGGGAGGATACAAATCGGTCCTTAGGAGGGCTTATCTTGCTGAGATAGTTCAAGAGGCACAGTAATCCAGAGCCAGGAGGCTGTGAATCTTCAGTACCTGTGTAAACAGTCAAAAGGATTCTAGAGAATCTCATGAGAATGGAAGATTGCTGGTTGAGTTAGTTGATATTTAAGAGTTGGCCTTTGTAGACACTTCAAAATTACAATATATTTTTTAGTTAATGTGAATAAAATTTATTATTTACTGATATAAATAATTAATTCATACTGTAAATTTATGTAGGGCTGAGCATCTCTCACTCATGACAAATGCTAAATAACTAGAACTCTTGTAAATAATATTTATATGCAATAATGCAGGAATAACAGTATTATAAAATCACTTGAAAATTAGGTATATTACCTTGAGAAGGCTCTTGAAGCTTATGGCTCATCCCCACAGAAGATCCCATAAAACCATACAATAACTTCTTGGACATCCTACCATTGGGAATGTGAAGGCCATTGGACTAAGAGGACTAAGAGTTCTGATACTGGCCATAGCTATATTGGCCATAGGCATAGCCTTGGCCTTGTTACTTGAATTTTGTCCCAACTCCACAAAAAGCTGAAAGGTAGAAATAATGAAAGACACTTGCCTCTAGGAGTACTAAGAGGCTAGGGGCACATAGCTCTCCTTTGGTGCTTCAACAAGAAAGATGAAAATGTTAGTAGGAAGAGATTTCTCTCTTTGCCTCCACACAGGAGATAGAGAGGCAAGTCTGCTGTGATTATACTAGTGTTGCTGCGGTTATGAGAGAAATGTATCCACAGATACAGAAATGTATCCACAGCCACCAGTGGCAGGCAATGGCAGAGACCAGGAGTAATGAGGGACAGCAGCTAAGGGAGCTCATTGAAGTCTTTGGAAATTCTCAAAAGAGATCCCAGAAACACTTGGAACCTAAGAGAAGAGTTGGTAGAGCTGATGTTTTTACTGTTGCCCCAGTGGCTATACATGCCTTTGATTACTGCTAATATAATACATAATTTTCAACTTTCTTCCTTAGGATGGTGAGGACAGGGATCTAAGTATGCAGTTGCTTGTGGGTCTTCATATAACTGACTGCAATGTTGTGCTAGCCCTAGAGAATAATTCTCAAGAAGATAGGCTGTATTGGTTAACTGTCTATCTAAAATGCCTAAAAAGTTTGCCTCCTGGACACAGCAGGTAGATAAGGCAAGATAATCCTTGGGTAGCCTCGTCTTATTAGTGGTGGGGGCTGGGACTCTTGAAGGCCACAGAAAGAAGGGTGTGATTCAGGAGCTGGAGCACAAAAAAAGGTTTTGCTATTCATATGAAGTCAGTAGTCTTACACACTCACTCACCCTACACACACACACACACACACACACACACACACAGTTTATTCTTCCCCTTAGTGTATCTTCCACCTACTCACTCACCCCTGCGAGACACACACAGCTGTGGTTGGAAATCATCTTTATTCTTTCAAAGTTAACTTAAACTTTTTACTCTAGCCTCACTTCACTTGGAAGTTTATGTGAGAGTCAGGAGAAATCCTCACATGCATTGGAGAAGGTCAAGGAAGAAACTGGGTCACAGTATTACGTGCTCCAGTCCTAACACCTCCCTCCCGCTCTCCCTACCCCCAAGGAAGGATGTATTTTCATGCAGACAAAACGTTGCCTAAACCTTCCAAGTGTGGATTCAAATTGGTTTCCACTGTAGGAGAAGAGGTAACGCCTGTGGGTTCATTCTGAGCACGAGAGGGAGAACGCAATAGAAAATAAACATACAGACATCTCTCCGTGGGCTAGGCTAAAAATGGTCTTGACCGAAGCCCAGCCTGAAAGTTGTGTCAGCTGCTTTACCTCAACTCTTTGCCCTTTTCCCAACATGCACATATTTATAACCTGGGTTTCCCAAACAGATTATTCTGTATTTCCGCCATCTGGTTTATGGATTTTTTTTTTTTTTTTTTTGACGTGCTACAGGCTGCCAAATGGTAAAGCTAGTAAGATTCTTGTTTGAGGAAAAGCAACTCTGGCAGAGTGTTGTAAAATAACAGCACATTAGCTACTTGGAAGCGGCAGCACAGAGCCAGAGACTTCGAGATCGCAGGAAGGCTTTGAGAGGCTTTAATCAGGAGGCAACTGGACTGCATGATAAATTTTGGCAAAATATTGAAATGTTTTCTTCCATAAGTAAAGAGGGGCTCTTACCAAAAGAGTAAAAGGTGAAATGTTGTTTTAATTTTGCCTTCATTTTATGATGCTCTTCTCTGTAGAAAAATGCTGTTGCTTCATGTATGCAGAGATATAGCTATCTTTTTTGTTGCTTCCATTTCTATCATGAAATAGAATCAAGACAATGTTAAAGCAGGCCTCCCTTGTTCAATGGAAGGTCCCATAAAGTTCATGTCACAGCAACATTTTTGTTAAGTGAATCCTATTACACTGTTCAATTCCATTATAAATGTCAGAGATTCAGTCTACGGGAAAAGCAGCTGGCCCTGAATAAAATGAAATCACAGGTCAGAATGTGGAAAATGTCCTCCAAACTCTTATTTAAAGGAACAAATCGTATCTGTCAGAAAAATGTTGCCATTCAAGATATGGTTAAAAGTATTCTACACTGTAGCTCAGTGAGTTAAAGCCTCTAAAAGTATTCTACACTCAAATAATATCAACCGGAGAAATAAAAATATGGGTGTGGGAAATCCTGGCAGCATCATCTTCTGACTCATCCTGATTAATACACATCAGCTAATGTTAAGAAAGCAATTCCTAATGATCAGAACATTTTGGCAGGATGTTTTATTTTGTTTTAATTATCTTCAATGACCTTGAAGTTTCTGATTTGATACTCTAGGTAACTGTAGGGGGGAGATGGGGATGAGTTGGAATGCACCTTTTCTGGACTTTCTCAGTAGTCTCTCTGGATAGGTCTGTATTATCTGTATCCTTACAGTTGGGGATCAAAGAGATCAGTGTCAAATGCAATACCCACAGTGTGCATTTCTTGTTTCAGTGGGGAGTTGCGCTCTGGTGTTTACAGAAACATATTTAGCAAATGGTTTTGTGGCATTAATCAGGCAATGGTCATGCATTTTGTGACTGTTCTGGTCTTTAGTTTGCTTTATGTAACAGATAGCATTTTTCTTATTTAGGGCTGTTGGTATATGAATTGGTATTTCTGGAGTTTAGAAAAATTTTGAACACTGACTAGATGGACTTTTTATTCATTCCCTCCTCTGTTTATTCATTAATACAGACATCAGACACAAGTTTACTGCCTTAAAGATGCCCATAATGCCAGAAGACTTTAGTGTCCCTATGATGTTAAACAGAGAGCATGTGGTCTGTCATTTAACCATTGATCCTTGAAATCCAGGAATTTTATTTTCACTTTGATAATGTGTAAACTGAGGGTCAGAGGGGATACGCCTTTTGCCCAAGGTTATACTGGTATTAAGAGACAGAGTCAAGACTTCAACTCAGGGATCTCTGATGCAGAATTTCATAAGACTCCCAGTACAATGCCACGCCAACTCTTAGTGGTTTAAGAGTACGGCAATGATGATAAAATGGGAGTGAGTGCTCCCTGCATGAATATCTGTTTAATTCACGAATTCATTAAGTTTTGAAGTCTAGGAGGCAACCATTCTAAAAGGGGGAGGAATATTTGTGCTATTTAAAATATATTTCCAGCAGTGAGTAACCCCTTGATAATACAGTTACTGATAGCTGGTGATCTTGCTGACATTAGTTTTATGGGATAAAGTCTACCATCATGAGACCCCTCACGTTGTTGCCATCTGCACAAATTTGGAGAGCAAAGGGAGGATGAGAGGGAGATAGCCAGCCTGAAATCTCTCCGGTGGCCAGTCTCAGTGCAGGTGAGATGGGGGAAGGGAATGCAACACTTCAAGGTTTTTCTGTTCCTCTCTCAGTCTGGACCAATTCTAGTCCCCACACTTTAGAAGGGAGAGGAGAAGCATTCAGCAGGTAGAGAGGAAGAGAAGGAAGAAAAGTAAAGGGTTTGTACATAAAAACCAGGGTGGGAAAACTTACTGAAAATGTTTTCAATGCACTCAGAAGTAGGGGAACGACGTGAACCCTCGTAAATGCCTAGAACACTATTTCATGTTTCTTCAATGAATTTCGAAGTCTTAGGTGGGGGGATATTTCTTCTCTAACGTGAGTACTGTAGACACAAAAGTATGTGAAGTACAGAGGGTCTCCAGTGAGTCAACTCGCTATATTCATGGTGGCCTCTGGGGAATTAGAATCAGGAGTCTTCAAAGGTAGTTTAATAGTGACCTGATGTCAACTCTTCTTTATGTGCTTTTATAATATATTTTTAATTGAAATATATTTGATATATAACATGTGAATTTAAGATGTTAATTTCGTACATTTGTAGATTATGGTTGCCATGGTAGCAGTAACTAGCAGCTTTATCATTAATCTTTCTTTTCAGTGGTTGACATAATTAAGTCCTAGGCTCTTAGCAAGTTTGATGTTTACAGTACAATATCTTTGTATATATCCTTACATTGTGCTAGATCTCTTGGGTTTATTTACTGCTGGTTACTAGTTTGTGTCCTTAAATAACATCTGTTCCAGACCTCCACCTTCATCCCCTGGAAACCACTTTTTTACTTTCTGTTTTTATGAGTTTAGCTTTTCTCAGATTCCACATGTAAGTGACATCTCATGATACTTGTCTTCATCTGACTGGCGTCAACTATTCCAAGTCTCTGGTTGAGCCTAGTCCGTGGTCTCTAAAATGCTTAAAGCGACCCAGGTAAACTGCTCTAATTTGTAAACCCATC
Source organism: Mustela lutreola (assembly GCF_030435805.1). NCBI lineage: Eukaryota > Metazoa > Chordata > Mammalia > Carnivora > Mustelidae > Mustela > Mustela lutreola. The sequence continues at coordinate 90,057,052 of NC_081298.1, read as the reverse complement.
ATACCTTCTCACTCATTCTGACATGGAATGTGATTTGACCTCTGTCATGATGAGGAAAGGCAAAGTGAACTAAGCAAACTTAGTAAATATTCGGCAAACTATTAGAGTGAATTTCCAGAATAATATCATGCACATCTCTTTATTATGATGCTGAGAATTGCTGAAGGAGAATGAATTTACTTGTTTGCTTTAGCCTGGGGGAGGGGATCTTCGGAGGTAATCTATGGAGATGGTTATTGGTTGGGTGTGAGGCTTGTGAGTACAGGGCACAGACATATGGGCAGGAGATGAGAAGACTGAAGACCAATTTAATGAAATGCCTCAAAGTGATACCTAATCATCATGAAAATGTTGTTTTTCTGTTTCAAGTCAATTCAAGTAGTTGGCTACTTTAAGTGTCAATAAAGCCTGAGCATAGTTCTAGGCATCATTGGAGAGAAGGGTGTGAGTCAGTTCCTTCCTACCCTTTCCTCTCAGTCTTTGTTTCCCCAGGTTTATTGAGATATAATTGACATAGACACTGTATCAGTTTAAGGTATACAGCATAATGATTTGTCTACATATACTGTGAAATGATTGCCACAGTAAGTTAACATCTCAAACGGATCAAAAAAGGAAAAAAAGGAAAGTGTTTTTGTAGTTGTTGTTGTTTTGCTTGTGAGGAGAACTTTTAGAATTCTACTCTCTTAACATTCTCACATACCATACAGCAGTGGTAAGTATAGTCATCAGGTTATACATTGCATCCCCAGTACTTATTTGTCTTATAATTGGAGGTTTAAACTTTTGAATGCCTTCTTCTGAATCCTAACTTTGTGCCAAAATGAATACTGAATACAGATAAGCACTAGGAGAGAACCAGGAGACACAGAGAAGCAGTATGTAGGATAACTCTGGGAAGATGTTTTATAGAGCAAAGAACATTTATCACTGAGACAGGGTTTGGCCACTGTTCCCCGAAATGCACATTCTTCTCTTCATTCTAAGCACACAGACACAGCCATGTTTTCCAGCCTTCCCTATGGCTGGAGTCACCATAGGACAGAGTCCCAGGCAATGCCAAGGCATGGTCTATAGAAATCTCCCACACATGCTTCTCCAAGCTCTTCTGGATGACTACGGGGGCAAAGACCACAGAGGCTTTAGAGAAATTGTGTTGAAAATGACAGATCCTTAGTCATCCTGGGTTATTGAACCACCATGTGGCTCCTCAGATAGGGGCGAATCACAATCATGAGCAAAGAACGCCTGCCTTGTCTATTATGTGAGCAAGAAATAATCTTCTAGTACATTTCACTTGTTCTGCATTTCAGGTTCCATTTGTTTCAGTAGCTGTTTCCCTACTTGTCAGTGAAGACAATTTCGTGAGAGAATATATGTGTAATATGTAATTACACCTTGTAATTGCAAAACAAACAAATAAACTGTTAAAAGCCCCTTCTTTATAGGTCTCTAACATTTCTTTCCTGTGTTTGGACTTGTTGAAAAGGAGGACTTGAGAAAGAGGAGAGGCATGGTGCACACGTTCTCCCAGGTTCCCGTCATGCCACAATTCCATGATCCCATGATAGTCAGGGCCATAGCATAAATTGTTTAGATTTCTAAAATGGATCTGGAAAATGTATGCCTTTCCTGTTGGGGAAATTCTCTTGATTTATGATCACCATGTTTATATGTACTAAATCCTACTGAAGTATATTAAATATTTTGTTTTTCAGTTTTGGTTGAGCAGCGTGCTGGTCATCCAAATTAATGACTATTCATGTGTGACATAAATTCCAAGAGGCATTTACAGTGGGTGTGCCTTATTTGAATGGCAGAGGCAGATTGATGGCCTCTGCAACCCACGTGAGTGTCAGGCAGTCCAGCAACTGCTCAATGTGCTCACTTTATGACCATAAACTTGAGTTGTTATGATTGTTGGTAACAGTTGTGCTTTAAGCCATGAAGAAGAGTTATTTTAAAATGATGATACATGTTGTTCCTTAATCACTGTCTTTACAGGCCTTGATGCTTCTACGATGTCATTGTTAGAGCCAACGCATGCCCATGTAACTGATGGAAATGCTTTGATGCCACATTAATATCTATCTGCATAACTATCAGGGTAACTTCATTTATTATTTGAATATCTTTGCTGTCACCTAGTTAAAAATAACTGTTTACTTTTCTTTTTGAAAAATATTATTCTAAGGTTGCAATTGCATTGTTTTCACACAAGTGAGAGGCCCTCTGCAATTACTTATCAATTAAAATACTCTTTATCAATTAGCAGGTTTACTTTACTTTCAGGACCATGTTAGGTACCAGCAGTGTGGGGAAGAGGGAAAGATACATAGCAGGGTTTCTACAGTCTTAAGAGAAACACATTTCACAATGTAAGAAACATGTACAAAGAGAGGTAGATTTCGTATTAGATTTGCTCAAGAGGACCTGGATTTGAATCATGTACCTAGTGCTTTCTGGCTGTATCCCACTCAACAAGTCATTTAACCCATGGAGGCTCAGTTTTCTCATCTTCAAAATGATCACGTTACTACCCACCTCCCAACACTGTGTCAGATTAAGTAGTTGAGCATGTCATATAGTTCGAACACTAATACTGGGAATACCCATCATCAGCCAATTAAACCAGCAGCGGGTAAGGGCTTCTCAAAGGCAAAGAAAAGCTTAAAAAGCAGCATATTATCAAGGAGGATTAAGAGGCAAGAGATAGGAACTTTAAACCTGCAATGCAGGTAAGGGTCAACCAGTCTAATTATGTAGGGTTAAGAAAAGAGAAGTGTGGCATCTGAATATGATTCTCCAGTATGTTCTTTGTCTGATGGAGGTATCTCTTACATCAGCTGTGGCCCCAGGACAAAAGTATTCAGCTCATCTCTGGATTAGGAAGATACTCATGAAATGGCCACTGATTGCTATTTCTCGTGAATTGAGTTTCCCTTTTAAGATCACCAGATTTGTTAAGGTCCTTACTATCACCTGATTTACTTATTTCTTTATTGTATATAATCTCCCTTGGGTTGTAAACTCCATGGGAACAAGAACATACTGTTTTTTCGCTAATAGATTTTTTAACTGATAAATTCCTAGTGCTAAGAACTGGAAAAGTATAGGCATTTTATATACATTTTGAATAAATGAATGAATTAAATAAATAATTGAGTATCCATTATGGACAAATCATAGTGTTTGGGCCTGAGGCACCTACAAAACATGATTAAGACAGGTCCCTGCCATTGAGAGATGGGCTCTGTTGGGTCTAAGCCAATTATGCAATGTTTTGCTTGTAATTGGCTTAGAGATGGGCTGAGAAGGTAATATTGGCCAGTATAACAAATGAATCCATCTTCCAGAAGCTTTTGAAGAAAAAAATTCTGGGTTCTTAAGAGAAATCTAAACCTTCCCCCACCCTTGTCATCTGTCTCTCTCTGCTCCTTTATACTACCTCAGCCCCTCCTGCCCAAAGTCATCTTGAAATGGCAAGACAAAGCTAGCTTTGTCTTAATACGAAATCTACCTCATCTTGAAATGGCAAGACAAAGCTAGGAAACAAGGAAGATCTGAGAGAATGGGAGAGAGATAAAGGCACCTCACTTGATGCCCAGCCCATTTTCGGACACCCAGTTTTGTGGGTCCTTGGGAGTTCTTGATTAAGCCACTGGAAGCCATTTTTTAGCCAAAGCCTGGCACTTCATACCAAAGATTGTTAAAATTCCTTCCAGAGTCTTAAATAAAAAATATATGTGGTCATCAAGGACCTGCCAAATAGTCTTTCATAATCTTTCAAAATACTTTACACCAAGAAGCAGTATCTGATGCTTATCCAGATAGAGGAAGACAGTGACAAAGCCCAGACTGATCTAATTAAGAGCAGAACCTAAATATTGCTACTTTTACCAAGAAGCAAAGAGGAAACAAACAAACACAAACAGCTATTGTAAAGAAAAGGGAGTAGGAGTATCCTGCATCCCTTGAGACTCTTAGTAACTGACATGCGGGTGGTATCACGAATGTTTTCATCCATGCCCAGTGATCGGTTCTGTCACTAAGAGGTGCTATGATGAGTTGTGAAATAGGCCAACCTGATCATTCTACAGTATAATCTTGGTTTTTCTGGCCTATTGGCCATTCTGCAATTCTGTCCATGCACACGTAGGTAAGGGCACAGCAAAGAGATGAGATTCAAATCAATCACTTCTAGTTCTAGCTGTTGTCATGGCCCGTAGGTATATGGGAGAAATTTTAGTATTGACTACTGGGAAGTATTTAAAATTTAAAGAACATATATACCTCACCCATCTTCCATACTCACCTCACCACTTTCCAGACCCTTGCCTACTTGTTTTCTCCAGAGCATTTATTGTCTTGACATACTATGTCCTGGAGTTACTTCACCTGTATCTCCCACTACATGCTTGCTCCACCAGGGCAGAGACTGTCAGTGTCCAGTTTGTTGACGGCCAGTATCTACAAGAGTTTCTGATACATCGTAGCTAAATGATCAATACTTTTTGAAAAAAAAAAAATGAGTAAAATTTTTTTTCATTTGTACAAGCATAAAGCAGTTGAAACATTTTATAAACTTGGTTTGTAATTACAAATCTACGCTTAAAAGGACATCTCTGGTATTTTTTTAGTTAATAACCAGTTTTTAAACATAAAGTTACTTCATTTAAAACTTGGGTCCATTCAAAGCATGTTTCACTCAGGAAGGAATATATTAAGGAAATGTAGATTCTCTCAATCAGGGAACGCGGAGAGAATTTGGAGACTGTTGGAGCACTGACTTACTTTACGTAACTTCAAATTATAAAGATGTATTATTTTCTCATGCACTGTTAACTATAGATGAACCATCCTATATTGAAATGAAGATCACATATAAATTAATTTTGAAAGTGCCTCAATTAAAAAAAAAAAATGGCCAGTGCTTTCAAACTTTTCCCTGGAAGAAATATGAGCCAGAGATACGGAGTTAAAATGTGAAAGTTTGCCCTAATTTTTGTTTTGCTCTCTAGATGGTTCTTTTTTCGCCCGAGAAGGTTGCATTCCCTACCCTGGACTGCCGCAAGTTCCTTGAGTCCTCATCCTTCCCACTCTCCTTACCCATCCACCACCTGCCCCCACTATTTGAGAAGATGTCATGGTTCGGTGATCTGCAGAAAGTTAACAAGTGCTGAACAAGTGTGCAATCCATATGATCCCCTCAGTCCATTCGTTCCCCTAGACCTAAATAGCCAGTTTCTTTCAGTAAGTACCATCAACTCCTTGTTTGAGGAGATGCCCGTGAGTAAAACTCACTACTGCATGGCTCAAAATCAAAGGAGGCTTGTTAAACAGGTCTTTGGAGGGCTTCCCAGCAATTGGTGGCTAGAGTGCCATATTTCCTCCCCAGAACCAGGTAGTCAACCAGGGTGTTTATTCACTGAAGGTCAGGCTTTTGTATTATGAAACTTCTAGCAGATGTGATAAGCAGTAAATTGCGAATCTATCACTTTTTTTTTTCTTTTTGCCCCAGAAAGTGCGTGTGTATGAAATCAGCAGAATACTGCTTCTCTGTGATTTATGGCCCACTTTTGACCACCCCTTATCAGGTTCCCACAAGCGCTTTTCTGATGCAGCTCATGTCTGAATGACAATAGACAAACCAGTGCCATTATGCACCAAAATCTCTCTCTGCATTCTAGACACCAAGATTACATCTAGGGTATTGATTTATTGCTGCCCCCCCCCCACCCAACAGGGACCAGTTTGTTCAGCCCGAACAAGATCGACTATTATTAAACAGAGCCACAACTCTATGTGAACTTGGTAAAAAAAATAATCATTTGCTCCTACCTTTCTAACAACCTGGGCATATAAGGAAACGCCTGAGTTTAAATATTTTGACTGTTTATTTGTCTCTGCTTGTCTCTTCTTTAAGTATGCAAAATAAGATAAAACTGGCCTTTGAAAGAAGGAACCTTTGTAGTTTCTCAGATGTTGAAACACAATGTGCTTCTTTTTATGAACCACACTGAAATGATTACAAATCTCTGCTTTGGTGTGTATTTCTGAAACACCTACTGTATCTGTAGCAATGAGGTTTTATGACAGCTTTAACAGTTTCTGCAAAATTTATATGTTCTACCAGTAGATCATTTTGGGGAGCGATATAAATTTTACAGCACATCAGAGTTTTATATCACTACAAACGCCTGATGTAGGATTCACATTAAGCAGGCCCCACATCCACCCACAGTTTTCTATTCTTCAGGGTATTTATGTTTGCCAGGCAAAAGGGCCCTTCAACACTTTTCTCTTTACAAATGATCATTCCTCCTCCCTCGTTACCTTTCAGTTTAACATCATTCGGTCTGACTATTTGTCTATGGGAGATTCACTCCTGCTCTCATCAATTTACATAGTAGACAATCTCTGCACTACCTCTGCCCTCTAAGTCCTCTGTGTTGGGGTGTTGCTGGAGTTCCTGGAGCCCCTGACGACCTGAGTGAGCTAAATGAAAACTAAAGAAGGAAATCTTTTCATATGGGGCCCTTATTTTTCTGAACTCCGTGCTGGTTCCTGTGGTCTGACATACGTCAGTGAACGTACAAGTGGGCCTGGAACAGAATATTTACAACCCTAACTGCCGTGAGAAATCTGGGCATGCTGTTGCTAGGTCTGTGGGAAAATTTCTAGGGCCGTGACCCCAAGATTTTGATACAATGAAATGAGGAAAGAATAGAATCAAAATCAGAATCAACATTGTAGCTTGTCCTTCTGTTGAGGTTCTTATCTGAATGCCATTTTTGGAAAAAATTCTATCCTCTCTGTTCACTGGGTCGGGAACTCCTGTCTTTAATGTTTCTTATTTGCATGAGCCCTATTTTTGGTGCCTGGACACCCGGAAGTTTGTCACGTAGATATGGAATTATAATGAATGAATAAAAGCATGTATGTTGAGAGGCAGTGGACATATATGGTTTGTCCTTTACCCCTGCTCTGCCTTCACACCCACTCACCAAAAAAAAAAAAAAAAAAAAAAAAAAATCCTGCTTGACCCATATAGTTTGAGTAAGAGTGAGCCTAAAACTTCAACCCAAGGTGATAGATTTGTGACTCAGGGCTACCAATCAAAGAAGGTTTTTTTGTGTGTGTGTGTCTATGGAATCATGATCTAAGCAAATGCTGTAGGCTCAGAGCCACCAGTAGCCCTCTCGGTGCTACAAGGTGAAGAACTGTCCGAGACTTAAATGAAATAGACGCAAGCAGAGCCCAGAGATGAAGATAAAGTTCTAAGACCTGTCCTGTACCTCCTAACATGGCTCTGCCTAAACCCTGTTCTTCTCAGACTCTTCGTTTAGGGTAACTTACACACACACACATACACACACACATATATATATTAACTTATGGTAATATAAGGGGAAGGGTAGACACTAATATATGAGGAAACAATTCAGATAAGCCATGTTATACTTTGGGCACCTCATGGTCTATACTTTTTACGCAACAAATAGGGTCATTTTTCTCTTTAAGACGTGCTTTAGACATTTGTAAGTTACGATATTGTGGAACAAGAAGTTAAAAAGCACAGTCTTACTAAAACAAACAGTCGCTTCACCCTGGAGCCAGTTCCAGTTTTCACTGGCCTAACAGACCAGTAGGGACAAGGAGGACAAGACCAGAGGCATCGGGATTTAATCTCCAAGGAATAGGGAGCCAAGATCTGCGTTTGAGCAAAAGAGTAACAACTACAGATTTGCTCTCTATGAAGCTTAGACTGGCAACTATGTGAAGAAGGGCTGGCCGTGGGGAGAGGTTGGCAGAAGGGATAGCTTTTAATCCAATTAGAAAGTTGGTATTAGCCTCAGCTGAGGCAGTGACAGCAAAGGCTGAAAGAAAGAATCTGCTTGGGGAAAGTTCCCGATGTTAAACTGACAGAACTCAACAACTGAACTCGTGCATCTGAGAATCAAAGTGTCAGAATTCCAGTAAAGAGGCAAATGGTGATGATGTTGCTGATAACAGGAAGAAAAGGAAACATGTATTGAACAGGTGGACAGGATAAGGGATGGTAGTTTCCCATGGTAATTTCAATGTCAGTTGTAGCTTTACTGGCTTTACTTAGGATAACCGGGTAAATTTCAAGGTATAGAGAGAAGAGGAATTAAGGCTGAAAACAATAGTAGGAGACATTACATGTGACGGGTAGTCATGAGGATGAATGCATTGATTTGTGGAAAATATACATGTAGAGACAAAGCAGAAAGAAAGGCAGACCTGCAGGACGGCAACATTCAAGAGCCACGTGGACTCATTCTGAAGAAGGGGAGGAAACTGCTGAAGAAGTCAGAAGTGAAGCAGCTAACCAGGAGAGAGGAGGTCTCGGTGCTTGGAATGGAGAGCATTTTTACAATGTAAGAAACAGTCTACAACTGCCTAATTTATGAATCAGTTTACTGAGAAAATCACTGAACTTCTCAATTTATTTATAGATGAGGTGAAAAAAATCACCCACTCAACAGTTCTGGTGAGATATGGCATTGCTACAGCACTTTTTTTGTTTTTTTGTTTGTTTTTTTTTAAGGAAAAAATGTCCTTATCTAGCAACAAAGCTGAGAGTTCATTCAACATCAGCCAGCAAAATTTTTCATGTCACTCCAATTTTAGAATGTTCCTTTTCCTTCCCATTCAAATGTGATCCACCAATGGACCACGCTCTACTTCTGACAACCTATTATGTATTCTTTTTCTCATACCTATACATTTGTCCTCTTTGGACCACTAACACCACTGGTATATGAATACCAGTGGCAGGCATGTTCTAAGCACACAGCACATATATTAATTTATTAATACTCCCCAAAACTCTGTGATACCATATCATTATTTCCGTTTTATATCTGAAGGCACTGAGATGGTGAGGTGTTAAGTAACTTTTACGAGGTCATAAAACTTGAAATTGCCAGGGCCAGAATTTCAACCTGGGCCATCTGGCTATGTTAGTACATTGGTCACATATCTGTGTTCTGTTTTGTGCGTGTGTGTGTGTGTGTGTGTGTGTGTATGTTACAGTGACTTTCCAAACAGCTTTCAGATATTTTGATAATAATGCCAAGATCTACTTACTTGAATTCTTTGAATTCATTAGTAGTAACTAATGCTTATTTAAGTACTTACTAGATTTTCAGTACTGTGTTAAGTACACGCATTTCATTTTTTTAGTTAACTCTAAAGATGTGAATGGAGGTCATTATTATTTTGCTTTTGCAGATGGGAAATTTGAAGCTTGAGAAGATTAAATAACTTCCTTAAAGTCACCCATTTAGTGGGTGGTACAGGTAGGATTTACACTTGCATGAGTACTAACCTCTTGACTATATCCCTTCACACAGAGTTGCTTCTACGAGTAAGCTCAATAAATGGAGAACTTACTGATTGACTCTAATCATGCATGAGACTGCAGGGGTGGAAACTCACTCTCCTAATGCAATCCTGCTTGCTGGCCATGTCCCACTTCCCATATATTTTCCGTCTTATGGGGAACTTCTGATCAGGGCTACCATTGAGCATTAGTTTCAAAACTATATTGGGAGTTCAATTATCCGAACAAATCAGAGCTCAAAAGTGTTCAGGCATGTAGTGAGTTTGACTAATAGAGTTTGAAGATTAAAAAAAAAAAAAACAAAAAGGAACAATGAGAGAAATGTTCAATTTCAGTGTGTCAGGGCATAAAAGGTGAAGGAAATTGGCTTTAGGGAGTCATTTGAATAATGGGACAGTTCAAATAAAGGATGTTCAGATTACTGAGTTTGCGCTGGTATTTAATCTACCATAGAGAGAGCTGCACTCTAGAGCATCTGCTTCAGCACTAGGCACCCTCTCTCAAAATTCAATTCCGCCATACTCCCTTCCTCAGCTTGTTAGACCTCATTTGCAGCCCTTTAAAAGTCTTGCATATTTTTAAATCACTTTTCAGATGAGCAAAACTACTGAGTTTTTTTTTTTTTTTTATATATAACTTGTTAAGTTATACAACGGCCAAACATAAAGCCCCTCTCAGCTGATCTCCTTCTCCAGGTTGAGACTGCATTGTCATTCTTCTTCCAACAGACACCCTAGAAATAGTAAAAGCAAGAATAATTGAAGGTTCGCCTCCCAAGTCCCCTCTCAACGCCCTAGTGTCCTATTGCATGATATGCCTGAAGCAAGTCGAGAGGCTTGAACTTACCCAGGTCTATCAAGGACTGATCAAGAGGTCCTCCGGCTTTCCTGATGTGGAAGTCCAGGATTTTATTTATCCCTGCTGTGAACTGCCCTACTTCCAGGGCCTGGCCTATATCATATTTAGGGTAACAGAAGAGGGCATTTGATCAGTCTTCTGTTGGAGGCCTATGTGGACTATATAGATTCTCTTCTAGCATAAAATTATTTGTCAGAATATAATCTCTGATTCTCTTTTTTTTTTTATGGGACTTCCATTTTATTTTTTTTTAAAGATTTTATTTATTTATTTGAGAGAGAGACAGTGAGAGAGCGCATGAGCAAGGAGGAGTTCAAGAGGGAGAAGCAGACTCCACATGGACCTGGGAGCCCAATGCGGGACTTGATCCTGGGACTCAGGGATCGTGACCTGAGCTAAAGGCAGTCGTCCAACCAACTGAGCCACCCAGGCATCCCAATCTCTGATTCTCTTATAAATGCTCCAGCTGCAGGTTCTGAACGTTTCCACCCAAATGAAATGAAATGACTGAGACCTAGAATAAGAACAAACCCTGGAAGAGAAAAAGAAAAAAAAATGTTCTAAAAGAAGCTGAAAAGCTAGAGGTTGGCGGTTGGGTTGGAAGTTTCCAAAGAAAAGGGGATAGTTCTTTTCTGATCTCAGCAATTTTGGCTATATGGGGTTTCCGGGAAACGAGGCCATAAAGTTCCACCTCAGACACCAAGAAACAAGAGGGGCCAGTTCAAGAGAAGCCATTTTCATTCCTTCACTTCTGCCTTTCTCCCTGTAGAGTCTGTGTCTTAGAAGACATGAGAAAAGAAGGGAAGAGAACAGAAGGAAAGGAAAGGGAAGGGAAAAGAAAAAAGAAAGGAGAAAAGAAAAAGAAATCGACGCTGGCGTTTTCTTTGCGCAAAGATAAAATGCATTTTGTACTTCTTCCATTTAGAGAGATTATTCAGAATTTGTTCTAAGATATTCAAAGCCCTTAAAGAAAAAAAAATGTCATTCTAAAGCTTCTCTTAATTCTTTGTATTACTAAAGTGGTATTTTGAGCATAGCCTGCCCTTTGATTTAGGAAAGCTTGTTAATAGTCTTTTTAATTACGAAGAACTGTGCGTAGTAAACGAATAGGAATTGGAGAATTCTCTCTGAAGAATACAAGAGAAATAAGGTGGGGTCCCTTGGTTTTAAAAACATGAGAAGAGATGGAAAAGAAAGATGAACAGCCTCACCTTTGCGATGTGTCAGCCAGCTAGTTCCTAAGAGAAATGAGCAGCCATGGGAAAAATAGTTGATTGACTTTAGGAATAGTGATGTCTGCTGTTGTCCCACATACCATGAAAGAAGCCCCCTTTGTTATGCCCAACCCCTTATTGAAAAAAAAAAATTTTTTTTTTTTTTTACAGTGGCCTGTGTTCGACAGTGAGGTTGGGGGGGTTGATGAGTGTGGAGTGCTCGTTCTTGGGATGGGACAAGGAAGGGAAATGTAGCTCCCACACATCACTCTGCTTTGAGACTAGCAATGTGCCAGCATTATCACTTTGAGGGAAAGCAGCAGTCTTGCATTTCCTTGGGGCGCCTAGCAGTCGAAGTCTCTGAAAACCAGTCAGGGACCATTGAGAGTCAGTGAGAACAGAGCACAGGTCGTATGTGAACTGACTCCATGAGGAGATGCAAAATAAACTCTACTTTCCCTAAATATAAAGGCAGATGGGATAATGGAATGGGGGAGCAGTAGGCTAGATCCTGCTAATATGTGGCTTCGGACAAACCAGATGGCAGATAATTGAGTTATAATTCATCCAATAAGTGTTTATTGAGCACCTGTTACATGGCAGGCACTGTGCCAGGTGCTAGGGATATAAAATCCAATTACACAGACAGTATCCTCAAGAAGTGTACATCTAAAGAAGAAGACACGCACATGGGTCGACAATTACCCAACAGTGAGTTGAATAGGAAGATGACTATAACATTGATGACAGCTATCAGTTACTGGTATTTGCTGTGTACTCGGCATTGAGCCAAGTGCCTTTCACATTCTGCAACACTAACCTTCCCAATGATTCAATGTGGAAAGTCTTTTTAGTAGCCCCATCTTGCGGATGAGGAAGCTGAGACTTAGGGAATAGAACTTTTCTTGGTCCAAGTTTATGATGCTTTTATATTTCCTAATTAGAGTGTAAAACCTCATGATCTAATCCCAGAGTCTGTACCCTTCACAGGGTGCTATAGGAGCCTGGGGTGGGGGGGAGAAGCAGATGCTTCAATCAGTCATGGAGGCTTTAAAGCAAGAGAAAAGACAATATTTGATTTGATATTAAAACACAAGTATTTCTTCATTAAAGATATTGAGGGGTAAGGAGTGGGGAAAGAACATGTATGTAAGTTGCAGGAAAAGAAAGTGGCATGCACTGCTTCAGGTAGATGTGAACCACCAAGCTATGCTGGCAGGTGCTTGGTTAGAATATAGGGGTTGAAAAGTGGGACGCTGGGGGAAGAGAGGGGACCCATGGTACATGAGCCTGGAGAGGTACATGGGTTCTATTCATGGAGGGCATGGTATGCCAAGCTAAGGAGTTTGAAATATCCTAGAAAGGCTTCAAATCCATGTAAGCATCTTAAGGATTAGGCTAGTCTAATCAGATTGTGATGGCAGAGGCCACTGTGGCAACACTAAGAGGAATGGGAGTTGATGGAAAGGGAAGAGCGAGAGAGCCTAGTTAGGAAGGTGATGCTCCCATTGATTTGACCTATGTGGTTACACCCAAGAAGTGAGATAGAAGGCAATGTATGAGAAAGTAAGAAAATAGAACAAGAGGACAATTGTTCTAGAAAGTGATTTACAGAAAGCCCCAAGGTACATAAGTGCATTCATACTCTTTGCACCGCTCCCAGGACCAGGTCAACAAGGTCCTAGGGTATTATAGAGTTGGGTATCATCTTTGAAGCACACGGTGGGACCCAGCTTACTTCCTAGCCTATCTCTTCATTGTTTCAAAGGACTGAATCTGGAGGCCAGGGAAGAAAAATGAACACACTTGCCTGCAGTGCAGAAGTCAAAAGCTCATGTTCTCGGTCACACTTCTTACCTTTAAATCTTATCCCTGCTCCTCACCAAAAACGCAGAGATGTTTTTGTTTTGGGGTTTGTTCTTTCTTTCTTTCTTTCTTTCTTTCTTTCTTTCTTTCTTTCTTTCTTTCTTTCTTTTAACCTTCCTGTGTTTTAGTTTTCTTATCTATAAAATGGGGTAATAATCATAACAATAGCACTTCATAAGATGGGTAAGCGTTTCATGAAATAATAAATACAAAGCACTCAGATATTGCCTGGTGGATGGAAAAAGTTAGCAATTATTTTCCAGATAACTACAGACCTGATTTCTGGGGGTTCTCCTTTTCCTGCCAAGCAGGAAAGTGGCTGTCTGAGTCTGAAGCCAAGACATTTTGGCTTGAGGAAACATTTTCCAGGGGTTCTTCAAACTCTCCAGCTCTCTTACGGAGGCCTCCGCACTCTTCCTGTAGAACAGGAGGCTGTCCCTTGGCCCCAGTATGCTCAGTATTCGGGATGACTTTTCACCACCAATGAATCCCAGGCTCCTGGACAAGCTTCACAGAAACTCATTTTTCTAGGAAGCTTAACAGTCAGGCTAAATAAAGCTAATTCTGATTTTTTTTTTTTTTTTTTTTTTTTTTTTTTAGAGAAGGCAGATGGAAGCCTGTATTTTAGACATGTCTTGAGCAATGAGAAATTATTGTTTGGGCCATGAAATTCTCTGCTGCCTTCCTTTGGTTAATAATAAAAATCAAAGAAGACCACTAATCTGAAGAACCCACCCTCTTTCGTGACCTAATACATTCAACAGCTTAGGGTTTTCCCTCATCCACCATTCAGAAAGTCCTGGACTGAATATGTCAAACAGAGATGAGTGTATAGACAGGAAGGGGGAATTTTAGAGGGTGTGGATTGTTGTAGAGTCTCCAGGAATCCAGCAATCTGGAATGGAAATCCCTCAGTGTGATTAAATTTATCCACAGATACGTGGAGTTCATCAGGCCTTCTGTTTCTCTGCACCAATTACCAGTCTTCTCAAGGGGATGTGCAATGTGAAGCTGTGGCTGGGGGCACCTCATCCTTTAAGGTCCAGGTCTCCCTCAAACCTCCTCCAGCTCAATCTTACATATCTGAGATCTCCAGCACTACCATGGGCCGCTGTTTCGCTGGAGGATGTTGACAGGCACAACTCAGCTCTCTACCTGTTTTCCCAAGACCTGGGTTCTTTCAGAAATCACTGACATTATTTATCATTTATAAATAGTTAATGAAGCTTGAATTGACAAAAATTAGGGAGAAAATTCGCTTTTTCGTAGAATGCAACTCACCTGAGAAGACGAGCCTCACTCTGAAGGTAGAAATAGCTGAGCCCAAATTAGAAGCTAAGCCTAGACCAGGTGAGGCGAGCATGCACTTGAAATGCTATCACCTCCATTATCTCTACTTTTGCATTTTCTGTAATTTAAGCAGCAGAAACAGAGGGAAGAAGCCCGGACACAGGCTGCCCCATCTCAGACACCATGCCAAAAACTTTGACAGTAACACAAAATAGCTGAAGCTAACTAAGCCAAACTTGAATCGGCAGCAGGCAGATGTCTATTTTCTGCAGTGTCTAAGTTCCCGAACTCCCAGGAGACATTCACTGTACCAAAGTGACTACGCCCAGCAAGAGATTCCTGGACTCCTTTGTAAATTATCCCCAGCTGTGCACTGCAGTTCATTCAAGTCTCAAAATGTTCTTCAGGATCTTCATATGCCCCACATTTCACCAGTCACCTTTAATATTGGCTTCCAGAACATGAATTAGCCTGGAAGCCCTAAAGATCACTACTTATCACCAGCTAGCACTTGTTTGACACCATCACCACAATATGGACATGTTCCCTCCTGCATCCGGGATCCCTTTTGTGGGGGAAGAGGCATTCATGGTTCATCCTGTGCCTGGAATTGGTGGTTCCATTTCTTTTGCTGTCATAACTCTGCTTATTAAAAAATTCTTTCATCTCTAAGCCTCCTCAGCCCCTACCCTCTAACTATAGCCCATGTCCCATTCCAGCTCTGAAACTACTTTTAAATTCTGTACAGCTGTATCCACCTTTGTACTGCTTATCACACAGAGGAGAAATTCATGATAGGAATGAGCGTATCAACAGCCCCTAGGCAGGAATTTCTATTTCTGAATACCGTGTAGCCAGAACTTGCCCATGCATATGGCCATTGTGGACTGACCATACATATTACCATGATGTATTCAAAGGACTCTGCTTCACAGCTTCCTTCCATCTTCACTTTCTCTGAGATCCCAAGGCCACTGCCATCTCAGCAGTACCCTAATTGGAGAAGCCACAAGCCTCTCAAGAAGGCCTAAATGATAGTCTTCAATAAACAATAGAAGAGTATAAAGGTATGACAGCTAGCCTGGAATACTTGGAAGTGACTTCCAAGTGAGTACATGTACACACATCACTGGCCTCTACTAAGAGACAGATTGGGGACCCCAAAATAAACAAGCAAACAAACAAAACACAAAAATTCATCCTTAGCTGCCGTCTGTTGTCCCTAATCTAAACCAACTGTGTCATTTTACAAATTAGTGTAAAAAGTTATGGAACTTTCCTGAAGTATTCTAGATGATAACTAGCACATTGACTTTTTTCCCAGCTTTACTGAGGTATAACTGAAAAGTTAAAATTGTATCTATTGGGGCGCCTGGGTGGCTTAGTGAGTTAAGTCGCTGCCTTCGGCTCAGGTCATGATCCCAGGGTCCTGGGATCGAGCCCCGCATCGGGCTCTCTGCTCAGCAGGGAGCCTGCTTCCTCCCCTCTCTCTGCCTGCCTCTCTGCCTGCTTGTCATCTCTCTCTGTCAAATAAATAAATAAAAAATCTTTAAATAAAATAAAATAAAATAGAATTGTATCTATTTAAGGTATGCAATGTGATGTTTGCTTTATATCCACCACAGTCAAGCTAATTAACTTATCCGTCACCTCACAGAGTCACCATTTTTTTAGCAAGAACAGTTGAGATCTACTCTTTTAGCAAATTTCGAGTATACAGTACAGCATTATTAATTATAATTACAGTGCTATGCATTTGCTCTCTGCTTCTATGGATTTAACTTTTTTTGGATTCTACATATAAGTGAGATCACACAGTATTTGTCTTTATTCGTTTTATTTCACTGAGCATAAGGTCCTCCACTTTCATCCAAATTGTTGAAAATGGCAGGGCTTCCTTCTTTTTTAAGGCTGAATAATATTTTATTGTATATATATTCCATATCACACACACACACACACACACACATGAACACACACACCCACATTTTCTTTATTCATCTGTCGACAGATACGTTGTTTCCATAGCTTGGCTATTGTGAGTAATGGCTGCAGTGAATTTGGAAATGTAGATATCTCAAGACATTGATTTCATTTCCTTTATATGTATACCCAGAAGTAGTAAGCACATTGACTTTTAAAGTTATTTAAAAGCAGCATGTAACACCTACATGGAAATACAACGACTACAGTGACAACTTCTCCTCCTCCCCCTCTTCCCCTTCTTGTCATGGCAGTTACTCTTTCAACAAATATTTGCTGAGTGTCAGATTCTGGTGCAGAAGGACATCAACGTTCATCTTGAGAAACTCAACACCCTAACTGGAAAGACATGATCCACTTTGATATGAGCTTCATAAAAGAACAGATGAAGCTGTGGAAAATTTTGTGCTCACATAGGGGAGTCAGTGGGAAAACCGCATGTTCTGTACCTACCAGTGCAAGTAGATGGTCACCAGATAGTTAAGGGTATTCCAGGAAGAGAGAATGGTAGAAACAAAGATAGGGAGACAGGAAAGAGGAAGGTATATATTAGTTAGGGTATAAAGCTAAGCCACTGTAATAAAAGAGACTGATATATAGAGTGACTCAAACAAGATAGCAGTGTATTTATTTCTCTGTTCAGATGTAGGCGGGCAGTCTGGAGCCAGTAGACAGCTCTGCTCTGTGAGGTCAGCAGAGTTTCAGATTCCTTTTCCCTTTGTTTGCCATTTGCCAGTGATCACCAACACGAGGGCTGTGTTCCAGCCCATAGGAAAAGATGAGAAGTGGAACATAAGCAGTTTCCTCTTTATACAACATGACCAAGAGGTTGTCCATATAACTTCCACTCACATCCCATTTGCTGAACTTAGTAACATCAAATTTCAAGGAAGCCTGGGAAATGTAGTTTCTAACTGGGCCACCACAGCCAGCTAAAACTCAAGGGGTTTTATTATGGAAAGGAGAGAGGAAAGCATGTATAGTCAGAGACAATTATAATTAGCATCTGCTGCAGTGTTTGAGAAATCCTGTGTAAGTGGCCTGGTGTATGGCAGAATAGCAGAAAATGTGGTTTTCTTGGACATCTGATCTTTGGTATGGAAAATACATTCTGTAATACAAACAAAGGGAACAGAATATGCAAAAAAAAAGATCGCTTTGTGCAACTTAAAAATGTGTACAACAATTTATTGGTATTAGTGTTAGGTCAATATCGCATGAACTTTTGATGCAATGGCTTCATGGCATCGAAGGTATGTTTGTGCTAGGAATCAAACCAGAGTTATATTTTATTTTATTTTTTTTAAGATTTTATTTATTTATTTGACAGAGAGAGAGAGAGAGATCACAAGTAGGCAGAGGCAGGCAGAGAGAGAGAGGAGGAAGCAGGCTCCCCGCCGAGCAGAAAGCCCGATGCGGGGCTTGATCCCAGTACCCTGGGATCATGACCTGAAGAGGCTTTAACCCACTGAGCCACCCAGGCGCCCCACCAGAGTTATATTTTAAATACAGTTGGCCTAGAGAGCTTATCAGCTCTTTGTTCTTATATTATATTCTATCAAAGTAATTGTTCATGAAAGAGGTCGGATTAGAATGGTGTATATAAATTCCTACGAAGTAAAGGGAAGCCCCATCTTCATCAAAAATAAACGAGGGATTCATTATATGATATGCTTCATGATATGTATTGGTCATTAAGAGAAGGCAAAGCTCTTAATTATAGTACACAAATTCTGTGTTCTATTTCAGTCATCAGTTGGGTCACATTGAGCTGGGAGAACTATATCATGAAATTGCAGGAGAGAAAGCCAAAAGCAGGAGAAAGTGATTAGGAGGGTGAGATGTAGAATGTATAAAGTGTGTGTCATGTTAAGGTAATTTTCTGTTTCCCTGCAGCACATATAGATCTTATCCCATATTACATGCAAGTTTAAACTAATTATTTAAACCTGGAAAATGCAACTCTTTTCAAAAAGCCAAAATTATGGGTCCGCAAAGGTAAGTCATCACTTTGGAGGTCTCCAGATTTCTCTTGTTTGATAAGAGCATGACTTCTGGAGTTTCTCTAGTAACTGGATGGTACATCCTTGTAAATGAGACAAGAGCTAAGAAAATCAGATAGATGCTCATGGTGACCACTCTACAGGTATATCTCCACTGTCAGAGTAACAATCCTCTTGGTGGCCGAAGACATTTCTGGACATCATGATGCCCAGGAATGATGTATGAACTTTCCCACCCCACCTCCTTCCTGTTAAGTTAGGACCTACTGGAACATTAGTTAGCAGGTGACAATTGGGAAGTACTAGTGACAGATTTTTAGCTTTATATTCACAAGACCAGCTGCTCCATGGTGACCCTGCTTTGGCAAGCTCCACTGGCAGCTGGTTAAATGTGTTGCTCTTGGCAAGTACCCACCAGCTGTTCCCTCCCACCTGTGGTCATATGCAGGCTCTGTCACTTATGCTTATTAGATCTGTAAATCCGGGAGATAATCCGACCTGTTACAAAGAGCCTCGTGCGTGGTATATGGGTACCAAATACAGTGAATTTCTTTTTAGTATGTGATTATTTTACACATGGCTTTTCAGTCTTTTTCTCTCAAACCCACACAACCACTCAGTGCTTGATTAAGAAACTGATTAATTGGGAAGTCATTCTGCAGTAAGGTAACAAATACATAAGATATCAGAACTTGAACCACTACCAGGGATGTGTCCCTGCTCAAACCCTTGATTTAAGAACCCATTACTTTCACTCCCTTCTTACCTTCTCCTTTTGCATGGCAGCTTAGCCATATAATTTGCCATCTGAAAGAGTTACGTAAGGCACAGAGCATGAAATACTCCAAGAAGTCACACTATTAATTAGACTCTTACATCATAGGATCATAAACATTAGAAGAATAGAGGATCTGCAGCATGAAATCATTTTTTTTTTTTTGGCCCATTTTTCTCTTCTCTGCCTTCTGCCCAAATGGTATTATTTCTTGTTGTATTTACTAGTTCTTTGTCCGCTTAAACAGGAAATAGATTAAATAAGGCGCTTTCTCAGCGGTCCATCCAGTGTTATCAAAAAGGTCCCAAAGTAATTGACACTACCTTCCTTGAATCTGTGTGATGAATCCTTACTCAGTGGCCTTTCTGCTATAAATACAGCACCCGTCCCGGCTGACATGCTTGTATTATTGGACAGACTTTAATCTCAGCATTATACAGGCCCACATTTTTCCTCCGCCAAACACTATTTGCAGTTCTGTCCCAGATGTAACAACCTAATCAAAACAGAATTTCATAGAGCACTACGCAGAGGATTGGTTTCTAGGGGACTGTGCAACAGGTATCTCTATGTTTACTGCCTTCTTTTATGAAACTTGATACAATGCAATTGGCAGATTGCACGTTGAATACTGGGACTCGACTCATAAGAAATGAATTGTAAATAATAAGGTTTAGCAGCAGCCAAAAACATTTTCAAGTATTCATAATGCCAGCATTGTCAACTATAACATCACTGATGTCAAATTAACACAGAGCATTTCTATCTTTTTTACGTTGTCTTTCTCAGGGACTCATATTATCAACTGAATTGTATCCTTGACAATGGATGCTGCCATGTTTAGAGTGGAGAAGAGAAAACTTTCAAAGACTGACAGAAGCAAGAAAGCCTTTCAGAGCACTCTGTCAAAAATTATGGTCAAAGGACAAAAGAATCTGTTAGAAATGACAGAAATATAGAAATTTTGAGGAGTTTTTGGAAACCACCTACTTAGAAAACATGCATTCGGAATCTGCTTTATAATTAGAAAAAACAATATTACCTAAAAAATTAAAAAAAGAAAAAAAAGAAGAAGAGTGCCTAGATTTTAATCCTTGGCTGTCACCTACTAGTGGTATGAATGCATGGAAATATCCTGATGCTTTTCAACCTCATTATCCTCATTCATCAAACTGGGGTTTCTTTTCTTTTCTTTTCTTTTTTTTAAAGATTTTTATTTATTTACTGGACAGAGAGATCACAAGTAGGCAGAGAGGCAGGCAGAGAGAGAGGAGGAAGCAGGCTCCCCACTGAGCAGAGAGCCCGATGCAGGGCTCCTTCCTAGCACCCTGGGATCATGACCTGAGCTGAAAGCACAGGTTTTAACCCACTGAGCCACCCAGGCGCCCCCAGACTGGGGTTTCTAAGACCTACCTTCAATGCATACCTTTTTAGGTGGCTTTTAAAATAATGAAGTTAAATATTGTAACCAAAAGAAAAGCTTTTAAATAACAAAAACCTAAATAAATGTACGTTATTAATATTCTTACCAGTATCAGCCTCTAATCCCACTTCTTCATTTTATTAAATGCGGAAACTGAGGCTCAAAGATACTAGAAAATTCATTCAAGACAGCAGATGGTACACATTAAAGCTAAGCCAATAACCAAAGTCTGTCATTGCCCACTGGGTACACTTCCCTTTACTTAACAAAGATTCAAAGAAGATTTGCAAAATTCCGATTCTCTTGGAGATAAGTGTCAGGCTAAAGTGCGACATACTCTTCCAAAAAAAAAAAAAAAAAAATCCAACCTTGCTCATGCACCCTGCTGCCTCCACCATTTTAGCATTTCTATAATATATTATACTTGCAAACTGGGATATAACAATTAGTTAATTGAATCTTTGTAGCAGATGGCGGAAGTTTATGAATTGAATCAATTAATGAATAAATAAAAATAAACTGTTGCTCTCATTAGTGTCCCTAAAAAATATGTAAATAGCATACATTTATTTTCATAGTTCACAGATGGAGATTTTGAGGCCCATAGAGATTCCATTTGCTTCGGAGTAGGTGAGTAATAGACCCTCAGTCTGAAAAGAAATTTCAACAGGCTATCATTAGTCCTTTTTTCTTTCTTATCCAGAACACAGCTTAGTAGAGGCAATTTGCAGTCCTTTCTTCCTGTCTCCTTATCTACCATTTCGTAATCCAATCTGGCCTTGGCGCAGGACACCTAGTTGCACAAGCTGCAAGTGGCGTGGGTATCAGTCAAGCCTTTGTCCTGTTCCTTATGAAAGGTCTCAAATCCAGAGGGCCAGAGACAAAGGGAGACTGGAAGCCTTGAAACAAGGCTGAGAGGCAACAGTGGAATCTTCCATCATTAAGCATTAGTAATAGTCTAGAACTTTCCATTTCTGATAGAATTTCCATGCGAGAAAAAAAAGAAGAAGAAGAAAGAGATTGCTGAGCTGTTCACGGCTTGGCATTTCTAACAATCCTAACATCTGGAGGATCTCTGCTTCTATAGAAGAGTAGCCCTAGAAATATCCCCCCACAGCCACACCTATCCCTTGGACCACTTTAGTGGAACCCATGATGAATCAGAACCTCCAAAACATTTTGTCAGGCGGTCTAGTGCTATGCAGCATTTCACTGATGGTTAGCACCACATTAAAATGTCATTTCAGGCAATTAATATTTTATTTATAAACACTTATAAATATTTATTATAAATGACTATTTAAATAGCAGCTCATGAGAAAACAAATCTATTACGTTTGTATTAAAACATCTTCAGATGCTTAATTATAGGAATATTTAGACAAACCATTAAAAATTTATGCCAACTTTCTTGAGAAGTCTGGGACAAACCCAGTTAGACTTTCCCATTTAGCTGAGAGGGCAGATTTGATAGGATGACACAAAAACAAGGGAAAAAAAGCCATTTCCAATTCCCCTTTCTAGTAGTTGGACAGATTCCGCCTTCATGCCAGGGAAGCTAAAAAGCGTCTTCTCTTTTAAGAAAAATATTTTTAAAAATTGTCAGAAAAGATGGACTCATTCCAGAAAAATGTCCCAGGCATACTTGGAATCAAAATGTGTTACGTGTGTAAATGGATCTGATTAAGCATCTTCAGCTTCTTCAGCTGTTTTAATCAGTTCCCAAACATACAATTGGCAGTCCTATTTTTCAACCAGAAAGAAAAATGGTGATTGCCTGCATTGATCTGTTGTAGAGTACATCACCTTACCCTACTCAGTTCTGAAAATATAATTAAAACATTCTATTTTCATACCGGTGGCTCACCAAAGTGTAAGAATCTAGGTGAACATTTTGCTTTTTTTACGGCTCTTAAGTTTAGGATGAAAACAAAGTAAATGAGACCGAATCCCCTTACCTGGCTGGAACTTATTTATTTCTGTTGAAATGCACTGTAATTTCCATATATCATGTATTTTCACTTCAATTAGTACACTATTTGATTGGACTTTATTTAGCCTTATTCATGTATTTGCATCATAGCTATTGTAAAATCACCCTATCAAACTTGCATACATCTGGAGCTTTAAAAGTACAGTGAGTGATTTGATAGGAAAGTTGCAGTTCCTCCATATATTTCCAAGAATTGCTCTTTGGAACATTCTGTTGTTGTCACAACATGTCTCTCAGTTACATTTAACTTAATGGCTCTTGGCTTTTGGTATGAGACAAGTTCTCTCTAATACCTTACCAAGTGTTTTGAAATAGCATCGTAATGCATAAGGGTCATCTTACGAATTTTAAGACCATCCAACCCCTTTAGCTGCTTTTAATGATCTGAAATTTATTTTTGAAAACGGGCATTATTCTTTGTAGTGGAGGATATCACATAACATAAAAAATATGGACTAGATACTTTGCGTAATCAAATCAAAAGAGAGATGGGAAAGCATTGTGGAATAGAAATGAGGTATCTGGAAAGACATGCTGGATGGCAGTATCTGATAGAACTGCTTCGAAATAAAATCCTAATAACCTGAGGAAATCATTTTAAAGACCTTCAGAAAAACTCAGACATACTGGAACAGCTAGTTCTTTGCCTGGCATTTTTTTTTCCCCAAAGCTATAGTAAACAATCTTGAATGCACTTAAAATGTTGACAATGTTGTTTTGAAATATTTGCCAGAAGGTCATATGCCGTAGTGAATTGTCCACTGGAAGTGAGCAAACTGATATTATTAAAATGCACAACTTCTACGTGCCTAATTCCAATTAACCACTTGTAACCTGGTTTACAAATACAAACATTAATCAATTGTTCAGTGTTCTTTTATTTATTTTTTTCTCATACAGGCAAAACCATGATCCAGTATCATTGTGTTTTACTTCGATAACATAAACTGCTGTAATTCTCAGAGCAGTGACCTATCGACCTCTTCCAAAAACATCTAGCCACTATCCCATGAAGATTGTGATGTTTTGTTTATTTGTTTGGGAGTGTGCTCTTTTATTCCAGGAGCACTGGCTATTTTTAGAATTCAACTTTTTCTTCTTCCTTTAATCACACCCAGAATGCAATGCTTGTAAACTGTACCAATGTGTCACCTATCCTCTATTTATTACATCTTATGCTTTAAATATCACCTCTGACAAACAAAAGAAAAGCAAATGTCCCTAAATTTCCTGAAGGGCTGAAACATCAAGCCCGGATTATTATTGTTTATGTCTCAGCTTTAGCAGCTCCAGTGTCTCCATGGTCTGCTGTGTGCCGTGCTGGCAATGATGGATGGCCATTACGGCAGCTTATTGGAAATGGCTTGATTTATAACCTGTTCTCCTGCCTCAGTCTAATGGCTTCATTTCTTTCCTCCAGTGCGTGATGCCACAGCCAAGGTCATTGCGCCAATGGCCTTTTGTTGTTAGACTGCTGATGACCAGTGTGCCCAGGAGTCAGCATGGGGAGGGGTGAAGGGGGGTAGGGAACTGGGAGGAGGGGAACAAAGGGGAGGGGAAGCTCCAACCTTTACATTTTAATTTTTTTTTTTCATCTCAGTCCCTGATAACTGCAGTAGAACAGTAGATTAAATGCTGTCTTCTATTTGCTTCCCGTGCTTGCCAGACAAGGAGCTGCTTTATGATCCTCAGTGGGGAAGTCTATTACTCACCTCTACTTTAAATGACCAACATCAAATATATACAGCTCCCATTAAAGCTGAGATCAATAAAAATGCCATTAAGATAGTAAAAGTTGCTGATATTAGTGAAGCCCCCAAACAAAATATTTGATTTTCTTTCAGGTTGTTAGTGAGATGGAATACGAACATATAAGTGAAAGGAGAACTAGCCATGCCTATGGTCAATAATTTATCTCAGAGATTCATTCAGCCTCTCACCCAATATTTCCCTCCTGTCTATTGATTCCTCATCATTATTTGTCATAAGCTGTCCTAACTCAAGGAGAAAATATGCCCTGCTGGTCCAAGGGGAGTCATACCTGGAGAAATAGAAAGGAATTTCATTAAAAGCAAGAAAGAAGTGCTGTGGCTTTGAGAAACTCCGAAAGCAAGTTGCCAAGACTTTTGTTAGAGACTTAAAGCAAGTTGTAAGCTCCGCAGCATTGTACACAGACATCATGAAACCTAGACTGGGGTGGTTGTGATTGTGGTTCAAGAAAAATCAGAGGCCTGGGCGCCTGGGTGGGTCAGTGGTTTAAAGCCTCTGCCTTCGGCTCAGGTCATGATCCCAGAGTCCTGGGATCGAGTCCCGCATCGGGCTCTCTGCTCAGTGGGGAGCCTGCTTCCTCCTCTCTCTCTGCCTGCCTCTCTGCCTACTTGGATCTTTGTCTGTCAAATCAATAAAATCTTTAAAAAAAAAAAAAAGAAAGAAAAATCAGAGGCCTACTCGGGGGAGATTTCAGCTTCCAAAAATTGTGTGTGTGTGTGTGTGTGTGTGTGTGACTTGGATCTTTGTCTGTCAAATCAATAAAATCTTAAAAAAAAAAAAAATCAGAGGCCTACTCGGGGGAGATTTCAGCTTCCAAAAATTGTGTGTGTGTGTGTGGGTGGGTGACTGTGCGCGCGCACATGTTCTCCCTGTGTATTTTGCCTTTCACTAGAATGTTCCATCTTCATTTTCCCAGCAGGGCTCCTGTGGGTCCTGGAGGGAAGTCAACAGTTTTAGAGATACATTAGTAAAGAGTATTCAAGATTATGCCAATGTTATTAGGTCCAACTGAAATTCCAAAAGTAAAAGCATGACTTTGGAAATGGGATTAATTTTTTTAAAAACACGACTGTTTGCTTAAGGGCCGTTTTAAATAAGCGGACCCTATTTTATTTTAATGTGATGCAAGTTTGTGATGTGGCATTC
Organism: Mustela lutreola; assembly: GCF_030435805.1. Lineage (NCBI taxonomy): Eukaryota > Metazoa > Chordata > Mammalia > Carnivora > Mustelidae > Mustela > Mustela lutreola. The sequence goes on along the minus strand of NC_081298.1, from coordinate 90,031,358 downwards.
AGTTATAATCTTTGAAATTGGTTTTGAAAAATGGCTTGAAAGCTTCCTACATGCACCTCTGAAAGTCAATGATAGAGAATATTTCTAAGTTAAATCTGCTTGGAGTTGACTAATTCTCCCCCATACGTGATCTTATTTAAATTTTTTCAAATCTTAAATCAGTTTAATCTGAAACATAAATTCATAGCATTTTAAAACTGAATTCCTTTGTTTAGTAATAGTAAGGATGCTACCATTACTACTAATAGTTAATATTCACCTAACGCTTACTCTGTGCTAGGCATTATACTAAGCAACTTATATCCTCAAGACATCTTTATGAAGTGAGCAGTATTTCCATTTTTTACAAGTGTGGGAGAGTTAGGTAGTCCTCCCCAAATCATATGGCTCATAGTGTTGCCTTTAGGATTCACACATAGCTTTGTCAGATTTCATAGCTAATTGTAAGTGGAATTTAAAACTTAAAATAAGTGACTTAAAATCAACTTAGAAGAGCCTGATCAGCTCACCTAAACTCAACAAAAGGATGCCCCAAAGACTATTTCAAGGTAGTGCAGGTAATTTGGAGAATACTTGCATTATGCGATTCAATAAAGAGGATTTTTTTTCCCAGATTATCCTTAAAAATGAAAAATAGTCACATGTTGCAGTTCTAGAAATATCTTCCTTTAATTTCCTTGAAAATAAAAGAAAAATGTCGGTACCCATAATGCCAAGTGTCAACACCTACAGTATGCCCATGGATGTGAAGTGCTATTAAGGAAATGAAAATTATAACTTTCTTGGATATTTGCTAGCATCTTCATTTGATTTTGTTATGTTAATTAATAAATGGAAAATTATATATAATGCCTATTTCTTTCAGTGATTAAACTTATAGCCAATGAAGCTGTATCTTTAAATTAATGGCTTCAGACATAGTCTGAATAAACCTCTCAAATCTCCCTTTTAATTCTTGAGCAAAATTTACTTCTAAAGTAAAAGTAAACATGGGCTCCTTTGAATTCATATCATCAGGAAATGGGGCTCTCTCAGGGGAAAGAGGAGGAAAGGCCCAGGCAATATATACGGAACCAGTTTCACCACCCTAAGTAAACTAATGAGTTGTTAATTATCCACTAACCAGTTAGTTAGACGGTATTTACCTCAATTTAGCGAGTAACAAACTTTAATGATTTCTCAATTTAGTCATATTGTCCATGTGACTCTATTGAGTAGTTAACAAATAATTGTCAAATACCCACTCTGGACCAGAGGAGCTGACAATCGGGTGAGAAAAGCCATATATCTAGCCCTCATTTACTATGCCACTTCATTCCCAGCACAAGTCTATGTCCAACATGGTAGTACGCAGATAGGAAGACCAGTTAGGAGATGAATGCAGGCCTCAGATTCAAGACCTGCAGACCTTCCTGACTGAGGCTCTGCACTCAAGCCACACATATCCTGTAGACATCAAGAAGGAGCCAGAGAGAAAGTCAACAGTCTCTGCCCTCATGTTCAGTCTGCTTCTATGACCTCATCATTTCTGAGAGACTTTGCTTTCCTAGAGAATTTTAGGTGGCTTGACTACTTAAAATTGACTCCTCCCTGTTTTGTTTTTGGATACTGTTTTGTTTTTTTTTTAAACATTGCAACTATTTTTAAGTGTGTAGTTCAGTGGCATTAAGTATGTTCACACTGTGGTGCAACAGATCTCTAGAACTTTCTCTTCTTGCAAACCTGAAACTCTATACCCATTAAAAATTTCCTCCTTCCCCCAACCCCTGGTAACTACCATCCTATTTTCTTTTTCCCTGAATTTGACTATTCTAAGTACTTTATATCAGACGAATCACACAGAATGTTTTCATGTGATTAATTTATTTCAGTTAGGATAACATCCACAAAATTAATTCCTGTGGTGGCATGTGACAAAATTCCTTCCTTTTTAAGGCTGAACAATATTCTTTTTTATGTAGTTACTACATTTTGTTTATCCAGTCATCCATCGAAGGATGTTGTAAATAATGCTACCATGAACACAGCTATGCAAATATCTCATTCGGACCCTGCTTCCAATTCTTTTGTATATATATATATGTAGATGTGGGATTGCTGGATCATATCATTGTTCTGTTTTTAATTTTTCGCAGTATGGTCATACTGTTTTCCATAGCATCTGCACCAGTTTAATTTCTACCAAAAGTGCATAGGGGTTCCAATTTTTCCACATCCTCCCCAGTTCTTATTTTCTGCATACTTTATGTTCCTGTTTTGGATGTAGCCATCCTAAAGGGTGTGAGGTAGTGTTATATTGTAGTTTGGTTTGCATTTCTGAAATAGTTAGTGATATTGAACATCTTTTCATATACTTGTTGACTATCTGTATGTCTGTATGTATTCTTTGGAGAAATCTTTATCCAAATCTTCACTCAGTTTTAATTAGGTTATTTGCTATTTTGTTGTTGAGTGGTAGGAATACTTTATATGTTTTAGATATTAACCCCTGATTGGACATGTGATTTGCAACTATTTTCACAGATTCCACAGGTTATCTTTTCACTCTCTTGATGGTGTCCTTTGATGCATAGAAATTTTGACATTCAGTGTAGTTCTATTTGTTGAATTTTGCTTCAATTGCTTGTGCTTTTAAAATCATTGTCACATCCAGTGCTATTAGGCTTTTCTCCTGTTCTCTTCTAAGAGTCTTATAGTTTTGGATTTTATGTTTAGATCTTTAGTCTATTTGGGGTTAATATTTTGGATATGCTATAAGATAAAGGCCCAGCTTCATTCTTTTGCATGTGGAGATTTCGTTTGCCCAGTGTCGTTTGTTTAAAAGATTGCCCTCTCATGTTAACATGACCATGAATGACCCTCATTCCCTATCTCATACCACTTGTGCCTTTCCTTCCTAGAACAAATCTCCTAGTTGCATTACTCTAGATTGTCAGATTTCTCTGTAATTACGTTGATTCTGCAAATAAATGTCTTCAGTATACCTTAAATTTGCTTTGTATAAAGAGAATAGGTAGGTGGCCCACTATTAGTGGATCAGTGAGAAATTTGCAATAACGTTCAAATGGGCAGCACATGTCATATTTCTTTTTCTTTCCTCTAAATTGCTGAGTATCTCGTGATGCTCCATCCTGCAGGATTACTGGCAAATTCAAACTCAGGATTATGTAGGGTGGGGGAACTCTTCTTCTCTTAAATCCTGGAAATAGATGTCAACCCCCAAAGTGGGAAAACGGCTGTCTTGTCTTCAGCCCGCATAGTAACCACAGTATTCTCCCTGTACAGCACATGATGGCCCTTGAAGGCAAGAGCTTCTGTTGATTTTCTGCCAAACTTGTCCATGGGGCTATCTATTAATTTTGAACATAAATAATAGTAGTTGCTACTTACAGAGGGCTTACTATGAGCTCGGCATTGTTTTAAGTGTCTTTCATGAATTAATTCATTTTATCCTCACCTGTACTCTATACAATGATTTTATTATTGTTGTTGTTTTATACATAAGAAAACTGAGCACAGAGAACAGGGCCCAGTAGTTCCATAGTGGTGGTTTGGGATTTTAATCAAGACACATTGGCTTTAGATTTCATGCTGTTCATCACAGTACTAATTTCCTTCACTAAAGCACTTCATTTCCTCCGAAGGAAGAAAGTCTAGAGATGCGGCCACCGAGAGTGGTGCCACTAGAGAATGAGACGTAGGTCCCACTTCTCACACCAAGTATCTACCTTTCAGCCTGGGCCAGAATGGGGGCAGGATCTCCATTGCTCTCCTGATGTTCATCTCCCTCTTTTTCTCTGCATAATAGCCACAAACATGATCTCAGGGTCCTGGGATCGAGCCCCGCATGGGGCTCTCTGCTCGGCAGGGAGCCTGCTTCCTCCTCTCTCTCTGCCTGCCTCTCTGCCTACTTGTGATCTGTCTCTGTCAAATAAATAAATAAAATCTTAAAAAAAAAAAAATCAGTTTAGAAGTGGTAGAAAACCAAAGACGGGTTACGAGTTTTCTGAGAGCAACTTCTGCTCCCTGCTGGTAACACAAATGCTCCCGAGTCAGCTGAGCAGAAAGGCCCAACTACCTGCTTAAAACGGGAAGAAAGAAGAACGTATCCAAGGACAAGAGTCAAACAGTCAGCCTGGTGCATTTTTCTGCCAGCTCATTACACATCCTTCCCACTGAGGGCCTTTGCAGATGTCCCGTCAAATCTGGGACTGGCCCCTTCTGTTTGTTTATCCATAAAAGACAACATGTAATTCTTCCCAGTCACAGACTTCTAGAAACATTACACAGAATGGGCAGCACTGGAGTTTTCCCACGATTTGTAAAACACTAATGGGAGAATGGTCCTGGCTGGGTCAGGTCAGAGTGGAGATTCCGCTCCAACAGTGGGAGGCTGGATCCTACTATGTGACATCAGGATACTAGTCTTTGGGGTGCAGTGCCTCACCTGCTGAGCCTGCCACCTGTGTTGTGCTAGTTCTTGTGAAATGCAAGTGTACGTGGTTTGAAGGTAAGTAGCAGGGAGGCCCCAAACGCCGTGGAGTCAAGGGATGAGTGTGTGCACGGTTGAGAAATAGGGTTGTCAAGGCCAAAACAAGCTTGGTCCCTGTTTTCCCTGTTTTCTTTTTCCACATCCTTCTTCATTAATCACCCACACATTCATCAAACTTGTTAAAAAATACCTCCAGAAAATTTGAACCAAATTCTTAAGCTCTAAAGAGTAACATTTAAATGTTATGTTTTTTAACATTTAACATTTAACATGTTAAGCATAACATTTATTAAATAAGCATAAATATGTTTCAAACAAGTCACTGGTCAGAGTTTGTTTGACTGAGGGGGGATTTCAACAAGATTGTTTTGCCTTGCCACGGAAGCTGCCACTTTATACATGGGATGAGGAGAATTTTCAGAGCAAATGCAGGGCAAAGATCTATGATCTCGAGGGTTTTTGTAAGTCTCTACTTGTCACCTTTTCAATGACAATGACATATCTTGCCACTTTATGGTAAAGGCAAACTTGATGAGGTAATGCACACTCTTAATTAATGAGCCTTTAATGAATAAAGCATTGGCAATACAAGGCTGGTGGAAAAATGGGTTTGAAATAACAAGTATAAACCATTTACTGAGCTGGGATTATGAGAATTAGACATAGCATGTTTTTGGAGAATAAATGGAATACCGCTGATGCAACTACCCAGAAAAATGAAGCTGAACAAAAGTCTGTTTTGAAAGGCACAGAATCTCAAAGAGGCAGTAATCTCTCTAATAAAATTCACAAAATCCTGAACAAAGAACAGGTGACTGCCATCATTTTGGATTCGGTGCCTGGATGTACATTTCCCCTTTACCTAGAGCTCGAGACAGTTGAGACGTAAGGGTTGTATTCGACAGCACATTCTAAAGACAAAATCCCTTGCCTTTTTTTTTTAAATTAACATATAATGTATTCTTTGTTTCAGGGGTACAGGTCTGTGATTCATCAGTCTTACACAATTCACAGCACTCACCATAGCACATGCCCTCCCCAGTGTCCATCACACAGTCACCCCATCCTTCCCACCACCCTTTACTCCAACAACCCTCTGTTTCCTGAGATTAAGAGTCTCTTATAGTTTGCCTCTCTCTCTGGTTTCATCTTATTTCATTTTTCCCTCCCCCTGTGATCCTCTATCTTATTTCTCAAATTCCTCGCATCAATGAGATCATATGATAATTGTCTTTCTCTGATTGTCTTATTCTGCTTAGCATAATACCCTCTAGTTCCGTCCATGTCAGTGCAAATGGCACGACTTCATTTTTGATTCGATTGTATATATATGTGTGTGTGTGTGTGTGTATACCACCTCTTCTTTATCCATTCATCTGTTGATGGACATCTACGGTCTTTCCATAGTTTGGCTATTGTGGACAATGCTGCTTAAACATTGGGGTGCATGTGCCCCTGCGGATCACTACATTTGTATCTTTAAGGTAAATACCCAGTAGTATGATTGCTGGGTCATAGGGTAGCTCTATTCTCAACTTTTTGAGGAACATGCATATTGTTTTCCAGAGTGGCTGCACCAGCTTGCATTCCCACCAACAGCATAGAAGAGTTCCCCTTTCTCCACATCCTCGCCAACACCCGTCGTTTCCTGACTCCCCTTGCCTTGTATATTCTGATACGATTGGTGAGTTTCAGCTAGTAGTTTTATGTTCTTTCTGGTCAGCGAATGAGAGGCATGCTCTGTAGAAGAATAACACGTTTAGATGCCTAGTCTTGATCCTTACAGCACCTGTAGCATAAAAAACATTTGAGGACTTAGGAAGTGAGTCATCAAGCATTAAACAAGGTTGGTAAATGTAGTTCAGTGACCTTGGTAAACAGAGAGTGACAGCAAAGCCATGCTCCCTCACTCAGGTTATTGAAAATGTTCTGTGGGTGTGACAAAGTTGGGCTTCCCCTGCTCCTGGGGGGAAACAAGGTTAGAGAGGCTTCACAGTTCCTAGCCTCTCTGAAGGTGCAGACGTGCGTGACTGATGTTGAATCTTCCTGTAATCGTGGCTCCAGAAATGTGAAATCTTCTACTTGCTCATGAACAGCATAAGACTGGGAGGCGGCCGGAATTATCTCGAGTCATTACAGTTTACCTATGGATAAGTCAGTTAACTATTATATGTATGTATGTGTACACACACACACACACACACACACATAATTTGTTAACATACATAAATAATTTGCACTCTGAATTTATTCCTTTTCGTGCATATACTGACGGGATGTTGTTTTAAGGAGCAAAATGCTATGTGGTCCACGGCAGCCCTCACAAGGGCAGTGCTGGGGATAAAGAGAATTCCAAGGCCACATTCCACAGGAGAGCTGCCTTTGGAAAGAAATGCTGGAGGAAGCAGCAGCTGCGGCCGCAGGGCTATAACCTATCCATTCTGTCCTCTGGGTGCTTCATAAGGAAGAGAGAGTACCTCTTTCTCTAGGCTTCTGCTTAACTGGCCTATTTCATGGCTGGACAAACATAGGCTCCTCGACCTGTTTTATATCCTTGACTGAACTGTAAGTGTCCAACAGTGTGACATAAAGTGGAGTCGGAATGCCACCGCTGGTGCTGTGCTGGAAAAGGAGATTGCCTCCCAGATGGGTTGGCCTCAGCCTTGGGGAGACCAGCTGGAGAGCAGAGCAGCAGGTCTCCCTGGGTCCGAGAGGGCTGCTGCTGACAGGGCACCTCCCAGACGCCATTCCAGCCCTTCCTGAGGTTGAATGTCGAGCCCTGAGTATAGTCCGGTCAGTGGGAGTTGCTGCCGAGACAGGCATTTCTGTGGAGCCAGTGGTCTCCCAGATATCCTTTCCATTCCTTGACAAAGCCGAAAGTCCTGTGAATCTCCTCAGGTCCAGAGAATTCTACTACTAAGGAAGGAATCTGTGTGGAGCTGCTCTGCTGCCTGCCAGCCCAGGTAGAGGCCGAAAATCAAGCAACAGGCGTCTGAAAGACTGTGGAGCCTGACGATCTCCGAGTTGAGTGCTGCTACTGCGGGGCGCATGTCTGTGGGGCTACAGCTTCCCCGTTGTCCTGCTTCACCCTTGGTGAGAAACAAAGTCCAGGAAATCTCCTCACGTCCAGAGAGAGCTGCCATCGTGGGGTATATTTCTATGGAGAACTGCCTTCTATGGATCCTTCTCAGTCTTCATGAGGTTTAGAGGACAGCAGGTCTCAGGTTCAGAAAGCTCTGATCTTGAGGGATAGACTTAAGTGAGGCCTAGACGTCTCCAAATCATCCTCCCAAGTCTTTGTTAGGCTTGAAGTCAAGCACCACATCTTTTCAGGCTGCAAAGAGGAGATTCTCAAAATCTGGTGCCCTTCCAGTCCTTGCGGGTCAAGAGGCTGAAGACAAGCAAGGCATTTCCTCAGGTTCAGGGATGCATGTGAGGAGTGGAGTGGTTCCGAAGAGCAGCTGCCTCTCAGACACCTTTCCTAGCTTTTGAGGAAGCCTGGACACCAGCCAGAAATCTCAGTGTCCGACCTTCTCTCCTGAAAAGGAGAAGTCTGAGGAGCAGCTCTCCCATGTGTGGAGAAACCCCAAAGCTCAGCTACAGGTTCCTTCAACTTCCATGAGGGCTACTGCTAAGGGAAGAATTTCTGACGTCAGTGCTGAAAAAGCCCCGCTTCTCTCAGCCAAGAGAACACAGCTGGGGCTAAGGCTCCAAAAACCTTAGTAAGAGGAGCCCAACCCTTGCTATCACACCTGTGAAGATTCTGTATCTCTGGCCTGGCAAAGATTCATTTCTAAGATCTCTAATTGTGAAGAGGTGCTCAACAGGAGAAATTACCCCATAGCCATAAAGCCTAGGATTGTTTGGTAGAGTAATCACAGAGATTGTCCTAGAAAATGGTAGACTGAATGAATCCAACCAAAGAAACCCTGAGGTAACTGAGAGTGATGATAGAAATAAAGTTATTTTTAAAAAAAAAATAAATAAATAAAAGCTATTCAAGTGCTCCAGTCTATGTGCCTGAAACTGAAACTCTTGGAGTCTGAGAAGAATCCCTTCCTAGAAAAAGCACAAAAGGATGAAACCAGATGAATTTACTGCCTTTGTGCCCAACTTGATCATCTGTAGTTAGAGATGGGCAAGTCAAAAGTCATAAGGACTGTCAGGGGCTCCTAGGCATCCCAAAGAAGCTCATCACAATAGTCTATTTTGGCAGAGAAGCAACTAGTCTAGACCCAAACTGCATCTGTGGCCAAGAAGTAACCTGCTTTCAGGAAAAGATGATGCCATCCTAGAGTGAGAGGATGTCCATGATAAGACAGTCCTCAGTGGGAATTGTACTGTGCCAGGCCAGGCTTCCCCTAATGCCTCACACACCACACTCATGACTTTCGCCCTGCTTTCACTTAAGGTAGAGAGCGACAGTCTCATTTCTTTTACCCTAACCAAATTTTAACTAAGTGTATCTCAAGTTCTTCTTCCTCCAAGGAAACTTCCGAGATGTTTAAGTCCGTGGTTCTTAATTTTTTAACACGCATCAGTACTACCCAGAGGGCTTTTTAAAAGACTGATTGCTGGACCTCACCTCCAGAGTTTCTGATTTAGGTCTGGGGTAGAGGCCCAAATGTGAACATTTCTAGTAAGTTTCCAATGGATGCTACCCTCCTGATTCAGGGACGACACTTTGAGAATGACCGCCTTAAGCCAACATCAGTTTCACCAGTTCCTGGCTAAGAATTGCAGTTATTACGTTAATTGTTCCTCAACACACAGTTTATGGACCATCAGCATCAGAATCATATGTACACTTTTGAGAAGAAGTAAATTCCTAGTCCCCACTCAAGACCTACTGAAACAAACTCCTAGTGAGGGATGAAGCCTAGGAATTTGAATTTTTAGCAATTTCTTTTCAGTTATTCTGATGCACTATAAAATTTGAGAATTACTGATATGCCTTAAATGTTAGATTAAGATATTATTTTGTATCATCATTCCATGTAACCAATACTGACAATATGGGCAAGAAGCAGTTTTCTTTGAAGTTTTCCAGGGGAATATCCCATTTGTTATTGGGAGGGATGGTTCCAAAGCCATATCAGAGAAGAATACTATCACAGGTGAGAAATGGCTCACAGTTAAAGAAATCAAGTGTTTGAGGTGAAAGGAATCTCTTGCCTAATATTCTTTCAAAAATATGTTGAGTGGATGTGTAGTTAGGCAGAGATCTAAAGGAATCTGAACACTTTTCACTCTCTTTCCTGCGAATTTGGAATTTTGTATCACTGAGGATGCTTTTGGTTGCAAGTAATAGACTAAGAATGCCAAAATAGAAAAAGGAGTTATTATTTCATGATATAGGAAATCTGGGGTCAGGAGAGTTATGGGAAATTCAGTAAGTCAACATTCACAAGGATACAAATGTTATCCGTCTGTCTACTCTGCCATCTCAGGGCACTGGACAGTTCTCCCTTCCTAGTTATAGGCTGGCTGCAGAGTCCCAGTCATTATGTTTAGACAATGTCATATCCAGAAGAGAAAAGCATTTGCTCATGTATATAGTTTTGTTAACAACAACAACAACAAAATATTTTCCAGAAGCTCCTTAGCACATTTCCCTTCTGGTGCCATTGACCAGGAAGGGGTCACACATCGACTTCATTAATAGGCTACAAAGAAAACCATTTCCCTGCACATACATATGACTGGACAGAGACACCCTAACAACGGGAGTCTTCCAGCAAGGAATAAATGAGATCATGGGAATGGCAATTAGGTGACTAATAGTGTCTGCCATATTGTTCTTCAGATGTCCTAGGTCTAAAATATTGAGCTTAAACTTTGAATTTGATATTTGAAGCAGTCTCATAAACCGTCTCTTTAAAATTTAGCAGCACTGTCACTAAGTAAAGGTGAGCAACTCACCTTTAGGCCTTCGTGTTCTTAGTCTATGAAATGATGATAAATACAAAAGCAGCAATCCCAACACTTAATGACATATAATGACTCACACTGTGGGCCAGGGACTGTGCGCTCTGTCATTGGGTGCTTACAAAAGGGCTATGAGACAGAGACTGTGGAAACCTTTATTTTACAGAGGAGGCACTGACCTTTAGAGAGATTTCAACACTTTCCCAAAGTCTTTGGGGACTCAGGCTAGAAACCACAAGTATGTCCTCCAGAGGAAGTCTCTATAGTTATCTCTGGCTCTAGACTGGATTGGAAACAGGAAAATAGGTTGCAGTATGTTTAGTAGAAGTCTGAAACGACAGGGATTAAGATGGAATCCAGAAATCATAGGATTAGGAAATAAAAAGGGAAGAGGTAGATATTTACAATATTATTAAATTTCCAGATTAAAAATACGAGATACCCAGTGAAATATGAACATCAGCTAAACAACAAATAATGTTTTGGTAAAACTAAGTCCTAAATGTTGCCTGGGACTTACTCAATACTAAAAAATTAATTAATTAGTTAATTAATTAATTAAACTATTTGTGATTATCTTAAGATTCAAATATCACTGGGTGTCCTGTATTTTTATTGTTGAATCTGGCTATCCTAGATGGAATGAATAATGGCTGGAGTGGATGGGTGGGCAGATGGGGGAGACGGATGAACAGTTTGGGGACAGAACTCTTAGGAGTGTGTGCATGTTTGTGTATGGGTGGGCAGGTGTGGGTATGTGTATGGAAGTTGAGCGATGTGCATGTGTTTTAGAATGGCAAGGGAAGGCAGGGCATATGGTGAGAGTTTATGGGAGAGAATCCAGCCTATAGAACAAAACATTTGCTGCCCAGGGAATGAGAAAATGAGCATTTGCCTTGTAGTTACACCAGTGACTCACTGTGTGATCTTTGATAAATCACACAACTTCTCTGTTATGCAGGGTTCCTTGTTCATATAGACAAGATAACCATATTGGCTTTTTTCCCACCGCACATGAAAACAAAGTCACTTGAGTATTGTTTGTAAATTCCAGAGTTGAAAGAGGGGCAAGGGAAGGGTATTTTTGTTATATTGTATCAATGAGAAGAAAGAATATAGAAAGCTCAGGTAGGTTTGGGATTTTTTCTAATTTCTCTGGGAAGCACTCTCTAAGTAATGATTCTAGCCTGATATAGGGTGCACTGATCACAGCCTACACTTTGTTTCCAAGCCTTAATTCACATACCTGAATGTTTCCCTCGTTAGCTGTGTGCATCAACCTCTAACTGAATCAGCGGAAATTAGCAAATTCAGACATCAGCTGTTTCTTTCCTGTGTTTAACAGGAAGCCTATTGCAACCCAGTGATTCCTCAGGATTTATTTTTTCACAAGTGCCAAAGCAGCACAACACCAGCAGGATCTGAGCTGGGAGAATGTGCCCATAAAAGCCGGTTTCTTTTTGTGGTTGCATTTGTATTGAATCGGCAAATGAACGGGGCTCTAATTATCTTGGAGGTAGAAGTCCATTACATTTCACGGGGCCTGTGTTATTTTGCTAATAAAACTAATACAGCCCAAGAAACCAGAACGGTGGAGGGCGGCGGGGTTCGTGCTTTCGGTGATCCTCCCAGAGGCTCTGAAGCACCTCTCACGAGTATTCAAACTGCCACATGGTGCCAGTGTGAGTGAAAACAGGGGAGAAACACCCCAAAGGGCACGGATGGAGAAGAGTCCAGCCAGGTGACCAAACCGTGGGAGAAGGTGTGAACCTAGTGATCAAGATTGGAGATATGTCACCCCACATCACTCCCTAATGTGGGACAGCATACCGTCGGTGGAGTGAGAATCATGAGATAATCAGGCCTCCTGGGTCATGCAAAGGACTTCCACACATGGTGAGCAGTTCAATTCAACCTCATGGAATCCATGAGGAAATTGAAACTCATCAAGACGAAATGACTTACTCTAATGCACACGAGAGGCACTATTCAACATCAGATCTCCTGGAAGCAGGGCCAGGACTTCCTCCCCTAAACCCAGCAGTATTTTCCGAGTGTTGTAAATTAATACCAACCAAAATATGGCCTTCTTCCTCATATCCACAGCTATTGAAATTCTCACCACTGGCATCCCCTTGGGGGTTAGGGAAAGAAACAGGATTGGAAAGAGACATGGATTGTATAACCCAGGTTACATAGTAGCAGGGAAAGGAAAAAGGGACCAATTCTTTCTGGGTATTTCATCCTGGTTGTTATCTTGAAAAGCCATTTTGGAAAGCATATTTATTGACATCTATCATTCATTCATTCATCCATTCATTCACAAATTCATTCAAAAAATGTAAGTTATACTTCTGTAGGCCAGGTAATATGCTAGATAGCATGTGGGGTGAGTGGGGAATAAAAGACAAGTGGTACTTGCCCTCATGGGACTCATGACCCTTTCGGGGAGACCAACACGAAACAAGGAAACCAAGGCTAAGGACTGAATGACTGGTTGTGAAAATGCCGTGGAGGGTAACAATAGGGTGTTTTGAGAATAAAACACAGGTGGCTTCTCCAGTTTATGTAGGGTGGTGACCTGAACAATGAGAAGAGACCCTGCAGGGGAAGAGTAGAGAGAAAGAACTTGCGTGAAGGCCCCGGGAAGGAGCTGCCCTTTCCAGCAGCTGAAGGAAGGCTCCTGGAGCTGGAATGAGGGAAGGGCACCGTGAGAGGAAGGCAGGCGGCCATGGTGGGCAGGAGCGCCGAAGACCAGGCTGGGCTTCCCGGTGCAAATGGGGGGGGCTGCCTTGGAGTGGAGAGGGCAACAACCAGAAGGGCGGGGGACCCCAAAGGACTGAGGTGAACTTCAACTTCAGCCAGTTCCCAGGTATGCAATCCCAGGTATACATGGTGGGCCTGACACTTTCATAGGTGATTTATCCCCGACTTGGGAATTCTACATCTGCCGCTGACTCCACGCATGGCAATTTATCCCGCCTCCATATCTACATTGTGGAAAATGACCTTCAGTTCCACATGGGAAACAGGACAAAAACATGACTAAGCTGCCCCTAGGTTTGTCCCAAACATTTTCCCAAGCTCTAAATGGAGACTGTCCCGTAAACTGAAAGGTTTCTGACCAAGTCATGGCCACCACCTGCTAAAGCTCTTTCTCTGGTGCCAGTCCCACTTTCTCTGGCTGTCTTGTTTGCTGTTTGTGGCTGAGTAAACACCCAGTTTCAGTGCTGGGCAGCAGGTCGTTAGGAGTAACTGATTAACAGCTCCTGCTGTAGAAGTTCTAGAGTTTTGTTTTGTGCAACCTGAAAGGGTGCTTGCTTTATGATTTTTTAATTAGAGTGTAAATATTGCAGCCCCATAAACCTCTTGATTTATTGCTGACAGGTGTGAAAGTTTGCACTTGCTGTAAAGGGCCCCAAGTCTTCTGTTATCTCCAGCCTCTGTTTTCTCAGGCTCTCCTGGCAGCTGGCCATTTGGGGTGCTTTCTCTGCCTGGGTTTACACACAAGGGCAGCACATAGCAGAATCGCCAAATGGAGAGCTTATTCTCTGATTTCCTCACTATCTCTTTGGGGCCTTCTCCTTCCCGTCATTTCTCCCCTCTTCTTCTTTCCAAAACTGCTGTGTGATCTCAGTGGTTCCTCTGTTCTAAGTCATGCCCATGTTTCTGACTTTCCTTCTGATAGTACCACATGCTCTATCGTCCTAGTCCCTTTAACTGCCAAGAAACAGAAATTAATTTAAATACTTACTTATGAATTCATTCTGGCAACAAGTAGTATTGAGTGTGACTACAGTACACACATCTTTCTGGGTGCCAGAGAGATGGCGTCAAGCACAGTGACATCCTTGCCATCAAAAGTATACATTCTAGAAGGGTGACATAGAAAATATGCACATGACTAAGTTAAAAAGATAAATCCCAAAACTCGTAAGTGCTATGGAGATGATAAAAATTGGGACACATGCAAGAGAGGAATTAGGAAGCTGCTTTGGCCAGAAGGGCAGGAGATTAGGTTATTTTCTCCATCTTTCCTGCATGTGACCCCACACTTCTGTTTCTTTTGGAAGACCAGTTGTATTCCTCTTGCTCTCATCCCATATTGCCTTCTCCATCCACATGACCAAACGTGACCAGCCCATCTCTCTTTACATATTGTTTTAGTACAAGGCATCAACAAAGACCTGGGTCCTCACTCCTAAATGGTAGAATCTGATTGATCCAGCTTGGGTCAGGGTGCATCTCCGGAAAGATCAGTCTTGATTCTCAGGAAAAATCAGCCGTGGGCAATCAACCTATGTTATCTGTGCATCTGACTTAAATGTCTATTGCTATGGGCAGATGGAGTATTTATTCTAGAGAAGAAGGGGAATATGGGATGGGAATACATACAAATAGATTCTTGCCATCTCAAGATAATTAGTTACGGGAGAGAAGAGAAACACATAAATGCATAAATAGAAAATGTGGTCCTTATCTTCAAGGTGCTTACACTTTCAGAACTTAAGATATGCATGCATGAAAATACTGCTCAAATATAATGAAATAGTAAGAGGTGCTTCTAATTTACATCAAGGACATTAATATCAAAGCTCAGGAAGTAGACAGTAATGTTTTAATGGATCAGTGAGGTGGTTGGAACATGCTTCAGATAGAAGGTAGGTTTTAAAAACCCAGGAATGAAGGGAAGGGCAAAAACTCAGAGGATTAGTTCATGGTTTTTAAATGCTTGTTTTTTAAAGAACCAGAGGACATGTGGAGTGGTTATCAGAGAGGTAACCAACTTGTTATCTTGTTTACAGATAGCTGTGGTGATTGTCTTGTAAACCTTTCCCTTCCTACAGACAGATAGTAATCCAGGAAAGAAATGATGCAGTCTTAAACTGAGGAGGTTGAATAAGTGCCATAAAGAAACAATGGGATTTTTAGAACCAACGTGTTCTAATAAACTGAGCTAAATAATACATAAATTATCAACTTAACATCAGAATTCAAAATCTGGCCATCTAGAGAAAACATCTGACATAAACCCACAGATATTCAATGTACTCTCAAGATCCTCCAGGGAAGTAAGCCAAATTGCTTTTCAAAATACTTTTAATTTTAAGACTTCCCGGTTCCTACAGTCACGAATTACTTCATATGTAGGGCAATTGCTCTGAAGTTGGGTAACAAAATTTACCTGGATAATAGTGTTTTACACACACATGTTGTGATTACTAATAGTGCATTTTTCACTTGGGCTAGGTACAAGTTTGGATAATAAATTTAAAGTTATACTCCTGGGGCTCCTGGGTGGCTCAGTCAGTTAAGCATCTGACTCTTGATTTTGGCTCAGGTCATAATCTCAGGGTCCTGGGATCAAGCCCCACCTTGGGCTCTGCACTCCCTGGGGAGTGTGCTTGAGGTTTCTCTCACTCCCCTTCTGCCCTCCCCCGCTGCTCATGCTTTCTCTTTCTAAAATAAATAAATAAACCTTTATTTTTTAAAAAAGTTATCATACTCCTAGGGCAGATGGATGAAAAAAATCATGTCTATTATTATTTCAAATATCAAGAAATAAGACAGAACAACTCAGAAAATCCATCTGAGGTAAAAGTTTCTAGAAGTCTTGGAATTTGAGATACTAAGTCACTTGGAAGCTTCTAGGTGACTATGACAACTTCTTATAGACTTTCAAGGCATTACAAAATTCCTCTTGCATTACTGTGCTTTCTCTGATTGTAATACTGGCAGGCAAATGGCCTGATCTTAATTCTTAAGGTTATATTCCCATAGTTAAAAAGCAAACGAGAATATACCATGGCTTTTTGGTAAAATGACAGTTATTACTATCTTTGGCCAGAAGAAACATATTTTTGACAGCAAACTAAAGATTGAGCAGGGTATTATCAGCTTTTCAAACACTAAAGTGAAGAAAATAAATGAGTAAAGGCTTTGTATGTCATTCAACAGAGTTTTAGTGTCAGTCATAACAGTTCTTAGTGGAAAAATGTTTAATACCTTCTACTTAATCAAAACTAAATTCCTCATAAATGACTATTTGATAAAAAAGAAACGCCTAGTAGTAACTTATCCTACAATGTAGAATTGCCCCTCCAATCCCAAAGAATAAAGCAAAGCTGATTGAGGAATATTCTAAGCACAGTATTAGGGTTTTGACAAACAATAAAATCTCAAATACCAAATTGCTCAGCCAGAAACACAATTGGATAACCTTGGACAAGTTGATCCCCACTGATTATTTTTCCCCAGAAGCTTAAAGTGTGAATAAAATGTTCTGGTATTTCACTCTCTCATCAGTTTTTACATACTGGGTTTTCAAGTTCCTCATATCCTTCTATTCTATTATCCTCCTTTATCTTTCTTGGAGTCTATTCCGGGAATTACTCATGCATGAAGATTATGTGAGGGGCCTCCATCTCTAGTGCTTTTTCCTAATTGTCAAACTTACAGTAAAAGGGATAATAACTATTGAGTACTGATCGATCCAAGTTTTCATAAATGCGATGGCAATTTCTAGACCCAGAGAGTAATCGCAACACAGTTTGCAGTAGGCTGCCTTAATTAACCACCAGATGATTTCTAAATTTTGCCAAAAAATAAAAATAAAAATAAAATGAGAACATAGCTAATTCCCTTAAATTTGATAACAGAGGGCAGGAAGAATGCACCTCATTGAAAATGCAAAGCTCGTCTTCAACCGACACAATTTCTTTATTCTCTTCATTGATTAAAACTTTGTCTCCTTTTTTATGTCACAGGCCAATCCTGAGGTTAGAGGTGATAGCATAGATTAATGGTTAAGAATACGTGAGTTAAAGTCACACTGCCTAGGTTCCAAATCCCAGCTCTGCTCCTTGCCAACTGGGAAGCTTGGATAGGTTTCTTAACATCTGTTAGAACCAGCTCTTTATTTATAGAATAAGATATCAGTAGTGCCTATCCTAGTGAGTTAAGTACACATTAAGCATCAACACAGAGCCAGGCATCGAGAATAGCATTAATAAAATGTTACCCTATGGCATGACAAAAATAACTATATGATAAACAAAGAGTGTGGATAATCAGCTCCTGAATAATCATGGACTATGCATTTCTCCTCCAGCAGATCTTGGTATCTGCTGACATCCTCTCTTTAATTCATGATACATTCTCTAGCTACAAGCTTAAAGTTCTCTATCTTTTTGGCACAGACTGAACATCATTCCCTGAGGAGGCTGTTAATTCATTCAGGCCAACGGTAGGCAATCATCATACGCAAGTCAAAGTTCCCTTTGGACTTCCTCTGGGATGAGGATACAACCGCTTCTTTATGATTTCTTAGCGAAAGAAAGGGTGACATCAACCTTCCTAATATAGTAGGGGTGACCCCAAACTAGGAGGAAGTATTTTCACTGACTTACATTTCTGACCACTGTTGTCAAGTCAGGATGATTTTGGACACGATTCTTTCTGCTTTACCTTACCGTGTATCTACCAGACAAGGCTGGTTCATGTACAATGTCTCTTCAAGTTCTGCATTCCAGGATTACCTTCTGGAAGGCATTCTTTTGATTAATTCACATGCCTTTGCTAACTCAGTTATACACAGGTAACTAGTTTTTTAATGCAAGGTTGTTTATAGCAGTTTTAATAATGATTAGCAAATAATGAAAAAAGCATGTAATCCATTAACAGAAAAAATGGGAGATCAAAATGTGGTATAATAAAAAGAATAAAATATTTGTGAATGGAAAAACCTAGATGAATCTTTTTTTAAAGAGAGAGAGGGAAGGAACACAAGTAGGGAGGCAGAGAGAAAGGAAGAGAGAATCTCAAGCAGACTCCATGCTAAGCACAGAGCTGATCTCAAGACCCTGAGATCACAACCTGAACTGAAACCAAGAATCGGACACTTAACCAACTGTACCAACCACATGCCCCACAACCTAGATAAATCTTAAAAGCTTTCTGCTGATTGAAAGGAGCCTGATAGAAAGGGGTATGTATTATGTAATTCTATTTATATGATGTTCCAGAACAGACAAAATAGCTTGTAGTCTTTTTTTTTATTTATTTGAATATAGTTGATACACAATGTTACATTAGTTTCAGGTATAAAACACAATGTTTCAGCTTCTCTCCATGTTATGCTGTTGCTCACCAGCTTAGCTACCCTACTGTCTGTCACCACACAACACCTAAGACACAGGTAACCACTTTTATCTTCAATTAAGGATGAGGGCACACAAATCTTGATCTATTGACACTGATACTCAAGTAAGCAATTCTTTCCCAGTGTGGAATCCACAAAATTCTGGTGTTTTTTTGGTTTTTTTTCAAGGTTCAAAGCAGTTTTATTCTTAGAATTTTTCAAATTTTGCTCCAACTACCAAGAATGCCAGTCACTGTTCTGAGTATATATATTCTTCTTTAGATACAACAACTACTGAAATCTAAGCCTAATTCATGCTTATTTTAACTTATGGCATAACAGGGCAGTGCCTGGGTACATAACCTATGTAGTTTGGGCATGTAGCATGTAAGCATTATAAGTGCTCATCTCTAAAACCCCATTGAATGCCTCTTTGAACAGCCAGATACTCATGTTCCTCATGGGGAAGCTCAGTTTTATAGGTAAATCAGGAAAGGCCTCAGAGGTAATGTGATGTGATCAAAGTACCTATTTGTTTTTCTTTTTGACAAAGCCTACCAAAATGTCCTTCAAAATCATGGCTTTGTCCATTTTGTCTAGTTTGCGACAAGTCTCTTTCCTAAGGGATTTTTCCAAAGGGGCTCTAGCTACTAACACAAATACTATTTTCCCCCTACTCTAATTCTATTCTACAGAACCAAAATTTTGGACTGAAACATGAATTAATACGTCTAAAAAGATTAGTTGTAAGATTCCCTCCACGATTATCCCTCACACATTGGGATCATTGAGAGAACATATGGAAGATACTGTTTTTAATATGTCATTGTTTCATAAGGAAAGGAGATAGCTGTAAAGTGACCAAGTATTTCTATTCCATTTTCATGAAATCAT
Source organism: Mustela lutreola (assembly GCF_030435805.1). Taxonomy (NCBI): domain Eukaryota; kingdom Metazoa; phylum Chordata; class Mammalia; order Carnivora; family Mustelidae; genus Mustela; species Mustela lutreola. Next base: position 90,011,904 of record NC_081298.1, on the reverse strand, counting down.
TGGTAAAAAGAAACGGAAAACATTAGAGCAAGCCTCTCGGGACTTTCTAAGTGAAAAGAAAGGTTTTTTACTATTATTTTTTAAATCTTGCTGCTGGCTGCCAGAAAAGCCACTTGATAGGGTACAATTGCTACCAGTAATAAAATTGTGCATGAGAAACCTCCTCTTTGGCACCACACTAAAGAAGAGAGTAGAGCAAGGGGAAAAAAGTCACCTTTGTCAGACAGAAGGTTAGAGGAATTAAAATAAACTCTTAATGGAGCCAAAGTGAAGACCTGTATCATGTCCAGAATTTCTGGTGGGAAAGTTTCAACAGCAATGAACTATTTCCTAAATGGGATAATTAATGAGCAATGCAGTATTTCACAATAGAAGCAATGCAGTTATGCAGTTTGGGTAGACCCAGAAAGACATGGGAATATTTTTCACACCAACTCAAAGTAGTCAAGCTTTGTATTTGTCTGCTTTAAATACTCAATCCACTCCATCAACCTGGAGTGTCCTAGGAAGAAAATGAGGCAGGGCCTGAGCAGTTAATTAAATACAATGGGTAAGGTTGCTTCAATATCTTAAATTGAATTTATCAGAAGTCATGTCTTTTCCTTTTTTTTTTTTTTTTAACTTGAGTACCAGCCATGAAAAATACCCTAACTCATTGGATTGTTTCCATTTATTGCTCTGAAATAAACTAAAACCACTTGTTATTCCTACCTCTTTGCTTCTCATTCATTGGGCAAATCCCTTGCATTTATTTTCAGTCCCTAACACTGGTTCGAATTTCCCCCTGTCAAGGTTATCAGCCTCATCTATGTGGCCAAAAGAAGTGGTAACCTTTCAGTTCTAATCCTAGCCTACCTCCCCGAGGCATTCAACACATTTGATCATCTCTTCCTTGTGTCAATCTGTCGGACTCTACTTTCCCTCGGTTTCCATTCAGTTCATCAGACTGCTCTAACAAGCTCCTTTTCTGGCTCCTCCTTCTCCTCTACCTTCTTCTGAGTAGTTCAATGGCTCAGGACCAATCTTGGCCCCCATTTCTTCTTTATCTACCCTAAGTCCCTATGCAAATTCATCCAATTCCATGACTTTATGTGCTATTTACCCTCAACTTTAGTTTACAGACCTAACCACTCCCTTGAGTACCAGTCTCATATATCCGACTGCTTCCTTGACCTCTCCAGTTTTATGTTAGTAAGGATCTCATCTTCGACATTTTTTAAAACGTATCTTGATCCCTTCCCTCCAAGTCATCATTTTATACACATTCACACCTTACTTCTCCAAACATATTTTTGTCCTCAGTCTTCCCCATTTCAGTGAAGAGTGTACCGTTCATTCAGGTGGCTCAAATCAAAGCCTTATGAGTCATATTTAATTCTTAGCACATCCTCCTTAATGATTTGGCCCAGTGATCTTCATGCAAACCAGCATCGTGTCTTTTCTAACTTTCTAATTTCCAATAGCCTATGAAATGGTTTCCTTGCTTTTGATCTTACTCTGTACACAACATCCAAGGTGATCTATTTTAATGTAACTCAAATAACATTACTTCTCTGCTAAAAATCTTGCTGTGCTTCTGGTCACACTTAGAATAAAGAATAAAATCCAAACAATTCATTGTGGCCTACAGATCTTTGCATGATCTGGCCCATGTCTAACTCTCCTCTTTCATTTCATGCTGTGTCCTACACCATTTGTTCTGTTATAGGCATAGTTATTTTCCCTTTTCTTTGAACACAAAGAGATCACTCCTGCCTCAGGGCCTTTGTACTCGCACTTTCCTTTGCCTCTTTCAATGACTGCTTCTTGCTTCTTCAGATCTTATTATGAACATTATTTTGTAATGTAGTCAAGTCCACTCCATTCCCTCTGTCACAATCAGAATAGTGATTTCCTCTTAGAAGGTGAGAGCACAGATTGCCTAGAAAGGTGAGTGAGGAAACTTTATGGGTAATGAGCCCACATCACCAGCCTTGTGCATTTGTCAGCTCTCAGTGAAAATTTGTACATTTCATTGAATGTAAATTTAATTTCAAAAGGAAAATATAAATAAGTTTATAACTCTGGTTATTGCTATAAATACTGAAGTGTATAGGAGAAGATGTACTGATGTCTGTAGTTTACTCAGAAACAATTCAAAATCTACAGTATATTGATAGATAGAAAAGGACTGTATAGATGAAAAATACATCTGATAAAGCAGACATAGTACACCATTAATGGTAGACTCTAAATGGTAAATATATAAATTTTAACTGTAAAATTCATCTTTGCCAAATGTTTAAAAATTTAATAATAAAATCTTAGAAGATATTTTTTTTAAAAATCTAAAGATGACTAAAAATGATTGTCTCTCATAACATAGTTCAAAGGGTGCTAGATACTGCATAAATATACCAAAAGCACTATCCTATATCCCAGAAAAATAAGTAGAAAATGTAATGGAAAATTAAGATTCAATTCATAATAGCAAAACAGCTCTAAGACTCAAGTTATTGAAGCAACAAAATCTGTAAGACTCAATTCATAATAGTAACAAAAGCTATAACATACATAGGGATACATTTGATGATGTGTAAGAACAATATGGAAAAAATTTATAAAACTTCCTGAACTGCATAAAACCTGACCTGGTATCCCATATATCTCAGTGTAAAATGAGTGATATAATAAATATTATAGGATGTAAATGTAAGCTAAACTACTATAAATTCAATGCAATTTCAATGTAAAAAACCTAATGGAAACATTACTAACATGAAGAATTGATCCCAAAGTGTATTTTAAGAAGCAAACAGGCAAGAACAGTAAAGAAAAAAAAATTGGAATTAAAAAAATTTTTTAAATTGGAATAAAAACTAAAATTAGAGGGAGAACATCTTCAGATGTTAAAATAAATCATAGGATTTTCATAATTAAAACAATATTGATTAACCAACAGATCAATGGGACAAAATAGGGGACCCAGAATATGGTAATTTAATGTCATAGGAGTCATTTTAAATCAGGAGGTATAGGATTTAATGAAATATTGTCACAGTTGCATATAATCTAAAATATAATAATGTTTAGTCTCTGTAATGCATTCTGGGTGTAATAAATTTCTGATAAACATAGTGTAAAATATTAAATTTGCCAGAAGAAAATAAAGATTTTATATTACTGTGGTAGATTATATCTTCCCTCAAGATATAATTCCATCATGATCATAAGCCATAAAAGATGAAGTTGGCAGACTAGACCATGTACAAAGTAAAAATCTCTATTTAAAAATATACATTATAAACAAAGTGAGGGTTGCTGGGGGGAGGGGGTTTGGGAGAAGGGGGTGGGGTTATGGACATTGGGGAGGGTATGTGCTGTGGTGAGTGCTGTGAAGTGTGTAAACCTGGCGATTCACAGACCTGTACCCCTGGGAATAAAAATATATATGTTTATAAAAAAATTAAAAAATATATACTTTATAAATAAAGAATAAAAACAAATTATAGGGACTCCTGGGTAACTCAGTGGGATAAGTGTCTGCCTTCAGCTTGGGTCATGATCCCGGGGTCCTGGGATCCAAGTCCCACATTGGGTTCCTTGCTCAGCTGGGAGACTGCTTCTCCCTCTGCCTGCTCCTCCCTCTGCTTGTGTGCTCTCTCTCTCTGAAAAATAAGTAAAATCTTTAAAAAAATAAACTGTAAAAACAAAGTATAGAGTGAGAGAACGATTTGTGACATAAGTAGTGTATAGATGGATAAAGCACAGGAATAAAACTATTTATTACATTTATAGCCCAGTTTAATCCCTGATATCTTAAAGAGTTTTTAAGAAATAAGTGATGAACAGGAAAAGAAGCTAAATTTCATTGGAGACTCAGAAAAATAAACATCGGGACAATAGATGATCTCTCTTTTGTTAGTTTTAGTCTGTAAATGACGAAAAAAATTTAAATGGGATTTGATAACATAGTTTTAGGAAAACTGTGTGGCGGGGAAGCTTTCCTACATTGGTGGTTGGAGTACACAAGAGTTCTAGAAATATATTTTGTGGATCTATTAAATTTTAAAATACTCTTTTAATCATACACTCCAAATTTAGTCATGCATCTTTATATACACGCAAGTACATAAAGATTAATGTCCAAGTGTATTTATTGCAGTGTCTAATAATACCAAAAATTGAAAACAATCTATGTTAGCAACTGTCAGAAATGGTTAAATAAATAGTACATTCACAATATGAAATACTATGTACAAATTAAATGTTTATATACTGACATGGAGACAAATCCATAATTTATTATTGAGTGAAAAATAAATAAATTGTGAAACAATATGTATCTAGTTGTTTATATCTGTTTCAAAAATGTTATAATTTTTAAATGTATAGAACATGACCCAGAAATATAAAAACTAAAGTCTTAAAAGGGATTTCCTATAGGAAGGATGTGTATTGGGGGAGCGTAAAGGGAATGAATATACATTTATATGTTCTCTTTTGGATTTTGTTTATTACCCACCCCCCCAACACACACACATATAAATTTTAAGAAACCATGTGCTATGTACTTCTGAGAAAATTTACTTAAAAAAGAAATTTCAATGCCAAAAGGAAGAAAGGAAAAGGGAAGGGAGAAAAAAAGGAAAAGAAGAAAAACAGAGAGAAGGAACACAGTGCATTGTGGAGAGGAGAACTAAGAGAAATGAGAAAGATTTGGAGCAAGAGAGATAAGGCAGCAGAGACAGTGAATAATGAGGTGTGGGGAGGGCCAAACCATCCTAGATAGTATGCTGGGTCCCTGGAAAGAGGGCCCTGAACTCCACTCTTCAGAGGGGCCTGCATATTATAAACACACACATGTTCAGGAGCTCAGGAGCCTTCTGTCACTCCAGATCTGATGTCCAGTATGAGCTCAGCATGATCCTAAACATCACTGCTCTAACCACCACGATTAAAGCCCCAGGGGGAGAAACGCTTCTCCATATCTATCTTCTTATGTCTTTAAAACAAAAGGCAGCTTCATCTGAATGCTAAGAAGGCTTGTGGGTGGTGCTGTTGCTGACTGCAGAGACAGACACTGCATCGAGTGCAAGGACTATTTAAGCAACTAAAGCATTTAGTGAGAGAAGAGACAAATTAATTAACTTGTCAAATCCTTCCTCCAAGATAGCATGAATGCAATAGATTCTTGCATAACAAAGTATTATTTCCATGTATCCATTTTTTTGCTTCTCTTTGTTTTCCAATTTCCAATTCCTCCAACTTAGGTTTGGGAAAAATAGTGCAGTATTTGCAAGAATTGTGCATGATGGGTGTGGAACATTTTGCAGCATGAAACAATTCATAATTTTCTTAAGTGTGTGTGTATGTGTGTGTCTCTATGTGTGTGTACGTATATGTAACTGCATGTTACATGCATGAAATATAATATAAATTCCTTCCATTAGTGTATAAATCTAGATGTTATTTTAAGAGGTGGTAAAATTGTAATGTAATTTAATAACTTATATGAAGAAGCTAAAATAATTTATAATGATCTTTTTATAATGCTAATTTATCATAAGCAGTTCATTTAAATATTCAAACATGATATATAAAATTCTTCTACGTGTTGATTCAAGAATTTTATTGGCAATTCAAGATGCTACTACTACAGCAGAGTGAAATTTCTAAAACTGAAATGAACAGAAGGCTCTAATAACTACAGTGAGACAAGAATTTGTCAAATTTGGCATTATTGTCAGTAGCACATAAATTATGCAAAAATCTTGATGTAGTAACACAATCAGTGATTTTGCTGAGATGAAGGTAAGAAATATATTTTATGGAAAATATGTAATAATTTATGAATCATTTATTCCTTAGTTTTATTAATCATCCAACATCATTGTCCCATCATTAGAATATGAAGACACGTGCAATAATTGAATACAGTAGTCTTTCATATTTTGCCAACTTTCAATGATATAAAAACACTAACCTTATTCTTTATTTTTTGTTATTATAAATGAACATATGTCAAGGTTTGAGAGCTTTGAGAAGGAAATATAGCTTATTTAACAGTTTGTTAACTTGATTTAAATCCTTTAAATATTTGCTTATAAGTCTACGGTCCTCCATTTGTATTCTTACCCTGGCCTGGAAATTTTAGGTGTGGACCTGTTGCTCTTTTCTTCACCATTTAAGCCCTCTGTGCTCCCTGACCCTCTTCACTGGGAAACATTGCACGTAGTCCACCAACCTATAAATCTTCTAGTACGGAACTCCTCTCTCCTCTTTGCAGATTGGGTCCTTGCTTTCTCTGTGGTTTTAGCCTCCTAACCTCTTCTAGGTAGGAGAATCCCACATGGAGATCCTGGAGCTCTTTAGCGTCTGTAGGATACATGACCTCCTAGGGAGGGCACTTGAAATGTTTTTGTTTTCCAAGCACACTACCTGCTGCCATGATGGGAGTACAGACAAGCGGTCCACAGAGAGCAAGGATGGGGGTATGATGATGAGGTTCTCGTTTCCTTACCTATCTCAGTGAATACATGTAACTTTCATGCTGCTGGAATAAGCAATGAACTGGGAGTCAGACTCATATTTAGTAGATTCAAGCCTTGGTTCTAGTCTAGGTGTTATTATCCCTGGAAAGACATGTTGTCTTAGGTTTTCTATTTGTAAAGTGAAGGGGAGAGGAAATTGGATGATTTCTCCTTAACCCAACTTATTGTGGAACAGTATGTCAATTCACTACCTCTGCTAGGAAGTAATTGGGAGACAAATTGGGACCCTACCACTATCACTGAGAGAGGGGTGAGGAAGTTAGGCATTTGGGAGACACTGGAGTGAATGATTTACAAATCTAGCTCCTAAGGTTACCGTATTAACTGCTGAAATGAACAGGCATGACAACATAGTGACATTAAAGGCAGATGAAATCCTTTGAGAAAATAACTGGGGCTCCTCTTCTGGCTATAGATTTACTGCAGAAAAAATTGATCTATTTTCCCCTTTAGCTTCCCAAAAGATCAATAGGAATTTGTATCCTGGATATCTGGAATTTTCCCTGAGAAAAAAATTAATATGCTGTTATTTTTTAAGGCCTAACATCACCTTTAAAAACCTGTTTTCCAAGGTGACCACATCTTCCAAACTTCCTGCAATATGATTGCTTTTGTTATCCAAGGTGGTGGAGGTGACACTGTGCCATTTCCAATGTAGCCCTTAACTGGCCAGGCAACTGATTCACTCATCAGTCTCCTGCCTCTTGGAATATTCGGTCCTAGAATACTCTCTCTTCAAACAAAGTTGCCATGCTTTAAGGCAAGACTTAATGGGGAGTAAAATATTAAAGAAATGTAATATTATCCACACCTGAATATTATAATGAATTTAAACATGGAAATAGACACATAAATTTATGTGTTTTCTCACACAACTTGTGTATGTAGTTTATATACAATTTTATCAGGATATGCTTTTGGATAAATTCATAGATGAAAATCCTATAATGAACTGAGGAAAATCCATGTTCAAAATTTTAGATTAAGTGTTTTCTAAAAGTAATCATAATTTTTCACAACTTATTACTTAGAGTCCAAAAGAATCTAAGATGGGACCAATTCAATCTTTCTTCCCCAAATTACGTGCCTTGCTCACATGCTGTTGCTAGTTTCAAGTGAATTTGAGCCTTCTAGTTCTCTTGTTTGTCTCCCAAATTAATTTTTAATGAAAATGGTGGTTCTTTTATCTCTAGGTCTACCTCTCAAAACTGCTCTATTAAGCAAATTTTTGTCTTACAAAAAATTGATGGAATAAAGCATCTAGACAAATACAATGTTAGTCTCAAAAAGGCAGTGGGCTTTTTATTAACACAATTAATGGGAATAGAAAGTCCAGGCTGGTGATTGCTGAAAATGGGTAAGGTGGTGCTCAAAGCGACCAAGAACACTTGCAGAATGAGCCTTTGTTTTCACTTGCTAAAGGCAGAGCCTGGGATAGTTGGGTCTGGCCCCTGCTTCCTGTCTGCCCCACAGTTTTGCCAAAGGCACAGCTTACTGGGAGGGAAACTGGCTGAAACCCACAACGGTAAAAGATGAAAAAGAATGAGAGTTCATTACATGGGAGTGTACCTGTATCCTTGTCATCCAAGGATAATTAGACCTTGGTGAGATGAATGAAAGGCAGTATCCTTATCAGAGAGCTGCGGGGGTTTTTGTTGTTTTGTTTTGTTTTTGCATTAGAATTTGGTTCAGGGGGAAAATGTGACCTCTTAAAACTAATACCACCTATGCTAACATCTCTTTCAAATACATAAATACCAAAACTAAGAGGAAATACCCCAGGGTAGGAAAAATGCATGCCATGTCGAAGGGGATTATTTCCTTTTCATTTGTAAGAGGTCAGACTTGATTAATATCTGTTCTAACCCAAAAGGAAGAGTGTTAAGTTAGGGCTTTCCTAATTCTTCTGGTCTCACCTGAGCTAAACAACCCCTCTGATGGGCCCTGATAATGCCAAAATAACATTTCCCTGGAATGTGAACCATTTTTGCTCAGAGCTAAAAACTGTATGAAATATGGCATAAGTGGAAGAACAGTATATCCTTTAAGATGATGACAAGGTTAGGTTTACGTTAGGGTCTCATACTGTTGCCTGAGGGGAAGAATGGGAAGAAAGAGATGATATGGGAAATTTATCTGATTCCACGGAGGCCTTAACTAAAAATTCAATTCTTCAGATTTTTTAATATGTGCTTACTTTTGTTCTCTGGATATTGGAATGTGCTCGACATTGTACGAACATTCTTTGATGTTTCATGAAATCATGGTGACCTGGGACTCGTCCCAATCTCTATTCATTTGCAAGGCTAGCAGGGCACTTTATTGTGAAAATGTTCTCTTACTTTTATTATTCTCGTGGCTATATCTTTTTATGGACTAGAGAATTTTATTTTATCTTCACCTTTCCATATGCACACACGCACACACAGAATCAACCCTGGTAAGGTCTGTGGAATAGCCCAAGAACTGCCCGTGAAAGTGAGAAATCTCTAGGAAGAAAGATACTGCAGTATACGGATATGAACAACAGTAGGATATGTAATGAAAATAGTTTCAAAAGCAAGTGTTACCTCTCTTTTCCCTTGTATTTGTGCAGACGTTATATCATTCTTGGGTAGTAATTAGTGCTGGCGACTTTTTCTAATTGACTCCTGCCATCTAGGCTGCCATAACTTAAAACTGATCTATTGAGCCAAGTGGTAGATACAAAGACGTCTTGGTCCTAGACTGAGGAATTTCAAGATCACTATTATTTATCTAATAGTAATAAGAACTCTGTAAGTTATAAGAGAGTTATTTACTTTTAAGGTATTTTATAATATACTAAATCACACTATATAGAATCAGCTTGGAACCATACTCAGATGGTACAAGATATATAACCTTGAGCAAAATATTTAACCTGTCTGTGTATCAGTTTTCTCACCTGGAAACTGGGGATGATGATAACAGTTTTAACCTCATGGTTCTGTTATATACATTAAAATAATTAATATATGTTAAGCATTTGGAACTGTGTCTGGCATGTATCCAGTGCTGTGCAAATGTTTGGGAGATTAAAATTATACCTACCTAATAGAATTAGACAAAAATACTCTTATAAGTGCTAAGAACAGTGCCTGGCATATAGTAAGTACTACACATACTCACCAACATTACACAAATCAGAAAACACATCTTCCACTAGCCACACACGGCATTGGTCTTAGGAGAGGGAGGATATAAAGAGTGAGTAAGGACAGGAGATTGACCTTTATTTTGCACTAGAACCAAATAGGTGTAACTACTGCAATTTTACATAAGAGAAGATAAGACTCAGAAAGTCAGGCAGAGAAAATGAGGCCCAGAGAACTCAGCTTTGTCAGACACCAAAATCAAACTTACTCAGCTAGATTTCACTGTCCTTCCTGGTTTAGGCTCTCAAGGAACTAACAGTTAAGTGGGATAGATAAAATACACATAAGTAATTATGGGCATAGGGGAAGGTGACAGATAGGGGAACAAAAAATAGGAGGATGTTAGTGCAGCAAAGCAAGAGACATCCGGTTGGAGAAGATGGAGGGAGGACTGTAGAAAAAAGATTGTATTTGTGCTCAGCACCTGGGAAAAGAGAACATTCCTCCAAGAACAATGACCACTGGCTACTGAGCATGCCCAGCTTTGAGCATCACACCTCACAAAGAAAGGAATGTAGTGGGAAACATGGGTGGGGTAAACACTGAGCCTAGGTGGGGTGGGGGGCATGACAAGGAGAGTATTCACTGTGGAAAATATCGCCAATAACATTGTTGCCTTAGAATCTTTCCATATGAATATATTTTAAGCCTTAGAGATGTGTGCAGAGCTCACTGCCCATTTCTCTAAAGAGGTGTTAACTTTCCTCTCGGCCCCCTGTACCCTTGATGACTTTGCTGGGCTCCCCAAGTTGGCGATAGTCTCAGTCGAAGTCCCAAGAATGCATGGCCTCTCCCCCACATGCCAAGCCCTATCAGTGCTGAGACACCTCCCCACTTCTAAACTTGGATGAAATGCCACATCCAGAGGCTGGGGATTTGGCTGGTTGTGTCCTAGGTTGTGAAGGACACAATCCAGAAGTGTGGGGAGGTAGCTTTCCAGTGTCAACTTTGATCAGTGAATAAAAGAAGACTGTGGGGGAGTGAGGCAAGTAGGTTCGCTTTATTTTCTTCCCTCCAGGGTCTCTTCTGAGGTTCAGTTTCTTCTGAGTGCCTAGGAGACATGCTGAAGAACCTGCTGTGTCAGTGCAGTTCACTGGGAAGCAGATGTCAACTCAGTTACTCATAGCGTTGCATTGCTATGCATCTATCCTTGCTTTGCTTCTCTTTTTCCCTCTCCTTCACCATGAGCTTTTCTGCCTCTCATGTATATGGGATAAGCACTCTAATCCTTGCCTCGGGCTCTGCTTTCTAAAGGGCTAGGGATAAGGCAAAAACAATGTGTTTTCTTATATGTCTGGGCACTTATCTATCCTTCGTTCTCTAGCAACTTCTTACCAAACCCCTTGAAAATCCTAAAAAATTTTATGAACAGTCTATTAAAAGTCAATACTTGAGACCAAGCCACAGAATTCTCTGGAGTTTTCATATACTGTTTGATTCAAAAGTCTGGTTAAAGATCTAGAGTTCTTTAACTAGAGGATACTAGTACCATTCTTTTTTGTTTGTTGTTTATTTAAATTCAATTTAAATTCTATTATTTTGTATTGTATTGTATTATATTATTAGTGTTAGAAGTAGAACTTAGTGATTTATCAGCTGCATGAAACACCCAGTGCTCATTACATCAAGTGCCTTCCTTAATGTCCATCACCCAATTACCCTATCCTCCCATGTACCTCACCTCCAGCAGCCCTCAGGTTGTTTCCTAGAGTTCAGCATCTCTTGTGATTTGCCTCCCTATTTTTATCTTATCTTACTTCTCCTTCCCTTCCCTGTGTCATCTGTTTTGTTTCTTAAATTCCACATGTATCTGAGATCATATGGTATTTATTTTTGACGGACTTATTTCACTTAGCATAACCCACTAGCTCCATTCACATCATTGCAAATAGCAAGATTTCATTCTTTTTGATGGTTGAGTAATATTCCATCATATATATTACATATATGAAATATGTGTGTTACATAAATATATGTGTCACATCTTCTTTATCCACTCATCTGTCCATGGACATCTGGGCTCTTTCCATATTTGGTTTATTATGGACATTGCTGCTATTAACACTGGGGTGCATGTGCCCCTTTGAATCACTACGTTTGTATCCTTTGGAGGAATACCTAATAGTGCAATTGCTGGATTGTAAGCACTACCATTCTTGAGAAGAATCATAGTTAACCATAGTTAATCATCTGTTATTAGCTTTGTTAGTGCTTCCAATAGTTGCTTGTTCGATAATACACATAAATTCACAAATTTATTCACTCATTCAGTCATTGGTTAAATTCTTTTATTTTTTTTAAGATTTTATTTTTTTTATTTGAGAGAGAGACAGTGAGAGAGAGCTTGAAAGGGGAGAAGGTCAGAGGGAGAAGCAGACTCCCTGTGGAGCCAGGACCCTGATGCGGGACTGGATCCTGGGGCTCCAGGATCACGCATGACTCAAGCTGAAGGCAATTGCTTAACCAACTGAGCCACCCAGGCGCCCATTCATTGGTTAAATTTTTAGCAAGTTCTATAACTATACTAGGTATTGAAATAAATACGTGTGTGTGTGTGTGTGTGTGTGTACATGCTTACTCATATGCCAACCTGAGGGAATTCATAATCAGACAAAGACTGAAAACAGCATCACACTCAAAATCTACATTTGGACCATGTAAACACAATTTGTTGATCACAACCGTAGCTTTTATATTTGCTTAAATGATAGTTAAAACACATGACAGTCAAGTTATTGGTTTAATTTCTAACCTTTGTATTGACTGATGAGTATGAACTTGTTCAGAGTCTTTTGTCAATATATATACTTACAGTTTTTTTCTTTTGTTTGTTTTTTTGTTTTTTCTGTTTTCCCCTTTTTGGAATATAACTTAATCCCCTTGTCTTGCCTCTCTTGATTGCTGCTGAGTCTTTTCTGGAATTGATAAAATCAGATTATTTGCTTTATTTTTTCTAGGTATTGCTAGCTTCCTGGCTTGATTAGCTGTGGATTCTCTGATAATGCCATTGGTCAGGTTATTACATTTATAGTGATTCTGCTGGAGGAGGAAAATACTGGTGATCTTATAAGAGGAGTAGAAATGGAAAAGAGTAGCTTTGTTTCTTTTTCAGGTGAGATGTGGGTTTCAAATCAGCTGAAAGGCAAAGTTGTAAAGCAGTCTCCTGAAAAAAATTATCTTGTCCATTTCAGATTGCACTATTCTTTCCTTGTGTGAGTCTCCCTTGGCCTTGATGGAAGGGCTTGGGCCTAACAAAAGGCAAAAGAAACATCAAAACATGTCAATCATCCATGTAAAACAATGAAATATGAAATGGAACTACCTGAGAACATATGCCATTGTCCACTGTAGGGCTTCTCAGAGCATGTCTGGGAACTATTTCTTATCAGGTATGATTAGTTAAGGTGCTTGTGTCAGAAAACAAATCAACTATGTCACCAAGCATTTAGTTTAGCTGATGTCTTCCCATGGTAAGAATTTCTGGAAGTGAGTAGTGTACTGATTTACATTCTAACATAAGCATCTTATTTCATCAAGTAAGATGGCTTGAAGAGCTCTGATCTAGTGCATGAGTTAAGATTGTCTTTGTAACACTCCAGAGAGAGAGCAACCCCCCTATCTCAGTGGCTTCACCCAACCCAACCACAATTTCTCAGTTACACAACTCACCCCAAACAGGTGGACAGGGCTCAGCTCCAAGCAGACACGTAGGATCAGGGCTGTTGGGAGACTCCAACATCTTATAGCTAAACTTCCTGAAATTTTTGGTCTCTTCAATTACCAAGACAGGAGAAAAGAGACAACTGAAAATCTGGAAGGTCTTAGCTATAGAAGTAACACATGCCACTTCCACTTCCATTTCATTGGCAAGAACGAACCACAAAGCCGCAGTTACCAGCAAGGAGAAGGAAGAGTAGAGGGAGCAGATAGAATGGTTGGTGATCACGAGGATCTTTGCCATATGCCCCATGCCAAATCAGATGGCTCTAAACTATGTATTTATCTGTCATAACTTTCACTCCCTCATATGTTTGACCGTAGCACTCAGCATGATTAGAGAGGTGCCTATGTTATGGGAATTCCTAAATATTCTCCTTTCTTCTTTTCAATATCAAAAGGGTAACATTACATCCTACAATTCTTAAAGGTGTCGTTATAAATAAATAATTTCATTATTGTCTTAAAATTTGAATCAGCACTAACACAATCTTGTCTTTTGATGTAACTGAATTCCCCTAAGAGGGAAAATCTTCCTTGACCTCTTTTCTTCCCCAAGATCTATCTGGGCCTCGGCTACATCAGGGAAACACCTTGAGTCTCAGCAGGGCAGCTCTGTCATTGCTGGACTCATCTCCTCTAATGTAGTTTTGATAGGCTTAGCATCACTGGGCAAGGCACCCGCCACCTCTGCCTTGTGCAGAATTTGCATTATCTAAAGATCACTCTGTAAGCTATGGTCCATTCGCCTTGGCAAATACTGTTTAAATATAGCATCCATAAATAAATGTTAAATAATTCATGAACATAATTTTGTAAATTCTGCTAGGCCACACCTCTCTGGGGGCATATTTATGAACATGCGTCAGCCCGGAATCAATGTGTCTGCCAAGCTCCTTGCCTCTGAGGCAGAATTCCCACATCTAGCCCAAAATGCTGCAAACGGCTCCGATTCCCCTTCAGTAGTCATCCATCATACTGTCACTTTAATTCAGATGCTGCTACTTGTTTTAATAACATACATCTTACACAAAGAATATTGCTAACACAAGAATCTTGGGGTAGATTTTTACAACCTCATAAAATGGTATTAACCCTCTGATCCCTGATGTTCTTCCCATGCAGCAGAAGCCTCAGGACGCTTTCCCTGCCCACCCCCCTCCGATCTTCCTGATGCTTATCAATAACCTCCGTTCATGGGGGCTATCATCAATCACTGCAGTAAAAATATTATTCCCCCAGCATTGCCCTGAAGAAGTATGGAAAGAATAAAAGTGTTATTGCCAGAATTATTTAGCAAACAATAGATGGATAAAATGTATTATGGTAAGTGTTAAATTATATCACCTCATTACAGCGAGCTGACTTCAGATAGCAGGAAAGTGGCTTGCTGCCTTTTCTAAGTAGTTCCGAAGAACAATGGGAAAGACCACAAAAGATTTCAAAAAAAGGAAACACCAGTCTATCAGGATGAGGATAGACTCTATTGAAGAGAAATTTGTCTGGGGGAATTATATGGAATAAAAACTTCTCCCTGGCCTGTTTTGAATATTAAGCTGGAATTTACAGAAGAGCAATGAGGGTTTATATTTAGTTGTTGAATATTGGATGCTATTCTAGGAAAGAGAGTCTTAAAAAAAGAAAGTAGATGTGTGGTCTAACCACTCCCCTGCCACACACCCCCTCTTCATACCCCATACACACTCTTTTAAGCAGGGGTAGGGGAACCGTTTTCGTTGGTGAGGAAAGTATACATCTTGCAACACTTAGGTTTCAGTCAGTTCTAGAAAAGTATATTATGCCAATATTTGTAGCTTCAGCCTGCATTGGAAAACAGTGTTCCTGAAATGTCAGATTAAGGCAATTACTAAAATCAGGCTTGCATTTTGAATACTATTAAAGATACCTAAACAAGGTTGGAAACCATGTTATATATATATTTTTTAACCAAGTAGTCTTTTATCAGTTAATGTAGATTTTTTTTTTAAGGCATAATGTTACACTGGGCTCCTGGGATTCATTTGATCAACATGATTAAATTATTTCCTTACTCAGCTAGAAGGAAATTACTAGTTACCAGACATTATGTGTCTGTTAATTATGTGCAATAAGGCTCTCTCCTATCACACCAGCTCCTGCATTCATGTTCTGTGCATTTTAAAGGCATTATCATTAAAAAAATTTAAATATTGAAAAAGGACAGCTATAATTTTATTTCATCTATTTAATAAATAAGTAATCTGTGAAATCAGGGGTACAAAGTATCTCTTTGCTCTTTGTATCAGCATAGACATTCTTAAGAAGAACACACTGAAAGATCCTTTTGATTTCTCTCTTCACAAAAGAATATTTGCCCATCAGCTTTCTAGGGCAGCGACCAGGTCCTTCATTACTGAATGGAGTGAATATGAGCATTGCCAAAAAAAGAAATCTATGATTGTGGAACTTTGCAGTGTAGAGTCTGCTCACCTGGAATGGATAGTGGTGCCAAATTTACATTTCCTCTTGTGGCTCAAATCTACAATCTAAGGTTTCAAAGATTTTTTTTCTTTTTTTTCCTATTTTTTTTTTCCTTGCAAAAGAAGAGACAACATATGGTAGCTGAGAGGCCTTATTTTGTCTCCTAATGAAATGATGTGCTTCTGTTTCATATTAAAGTGTTAATCGGTCTGAAATTAGGTCTCACAAAAAGAATAGTGCTTTTAAAATGCTTAATATGATTCATTTTCTGCAGTCAAAACCAGATGACTTTTATTTTTGTATCAAAAAGAGAAAGTGGAAAGCCAGCTCTTCCTCCCCTGACGCCCCCACACTTCCCCCATCTGCCCAGGCTTGGGACCCAGATCCAATAACCGGTTTATAGAACAGAAAGCTCTTTAGAGCCGGAGCTTGCACCGAAGCCTAGAAGGTTTTGTTTGAGTTCGAGAATTTTCATAGGTTTAGGAAATCTCAACAAATATTTCAAAGAAGGAAGTTTCACATTTGAAGTAGGTGATCCTATTAGGCGCTGAGAGACGGCGCCTTTGTTGTGGGCCCGGGCATCATTTTATGTAAGATAGAGCCGTGTCCCACTAATATGCCAAGACATCACTTTCATGCCAGAAACAGATAGGGCTGAACTTGTTTCATGCACTTTGGCTTTCATTGTTAATAATGAATGACGAAAGTTCAGAGGAGAGGAGCTAAGTGGATACTCGGTTTTATAAAAGAATGAATTTTAACTAGCAACATGCCAAACTAGTCAGAAACCACTCAGATGGTCAGGAAAGAGAGCACAGAGAAAAGCTCAGCCTGGAAGTCTGTCCACAGCCATCAATCCCTGAGAAGCCCATAGTGGTGAGACTGGTGAGTCTCCTTCTGGAAGATCCCAGTGGCTAGGGCATGATGTGACCGGTGCACCTCAGAGGTCTGGATTTTGCACCAGAAGGTACAAAATGGGGATCTCTTATTCTCTTTTCAGAGAAAGACATGGAGATAGAAACAGGGACAAGAAAGTTGATTAATGTAATTTTAGATCTCAATGGACACAAGTATTAATTAAATGAATTAGTGCCTCTTTTAAGTCAAATCAATACTTGAGATCCCAGAATTTTCTAATTTCTCCATTTTTTTCCTTCTTACTTTTTTACCTTTTCCTTCCTAATTCTTTCTTTCCATTCTTTTGCCTTCCTTCTTTTTTTGGTTTTTCCTTTTCCTCCTTCCTGCCTCTTTTCTCTTCCTTCCTTCCTCTCTTTTTTCCATTATTTTACTTGACATTCTGGAGAAAGACCTCAATAACAAGCAACAATACTCCAAAGATCATGTATAGAGTATTTATTTTTTCATTCAACCAACATTCAATGAGTACTTCTCTCCTGTCAGACATCTAGTAGGTACCTAGGATAGAAGAAGAGTGAAAAAAGCAAATCTAGCCCCTTCTCTTTTACAGCAGAGAACCTAAGAATCCTCAAGTGTAAGCTACAGGGTTCAGTGTGTTTTTTAGCTCAATTTCCTGCATCATCTTTAAACTACAACTTAGGATGATAAGAACTGATTATCTGTTCCATCAGTATGAGCATCAAAGATTCTAATACAATCATTAGACTTGACAACTAAAACAAGAAAATGGACATACTACAAAGAGTTTTAAAAAGATTTTCAGCAATAAAGAATAAAACCATATGATTTGGGAGTTTAAACAGTAATTTGAATTATCCAGAATGTCAAATTTTCTGAAAAACACATATGAGGTTTTCTTTTTATTATTATTATTATTATTATTATTATTATTGTTAGTCATCATACAGTACATCATTAGCTTTTGATGTAGTGCTCCATGATTCATTGTTTGTGTATAGCACCCAGTGCTCCATGCAATAAGTGCCCTCCTTAATACCCATGACCAGGTTTCTTATCCAGGGTAGAAGAGAAAGGTCTTGCTCTGGTAATCAGGACATGGCAACTATAGCCTGACACCGCTGTGTATTCTAAGAGACCCTGACCACTTCGTGTGCATGACTGATGATTGCCTCATCCATTTCAATGGGGGTTTTATCACCTATTTTCTGTATGTCATTGAGTATAGAAATCAATAAAAGTGCTATACGAATAAAATTAATTATGCCAGCATCTTTTGTTAATCAGGAGCCCTGCAAAGTTAAGTTTTGTGCCTTCAAACCCAGCTTTTAGAAAAGAGCTCTTTGATCTTTGATCCCATACAAATGAGCACATTCTCAATTTAGAAGAATGCCCTAATTTTAGGCACTTCCCTAAGATACTAAAACTGTGACTTTAGCATTCAAATCAAAGTATTCTTGATAGCAAATTGACTGGTAAGGCGGATTCCATTTTAGTTGCCAGAATTTGTTTTAGAATATTCTCCTAGCCCCATCCAGACCACCACAAACCAGCCTTACTAATAGTCCCACTCTCCACAGCTCTTAAAACTGTGATATGAGGGCCACCTGGGTGGCTCAGCTGGTTGACCGACTGCCTTCGGCAAAGGTCATGATCCTGGAGTCCGGGGATCGAGTCCCGCATGGGGCTCGCTGCCCAGGAGGGAGTCTGTTCCTCCCTCTGACACTCCCACTTCTCATGCTCTCTCTCTCTAATTCTCTCTCTCAAATAAATAAATAAATCTTTAAAAAAAAAACTGTGATATGATACTGAGTTTATCGTTTTACCACCTTCAAAAATCAGGTTGGTACACCTAGATTATTAACATGTATTAATACTGAGTATTAACTTGTGTTTGTTGCAAGGCTGTAAAATGTAGATGGTAAGCCAGTTTGGCTTTGTTTTCCTATTAATCAAATTGACCCATTGCTTCAGTGCCACATCATAGATTTGCCCTACATGCCTTGACAGCTGTGCTTTTTACCTGTAAACCTACTTCCATTTGCACAGTTTGATGGCTGAACGTCTTTCCACATCTGAAGCTAGCCATAGAGTTATAGTTTTTAGAGGGCAGGGCTGGATATACACATTCACGTTGCCTGGCACAGAGTTGTTCTTCCGTTTGGAATGACTTGCTTCCCAGCGTTCCCCACCTCACATATCTTTTTTTTTTATAACTTAAAAAAAATTTTATATATTTTATAAATATATTTATATATTTTTAAAATTTCTTTTTAGTGTTCCAGAATTCATTGTTTATGCACCACACCTGCTCCATGCAATACATGTCCTCCACAATACCCACCACCAGGCTTACCCCACCTCCCACCTCCCACCCCCTCGCCTCCAAAACCCTCAGTTAGTCCACAGTCTCTCATGGTTCCTCTCCCCCTCCAATTTCCCCCGACTCCCTTCTTCTCCTCTCCTTCTTCCCATGTCCTCCGTGTTATTTCTAATGCTCCACAAATAAACAAAACCATGTGATAATTGACTCTCTCTGCTGGACTTATTTCACTCAGCATAATCTCTTCCAGTGCCATCTATATTGATACAAAAGTTGGGTATTCATCCTTTCTGATGGAGGCATAAAACCCCATTGTATATACGGACCATATCTTCTTTATCCATTCGTCCATTGAAAGGCATCTTGGTTCTTTTCACAGTTTGATGACTGTGGCCATTGCTGCTATGAACATTGGGGTACAAATGGCCCTTCTTTTCACTACATCTGTTTCTTTGGGATAAATACCCAGTAGTGCAATTGCAGGGTCATAGGGAAGCTCTGTTTTTAATTTCTTAAGGAATCTCCACCCTTTTTTCCAAAGTGACTGCACCAATTTGCATTCCCACCAACAGTGTAAGAGGGTTCCCCTTTCTCCACATCCTCTCCAACACTTGTTGTTTACTGCCCACCTCACATATGTTAACAACCAGTCCTAGAAAGTCTTTTATCCTGGTGCATGTACTTCTTGTTGTGTTTTGAATTTGGGATCCCATGGTCCTCCCTGTCCTCTGGAGATTTATCTCAGACATCTAATTGGAAAGTCCCTTTATTTCCCTTACTGGCACATAATCAGATCTCTGTTCTCTTTAGAGAGTTTCTCCCATTTTGAAACCTTAACTATACCCTTGGGTTTTAGCCTGACAATCTGTTGAAAAATCTATCTTCCCTGTTAATCAGCACTACTGGTAATCCTTTTACTTTCTCTCTGCTTATTGATACCTAGAAAACTCCCTCAAATTATACTAGTCCTTAGTTAAGGATTTTTATTTATTTATTTTTAAGAGACTAAAAAGCCCCAGGTGGGTGAGGGGGTGGGGGAGAGATAACCCCTTTCACTCTGGTGAGGTGTATATTGCACAAACTTTTGTATAGGCAATCTCACAATACACATTAAACCTGAAAAACCACACAGGCCCTTGGTCCAAGTGGTTTCATTTTTAGCATTATCCAAAGGAAATGTTTCCTCGAGTGTTCAGAGATATATAACCTGTTCAAAGCAACATTGTTTAAATAACAAAAATGTGACATTAAGCTGTTTATCAAAGGTTGATAAAAATAAAGTTTTCTATATTAATATGACAGAATGGTAACTAGCATTAATGATATACTAGAGAAGAGTATTTACTGATATTGAATATAACCATGATATATTAAGTAGAAGATTGCAAAACACTCTTCCATGTTCAGTCAGTCTACTGTCTATTTACCTATCTGCAGGATCTCTACCTATCTTTCCATTTATTCAGTTAGAACAAATATTGGTTGCTTATGAGTGTGGACATATGGGTATATTTTGTTTTCTTTTTTATGCATAGGTACATTCCTGATTTTCTCAATATGTGTTGCTTTTGTAACTTAAAAAAAAAAAAAAAAAAGGCAAGAAATGCTCAAGGAAAATGAGAAGACCCCTGGCCAGTGCAGGTCTCACAGGCATTGGGGCAAACAATCACATCAAGTTTTGACCCACTGGGCACTGAAAGTGGCTTCCACCTAGTTCCCACCATTATCTTCTCAGGTACTAGGTACTCTGCATACAATGTGTACTTTTACTTTTTGATTTGTGCATTATAATATGGAAGAGGTACTCCATGAATTGTTATGGAGTAAAATGAAATTCTTTCTCTAGTGTACTTTGTACCTCTATGCCACATAAATTCTAATAAAGAATGCATCATTAAGTGAATGTTATAACTTAGGTCACTAATACATATGGTAGTTGAATTATGGCTTCCAGTCTCTACCACTCCTGCATCCACATTCTCTGCCACATGACTGCACTGTTCCTCTTCCAGAGGCAGAGTGTGTGCTTCTCTACCCATTGAGCTTGAACTTGACCTATATATATTGCCTATGGAATATTAGCAAACATCGTCTACAACCATGCAGTATATGAGCAGAGACTTGAAATGGGTTGCACAGTTCAGTTTTTTTGCTTGAACTTCTGTCATTACCATGAGAAAATAATGCCTTGGCTAGTTCACCAGTCCAAGGAGAATGAGAAACATATGGTGAAGATTTGAACCCAATCTATAATTTGGAGCCATGCCCAGTTGAGCACTGACTGGTTCAGTCAATAAACCACCTCGACTCCCTGCCAGCCCAACAGCAGATGCATGAATGGGAATAAATGATTGTTATTTCAATCTACTAAGCTCTGGGATGGTTTGTTACACAATATCATTATGAAATTAGCTGACCAATACATGGACTAGATGTTACATTTTATTATATTAATAATAGGTATGAGGTATTAATGAAACTTGTTAAAATGCATAATTCCAAGCAGAACAATGATCTCATCATAAGTTTGCATGGGAAGTCAATTTATAACTACGTATTTCTGGAAATTTGACAAAGCAAGTCTATAGTTTAAGAACAAAAAGGAACTGAGGAGCCTCCTAAAATTCAATTCCAGCAAGGTGAGTCATCCAGTTAAATTTAATCATCAGAGGTAAGGACTGATTATTTATTTATTTATTTATTTATTTTTCAAGAGAGAGTGAGGCAAGTGTGGGGTAAGTGTAGGTGGGGGGAGGGACAGAGGAAAAGAGAAATTTTAAGTAGGCTAATGACCTGAGCCAAAAATCAAGAGTCAGACACTTAACCAACTGAGCTACCCAGGTACCTCATGAAGATCAATTCAAAACAGGATATAGTGTCTAAAATTTCTCACCATTTGTCAGAGTTGGGTTCCTGTGAGAGAAGAAGGTGGAAGCAGTAGCAGTGCCTAGTAATAGACTGATGGGACTCCAGGAGAAGCAGCGGTAGTGACCAGTGATAACTGACCATGATAATGAGTGAAGATATGAGACACCCTCAAGATTTCTCCAAATTTTGAGACAGAGAACATTGTAGAAGATGTGCCTTCATAAAAATGATGGCAGGACCCAGGTCAAAATGTGGTTTATTACTATTTTGCATGACCCTATTTAGGATGACTCCATTTGTTCTCAGGGCCTAGTGAGGTGTCAGGAAACTCAGGCTAAATGGGTGTGGTTTCACAACAACAAGTGGAGACAAGACTTTGTCAAGTTGCTGCCAAATGGGGTGTCCCACTCAAGTTTATAACAGGTTCAAAATACCAAAACAGCCATTTGGGAAGTTTGAGCAAATGAAATTCTCTTTGAACGTTTTTTTTGTTTTTTGTTTTTAAACTTTGCAATAGAAATTGCTGTTCAGGAGACCACAGTGACTCAAAACATGGGAAGAAGCATAGGGTAGCCAGAGAGAGAAATCAAAGCGTCACTTAAGGTGTTCCACATCTGAGAAAGATCAAGCTAAAAACGGAAGAAAATAGCTGTTACTTTATTCCATAAATTAAAAACAGAGCTGCTCTTCTCTTTGTTTTGAAACACTTTTTATACAATAGTGGCAGTAGAGTGATTTAACATGCTCTAGTAATTTCTATTGAACTCCCACTTTAAAAAAAAAAAAAATTCTGTTTGCTCTTGGTAAGATTTGAATAGGTCCTAAATATGTGGACACCAAAAATTAAAAAGCTACCTAAACTTTGACCAATTGTTTTAATATATATCAATGTGAATTAATCCTTTTATAGTCTTTTTGACCTACCCTGTCTGCATCTTAATCATTTTCTTGTTGTGCCAATATTGTTTGCATAACAGTAGGTTTATAATTTATGTTTTTTATTAAAAGGTGTCTGTGGGAAAGAGATTTACCATGACTCTTCAGAAAATTATATTTTTAATCAGCTGTAGAAATTCATAGTATTTTCTACATATGGGGCACCTTATTACAATGATCCAAACAGTCCAAAGTCAACAAATAATCTTGTCTGTCTATTGTTAATTCTTAGAAGAACAAACATATGTTTTGAACATCGTTACTGCTAAATTAGCACAAGCAATCAGGCATTCTAGGAGAATAAAATAAAAATGCAGAACACTATGGTATAATTACTATTTGCATTTAAATTGTGTGCTATTCTTTTCTAACAGCATGTAGTAATAGTAAAGTCTAACATTTACTGAGTTCTTTTTGTGTCAGTAAATAAGAAGATTATCTCAGTTAATCTTCACAACAACCCTGTGATATAGATACTATTATTATAGTATAATATTTTGCATATGAAGAAACTGAGGCTTGACAGGACAAAATTTCATGCCCAGAGTTGCAGAACTACTCAGTAGAAGCAGATTCAAGCCTGGCATATTTGACTTTATATCTAATGTTTTATGGTATGCTCTTATTATTAATTAGCTAACAGTAGGTTTAAATGTTAAATCTGACATAACAGAATTCAACTCTAGCACTAACAGGGAAAAAAACAAAAAAGTCCCACGAGTTTGAAGGAGATAACTCTTCAGTAAGTACTTCATGACTGGATTGTAAAGAGAGGAGCGAAGGATTTATCCAAAATAAAACATCGTTCACCAAAATAATGATCATGAATACCCATAGTGGCACCCCAAAGGTTACTCTTTCTTTAGTAATTTAAAACAAAAACAATTCCACTAGAATTTAAATAAAACCTTGAAAAAATTAAGACAGAAACAATTCTAAGAGGCAAGTACCATAATTTATCAGCGTTTACATTTCCAGAATAGGAAGTGCTTGATCGATGAGAAAAACGCATGGAATGAGGGTAGATGTATAAACTGGAGATCACGTGCTAAGATCACAAAGCCTAAAATGCATACATGCAGGCATTCCGTCTGTGGATATTGATTGAGCACCTACAACGTGCATTCTCAGACAATGAAGTCAGACAAAACCCTGCCCTCATGGAGCTTACATTCTAAGTCGGGAGATAGGAAAACAAAGAAACATTCAGGTTCTTACAGTGTAAGTACTATGATGTAGAATAATGGAGGTGAAGATAGAGTGCTAAAGGAAACAAGACGGCAGCTTTCGCAGGTGCAAAAGGCTGCCATATCAGTTTCTAGTTAGATTAAAGCTGTAAGAAGCAGAGCAGTGCAGCACTGGTTGGTACTGCCCTTACCCAAGGTAGTGTAGGTGTCTTCGTTGATGGCCGAACCACATGAACCGATTTCTCCCTATGAATGAGTTAACTACTAATAGAATTCACAAGTCCTCCTCACACAAAGTTTACTAACGAATTAGAAGAAGTGGGATACACACACGCTAACAGGAAAACGGGGAGGAAAGAGCGTGTCTGTTGCACTGGTCTTGACAATGGAATTCGACCATTGGTGGAGAAAGGAGGATACCCAGAGGCTGGAGTAAAGGTGGAACAAAGCAGGCTTCCTGGGGGAGGAGAATGTGGAGTTTGGACTCTAAGCGTGGGTCGAGTTTGGTTAGGCAGGGATGTGTTGTCTGTCCCAGAAGATTGTGAGCCTCCCGAGCACTGACGTTTGTCCTCTGTTCATATCTATATTCCAGCAATTATGTTCTCCTGCTGAGCTGTTTGTAATGGTTTACAGAGTGCTTAGGGCTGGCAGAGATATAAGAAATGTGATGAGACAGAGTCTGAGACTGAGGGTAAAATGTGGGGTTTAGGTTCCTTACTTCCATGAGCCTATTTCCTCATTTGAAGAAATGGCACAATAATCATTGCTCTGCCTCCTTCTCAGGATTACTATCGGGTTTAAGTGGGAAAAAGGGAAGCTAGGGGAATGTTCTGGGTGACTGTAAAATGTAGCCATTAGGGACTCACAGGCACAATTCCCTAAGACTAGGCCACACAAAGCAGACATGTCTTACAGGGGGTTTAGAAGTCACCTCATCCAATTCCCAAATTTTACAGATTAGGGAAACTGAGTCTCGGGGAGGTTAAGAGACATCTGTGAGATCACACTACTAGTTAGTGGAAGAACCTAATTCTTAAGTCTCTAGACTACCAGTGCCCTGCCTCCCAAATCCTATTGGTTGAACCATTGTGATGACACTTGCAGAAATGCCTCCTCGGTTCACTTCAGACATACAGTTAGTTTTGTGGTCCCAGCTGAGGCCCTGCCTCCTGTTCGCTCTGGAGGTAGTATTTTAGCCAGCACCTGGGAGGTGTCACTACCTCCCACCCCAAGCACTTTCCATGTGGCAAGACAGCAAGACTTATAGCAGACTAAACTGAGAGAGTGTTACCTACTTAAACTGTTTTTCTGACTTAATAAGAATTTTTCATCTACAGCAAGCCATTTTAAAATATTGTCTATACACAAACAGTCACTCTGAATAATAGGTCTGCACACAGTAAATGTCACCTCTCTAAATCACACGAGACCTCGGCGGCACCGCAGAGGAGGCTCCGTAAGGGTTTAAACTTCAGCCTCCCATTTATTATGGATGTGTTTATAAATCTCAGAGGGCACTCTTCCGCCCCCTGGGAAATCCAAAAACGGGGCCGTTGTTTGTCAGGGTGACTTGTCCAGGATGCTGAGGGCCTAGCTATCCTTCTTACGTCCAGATCCCATTTGCTTCCAAAGTGGGTCAGCCAAGGTTGTTGTCAAAGGTGCCATTTTCTCATCATTAATGACAAGAAAAGTCAGTTCCAAAAAAAAGTAGAGGGGATTTGAAAACTGGGGTGTAGACAATGAATGTAGGGGTTTGTTTGCCGCCTTCCTTCCTTCCTTCCTTCATTCATTCCTTCCTTTTTTTCCTTTACCTTGAATAAATGATCTTCTCTACAAAAGTGCTTTGAGTTTCTCACACGAGGGAAGCAAAAGACAGCTTACACAGCAATGGCATTGAATAACTCCTTAGCCGCTCCCATCTGTCTTGGTTAGTATGAATACTTTAGCATTAAGTGGAGAAAAGGAGAATCCATCAATAGTTAATAACTGACCTTAAGATGGGAATTCAAAGTTCACCACAATTACACCCAAGTGTCAGAGAACACACATGGGACATTATCAATATATTTGACTACAAGAGCCTGGGATGGCAAATTTAAATACCATCAGAGGAAGAACGAGGCATTATTTTTAATGAGAAAATATTGTTACCATGTCCAGCAGCCCACGCTAAGATACTCAAAACCAAAATTCTCAGTTAGCTGTGATTGTGGAAAGGTAAGCATAATCTAAAAGAGCAAGTAAGAGTCAGGCTGAAATTGTATCACGTGTCCAGGTTGTAAACAAGACGTTTGATAGATTCAAAGGGAGACTGTATTTAAAAGTGAAAATAAGCTGAGACAAAAGATGAGAAGAAAATGTGTTTGTGCAGAATAGCACAATATGGATTGTCATCAAAGAAATGCAGCTTAAAACCACAATGATTTATCCCTGCACTAGAATGACTAAAATTTAAAAGACAGACAACACCAAATGCAGAACAACTGGAATGCTTTCATACACTGCTGGTGGGAGTGTAAAATGGTACAAACACTAGGGAGAGCCATTTGTCAATTTCTTATAGAGTTAAACACACACTTACCTTATGACTCAGCTATTTCATTTCTGGGTATTTATTTTTAAAAAAGAAAAAATATGTGTTCATAGCAGTTTCATTCATAATAGCAAAATTTTAGAGATAACCCAGAATTCCATCAAAAGGAGGAGTGATAAACATTATGTCCTAGACACAGAATGGAATAGTACTCAGTAATACAAAAGAGTGAATCACAGATACTTAAAAGTACATGGATGACTCTCATAAACATTATGTTGAGCAAAATAAACTGCACAAAAATTAAATAACATATGGCTCCACTTACGTGAAGCTCAAGAACAGGCAAAAGCAGTCTGTGGGGACAGAAATCAGAACAGTGGTTCCTTCCCAGAGCAGAGGGCAAAGGAGAGACATGAGGAAGCTTTCTAAGGAGAGAGTGAAGCTTGGTCTTGATTGCTAGTTAAACTGGTTCGTGTACACAAATTAAACTTTAGACTAATTTCTACTCATTTTAATATATGTAATTATACTTCAATTATAACAAAAATATATGCGGAGAATAAGAACCGTGAGGCTAATTGTCTCCCTGATGTTTCCAGTTATAAAGCCTTACTACTCAAAGGGTGGTCTGCAGGACAGGCTCATCACCGGGATGATATAGGAATGCAGAATCTCAGGCCCCAGCCCAGACCTCTGCAGTCCGACTGTGCAACTGTGCAAATAACATGAAGCCCCGAATACTACACTACACACGAAAGTCTAAGAAGTATCCTTAAAGCGGTTGTCCGTCTCTCTGTTGTTGTTTTTAAGAAAACCACAATCCATTCGTCCTATCTTTCCCTGAAACAGGAAAAACAGGAAGAATCCTTTAGGGGGATTACCTCCCCTCTCCTCCATAGTCCTGAACTTGCTGCTAATCAAAGGACCCGCCCAAGAGGGAGTATCCCTCTGCTAGGCCCATCAGATGGTCTGTCCTGGAATGCAGGAAGCAAATGTTGAAAACCCCAGAGGCTCCAGCGTTCAGTGACAGCCGCAGAGGAAACTGTTCATGGCTCCTGCGGCCGTCATCTCTTCACTTGCCATGAATTTCTCCATTTGGGGGCCTGGTTCTCCACTCCTGCTTCACGTTCTGTGAGCTACCTGGTATCTTCCCAGTAAATTCATGGTTGATTACATTATCTAGGTTTGGATTCTCTTGTTTGCAACCCAGATCCCCAACGGATGTTCTGTATCGACTCACCCAAATTAAGGAATCTAAATGCAGTTTTCACTGCATGACCAAAACCTTTCTGTACTTTTGTTTTCTAAAGGCTGGGGAAAACTGATTCATGGGACATGAAGGACCAATACAGAAGATCACATTCAAATCTACTTCCCTATTGTCAGAAGCCTGCCAGAAAGTCTATCCTCCATAAAGTAACTGCCCTGGGTGAGACCATTCGCATTTACTGCTCTTTGTACCCAAAAATGACAAGTGGGAAGACCAGTAGGAATCCTTAAAAAGTCAACTGCCAAGAAGTAAAGTTAATTTGGAATCAATAGACTGGCAAGCTATTATCTGAGTGGCCTGCTCACATTATAAAATAGTCCTTCTGAGGAAAGTATGACATTGGCTAGATTTGGGAAGACAAAAATTCATATTCTGACAGAAGACTGACCAGTGTTTGATAGACCACAGATGATTTTTGATTTTTTTTATTGCATGCATAGACAATAGGAATCTTTATGTATAAAAAATAAAAACTCATTAATGAATTTTTTCACTCAGATGAATATTGGCAGATAGCAAAATAATTCTTCTGTTATTTTACTTCAGTGAAATTAGTTATGGGAAAATTAATCAGTGTTTACAAATACAGATGATTTTAAAAGAATGACTAGACTTTTTGAACTTACTGATTTGCAATTACATATGACTCTCCTGTTAAGTGTGTATTAAGAAAGACACCAATTATCCTTTTCTTTTCACTTTAGTGTCCTCTACAAGTGAGAATTATTTTTCAAATCTTACCTGATTTTTAAAATTTGCATTGTGAGAGACTAGATGGTAGAGGGCCTCCCGCTTGATTTTCAAGAAGTAGTAGCAGAGGGACTAGGACTTGACACATCTTTGTTAGCATAGGACTCACCACAGACATGGTTATAAAATGAAATAAATTCTTTCTTTCTTTTTTTTTCTTTTAAAGATTTTATTTATTTATTTGACAGAGAGAGAGAGAGACCGCAAGAGAGGGAACACAAGCACAGGGACTGGGAGAGGGAGAAGCAGGCTTCCCGCAGAGCAAGGAGCCCAATGTGGGGCTCAGTCCCAGGACCCTGGGATCATGACCTGA
The DNA here is from genome assembly GCF_030435805.1 of Mustela lutreola. Taxonomy (NCBI): domain Eukaryota; kingdom Metazoa; phylum Chordata; class Mammalia; order Carnivora; family Mustelidae; genus Mustela; species Mustela lutreola. The sequence continues at coordinate 89,982,959 of NC_081298.1, read as the reverse complement.
GCTGAAGGCAGATGCCTAATGACTGAGCCAGCCAGGTGCCCCTGAAATAAATTATTTCTATATGTTGGACAGAGTCTTTTCTAGGACTGAGGAGCATGGCACAAAAAATAGTTTAAGTGACAGAGAAAGGATTACATGGCAGCTACTGCCAGTGCCTATCTGAATCCATTCTTTCCTTTCTTACTAATAAAAGAACTCGAGTTCATTCTGGGCTGTGATGTATCAGCTAAAATACTGTGCCTCTCAGTCTCTCTCACAACCACTAATGCCAATGAAACAAAAACAGAATTAATTATGTGGTGATTCCTGGACAGCTCCATAGAAGTGCTAACTATGTTGGTGTTTCACCCTTGTCTCCAACCCATGTTTCTCCTTCTGTGCAGAACGTAGATGTGATGGCCCGAGTACAAACTGCCATCTTGAATGATGAATAGTCTTTGAGGCTGGAAGCCCTTTGAGGACTGCTAATCCTGCACAGATAGGGATCTATTCTGCATGGGGCTGCTCTGTTAGGTACAACTTAATCTACTTTTAAGCGATATAGGGTGGCTAGATGTTAGTGACTATTTAGATAGATTTATAGGTGTTCAACATTTCTTTATGTCACATCTCCTGGTTTGGTGGTTTGGCCCTTAGTATCATAAAATTTTAGAGCCGAAAGGGAAATCCAAGGCCCAGAGAGTTCCAGTGATTTGCCCTAGACCCTGCCAGGAGTAACTTATCAAGTATCCATTATTATCAGCATTTATCAGGTACACATTGTTATGCTTGTCAATGAGACACTTTCCAGTACCGAAGAGGTCAGTCTTCTTTCCGGGATACCTCATGTGCCTCTCAATTCATTGCCTTTCCTCCTTCAAATCTATAAAGAAGTGTAGATCTAATATATACTTTACTAACAAAAATACTAGAGAGAGAAGCTTGTCTTTTTAAGCTCTACCATAACCTCCCATAAAAAATATGGGCTGACAGTCAATGATCATTTTGATTCCATTGGGGTGTGCATGTGTATGTGTGTGCGCACGTGCTTCAAGGATAGATAGTGATAGTGTGAAAGCCATTTTTAGAGAAAGCATCTCAAACAGCTGGAGGAGAATGATGCCTGACAAGCATTTCTTTTATTGAATAATCCAGTTTACAAACCCTTCCAGACAGACTGAGGAGACCTGACTAGGTTAAAAATATGACAACTACAGTCAAAACCCAGATGGAAAGTGTGCTGGGAATTATAAAGGTAGACATGAGAGGGTTTCTCCTCAATGAACTCTGCTATTTTAGTAGATCCTCTGGTCTAGTTATATAACCATTCTCCTTTATAGCAAAATCCCATTCAGGATAAAAGGAGAGAGTTAAATTGCTCTTAGTACTTTGTAAGATCTGCTGCTCATGCGTATTTGGAAGATTATGAAGCACTGAAGCCTGGGTACAGACAGACAGCTGAAAGTAAATCAAGGGAGCAGTTGGGGAAAAGGCACTTGAGTAGCCAACTTGCCTGTTTCATAGATTCTTATAGAGAATATAGGCATGCTGGGGCATTTTTGTCTTAGCAATTACTACTGAGATTCACCATTGCAGTGATCCATGGGGACTTGCTGAAAAGGTTAATGGCATCTATCAGATTTACAGGGTACAACAAGGAAGTTGGCACATTCCCTTGGTACGAGGTGTAATGTCACCTGTGTGGGCTGAGCAGTCCACATTCATTTCCATTCATTGGCCAAAGGGCCTGGGTTCCAACCAGCGCTAGAATGTAATCCGTCAACAGTTGAGCATTCATAGCAAGAAAAGTAGCAAAGGAAGTTTGTAGAGAGAAGACAGCACAGCTGGCATATTGTGCTGTCAGCTGATGGACCTTCCAAGAAAGGTAGGAGAGATCAGTGCCTGCGGTGAAGAGGTGTGAGTGTAAGACCAAGGTGGAAATAAATACCCAGACCCTGTAGTGCAACTCTTTAAAAAATAACTTCATTAACACACCCACAGGCATCCCACTATAGCTATGTGTAAAGGCGTTGTTTCTCATCCACTTATTCTTGCACAGGGTTTTCAAAAAGCTGTTCAGATTTGTGTAAATATGTAACTATAATTGGCTTTCCAATTTCACAGCTTATCAAAGGCAGAAAGGGGGCTCACCAACATTTCAAAGACAATAAGCACATTTGATTCAACGGTCTATGATTCTTCCCAATGTTTTGAACCTGCAATTGTAGAAACAGATGGTTAGATTTTCTAGGAAGCTTAAAACAGAAGCTGAGCTAATATAAAACTGCTCAGCTATCAGACGGGGCAAATCCATTCTGTTGCCTTTTTTTTCCCCCCCAAATCACAACCCGTCAGAGGAAGGATTTAGCTTCACAAAAAGATATTTACCAGGAAGCTTTCTGCAGAAGAGAAGGGCATGCTTTGTTAAACCAGATGCATTTTATTTTTCCTGGAACCAAGATTTATGAAAGCAGTATGCTCATATTTCTCCATATACAGTAATTGGAACTCATTATGCTAATTGTATTTCCATTATCACTAATTAACAATCAGAGTGACCTGGCCCACAGTCTAATTTGTCTTTAATCTGTTTTTGTATAGGGAGTTTTACCCTGTAATTTCAAGGTGATAATTCTATTCAGTGCAACTTTATGAATTGCAGAAGGTAACACGTTGGATGCTTGATGTTATCCTCTTGCCACTGTTTGGGGGTAAAATGGGGAAGCAAATGGATATGCTTGCATGTGCCCTCTCACTGATGAAATAGGTGCTTGACCTGTGACCTCATAAGAGTATATATCCTTCATAATTCTTACTCAGATTGAACACCCGATCAAAGCAATGGAACAGTTGCTCATACTGTTCAAACTCCAGCTCTCAATCTAAAATACATAGTACTTAGTCTGAGAAGCAGTTGACATTTGCTGTCATCAAGAAGGAAAATGGGTGTTTCAAGTACTTTCTAATGATTAGTTAACACCTTATAAATATTTCCATGTGACAAATCTCTTGTAAAGAAAGAAACGACAGGTTTGGATCATCAAGGAATTTGCTTCTCGTAAAAATGAGGTATCGAAGTAAGAGATGAGATACATTCATGGTCTTCTCTCTCAGAGGATATGTTTATTATTTATCGGGCAAATTTATAGCAGAAGGATGTCATAAGGGGGAGGGAGCTGGATTTGGAGCCCAAGGTTCTGAGGTCACGTCCAGTTGTGTTGCTCAATAGAAATCATCCCTCTCTCTGAACTATTTATTCTCATCTTAAACACCGAAATTATACATTTGAGAAAAATTATTGAGGCAGCACTGAGCAGTGGTTAATGCTGTGAGGACTTGGGAATCCAAGTGAGTTAAAATTTGGACTCCACCACATATTTGTTGATGGCCTTAGGGAAATTGTTGGTTTCCTAAATATATTTTTAAATGGACATAATAATATTTCCTCTTCATAGAGCTGTTTTGAGATTAAACTAAAAAAATAAAAAAAAGAAAATATGTAAAATGCTTTGCCCCATTCTTGCTACATGGTAAGCACATAACAGAGGCTAGCTCTGATATAGGAGGGGCAGTCGTGCAATATAGTGCTTGGTAAAAAAGAACATCTCCTCTATTGTGACAGGGTTGTGATGATCGCCAGTCCGTAAGGTGTGTTGTTTCATTCTGGAGGTCGAAGTAAATCATTGTAAAGAAACTACTTCTGTTAAAAAGGACTAAAAATCATATTGGGAGAGAGAGGAATAAGAGAGAGAGAGCACTAAGAAAACTGAACCCAAGAAATTTACTTTAGAAAATAGCCTCTACTTAGCCTAAGAAACCTGGGAAATTTCAGATCTACCTTCCCATATACTGAGTCTAATCCGAGCAAGCAATGTTCCAAATGGTCTCTGTGCATTTCATCAGATCCATCTTCTTAGCCTGATTGACTTGTTTTCTCATTCTGGTCTTTTAGAGTGCCACGAACGGTTGGCAACTTTGAGGACTTCTTGAAAAAAAGGAAGCCCTTCTGTGATAACCTACTCCCCCCACTACCTGGCCCTCTGCCACACTTGCAAAGCAGTTGGACCACCATGCCTCTTCTCCACAGAAGAGAGCCTTTTCATGTTCTCAGGGGGGTCCTGTTTCTTACTTTGGCCTCTTCTGCTTGACAAGGAGTTTTTCTGAATCCCAGGGTCAGATATAATTGTAGCTCTATACCATACGCTGGCTTCACACACTCACGAAAAAAGTATTTGGTTTTCCTTGTCCATGGCATAAATCACAGGATATCACCTAATCGACAAAATAATCTTAATCAATGCTTCACCGTCTGGCTTTCCATAACAATTCCAACTCCCTGTTGATGTTTTCCATCTTCCCTTCTGTTAGACCAGATGGTGCATGTTCTAGCCTCTTTATTATCTTTTTCTGACCATAGTACTCTGTCCAAAGATCATTGTAGGAAACCCGACAGCAGCCCTGGCCCTGTCCGGCCTGTTAAACCTCACCATGATTTAGACAGCCATTGCTAATGACTGTCCTTTTCTAAACCTGAGCTTTCCTCCAAAGTCACTGACGGGCTAGTCCATAATTACCGGATAACACAACAATTCCAGTCTTCACACAACCAGTGTGAGCTTTCTTTTCCAGGTAGAAGCAGACTCCAACTGGAGACTTTCCCATTTGGCATGACATGCTCTCACAAGGAGAGTCTGCGATCAGCATCTACCAATAATGGCGGTATCTCCTATCCTATTGTGCTAAAAAAGAGAATGGATCATCACCCCTCCATGCTAGGGTGGAAGAAGCTGGACTATAATGTTTTTCTCACATACAAAATCCTGGCTTAATTATATTCATCTTCATTGACAACTATTTTCCACTTACCTTTCTATACAAGCCCATAATACACATTTAAAAAAAAATAACTGACATATCTGAACATCAGTGGCACTGTGACATGAAAAAAGACAATTGGGAGTCAATTAAAGCTGTGTCCAGGCTGGTTTTCTGGACTTCAGTCCAGAGCAGTCCAGTCTGATCTCCCCAAAACAAATTCACATAATACAGTCAGTAGAAAATGTAACAGATACACAGAGTTGAAAGAAAGCATCGGTATCTAAATTCCAAAGAATATGCATCAGTTGCTGAGTGAATAGATAGGCTAACTTGGCACCATTTTTCTATGGTATCTGACAGAACTGAAAATCACAGCTCAGAGAGATTTTTATCACAAAGGATTTTCAATTTGTTGTTTAGGAAGATAGATCTGCAAGTATCCTCTTTATCCCTAATGACTATAGAATGTAAATAATCTTGTTATAACCATATTTCATGTAAATTTTATCTCTGGATGAAGTAGATTTCCTTCCAGGCAATTTCTTTTTTTTCCCCCACTCTGACCAGAAAGCACAGTATGTGCTTGGGCCCTGACTAAAATAGAGCCCAGTAAGCTCGAAGCTTTGCTCATTGTGGGCCATCTTGCCATGGGGACACATCAGCTTGATGGTCTTATTAGAACAAGGGTCTCTCACGTAATTCTTGCTTTACTGGTGAGGTTTCTAGGATTTAGGACACGTTTAGCTCCTCCTTTTCTTTTTGTTCAAGAGGAGGAATAGAAATGGTGTGTCTTTTTTTTTCTGCAATTGCTGAATGTATTTCTGTTCTCCATTTGCATACTGTCCGATGATTTGTGTGGGGGGGCAGCCAAAAGGTCTCAGAATAATTTCCTTATAATGCCATTTCCTTGCTGATAAGGTTTCCCATAAGCATGGCGGAGGAAAATGGGTCAGATTGGATTTCTGAAACAGTTTAAGGAAGCATCTTCCAGATTGAGCAGTACACTCTAGGCTTTAATGAAACATCTGAAGAGCTCAAGTTTTCCTCAAGTCATGCACCGGAGAAACTCCAGATATCTTGACTTTCTCCCACCAGTATCTGAACATGGCCTTCATCCTACATATACTCTGTGATCTTATACCTCATTAGAATTTACTTTCTATAGCCAGATTAGTATTATTAGGTATCATCTCTCTCTCTCTCTCTCTCTCTCTCTCTTTCTCTCTCTCTTTTAAATTACAGATTTTTAAAATATGACTTTCAATGTCATTCTTACTCCAAGTAGAACAAAAAAGTCTATTAATTTAGCCAAGACTTCAGAAGGTCCTTTAGACAGGGTCTCCAGGTTTGTTTTATAATTCCAGATGTTTTACACGTTTTAGGATTTCATTCCTACCCAAAGTAGAAAGCAAAACTGACTGAAGTAATTTATCCAGGACATTTATTTATTTATTTATTTTTCAACTCCTGCAGAGAGTCCTCATGTTTTATTTAATACATCCCTTTGACATCTTGCTTCTTGGGAAGATGCCTCCCCACCTTACTCTCTGCGGTGCTCACACACTGCCTAGGAAGGCTGAGCCTCCAGATTGGAAAGCAGGATAGATGTCAGGATCCCCAGTGTGAATCTCATGGGATGTTGTGTGATACGTTCCTAGCAAAGATGGTTGATTTCAACTGCATTCAAGATTAGTTGGTAATCTAACCTCTCTGCACCTGGTGAATGTAGATGTTCATTTCATTCTCTCATTCATTAATCCATTCATTGGCTTGATATTTATGAGTCTCCATGTGATAATCCCCTGAGGCTCTTAGGACATAGGCTGATGAAAATCCAGATACAGACACCATGGAGCACATAGTTTAGATGAAGAAAGCATATCTAAATGACTAACTATGAATTTATGAGAGCTGAGACTTTGTTAGTCTTCACAAACAGCTGTCACGGTGCCCAGAAGTACCTGACACAGCCATGGTGCCTGGTGAATATTTGTTGAATAAACCAGTGACTAATAGTTCATAATAATGACAGAGACTTAGTCTGTCTTTTCACTGTTCCCTCCCCAGTTCCTAGAATAGTGCTTGGTTCATAGAAGGCATTCAAAAAATATTTAGCACCAGCAGTGTGACCATGTATGAGGATGATACTAATAATTAAAACAATAATAAAGAGAACATACTGACACTTTCTATGGGCCATTTCACGTCTGAAAAAAAAAAAAATTAATCTGCATAGCAATCCTCTGAGTTAAGAACTGTTACTATCCCCATTTTCAGATGAAGAAAAGTTAAGTAACTCACACAAGGCACAAAGCTCATACTTACAGAACTGAGATTTGAAAGCAATGGCCTGCTTCAGAAACACCCTCTTAAAATATTTTGCTAACCTACTCAATGTGTGTTTGCTCAATTGACTTGAGTTCAACTTCAGCCAGACTTTTTTGAAAGTTTTGAATAACAGGCTTACCGGCTTAAATATTATTGTCTTTTTCCCCCTTATTATGGATCCCAATACTCATATTTCTCCTTACATAGATCACTCCATAGATTCCTCACTCATCAAATGCTTCTGAGATAATTGTAGAAGGATGACTCCATCTGTGGTTTGTAAGAGATATAAAAAAGGGAAGAACTAAAAGGAAGAGAGCAAGTAAGAGCTGGAGAAATAGGAATAATAGGGATTTCCTTGAGCCAAGTGATATGAGAGGAAATAATATGTTCTATCACAAAGATTATCTAGCTATGGATAATAAAGCATGGAAAGATCATGCCAATGGTTTAAGCACTGCTGACTAAGGGACTGGAGGTACTGCTGATCGAAATTTAAAAAAATTGTTCCAGAATATACAGTTTTGGGGTGCACAATGTAAGTACAGCTTTTGAAGTGTTGGCTCAAAAGCAGGAGTCCTGAACTATAATCCATGGGCCAGATCAGGTCCATTACTTGTTTTGGTAAATAAAGTTTTGTTGGAACACAGCCACATCCATTGGTTTGCACAGTCTATGGGTATGGCTTCTTGTCAGGTGCAATAGTGTTGTTCAGTAGTTGGAATAGAGACCATATGACTGAAGTGAAGACCAGTAGTCTTCATTATTACCTTTGCTTAAAAGTAATGATTAAATTCCAACAGACTGTTAGAAATACTTTATGGAATCCCATGTGCGTGTCCTTGACCAGGTTTTGGAAGTGTACAAGTATGTTTCTAAATGCTCAGTTGATCAAACAATGTTGTTCAACTCTGAAACCAAGATACACACTTTCAAAACAGGTCCCCTTGATACAAAATTTTATGTGTAAACCAGCCTAACCCTGGCAGGGTCCCAAGACAGGCACTTATAATTGCATCCATTTAGTTCATTACAACTCACAAATATGTATATAACACTGTATTTAGGGTTAAATGGGCAGTGATGAGTGCAGGGAAAAGTGGTAGATGGAAGAGAAAAAATAAAGTTACAACCTTACTGAGATGTCAAAGTGGCCAGAGCAAGGAATACCACTGAATAGAGCGCATTTTCCTTTGCCTGTTATATTCTGAAGTTTCTTCTACTCTTTGCTCTTTGACCTAGCCCTAAGGCCATCTTCAGGACCCTTTACCTCCACTGACCCTTTTCCTTTTCACTGAGAAGTGAAAAAAGCACTTCTGTGGGAAGCCAGAGACTTACATCCTGACCTCTCTTTTATCACATCCTGGGTGATCATGCTTGTTGAATCATTTTGCTTTGCTGACATTCATTGCTTTTACTCAGTGATGGTAATCTCCTATAAGTTGAATGGCCAAAGAATGCTTACAGTATCTCCAGAGATCGTGTCCAGGTCTAAGAGCTTTGTTCTTGAGGCTCTAGCCTTACGTGGACATCTCACCACACTGACTCCTTTGGAAATGTTATATGTACATTGATGCTTTACGTAGTGGGTTGAATACTTTCTTGAAAAGATATGTAGATGTGATCTTACTTGGAATAAGAGTCTTTGCAGATGTAATTAAAGATCTCAAGAGGAGATCATCCTAGATTAGTGTGGAGTCTAAATTCAATGACAGTGTCCATAAAAGAAGCAGAGAGGGAAAAGACTCCAACAGACCCATGGAAGAAGAGGTCATGTGAAGATAGAAGCAGAGGTTGCAGTTATGTATCTATAAGCTAAGACAGCTAGAAGCATGGAACAGATTCTCCTTTAAAGCCTCTAACAGGAACCAACCTGGTAATGATTTGTTTTGAGTTCTGGTCTCCAGAACAAGGAAAAAATAAAAGTTTGTGATTTTAAGCTATCAAAAATTTATGGTAATTTGTAAACCTGGTGATTCACAGACCTGTACCCCTGGGGATAAAAATATGTGTTTATAAAAAATTAAAAATTAAAAAAAAATTTATGGTAATTTGTTAAAACAACACTTGTTAAATAATTTTAATGCACTGTATTAAATATGTTTGGTTTTTTAATTCTCTATGTCACTAAAAATGGAGTTTTGCCATCTGCTTTACTTTTTCCTGCCTTATAGATTACTCTAATATTTTGGTATGATTTGTTAAATAATAAGTCACAGACCTTGAGAAAACCCTATTCCCCTCAAGGATTCTTCCTTAAAAATAATAAATGTTTTCTAGCATTTTCTAGAAAATACATTTTTCTCAGCTAAAAATATCTTTTGGAAAACATATCCAAAAGCTTCTATTGGAACCATTTTGACCTACCTGCCAAAAAGTTAGCTGTAGCTATAACTGTTTTTTTTTCCGAAAATCTCATTCTAGTGTATTAGACACACACTTTTCAATGTAGACAATGCCATCTGCTTTGTTTCTGGACTCTAAAACCAAATGATTTGTGTATTCAGAAAGTTTTCCTCCTTGGAATTAAGGTTTTAAGGTAAGGTGTCCTCCTTTAAAAAAAAAAAAAGAAAGAAAGAAATGGGGGGTTGCTGAGTGACTGGTTTTATTTTGGAATTTAAAATGCCCAGCATTTATGGATGTTAACTCACATTTATTAGCAAGATTTCATCAATTATGTAATAGATTGCTAAATGTCACTCCTGTGCTTCACTCCCAAAGTAACTGCATGCTATATGCTTAGGAAAATATATAATTATAAAGTAATTCTGTGTTCTAGTAGATTACTTAGTAATTATACTTAATACTGTAGTTCCAATAGTGATTACTATGAAAGCTCATTATAAAAGGCAGAAATAGTCACATATGTATTCTTAATTATATCTGCCATAATAGAAGTTAATGTTAATTGAAATGATTTATAGTTATTATAGTAACTCAATTAAAAGTATATACTAGTAGTGATAACCAACCTTCACAAGAACAAAGTGTCAAATTATTGTCAGAAACTTGAAGAGTCACTATCGACCAATTCTGTTTGGTTTTCTTTACTCAGGAAATGTTTCCACCATTCTCTTCCTCTGTGCTTATTATTCATCATTGTCTCCCCAGTGCTAGAGGAGTATTTGACATCTTGAAGTACTCCACAAATGTGTACTAAAATGAATAAGGAACTTGTAATATTTATTTTGATCCACCTAAAATAATTTTAAATGGATTGTAAGATTCCAAATCAATGTTTTTAATATTTGAAGGTCATTGGACTTTTGAGAGTATGATATAAAAGTTCCTGCTTTTCCTCAGTAAATTGTTTGTAAACACGGGTTTTATAAACATTTGCAGAATGTTCAAGAACCCCCTGAAGCCCATTCATGGAGTTCAAGTTAAGAACAAAGGCTCTTGAGAAAAGCAGCAGTTTTTCTTAAAGATTTATTTATTTATTTTGGAGAGAGAGCATGCACACACAGTGGGGAGGGTCAGAGGGAGAGGGAGAGAGGGAATCTTGAGCAGGCTCCAGGCCCAACCCAGAGCCCAACGTGGGGCTCAATCTAACAACTCTGAGATCATGACCTGAGCCAAAATCAAGAGTGAGACGCTTACCTGACTGAGCCATGAAGGTACCTCAAAGAGTTTCATTTTCTGAACCTTATTTTCTATACCACCAGAGGCTTGGGGCCTTTCCCCACTACTTAAAAAAATATGTGGAAAATTAAATCGTGATTTCACTCATGATTTATTTTGCTTCACATCTTTAAATTGTCCAGGATCGGAATTTATAAAAAAAAAATGCATTCCTTTGATAGGAAAGGACAAATAGCCTACATTTCTAAACACAAATATACAGCCCATTCAAAAGGTGAGTGTGAGATGTAGTTTCTGGTTCACAGGAAATATTTGGTTGCATTATTGGAATCTTGTTCTTCATACATTCCTAAGTGCAGATAACAGCAAGATGTCACTAGTGTCATATCACCCAAAGTGATAGATTTACTTGTGTGGGAGTGGTCTACGTAGTTAAAATTGGGTGAACCCTGAAAGTGCCAGACAGAGGCAATTCCCTTAAAAAGCTTTCTATCCCATTGAGGAGACAATGACAATGCTCAAGAAATGACAATGCTCAAAAAATAACAACACCAAAGTGCACAATTATAAATGCTACTGAATCCAGAGGAAAGGCATTTTGAAGGTGAGAATAGATGGTCAAACTTGAGAGTCAAGGTTGCAAAGAAACATTCTCCACTTTGTATTAGCCAACTTTTATCAATGTAGACATGAGTGTGAACATGGACAAAATGAAGTTATTATAAAGGTCCAACTGAGATCTGAGTTACAAAAGCCTAAGAGAAAAGTCTAAGAAGATACGATATGCTCTCAGGAGGTCTGAATGTCATATATATTTGGCAGTACCTCTGAGGATTCAAGTAGCTGCTACCTCAAACCATTTCTCATGACATTTCCCCATCTTTGCCGGTGATGGGATAGGGCCTAAATGCGAGTTCTGAGAGAGTTAACATACAAGAGAACACAACTTTCATGATATTTACTCTATCAACAAGGGATTTATTCCCAGTCCCCATTCCTTAGCAGTACAGAGCATCTTTCCTAATCTACATAATCACTTGTCAAGATGAGTGATTTCTATCCACTTGTCAATGTTGCTGTTTTTTTTTTTTTTTAACATTACCTGAGAAATTGGTTTAACATATATTAACTGACATATCTTACTATGCAACTGGATACTGTGGATAGATACATTTCATAGCCTTTGCTTTCTCCCTGACCCCCCAAATGAGTTCAGTACTTACGAAATGAGCTGAATATCTCGAATTAAATTCATTACATTCTCTGGTGCCTGGGTGGTTCAGTTGGTTAAGTGTCTGCCTTTGGCTTAGGTCATGATGCCAGGGTCCTGGGATAAAATCCTGCATCAGGGTCCCAGCTCATGCATGTGCATGTGCTTTCTTGTGCACATGCAAAAATAAATAAATTAAAAATCTTTAAATTCATTACATTCTTGCCTCACAGATATGTGTGATACCCAGATATACAGATATCTCAACTCAGCCCATCATACCAAGATATGGGATATACAGATATCCCAACTCAAAGCCCATCATACTATTCTGAAAGGGAGAGAAAAGTCTGTTCCTATGGATGGGTGTACTGCTTAAGATGTCTCTTCATCCCAAAGTATAACATTTTATAAAATCCTTCAGTTACACAACACCAAAAAATCAGAGCAAATAGTTGTATGAGCCAATTCTCTTTAATATGTTTAAGTCATCTCAAGGCCCAGTGATGAATCATAAAGGCTCTGAACTTAAAAGTCAGATCCAAAGGTACTTTCTTGGCATTTCACAGTGAGAGAGATTTATGAGTTATAGTAACAGACTCTTAATAGAATTGGAATTGGATAAATATATTTATCTCCCTTCTACTGTCTATTCTCATGTCAGAAGTCCTATGGCTGTTTTATTTTCTGATTTAGTTCTAATTTCATATTATGCTATATTCAGATCAAATTCCCAAGGACATGAAGAATACACACAAAATTGCTCAAATATTAACTTAAAAAAAAAAAAAGCAAAATATCTCCATGTAGGGGGAAAAAACCATTTAGTAGAATCAAGCTTTCTTCACTTCTTCTTCCCCCAAGATACAGTCATCATTTCCCCAATCATATAGCCTTTTTTTGCTCCTCATACAAGGCACATTTAAAGGAATCCAGGAAAAACATGCAAGTAGGTGGAAATCAGATTTGGGGGTTTTAGTGGGCCCTTGATAGACAATATTTTCTAAGGCTGACTCATGGAGTAACATTTGATTTCTGAGTGGATGAGAAATATTTTATGTTTTTAGGCTAAAAACTTCTGTCAAATTAAAGTGGACATTTCATTTAAAAAATAAATCTTTCTCATTCTTCTTTAACCCAATGTTCACCACTAACATCATTTACATAGTGGTAGATGTTTCCTAAATTCAATCATTCAACAGACTCTTTTAGCCCTTAGTTGGTATCAGGCTGAGTTCTAGGGAACATAATAGAGAGGGCTAAGTCTAAGGAGGGAAAACCATCTGTCCAACAAGACCATTTCAGCAACTCCCAGAAAAGCCCATGTTCTTGGTTTCCAGGTCAAAGAAGATACAACTTCTTGGGGCACTTTTGTCAAACTAGAAGTCTTAGATGAAGTGGCTTTGTTGTATATCTTTCTCTGACAAAGTCTATGTTAATATGCACATCATCAGTTCTTTTTGGCTTCATGACTTAAATATTTTTTAATTTAACCTTAGATAAGTAATACTTTCACATGATTCATACTAAATATTTAATCAAATGCTTTCCTTCCACACTATTCATTCAATGCTTCCCTATTCAACTAAAGTATGTTATCCATCTTCCACTGTGTAACCACCTTTTAGAATTTCATGATTCATATACAACTAAATACAAATATATAATTGTAGTATATAGGTAGTTTTTCTATATTTTTTTTTTTTACAGAGAAAAATTAGCATTCATACATACTGTTTTACTGTTTTCATTTAACAGTAAATCTTGGAATCTTTTTATGCTGATACATAGAGAATTGCTTCATTGTTTCTTAAAGCTGCATAGTAAGTCATTATATGGATGTACCATAAATAATAATTGTCCATCCCATATTGATGGAGTTTAGTTTTTTTGTAGTCTTTTGCTATTAAAAACATCACTGACATGAATAAACTTGTGCAAATGTCATTTCTTATGTATGTAAGGATATCTGTAAGGTAGATTACTGTAAGTGAAATATCTGGGTCAGTGTGTATATTCATTTGTATTTTTGATAGATATTGATAAATTATCCTTCATTGAGTTATACCAGTTTACAAACATATCATCATGTTGCTACACAGCCTTAATAAAGAGTATGTCATCAAGCTTTTTGATTTCTGTCTTCTGGAGGGCAAAAACTTTACAACAGGATAGTTTTTAATGTGTATTTTTCTTTTTATGAGAGAAGTTAAATGTCTGTTCAGGTGTTTAAGAGATATTTGTGTTTAGCTGTGGAGGAACTTTCTGCTTTATTTTTTATCAATTTTCTTTTTGCCATTTTCCTATTGGATGTGTGAACATTCTCTTAACTTTTAGGAGCCTTTAATTAATCCTTTGTTGATCACATGAGTTGCAGGTTTTTTATTTCTGAGATTGTCATCTGTCTTTTAATTTTTCTTTTTTTCTTTTTTAAATTAACTCTTTAATTTAGGTAATTATACATTTCCCATATACCTCATATACCCATATCAATTCCCTTATTATTAATATCTCACATTGTCATGGTACATTTGTTACAATAAATGAACCAATATTGATACATTACTGTTAACTTCATAATTTATGCTAATTTTGTTTTGTTATTGTTGAAAAAATTTAGGTAACATAACATTAACCTTTTTTTTTTTGCTTTTGAATATGATTGAACATGCTTAATTTTTTTAAATTTATTTTTTATTTTCAGCAAAACAGTATTCATTATTTTTGCACCACACCCAGTGCTCCATGCAATCCGTGCCCTCTATAATACCCACCACCTGGTACCCCGACCTCCCACCCCCCGCCCCTTCAAAACCCTCAGATTGTTTTTCAGAGTCCAGAGTCCATAACCTTTTTTTTTTTTAAGATTTCATTTATTTATTTGACACAGAGAGACATGGTGAGAGAGGGAACACAAGCAGGGGGAAGTGGGAGAGGGAGAAGTGGACTTCCCACAGAGCGGGGAGCCCAGTATGGGATTCCATCCTAGGACCCAAGATCATGACCTGAGGGGAAGGCAGACACTTAATTACTGAGTCACTCAGGCACCCAACGTTAACCATTTTAAAGTGTACAACACTGTGTTGTGCAACCACCACCTCTATTTAGTTCCAAACATTTTTATCAACTCAAAAGATAAACCCCATACTCATTATGCAGTCTCTTCCTTTTCCCCTGTCCTTCTAGTCCCTGGCAACCACCAGCTGCTTTGTGTGTCTACAGGTTTATCTTTTCTGGGCATTTCACATAAATGGAATCTTACATAATATAATGATTGTGTCTGGATTCTCTTAATTAGATAATTTTTTTCTTTTTTTTTTTAAGTTAGCATAATGTTTTTGAGGTTCATCCATTTTGTAGTCTCAGTACTTCATTCCTTTTTATGGCTGAGTAATATTCTATGTATATACACAATTTTGTTACCCGTTAATTCATGGATGGACATTTTAGTTGGATCATATGGCAATTGTATGTTTAAGTACCTGAGGAACTGCCAAGCTGTTTTCCACATTTTACACTCCCACCAGCAATGTATGACAGTTTTAATTTCTCCATATGCCTCAGCAACACTTAGTATTTTCCATTTGCTTTGTTTTTTTTTTTTAGCCATGCTAGTGGCTATGTAGTAGTATTTTATTGTGGTTTTGATTTGCATTTCCCTAATAACTAATGATGTTGATCATCTTTTCTTGTGCTTTTTGGTTATTTATATATCTTTTTTGAAGAAATGCTTATCTAAGTCCCTTGGCCATTTTTCTTGGGTTGTTTGTCTTTTTTGCTGTTGAGTTGTAAAAGGTCGTTATGTCTTCCAGAGTTCTTTTATGTGTTCCATATGTATGTAAGTATGTGTGTATATATATATATATATATATATATATATATATATATTTGCAGACTATATATAGTCTGTCAATAGTTTCTGTAATTCTGCAGAACCACACTGTTTCGATTATTATAGCTTTGTACTAGGTGTTGAAATTGAGAAGTACAAGTCCTCCAACTTTGATCTTATTTTTCAATATTATTTTGGTTATTCAGGGCCCCTTGTAATTAACTCTATATGAATTTGAGGATCGCTTTTTCCATTTCTGCAAAAATGGTCACTGGAATCTTAGTAGGGATTCTATTGTATCTGTAGATCATTTCGAGGAATATTGCCAACTTAAAAATATTAAGCCCTCCAATCCATAAATATAAAATATCTTCCCATTTTATTTAGGTTTTCTTTAACTTTTTTTTTTTAACTAATGTTTCCTGGGGTTCAGTATATAAGGCTTGCACCTCCTTTGTTAAATTTGATCCAAAGTATTTATTCCTAAGTCAACTTCTTTGTATATTACATGACCAAAACTGCCAGTATCTTTTATGGTTTTGGATTTTGATTCATAGTTATATATAGATTTTCTCTTTTGAGATTATAAAAGAACTTCCCTGTTTCTTTCCAGAACTTTTATATCTTCGTTATTATCATTTAAATCTTCAATCCATTTGGAATTCATTTGGATGTAGAGTGCAAAGTATAGGTATAGGTTATTTTTCTCGTCTGGCTTTCTAATTTCCCTAACATCATTTATTGCATTGTCCTTCTTTTCCTCGCCAATACCTTTCATCAGATATTAAGTTCTATATATGTTTAGGGGTGCCTGGGTGGCTCAGTTGGTTAAGCGGCTACCTTCAGCTCAGGTCATGATCCCAGAGTGCTGGAATCGAGCCCCACGTTGGGCTCCTTGCTCACTGAGGAGTCTTCTTCTCCTTCTCTTCCTGCTGCTCCCCCTGCTTGTGCTCTTTTGCTCACTTTCTTTCTCTCAAATAAATAAATAAAATCTTTTTAAAAAAATTCTATATATGTTTGAACTTTTTACTGGACTTTCTATTTGGCTTATTGGCTTGTCTACTTACACTCCACTCCACTGTTAGGATTTTTTTAGCTTGTTTTAATATCTGCTAGGGCTAGTCTACCCTCATGTTTCTTCTTTCTCATGGTTTTACTGTTACTCTTTTTTTTCTTTCTTCTTTTTTGGTTTTGTTGTTACTCTTGTTCTTTCTTCACAGGAACTTTAGAGTCAACTTATTAGATTAAAACAGAACTTTGTTTTATTTAAATTTAGAAATTAGGGAAAATTTACATGTTTATGATGTTGAGTCTTTCTGTTCAAGATTATGCTATACCTTTTTGTTTGTTCATGTCTTCCATTGAGGTTGTTAGTAGTATTTAAAATATGTCTTCCTATAGGACTGAATCATTTCTTGTTAGATTTATTCCTTGATATTTTATCTTATACATTACTCTTATAAATGGACATTTTCTTTCATTGTAGCTTTCATTTATTTATTTATTTTAGAAAGGGAAAGAGAGAGAAAGAGGCAGGGGGAGTGGAGGCAGGATAGGGAGAGAGAGAATCTTAAGCAGGCTTCACACCCAGGGTGGAGCCCAATGGGGGACTCAAGCTTACAACTCTGAGATCATGCCCTGAGCCAAAATCAAGAGTCAGACATTTAACCAACTGAGCCATCCAGGCACCCCATTCTTTCATTGCATCTTCTAAAAGCTTTTTATTTGAAATTGGTCTCTAATTCATGAGAGCTGCAACAAGTGTTTATTTTCAAGAGATGGTTGGCAAATAACTGATAACTCTTCTAGCTTTATCCAAAAGATGTATCTTAAATTACATTTTTTTAAAGCCAGTATACTATATGTTGGCTAATTGAATATAATTTTTTTTTAAAAATAAATAAATCCAATACAAAACTTATATTTTATTGTAATCATAATTTATGCTCTTGATTTGAAATGAGAAAGGTTTAAAAATTGTAGCAATAACATTCTCTACTATCTTAATATTGTATATTATTTAACTTTGACATTAATGTATGTGTTTAATTTATCTACATATGAATATACAAAACCTACACATGTATTTCCTGACTGAAAATATCATTGATGTTGCCTTAGTTTTTGCTGGTAGTTATATGTCACTTCAAAATTACATTTGCAGTGCGAAGACTATGAAATAACTTTGAAACCTGAAACATGAGGACTTTCCTCAGCTGTATATTTTATCACTAATTGTTTCTTATTTCTGCATTAGCTCATGGTATAAACTAGGTGCTTTCTGACTTTCAGAGAAATGCTGATTCTTGTCACTGATCCCCGTAGTCTGCCTGGAAAATTTTGTTGATTCTCTTTCTGATATTGTCAGCATCCCTTTTTATTCTTCTTCAAAATAAGATTCTTCTTTAAAAAAATTTTTTTTTTTTTACTTATTCATCTGAGAGAGAGAGAGAACACAAGCAAGGGGGAGGTTCAGAGGGAGAGAGAGCAAGAGTCCCCACTGAGTGGGGAGCCCAAAGTGGGGCTCTATCCCACTTTGATATTTTCTATTTCTATTTTTGATATTTTCTATCCCATTTTTGATATTTTAATTTGGGATTTATCACCAGAAGGAAGAACTTTTCTCTGCTTCTGCTTTTAAAATCTAGGAGGACAGAAGCTTTGCCATTAACCAGTGTTAGCCTTTTAGGTTCTACATATCATCGTCTTCCCACTTCTGTTGTCCACTACAATGAATGATACTTCCATTTGGTGATGCTCTTTTTGATGTCATGTATCCTGCAAGACTTAAGGAGAAGTTCTCAAATTCCAGAGGAGGTAGGAGCAACAATTCAATAGAGGAGCATTTGGGCTGGTGGATTGGATCAAGGTAGTGAAGTCCAAGAATAGTCACCGAACTTTCACAGGGAAGGAATATGGTATGACCCTGGATTGCCAAGCATACAGTAATGTTCAAGCCCACCATCATGAAACCATACAGGGAGAATATAAGCCAGACATTTTACTCAAAAGAAGTATCATAAATCTCTGCTTCACATTTTGTCTCTAAGAAGGAGTCAAGGAATGAAGGGAATCATGACATTTGATCCCAAAAGTTCAGATCTAATTAGGAAAACTATGACTAATAGACATAAAGTAACAAAAGAGCTACAGAAAAAAATATATATAATTTTTAAAAGGTGGTACCAACCCATAGTTATCCAGAGGTAGAAAGAACATTACTAAGACACTGAAAGGTAAACATACATCAGGCACTGATTTTCAGGGCATGGTTATAACTGAATGACTAAGAGCCCTGGGGTTCATGGGTTCTGACAGTCCTTCTAAGAACAGCTGGTATCCCTTCAAAGTCTTGAGGTCAGTGCATTATCCAACATCTGGGGAGCACTTACTGTCCACAACGCACTGCACCAAACATGTAATATACATCTCTCATTTAACCTGAAAACAGCTATATGAAATACTTCCTCTCTCTGTCCTTATTTTTTTTTATTTTTTTATTTTTTATAAACATATATCTGTCCTTATTTTCTAAATGAGGAAATAGAGGCAAAGAAAGACTCAGAATCTTGGATACCAGTAAACTTTTGATCTAGGATTTGAATCTCAACCCTCTGCTCCAAGGTCCAAACTCTTTAATTATTATGCTTCCCCCCTCCCCCGGCCCTGGAATGAGGTTGAGGACTTTTAAACAAGATGAACAAAGAGGGGATTTTAATTTGAGTGCAAGTTTTTCTTCTTTTTTCTCACACTGTGCTGAAACTCTTCACATCTTCCCTAACTCCTCCCCCATTCCCAAAGTCCTAACACAAAATTCAGCAAAACTATATCATTACCACAACCTGTAGAGCCTATAGGTTGATTTTTCTGCAGGCTTGCTCTAAGCATGCACACAATTGTGGCCTATGAAAGAGGGGATCAGCTTCCCTGGGGCAGCTATAAGGGTGCTGCATGCCAGGGCCTAGAGGTCAACAGAAAGGCTGTCCCTGAAAAGCACAGATGACGGATGGCCTGAATGCACAAGGGGCTCTGGAATGCTCTTTTATCTTAAGTCACAGCACTCCCCCCACCAGCCCCCAGCCCTCCATTCCTCCCATACCTTGTTTCCCATCCCTCATGCCAATGGATTTACTCTTCTTCCTGGCTTTGATTAGCCTGCCCCACAACCAACCTCCACCCTGCTTTCCTGTCCTCCCTAAGAGCCAAGAGCCCTCCAACATGAGGGAAACACTCCATCATCATGATGGGAAGTGTCAGGTGCACAAGATAAATGCAAATTTCATGGCACCGCTGCCTCATTCAGCCAAGTTTTATGAGACTGAGAAAACTTGGAACCTTATGCTGTGGGGCCATTTGGTTGGCAGGGAGCAAAACAGACTTTATCCAACACCGTCTGTTGGCAGCTCTGGTGCTAGATTTATAGAGAGAGGTGGAGATGGCTCTGGCTATCGAGCCTGCTGCTCAGCCAGCTGGGGGCCTCTCAAGTGATAGAAGAATAATGGCGTGGATCCTGTGAGAGAGCATTCTACCTAAGCTCTCCCAATGGCATCTTCAGGATCCTCCCTCAGGCTGGAGAGGCATGCACCAGTGAGACTGGCCTCATGCACAGAGGTTGAACATTCCCGAAATTTCTAGCTACTCTTTGTTAGTGCCCACAATACTCATGAAACCT
Organism: Mustela lutreola; assembly: GCF_030435805.1. NCBI lineage: Eukaryota > Metazoa > Chordata > Mammalia > Carnivora > Mustelidae > Mustela > Mustela lutreola. The sequence continues at coordinate 89,962,538 of NC_081298.1, read as the reverse complement.
GGCATCCACACCAGGCTGGAGCTGGAAAAAGATTTCTCTGATGAAGTCTGTTTTGTTACTTGTTCTCCTTTGAGTTTGTGGTTTTCTTTTATAGAGGACATTGCTCCATCTGCCTCCAAATCTATTATCCTGAGGGGGGTGTCTGCCTGTGAGGAAACGTTTGACACAGGCTCTGATAGAATGGCAACAACAACAACAACAACAAACAAAAACCAAAACCAAACAAACAAACTAAGCTCTGCAGCCAGACTGCCCAAGTCTGAATCCAGCATGCCTCCCTCACCAGCTCTGTATGAACTTGGGCAACTTTTTAATTTCTTTCCATCTAAGTTCTCTTTCTATAAAGAAACCATAATCATGACATCACTTACCTCATAATGTTAGTTGGTCAGATTGAGTGAGGAAATAAAATACAAAAATGCAGAGCAGTTAGCACAGGGCCTGAGCACTGGTAGCTTCTCCATGAAATTCGGCAGCTGTTACCGGGGCAAATGCACTTTCTGACTTTTTGCACAGTTTGGTTTTCCAACGGATGGGAATCGGTCTGAAGACCTCTGATCACAATGAGAAGTTTCAAAAGGGCTTCTCAGCACTGCCTGGAGATTTGACTTGATTATCAGAAAGCACACTGTGGAGGTTAGCTCCAGATGCTCAACTCTTTGATGGCCGGGCTGAGGAGAGGAAGGAAATGTGAGTAGCTCTGTAATCTTGTTTGAGAATAGCCATCTCCTCTTCACAGAGGGAGTAGACCTATGATGAAGGCTAAGGAAGAAATGACCTTTTCTGGTCCTCTGATATACAGTAGTAGCTGAAACCCAGAACAATGCTTTGTAAATAGAGTCAAGTTCTGTGTGGAGAAAATTCTGGATCTTAAGGACTTTGGCATTTTGGGGGAGGGGGCAAATGAGGAAATTGAGGTCCAAAATGAACATGTCTTCTGGTCCCCCAGCCAGACAAAAGAAGAGTTAAGGGTAGAACTCCAACTCCCAACTCCTAAGTCAGTGTCCCTGTATCATAGTGGCTCTCCTAGAAATGTCTGTAGTACCTTCTGCCACCTTCCAGCTGGCTTCCCTGTGAATTAATGGATTCACCCCCTCACTAGAATCTCCTGCCCATTCCTTCAGGTCACTCTTCTCTAGGTACTATATCCGCAAAGCACTGGGTCAGTAATTAGGAGGGAAATTTGGGGAGCCTATGAATATCCATATGTCAGACACTGAGCTAGACATTTTGAGATGCTACGGAAGAGTACCATCATCTCTGTTCTCAAACACCTTATAAGAGAATTGGTCAGACACCATGGAAGGGCCAGTGGAGCAGAGTGGAATGGGAAAGGGTCACAACAGAAGCCTTGCCAGAGTGGGAGTAGGAAGGCTGTGTGAGCAGACTGGACCCATGTTTAGCCTTCTAGGTAATTTAACATAACCTATGGAATTATTGCTTTAATCTTTCATAAGCACTTCCTTAAGGGGAGCTCTGTTATGTTTTTTCACCCTATATATTTAGAAAAGAATCCTCAGCAAGGCTCTTAACTTCCCCACCACAAAGACTGTTTTAGCTCTCTGACTTAAATAATAATAGTAACAATAATAGCAATCTGGGTAGTTATCATTGTTTGCACACTGACTATGAGCGAGACCCATGGGTAAGAACCGTGAGCTAACAGATGATCCATTATGTTGCAAAAGTTCAGAGACAGCCCTGCCTTTCATGAGTTTTAGAGTTCCATGCAGGGAGGTCTCTTGTTTAGCCTTTTCTGAACTTCCAACTGAGGAGGGGGCTTGCCTCAGGAGTCCCAAATGAATGATACAAAGCACAATTCATAAGCTTGTCCTACAACTTCCTGAGGAAAGAGCCTTGAAGAACTCACACACCAAATAAAATAGTTAAGGGGAAAATGAGATAAAGGGTTTTTTTTTTTTTTTAATCAATTATACTTTTAAATTATTTTCTTCACAGGATTTATTAGAACAAGAAGAAAACCCCCTAAAGTTCTGAAGAAATATTAACATAACATGCCTGTAACTCATGCTGTGTTTAATGAGAGGTGCTGTTTTTCCTGCCATGGGGGCCATAGCCCAATGAGTGATGGCTCTGAAAAGGGTCACATACATATTCATCAAATTCGACATGCACATGTAAACTGGTTTTAATAGGCCATGACAGCAGAAGTTGTGTCAGGCAAATAGCTGCACATGTGCTCCTTCCCTCAACTGGCATATTTAGCCATTAAAGCTCTGGTATCCATGGATGAAATATTAGCTTGTTAACTTATGACCATCAGTTGTTGTTGATTCTCAGTGGCAACCGAGGGAAGAGATCCTCTCAGCTACTTTATTAGGGGTGAAGCTTGAACTTCAAGATGCTCGTTTAACTTTAATGGTGCCATTAATACCATTCTGCTCCCTGAACCTGCAGTCCAGAAGACGCATGCACAGTGTTCTAACCAAAATGGATATTGCACCCAGTCCAAAATGAAGATGACTCTTGTGTCTCCTACTGTGTCACCATCACAGATGGCCTGGGTTTAAAACCTTTTCTTAATATATTTCAGTGTAAGATTCATTTTCTGTGTCAGCCAGTCTGAGGGTTGTTGAGGCATGCATGGTTGGTTAAGCAGACATGAGTTGCAAATATGAACTCTTCTAACACTCTCTCCTTGGTTATCTGATGAATACATCATCACGCTTAACAGAAGTAAGTGAAACTATGATTGATCCTTAAAAAAAATTTGTCTTATAGAGGATACCATACAAGAACAGGACTCCAAAGCCCATTAAGACACTCGGGCCCCGAGTTGGGGTTGATAAATTGCTTTGTTGTTACCATCTGGAGGACTCTAGCTACCTCAACCATCAACCTCTGGATACCTATATTTGGTTAAACACAAGTATCTTTAATGAACCATGAACATTTGTCCTCATCCATCAGACAAGATTCTTCTTGGATTGAATTGGTGTCTACTTTCTATGAAACAAACACCAATGGATTTGCATTGCCTAAAGATTTGGTCTAACTTAAGTGAATGGAGCTATGGATGTCTTTAAGTAACATGTTGAAGAGGAGTTTTTAATAGCCTAAAATCTAGTCTATCATTCATAATCAATCACGTTTAATTATCCCTATCTTGCCTCCCTCATCCCTTTCTTTTCCCATGTCTTCTCCAATTCAATGATTGATCTTTGGAAAACAATTTTCTGAACTGTTACCTAAAAAAGTCCTAGATCTTCACCAGCTTAAAACCAGATCCACATTATGGGGTGCCTGAATAGCTCAGTGGGTTAAGCCTCTGCCTTTGGCTCAGGTCATGATCTCAGGGTCCTGGGATCAAGCCCCGCATCGGGCTCTCTGCTCATCAGGGAGCCTGTTTCCCCCTCTCTTCCTGCATCTCTGCCTACTTGTGATCTCTCTCTCTCTCTGTCAAATAAATACATAAAATCTTTTTTAAAAAATCGGATCCACTTTAGCTGCCGAGAGAGTAACCAACATAAAATGACACTATATGGTCAGAAAATATGTTCAAAGAAAAATTGGTTGAATAAATTCACTGGCTGATTAGTTCTTCCTCATGAAGATATTTTCCTGAGCACAAGGAATTATATGCATAACATCCTTCTCTTGGCTTCCCCGTAGTCAGTTATGAATGGTCCCAATTCTATGAGTTTTGTACAGGCAATAATTTTCTCAAAAATAAAAAAAAAGTATCGAGTATTGTACTTTCTGAGGTAGACATGTCAAATCTATTCTTGGCTTTTCAAAAGGGATGTATTGGACTTCATTCTCAGACTTAATGTCTTGGGATAAGGTAATTTAGGAGAGAATATAATAATATGGGCCAGCTCTTCATTGTAATATATTAGAGGACTCAAATTTATTTGGCTACTGCATTACAATACAATGATTTTTATGCCCCACATCATATATGTTAAGGAGTTGTTACTGATTTTATGTGTTTTTTTGATAGTCTCAGTTTGGAAGATCATCTCCATGTGTATAGGTGATATGATATGTGTTTATTATTTTTCCAGTTCTGGCTTAGTCTCCTTAGTCCACTGTAACCAAAGAACACAGGACAATTTGCTTGATTCCTGCTTTTTTGGGGGAAAAAAAAAAAAAGACCTTCCTTGCTAACTACTCTGATTACATCTCAGTGCAATTAAGAAATTCATTTCTAGAAAGCAATGTTGCTTTCGATGACCAGCGAGCTGAGGAAGCAGAGGGCCAGCTCGTCTCTGGCACTGCTGCCCATCACCAAGAGTCAGGAATGACTGGTTGCACTTGGCTGATTCAGAAAAATGCCATCTGGTATAGATTTCCTTTCAACTCATTGGGAGGAATTCAGGATCATGGGCAATAATTGAAAGCTGTTGTCTTTTGGGTGGTATTTTATTTAGCTCTTTTTTTCTAGTTAGCTTCTGGAAACCGGGCTGTCTGAGCTAACACACATCTAGTTATTCTACCTGTACTCACACTCTTGACAAATGCCCCTTAAGCGAAGAGTGCACACCCATAAATAATGTGTGGTTTGCATTTATTCTCCTCCGAAGTGCTGTAAACATCAAGGCCTACTTATCAGAGGTGTATGCCTGGTAACAGAGGGTCATTGAGAACTAGAACCAAATGAATTGAAGTAAGCAGAATGAATGGCGATGCTGGTCATAACTGAACGCTGGGTCTGAATTGAGGCCACTCAAAGTAGAGCACAAATGACTTTAATCCACCGCTTTCTTGGGGGGATAAATCTGTCTCCAGTTTTTATTTACATATTATCATTTTCCCATATGTCACTGTCATAGTTTCAGACTTGCGTAAATCCACATTTAAATAGTGATTTGTCTCCTTTTGATAGTAAATATTCTCCTAAGTGGTGGTTAGGATTAAAGGGAATTTGTCGACAATAGGTAAAGGGGGCTATTTAGGATTAAATGAAATTATACACTCAACCAAGAGAGCCTTCACTGGGAAGCTCAGGCCAGCAGGTGCCGGTTGTCCCACAAATTTCCCCTTTGAAAGTACAGTGATAATTCCCTGAAAGGAGCAAAAGAAAGGGAGGGCGTGGAGAAACAACACACACAAATGTTCTCAGCTCTCCAGACTCCCCGGGAGGGGGCAAATCCTGCCCTAAACAGCCCTCAAGACGCCACCACTTAAAGGTTAGCAAAGAGTTCTTTTGAGGTGACATTTAAACCTTTAATAGCTCCCAGCCAGTTTAGGCAGGAATAATTTCCCCTCACTGGAGGCCCAGAGCCGGGCACTGCTCAGTTACCTGTCTACAGAGGATGTGAGGGTGTGGATGAAACTCAAGCAGGGTGATTTGAGAATGGGGTGGGGGGGGGCGGGGAGCCCGCCAGTGTCTGCAGCCCTGCCCTCCCGCCCTAATTGCACCAAAGGCCGAAAAAGCTTCAGGTTGCACATTAGGCCCTTGCTGAGATTAGTAATTATAATATCAGTTTCCCCCAAACAGGGCTGACAGAATGGCTGGGGGAGCAGAGGTGACTCAAAGTTTAGTAAGTCTTGGGGAAAGTTTACTGGCTCCTGCTGTTTTCTGGCTCACAAATTTGGCCTTTCTACTACCCAGCACTGGCCACAAACAGTAGGAATCCTTTTCAATCACTATTAGCAACACTTCATTTCTGTCATATTTGACCCCTGGCAAACTGCAACTCAGCGAAGAACATTCCTTCCAGAAAGGAACCAGACATCATTCAGCTAGAGACGATTTACTGTGGGACATGGAGCTGATTTGCTTTTGTGGTCCCCCTGGAGCTACTCGGCCGGTTGAAATGAATTGTCTCTTCGCGCTGCAGTGCTTGTGGGAGGGTCTCTCCTGAGAGACAGAGAAAGGGGTGCAGGCCAGTGCTGGACCATCCTGACTTGTCATTCTGCCCCCTTGTTCTGAGCCAGGGTCTTTGGAGAATCTTGTCTGTTCAACTAGAATATTTTGTAACTTTCCTTGAAAGCAAGGCATGGATTACATCGTTGAGAACGGCCACTTTCTCCTTCATGTCAGGGCCTCTGTGGTGTCTTTCTCTGGTCTCTGCTCACGCTTAAGTTGCCTAAACATGAAGGCAAAAATAAAAGCAAATGACCCAAACATGAGAAGTCTGAAGGCTGAAGGCATGTACCCCCACCCTTCCTTTACACACTGCAGGAGAAAGCATAGGGGACTTTCGGACTACTGTTTCCTTCCTGCCTATTTGTCTATCAAGGGAATTCCTAAGCAGTGCCAAGAGGACTGCGACTCAGTCACCTCAACCGCCCTTGGGTATCTCTCATTGTTAATAACAGTCATCGTATTTGGGGAAAAGGGGGTTGTTGTTTCATGGTAAGAGCTTTCTCGGGGATGATGATAAAGTTTTGAGTGATGTTGGTGGTGATGGTTCTACAACACTGTAAATGTGCTTAATGCCACTGAACTGACACTTACAGATAGTTACAATGCTAAATAGTATGTTTGTATATTTACCACAATAAAATATTAATCTGATTTTTAAATAATTAATATCAATTGCAAAGCATACTCGCTGAGATGTGTGACCTGTGCTCTCTATCTTCACGTCTTCTCCTAGAAGACTTCCTTCGCCAGGTCATGGTAAGGAATGTTGATTCCAACACCAAAGCACCAATCTTACCCCATTTCAGAGAGAGTTGGAAGCAAAGGTGGGTTAGCAAGAGTTAGAGTATGTGTGACCAGGCAGAAACTTGGATAACCCACTAAAGACATCAATTTATGGGTTTGAGATACTCAGGTAGTTTGTTGGGCTGCAAATTAGGAATGAGATGGGCTCAGGTAAAAATGATGGGAACTGTCTTCTCACAATTACCCACAGACATTTCAAGAGGTAGAAGATATGGATTTCTAGAAAACCACACATATTTGGGGGAAAATCGGGGTCATTCTCCAGAGGCTTTGATCCGTTAACTGGCATTTCACAGAAGGCGGCCAGACTGTGTTGGTTCGACAACAGCAGTGCAAGCTGGGACCAATTAATTTACACGGCTTCTTGTGGGATAGACAGCGAGGCCTGATGTGTCCATTGCTAGTCTTAACAAAAGTAACTGTGAAGTGTTAAAATAGTTTGTAAATATATAAAATCAACACATGATTTGATCTTTTGTAAGCATCAACACCCATTGAGTAAGTATTTGTGAATTTCATTGGTAGTCTTTGTGACCCCAGATTGTAGGCACCAGGGTGAGTGTAAAATTAGAAATCCACATCATAATATTTTTCCACATAAGAATCTAAACATTGGGCTTATTTGAGGCTTTAAATGTTCATTGATTCTAGAGTCAATCATTACTATTTGGTTTCATGGGCATGGTTGGGCACTAACTTAGACCTTCTAGGAGAGTTGTTAATTGTTTGAAACTCATCACCTGGAGCTATAAATGTGATTTTAAAATGTGACCCCATCTGAGCAAAGCTTTCCATGGCCACTTCAGCCTAGACTTCATTCTTTTCCTCTCTTCCAACATTTGTTGGGTTTGGGCCATTCACTGGCAATTAATCTGCTGAATCCAGGGGACACTCTGAGGTAGCCGCAGAACATATTGGAGAGGGACAACCTGGGTTACCCAAGGCAGCAGTGAGCTTAAAGGTCATGCCTAGAAGCCACATGCCCTCAAGCTTCATTGTTCTAAGAGTTCAAGAAATTGCCTTTTCCTACTCAAGATAAAGGAATAAACTAAAGTGGAACATGACTTTCAAGGGATGCTATGTAAAAAGACAGGACCACAGTGGTAGCAAATACACTTTATTTAAGAAGAACATTCTGTTTCCACATACTTTAATCCTTCGTTTGCCATAGCCCAAAGGTAACTGGGAAGGAAGCTGGACTGGAGTCTCCCTGCCTCGATCTTCACCGAGACCCGTGTTAGGTAAGATAGTAAAGATTAGACAGAAAAGCAAGAGATAGACCCCCACTCATGTACAGACTCATAAAGAGAATGACCCCAGAAACTGCTCCAGGACTTTGATTCTTTGGAGATAAAAGGGAACATATCTGCAAAAGAGAATTTTTGTGAAGAAAGGAGTGAGGAGGATTTTTATTTGTTTGTTTTTTGAAGGAGTTTCCTGTGTTGTCATTTCTCCTTCTCTCTCCATGGATGAGGGGATTGGGATGCCCCTCATCATACAAACCAAATGGTTGGGGTGTGGGGCGGGAGGAGGGTATCTAGGAAACTACTTACAGATTAGCCTGTGTCCCCTGACTAGTGCCTAATTCTTGGGATAGTGAACTGGGATCTGACTTCAGCCTCAGGACCCTAGAATGCTGGGAAGGCTGGCTGTCTGTTTTGATGGTAAAAGAGAAGAGAGGAGCCCACACACCCTGAGTCGGCAGGACAAGATATGAGGGTGCTTCCCATGGATCATAGAAGGGATACATGGATGGGAGGGTTGGTGTTATGGCAAGAAAGTACCCACAAGGGAAAGATTGGGTTTAACAATCTTTCAGGCCCAGAGGGCATAATACTTCCCAACTGAGTAACATCTGTCCTATCTTTTTACCTCTCCTCATTCTGTGTCGCCCCCACCTTCAACCCTTGGATAGAGAAACAAATCACAGTTGGAGAGTGGAGGAAGCTGAGCTATGGCAGGACAGACAGCAGAGAGAAACACTGCCCCCACACTGCCTTTCCATTGCAGGCTTTCAGTTTGAAGCAGATAGAGCCAGAGTTGAAAAGGGCTTTAAAGCTAACTCAAGGGGTCGCCTGGGTGGCTCAGCTGGTTAAGCATCTGCCTTCAGCTCAGGTCATGATCTCAGGGTCCTGGGATCCAGCCCTGCATCAGGTTCCCTGCTCAGCTCTCGGACCCTCCCTGCATTGTGCTTCCCACCCTTTTTCCCTCTATCTCTCAAATAAATAAAGTCTTAAAAAAAAAAAAAAAAAAAAAAAAAAGCTAAGCCAAGCTTTGGAGTTTGGGTGGAATTCCGTATTTTTAGTTATTTTGTGACTTGACTTTATTGACTTAATGACTTGAAGTGAGTCAAGGAGTCTTTATTATTAAAGGATGACCAGAATTGTTACAGGTGGACCAAATTTTTATCCAGGGCAGAGAAAGTGAAATAAAATTTAATAGAAACTGCCATTCCATTTCAGTCGGCCCATTGCTCTACCAATGGCAGGACTATTAACAACGATATCCTTCCTAATGGGGATGGTAGGGTTTAAGAAGCTAAGTCAGGGTATGATAAATGTCTAATTATTAGTAAATTGATGGATAAGCCTATTTAAATATGTTTGGGTCATTTTCAAATAGTTTCTGCTTTTGTGAAGTAGCAGTTATGTAATTCCATTCAAGTTTTGCCAAAATAGAAATAATGTAAATGACAGCAGTTTAGCAAATTCCCCTAGTGCTGGACTTGACCCAATAGTCAACCTGCCTGATCCAGGTAATAATGAAGACTTAGAGGTAATGTCTTATACATGTATCTAGTTATTCTAACTCCATCATATGCTTTGTAAGACAATAAATCATACTTTATCTTTTGACATTTAATAAACATTTGTTAAATAAATGGATGAATAAAATAGGTAGCCAATTATGTATATGATTTTGATTTCCATCCTCCAACAAATAGAATCTTACTTTTGCCCAGATTGTCCAAATAATTGCCCCATTTTACTACCTGTCTAGTAGAACACTGGCTGTAGAAATGCTGTTATTTGAAATTGATTTATTTGCCAATTGTCAACTTTGGTATGCTACTCCCTGGCTTTATTAGTAAATCTCATTGAAATAAACCCAAGCCACAGGGCCATATGAAATGAACTATGAGCAAATCTGGTAGAAATACTTAGCTGATTCTTATATAGAAAGGAAAAGTGTTAACTGGGCTGTAAAAACTATAACAACATTTTTTGTTTTGGAATTTCTGTGCATCATCTAGAAATGTAGTGATGGGAAAGAATTCACATTTACAAGTGACAAAGTCACCGCCCAGCCCTAAGAAACAAATAAGAGATCTGTTTTTCTATTCTTTGGACTAACTAGCCTCCCAGTGGCTAGGGAAACCAGAGTACCAATTGTCCCCCAACCAACAGAACTATCATCAGAAGATCTAGTGGCTAATTTTGCATTCTTAGAGGAGGAGAAATGTTTGTACTCTATTTGGCTTTCCCTGGTGGGATCTTCCTTATATAGACAAGAAACATCTATCTTTTTCCAGTATAGGCCTTTCCAGAAACAAAATATTAAAGCAAAGAATGAAAACTGCCAAATGTACTTCCTGGAAAATCCTTTTAGTGTCAGAGAATTGTTTTTCTCTCTTGATCTTTCTCGATTGTACCATTATGGTTTGTCAAAAGCAGCACTGCTAGAAACTGTAAGAATCCTTTGGGTCTCCATTAGCAACACTTTCTTCCCACCAAGCCTGACCACAGCAGGCTGTAGCCCCACACTCAACATTCCTTTCAGAAAACAACCCAACATTCAACTGCCACAGATTTATGGTGGAAAAATGACATTTTCAAGGACCTTTGAAAATGTTAAAAATGAACATGGCTTTGCTATTACTTTCCACAGCAGGCATTTAAATTTATAAATACTATTTCTAATCAATTTAGGAACTGCCCGCGGAGCTAAAGAAAAAAAAAAAAAAGACTCCCATGAACATTCCTCAGTTATCATTATATATCACAACTGACTTTTCACATTTAATCCTTACCACTATAAATGTATATCTTTCCACACACTTTTGTTTTTAACTCCCCAAAGATTCTGTTGCCATCCTATGGCTAAGAGCTAACATTTGTGTCCAGGATAGAAGGCTCTTTATCTTCCTCAAAGCAATTTTTGTATCTATGTTGTACGAGTGTAGATGATGTTTTGATTGGTTATTGAAAGCCAAGAAATATGTTTTAAAGCAATTTGTTTCTTAGAACATTTTGTCCATCTTATTATAGTGATGTCTATTTACGCTCTGTTTGCAATACTTAGAGAATTTATATTCTGTTAGTACCTTTATCCTTTTCAACCCTCTATTACCAATGTAGGTCAAACATTTGGCACTTAAAATGTTTAGCACTTAAAATTCCAGATAGAATAATGATAACGTGACTTAAACACAGACGTTTTTTTCTAAAAAGAACTAAAAGGAAAAGGGAAAACTTTAAAGTTTCAGCAGCACTTCATAGACATGAAATTGATCCCCAGTCCAAACAACTCTATGCTCCATTATCATAGAGTAAATTTCAGAGCTATTTAGGTAGAGCATAAAGTTCAGGGAGTCATGTGACCAAAACCTCCAAAAGTAAGTAAATGCATCAGGGGTCAAAGGTCACAGAGCTGAGAGAAACATCTGGATTCCATCTTTTAAACTTTTAATGGAAACACTGATCACTTGGTGCACATCTGGGGGTTTTGTCAAGAAGGAAAGTTTTTTTTTTTTTTTTTTTTTTTTTAATGGGAGGCTTGCTCTAGTTTGCTATCCTTCACTTTGTTGGGTATGACTCTCTTCACTTAATGTTAGTTTAATATTTGAGCGATCTTAGAATATTACTAAAATTATGTTGCTCGATTTTTCGAGCTTTAATGAAGTAGAGTTTTGCTTTTTCAGTTTCTTTTTTTTTAAGTTTGACTTTAAAAGGAATATCCCAGGAAAAAGTTAGGGCATCCGCTTAGCTGCCCAGACTACACTTTCCCTGGGGAAGCCATTATTATCCCCAGCAGGGAGAACCATTTTTAAAATCACCAAACAGTAACCAAGGAAAAGGCCTGTAGCATTTGGCCAAGCTGGCTCACTGCCTACACCCCAAATTAACTCCCTGAGACATCTGCATATGAAAAATGTCACCGCAAAGCCTTGAAGGGCCTTTATAGCAAATGAGCTAGAGTTTACCACAGTTTTCCTGGTTGAAAAATGTGTCTCAAGCACAAATAAAAATAATGCAAATCTCTTTACTGGAGACTTGCACGGTATAGCTTCAGATCTACTACTAATTGGGACTCTGTGAGCAAGTCCCTTAAATTCTTGGACCCATGTTTTCTCATAAAATGACAGTCCTAGATTATTTTTTTACACCAGTTTGTGTTCAGCAATGATATTTTATATGTGTTGATCACTGTCCCAGGTGTAGCACCTTAAAATCATCTTTAAAATCTTATTTTTTTAAGATTGTATTTGTTTATTTGACAGAGAAACAGAAAGAGCACAAGCAGGGAGAGCAGCAGGCACAGGGAGAGGGAGAACCAGGCTCTCCACCCAGTAGGGAGCCCGATTCGGGACTTAATCCCAGCGTTTTGGGATCATAGCCTGAGTCAAAGGCAGATGCTTAACCGACTGAGCCACCCAGGCGCCCCTCTTTAAAATCTTGATTGTTTACAATGTACTTTTCAACTTCTGCAGCCCACCCACATGTCATTTCTCTTTACCTTGTGAGGTGGGTATGGTAGTTATTCTCCCCATTTTGAAATGAGGTTACCGAGGCTCAGAGAGGTCAAGTTCTTCTTAGTGACCACAGAAAGGCTGTATGTTTTCTCTGAGTGAAGCAGTCCTTCCTGAACATCAAGAGACTCTCATTCCCTGTCATAATTCTGTAAAAATGATGTTCCTCAATCAACAAGAGCCATACCACCAAAAAAAAAAAAAACAAAAAAAAGAAAAAGAAAAGAAAAAAAACCCCTGATCAATGGCATGTATAATAAAACAGAGACACTTTCCCAAGATTCAAAGCAATGGGGTCAGTGGCTGCTCCTTAAGAAGAAACTAGACAAATGAACAAGAGTAATAATAAAGCTGTAATGGGACATTTTTCTGAGATGGAAAAAGGCCAAGTTTTCAGTTAAATAAAAGCATACCATGTAACAAATCTAACAATAAAAAATGAACAAATAAACGCCTAAACATGTTGTAAATTTTTTTCTTTCATTTCAGAAATAAAAAATCCTACATATTTACAGGTACCAAAATAAAAATATAAAAATAAGGGTCAAGAGCTCAGGGTTTTGTATTAGAAACATCACTCTGCCACTTTCTCACAAGTTCTTCAACATTGCTCCTTCTCATTTTCTCATCGATACAATGAGAATAACAATTAATTAATAGATTTATTGGCAGAATTAAATAACATCCCTATATAGAAATATATATGAAGTTCTTAATACATGGTAAAAATTACTGTTATTACTATATCACAAAGAAACAAAAATCATATTGAGCTTCTACCTCACAAGAATACTGAATTCTAGAAGATAAAAGCTTAAGTGATTCAATACATCTGTCATAGCCATGCTACTTTTCAAATATGCAAGTGCCCAGGAAGCATAATATTAATATACCTTACCTCAAAATACAAAAAATTCTAAGTATCCCAACCAACAGAAATATGGATTAACATAAAGAACTTAAAAATGGCTAATGAGTATTGTACAAGGACTTGTGTGGAATACCGAATCTATTAAACAATGTCTAATTCGTATAGGTGGTATATATGTTCACAAAAGTTAATTTAAATGTTCTAAATTATTTTTGAAATGTAAGATAGATAATGCAGAAAATTATTTAATAATAATAAGCTAGATCTGAGTCCAGATATCCCAACAAATATTGGAATATGAAAAGAGAAGGTATTGTAAGAATTAAGGTTCTAGTACATTCCTTATCTTAATAAATGGAAGTCTGTAGGTTTTTTTTTCTTATTGTGAATAAATTTATTGTTTTCAGAATAAATTAAATAACTTGAGGATAACTACTAGTACAGTTTAAAATAAACAAGGCTTATAACACCATTAGAAAAAAAAATTTAAATAATGGGAAACAGATCAAAGGGCAAAAAAAAAGAGAACAAACATGTCAAGACAATAACTGTAAATTAATATTTCCTAATTTTTAAATTCTTTGAATGAATCAAAAGATGAAATTCAACCTTATTCTGAATATAAAAGAAGTGTCAAAGCCAAAACTATAAATAAAATGGCCAAGCTATATTTGGCCTGGGGCGCCTGGGTGGCTCAGTGGGTTAACCTTCTGCCTTCGGCTCAGGTCATGATCTCAGGGTCTTGGGATCGAGTCCCGCATCAGCCTCTCTGATCAGCAGGGATCCCGCTTCCTCCTCTCTCTCTCTCTCTCTGCTTGCCTCTCGACCTACTTGTGATCTCTCGCTGTCAAATAAATAAATAAAATCTTAAAATAAATAAATAAAAAAAATTTTTAAAGACATCAAAAAAGACAAATAAATGCACACAATATAAACACATATAAATAAATATACATATATATTCTTATCAAAATACTGTCAAATAGGACAAAGAGGAGGTATGCTATATATGGAGAGAAACATAAATATATAAAATTCCAAAAATATTGTCAATAATAGAGCATTGATTAGTAAATAAGATATGTTAGGAAGAAATCTCTCTTTTATGGACAGGAAGACATCTAGAATTAGTTAAAGACATAGAAGATTCAGTAATAGAATTTGGAAGTATTAACTTAATAGATACATGTGTAACTTCTTATAATACAGAGTATGTAGTTTTCATGCACTAACGAAGCTGACAGAAATTAATCAGTTATTGGCCACAATGAAATTGATTGGTATTAATTATAATGAAACTTCAATAAATTCTAAAAAGGCAGAAAATATTTCATTTATATTCTATCACCATAATGCAACAAAACTGGCAATTAATAGCAAAAGTACAAATAAACCTTTGAGCAACTGAAATGTATAAACACTTGTTAAAATAACTTGTTAAAATAAAAGAGAAATCAGAATTTCAGTTACAGAATATTAAATTTAAAAGCAATAAAATGAGAATATTGTAACACAAAACAAAAGGACTGCAACCAAAACTTACTCAGACACAAATTTATTATTTTGAATGCTCTTGTTATTAAATAAAGTCAAAGAATAAAATATAAGAACAAATCATTAAACTCAATAAAATAAAAAACTAAGTATAAAAAAGTACTCCTAAAAAACACAAGATAAAAATAATAGAAAGAATAAAAATTAATGAATTAGGAAAAACAGAGTATTCAATAAGTAAATCAAAAGTTATCAAATAATTATCCTCAAGATATCCTCAAGATAAAGCCCATTTGGTTTTATGGGTAAATTCTTCCATGTGTCCAAAGAAAAGATCATTTCAGCGTTCTTTATTCATCTTTTTTCTATTTTTCAGATTACATATAATTAACATGTGATAAGACACAAATAAGTAAAATGTATTTTACAAACCATTAAGAGAAAGATATCCATATCAACAGAAAAATGACAAAGAATATGAAGAAGCATTTACTAATGATAGCATTAACAAGTAGGGATTAGTATAGACTATTCGACAGATATTTCCAAAGGCACACATATATATTTTATGTGTATATAACATACACAGTATTATATATTATGTGATTGTAAGATATACTTCTATATTATATGTAATTAAATCTCATAAAGAGTCCTATGGATTAGATACCATTATTAGCTCTGATTTAAGATGCATAAACTGAGGCACAGAGAAATTCAGTATCAGTACAAGTATCCTTCACCTTCCCTTCTTCCCAAGGCAATCAGAATTTCCCTTCTTCTAGCATTCCAGAGCACTTGGTAGAAATCTCTAGCATCTCTCATCAACTCCTGACTATTTGAGGACTATTCCATTGCTGGACTAAAAGCAACCTTATTATATTCCTTTGTCTATTCATAATCACTAGGAAGGGCCCGTGATTCCCCAAGCAGAAAGTTCAGCAAGTCTCTTGGATAAAGTGAGTGTTTATGCTTGTGAAGAGGAACAAATTGCTGCACAGATGCTCTGAACCAAGGGCTCTGGGACAAGGTTGGCAGTGAGGGTCGAAGGTGTTATCTCAGAAAAAGAGAAGACCAATGCTCTACAGTGAGATTCGGGCTGCTCTTGTGGTTTAGGATTCCAGAAGCACTTTTAAAGACTCAAAATTTCTACCAGAACATTTTGTTAAGAGAGGAGTCTTAAATGGAATTATAAAAAATAAGAAAAAGAAGTCTTTTCTGATTCAGAAGAGCTTCAGAAGACCAGTGACTCCTTGTTACTCATTTATGCATTCATCAGTTGTTTCCCGTGCATCTGCTCTCTGTCAGGCACTGTCTAAGACTGGGGGTCACCTCCACCCCAGCACCCTTCCACTGCTAGGACCCTGATGGGATGATCCGTCTGAATGTCTCACATTGAGATATATGACTCTAGAGGACACCTAAATCAACTTTTATTTGCAATTTATGTTGGAATTAAGTGATCAAGTGACTTATTCAGAGATCACAATTTGTGGAAGAATTGGAAATTTATCCGTGTCCCCAAGTAACTGTGTGTGCATGTGTGTGTGTGTGTGTGTTTTCCAGGTGACTCAACTTTTCACAGTTACATGGAGCAGAGCTCCCCATGGCTGCAGTGGAAGCTGTAAGACAAAAGCCACGGGGAGGGAAAGCAAGGAAGGAATAAAGTAAAATCAGAGGCAGAGTTGCCGCACCTCCCTTCTCAACGTCTCACAAATGTGCATTTAGCTCGCGTTTATTTTTACATACTTCACCAGAAAATAGCAACTGCGAGCCTCCTGCCTGATGGTAGCTTCAGGCAAAGAGGAGGCATAAAATAAGGTAGATGCACAGTAAACAAACAAGCAACAAGCCCCTTGCATGCAATGCAGACTTCAGAACCCTTACCCCAGTTCCCAGCCTCAGAAGCCCAAAGGACTTGCAGCCTGCTCCAGCTGAATGTTAATGCTCTTTCCTGAATATCAAGTATGAGTTAGGATAAATTTATGGTCACTTAACTATGAAAATATGGTTTTGTTCCCAAACCTAAAAATATATATATTTTTTTACACTACATTCATTAGGAAGTCTTCCATCACGGGGTAAGTCTTTGTTTCCAACACCCCATTGATTTGGCTTAATCAATTACTGACTTTGCTTTATTAGATTATTAGGAATAATCCACCCCCCACCCCCGACACATGCACACTTAACAAATAACAAAACCGAAGCATATATCATGAATGGGTAGATACATTTTGCCTGATTCCAGCTACCAGGCATCCCTCTCAAATTTTCATTCTAGATTATTCCTTTAAACAGGCAAGACTTGTAAATACTATTTGACAGCTTCTCTTGGTATCTCAAAGGCATGTCAAGATCAAAATGTATAAAGCTAATCACACGATGCACACTTCCAACCCACCGATACCAGAGAATGTTCCCGGTTCAGTGAGTAAGCCACTAGCCTTTCATCTCTAGAAAACCAGGGGGCATCCCTTGTACCTCCACAAGCTCACTCCTTCATCCAGCCCACCACCAACACTACTGATTTTACCTTCTAACAAATTCTCACATCTATCCATTTCTCCCCTCTTCCACCACGGTTACTGACAGAGCTCCTAGTCGGTCTCACATCCATTCTTATTTATATCCAACCCATTCTCCCTACAGCAATAAACCAATTATTTCCAAAATGGAAATCAGATCCTATTGCTCCTCTATTTAAACACTTTGTAGTTTTGTTTTGTTTTTTGTTGTTAATAATAAATGAGCACTCTGGGGAGTTTGCCCAAAAGATGATTAGAACTCTAACATGACACTGGTCTGGGCTCTCCAAACTAACCTGTCCTCTGCGGTCTTACTACTCTTGCTTTATTCCAGCCTCTTGAATAAGATGCTGCCTCCTGCCATAGGGCCTTTTCACCAGCTGGCTACTCAGACTGGAAAGCTAACTCCACCTTCAATTCTTTAGACCTTATTAAAACCTTCCTATCTTTTCACTGCTTGATTAATTATTCTTTATTTAGGAAGTTTTTTTGACTTCCAGAGATGTGATCAAATATCCCTACCATAGGCTTTGAACATTTGATATACCTCTCTTTCATAGTTCTTGCTACAATTGTAAGGAAGTAAAATTTATTGTCTTATTTGAGTGATGTTGGACTCCTTTTCTACCTGAGGGAGGTCTCATATAAACTTTTGTTTGCCCTTTTATCACTATGGTCTAGCACTATTCCTGGTATAAGAGAGATTTCAGTAAATATTCACTGAATGAATGAATGAATGAATGAACAAAAGATTTGGGAGTAGTAAATAGGCGCTGTGACAAAAAGGTAATCCAAAATTATTCCAATAATTTTTTACCTTATAATATCTGTGTAGGCAGACAAATCCATGTTACAGAAGCAGAACCTGTGAAGTCAAAACATATGGCTTCATGTTGGTGTTTCCTCTTGGTAACTCAGTGACCTTGTGCAAGGCCCTTAAAGTGCCTGAGTATCAGTTTCTTCATCAATAAAACCAGGGGAAAATCTACTCACTGTGGTAATGTGAGAATTGTATGATATCTGTTTGAAAAGGCTTTGAGGACTCTAAACCCCAGTAAATCTAGATTAAAAGCTGAAAGGACTACAGAGACCTATAGGAGACTTCAGAGAGGAAGGTGAATACAGCCTTGACTCCTCACAAAGGGCCAATGAATTTCCTCCAGAGTTTTCTGGCACACAGCCACACTCCTTCACAACATACTGTCTGTGACTGCTTTCACACTACAGCGGAGTAAGTAGTTGTGACGGAGACCATGTGGCCCACAAAATCTAAACTATTTACTGTCTGGCCCTTCACAGAAGAAGTCTGCCAACTCCTGCTCTAGAATATTGTTATTATTACTGTCTCAGGGACTAGCAGTCTGTGCGGTTACATAAGCCAGAAACAAGAGGGTCAGCTTGACCCCTGCATCTACCTCACCGCCAGGATCTAATCTCTACTACCTGTCACCTGGCGCCTTTGCTGGGGTCCCTCAGATTTTGTTTTCTAACCAAAAATCCTTGATCCTACACAATTCTTTCCTTTTCAACACATCATGTCATGTGGTCACACACCGTGTTGTGTTTTATTCCAACTTCTTCAGGAAGTAGGAAGAATAGAGGTGATCACCGCTATCATACCGCTATGCCCTCCACCAGGGAGATGTGGTCTGTGTGCAAGATAAATGCAAGATGAGCCAAAACTTCATTTTCTCTCTTAGGTACTTACTTTCTATATGCCACACTTTGTAAAGAAGAGAAAGTGAAAGAACACATATTCTATGATGTTGTGAGGATAAAATGGGTAATACATAAGAAAGACTTAGCCCAGTGCCTGGCCCACGGTAAGCATTTATTAGCTATTACTATTATTATTATCCATGTAATTGAGAAAATCATAAAATACACAATTTTAAATAAAATTCATGAAAATGACCTTTTAAAATAAATACATCATATAGGTGCTGAGTTCTAAAATGCCCCCAAGAAGAAATAGTACATGTATATATAGTGTGTATGTGTATATGTAGTATATATTTATAAGTATATAAATATATTTAATCTATAGCCTACTTTTAAAAGAGAGAATATGAAACACCGTATTTGGAAAGAAATATGGTACAACAAATATACAAGGGAAGTAAAAGTAATTACAGAAAAAAATTTCTACAGTAAAAGTTTTAACTTTACACTAAAGACTTTAAAAAGTCTTACAAAAGTCCTATATTCTGGGCGCCTGGGTGGCTCAGTGGGTTAAGCCGCTGCCTTCGGCTCAGGTCATGATCTTGGGGTCCTGGGATCGAGTCTGGCATCAGGCTCTCTGCTCAGCAGGGAGCCTGCTTCCTTCTCTTTCTGCCTGCCTCTCTGCCTACTTGTGATCTCTCTCTCTCTCTGTCAAATAAATAAATAAATAAAATCTTAAAAAAAAAAAAAAAAAAAAAAACTCCTATATTCTTTTTGTTCACAGCTATAGAGCTTGGACACAAATTGGTTTTCAAAAAATTTCTGTGGAAAAACCCATCTTCCAACATCATGTTCATTTTCTTGCTCTAGATCTCCATAGAACTCTATAAATTAGGGGCGCCTGGATGGCTCAGTGGGTTAAAGCCTCTGCCTTCGGCTCAGGTCATGATCCCAGGGTCCTGGGATCGAGCCCCGCATCGGGCTCTCTGCTCAGCGGGGAGCCTGCTTCCTCCTCTCTCTCTCTCTCTGCCTGCCTCTCTGCCTACCTGTGATCTCTGTCTGTCAAATAAATAAATAAAATCTTAAAAAAAAAAAAGCTTTAAAAAAAATAATTAAAAAAAAAAAAGAACTCTATAAATTGGACTTACTGTATAGCCTGTATTTTTATAAGACATCTCAGATACTCTTTGGATTGAGGTAGCAGATGAGTAAGTTAATTAATTTTATCCTATGAGTGCATATGAGCGATTGAACCTGGTAGTGTCACTTGCTTTCTTAACCCATCAAAAGTCTACCCAATGCATAGGCATGGTGATTATACAACACCATTAATGTACTTCATGCCACTGACTTGTACACTTAAAAGTGGTTAAATTGACTCTTAATCTCACAAAACAAACTGAGGGTTGCCGGGGGGAGGGGGTTGGGGAGAAGGGGGTGGGATTATGGACATTGGGGAGGGTATGTGATTTGGTGAGTGCTGTGAAGTGTGTAAACCTGGTGATTCACAGACCTGGGGATAAAAATATATGTATATAAAAAATATATGTTTATAAAAAATAAAAAAAAAAAAAAAAAAAAAAAAAAAAAAAAAAAGTGGTTAAATTGGTAAATTTCATGTTGGTATATTTTACTGCAGTAACAAAAGGTCTACCAACCTTCAGGCTTGATTAAATAATACTAGGTCTATAAGACCCCACATAAATCCCCCAAGTCAGAATTAGTTGGCTCTCCCTGTAGACTCAGGTGCTTACTTCACTCTCTCATATCATCATTATGTCCCCCTATGTCTTATCCTGCAGGTTCTATGTTTCTTGAGGGTAGGCACCAACCAATCATCTCTGTATCTTTCTCCACTACTGAGCACCAACCAACTGCTTTATAAAAATTTGCTGAAGGTGGGCAGAAAGGAATGGAGGAGAGTAAAGAGGCTCCAAAATCATTAAGGACACAGCAGAAAGAGTGGGGTTCCTTGAATTCCATTAGACAACACTGTCCTCTTAAGATACTCCAAACAACTGCTCCCCACTCAATTTTGCTTTCCTCTGAAAAGACAAGGTGCTAATATACAAGTACCCCCTTCTCAACAAATAAACAAACTCGAGCTCTAAAAGCAGAGCAGGCCAGAGAGTGACTGTGACACATTAGATGTCATGGGCTTTCGAGAGGGTAGTCTCTGTGTCACTCTAGCCACTAGCCATTCTGGATATAGACCCAATGTTGCCAGAGCTTCTGATTTTCTGTAAGCTGGAAATTAGCTCAAAAATTTTAGAACAGTATTGCAGGCCAAGCAAAACATATCTTTGGGAAGCTTGTGACCGGATTCCAACCCTTCACATACTATCACAAATACTTTCGAGAACAGCTATTTTACAAATTCCAGGAAACAGCCTTTTGAATGAAGAGAATAATGAGTACCTAAAACAAGAGGTTATTTTTAGGGTTAAATGAGATAACATGTGAAAGTGCCTAGCAAAGTAAGTATTCCTGTATGGATGCTCGATAAATATTAATTTCTTCTCTTTCCTCTTTCCCACATTTTTAATTGAGAAAAAGCATTATTGAATTTACTAGGAAAACATGTAGAAAGGAAAAACTGCATTATTTTGAATAAACGATGCCACTTTCTCATATCAAACACCTCACTAAGTCAGTATATTCCCCACTCCAAGACCCTTCACTGGTATAGATCTCTGGAGACTTGCCTAAACCTCAGATGAGGCTCACTTATAACTGGTAGTTAGATTTTTTTTTTAATTTTTTAAAATATTTTATTTATTTATTTGACAGAGATCACAAGTAGGCAGAGAGGCAGGCAGAGAGAAAGGGGGAAGCAGGCTCCCTGCTGAGCAGAGACCCTGATGCGGGGCTCGATCCCAGGACCCTGGGATCATGACCTGAGCTGAAGGCAGAGGCTTTAAGCCACTGAGCCACCCAGGTGCCCAGGTAGTTAGATTTTTATATGAGAACTATATATCAAACATGTTAAAGAATGCTTGAGTACAGATTTTTCTCTTTTATGATTTAAAAATTTCTCTCATGTTTTATTGTACCATTATCTTATTTATAAATAGTTTGTTGGACAACATAAAGTTCTGATCCAGTTTTCAACTGGATTACCTTGAATTTGGCATCTATTTCTATACAGTTGCATGCCATCTTCTATATTCTCTGAAGCAGCAAAAACCCACATATTCCCAAGACCTGTCCTTTCCCAAGTCATGAACAGTTCTCTTGTAGGTCATCAGTCATGGTCTCTGGGGCAGCATAACTGAAGAGAGATACCATTGGATTTGGGGCATACAACTCAAGCTCAAGATTATTTCTTGGGCGCCTGGGTAGCTCAGTGGGTAGCTCAGTGGGTTAAAGCCTCTGCCTTCGGCTCAGGTCATGTTCCTAGGGTCCTGGGATCGAGCCCTACATTGGGCTCTCTGCTCAGTGGGGAGCCTGCTTCCCCACCTCTCTCTCTGCCTGCCTCTCTGCCTACTTGTGATCTCTGGCTGTCAAATAAATAAATAAAATCTTTAAAAAAAAAGATTATTTCTTTTTAAGATCTGATTAAATGGGAGCAGATTATTTAAATCCTAAGTAATTTTTCTCATCTGTGAAATGGAGCAGGTAAGTACTACTCTCACAGTGTTATTGTGAAGATCAAATGAAATAAAGTTTGCAAAATTGTCATACAAACTGCAAAGGGTTAAACCATGCATATACTGCTTTGAGTGGAAAGGACAGCACATAATTGGGATGGGGGCCCCAACATGGCTTTTTTGGTGGCAGTGTCTTGACATGAGGGTGAGACTCACTGTTTCATCCTCCAAGTGTCATAGATTCCCTTGTCCCATAACTTCATCCCTTACATCTGCACAATATGAAGAATCAAAAGTAGAAGGGAAAAATGGTGGTTAATGTTATTGACAGGAGCACAATAGTAATTTCATGTTTATTGAGCATTTCCTATATTTTAGGCATGAAGCTAAGCACTAGACACAATCAAATCAATCTGTTAATATTTAGAACATCCCTATGTAGTAGGTAGTATAATCTCCAATTTACAAATGAAGAAACTGGAGATCATCAATGGATAGTATCTTGACCAAGTATTGGTCATGTATTACCTAATACATGTTTGAAGCAGGACTCCAGCCTTGGCAACCCCAAGGCAAAACCTTGGGCAGCAGAATGGAACACAATGTTCCCCAGAAGACAGTTTTCCAGAAAAGTGAAATGAATGCTTCAAGAGCCAAAGTGCATCACTTGCTCTGGTCCTAAAGAGTATGTCTTTGACTAAACACCCCTCACACCTTAGGCTGTGCTGCTTATAATCTTCAATGATCTAGGAAACAAGGTAACTCTCTAAGAATGGGTGTCAAGTACTTTCTGAGCAAGGACCTAAGAACTCTTATGGGTGTAGTGCAGAAGATTTTGTGAATAGATGAGACCTCCATTTTGGCTTTCCCGGTGGCTATCAGCTGTATCTTGGATAATTGAATTTGTCTGAGAAATGAATGCCGTATAAGTGAGGAGTGGATACTTCTAGAGATACACATCTCAAAGAGAGGGCATAAGTCAGACTTCCAAATGAATCTATTCCCTCTTCCAGGTCCCCCATAGAGATCCTTAGAGCTAGCCAACTCCACCTGCTTTCTTTACATTAGTCTTCCTTGTCTTTTTTGTAAGCATACTCAAATCATCCTTTACCCTTTTACTTCAGCTGTCATTTTCCAGCTGGAAAACAGCAAATTTGATCATTCGAACAGAAACAGCGTCTGTTGCTAACCCCTCAAGCTGGTGTGCTGGTTTCATTTCTTGCAGCCAAACATTCAGTAACATGTGTTTATATGTATATCTTTTCCTTTATATTAGTAATAAGTGGGTCATTAAGGGCTGTATAATGAGAGAATGCAGTTTTCTGGCCTGATAAGTCCCAGGGCTTCATTACCAAATTCATCTTACATGTCAGCCATTAAATAGCATGGCTTTTTCCTCTCTCATCCATGCGGTATCATTTAATTTCATCTAAATGGAGTTTTCTCTATGGCCATAATCATCATCATCTTCATCACTACTACCATCAAGAAACATTTATTACCTGCTGCAATGCATATGGTGCTATATTTGGTATGGTTCTACACAGCTCCATCATCATGGCTTTCAACCATCAGAAGCTACAAAGTACAAGGGTATTATTGAAAATAATGAGATTTGAGTTCAAGTCCAGATCCCATCAGTGATAGCTGGGCTCATCGGAACACAGCATCTCTCTGCTCTGGGGCATGCCTCATCTGAAAATAAGACGGATGAATTACATCACTCTGAGATCTGTCATACTGTCATGTCAGGTCCTCTTCCAGAGTCAGCTGCAGCCATTTTAGGCAGGAAGAAAACCAGCAAAGGAGAGAAATTGTCTGGAACTTTAAACAGGTGGCTATATCCAGAAAACCAATTAACCTCTGGGTCTCCGTTCAGAGTTGTCTATGCCAGTGTTGTTTCTCTGCCTGGTGTCAGCGTGGTTTCTGTATAGTCTGAATACCTTCTGCCTCCCTTATTCCACTCACCTTTCTGACCTTGGCTCTTTCCATTTTCTCAAACTCCTGGCCTTCTTATCCAGGTGACAGCCCACACCAGGCCCTCAGCCTCTGTTCTTTTACTTTTCCCAGCCACACACAGGAGCTTTAGCCTTGAAGCTTTCTAAAAGGGAAATTCTGAGCCCGTGATTTTCGAATCAGAAGACTATCTGTGTCTGCTCCCCTTAAAAGACAGCTGGGGTCGAGCCAATGAGTGTCTTGAAAACTGAGGATTAAGGTTCATCATACAGGGAATTAACCTAGGCAAAGAACTAGAGGGAATAGGAAGAAGAACCCAAAATGATTTCAAAGAGAATAACAGATGAGACTCAGAGAAATGCAGACAAGTCCAGATGGTGATCACAGAGACAGAAATAAAAGCAGAAACCTGAAAATCACGATGGGGCTGGGCTAGATACACATAGGAACAAAGGAGAAGTGGGCAGTAGGAGAGAGGGGCAAGTTCTGTGATTTATGATCCGAAATGTGCCTCTGGGTCAGGGGAAGCATCACGTCTCCTCCTCCCAGCTGTGTATTAATTAGACTGAGTCAAAAGGCATAAAGTCAAATAGGTAGGATTGATCCATAAGCAGTCACCAAATAACAATCTAACATAGTTCTTTATATTGGCTGTTCATGACTTTGTGTTAAGTGCTTGATAATGCAGATTTTCTCATGGAACCATCCAAACTATGGTTGTATGGTAAAATACACATACCACCAAAATTTTCTCTTTTAATCATATTTAAGGGTACAATTTAGTGACATTAAGCACATTTACAACATTGTGCTACTAACACTACTATCCATCTCTAAAACTTTTTTATCATTGCAAACAGAAACTCTGTACCCATTCAATAATAACTCCCCATCTTCCCTCCAACCCCTGGTAACTACTCTTCTACACTTTCTGTTTCAATGACCCAGCTACCTTTAAAGAGTAACCATAAAAGTGGAGTTATAGCTTACTGGGCGGTGGAGGGGGTGGAGTGAAGTTTTAAAATCAACATATAAGACAAAAAAAAACCTAGTCTACATTCTCATTGAAAACACCTAAGGAAGAAAGGTAGTCTTAGTGATGAATGCACCACCTCGCAGTTAGTATGACCCTGCTGATTTTACCTCCTTCACTGTTCATGTGAGGCCCAAAGAAAGTAGCAGCTTATATATCTAGGACCCTATTGTACGAAAGTATGTAGTAGAAACACACAAGGATCATTTTTTGTTGTTACTTTCTTTTTATTTTAATTCCAATATACTTAGCATACAGTGTTATGTTAGTTTCAGTTGTATAATATAGTAATTCCACAATTCTGTGCATTTCTCAGTACTTACCACTGTAAGTGTCCTCTCAATTTCCTTCACCTATTTCACACCCTGCCCCCCCCAACTGACATCCCCTCTGGTACGTCAGTTTGTTCTCTATAGTTAGGAGTCTGTTTTTTGGTTTGTCTCTTTTTCCTTTGTTCATTTGTTTTGTTTTTTAAACTTCACATATGAGTGAAATCATATAGTGTTTGTTTTTCTTTGACTTATTTATTACATTTAACATAATACCCTTTAGCTCCGTCATGTTGTTGCAGATGGTAAGATTTCATTCTTCTTATGGCTGAATAGTATTCCAGTGTATGTGTGTGTGTGTGTGTGTAGATATATATCACCTCTTCTTCTTTTTTTTTTAAGATTTTATTTATTTATTTGACAGACAGAGATCACAAGTAGGCAGAGAGGCAGGCAGAGAGAGAGGGGGAAGCAGGCTCCCCGCTGAGCAGAGAGCCTGATGCGGGGCTTGATCCCAGGACCCTGAGATCATGACCTGAGCCAAAGGCAGAGGCCTTAACCCACTGAGCCACCCAGGCGCCCCTATCACCTGTTCTTTATCCATTCATCTACTGATGGACACTTAGCCTGCTTCCGTAGTTTGACTGTTGCAAATAATGCTGCATAGGGGTGCATATATCTTTTTGAACTAGCATTTTCTTATACTTTCAGTAAATACCTAGTAGTATAATTACTGGATTATATGGTAATTCTATCTTTAATTTTTTGAGGAGCCTCTATAAACTGTTCCTCTAATCTGTTTTTCATAGTGGCTGCACCAGTTTTTACTCCTACCAACAGTGCAAGAGATTTCCTTTTTCTCCACATCCTCTCCAACACTTGTTTATTGTGTTTTGGATTTCAGCCATTCTGACAGGTGTGAGGTGATTTCTCATTGTAGTTTTGATTAGCACTTCCCTGATCATCAGTGATATTGAGCATCTTTTCATGTTTCTGTTGGCTATATGTAGGTCTTCTTTGGAAAATGTCTCCTGCCCATTTTTTCAATTGAATTGATGATTTATTTATTTATTTTGGTGTTGAATTGTATCAGTTCTTTATATACTCTGCATACTAACCCTTTATTGGACAGTTCATTTGCAAATATCTTCTCCCATTCAGTAGGTTGTCTTTTTGTTTTGTTGGTTTGTTTTCTTTGCTCTGAAGAAGGTTTTTATTTTGATGTAGTCCCAATAGTTTATTTTTGCTTTTATTTCTCTTGCCTCAGGAGACCACTCTAGAAAAGTGTTGCTATGGCCAATGTCAGAAAAATTACTGCCTGTGCTTTCTTCAAGGATTTTTATGGTTTCAGGTCTCATGTTTAGGTTCTTTAATCCATTTTGAGTTTATTTTTGTATATGCTATAAGAAAATGGTCCAGTTTCCTTCTTTTGAATGCAGCTGCCCAGTTTTCCCAATACCATTTGTCAAAAAGACTTTTTCCCATTGCATATTCTTGCTTCCTGTGTTATAAATTAATTGACCATACAATCATGGGTTTATCCCTGGGCTCTCTGTTCTGTTCCATTGATCTATGTATTTATTTTTGTGCTACTACTATAGTGTTTTGATCATTACAACTTTGTAGTGTAACTTGAGATCTGGGATTGTGATGCCTCCAGTTTCATTCTTCTTTATCAAAATTGCTTTGGCTATCCAGGGTCTTTTGTAGTTACATACAAATTTTAGGATTATCTGTTCAAGTTCTATGAAAGAAGCTGTTGGTATTTTGATAGAGATTGCATCACATTAGGATTGTTGAGATGCTCACATCATAAGAAGACCTCAGAAATTAAGACCAAAGCAAGAAAGAACAGATTGATACCTCCCATTTAGCTGGAGAAATAGTCATTGAGTGGAATAGCAGATGGAATTATTTTTTGCAATTTGAAATATTTTTCTCTTCCTTTCCTCT
The DNA here is from genome assembly GCF_030435805.1 of Mustela lutreola. Taxonomy (NCBI): domain Eukaryota; kingdom Metazoa; phylum Chordata; class Mammalia; order Carnivora; family Mustelidae; genus Mustela; species Mustela lutreola. Next base: position 89,934,793 of record NC_081298.1, on the reverse strand, counting down.
TTAAAAAAATGCAGGGTTGAATTCTTATATGCTGAATGTGTATGACATAATTTCTTCCTATTATTACCCTCTTTATAAGGATGCAGCACAAGAGAACTTAAGGAATTTTCTCAGATTCCATAAAGCTTTATAAATAATTGAACTTGTGCCTTTAAATCCTACCCAATGACTGCCAGTCAAGTGGTATTTCTTTCAAGCAAATTAGACTTTTTTCAATACCAATGTGTTTCCTTTAAAAAAAAAAAAATAATAATAATCAGGTGTTGGGGGAGGGGTGGGCCTTTGACCAGGAAAGCTCTTAAGTGCAATTGTTGAGGGTTATTCTAAAATTTCGCATCCATTTTTTTTAAACTACACAATATGTAAATCTCTGTACTCTAGGGGCCAGTTGTAAGTTGGTTTCAAATACCATGGAGCACATAAATCTTCCTCCTTCCTTCTTTATCCCTCATAACCCATAATCTATTCACTCTTTGACCTCCCCACAAGAAGCATGACTGCCTTAAATTTAGAGTTTTCCTTTCCATTAAACAATGCACATTTTTAACCCTAATCATATTTCAGAGATGGAGTCAATCAGCTTTCTTAGTGAGTTTGCTTACTGCCTCAGGTGAGAAGCAGCCTACAAGGACATAAACTGCCAGGGAGACACCATTGATTGGAAGTTGGGAGGCAGAACTTTCACGAATGATTTAAGAATGCAAAACAGTTCTACTTATTTGAACTAGCAAAGGGGAAGGTCAGGCCAAAGCCATGAAAAAAAATTCTAGATAAGGAAATATTTTTGAAAAAATATTGTTTTACAACTCCCAAATACCGATGACAATTTAAGTTTGTCTCAGAGTTTATCCATTCATCCTATTGCTGACTAAAAGCTCTTAGGGACCTGCTCTGGGGAATAGATGAGACTAGTTTCTAATTAGCATAACTATTATAAATAAATGTAGGCTATTCAAGTGCTTGAAAACAACTTTTTTCTAAGTAATCATGTTTACACCACTAATTTGTATTTCTTGTAAAAAAGAGTATGCTGAGTGAAGGTAAATTTTAGACAAAAGTAATACAGTTTCCTCTCTGCATCATAATTAACTTTAGCCCTCTGCAGATTAGCCTTGATCGAAGTTAAAATTACTTTATGGCCAAAGTAATACAAATAAACATGATTAATTTAATAGCAAAATTCACTTCCATAAAATAATGAATTTTTTTTTTCTGGAGGAAAATAAAACAAGAGAAAGGTGATTCAAGCTTGGTAGTATATAAAACACATGGAACAAGTGATTAAAAATATAAAATCTCTCATCTCCAAAGGAAGAATACTATCATAAGCCAAAATGAGAACAATATAGGAAGGCTTAAGCATATTTGGAGAAGCGCTCTTTTTCATATTATTTATTCTGTTTTCAATGGCATGCTCCAAACGCCAATGTGATTTTCACTGATGTTCTTTAACTGTGTCAGGCTACCCAACCCCCACCCCTTCCTTTGCTTCCTAAATTTAATTAAAACCAGCATTCGTCCATACTGGAGAGAAACCCTATTTACGTAACACAAAGAAAAACAATTTTTAAAAGCCCACATTAATCATGAGCTTTAGAGAAAGTCACCATAAATAGGATGTATCTAGCCAAGCGAGCGACAAGCTCCAGCCACTTAAGAAAAATAAGTCCTTCCAGTGGCAAGGATACCAGTGTTACTGAAGAACATAGCCTTTTTGTTCCACAAATTCCTCATTATCATGGGGAATTACCATGATTTGCCTACCCTACTATAGAATAATGCATATTCAAAGTTGTCTCATCTACCCATTTAATCTAATGGAAGCTGAGTTTTATTTTATAGTATTGCTAGGAGCAGAGGAAGGAAAATTGAGTATTACTATGGGTCAAGCAAAATATTCAGCACTCTGCAGACATTCATTCCTTTACTACTCCTGACAGCTGCATGAAGTTGTCCAAGTTTATGGACCGAGAGCTTAAACTTCTAACCCAGAGGTCCCAGAGCTTCCTACTTTCTTGCCCAGAGATGCAAGAACAAATTTAAGGACATCAGACACCTACTGTCTCCTTCCGTATTATGCACATAACTTCTTCCATGGTTGTTTCATTTCAGCCATTCCATACAAAGGATTTTGATCAAAAAGAATAGAAAAGTATAGAAAGATCGCCAACAGCAGAAACTTCAAATGAGTGGCCCAAATGGAAAGAAGAGTACAGATTAATCAAGATCATCACAGAAGGTTGACTGATGAGCAAAGAGCAGGATTATTTGTAGTCAAAGAATTCATCTAATCAGTCTGCCTCAGTTTACCCAAAATGTTAAAAGATAATAATTATACTGGCCTATAGTGTCCCCCCAAAATATAAGGAGAGTTACATAATTGTCATAAACAACTATGTTTATCAAAGATAAGAGAAAACCATAAATTATTAAATTTTTATTATAAGTCAGGCCCTTGTAGAGATTCTGTGTGTATTTTCTTACTTAATCTCCACCACAAATAGGTGCGATGGGTATTGACATCCTCATTTTACAGATAAAGAATTTAAAACAAAGAGAGTTTAATTCTTTGGCCAAGGTTACACAGCTCATAGAGCCAAGATTTTAATCCATATTTGCCTGATTATATTTCTCTACCTACACCTACCCTTCCTCTCTGATCAGAGGTAGTCCTGAATAGAATGACTATAGCCATATCATCATCACAAGATGTACCACATACAGTGGAGGAGTCGGCCTGGATTTTGTTGTCAACTCTCACCTGTGATTCACATTTACTCTGTCTCCTGACATGCCATGAATATCTTGTCAGCTTCTCTGACACCTTGCAAGATGTAAACTCCAAATGGACAGGGTTTGTTTGTTTGTTTTAAAAGATTTTATTTATTTATTTGAAAAAGAGTATGAATTAGGGGGAGGGGAAGAGAGAGGGGGAGAGAAAGAATGTCAAGCAGAGTCCATGCTGAGCTTGGAGCATGATGCAGGGCTTGATCCCCAGACCCTGAGATCATGACCTAAGCCAAAGTCAAGGGTCTGATGCTTAACCAGCTGAGCCATGCAGGCACCTTATTTATTTAATATATTTATTTATTTATATTTATTTAGTGTTCATTTTCTTTACTGATGTATCCCTGTGTATCACTGTGTATCCCTGTATCCCTGTGAACAGTGTCTGGCATGTGGTACATGCTCAGTAAACTTCTGTTGAAGGGATGTAGTGAATGAAGTCCTGCTTTGGCCTGAGCTCTGTGAAAGCTGCTGTTTCTGATGACTCAGCTAGCTACACTTAACGGTGGCCTTGCCCCTTCCTAGAAATGATGTGGGCTCTGACGTAGAGTGATGTCTCTATGGCCTTGGTGACCAGGTGAGTGGGAAAATACCTGTGATTACTATTGCATGGAAAATAGAGAAACACCAAAGGGTGAAAATAAATAGGGAGAGGCTCCCACTAAAATTACACAAAATCACTCTAGCTGAAGACTAGGCTGCTTGCCTTGACATGTCCCTCTGCTCAGACTTCATGGATTTATGAGATTTCTTCATGACCTTTCAGGGACACTGGCTAGATAGATGGCATAAGTATGTCAGCCAGACCACTTAGCTTGCTTTCCTACTTCATCTTGGCCAGTTCCGATCCTGAGTCCAATACTGACTCTTTCTCACTTTGGATATAGATGTCTAAAGCAAGTTGTGCTCTGCCAGAAGTTCTCAATTTTGCATTTCCAAAGCCCATTCCTGTAGGGGCAAAACCCCATAGGTTCCCTGGGGCAGCTTCTGAGTTGTTCTGTCATTTGTTTTTAAAAGGTCATTTTAACCCTCTTTAATGATTGAAAATCAACAGAAACTCAGTTTCTGAATAGACAGTCTTGCAAAGTGATGAGTTCCAGAGTCACAGAATTACAGCCCACTGATTGTTGAGATTTAAACAGTTACCTGACAGACTGGGATGCCAGCTCTAGCTACAGTGCACTGAAAAAAGAGGGGAAAAGAAAATGATTCCTTGCCAGGGTTGTTTTTTTTTCTTTTCTCCTTTGCTTTAGTGATTTGCCCTAAAGATGTGTCATTACTGAGAACCGCAAAACCAAGGCCTTTCATTGGCCTTGCACCTTACTCTGAACAGTGCTATAAACCAGAATCAGTTTTTGCTGCTATTTCCTATAATAACTATGTTAAAATTATTGAAAAATCTCTTATTTGATACAGGCCTAAATCATATTCGTAACTTAGTCGTTACATCTGTGATGATTTGGGTTCTTGATTTCTGAATTAGATAAGCTTTTCCTCATTAGCTTCCCACTCTCCCTCTCTCTAACCTTCCCTAAGAATTCCATCAACCTGGGGCGCCTGGGTGGCTCAGTGGGTTAAGCTGCTGCCTTTGGCTCAGGTCATGATCTCAGGGTCCTGGGATCAAGCCCTGCGTCGAGCTCTCTGCTCAGCAGGGAGCCTGCTTCCTCCTCTCTCTCTGCCTGTCTCTCTGCCTACTTGTGATCTCTGTCAAATAAATAAATAAAATCTTTAAAAAAAAAAAGAATTTCATCAACCTTGTTCTGAGTTTTTAAGATGGTTGAGATTCCATATTCAAGACTGTACTTGTTAATATTCATCAGAAGCCTTTGGGGACCAAGTTTATGGTGGGGCACAAGCTTCCCGAAGTTTCGTGTATATCAAAGATTTACATATATAAGTTAAGGGCCCAGATGCTGCTTTGGGTAATATCACATACGTTCTGCCTTATATAAGCATCACATAAGTAATTTAGGATACCCTAAACCTAAATTCCTTCTCTTATGAATCCTAAACCATTAAATTAAATCATAATTGACAAATTATGTCTTCTTTGGAGAGCAGGTAAATAAGCTGAATGAAACCTGAACCTCCCTGAGCCTTTCCTTACCACTTAGTCCCTTGTCTCTTATTCTAGCCAGCCCCTTATTGATCTCTAATTTTCCTTCTCCCAGGCATCAGTCAGCCAACCATGAAGTCGCAACCCTGCCAGGCATGAAATTTCTCCTATCTGTCTTATGAGAAGCTCCCTTGTCACTTTTTTCAGTCATACATTTTGTATTTGATTTTCCCACATTTATCAGTTCTCCAAAAATACATATGTTGGTGACGAACATTAGAGGTAAAAATATCAAAACTACGGGAGTTCAAGAGAGACTGATCTGACACAGATAAACCATTGCTCAGAGTTTTTCCCATCAATGAACCATGTCGACTTAACACTTTCAGTCTGAGAAGCACAATTTATAAACAAAAGCACGTGAACAGCTGGTGCTTATCATTGAGCTTGTCACATAATTGAGCACTGACTGTGTGCTCAATAAATGCTCAATTCATGAATTTGTGAATGTCAAAATGTTTGACCAATTTTGCAGCCCACTAGGACCAAAGTACCTGCTATATTTGTCCAAAGAACTGGTCTCCCAAGTTTTTGATTGGACCCTTAACCCATACATTATTTGAGTATGCAGCTCTGTGTATGTCTGTACATAATATATATTATGCTCTTTATAAAGCATATGCAGAATAATAGAAATTGAATGATTTTTTTAAATATATAAATAGAAGTTCTAATATTGAGCCAATATGTTAATTTTCTTAAATAGATGGGAATTTCACACCAATGGTATAGCCTCAAAATTGGAAATTTCTGGAATTTCCAAATCAGTAGAAGAGAAACATACTGGAAATCCAAAGTATCAAATTGACTAACCATGTCAGAATTCATTTGGAACTGTTTTAAAGCTGCCATTTATATTATAAGGATCCTGGAGTTCTAGAAATTTGCCTCAAACTAAATAATAAATCAAACTAAATAATAAAATAATATTGTGAAATCTTAATTTAGGCAGGATGATTCAGTGTTTTCTGAATACTGAATATTGAATCAGGATGATTCAGTATTTTCCGAGTATAAGTCAAACTAGTTTTTAATTTTCCTTGAAGTAGGGCAGAATTCACCGACAGCAGGAATACAGAGAGGAAGTCAGATGTGAAAAGGGGAGGAAACTGATACACTGTCACGAATCAGCGGGCTGTTGACTGTCAATCAGTTCAAAAGCCAAACCCTTCAGGGAGCCGTTGGCTGAAATAGTTCAGAACTTTGCAAACCCTTCAACATCCTCTGGTCCAACACCCCCTTTCTGCAGACAGAAGGACCAAATTCCCGAACAGTTAGTGGGAGCACTTAGTGGTAGAACTAGGACTAGAACTCACAGAGTGGATTCTCAATCTAATTCACTATACCATGCTGCCTAAGCGGTGAGTTGCTAGAAAAAATTATCTGTAATTACAATTTTAAAAAAGATTATTTATTTATTTATTTGATAGAGTAGGCAGAGAGGCAGGCAGAGAGAGAAGGGGAAGCAGGCTCCCTTCCAAGCAGAGAGCCCGACACAGGGCTCAATCCCAGAACCCTGAGATCATGACCTGAGCCAAAGGCAGAGGCTTTAACCTACTGAGCCACCCAGGCACCCCTGTAATTACAATTTTTTTTTTTAAGTGCCAGGCACTTTTCCAAATGCCTCATGAGTTTGAGTTCACTTATCCCAACAACTCTATTTGGTTATATTATTTTTTTCCTTTGCAATGAGTATGTATTTCTTTTATTTTTTCTGCTTTGTTGAGGTATAATTGACAAATAAGGTTGTATGATACTTAAACTGTACAATATGATGATGGGGTATGTGTACACATTCTGAAAGGATTCCTGCCATTGAGTTAATTAGCATATCCATCAAATTATATACTATTATTCCCTCTTGTAGAGATAACAAAACTTAGGAATGGAGAGGTTAAGTAACTTGTCTAACAATGAAAGAGCCTGGATATTTACTACTTATCTCCTCACTTCACTTTCCGAGAAAGAAAGGAAAAATTCCAAATTATGACCAAGTCAAAATAATATAAAACTGGGTTATCAGAATAGCTGTTTTCATTGGCGAAGATATTACAGAGTTCCTGCTATTCCTTTCTGACAAAGTTCTGACAGTGTCCGAATAATTTCATTCTTCAGTTATTCAGCAAACATTTCCGGAGGCCTTTGCACGCCTTTGCACGCCAGTGACTGTGCCAGGAGCTGTGCTGTGAAGGAGCCTCCTTTGGTGGCAGAAGCTGAAAAGGACATCGTCACCACAAGGGTGATCAGGCACGCTGCAAAATCACAAGCACAGTGCGGTGGAGTGCTGTGTGGGCTGATCTGGCTTTGTTACATTGAGCTAGGAGTCCAGAGCAAACCAGTACCATCAGACAATAGTAAGACCCTTTCCCTCTTCATCGTTGCCAGGAGAAGCTTTATCAGTATTAGAGCAAGCGCAGGTAAGATGTCAGTATCACCATAGATATTCAGACAGACATCTGTTTACCACCATCATGGTCGCCTCTAGCAAAACGGCCTCTGATCTACTCTGTCTGATAGCAAGGGTTTAGGATTGCCTTACCTCAAAGAAATCTTCCACTTGTGGATCAGTGACAGAAATTCTATCCTTAGCTTTTACCTATTAACCTTAAGGCTTGGTATAAGTATTTGAGGTGAGGTGAGGGTTTGAGGGTTCCCTTTTCAACTATTCATTTATTCCTTAATTTGAATTTAAGAAGTGTGAAACTATTTCACAGTAGGACGTGAACTTTCCCTTGATCCCCAGGAGCCTGGAGCAAGAAGAAATTGGGGACATAAGTGTATGGACCAGAGAAAACAAGACATCAGGGACTGTCATGGCTCACAAAAAATCTGGCCCAGGGTTGCTTATAGTATCAGTGCAAAGGAAGTTATCTGTAGCCAGAGAAAGACCATGTATTTCAGACAATATCTGTCCCAACAGAGCAGCACAACTACATAGGGGACCAAACAATTTGAGTATTGTTTAAGGCCTTAATTATTATTCCATCTTATAGTTGATAGGTTATCATATTATAGTTGATAAATGGAGAACTCACGGGCATTGAGTGACTCACCTGTCTTCAGGCTCTGGATCCAGTGCTTTTCCATGGCATCAGGCTACCTTCCATAAAATCAGCCATGTAGGGGCGCCTGGGTGGTTCAGTGGGTTAAGCCTCTGCTTTCGGCTCAGGTCATGATCTCAGGGTCCTGGGATCGAGCCCCACATTGGGCTCTGCTCAGCAGGGAGCCTGCTCCCCCCCACCACCTGCTTCTCTCTGTCTACTTGTGATCTCTCTCTCAGTCATATAAATAAACAAAATCTTAAAAAAAAAAATTAGCCATGTAACCAGCTTTGAGTGAGGTGGGCATGGAGCATCGAGAAAGGTCCTGCCATTCACTGTTTTTCTCAAGACCCAGGAAAAGGAATTAGAATTTTCCTCTCACTGTTGAGGATCTTGAGGTCAGAGGGATTTAGTAATTGTGCACGTTCACAGTGCAGCCAATAAGTGTTAGAGCTGAGAAGAATTTGAACTTGGAAGGCCATCACTAACCTAGTAATAGCTGATGCTCAGTCGACTCTGCCATACTGCTTCTGATGGTGTCCCTTGGGTTTTCCCATCAGACATTGTGGAACACATTTTCCTTTCTCAATCCCCTCTTTAGTTAGAGTTAAATGGAAATTATTTCTTACTTTATTTTATCATAATTATCCAATAGATTTAATATGTATTTTTGAGAGACTTGTTTAAAGCACTTATATATGTTTTATCTGTCCTTCTCAACAAACCAAGAAGTTTAAAACATTTTTTTTTAAATATTTTTAAATGCCTCTGTTACTTTCCTGCTTACCGATGACCCTGCTGAAGGCAGTCATTCCCTCTGCCTGACTGCACTGTTGACTGGAACTGCCTGTAATGAGGAAAGACATTCTTCGGAAGTATCCTGACATGTGTGGTGCAGAGAAAATGACTCAGGGCTCTAGGACGCTATCCATCATCACCACTTTTGAAACCAAAGTTGCAAAATCTAAGGATGACACTATCACTGAAACTCCACCCGTTCCCCTCCCACTGTCATGCCTGCCTGTATGACCCCATCAGCCAAGATGGATGTCACAACCAGGCTCTGAGCGATAGCGTAGTATAAATGTGATCTTCGCTATCTAGTAGATTCAGAAAGATTAAGGAACAGCATCGAGATAACTCCACCGTATCCCCTTACCTTCTGCAAATCATTCAGCATGTGGAAAGAACGCCAATTCATCATTTATTTCACATGGATTTCATAAGCAACCACACCAAGGATACTAAGAAACAAGGTTCCAATCTGTGAGGAGCACTTGTCCAAACATCTTATCATATCGGTATGGGATCAACCTTTTCTCAGAGTTTAATGCAAAAGAATACTGAAAAATAAACTCAATTCCATTTCCCTCAATCAACTAGAAAAGCTAAGTGGAGGCAGTTTCAGGTTGATGACACTGATGACAGTGCTTGGCGATCACTGGGAGGAAGCTGAAGGAAGGACTGTGGGCATCTTAGCACCCCAAAGAGACCAGCTTCATCTGCATTTGTATTTGATGTTATATGTAAAGCTTCCTTTCAAAAATGAGTATGTAGGAAAGGAGGGATGAATAGGTAGAGCACAGATGGTTTTTAAGGGTAGTGAGACTATCCTGCGTGATACCATAATGGTGACTATATGTCACCATTCATTTGACCAAACCCATAGAATGTACAACACCAAGAGGCAACTCGAATGTAAAAGATAAACTTTGGGTGGTAATGATGTGTCAACAAAGGTAACAATGTAGGTTCATCAATTACAGCACTGCTGGGGGAAGTTGAAAATGAGGGAGGCTAAAAGTGTGTGGGGACAAGAGGCATCTGGGAAATCTCAGTATTTGCCTGCAATTTTGCTATGAACCCGGAACTGCTCTGAAAAATAAAATCTATGGATTTAAAAAAAAAAAAAAAAAAACCCATGAACATGAAAACTCCTAACAGTGCTTTGGAGTCTTTGCCCCCTCCCCCCAAAAGCAGTTAAATTGTACTGTCCTTGTGCCTGAGTCTCATCTTGAATGCACTTAGCACTGTCCTATATTCATGCCCCTTACGAGGAAGCAGATGTTGGGCTGGCATATGGTATCCACACATAAATTTCTCTAACCTTTCCCTGGTGTATAAGTCACAGGCAATGATGGGTTCCGGTGACCGGCCTTCTTAGCTCTCCCCAAGGAGCTCTGGAGCACTGGTCCCATTTGTTCACCTCGGGTGGGTGAGCCAGTGCTGTGGGCATCCATCCACTGACAGCAGGCCCAGATGGAGGCAGCAAGAGGCCAGCAGGCTGGATCAGGCTCTAAGAGCTGCACCCAGCATCCCACCTGGGAAAGCCAGGGCTGCAGGAGCTTTTGGTCTTCTGCAGCCTGCAGGTGGCGATTGCAGAGGCTGAGCCAAAAATTTCAGCTGCATGGGGCATTCGGCGCTGAGTTGCACTAGCAAAGGGGGCTGAATGCCTAAATGGGAGGTTCTGATTAGTAGCTTCTGATGCAAGCTTTTGCAGGTTAGATTACACCTTTTGCAGGTGTTTATGAGGGTCAAAGGAAGGGAGACTTCTGAAGTCTCCTGACTTAAAAATAACTGTATACTTACCCATCCTTTTCTTTCTAAGAATTACAACAGTGCAAAGAGCCTGATGACATACGACCCTGTGTATGTATGTATTTTACTTTAGCTGATTTGCTTTAGTCTTGTCTCCTGATCATACTGCAATCAATTTGAGAATACAAACTATGGATTAAAAAAAAAAAAAAAAAACATGAATATCTAAACTCCTAACAGGAGAATACAAACTAGTACCTAGCACAAACTTGGACACAGATTATGGACTGTTAATTATTTATGGGTTAAATGACAGACTTAAGGCCACCATCATTGACTTTTCCTACATCAGTAGCAACTCCTACTGATGTTACACTCTGTTTTGCTTCTACAGTCACGATAGATAACATGCTTTCATGTGTATTGCATCATTTGATAGATTATTATTTCTATTTTACAGAAAATAGCGGAACCATTGTTTAAAAGATTTTTTTTAAAGCCATAAGGATTTCGAATATAAAAGAAAGAGAATTCACATTTCCTGACTCATCCCTTAGTCGTACCTGGAGTTAGCCGGAACTTCAATTCTAGAATAAGATCGTTAACTTGAATTTTAATTCTAGAATAAGATAGTTGTTTTTCCTTTAAAAGGGAATTTCAGGCAGATAAGAAGTCATATTTATGTATTTTAAAGCTAGGGTAGTGTCATAAGTACTCTTGAAATGATGTCCAACTCTGAACATGGAGCCCTACTGATGCTTCTGTGTTTCCACTCATCAAACCCATGATGTGCCTCTTCTGTGCTGTCAGCTGACCCTGTGCCTTCCCATGCGAAGCCTGTCTAACAGCAGACAGCTGAGAGATATATACTTAAATATAATAAATGTGTTACATGCTAGAATAGTCTGTACAATCCGGGAGATCATGAGGGAAGATGCTTTCATCCTTCTCTGAATAACCAGTGGGGAAAAGGCTTCACAGGTGAATGACCATTAGGCCAAATCTGCAAGATATGGAGAAGGAGCATGAAATAGAAGTGCAGGCAAAAGAACAGTATAAGCAAGGGTCAGAGCCTAAAAGAACATCCTAATTTCACTTAACTGTAGCTTCATTTCCATTCTTCACTTTGATCTTCTCCTTCTTTGCCTGTCAATTCTTCCTAAAATTTAACAAGTCAGCAAATATTTATTGGATATTACTTCATGCCAGATATGGCCAATCCTTTATTTCCTGTCCTAATTTCTTGTTACCTCATACCTGAGTACTTGTAACTGCCCTTCTGCCGTAGACCATAGCCTCTGGTCATTCAACACTGATTCAGTGAGTACATGCTGAGGCATTCTTATCCAAGAGGCATGATATTGGGTGCTATGCAAGGTATAAAACTGCATAAAGCAATAACTCCATCTTCAAGGAGTTTGAATTCTTGTAGGGGAGACAAGACAGGTGTGAAAATAACTATAAAGTATGGAATAATATGAATGGTACATAAGAAGTGTAAAAATAAATTATGGGGGGCACCTGGGTGGCTCAGTAGGTTAAGCCGCTGCCTTCGGCTCGGGTCATGATCTCAGGGTCCTGGGATCGAGTCCCACATCGGGCTCTCAGCAGGGGCCTGCTTCCCTTCCTCTCTCTCTGTGATCTCTTCCCTTCCTCTCTCCTACTGTGATCTCTGTCAAATAAATAAATAAAATCTTTAAAAAAAAATAAATTATGGGTACTTACGTAGTATAGTAGAACTCATGATGACATGGTTCATTAGTACATGCATTTGGGTATACTATATACTATATATTAGCTCTAGGCCCAAATAGATATGATGAGTAAATCAATTAAGAGGAAGGATCCCCAACCCCCAAAGAAGTCTAGATAGAAGAACTAAGACCAGGGTTTCAAGTTTAGAATAATCTCTAATGGCTTCATAGCTGTCCTCAAGATGCGAGATGGTGGGATTGTGGCAGCTGGCCCTGAAGAAGGAGCTGAGATGGCAGGGTGAAAATCTAGCAAGCCATTATCAAAGGCAGGGTCAAAGTGGAGTTTTCCTATCATGTAACCCATGGAAAATGGGAGGAAAACTGTAGAACCAGACCACCAGTTAGGACTAGGGAAAGAGAGGGAGTGCTGAGCTGCAGAGAACCTAGGACTTTGCCAGTCAAAGTCATTCCAACGCCCCTCCCTTGCATCTCCTCCTGCATGCTCATGGCTTCAGTTACCTTCTTCATATAACCTACCCTGACTTCTTCTCCAAGACATGGCTTTATAGATCTGCTTGTTCAACCTTTCCCCTGGATATATATTTCAATATTCCCAAGGCTAGAGCCATCCTCCATCCCTCTAAACCCACTCTCTTGTGTTCTCTCTTCCCTCATCCACTACTATCTAGTCGTAGAGTGAGAAACCCAAGAGGCATTCTTGTCACTGCCTTCCCTTCTTCCGTCATGGCCAAACTCTCACCAAATAATGTAAATTTGCCTCTGAGTCATCTTTGATTCCATCTACATTTTCCTGTCGTCACCCCTGTGGTCTCAGAGGACTAAACTAACAGCCATCTGACTATTCTTCCACAGTCTGTTTCCCATGTTGTGTTCAGAGCGAACTTTGCAAGATGGATATAGAGTTATGTTACTCCCCTGGTTACAACATTTCTATTGTTTGCCTTTGCTCTGAGATTAAAACCAAAATTATCAGCATGACCTCAAGAGTCTTGCTTTATCTATCCTGACCTGCCTCACTAATCTTTTTACCCATTTTTCTCCCCAAGCTTCCTGCAATCCAAGCACAGTGGCCTTCACTTGTTATCAAATATGCCACGCTCCCTCCTCCTGCAGGACACTGCCTCACTCTGTCACCTCAAGCTGGAAGGGTCACCTCTTCCCTCCTGTGGCTACTTTCCATGTCTTCACCCAGACCCATCTTTGACATTTTAGCTCAAGTCTCACTTCCCTAGAAATGCTTCCCTGACCTCTATCTTCATTCCTCATCTTCCATCAAGGGTGGATTCTTTGAATTCATGTTCTCCCAGGACTGTGTTTCTTCTTTAGCATACTAATCTCGGTTCATAATTAAACATTTATCAATATGATTATTTCGTTACCATCTGTCTTTCTCTGCAGACTGTAATCTCTATGAGAACAAGAGTCACATCTGCTTTTTCTTTCCATTTTATCTGCAGTGACAATCACAGTACTCTGGCATGTCATAGGTGCCCAGTACATAAACATCAAATGAATAATTGAAGCACAAGTAAATGCAAGCCCACGAAAGAGAAAAATAGAATACAGGTCAGGCAGGGTAGAGTACAGATATGAATGTGTCCAGGAAAGGATGTGCAACTACAGGCTTCTTTTATTTTTTTTTTTTAAGATTTTTATTTATTCGACACACAGAGAGAGAAATCACAAGTAGGCAGAGAGGCAGGCAGAGAGAGAGGAGGAAGCAGGCTCCCTGCTGAGCAGAGAGCACAACGAGGGACTCAATCCCACGACCTTGAGATCATGACCCCAGCCGAAGGCTGAGGCCCAACCCACTGAGCCACCCAGGCGTCCCTATAGGCTTCTTTTAAAATAGGTACTGGCTTTCTTCTTACGGTGCCATCATCTTCCAGAAAGATTATTTTGAGAGTGGACTCCTCACAGTCACATTGTATCAGGCATTTCAATATATGTAATTATGCACCACAGTTATGATTGTATCCAAGGTTTGCTAAACCCAGTGATGCAGAGTCATAGGTTCTGGTACTTAAAAGGGAGAATAGAAACAGTGGAGGCACATGCTGCTAACATCCCATTTACTACCTCCTCACCTGAACTCCTGGGATCTGAAAAGATACTTCTTCTGCAACAGCTTACTGCTCTCTATAAAAATAATACATGTTGACTACATGTAATTCAAATAATAGAATAAATAAAATAATAAACAGGAATAAATAAAATAAAAATAATAAACAGGAGGAGAGGTGCCTGGGTGGTTCAGATGGTTAAGTTCTGCCTTTGGCTTGGGTCATGATCCTGGGGCCCTGAGATCGAGCCCCACACAGGGCTCCCTGCTCAGTGGGGAGCCTGCTTCTCCCTCTCCTGCTCCTTTTACTTGTGTTCTCTCTCTCTGCCAAATAAATAAATAATTTTTAAAATAATAATAATGATAATGATAATAAACAGGAAAAAAATCTCACATGCCCAGGGATACCACTAGGACAGTTTTGTTAAACATCCTCTCTTAGGATATATGTAATTTTTTTATCACATAAAAGAAATCATATTTTATATCAAATCATCACCCTCACAAATGGAACTGATTGGTTTTACCAAAAGATGTAATAGAAACAGTTACTGACATTGTCCTGATGTCATACACACGAACATGGCTGAGGTAACAGTCTTAGCCAAACAAGGAAGCCATAGATTTTCTGATGATTCTGATTGAAACCCTCCACATAGTACAACTTCTAAGCAGACCCAAACTCTTAAAAATGGAATCCTGCTGAAGCGGCAGAAGAGATCACAGAAAGGTAGGAAGATTCTGGATGTCACCATGACTGGTCTTCTGTTAACGCCTAGATTGGAAGACCAAGGGTGGCAAAAGAGTGGGGGAGGGGGATGGTAAGGAAGATATAGATTGGAATGAAGTTTTGTGTGCATATTCAATTTGAACATTCCCCATGATCACTGCAGAATTTCAAGGCGAGATGCTCAAAGGAGAATTAGCAATTCATTAGTGGCTAAGTTTGGAAAGTCACTATAGTCACTGTCTAATGAGGCTTTACGGTCTAAATCTCCAAGAAAGAAACAAAACATCTCCATTAGCTGGTGACAAACACCCCTGTGCAGTTCTGGAACTGAGGTTTTGTTGATTGCTGACACTTGAGAGAGGGTAGTGATTCATATTATGAACAGAACTCGATTTTTTTTCTAAAGAGATGCAACTTGGTAACTAATTTTTGTCTCTCCCTGCCAGTGTAACCGTTTGAATGTTAATTTAATTTTACAGAATATCATTTATGTAAATGTAATTAGAAGGGAAACATGATCTGGAGATGCACAGCACCAAAGAAAATTTATTACTCCAAGGGGTATTGCTCTAATCATTCAACTGCAATATTGAGTTTCCCCAGATTTAATCTAAAAGCAATAAATTACAAAAAGGCTAAAGCCCTGCCCAACAACAAGCTGTCATGAACCCAAGTTTCAGGGAGGGAAACCAGAAAGAGGGAGAGGGAAAAAAAGCCTGAACTTTATTTCAGCAACAGGCTATCATCAGCTTTCTATTTCCTGACATAAAATTCAGTAGAAACAACATAGCTAGGGAAAAATAAAAGGCCTCATTTCCTAAACAAGAAGAAAATGGTGACTTCCAACCTCTTATGACTTTTCCTTTTAGAAATCTGACCAGGGCTCTGTACTTGTTGCTAAACATTATTACAAATGTTCGAAATTCAGGGCTCGGTGCTCCCCAACGACAGAGAGAGAGAGAGAGAGAGAGAGAGGAATCCAGCCAAGATAAAACAGCCCTGTCTCTTCACCGTATGGCTGGGCTGTTCTTTTGCAGAGAAGAGGAAAACACATAGCCTGATTAATGTCAAGGTCCATATTGTGTTCCGTTGCGTGCCTGCCGGAAAGCCAGTTCTCCCAGGGAAACTTGCCAACACAGAGAAGCCACGCCTGTGAACAGGGAATGCCCTCCAGCCTCCACCTTTCGTCTCCATGCTGAGTGAGAGGCTGTGGCTGGAAGAACTTGGGGTTGTTGGTGGTCTCCCTGTTGCTTAACCCTCATACCTGAACTTGAAATTGGCAAAGGCTACCTGGTCCTTTAATTGCTATGATGGGGGAAAGAAAAAAATCAACAGCCTGGCTCCATAAAATAAACCCTCGGTAAGATGTTTGAAAATGCCATTGCCTGGGTTTAAATTGGGATTAAATTGGGATTTCTGTGGTTAGGACTCAGGTGTAGGCATATTTTAAAAGCTCCCTCCATCTTGGTGATTTTAATGTGCAGCCCACAGTGAGAATGACAGTTCTGGGTAAAGGTAGGTAACATGCAATGGACTGCCTGTGTTCAGTAGGTCACCGTGTCACACGATCGTTCTAGTGGATCAGGATTGCTTGGACAGGACAAAGGCGAAGGAGAAATGTACCCGTTCACAGAGAACAGAGAGTTGCAGCTGGCCAGGTAGGCAGCAGCAATTATCAAGGAAAACCATATTGTTTCAATGTGAATTTAAAAACTTAAATAATAAAAAACCTTATGTTGCTGTTACTAATTGCTTTATCAAACAAAGAACATATTAAATGGCATGGTGTTCCTCATCTTTCTCAAGTCATGGAGTTTGAGCATTATAATCAGAATGCATTTCTTGGGGGTGCTGGGGAAAGTCAACTTCCAAAATAAATTCTGCATTTGTCTCATTATCCAGAAACATCTTGGCTCTCTTTGTTTAGTTTAGGTTTTTCATTTTTATTAGTTGGTTGGTACTGGAATTCTGTGCATTGCTCAGGCTCTTGATTTTTTAAATTTTTTATATTTTTAGATCTTTATTTATTTGTCTGAGAGGGAGAGAGAGAGAGAGAGAGAGAGAGAGATAGCATAAGAAGGGGAGAAACAGGCAATGGAGAGGGAGAAGCAGACTCCCATCTGAGCAAGGAGTTCAATGTGGGGCTTGATTTTAGGACCCTGGGATCATGACCTGAGCCAAAAGTAGACGCTTAACTGACTGAGCCACCTGGGCATCCCTGCTTGGAGTTTTTAATTCAGAGAAGAATATACTGTCCAAAGCAAATGAGTATTTTCAGTTCAAAGGTAGAACTCTATTAGCACTTCCCAAATGACAAGCGCAATTAGTGGTATCTGAAAGATTTTTTATTTTAGTTGTTTTGTATTTATTCTACTGTTTAGTAAAAGAAATTTAAGTAGCATTTTAACCTGTGCTTTGATGGAAATTATTTTGTAGTGTGGATTTGACTTCTAGAGTAAGACTTAACTTAAACCAGCTTCATGAAGCATAGGGTTCTTTAGTATGGGTTGTAAAATTCATGAAAATAGCACATGAATAAAATTTGTCTATATATTCCCTAATTAAATAACAGGAGAAAAATTAATTATAAGTCAAGCAATTAAGTATTTGGGGTGTTCATTCTGTTTCTCTTCCACCCACACACTGCCCACCACAGACCTGTAAGCATGCAGTTGTCTATTTGAATGGATTTGACTTTGTCTTCCTCTATTCCCAAAATTAGTTTAGTGAAGATGTTTTGGTGGTATTTCAAGTATTTAAACAATATATATATAAACAGTGGAAAAGGACAATACATTTATGCCCACTGTGTCCAGCACTGACCTCACAAAGGAACCGGTTCCCGACCTCCAAGAGCGACACCGACTGTCAGAATCAATAACTTTTGGCCACCGGAAAAGACAGACTAGAGTGAGAGACTGGAAGAAATGCTTATTTCTGACTGTTTCTCAGAACTATGTTTTTGCCGATTCTGTCACCCTTTAATTGCACTTGCTAAACAAAGCAGGCTGTTAGGCCAAAGAGAATCAACTTACCCACAAAAGCTAGGTAGAAAAGCATCACTCTTCACCTGTTCTGTGGAGGCTATGCTCTAAGTTTCTTCTCCATTAGCAAATTCCCTTTTTCCATCTTAAGACCATTTATTATATCTCGTTTCTTACTAAGCTTTTTCTTCCAAAGCAAACATCTCAAGAGTGTTAAGTGATTCATTACCGCAGCCCCCCTGTATTATATTACAAATTTAATCAGCTAATTATTTTTTTACATTGCAGATATTTAATTATTAGCTAGTTCCTCTCTTAGGAGTCAACCAGACTGTGCAGAGACACGGTTTAGTACAACCCATTTCTTCCTTTCTGTTTCAAAAGGTACTAAATAATTTCACTGAAAATCACCAAAAACAAAGCAAAATAAACAGTAAAAATGGTTTTGGCAGTCATATGATGAGGCATGTAAGAAGTTTTCAGCAGCGTGTTCGGGTTGTCACAACTCATAGAGAAGAATTTAGAGTTATTCATAGTTATTTAATAGAGTGTTCTCAACATCACCAACAATGACACCAGCCAGTATCACCAACCAAAGACCAACAAATCCGTTTCCATTGAAACACAATCCAGAAGTCACTCATTTCTAGCAATAGTTACACATCAGATTCTCAAATAAACCTGCTCAAATATTACCAATTCTTACATGTTCAGAGGTAATTATATAGAGATAAAATGAAATAATGAGCAATTATTTAGAAAATAAAGCAATACAAACCTTCCCATCTGGAAAATATGGCCATATTTTCAGACTCTCCCCCTTTTATTTTCAGTTGCAGTTCTTTGTCTAGACCATCTAAACTTTGGTCTCAAAACCTCAATTCATTTAGCCCATTGAGATACAGCCTTTGCTTAGTGATATATAAATTCTCACTCTCAACTTAGGAAGATGAGAAACAAATGGTTGTGGCCTAATAATAAAATGTGATATAAAGTAAACCAACAACAACAACAAAACACCTAGATCAGTCCTAAAATCAAATTAGGACAATTGAGACCTAAAAGAAGATACATCATGGCACTGCAAATAGAAAACACCTGAATAGCATAAATAGGTTTGGTTGCCTTAAATCCTTTTTAGAGATGAAGGATGAACATGAATATATCCATGCATACTTAAAAACATGCAGAGAGATTTGGCTAAGTTGCCCAAGTTTGCACAACTAATTAGTAATGGATCTGGGATTTGAAACCAAAGAAACTCTCCCTCCCAAAACCCAAAAGTAATTGAAAAATTTGAATGACTGATCACAGAAGTGGTCTTTGGTCAGATCCTTACATGAAAGGCCAGCCAGATGAAGATCCGGGGAGATAGAACATTTTAAGTAAAGGGAGCTTCCAGTGGAAGAACCTGGGGTCAAAGAGTCTGGAAGGGAAGGTAAAGAGAAGCCAGCTGGGCTGGAGCAAGCCCCATTTATCAGTGCCATTGTTGTCCACTTGCATTATCGTACCAGCGATTGGTAATGACCACAACCTCCAAAAAGCACAGGTGACCACTCTTCATTCCAAAGGAAAGGCCTTTTGATTCTTTTGGCATTTCAATCGTTAGTGTGTAAGGTAATTACTAGCTGGCTAACATTTGAGCAGGATTGATAGATTCCATTTAGGTCAATGTGTAGCTTATGCTTTCCCACCCCAGGAAATTTGCCAAGGTCAGTAGGTTATAGGGCAAATAAATGCCACGATATGTCAGAAATTTTTATTCTTCTTGCATGCCTCTGGCCTTCTTGTTTCAGTACCAGAGCCAACCTGGAAAGCTGATGGTGTAAGACCCAGCCCAGTGCCACACATATAAACCCTTATTAATACTCCATGACTGGGTCAAGTTAATAGCAGTATTTGAGGGATCAACAGATTCTCCCAAACACGTAATTTACTATCATAAATGAAAATAAAATGTACCAAAAAAAAGGTCTATTTTATAAATTCTATTATCCTTTTTGTTGTTCCCTTTTTTACTGAATTATTCTTGACACACAAAAAAAGCTGTAGCACAATGAATGCATACATCTTGATGAATTTGAAGATAAGTGTACATCCATGAAGCTGTCACCATCTACAATGCCATAAACTTAACCATCACCTCTGAAAGTTTCCTCCCTTTTATCTTTGATAACCATATGTGAATTTGTTGTCTTTTAAAAAGGTAGAAATAATAAAACAACGTGCGTCTGGGGAGATGGGACTGGATGGGGTTTCTGAGGACCCAGATCGCCATTTTGGTTTGTTCTAACTTCGATAAAGTATACACATTTTGATGCCCTATAGATATAACCTTAGATCTCAAAATATGGGGAAAAAAGCGAATTAGAAAATATTTTATTTCAGAGTTGATATAAACAATATGTTCTATTCACATCTACAAGCAAGTTTATTCAAAGCTATCTGCAACCTAAAACCTAAAAACTCTGCCTCGGTTTCTAGAGCTCATTTTGCCTGAGCTCAAGAAGCCCACATCTAATAGGAAGTTAAAATACATCTGAAATTCAAGAAAAATTGTTAGAGTCTGATCACTCTTTGTGACATAATGAATATAGCCAAGTGGAATGGATTTGATCCAGCTGTAATGGTTATTTCCTAAAGCTTGGGACAAACATTCCATATACATTATCCAACTGCCTTCCTATGGTGTAGCTATTTATTATAATTTCTTCATTATTTGTTCCAGAAAGGTTTATAATTAGAAGCCCAGCACTAATGATGAGGCAATATGTGATTGCTTAGTAATCTCATTTTTTATCTGGTGTTAATTAATGCCCACTTATAAATTGTGACTTAACCATAAAAATCCACTTGGTCCTTGAATTTAACATTTTACAGTCATTGAAAAACTAGAAGAACCTGCTCTCAGGCACCCAGATAGGTCCACTGTGCTGGTTTTATTAACGTTCAAACATACAACAGAGCTATTTCTTGATATGAACTATATGGATTCACTCCATGAGTAGTATTTGGAACATGGCAATCAGCATAGAGTTTGAAGGGGGAGGGGGATAAGTCTCATCCTTTTCTTCACTCTAAAGGCAGCTCTCTGTCAAGATTTCAACATTTTTAAATGTTGACAAGCATGTACATTCTAAGATGCATTTTTTTGCCTGGCTCATTATGTAAATTATATTCATGTAATGCATCGCTTGGGTATTCAGGTGCAAGCCCATGGTGTCTAATACATGTCCTCCTTGTCAGGAGCGACAGCACTGTACATTTTCAGTAAAGATAACCGATCAGGGGAAAGAAAAAATAACTGCTATTTTCAATCAGAACTATAGAAAGTACCCTTAGTCCAGAAAAGATGTGATGCCAGGCTAAGGCTGTAAAATACATGTCTGACCTTATTATCCAGGCTTCTGTGTTAAATATAGTGGCTATAATAGAATTTGTATGCCCTAGTTTCTGACAGGTGGAATGTTGCTTAGTGATCCAGGAGTGGAAAATGGCTGTCTGCATTCAAAGGAGATCATAGATTACAGACATTTCCTGGGCATTGCAACCACAGGATGCTGTTACAATGGCTCACAAAGAGAGAGACAGCCTCCTAATGCCTGTAATTGGAAGGGCTCTGTATTTATTATCTATTACTGTGTTATGAATTGCTCCAAAACTATTTCTTTATCTCAAAACTATTTATCTGTGGGTCGGGAATCTGGGATGCCTTAGCTGGTTCCTCTGCTTTGGGGGTTTCTCACAGACCATGGGCAAGGGGTCAGCCTGGACTGGGGTCAGCACAATGCTCAGCAGAGAAAGGGTCTCATTGCTTGCCATAGAAACAAGTCATTAGGCTTACTTCACCAAGGGCACTGGAGTGTACAAGGGTGTGAATACCAGGAGGCATTGGGAGCCATTTTAGAAGTCTTGCTACCAAAAGAACAGGGGTTTCTTAGGTACCCGTATATCCCTCCCCTATGATGACATGCTTATCACAGCACCTAGTGAAACTTACAAACCAGCACAATGAAATGGTAATGCCTTGGATCACTTCCTATGCCATGATGACTGGCAGTTCATTTAATGGTATTATTCACGGGAAGTACTTGACAAGAGTGCTAGAAGGGAACTTATTTTTCAATTCCAAATACAAACAGAACACCATTCCTCATGGGGAAACATAGGTTTTTAATGTCCTTTTCCTTCATGTCTCCAGTATATACAAAGCCTCTTCCAAAAGTCCAGAAGAGAACCTTAATCTTACAATGCAGAAGGCAGGCACAGCAGGGTAGCTGAGGGAACCGGGGAGCAGCCACAATCTGGAGCCAGCCATAGCCAGCATTGCACAGAAGCATAAGGGACAGAAGTGAAGCCTTCAGTGAAAATCACTTGACAAACTCTTAGCTGATGACTCTATTCTTGCCAAGGACTTAAGCGGTCCTTAACAGTAAGGCCGTTGAAACCAGGAGCAGACTTTACCCAAGCAAGACGCACAAATGATGTGTGACAGGAGCCATGTTTGGCAAACAGAAGGAGGCTGTCTCTCTTTTTTTGAGCCATTGTAACAGCATCCCGTGGTTATCACTAATCTTAAATAGTAAGGAACTAAAGATTGTCTCTTATGTCCACTGTGTATTTGTTATATTTCATAAAGAGATGAGTAGGGTTTTCCTATGAATGACCTTAGAGGCCTCTCTGGCTTGTGTGACGATGACCCAGCTGTTGCTGATGGCTTCCTTCTTTGGAGGAAGGTGTGAGCCTGTAATTTTCCATGGGTGCACAAGAGACTACACCAAAATCACTTCCCCAGTGACCCAAACCTCTAAGATTTCCAGATACTGGGCATCTGTATTTCCTCAGAAAAGTCCTAAAAATTTTGGTTCTAAGCTAAGACTTTTCAGAAAAAAGCAAGCCCAATATACTTATCCCCCTTCAAGTCTCCTCCTACTATTGGCTTATTTTTAAAAAAGGGATACGAGCAGGGGTCAAAGTTCCTTCAAAGGAAAAGAGCCTCACCATGTATCCAGTGGCTGCCTGGCTGCCCTCATACTGTCCTGAAGGATGAGCAGAGAACCGAAGACCCCCAGGTCTGCTGATCCTTCAACCCCTGAGTTCCATCTGTACCACGTGATGTTCTGGTGCCCACCCTGAGAAGTTTGCCCTAAATAGCTAGATGATCAATACTTCCAGAAAATTCCATATTATTTTCATTATAGTCAGTCTTACTCATTTTGTTATTGTTATTGTTATTGTTATTGTTATTGTTATTGTTGTTTTCATTTTGTACAGCCCAAATATAAAGAACCATCTATGCATCATAATAGAGAAGTACATGGGCCCGTGTCAAAACTAGGAGAACAAATGTTCCAGTGCCCAGAATGGACAACATCTGGTAAGTCGCACATTTCATAAAATGCCTTCTTACCCGGGTTTATTTCAGCCTGGGTGTCTTGTGTATATAATACTGAAATCTTATCATCAGTAATTTATTGTTTTAGTTCTTTTTTGAGTCCTTAAAGCTTAGAGGTTGTCTAGGCCTGGATTCCACAAGGAGCATAATCTGAAAAATGGCTCTATGTGAGTAGTTTCTTTGGAAACACGAGGCCAGGCAACTAGAGTGAAACAGACAGGAGGGAGAGTCTGTGCAAGGACATCACTCTAGGTGACTGGTTGCACAGTCCTGTGGGATCATTTGAGAAGCAGAATGAAATGCATGTCAACATGTTCTAGGGTAGGAAAGGGGTAGAAGCATTTCTACCCATTGACACATTTACCCACTGCTTCTCAGTTCCCATTGGTGAACATTTCTCCCACCCTGGAATCAATTCCTCCCACTTCTAGGTTTCACATTATTCTGCTACCGGTTTTGTTCTTAAGATCCCCATTGCCGTGATGCTGAAAAAGAAGTTACGTGTCTGTTAGAGGCAAGAGGTCTCTCGCATTGGCTGGAAGCGAGGCTGTATTTACTGCAAATTGTCTGGAGTTTGCGCAGAACTATTGTTTGCAATGGGAGCTGACATAGAAGGTAGAGGTGGTTTAGAAGATGGCAGTGGTGCTTAAGAGTTCTCTAATAATAAGGTTTCAGATAGAAAACCCTTGTGGAGAAGCCATCAAGCCTCCAAATGTTAACAATTCAAGTGCTTAGTAACTTGTTCCTTAGTGGAAGCTTAAAAGGGAGCACTGATGCTATGAGACCCAAGAAAATCATCTTCTGCAGGGCAAGTTTGACTTGTCGCTGTCACTGGGCACCATGTTAAGTGTGTCTTTGTAGCAGAGGGATATTCTGGGCCCCTGAGATAACTTCTAAGTTCTTTGGTAGGATGCCTTTTAAAATGGTACCTCAAACTCCCACCTCCTGGAATTCATGCCCTTGTGTAATCTCTCTTTGTTTATGTGCCAGACCTAGTGGCCTTCTTCTAATACGAAAGATGAATCATAGAACACTGAAAGCCCAAATTATTTCATTGACAATTTTTTTTTATTTTGCCATAGGTTTGGCACATAAAAGATGCCCAATCAGCATTTGTCAAATGAATACAATTGATTGAGGGAGGTGGGGAGTGAATAAGAGATGATCAGTGTTTAAATCAAGGAAAGACCAAGCCTAATTGATTTTGAGTGGTAGCCTGAGTAACCGGGCTTTCTCTCAATATCTAGAGCGAGAAGGTAGAACTTCCCACGTGGCCCTGGAAAGATAATGGGACAAGCATTGAGAAAACTACTAGCCGCTTTGCTAAAACGCTCCGAGCCCTATTCTCTTTTTCTGTCAGAGGAGATGCTCATAATCAGGATCTTACAAAATCACTGGGAGAAACTAATTGTCTACATAAAAGTGCTTTACAAGTCCACAAACCCTGAACAATGTTTGTTACCAGCTGTCCCCCCCTGCCCCGGCAGTCACCTGTGACTAGTGCTAGAGCCATAGGGGAAATTCCAAAGTCCTAGGAGCCATTTCTGGGTTTTCCTCACCTTCCAAATTAAATAGCTTGGCCTTGCTCCTAAACCAAGGTGAAAGCAAGGTAGAAACGGAGAAAAGAACAAAGGAGGAGGAACTTGGATGGAGCAAGTACAATAACTTGCCACGAAGACTTAGGAAGATTTAAACTTTGCCAAGAACAAGAATGTGATATTTTTTCATGTGGCCCATTTACTGGTTAATTTCTTTCTGGTGTGGTTTGATAGAGCCCGGGAGGGAACATGAGAACCTTTAACCCACACTTTGGAATGGACAATAATGCTCCGGACTTCACATTTCTCTGCTGATTCTCATTGAATCAGCTCCAGATTTGGATATTTTCCCTCCCGGTTTTCACCAAAATCATACCTGTAAGAAGGAAAACAGGCCTGGGGGATTGAAGTGCTTATAGGGCTGTCAACTCAGTGTCTTGGAGGGAGGCCCTGAACAGCAGTAGGAGGAAGGCAGCTCATTTTGGAGAAGAGGGAAGAGAGTTGGGAATCCAAGCTAGGGAAGGACTGGAGAAAGGCCAGCAGTCTATGAGTCCCGTCGTTCATAGACGCTCAGCTCTGAATGGTAGGATGGCATCCGCCGTTCAGTTATTGAAACACAGCTGTACCATCTGGGGAGTACGTGCTACCATCTGAGGGTCTACCTCCTGCCCTGGACACGTGGGCCTTCCCCCAAAACTCTACCCCACCACGCAGCCCACAAGCCAGCAGTCGGAAGGATAATGCCTTGCTCAGCATGGCCCCTCTGGACCCTGCCCTAGGGATGGGCTGTCTGTGAACTTCTACCAGTTGCTCACACTGCACGACATCTACGTGGAAGCTGCCTAAGTTCTCTGCTTCCTCCCTCCCCTAGCTCCCACTCTCTAAATGTAGGTGCACATGCACACGTGTATATGTGCACACATATGCACACATGCCATGTGCATGCATGTACACACAAAATCCACACACACGTGCACGGGTGTGCAAATGCACACACAGCCACCTATGGATACATGCACAAACACACACACCTACGATGTACACATGCACAGACACACACACATCTACACTCGCTTTGCCCCAGCTTCATCACCTCCCCTCTGCTTTCCTTCCATTATCTTCTGCCCCGACACTGGAGCTCAGCTTCTGAGCCTCACCTTTGGTGTCATGATGGCAGAGGCTGCAAAGGATGACTCACTCCACTGGCGCGTTTCCTCCCCATGGATGCCCTGTGCCAAATTACTCCAATACTCCTGGAAGTACTTAACGCTTACAAATTGTTTCCTTTAAGCCAAACTATATGTAAACCTTACTTTTCTCAAATGAAAAATGATACTAATCCTATCTAGCTCACACATTTGTTCAGAAGAATGCATAAGGCGATGTATGTAAAGGATTAGCCCAGCGCCTGGATGTACCAATTACAATAATTGGTAGCTGTTGCTATCCGGCATTTATTATTAATATTTTTATCATTAGGTTTGTTGTGTTCTTTTTATCATTAGGTTGAGTTTTGAATTTCCATATCCCTTCCGTTAACTCATCACTATTTCAAAATGATGTTATAGTAAAGGACAAAGAATATAAGAAGATGCTTCTCCACTTCTTTTGTTTCTTCTTTTAGCCTTAATTTAAAAAGAAAAGTAGAGAGGCAACTGACGTTCATAAATTTAAATTAACTTAGCAGCTGACGTTCATAGACGACCAAAATAAGCTAAGAGTCTTTAAAATAGATCCCTTCACAATGTCAAATTTCAATTAAATCTCAACTAACAATTAAAATAATTTCGAGAGTTTCAGTTAAGGAAGAGAGAGATTCAAGATACAACCTCCTTTCTGGAAGGTCACTACAGATTTTTCTTGCACCTCTTTGTGCAACACCAGGGGCATTTAATATACCCATTACACTTCCAGGGAAGACATTAGGAAAGTCTAAACTACATCCAAAGTGTACTTTACTCCTAATAATTAAAACTAGATGAACAGCTAGGAAAAAAAAAATGAACCTGTTCAAACTAAATCGGTTCAGCTCTAACTGATCTAACGCAGTTTTCCAAAGAATAATTGATATTATATAATCGTAACTGCCAGTTTATGTCACAAAAGTGACATTTGACACCTTCCTGCTAACCAGCCTAACATCATCAATTAAAACACTGCTTGTGTAATGATATTTCACCAGTCAGCTTAACATCATAAATTATGACATCACCTCTTTTATGAAACCAGAAGATTGAAGAAAAGCAAACGGGAAGACAGTCTACTGAAAACTAACATTCTTCTTTGATTTGTGCTTTCAGAATCTTTCATGCTCTAGTCATGTTGCCAGAGTGATTATTAATTAGTAAATTAATTAATTAATATTTACATAATTTAAAAATACTATAAAATCATAGTGGAAGCTACGTAAGAACAAAATGTACATTTTTTAGTTTCCGTTAGTTATGGTTCAACATCCCTGGATGGTGATAACAGGATTTTATTTCACAACTGAACTGTGAAATGGCTATTCTTGGAAATCCTTGGAAGATGGGAAACAGGAAAGAAAACCTTTGAGTTTGGGCTTGGATTTGGAATAGTATATTCATGTCTCACCAAATCCATCTAAAAACAATTTATCTGTCAGGAAGTCTGCATATTACCCATAGGATTTCCAAAGGCTCACTACTTGTTTTTCACCTGAGGCTCATAAGCATGTGCTGTAGAAAACGTGACAGGAAATAGATCTCATAGGATGGAAAGGCCTGATCTCATAAAAAGAACATTCATTTTTGTCCATCTAAAATGCTGGGTTTTAAGGCAGAAAAGAGTTGTTTCCCAAACTGTTTATTGAGCACCTGCTAGGACAATTGCTCTAAGAATAAGGAAACTAAGTGGTGCCTGGGTGGCTCAGTCTGTTAAGCATCTACTTTTGACTCAGGTCATGATCCTAAGGTCCTGGGATTGAGTTCTGCATTGGGCTCCTTGCTCAGCAGGGAGCCTGCTTCTCCCTCTGCCTGCTGCTCTCACTGCTTGTACTATCTGTCCAATAAATAAAAAATCTTAAAAAAAAAAAAAAAAAGAATGAGGAAACCGAGGGGTGCCTGCATGCCTCAGTCAGTTAAGTATCTGCCTTCTGCTCAGGTTATGATTCCAGGGTCCTGGAATGGAGTCCCTGCTTAGCAGGGAGCCTGCTTCCTCCTCTCCCTCTGCTACCCCCCACCCTCCACTCATGCTCTTTCTCTCTCTCAAATAAATAAATAAATAAATAAATAAATAAATAAAATCTTTTTTAAAAAATAAGGAAACTGAGTGCAAGAGGAAGGGGAAAAATTGGCCTCTTCTTTAGTCCTATGGTCTTGCTATGATCAAGCATGAAAATGCTGGGCGTGGTGCCTCATTTATGATAGCTACTAAACAGGTGTGTGTTGCCATCCGATCCCCACCCCCCTTTTTTTTTCTTTCATCATTTGATAGTAGAGGGATAAAGGTAACTTTTCAGTGTTTTAATCCATAGTTTTCAAGAAGGTGGTCAGATGAACTACTTCAAAATCATTTATGTAATTAGGTATATGAATATCATAAGAATTTGTGAAAAGATTTTTTTTTCTTTTTATATCATGTATCTGAGCCAGGAAAACTGAAAGAATAAGGTAGACATTCTTGATTTGCATTAACATTTAGTTTGGGACATACTGGTCACATATCTTCTTCCAGGCTAACCTATTTGTAAAATAGGTTATACACCTATTTGGTATAAATACACCAAATCGGTCACATTAGAATTCTCACAGTTCTACTTGGTAGTTGGGCTTTTAGTTTTTTAGCCCAGTGTTTGAATTCACTGGATTAGTAGAGTTTCCTATATCAGCCAACATTAAAACAAAGACACAATTCAACAAAAATAAAGGGGAAACAAGAATACTGAATATTGAATATTTTAACTACTTTGATTGCACAGAATTAACAAATTCTGCTTTATCTTGAATTGTACTAACTGTAACAGGCAAGTTTCAGCCTTGACTGGCACTGGGCAAAGTCATGGGTACTTGGATTGTTCGTTGGTTGAATGCCAAAATGTACCAAAAGTTCAGGTTTATCTTGAGGTAGTTCTTGATGGGTGCTTCATTCCGACAAGGGAAATTTTTAGTAGCTTTCTCAAGGCTTGAGAAGATAAAGTACATGACTTTGTGTCATAAAAGTTCTTCCTTTTATTTACGGCCTTTGAAATTTTAGTCACATTTTTATTTGTTGACTTGTGAGGGAAAGGTAACCTGGAAAACATCTGTGGTTGAATAAGATAAGAATTAAGTCTGATATCTGTGATAAAGAGAAAAGTTACATTATTACTAATGACTGGTTGCCATTTACAATAAACACTCCTCATATATACACACATATTTTGGATTGGGGGCAGAGTTATTATTGGCTTTGCAGAATTCATACTTTATAGAATGCATTGGAAGTGATGCTTGAGAATTACCTAGCCAGTTTTGATAATGAATTAATTCAATAACAGACTTCAAAGTATAGTACAAATTCCAGGTCTCCAAATAACTTTATGGAAGTTGAGGCATGTTTGGCTAGATTGGAACATGAATAAATCTTTTAAAGGCGTGTCACAAGGAGTAAGAGGAGTTTGAAAGGCTCCAAGTGCTTTTGCTTTCTTCTTCAATGAGCAAAGCATGAATGAGGTATCCAAACACTGGTCTGGGGATGTGTTCATTGCCATGAAAAGAGTTTTTAAATAGCAGAGTAAAATTTTCAGCAAATCCATATAACCTGGGGTGCCTCGGTGGCTCAATCAATTAAGTGGCTGCCTTCAGCTCAGGTCATGATCTCAGGGTCCTGGGATCGAGCCCCATATTGGGCTCTCTGCTCAGCTGGGAGCCTGTTTCTCCCTCTCTCTCTCTCTGCCTACTTGTGTCCTGTCTGTCAAATAAATAAATAAAATCTTAAAAAAAAAAAATCCATGTAACTCGTCAGAGCATATCTTAGTCATCTCTATAAGGGGCCTGTGATTTACTTTGTCTCATTTCTTGACCTTTTTTCCCCCAAAACTTTTTGCTATGAATATGTATGCCTAGACTTCATTCACTGACTGAATTTCCACTCTGTTGGAATTATGCATCCCCATAGTGCACCCAAGAAAGGTGAGCAGTTAGAGGTGAGGAAAGAGATTTCCTGACCTTTTACAAATAGCAAGCTATAGCGGATTAAGTACAGCCTGAGTGAGGTTATTTGTGGATTGGTAGAGTGTAATTACCTCAAAATTATCTCAGTGAAATAATTAGTGTGCAATAGATTTGGTGCCAGCTCTGCCGTTGTTCTGAGCTTCTGTTAGAGCGTCTCACTCCATCCCCAAGTTGGGCAATTTATGACTGTTGCTGTAGATGCCAGTGAGGGACTCCGCATACAGCTACTGCTGAGTGCAGACTCGTTTATAGCTGCACTTGTCAAGTGAGTTGTAGACTTCATGTGATGGGAGGGTTTCCTTGGTGGTGAAGCATTCACTAGATGAGTTTCCCGAGCCCGTCAGATACAGAGACAACCGCGAAGCCCACTTTCATTATGGTCCTCAAGTGTTCACGTTGAAGGTGTTGGACTTTCGGCTCTCAGTCCCACAGCTGGTTCTTTTTAAAACTGAACTTTGGGCAGAAGGAAGTCAAGCTTGAACACAGTGCCAAAGTGGACATTTAGGGAAGTCATTTCAGTTTCCTCTTGGCATTTTTATGTAACTGCCTCAAGTAAATGGGGCCATTCGATTTCTTCTCAGTTATGTTTCTGATGAAATGTAGAAGGTATTTCTTAGGCTAACCTACCACCTCAACCACAAGGATGGGTTAGTCATCAGGCAGATGGGTTAGTCATGGCAGCAGGACAGCTACCATGGCTGTTGTTTAAAGGAAACATTCAATTTTTTCCTTTACAGAAGCATCTAAGAAGCTATTTTTTAAAAGAGTTAATAAGTTAAAAATATGTGAGAAATCACAGTCAAGTGGGATTACTTTTTCACAATTATTTTTTCTAAATCGATTACTTATTATGTAGACTGAAGGTGGTGTTGGTATAATAGGGTAAAGGGAAGGTAAAAATGAAGTTATATTTACACTTTGTATGAGCAACTGTTTCTTTTACTCAGTAAAAGGAAATAGTATTTGTCTTAAGTAGTAAATAGATGCATACTGCTACATAAACAAAAACAACTTATTCTGCAACTTAAGTGGAAATCAAGTAATACCAAAAACAAAAGAAGATCACCCAAAAGTGTGTTTGAAAGATGGTAAATGTTTAGAGTTCTTGAATAAAAAGGAACATAACATTATAAAATACATTTTTATTTGTTTTGCTATCTGTAACAATATAGTGAATAAAACAACTGGGATAGGCCACAAAGTAAATAAGGCTAGGGAAGAAAAATGGCTAAGATGAGCCTTATTTTATTGGGAAAGCCATTTATTGATATTCACTAAGTATCAAGTACTGTGTAAAGACTTCATGTATCTTCAGTAAGTCGTTTATTTTATATAACCATCTTTTCAAGTGAGCACTGTCATCCTAACTCTAGAAGAGACATCTCAGCGTCAGAAAACTTAAGAAAGGGGGAAATGCCCCACAGCCTATCAATAATAACACTACAGTATGAACTCAGGTCCAATTCCAACTTCTTTTTACCGTTAATTTAGTGAGTAGCTTTCTAACATGAGGAATACTGACAGAAAGAGAGAGGGTTCTGTTACCATTGATTATGGGGGTGCTACACATTTAAACCTATAGCAAATACAAAAATGGAAGAAACTGATGTAACATAAGGGTTATTCAGGATCTGAATAACTGCCTCATATGGAGGAGCTGATCATATGCTTTTGGGGGAAAATGGTCACATTTCTATGCTCAATTAATCTTAATGTTTAATTTATTAATTATGAAAACTATCTGAACATGATTCAAGCATTAGTCTTATAGCAGCCTTTTCCATTTCTTCTTTGCTTTTATGCAAGACTGCCTTGAGTGGAGGGTGCAGTTTTATTTATCTTGTTTTTGTTTCTGACAAGATTTAAACAGGATTTCTCAGGCTAAGCTACTATCCAGTTAAACTCAGAGATCAATGGCATTCTGATATGCAGTTGCAATCTTCATACCTTTTTTGTTGTTATTGTTAGAATATGCCTTTGTCTTGTATTTAAAAGCTATGATTTTTGTCATAAATTTCCCTGGGGGGTGTGTGTGTGTGTGTGTGTGTGTGTGTGTGTGTGAGTGTGTAGCAAGTCGGTAGTGTAGTAGGAAGTATGTTGAACTTGAAACAAAAGATTCCGTTTGCTCTGGTTCATACCCTTTCAGGGGTGCTGTTTCAAGCTGGGTTGGTCTCTTTATGGATCCAGACCTCCCTTCCCTCATCTGCCTGCAGGATGATCTAGAAAGCTTCACTCAACCCTAAGCTCTTTCACCATTAGAAAGTTTTACTTTTGGAAAATTTATTTGTGTGATTATATAGTTCAAAATATTTTCTTAAAGTATTAATGAAAGCCTAACCACCTAAGGCTAAACTCTTTTTATTATGCAGAGCCCATGGCTATTCATTTTTATTCTTTAATGAGCTTTAATGGGATGTACTACTTAAATTCAGCCTTAGTTATCTGGATGTGATTTTTAGAATGATTCTTATTTAGACACACTGAATTAGAACTATCCACTCAGCACTATTTTCTTCTGTAACAAGCATTTAAAAAATAATAATAAATCCAAGGTGTTTGTAAGGTAGGCAAGCTTGCTACATTGATAGTATAAGTTCTACCTACGTGAGGAACTAGAGCTCACATTCCCAATATGAGATGTTGAAACTTCTACCCCTCTGAACTTCAGATTTCATTTTGTGTACACTCAGTTTCCAGTGATCTCACTCAGTCTCATTTATATTGTTTATAATGCTGATGATCCCACATTTTTGTCTCTAGACCAAACTTCTCCCCTGACTTTAGATGATCTCATTGACTTATAACTGTCCATTAGACTGCTTTACCTGAATGCTGTTATGGGTTAAATCACCCTCCCAAAAAGATATGTTGAAGTCCTAACCTCCAGTGCCTCAGGATGTGAACTTTTGTGGAAGTAATCAAGTTAAAATGAGGTCCTTAGGGTGGACTCTTAATCCAATATGTCCTTATGAAAAGGGGAAATTTAGACACAGAGAGAGACAGGCACACACAGAGAAGATGATGTGAACACACATGGGGGAGAACAGCCAGGTGATGGAAAGGCTGCATCTATAAGCCAAAGAATGCCAAGGGTTGTTGGCAAACACCAGAAGCTAGAAGAAGCAATAAAGGATTCCCTCCTACTAGAGTATTCACAGAAAGTAGGCCAGCACCTTGATTTCAGAATTCTAGCCTCCAGATTTTTGAAACAATAAATTTGTTTGTTTTAAGCCATCCAGTCGTTGGCACTTTATACAGCAGCCTTAGAAAACAAACTGATGCCGAGTAAGTATCTCAAGACTAATGTGCCCAACAGAGGGCTCCTGCCCAGCCCCCAGATCCCCACCTCCTGCTGCTCCTCTCCTTCTCTCCTTCAATGGGAACTCTGTTTTGCCAGGTGCTCAGACGAAACCCTTTGGAGTCATCACTGATCCTATTATCCCCTCATTCTCCTCATGAAATCTTCCCTTAAAATACTGTTTTTTATGGAATCTAAGATATCTAAGATGTCAATCTGAGGTACATGACTATAGTATTCATCCCTAAGAAAGAAAGAAAAAATCTAGCTATCTTACAACTCAATGGTATTGCTTAGAATTTGTATTCTATAAGATCTCCAAACTTATGTAGACATAATTTTTAAGCATATACCATCCTTGTTCGTATAGCACAGGAAAAATGTGTATGAAAGAAGTTGGTTAGGGTTTCCAAAAATATTATCAACTTCAAAATCCATTTTCTTGATTGCTTTGACTTAGAGGCACACAAGTGCATGTTTGCCCACAAAACATAATTCATGAGGCCAGGAAGAGTAGTAGCAAAGCAGTGTTGGCTTCCTTTAGATGTTAAGCAGAAGCTACAAAACTTCCATTGACCTATGACTCAACTGAGCAAGAATCAAAGCTCCAAACCAGGTGTGTGCATATGCAGATAAATGGCACCTATCAGTAGTAATGGTAAAAAGCCATCAATTATAAGTTGGATCCCAATTTCAGAGGTATTAAAATGTTAAAAAAAATCTTAGAACCACAGTGTATCTATTCTTTGCCACTACCCTCTTGATTCAAGCTACCATCATCTTTTACCAGCCTGCTCCTTGCATGCTAATTAGTTTTCCTATTTTTCTACTGCCCCTCTATAGTCTGTTTTCCACATAGCAGTCTGTGTGATTCTTTCACATTGTGAATTCAATTTCGTTGAGCACACCAATCATAATTGTAATTCAGGGCCTTTGTAGTTGTTGGTTCTTCTTCCTGAAATGCTCTTGTCCCAGATATCCATCCATATGTCTCACCTCCTCATCTATTTTAAGTCACTGCTCAAATGTTGCCTTCTCACTGAGGATTTTCCTGGCCAACTGCTTAAAAATTTCTCCATCCACACACTCTCTTTCCTTGCTTTAGTTTTCCCCATAGCACTTTTTATATAAATACTTAAGTAAATGTTTATATGTTGTTATATATTATATTTTGTATTATATTACATTGTTTTCTACTTCACCAATAACCATAGGTATAGAGATAGATAGATAGATAAATTTCTCTTTCCACTACAGAGTAAGCTCCAAGAGGACAAAGATGCTGTCTTTTTGTTCCTCAGGCCCAAAACAATGACTTCCTCATAAACAGTACATAGTAAACATCTGTTGAATGAAAAATGTGATAGAAATGGGTCAAATGTAGTGAAATAAATAACAAAATTGCCATAGAACCTGAGGAGTATGGCCAAAAGCACTGGATATCTTTCCCTGTGTATAAACTCTATTCTAACTGTGATCTTGCTATAGACTCAGTGCTGGAGGAATAAATAGGATGGCCATAAAAACAAACCCATCACCACTTGCTCTTCCCTGTTACGGATTATTATTAAGACTCCAAAAAGAAGAACATAGAGGAAAAACAGAAATGAATGCCACTATTTCTGGATCCACTGCACTACTTACATGATATTCACAATGAATGAGTGCTGGGGTGTCAGCATTCAGAGTCCTTCCAGCCACTGGAATGCTATCAGCCCTCCAGGACATGCCAGGTGTCAGCTTTTCCGTGGTCTTCCATGCTCACCTTCCCCCTCCCCTTTTTTTATTCCCAATGGTTACAGAATAATGCCCACTTGATTCTATTACTTCTCTGCATGTAAATCTTTTTCTTCATCAGCACAGTACATTTCTGATGAGCAGAAACCTCATCTCCCATCTATAGAGTGTCCTTAACAGCCTCTAGCACAGGGATATATCCTTTTGGAAATGGATAAAGTTGCAGAGAAAAGTGGAACGTGTTAACATTTAATAAGGGTGTCAGGGAGAGAGTCTTCCCAGGGTCAGCCTTAGACAGGGTGTTCAGAAAGTTAACTCGCCATGAATCTCATTGGATTGGAGGTCATAAGCACTAGAGAAAGTAGTGAATATCAATCAAATTGCTTGGTGGGAGATTTAAGTCTGTCCACATTTCTCTCTCATTTAGGGAATTGAACAGGAGTAAAAGAACCTATCCTCGGTTTACTTACACTCAGAGGTACTTTTTAGGAGATTGTAGTTTATAGTTATGGAATGAAGCTAGGCAAGTATACAATGAAACTTTATTTTTTGTTTTTGTTTTATTTATAGCTGATTGTTCATCATAGGTAGAGTTAGCTTTATCCAGACAACACTATCAACCTTAATTCTAGCTCTACTGAAGGTCCTTTTTGCCTTCAGACTATATACTTAGAGAAGTTTCCTAAAATCCTTCCTGGAAGAAGCATCTTTTGGCAGGTACTTACCTTGAAGGCAATTTGAGTCATTATCAAAATGAATCTTAAATGACCTATGCTATTTTATTTCCATTTTCCTCTTTTAGGTTGTTGGGATTTTTTTTTTTCAGTCTTGCTATTCTGCCTTTTATCCAGAATAAAAATAAAATAAAAGCCATCTTGAAATTTTAGAAATCATAAACAAAAAATGAAATAGAGGAGTTTTGAGAGTCTTTCTGGCTGGAACCTTCACACAAAATTTCATCTTTTATTAAGCAACATACATTTACCTGATGTTCACTGGTTGTACTGAACAGAGATCATCAATTTAAATAATTCATATGCTTATAAAAGGATTGGATGATTTGCAATATGAAAAGACAACGTTGTTTCAATGGTTCAGCTGTGCTCTGACTGGATGCAGAATAAATGTGATCTTTGAAAAGGTAGAGTGGCCCATAGAGCTGTTGTTTCATTCCATTTAAAAACTTTAGAACTCGGGCGCCTGGGTGGCTCAGTGGTTAAGCCGCTGCCTTCGGCTCAGGTCATGATCTCAGGGTCCTGGGATCGAGTCCCGCATCGGGCTCTCTGCTCAGCAGGGAGCCTGCTTCCTCCTCTCTCTCTCTCTGCCTGCCTCTCTGCCTGCTTGTGATTTCTCTCTGTCAAATAAATAAATAAAATCTTTAAAAAAAAAAAAAAAAAAAACTTTAGAACTCAGTGTATCATCTTTGCAAGGTGGGCAGTATCACTGTCGCACATGTCAGGGAGCATTGTTCCCGTTTATTGTATGCAAACAGAATTCCTAGAACAGTTGCCTCCCAACATTTACATAGAGCACAATTTTGAATGGGCGCCTCTTGAAGTCCTTCAGCTCTGAGGAAGGCTGAGGTGGGTTCAAAGAATCAAGTCAAGAGAACTGGAGGGGGTAATCTTCAGGCATTCTGGTTAGTTCTATGGAGAGTTCTCACAGATGCTACCTTCAAGTCAATGATTCTTGCTGCCATTTTAAACTAAAGATAAACACAAATAATAAAATCATTAGATTCAAGCTTGAATGGACACGATAAAAACTCTCTTAAATGAAAACTTTAAAAAAATGTTTATCCCGCCACGTTGCTGAATTGCTCATACAGCAAGAACCAAGATGCCCTTCAACGAACAAATGGATAAGGAAGATGTGGTCCATATACACTATGGAGTATTATGCCTCCATCAGAAAGGATGAATACCCAACTTTTGTAGCAACATGCTCATACAGCAATTCAGCAACGTGGCAAGATACAAATCAATGTACAGAAATCAGTAGCTTTCTTATACACTAACAATGAAAATACAGAAAGGGAAATTAGAGAATCGATTCCATTTACTATAACACCAAGAACCATAAGATATCTGGGAATAAACCTAACCAAAGAGGTAAAGGAACTGTACTCGAGGAACTACAGAACACTCATGAAAGAAACTGAAGAAGACACAAAAAGATGGAAGACCTTTCCATGCTCTTGGATTGGAAGAATAAACATTGTTAAAATGTCTCTACTGCCTAAAGCAATCTATACTTTTAATGCCATTCTGATCAAAATACCACCAGTATTTTTCAAAGAGCTGGAGCAAATAATCCTAAAATTTGTATGGAATCAGAAGAGACCCCGAATTGCTAAGGAAATGTTGAAAAACAAAAATAAAACTGGGGGCATCACATTACCTGATTTCAAGCTTTACTACAAAGCTGTGATCACCAAGACAACATGGTAATGGCATAAAAACAGACACACAGACCAGTGGAACAGAGTAGAGAGCCCAGATATGGACCCTCAACTCTACGGTCAAATAATCTTCGACAAAACAGGAAAAACTATACAGTGGAAAAAAGACAGTCTCTTCAATAAATGGTGCTGGGAAAACTGGACAGCTATATGTAGAAGAATGAAACTCGACCATTCTCTTACACCATACACAAAGATAAACTCAAAATGGATAAAAGACCTCAATGTGAGACAGGAATCCATCAGAATCCTAGAGGAGAACATAGGTAGCAACCTGTTCGATATCAGCCACAGCAACTTCTTTCAAGATATGTCTCCAAAGGCAAAGGAAACAAAAGCGAAAATGAATTTTGGGGACTTCATCAAGATCAAAAGCTTCTGCACAGCAAAGGAAACAGTCAAGAAAACAAAGAGGCAACCCACAGAATGGAAGAAGATATTTGCAAATGACAGTACAAGCAAAAGGTTGATATCCAGGATCTATAAAGAACTCCTCAAACTCAACACACATAAAACAGACAATCATATAAAAAAAAAAAAAAAAGGGCAGAAGATACGAATAGACAATTCTCCAATGAAGACATACAAATGGCTATCAGACACATGAAAAATGTTCATCATCACTAGCCATCAGGGAGATTCAAATTAAAACCACATTGAGATACCACCTTACACCAGTTACAATGATCAAACTTAGCAAGACAGGAAACAACATGTGTTGGAGGGGATGTGGAGAAAGGGGAACCCTCTTACACTGTTGGTGGGAATGCAATTGGTGCAGCCACTTTGGAAAAGAGTGTAGAGATTCCTCAAGAAATTAAAAATAGAGCTTCCCTATGACCCTGCCATTGCACTACTGGGTATTTACCCCAAAGATAAAGATGGAGTGAAAAGAAGGGCCATCTGTACCCCAATGTTTATAGCAGCAATGGCCACGGTCGCCAAACTGTGGAAAGAACCAAGATGCTCTTTTTTTTTTTTTTTAAAGATTTTATTTATTTATTTGACAGAGAGAGATCACAAGTAGGCAGAGAGGCAGGCAGAGAGAGAGAGAGAGGAGGAAGCAGGCTCCCCGCTGAGCAGAGAGCCCGATGCGGGACTCGATCCCAGGA
This sequence comes from Mustela lutreola, assembly GCF_030435805.1. Classification (NCBI taxonomy): domain Eukaryota; kingdom Metazoa; phylum Chordata; class Mammalia; order Carnivora; family Mustelidae; genus Mustela; species Mustela lutreola. Next base: position 89,896,105 of record NC_081298.1, on the reverse strand, counting down.
CCGTGAGATCATGACCTGAGCCGAAGGCAGCAGCTTAACCCACTGAGCCACCCAGGCGCCCCCAAGATGCTCTTCAACAGACGAGTGGATAAAGAAGTTGTGGTCCATATACACTATGGAGTATTATGCCTCCATCAGAAAGGATGAATACCCAACTTATGTAGCAACATGGACGGGACTGGAAGAGATTATGCTGAGTGAAATAAGTCAAGCAGAGAGAGTCAATTAGCATATGGTTTCACTTATTTGTGGAGCATAACAAATAGCATGGAGGACAAGGGGAGATGGAGAGGAGAAGGGAGCTGAGGGAAATTGGAAGGGGAGGTAAACCATGAGAGACTATGGACTCTCAAAAACAATCTGAGGGTTTTGAAGGGGCGGGGGTGGGAGGTTGGGGGAACCAGGTGTTGGGTACAGAGGGCACAGATTGCATGGAGCACTGGGTGTAGTGCAAAAACAATGAATACTGTTATACTGAAAAGAAATAAAAGATTAAAAAAAAATGTTTAAGTAAATAATAAAAAAAAGTCCACTTAATAAAATGGTAAAGTGAATAACGAATAGTGAAAAAAAGAACAAGTAGCAAAATCATAAAATGATAAATGAATGAACTAATGAATGAATGACTAGATAAATAAAATAGAACACTAGCCAACAGTTCTAGGAAATCTGTAGATAGGGGACTAAATGCCAGAAGATGTGGCCTCTGCCCAGAAAGTCCTGGCACATGTGGTTTCCTTTTCCTGTCCTCTCCATCCTTTTCTCTCCTCAGCAAATCAGGAGAGGTCAGGATGGTTGAGGAAGCAGTGAGCATGCCCATAAAATCTATTTTATATGTACATAAATTCTTCAGATGACTGTGAAACTCAAAAGCCTAGAATCGAAAAAGGAAAAAGTACCTGACAAAGCTATATTTATAGGAACATGTGCCTATATGACAATCCCCTCAATAAACTAAAAATAGAAGGGAACGTCCTCAAAAAAAAAAAAAAAAAAAGGAAGGGAACTTCCTCAATCTGATAAAGGGAATCTGTCAAAAATCTATAACAAACAACATATTGAACACTGAAACACTAGGTGCTTTTCCCTTTAAGATCAGGGAAAAGACAGAAATGTCCACTCTCACCACTAATACTTAACATAATATTAGAGGCTCTAGCCAGTTAAATAAAGGCAAGAGAAAAAAACAAGAGGCACCCAGATTGGAAAGGAAGAAATAAAATTCTCCTTATTAAAAGCAGATGACACAATAGTCTAAGTACAAAATCCTATGAAATCTCTTAAAGAGCCACCAAAATTAATAAGTTTAACAAGTTTGCAGTTTACAAAACAAAAATTAATTACATTTCTGTGGACTAACAATGAACAATCACGAACTGAATTTTAAAAATCAATATCATTATATTAGCATTAAAGTATGAAATACCCAATGATCAATCTGAAAAAAATATGCAAAACCTTTACACTAAAATGTACAAGATATTGCTGAGATAAATTAAAGAAGACTTAAGTACATGGAGAGAGACACCATGCTCATGTATTGAAAGACTCTCAATGCTATTGAGGGGTCAAGTATCCACAAAATTTATCTATTGATTGAATACAAGTCAAATCCAGCATGATTTTATAGAAATTGGCCAACAGAGTCTCAAATTTATATATAAATGCAAAAAACCTAAACAGCCCAACTTTGAAAAAAGTAAAATAGTACCTAACTTCAAAATTTATTCAAAAGCTCCAGTGAGGGGCGCCTGGGAGGCTCAGTGGGTTAAAGCCTCTGCCTTCGGCTCAGGTCGTGATCCCAGGGTCCTGGGATTGAGCCCCACATCGGGCTCTCTGCTCAGCGGAGAGCCTGCTTCCTCCTCTCTCTCTCTCTGCTTCTCTGCCTACTTGTGATCTCTGTCTGTCAAATAAATAAATAAAATATTAAAAAAAAAAAAAAAGAGCTCCAGTGAGGGACATCTACCTTTGGCTCTGGGTCATGATCTCAGGGTCCTGGGATTAAGCCCTGTGTCAGGTTCCCTGCTCAGCTGGGCGTCTACTTCTCCCTCTGCCTATCCCCCTCTGCTCATTTCTCACATTCTCTCTCTCAATAAATGAATGAAATATTTTTTTTAAAAACTACAGTATTTGTGGCATTGACATCAATAGAGACAAATAGATCATTGGAACAGAACTGAGAAACCAGAAAACAGATCCATACACATGGTCAATTTATTTTTAACAAAGATACAAAGGCAATAATAGGGAAGGGTAATCTTTTCAATGGTGCCAGAATGATTGGATATCCATTTGAAAGCAAAAGCCAAAACCTTGATCAATATCATTTATTGTACACAAATATTAACTCAGAGTCAATCATAGACCTAAATGTAAGACCTAAACCTTCTGGGAAAAATATAGGAGAAAATCTTTGTGAACTTGTATGAGGTCATTTGTGTCAGATGTCTTAGCTATAACACCAAAACACAAACTCTACTAAACAAAAATTGGATAAATTGGACTTCACCAAAATGAAGAAATTCTGCTTTTTGGAAGGCATTGTGAATGAAAAGGTAAGACACAAAGTAGGACAAAATATTTGCAAATCGCATATCTGATAAAGAACTTTTATTTATAGTATAAAAATAATTCTAATTCAATAATTTAAAAATTCAATAAAAATGATTAGCAAATTTGAACAGATACTTCAGCAAAGAAGAGATATAGATAAAAGAAACACATGAAAACACTCAACAATATTAACCATTAGAGAAATGCAAATTCAAGCCATAGTGAGATACTACTATACTTTTTAGGAGGGCTAATATTAGAAGAACAGATCATATCAAGTGTTGGCAAGAATGTGGAGCAATAGGAATTTTCATATGCAGTTGGTGAGAATGTAAAATGAAACAATCACTTTAGAAAACAGTTTGCCAGTGGCTCAAAAAGCTAACCATATACCTACCACATGATCCAGCATTAACCCAAGAGAAATGAAAACATATGTCTAGATGAAGACTTATATGTGAATGTTCATAGCCGTTTTATTTATAATATCTAAAAACTAGCAACTTACATGTCTGTCATCAAGTGAATGAATCACCAAATTGTATATTCATACAGTGGAACAATACTGAGTAATGAAAAGTAATGATGCATACAATAATATGGACAAATCTCAAAATAATTATAATGAGTGAGAGAAGCTAGAGGGGAAAAAAAGAGTATATGCACTGTGTGAGTTCATTTATATAAAATATGCTAAATACAAACTAATCTATAATGCCAGAGACCATATCAGTGGTTTTCTGATAACTGGTGGGGGAGAGACCTGGACGGGGGGAAATGAAAATTTAGGAAGGACCATGAAGAAACTTCTGGGATTGATGGATACATTCATTGTCTTGATTATGGTAATGATTTCACAGGTGAATATATGTCAGTAATTAATCCATTGTACACTTTCAATGTGTACAGTTTATTTTGTCATTTATGCTTCAACAAAGTTGTTGAAACTTTATAAAGTGTTCAATTGAAGAAACCATTTGTTGAATTCATTCAGTAAATCCTGATCGGATTCTAGCTTGGTTGGAGTTTTTTAAAGGTGAAATTTAGAAATGCTATCTCAACTGGTTATAAGCCAGATGAATTTCAAGTTGAAGAAACTAAAAAGAGAGTAACTCAGAGAGAAAGCATAGGTTCTGGAATTAGAGAGACCTACCCTCAGACCCACGATCTTCTACTTAACACCCTCATGACCTTTGGAATGTTAACTATCCTCTGATCTTCAATCACTTTATCTGCAGGAGGAAAAAGCACCTATCCTACAGTCATGCAGAGTTTAGAAATCATGTGTATTAGGTATTTTGCAAAAGCAGTCAATCCATATGAAAGAGTAAATAGGAGCCAGAAGAAGGACCTTCTATCATTCTCCTGCTTTCTGACCTCCCCCTGGTGCCTCTATGACAGAGCCTAGCAACAAGCTAGCTGGCAACCAAGCCCCAGAAAATAAGTTTGCTAACTCCCAGTCCTGGCAGCACAAAACAAGAATGGAAAAGTGCAGGACTATGAGGCTACAGGTAAACAACCAGCACAGTATCCACAGGAGTAACTGCAGAGAGAGAACAGAGAAGGTGGAAATTGACACAATGGAGAAAGATAAGTGCCCCAAAAGTCCAATGAAGACAATTCAAAAAGGCAATGCCTTCAGCCGTGTCCAGTCCTAGAGTGAGAGCCAAGTATAAAAGAGAGCCATTGGATTTGTCAACTAGCAGTCCTGATGACCTTGAAAACCTAGAAATAGCTTTTCAACTATTGTAGGTGCAGATGCCAGATTTCAGAAAACCTTAAATTTCAGGATATAAGATGGTGGTCATAAAACTACTCATTGCTGAAGTTTAACAGAAAATGGAGCAATCGACTGACTTTTACACCTTTCTCAGAAACTGGACCTTCATAGGGTGAACAATTCATTCCCGTTTCCCAGGATATTCCTAGTTAAAGCTCGGAAAGACCCTGCTCCCAAAACCCCTTATTTCCAGGCAAGCTAAGAGGCCCGTCACTGTGACCCTGGTTGTCTTAGAGAATGTTCTGTACAAATGAGCTATATTCAGACTTCAACAAAAGATACAAAAGATTTTGTTACTTGAAAGTACGAACATATCTCCAGAATAACCCTTGATATGCTCCCCAGCTCACTAATAGTACCATCATTCCGCTTGATTTTAAATGTGATTCTTCTCCATCCAGGTCTCACCCTCTTTAGTCCATCTGTTGGCTGCAACGACATCCCAAGAGAAGTATTCTCCTACTTGGCTTTTCAAGCTCAACCTTTTCACGACACCCCAGTTAATTAATATCTGCCCTGGGTCAGCCTGGAGGAAAACGCATTGAGCTTGGAGATTTCCATTTTAACATTGAACCCCAGGAAGGAGCAAGGCAAATTTATACCAGTGGGTCTAATTGCTAGAAAGGTAATTCTGCAAAGATGGAAATCAGCTGAAAGATTAACACTGCTATACCAGCTTGAGTGCCCTGGCTAACAGAGAGAAAATAATGTTTCAATTAAATGAAAGGATACTGAATTAGGTAGATTACTCAGGAGACTGGTAATGGAATACAGAGCCTTTCACCTCCAGGTCACCATTACTAATATGGTCCAGGGCAGTTCTAGACCATAGTTTTGAGGGGCTGATGGCTCACCCCAGCCCTTGCTGTCTGCAGTACTTGATGAACTGATCTCCCAAAGCACCTGCATCAGCCTCAAAGGTCACTGTGGTTCACCGAAGATGTAAGAGGAAGCAAAACCCCCTATTTGGAGAGGAGGGGCGGACCATGAGGATAGCCAAGGGCTAAGGCAGACAACAGAAACTGCTACAGGGAGATTGGGATGGGGGGAAATGATTCAAACTGGGGAGCCATGCAGAGAAGGGAAATCACATTTGACTCACATATGAGGGAGTTAACTGAGTTAACCTGAATTTAGAGTTGGCTGGAAGTGAAAGTGGTGATTAAGGGTTTGTTCTTTGTGTGTATTGGGAGGGGATGGCTAGGGAGGAGCTGATCTGCATTAGAAGTCAAAAGTTGGAGGTCAGAACTCGATGAGCAAAACTGAGTCATGAAATCACTTGTTATCACCCACGTTTGAATATGTCCCAGGGCTTATCTTACTCCACAAAATATTAACACAGGCGGATAAAGTCTGATATAAGGAGATTAACTTAATTCACCATGCCAGTGTAACAAAAATCCTCCCCCATAATGGAACCCATATGTCAGCTGAGGTCTCCCTGCCCAGATAAGATTGTCTCAAACTTTACATTCCACACCTTGTGGGAGTCTAAAGGAGACCCCAAGATTTCTGCAAATGTTCAGGGCTCCTCATGGTTACCTCTGGATCTCAATTCCCCCTTTCCCTGAGTAACTTCAGTGTATAGGTTATCTTGCCATTCTGAGCCTGCTGTGTGTCCAAGAGGCTCTAAATGAGAAAATCAGCTGCTTCCTCCATCTCCACAATCACTGTATTATTCCAAGATATTTATGCTCACAGAGATTCCATTCAAAATGGGACATGAAGCATGGAAGGGAGGAAGATGCTTCTATCACAGCAACACGGGCCAAAATGGAGTCAGTCCCGATCTTAAAAGTCTCAGAACACTCCCTCCACTGGGGACATTTTTTCCCCCCCTTCACTTCATTCTGCCGGTTACTATCCACTGCCTCTCTCTTTCCCCTTGACCTTCAAGATTGCCTCAGAAATCCCACATACGTCTTACTTCCTTTGCAATTCTCCCTTAAGCCGTCTTAAGATCAATTCACTGAGCCTCCTGGCGAAGGAAAAATGCCTCCAGGCTAGGAATCCACCTTCTGAAAGAAGGCGCCTGGATTTTACAAATTGTTTTTCTCCCCACTACAGTTGTTAAATGAAGAACCATTTCAACAACAGCCCCCGCCAAAAAAGAACTTCCCTGTTGAGTTCATTTCTTACATTATAAAATAGAAATATGGGTCTGTAGTAGCATTCAAATACGTATTTGCAGATTGACTCCCCCGAAGTAGAAGGCGTAACTAGAATTTTGGCACCTTGATGAAGAATCAGAGCATGGAATACTGACAGAGCTGGGATGGGCTATGGCCATGCTAATAGACATGAACAGCCCCACAGTAATTCTAATCGATGAACCAAACCTTTAATGAAGACAGTTTGGGGAAACTGGGGACTGCTTAGGGTCTGTGTGCCTTGGGATGTGTTTCTGATGGTAGGGGGGAAAAGATTTGTTATCTCCCTGTAGATAGCAGGTTTAGCATCACCAGCTGCTGGAACAATCTATAGGCTTCAAAATTGTTTTCTAGAAATATAAGTGTGATCATGACCTGAGTCGAAGGCAGAGGCTTAACCTACTGAGCCACCCAGGTGCCCCTAGAGATGTAATTGTGATAAGTTTACAGTTTTTCACATTTCTATTAAATGTTATAGAAATGTACCCTTTAAACATAAGATGCGTCTTACCTAATTACCTAAGTTCTTACCTAATTCAAACCTTCGTTTTACAGATAAGGAAACTGAGGCCCTCAGAGGTTGGTGGCCACAGAGCAGGAAAGGGCTGCTCTTCTCCTCATCTGCCCTTGTTATCATCCCCTGGGTCTCATGCATTAATGCCTTGTAGATTTATAAGAGCAAAAATGATTTATGCATTCTGGGGAATGACAACAAGGAGAATTTTTTAAACATATGTTTAAGTATTCTATGGCCTTGATTTGATGGGGGCTGTAAGAGAGCAGGAGAAAGTTGACCTATAGATCACCAGAATAATCCAGCTGGGCAAATAAGACAGCTTTTCATTAGCTGGGTAGTTTGGAGTAGCTGGGATATTTTTATTCTGGTAATGGAGAGATAGATATGGCCTCTGGGAACAGTTCTTGGAAACTGTACTTTCTCCAGATGCTCAGTTTGGGTGTGGGACAGATTGGCTTCAAGGCCAAGAGCAACAAACATTCCACAAGCCCACTGGTCAGAAAGCTGAGGATCTTCAAAGATCTGGAGGCTTGCCACAAGACCCTTGAGTTTTTGTCATCAGTCTCTACAGCAACCTTACAAATTTGGGGACACAATAGTCATCAAAGCTGATGGCCAAGAGAGCCAGCTCAGGTGGGAGTAAACCATTGCTGGTGAGCTCTGGTAGTTAGTGTCTCTCTGGACAATTACCCCATCAGGCTGCAAGACAGGCATTTAGTGAGAGGTCAGTCATTTCCCTGGTGGCTTCCTGGCACTCAGTGGGAGATAATAAAATTCCTTCTGCCCCAGGGTTCCAGCATTTACTGGCAGAAACTGGCTGAATAGACAATGCCTGGGAGTATTTTTAAGTAAACAATTTGGCCCTGATAACTGATTATCTCCATAAAGCCATCAAATAGTAATTTTTATTGAACAAATATTTTCAAAAGCACACTTGGTATCTCAAGTTTGGAGGTAGGGAGGGTAAGTCAAGACATCAGAAATGTATTATTGGCAAATATAACTATCAGTATCAGCATAAGAGTTTACACACCGGAAATACAGACATGGTATGAAGAATGGAGACAGTGCCTAACCACATCTGTATGGCCAGTCGACAGGAGACAAACTATAGGCAAGTTCATAAGAAATAGACACTGCGCAGCAAAAGGTACACTTATAAAATGTCATTCTAGTGTCAGAAAATGCTAGTAGTTAACTCCCCTCTTTCTTGCCTGACTTTGATATACATCAAAACATGTACATCATAAGCACTTGCCTTAGTTTGAGACAATCTGAATTCCAGAATTTGTTGGGAAAAAAATATGCTTTAAACATATACTTAATTGTGTATTTCAGTAAACTCACTTATAATCTGAATTTAAAAAGTAAGTGGCTCCTTTTAAAATATTTATTTATTTGAGTCTGTTTTACCATTTTAAAATCTACATTAAACTCTTTTATTTAATTATTATTATTTTTTTTTTGTTATGTTCAATTGGCCAACATATAATACTAGCCATCAGGGATGTACAAATAAAAAGCCACAATGAGATACCACCTTACACCAGTTAGAATGGCAAAAATTAACAAGACAGGAAACAAGTGTTAGCAAGGATGTGGAGAAAGGGGAAACCTCTTACATTGTTGGTGGGAATCTACATTAAACTCTTAATTTACTTCCCATTCATGTAAAAATAGGTCTCAGCCCATCTCCTAACCAAAGAGATATCCGTTTTCTGAGTTTTCTATGTTCCTTCATTACTTTCATTGCACTTCTAAATGGTTTTTATCTTTCCACTTGACTTATTTTTTTCTTTTCTTTCTTTCTCCTCCTCCTCCTCCTCCGCCACCTTCTCCTCCTCCGCCTTCTTCTTCTTCTTCTTCTTCTTCTTCTTCTTCTTCTTCTTCCTCTTCTTCTTCTTCTTGTTTCTCTATTAGTTTTGTTTTTTGAGGCAGATCTTAAAGCTGAGTTGAGTTAAGAATGTCAAAGCCAGGGTGCCTGGGTGGCTCAGTGGGTTAAGCTGCTGCCTTCGGCTCCAGTCATGATCTCAGGGTCCTGGGATCGAGTCCCACATTGGGCTCTCTGCTCAGCAGGGAGCCTGCTTCCTCCTCTCTCTCTCTGCCTGCCTCTCTGCCTGCTTGTGATCTCTCTCTGTCAAATGAATAAATAAAATCTTAAAAAAAAATGTCAAAGCCAGTTATGGATTCACTGGAAATGACAATTGAAGAAATGATAGAAAAGATGTCATAGGAGTCTGCCCTCACAAAAAGCATGTGTTTTTTCCAATTGTTCCAATTATGAAGACAGCATAAATTTTATATACTTTACTTATTTTATAGGCAGGACTATAAGCAACACCAAAGAACTACCTGCCTTCGTCAGTGTCAAGTCACCACAAATGTTCTCCTGCTGAATTGGTTTGAAGGAGGGGCTGGCCTGTGATTAGCACTTGGTTTCATCTGATGGCTGAGTGTAGTAAACGCTGGGACCCAGTCTTTTGGAGCAGTGAATTCCAAACAAATGAAAAGGTTGCATTAATACTCTTAGGCCATTTATTGTATTCCATCACTTACCAGAAGCCTGGGGAGAAAGGACCACTAACTGCTAAAGATTGTAAAAGCCCACGTGTGTGTGCACATGTGACCAACCCATTTTGGTGAATGGGTTTACCTAGAACAGAGCTTCTGTTTCGTGTGCATAGAATTTGTTTCATTCATCTCAAAGTTCAGAGGTGTTGGAAAAAGTGCGCAGCTCAGACTCTCCCATCTGGCCCTGCCAAGGGCTAGTTGTGTGGCCCTTAGTTGGGTAGAGGAGTCATCTCCAGCACTAGTCTCCATGACACTACAGGGAAAGGGATGGTGTTGTTCCTGGGAGGGAGAAGCTTTTGATTTCCTTTCTGCCTCTTGGTTTGTCAAAAAGAGATGTTCATCATCCTGAAACCTCCATGTGCCTGTTTCTTTCTCAATTTTGCTACCCTCAGATCCTTTCTTTGCTATCTATAAACACAGATTTCTAAAGTGATAGGCTTTCAGGATATATTGCACTAATACATCATCAGCATTGTCATGATGATGTATTAACACAATGCATCATCATAGACCTGTCAGGACCATGATTTATGACTCAGAAATGTGTTGTAGTATAGCGAGGCATCGGGGACCCCATTGACTGAATGCTTGTTTATTTTTACACTTAAGGGCTTTGAAAGTAAGCTTCAGACTACTTTTCCTCAAAGAAGAACTAGGGGAAGACTTTGAAAGGAGGACTCCATTTCAAAACACTGGAGGGGCCAGGGGGTCACTTAAGACATAAAGGTTTATGTTTTCCCAGACCACTTTAAGTTCAGAATCAAACTTCCACACTCCAAGTCATTTGGCTCCCGCTGGAAGAATTTGGCCTTTTCCATGTCTTTCCACCCCTCTATTTAGAACTCCCTTAATAATTAAGTGTGCGAGGTGTGGTAGGAAAGGTATACATTAGAGGCTTTCTTTTACTGCCAAAAGTAATAAGGATAGTGTTATATTTTATGAGAGTAATAAATGTGATTATGCAAGGAAAATTTGCTTGCAAGGTAACCAGGTACTGTCATTACACATTTTCTCTTTCTGAGCATTAAGTTCTTTCATAATGTCCTCAACAGTACTAAGCACATATTGCACGAATAGTATTGAGTACGGTGCCAAGAGTAAGACAAAAGATGCAGAGCCATTGTTGAGAATTGAAGCAAGCTAAAAAAGCAACATTGTATCATTCAAATAGGATCCCCATGGAAATGACTGAGATGGGAGAAGATTCATCAGGAAAGGCTTCTGGAAAAGATGAGTCATGAAGCAAAGTTGGAAAGACGAATGTTAGGAAAGAGATGAGAGTGACATCTCACATCTCACTGCTCCCCACGTCCTGGATAACAGTTCTCTCCAGAATACACTTTCCCTCACTTGTTCATCAGAACCTAGTTTCTTAAGAACTGAGGCAATACTAAATTTGGAGTGTACAAACTGGTACTGACTCAGGTTCTCAGAGCCTTGTCTGCAGAGTCCACCTCCACCTTTCAATTTGTCTAGCCAGCAGCATTATCACTTACCTAAATGACAAAGTCTGCAATGATCCGAAAGATAGAAAGTGCCTTTGGCCAAGTGTTCTCTTATTACCCGATCCAAGGACCTGGAGCACAGTCCCAAGCTTGGCAGGTCAGAGCTAATATCACCTTAAGGATATCTGTACACTATGACACACTTTTCCTTATTGCAAAAAAATGCTTAATGTAATTACAGCCAAACCTGATTCTCCCAGGCTTAATTCATCCCCATGTCTGGGGAGCCGGAAATGTAACTAGTAAAGAATTCACTAACAGGAGAGGCAGGGACTTTGCCAAGAGTTTGTTAATCTGAAGGTTTATTTTTTTATCCAGATATAAAGCGAGTTTGCAAACTGGTTCAGATTAACCAGGTCAAGTTGTATATTTTATTAACTTTAAAACATTAAAAAAAATCGTTTTCACATTTTAAAAAAAAGTACACAGAGTTAGACAGGGGTTGTGAGGGTGAAGGGAGGTTGTCTGCTTAATAAAAGTTATAAGGAGAGATGTGTCAGCTGCTTAATTTCCACTTTCTGGTTTTGGCCAGAAACAGCTGCAAAATGTCTACTCTAACTCAAGTCTTTTTATGACTTCTACTAACTTCTAACTCAAAAATGCCTTTTATTGATTTTTCTAAAGTGTCTCACCAAAGAGATCCCCATGGAGAGAAGAAAGAACATATTTGAACACATTATGGCTCATTCACCACCACAGATGAGTCAAAATTTTCATGATAATTTTGTTTTTAGCTTCATACATTTCTGTTAGCCTATTACATTTTCAAGAAAAGCAAAATTACTTTGTTTCCCCATATATGACACAATATAATCATTGAAATTCCTGCCATAATTAAAATCCACCAATGGAGTACTTCTGTCCCCAAGATAACACTTAAGTTCCCTGGCATACATTCAAGTATCTTCAAGAACTAGCCTTCCTCTACCTCTCCGCCTGTATCCCCCACTATTTTCACAACTTAAATTCTAAGTTCTTTCCAGAATCAACTATTGACTGTGCCATACCTGTCCAGCCTCTCTCTCTCTCATCTCCAGACTTTGCATATGTGGTACCCTCTGTCCTCCTTACCCTCGCTTCCCCAAAGTTTGCCTGACTCACACCCCATTCTCTAGGGCTCAACTTGGGCATCACCAAGGATGTTTCTTCATTAACTCAAGACAAGGAGTGGCTGCACCATCTGTTCACTGTCATGTCAAAACTTGCCCAAATGAATAATTTTTCACAATATGATCACACTGTAGTGGGATGATCATATTTGTACACATGTCCCTGACCAGACCATTGGCCCTTGAGGTTTAGACTGTATCTGAATTTCAGTTATATCTCCAAGTACCTAGCATGGTTCTTGGAATATTCATCCCCCCATATAAATACTTGTTGACTAATTGAGCACAAATAAGTGAATGATATAATATATATATATCAATACCATGTCATGCTGCAAACCTCCCCTTAATTTACATGGCTTTGTAAATGTATGAAGTTATTTTAAGCCTTTACACATTAGCGAGACCCCTTATCTTAAGATCACCCCAGCCCAAAACCTTTGACACAGTAAGTACTCAATAAGTACTAGATGATTGATTAATAAATAGAAGCTCTGTGGACAGGATGGAATATATGACATATTTGTTATGCAGAATCAGAGACCATGCCTAGCCTAGGCTACCGTATTGCTGCCGCTCATGTCCTGCTAGAACTCTTTATTGCTGAAACACTGATATTTCACTGATACTTCAGTGTTTATTACTGAAACACTTTATTACTGAAATGCTGCTTTATTTTTTTTCTGGTTAAGCCAATTTAGGCTCCTTGGCATTTACTGGTTTGATCAAGTAAATGGTTCATAATGAGGAAGAGTTTGGTCTAGTGCAGGGTATATCTTGAGACCCCCCAAAAGACCCAGTCGTCCTTGATTGCCTCTCTTAAACTCACTGGCCTGAAATGTCTTATCAGCTTTTTACCATTTGAGCTTAGGGCTCTGAACTCCATAAAGATGTTGATAGCCTTGGCACAGAAGTCTGCTTAGTCACCAGGACCCAGCCACTAGCAACATTACCCCAACTTCTCTTGAATGCTCTTAGGCGGATTTGTATCTTGATTAAGACATTCGGTTCCCTGAAACACTAGTCAACTAATCCAGTAGCAGGCAGTGGTATCTCTGAAGCCATGGCTACACACCACCATATGGTAGAGAGCAGAGTGTAGGGAAATGAGATTTGGAGTGGGTAAGATTTGACAGGGGGAGGATTCTTGAGGAATGCTAGGATGATCGTCCTGACTGACTATGGTCCTGTAGAAACCTGTGAGCACGTAATGAGCATTCTGGGCCTACAGATTCCTGGATTGAGCTGGACCTTCAATGATGCAGAAAATGAAGAAAGGAAAGAGACAGAATTCTCTTCACAATTTTTTCTTCCAATTAGGCCTTGAGCAGAAGTGGCCTTCAGGAAATACAATAATGCCAACCTTCAGCTACCTAAGTGTAGCTTAGTATCTCAGAGGAAAGAGTGAGGATGTTGGAATCAGAAGAATTCAGGCTCCCTTTAGTAGTTACATGATCTTGGACAGGTCATTTCCAAGACTCGGTTTTTACATCTATAAAATGGGAATTGTAATTACTTATCTTGTAAGACATTCTGAGGATTAGAAGTAATATATGCCTGTAATATAGAGAGTGCTTAGTAAGTTTCTTTCCCCTCCAGCAGGATTGCAATGCCTTTTAAGCTTGCAATTCAGGCCTGAGCTGTCACCACCACTGACCAGCAGAATGTTAGCAGAAACTTTTTCATATATCAGAAGAGGAGAAATAGAGCATTTCCATGATGGAGCCCCTTTAGATTTAGAGATGCCTGTTGTCAACAGTATAAAGTCAGTTCCATCTTTCTTATGTCAAAACCACTGGAAGAAAAATGTGAAAATTCAGCCAATTAATTGTATGTTCTATCTCCAAATATCCAGATATTTAGCTATGTGAGAGAAACAAGGTATGACTTGATGACTTTTTCATTTGTCTTCCATATGGCTTGGCCTTTTAGAGGTAGGATCGTCAATACAGACAACAATGTCATTTTGAGTCTTCAGGTTTTCTGTCCCCATCAATCTAGATCATGGGCCAAATTACTGACTCACTCTGCTCCCCAAGGAGGTCCAAGTATATCCCTTTGTTCATATCCTCATTAGTCTTTTTTCTTCTATTTCAGAAATAGATAATTTTAGAAAAGACGGTTTTAAATAAACTTAAATTTTGTGAAGCAGCAATTAATCTATTTTGTTAACTTCAGTTGGACTATTTTAAAATCTTCTGAGTGATGAAATTTTTCATTAATATCCTTGTTTTAAAATTCATCTTACACTTTCTCAGTGTGCTTGAGATGTCTCCTGCCAAATCAAATATAGAATTGCCAACAGCCAAACAGGTTTTTTTAAGAGGTGAGTCAGAAAGAGGGAACTCTAAGATTTTCAAAGCTGAAAGGACCTGAGATTATCTGGCGCATTCCTTCGTTTTACAGATGAAGTTGAGACTAAGAGAGACTAAGTGATTTGTCCGAGGCAACACAAATAGGTTATGGCAAAACTGGGCTAGAACCTGGTTTTTCCAAGTTCAGTTTCTTTCCTTCTAAAATAAAACGAGAACTCAGAAAGAAACAGTAGCTAGTATAGTCGTGATAGACTACTGAGGAGAACTTGGACACAAAGTGCATAAGGCAACCATTGACAGTAGTTTCAAAGAAGATAAGTGAATTGTTTATTAATAAGTAACAGTAGAGGGGCACCTGGGTGGCTCAGTAGGTTAAGCCTCTGTTTTCAGTCGTGATCCCAGGGTCCTGGGATTGAGCCCCACATCGCGCTTTCTGCTCAGCGGGAAGCCTGCTTCCCCCTCTCTCTCTGCCTGCCTCTCTGTCTACTTGTGATCTCTCTCGGTGTCAAATGGATAAATAAAATCTTAAAAACAAAAATAAGTAACGGTGGACTAGAAGAAGGAACACATCTGACAATTCTAGAATTCTTATGATATCTTACACTTATGCAATGGTTCACAATCAGGGATGAATTTGTCCCCCAGGGAATATTTGGCAATGTCTTGTGAAATTTCTGGTTGTCACAACTGGGGTGGAAGGGATGCTGCTGATATCTAGTGAGTGGAGGAAAAAGATGCTGTCCAAGATCCAACAGTGCACAGGACGGATCCCTACAACAGATACTAATCTGGCCATAGTGTCCATGTTGCCAATGTCGAGAACCCCGGGCTGATAGTTCCCAGTTTTATCAGAACCAACATCTACATGTTATAAACCCCAACATCTACTTGTTATAACCCCCTTTACAATCATAAAAAGAAATCCATATGAATTACTACTGGCATCCATAATTGAATATAAAGGAGAAATAAAAGTAAAATGGTTTATTTGAAAATCATCTATAGTTCAGTATGTAAAATTCAGAAGGTGCTTGTACCTATTCACTGAATCATCACTAAGAATACCACACATACAAGGCTGGTGGTGGCACAGATACCACAGAAGATTCTGCTGCCCATGATATGACTTCCTGAAATGGTGGACACATCTGGATAAAGCTTTGAACAAAATAAAATAAAATAAAATCACTCACTAATTTTAGTGTCATTTTATGTTAAAACTGTGTCAAAGATACTTTGTACTTACTTGTAAAACAGAGGAGTTATCTAGTGGGACTTTCAGAAGTCATGGGAAATTACTGATTCTGCAGGGCTCTCTAGCATTTTGGAGGGCAGGTGGCATCCCAGGCCCCTATCCCCAGATTACCAATAACATCCCCCAAATATTTTAAGAATTTGTTTAGACACACACACATTTCTACAATGCCTTCCCCCTTTGAGAACCACCAATTTAGACAATAATGTAAATGTCTGTTTAATATAAATTAATAATCAACTTGAATATAAAGTAGCTTCTCAAAGACCACCTTTTATTTAGCAGAAATGGAAGTTGCTGTACATTCCCTTAGACTATAATTAGAATTCCTTTGGTTATCCCTTTGTTGGATTAAAAAAAAAAATTGACTCCTAAAACTTCCCTTTTCTCTAAAAAAAAAAAAAAATAAACAAAATAAAGAAACACATGGTGCCTATTTCACAATAATAAAAAATGGCGGTTTCTCTAATGATCTTATTTCCAAATATTAGTGCTCTAAAATTTTTATTTTTAAATAAGAGAACTTCATATTTTATTTTTTGTTAAGTCCACAATGCTTATAGATATGATCAGCAAATGAAACAAATTACAAAAACAAAACCACGTATTTTCTGAAAAACCATTCCTTAATTGCGTGATAAACACAGTAATTTCTCTCCCATTAGAATGGATGTGTGCGTATATTCTAATAGTGCAGGGAAGAGCAATATTTCCATGCCATAATACGGTTTTACAATAGAGTAGCCTCAGCAGCTGATTAGCTTCTGTTTTGCAAGCCAAGATGTTATTTAAAAACAACAAATTGTTACTGATTCTCAAATTCTTTAACTGATGTACAAATTGGAAAATTTAAGTGGTCACCTCATAGTATTTAAAGCTATGTGGAGGAAAATATTTTCTAGGTCTTTTACTCATTCTTGACCAGACGGATTTAAATCTTACTAAAAATAAATAATTGACACCACCTAGAAGCATGGCCTAACATGTGTTGTGTGGTCTGAGGTAGAGAGTGAGGATGGGAAAGTAGACAAGCTCATGGGGTTTTCAGGTTATTTCTACTCATAATTCTTCACCTAGAGCCACATCAATTTTATCTGCTTTACTTGTATGCTTCCACAAGATTTTGTTCCAACAAAGGATTTCCCCCTCTAAAAAAATTTGAAAACCACAGCCCTAAGGGAAATTAGGCAGCAGACATAAAGAAATATAATATAGGTCAAATTTCATCACAACAAATATTATTGTGACAAAAATCTCTATATAGCAAAAGATTTCTGAGCCCTAGGCAATAACCCATTTGTCTTCAGAAATATGCAATACAACAAAATAAAAGAATCTGGACAATCTTTTTATTATAATGGCCTTTGACCTGTATTCCTTGCTTGGTGGAAGAATGAATCTTTAAGTTGGAATTCAGTGTTGCTAGTTTCCTCTAGGTACAGCCATTTCCTTTTCAATCTGCCTGAAGTCTGCCAAATGTTTATAGTGAAATAAAAGACCTGAGTGATTCAAGGCTTCACCTAGAAATGTGCTCCATAAACCCCAAATGATTACTATTCAACTTTGATTCCAAGAAGAGGAGGAACAATAATCACAAAACAATACTGGTCCCCGTACGGTAGATTCAGCGGGTTGCTGTCCAACATCCAGTCTCTCCTTTCTTCGTATTTGAAACCTGACTTTCACCTACATGCATTGACATAGGACATATAGTTCACATTCCCCAGCCTTGCTTGATCTTAAATGTGGCTAATGAAATATAAAAATATCACGGGGGTCTATAGAGAACGTCACTTAGAGTGAACAGTATTAGTGGAGAGGAGCTGCCATCTTCCTGTTTCTAAAAGTCAGTAATAATGGCTAGATCCTCTGCTGCTATCTGGGAGGATTAGTCATTCTTGAGGACAGAGTCCATGTGTTGTGAAGAGGGAAAAAAAAAACAGAATAATCTTGAGTTCCTAATGCTTTTGGAGAGTCACCAGAAAGCCCTGGATCACCTATCTCTGAACTACTATTGCACAAATGAATGAACACTGAGTGACTTATTCACTGTGGTTGGGATGCTGCTACTATCAGCCAAATATAATTGATATATCATCCTATTGAGGATATATCATCCTCAATATATACATTGAGATTATATTGCCTCCATTTGTCTTTTCACTTAAATAATACTATATACATTTACTATGTATGAGATATATGAGGGCCTGTCCTGAGACTTAAGGTTTCAGCAATTGAGATAAATAAGATTTCCTTCATGGAAATCTTAATTCCAGTCATTCTAATAGACAACACGATATCCTTAATGGAACTTACAGGGCCACACTAAAAAATGCCTTTAAATTCTAATACAGCGTCTCATGTGTTAGATTTTTTTTTTAATAATTTTTTTCAGCTTTATTGGAGTATCATTGATAAATAAACTGCACATTTTCAAGGCATGATTTGGTAAGGTTTCAAATATATGAAACCATCAGCACAATCAAGATAGTAATATAGCCATTATCCCTAAATGTTTCCTGGGTCCTTACAAATCTTTCCCATCTAACTTTCCCACCTCTAACCCCATCCTCAGGTAACTATTAGTCTGCTTCCTGTCACTATATATTAGCTTGCATTTCATTTTCGAGTTTTGTGTAAATATGCTGGTTTCTTTACCAACAATTCTGTTGGAAAAGCACATGACTGTGTACTCTCATGTTTTACTCAGTCTAGAGACCTAATCTGTTTCCCAGATTTCTAAGATAACAGGCTAGTCTGTTATTGTTTGTTTTTCCATAATTTATAGGGCTTTATCTGAGGTCAGTTACATACAGATAAGAAAGGAGTCCTTGATGTTCACTCTTTCCATTATATGCTAAAATCAATGACAAATATTTTTATCTCTAAGTATGGATGGATAGCAAGATGGTACTTAGACATATTGCAAAATTGCTGAAAAAAAAAAGAAGTTGCTACCAAGGATTCCCATTTAATTCAGTTTTTTTACTGACTTTTAGACTCTATATGCGTCATCTTCAGGCATAAAGAGAGCACAGGCGCACACACACACATGCACACATACAATACATTAGCTTTTTTTAAGAATTTCAAATGTTGCAAGTATAAAGTTTTTATCACATCATATATTTTTACTTACTGGTCCCAACTGGTGTCTTTGACATATAAACTAGTTCTTGGTTCAACTGATAAGAAGCCAAACACTTCATAGGAATAACGGGATACAATCTCCCAAGACATCTTTGAGAAAGGTTCCTTTTTTGGGGGAGGCCATATTGAAGGAATCCCTTATACCACATACTAAGGCTCTAGAAATTGAAAGGCATCCAATTCCTACAGGTTTCTCACTCTGGAGAACTTGAACAAGTGCCAAATTTAAAAACCCTATCTGAATGGATTTGACTTAAACTTATAAAAGATCTTATCCCATGTAATGGGGAACACTATTTAAGAAAGCCTCCTTGTTAGCAGCCATTGACCATTATGGGTGACCCCTAACTCCATCCCCACTTCCCGCCTCTTCCAGGTCATTAGCCACTGATGACTGCTACTGATGACTAGACCATGCCAAAGACAGTAGACAGGGGAACATAAACTTTAGGAGTCCCTGTGCTCAAATATATTTCCCTTCCTACTCTTGGACCCCATGTTGAATTCCTCTAAGCGATATTATTTAGATATTTGGATTAGAGTCCCATTTTGCCAACAGCGCATCTGTTTTCTCCCTCCACTAAAGAACTCAAGTGTAGGTTGGAAACAGTTCATTGACTGTAAGAAGATAGGTCCCTGCAAACTGAGGCAGATCCAAAACTATTAAGCCATTAGGTTTTGTGTTCTCATGTTTTATAGCACTCTTATTCACCAACCGCGGTGGGAGGCTTTCTGACGTGCTTCTGACCTCTCATGGATAAGTAACTGGCACCTAAAAAGCTCCGTGTAGCAAACACACAAGGCTCTTTGTTCATTGCATAGGCAGTGCTGCCTGACCCTGTGGTCTGAGCTCATGTAGGAAACAACTTAGATGGTGTGATTTGAGGGGTGCTGGGAAATTCTCTCCCTCCTCCCCTGCTCCCCACCACCCAGCCACCACCTCAACTACTTCAAATATATCCCAGACCACTGTTACCTGATCACCAAGTCATCTTAAGCTATCCGCAATGGGAATGTTGACCATTAAATTAAGGGGATGCTATCTGATTAAATGAAAATTCACAGGTCAGAGAATGCAAACGGTACCTCTTTGAGCTGTTGGCAGTCCCTAGAGGATCATCCATCACCACTTCTTTGATCCTTTCACAGTGCCTTGCTTTTGGAAGGTGCTCAATAATTATTTATTTACTTACCAAAAAAGGATGTAGAAAGAATGCATAAAACAATGACTGGCAAGCTCTCACTCAGTCTGCTAGACACACAGATACTCAAACACGTCCTGACTGAGTGAGTATGGGGTGTGATATTTGACCGAGTTGGATGTAAATTCTCTTTCAGAAATTCTAGCCTTAACTTTCTTAGGGTGCCTCATAGAGTTCTAAACAAATATCTCTGAATGTCTCTGGACCCACATGAGCAAAATAATCGGATTCCTCTTTGGAAAAGAGAGCAGGGTCTAGATCACTGGAGAAAAGACAATCGTGGAGTAGCAGGAGGGGCAGTGTGGTGGAAGTGGGATTTGGAGAGCAGTCTGGGCCCTGCTGTCACTGATGACACTCCTGATGACAGCCACACATCTTACTGGCCCAACGGGATACTTTTCAGTATGAAACAAAGATGCTGGGGTGACTGGGTGGCTCAGTGAGTTAAGCCTCTGCTTTCCGCTCAGGTCATGATCTCAGGGTCCTGGAATCAAGCCCCAAATAGGGCTCTCTGCTCAGCAGGGAGCCTGCTTCCCCCTCTCTGCCTGCCTCTCCACCTACTTGTGATCTCTCTGTCAAATAAAAAAAAAAAAAAAAGATGCTATTAAATAGTAAGCGAGAGCAACAACCAATCAAGCTCACCCTACAAATCTGGGCAAACCAATTTCTCTCTGGGACCTCAGTTTCATCATCTATAAAACTGAGAGTAAGCAAGAACAAGCAGTGTGGTTTCTCTTGCTCTCAAGTATTTAGTTGAGAGCCAATCTGTATTTCTTTTTCGTAAATTCTCATCACATTTAAGATGGGAATGCCTCCTCTCTCTATTTATTCACTTCTCTTACAGCTCTAGTCAGTGGAAATTTCTGGTCACACAAAATCCCCTTGGAGATCCATTTCAGGGGAGTCGGCCTTTCTAATGGTCTGTTTCTTGATGTGCAGCAGCTTTCAGCGCTTTGGCAGAAGTGCGGCTGTCCAGAGGGAAGTGTAGACCACAGTTTCCAGGCATTCTTAAGTGAATGTGATTTTCCTTTTAATGAGGGTAGGAAGAGAGGGATAGGGGCAGTCATGGGAAGACAGATTCCGGATATGTATTCTTCATAGCTGCACCCTTGCCCTTGGACTCCAGTTTTCTAGAGGTGCCTCATTCCCATTCATCTGCGATTCTTCAGCCACAAGGCTTACGCAACTTTATTCTGAAATAGCCAGTAGTTTACATATGACCCTTTCCCCAGTCAACAAGAGTAACGGTTTATTACTTACACATGTATTTCACTTGGTCCTCACCTCCACTCCATGTGAGAATTATGTTAGATGACTCAGAGATTACAAGTGACTTGTCTAAAAAAACAGCAAACAGCAGAGAGAACCAAAGCCCAATTTTATTATGCCATGCTATGTCTCAGAAAATCCTATGATTAATGGGGTGAAAAGACTCAGAGTACTTAGTAACTTTTGTTCTGTAAAATAGTAGACTATTTTTTAAATACCAGAAATATTACAGTAGAAATGGAAAAAAAAAGGTATGGTCAGTTGGGAGTCCTGTAGGAATCTTATTCAGCATTTAATGGTTCCTTCAACATGACTGTCCTTTATCCCTAGCTAAGGGGATGTCGGAGGTAACTCTTTTCCAGCAAAGATTTTGGAAGATATTGAAGCCAACACTTACATAGATCATTCAGTGGTTTTGTATCCTGATTTAAACAAACAAACAAACAAACAAACAAAACACCTTACTCATTGACCCACATGTAAATGGATGGAATGGTTAAAGGCATTCATTGTTATAACTGCAGATTTTAAAAGGGACATCTGCACTAAAGCTTTCAATCTGTGAACTTTTAAAGGGTATGTTAAAGACCTCCTTTTAAAAATGCTGAATATCTCAAGGGCTTTTGCATGCTCATTAAGAGAAAAAAGCTTAATGAATCCAAAGACTCACTGGAAGAAATCACTGGCTATTTGGAAGTATCCCCTTGTTCCTTCTTAAAACTGCCAAGGAAACCAAGTTAAACCACCTCCCAGAAAGACTTGGGATTGGATTTCAAAATTTAGGTGCTCTAAATAATCACTAAGTGTGCTCAAATCCATGTTAAACGCTGAAGTATTTATAAATATTTCTTTTAAATACACAAATTTTTAAGTTCATCCAGACAGGTGCAGGGATATATCATGTGCCAACAAACTGTCAAAACTTTTGACAAAGAGTCAACAAATTGTGGCAATGTTTTTAGAAGAGCACAGGTCTTTGTGTGACATAAAATCCAATGCCAAGGAAAATCACCAGCTCCATCTGCAGTAACTCATTAAAAAAGAGAGAGAGAGATTAAAAAAGAATTCCCATCTTTCTGCAGATGTCATTTGCTTTGCCAAGAAATTTAGTCATGTAAACCATTACTATGCCTGACTTAGCCTTAAAAGCCTCTGGACCTAATAAGTGATCAAGGTGTGGGAACACAACCTCAATTCTAGCTCTCAAAGCTGAGTTAAGAGACTATGACGAATTCAACTAATCTTTGCCAAAGAATGGTGAAGCCACAAGAGATTGGAGTCAGAAGAGGGAACACACTAATGTTTTCTCGAAGAGTGGCAACTTAACACAGGAAACTACTATAATTGTTTAAAGTGTTACTGGAACATTAATTCATTACACACTGGGAAGTAATCCCTCTCATAAGGTATATTTGGTTCTTGTTTTGTACTTTTTTCAGCTCTAAGTAATAGGTTACCAGGATCAGAAAATGATATGCCCAAAGATCATGGATGAGTTTCATACTGATCAGTCAGCTACTTTTACCATAGACTCAGTAAAGGCAAGGTTCTCTACTAGGAACCAGAGGATTTTTAATCACATGACACATTAGCAACGGCAACAATAATTGTGTGACCTCTACCCTCAGTGTCTACCCGCTGGCTGGGGGAGGTCAGATATCAACACCTACCATGATGGCTCACAAAGACCAGGTAATAAAAGTAAGCACACAATGGAACAGATGCATGGTAACTATTAGAGGAGTTTAGATAAGGGATAGGTCATTCAGGAAGAAGTGACCAGGGAAATCTTTATATAAGAGAAAGGAATAAAACTGTTCTGAAAATTGGTTGAGCATTTAAATCAAGAAGCAAGGGGTAGAATTTTTGGCAAAGGAAACAGCTGGGGTAAATGAACAGAGTGAATAACATGTGGGTGAGTGGAGAGTGGCAGATGAGTTTGAAAATAGAGACAGAGAAGATGAGAGTTTTCCATGCTGGTTAAGTAGTTTGGGCTTATATCTATAGCATTAAAATCAGTGAGGATTTTTCAGCAGGAATATATATATATATATATATATATATATATATATATATATACTCTCACAGATTTTTTTGAGCACACATATATTTTTCTGAGTAGGAATATGTGTGTGTGTGTGTGTGTGTGTGTATCTGTATTTAATTAGGCTGTGAGGTTCCTGTTAGATTGAAGAATATAAAAATTAAGACTTGAGGGTGCCAGGTAGGAATTTATTCTGAGTCCTAGTTTGAAGTTATAATTCAAAAATCAAAATTATTGAACCTCTATGATGTCTGAAACATCATTGCAGATGCTACAGGACACAGATAATTAAATAACAAATCACTTGCCTTTGAAAAATAGAAAAAAAAATTGCCCTGAAATATCAAAAGACAGAAAATATTTGGTTATTTCAGTGAAGTGTTATGTTTGAGCACAAGAAGACATAAAATAAAATAGACAAATATGAAAAACTAGAGCAGTGGAAAGAAACAATAAGGACAATATGAAGGAAATTAAAAATATTATGGCGGGATAAAAGAAAAAACATTTTAAAAGATCAGAATTATTAAAAATAAAAAGTGAAATCCATGAAAGGGAGGACAAATTTTAAAACTTAAATTATTTAAGAGAAAATATATAACAGAGAGAGTAAAACTCCAGTAATAATCTCAATTGGTAACTCCAGATTTTATTAATAGAAACCAAAATTTAAAAATTGGGGAGATGTGGGAAGAAATAAAAGCCTGATAAATGTTCCCTCCTATATAGAAAAAGGTTAAAAACTATGGTTTTATACTCAAAAATTAAAACCAAATATGTTAAAGAATGCTTTTGAAAAATTGAAAGGTAACCAATAGTTGAATTTAAAGAAAATAGACAGTTCTTAATACACTAGAAGGGACGATAGCACAGAAAGCATGGCTTTTAGTCTAAATTTTAGAAAACAAATAATGAGAAAGCATGACTAACAGAATTATAGAAAGTGACAGAAATAAGGCCAGCCACATCAGCTATAACAAGAAATACAAAAGGTAAACATCCTCCCCCCCCAAAAAAAAGTAAACATTCCTTTCTTAAAAAACACTCGGTTTGAAGCAACTTTGTAAAACTAAGACTACTTTGGTTAACAAGAACATGTAGAAAAGAAAGCAGCACAAATTAGTAAACAGTAAACAGCTGCAAAAAGACAAAACTTTATAAATAAGAAGAAATGAAAGGGTTGCAATAATAATGTCAGATAAAAAAGGCACAAACATGGAAAGAATTCATACTGACACAAGATACAATTCACTAATAATAGATATTGCTTAACTTTCTGTTAAGACAATGTTATTATATCAAAATGCAATATAACACATAAAACGTAAAACAAACACATAAAATATTCAAGAATAAATTTTTAAAAGCCAATAGAAGATAATTAAAACAAACGTTTTTGATGAATCAAATAGCCAAAATGAAGATCCAAGGAAAAATATGATAAAATAAATATACTTAGTTTAATAACTGTATCAGGCTTTGTATCCTCCAGTGAAAGAATGCAAATACACCTTGCTTTTGCTGTTGTTTATATTTGGTTTGGTTTTGTTTTTGCAATGCCCCTGCAATAATTCCAAATTTGATCATTTAATTGATTATACCAGTACACGCATACACACACACACACACACACACACACACACACAACCAATCTTGGTAATTATTGCAGCTATAGCTCCCTCCCAGAAAAGCATAGTCTCAGCAGGAGATTAGCATTTAGGGGGTTCAACATCTATGGAAGGGAAGGAAAGGAGGCAGGACTGGGCTGAGACAGTAGCAGAGCTGTGAGTTGGGGAATATAGATCTGGGATTAAATGTGGGCGCGCCAGGGAAGGGAGTATCAAGTTAGGTGGGGCTGTGCTTCAGTGGGAGCAATTCCCTAGGGATTCTGGTTACTGAGGTCAATCTACCTGCAGCAGTTCCAGCAGGAATAAGTATGTCTTTCTTTCCTGAAAGAAAATCTGAGCTGTATATCACAATGTCCATCATGGAAAGTTTAAAAAATAAGCAGTAATAAAGGTTATATTTTCCAATAGAAAAAGCATAAAAATGAAAATAAAATTTATTCCTAAAACTTGCAAAATAAAAAAATCTTGTTCCTAAATAAATTTTTTTTCAATGAGAAAACCAAAAGTACAATTACTGTATTTTAATTAATAAAGAAAAGAATAATCTAAATATCTACATAAAAGATGTGGCTAAATAGATATAAAATGAGATAAATATTCTTAAATGTTCCTTTTAAAACTTAATTATTATACCATAATACTAAGAGAATGAATGAACAAAATGAAGCAGCCAGGGAAGAAATATTTGCAAAACATATATCCAGAAAGGATTTGTATCCACAATATGTAAAGAGTTCATGCAAATCAATAGCAAAAAAATTTTTTTTAAACGGGCAAAAGAAATTTGAAAAGACACTTCACAAAAAAAGAAGCATTAATGGCAAAAAAAAAAAGCACCTGAAAAGATGTTTTATATTAATAGACATCAAAAAAATGAAAATTAAAATCACAATGACATACCATCACACACTGACTGGATTGGTAAAATGAAAAAGATTGATGATATCAAATGTTAGTGAGGATGTGGATCAGATAGAATTCACATACATTGCTAGTAGGAGTGTAAAATTTACAACTTCTGGAGAAGTGGCAATTTCTGACAGTCAAACTGATTACTTACTATATGACCCCTAAGTTCTATTATTACATATTTACCCAAGAGGAGTAAAAACAGGTAGCCAGGTGAAAACTTGTGTAAGAATGTTCAAAATGATTTTTACCTATAGGGACCTAAAACTGGGAAGAACTAAATGTTCATCAGCAGAGAAATTGATAAATTAAGTGGGGTATATTCATACAACGGACTATGACTTGGTAACACAAAGTAATGAACTGTGGATCTACATAGCAACATGCATCTCCAATGTATGATTTTATCTATATGTAGTCTGAGAACAGGCAGGTGATGAAAACCAAAGCACTCCCCTCTGGAATGCGAGGGGGAGCTATCTGGAGAAGCCTCCTGGGATGCTGGAGGTGTTCTATATCTGGATTGAGGTGTGAATTACATGAGTAGATGCATCTGAGAACACTAATTGAACTATATACAAAGGATCAAAAGATCGGTGCATCTCACTCTTTGCTGATAATATCTCAATAGAAAGAGCAACAACAAAGTGTTTTCAAAACTTCAAGAATATTATTTCTTTGTTATTTCAGCAATTTCAGAGCATCAAAAATATAGGGATCTCTCTAATTCATTTTCCAAAGCTCCCATATCCCTGATTATAAAACCTAGTATTGGTAAGACATAGGAGGAGTAAATAGAACAAATATATTAGTGTGAAAGAACACACACAAGTCCCACCAAAATGAATCTAACATTATGCTAAAAGAATAATAAATCATGAGCAAATTGCCTTTATTTCTGGAAAATGGGTATAATGTATCACAACAAACAATGTATAATGTATCACAACATTAACGTATAATGTATCACAACAAATTAAAGTATTAAAAAAACTATCATTTGATAGTTGTCGCAGAAGACTGATAATATTCAGTGTTTAGTCTGGATTTTAAAAAAACATCTAGGTAGGAAGAGTAAGGCCATTCCTTAAATGTTAAAAAGTCCATCATGGAGC
This sequence comes from Mustela lutreola, assembly GCF_030435805.1. Taxonomy (NCBI): domain Eukaryota; kingdom Metazoa; phylum Chordata; class Mammalia; order Carnivora; family Mustelidae; genus Mustela; species Mustela lutreola. The sequence goes on along the minus strand of NC_081298.1, from coordinate 89,869,030 downwards.
ATCCACATTAACATCACAATTAATGTGAAGTACTGGAATCATTCCATTTAATCCAGAAACAAGATAAGCCTAATATGTCAATGGTTATTCATTTCTATTCTGGAAGTTCTGAGGTAATAATACAATAAAGAAAAAAAAAGTAAAAACATTTTAAAATATAAAAATTTGGACCAACCAACAACTTTTTCATAATATAACATAATAAATGAATTGGTACAACTTCCCAAATTTAGAAAAGATGAATTCCATAGCATACCCCAAGTAAATTAGAAATGAATTACATTTTAAATTAAATGCAAATGACCATAAAGCTACTATAAATAATTGTAGGTTAAAATATACATAATTGTCTGGTGGTGGAAAACTCTGTAAACTTAAACCTAGGGCAAAAACCTTTTTAAAAGTTGAAATGTGGGTGCTTGGGTGGCTCAGTGTGTTAAAGCCTCTGCTTTTGGCTCAGGTCATGATCCCACGGTGGCATCGAGGCCCGCATTGGGCTCTCTGCTCAGCAGGGAGCCTGCTTCCCTTGCTCTCTCTCTCTGCCTGCCTCTCTGCCTACTTGTGATCTCTATCTGTCAAATAAATAAATAAAGTCTTTTAAAAAAATGAAATGTGAGAAAATCTCTTTTAAAAAACCAAAATTTATCACAAGTTTTATATCCCTAATAGAGAGACTTTTTGTTTGTAATTGCGGCAAATTACAGACAAGATACAAATATACCAATATGAAAAATGGGCAAATGTCATAAGTAGGAATATTGTAAAATGAAAAACAAAAGTAGTTAAGATTCATCCCTGGTAAATTTAATTGATGAATTATTGCTTTTACCACACAAGTCAAACTGATAGCATTAAAAATAAAAATGGCACTATCTATCTACAGCAAGACATTGAAAATAGCATAAATGAATAAAAATAGGTAATTGGCTAAACAAATTATGACATGACTGTACCGTGAAAGACTATGCTTCAGTTATCATCATATGTTATGGAAGAAAAACACCATATGAAAATATAGACAATTACTGTTTAGGAAATATGATATGTTACCTAATATCTTTGTAGTAAATATTCATTTTTAAAGATTAGTGCACATACACCAAAATATTAAAAACATCGTTTTCTCTGTGTAATAGAAATAAGAATGAATAATACCTTTGTCTTGGTTTCTTGCTATACTCTCAAATTTTTGTCTCCATTAAAAAAAATACAAAGATTTTTTTATAATCAAAAATGTATAAATGAATGATAAAGATACGTGCCATAAATGTTTAAAACTAACCATAACCCTGATTAATAGGAGTAAATTTTCTTTGTTATTTGTCAGCAGAAAAAGAGACACAGGCATTTGCTAATCCTGATGTACTTGTTTAAAAGTAGAAATAAAAAAAAAAGGAAAGAATGCCAAAAAGTGAAAGAAGGAATATTAGGCCAAACTCTGACAACAAGAGTAGTGAATTTTTTTTATTCCAGAATTTTATAGGTTCTTAATACCAAAGATCAGGTATCTTCGTACCAAAGATAGTAAGTGTTCAAACTTAATTACTGCTATTGCCACCCTCAGACAAAATGAGAAAACAAGATTACTACCCAGTGACAGGTTCTGTAGGAGTATGTATTTCCCTAGAATACAAGTGGCTCCAGCCATATGAGGCAGCCTATATTTTTTTTAAGTTGAGCATCATCAGCTGATGTGAAACAGGGACAGTTAGCATGAAACACAGTAATGTAACATGACCATTCATGATCCAATATGAGCTGTAAGTATAGATACCTAGATCCAATTTTCCGTTGGCACTGGGAGGTAGAAAAATATTCTCTGAAGTATGGGCAGTGTTTGCAGGGTAGTAAGAGCAGAAAATAGGAAATAATTTAATGTGGTTCTAAATGGTACTTGTGAAATGTCTTTAAAAATAAATCCTTTCTGACTCTTCATTATGTTGCGCAAATGAGAGGCCCAAAAATTATGGCTCAACAGCCATTTTACATTCAAGGTCAGATAGGCAACAATCAGGCAATGATATTTTATTCTCCTGCACATATGAAATTCTGTTTGAACTCATCAAAGTGAATTTATAGATGTGCTAAAGTATCCAAAGAGAAGATTGCGTGTAAGTAGGACAAGTCCCCTTCTTGGTTTCCTATGCAAGTAAATTACTAGCCAGGCATGATTTTACTTGGAATAGAGGAGAGAAGTTCATAATTTTTGTCCCAACCTTGACCAAAACACAGGCCTGGATTTTTAAGAACAAATTTAAATATCTTGGCAGCTATCATTCAGGAATATTTCTGAATAGGATACATTCACATGAAGCCTTTTTTCCTCTGCCAGCATCTCTGTAACTACTAGGAACCTGGGGGAAAGAAAACAAAATATCTGAGAGTAAACTGAACCAGAGTTGACTATTCTCTGCAATTTAATCAGAAGGGACGTTCTTCTAGCATTTAGGGTCTGATTGAATCCCACAGAACCCAGCAATATTGAGAAACAAAACTGGATGTCCTGTTCTTAATTCACCTTCCCATATCAGACTTCTGTGGGGGTAAATAATTCTCAGGACATTAAATTGTACTGTGACATCTATTCCATTCCAATTCATGTCAAAATGGAATTTAACATCTTCTTTGTGGTTGAAACTATGTCGTAGTTTTCATCAGAGGTTTTTTCCCTTAATAATTTAGAGGTGTAAATTTACATATTCCAAAAATATTCCTCCTTAGGCATGGAGAAGAGGCTCTGAGAAGGGGAAGGACATGGTTTTACAAAGGAATAGCAGAAAATGTTTCGTTAATCCTTAATAGCAAAACAATAGAGGAAAGATTTGAGGATACCCCATATAATTAATAGAGTAGAACTAAGCATACCGCACATGCTTCCGAGAAGATCACAGAATGCACTGCGGAAATAAGCAATACAATGGTTAATCACTTCAGAGAAATCATGCAGAAAGCACTACACGTACCACATCCAACATAATGACCGAACCTCTTCGAAATCATCCCATCTGGTAAATCTTTTCCAAAGCTCAAACTGCACCAGGCCATTTTTAACCATCCTCCACCCTTCAGGCATACAAAGCTAGCTGAAGTTCCACTTTTTTTGTTTCAGCAAATAACAACAAAATCCTCCTGCCCATCTGAAAGAACCAGAAAAATCTTTGCAAGCTAAAGAATGGAAAAGGGAAAGGAGCACAGACTACCAACTCGGATTTTCAAGGGAGGTGGGGTGAGGCGGTGGTGTTTGGGGTCACAGTAAGAACACAGATAAACTGACCTCATGCATAAGGAAGATGATCCAAATTCAAATAAAAACCATGTCGTTCTCAACAACACTTCAGAACAACACATGATCTCTTGGAATAACTGTACTAAGAGCAAATGAATCTTAATCGAGTAAAATACTTCTGTGCTTAAGAAACAGACTTTCCCATTGAAAGTATTGGTAAACCAACCATTCAACTCTGAAAGAGATTTTTACATCTCTTTCATAATCCCTGAAATCTGTATTGATATCCACTGTGTCCCAACTTACAGGATTGAGCGTTAATGATTTTTAATTAAACTTGTGCAAAGTGGCATATTAAAAGCAAATCTAACCAAAATACAATGAAGCAAGAGGGTGAGGCTTAAAACAATATTAACAACTAGTGTTTTGTGGTTTCTCTTCAAATACCAGAGGAGACTGAACTAGGGTGAGGGAATATTGGCTAATAAATTTCCAGAGGAAAAAGAAACCACCTCTATTTTCAATCTTGAAGCATAAGGTGGAGGGAAGGACCTTGGTTAAGTATTGTTTATAATGCTGCTCTAAGTTCAATTCGGTGGAATGAATTTGGTAACAGCCCCGGGAATTGTAGCAAGGTAAAATTTTGCACCCAGAATATTTTAGGTGCTGAGCATATACTTAGAACTGAATTTTCTAAAAATATGCATAGGAAAATTCAGAACAAAATGCCCACAGAGTCTTAACTCTTGGAGGGCTGGGGAGACATCACCATCTACTTCAAAATACAGACAGTGTATATAAAACATTGTTAAACAGAAGGTTAATGTGCCAATTTTACTTCCTTCTTCCTGCGGCTCTGATTTAAACAAGTTGCACACATAAGTGAAACTATATGCATAAGGTTTTGCATTAAGTTTGCAATGTCAGGTTTGTTTATAAAAATCATATTTTTAACCGCTGGCCCCTGGGGCTCTATTCTGGGCAGTTACAACTTCCAGCCCGTTGGATTCTGATTTTTAAAGAGACAGCTCTCATTTCCATGCATTTTCAATGCAGACATTTCAGACTTGGAGCAAAGCTCTCAGTTTGTGTTTTCTGTGGCCTTACAAACTTACAATTAAGTTTATTTACTTAGCGTAGAAAGCGCGCTCCTGTGTGCCATGATGGGCGGCTGGCCGCTGCCTGCCCTTGGGAGGCTCGCAGAGTTCCGATTCCTTCTCCTTCTTCTTCCCTCTCTCTCTCTCCCCGCCTGACCACCACTCCCGTGAAAAAATGTCCTCGGAGTGCTTTTGAGAGCATTTACCACGTTTTCATTCATATTTGGAACTTTTAACTCCATTCATAAACCTAGTGGCGGCCCGGTAGTAAATAAGGGGCAGAAATCTCTATAGTCTTTTCCACAGTGGCTGAAATCCTGGCTTCTGTAATTTATGCCCAGCCATAACAATGCTCATAAGCAGTTGTGGAACAGAGGACCTCCCATTCCTGGATTTGCTGCCACTTCAAGGAACATGCAGAGACTCGGAAGAATATTTATGAGAAATAATTGCATCTGTTTGTTTTGCAGTCCATTCAAGCACGTGAACATTGGAATCGTTTTGGCTTTGGTCTCACCACAGAATTTTTAACTTGACATTTTTCTCCATCCATTTTTCTTTTCTTACCCCCTATTTAGCTCACGAGCACCAAAACATAAAGTAAACGTGATCATTATGAGGTTCTAGAAATATATCGTAGCTGGGCTTCCCAGATAAGATGTTCATTAGGGGGCTAGCCTTTTATGTTCTGAAAACTATGTGGATTACTACACTGTGTCTTGAAATGTCAATATGGGTTGGGGGCCAAACGGTCATGACTCTCACAGCTAATTACTCATGCTCCATCCAGGAAGTACTGTTGTTTGCAGTGTGGCTTAGGCTTGTATAAACTTGATTCTTTGGTATCAAAAAAATTATGTAGGGCAAAATTATGTGTTCAGTACAACTCAGCAGGGTGAGCTTTCAAGCTTAAGCTGACCCAGGGAGACGGACAGAATGGAGACCTTTGTAACTACTGCTTTGCTGTCTCCCCTCTCCATGGATCTCTCTTGGAGCCCATTCAGAGACCTCTAGAATATTCCCTGAGATACTACCATGTACATGGCAATCCTATGCAAAGAGAAACGTCATTTTTACATAACAATTTATACCACTCTGGGACTGAGTTAGGAGTCACATGAGAGATGACACCATCACATGAGGCACTGTCTGTGATTAGTCATTTCGTAACACTGTAGGGTCAGACTTTAGAGCTACAGCATAGAATCATAGCAGTGGGGAAGCTAACAAAATCTTCTCCAAGTCTGCTTGTGCTTCCTGGAAGCGCTATCTCTAAGTACAGACAGTTGTCTGTCATCTTAGAAAAGATTTCCATCAACATTATCAATATCATCACCATTTTCAGCCTCAGCATCCAAGACCATTCATGAGTGCCTGTTTATCAATAGCATAAGGATAGCTCTCTTATTTAAAATATAAATAAAATGTATGAAATATCACCCTTGTCCATTACAAGTATACAGCATAAGACACTATGATAGATATGTTTTTTTAAGATTTATTTATTTATTTATTTATTTGAGAGAGAGAGAGAATGAGCTGTGGGGAGGGGCGGAGGGAGAGAGAAAGAGAGGATCTTAAGTCGGGTACAAGCCCAGCACAGAGCCCAAGGTGGGGCTCGATCTCTCAACCTTGAGATCATGACCTGAGCTGAAATCAAGAGTCTGACGCTTAACTGATTGAGCTATCCAGATGCCCTTGTAGTAGATTCTGCATTTTTTTTCAACACCATGACCATTTCCTCTTCTTGATGGCTCTTGGATTATCTTTGGGGGAATTATCTCTTTTCTGTTGTGAGTACTTTTGGTGGAGTTATAAGGCAACTTTCCATGACAGAGTTGAAGAGGTCCTCAGATATCCTTCCCTTCTTCATTCTCCCAGATTTTGATAATGATCACAGCACACAACAATCTCCTGGAGTATTCATGAGAAGTTTTGGAGCCGTTTTTATTTCCCAACATCTCAACACTTATAGCCAAAATGTTATCAGATTCTGTCAACTGCAGTCCATAAATTTTTTTGAATCTCTTTTTCATCCCTTCCTCTTCCCATTGTCAGAGTTAGGGCCCTTGGCTTGTGTCCCCCACACTAATGCAATGGTGTCCTCACCAGTGTGCCTGCCTCCCACCTCTCTCCACCCCAGCTCTGCAAGAATAAAAGCAATTTGAAGTAATTGATCCCTTATGATGGTCCAGGCATTAAGCTAAGCACTTTTTAAAAATCTTATCTTCGTAACTCTCCTGAAGTAGATATTATTTTTCCCTCTTAAAGACCGGAAAAACAAGGCTCAAAATATCATGAGAAACTTCCTTGTGATCACCCAGCTAATACCTATTCTAGCCAAGATTTGAATTCAGTTCTGTATGACTCCAAATTCTGTGCTCTAAAGGAGGTAGAAATAGTCACATCTCCTCACACCAATGGCAGAGAAACCTTTCCAAATGCTATTTATTTTACTGCTAACAACCCTGATGGTTCTACATCCATTACCCGTACAAGAAAGTTACAAACAAGTGAGGCTTTCCAGAGGCTGCCATAACTGTGCTTTTCTAATCACCTTTCTTGCTAATCACTATCCTCACCTGAGATCCAGACATTCAGCTATCCCTAACTCCTTGGTGTCCTCAAACAAATTGTGTTCTCTTCTGCCTCTCTTATTTTTTTGCATATGCTGCTCCTTCAGCCGATAGGGCTGGTTCTGTTTCCTTTCCTCTGGAAACTTCTTGCTAGGCCTTCCATATGCATCTGAGATGTGATTTCTCTCTGGGACCACCCATGGATTCCCTGGCCAAGGTCATTTCCATTTCCCCAAGGTACCCATTTGTACTTTGACATCTTCTATTTGAGTCCTCATCACACCATACTCTGAGCACTTGCTGGCATATGAGTTTCCTCCCTAGACTGTGGCTTCTTCAAGGTCTCTGCTTTATTGGCTTTCTTTCCTAGTTTCCACCCTCCCCACTCTATTCCCCACCTAGTAATAAGTTGAGTCATATCATTCCTCTACCCCAAATCCTCCAACAATTTTCCATAATATTTAAAATAAAATCAGGAACCCTTACCATGGCCCGTAAGGCCTTATGTGCTCCGGCCACCTACCGTCTCTTTACCTTCCCCATCCCTCCTTCTCTGAATTCAGCCATATGACCTCTGAGCTAGTTTTTAAACAGGCCAAAGACACACCTTCTCAGAACCCTCCCACTGACCATTCTTTCTGCCTGAAGACTCTTCATCCAGAGGTCTACTTGGATGTTCCTCTCACTTCCTTCAGATCTCTGGCAAATGTCAGCTCCTTAACCAAAAACTTCTCTGGCCATCCACATAAAATATAAACATAAAATCACAACCACTATCACATCCTTGACCCTTCTTCCCATTCTCAACACTGACTATTGTCTGTCATTATATTACCCGTGGGGGTGTGTATTTATCTATGTCTGCCAAGCCTATTGAAAATGAAGCCTTATTGGGCGCCTGGGTGGCTCAGTGGGTTAAGCCGCTGCCTTCGGCTCAGGTCATGATCTCAGGGTCCTGAGATCGAGTTCCGCATCGGGCTCTCTGTTCAGCGGGGAGCCTACTTCCCTTCCTCTTTCTCTGCCTGCCTCTCTGCCTACTGTGATCTCTCTCTGTCAAATAAATAAATAAAATCTTAAAAAAAAAAAATGAAGCCTTATAAAGGCAGGCCTGTGACTGCTTTCTTCAGTGCTATACCCAGGCCTTTTACCAGCCGCTATTTAGTAAGCATAAATGAATATGAGAATCTCCTCCTCCATTTTCCAGCGTTTACGACATTGCCAGCTATACTCCAGGGGCTCAAAACATACTTAGTATATATTGAGTGAATTGTGGTGCGAGTTATAAAGAATTGCCATGGAATTCTACTTACAAACAAGTAGGGTCGGAAAAGATGCTTATACCCAAAGAAACATTTCAGAAGTTAATTAAATTATAAGAGAATCCTAATTTGACAGACAGTAAGGCAGAAAAAAAGAGTAGAGAGAATTCCAAAATGTAACTCAAAAAATTTTCTAGACATGTTCCCCTTCAGGATCTTGTGACTCACCCTGTCACAAGTGTCTTCATACGTAAGTCCTTCCTGATGTCATCTCCAGACAGAAACTTTTCCTTCTTAGCTCACAGCCCCTTCATAGACAGGAATGCTCTAAATCAGGAATCCCTAATCCTCTCTAAGTGAAACTCTCTAAGTGAAACAAAGCTGGAATTCTCATCTAGGACCATGTCCCAGAAATGTATTTAAGTCAATTTTACAATAACCTTTGAGCCATCATTAAGTCCTCTTAACCTTTAGGGAGTCAGGCATCACAAGAAAATAACCCTTTATTATCTACTATCATTGTCATGAAGTACTAGGAGACCCTATGATTTCTTCCCAATGTTATTATCTCCCTTTTTCTGAATATCCTGATGTGTGTTGGTATAAAATATAACCTTTATCTTTAAATGACTCCAGTTTCCTCTTTAGCAACAATGCCACCCGCTCAATATTTATTTCTTATAAATAGAAAATATATTCTATCTATTTCAGTTCTGTAGAATCTTTCTCTCTCTCTTTCTCCCTCCCCCTTCCCTCTCTCCTTCTTTCCCTTCCTCCCTTCCTCTCAGATTATTGAAGTTTTAAGTCTGGATGACTGAGTCCAGGGTTGCTATTATATTAGGCATTCTAAAAATATTGGGACAGATATTAAGCTTTACGGAGAAGGGAATGAATTCTGCTTTGAAAATTTTGAGTTCAAGATGGTGGTAGACAACCAAATTCTCCAGAGTCAAATGATATAGGAGCCCAGAGCTCTGGCAAAACTTCCCACCATCTTCAGCAAGAGTGAGAGACAACTCTTGCTTCAACATACTTTGATAATCTTTCCTTGTCTATGAAGGAAGGAAGGAAAGAAGGAAGGGGGGGAGGGGAAGAAAGGGGAAGGGAGGAAAGTTGCCCTGTAATTCCCAAAATAATTCAATTATGTCCAAACATATATTGAGGAGCTGTTGTGTCCCAAGCATTGCCCTTAGTTTTTTATATATACAGGACCTGACATAGTTCCAAACACTTAGTAGCCACTTTAGAAGTATAATAAAAGCCTGGGTCTTTTATCATGGTGAGGGTGCAAAACCCTAACACTTGGTGTTCAACCAATAGCAACAACTTCACGCATTAATAATGCCTTCCAACCCTTGAGTTTCTGTCTCCACAGATTCGTGTCACTCCCAGTTGGCCCAGTGTGCTCAAACTACCACAGCCTGACCTGGGATGCTCTCCCTGTTCTCTTCCTGTTCTGTCCCCTCCTTACATTCTAAGGCCCAGAACTAAGTTCTGCCGAAGGACATCTCAGAGCAGTCCCACTCTTTCTGCTCACAGAGGGCTCTAAAGTCTGGGCCAAACTTCAGTACTTTAGTATAAGTCCCTACCCAGATTTGCTGTTTCATGTGAACTAGTCATTCCTTTCCCACTAGGGCACAAGTCCCTCCAGAACAACATAGCAGCGTCTGTAGTATTTTTCAACTTTAGCCCAGTCTGAGTCTATGATAGCTCAATGAGTACTGGCTACTGAAATAAGCCACCAAAGTCCCCAGTACAGCCATTTGTGTCTGAGAGGACAAAGGATTTATGTTCTGATGGAACTGACCCAAATAAAGCTTAAAATGAGCCGTCGTAAGTGAGAGCCCCAGCCTATTCCACAGGGTATAGGTTGGGTGGCCTTGCTGGAAGATTTCCCTCCTACATAAATAGCTGAAGGGAAAGGATCTCCCCCCCCATTCCTGCCTGGACCCAGAGGTGGCCACAACAGTACCTGGAAGATAGGACATAAGACAACTATCATCCAATAGCGTGAACATGATGGTTCTTGGCTATCCAATTGTCATCTGAGTTCCAGGAGATTGCAGAGTAGACTCTTACAGAAGGGAGGGGTTCCCACCCACTCTATATCCTCATGGTCTACTTCAAGATTTTGCTGCTTGCTCATTCCTCTACTCAGGCTCACCCCCTGTCCAATCTGTGTTGGTTCTTCTTCATTCCTTTCAACTAGATCCAGGAGGGAAGGCTCCAGACCATGTGGATACCTGAGAGAACCTCTCCCCTTCATTTCCACCTATCCTTCCTGGCCAAATGCTTTCCCTTCCCTCTCTTTCTCTTCTCTTTTCCCTTCCCTTTCCCTTCATTAATCCTCCCTACATGCTTAATCCCAAAGACAACTTCGAAGAAATCTGGATCCAAGCCCAACATTCTCTCTAGCACACCTTCAGTACAACATTTTCTTCATGATGACATTGACAGAATGTCTATACGTCTTCTCCACCTGCTCATCTAGTTTCCCATATTGGGCTGAACTTGCCTTCTGTTTTCTTTTGCAACATTACAACAAACATGCAGGGAGAGATGAATCACTTGGCAACAAATCTCACAACTCGAGGAGGAAATTTGCTAAGGACCAGCTCCAACCAGCTGCTTTCTGGACTGACCCCATTCACCTTGAAATCAGGGCATCAGAAAAAGAAAGAGGAAAGGAAAATCGCATGTATAGCTGCATTGCTACTTGCACCTGGGAGGGAATGTGTCTGTGTGTACCGAGGGCGAGGGAGGATTTTTATGCACAGAAGAGAAAGCTATGCAATGGGACAAGAGGCAGATTTGCCTCAGTGGTTTTGACAAAAATCAGGGGGACATACTCTACTCAAAGGAATTATCCTGTACCTACACAGAAGAATGGCTAATTCTATCCCACTGTGTAAGTCGCCTCATTTTTGCTGGGTTATAACTTTAGATATGTGGGCATGCAATTAAGATTTTCCTGGAATCACCTCACTTAACCCAATGACAATGGGGAGCAGGATTTCCCCATCTTAATAGCTAGTTCAGAGCCCATGTGGCAGTCCACCAGCAGCCGACGTGAGGAGAGGCTGAGTGGCAGTTCTAATTGACCATTTCTACCCATGTTCCTCTTAGGAACATACAATATGAGCTGTCACAGCTTCCTGCCAATCACAAGAAATCTGACCTAGAGAAAGCACCATCTCAGAGAAAGGGCTGTGTATACATCCAATGAATTCCGTTTCCATTGCATTATCTTATTTTTAGGCCATTGCAGAGAAAAGCCTGCCTAATCACATCATAAAATCATGAATTTAGTAGATTATAGATGATGACTTCAAATCTAAATCTGTCCTCTGGCTGCCCAAACAAGAGGCCATTTAGCATTTGACATCATCTAGTGTTAGACTCCAAGTTTGTTCTTTGGGGACACTCAGGAGCTTTGCAGAGTCACAGCTTCCCAAACACTTGGGAAGTGTGCTGTTTGGGGATGCAGAGGAAAAAGAAAACCGTCAATTTGTGTTCTGATGTGCAACGAAGAGAACTTCCAGAGGAGCTCTTTTCCTGCCGCACGAGGGGTTAAGGCAACCTAGGAGATTTATGCACAAAAGTTACATGCCACATTTGCCTGTTTTTCTTCCTTTTACGGTCAATGAGAGATTTTCGCTCTGACACAATTTCAACAACACACATGTCATAAGCAATGGGGACTGGAAAGGAAGAGAAGCCCACAAAGGCAAACTAACTAGACAGACAGCAGCTCATCAGTGCCACCTGCTCACACTCAACTCCAGTGGAGCTGTCTAACCATAATAAGGCCAGACACATGGATTTCTAAGTGTCTCTACAAGTGGTTAGTTAGCAAGGTGGCCACACACCCACAGACGCACCGACAGGGAAACTACATGAGAAAACACGGTGTCTCAGTTTGTGCCTGCCATCTCCACTCCATCAGGGCACACAGGATCTTCTCTCCCAAAGGTAACAGGGGTTTGTGGGAAAGATGACAAAACTTCAGATTCCCCACCTGACTAAGCAGGAGAGAGAGAGGGGTGTCAGACAAAGAAATGCCCTTCCACATTCCCCATCCATGAATGGACACAGACTGGTGTGCTTCCATTTTTCAGGCTTACATCATTCAGCTTATCTCTGATCAGTGATTAATTCTGCAAGAAAAGAACTATGGCAGCTTGTGTTATTGCTCACAAATATTCACGGCCCCCTCTCTGAAGAATTATATTTCACTCCCTATTGACGGAGCTTGGCCATGTGACCTACTAGAACCCAGTGAACTGTGTGGAAAGTGGAGTATGTCACTGACATGCAGAAGTTTTAAGAGCTAGTGTGCGGTCTTCAGGCTCTTTTCTCCCCCGCTTAATGACTAGCAATGTCCCAAAGGGAAATTGCTTTGTCAGTGTGGGCTCTGGAGTGAACAAAGAGTGAACAGGGTAAATAGGGAGCAGCACTGAAGTACACCCAAGATGGATAAGACCAGAAATAACCCTTATTGTTATAAAATTTGGGACTCATTTGTTAGTGCATTGTAACCTAACCTATTCTGACCGACACAGCCCCTTTAAGGAAATGAATGGATCATCTATAATAAATCTAAAAAAGGAACATCCTTGCTTGAAATGTTCAAGCAATTTCTTCTTCTACAATGATCTCTTTCTTATCACTTCTTACCTCTTGGGTTAGTTCTATCCTTGGTTTAGTAGTCTAATCATCCTCAAGTGTGGTGTTAGGAAGGACTTTAGACCTCAGAAGTAAGTACATATTAGGCAGGTGATAGATTGGTTCATTCAGTTGGAAGAAGTAACTCTGGATCTGACAATTAAAGAACTTATTATCCTCTTTGAAAATTATTTTGTTGTCTTTGCAATGGGCACATTTAGCCAGTTTTATAAGAAAGCGTGTTGATGCTATCTCTTAATATTAGAAAGATATGGTCAAAGAGCCATATGGCAAGAAGGATCTGTGATCACATAATATAATGTTGCTAGAGACTGTATAGAGAAAAAAGTGTCTTAAATTTAATATAGTTAGGAATCATGATAATGTTCCAAGAATCAGACTACATGCTGGATTCTAAGCATAAAATCCAGTTAAAATCCAGTACGCAGCAAAGTACTTTTATCTCATTTAACCCAGTTACTATACATTGATTACCTTCTATACGCAGAGCATTGTAATATTTTTTCAGGAAGCAGTTTTGAAGCTTACACGTGTTTTTTATTTAATAATGAAAGGTAATATCCATTTATATTTCACCTAAAATGTGTAAGTTTTATTTTATTCTTCTCATTCAGATTTTAAGAGCTAATCACTTCAGCAAGCAGAATATCTAGATTTGAGTGCCTAAGAATGTTTCAAAATTATCATTTACATCATTATTTATAAAAGAGGAGCAGTAAGACAGAAAGTTTACAGTTTGGGATCACAGGAAACAACATTCCAGAACCATAGTATGTTGGATTTGATTGAAAGCATCTTAGATCCTGAGGCCCGAAGAGGTTGTGCAACTCACAAACAGTGGTAGAGCAGAGACCAGAGTTTTGATGCCCCCCACCACCATCAATATGTTGGTCCTCTCCTTATAACTGTGGGTGGAGGATGGACTAGACTCAGTTAAGAGAGCCCATTTAAAGTGATAGAAATTTGTTTCAAAAACAACATAGAGTATGGGGAAATTAGGACTATGAAAATCATGAATACTAAAAATCCACTCAAAATAGGTACTTCATTTAGAAAAATCCCAACAGTCTCGCAACCTTTGCTTAAGATGCCTTCCGTGACCAGGAGCTCACTACTCTTTGAGGTATCTATTCTGTGATGGGGTCTTCCTGGTTAGTAATGAAGTCTTCCTTGAGATGAGCAAATACCTTCTTCATGGGCATTTCCATAAGCTGGTCTTAGTTCTACTCTGTTCTGTAAGATTAATCTAGTTCAGTGGTTTTCAAACAAAGGTATGATTTTGATTCCCAGGAGATATTTTTTTATTGTCACAACCACCAAAACTCTACTGACATCTAGTACTCTAATAGCAGCCAGGAATACTGTTAAATATTACATAATGCACCTGAAACCCCCACAATAAAAATTATCTACCCCAAAATGTCAATAGTGCCAAGATAGAGAAACTCTGATCTAGTCCTTTTCCCATTTGATACAATAGCCCTTCACGTATTTGGAAGGGGCTATGTTATTCCTTCTAAGCCTTCTTTCTGCTAAAAACCTTCAAATTTCTCATTCTGCATATGACTTAGTTTCACATCTTACAGTGACTCTGTTAGACATGCTCCCATGTGTCCTTGTCTCTCATTAATTGTGTCAAGCAAAATAGCACACTGTCCTCTAAGTCATAGATGGATCCCAGGGACTGTTAATTCCCATGATCATAACACCACATGTGTTCAGTGCACTGAAAAGTACCAATAAACCATCACCAGAAGCCTGAAAGGAGCCTGATGTCTTAGATCAGAGTGTAGATTCAGCAAGACTCCATGGTATTTAGATGATGGGAGGAATAGTGGTAATTGCAAAAATAACACCTACTCCTTATTGAAGTAGCTGATGCTATGCCAGACACCCTGCTAAGGACTTTCTATGCCTACTCTCATTTAATCCTCCCAGAAATACCATGTGGTAAGTTGTGTGATCATCATTTTAGGGAGGAAGGAATCTGTTCTTCAGTTTAAAAAAACTTGCCTAAGTTCATAAAGCCAGTGATCTGACCAGCCAAGACTCAAACCTAGATCTGCCTAACCTCAAAACCCATGTTCTCAATCTCCACAGTGTGCTCTAAGCCCTTGTCCTAAAAACATGGCACATTTTACAGAAGGATAACAAACCACCAAGAAGCAGCTAATGCATCCATCCTAACAGGCATGCACATATCTTGGCAGGAGGTCTTATTCCTTTTGCAACCTAAGACCAGAACCCACTTTGCAAGAAAACAAATCTACTAGGACAAATATGTCTCGTGTTTTAAGACCCCAAAGGTTTTTGTGTTTTTAATAATATCTTGGGTAAAAACAATTCAACAGTAACACAAGAAAAGGAAATGTTTCCAACGTTTTCATGGCCCTCTATTCAAGAAAACTGTCCCTCTCAAAATTGAAAAATTTTGGTGTGGAGCATCCCAGATTCATGGGTATCCTGGGACCTTAGGTGAATGAGCGATGGCTACAAACCTTTGGGCTTTTGACGTATTGTGTTTGTTTTCATTTCAAAAGAGTTTGGGTAGTTGCTGCTCAGTGCTTTTACATTTGCAGCCTAAATACAGGAGCTTTCAGGACTATGACTCACACGGGTCTTTACTTACAAGAAGGTAGACTATATTTTTTCTTTTGGCAGCTCTTAAATTATTAGTCAAGTTACCATGTAATCTTTGAGTTTCACCAAGTGACTTCAAGGATTAGATACCAAGAGCCGGGGAAAAGTGCTGGGATTACAAACTTTCACTGTACTGCAATTTAAAGCCCATCTTTTCTTTCTCGTACATCCAGGAACATATTTCTGCCATATTTATATAGCACTTTCCTGAAGACAAGGGGAACTCTGCTAGCAGAGGTGAGACGGACTCCCTTAGCATTTAGAAGGCAAAGCTCTTTCGCCCGGAGAGGTTACACCAAACTCATCACAATTTAACTGTTATTTTAAAAACTTGAATTTTTGGTATTAGACTCTTTTTGTCGGCATAAATGTCTCCTTTTTCCTTATTCCTAGGGTGACCTCAGTTCTCCTCTATAGTAGAGAGTATTCCTGACAGATGATTTCCTTACAATGCGTTTGAAAATGAATGCCTTGTGCTCATGCCATTCATCCACACTCATACCCCAAGATGTCCTCTGAGGTCAGATTCTCCAAGTGCCTTTCCACCTGCTCCTAGTTCTTCCCCTCCAAAAAGAAGGCCTAAGTCGACCATAATGAAAGGTGGAGCTGAGGCAGTTCAGAGCTATTAAAGACAGACCAGAAAATCCTCACCACTCCTAAGTAACTTCATACTTTCTGATTGCCTGGTAGGATTGAAAGATCCATAGGGATCCAAAAAAAAAAAGCAAAACAAGCAAACGAACAAAAACCTTCCTTGTAAATGTATACTGACCGTGAGATTGAATGGATATTACTCTTGGGTCCTGTGGTCCCCTCTGCCTGATGAGTTTTGTGAGAATTAATTGAGATAAAGGTAGGAAGTCTCTTTAATCATGGTGAGGCAGCTCAAAATTCACAACATTAATATTACAAAGTATGAGGCCCTGGTCAAAACAAAACCCCTGTCCTGGTAAATTTGAAGAAAAAAATACAACTAAACATCCCTCTGTTCAAACATTATCATTTCTTGGGAACATTTCCTTAGTCTGGATTTTTCTAACAAACTCACACAGCATTCCCCATGTGTGTCTTCTATAGAAAAGACTGGTGACCAACATAACATTAAAAAAAAAAAAAAAAAGAAAGAAAGAAAGAAAAAAGAAATGACTGGTGATTTTCTCTTTTGTTTTCCTATTAGACTAAGAGCTCAATTCAGTGGGTGGGAAGCTCATTTGTCTCTATCCTTGATGCCTAGTGCAGTTCCTGCTATATAATGGGCACTCAAAAAATACTTATTGATTTAATTGATTAGTTGGCTAATTAGTAATTAGCCACTTAAATCAGCATATGCTTAGTGCCAACTAGGTGGAGACAGTGACTTGGGATTCAAAGTAGGACTAGATAAATGCAAAATGTGTTAGTAGAGAAGAGTTGGGATTGGAAGAAACACAGGGATGAAATCCATCCTTCCATCCATCCATCCATCCATCCTTCCGTCCATCCATCCATCTTTCCCCCCATCCATTCACCCTTCCACCCAACCATCCATTCTTCCATCCATCCAGTCAATAAGTATTGTATCTTACTATAGGCCAAAGAAATGTGGAAATCTGGGAGTTCAATTTTAGGTATGGGTAAACCTTAAAGAATCATCCTAAATATGAATATAATTATGAAGTAATGAGGAGAGCAGTTTGGTACGGAGATGTAAGAAATTAGGTTTTAGAAGCAGGCTAGTGTCAGATGGTGCTGTACTTTGAATGCTTGGGCAAGGACTTTGTGCTTAATTTCATAGACAATGAGGAGCTAGTCTGTAGAGGGGCAAGACAGATGGGTTGCAGAGAGCAACAGCTGGAGGGAGAGAGACCTGTTAGGAGACTGTTATAGAAATTCACTTATAAGGGGGTGGCAGTATCCTAAGCTCCTAGAGAATTATCCCCTAGAGTCTCTGTCCCTGCCCTAATTTAAGTTGCAGATGCTACTGTAAAGATATCAGGCCTATGTTGCTTCTTAAGTCAGGACCTGGGCAAAAGAAAGAAGAACCCATATTAGAGCAAAGCAGCATCTAATTCAAATCTTCATGCTATTTCACCCTAGGCGGAGCATCACTCAAATGGTTAGGGAGACTGGTAAATTTTGATGAGGCTGTGGGCTCTCCCCTCTTCCAGACTTTCCCTGTACCAACCAAGTATGAACATCTTACTTTGAAAAGACTTGTATTAGGGGCGCCTGGGTGGCTCAGTGGGTTAAAGTCTCTGCCTTCGGCTCAGGTCATGATCTTAGTGTTCTGGGATCAAGCCCCGCATCAGGCTCTCTGCTCAGTGGGGAACCTGCTTCCTTCTCTCTCTCTGCCTGTCTCTCTGCCTACTTGTGATATCTGTCAAATAAATAAATAAAATCTTTAAAAAAAAAGAAAGAAAGAAAGAAAGAAAGAAAGAAAGAAAGAAAGAAAGAAAGAAAGAAAGAAAGAAAAGGCTTGTATTAGAAAATGCAACTACAGCTTTAGTACTGATTGAGATTGGAAATATTCCCAAATATAATTCACATATTTGCTTATTTGTTAATTCTCTGCTGGGATGAATAAAACATAGACCTACTACATTCTTGTTTTTTCCTTGAGGTTTAAAAAAATAGAATTGATCCTCCCAGTACCCAGTTCACAATTTTTCTAAGATATTGGGAGTCATTCAAGAAGCCTTTCAATGTATTTTTAAAAAATTTATTTTCCCTTCCATTAGCAATTGGGTCAAGTGACAGAGATGCCCCAAACCAAATGACAACTTTATCTTTCCAAACATTTTCCAAAAGGCTCTCCCATTTTGGGTCTAACAGTTAGCTGTCTGTGACTAATTCTCCTATATCATTCTTCCATTCCTATTTTTACTTTAAATGCAAACTGTTTTTGCTGTTTCCCACAATAGTTTTAGCCTTTCTTGGTAATCTAATGCCCTAGCCAACTTCCTGAGGTAAAGATGTGTTTATATAAAAATCGCTATCAGAAAAGCAGTTCAGGCAATGAGAGAAGTCAGTGTACATTTTAACGGACAACTACATAAATAGATGGAGATGGACTCACATTTCAGGGTCTTGAATTATATACATTGCCTGTTCCCTCGCCTGG
This sequence comes from Mustela lutreola, assembly GCF_030435805.1. Lineage (NCBI taxonomy): Eukaryota > Metazoa > Chordata > Mammalia > Carnivora > Mustelidae > Mustela > Mustela lutreola. The sequence continues at coordinate 89,850,446 of NC_081298.1, read as the reverse complement.
ACCCAAGCATTGTCTACATGCACACACAAATTTATTCAACAAATGGTTACTAAGCGCCTACTATGGGATGGGCTCCATGCTAAGCACTGAGGCTACATGAAAGAGCAAAATTGCGCCTGACCTTGACACTTGCTGCTTGCTAACTTATATGTTACCTATGGATATATGGATACTTTCTGAGCTCGATGATAAGCTCTGAGAGGGCAGAGGCGATGTTTCCTTCGTGCTTTATGCTTCTCTACTTTCCCTAAACTGGGTATGGTTTAGGCACAATGAAAAGCAGAAATTTTCCTTTTCTTGTTATATCTGTTGCTCTGAATTCCTCCAATGTGTCCACGCATACATGAGACGTCTAATCTAGGTTTCCGCATGCATTCCAGTTGGTCATTTTTACATGCAGAGCTTCCACTTTCTCATCTAGAAAATGGGTAAAACTGCATCTGCTTTCATATGTAATGGTTGTTTTGGAGCTTAAAGGAGTTAATGACATATGAAAGCCCTCTGCAAACTCTTGATATCAATATAAATGTAAGGAATTATTATATTTATTTCTTGGATAGGTCCAGATTGTTCCTTGGCTGTTTCAGAAATGGTTTTAGTTCTTTAAATAAAGCACAAATCTCTTGGAAGACAGGGTTCTTTGTTGCCTTAGGCAATGGTGGGCCTGTCACACAACGAAGGCAAGAATGATTGAATAAATGCAGAGCCTTGGTTTCATAGCACACAGTTCTATCTAGTGGAGAAATGCACACACAGGGCGCTACCAATGAGAACATGAGTATATTAGGAGAATAAACCAAAGAGGCAGTGAAATCAATCATTTTCATGGTCCAATGGGGTCACTGCTAAATACGTGGAATGACTGGCCACATGGAATGTTCTGGAACAATTGAGGAACTGCATTTTTAGCTACTTACTTTTAATTAATTAAAATTTAAATAGTGATATGTAGCTGGTGACTACTTCCTTGGACAACATAATTCCAGTTTCAGTTTTATCATTGGTTTTATCTTTTCTGAGCCTCACATTCCATCAGAGGAAAAGATCTCCTAGGTACCTCTTTCAGGTAAAATGTGTGAATCAAATACAAGAATAGCAGTGAAGACAGAGGAACTAAGCCTGTCTCCATGCAGCTTTAGTACTCACAAATACTATAGGTAGGTATGTAAATGCGAGTTCTTAGCCTATGTATGCCTCAGTTCCTTTTTCTGTAAAAGGGAGATGATAAGAGAAACTGTATTTTGGGGTTTATTGGGATTAAATAATTGAATAAATATAAAGTAATAGCACAGTTCCTGATACTCTGCAATGTTACAAGGATAGGCATTTTTATGACCATCACTAACCTAGCTATAAGAAATGTCTGTCTCTAACTGTCAGGGCTCCAGTTTCTTTATTTGATTTGTGCCATCCCAACTGCACAGGATTTTCTGAAAATAAAATGAGATGACACATACAACCAATTAGAAATGCTAAAAAAAAAACAAAGCAAATATTAGTTTTATCTAATTTTTTAAGTTCATGAATTTAGTTGAGCCTTAGGTTAAATACACTCTCATCATTCATTCAGCCTTTATAGAGTGTCTACTGTGGACCAGTTTTCAGGCTGCAGTTTATAGCAGAGAACAAACAATGTCCTTGCCCTTTGGGAGTTTACTTGGTGTGTGTGTGTGTGTGTGTATGTGTGTGTGTATGTGTACACACATACACACATTCTTCCTGTAGTCTCAGAGTCAGGATGACTCAGTTTGAAATCCAAGTCCGCTACTTACTAACTATAACTCTAAGGAAGTTAATCAACTTCTTTAAGCCTCTGTTAGCTTATCTGTAAAAGGTAATAATAATGGGACTCTTTGAAGATTAAGTGAAAGAATGAGCGGAAAGTGCTTAGCCCAGGCCCTGGCCCTCAGTAAGTGGTAAATAAATGGTACTTATTATTGTTTGTATTATTAGAGCATATAAAACCTCTTTTCCCCCAAGGAATCATTCTTTGCTGAGTTATGAGTAATGTATGTGAAACAACAGCTGGGAGGTCATAGGGAATCTGGTTTCCTGTTTTTCATGCTACTCTGGGACTTCCCAACTCTTGTCCATCTTGAAATCCCTCAGCTAGAATATTCAAAAGTATCAGGCCTTGAGTTTTTTGGTTTCTTTTTTTTTTTTAATATTTTATTTATTTATTTGAGAGAGCATGAGTGAGTGGGGGGAGGAGCAGAGGTAGAGGGACAAGCAGACTCCAGGCTGGGAGTAGAGCCTGATATGGGGCTTGATCCCACGACCCTGAGATTATGACCTGAGCCAAAATCAAGAGTTGGGATATTTGACCAATTGAGCCACCCAGGCGACCCTTGAATTGTTTCAAAGAATAGGAGTCCTGATCTATTCTGGCTCAGAAAAATGGGTCTACCATAAGGGAGGAAGGGGACCTGAGAGAAATAACTTGACACTGGACAGTTGTGTGGGTGGGAGGGAGCAGTGGTGCAAGGAAGAGTATGGAGTGAAAATAGATTATCATCTTCATGGGTTCCATGTTCCAAGCTGGTCAACACCTGCATTTCCCCAGTATTTTCCTGGGCTGCTTTTTGCTAACATCAGTCAATACCTAGAAGAGAAATCTACAGGGTAGGCGGAGGTTATTCGGCCAGCTAGTTACTAAAACAACAGCCCTTGCCATACCGGCTGCTGATAACACAGCGGCAGTGACAAGCATGAAGACCCCTTCTCTCTTCCACGTTTGGTGTAAAGAATCTCCTTCCGTGATGTTTTCCTCCTCTTTAAGACTCAGTTTGAGATTCATTTTAGCCTTATTTTTTTAATGCACAAAAAGAATTGGGGGCTGGAGGGCGGACACATCTGCCTGAAAGATAACTCTGGACCCCTCTTACTATTCTTGGGAGGGTGTGTGAGTATCCAACCGTCACAATCCATGACAAACAAATAAAGATGTTTTCTGGAAACAAGCCAGGCTAACCATGTGGCTGGGTGGCTGCCTGTAAGCCACGTTTCCAGAACTAAAAGGATCATAGGCTGGTCAGACTTCCGGTCTGGCCAGTGTCTAAAATGTCATCATTCTTCTTCCTGGCATGGAAGACTGCTGATAGGACAGGACCTCCACCTGGGAATTGAGCTATGACATCCCATCAGGTACTCATACTTCAGAGGCCCACAGACAGGGAGATGTAGATGTGTGGAGAGACCCAGGGTAAATAAAAGGTCTAAGGAAGCAATGGAAAGCTGCCCAAGGAAGGCACTACACAGTGGAGTGGAGTGGGCACAGGACAGGGAGGGCTGCTTGAGAGCTATAGGGCCTTTCTGGGGTGAAAAGTGCTGCCAGTCAAATAAGGATAGATATGAAAAAAAAAGGAAAAGAAGGGTCTGGAAAAGAGAGAGAAATTCATCTCGAATACCATCACCTTCGCTCTTTTGCTAAGGGAGCAACTAACTGACTTGTTACATAAAGAACCGGTCAGGATAACCCCATAATTCATGGAGTTTATTTTCCCTTTCTGGAAGTTGCAATGGTGAACTTTGGAGGTTTGGCAACAGTAGGTAAGGATGCTGCCAGCGGGAAGAAAGATCTAGTGCAACCCTGCGTGGGCCATCACTTGCTTAGCTCTCACAGCAACCTTGCCTTGTATGGCCTTGGAACAATGGAGTTCCCTCCAATGGATGGAGTCCTCCCTTAATCCCTTGTCAGCCTCGAACGCCACGCGCTCCGTGAACTGCTACCAAGACTGCTCCACGAAGTACTGAGACAGCTGTGCGGGAGTGACTCAAAGCTTGTGGCAGCACGGGACTCACTCACTCCCCTCCCTGAGAGACTTGGGCTTTCTGCTGGCTCAAGGCTTCCTGAAGTGCAGGGTCCCCTCTGAATGGCACCCGGCATACCCCTCCCCTCCTACTGGGATAATTTAGTAAATTAGCAACTGAGCAAAAATGGCTCCCTTTACACATCTACTCTTTGCCTTCCGTAAAACAGTTCGAGAGACCTGAAATCTCTCAGTGGACCCTTGTCATTCAACGAAGCATTTCGTATACCTCTGGGGGGAAGGGGCAAAATTTATTTATTTTTCCTAATCGAGATGAGGCTATAATCTAAAGGCTTATGTTCTGGGGGAGAATGCTCAGTTTCAACACGGCAGAGCTCACACTGCGTGGAAGCTGAAGATGTCACCCACGATAAACATGAACCACGGTGACAATGGGAAGCGGAAGGTGAAGAATCACCTCTCTGAGCAAGGGGGGTGCTGAATGCATGAGAAAGGGAAAGATGCATTTGATTGTGTTTACAAGATTCATTCACAGCCCAGCAGGCAGTATTCACACTATAATATTCACCCTAACACAGATAATTTGATTTTCAACCTGGTTATCATGCATTCAGACATAGCAATACATGAAAATATATGCTTTAGCAGTGCATTTTAAACAAGGTTGCACACTTTAAGTCGGAATATATTAAAGGTGAGTGTTGAAGTTCGCAATTGGAGAAGTCCTAGAAATCTCCATTCAGCACGTGGCATATGCTTTGAAATTACTCAGAAGAATTTTTGCATTATGTTCCAGCTGCTGACTACATATTTATGTATCTACAAACATACTGTATGCACTGAAAATGATAAACTTGCTTGCTTTTTAAATTTGTCACGGTTTGAAGAGGCTTTAACTTTCCTTAGAAGCCCAAAGTAAAATGGAAACCTAACTCCACCCACCCACCTTGAAATTCTGCACGTTATTACCATAACTGAGCAGTCAATGACAGATGATCTGGTCCACACCCTTCATGCAGTGAGTGAGGAAACTGAGCCCAGGGCCTTTAGGTGACTTCTTCAAGGTCACACAATTAGTAGGTGAAGAGTTGAGATTAGACTCCTTGTCTTCCGAATTTGTTTTTTCTGCTGTTTTATCATTAGAATTCAGTTAGGTAAAATGTGGGGAGTAGTCTATCTCTACCATCCGGTTAAAATCAGGTTTTTTGGGTTTTTGTTGTTGTTGTTTTGTTTTTGTTTTTGTTTTGTTTTGTTTCTGTCACACACTGAATACATGGGTGTGCCCACCAAGGCTTGAGCTGTCAGGGCCTCCACTCCACAGGCCGGAGAGATAGTCAATGAGGGGAAAAGACACTCCCTGCAAAGATTGCTTCCCTGTTGCCTTTCTCCCTGTACCACCTATGATATTAGTCAATAAGGGATATTTTTTGGCCAGGGGGAAGCCACACTGGATAGCGCTGCCCTTGGAAGACCGTGATCTTTTGATGCTATCCAGTGACCTTCTGAGACTTGGTATGACTCCCAGAAAAATGCAGATTAAGGGGCAGTGGACTGATTTGTCTTTTCGTCAGTGATAAATCTGTCAAATGTGGTGACTAAAGGCTGATTTGGGTCCTGGGTCAAATACTCACCCTTAGCAAGCTAAAGACCATCGCTCCCCGATGGCAAGGGAGCCAATGGATACTTGGGACACATCAGGAGAGCAGGTGATTCCGGCAGAAAGGGAGCAGACAGGTTGGGAGCCACCTCGCCTCTCCCTGCCCCCTCTCCGTTTGGTAGCTGTCAGCGTGTCTTTGCTTTTCTACACCCTGCTGTGCCCACATTCCCTTCACGTCACAAACCACCCAATTATTTTGCTCACAGAGTTCGGAGCAGTTAGAAGTAGATAGGGCTGGAAATCGCCCAAGAGGCTAGAATAGCCACAAAGTTTGTGAGGACTCGGTGAACAAGAGGTGGTGACCCAAGGCCCTTATCTCCACAAGACCCGAGTAACACCTGTGAGGGGGGAGAATGCACCTAGGTTACCTGGGAAAGAGTTACCCGAAAAATGTTTTTCTTTTTTAAAATGTTGGAAGCAGGCACTTTAGAACCGTCTTACAGTAAAAATGAATTGGGTTTCTAAGCTGTCCGGGAGGGAAAGGAGCATGACTCCGGGCGAGCTCTCCAGCCCGGCCTCCAGCACTTGCCGACAAGTAGGCAGTTAGCGAGCTACTTAGCCTCTCTGCGCCTCAGATTCCTCATCTGTAAAACTGTGCTAGCTCCCTTCTAGGGTTGTGAGGCTTGAACTAGTTAATTAGTAAGAGTATTACAATGATGTCTGGCATATCTCAAGTCCTCGATAGAATGTCTGGGCGCGTTTATTCTTCTACCTTTAATGCAGACATTAGGCCAGAGGAAAGGGGCGATGATTCCTTTCTTACCACTCACTTATTCATAAATTGCTTTAAGAACCAGACTGGGGTATTTCTTCTGGCACCGCCCTCTAAAATAACCTGAGATTCTCTCAGATCGTATGTAGCTTGTGAGAAAATAGAGTACTCATGGGTTTGGGCTGGAGGTTGCTGCTTGCTTTGCACCACACAATTAATCGTGTTTAATGACCATTTTTATTAGGAGAAGAGTGGTGACAATAAAATTAAAGGAGCACAGACTCAACATCACCTAGCCAAAAAAGGGAAATGCAAACACCACAAACACATTCAAATGCAGAAGCAAAAACAAAACAAAACAAAACACCAAACCACTTTCCTCCTTCCTCTTGTCTTGGGCTTTCTCCATAAGCTGAGCTCTACCCAGACAAAGGCGAGAACTGCTCTTTGTGAAATAATGGTCTCCATGGCTGCTTCCAACTGAATGCACTCATTTTCCTAGAATCAGAACCCCGGGTTAGCCAAGCCACCGTCTGTCTGCTCCTGGAGAAGGTCTGCCTCCGCCGCCGCTCTCCGGCCAGGGGCGGGTGCCGGCGCCCTTGAGCTTGAGCTTGAACGCAGCTCCTGCAGCCCGCCTCCCTGCCCCCAATCCGGGCAAACCTTGGCAGGCTCCAGGCTTGGAGCTTGCACATCCTCACCGATGTGGAAAGGAACGACTCTGCGGTGGTTTAAGCGCACCGTTGATGCTTTTATCAAAGCCTGGGCCCCCACCCCGTGCTCAGTAAAGCAGCTGGTGAACGTTGTGGCGGGCGCTACAGATGGATCGGTGGAGGCAGGCCCAGAGCTCAGCATATCCACTTAAACAGGTGTTTGACTCTGCGTTTTCCAGGTGGCCAGAAGGAACCTGATCATTTGGTGAAAGAGGAAGCCATGCGGGAGAGGAATCGCTCCCCAGCATTGGCAAGGGCGGATAGCCAGGGTCTTGGCTTTCGTCCATCTGTTCACCAGTGGCCCTAAAGCCAGAATATTTCCTCTTGGGGTTCATACTGACTTTGAATTTTAATGGAGAGTTTGCACTCTTTTGTTGAGAATGGTCTTTCCGCGTGGGGCGTTAACTAGATCACCAGAACTAGTGGCGGCTGAAGTTCACTGTCAGGGCCTCTCTGCTTCCTCAGCCCGTGCTGCGGGGTGTGGCGGAGACGCTGAAGGAGCTGCGTCGTGAAGTGTTTCTCACCCGTGCCCCAGTCCCCCTCATGCACAAAGAGCGGTGCAAGGGGTGCTCTCTGGCCACCGGAATGACAGACCCCTCAACAGCCAGCCAGGAAATCACAAAGACAAACAAAACAGCTGCTCCACAGAAGGCAGAACTCAAAGAAGCATGGAAGCAGCTTTTTGCCACAAGATTTACAAGAGACGTTGCAATACAGTTGGCAGCAAAGGGGGCTAAAAGCTCCTGTCTACTGGAAGTTTCAGTGAGGTGAGCTCCAGTGTCCACATGGCTATGGTGCTGTTTCCAAGGCGAACCTGAGAAACCCAAAAGACTTAAACTAAAAAACTTTAAGGGAAAACAGCACAGTGGTGAGGCAGAAAGTACATAAGTATAGGAACAAAGACCAGAAGTACTTCTGAGAGACCCTGAGGAGAAACGGCAAGCTGAACAACTCTCTCATAGGCTGCAGCCTGCAAATCCCCAAGGAACCCCCGTGTCCTCTAACAATGTCTTCAGGTGGGCTAGTGGAACGGTCTCTCACCAGGACTCTCCAAGAGCGCCTAGTAAATTGAGTACATTTATCATAACATACATGAGGGAAAGGATTTGGATGGATAAGGGGCCTTCTCATGGGGCCACCTGCCCCAGAACTGGCACTGTGACTTCTTGTTCTCTCTCCTTGGGTCCTGTGACCCAGCAGGCCCCGGGGAACAGGAAGGCAGCTGTCGGCTTTCACATGGCACTCGATTCTGGCAAGGGAGCAAGTCCAGTGGAAGCCAAACCCTTGTCATGATCCCATCAGCCCCACAATAGCAGAGCCCCTGGTGATGGGTCGCGGGTCACAGGAGTGTGGGAGCTCATCTGCCTCCCACATATGACTACACAAATCATACTGCTTCCCCTCTGGAAAGCCCAAGGAAGCCCATTTATGGAATTTCTTGTGCAGCCTCTTTTTATACAAATAAATGGTGTCTTCCCATTAATATATACCTATAGTTCATCTTCCAAATTCCTTTAAAAGTGATCAAAGAATGACCATGTTAATCTGGTCAAATCAGGGTCTGTCAGTCACGGCACTATTCAAATTTAGGATCAGATGACTCTGTGTTATGAAGGGGATTTGGGCTGTCCTGTGCATTGTAAGGTGTTTAGCAACATCCTTGACCTCTACCAACTGCATGCACTTACTTGAGAATCACTGAAAGATGGATAGATAGAGGATAGATAGAGAGATAGATAGAGAGATAGACCGATAGACTATATAGACAGATAATTATATAGTTATAAAGAGAAATAAAGAGCCTAATGTTCTTAACCACTGAGCACTAACTTTGGCCTGCACAGGTTCTGAAGGAAGGGAGCTAGCCTGGGAGCTGGGCTATCGCGGTCTTGGTGTTGTCAACATTTCCTGCATGCTTCCGGGAGCCCAGAACAGGGCCCAGATTTGGTACCATTTTATGCATAGAATCAGTTGTTATTATTACCTCTCTTTTATCAGTGAGAAAAATGAAGCTTAGAGAGGTAACTCAAAGGAGGACCAGCTAAAAAGCAAGAGAGCAAGAATATGACCAGTTTCATCTTAACTGCTTGAACAGCACTCTGCAAAGGGATAGCCGTGAGCCATATATGGCCATTGAACACTTGGCTTGTGATAAGGCTAAAATGAGGTGTGCTATAAGTTTTCATAGAAATATGGAAATGATGCACTAGATATGTTTGATTAAATAAAATACATTGTTAAAATAAATTCTATTTTCTTTCATTTATTGAAAAATGTGGCTACTAGAAATTTTTAATATGCCTATATGGCATGCATTGGATGTCTATTTGATGGTGCTATGATAGCAGCAGGTTTAAGAAAGACTGAAAAGGAAAATAATATGCTGTGGGCCAGAAGAAAGATACCAGTAGCAGAGGAAACCAAACCAAAATAATTAGAAAATTTGGTTATCAAACCAAAAATAAATACAAGAAAAATCAGAGACATCTTTTTAAGAAATGGTTATCTGTAAAGTTGGTAAAGGGCCAAATGAAAAATATATATATCGTTTCTAAGTATTTACATTCAAATTCATGTGTCAGCACAGCTAACTCTCTTCATCAACATCAAATGCTGATTACTTGGTCCCAGACTCAGCCCCAAGTGGACCTGGCTCTGGGTCAACTTACAAAGGCCCTCATTTCTTCCTTCCTGATCATTCCCCTAGCCTTACTGACCATCCATGCCTGATTTCTGGGCATTTTACCTGCTCTAAGGCAGGATCATTTTCAATCATCTTATGGTTCCAGTCACTGGCCTTTCCTGAAAACTGCACTTAGGTTTTCTTTTTTTCCTAATCTTACACAGACTTGTCATCCAGAATGAGTCTCTGGGTGCTTTCTTGACACCTGTTCAATCCATACGTCCCTTGTACCCTCTCCTCTTATCTGCAGATATAAACCTTTTTCTCTCAATAAACCCTTTTCTCTCAAAACCCCACCTCTTCTCTAAGCCACACGACATGTTCAGCAGGGAAGCTGGTCAACTGAGGGGCCTGAATGTGTTTCCATGTGAACACATACTGAATATGCAAAGTAGGCTTGATAACAGTACCTCAGCAAGTTGTTGATGAGGATAGGCACATTAACCCACGTAATCCCACAGCTAAGGCATGCTAAGTGGGTCATGAACTTCTGTCACAGGCATTTTCAGTTGTCTTTGGGTTACAGTGGGGCCGAAAGTACAGGAAGATACTCCTCCTCCCCATCAACCCATGTACCTCTGCCTCTCCTACCTTTCAACCATTGGGCAGCTCAACTGCAACACGCAAGCCAGATGGCAGAGAGCAGACAGTGCGACGGAGGACAGATCGGGCCAGAGGAAAGCTGCTCCCGCCACATTGTTATCAGAGCTTGATGAACAACTCTGATCATCACACAGTTTAAAATTAAGGGATTCAGGGCCAAAGCTGAGGGATTTGTTTCAAATCGGCAAATCCCCAAAAGAGGAAGTCTCTAGAGCAGATGCCAGGAGAGCACACCCAGAAGGCGCACGCAACAGGCTGCAAAGGGCTTTGTTCCAAAGACTGTGGGGGCTGCGCTCCATTCCGGTGAGGGGCTGAGCGCTCGCAGGATAGAACAAAAGCAAGCGCAGGCTGGAGAGGGAGGAATGGCGACCCACCTCCCACCCCGGTCAGTAACTAGAGATGGATGATGGTACCCGCTGCGTAACCTCACTCTGCAACTTTTATGGGAAGGCTTGACAAATGACACCAGCGAAAGGTACAAGAGAGTGATTAAAACCAGCCCTTGCAAAGGCAGAGATAACTGTCCTGGGGTTTGAGTCTCCTGGAGGCCCCGCATGCCCCGCCCTCCACCACTGCCTTGAGTTTTCCAGAACTTTTTTCATCTAGTCACATCCTTCTTCTCTTCCTCTACTGCTTGCCTTTCACCAACTTATTCTTTGGCATCGTTTTATCCGGTAGACTCTGTATGGCTGGACTTGGGATGTGAGAGTTCATTCATTCAGTGTATCAAAATACTCACCAGCTTTCTGTCTAGGCAGGAATTTTCATCCAATAGTTACCAAAAGAACATTCCCCAAAATCCTTACAAAGAACCCTTCCTGTTGAGGGAAATCACCTGGGTCTCCTATTAAAAACAGATTCTCGGGCCTCAAAGGAGATTTACTGAATCCGACCTTTCCAGGGAGAAGGTGGCCTCTGGAGAGACCAAGGGAATCCTTATCATCAGAGAAGCCCAGAGAAACTGCTGGGCTTTGTCATGCCATGTCCTCGCAGGGGGTTGCTGCCTGGGGTGGAAAAAGTCAGTTCTAGTCTCTGATCTTTAAGCTCTCCCCCTTATTTGTCTGAATGCTTCCGCCAAACTAAGATTATTCAAGCAGCCACCCATTAGCAGAACAAAACCCATCAAAGGCAAAGTCATAGCCTCAGTCGTGCTGATGTGTCCCGGTAACCAAACTGGACCCCATCAGAGGCACCACAGGCAGAGGGCTGTGTCCCTGAAGAAGCCAGGATGTGGTGACAAATGCTAGGAGCCATTGATAGTGGCCGGAAAATGAAGTAGGCCCAGAAATGGCAGTCTTAACTTGGTCATCATCTTCCCCACAGGACTCACCTACCTGCCGGTAAAGACAAGTCTCTCATTCCCTGCAATGCACTCACTGACAGGAAAATAATTTAGCGAAGCCCTGTGTTCGAGCGTGTCCTGACCAGCTTCTTGGACCAAGAAAAATGTGGAAACGTGCTACATGTAAGCACCTTGAGAAAATGTACTTGGGAATCCAGGCCTAAAACAACAAATGATTTGACTCCACGTGTATGTGTGGCTTGTCAGAAATCAAGTCCACCCTCGCCCTTTACCCTGGCTGAGAGGAGATAGAGGCTCTCCTTAAAAAACCTTTGCTTTGTCTAGTCAGTTAGCCTGGAAAAACCATTACTGAACTGGGAGGTCTCATTGAGCATCATGTTTATTTATTTCCTGCACGAACTTGGCAGATGATGCTAAGAGAAGCCATAGCCGGTGTTAACACACAGTTTGTTAGTGCTGGCCCTTAAAAATAAATAACAAAGTGACTCCTACAAATTCTGTCTTCCCTGTGCCCAGTATTTCCACATGCTTTACATACGCTGTACCAAACATAATAGAATTATTATCAAGGTATCAGTCTATGCTTGATAAACCCACGTGGGGAGAGGCAAGAGGAACAGGTGAGCACTCTCTCAGGGTGGCCTGTGGGAAATGATGGGACCATTAAGGCATTATTAAGGATCTATGTATAGGATTCTCTATAGGCCCCCATGAGGGCTACGATCAGCAACACCTGTGCCAGATAGCATGGCGAATAACAGAAAGGTAATATTTCTAAACCTTACAAGGTAGGCCAGACTCATTTAAAATGACAGCTGTCATTAATAGAACGTGTATTGCATTGCTCGGGGTGAGGGGGTGGGAGGTTCCTGTTAAGTGCTGGAGAGGCAGGATCACCTGGAATACTGAACAATTGCCGTATGTAGACCCTGACCCTACTCTTTGCACAAGGGGACAGCCACAATGTGCATCAGACTGAGGGTCACAAATGATCACCTAAAGAAATCCAAGGAAGAAATCTCCAAGGTAAAAGAATGAACTTGTTGTTACCTGTCTAGTTTATGACCTTTTCCCTTTCTTTTCTTCTTCTTTCTTCTTCTTCTTTTTTTTTTTTTTTTTTTTTTTTTTTTTTTTTGTAACTGTCCTTCAAGGGGCCTGAAAAGCAATTTTCATGCTATGGCTCTAAATATCAGTTTATCCCTCTGACAGGGTTCTGAGCATGCCCAGTAGGGATGATTTAACACTGCGCTGATGACTTGCAACAGAAGATCGTCATGTGAAAAGGTAGTCTGCCACAGCTAATGGGCTCTTGTTTCAAAGGGATGCTGTGTGTACATTACCAGCGTATGGAGAAGGTGCAGAAAGGCCCAGGCAGCCATTAGGAATGGAGTGTTGTTGATGATGAAAAGGCACTTTACCGGTGAGGGAATGGTGGGAGAGAGAAGGCTTATCTGTCTTTTTGATTAGAAATGCATGCTTCCTTTCATCATCTGAGCTGAAAAATTGGCTTCTGCTCTTGGTTTATGAAACCATTTTTCTTTTTCCTTTCTTTCCAGGTTTGCAAACTGCTTAATAAATTAGTTACTGTGAGGTACATGGGTGCCACAATAACCTTAGAGGCTTTTCCCAAATGCATCCTTAATATTTTATAAGTATTTAAATAGATTTATTCAATTTTAGCTGGCTGATTTATTAAAGCTAGCATTCTGGCACAAAAAGGGGGTTCTATGCAGATTAAAGCTAATCAAAAAAAATTTAAGAGGTGCTTATGAAGTTTTTTTTAGGAATTAGAGCAAAACTTCTGGATACAGCTAATTGAGCAAACAGGGTAAAGAAACTATCAGAAGCATAGAAGCTTGAAATGGAAGCTTCAGGCCTCCAGTCACATAGGATGTTCTGACCCCTTCATTCATTTGTTCATTCATTCATTCAACCAACATTATGGAAGGTATTGGGTACCATGCTAGGCACTGGTGCCTTTCTGGCATTCTGCTCAGTCCAGCTTTAAAAGATTATAGGACCAAAGCTTGGGTCTGTATAGCTTTCAGCCCAAGGTAAACAACAAAAGTCAGGTCACCTTACATCAGTTTTTCTGAGCAGCAAATGAAAAAGTGACACCCCTGCGCTCCCCCTCCATCCCCCCACACCTGCAGGTCCTGTCTAGGCCCCACCTGAGGGTAGTTCTTATCTCCAGCAAAAAGTGACTTGAGTCTCCAAGGAGTTCCTGTGAGGGTGACTCCCATGTCAGGAGGTGTGGGGAGGCCGACCCCCCACCTTGTCATACTTGGAGCCCCCACTGGACTCTATGCTGGAACTTCAATGCTTTCAAAGTCCACCTTGAGCCCCTGGTCATTCAAAGAAGCAGATTCCGGTTTCCAGCACCATCAGACACTAGAGCAGAATCCCATGCTGATAGTCTAAGCAATCTGTGAAAAGCTGAACTCTGTTCTACCAGATTAAAAAAAAGGAGACTTGGAGATTTATATCAGGTCACAAAAGCTTCGGAGAAAGTAGTCAGAATTAAAGAGAACATAAATCATCTTTTCAAAATATATTTTTTCTTATTTACCAGATCCCTACACGCAGAATATTCATCAAGTATTAAATCTAAAGTAGTCAGACATCCAATCCTAAAGAGGATGAAATATGTTAGAAAGTACACAATGATCAGTTTCAAGCAGCCTAGCAGATAATGCCCCAGTGATACTTTGGAGACTATATGAACAATTAAGGTAATTACCCATAGTAAAAACTATTTTATAGAAATGTGCTACAAAGAAAAGAATTACATTAGGGTCTCAATGATCAGAAAGCAGCAGCTACATGGGCAGTCTTTCAGAGGCCTTACCTTTTCTTTTCTCCACCACTATCTGTTTGACTAAGGGAGCTGAAAATTATACCATTTGTGTTAGAATCAAATGCAAATGGAATAATTGTCCCTTCTCTAATCAAAACACATTTGTGGATTGAAATACCACATGGGGCAATTTTCAGTTAATCATGGATGTTAATAAATATGATTCTAAGCTCATAAACAAACATTACTTTGGCTAATATAATATAGAAAATTATTGTTAAGCTTGATCAGACATGTAACAAAACTGAACTTTGCAGAAAGTCAGCAAATTAACCATCTGAAAATAGAGATGCGAACCAGCGGTAATGAAAGATTAGATTTGGCTAAAATGCTTAGACAAATCATGCATTAACACTAGGAAATATTTAAAGCTGGCTTTACTGAAAATGGAAACTATTAAGTATTGTCAGAGTATTAGCTTCTTTAAAGAGCAAAAACCAGATGCTTAGTGATTGGAGATTTAAAAACTAGAAAATCAGGTTTACCAAAATCAAAGTGACCCAGAGCCTGAATTATATCAAAGCCTCCAACAACAAATGGCATTGTCAAATGATATACAAATACTTAGTACTCATTCTCTTCCCATCACTGAGCTTCTGAGCCAATTTGAGATTTCCTTACTTTAGTCTCCCCTAAGTGCAAAATGTGTATTTATTTTGGTGACAAAATAGCTAAGTGGCTGTGAAAGTATTCGGGTCATCTAGAGGACCGGTGCTAGATTCAGACCTAGAGAGGCACTCATCAGCAAAAAGCTGATGTCACCCACTGCCACCTCCTGCCGTGCACTTCAAAGGAAAACACTAAGCTTAAACCACAGACTTGATACTATGCCAGAGCCCAAATAACTTCTTTCTAGATTTACTTGTTTCAAAATTATAATATGTTCCTCAAAGCTGAGCTTTTCTCATTTATAGGAGTGGGAAAGCCTCCACCCTAAACAGAGTCTTCTCTCGGGTCCTCTAGCACACGCAAGAGGCTGCCCTGGAGAAAACTCTGTGTGAGGAGCTTTTACCAGTTTTATTGAGAAATAATTGACATACGTCACTGTATAAATTGAAGGCGTACAGCATGGTGGCTTGATTTACATACACAGTGAAATGATTGCCACAGTAGGTTGAGCTAACATCCATCATCTCATATAGGCACAATGAAAAGAAAAGAAAGAGGCAAAAAGGAAGAAAAAATTTCTCTTTGTGATGAGAACACTTAGGATTTAATCTCTTAACTTCCTGTATGTCCTACAGCCATGTTCGCTATAATCATCATGCTGTACATTATATCCCTAGTGCCTAGTTATCTTTTAACTGGAAATTTGTGTGTTGTGGCCCCCTTTTCCAATTCCCCCTGCCCCCACGTCCACCTCTGGTGACCACAAGCCTGTCTTTTTTTCTATGAGCTTGTTTCTGTTTTTGTTTTATTTATTTATTTTTTTAAAGATTTTATTTATTTATTTGACAGACAGAGATCACAAGTAGGCCGAGAGGCAGGCAGAGAGAGAGGGGGAAGCAGGCTCCCCGCTGAGCAAAGAGCCCAATGTGGGGCTCGATCCCAGGACCCTGGGATCATGACCTGAGCCTAAGGCAGAGGCTTTAACCCACTGAGCCACCCAGGAGCCCCTGTTTTTGTTTTAGATTCTACATTAAGTGATTCGGATTTCGGTATTTGTCTTTCTCTGTCGGACTTATCTTACTTAGCAAATGCCTTCAGGATCCATCCATGTCATCACAAATAAGATTTCCTCCTTTTTTATGGCTAAATATTCCACTGTGTGTGTATATGCATGTGTGTGTATATGACAATTTATTTACCTGTTTCTCCATTAATGGATACTTAGGTTGTTTGCATGTCTTGGCTGTGGGTCTACAGATATGTTTTCAGGTTGGTGTTTTCATTTCCTTTGGATATATTCCCAAAAGTGGAATTACTGGATCATATGGTAGTTCTTTTTAATTTTTGTGAGGATCCTCCATACTGTTTTCCATAGTGGAAATTTACAGTCCCACCAAGAGTGCACAAGAGTTCCCTTTTCTCCACATCCCTACCAGCATTTCTCATCTCTTGTCTTTTTGATGATAACCATTGTAATAGGTGTGAAGTGACATCTTACCGTGGTTTTAATTTGCGTTTCTCAGTGACTGGTGATGCTGAATCTCCTCTCATGTACCCATTGGCTTTTTGTATATCATTTTTTAGAGCAATGTCTACTCTGGTCTTTGCCCTTTGTTAAAATCGGGCTATTTTGTCTTTTGGTCATTGAATTGTAGGAGTCGTTTCTATGTTTTGGATATTAACCCCTTATCAGATATATGGTTTGTAAAAAGTTTCCCATTCTGTAAGTTGTTTTTTCATTTTGCTGATGGTTTCTTTTGCTGGGCAGAAACTTTTTAGTTTGATGTATTCCCATGTGTTTTTTATCTTGTTTCTTCTGCTTTAGGTGTCATATCCCAAAATCGTTGCCAAGGTTCACATCAAGGAGTATAATTGCTGTTTTTGTCTAGGAATTTTATGGTTTAAGTCTTATCTTTAAGTCTTTAATCCACTTTGAGTTAATTATTTCTGAGTGGTGTAAGATAGGATTCCATTTTCATTTTTTTACATGTGAATATTCAATTTTGCGAACAACATTTATCAAAGAGACCATCTTTTCTCCATTAAGTATTCTTGACTCCTTTGTCAAATATTAGTTGGCTATATATGTGTGGATTTATTTCTAGTATCTTAATTCTATTCTGGTGGTCTGTTTGTCTGTTTTTATGCCAGTACCATGCTGTTTTGATGACTATAGTTTCATAACATGGCTTGAAGTCAGGGAATGTGATGCCTCCTGCTTTGTTCATCATTTTGGGGATTTCTTTGGCTATTTGGTGGTTTTGTGATTTCATATAAATTTAGAATTGTTTTGTCTGCTTCTGTAAAAAATGTCCTTGGAATCTTGATAGGGATTGCACTGAATTTATAGATGGTTTTTGTAGTACTGACATTTTAATAATACTAATTCTTCCAATCCATGAATATGAGATAGTTTCCCATTTACTTGTGCCTTCAATTTCTTTTACCAATGTCTTGTAGTTTTCAGAACAGAAAAATTTCTCCTCCTTGGTTAATTTATTTTTCAGTATTTTATGTTTTTGATACTATTGTAAATGGGATCAATTTCTTTTCTTTTTCCAGAAAACCATTGTTAGTGTATAGAAACACTACTGATTTTTGTATATTTGTAATTGTAATTTTGTATCTTGAAACTACTGAATTCATTGATTAAATCTAATAGTTTTTTGGTTGACTCTTTAGGATTTTTCACATGTAAAATTATGTGAGCTGCAAATAGAAATAATTTACTTCTTACTTTCTAATACTGATACATTTTATTTCTTTTTCTTGCCTGATTCCCCTAGCTAGGACTCCAAGTACCATATGAAATAGGAGTGTAAGGGTTAGTGCATTTGTCTTATTTCTGATCTTAGGGGAAAATCTTTCAGCCTTTTTTTACCATTGAGTATGATGGTAGCTGTCAACTCATCAGATATGTCCTTTATTATGTTGAAATATGTTCCTTTTCTGCCTAATTTGTTAAGAGGTTTTATAAAGAGATGCTGAATTTTATGAAGTGCTTTTTCTGCATCTATTGAGATGATCATATGATCCTTTTCTTTTGTTCTTCATTGATTGATTTACATATATTGAGCCATCCTTGCATCCCAGTGATAAATCCCACTTGACCATGGTGAGTGATCCTTTTAATATACTGCTGAATTTGGCTTGCTAGTATTTCATTGAGAATTTTTGTGCCTATATTCATTAAGGATATTGGCCTATAGTTCTGTTCTCTAGTAGTGTTATTTCTGGTTTTGGTATCAGGATAATGCTGGCCTCATAAAATGAATTTGAGAGTGTTCCCTCTAGTGTGAGGGAAGGTTGACATCTAAGCTTTAGGAAGAAACAGCAATATTTTATCTATTACAGCTTTTTTTTAAATCTCTAGTTCAATCTGTAGACCAGTCTCTACATATCTGTGCAACTAAGTGAAGTACAAGATCATACTCTAAGCATATAAGAAATGGAAGATTCCATCTGAAAAATTCCAATAATAAAGGCAAAAATCAGCACTTTCTTTGAGTTATTTAGGTAACTGTTGCTCTTCTCCACTTGTACAAAAATGTAGATCGAGGTCTAGAAAAGGAAAAGAAAAGTTGAGTAACAAGGCAGTGAGTTCATCTAAGGGAGCCAGTTTCAATATGTGTGGAATCTTCCTACAACCTACCTTTCTCTTTTTAAAAAATTCCAATATTATCAAGTATGGCAATCAATATACATGGCTAGTGAGAATAATAATTGTGTTTACTTACCAAAATCTATGTACTTACCAGTCTTTGTTTTTATGTTGATTTAATTTTTTAAACTCTTACAACAATTCTATAAGATAGGTACTATTTTTAATCCTCATTTTTAGATGAGAAACCAAAGGTTGGCGAGGATAAGATACCTATCCTATTACTTGTATAATTGGGATTTGAACCCAGGGAGACTTCAGAACTGCTGGTAAGGATTAATGAAAGTATAATATTTCAAACATGTGCTGTCAATATTCTGAATTGCTTACATTAAAATATCCTGTGCAAACCAAAATTATAAAATGTGCCCATTCTACATTGGGTATAATAAAATAATTATCCCTATTAAAAAATAAAATTTCTGTTCTTTAGCTTTACGTTAGCAGCTTGTTGCTCTGTTTTCTCCATTTTCAAGGAAATAGAGTAAAAGAAATATCTGTTGTGCTGTGGGTTCTTGACTGAATCCACTTGTCCTTCTTCCTTACTGAAAACCAGACTAAACATTTCTAGGTGTCTACATTTTAAAATTTCTAACAGCAATGAATAAACTGTACCTGGGGTACTCTCACAAGACCCCCACATTTTTAGCAAGCCTCATATTTTACCGATTTGATTGTACCAGTACACTCATGGTCTGAACCTTTCTGGGCCCATCCTTTCCTGGATCTTTCTGATATAGAGTCCATGTGAAGCACTGACTGTTTTTGAAAATCACTCTTGGAAGACCATCAAGAAGGCAATGAACTTTCAAGACATAATATCTTAAAGGAACCTATAAATGAAATAGGTCAAGGATGAGGCACATAAGTGGCTGGGAAAAAAAAAAAAATCTACATTTAGTTTATACAACTTCAGCTCTCTGTCTGTTCAAATGCCATATAAGGAATAGTAACTTTTCAAGCAAGCAGGCCTGGACATATTTCTTGGCCTTATAATTCTCACAGTTCTAGACATTCCAAGGTAGAGGGTCATTCAAACAGAGTTGTAACTTCTTGTGTATATTTATTTCCAAAGTATCTTATGCATAGTTTCCCAGTGAAATCATAGATGGAGGCTAGAGGAATGCTCGCTGGGTTATTTTTCAAGCATGCCTAGAAGAAGCAGTCAAAAAGAACTGCTCTCGCCTTCTCGAGCAAAAGGGCCAGCCTTGAGCTGAATTACTACAGCAAGAGCTTTCTCCACTGTGCTGTTAACTTGATCTACAGCTTTCATCTTGAGAATGTAAGAAGAGAAGAGGGAGGAAAAATGTTCATGAGACTTAAAGAATCAATTTACCTATGGTCACTTAGGATAATGACATGCATAACAGTCTGATGGGTCAGTAATAACAGAGTCCAGCAGAATATTCTGAGGCCAACCATCAACATTCAAGTGTCTTCTCCAAATCCCAACCACTCACCAGCAAAACACCCTTGAGTGTACTACTCACTGCCTTAGTGCTTTGATGGCCTTATCTGAAAGAGGTGAAAGAGATTAGACAGACCTAGGTGGCAGCATGTCCTCCGTATATCGTGTTGCTACTAAAAATTAGAAGTCAAGTCTTTAGTATTTGTTTTACTGTACTTAAAAAAAAACCAAATGGTATATTTATAGTTTTAGGCCTTTAAGAGAAATTTGAAAGCCAGGATACCTAATAAAATGAGGAAGTTTTGAAAATCTACACAGATCCAGGGCTTATCATTATTAACTCCCAGATAATGACAATAGTTTAGTCAAAAGGCAAAATTCTTTAAGGAAAAAGTAGATTACTCTGTATTCATTCAGCAGATATTTCTATCCACTCATTCATTCAGCTCTTGTTGAATAGACTTTCCTCTAAGCACTTGGGATATATCAGCCCTTATTGAACAGACATTCTTCTAAGCACTTGGGATATATCAGTGAATGAGACATTGATCCATGCCCTCCTGGAGCTTACCTTCTCATAGTAAGAGAAACTCAATGAACAATAAAAATAATCAATGTGAAAGTCTACCTATAAGTGAAAGCATGTTAAGTGCTAGGGAAGAAAGAGAACATTGAATAGACTGAGCGGATCAGGAGTCTGGGAGTTGGAGGCCAGCACAGGCTGCCCTCTTAGACACAGCAATCTGAGTAACCCTCATTGAGAAGGTGAAAGACTTCTAGATGAGGGAGCAAGCTATGCAGATATGTGAAAGAAGAGCCTAGAGCTCAAGAACAGCAGGCTATTTGACTGTGGCTATTTGCCCCAAGAGACACTAGAAGCTGCTGCAGGGATTTGCCCAGAAGAGAGCTGTGACTGATTATGATTGTAAATTCAGAAATTATATTCCATAATGGTTTCCTTGGACGGTTAAGATATGTATGAATGTAAGGATGGTCTCTTATTCTTCATAATGTTACCAAACCACCATCAGGCACTGAGTGTTGGTTTTCTAGTTGGAAGAATAGAACTGTGTTGCTCTGTCTAAACTTATTTATCCATTAATCCTAAGGCTCAAATCAGGCATTTGCAGAATTAGATTCTACTGACATTTATTAAGTATCTACTTCTGTGCCAGAAAAATGTGTTCATCATAATCGGGAATAAAGGATACCAAGGGGAGAAGGGTGGAGAACACACTTTGTCACTTAATCTCCTTCAAGCTGAGGCTTCTCATTTGCAAAAGAGAATATAGAAGAATATCTTCTATTTCTGGAAGTTTGGTGAGGTGCGAGGCACACATGTTACAGTTAGTCGCTTCATTAGCACTGCTTATCTCTCAAATCAATGAAAGATGTTAGTATTTTAAGATTAAACTAAGATGAAACCAAGTACCCAGTTTGCTGTTGGAGAAGTTAAGTGCCATCCACGTCCCATCAGCAGAAGAGGATTTTAAAAGATGTTCAGAAAGAAGTTTAAAATGAGCTTGGAATATTTGGAACCTTTGTGCAATTAGAAATTAAAGTCAATCAAAGCACACTGAGAGTGCAGGATTTTGTATGAAATTCCCAATGAGAAATTCTAATATAGCTCTAAGGCATAAGTAGTATTCAACACTGACTAAAACCTGCAGGTGGCAAATAAAGACAAAATAGACAATGACTGAAAAGAAAACTGTGCTCTTAAGTTACATTTTTGAGAGACTATTCTTAATTATGTTAGACAGAGACTACAGACAACATAACCTAGTGTTGGAACCCTTATGTGGAGTCACTTACTTCTGCTATTGACTTTGATCAAACTTTGATCAAACTTAACTTGATGGGATTTGAGATGGAGAGCAATGGAGCACGTGCACAGAGGTACAGAGCTATTTGGGTGTGAAGGATCTCCAAAGTCGTATTATGTAAGCAGCTGCCACCATCTGCAAGTAAGATCAATGTGGAGGTTGCTGAGAGAGACTTTAGATCAGGTGCCCTAGATCTCCAAAACTGGGCCCACAGCTGGTCAAAGACACCTTGAAAGGCACTGTACTATGCACTCAGCCACAACACAGTCCACTTTCTGCATGTTTCTGGGTACCGTACCCACCATCCCACCTTTGATTCTTAGAAGGATCCACAGAAGCCTGCTCTGCATGAAAGCGAGGATCCAATGGAGCCTGGAGGCAATGAAGCTATGATACCCAGTTAGCAGGTAGTTCATTTAGCAACACAATTCCCTTTATTTGATGTACTTTCAGCATTGCTTATGAGCTATACACTACTTAGGAGTATGAACCCTCCAATTATTTGCCTTACATTATGAATCATTTATCTAGTCAATCTAATATTCTTCCCTTATGCATCTTAATACCTCAATTAACTATTATGAGTCATTTGTTATTTGTATACCAGAAAACTGCTTTCCAAGTTATTACTTATTGGTCATAATCAATTAGGGAAGTTTTTAGAGTATGGTTGTCTTATATAAATACACTGGTAAAGTTCAGCTCCTATGATTTCTGACAATTAAATTGTTCTGTCACTTGGGGACTCTCATTAATCTCAACTTGTCATCCTTGTTTATGGAGGTTATAATGGGCTATGTGTGTAAGTGAAACGAGACGCTAAAAGGCTTTGGCTTTTTAACTCTTTGATGAAAGTAAAATTGAAATACTTTCTTAAAGTGGTAACTCTGATTTGTACAGTCTGGAGGAGATGTAGTCTAGATAGTAGCCTATCAATTCCACCATAAGCCACAGTGATCTCTATGCAGATTTGTAGTTAAGTGGCTAAAAAACGATGAACTTACTCTTAACCACCTGGATTCTTGGAATTT
Source organism: Mustela lutreola (assembly GCF_030435805.1). Classification (NCBI taxonomy): domain Eukaryota; kingdom Metazoa; phylum Chordata; class Mammalia; order Carnivora; family Mustelidae; genus Mustela; species Mustela lutreola. The sequence continues at coordinate 89,827,616 of NC_081298.1, read as the reverse complement.
GTATATCTGGAAAAGGAAGTCACAGAGAAAAAAAAATCAAATCTTGCCACACCTCATCTTTACTGGTCAACTTCTAAAAGCTCTGGATATAACTATCAGATATGTGAGCGGTCAGAAAGGTCCTGGGAAAAAATTTAGATGTCAAGTACCATCCACAATGATTTGATCCATGGCAGGGATTTAAATGCAAGGAGTTGTGGTGAGGACTACTACAGGATTAGTATTAAGATGTAATTTATAGGGCATCATTATTTATGATGTGAAATATGCAAATAGTGCATTAATTAAATGCAGGTGTCCCTACCTTTAGCAAAACCTCTGACAATAATTAAATTATACGAAATGACCCAAGTCAACAGATTAGAAATCGGAACAGAAATCTAAGAGCTTTAATAAAGTCATAAATCACTATAAAGGAAATGGTAGGTATTATTACATTGAGAGTGAATCTTGAAAAGAATGTGTAATAACAGAGTTGATGAAAAACGGATCTGAAATAGAACTGTAAGGAACAAGGGGAGCTCATATGCCTAGATGAAGCTGCTAAACATAAACTGGTTTGAGAAATAAAGATCTGGCAAAAAAAAATATTTAAAAGAGTCCAGATTCACCACTTTTGACTTCCCAGGAAAATTTAATGGTCTCCTATTTGTTGAGCCACATCACTCTGTGGTGTAAACATGGTGGAGGGGGCCAAGTTCATTCTCTGGAAAAAGTCTTAGTAACTCTGAATCTCCTGTCTAGTATAATAAATACCTTAAGACCTACTCCCAAAAAAGCAAAAAGGTTATATAAGAACTTTACTTCCAGGACTGGGATAGAATCACTACTTAGCATGAGACATCCTTTATTATTATTCTGTGATTTTATTTTTACTATTCTGTTCTCTCCTATGCACAATGCCACTGGTGCCTTTCTTATATAAATACAGCTGTCATTGATTGAATGTTTCTGATATACCAACCACTGTACTACATCCTCATTTATCTGCACAACCTAGAAGGTGGATATCCTTATTATACCCTTCTTATAGACAGATAGGAAGTTTCAGTAACTTGCTCAAGGCTAAGGCCAAGGATGTCAACCCAGTTTGCTTGAATCACTCCACTGGCATGACTTCCTCCCTGTGCCTAATTACCCTTAATGCTATGTCAACCATTTCTCCATTTACCCCTGGTGAATCTGAGAACCGTAAAGGCAGCTGAGTCATCTAAGGTACCAATTCTTTGAGAGCAAGGACTGCACCCTATTTACGTTTAAATCCCCCACAATGCCAAACACAAAGTAGTTACGGGTAACATTGGAAGGAGACAGTGAAAGAAAGAGACAGGAAGTAGGAGCTCCTGAACTTGATGACTTATTATACCAGTGTAGCATAGGAGGCCATATATAGAGAAATGAAATGGAATGCCAGTTAGGAAACATGGTGCCTTATCCAACTCTACTGAGTGTGTTGTTGTGCAAATAATTTAGTTTATCTTAACCTCCATTCCTCATCTATAAAACAAGGGGCTGGCCCAAGTGATCACTCTGATCCCTTGCAGCCCCCACATTCTCTGATTTTATATTCATTTCAAAGGTGTTTCTTTCCAGCCCTACCAGTCACCATGATAAGTCTGTCTTCTACTAAAAGCTCTTCCATGTTCCAAGCACTTTGTATACATTATCTTCCTGTGATACTCGTAACAATTCTATGAGGATAGTATTATCATTCCCATTCAGCAGAGAACATGAAGCTTAGCAGGTTTACAAACTCAAGGTCGTGCGGTCAGTGAGTGGAAGTAAGGCAACCCTGATCTCATACATTTAGAAATTTACAAGTCTACCAGACCTCGAGAACTATTGAAACTCTTAGCTCCATGGCTTCTTAGAAAGTGCAAAATACTATCCTGTGACCCTGAAAAGTTTCCAGTGTGATTTCCTCAATCAACAGGGATCTGGGATTTGAAAAAGATGAAACAATTACGGAGATGTGATTTTTGGAATCGCCACATTTGCAGTCACAACTGCGTCTCTAACCCTGGGCAAACATCTCACAAAAACATCAGATCACTGCAAACCTGTCAACACTTGGCGGTCTCCACCAGCCCTCCCAAGAGTACAGCCCTCTGTCTGTACTATTTGGTTGTCACTTAATCACACACTCCCTCATCTAGCCTGTTGTTTCATGTGCCTTACTCTTGCCTTGCCAACACAAATACTAGTTCCTCAAGGACAGAAACTGAGCCTTATATTCCTTTCCAGCCTTACAGTATCTGCAGCAGAGTTGAACCCATTAAGTGATCCTCCCTTTCATTCAACTTATTCGTCACATTTTCAGCAGGGGATCAATCAATGTGCCTCTTTTTCTGCCCCAATTCTTGTGTTCTGAAAACACTAGCACCAGCTAGCTGTTACTCAACTGCAAACCACCCCAAAGTATCTTCAGAACCATACCGTGCTGCTGAGCCTGGTGTTTGACTGCCAAAAACAACCTAGTGCCAAGGTGAAGAATGTGAGCAGAGATGCCTCTGCCTTCCAGGAAGGGGTTTGATTCTTATAGAGTGCTTCACATGATATAGTTCTCTATCAGTCAGAAGATGGTAAGTTTAAACTCAGGCCCATGAGAGAGGAGGATAGTAGAATCTGCAGGATCCCAGGAAATCCTGCCAGTCCCTTCCCTTCCTTTTATGCCACGCCTGTCCCTCTCCTATCAAAGCTGAGATCATTAGCTTGAGATTCCTTCTACTCAGCAATATAGATGACAAAGGCCCCTGACTTCTGATTTTACAATTACTGCGCCACAGAAAATCCTTCAGAAAATTAATGATAGCAGAACCCAAATTTTTCCAAATGTATCATACTGAAAATATCTCTCTGCCTTTAGAGCACATGGAGCTTGATACCCCCATTTGAAGACCATGGGCTTCACAAACATGAGAGAGAAAGCTTAATCATTGACCCTGAACCTCACCCATCTTAGCAGGAGCCACTCTCCAGGGTGGTGCGCTTTGCTCCTTCCAGGAATATGCTGTAATATGACAGGACACAGTTGTCACTCAGGGCAAAGTTGTTCGATTTCAATAACAAAATTTAGAGATGTTTTCAAGATTATCCTAGAGGATTAGAAATACTTTGTTCCACACAACTGGAAAGTTGAAGTGTGAAATATTAAGATCTATTATGGAAATTGTAAGATAATTTGTATTTTCTTTCATCAAAGAAATAGATGTTAACTGAAAACAGAAAAGTAATAGAGGAACCAAGAATACTCAGTAAAAATAGCTATACCTGCTAATACAAAACAGTGAGTCAAGCTCCTTTATAATCCTTTTTTCATTTAATCATTGCAAAGACCCTCTGAAGTAGAATCTATCCCCATTTTGTACCTGAGACGGAGAGCTTCAGACACCTCTGGTAATAACATAGTTATTAAGTGCTGGCACCAGTATTCAAATCCACTCCAAGGCCATGCTGTTAATCACCAAAATTTAGTTTATGTGTCTCTCCTGGCATATGACTGGACATTCAGGGCTGATCTTGGAGTTGGGTATGTATGATTAATGAAATTGGAAGGATAAGGGGCAGTTGCCAACTTCCCTAGGTAACTCCATTTGGCCCTGCTGAGCAGGTGCAGTGGATCCCCTTAGGTTTGCTAGTTAAGGGACAGTACATCAAATAAGGCTAGAGTCAGAGGGGAGGGTAGAAGTGCTGACTTTGAACATGTTCTTTGAAAGTGCTGTTATTTGAAAAAGCTGTACAGTGTCAGAGCTGAGCAGAGATCCAGCTGTGAATAGCACTCTGCAGAGTGTTGATAGAATCTGGGCTGTCCAGCTGTGAAGGGCCCGGAAGTGCTTGAAGAGGTGACAAGCACCCGAGCCCTCCCTCAGCCCTCCCCAACAGCTGTGGCCATTAACAACAGAAGCTACAGAGACTCACTGCAGCCAAAAGCCACAACACTACACTCTTAGCCTTATGCCTTGTTGGGAGCTTTAAGCCACCTCCACTAATCACCACAGACAAAAAAAACAGCTGCCCCAAAGCACAACGATGGCCCTGACATTAGACCACAATAATGGCCTAGCTCCCTGGTGCACTAGAGAGGTCAAACCAGAGAAATCCTTCCTTGGGCTCATGCCAGCTCCTCTACTTTGTTTAGCAGGTAGAAGGTGAAAATGGGGTACGGTTGACTTGTCATCTGGGATTATGTAGGAAAGGACAACACTGCAATGTAGGCTCAGCAGCGGCTTTGCAGTCAGAGGGACCTCGGTTCAAATCCTGATGCTTCTGTGCATTAGTTATGAAAACAATAAAAGCCCACCAAGCCTTTCTTCTCTCGCCTTTAAAGAGAGTAATAGTAATTTCCTTTAGAAAATACAGCAAATACTAAATGAGACAAAATATGAATGTCTACACATGTGGATTTCCAAAAATATTCATTTTCTTTCCTCCTCCCATACATTCACTGGGGGGGGGGGGGGTAGAGGGGCGCTAAAAATAGCGGTTTTCTGCTAAGAAATCTCATGGGGTTGGAAGGCTAGAAATCCCAGGTGAAAAAGTAAGCCATCTATAAAGACCTCAAAGTGTAACGTAGATTGTGAATGGAGATGTTACTGGGGGAAATGAGTGGGTTACATAAAGAAGTATGTTTAAGTGCTCAGAAATGCCCTTTCCAGTTTTGATTATTTTGGATTCCTAGAATGGTTTAAGCATCTGTGGACAGGGTAATGACTACAGTGAATACTAACACTAGCAACCTTTGAATTGTATTTTTCCCCAAAGAGAAAACTATACTCAACATTCTCAAATGCAGAAGTTTGTATGTAAACAAAAAGGTTTTGAAACTGTGACCTCATCTTTACCTATAAAGATTCTACCGTCTTTCAAGTCCCAAGTTCCATCACGGTGTACACTATCAGTATCTCTGTTCCAAGGGGCAGAGAATCCAAACATAAACTGGTTTAAGCTAAAAAACAATACAGGGTTCAGGTAGCTCAGGAGCCCTGTTCGACTTCAGTTTGGGGTTGATGTAGACCTCAAATGGTGTCAGCAGGATCCAGCTCCCTGCCTGGCTTCTCTGTGCTCTCTACATTTGAGGATCTGCATAGTGGTCTACAGCACCTTCAGACTCCCTTTGTCAAAAAATCCAGTACAACAGAAGAGAAAAATTGCTTCTGGGATGGGTACGTGTGCGCACGCGCGCGCGCACACACACACACACACACACACACAGAGTTAAGGCCCAGATTGGGCTTTTATATTTATTGGCAAATCCAACTGCAGCCGGGTGAATGGAGTGTCAACATTAGCCTGGTATGTGAGCCCCTGGGAATCAAGTCAGTTGGCACATTAGCTGAGAATAAATGCCAAAGCAAACTGAGGTTCCACAAAAGCAGTGTAGATACTCTACACAAAAACCAACCAATGGCCACTATTATATTCTAGCCCCACAGAACAATGGTCTTTGCATCCTTTACACATTTACTGACTTTTCTGGTACCTTTCACATGGTGCTTATTATATGCAACCCTGTATTTTAGGTTAATGATTAGTATCTCAAGGGCAGAGGCTATTTAAGTGTGTTTGTCTCCATCAACATTGTCTTTCACAATGCTTTGCCCACAGTGAGTAAATTAAGGGAATTTAATAGAAATTAATGAATTTAACATACATAAACATTGAAAGTGAATAATGGAAGTCAAAAGTTGAAATGGTTGCCCTGTAGAAGAGATTAAGAGAAAACAATGTTAGAATTATACGGTTTCTGGGGAGTGGAAGAAAAGGAAATCGAAGGCCCTTTATTCAAAAATTGCTGTCAAAAACCCCCAACTTCCTTCAGGAATTTATTAAGGAGATTGAGAGGACATATTGCTCAAAAACACCAAATACCCTCTGTGGAAAAGAAACATGAACTTTCCTGAGTCAAACCATCAAGATAAATAATTAAAGGAAAATATTCCAAAAGGTGAAGGAGGCAGGTGAATTAATCGGAACAGAGAGGAGAGATAGGAGACAAATACTCTGAAAAAAAGAAAATGGTTTTCAATAACTGTACCAAGAATTTGGGAGAAAAATTTGCAAATAAGAAGGGGAAGTTCACTATCAAAATTGCCAAAAAGTCTGTTTGCAGGGCTAGATCTGCTCACCATCAAATCCTGTCTGGAGAAAGTCCTCATAGCGTGAGACAGAAAAGTTGATTAAGTCTCTTAAATGCGACCACACTCTTTTTTAATTAACCTCTGAGCCACTGGGTCACGGACTGCAGATTGCTTCTATTTTATTAGCAATCACCAATTCTACCTTGTCAGGATTGCACAGAACACAAGCAGGTAGAAGAAGTTCGTTATAGCCTCATTGTTAACAAAGGTATTTCAACTGAGAATCTCCTTGTAGGAGAAGTTAAATGTGTCTTGGGTCAGGAGAACATTTGGCAAAATAGAACAAGAGACAGCAAACTATGGCCAGTAGACCAAATTCAGCTGATTCTGGAAAGTTTTACTGGCATATAGCCATGTCTATTTGCTTAGTATTATCTAATGACTGCTTTCTGTTCCTCTAAGGGCAGAGTTGAGATGTTCCAATAAGGATCATATGGTCCAAAAAGCTTAAAATATTTATCATCTAGACATTTACAGAAAGAGTCTATTGACCTCTGCCATAGGAAAAAAAAAATCATCCCAGCTCACAGAAACCAAGGGTGGCTTTTCTATCCATTCTCAACGAATCGGGGGTAATAATAGCAAAATGGCAGCAAGTTGGTTTGTCAGCATTAGCATCAGTAAGACTCACCGACTGTAAGTAGAGAAAGCAAAGAGGACTGAAAGAAAACAGCAAGTCTGGTGGCTGGGTAGAAGGTTCAGCCTTCTCTGTTGAGAAACCAACAGGGGGCAAGATGCAGGAGGGGGCAGGTGCACATCAGGCCTCCATGGAGAGAGAGAGAGGGAGAGAGAAAGAGAGAGGCAATTAGGAGAAGAGCATCCAATGCCTTTGTCTGCCTCAAAGTGTTTCTCTTGCCTGCTACTGCTGCACATTTGAATGTTTTATTTCTTCGACCCTCCGAGCATTACCAAACAGTTATTATCTAAGCTTCTAACAAACAATTATTCCAGCTCCTAATTTATATTTCAATCATTTTAACTACTGATCTTATGATCACATCCAGGCTCTGATCACATTAGTGTCTATTAACTATGCAGCAACCAATAAAATCTGCATGAGAGACTTATTCTATATATACTCCCTTAGTACAATTTATTAAAATAATGTAGACTATTAAGGTTTAAACTAAATGTAATATATATATTTAATATAAAAATTCTCATTACTGTGATTAATAAAATTTTTAGTATAAGCTGATATTTAGTTAGAGACAATGAGCAAGTTAAGCCAACTGAACTATTTCAGTTACATTAATTTAATTAAATATGACTTTTACATTATGTAAGATTAGGTACATATCATGGATAAGTCTAACATATTTAAAGAATCAAAAAGTAGAATTCCACTATCAAAGTTACAGTCAAATCGCCAAAGGTTGTTTTAGATAAAGCAGATTAACTTCTCCTCTCACTGAAACCCCCTCGCTCTTCCAGATATGCTGTCAGAAATTATGGAAGTTGAAAAGTAATGCAGTAATAATACACTATTTTCCTCCTTAAAATGTCTCATTGTTTAGGTTTTTCCTTTTGAACTGCACTAGGGCTGTGTGTGTGTGTGTGTGTGTGTAGGGGTGAAAGAGAAAGAGACAAGGACAGAGACACAGAGACAGAAACAGATCTCATGCTGGCACTTCGAATCATCTCCATTATATAGAAACATTTCTAGAGAAAACTCCACTGATCCATGTAAATACCCTGACCTTGCCTAATACAACTGCCCTGCTACTTCCTAACTTTGCAAACTGGCAATCACCTACTTCAGCCCAGTTTCTCCATTAGTAAAGTCAGAATGAGAGTTTGTGAGGACTAAGTGAGATGAGTAGAAAAAACCTAGCTTCTAACTGCTATCTGTCAAGAGCTGAGTCTCTTTGCTGCTGCCTCAGAAAGCGTTATGTTTTATTATTTCAAGCACAATCTAATAGATAGTGTGGCTGATTTATCTTCTGCATTCCAAAATATCTTTCCTAGATTGCCATGGCCATGAAGTCATACCCTCACTCTTTTCTGCACTCTTTATCTCCATCTTGTTCCGCTTTGTCTTCTGTGTTGGTGACCTTCACTGACAGCTAAGTTGTCCTGTGACCATTCAGGGCCAAAAGATGAAAGAGGAAAAATAGGTAGAGCACTAACATGGGGCTCTGGAGGATCTGTGTTTGAGTCCCAGTTTACTTGATACATGGCCTTAGGTAAGTACTCAGTCTTCTGAAGTCTCAATTCCCAATCCTGCTAAGTGGGTGTGGCCAATAATAATACCTTACAAAGTCAGTGGGAATACTGAATTATTACTGCAGATGAAGGACTTTGAATAGTACCTGGCCCCAATATGAGCTCAACAATAATACCATCAATAAAATGGGAATAGTCAGGGCACCTGGGTGGCTCAGTGGGTTAAGCCGCTGCCTTCGGCTCAGGTCATGATCTAAGGGTCTTGGGATCGAGTCCTGCATTGGGCTCTCTGCTCAGCAGGGAGCCTGCTTCCCTCTCTCTCACTCTGCCTACTTGTGATCTCTCTCTGTCAAATAAACAAATAAAATCTTTAAAAAAATAAATAAAATAAAATGGGAATAATGATTCCTAAAACAGAACCGCTGCTCTTCTAGAGGCTGGGTTATGCATTGGTGATGAGTTCAGAACTTAAGGAGACCCAGAAACATTTCTGTAACTATCAGAGTATTGGGAACTATGAAGATTCAATTCTCTAGAAGGAAGAGAGGACTTTTTCTATATTATCCTAAGGAACAGGATTCCCCATTTTTGGCTCTAGGGGTTTATTTCTAAAGAGTCTGCTTGGTAATGACCAAAGCTTCCAGCACAGGTAGATATACAGTCACTCTCAGAGAGTAAAATAAAAGCAAAAAGAAGAAAACCTGCCCCTAAATCTCCTACTCTCACAAATATGCCAAGAGCCCTGATGTTTTGATGGTCTGGTGTCACACCGAAGAGAGGTACTTCTGTCTCTGCTACTAAGGGACAAGGAAGATGTGAAAACAAAATACTGATTTTCAGGCCCAAGATCAGCACTCATTATTGTAATTCTAAAACCAGGAGGAGAACCAGAACCCAGCCTGAATTATCACCCAATCTCCTTAATAAATGTGGACAGGGAAATCTCAAGAAAGGTGCTGGCTAATAGGCTGGAACAGATATTCCCACACCAAATCCATCCCAATCAGGTAGATTTATTTGGAAAGGACAGTCAGGCAATAATGGGAAGCAATTATTAAATGCAATGCAGTGAACTTCTGGAGACAGGGAAGAGCCCATGGCTGTCATTTCACATTCTTCCCTGAAAGGCCTTTGATCACCTAGGCACTCTGTCCCTCCCCTTCATTCAGCAATAATTTGGACTGAAGGCAGCATTGTTCAGGTGGAGCTCTTAGGACTAACGAGTCCTCCCTTCCCCTTCTGTAACAAACTAGTTAATAGGACTTGTGTCATCACCTTTGTCAATTTCCCCCAACCCATTACCCTTCTTTTATTTCAAAGTTACGTTAAAAAAAAGTTCTTCTGTCAAAAAGCCTACCAATTCTAGGAATCCATCTTTATTTTGGCAACTCTAACGTAAGCTGTTTAGGGGCTTATGACATGGGTTATGGAGTTAGACTCCACGATTTGAATTCTGGACCCAAGACATATTAGCTGGGCAATATGACAAACTTTCCATGTTCAGGGTCCCCATCTGTGAAATAGGGATAACATCATACAAGGTTAAGTGGGGTGTTGTACAAATTCACTGAGTTCAAGAGTTAAGGGCAAGTTGGTTAAGCTAATGCCTTTCACTTCATCAGTGCTCACTAAATTTTAGCAATCACTGTCATCGTCATCACCCATAGCATAATTATCATTATTCTGGGAGTTATCCTTTGCATCTAAGATTCCATAGTTCTTTGAACTGGGGATCAGATATGGTTTAAAATCTTCTTAGGAAGACTTACAACATGGAATGGTGGCTGATGCATTAGATTAGGCCTTAGATACCTGACCCTTTGTAAACTGTATCCTGCAAGAAGTTATAACACGTAAAGCTACTCAAAGACTGTTTTTTTCTAGCTATAGAGCAAGGACAATTGAATCATATTTCGAGGTCTGACTCTCTTCCAGTCTTCTTTGCTCTCAAAGCACTCATTTGCTAAGGTAGAAAATATGGCCTCTGCATGTGATCTGGTGTCAGCATGGTCCATTTCAACCTCATAATGACTCAGTTGTAAGTAGTGGAACAGTTAAGGCATAAGCACCAAGCTAATCAGACCCTTCCACCCACACAGCAAAAAGCAAAACTTTTGTTTTTACTCTCATGCTCGGGTTTTGTCTTCCAGTCCTTCATGGTCACAGGACTAGCCAGCTTCCCCAAGATGCCCCATATGCCACCTGAGTTACTTTGCAAGAAGAGTGTTACATCAGTCAGAAATAAAGAGATCCATTTTAACAGAAGATGCAAAAGATGAAAAGGAAACTGTCTCAGTGAAAATCAGGCCATTTTTTTTTTAAAGATTTTATTTATTTATTTGACAGCCAGAGATTACAAGTAGGCAGAGAGTCAGGCAGAGAGAGAGAGGAGGAACCAGGCTCCCTGCTAAGCAGAGAGCCTGCTGCGGGGCTCCATCCCAGGACCCTGGGATCATGACCTGAGCCGAAGGCAGAGGCTTTAACCCACTGAGCCACCCAGGCGCCCCCAAATCAGGCATTCTTTTTTTTTTTTTAAGATTTTATTTATTTATTTACTTATTTATTTATTTATTTATTTGAGAGACAGAGATCACAAGTAGGCAGAGAGAGAGAGAGGAGGAAGCAGGTTCCCTGCAGAGCAGAGAGCCTGATGTGGGGCCCAATCCCAGGACCCCAGGATCACCACCTGAGCCGAAGGCAGAAGTTTTAACCCACTGAGCCACCCAGGTGCCCTAAAACAGGCCATTCTTAAAACCAAATCTATGTTATGAATGTAACATGATTTTCAAAGGTTGATGTACCTTATTGCCTGTTGTCTAGTTATTCTATCTGCCAGGTGAAAGACCAGAAGGAACTTTGAACCACAATGAACAAAATTCATCAAGACCTAAAAGATCCTTCTTCCCTGAAGAAGGATTCCCCATTTTTGGCTCCAGGGGTTTATTTTTTTTTTTTTTTTAAGATTTTATTTATTTATTTGACAGAGAGGCAGGCAGAGAGAGAGAGGGAAGCAGGCTCCCTGCCAAGCAGAGAGCCCGATGCGGGACTCGATCCCAGGACCCTGAGATCATAACCTGAGCCGAAGGCAGCAGCTCAACCCACTGAGCCACCCAGGCACCACCAGGGGTTTATTTCTAAAGGGTCTGCATGGTAATGACCATCTTCATGGAATCAGAATTCCCAGAAATTAGCCCAACCTGAGTCTTATCAAACTTAATCAAGCTTATGCAAATAACTCAATCTCAGTAGTCTTGCTCCAGGAGACTTCCTCTTATCAGAATCCATACAAACCCAAATATGATTAGAACCTGCTTTTCAAAAGACAATAGACATGGTTTTGTTTCATTAGTGGAAGACTCCTGTGTTGCCTGAAACAATAACGAGGGAAAATAACTTGGTCTGAGTTGCTGTTTGAGCTTGAATTTTGAAAAGCTGTGTCTCTTAATTCCTCCCTGAGTTTAAAATATGGCACACCTGGACAATCTGGTTCTCTCCAGGGAATGCACTAACTCTGGATTGTTTTATGCATTTGAAGTCCACCATATGGAACAACTGTGTCATTAAAATGGGCATTAAAAAGATTTGTTCACTCAGCTAGATTTGGACAGATAATAATACTTGGCACTTATATAGTGTCTTTCACCTGTCCATCTCAAAGTAAGCAATTTGTAAACACATATTGTTACAAACTCTTTATAAACTAGAGCTATATGTTATTTCTCTTGGTATAAAACAGTTCTACCATGCCACACAGTATGTCCACACCAAAAATAAGAGATGGTACAAAATATTTTAAGAAAAGAAGTTTTTTAAATTAGAAAAGAGGTTAAAAGCAGTCCAAGAATGTTAAATACATATTATCTCAAATACTAACTACAATCTGTCCACCTCAGACAAAGAGAGTCTCCGCATATATGGCAAGTATTTTGTTTTCTCTTATCTAGCCTTGTATCCACAACAACAGGATTTACATAACAATTATAATGGTATACATACCATTACTTAAATTAACTGTAAATGAAATTGGTCAACACCTCATAACCACTTCCATTTTAGTAATTCAGTGTTCTAACCATAAGAATTGATAGGATTCCTACGCAATTTCAATTAGGCTTTCTGTACTTGTCATCTTATTTGTCTATCTAGCTCTTTAGGTCTTTTCCTCAATAGGTCAAAACTCAGAGGTGTGGAAGGTTGTTCATTGTGCCTTCTAAACCACTGATATTCCTCACAGCTCTAAATATGTGTATAACTTACTTATATGTGTATTTCCCCTCCAACTCCAGTCTCTCTGATCATTCAATGACCACTTTCCCTTTACTTGCACTTTTACTTTGTGAATTCTTTACTTGTAAAGCACAAAACATTTTTAGGGATTAAATATTACATACCCAAGGAAAAAACTCTGGGCTTCAGATTCTATTTCTCAGGCAACATGTTGATACAGATAGCAAACATAAATGTAGATTAAAAATATGTATTATGTATATGTACATCACATCACAAGAGTTTGTCAGGTGGGGTAAGACAAAGGTCATAGTATAAAGCTCAGCTACTGGGTTATGCAAAGTTGGCCAATAACGTGAGTAGAAGCTTATATTCAGGTGAACATTTAAGAAGATATGAATGAACAAAATAAAGCAGTCAATAATACACTGTATCAGCCAATAGGAAATGATCTCCATGAATAATCTAAATAGTATGTTTACTGTAAGAACCTTGAATTAACAGTTCCTAGATGATCAAATTTCAAAGTATCAATTTTTGAAGAGGTTGTTATCAGTAATGTAGTTTTCATTATATCTGGAAAAGAGACTTAAAGACTCTTTAAAGACTTAAATGATGGCAGAGACTAACTAGTCAACATTAATGCGTGAAGCATGCAGGTGTACAACAACAGGGAGGGAGGAGTACAAAATAATAGTATTCAACTATAATGTGTATCCCAACAGAAATTCTTTTATGAACATATAAATATATATGTTTATGAAGGTATGGATAAGCTTTATGTAAATACATGATAATTAAGGGTATATGCACACTCATACATATGTATCCTGTATTTTTTTACAGTCTTTTCTTTAAAATATTTTATTTATTTATTTGACAGAAAGATCCCAAGTAGGCAGAGAGGCAGGCAGAGAGAGAGGGGGAAGTAGGTTCCCTGCTGAGCAGAAAGCCGGATGTGGGGCTCCATCCCAGGACCCTGAGCTCATGACCTGAGCAGAAGGCAGAGGCTTTACCCACTGAGCCACCCACGTGCCCCGCCCCATATATATATTTTAAATAAACATGGAAGGGGGCCCATTGAGGTAGAAAACACACATGTACCTTTGAAAGGGGTAGCTGCTTCTCAGTCTAGGTAAAACACTGCCATAGAAGAATTTGGGCCCAGAGTGGACAGATATTTTGACTTCTCAACAGGAACTGCAAATTTGAATCTTTTTAGTGTAAAGTTTGTAATTTTTAAACATCAGCTCCAGTTATTTTTAAACCCTGTACATGTCAACCAGCTATACTTCAGAATGTCAAATCTTGTTCATTGGATAAAAGCTTATAATCTCTCATGTTCAATAAAACTAGGTTTTTCATGGTTGGGGAGAAACTATGATTTATTTATGATTTCATTCCCAGCACCCACAGAAACAAAGATTTAAATATAAAATTCACTATTTAGAGATAGTTATGTTCCATTAACAAAATGAAAAGGCAATCTACAGAATGGGAGAAAATATTTGCAAGCCATATATTTAATAGGAGTTGGTATCCAAATATATCAGGAAATCTTATAACTCAATAACAGAAAAAACAAATAACTCAATTTCAAAATGAGCAAAGTACCTGAATAGTCATTTCTCCAAAGAAGACATTCAAATGGCCAAAAGATATACAAAAAAGGTGTTCGGTATCTCTAATCATCAGGGAAATGGAAGTCAAAAACCACAATGAGCTATCACCTCACACCTGTAAAGACAGCTGTTGTCTTAAAAAAAGAAAAAAAAAGTAACAAGGATGTGGAGAAAAGGGAACTCTGATACACTGTTGGTGGGAATGTATATTGGTTACAGCCATTATGAAAAACAGAATGGAGGTTACTTAAAACAATTGAAAATGTAACTCCTTATGATCCAGCAATTCCATTTCAGCTATTTATCCAAAGGAATTAGAGTAAGCATCTCAAAGAGAAACACTTGCCCTCTCATGTTTATTGAAACATTAACATAATAACCAATGAGTGGGAACCACCTAAATGTCTATCAGCAGATGAATGAATAAAGAAATGCACTGTGGTATAAAATACAATAGAATATTATGAAGCCTTTAAAAAGAAGGAAACCCTGCCATTCACAACAACATAGATGGACATTATGCGGAGTGAAATAAGACACACACAAAAAGACAGACACTATATGGTCCCACATTTTGTGGAATCTAAAAATCTAAAATAGTAAAACCCAAAGCAGAGAGTTGAGTAGAATGGTGGTTTCCAGGGACTGGAGGGAGGAAGAAAAAGATAGGTGATGATAACAGGTACAAGCCTTCAGTTATGCAAGATAAGTTCTGGAGATCTACTATATAGCATGATGATTATAGCTAAAATATTGTATACTTAAAATTTGCTGTAAGGGTAAATCTTATTTTAAGTGTTCTTATCACAAAATAATACGAATACTAATCACAGCAGGAGGAAACTGGGAGATGAGAGATATGTTTATGACCTTGATGGTGGTGATAGTTTCATGATTTTATACTTACCCAAACTCATGGAGGTATATACATTAAATATGTACAGCTTTTTATATGCCAATCATAGTGGTTTGTAAAAAAAGAAATTGTCATATTTCTTGAAAAATTATGTTTGTGAATGGGATTTGCCATCAGTACAAAAAGGAAGAGCTTCTACAAATGAATAAGAAAAATGGCCAGAGAAATATGTACATAAAAATATAAGTAAATTAGGGACACCTTGGTGGTGCAGTTGGTTAGGTGTCTGACTCTTGGTTTTGGCTCAGGTCATAATCTCAAGTCCTGAGATCAATCCTTGCCTTGGGCTCTGTACTCAGTGCCTAAGTTTCTCTCTCCCTTTCCCTCTGCCCCTCCCCACCTGTGTCCTCTCTCTCTCTAATAAACAAAATCTTCCTTAAAAAATCTTCCTTAAATTATATGAACAAGCAAATATAAGAAGAAAAAACACATACCTATCAAACATAAAAAAGAAAATTAATTTTAATGCCATGCAACCCAAACTGAATTTTTTTTTTAAATATTTATTTATTTATTTATTTATTTATTTGAAAGACAGACATCACAAGTAGGCAGAGAGGCAGGCAGAGAGACAGGGGGAAGCAGGCTCCCTGCTGAACAGAGAGCCCGATGCAGGGCTCGATCCCAGGACCCTGAGATCATGACCTGAGCCGAAGGCAGAGGCTTAACCCTCTGAGCCACCCAAGCACCCCCCAAACTGAATTTTTAAAGGTTAGAAATACAATCAAAAATGCTAGATAAATAATTTTAAGTTAAATAAA
Organism: Mustela lutreola; assembly: GCF_030435805.1. Classification (NCBI taxonomy): domain Eukaryota; kingdom Metazoa; phylum Chordata; class Mammalia; order Carnivora; family Mustelidae; genus Mustela; species Mustela lutreola. The sequence goes on along the minus strand of NC_081298.1, from coordinate 89,811,787 downwards.
TATATATTTTTTAAAAAGCTTGAATCACAAATAATACAGAATTAAAATCCTACACAAATATCTAAAAGAAAACAAATATCTACAAAATTCCACCTTTGGGAAGTCCCAAACACTGCTCTGATATTGGAAGTAAATGTTACATTAAAGTGAAGAAAGTAAAATTTATGTAAGAAACAGTAAACAGATTCTATTCCTAGATCTGACAATCAATGATACTGCCTTGGTCAAGATACAACCTCTTTGATCTTTATATCCCTTTTCAGCTAAAGCTAATAATTTCATTCCCTATATCATTTTAGCAAATGATAACATAAATAAAAGTTATTAATATAGGATGGAGGTTTTTTCCTTGCTTTGTTTGTGTGTTTCAGCTACTTCTGCATCCCTTCTGAAGATATGGAACGCATTTGGCTGTTTCTTGCATAGTGCTGAATGTGTGAGAATTCTGGGAGTCTATTTTAAGCCTTTGGATCAGAAACCTTACACCTGTCTCTGTTGTTTCCGTGTTATGTGGAAATAGGAACCTCTGTGAGGCTTGCTTCCAATTGGGAAGTGACATGTATCTCTTCCCCAGTCTTAAATTCAACAAAGTATGACATTTCTTCCTCTTATTGATATCTGCATCAGCATTAGAGAGTGGGTGGGTAGAAAAGAAAGCTTCTGAATGTTGAGAGATTGAAATGTGTAGAAGCAGCTGGACAAATAAAAATAGTCAAATAAATAGAAGACAAATAAAAATAACGTCAATCACAAAATCCAAGGAAAGATGAAGTTTCTCATCGCTGCTGAGAGGTCAAACAATATTATTTCTAAAAAGGTGACCACTAGATTTAACTACAAGGAGGTCACTGTTGACCTTAACAATAGCAGCTTCAATGAAGTAGTGGGGGATGGCATCTAGGATGGAGTTGTCGGGAGTAGAAATGTGAAGAACTGGGCAAAGGTAACAGACTAAGCACACATGTCTGATTTGTCGCTTACCTGAAATTCCACTACAACACTGCAAAATATATTTTTCAAAAAGAAAGTGTGGCGAATCTAACAAGAGCATGTAAAATTATGGATGTGTTGGTCTAGCAATCTCATTTCTGGTGATCTCTATTTTAGATGAAACTGCACATGTTAGAAAAGGATATGTCTGCAAGATTGTTCATTGTGATGTTATTTATAATAGCAAAAGATGAGAAGTAGCTTAAATATCCAACAATGGACAACTACTGAATAAAGTATGGTATACCCACAAAGATACCATGCAGCTGTGAAAATAATAAAGGAGGACTCTATGTGATCATCAGGATATATTTTCAGGGGAAAAAACAAAGGGCAAAGGTTTTGATGTAAGAAAGGGAGAGAGATAATTAACATATCCATGTGCATTTGCTGCGTTTTGGGATTTAAGAAAGACAGGAACACCAGAATAAAAACTTAAAAGGAGAGAAAGGAAATGTGATGGATGAGAAAGAAGTGAAAATGAGATTCCCACCTAAGTAATTTTTGACCTTTCAAGCCTGGTAATAATATTAACTTTTTTAGTATTACCTGTGTTTAAACCAAGTAATTGTATTATCTCTTTAAAAGTGTTTTTTGAATATATAAAGCACTGCTTGGGGATGCAGAGACCTAAAAGAAACATGACTTTCACCATTACAACAACAAAAAAGCCAATGCACAAGTTCATAATTCTTTTAGAAGCTATCAGAGAGCTGTAGTCACAGAACTAACTAGTCTGAACTCTAAAGAAAGACAAGTGGCTGGAGAGAGTGATAGGATGTGAACACCTGTTTATTTGGGACAGATACAGCCAAATACATGTAAAGCTGGTTAACAAATTTATGGAAACTATGTTTAGGCTAGCAAGAGAGTGTGGAGCCATATGAGGGGAAAAAATAATGAATACTGTTTTTCTGAAAATAAATAAATTGAAAAAAAAAAAGAGAGAGAGAGTGTGGAGCTACTTGTAGCCTATCAGAAGTAAAGGGTGTCCATTCATAAAAACTCCAGTATTTTACACATGATTCTCAGCTTTTAACAATAACAAAAAAATATGAGATTATGAAAAAAATAAAATAAAAAAACTGCCAAGAGAAAAGACAATTGACAGACCCTATCTGAATATAGAACAGATGTAAAAAAGTCAGAGAAATTAAAATAACCATGATTGCCATATTAAAGTCTCTAATGGAAAAGATGAACAACATGAAGATCAGATGAATAATTTCAACACAGAAGGAAACTATAGACAAGACTCTAATGGAAATGGTTTTAATAAAAACATAGCAACAGATTTTAAAAATTCCTTCCATGGTCGTCATGTAAACTTGACACAGCCAAAGAAAGAATCAGTATCCTTGAAGATAGATCAATAAACATTATCCAAACTGAAACATAAAGAGGAAAAAAAATGAGTTAAAATGAAAGAATATAATATCCAAGAGCCATGAGATAATATCAAACATTTTAATATGTGTATTATTAGGACCTCGGATTAGTGAAAGACTAGTTGCCCTTACCATGAGACTGATAAAAAGGCAATAATGCCCTCTCTCAATGCTGCTATTCAACATCATTCTGGAAGTCTAGCCTCTGATAAGGCAAGAAAGAGAAGTAAAATTCATACATATTGGAAAGGAAGAAATAAAACTGTCTCTATTCACAGACAACATGTAGATGGAAAATGACAAAGAATCTATTTAATGCATATAATAACTGAGTTTAGCAAAGTTACAAGATACTGGGTTAATAAACAAAAAATAAATTGTATTTCCAAATCCCAACAATAAACAATGGAATATAAATTTAAAAAGAAAGTGCCTGTTATAATAACTCCAAAAAATGAAATTCTGAGTATAAACCTAACCAAATATATTTAGAATATGTATGCTTTAAATCTACAAAACACTAATATAAAATCAAGTAAGAACTAAATAAATAGATATATCATGTTAATGGACTAGAACACTTGATAATGAAAGGGTATCAACTCTCCAAAAAATTGATCAATAGGTTCAACATTTTATAGGTTTTGCTCACAAATTTCTCATACAATACCCAAGTGTGGGCCAATTTGCTTCTCCACAATCATAAAAATTTAGAAAAGCATTTAAATATACATCATGCTTTCTAAGTTTTCTGCTGTATAGAAAACTACAGTTTCTCAGGTTGCCATTCACTAAGCTTTATTGGCCTCTTCAAGCTTATTTTTAGGATCATCAGGCAGGAAAGAACTACCTGCCACAACCTCAGTACTTTCCAAGGGTTCCAAATTTCTTTCAATTATTTTGTTCACTGAGGAATTGTCATCAGCATTTGTGAAGAAGTTTAAGTTCCATATATGTTCACATTATTTAAATTTTGAAGGGAAAATGAAGGTTTTGGGGGCACCCAGGTGGCTCAGTCGTTAAGTGTCTGCCTTTGGCTCAGGTCATGATCTCAGGGTCCCGGGATCAAGCTCTGCATCAGGCTCCCTACTCTGTGGGAAGCCTTCTTCTGCCTCTCCCACTCTGCCTGCTTGTGTTCCCTCTCTCACTGTTTCTCTTTCTGTCAAATAAGTAAATAAAATCTTTTTTTTTTTTAATGAAGGTTTTGGAGGGAAGATGTGGAAGAGTAGGGGACTCATGTTTCATCTGGTCCCTTGAATTCAGCTAAACATCTATCAAATCATTCTGAACATCTTTGAGTTCAACCTGAGATCTAAGAAAAGAATTACTGCAATTCTACAAATAGAAAAGCAACCACTTTTTGCAAGGTAGGTGTGGAGATGTGAATCTGAGGAGATACATGGGAAGATAAGCCATGGGGAAGGGAGCCTCCATAAGCCAGCACCAGAAAGTGATATGGCAGTGGAGGCAAAAATTGGAAATTTTGAAAGTCTGCTCCTGTGAGGGACATCCCTGCTGGAAAGGTGCTCAGGTGGTGAAGTAGGGCAGAATCCTAGGTGGGGCAGTGTGGTCTCAGGATCCCCAGGGTGACAGAAAGAATCTCAAACTCTGCCTGAATATGGCAGAGTTCCCAAGCTCTGGAGCAGGGAAACTGGCTACACTTAGTGAGCCCCAGAGTGGCCTCTCACCTAGGTGTTGCCATAAACTGTTGAACTCCCACACAATTGGGCAACTAATGATATTCTCTCACTTTTCCTTCTTTTTCTTTTCTTTTTCTTTTTCTTTTCTTTTTTTCTGACCTCTTTGGATTTGTCTAATGTGTATTTCAGTTGGGCTGTGGTTGATATTTTTGATTTTGTTCTCTTATTCATCCAATCTTCTCTGGGAAAAATGACTAGAAAGAGAAATTCACAACAAAAGAAAGAACCAGAAATAATACACTCTGCCACAGATCTAATCAATATGAATGTAAGTAAAATGTCTGAACTGGAATCCAGGATAATGATTATAAAGTTACTAGCTGAGCTTGAAAAAAGCATAAAAGAACTAGAGAGTCTCTTAGTGCAGAAATAAAATCCAATCAGGCTGAAATTAAAAAGCTTTCTCTGAAAAGCAGTCTAAAATGGATGCTCTAACAGCTAAGGTAAATGAGGCAGAAGAGTCCATGACATAGAAGACAAGAGGATGGAAAGGAAAAGGGCTGAGGAAAATAGAGAAAAACAACTAATGGATCATGAGAGGTGGCTTCGAGAAATCAGCAATACCATAAAGCAAAACAATATTAGAATTACTGGGGTTCCAGAGGAAGAAGAAAGAAAGGTACAGAAGGTATATTTGAGCAAATTATATCTGAGAACTTTCCCTAATCTGGGGAAGGAAACAGGCATTCAAATCCAGGAGGTGGAGAGAACCCCCTTCAAAAATCAATAAAAATAGATCAACACCCCACATATTGTAGTGAAGCTTGAAAATTTCAGAGATAAAGAGAAAATCCTGAAAGCAGCTTGTGAGAAGAACTCCTTAATCTACAGGGATAGGAACATTAGACTAGCAACAGACCTATCCACAGAGACCTGGCAGGCCAGAAAGGGTTGGCATGGTATATTTAAGGTAATAAATGAGAAAAACATGCAGCCAAGAATACTTTATCTGGGAAGGCTGTCACTCAGAATGAAAGGAGAAATAGTTTCTAGGACAAACAGAAACTAAAAGAATTTGTGATCACTAAACCAGCCCTTTGAGAAATATTAAAGAGGATCCTGTAAGTGAAGTGAGAGCCCAAAAGCAACATAGGTCAGAAAGAAACAGAGAAAATATACAGAAACAGGGACTTTACAGGTAGTCCAATGGCACTAGATTCATATCTTTCAGTAGTTACTCTGGATGTAAATGAGCTAAATGCGCCAATCAAAATACACAGGGTATTAGATTGGACAAAAGAGCAAGACCCATCCATGTATTGTCAATAAGATACTCATTCTAGACCCAAAGACACCTCCAGATTGAAATTGAGGGGGTGGAGAAACATTTATCACGCTAATGGACATCAAAAGAAAGCTGGGGAAACAATCTTTATATCAGACTAATTGGATTTTAAACCAAAGACTGTAGCAAGGGATGAAGAAGGACACTACTGTATCATACTTGAGGTCTATCCAGCAAGATCTAACAATTATAAATATTTATGCTCCCATTTGCAAGCAGATAAATATATAAAACAATTAATAACAAAATTAAAGAAACACATTAATAATAATACAATAATAGTAGGGGACTTTTAATACACTATTCACAGTGATGGACAGATTATTTAACCAGAAGATCAACAAGGAAACAAGGGCTTTGAATGACACTCTGGAACAAATGGACTTCACAGATATATACAAAGCATTCCATCCTAAAGCAACAGAATACACATTCTTTTCGAGTGCATATGGAACACTCTCCAGCATAGATCACATCCTGGGTCAAAAATCAGATTTCAGCAAGTACCAAGAGATTGGGATGATTTCCACATATTTTCAGACCACAATGCTTTGAAACTTGAACTCAGTAACAAGAAAACATTTGGAAGGAATTCAAATACTTGAACGTTAAAGAGCATCCTACTAAAGAATGAATGGGTCAACCAGGAAATGAAAGAAGAATTTTTAAAAATTCATGGAGACAAATGAAAATGAAAACACAACTATTCAAAACCTTTGGTAGCATTTCTAAACACTAACAATGAGATAGAAGAAAAAGAAATTAAAGAGTTGGTTCCATTTACAACTGCACCAAAAAGCACAAGATATCTAGGAATAAATCTAACCAAAAGGGTAGAGGATATGTACTCTAAAAACTACAGAACACTTATGAAAGAAATTGAGGAAGATACAAAGAAAGGGAAAAACATTCCATGCTCATGGATTTGAGGAATAAATATTGTTAAAATGTCCATGCTACCCAGGGCAACCTATACATTCAGTGCAATCCCTATCCAAATACCATCAGTATTTTTCACAGAGTTGGAACAAATAATCCTAAAAATTTATGGAACCAGAAAAGACCCCAAATAGCCAAGGGAATGTTGAAAAGAAAACCAAAGCTGGTGGCATCACAGTTCAGGACTTCGAGATATATTACAAAGTTATAATCATCAAGACAGTTAAGAAAGTGTAGTATTGGCCCCAAAACACATAGATCAATGGAAAAACATAGAGAATCCAGAAATGAACCCTGAACTCTATGGTTCAATCTTCAACAAAGCAGGAAAGAATATCCAATGGAAAAAGACAAACTCTTCAACAAGAAGTGTTGGGAAAATTGGACAGCCACATGTAGAAGAATAAAACTGGACTATTTTCTCACATCATACACAAAGATAAACTCAAGATGGATGAAAGATCTAAATGTGAGACAAGAATCCATCAAAATCCTAGAGGCAAAGACAGGTAATAACCTCTTCAACTGCGGCCACAGTAACTTCTTGCTAGACAAGTCTCCAAAGGCTTGAGAACCAAAAACAAAAATGAACTATTGGGACTTCATCAAGATAAAAGCTTCTGGGGGCACCTGGGTGGCTCAGTCATTACGAGTCTGCCTTCCACTCAGGTCATGATCCCAGAGTCCTGGGACTCTGCTCAGCAGGAAGCCTGCTTCTCCCTCTTCCACGCTCCCTGAGTTCCCTCTCTCATGGTGTCTCTCTCTGTCAAATAAATAAATAAAATCTTAAATAAAAAAAAAAAAAAAAGATAAAAGCTTCTGCACAGCAAAGGAAACAGTCAACAAAACTAAAAGGCAACTTACAGAATGGGAGAATATATTTGCAAATGACATATCATATAAAAGGCTAATATCCAAGATTTATAAAGAACTTTATCAAATTCAACACCCAAAAAACAAATAACCCAGTCAAGAAATGGGCAGAAGATATTAACAGATATTTCTCGAAAGAAGACATACAAATGGCTAACAGACACATGAAAAAAAATGCTCCACATCCCTTGTCATCAGGGAAATACAAATCAAAATAACAATGAGATACCACCTCACACCAGTCAGAAATGACTAAAACTATCAAGTCAGGAAATGACTTGATAGTTTTAGTCATTTTGATGTTGGTTAGGTTGCAGAGAGATGTTGGTTAGGTTTTAGTCATTTTGATGTTGGTTAGGTTGTACACTGTTGGTGGGAATACAAACGGGTGCAGCCAATCTGGAAAACAGTATGGGGGTTCTTCAAGAAGTTAAAACTAGGGCTACCCTGTGATCCAGCAATTATGCTACTAGGTATTTATCCCAAAGTTAAAAATGTAATGATCCAAAGGGCACCTATACCCCAATACTTACAGCAGCAATAGGGAAACTGTGAAAAGAGCTGAGATGCTCATCAACAGATGAATGGGATATCTATCTATCTATCTATCTATCTATCTTAGATAGATAGATAGATAGATAGATACACACACACACACACATAGCGTTATACATAAAATTCCTGTGTGGGGGGGGGAATATTATTCAGCCATCAAAAAGAATGAAATCTTTCAGTTTGCAACATGTATGGAACTAGAGAGTAATATCCTAAATGAAATAATCAGAGACAAATACCATATGATTTCACTCATATGTGGAATTTAAGAAACAAAACAGAGAAGCATAGAAGAAGGGAGAGAAAAATAAAATAAGACTTAATCAGGGAGGGAGAAAAACTATAAAAGACTCTTAACCATAGGAAACAGACTGAGGGTTGCTGGAGGGGATGGGGGTGGGGGGATGGGGTAACTGAATGATGGACATTAAGGAGGGCACATGAAGGGATGAGCACTGGGTGTTTTACGCAGCTGATGAATTATTGAACACTACATCTGAAGCTAATGATGTACTACTATATGTTGGCTAATTAAATATAAAGAAAATAAATAAGTAACTGAAAGGATAATGAAGAAAAACATGTAAATGCCAAATTCTAGAATTATTAGTTCTTTCATGTTACTGAGGAACTCCCTGTTGGGAGAAATGGGACTAAAAATAGGAACATGTTTGTAAACAGATATTTGAGTATAATTATAGCAGAAAGTTGAACAAATATGTGGGAAACATTTTGTATGTGTATAATAAGATTTAAATACACTAGATCTCAGGGGACAAACTCATTTTCTCAAAATTCTAGCTGTGCAAACCTCCTAGGACCCACCAAGGAGTCACCCTTCTAGGTGGTTATATCTGGAGAAAGAGTACTAGCCCACTGGACCTCTGTCATTAGTTCTATATCCACCCCCTACCCATATCATCCCCAGTTCTCTTTGTTGGGTCTGCAGCAGTAATAGTAATGAGTAAGTGAACAATTCCAAAGCACTAAACTTTGCAGCTATTCCCTGTGCATAAATTCTCCTTTCTGCGCTTTTGTGATTAAGTCAAATTTGTACAACGTGGAAAATGGCATTCTGCTAATTTTACTGGATATGCTAAGCCACTTCTGCTCCTCACAATTTTTCTCTCAGATTCTCAAATAAGAGTGGTGCTCCTCGGCACATTGCCATGTTTATCCTGCAGCATTTCATGACTCCCTAGTCAGTAAACCAGCTAATCTCCAGGGGGACTTGGGTCAACCTGAGAAGCAAAGAAATGCACCAGACTTGAAATGGCAGCTGCTTGGTGTCATGTTCAACCATGTCATTAAGATGCCTTACTGAGTAAGGACTAAATATCTCACATTAGCCAACCAACAAATTTCTATGTAATATCCTACAAAGCTATTTGGCTTTCAAAGTGAGATAGGAATACAAGTAGTAACTTTAAAAAGACTCACACACTTATTGAGACAAACTTTACCTCCAGTATATTTTTAATGGAATCTATAGGGAGAGAGATTTTAGACAGATCAAGTCAAAAATCAAAAAGATTTTCACATCATATGTGTATATATGTAATGTGTATGTATTTTTGCCTGACAATTCACTTCGTATTGGATATCCCTTTATAGTGACACACACTACTATAAAAAAATCAAATAAGGATACCAATAAGGTGACACATCAGAGGAAAAAGGACAAATAATCCACAAGTAGATAGATGGGGGGAGTAACTAAGAGCTATAAAAAGAAGATATTTTTTATACTGACGTTTTTTTTCTGCACTGTGGCTGCTAAAAACTTTAATTCTATTATTTATCTTTATTTGCTTTTAGTTATCTTCTTGCTATTCTCTCTTACAAACTTAAAAAAATCACCCTCCTTTTGGCCATCTCATTATAAAAATACCTCTTTATTAATTACAAAAATATATAATTCTTTCTGTTCTCATGTCTTACATGTTTCCTCCTGGTCTTCACTGCTTAGCTCAAAGCTGACCTGAGCTCAATGTCAGATTTCTCCCTAACAACTGCACCCACCCTGATTATATCTAATTAACCCCTATACCTGTGGACCTCAGGTCCCTCGCCAGTTGAGATGTGACTACTGAATACAAGGGCTATAATTATAGCAGAAATTTGGACAAATATGCGGGAAACATTTTGTATGTCCACTGGAGATGGGGACATAGGCAGTACTCATACAGTTTTCCTGTATCACATCTCGACAACTAAGGGTAATTACTTTGTAGCCGCCCGTGTCTTCTTGTTCTTAGTCTTCTCCTGGTTTCAGAAAATACCACTCACCTATGCTTTGAAAACCTCAAGAACTGCTTACAGAAATGCAAGCAATTTGTTCCTCTGTCGTTATCCTGAGCTACCCATGCTGTGACCTGCCAATATGTCCTTTCCTTTCATCTGGCATCTCTCAATAATGATATGAACCCCTTTTTTCAAGGCATCTTCCCATGAGGCAGAAATCAGACAATTCCTCTTAGTTATAAACTCTGACTTTTGGGTCTTCTGTCTTCAAACTTTTGTCAAGCTCTATTTCACCTCCACCTCCAATATATCAAAAGAATCAAAAACTCACTTGACAGTCCCTGCCTCCAGTCATTACCAGCATGCTCAAGGTAAAATAAAAATAGCAATACATTTCTGATTGCAAACAAAATGAAGTAGACACATTTCTCCCTATTCCTCACCCTAAGTAGAGCTAAAACAAATATAAGAAGACTGAAAGGTGGAGAAGAGAAGATGAACTGCCTCAGGGACCAACAAACTGGACTTGGAACCAACAACAGATACAACAGTGTATTCTCTGTGTTTTCTTTTTCCTTCTCTATACCCCAGACTTGGTACTTGAGAAAGCTATATTATGGTACAGCTCCTTTGGAAAAAGTTCTCACAGGTTCTCATAAGACTATACATATGCCTACCTTAGACACATAAATTGCAATTCTAGATATTTATGCAAGAGGAATTAAATCATATTGTCACAAAGGACTTATAAAATAACCATAACAATTTATTCATTATGGCTAAAAACTTGGAACTGCTCATGTGTCCATTAATAGAAGAATGAATAAACAAGCTGTGATTTGCTCATAAAATGAAATACTGTGCATCAGTAAAAATGCATTCAACAATATGGATAAGTCTTAAAGATATTACACTGAGTAAAAGAATCTAGACAAGAGTAGAACATACCATATAATTCTATTTATATGAAATTCTAGAACATGCAAAAAAAAGTCTATAGTGGGGAAATGGGACAGGGATGAAACTTTCTGATAAAATGAAACTATTCTACAATTTGATAGACGATTGTGTTACATAGGTGTATATATTTGCTAAATTTTAGCAATTATGAATTTAATTGTTCATCTCATTGTACATAAATTTTACATCAGAGATTGAAAACTGGAAAGAAACATTGAACTCTAGTTAATGGTATTCATGTCAAAATATTTATAAGGAGGTGTAGTAACATCTGTAATTTACTTTGTAATGCAACAAAAAACATAATGGTTGAGTGGATGAATAAATATATGGCAAGCAAGCATTGCTAAATGATAATGGTAGAATCTAGGTGGTGAGAATAGGTATTCACTGTAAACTTCTTTTGACTTTGCTTTATGTTTGAGGAATTGATCATATTATAATGTATGTATGGTTCTCTTTTGAGATTCTTTATTCTGTTTTTTATTCTTTAGCTAATATCACACTATCTTACTCAGCTTCTTATTAAACTCTTCCTCTTCAAGATTATCTGATCTATTTTTGGCCTTTTGGTTTTACCATAAATTTTAGGATCAGCTTGTATACAACAGTTTCTACATTTCTACAACAGTTTCTACAACAGTTTCTCTGAGATTTTGATTGGGATTGAACTGAGTCTATGGATCAATTTGAGGGAAGTTAACATCTTTACAAGATTGGGTCTTTAATTTGTGAACTTACATTGTTCTACTTAATTCCTTAAAATCTCTCGATAATGTTCTGAAGCTTTTGGTATAAAAACACTGACTTATTTTTGCTATATTTTCTCCTAAGTATTGGGAAATTTTTATTCTGTTAAACTGTGATTTTACTTTCTTTTTGTTAGTAGTACATAAAAATACTTGGAGGTAACCAAAAGGAATCTTTGGGGAAATGCCTAATTCTAGGAATGGGGCAAGAGACACACAAGATGGGCCTGGAGCAACTTACAGAGTGCCAGAAAGGAAGGAAGTACTCAAAAATAAATAAATAAATAAATAAATAAATAAATAAACAAACCACACTGATACGTTTTTCAAAGACACACAGGAGCCCACTGAAAGCCCTCCCAACAACCAAAGCTGGAACAACTTGAGCAATAAAATAAAACAAAGAAGAATTGGATTAACACCTAAAGTGTAAAATAAGTTCCCATGGGTCCATAACTGACATCCGTAAATGACTGGATAAATAAATAAATAGGGAGGAAAAAGATCAATTTCTCATGTGAGAAGAGTGGAAAATAATTTATGTAAATACCCTATCCTTCCCAAGGAGGAACATAATTTCCCACTCTTTGAGAGTGTGCTAGCCATGTGACTTTCATCCAAAGAGTATACTATAGAAAGGAGGAATGGGGGAGTAGCTTTATAAAGAGTAGAGAAATCTGATAAACATTACCTCAAACAAGTGACCAAGGTCAAAATCAACAGTTATAAATTTGTTGATAGTATGTGCCCTTGATATATGATTAAATTGTCACTTTCCCTTTATGGTCTTCTCCCCCAAAAGCTATCACCCCACTCTTACCATGAGAAAAGTATCAACCAAATTCCAAAACAGTAGTGCCTAGTCAATACTCCTCAAACTGTCAAGGTCATCATAAACAGTCAAGAAGAGCCTAAAGAGATGTGACAAATAAATATAACATAGCATGGTATCCTACATGGTATTCTAGAACAGCAGAAGAGCACTAGATAAAAAAAATAAGAAAATCTGCATAAAATATGGGTTAATACTAATGTATCAGTATTTGTTCATTAATTACAATGAATGTATCATACTAATATAAGATGTTAATAACAAGGGAAACTGGGTGCAGTATATATGGGAGCACTCTGTACTAACTTCTTAATTTTTCTGTTAATCTAAAACTGGTCTGCTGTACGTAAAATTTATAAAATAAGGTCTATTTTTTTAAAGTAAACAAAATAAAATATAAAGACATTATTAAAACATAAAATAATTTTTAGTCATTGAAATTTTATCCAGAGATCTTGATAAATTCATTTACTAATTCTCTCTTAAATTATCTGTATATTCTCTTTTTTTTAAGATTTTACTTATTTATTTATTTGACAGACAGAGATCACAAGCAGGCAGACAGAGAGAGAGGAGGAAGCAGGCTCCCTGCTGAGCAGAGAGCCCCATGCGGGGCTCGATCCCAGGACTCTGGGATCATGACCTGAGCCAAAGGCAGAGGCTTTAACCCACTGAGCCACCCAGGCGCCCCTATCTGTATATTCTTTTGAAATTTTTGTGTAAACAATCATGTCATCTAAACATAACAGTTTTATCTTTTTTTTTTCCAACCCATCTATCTTTTTTTCTTGCCTTATTGCTAAAACGAAGACCGTTAGTATGTTAAATAGAAGTGGGGATAACAGACATTTTGTTCCTATATAAGGCAGAAAGTTTTCAGCATTTTACTATTAAGAATGATGTTTGTGAATTTTTTTTTCGTAGGCATTCCATTAGATTAAGGAAGTACCCTTTTATTTATAAAGAACTGAGATTCATTTTTATCATAAATGTGTGTTAAATTTTGCCAAATGCTTTTTGCTATAACTATTAATAAGATCATATAATTTCCATCCTTTTCTTATTAATGTAGTAAATTACACTGTGTGATATTTTTCTTTTTCTTTTCTTTTTCTTTTTTTTTAAAGATTACTTATCTATTTATTTGACAGAGAGAGATCACAAGTAGGCAGAAAGGCATAGAGAGAGGGGAAGTAGACTCCCTACTGAGCAGAAAGCCCAATGCGGGGCTCGATCCTAGGGCCCTGGGATCATGACCTGAGCCAAAGGCAGAGGCTTAACCCACTGAGCCACCCAGGTGCCCCTGTGTGATATTTTTCAGACGAGATTGGGCGCGTTCAGGGTGGTATGGCTGTAGACTGTGTGATATTTTTCAAATGTCAAACCAACATTGCATTATTTGAATAAGCTCTTCTTGGTTGCAATGAATTATACTTTTTATAAATCACTGGATTACATTTTCTAAAAATGTTTACTATTTTTGTATTATGAAAAGATTGGCTTCTTGTACTGTTTGTCAGGATTTGGTATCAAGATATTGCTCACCTTATAAAATAAGTCATGAATTGTTTCTTCTTTACTTTTTCTTTAAAAAGTACTTATTTAAGAGTGGTGTTATTTCTTCTTTAAATGTATGGAAGAATTGATCAGTGAAGCCACCTAAGTCTAAAGATTTCTCTGTGGCAAAATTCAAATTGCAGGTTCAGTAGTATTATTATATTGGGGACTATTTATACTTTCTATTTCATCTTGTGTGAGATTGGGTATGTTGTGCATTTTTTTGCAATTAATTTAATCCAAACCTTCAATCTTGTTTTCATAAAATAGCTTTATGTCTTCTATGCTGTTTGGACTATGTGGAGAACCTCTAACTAAGTCTTCTTTTTAATTCCTGATATTGCTAATATATAACTATCTCTTTTTTCTCAAACTTGCTAAGATTTTATCAATTATATGTTGTCTTTTTTAAGATCCAGCTTATGGTAGCTATATGACATTCCCCAAATCTAGCTGAATTTCCATAAGAAATGTATCCTTTCCCATATCCAGCATCATGGAATTCCCCAGTATTCATACTCAAATCAGCAATAGAGTTCTTTTAAAGGCACTAAAAATTAAAGAAAATCAAATCACCAAAATCGTTTCTAATACTGAGCACTTATAGAGAAAGTAATGGAAGGAATTATGGGAAGGAATAAAACTAGGCAGAATGCATATTTGAAACTAGTGTACTTTGATACAGTAAGAGCTAGTATCTAGTAAAAGTGCTTTCCTGCAGGTTTGTCCAGTAGTCCCTCTGTGCTTCACTTGAGATGAGATGGTCTGTCCAGGGAACTACAGTATGAAATAGTCATCCCTTGAAACTTTGATTGGGATGATAAGGGAGAATGGTAAATTGCCCTGGAAGGGCTTAAGGAAGTGTTCTAACTGGTCTACTTGTGGAAGCTGGGAGTACTGGATTGAAACAGATGACCTCTTAAGGTTCCCTCTAGCTTGATTCATTTGTAATACTGAGGTCAATTCTGTCTTAAGTGATCAAAACTTTGGGATTCATTTAAACACATGAACATTGAATTTCCGTAGTGAAACTGTCAAAAGAAATTCGAAATTCTATTATATTGCCCTGTTAGACAAGTATGCCAAAATACTATAAAAATCTCATAGAACATGCTTAGCCAGAATCAGAACTTTGAGCATGTCTTGTATCACCATCTTATATAAAAGTGTGTGTGTGTGTGTATAAAATCCCTGTATATCCTTCTGTTAAAAATAAAAACTAGTGTTTGGGAATAGCTATTTCCTGATAAAACTACCCATTGACTTCTTTGCCAGACAAATGCAGCTCATAAATTGACACATTTCAGTCCATCTGCATGTACAGCATGTTCCACATCACAATTATAACACAGGCATCTTAACTTTAAATGAGACAAAACAAACATAAAATTAGCACTGGTGGAAACCCCCTGCCACTCAATTTGTCTGGGGTTTAACACCTTCCTATTTTATATATCCTTCCACATAAACAGTTTTATATTAGCCGTTGATATGGTGGCTTCCAACAACTCAATGTTGAGCTGTTTAAAAGCACTAATTAGCAGCTTTAATACAGAAGGGAACACATATATTAGAAAAACCCTGTAAACCCCAAATACCCCTTGGGCCCTTCCATTTGTGTGTAAATTAACTCAATAAAAAATATATACTATATTGTTAATCACAAGAACTTCCAGGAATATAATCAATCCCAAAAGAAATATAAACCATACCTTTATAAACAAAAAAAGAAAAATGAGAACTTCCATTTAAGCTGAGGATGGGAATCATCACAACGAGCAAGTGAATTTATAAAACTAAGCACACTTCATAATAATGATAAAAACATTACAAGTGTATATACATCCAATTGACAAATATGCATTGCATTCAATTTTAGCACAACTGGCGACATATTTGTTGAATTAACACTTCATTTATTTCTTTTTATCGCCTCTAACAATACCAAAGCCATATATACATATATACTAACATTAACAGAAAATAAACAAAATAATCTTAAAGTATTGTCCACTATTTCAAAAAATACAGAAACATATTGAATTTTCAGAGGATTCCAGGAACATGTTTTTCTATAATCCAGAATGTCCATATAATCCAGTTACTTCATTTTAAATAACATTTAACATAACTAGCCCTTTTTAACTTCAAGGAATGGTTTTTCTTTTCCCCACCTTTCCACATACCTTGATCAGATAATTCTACTAGTTAATATTTCTAGTACATGTAAATAATTATATCCTGAGTGCTTTAAAATTACACTAATTCCTACACTATTAAGGAAGGAAAATGTTTCTAGTTTTTGATGCATTATAAGTGGGAGATATTAATTTCTAGATGAAATTATGCATAAGCAGGGGGAAAGCTTTGTACCAAGTTAATATTTAAACATAAAATGTTAAGTATCTCAGGAATTATGGATGATTAAAAGCAAATAGGACAACACAACCATATTATATTTGGATTGTGGGACCCTCTCCCATTTGTGCAATTTTCTATCCCCCAAAGCAAAAAGCATCTTTCTATTTTCTATTTCAAAATTGTTTAGCTGTCAAGATGGATGGTTTGAACAGTAGCAAACACTCAAAACCAAAGAAATTGCATTCTTTAGTAAATATGTTTATGTTATGTCATATAAATGAATTATAAACAGTAGAGTAACCTTTTTGCTTTTATGGTTAATATTTTGTCATTTTACAAGCTTCCACTAAGCAATACAATTTCTAAAGCAAGTTTTGAAAACTTGGAGGAAATTAACACATACCAAGTTATATATATATTATTTTCTAATATAGTACTAATCATACTTTGCTATTTGGGGTGAATAGCTTTTTAAAATTATACTGAAATGATGAAATTGTCCCATTTTAAGTAGAAATTTCCACACAATGGGTAATTTCAATTCTTTCCAGCTTTATTCCACTATTAGAAACAGATTTAGCCAAAGACCTCACATATTTGCTATGAATGAATTTTAATGTATTCTCCAAAGAAATAAAGCAGGTTTGTTTCTCCTTTCGTATCTTGCTTTAAATGATGTTTTATGTTATAGGCTAACGAGTATCTAAAAGTGCACTTAATGTACTTTGCATATAGTATTTTACTAATGACACTGAGTGTTTCACTTTGTGGGGAGCAGAGCTGCCATGACACTCCATGAGCAATTTGACATAGGCTGGGAGTATGTTTACAGTTAACCAAGCCTTTTAGAGACAGATTCTCTGTTTCTGGCAAATATGGAGCTATACACCGTTCACCATCTGTGACAGGTGATACTGATCCATATTCCCCCACTATGACAGAATTGGGGTAAGACTCCAAGAGCTTAGGGCAGGGAAAAAGAGAGTTTTATATTATAGGCCTGCTACATTAAATTATAGGACCATTGCATTAGCTTCCTAGGACCAGTATAGCCAAATATCACAAACTGGGTGGTTTAAAACAGAAATCTATTGTCTCACAGTTCTGGAGGCCCAAAGTCCAAAATCAAAGTGCGGGTGGGGACTAGATCCCTCTGTAATCTATGGGGAAGAATACTTCCTTGCTTCTTCCCAGCTTCTGGAGATGACCATCTATCCTTGGCATTCTTTGGCTTGTAACTGCAACATACCATTCTCTTCCTCTGGAGTCACATGGTGGTTTCCCCTGGCTTCACATTATCTTCTTAATAAGGGCACAGACCGTATTGAATTAAAAGTCCATTCTACTCCAGCATCTTCATCATCTTCATTATTTACATCAGCAACAACCCTATCTCCAAATGAAGATTCTGAGGTATGGGGTGGTCAGGACTTCCGCATATCTTTTGGTGGGGGCAAGCAATCCAACGCAGAGCAACCATTAACCAATATCAGATGTAAACCTAAATTGGTATGCCTAGGCCTAAACAGCTAGCCGGATCTTTCTCTGGATCATCTCTCTTCCTGGAGGAGTTCCATTGCCTGGAGAGGGCATCACGGAGGGAGTCACTTTTCTCTTTTAGATGCCAGTCAGGCAGAAGAAGAAAGAGTGAAATGAAGAGTTTTTAGGATTACTGAGAATCACACTTGGAACACTTGGATGTTTGTAGTTAGACAAACATCCAGTCTATAATGAATATTTTTTTAGAGGATTTACAATATTCTGTCAGACAGAAAAAGTAAGGAAAGAACCTCCCTTTCTCTTGTCATTCTTTATTCTAAGAAGTTCCTTTGGAGAAATACTCCCTCAGTCCCCTAGGAGTGACCTGCTTTCCATCAACTCAATCTAGCAGAGGTCACTAATCTCCAGAGCCATTGACATCCTCTAATTCACCAACAGAAAAACCACCATTAAAAAAATAATAATAATAAAAACAAAAACAAAAAGCAGTGAAGAAAGAGTTCAGAAACAACGTGTGAGGGGATAGATCTGCATTACCTCCCACTTCAGCCTTTGTCTTCAAAGTCCTTTCTGCCTTTCTGCAGAGTATTAAATGGTGTTTGGCCTTTTTTTCTTTTATGTTTTTCTCTTTTTTGGAGGGGAGGAGAAGTCAATGAGATTTTTGAAAAGGCTCAGAACAGAGAGGTCACTTTTCAACAAATGACATGTAAGGCAAGATAAATTTACATTTTTCAGCCTCATGAAAAACAAGGACAGCTTTGTCTGGGATTCACTAAGAAGTCATTGAAGGTAAGCGTTGGCTGCCCACTGGTCATGATGGAGTAAAACCAAGAGAAACATGAGCTAAAGGGAGCTTATAGGCAACCATAGGTTGAACATCCCCAACTTCCCACAAAGGCCTTTCATTTCCATTTGGAATGAGGGAATGAGGATAGGATAACCTAGCCGGACCAGCCCCTTAGTCACCAAGCAAAACTCTTGACATTTGCCTAATTACCTTTTCTCATCATCAGTCATTTCTTGAAGTCTCAGCTTCATTCACATGCCAGGTATTTCCGAAATTAATCATGTCATTGAAAAGCGGCATCTTTTCATGTAAATGGACTTTATTATCTGGATCAGAAAGCCCCCTCTTTGAGAAGCAAAAGGCCATTTGTAGGGAAAATGTCTGAAATCTGACATGCTGCCTTCCCAAGAAAGATTCTTAGTGTTGACCTCCCAGCAAGCACCAAGCATTCGTCACTGTGAGCTTATGTGTGAGTGAGTGAGTGTGTGTGTGTGTGTGTGTGTGTGTGTGTAGCTAAGAGCCTTGGGCTGGCTGCATGCTAATTTGCCCCCATTGTTTCAGGGTGACTGCCTTTCCAGTATTTAGGAACAAAGCCTTTTTTGCAGAAGCCCCTACCTACAATTATTTTATGTTTACCTCAAGGGCCATTATCTTATCTTTATTGCAACTATATTAGGGGATGCCAGAGCTGCTTTGTCTCCTTGGAAGGCTGCAGATTACAGACAGGATTTAGCATGATCCCAGGACACTCCTCTTTCATTTCAAGGCATTTTACAAATGTTTGAGGACCCTGAACTAGACCAACACGTGGCTTTTGCCCAGCCTCTCTGAATTTAGAGAGGGAAGGAGGAAAATGCTTCTAAGAACTTAGGGACGTGCCCTCAAACTCAATTTTTAGGTGTCTAAGATTTAGTCCATAAAGGATGAGCAAATGAGGAATTAGAAAGCAAGAAATTCCCACTTGTAGAAGTATCACCAAAACCGTAACAGGGCCTCTAAAAGGGTTGCCTACCTAGATTCACAGAACTGGCTGGACTGTTATCTAATTATAGATCTTCCCCCTCTTATGAAGGGGTTATATCCTGATAAACCCATCATAGGTTGTAAATGTCCTAAGTTGAAAAAACACCCAACCTGCCAAACATCACAGCTTAGCCCAGCCTGCCTTAAACGTGCTCAGAACACTTACATAGCCTATGGTTGGGCAAAATCATCTCACACAAAACCTGCTTTTAACTAAAGCATTGAATAACTCCTGTATGTTATTGAATACCGTATTGCAAGTGAAAGACAGGATGGTTGTATGGATAAGAACGGAGCTATGTGTATTGGTTGTTGATCTTTGTGGTCATGGGACTGACTGGGAGCTGCAGTGACCACTGCCCAGCATCAGAAGAAAGGATTACAGGGCATATCGCTTGCCCAAGAACAGACCCAAATTCAGAAGTGGAAATATAGTTTCTGCTGGATGCATATCATTTCCCACCATTATAAAGTCAAAACATCGTAAGTTGAACCACTGTAAGACAGGGACCTTCTGTAGCTAATAGGTTTACCTGAAGATAAACCAACTCCAGAAGCACAAAACCAGTGGAAAAGCACCCTCACCCTTGCGTGAGTAGGGACCCATAAGGAAAGTTCTTTCTACAGCCCTGACTCACTTTTCTTTTGTTCTGTGCTTTAACAACTGGGTGTTAATGATGGGGTATTTTTCCTCTGGGAGGAGTACAGAAGAGTAATATTAACTACCTGCACCCCTCCCTCCTATGTGGAAATAAAATTAATGTGGTGACATAAGCTAACAAAAACCAGGAAATTAAAAGTTAAGGCTGAGACTCCTTCATGATGTTTTACCTTTTTTGGTTATTGTAAAATGAATATAGTGAGGATAATTTGCTGGAGGAAAGACCTAATCACAGAGTTCATCAAGAAAGCGTAAAAAAAAAAAAAAAAAAAAAATTCTTTTAATCTACTTTTGCTCTCTTCGAGCCAACTGGGAGCTGGTTTTCAAAAGTATTCCACTTTCTCTTACCCCTCCATTTTCTTAAACCAAAGGGAAACAAAAGCCTCCTCTTCATAGTCTTCAAGTGCCTAAGTAATATTTTCTCCATTCTTTAAAACCCACGGACCCAGACTCAAAAAAATCAAGTATGTCCTAAATCAGAATCAGCAGAGAGCACAGATTGTCGTCTGGAATTTGGAAAGACAACTTTGGAGTGTTGTGTTAACATCCAAAGTTCTATAGGAAAAACAAACATAAAAATCAACTTTTGAGAGGCCGTATTTAAGAAAGACCTCAACCCCTCCATTCTTTTGCTGTGTTTGAAGATCAGCCAAAAGGGAAAAAAGGGAGTGTAAATTCAAGGAATGAAACTCTAGGCTGTAGGCCAGAAACTCTGAACATTCATCTTTCCCCCTTTACTCAGAAGAATGTTCCTGGGGAAGAAGTTCCATGATGGGCTTTTTTCTAAGCGCTTCTCTGAACTCAAAAAAAAAAAAATGATTGTAAACTTTACCTTCCTCCCTGCATCTGTCTTCAGTCATGCTAAGCTCAGACTCCTTTCATCTTTTGGGTTCACTGTTACCAATGCAATGGCTTATTCTGGTGCCTGGGAATGGCCCATATTTACCATCCTATCTATTTGGATATATGGTTTAACTCTATCTTATTTTGCAACAATACCACCACCTCCTGGGTTGCTCATAATTTCCATAGCTATTTACATATAACATTTCAAGAAGTTGTTAAATTTCATCCAGAACTGTTAACCATAATAACTAGACTATAAGCTTCTTGAAGGCAAGCTTCTCAAATACATTATCAATTCTTACAAAATCAAAAAGCAGATCACATAGTCTGACAAAGGACACCCTTCTAATATGCAAATGTATCCATATAAAAAAAGTGTAACAAACTTCAAGATGCATAAGCCCTGTTTGTTTACATTATCTGTAATATTGAACCCAATAAATAATACTTGCAAAGATGCTTAACAAACTTCTGTTGAAGTAAACAGCAGTCATCAATGGGAGATCATGTGAGATATCCACAAAGACCATCACTATCCACTAACTAATGGCTTTTTATCTATTTCTTAGGACAATAGGAAACGAAAACTTTATCCTTGCTCCCCTGCCCATACGGATGTAGATACAGACAGGGATCAGGCAAGCCTCAATCTCCAGCAAATGGTGAATTATATACTTTCTAAAAATTTGCTTATATTTGTTAGACTCAAACCAAAGACTGATGGGCTACATTAGTTTGTGTCTGTATAGAATTGGCATACCTAGGGAGTTTAAGAATTGGCAGTGTCCTGGATAAAAGGAGATAATAGAATCTATAACAACAGGGACAATTGATCTAAATGTAGTCATTAAGAGAGTGCTATCTGCTAGGAAATCAAGAAGGTAAGGAGAAAAGCAGAGTTTTGTTCTGTTATCAGTTAAATTGGTCGTTAGGGATTCCAAATTTTATTTGATTTAAAGTCTTATTTATGGGGCGCCTGGGTGGCTCAGTGGGTTAAGCCGCTGCCTTCAGCTTGGGTCATGAGCTCAGGGTCCTGGGATCGAGTTCCGCATCGGGCTCTCTGCTCAGCAGGGAGCCTGCTTCCTCCTCTCTCTCTCTCTGCCTGCCTCTCTGCCTACTTGTGATCTCTGTCTGTCAAATAAATAAATAAAATCTTTAAAAATAAATAAATAAATAAAATAAATTAAAAAAAAAATAAAGTCTTATTCCTGGACTGAGGTTTGTTTTGTTTTGTTTTGTTTTTGGGGTTTTTTTTTGTTTGGTTGGTTGGTTGGTTTTGTTTTGTTTTTGTTTTTTAAGGAAAAAAAGGACTGCAAACATCAAGGCCCCTCTCTGTTGGCTGCTGTTTTGGAAAAGTAGAAATTTTTCCCTACAAAGTAATCCAGTCATTAGAAATTGGGCCTGAAGAGCCCACTCATGGTAGCTGGGGCTTGAAGGCCTTTCTGTGACATAGTTTTTGTCTTTGAAGAAAGTCTAGAGGATGGAATTTCCAAAACCTCTCAGCTAAGTGTCATCACAGAATTTGAGAGTTCAGAACTAAATACCTATTTGATCACATTGGACTCCTATTGCTTACCTGTGAAGTTCTCTAATTCTTTTATTAATTTAAAAAATGGAATTATTAGTCTTTAGAAAGGCAACAATATTCCTATAGTATTTGGTGAACTCCAGAAATCACACGGCAAAGACTTTCGATTGAAGTCAGTGGTGTCTGTCTTGCCTCTTAACCAGCCTAAAGCTGAGGGGCCTGAAGTCCCATTATCCATCTTAATTTCAGATGAGTGACAACCTCAGGCCCTGGGAGGAGACATAGTTTGCTCTGATTCTTTCCTAAATTGGAGTAGTCAAAGCAGCCGCAAAAACAGTTCCACAGTTCATCGCCCCATCTCCCCAAATCTGTTCAAGTTTCAGCCCCCATTGCTGTATGAGTACCTGAGCTAGTTCCTCTGCCCCTGAACAGTAGTCTATGTACTTCAGTCAGGATGCCCACATAATGGCAACGAGCCCCTTTGTGAAATATCTCCAATCGGGAAACATGGGGATTTGCATCATTTTATAGCATAATAGTCCACATTTTCCATCACACGTTTCCTCAAGAAGAACTACAGAGGAGAATCAAGTAATTCAGTTATTAGCATATTCTAGGGCTATGGTAGTGTCACTTGCCTT
Organism: Mustela lutreola; assembly: GCF_030435805.1. Classification (NCBI taxonomy): domain Eukaryota; kingdom Metazoa; phylum Chordata; class Mammalia; order Carnivora; family Mustelidae; genus Mustela; species Mustela lutreola. Next base: position 89,788,368 of record NC_081298.1, on the reverse strand, counting down.
CCATAATACATACACCGTTAATATATGTAAATATATGTAATATATGTAAATCCCTCCCCTTTTGTTATTACTTGGTAAACTCAATCTTGATTTTATATTGATTTTTCCTGAATGTCAGAAATCATAGCTCTTCATTCTGGTCCGTTTCTTTGTTTTAGTTGGCAAGTACTTCAGGAGTAATTCAAGATACATAATTCATCGAACATTTAACTGTCTAATATATACATAGTACTGTGCTGGAGAGTTAGACAAGTGCTGTCTTTGTTATTTATAAAATAATATATGCGCACAAATCCACATATACATATATGTATACTCACATATCTTTCACAAAAACTGTCTTTCTTCATAAGAGCAGTCTCACCCAGTGGTTCAGGATGTGGGTTCCAAAGCCAGACTACCTGTGTTCCAGGTCTTACTAGCCGTAAATCCTTGGGTAAAGTTATATCTAACATCTCTGGGTACCTCTTTTACCTCAGATATGTGATGGAGATCCTAGTAGAGCCTATGTCAAGGGGGCTTCATAAGAATTACACCCAGAGAGAAGACGGGCTATGATTTGATGGACATGGAGTAAATGTTAGCTAATATTACATTTACAAATGTAAATAGAATAATAGTTCCTTCTCCATCAGGTGGTGGGGAACAGTAAATGACTTTGAATGGGCATTTGAACTTTTAGATGCTGTCATAAAAAGCATTAGCAATGTATTATCAAAATGCTATAAGAAAACAAAGGAGATGAGGATGGGAGACACTAATTTAGATCTAGAATTTTGGCAAAGACATCAGAAAGGAAGTGAAATCCAAACTGCCCTCTAAAGGCTGAGTAGGATTTTGATAGATAGACAGAGGGCTTTTTTGGCAAAGGCAAATAGAAATAGCCCAAGAAAATGTCCTTAAAGAGAAAAATGCCTTAGGGCGTCAGCATATAAGGAATGGATGTAGACGGCTGTGGATGAAGGTATAGGAGAGGTGGTGGAAAATTAGTCTGAAAAAGAATATTTAGGCCATATTATGGAATATTTTCAGAAACCTACAAAAATAGATATGTAAGCTCAGGTCATGATCCCAAGGTCCTGGGATGGAGCCCCGCATTGGGCTCCCTGCTCAGCGGGAAGTCTGCTTCTCCCTCTCCCTCTGCCTCTGCTCTTGCTGTCTCTCTCTCTCTTTCTGTAAAACTTAAGCTTAAATATTGAATGTCAAGTGGTCAACGGGAATGCCCAACATCCCCATTCTCCCGACTGACCGGCCATCTTCTGAAGCAGCCTTTCTGTGCTCATTTTTCAGGCAACTTTTGATCCTTTCCTATAGGTAATTCTAGATGCCTTTCAGTATTGTGAACAAATAGACCATAGGGCATTAGAAAGCCCATGTATGCTGGAGCCCACTCCTCTGAGAAATGTGGCGGGTAGGTTGCTTGATTCACAGCACCTCCCTCTCCAACCATTGTATTCTCAACCCATTTCTGTCTGCCCCCCCCCTTTATTTCCAAGTTACATTTTCAGTCTTTCAAAATAAATAAATATTAAATACAGGATGAATTTTCTTTCTATCTTTCTTTTTTTTTTTCTTTTTTGTGTTTAAATGGTAACTTCTTAAGCAGTCTCTTTGTAGCCCTTCCCAACCACTCAAATACACAGTGGGCATCACATGAGGGCAACCTCAAAGAAGAAAAGTGGGGGACATCAAACGTAAACCTTGATGTTTATTCTCTGGCAAGTTTTAATGTTAGGGCACTGACACCCAGCCAAAAATCTAACTGGTATCTCCAAAGTCTCACTTAGCATTCCTAAACACCATCCGTAGCCAAGTCTCTCTCTTTTTTTTTTTTAATTTTTAATTTTTTTAATTTCTTTTCAGTGTACCAAAATTCATTGTTTATGCACCACACCCAGTGCTCCATGTAATACATGCCCTCCATAATACCTACTACCTGGCTCACCCACCTTCTCACTCCCACCCCTTCAACACCCTCAGATTGTTTTTCAGAGTCCATAGTTTCTCATGGTTCATCTCCCCCTCCAATTTCCTTCAACTCCCTTCTCCTCTCCTTCCCCTCATGTCCTTCGTGTTCTTTCTTAGGCTCCACAAATAAATGAAACTATATGATAATTGACTCTCTCTGCTTGACTTATTTCACTCAGCATAATCTCTTCCAGTCCTGTCCATGTTGCTACAAAAGTTGGGTATTCATCCTTTCTGATGGAGGATACTCCACATCTTCCTTATCCATTCATCTGTTGAAGGGCATCTTGGTTCTTTTCACAGTTTGGCAACCGTGGCCATTGCATCCATTCTAAATCTCTCTTTGAAGACTATCCCCTCTTGGTACTATAACAAGGATGGGAAGGAGAGAAATTTCATACCATAGTTCAGTAATGTATGACTTCTGTAGCCATTATCTCCTTCCAAAGAAGCCACTTTGCTAAGTTAAATCATTGCATCATCAAATCAATTACTCATCAAGCTGGACCACAGATGTTATCTTGCTTAGGTATTCAAAATATCACATTGCTTGAATGCACCGAATGAGAACTATGCTTTTCATTTCTAAAAAATCTTTTATTTCCATAGATTATGACAGTATCATATCCAATCCTGATAATGGAATTATTTTTTTTTCCTTGTGATGTTCCTCTTGGCTATTTCTCTGACCATCCCATAACCTTCAAACAAATATACACAGACATACCCTCACCTCCCCTCTCACAAATTTTTTTTTCACTTATTTTTTTAAAACTAGCCTCAAACATCAAGACACTTGGGTTGTGTAGTAGATGGAGCTTCTGGCTCTTGATTTCAGCTCAGGTCAAGATCTCAGGGTCATGGGATCAAGCCCTGCTTCAGGCTCCATGCTCGGCAAGGAATCTGCTTGGAATTCTCTTACTCCCTCTCTCTCTGTCCTTCCTCCTGCCCCCCCTTGTTCACGCTCTTTCTCTCTCTCTCTCAAATAAATAAATAAATCATTTTTTTAATTTAAAAATAAAAAATAGCCTCAAACATCAAGATGGTTCTTGCATATTTAACCAAGATGATGAAATCCCATTGATTGCTTCTGACTTTACAGTTTAAAATGTCAAGTTCTGTTACCCTGTGTAAGATAAGAATTGTTGCTTTGGTTTTTTAAATTATTTTTGTTCACTTATAACGTGTTATTTTCCTCAGGGATACAGGTCTGTGAATCATCAGGCTTACACACTTCACAGCACTCACCACATCACAGACCCTCCCCAATGTCCATAACCCAACCACCCTCTCTACACCTGTTGTTCTGCTTTTATTGTAGTTACTTGTCTTTCACTGATCAAATGATTTCTCCAGTTATTAGTTCATGTGTACAAGATGACCACCACCCCTGCCTCTCCACCCTTGATGTTAGCCGCATACCACATGGTGCACAACATGATACCCTCAGTGAATCAACCATTGGGCCCCAAGACAACTGAAGGCAACCCACAAATCCTCCCTCCTAGAATGGCAAGAATCCAGGTCTTGTTATCCTAGGAGCTGCTGCTTGGGGAGTGAAGAATGAGGGCAAACAGAGTGGTCCTGGCTCGCACTAAAACATGGCTTTCCAAGAATATGCTGACATTTCCAGAAGTTTGGAATAGGCAAGATCCCAGCTGGAAAGAACATAAATGTACTTACTTCACAATTTTTAGGTTTTCATATCTTTGCTTTACTATATGTAAAAATGGATTCAACCTGGGTAGCTTGAAACAATAAGATGAAAAATGGGGTGAGAGGTGCACAAGCAAAGCTAGCCTGAGTAGAATATATTAATGCACGTACACACACCAAAAAAAAAAATCCTCAAAACTATTGCCTATATTGGGAAGCAAAAATTTATAAAACAGAGACAGACATAAAGGAAGAAATTGTTTATTTGTTTGTTTGCCTTTATAAAATCCGTTTGGGAGAAACATCCATATATATACATCAGTTATCTGGCTTGTCCCAGTTATACTGATGTTAGAGATGTCCTTTGTTAGAAATTAATGTGTGTAATAAAGTTTTACATTTTTCATATGTTTTGAAGTATATGAGCTATATTTCTTTTGACTGCATAATTACTTTTTGTACACAAGAAAAATGAGGTGCTTAGCCCTAAGTAAATAATCTCAAAACAAACCAAGAATAATAGTTACATTCTTTTCATCTTCCGGGCTGTATACAATAAATATTTCCAGAAACTTTTTAAGTTACATTATTGTGAGTTTTTGCTAAAAAAAAAAAAAAAAAAAAAAAAACCAAACCCACAACAAACTTCTATTGACTCAGAACCAAGTTCAGACAAAAATCTGCCCACCTCCATATTGATATTTTGATATGTTTGTTGAGGGCATTGAGTAATTACAACTACCAGGTTTTTTCCAAATTTATATTAATTTCCAATGTGTTTTTCCTTTATAGTCCAAAGGAATAAAACTTCTATTCAGAATAAACCTTTTGGGAAATAGGACAGTATGTTTAAGACAATTTAAGTATTTTATTTCTCTGTATAGGTGCTTTCAGTAACTCCTAAATTCTTACAGAAGAGATCATTACCAACAACATTACATGTTATATTGATTATGATTAGTCTGCTTTGCATAAACTGTATTTTCAAAGCTAAGTATTTAGCTGCTTCTGAACAATGGGACTTACTTTAAAAATCAAAATAAACAAGGAAACTAGCTCTGTAATTCACACCTTGAAGAACCAATTTGGGTCTTTAAAAATAGTTATGGGGAGGCTCTAAAATCTTAAATGGGGAGGGGGGGTAAGATAGTACTACAAATCCTAACAGACTTATTAAGAGACTCCTCACCCTTTCTGGTAGCTGGCTCTGCTCTAATTACCAGCTGGTCTGTTGTTTTCTTTTCTTTCCTTTGTAGCATGTACTATGACCTTGATTTTTTTTTAATGCATTACTGAATTTGGTTAAAAAAAAAAAAGTTCTATGTTTTGCTAAGCTGAGTAAATCAGAAAAATTCTGATATTTTAAGTTGCTCATGATGGACTCCATATAAATAAAGTATGCATGATATATATTTCCTCTCATCTGAGTCATTATGACCGTACTTGGGTTTTTTTTTCTAAAAAGTAACTGGGATAATAAAACTATAGTGGGCCTTCTTTCTCTCTCTGGTTCTTAGATCAGAATCTGACTGTGTAGGTATATACCTATGCCTGTAGACATATAGAACAGAGAACAAATGCCATAATCCATATATTAACAGTAGTTGTCTCTGCAAATTAAGATTCTCAGTGATTTTATTCTATTTTACTTTATGATTTCAATTCTTTCTATGATAAACAATCATTATTTTTATAAATAAATTTATTTATTTTTTAAAATATTGGTTCTGACTTTCAATAAAACTTGTGATATGAGTTAAAAGGGTTTTTTAATTCTCTTTGCAAAATAGAAACTATTGCTTTTCTTCTAGAAATTGTGTATGTATTGGTGACAGTGGGAAGAGACAGGTGTTCTGGTAAGAGTAAAAGAGTGAAGATCAAAGATCAGTAAGGATCTGTACCGAGTGGTAATCCACCTTAGAAAAATTAGAAAACAGAGAGGCAATCCAAAAAAAGATTGATCTCAACCTATTGTCAGAAAAGAGACTAGTGTGAGGAATAAAGGCAAGAATATTTCATCATTTCAAAAGATTTGTTTGTTTGCTCATTTATTTGTTTTTTGAAGAACTTGCCTATAGAGAATTATGTCCAATCCTGGCAGAGAACACTGAGGGAAGTGTAGAGACTAAAGAGAGTGATTACTTCAAGTTTTCAAGTACTATGCGTTTCTAGAAGAAGGATCACTCTCTTCAGTGACCTATAAAAAGGCTTAAAATTAACTGTTAACACCCAGAGAATGCAGTCCATATAATTGTGCCTGGAAATGTTACCTTTCAGATTCAGAGAGAGACAGAGAGAGTGTGAATGACTCCGTTGCTTTCCTTTGTTAGCCATCATCTACCATTGATGCAGAAATTTCTGGTAAAACTGGTGGGTTATAGGTGGTTAGTAGGCCATGCTCTGTTCCATCTATCCTTTGCTGCTAGAATACCAGGTTCCCTACCTACACTCTACCTTTAGGGCTTTTCATCACATAAACCCTTCTGCATTCAGAGCACCCTTCTTTGTGTTGAACACAAATACCTTCTCACGGTCTGCAAATACCCTAATTCATTTATATAAAGATAGATTAAAGATAGATTTAAAAGATTATAAAGGTTAATTAAAAAGTTAATTTTGCCCATTTTACCAGAAATACTTTTTTCAGATTCATCTGCTACCTACTTTCAAAGATTTCGTGGAAGACTGAACAGACCCTCCCCAAACCTTTGCAGACCTCTGGTTAAACTGCATCTGTTTACTTCAATACATCCAGGCTTTTATTGTCTACCTCTCATCTCTGCCTAGATCTGTGTCCAATCTCTTCACAGATGAGCATCACCAGGACAGAGAAAGAGCACAGGGTGTGGATGCTCCACACAGACACATTATGTGAACTATCTGTGGGTCTTCCGGCTTCCCCCTCATTCTCGTTCTCCAACCATAGAAGAGAATTAGGAGATTGTTCCAGAAGTGTGGCCCAAGTGTTCACATCTGGCTGACCTGTCCTTCCAGACTGCAGCTCTGCAAGCCTGGAGGTTTTCAAACGAATCAAGCTCAGACTCTCCACAAAAAGACTGTGGTTTCTTCTAGCCCCTTCCCACTGCCTGTTCCCTCCCCCATATCCCTCTATCTTGTTCCAGGGGAGACTGGGATCAATTTAACTAGATGATTTTCCTCATGTCTGATAGCAATTAAAAAATAAATAAAACCAATACTACCATTCCTCCTCATGATGAAGGTACTCTCCTTTTCTTTTAGTAAGAAGAAACAAGTTTCACACTTTGGGTTTGTTTACTGGATAGAATCCAAAGACAGAGCCCTAAGACAGGGGACAGAGTTTTAAATGATGACTTGTCTGTTTACAGATGAGTAATTGGACTTGCCACCCTGGCGCTGTGGGATGGTGACTTGCAGGTCTGATATTTATTTACACAATTCACTGAATGTAACAGATTTTGAAATATAGCTTATAAATATTTAGAAAATATTGTTTCTAAGTATCTGCAGCTTCTTTACAGTGCATCAAGCTGTTTATTTTGAAACAGCATCTCTTTTTATTGAGAGGGAAAGTAGAGGGCTGAGCAGAGACTCATGCAGCATGGAACATAATTAATATTGCGGGGGAGAAAGAAAGGAGATCGCTGTTTTGCGCTGACAATCAGCCCTCCCCCACAGGGAAGCCTTTTACAATATGTAGATGAGGATGTTGCCCCTAGATATGCATTTGAACCTTCTATATAACATTACCTTGATTTTATGCTGTTTGAGTGGAAGAGCGCTTGTTCAGGCCCTCCAGAACAAAACACGGAAGGCTTGGCAATAGGTTCCAAAAGTGGCCACAGAATGCTCTTTCCTTACCTAAATCTGTGTTCCTGAATGAAGGCTTTGCAGCTCCATTCCTTTGATGATGAAGTCTATTTTTCCATTTCTTGAATCTCATCTACAATGGTGACATGCTTTCACCAATAGATTACAGCAGAGGTTCATTGTGCCAGTCTTGAAAATGTGCCTCAAAAGACTTTCCACCCTCTGCTCTCATTCTTAAAACCCTGAGCATCAGCCATGATAAGAGCCTGAGCTGTCCTGCTACTTGATGAAAAACCACTCCCATAGCCACAGGTGACAGGCAGCCAACCCCCAGACGCAGAGCCCCCACCTGACTCAAGGCTGACCACGGATGCATGAGTGAGCCCACACAAGATCAAAAACACTCCCTAGCTAAAAGCCCAACCCAAACTGTAGACCCATACAACCATAAGCTGAATTAATAATTATTGTTTTGAGCCACTAAGTTTTGGGGTGGCTATTTCAGCAACAAACGCTAACTGAGGCAAGGTTATGATAGTGCAGTGGTTGATAACCAATGACCAATGTCTTGGTTATATAAACACAAGACCACCTCATTTCTACATGAAACAAACAAGTCATTTATCCAAACTAAACTTACCAAACACCTAATCTAATTCAAGATTTGTTCAAGGTGCTGGGAGTACAATAGTGTACAAGACCAGTTGAATTCCTTCCTTCCTTGAACTTTTATTTAGTGACTCATAGAAACAAAAGCAAGTTAAAAAAGTAAATATAGGGGAGCCTGGGTGGCTCAGTGGGTTAAGCCCCTGCCTTCGGCTCAGGTCATGATCTCAGGGTCCTGGGATCGAGTCCCGCGTCGGGCTCTCTGCTCAGCAGGGAGCCTGCTTCCCTCTCTCTCTCTCTGCCTGCCTTTCCATCTACTTGTGATTTCTCTCTGTCAAATAAATAAATAAAATCTTTAAAAATAAATAAATAAATAAAGCTGGAAAAGAGGACAGACAGTAATGGGGAGGCTACATTTCTTAGAGTAGTCAGAGACAGCCTTGCTGAAAATGAAATTTGAACAAAATATAAAGTACAGGAGTGAGCCATATGGAAATCCACAGCAATGGTACCATTCAATGGGACATTTTAAGTCAAAATTCTATTTGAGTAGCCCCATGAAGATCTCAGTCCAGGATTCCCTTTGTGTCTTTTGGCAGTGATTTCATAATCTTGCCTAGCATTCATACCTATCTTGTCATCAGATCTTCACATTTTAGATTTAATATTTGCCCTATAAATTGCTGAAAAGTTATTTCTGGCAGGTTGAAGAATTTTCTGATGTTAAATTTTAAATGGTAGGCAAAATCATATTTCCATGATTAAACCAATATATTCCTCTTAGGAAATCCAAACTATTTCTTTGGTAATCTTTTATTAGATTTTTAAAAATATGTGTACCTAAGTCTCTCTTCTTTTAATCCCTCAGAAAACATCTTTAAGGTAAAGTAGGTCTTTTGTTTTTGCTCCTATTGTTTTTGTTTTAACAAAGGGTATTATATACATTTTTTTGAAACATTGTATAATTGTGGAGTTTTTTTGTTCATTGTGAAACAAAAATTGAATGAGACATAGAGACAAAGCTTTATAACTCGTGTTCTGTGTTTGATTATTAGAAAACACTATGGAGGAGCACCTGGCTGACTCAGTCGGAAAAACGTGTGACTCTTGATCTTATGAGTTCGAGTCTCACATGAGGTTTAGAGATTACTTTAAATTAATTAATTAATTAATTTTTTAAAAAAGAAAATAATATTAAACCTTTCAATTTATTTGCAGAATTCTAAAAGTGTCTGGTATGTACTATAGAAAAAAGCAAGTTAGTTGACAGTTAGTTGACTTCCAACAACAATGGGTGCAACAAATGGGTGCACCAAAATGGGTGCAACAAATGCACCCACTTCCCTTTAACAATCAAAAGAATCAAAAGAAATCATCCTCTACAAACTTGATCTACATCTGCATTGGAATTCATACAATGGTTGAGTAAATGGTTGAGTAAAATGTGATGTTTGGGAACACATTTCACCCTGTGGTTGAGCCTAGAACAGTGTGGTAAAGACTGCTGGGACAGTGGCACCTGGGTGGCTCAGTGGGTTAAAGCCTCTGCCTTCAGCTCAGGTCATGATCCCAGGGTCCTGGGATCGAGCCCCACATCGGGCTCTCTGCTCAGCAGAGAGCCTGCTTCCCTTCCTCTCTCTCTGCCTGCCTCTCTGCCTACTTGTGATCTCTGTCTGTCAAATAAATAAATAAATAAATAAATAAATAAATAAATAAAATAAAAAGAAAGAAAGAAAGACTGCTGGGACAAAGCTGGACCACATCTCCCAGCCTCTCTTCACGTTACAAGTGATCATATGACTGCATTCTAGCCAATACAATGTGAACAACAGTCTTCAGGCCATGACAAGTCCTGATCCATAAAAATTCACATATAGGCACTTACTTATGTTCTTTCCCCTTCATTTGGCCAAGTTTCAGTATCCAGGGGATCTGTGTAAGTCTGTTCTGAAGCTGCCACAGCCTCCATCAGTCTGGGTCCCCAAAAAAGTTTGGGAAGATTACTTCTTGAATGAGAAATAAATCTTGTTCCTGTGCTGTAAGCCATTATGATTAGCAAGGGACAGGGAGCTGGGGGCTACCGTTTTGCAGCTTGACATCTCTCAATGAACACAGGAAGGATCTACCTTTCTGCTATACTGCCCATGTCAGATAAACAAATACACAAGAATACACAGAATGCCAAGGCAGGCAGAATGTTGAATGAAAACAACTATGGAAAAAGAAAATACCAACAATGAGATTTCATCAACATGTATGTCTAAGAAAGCCTTGTTTCTAAATGGAGAACATATTCCTATGTCTTTTTGATTCCTAACAGGGGGAAAGATGTTGACTTGAGTGAAGGATGCAGGCTTAGAAAAACTTGAGTAATGTTAGGTGACACAGGTTTTACCGAATATTCTGCCATGACACAGCTGTGTGGATATTATATGTGTTTCTCTCTCTGAACATTAGCTTCTCCCCTGTGAAAGTATAGGATAGAACTAAATTTTTCCAAGCTGGAAAGTCTGAGCCCTCTTTCTAAGGGTAACTGGTCCCTTCAGGAGAGTGAGAAAGACATAAAAGGCCCAAGGTGACTATAGTGTGAGAACACAGTTGTAGGGCCTGGGAAGCCAATGTCTGTTAGGATTTGGGCCACCATATGAGCTGCCTCTTTGGTTTCTGGGGTGTTCCAGCCAAAAAACTCTGGGGTGTTCCTACCAAAAAACTCATCAAAGCAACTGTTAAATCCAAAGAGGTCCTAGAAAGTCTGTGGTCTGAACTCACTGGCATCACAGGTAAATAATACAAATGAGACCCCCGAAGGTTAAGTCACACTGTTACTTCTCCCAGCCAAGGCTAGAATTTACATTCCTGAACTGGCAACTCAAGGTACTTTCTTCAGATACTCAACCAGTCATATGATGTCTTCCCATGTTTAGCCTTATCCAGGCTTAAAACTATATCTAACCCATGTAATAAGAATACATTTTATTTTATTTTGTTGGTTGGTTGGTTAAAAATATTTTGTGTTATGAAGACCTCACCACATCTTTTTCTGCTATAACAACTGTAGCAGTAGTTAGACCTCTGAGTGAGCTGTTTGTAGACCTCTAAATCAATTTCACTTCTCATTTTTGCTTTCAATATATACACAAAATACAATAATCAGACTATTCTCAAAATCTTTTGTGACAGGTTTTCCAGTCTGCCATTCTTCCCAATTGAGAGGGATGTTATGGTCTTTGTCCGGAAATATACCATTTTGTAACTTTCCTCGGCCAAACATCAACAGGCTGATCCTACCAACCCAACCTCTAAATCCCAGCACACATATTTGTTGTAATTCCTAGGATAGTGTGGTTTTAGTCAGCAAAGCAGGAAATGTGAAAGAAAAACCAGTGTGAGAGATAAATGCTACTGAGTTTGTCCAAGACAAATGATATTACCAGGACACAATGAAGGATGCTGAAGGAAAGAGGGAACTCGTAAATGTCATCAGAAATTTCAATACTGGGAGTTGACACAGAAGAGACAAATAAGAAATACAGCTAAGTCCTTAGCTCATTCATTCATTCAATGGGCACCTGTTAAGTTGTGGAAACTTGCCAGGCCCAGCAAAAGGAAAGCCAGTCCACTTTTGCCAATACTGCACTGTTTTGATTATTGTAGCCTTAGAGCAAATTGTGAAGTCAGGTAGCACCAGTCCTCTGACTTTGTTCTTTTCCTTCAGTATCAAGTTGGTTATTCTAACCCATGGGTCTTTCACCTCTCCATGTAAATTTTAGAATCAATTTGTCATTATCCATAAAATAGCTTGCCAGGATTTTTGTTGGGGCTGTGTTGAACAATAGATCAAGTTCTAGACAATAAAGTCCTCCTATCCATGAACACAGAATATCTCTCCATTAACTTAGTTCCCTTTGATTACTTTCATTCAAGTTTTATAGTTTTACTGATATATATATCTCTGGTATATTTTTGTTAGATTTATTCCTAAATATTTTATTTTGGGGGGTTCTAATGTAAATAATATTGTGTTTTAAAATTTAATTTCCACGTGTTCACTGCTGCTATATAGAAAAGGGATTGGCTTTTGTATATTAACCTTATGTCTTTGCAACCTTGCTATGATTGCTTATTAGTTTTGGTTTTTTAATCAGTCCTTTCACGTATTCTACATAGACAGGCATATTAATTGTTAACAAATACTTTTTTATTTTTTTCCTTCCTAGTATATATATCTTTTATTTCCTTTCTTGGTCTTACTGCCTTAGCTAAGACGTCCACTACAATGTTGAAAAGGAGTGGTAAAATGGAACATCTTGCCTTGTTCTTGATCTTAGCAGGAAAGTTTCCAGTTTCTCCTCATTAACTATATTGTTAGTGGTAGGTTTTTTATAGATGTTCTTTATTGAATTGAGCAATTTCCCATCTATACCTACTTTGTGAAGAGTTTTTATAAATGAGTGTTAAATTTTGTCAAATGTTTTTTATACATCTATCGATATGATTATGTGATTTTTCTTCTTTAGCCTGTTGATGTGATAGTTTCTATTAACTGATTCTCAAATATTGAGCCAGCTTTACATCCCTGGGATAAATCCTACTTTGGTAATGGTGTATAATTCTTTTTATACACTGTAGGTTTTGATTTGCTAATTTGTTTAGACTCTTTGCATATTTGTTCATGAGAAATGCTGGTCTGTAGCTTTCTTGTAATGTCTTTGGTTTAGGTATTATAGGATAATTTTGGTCTCATTAAATGAGTTAGGAAGTATTCCCTCTGCTTCTATCTTCTGAAAAAGATTGTAGAGAATTGGTATCATTTCCTCCTTAAATATTGAGTAGAATTTATCAGTGAACCCATCTGAGCCTCATGTTTTCTCTTTTGGGAAGTTACTGATTATGGTTCTATTTCTATAACAAACTTAAACCTATTCAGGGTCTTTATTTCTTCTTGTGTGCAGTTTGGCAGGTTATGTCTTTCAAGGAATTGATCCACTTCATCTTGGCCATTGAATTTAGGGGTTTGGGGGGCACAAACTCATTCATGGCCTTTAATTATCCCTTTGGTGTCCATGATCTCTGTAGTGATGTCCCCCTCTCATTTTTTTTAATTGAAGTATAGTTGACATAAAATATTATATTAGTTTCAGGTGTACATCATAGTGATTCTTCAGTTATATACATTACACTGTGCCCACAATGAAATATGTAGTTACCATCTGTCACCATACAAAGTTATTGTATTCCCTATGCTGTACTTTTCATTCCCATGCATTATTTATTTTATAATTGGAAGTTTATACCTCATAATTCCCTTCACCTTTTTCACCCACTTCATTTTTGATTTAGTAAGTTTGAGTTCTTTTTCTTTTTTTAATTAGCCTATAAAGATGTTTATTAATCTTTCAGGGCTTTTGCTTTTGTTTATTTTGTCTACTGATTTCTTGTTTTAAATTTCATTAATTTTTGCTTTAATTTTTAGTATTTCTTTTCTTCTACTTCCTCTGGATTTAATTTGCTCTTCTTTTTATGTTTCCTACAATGAAAGCTTAGGTTATTGACTTTAGATTTTTCTCCTTTTCTAATACAAGCACTCAATGCTATAAATTTTCCTCTAGGCACTATTTTCACTGCATCTCACAAATTTCGGTAAGTCATGTTTTCATTTTCATTTATTTCAAAGTATTTTTAAATTTATCTTGAGATTTATTCTTTGATTCATATGTTATTTAGAAATATGATTTTTAATTTCCAAGTAGGTTGGGATTTTCTAGCTATCTTTCTGAAGTTGATTTCTAGTTTAATTCTATTGTGGTATGAGCATTCATTGTATGATTCCTATTCTTTTAAATTTATTAAGGTGTGTTTTATGGCCCAGAATGTGAGTAGTGAATTAGTGAATATTTCATGTAAGCTTGAGAAGAATGGATATTCTGTTGTTGTTGAATGAAGTAGTTTATAGATGTCAATCATATACAGTTGATTGATAGTACTGTTGAGTTCAACTTTATCTTTACTGGCAGTGGATACATCTATTTCTCCCCTCAGTTTTATAAGTTTTAGTTTCAAGAATTTTGACACCCTTTTGTTAGATGTATAGACATTACGGATTGTTATGTTTTCTTAGAGAGCTGCCTATAATGTAATGTCCCTCCTTACCCCTGATAATTTTCCTTAATCTGAAGTTGGTTCTTTGTGAAATCAATATAGTTATTCCATTCCAAAATCATTCTATGACTCCAGTATCACCCTGATACCAAAAGCAGATAAAGACCCCACAACAAAGGGAAATATAGGCCAATATCTCTGATGAATATAGACGCAAAGATCCTCAACAAAATATTAGCAAACCAAATCCAACAATATATTTTAAAAATCATACACCATGAACAAGTGGGGTTTGTTCCCGTGATGTAAGGCTGGTTTCAATATGCATAAAACAGTCATCGTGATACATCACATTAATAAGAGAAAGGATAAAAACCATATGATCATTTCAGTAGATGCAGAAAAAGCATTTGACAGAGTACAACATCCATTCATGATTAAAACTCTCTGCAAAGTAGGGCTAGAGGGAGCATGCCTCAACATAGTAAAGGCTTTATATGAAAAACCCATGGCTAACCTCATACTCACCGGTGAAAAATTGAGTGCTTTTCCGCTAAGGTTTGGAACAAGACAAGGATGTTCACTCTCACCACTTTTATTCAACATAGTACTGGAAGTCCTAGCCACAGCAATTAAATAATAAAAAGAAATAAATGGCATCAAATTGGTAAGGAAGAAGTAAAATTCTCACTCTTTGTGGATGACATGATACTATATATAGAAAACCCAAAGGACTCCACCAAAAACTATTAGAACTGATAAATAAATTAGTAAAGTTTCAGGATACAAAATCTGTTGTATTCCTATACATGAATAATGAAGCAGCAGAAAATGAAATTGAGAAAACAATTCCATTTATAATTGCACCAAAAATGATAAAATATCTAGGAATAAACTTGACCAAAGAGGGGAAACACCTGTATTCTGAAAACTATAAAACACTGATGAAAGAAATTCAGGACAATTCAAAGAAATGCAAAGACATTTCTTGCTCATGGCCTGCAAGAACAAATATTGTTATAATTTCTATACTACAGAAAGCTCTATGATTTAATGCAGTCCCTATCAAAATACCAACAGCATTTTTCACAGAACTAGAACAGTCATAAAATTTGTATGGAACCACAAAAGATCCTCAATAGCCAAAGCAATCTTGAAAAAGAAAAACAAAACTGGAGGAATCATTATGCCAGACTTCAAGTTATAGTACAAAGTGGAAATAATTAAAACAGTATGGTACAGGTATAAAAATAGACATATAGATCAATAGAACAAATAGAAAGCCCAGAAATAAACCCATAATTTTATGGTCAATTGATTCGTTGCCAAAGGAAGAATGAATAAACAATGAAGAAAAGACAGTCTCTTCAACAAATGATATTGGGAAAACTGGACAGCTACATGCAAAAGAATGAAACTGGATCACTTTCTTTCACCATAAATATAAATAAACTTGAAATGGATTAAAGACCTAAATGTGAGACCTGAAACCATAAAAATCCTTGAAGAAAGCATAGGCAGTAATTTTTCTGACATAGACCATAGCAACATTTTTCCAGATATATCTCCCGAGGCAAGGGAAATAAAAGCAAAAATAAACTATTGGGACTACATCAAAATAAAAAGTTTCTACACAGAGAAGGAAACAGTCAACAGAGCTAAAAGACAACATCTGCATCTTTGGGATAAATGCCTAGTAGTACAACTGCTGGGTCATAGCATAGCTCTTTGGGGACCCTTCATACTGTTATCCAAAGAGGCTGGACCAGCTTACATTCCCACCAACAGTGTAAGGGGGTTCCCCTTTCTCCACATCTTTTCCAACATTTGTTGTTTCCTGCCTTGTTAATTTTTGCCACTTTAATTGGTATAGGGTGATATCTCATTGTGGTTTTGGTTTGAATTTCCCTGATGGGTACTGATGTTGAACATTTTTTCATGTGTCTGTTGGCCATTTGTATGTCTTCTTTGGAGAAGCGTCTCTTCATGTCTTCTGCCCATTTATTGACTGGATTGTTTGTTCTTTATAGATCTTTGATACCAGCCCTTTATCTGTACTATCATTTGCAAATATCTTCTCCCATTCCGTGGGTTGCTTCTTAGTTTTGCTGACTATTTCCTTTGCTGTGCAGAAGCTTTTTATCTTGATGAAGTCGCAAAAGTTCATTTTTGCTTTTGTCTCCCTTGCCTTTGGAGACATGTCTTGAAAGAAGTTGCTGTGGCCGGGGCACCTGGGTGGCTCAGTGGGTTAAAGCCTCTGCCTTCAGCTCAGGTCGTGATCCCAGGGTCCTGGGATCGAGCCCCACATCGAGCCCCATATCGAGCTCTCTGCTCGGCAGGGAGCCTGCTTCCTCCTCCCTCTCTGTCTGCTTCTCTGCCTATTTGTGATCTCTGTCTGTCAAATAAAGTTTTTAAAAAAAAAGAAGAAGAAGAAGTTGCTGTGGCCGATGTTGAAGAGGTTACTGCCTATGTTCTCCTCTGGGATTTTGATGGATTCCTATATCACATTGAGGTCTATCCCCCATTTAGAGTTTATCTTTGTGGATGGTGTATGTAGCTGTCCTGTTTTCTGAGCACCATTTACTCAAGAGATTGTCTTTTCTTCAATGGATACTTTTTCCTGATTTGTCAAAGATTAGTTGACCATGGAGTTGAGGGTCCTTTTCCGGGACCCTTTCTCTTTTGTGTTCCATTGATCTATGTGTCTATTTTTGTTCCAATACTGTGCTGTCTTGATGATCACAGCTTTGTAATATAGCTTGAAGTCAGGCATTGTGATGCCCCCAGCTTTGGTTTTCTTTTTCAACAACCCCCTGGCAAGTCGGGGTCTTTTCAATTTTCAAAAGTTTGAATGCGATGTATGTAAGTGTCATTCTTTTGGCATTTACCCTGCTGGTATTCTCTGAGCTTCCTGGACTTCTGGTTTGATGAGTGATATTATTTTGGGGGGGAGTTCTCAGTGATTATTGCTTCAGTTCCTTTCTTTCTTCTCCTTCTGGAATTCCCATTACACATTTTACCTTTTGTAGCTGTCCCACGGTTCTTGGTTATTCTCTTCTATTTTTTTTTTTCAGTCTTTTTTTTCTTTTTGCTTTTCAGTTCTGGAAGTTTTACTATTATATCCTTAAGCTAAGAGATTCCTTCCTCAGCCATACCTATTCTACTAATGAGCCCATTAAAGTCATTTTTCGTTTCACTCACAGTATGTTTTTTCTCTAGCATTTCATGTTGATTCTTTTAAAATTTCCATCTCTCTTCTTATACTACCCATCTGTTTTGCATATTATTTACCTTTCTCATTAGATTCATTAGCATATTAATCACAGTGGCTTTAAATATATGGTCTGATAAAAATTCCAACATCCCTACCATATCTGGGTCTGGTTCTGATCCTTGCTGTCTCTTCAAACTGCTTTTTGCCTTTTAGTATGCCTCCTTATTTTTGGTTGAAGGGTGGACATGATGTGCTGGGTAAAAGGAACTGGTAAATCCACCTTTAAGGTGGGGAGGAAAAGCATTCTATGGTCCTATGATTAAATCTCAGTCTTTTGGTGAGTCTGTGGTCCTGGACTATGAACTTTATAAGTGAGTCTCAGTTTTTTAATTTTTTTAACCCTGCTAGGTGGTACAAGCTGATTGGAGTTGGTATTTCCCTTCTCCTGGTCAGTTAGGCTCTGATAATAACCTCGTAGATTAAGGCTTTTATAAACAGCTTCTCTTAAGGGAAGGCTTTATTGGGGAGAACAGAATGCTCTAGCACATTTCAAATGGTTACTTTTCCCCTCCATCTGCCAAATGACTAAATGCATATTTTTTTCTGTGATTTTCTCTGTGATAACCTGGTTGAGCTCCTGGAAATAAGACTCACAAACGTGTGAAGGCCACCCTCTGACTGAGCCCTCTGGAATTTTTATGTCTTAGACATATGTGAGCCTCTAGCAACTCATCGATTCCAGTTCAAGTGTCCTATCCTGGTACTGGTTCCTGTGGACGTTTCTGCTCCTGGGTTTCTGGCCCTCAGAGTTGTGTTTCTCTTTATCTTCCTGTTTGTCTCTCCAGTTTTAGGGGCAGAATTTGGTCCTGTGACCTTACCTGTCTGACGAATCTAAGAAGAGTCATTGATTTTTCAGTCTGTTCAGCATTTTACTTGTTGTTAGGATGGAGTGATGACTTCCAAGCTCCTTACATGCTAGACCAGGGAACTTCTGTTTTAACAAAATCACCATCACAGTTCAGTGAGAAAGAAAGAGAGAAGCCAGAGGTTGAGAACTGGGTTTAAAATCCATGTTCCCTCTTGTTTGTTACTGATCCATGGGCAATTTTGGGGGTGGGCGGGCAATAAGGTAACTTTTATTTTTACTTTTTTTGGTGGGCTCTTTTGTTTCCATTTTACTTTATTTTATTTCTTTTCAGTGTTCCAGCATTCATTGTTTATGCACCACACCCACACAGTGCTCCATGCAATATGTGCCCTCCATAATACCCACCACCAGACTCACCCAACTCCCCACCCCTCTCCCCTCCAAAACCCTCAGTTTGTTTCTCAGAGTCCATTGACCCATGGGCAATTCAATCCACTAGTTTGAGTTCAGTTTTCTCTTCTGTAAAAAAGGATATTGATATGTAGTTTTTCAAATATACATATGTACATATTTGAAATATATATATACTTGAATATACATATATATGTGTATATATATATATGTATTCATATTCTATTCTAGCCCAAGATCTGGTGAGTCATAAGTCTCCAAAAATTGTTAGTTCCTTTCCCCTTCCTCTTATCAATTGCCACAATAAACCACTTAACCTCCCTGAGGCTGTTTCTTCGTCTTTCAAATGGGGATAGTGATGCCTAAGCTTACAAACTTACAGGACTGTTTTGATAATCAAAGAGTCAATGTATGTTATCATACTTAAAAAAAAATGGGATAAGTTATTAAACAAAGACAAGGCAAGAATATTAGCACCATAATAATAATTATTATTATCATTACAAATATTCAGGGCTGTGCCTGACTCACCTGTCTTTATGAGGTTTAACGCTAAATCAGCAAAGTCTTAAATGATAATCCAGCCTGAGCTATTTTCCAAACCAAACTGATCATTTACTTGCTTTAGCATTTTTTGTCTTCAATAATCAAAGCTCTTTGTCTCCAAGAATTTATAAGACTTGTCAAGTTTTCAGTTACCTTTCCTGAATTTGATAAGCCCATGCAATAGAAGACTGCAAACAAAAGGCTACAGTTCTCCCTGCTCCCATTCCAAGGGGCAGTCATTCTGTCTTAGGTTCACAAGTGCCAGGATTTTGCCCACTCTCTCCTCCCTGCCAATGGAGATGGTTTTGAGTCATGCAGCATGTAAACCATCAACTACTCCTTAAGACCAAGGGATCAATTGCAGTGAGCATTCTTTTTTTTTTTTTTAAGATTTTATTTATTTATTTGACAGACAAAGATCACAAGCAGCCAGAGAGGCAGGCAGAGAGAGAAGAGGAAGCAGGCAGAGAGCCTGCTAAGCAGAGAGCCTGATGTGAGGCTCCATCCCAGGACCCTGGCTGAAGGCAGAGGCTTTAACCCAGTGAGCCACCCAGGCACCCCATTACAGTGAGCATTCTGAGCACTGCACAGCTCATATTCCCTCCGGGGCTTCTCACCTGCCAGAATGTCCCACTTGGCCTTTTGACCCTGCCAAGGTTAAGTGACCAACCAACTATTGCCAATATTCCAAGATCTTCCCACACTTATCTTTGTCTCACCCCTTAATAACTTGCATACAATATTTTCTCGGAAACTCGGGAAGCTGCCCCACAACCAGCACATGCCTTCCCTTTCCCTGCATCCTTTTCTGCTACTTCAAGTGAAAGAGTACTTCATTGTCAACGGATACTAAGCATCTTGCATAATTACTTGTAACTAAACTGTTGCCATGATGTCTTGCTTAAAAAAAAAAAAAAAAAAAAAAAATTTCCTATTGCCTGATCTTGCACAGTCAGCAGTTTTCTTTACGGCGCCGCCGTTCATTACTGTCCTCGCATTAATCCCGTGCACTGGAATGCCTCCCCAGTATGAGCTTTCCTTTCCTCTTCATATAGTTTGCTTTTCACTGTAGCTGCTGAGCCGCATAAATCAATACAATGCGCACCATAAACACCACAAGTGCGAACCCTGCCAATTGGCTCGCTTTAATTGGTTTCAGCTAAAAACCTGTAAACCTATTTGAAGTGAAAAAGCAGACAAATCAAAGGCAAGATGAATGCCCTGAAAGCCCTCCCTGAGCCAGGGGTTGCGAGCTCCAACATGGTATTTTTCATCTCTGTCGTGGGTTTTTTCCATTCCTCTCTGGATCTTTTTTACATCCCAGGTATCATGCTTCAGCTGCCTCCACATTTATAATTACAGAAAAGAAAGTGTAAATACTCCAGAGGCCGAACGGTGCATTTTAGCGAATATGCCGACAGAGAAAGCCTCTTGAATAACATATGTATCCCCCCACAATCAGCGATCTGTCATGGAGCTCTTCTTTATAAGTAAACGCAAGCCCTGAAGAGTTCTTCCTTAGTGGTCACACAGGAATGGCAGATTCTCTGGACATTTCTATCACCATGCTGAGGTTTTTTTTTTTTTTTTTTTTAAACCCATGGCTTTGTTTGTTTCAAAATGCATTTATGTTTCGATTTGCATTGCTGCAGGACTGCCTATGGTTCAGATATCATCCATTCGTTTATCTGCAGTGACAACAGTGCCTCGGGTACCGCTCGGTTTCCAAGAGCCTATCGTTCTGTTGAGGCTGAGGTGACTGGATAAAACCACTTGACTTGAAGGAGTCCTGGTCAAGGGTCTATGGGAATGGCCTCTTCAACAGCCCCTTCTGAAGTTGGCAACAATCCACTTTCTTCCTCTTGCCTTAGGTCAAGCAAATGACCTAGTCTATGATCAGAGCCACTGAGCCAGGGACCCTTTTCTAGAAGGTTCCAAGTCTTGTCAAGCATGCATTGGTATTTGAACAGGAGAGCTCATGTGTTCAACCAATGATAATTAAAAATGTGTATTAAAGCAGTGACAGAAAAATGCCCTGGGTTGAAAGATAGCAAGGTTGACACTCACAGAAGGGCTTGTCAAACAGTATACTTGCACTATATACACACACACACACACACACACACACACACACCCAGCATCAGAGGAAAGGAGCGTTCATTGGGCATGTTTCAGGAGTGGAGGCTGTGTCTCGCAACCAAGGCCATCCCTTAGACAGTTGCCACATCTAAATTAGCATTTCAATAACACAATCATTTCATCACACTCTTGAAACCACTTTTATCTTCCATTTTATTTAAACAGTGACTGAGGCCAAATTTTATGAGAGGCTAGGTACTAAAGCAGCCCCAAACTCAATTCATAAATCTTACACCCAATTCAGAGAGCACAAATGCAGTCATCTGGCATGTTCGTTCAGATCTTTCTTTAGTGTTATTTTATGGTTCTCATTAGCAGCCCCCAAAATGCTACCGGCACAATTTTCAGGGTTCACTCTGAGGTTGAATTTCTAGTCACACCCGCAGGATAAGGGCAATGGTATAAGGTATCTCCCACCCAGTGTCAACCTACATACAGAAAGAAGATCACTACCAGGGCAATTTTACCTAACCAGTCATCAGAGCATGCCCTTTGATCAGAGACTCAGAATAGGATGCACAGAATATCTCATCACAATATGTGCAGGTCAAGGTAAAATAATGTGCAAGGGCAGAGTTCAGTGTTCCTGGTTTTAATGAAGTCATCATCAAAGTGATCTCTTTCCCTGAGTTTTTGCCTCCTGTGATGTCACACTACCCCTCCTTCCTTAACACTCTGCTTAGATAACACAGCCACAACTTCATTTATTCTAAGTACTGAGTCTCCCACTTTAGTATACCTTGAAGACGCTGTTTTTAAGCTGATGGATCACAGACTATTCCATGATACTGGTGTGCTCTTCAAAATAAAAATGTTCCCAGTCTGTTTAGTTGCTGCTATGTAGATGAGGAAGGGGGCAGGTGGGGAAGCAGTTGGGTGTATGATATCTGGCAATAAACAATTGAAACGAGTTGGAAAATGCTTTTCTTTGTAGCCTGTATTACAAATTTACTAGGAATAATAAAAAAAAATCACCTCATCAACTCTGTTTCAGTGAGTTGAGCTATTTAGAGTATACTGCAAGATGACAGCCAGGGATTTTCCACAGATAAGCTCACCTAGGTGTTCAGAGGACTATCAGTTTTCTATAGTTTGTTCATAAACACACAGAAACAGGTAGGTTTCCCTGTACAGAATTTTCTTCCTAACTTTCTTTTCCCTTAACATTCCTACCTCCACCAAATCTAGGGGGAAAAAAAAACCAAACAGTTGTCTGGGTTTTGGCAAATACCATGTTGACAATCCTCATCTAATTGTAGGCTCATTAGAAGATGTTGAAAGTAGAATTCTTCTGATCTGACATTCCGCCTTTTCTTTTTCTTTTTTCTTCCATGGATCATTTCATGTTTAATCTTTAAAGTTAAGATAAATCTCTACAGGAAAAGCAAAATATCCCTTTAATGCAAGTGTATACATAGCTTAACCTTTTCACAAAAATAATTTTCATTTAGCTAAATAGCTTAAATATTAATACCACTGAAAGAGACTCAATGCAAGATTGCAGAAGGCAGAAGGATGGTGCCAATTTCTAGCTATAATTAAGGTTTCACTATGCTCGAGTCTTCACGATGGTGAATGCATCTACCTTGTGGTGGAATGAGCTGGGCTATGTGTTTAGAATGTGGGGCTTATTGAGAACATAATAGTTATGCTTTTCTAGTAGCAGATCCTATTCATGTTCACTCTTTGTATCCCTGCCCTGAATCAAAATGCATTCATGATAATACAGTCAGAGAACATTCCAAGAAGACTGAAAAAACACTGGTGTCTCATCACTTCCAAAAAGGCAATACCTCTTTGTTGCCTAACATACTCATGTATTCTAGCCAAGTAGCCCTTGGAATAGCCCTTCAGAATTCTAGCCAGTGCTCCTTCTCTGAAACCATATAATTTGTTTTGGGAGAAACTGATCCATGCACTTTTCCTTCTAACTTCATTACCCTGGTCCTTATTCCATAGATCTGGATGTTTTGACAAAGTGTCCCAGCCACCTTGTGTCCCTCCAATCTGTGAGTGATTAAAGGAAACCTCATTTAAACTGGAGTCGGAAGCCCAGAAGGTGGCGCTCTCATGCCCTATTACCTGACTTCCCTTGCTTTCCCAGCCAAAAGAAGCTGTGCTTTATTATCCCACAAGAAGGAAGGAAGACTTTCTCTTTGCCTGGCAACAGCAATGAGAGACTGTCATAACTCAGCCAATGAAAAGCCCAGTCTAGACAATGGCCTTTTGGTTTATAACAGCCCCTCCCAACATGCCCCTTTTCCTCTATAAAAAAGCATTTCTCTCTTTTGTTTTCAGAATTTGCCTATGGTTTGGCTACGTGTAGCCTGGATGTCTCAGACTGCAATTTTCTGCCATTCCTGAATAAACCCATTTTGCTGACGAAATAAACGGCTGTTTTATTTTTAAGTTTAACAAGTCTAAGTGGTAATTCTGAGCCAAATGCCCCTGCCACAGTTCAGAACAACCTCCGCTATCTAGGTACTTTGGGGTTTTGTGCCCTCACAATTCAAATAAATTTGGAAAGTTTTCCCACGTCTCCAACCAGTACTTTGCTTGTCATGGAAAGGCAAATGAAAGGGAAGACTTGACGTGGCAGTATTATTCCAGACATCTGCCCTTTCTTTGTCTTCTTTTTGAATGTCAACCAAAAGCATATTTTCATCTTTTAATAAGAATTGTGCAGGCAAAGTGAGATCGGCTAAACTTCTGGACGGCATTCCCCTGTGGCTTCCAAAATAAATGCATCAACATTCCTATTTAGCACCACCTGCAACAAAAGTCTATGGTCAGCGTTCAGGCTCAATAATGTAAAAATGAAAATTATTAGTTGGGAAATAGGTTTCAGGATCAGGTCTTTGGAGGATAACTTTAAACAGAAACATTCCTCTTGGAGACAGCCTTCAGAATGCCTTACAAGCACGCTGTATTTGGAATTTATCTACTAGTTTCATCCCTTTGAGTCACACTCATTCGTCTAAATCAAACAGCCTTCAAACACAAACTCAACATTGTGAAGTAAGGTAAATCTATTCTGTGTCAGCTTTTCCCAACTGAGTTTTCTCCAGAGAATTAAGCCCCACAGAAAATGATTTGAATGACCTTTTTCTCAATTCTCCCAAGGAAAGGTACTTTGCTAGTATTGTTCTAGATGCAGAGTAAACAAATTAATTCTTTATTTACAATGGGTGCCTTTAAGGCCTTAAGACTTAATTCTTGAGCCAGCCCTGAGAAGGGATGCTGGGTGTTTTAAAGAGCAGGAAAATGTCTTCACAAACTAATCTGTGCCGCAAGGTCCTCTGCGTCCCCAGACATTACTAGTATGACTACACTACAACAACTCTTACTACTACTGGTACAAAGACGACAGAGAAAGCTTCCATGTGCCAACCAGTCACTATACTAAGCACTTAAAACCCCCCTACTCATTGAAACAGTGCACCAGCTG
This sequence comes from Mustela lutreola, assembly GCF_030435805.1. Taxonomy (NCBI): domain Eukaryota; kingdom Metazoa; phylum Chordata; class Mammalia; order Carnivora; family Mustelidae; genus Mustela; species Mustela lutreola. The sequence continues at coordinate 89,763,624 of NC_081298.1, read as the reverse complement.
TATGAGATGAGATTATTCTTATTTTTCCTTTTGACAGCCGGAGAGAGGGTAGTTGGAGAGGTTAACCAGCAAATGCTGCATTTGAACCCGGGATTTTCTACTTCTTCACCACCAGGAGACAGGGGGAGTCACTCATACTGTGACAGGGGAGGGAGGGGTAGAGTTAAGGAAGTGACAGAGCTGAGAAAGCTGAGTCACTTGTTGAAACAAGCAGAAGGGAGGAGGTCAAAGTGGAAGGCAGGTGGGTTAATGACCACAGCCAGAAAGGGCAAGGCACAAGAGAAGGAAAAAAAAAAAAAAAAAAAAAAAAAGGAAGGCGAGGAAGAAGACTGGGACCCCAAATCTAGAAATCAATGAGAATCAGACCAGTAGTGGGGTGTGCTGAGGAGGCCACCAGGTCTCAGAGCTCTAGGGCAGTAGTTCAAATCAAATTCAAAAGAACATTTTAAAATGGTGAGGAGATCTGATTTCTTTCTTCCGAAGAAAGTGTAAGGATTTGTACAACTTTCTTCTCTCATTTCCCTCCACTGCCTACCCCAGCCTTCTTTTGATTCTTGAGGGATAGTGTGTCTCATATGAACTCTTCAAACTCAGTGTATGGCGTAAAGAAGAAAGTGGGACATGTCGGTCAAAAAAATGGGAACAATACAGCATCGACTGCAAGCTGACTGCCTAGAGATGAAAGCTACATTCAAGGTAGAATCTCATGGCTACAAGCCCAGTGGTTTCCCTTTATATCTGAATAAATCTCTTGTCTCAATTTTTCCCTTCAGAGAAGATCCTATTTTTAAGGTGTTTTTTTTTTTTAATAATAAAAATCAACTAATTTCTATAAATTAAAAAAAAAAAACAAAACTAAACAAGGCACTTGGATGCTCTGAAAGTTGAAATTGAGTACTCCAGATAGAGACATCCATATGAAATATCTCCTCTTTCCCATTTTGTAAAACTATTCCACTGATAGACTGAATTGCTTTGATGATAAGAAACTTACTTGTTTAAAATTCTCCTCAACTTTGGAAATGTGGTGTCAGATATCAGGGATATGCTGTTTTTCTTCTTTTATGGCATTTTATTGGATGTAAGCTTTCGTAGATTATAAGATGCACCATTATTTTGTGTACCACTAACAAAAAAGAGCTGCTATTCAAACTATAACCGACCACTAACTGAAAGAGACATCCTGGTTTTAGAGATGTTAAAAGGTGGGAGGAAAGTGTGCCTCGGAAACAATGAAATATGGTGACTCCGTTCTTTATTGCAACTGCCCGCATAGTCCATATCCCGCTCAAGGAGTTTGGGGGCTGCTTTATTAAATCATACATCTGTCTACTGCTGACTGGGACAGCCCTGCTGAAGGACCTAAGACCACTGCTGCTTTTTCCTGCTTGACTTAGGTCTCAGCCCACTGAGAGCTGAGGACTATAGTTCATAGCTCTCGGGAAACCCCCAGAAAACTAGCACAGGGCTGGGCACAAAGAAAGCACTCAGTCATAGCCTTTTCTGTTCACAAAGTCCTTTGAAATCAGACCTACAGAAGCCATGTTCTCTGTTCTGACACATGCCACATGCATGAGATAGGCAGAGCAGGGATTATTGCCTGTGCTTTACAGAACAACACGGAAGGGCCCAGATTAAGTAGTCCCACACGCCCAAGGTCACTCTGGGAGAAAATAGCATTGCTACTGGGAAAGCCCACAGTGTCTTACTCACAGAGCAATACTTGTTCTTTTTTCTGTTACCTCTTTCTTCTCCCAAACTAAAATGTCAAATCTAAGGGCTCCATCTGGTATTTTCCGCCATTCTGGAGATCAGGAAGCACCACGAGAACCTGGTCCCTGTGGCTGCCCAGTGCACCTTGGAGCCAGGTGCACTGCAACGCCTGATTCCGCCTCTCTATTGACCTTGCCTTTCCTAACCCCTTCCCCACCCCCCAATCTCCCCCACCCACTAATGTTCCCACCTCACAAGCCAGAGAGCAAAGGGAGTCATAGCCAAGAGTTTAGGATTTGGATTCCCCATGAGTATTTCCTGAAATATATATGTATATAAATGTTATAAGAAAAACTAATCTCAAATTCTAGAATACCTGATTTCTTCTTATTAAGGTATAGAAGCAATGGCAACACCACAAAAAGGTATGATTTCATGAGCCCAACATGCTTTTCTCTCTGGAAAGGAAAAAACACTTAAAATACATTAGCTTTTCAGTTCTCTTTCCTTGCTGTAAAAAGGAAGATTCACCAGCAGAAATCAGAGCATTCAACTTGTGAAGATTTAGGAAAGAGGAGGATTATGGGAGATCATTTCCCCTTGATTCAAATCCCTTTTACCCCGTCCCCCTTTTTGTTTTCAAAAAATGAAGAAGATTATTTTTTTCATAAAGAGGGTCCCAGATAGGATTGGAACATCATGGGTGTCTCACTAGAATGATACGCTTTCTTTCCTGTTAAATAATAAAATATGCTGTAGAGTCGCACAACTCCTCAGACCCAGGGGCCATTAAACCAGGCTCATCAAGCACCATCCATGTGGAAAGATATGGATATATTTTTACCTGGCACATGCATATTTCATTTGCAGCTGCCTCACAACCCTTGCTTCCTCATGGACCCACACTCACTACTTCCCAAAACACAGAAGAGGGAAGGAGAGACAGAGGGAGGTATGAAGGGAATGAAAGAGAGAAGGAAGGATGGAGAGAGAGAGAATCAATTGTATTGATGACTAGAGGAACAAAGACGTGCAACATCTGCAAAGAAACCAACATGACAGAGTATGTAGAATTCTTAGTAACGTAACTCCCAACTAGTTTTTGTTTTATTTCATTTTGTCTTCCCTTGTAAGGTGACTTTTCAAGTGGTTTGATTTTAATTGCTACAGGCTGGGTTTATAGTCACTTCTGTTCTATTAATTGGGAATGATTGGATATTTTATCTTTATCAGAATTTCATTTTTCTTCCATTTTGGTCCCCACAACACTAAAACTGTAGGCTTAGGAAGGACCTGTTGAGGCTTATATGCTGAAGCCAAGTAAAGACACAAATCACGAATTCCACTGCAAAACCTACTAATTGTCATATTTTTGTAGAAGACTCTAATTAAATCGCATAGGAAAAGAACACCATGTAGTGGAAAAAGAAAAATCAGTCATTTAAACAACTCTGCAAAGAGCTTAAAATAGACACAGATGAACAACCTAGTAGTGCTTTTTTTTTTTTTTTTTTTTTCCAGGCAAGGGTAAGAAAAATCAGGAACAGAGAAATGTTGGGCTAGATAATAATATTCTAAGCATCTGAAAGGTAGCATCTATAAAAACTTTATGAGATGCGCTAAATTTATTCCAGACAAAAATCGTCATCGACTGACTGCCTGTTAGATTGTCTTTATTGTCTTTCTTTCTTTATAGAGCTGTCACAGGGAGATTCCTCATGCTCAACCAATCATGGAAGATTCCTTAAAAACCCTAGAGAAGAAAGAGATTGGTGCATCAACCTAATCCATGCAGATGAAAACCCCTCCTCCCGTTCTACTGATAACAGCTGCCCAAAAAACCATAGCGTCTTTTATGAGACAGTCTTCAACAGAACAAATGACAAATCCCCCCAAACATAAAACAGATTTCTCACAAAGAAAAAAGCAATAAACTCGAACCACAAAACCCTCACAAGGTTGAAAATATCCCTCTCACAGATACGAACGTGAAAAGAGACATCAGAAATGTATTCTTGTATTCTTCGTGATTTAGCTGTCCCAAATTAGTAAGGTCAACTCACAAAGTTTACATCGGTGCTCTGACAGCGTAGAACACTCACAGACACTCTAACACTCCTGACGTCCCAGGGCCAGGTGTCCCGTCCAAAGCCATGCTCCATTCGGACCTGATCAAAGATGCTTGTTTGATCTCACCGACCTTGGTCATGGTATTTCAAGACTGCCCAGGAATGTGAGAAGGTATGTGAAGGGAGAGCTGGTACAAGAGAGTTTCCTGGACTCCATTTCTCTCTTTCCTTCTCCAAAAGCAGGACAGTGTTCTGTAAAGCTCTCTCTCAACACTTGTACCCCTGCAAAATGAGCACAGTGGCTTTTTTCCCCACAAAACTCCATGTGTGTTTCCTATGTGTGTTTTGTGTGTGTGTGTGCGTGGAAATTTTTTTTCTAAAGTTTATTATGTTATGTTAGTCACTGTAGCCTTATTAGTTTTTGATGTAGTGTTCCATGATTCATTATTTGTGTCTAACACCCAGCACTCCATGCGATACATGCCCTCCATAATACCCATCACCGGGCTAGCCCCCCACCCCCACCCCCATTGCCTCTGAAACCCTCAGTTTGTTTCCCGTAGTCCATAGTCTCTCTTGGTTTGTCTGCCGCTCTGTGAAATAAGTCAAGCAGAGAAAGACAATCACCATATGGTTTTCCTATGTGTTTTTTATTTTTTTATTTTTTTTTAAAGATTTTATTTATTTATTTGACAGAGATCACAAGTAGGCAGAGAGGCAGGCAGAGAGAGAGAAAGAGAGAGAGAGAGGGAAGCAGGCTTCCTGCGGAGCAGGGAGCCCGATGCGGGGCTCAATCCCAGGACCCTGAGAGCATGACCCGAGCCAAAGGCAGCAGCCCAAACCACTGAGCCACCCAGGCGCCCCTCCTATGTCTTTTTTAAAGCAAAATGAGGACTCCAGAAATGGCCCTCCCCCTCCTCATCTCTACATGGCCCCACCCCTTCTCTTCCCTCCCCTGCTTCAAAGAGGAGAGCAGCCTCCCTCTGTTGGAGACTAAGGTTTCCACCTGGGATTCAGCCTGGGCAGGCACCTTGCTCTGGCAGCAGTACCATCGCTCACCTGCACCATCATGAACCTTTCCTCTTTGCCAGCCTGTTCTCCTCTACATATAATGCAGATCTCTCCCACAGGAACAATTTTTCAAATTCCCTGAGGTGTGTGTTTCTTACCTTATCTATCACCCTGCTCTCCCATCCCCTTACAGCTTCTTGGAGAAGGGACTGGCTCCCCCAAAAATCTAGCTCCCTTACCCCTCTCCCAACAGGGCTCTTGTCCAAGTCAGTAAGAGCCTTGACTCGCTCGATCCACAGAACCCTCCACCGTCCTCCTTTCAGATGTCTTCTCTTTGGAGCTTCAGATTTCCTTTCTGAAACTCTCTCCTCCTCTGACTTCCTGAAGGTCTCCTCTACTGCTTCTCCTCTATTTCTCTGGCCAGTCATATATAGGGCTTTTCTGCATCTTTTTCCACCCAGTTGGTCATGGGTTTGTCACATTCTTCACGTCCTTTGGTCTTCTCAGTCTACTTTCCTAGCTCCTTCCTCTGGGCCTGGCTTCTGCAATGATGGGCAGATGGTGTTTACCACCTGCAACTTGCCATGTGGCCCATGTCTCTGTCACAACTTTGTCTAGGCCCCTGAAATAATTTTCCCAGTGAACATGGATCCCATTTCACTTGAAGGCTTAAAATGCAGACAATCCTTAGAGAAGGAAAATTCCAGCAAATTCTTCCCTAAGAGGTCATTTTGATTGAAGAAGGAGAAGAAGAGACCCAAGTCAAATGTTGTCTATTCCTCAATTTTTCACATGTCATAAGTGGAATGATAACCGTGACCTTCTTACATTAGCCATCAGAGAGATCAAAGTGTCTTGAAAATTTTAAAACTGTAATATCACTATTACTAACTGTCCTGTGTACAACTAGTTTTTATTCTGGGAAAACTCTCATGCCTTTCATGCCTTACAGTCTTTTCTGAGGCAAAGAACAGCAGTTTTGATTAGAACACCTCTCAGAATTTTCCCCAGCATCTCTCTTTGTAAACCTGTTCAGTTGTCCCTGTCTGACCCTGAACTCACTAGAAAACTGAGTTTCACAGTGGATGAGGGAAGGTATAATGTGGGCCAAGAAGAGACAGGAAAATGGGAATTCCTCATATAAATATGGCCTCAAATCTTTTTATATCTAGTAGGAATACTGGGGTAGGAAGCATTGATACAAGAAAAGAAACATGTTTCTTAATGTTGTTCACAGTTCTGTCTAGTGTCAAATGTGTGCTTGCAGTGAACCCTTGCATACTTTCTCAGAATTTGGGAGGATAGGAAGGCTTTAAGTTAGGAGGCTGAGCTCCTTGTTTTAGGATCCATGACTATTGTACACTGACTAATGAAATTCACCACCTATTTCTGATTCCTTCTTTCTACCCTTGATGTTAGGTATATCCATGTGACTTGCTTTGGTCAAAGAAATGTGAGTTAAAGTGAAAAGTACACCTTTGGGCTGAATCTGTAAACATCTTTATGCAATTCATTCTATTCTCCTATTTGTTTCCTGCCATGGCCAATGGAAACACTACAGAAGAACTGCCCATCAGCCTGGGTTCTGAGGTCAGGATAATGCAAAGAAGCACCCCCAGTCAACCTTCAAAGAATATGAGCATGAGCAAAACAGGCTTTTTTCTTTTTTATATACAATATCTCTAGATCTGGACTGGATAGTCCACTCTCATCTACCTAACATCCTCAGCCCTACTTAATTAGGTCTTCTGCTAGCTTCTGTCTTCTTATTTCTCAACATGTTCCAACACAAAACAGAGATCTATTCATTTTTTTTTATTGCTGTGCAACAAATTATTACAAATTTAGCAGCTTAAAATAACACCATTTGTCATCTCGACTTCAACAGGTCAAGAGTCTGGCATAACCCCTGCTCAGAAGGTCTCTGATCCAAATGCTATAGTCAAGGTGTTGGCCAAGGCCATGGTCTTACCTGAGGATTGTGGTCCTCCTATAAGCCCATCCAGCTTGTTGACAGGATTTTGGTTTTGGTGGCTGTAGAACTGAGGCCCTTGGCACATGAAGGCCACCTTTCCCTCTGGACAGTTGACAACACGGATGTGTGATTTCTTCCAGGCTAGCAGGCAAGTCTCTCCCTAGCAAAAAGGTTCACTGGATTGGGTCAGGCCCACCACAAATATCTCCCTTTTGACTAACTCAAAGTCAGCTAATCAGAGACCTTAATTACATCTGCAAAGCTTCCTCCATCTTTACATATAATAAAATATAATCACAGAAGCAATGTCCCATCATATGTGGTCCTGGCCACACTCCAGGGGAGGGGGCTGTAAAGGGTATGAGTCATTGGGGTCATCTTGGAATCCTGTCTACCGAAGGAGGCCATTCTGCCTTGTCATGTCTGTACATGAGCTCCAAGTTTTCTTGTGGCTTGACTGATCCAACACCCTCTTCTTCCCTCTCTGTTAATTCAGAATTCCTATATCCTCAGGCCTGAGACAGGCCTCTGCACTTGAAAGCCTCCTCCGAGACTGCCACCATGTGCAGAGAACACTTTCAACTGCCCACTTCTCGAACCTCAGCTCTAAGTCCTCATCACTGTATAGCACGCATATAACAGGAGATAACCCCCCCAGGACCTTAATCATCTGTGTAACACATGTAGTAGGATGGTGAAATGAAAGTTTAAAATGATGCACAAAAATTCAATATCTACAAAACTCCTATATGAAGTGCCAGATGCAAATTTGAAATAACTAAGATCAGTTTTCCTAAGTCAACAAACTTCTTTCCCATATGGAGAATATAAAGCAATTAAGAAACCTGGAATTGTGGAAGAGTATTTTTATAACAGCTTTTCAGTAGCCTCAAACCTCCCCTGTTGGTGAGGGGGGGAAGTGCTTCCTATTCACCCTAAGCAAGAAGGGTGTCAGCAAGCAACGTGGGGAACTTGTTATGTGAGAAGGTCAAAGGAGCCTAGGAGCAGATGAAGCTCCCCTCCAATGACTGGTCAAATGTGGTACATCCTGAGGCCCAAGTGTTCAACTTATCCCCCAGAGAATCCACCTAAGGTCATTATAAACAAGACTGGCCCCAAGGGGGGCCTGACTTGATGGTATAAGGGAACCCAGGAGTGAACGCTATTGGGGGGAAGGGATAGAGCTAAACAAGGGAATCAGGAGGACAAGTCAAGAAGCCAACAGCACTTATGACAAGAGAAGGGTAGGTGGGTTGTCCAAAAGTTGATGTCAGTATAAGCCTGAGCTTTCTCCAGGAGAGACAGAGTCGTCTTTAACCTTCTGCTAGAACTTCCAATCCAGAGAAATCAAAGCCGGTTTGCAACAGAATCAGTCATGAAAGAACTTTCTTTACTTGCTTCCACAACTCCAATGGGGTCTGAGATGGCAACTACGGAGTGGAGGAGAAGCCAGTGGAGGAACAAAGGAGCCAGCAGGCAGGTGGGCAGGTGGGCAGACTGGAACAGGGAGGTGAACCCTTACTTCTGTGTGACCTTGAAAGGTGATTTGGCCTGGCCATCCTCCTTCCACGTCGAGACTGTTTTTCCCTTGAAGTGAACATTGGATTTTTACCATCTGAAAATAAGCACAAAGGCTGTAGGACTCAGTTTTTATCCTGTGGTAGGGAAAAACATTTCTTCATTGAGCAGGTTTAAAGGGAAAATGGGGACAAAAGTAAACTTGCTCTCAGCTCCGTAAGTCCTGTTCATTCTTGTAAAATGTTCTTATCCAGCACACCTGTCTCTTCATGTGGTTGTGAGCTCTTTTAAGGGGACTCCTTATTGATTTTAAAGTTCAAAGTCATGGATTAAAATCAGTCTTGTCACCTTCATGGAAAACCAAGATGTGGTAATTCTTGTCTTTTCTGAGAGGGAAGGAAACAGTGCGCATTTCAGCTACTGCTACTACTACTACTACTACTACTACCACACACACACACACACACACACACCCCTCCCCCGGTCTTCTTGAAAGGAGGCAGCACAATTCCAAGAACACCATATGTGCAACCGTTTTATTTCTCAAGCAGACAGCCTCCTGATCTCACATGAAAGGCGGCACTGGGTCTTCTCCCTAGTTACTCAACTTCAATTTGGGGTCTAAACAAAGATTCCTCAGGAAGGAGATTAAAAGGGAGTTCCAAGTGGGGATCAGAGATTTTATGCAAATGTGCTATGATTTGAATTATGAGAAAGCAATCGAGTTGAAATACCTGTGTTTTTCAGATGTTTGGAGAGCGAAAAAGGAACGGAGCAGTGGGTGTCTCAAATGGCAAATATAAATACAATCATACCTACAACTGACTTGTTGGAAGAAATAAGTGGTAGGCTACCTCAGCACTCATTAACAAGTAATTTAAGGGGAAAAGTCAATATATGCCTCAAAAAATATCACAAAGGAAACACACGGAGCCAAGTTAATATGCATGTGTGTAGATATGCGCATGTATATTTATTCACATGGCTCCGAATTCATCTCCTATGACCACCCTTGCCCCCCCACCTGCCAAAAACCAGAAAAATCAACTAGTAGAATCAGATATTGCCTCTAAAATGTTCCTTCGTATCTCCAGTAACAGACACACTCATACCCTTCTCTCCACTTTTATGTATTTGTTTGCTGTTTCGCCAGCGAACCCCAGCGCAGTACTATATACTGACGTTGCTGCATGGTACCCTGAAAAATAAACTCAACCGGGTCTTTTATTAAAAGACATTCTACAAAGACGTTTCCCAGTGGCAAGGAGGCCAGAAGAGGCGTCCTCCCCGGGGCTGCCCTGCACGGGGCTGGCCTGAAGTGAGACGCGTTCTCCAGATGACGTCACTGACACCGGCTATGGGTTAACCAGGCCCGTGCAACCCCAGCCACATGCCACTGAATTGAGAAATCAGAGCCAAAATTGAGAGAGAGAGAGAGAGAGAGAGAGAGAGAGGGGAAGGGGATCCTGGATAAATTGGGGACTAATTGGGAAAGAGGGACCAAGGAGCAGATTTATTTGTTTTGTGAATGATGCGCAAATTCCCTTGAGGTGCTGCTGATAAAGGGATACAGATCCCAGTGTTATGGAAGAGGAAGGAGTCTGAGATATAAGATACTGAGAGCTGTATTATGAATATTAATACTTCTGTTAACAAGGCCTTAAATGTGCCTTCCTGGTATTGAAGCCTCAAAGGAACCTGTCTCCAAATGGACTTGAACAGGCTCCCTGCTGAATCGTAATCTTCTAAAAGCTGATAAATTGCGGTCTTCTGGGGAAAGAAAGGAACTTCAAAGCAGACATTTCACAGGAATAAGGATTTAGAGGTTAAAAAATAATAATAATTAATTTTAAAAGTTTCCAAAAAGCAGGAAGCTGCATCTCTATAGTTTGTCGTTTATTACGGTGGAATTAAAACTTTAACCATGGATTGATGATAGGAAGTCAGAAAATTGATAATGTCAGACGTGTATTCATCTACTAAGTTCATTGAGAAACTGGGGCATGTTGCACTTAGGGAATGAGCTGGACCTGTGGGGGGTCGGTGGGGGAGGGCAGCAGCAGGTCCACCAAGAGAGCTCCATAGTGACTTACATGCCTCCCCTGTTTCAGTTCTCATGATGCCACTCTCAGGCGGGCTCTTTCATCATCCCTGATTTTACAGATGAGGAAGCCACATCTGGGAGAATAAAGAACTCTCTCAAGGTTGAGTCGGTATTGATCGGTGAGGCCAAGATCATGGCACATGTTAGGCCCACTCCAAAGTCCACACTCTCAATCACAATATCACTCTGTGAACTTGTAAGACCTTGAGTTGCAGTGGGAGCAAGTAAGTGGCAGGAAAAGTGAAGAACAGGTCCTATAACTAGGTGACAGACCAGTATGAAGACAGGAGAATGAATCCGTAATCCCCTAAAAGGTGTCAGAACCACCATACCTCCCTACCATCGTGCAGGCTGATCCCTCTACTGGGAAACCTTTCTTCCATTCTTCATCCCCACTCCTGCTTTCTCCTTGCACATGGGCCCTCTGTTGTCTCTATGCCTATGCCACTTCCTGCTGTGGGATTTCCCATCCGGTACTAGCGATACCTCCGTTACAATATGCTGCATCATTAAGTGTGCACTACATATGTCTTTGCCCCTAGATGCCTAATATAAGAGCAGAACCAACAGATAGATGAATCTTACTGAAATTTCCCTAGCTGTTAGCACGGAGCTAGCACAGAAGGGGAATCCATAAAATAAATGAATTAATAAATGGCTATGGATGCCTCATTCATGTTCTAAAGAAAAAACTAATTTGGGCAAAGGAAAGTAACAGGGAAAAAAATGGAGTTTGGGGTCAGATCATGGAGGTCACTCATTGAGTGCAAAGTTAAGGCATTTGGACTTCATGTTATAAGCAGTGGGAGGCTCTGTGGGCTTTAGGCCAAGGGAATGACAGGCTCCTCGGGTTTAGTCAGTTAACCTAGGCCTTTAGCCATAGAGTAATTAGGAAGTTAAGAAAGCCAGAATGTAGCTTACTGACAAAGGACAGATCTGGTATCATTAGTACTAAATTTCAGTTGGTTTTATCTTCTCCTTGGGACTTAGGCACAAGGAGCATGGACTCAAATACTGGATAAATCCACTTATCAATGATATATAGAAATAACACGGCCCAAGCCGGGCACTTTTGTCTGTTACATGGATTCTGTCTTGACCTTCACAACCTATCAGAACCAAAAGAAGCCCAGTTCTTTACTTTCCTCATTCTAGGAAGCAACTTAAGTGTTATTTTTCTCATTCGAGGGTAGCTTAGGTGACTAGCACATGGTAATAGAGCTGGTAAATGGTGGAGGGGAAACATGACCCCAAGCAACGTCCCTCCAGACCTTCCTCCACGTCACTTGAATGACTCACGGGTACTTCAAACTTACTATTTCCCAAAGAGAGCTCTACATTCCTCCCACACCCCAAACCCACTCCTTCCCAGCCTGCCTCATCTCAATAAATGCCACCATAATCACCAGTTTCCAAAGTCAAAAACAATTAGACATCATTTATTCTTTTATTAACTTCACCCCTCTCCCATCTAACCACCAGTAAGCCCCGTCATTCCTATCCCCAAATATACTCCCAACCTGCCCACACCTCTTCATCTCCTTTGCCTCCACCCTGGTGCCAGATGCCATCAGCTTCACCGAGACAACACAGCCACCTCCAGACAGGGATCCCTGTTTAATGCTCTGGACAGTCTATTCTGGACATAGCAACCAAAGCAATCTTCTAGAAATTATAATGTCACATCACTGCTTGCTTAAAACCCTGCAGGGGCATCTTTTACTTCTCTCGGTCCTGACCAGGGGCATTTGGCCTTCTCACTCTGCAGAATGTTCTTTGCATAACTGGCTTCTTATCAGTCAAGTCGCAATTACTGTCACCTCATCAGAGAGGTCTTTCCTGAAGACTTTGTCTAATGAAGTCCCCTACCAGGTACTTGCTATCACATCACACAATCTTACTTTCTTGAAGTTTTCTTTTCTACCTGAAAGTGTCTTCTTTATTTGTTGGTTGACATTTATGACTCTTCTATCTAGAACTCAAATCTAACAGAGTGGTGGCCTCTCTTTTTTTTTTCTCTCTCTCTCTCTTTACCCTTTATACCCAGTACCTGACATATAGTATGTGCTGAGTAAACATTAATCGAATGAGAGAAACACTGACCCTGCTCCTTATTCTCTGTGTGATGCCAAACAAGTGATTTGAGTCTCTAAAATCTACCCCATAGTGTGATCATGAGATTTGCTTGGTATGAATTATGTAACATACATAACACAATACCGGGCACATATCAAGCATTCAATTCATTTCTGTCCCTCTCTCAAATACTCAGAATGCATACCCGTGTGTTATGTTTCCTTTAATTTTCCTCTAATTATTTATTCCCCTGCCTGTTTCTGTTACTGACAAGCATCCCTCCTGCTCTCCCAGTACTTCCCTCCTATAATGCTCCATTATGCTGCTTTTTCTATTGTCTGGAAACAGCACTGGGAAAAGAGGTGCTCCTGGGGTGAGGTCATGTGACCACAAAAGCAGATTTCACTAGTCAAAAGTGTCCAATAAAAATGGGAAGTTGCTTCCTAAATGTGTCTGGAAGTCTGTGGTTTAGTTCACAATATCTTAACAGATTAAGTTAATGCAAATAGCAGATGTATTTTGTAGCAACAAGACAAATGTTCAGCAGAATTAAAGTTATTCATGTGTAGTCACACTGGGAATATTTGCATGATATTTTGCTAATTGCTCCAAAATCTGACTTATAGCAAATAAACAAATGGGAAAAAAATAAACCAGCAAAAATTAGCCCCGGGACTCTCTGGTTTCTCTTAAATTCCCAATGTCTTTCTTCAACCCCTCAACCTTTTGCTCTTAAAACCCCAGTGGCATTTCTCAGTCTCCCAAGCATGTTTTTGGACCCATCATTTCTGTGGAGACACTCATGGCTTTTCCCTGGTAATGAGAGGTCTTCAGAAGCAAAGGATATTTTTCTCTTGCAGACTCCCAGTATCCTCCTCAGCCTTCAAATCTGTCTGCTTATGTTTCCTAACTAAAGGATCATACTGATAGATTGCATCACTTGGACACAGCGTAAATTTGTCAGGTTTTCTTAAAATATTTTGGATGATTTTTTGTCAATATATACGAGGTGTATTATTTTCTGAGAGCTGACATAACAGAGCACCACAGACTAGGCTTGAAACAACAAAAATATATTGTAACAGTTTGGAGATTAAACATCTGAGGCTGAGATATCTGGATCCAGGGCTGGTTCTGTCTGAGGGCTCTGAAGGAGAATCCATTCCACACCACACTCCGAGCTTCCTGCACTGGCTAGCAAATCCTTGGCATTCCTCGACTTCTAGACGCATCACTCCAGTCTCTTCCTCCGTGTTCACATGGCATTTTCCCTGGGTATCTCTGTCTACATATGTCCATCCTATCAGGACACCGGTCACATCGGTTAGAGGCCTACCTTACTTCATTATGACCTCACCTCAACTAAGTACATCTGTCACAGTCTTATTCCTACATAAGGTCACATTCTGAGGTACTAAGGGTTAGGATTTCAGCATATCTTCTTTTTGTGGGAGGGACACACTTTAACCCATAACACTAGGGGTCTCTCAACTTTTATGAACATCCATCCTTAGTAATTACAATATCTACGCACATGCCGCTATATGTCTGTGTGTGTTTGTGTGATAGAAACACACATACGGGGGCAGCTGGGTGGCTCAGTGGGTTAGACCTCTGCCTTCGGCTCAGGTCATGATCCCAGGGTCCTGGGTTCGGGCCCCGCATTGGGCTCTCTGCTCAGCAGGGGAGCCTGCTTCCCCCTCTCTCTCTGCCTGCCTCTCTGCCTACTTGTGATCTCTCTCTCTGCCAAATAAATAAATAAAATCTTAAAAAAAAAAAAAGAAATACACATATGTATGCTATACATGTCATAAATATGACAAATCCAGCACAAAAATAGAAAAATTTAATAAATAAAAAAATGTTTAAGATTGTATTTATTTATTTGAGAGAGAACACAAGCAAGAGGAGGGGTAGGGGGAGAGGGGGAAGCAGACTCCCTGCTGACCATGGAGCCTAACGGAGGGGCCTCATCCCAGGACCGCAAGTTCATGACCTGAGCCGAAGGCAGACGCTTAAATGACTGAGCCACCCAGGTGCCCCCCTAAATTTTTAAATGATGAGAAAAAAGAGATTAGAAGTGGCAGTACTTAGTTCCCTCACTCCCAGTGGATCCTCTTGTCCTTCCTTTTTGGAAGACCACTTCCTGAATAATGTGAAGGGGATGAATCTACCTCTGTGAGGCAGAAAAGAAAAATAAATCATTAAAGAAAGAAAGGATTCTTTAGTTACGTATAACACACAGTGCTCGTCACAACACGATAAAATGGAGAAAGAAATTCAAACTTGAAAAAATAAACAATGCAAAAAAAGACTTGGATGGTTTTTATATTATTAAGATGCACTATATAAAGAAGCACATATCTCTGGATAAAAATTTTCTGTCAAAATTTAAAAATATCAGAATACAAAAAAAAAAAGAAAGAAAAAAATTTTTTTCCATCCACTCTTCTGCAATCAAACAAAGAAAAAACTGGCAAGTCTTCTTTAGCCCTCAAAGATATAGATATACAGTTTAAAGTTGCCCACCTCTAGTCTGAATTAAAACTATTGCTGCCCTCTCATGTCTTAGCTGAATATTCACTGCTTTTCATGTGCCCCGCTGCGCACACGCCTCTGGAAAACTGCCCTCCGTGTTAGAAGATGCATTGGAAGATGACAAAAACAGGACCCACTCAACTCTACTTCAGATTAAGAGGGGGTCTGGGCTTTGAAGCCGAGAATGGAGATGCGAATCCTAACTTTGTGATTCAGAACTCTGTGTTTGAGGGCAAGCTCTCTGAAGCTGTTTCCTTGTCCATAGAGCAAGGACAGCAGTAACCCATCATGGGATTTTTTGTGAAGATTAAATTCAGTGAGGTAAGAGCTAAGCTCCAGGCGCACTGGAAACATTCAGTTCATTAACAGCCAGACTCTCGTTTTGCATTGCACATCTAGACGCAGTGAGCTTTAAAAAAAAAAAAAAAAAAAAAAAAAAGATTTTATGTATTTGACAAAGAGATCACAAGTAGGCAGAGAGGCGGCAGAGACAAAGGGGGAAGCAGATGCCCGATGGAGGGCTCTATCCCAGGATCCTGAGATCATGACCCAAGAGGAAGGCAGAGGCTTTAACCCACTGAGCCACCCAGACGTCCCACAGTGAGCTCTTCTAAAGACACAAATGAAGCCAGCATGCCCTTAGATTAGAGATTCACAACCATGGCTGCCCAGTTCATTTACCAGGAAGCTTTAAATATCCTGATGTCCTAAACCAGCTAAATCAGCCTCTCCAATACAGGACCCGGCCATCAGTATCTTTAAAGTTCCCCAGATGATTTCATAGTGCAGCTAACGTTGGAAACCTGAGTCAGTTGGAACCCTCAGCTTGCTTCCCTTGAAGATGAAGTGAGGAGGATGAAGAGGAAAACTGGCTCCAGAAATGTCTACTTTAAGACAACCGGACTGTCAAAAAATCTACATTTCTCATCCAAATACATTCCTTTCCATGCAGGTGGTAAACATCTAAATAACCTATTTTCAGTCACCATATTTGGTGAAGGCCAACAGTAGACATCAAGACAGTACTTCTTTATAAGACTTCACTGAAAGCCAGCACGAGTGTAAGTAAGAACATCCCACACCCCTGCCCACCCACCCAGTCACACTTGGAAATCTAGAGTGTGTTAGTGTAGAGTGTAAACTTGTAACCCTATAACCTTGAGACCACAATACCCCCAAAATAAAAGTTCCTGCTAAGCCAAATATACAAAGCCTTACCTGATATTGCAGAAGCCAAATTATCAAACTCAGCACAAGCACAATTTAGTTTTTCTTTCTTAAAAAAAAAAAAAAAAAGCCCAAAATAGTATTCTTGCAGGAAGCATAAATTGTATTGCTGGAAGTAATAGCAATCTCTTTAGCTATATCCCCTAGGACTCACTTCAGTCTATTTTCTTAAGTGCTGTATTTTTAAAGCTCTGTTGCATACCTCCCTCTTAGATGTACTGAACTGAACATTCTAAATTCTGAGCACTTAGTGATGCAAGGTTGGTTGAAGATGTACTCTTAGAAAAATGAGTCCCTTTATCAATCACTATTGCTATGTGAGTCCCTGGGGAAGAAATTATTCACATATCTGCTGGCCTCAATTTAGAATTTCTGATGTTGTTATACTTAGTGTTAGATTGATTCTTGCTCAAAAATATTTACTCCTGACTGCTTATTTCTATAAAAGAAATAGGATTCCCTGAATTTGGACTCAGCCATGTGACTTTCTTTGCCAATGAGACATTAGCAGATTTAAAATGTAGTTATACAAATGACCTTACCCTCTTGTGTCTCTGTCATCACTATGAGAAGGGCTTAGGCCCAGTATGAGTGAATGTATATGTATCAGATGTGAACCCAGTCTGTAATAAGGAACAGGATCTAGACAGACCTACAGCCATGAATCAGAATCACACAGCCAACCACAGCCTAGATTAGCCAACTCCCACACAACCAACTATTGTATGAGTCAGAATAAATGACTTCTCTTTTAAGCCACTGTGTGTTTGGGATGGTTTGTTATACAGCAATAGCTGACTGATATACACAACAAGACTGGGTATTGAATAAACAAGAACCCACAGGGGGAGAGGGGAGATGGTTTTGAAAGGTACTACTTATAGCTAATTTAAAATATTTTTTTTGAGGGGCACCTAGGTAGCTCATCAGTTAAGCATTCAACTCTGGATTTCAGCTCAGGTCACAAACTCAGGGTTGTAAGATTGAGCCCCACATTGGGCTCTGTGCTTGGGCATGGAGTCTGCTTAAGATTTTCTCTCTCCCACTCCCTCTGCCTCTCCCCTCCTTAAAATATATATATTTTTAAATGCGTGAGTTCCTAGGGGAAAGATTCATTTATGCTACAGAATAGTCATGCTGTAGCAATTGCTGTTGAATGTCTATTATTGGTCTATGTAAGTAAAGCAAATAATTACTCTCTGAATAACTATTTTAGATGGTTCAAAATTCTGTATCTTTGAAGCTGAATGGAAAAGTTAGCTACAGTCAACAGTAAGCAATTTTGCTATTAGCTGTTGAATATTAATCATCACAGTTGCCATTCATTGAACACTTACTACAGTACTTTACCAATATTATCCCAAAATCTACCCTAAGGTAGTTGTGATTATTTATACCCATTTTACAGATGAGAATATTGAGGCTTTAAATGTTTAAGCAACTTGCCCAAGGGCACCAAGCTAGGAAGCAACAACACTGGGATCTGTCTTAAGTCTGTCTTGCTCAAGAGCCTAACTCTCACTACCGCCTCTAGAGTTAAAAAGATGAGTGTGTAAGCAGAATGATGCAGTAAGAATTAGATCATTAACATGGTTCCTTAACAATCAAGGGTAAATCTTTATGACAAAATGTGGCTTTCTGGTTCCCCTCCTCTACCGACTATCTTCAGTTAATGTCTCAGATGTAAATATTCAAATCAATCAAACAAATATTTCTTTGGCCCTAATAGGTTTTATGCTTGGGCTCCAAATTATGGTTGAGCATAGGATACAGTTCTTTCTTTTTAGAAGCTCTCAGTCTAGTAAATAATTGATGTTGAAAAGATCCTAACCAAAAATCCCAGTGTGAGCTCTATCATGTTCCCAGCGCAGGGTGAACAGATGTTCCAACTAATGATTGCTGGGGTGGGAAGAGGGTGAGGGTTGGGGAGTTAGTTACATTTACTCACTGAGAATGCTCATTCCTTTCTGAAGGCAGCCAGCAGCCAAGAAAGAAGACAAATTCTAAATTAAAAGGGAGATCAAGCTGTGCAAGACTGCTGATCATAGTGAGAGCAGAAAGATAATGGCTGCACGAGACACTGTGTTCTAGTCCATCGTAGATGAACCAGAGGAACAGCACACCCAGGCCTGGTGACTCAGATGGGACTGTTGCTGGCCAAGAGATAATAAATTAAGGAAATTAAAGGGGAAAAGGATGGATTCTGTAGAGCCTTCGAAGGCTGGCTTTTATATAAAAGGATTAACAGTTTATTAAATGGAGATACTTTGTTTAAGTGAAAACTATAACACATTGTTACACTGCTACTGTCCACATGGGTCAAATTTTCTACTGCCACAAGACTAAAGATTACAACAGATCCAAACATGGACTCTGTCCCCCAAAACAAGTGGACATTTTCCAGCCCCATTTTCTCTATCCAGCCAAAAGGTAGACCTCATCAGAGCTTCCCCCTACTTCTCCCTATCATTTAAAGAGGAGGAATGAGGGAATTTGCTGAAACCATTTCACAAGTGGGATACTAAAGGTCAAAAGGTATTTATCACGGAGAGAAAGCATCCAGTGGTTTATAACCTTCCTTAACTGATCTAAAATAAATTGTTCCAATCCTGTTTCATAAACAATTACCATCAAGGTATACTGATGTAACCGTGTAAAGAAATATGAAGCAGAGTCATCAAATATTGTATATTATCAAACACTGTATCTCTCTTTGCAGGAGAAAGTCAAAGCTCATTTTTTATTTTCATAATTCTAATTCCAAATGTGGCATCATACCAGCAATGTCACCTGCTACCTCACCTGTGTTACTTAAAACTGATCTGGGGGCACCTGGGTGGCTCAGTGGGTTAAGCCTCTGTCTTCGGCTCAGGTCATGATCTCAGGGTCCTGGTATCGAGCCCCGCATCGGGCTCTCTGCTCAGCAGGGAGCCTGCTTCCCCCTCTCTCACTGCCTGCCTCTCCGCCTACTTGTGATCTCTCTCTCTTTCTGTCAAATATATAAAGAAAATCTTAAAAAAAAAAAAAAACTGATCTGAACTTTAGTTTCCTCACCTGTAAAACAAGAATAAGAAACCTACTGAAAGGGCTGTTAGGAGGATTGGAAATAAGACACACAAGGCACTTTGCAAGATGCAGAGGAAAAAAATCAGTAAATGGTAACTATTACAGGTTTCCCCACTACCCAGAAGTAGAGCGCTCCTATGAAAACTTTCATAAGCCAAAATGGCACAAAACAAAGAAGCAATTACTGTTAATTTATAAACAAAAACTTTTGAGAGTTCCCAGAGCCCAAAAAATAACCTCTCTTAAGCTTTTCTGATACCTTAGAATACATGTTACTAAAGGATGTACAAAATTAATTGAGATAAAGCACAGATGCTCACAGACACAGTTTAAAACTATGACACCTTGATGCTGAGATGCTGAGTGTAGCTCCGGGGAAGGAGCTTGGCGGGCCACTCCCACCCGTCCACTGCTTGAGGGTTCACTGCCTCTCAAGGCTTGTTGCAAAACAAATGCAGAATGATGTTTTTTCATGAAAGCAAAGATCCTCCTCAGACTTATTTCAATTAGCAAAAACAATTACTAATGTAAGTCTTTCATAAAAGTGAAGGGGTTTAGTAATCCAAACTAAAAAATTAAACAAAGGATACCTGGATCATTATTATTGACATTGTTCATATTAAAATTCTGTTATCGTTTATATATCCCAATTATTTTGTTATATGCTTTGGTAAGTTTCCTCCTGAACAGAAAAGTTAAAGCAAAATGGCCCTAATTGCCTATTTTCTAGTTGTGGGTCACAGCTTTTTCGGATTTCAAAATGGTGCTGTTCTCTCATTTCTCTGTGCGTGCGTAACTGGAGTTCACAACCTTAGCCTCTCCTGCCTCCCAGGATTCTTGGGACCTTACTAAAACCAAAGTACTCTCTATCTGACTTGTTTAGATTTAGGATTTAATGTTTGTTTAAAATTAATGTCAACCTCAAACTTTGATGGAGAGATGGGATTTAGAGACAATCCCTATTAGTGACAGGACCCAAAGAAATTCTAACAGTCCGCTATTCCCTCAGTGAATAGGGATTTCATTCCTCTCCCAGTGGTTCACAATTACTGATTGGATAGGAGCGTACTTATGAATGCATCCTTGCCGGCACTGGATTTGGCACATACCCCTTCCCTGGGCCAAGTCATTACCATCATCACACCTTGACACAAATTCTTATCTTATTGGCTATTAATATAGTCTACAAAACCTCAGCCAAAAGGAATGCCAGTATTTTCTCATGATGGATGATGTTAAAAACACATATTTTCCCCCATTCAAATTCCATGTCTCTTCTTTGGAGATTAGCAATGCTTTCAGTCTTTCTACCTAAGAAAACATCCAGTTAGTCAAGGGGTTTGGGAGCTGGTGTTTTCCTCCCAGCATACATGCTACCCTTTCTGTTGGTAACAGCACCCAGATTTCCTTGGGAATCATGTACAGTCTCAGTGGGGTCATTACACAAGATGCCATGACTACCAATAATTCACTCACCCATCTCCTCTTGAGGGACATTTCAGTTATTCCAGTTTTTTTGTTATTATAAACAGAATGGTGATGAATATTCTTTTGGGGCTTAAGTTAGCCAAAGGGGGTTTCTGTTGCTTGCAACCACAACATATAATTTATCTATGGGAATACAGAAAATCCCCAATTATCATGTATCGTTATTTATAGATGTAATTCATTGTTCCTTATTAGGAACAAATTGTTTTACAAGTATAGGATTTCAGGAATTCCCAAGGGCACTATAGCTTACTGTTCTGCTTTCACAGAGAGAAACTAGTGCTCTCACTTTAGTTTCTGGTCATCTATCATCTACCAATTGTGGATTTAATTATAAAAGACTTTAATCAACTGACTTCTCTTTCCTTCTTAATGAGAACTGAATAGGTAGTTACCTTGCTAGTTAAAAAAAAAAAAAAAAAGTCAGGGGTGACACAAATTGCTAATAAATATTTGCAAAAATGCTCAAACTCATTAGCAATCATGGAGATGCAAATTAGGACCACAATGAGATACCATTTATATACTAGATTGGCATAAATTAAGACATCTCATAATATTCAAGAGTGAAAATGTGGATATATTTGTTCATATATGTCACTGAAAGGAAAGCAAACTGAGAGAATCACTTGGAAGAAATGTAACAGTGTGTGATAAAATGGAATATTCACCTGTTTTACAACCCAGAGCAATAATCAAATAAACTTTTGCCCATGTGTCTCAGGAGACATGAATAAAAATACTCATAGCAGTTCTGTTCACAGCAATCAAAAAAAAAAAAAAATCTAGGAAACAACTTAAATGCCCACCAGCAGGAAAAAAAAAAAAAAAAAAAGTGGATGAACAAATTGTAGTATAGTCACATACTAGGAAATTAGAGGGCAAGAAAACAGACTAGAACTTCCCAAACAATATGAATAAAAATATCAAGTCCCAGCAGAGCATGCAAGGTGTATCATTTGTATATAGCTCAAAGAGACCATCAAAATCAAGCAACACTCTATATGGATGTATGTGTATGTGGGAGAGAGACAGAGAGAGAGAGAGAGAAAGGGAGAATGATTTTTAAGTAAAACAAGCAACACAAAGTTCATCCCCAGGCTTGGAGAAGGCAGAAGCACATGATATGGGAGGAGTGTATAAGCAATTACAACAAGGTTTGGTTCTATAATTGAGGGATGAATTTACACTCATTTTACTATTCTACTTCATTATTTATGTGTATGCTATATTACATATATCCTCATACTGAAGAATGTAATAAAGAAAAATAAGCCAGAAGTAACAGTTTCATCCAAGGATGTTATAAGAGCCTAGGACAATGCTATAGATATCTGGGATATATTTTGAGTTTCCACTCACTCAATACCTCAATAATCTCTCTTGATCTCTCTCTCTCTCTTTCTTTTTTTTTTTTTTTGGGGAGGGGGAAGGAGAGGGATCTGACTCATATGTTTTTCATAGGCCTCTTCCCAGTGAGCAGTCTGCAGCATTCTAACCACTTACTAGTCTATAAACTGAGATAAGTAGAGTGAAAAGGTAACCGATCTCTTATAATTTTGCTAGTCACACATGTTTAACGTGTACATTTTCTTCATAACGGAAGAGCCCATTTCTATCAGAACCATGAGGTTAATGTATTCTTTCCTTTCCAATCTCCCACCCCCATACACTAACCAACCCCTCTGGGAAAAAAGCTTTTATCTTATCAGAGGCCGATGCTTTGGGGATAATGCAGCAATATTTTATTATTGCTGCTAATATGTGCATGTGGTATAGATGGAACAATAGGCAAAGAACATTGCTTTGTTCTATGAAGTCATAAACCCACATTGACCAGCTTAAATGGCTTCTTTCCTTCGACAGCTGCCTTCTCAAAGGTCTGGATATGCTGAGGTCTGAGGTCTTTGGAAGAGATTCTTGCCCACAAAGAGAAGAGAAGAAGCCTGTCTAAGGCTAGTACAGCTAAAACGGTTCAAGTACCTGATTTGTAGGAGTATGGGAATAGCCTTGGTCACTGTGAGTTTAAAAAGGTCACAAATTGTTAACAATTATATTGCCTGGGCTTAAAAAGTGAGGGAAGAAATGGATTAAGTGGTCTGGCATACACAAAAATGTGTTTTTCTGGCTAAATCTTTGTCTCAGCTTCTCCTCCACTCATATCATCTGTACCTTTCACAATAAAAACTTGGACTAGAATGCTCATCCATATTTATATTATCCTGTTATGTTATGTTATGTTATGTTATGTTATGTTATATTACATTATGTTATGTTATGTTGAAAGCAACCCAATTTGCTAATAGCTTATTGTTCTCTAGTTGCATTTCCCCCCAGCCTAATAGCATTTAATTCCATCTTAGGGTTGCTTTCTTCAGGGGATGCTGATTGAGAGCTGGACTTCAAATATCTTCTTTCTTGGGAATAACATAAATAAGGAGCAACAGCAACAGCAAAGGTGAGCAGACAGTAGAAATTGGATATTGTGTCACAGAGGCATACTAATATGAAATCACTGACTACAATCTTATAGCAAACCTTCATGTAAGTTATTTTTTTTTTAATAAATGATTATTTCCCCATAGAACCAACTCTCACTATGGCAAATTCCAATTATTTTTTTAAAGCTATCCCAGATATACTGAATCAATCAGGAAAGTCCGGGTTATGCTGCAGTAACAAAAGAGACCATATATCCCTGTGGCTTAAAACACATCTGGAACCCAGATGTGCAAAGCCCACATTATATTAAATGTTGCTGATGGCTAAAGCTCAGGAAAAGAGGAAGTGATAGTGGTGATTCTTGTGCAGGCTTTTAAAACTTACAACCAGAAATGATATTCAAAACTTCCTCTCACATTTCAGTGGTTAGAGAAAAGGCCAATCCTAACATAAAGGAGGCAAGGAAATAACCTATCAACTGCCTATAAGTAGAAAAAGACAAATATTTTGCAGACAGTAGACACTGAAATACATCATCTTAACAGTCCCCAGAAATGTATTCCTCACAAGCTGTAGGGTAGGCATGGCTTTTAGCAGGTTAATTTTTGGTGCTTACTAAAGCACAGGGCTAATGCTGATGAAAAAGTGTGGGCAGATGGAGACACTCCTTAAATCAGAACCCAAGTCTGGCGTTGATACTCTGATTGGATGGTTACTACTTCCAGACCCCTGAATAAGGTTCTCAAAACAATTTCATAATATGAAACCAATGTTACTGGTAATTTTAGAATTATAGCTAGTAGACTTTCCATTTTTAATATTCAGGCTAAAGTGAACATTTCCAAAAGAAATTTTATCTTCTGAATTAACATATACCAAAATATTTCAAGCTATGGGCACAGAGAAAAATTATTCATTATTTTTAAGGAGCCAAGAAAAGAAAATGTTGTAACTGGGAACTTTAAAAGATGAATGTGAAAAGCCAAAATGCTATAAATGTTCTCTATATGCCAGAAACGCCTGAACTTTCCATTTTTACTAAATTACATCTAATGTAAGCACATTTGGCCTTTTCCTTGCTTCCTCATACTATGATATTCCAATCAAACTGTTTCAATATAAACTAAATCTTGATCCAATACTATTATCTCAACCAGAAGCTCATTTTAAAGCAATATAACCTTTAATGAGATAGATGTACAATGGGTATGAGCAGTGCTATACCTAAAAGGCTGTTTTTCCAGAAAAGGAAGATATATTTAACATATTATTCTAGCATCACCTTCACATTCTACTTGCCAAGGAATTAGGGGCAATAGCCTATGTGAGTTTCCAAAGAGTAGAAAGGTTCTGCTATGAACTTCTTCTCCTTCCTTCTTCTTTCTTTTATTTTCTCTCTCTCTCTCTCTTTTTTTTTTTCCTTGATTTTCCAGGAGAGAAGGGAGAGCACTGGGGCCCATGAAGTATCATTATAACCTCCCCTTGACATTGAAAGTAGAGCAGGGAAAGAAAAGAAGTTAAATCCAAACAGGAAAGACTCCCTCCAGTTTTAGTATATGCAAGTGCTCTCTCTCTGGGGCAGGGATCAGCAAACTTTCTCTGTAAAGAGCTAGATGGTTAATTTATTTGACTGTGCAGGCCATGAGGTCTCTGCTACAAATATCCAATTCAGCCACTGTAGTATGAAAGCAGCCATAAACAATATGTAAACAAAGGAGTATGACTCTGTTTCAATAAAACTTTATTTATAAAAACTGGAGACTCAGGGTGGTTGCCCTGGGAGACTCAGGGCAGTTGGTTAGGCATCCAGCTCTTGATCTCAGCTCAGGTCAAGATCTCAGGGTTGTGAGTTCAAGCCCTTCATTGGACTCTATGCTGGGTATAGAGCTTATTTAAAAAGAAAAACAAAACAAAACTGGAAACTGGTTATATTTGGTCCATGGGCTTTAGTTTGTTGATCCTTGCTCTTGGTAAGAAATACAGCTTAATATTCAAATCTGAGATATGGCCATGGATCTGCCCAGCTTCTCATGTTCTCTTATGTCACCCTACTGCCTTAAAAAAACATAAAACAAAACAAAACAAACAAACAAACAAAAACACCTGTACCTTGCTTCTCCCTTCAAATATTGCTTTCTTTTCAGAACCATGATGGTTGTTGAGTCCTACAGGTGAAATTTCAGGAAAGAAAAGTTGTTTCCCTTTTTTTCTAGAAATTGATGTATATTTACCTATAAATCTCATCAACCAATATCACTTTTTAGCTAGTAATGTGTGGAAAGCTCTTTACTAGGTCTTGAGCCAATAAAAAGGGAAGTAGCAATCAGCCTTTGCCTTAAGCAGCTAATACTTTCGTTAGAAGTGTCATGAAAAGAGGCAACTTTGCATTTCTTTGACAGAAACATGAATGTGTGTGTAAGAACAGGTGAAAGAGGAGAAATGACAAATAGGTGTCTGGAGTTAGAAAGGTGTCCATGATCCTTAGAAATCAGAGCATTAGGAAAGTCATAAGGCTGGAAGGGTGCTGGAGAGCCTTGGGGAGAAAGCTTCATATGGAGAAGGAAGCACACACATTTGAAAAAGAGAAGGACATGACTTCTTCCCACTTCTAAATGATTTCCCAGTTAGTCTAACTTCCTTTCTCTAATAGACAAAAGTCAAAGCTTGAATTTCCCTCCATCTCCTCACCACTTTCCACCCTCGTCACTGCTCCCCACCCCAACTCCAAAGAGGAAAGTCCCTGATGTGGATCTAGACCAATAGCACTGCTATGTCCCAGCACCAAGGGGCAGGGGGAAGTGGGGGGGAGTGGAAGGTAGGGATGAGGTGAAGAGTCTTCCAGTGTGACTAGAAAAGATCTTTACATCTCAAGAGTACACCTGTGGCACACACCCATTAAAACCCCACATTTGACTATTGTTCTTTGTCCCGGCTCTCCCTCTCTTCTCCCTTGCGGCTAATGTGGTAAGAAGGGCATGGAATTTCTTCCATATTTAAGGAAACAGCTCTAACCTCTGTTCAGATTAAGATCCCGGAAAATAGAGGCACTGGTCAGACCATTAAGTCTGTCCTGCTCTATATCAAAGCAACATCTGAGACTTATGTGGAAAAGTCCAACACACCAACATGAGAAGTTCCATTCAGTGGTCAGTATGAGGCAAAAGCTTATATATGTGCTATAGACTGAAGTTTTGTGCCTCATTCAAAAGTCATATGTTGAAGTCTAGCCCTCAGGGTGATGGCATTTGACCTATGGGAAGAGATTAGTGCCCTTACAAAAGAGACCTCAGAGAGTTCTTTTGCTCCTATTCTGCCATTTAAGGACACAGAAAGAAGACAGCCATCTTTGAATCAGGAAGTAGGCTCTCACCAGACACTGAATCTGCAGGCAATTGACCTTGGAGTTCCCAGTCGCCAGAACTATGAGAAATAAACGTTTGTTGGCAAAGTCACCCAGTCTATGGTATTTTTGTTATAGCAGCCTGAACAGACTAAGGTAGTATTTAGTTGAATTTTTGTCTAGAATCTCCCCCCAGAACATCTCTCTTGAGCAGAAGTTTCTATCCTTTTCAGAGCAAAGATCAAAGATCCCTGTTTCATGCAGATGTGTTCATACACAAGGCAGAAGATCTCAGCCTCTTTGTGCTTGATTAGGTTAATAGCATGAAGTGTGACTATGACACTGAATGACAGGGAGAATTCTCAGCTGTGCCACCTCCCAGCTGTGCAAACTTGGAGAAGGTAATTAACTTTTCTGAGTTTCCAAATCTTCGTCTCCAAAATAAGCATTACTTGGTCTATGCACTTTACAGGACTGTTAGTAGGATTAACTAAAATAATGGTTGCACAAGTATTCTATAAATGGAAAAGCTATTTATAGTATGAAGAAGTTATAATCACTATTATGATTGACATTAGAGATTTTAATCAAACTAGAAGATAATGATTTTTTCTCAAGAACTGAGTAGAATACCCCTAAGCCAACATTAATGGTCCTAATAGATCAGGATAGCATTTATCAAACCAAGACTATGCAGATTATGACTCCATAAGACCGAAATGGTTATGCCATTAAAAGGGTATTCCAGAGGATTCTAGAAATAGGACAGTGGTAGTAGCAGCCTAGCTGCTAGATCTTCCATAATCCCTAAAATATTGGCAGACCGATTAAACAGCAAAACCCAAACTCATAAAGTAAGAACAAAACTAGATAGTAATGTATTCCCATAAAACTCAAAATAGAAGCATGTAGAGATAAACCACCAACAGGTACAGAACAGCATGGTATCGTATCTATGCAGGTAAAAGCAGGAGGAAGCAATGGGGTGAAGAGAAAGCTGAAACGGTGACTAGGTATTCACAGAAAAGTGCACAGAGCTAATATGAGAACAGCAGCTGGATCTGGGAAGGATTTTGCCCACTTAGACAGTCTTGAAACTGACTTTTCATGACTTCCTTCCCAGACAGAACCCCATACTGAAGGGTCTAGAAGTAGAATCAAATTTGAGCATGTCAGGAATGATAGAGAGGAAGAAAATGTGGTATAGGTAAAAATGGGGAGGTAAGCAGGAATCTTTGAAGACAACCATCATATTTTTTAAAACTACATAAAAACAACAGCAAAGATGGATCTGTGAAGCTTGAAAAGCTCTCTGAATCAAGCCGCCTTATAAAACTAATTTCACATTAAAAAGATCCACAGAAAAATATTCTACACAAAGTTAATATCAGAAAAAGAACGAACAGCAGAATATTACTATTGCAGAAAATAAAAGCATGCCAGAAAGACATATTCAAAATATAGATCAGAACTGTAGTATCCTATTCCTAAGTGAACTAAAAGACATTAAGGAAATGAAAGAAAAGGCATGAAAGAAAAACATAAGCCAGAATCAAAACTCAGAAATGAGATGATAAACTAAAAAAAAAATTGGAATTTTTTTTTAGTTAAAAAAATTTTTTGAAATCTTGAAGAGTAAACCGTGTTTAAAATGACTGATTCCAGGAACATGGAAGGAAATACAGAAGATCAGATCAGAAACTTGATATAAAGAAAGCAAGACAGTTCTCCACGATTAGCAGCCATGCCCAAAGGACTCAAGACAAAACTGGAAGAGAGTCTTGTAGCCAGAGATTCAACAAGTTGAAGTTCAATAGTATTAGAACCATGATGAATTAAAATCCATCAACTATGTTTTAACGCATGAGCTCATAAAGATATTTGCCCAATGAAAACACTTCAAGTTAGAAAATTGGGGGAAAGCTGAGTAAAACAGATTTTTTTTTTCCCCTATGGGACTTCTCAGAGCTATTAAAATGTGTTGTATATTTTTGAAACAGGAGATACACTGAATGCTATCAAGTCTAAGACTTGCATTTGTTTTTTACACTTTAACATCTGTGAAATTGGACTGCATCTTCCAATCAGTGGCATGACATAATTTAATTAGCAATGCTTTTTCTTTCTTAGTAGTACATAAAATAATGGTGCATCTTACAATCAAAGCTATCTCAGATTCTGTGAAATACAATAGCATGCTTCCCTTTCCATTCCTTCTATTGCCAGTATTTTTTTCCAAAGCACACATATTAATGGATCTGTGCTCAAGAAGTGTTATATTTGAATAAAGGTACAGATCACATATTTGCCCTCAAAATCTCCCAAAACTCCTCTAACATACAAACATTTTATTTCTCCGCCTGGAAAAACACGTTTACTTTTGGTAGCTTACCTGTGACAACGCTGAGCACATCTCCCGCTCCACTGTGGGCAATGACTTCATCCTAAGTATTTTCTTAACTCATCCCAAGCCTAAACAGCCTTTTATAGGTAGTTATTTTTTATTGACTAACTGGTGCAATTAATTTGCTGTTGTGATTTCCCTTAAAAGAGATGTAATGAAAATTTTGGTTTCATTTTCTTTCTTTTTAAAAATTTCTATTACTCTAGGGTCTAAGAGGACTGGAGTAATGTATTCTCAAATGATACCGGGGTTACATGGTCCAAAATACATATCCTCTCACAAGGCCACTTTGACAATGCTGGAGAAAGCTTATCCTTATGGAGAGGCCACTAAGTTCAGATTTAGTGGATTCATAACAGAAGAACAAGATAGACATTTTCATCTAGAAACCCAGCTTATACAAAAATAGGGTAATAAAAACCAAAGCTCCGACACACAGCCATGATTATAGAAACATGACGAATAGATCACCAAGGAAGCTGACCGCCACCACCTCCTCACCTCTTCACCACACTCATTAGCTGCTGACAGCTGTGTGGGCATTGGAGCCAGCGACAGGGCCACTGTGGAAACTATTGAAGCTTTTTCTTTCAGGTCACTTCTAGAAAGTCACTGAAGAAGAAGGATCTTTTTCCAAACCACAAAACTGAGTCAGACAACATGTACCCAGCATGAAGTATGGACCACTACCACCGATTTCTGCTTCAGGCACTGTAAGGAGGAGATCATCTTAATTCTAGGTCATCTAGGAAGCAAGAATGAAGAGCCAGATACATGGGTGGATGGGTGGGTGGATGGAATGATGATAGTTAGACAGACAGACAGATAGATAGATAGACAGACAGACAATTGCTGTACGTATATGTCTGTATAATAGTTACAGGTGTATCCTTCTCTTATTCCTGTTCCATCAAACAGCTCTGCCTTTACTCCCTGAGGAGTAGGTTGGTTGGATACAACCAACTCCAGAGGAAACTTATCTCTTTGTCCCTCTTTCTCCCTCTCCCTCTCCCTCTTTCCTCTCCCCTTTCTGATTCTCTTCAAACTAAAAAAAGTGGGGGAATGAGTGGCATTAAGAGTTTGAAACAAATGGTCAGAGTTGGTGGGAGGACAATTGTTCCTGTTCTTTCTTTCTACTTCAGTGCTTGCTCAAAAAAAAAAAAAAAAAAAATGTAATACTTTATTTTGGGGGTGGAAAATGAAAACGTACAGTGAATAAAATGTGTAAACAGAGAAATGATACTGGAAGTAAGAGTCCCAAGTTTGAGTTCCAATTCCAATTTTTCATCACAGCTTAGAAGTCTGTTGAGGTAAAGAAGTCTAAGTATGCCCTGGGCAACACAATGACCCTTTTTGTCAAGAGCACACAGCTCCCTCCAGATGGCTTCACAACACTTGTCAGAAATCATCTTGGGATCCCTATGTCTAAAGTGGCCTTATGGACTCATGAGAGTTGACCATGCAAATGGAGAGCAGTGAGGTAGCCTAAGTCTGCCCTGCAGCAACAAGATGTCCCCAATGCACAACCCTGGGATCCAGCCCAGGGTCATTGGAATGGACAATTCCAGAGTCCCATGTACCCAGATCATGACCTAGAAGTCTCCTAAGCATCACGGACAGAAGGCAGAAGGCAGTCCTCACTTTCTTTTTTCCCATCCTGCTTTCAAATGAGCATTACCTTACAACATGAGTGATATTTTAGTGTCTATGTATGAGTATACTTGCCAGGGTTTGCTGTCATTTACTGACTGTAGAAACAATGCCCTACACCTCTTCATATCACCTAATACAGTCCTACACACATTAGCAGGCACAAAAAATAGTCCATGTAAGTAATCGTTGATTTTAGAACTCTATTCCAAAATTGCCTAGATGTTTTTGCCTATAGTGGGTAAATTTGTACCCTATACATGCATGTGTAGAAGACCACAGATATTTTTCATCCCACCCGCACTGCTTGGTTAGTATGTATCCTCTTACTTCCCCGGAATCACCTTCTTGCTTGACTCATGCCCAATATGCTGTGGGACTTGGGTTGTCTATTTTTCCCATCAAGATTCACAGAGTTATCTGGTATTTTACAAGCCTTTGAAATTGGACAGTCTCAGTTGTGCAACAGTCCCAAATACATGAGTTTATATACCAATAAGAGGAGCTTATGGTTTCTATATTTTCTTATTTCACAACATAGTATACTAGTTTCAATGAGTAATTTTTGGTTTTTACCAAATTCGTCTTTTACTTAAAGCTTCTTTATATATGAAACTCTAGAGAAATGTTTGTGGGAACAGAAATGTGCCAGAAAACTCAACCATATAAATGAAAAAAGAAACAAACTATCATGCTGATAGGAAAAGCACATATTTATAGGTTGACTATCTGACTGGAAAGCAGAAATAAAGTAAAAATGTTCAAGATAAATCTTTGCATTTTGGACACTGGCAAGCCAATTCCCTATTACCAACATTTATGGGGATTTTCCTTTTCCTAATAGTTACAGAATATCAAGACACTGAGACAATTTTTCCTTCACGAAGTAGAATTAGCTTTCCATGCTCCTCCTCCTCCCCCGTATTAGCCATCTCCCCAGCGGCTACACACAAGAACCATTTATATTTACATTAAAAATGATTTGGCCTATGTACACTGCATTGTTTGACAGGAAAGATGGATGTTCGCTTATAATTAAGTTTCAGCATAAATGACATCATTCAGGAAGATAAGAGTTCCCTTATTCCCTCTCTGCTGGTTTTCTCATAGGATGCGGTGGGTTGTATGAAGACTCCAGTGATTTTTCTAGGCCTTCTCATCAACAAACAATTCTGTAGCCATTCAGTTACCTCTGAAAATCTGGAGGGAATTTTTCCTGTCTAATTCATCATATCTCATTCATATCTCTTGTTTCTTTGCTTTTGAAAAAAAAGGGGTATAGAGCCCTGCCACTTGATATATGGTCTGAAGCAGCATAGGCATCTTGTAGAAGTTTACTAGAAATGGAGGATTCTGGACCCTCAGACCTATGGAATCAAAATCTGCATTTAAAAAAGATCCCCAGATGATTTTTCTACATACGACAGTTTGAGAAATGCTGGGCAGAACACACATAAATAGGTACAACGGGCAGCTTTGTGGAAAAGGTGCATTGTTTGAGGTTTTCTCTGTCTTTAAGCATCAAGCTTGGAGGACTAGGTTTTCAAACTCTCACACATCCCTTTCCCCTACAATAGGAGGAAACCTATAAAATCATTTTTTTCTTGTATACATCTCACCTTACTCTGTATGCATAACCTAATCTTCCCAACCAAGTTATAGGGCAGCAACCATGTAAAAATAAATTATTCCATCTTTATTGTGAATTTTAAGAATTTTTATTTATTTGACAGACGGAGATCACAAGTAGGCAGAGAGGCAGGCAGAGAGAGTGGGGGGAAGCAGGCTCCCTGCTGAGCAGAGAGCCCGATGCGGGGCTCGATCCCAGGACCCTGAGATTATGACCTGAGCTGAAGGCAGAGGTTTAACCTCCTGAGCCACCCAGCCCCCCCACCTTTATTGTGTATTAAATACATTTAAGACATTATACCAGATATTAAAGATGGTATTACAGAGATATATAAAAAATATCATCCTGGCCAAGAATAAGGATTTGTTTGTTTGTTGTTTGTTTGTTTCCCATCCTTTATCATCCTGGAACTATAAACTCCAACAAAGCAGAGATCATGTTTTTCACTGTTGTACCTGCAGCTTCTTCCACATATACACAAGAGAACTGAAACATGTCTACACAAAGCACATCAATGTTCATAATAGCATTTTTAATAATAGCTAGGAAGTAGAAACAATACAAACACCCAAACATCAAATAATACAATACAAACAATACAAACATCAAATAATGAAAGATTAAAGAAAATATTGTGTATACATAGAGCGTAATATGGCATAAGTGAATAAAATACTGACACATGCCACCGGATGGATGAACCTTGAACATTTTGCACTAAGTTTAGTTTAAGAAATCAGACATAAGAAACCGCATATTGTAAGATTCCATTTACATTAAATGGCTAGGATAAGTAGCTCACGTGGACAGAAAGTAGATTAATGGCTTTCAGAGGCTTGGTTGAGCGAGGAATGTGTGTGGCTGCTAATAGTAACAGAGTTTCTTCTGGGAGTGACGAAAATATTCTGGAATTATAGAGTGATAATGGCTGTGAAACTTTGTGAATTTACTAAAACCCACTGAACCCACCCACTTTAAAGGGTGAATTTTATGATATATGAATTATATCTCAATTTAAATAAAAATGTGTGTGACAAAAACATAAACAATCACCCCTTTTAAAATTGTTTACTTTGTTTAAAAAAAAATGGCATCTCTTTCATTCATTTTATTCTTTTATGGTACATTCCTTGAGGGTACATTGCCAAAACAGACAGATGATTCAAGATATTGGTGAAGGACCCTAACAAGTCCTTTTGTGAGAAAGTTGATTTCCAACTTTTTGTTATCAAGGAAATTGCGGGAACAACTAATCAAGTTATCAGATAGAAATAATTTTTGATGATAAATCACAATATAATTTTCAATGTAACTCAGAATAATTTCAAGGAACTGAATGGACACCATTACAAAATTCTCTCTATATGCACCTACTTGTTTATGCAAACAAGTTTTTTCAGAATTTACATTTATTATCATGAAAAATAAGAATAAGATGAAATCTTCATCATTCTGTAATAATATTCTATAATATATGAACAAATTGGAAAAAAGCTCTATCCATTTTATTAAGAGATGTTTCCAATAAATTTTACTCTTACCTTTAATAATATTTTAAGCTTTAAAATATATTCTAATTATTTTCAATCAGTTAAATACCACAGGTATTTGTAATGTTAACTCAGAATAAATATTTTAATGCTTAAAACCCTATGATTATAGGACATTTGAAAAAACAATAATAAAGCTTCAATTTATGTGTATATTTCTGTGACAGAATTATGATTGGATAATCAATAAAAGGCTTTAAATCATAAAACAGTACCCATACAAAATTCCAACTGTTAAAGAAGAACTTATTCATGCATTTTTAAATAAAATAAAATTTAGATTTTATTATATAGAGAGAAAAAAGGTAAAAACTTTTACAAAACTTTTTATTATGAAAAATTTCAAACCAATATCTTTAGCCCGAGAGATAAGGGCTTACTTAGGCTATAAGACCATGTGCGTTTTGAAATTACTATAAGGATTTGACCCAGAAGGTTTCTTTAAGAAGATAATCACAAGGTACAGGAGAAAGATTCCAAAACAAGCATAACAAGGAAGAAGAAAAGACCCATCCAGGGTGTGTTATCAAATGGATCACACTAGGGGGTCCATTAGGATTTCCATGTAAGATGCACTCTGAAATCATCCAGCAGTTTTGTCCCCCATTAGTAAAGAATTATCCCATGGAGTGTGAACTTTCTCACACCTTCAAATTTGTTCATGCATCAGAGTGATGTGCAAGGTTTCTGTAGATGTTCTCTGTGGCAGGAGAGATGCGTGGTTCAGCTGAAGCCTGGTACTGCTCCTGGGACTACTGTGACAATGGCTAAGGCGAACCCAAAGCATGTATGGAAGGCCTAGGAGATTACCAATGCACAAACTAAAGAAAACAAAATGCTGTAATGAACATCAAGATGCCCAGTCTCCAGCAATGACAGTTATCTTCCTTTATCTATATCTCCATCTGTATCTTTACCTCCAGCTGAAATTTGAAGTAAATCCCAGAAATCATGTCATGTCATCTGCATATATTTCAATAGAGATCTCTAGAAGATAAGATGTCTCTCTCTTTCTATCTCTTTTTTTTTTTTTTTTTTTAAGATTTTATTTTTTTATTTGAGAGAGAGAGAGAGCAGGAACGGGAGGGAGAGGCAGAAGGAGAAGCGGGGTCCCCACTGAGCAGGGAGCCAGGACGGGGCTTGATCCCAAGACCCTGACCTGAGCTGAAGGCAGACAGCTTAACCGACTGAGCCCTCCAGCCCCCCTTAGAAGATAAGGACTCTTTTTTGGCAAAACTCCAAGTGTTAGATTGTCTTTTCCCTGAATTCTTGAGAGAGTATATTATTTTACTTATAACCATCTTTTGACTTTCCTTTTCTGGATTTTTGAGATTAACAACCCAGTCTCATCAAAGAGTGGTGCCTTAACATCCAATCTACATTCACCTATGGCTTCATTTGACTTAGCCTGTTAGTTGCAGGGGGAGAAAAGGCAAAAGACACAAAACACACAATGACAATGAAACGAACAACAAAAAACTCACTTCCCAAGTAGACATTTGGAAAGGAAGAGATATAAAAGTAAAAAAATCATGGGCTACATTCCCATTTTTCCCTACCAAGAGATCTATGTACCAAAAATCATATAATCAAAGTAAAATTTTAATGAATTACGATGCATTCTAGGATTATCTGGTGCCTATGTTGACGTATGTCTAACTTTTGCTTTCTGTACCAGGCCTTCAGCTTCCCTCTGGAGGTACATCCAACTACCTATTAGGGATAAGAGCGTGTGTTCACTCCAAGTTTAGAACCCACTAATGCTCCATAGGTATAGGGTTACAAACCAACTTGAATCTTTCGATGTTCAACTTGGTTTGTTCTTGGCAAACCTCAAAAAACTTAACGGGGCTCAAAAGATTTCTTGGACATGGACTTTAAGAAAAAGTATTTTGATGAGTAAAGCATAAATGGACCAGAACCCATATGGATCAAATTTTCCTCAAAATGCATATGGGTTTAATAATTAATGGAAAAAGTGCTTCTAGTATGCATTTGGGGTTTTATCAAACCCCAGATATTTGGGAAAAAAATAGTTTGATAGGTTCAAAGAACCCAAACTCTGATTTGATGCACCCACATTAATATCTCAGTGTTGCATAAAAATGAGAACTATTTAGGTGTAATGGAAAACAGAGGCAGAACTTGTTCAAAATTATGTGAATGGAAGAAAATAACGTAATGCTACAAAGTTCATCGTTGTTCATATTTATTTTCATAAATCCTCATTTTGAGAATTTCCAACAATCTTTTAACTATACTCTATCTTAGCATATTAAGGGTTTTGAAAGAAATTATTGATTGCAGCTAAAAAAGAAAAAGAAAGTGAATGAAATCCTTTGAGATGCATAACATGTCATGAAGTGTTCTAAGTTATTTGCAAATGTTTCTGCCAGTATCAATAAATCCCTAAAATTACAGGATCAACTGCATTAATTAAAGAATATTTCAATGTATTTAGAAGTCCCTGAAAGTTGTATTTTTTGAATTCACAGTAGTGGTGCTGTGTGTCTTAGCAAAATTTAGTTTTACCTCTTTTCCAACAAAGCAATTATGTTCAGCTTCAGGGACCTTTCTCAGCAGAACCTGAGTATTTAAACTTTATGCACATTCAGTATGTTTATATATCCCAAAGAACTCCCATAACTTTGAAGCAATTTATCTAATTTCCATTGAGTACATGAATCCTCTACAACCGTAAATAAAAATAGCACTGTGTTTTCTTTATGTAGGCTTGTATGTATATAAAATAATGTTAAAGCATTTTTTCCGACAATGAACATGGAAATGTAACCTAGCTTTCAGGTAAACTTGAGTAAGATATGTCAGACCAATGAAATGCATTCTTAATTATCTCACCCTTTAACTCCTTAAGAAGCTACCGAAATTTTTGAATTCTTGAATTTTGAGCCATTTTATGTCTAGTTTAAATGCTGCACAGGATAGTAGTGATCTATCCCTTTCTTTTCTACCTATACATCTATAAAAAGTGACATAAACTAGATACTTTATTGCCGCATTGAAGACACTGAACCAGAAGAACTTTCTTAAGAGACAAAA
The DNA here is from genome assembly GCF_030435805.1 of Mustela lutreola. Taxonomy (NCBI): domain Eukaryota; kingdom Metazoa; phylum Chordata; class Mammalia; order Carnivora; family Mustelidae; genus Mustela; species Mustela lutreola. Next base: position 89,726,763 of record NC_081298.1, on the reverse strand, counting down.
TACTTTCATAATGAAAGCTAGAAATTTAAATTTTGTCCTTGTTACTGTTTTTTTGTTTGTTTGTTTGTTTGTTTGTTTATATTACCATCTTTCCTAACAGAAGCAAAGCTGGGTGTCTTGTGAAGGACTCTCTCACTTCCGTGACTGCGCCAGCAAGTCGGCTATGACAAACTTCAAGAAGTGACTCCTCAAAAGGGATTTCCCTAAAGATGGAGGAAGAGCTCCACAACTAGGACAACACCATGTTCCAAGCAGACACAGCCGCTCAGAGACATTTATGGATGAGCTATAAATGGAATTGAATGCTATCTCCACTCCAATTTTTCTTCCTCCTCATACTCCAGCACACAAAAAAACTATTGTAGAAGGCAGCTGTGGAGGTTGCCAGAAAGCCAGCAAAGCCGTATTAACGACATGACCCTTTATGATACACGTTTATTTATATTCAGTGAAGTAGGTTACTGACAATTTGGCCATTAATTTGCTGTTTATAAATCGTATTTTCCTTGTGTAGTAACCACAAGACTTTGACATTCACAGTTGTGCTGAAAGAAACAAGTTTATTAAAGAAGGCGAAGGAGGGAGAAAAGATCAGTCCTTTAAAGTTCACCAAATTGCACATGTCAACCACTAAGTAAGATTCTGGACTTGAAAAACAGCAACACGCCTAGTGAGGGGGGAAAGAGAAGGGAACGCGCTGCGGGTATTCAATTCTCGTGTAGAAAGGGAATCAGACGGCCAAAAAAAGTCTAAGTACTCCAGCCCTTAAAGAAATATAATCCGGAGTTTATATCAGATGGTTTATGGGAGTTTATTGGAATATACAACAGGGTTCATGTCGTGTGTCACAAGGTGACGCCTGTTCGCTGGTGATTTACAGGCTCCATGTGCCGGCATTACTGTAATTTATAGAACGCAGATGGTCCCGGGGTGCCCCGCTGACTTGTAGCTGAATCGGGACCTAAGCCCCATGTGTCATCTGCTCTGGGTACCTCAGGCTCACTTCCCAAAATTACGTGCCAGCACGTCTCTGTTCTTAAATGGAAGATTCCAGAGACCCTTACCTGGGAACAAATGTAACTTAAAAATATGCAACTGCGGCTGAGCTAGGGAAAGGACGTGGGGCGCAGTAGTGGGTCCTCTCTGCCCAAAGAAAGCCGGTGTCAGTCTCTTACCTTCCTTGGGCACTTTTAAGAAGTTTGTCACCACTATATTGTTAACAGGGAAACAAGATGCTGCTTTCTTTCCTGAATGCGTCCCAACTCTGTATCTCTGCTAACCGTCCCCCCTCCAAAAATCACTTAAAAAGAGAAAAGGAAGGCTAAGACCTTTAAAATTTTTTTGCCTGTTTCCGCTATAGACTGCCAAAAAGCCTCCATCCCTAGCCACCTTCAAAACTATTGTAGAATTGTGTCTTTATTACAGAACCTCTCTTTATTACCCTCAAAGGATATGGTTCAGAAAGACGGCGTAATAACGTGGGACGGATGTTTACAGAATCTAATGTAAATGGATTGACCTTTCAAAAGATGGATTTATCAGCACTTTAATTCACAAATTAAGGCACACGCGTTGGTTTTGAACTCGCTTTCAGTCCCTTCATTTGAAGTTTCCAGCACTCCTTGTTCTGAAGCTAACATATTTCATAGCACGTTGGAATCTCTGTTGGCCAAGGGGCTGTTAGAGAAGAAAGGACCCTTGAAGTTCTCTTCGTGCTGCTCAGACATCTCGCTTTGAGCTCTTTATGGAGAAATTGAGTTCAAGGATCTGGCAATCACAAACATGTGCCTTATTAACTTGTTCCAGCATCTTCGTACACTGCCACCAAAAGGCCCCCATTTCTCCTTGCCTGCCAGCCCCTCACAGTCCTAGGGATGGCAGGAAGCACAAGAAGTAGTACTTCCAGCACATTCTCCCACACATCAGCAGGAAACACAGGACCCTAACTCCAGAACAGCACTGTCCGATAGGAAGAGCACAACCCCTGCCTGTAATTCTCAATTGTCTACTAGACACTCCCAAAAAAGTAAGAAGAAACAGGTGAAATGAAACCAACATGTTTGACACAATCGCATATATTCAAAAAAATTTTCATTCAATAAGTAATCAATATTTAAAATATCACTGAGATCTTACTTTTTTTTTTTTCCTCTATGTCTCCAAACTCTGACAAGTACTTTACATGTAGGGCACATCTTAATTCAGACGAGGCACAGTTCACATGCTCAATAGCTACCTGGCTGGTGGCTACAGTATTGGGTAGCGTACTTCCAGAACATTTCTCTGATGAAGAAGTTGATCTAGAAAAACTGAGACAAGCAATAACTCTTGTGACTTTGTCCAGAAGAAGTAGCCATATATACATGCTTTAATACTTTTAAAAACATGTAGGTATGCAGTAGGTGTGACTATGTACTGTTTTCTTATCAAGCAAAAGGGGCGGGTTTGGGGGAGTCTGAGAGGAGAGCCAGGAGGGCTGTAATGGAAATAAAATTGACAGCCTCTCAAAACTCAGGTGGCACTTTCCTTTTCCAGTTAATTACAGTTTTAATTACATGGCTTCTTGCGACTCCTTGATACCTAATAAACCAGACTCTTTGGGGCAGCCAAGTTGGGTTTTACTTGAACTGCAGGTGTAAGACTCAGCATGAAACATAAATCAACTTCTTAAACATGCTCCCAGGGTGTGTTCAAGCTTTTTCTTCCTGTTTGCTTGTAAAATCACATCTTTTCACCATTGTTGGTAAAGAAGTGATTGAAGCAGCTATGAGTTGAATAATAGCTTTGTGTTTTTGACTCACTTGGCCTGGCATAAAACATTTTGCCTCTGATGAAATGGAAGAGGAGAATACAAGATGGGTTTTTTTTTTTCCCCTCTTTCAGTCTTATGAATAATATATACTCCTAAATATTGACCATTTCATTTAAGAAAATAAATACCTGTTAGGGAAAATAAAAATGAAGGCCCTGGGAATGCATTAGGATTTCTGGTTTGAGTATTTGGAACCCATGAGATGATGGGGAGCTGGATTTATTCTGGGCGAGAGCTGCGTGAGGTCAGTCTAGTTCAAACCCTGTAGAGCATGGGCCTGGAGGGGTGGGGGCAACGGGGCGGGGGGGGGGGAGGCTCTGCGGCAACAGAAAACAGGGAGGGAGAGAAGCATTCTTAAAGTCCTCATTGGCTAGAAAACCAGCGGCATCTGATGGCATTATGAGCAGCTTGCAATTTAGCTTCAGCAGCAGGAAAATCTGCACTTGATCAACTCTGCCATAACTAGTAAACGTCACTATGGTGAATGTGGATTTCAATGGAAAGTTTTGCAGTGCCTAGTGATAATTCTGCCAGTTCTCCCTCCTTCCCTCCTCCTCCCATAAAGAGAAAGTGCAACATATGGTATTTGCATGTTATCACAAAATATGAGATACTGGATGAAATAAATTACGTGTGAAGGGGGTTTAGCCCATAATTTCTAGTAATTTCAAAAACATGAAAATGGCTTTTGAAGTAGGAGAGAGGGTCTTTCTCCTTGGGGAAAACTTCAAAACACATCACACACTATATAAACACAAATGCGTTTACCTTGCCTGGGCCTCCCTTTTTTCTCCTTGGAATTCTGGCTAATTGTCAGTGATGTTTGTGTTCTGACAGGAGGTTTCTTTCTCAGACCTGAATTATTTGAACGCAAGCTCTCTGATAGGGAAATTCTATGGTGAGTAGGAAAGTTTGAGGGGGAGCGCTTGTGGGGGAGGATTGGGGAGGAAAGGAAGTTGCTGCACAGGAATTATAATCTTTTTATGAAAGAAGACTCAAAGTTGATTCATGGTCTGTGGCTCCTCCCAGGTTCTCAGCAATAATGCTAAGTCTTGAAAAGATGTTTTTCTTGTCTCTGAGTGGTCTCTACTTGTTCTTCTCTTCTTAACTTTCACAGCTCTCTGCCTGGAGATGCAATGAACAGATCAAACTCATAGACCCAGATTAGCAGTCATGATGCAACCCTTGGAGAGTCTGCATATCTGGCTCCTACTGGCCCCTTAACCATGGTCACATTTTGGAAATATGTCCAGGATGAGTGTGTGGGTGTATGCAAACTCTGAGCTGGAAAGTACTTTGTTTTGATGTTAGCAACGAAGACCTAAAACCTGACATTCATAGGTATTATTGTAACTGCAGCCCCAGAAGTCACTAGCTGTCAGAGTTTCTGTTCATTTTTCATTTAAAATTAATGCTTAATACTATGCACAATAGTTGATTAATACGAATTTGCCAAGTCTGCTCTACTTCAAAGTCCAGAGGATAGGCGAACTGCTTGAAGCACCCAGCCTAGCATACACAGTCAGTGCTCGGTAACTAGTGGCTGAGCAAATAAATGAATTGCAGTGGAGTTAAACTCCTCCATCTTCTCTGGACAGGTGAAGAAAGAGAGAGCATCCAGGAAAATTGGGTCCAGTAACGTATCATTAAAATGCTCATCAAGTTGTGGGGGGAAGAAATGACTGAGAGACCCAAAGTAGACCTCTCTGAATTCCTCAATCTCTCTTCTCAGATAGGGCACCTGGCTGCCCAGAAATTCCAAGATTCTTTACCCTTGGATGCCAAAGACATCATCCCTGAAGCGGTGGGATGGAGAGCAGAAGGAACGGATCATCAGGAAAAATGCAACATGGTAATCACTACAATAGCCCATGAGAGCTTAAAAAGCGCTTTCAAAGAATTTTTTTCAGTTAATCTACATAAAAATTTTGTGTTGAACCCATTATCTTCATGGCAGAAGAGGACGCTAAGGTTCAGAGAAATGAAGAACCTTGCCTAAAATCACAATGATAAAAAAAAAAAAATCCTTGCTATCCAAGTTCTGAAACCAAGGAGACTGAGCCCTTTCTTAAGTTGTATTTTTAAAAATCAATTAGCAAAAAATCTGGGTACCTGGGTGGCTCAGTCTGTTAAGTATCGGCCTTCAACTCAGGTCATGATCTCAGGGTCCTGGGATCTAGTCCCACCTTGAGTTCTCTGCTCAGCAGGGAGTCTGCTTCTCCCTCTCTGCTCGCTCGCTCTCTCAAACAAACAAATAAATAAAAATCAACTAGTAAAAAGTCAATTAGTGAAAATATCTTTGTCTCAGTCAGACCCTCAATTTCTACCCCCAGGGCAACTATTATCTAGGTTCTTTTGTATTCTTAAAGAAATTTAAGTGTATATGTAAGCATACACTCACACACATACAAGTACAGGCATGATAGCACATTCCTCTGAACAAAGCTTTCATTTATAGAAACTGTAGCTGGGTGAGTATTTATATAAAGGTTCCCATCAAGTACGAATCTCCATCATTGTATTATATTTTACAAATATAATGTATTTTTCCATTTCCCCTTTAGTGGGTATTTAAGTTGCTTATAGAAATTGACATTGTTAACTATGCTGAAATGAATGTAAAATTAGAAGATGACACTGCAGGAAGACCTGACAAGGTAGGATTATGTGTTGGAAAGAGATCCAGTGCAACATTAGGGCACCTGGGTCCTGGTCTTAATAAGGTCTGTGATAATGAAGCCTCTCAAAGTCTAAACGACCTCAGAGACCTCCTACCTCCTCCAAAATGGGCTAGAGGGTAGGTAACGTTCTCCAGTCATTAGATTTATTGGTAGTGCTTTCATTGTAATTAACACCATAATGGACGCGTTAGTCATTCATCCTGCCCCCTCGCTTGGATATCCACATCACCTCTTTACAGCTTTTATGTTTTGGGGGAAGCTGACATCAAGGCCTAAATGTGACTTGGGCCCAACTTCATCAATATAATCCCTTCCCCTAACTACAGTTTTCAGCTCTGGGATGGGTATAGACCAAGTTGGATCACAAAGACACAGAAAGATCTGGGAAAGAGATTTCTCACTCTATTGAGATTTCCTGGAGGGGAAAACATGTAAACCCAGAAAGTGTTCGTGGCCATCTGCCAAGACTCCAAAAATGCCAGCCTTGGGATAAAGTTAACAGCAGAAGGGAAGAATGGAGAGAAGAACAGTTCTGTGGACTTTGGTGATATTCTTAAACCACTGAGACAACCCAGCCTGAAGGCTTGCCCAATTTTGCTTTCTATTTACATCAGCCAATAGGTCTAAGTCTTTATGGTTAAATTTGAATTATATTTTTCTGCTACATTCAATTTAAGGCATCTTAAGAAACAGGAAATTAAGTATCAATATAGATGCTAGTGTAAGCACACAGTTGATTGATGTTTCTTGAATACAGGTCAGGTACTAAGTACTTTATAAGCATTACTACCTTTAATCATCATGGCACCCTATCAAAACAGACACTACCGTACACCTCTGGCTGATGAGAAAACAGCCTCAGAAATGTAAAGTAACAGTCCAGGTCTTGCAGTTAATCAGCAGAGGAGCTTAGAAGTATATACCTCTTCTAGACTCAATGCAAAGAAACATGTTTATTGATGTACCATCACTCTAAGCAACACTGTGAAGGGGAAGGCTTTTCTCTAGTGACTTACCCTACGAGAACCCTCCTTCTAAATGTACACAGGCCCTCAACTGAAACCCCCTCCCCACCAAGGTAAAGCAACTGGGCCCAGCTGGCCGCCATGTCTCTACCTTGGAGCTTTCTGGAGTCTCACAGAGATACCCATTCAGGTTAAATTACTAATGGGTAAACATGATTTCCTGATATGCTTTTTCCAACATATTTGCATTTTACCAGAAACCTTTGAAGTCTTTCCCCAGATGAGAGATTAATGGAGGACAATAAAGGTTCCAGGTACATTAGAAGATGGGTAGATGTGATTTTCAAATAGTTCTTTTGGGGTGACAACATTTACCACTCGTCAAATTATATGAACATCAAGCTCACATTTTATTGACTGAAATTGACAAGTTTATTCACCATGTGGCAAAAATCAAGTAGAAAATTCTTGATCTAAAAGATAAGTAATTAGCAACAGAATCACATTTCTAACAACAAAATGTCAGAAGGAATGAACCCTTCTTTGGGCATGAATATGCCAGTGATTTATAAACAACCACCCATATCACATATCTACAATACGAGCATCTTTTTTTGTTGTTGTTTTTCCTGCTTACCTGATTAATTTATAGAAGGAGCTCAGATTCACCGCTGGTATCCAGTTCTTTGTTTTCTTCTTTTCATGGCTTAAATACTTTTAGATTAACTTCTTCCATATAACATTGTTTCATTATTGTCTTTTGTTTATATAAACCAAAGACAGGAAGAAAAGAAAGAAAATAGGAAAGGAGGGAGGGAGGGAGAAGGATGAAAGAAAGGGAAGGGAAATATCAAAACTAAACTGTTGGAACAGACTTTCAGAATAAAAATGAAAACTGTAGTTATATTTATTAATTCTTTTCTGCCATAATTTACACGGCAGTATTTTATTATGTTGATTACTAGGAAGGAATAAAAGGACCTCACCAATAATTAATTAATTGTGCAATTAAATTCACACACCTGAATCTTCCACAAATGGTTAAATAAATCATTTTTAAGAGAATTAGTACGTAGTTGTTGTCCCAGATGTTCCAAAGGCAAACAGATGTGTTAATTAGCATATTTTAGGGCTTGAACTATACTTAAGTTTCTTCCTGATAATTTTCCCTTTTATTTCCGACTCTAAATTCCTTGGGTAATAAAAGGTCAAAACCTGGCCCGAAAACAACAATTAATATCAGAAGAAAGTAAATGCATGTTTTGCAAATCAGTAAATTAAATGGAAACTGCGAGGAAGGTATGGATTATTTGCTTGAACTGGGATAATCTAACAAAAATTAAAACAAAACCAACAAGCAAAAGTCGTAGTAAACACACGTTTAAAAATATTCAAAAACAACTTTGACGTGTATTATTTCCAGTTACCCTCACGGTGCCTCCGTGGGGAAAGGGCCTTTTATTTTTCGCATTCGCAGTAAAGGAACCAGAGACAGAGATGGCTTTAGTTTTCAAGGCCAGTGAGTCACAGAAGTTGGTGTTCCCAGAACCTGCACATTCCAAATCCCACCCGTGGTCTTTTTCCTCCATAATCCTTTTTCCCAGGAACTGAGGGTTCCCCTAAGTCTGCCAAGAGCTTAAGAAAGAGATGTCACGGAAGACAGGAAGGAGCCTTCCTACAAAGGGGAAAGGGTCTGTGAGAAATTATTTGATGAGCCTACGGAAACCCAGGGAACATGTGTTCAGAGTAACGTGGGAAAGATGAAATGCTATGAAGCTCTGAAACAGAGATTTATTTTCTGGCAAGACAACCCGAAACTGCCCTGTTTTAGCAAAACGTATTTGGTGGCATAATGGAGTGAAGAAAGGCCTGGCAGAGTGATGCCTGCTCCTGGGTGCTGGAGAGCACCGATGCTCTGGGGAGCCGTGGAGAAGGGTAGGAGGCTGTGGACTTACGGTCACCCCAAAAGGGCTGTTTCGTTGAGAAGAACAACAACTTTGTTATCAGAGCAGAGGTTGCGTAACAACGATGAGGCTGGAGAAAACAATCTTCCCGGGGCCTCCAGTCCATCCGCAAACTTTTTCAGCTGAGCACACAGGCCCACGCCTCGAGCACCTCAAGACAAGCAGGAAGAATGAATGGAGGAGGGAGCTAGACATTCTCCCACCGGCGCTGCGACACAAAACGGGGAGGCTTCATGGACGAGGAACTCACCCTCTGAGGCTTCCAAGGGCCTCTGAGGGCTCGTCCTTACGTGATGTAGTGGGCGAGCAATATACAGGTTGCTGTAGAGATAGTCTCGAATGTGAGCGAAGATGGAAAGGAGGGGGGCAGCTAGCTGTGTGGGGAGAACTGAGAGCAGACCCTGAGTTGAAGCCAAGTGGCTTGCCCTGAAGCCAGAGATGGGCGCTTTCCCTCCTGAACCTGGTCTCCCCTCGAGCCAGAGCCGCCTCCCCGAATGTGTGACCTGCTCAGTTATACAGGAACTAAATGAACTTCCAGAAGGATCCTGGGTTTGGTTTAATGCTCTACGGTTACCATCCTGAAATCCTTAATTATTTTTGAACCCAGGACCTCACATTTTCATTTCGCACTGAGCCCCTCAGATCAGGTGGCCGGTCCCTCTCTCCTGCAGAGCAGTGCCCGGTGTCCAGACCCTGTCCCAAATGCCCAAAGTTGGGGATATCTGTCTCCCGATTAACCAGCAGGCTCAAAGAAATATGGAGGAAGTCGAGGCAGATAATTGTATTGACAAAGTGAGAAATGCGAGGTGATAGCATATTGTTTTCTTCTTGGTAGTAACCAGACAAGGATTTATTTTCTAGTCCTTAGTGGCATTGTATCTTTTTCTAAAAGCCCTAAGGGTGTGTTTAGACCTGGTGCAGTTTAAGAGTCAGGATTATAATCACTAGGCCAACAAGAGGGAGAATGTGCCATCAACTCAACCCAATTCAATAGGGACTAACCCCCCGGGAGGGAAATCTTGGTGAGGCCCTGTGGTAATTGTTTCAGAAGGGGCGCCACTGGTTCTTTGAGTTGGAGAAACACACCCTGAGCTGGCTGGTTTCTAAGCCAGTGTGAATGCTTCACGCTGAAAAGAAAGCACTTGAGAAGTTGGTCTGGAGGTACTGAAGGCTAGATCAATCCAGAACTGCTTCAGATTCAGACCCTGTTGAATTCAGATCCTCGCCTCAGCAACCTCCCTGCAATGTCCTCACAAAAGAACACACTGCTTCTGTAGCACAGAAGGTCTATATAAAAATTATTACGTTCCAATAAATAAGTAATATAATTAAGAGTAATCTTTTCCATATCCCAAATTCAGCACTAAAATTCAACAAGCCCGCACATATTCCAGAGACAATAACCAAAGGGGAGGGAGTTTGAGGAAACAGATGAAAACAATATAAAGACATGCAAAACTGCCATTAGCTTGGGATAGATAAAAGAATTTCTAAATTATAGCTTTTGGTAATGTTTAAGTTGAGAGTCTAGTAATCTGGGTGCAAATTGTACTTGGGGGCATTTGTTCTTTGTAAAAGTAAATAGATTCAGAAAGAAGAACTAGAGTTGCTAAGCCCACCACCAGAAACGAATCTTCAGAGGAGGTTTTCCAGCCCTTTGAAACATTATATAAAACCTATCGCCACGGGGCTTCAAACTTACGACTCTGAGCCAAGGCTGGCCTGTTGCATGGAAGTAAACCTAGAAATCACTCACCTCATGAACCTCTTCTCTGGTAGGAGAGGTCCTAGGCAGAAGGCTATCTTCTGCTGAAGTCCTCAGTACACGCAGGACGGAAAGGGCAGGGAGGAGGCCAGTGCCTTCAGCACCATCACAACCCCTTCCCCAACCCGAGATGGCCCAGAGAGTATGGGACTCGCCCAAGATACACAGCTCAGTGGAGGTGGGTGTGGGAGTCCCACTCAGGCCTCTAACCCTAGCCCAGTCCTTCGTGATAGGGAGGGGGCAGAGGCACACCAGTGCCCCCAGTCCTAGTCAAGCAGGAACAGCCACCCATGGCACCCCCAGCCTCGCACCCTGAAGCCGCACTGTGCCAAGGCCCAGGCTGAGCCATCCTTGCTCAATGAAGCCACAGGGATCCAGAAAGAAGGTATTCTAAGAATCTAGAATCCACAAGTTCATGGAGACTGTTCTCAGATATCACCTCTGGCCCTGTGCGCTGGGTCCCTGTAGTCGGGTCCTCAAAGATCCCTGAACTGGGCCTTCCTGATTATCACTTCTATCTCCAAACAACACTCTCTCTCTCTTTCTCTGTGTGTGTGTGTGTATCACTGTTTTTGGGGTGTTGTTTTTTTTTTAAGATTTATTTATTTATTTGAGAGAGAGAGAGAGAGCAAGCACAAGCAGGGATGGGGGTGCAGAGGGAGAAGCAGACACCCGCTGAGCAGGAAGCCCCATGGGGGGCTCAATCCCAGGACCTCAAGAACATGAGCTGAGCTGAAGGCAGATGCTTAACAGACTGAGCCACCCAGGTACCCCTCTCTCACAGTTTTTTTATGTGACCAGAGCCTTCTTTACTGAGGAACTAGTCCATGAAAATGTGATTTTCATCTTATTTTGAAAACCTCAAAATGTTCATGCATTTGGCTTTGTGAGGATCCAAATTGTTGTACACCAGTAGACCTCAAACTTGCGGGTCCATCAGAATTCCCTAGAGACCGCTGAACACATTGCTTGGCCTGTTCCCGGACATTCTGCTTCAGCCGATCTGGGGTGGAACCTGAGAATGTGCATTTCTGACAAGTTCCAAGGGCTGCTGCCGCTGCTGCTGCTGTTGGTCTAGGGACCGCTCTTGGTCCTCGCTGTCAGCTGTGTCTCAGGGAAGGCTGACTCTGTTCCACACACCTTCACAGCACTGCAGGGTTGAACACTGCTTCCAAAGACATGACGTCTCATCGCAGTGCTCTGCTAGGTTTGTCCTGAAATGTCAAGAGCAAGGCAGGCTTGCTAATACCCTCAGCCTTGGCCTGCCTGTGACTTCCTGTGAGGCTCATGCTCTTGGCTCTGCAAGACAATCTGAACAGAGAACTGGTGTTGGGCTCCAAAAAGACTCCTCTTGCTTGTAGAGCTCAAAGTGAAGCCGCTGGGCCCACATGACATGGTGGCTCCACTGGCAAGACCAAGAATGTTGATAGAAAATATAGCGGTACAGGAAGGGAGAGGGATGACATTGTCTTGAAATGTCCAGATCAGATATTTATATGGTCTCAAATCTCAGATTCAAACCCATGTCCTTTTACCAGACAGGAGACAGGAAAACCCTTCACTGGAATAGGAAAACAGGAAGCAAAATCTTTAGAAATGATAAAGCTGGTGTTCATTAATATTTAAAGAGGTGGTACTTTTTTTTTTAAATATTCCAATAATTCTTTTGTTCTTTTGGGTGAATTTGACAGATTTCTCCTTCCAATTGTGTGCCCTATGAAAATAAGATAATTGATTTCAGAGAAATGTTATTTACAAATTAAGTTATTTTCTCATTTGTATTTTAATTTCTTGCTTAGTTCTGGTCAAAAATCCTATGAGTTATGCATTTTAATTTATAATTAAATAACCAAGTAATAATAGGACATTACTAATATGCTAGTCATAAAAGTGACTACTGTAAAAAGAAATGCATAGGGACAATTCATTGTGAAGAAAACAGAGAAATACAGGTTAATTTAAAGTTGAAATTTGGTTCTTAATTTGCCATTAGTACACTCTGGACTCAATTCCAGAATTGCCTCATTGTGTGTTAGGCCCTATGGGAAAACCAATAAATTAACAGACATGAAAGAACTTTGTGAATGTTAAATCATGAAAAAAAAATTGCATGAGAATTCTTCAATAGGAGCACAAGATCATGTTGCTACTCTCGAAATAGTTTGAGCACCCCCAGCAGCCAGCCATCTGAGTCAGCCTCCTTATAACATGAATGTCTTTTCCACAGCATCACGGACAAGGGTCACTAAGTGCTATTTAAACCATCGCAGATGGTCGAAAGATCTCCAGATAGTCCACACTGATGGGACACATGGAATCAGCCCAGTACCTCTTCCAATAGGAACCCATAGAAACATGAACACAGCTTTCATGGCCTAACTCTTCAGAGGTAAGCTCAACAATTCCAGTTGTATTAGATTAGCAAAATCCTGCAAGTCTGAAATCTAGAAGGCAGACTGGCAGGCTGGAGATTCAGGTAAGAGTTGATGTTGCAGTCTCAAGGAGAATTTGACCTTATTCAGGAAACCTGTCTTTGCTCTCAAGGCCTTCACCTAATTAAACAAGGATCACCCACAGTAGGGAGGATAATCTGCTTTACTCAGAGTCTATTGATTGGAATGTTAATTACATCTAGAAAATACCCCCACAGCAACATCTAGACAGGTGTTTGACCGAACGACTGGACACCATAGCTTGGCCAAGCTGACACACAAAAGGAACCATCACACCAGTCCTTTCCCTGCTTTGGTCACATTGAAAAGTCAGTTCGCTTTCTGGCCGGGGGAGGGGGCAAGGACTTGATTCTTTTGCTTTCTAGTTCTCTGAGGAGATGTAGAGTCACACTGGTCAGACTGATAGATGAATCCAGGAGGCTTCACTGAGCATTCAAGGCTAAGTCTTCACAGGACCTTCTACTTTAAAACCACGGGCAGAGTTTGATTTTTCCCCTGCATGTGGCAAGCTTAGGCGGCATGTGGCAAGCTTAGGCCTATGGTTCTGGAATCTACATGTGCCTCTTGGTTTGGGGGTACAGGATTCACATGTCTGTCTAATCACAACTCACATTTCCTCTGAAAAATCTTGAATCTAGATCTCTATCTGACTTCTTGTGTTCCTCGCTTGATTCATAAATCAGAGAAGTCGAAGGAAGGTGTGATTGTCACCTCTAAATCCTCAACAGCTTCCCCTCTCAGAAGGCAGTCTGGTTTGTCTATGACCATCTTAACATCAGCGCCCAGTACAGAAGAAGTGAGGTGCTCCTTCTTTGATCCATAGTCTTTGAAGCAGCCCAGTCACTGCTACCTCTTCAAAGCAGTGTGGCCTTTGGCACATTGATCAACCCTCCTTAGCCTCAGTCTCCTTGTTTACAAAATAAGGCTTTGATTACCTCCTTCTTAGAGACATTATGAGAGCTGAACTAAATGAGGCTATGAATTTAAAACATCCAATCAAAGAGCCCAAGAGATAAGTAAGTAGATGCTCAATAAATAGTGACTTATTTGGGGTCACTTTCAGACAAGCTTTCTTCCCACTACTTGCATTAGTGTAATGAACTTCTTAGTCCAAAAAAGCAGGATTTCACACCTCATCAGTTTCAAAGCTGAATCATTTGGGTGGATGACCTGTTGAAGGAGTCCTGCCTGGGTTCAGTAGCTTTTGCATCGTAGCTCACATTCTTATAAACCGTCATGTGCTTGTTGTCTGGTTTAGGACTGCCCTCGCTAAGTTTTTTGGGAACAGTTCTCCACCAGCCATATACCAACCTAATTATAATCTCTACATTTATTATGGTATCCTTAATTATATACAGAAGATCTTGGAAATTAAGGATTTATTCATTTACTTGTTTGGTGATCGTGTATTGACCCTATTATTCTATATGAGGCTCTGGATTGAATGGCGGAATTGCCAAAATGAAAGATCCAGTCCCTGTCCTCAAAAGCTTCTAGACTAGGGGCACCTGGGTGCCTCAGTTGGTTAAGTGTTTGCCTTCAGCTCAGGTCAGGATCCCAGGGTCCTGGGATTAAGTCTCACATCGGGTTTCTCCCTCTTTCTCTCCCTTTGCCTGCTGCTCTGCCTACATGTGAGCTCTCTCTCTCTCTCTCTCTCTCTCTCTTTCTCTGTGTGTCAAATAAATAAATAAAATCTTTTTTTAAAAAAAGGTTCCAGACTAGTGGGCAACACAAACACCAAAAGACAGATACACCACAGCACGGCAAATGCTGCAATGGGAAACAATGAGCAGATGGGCAGAGGAGAGGGCATTTGGTCCACCTTAGAGGTTCATGACAGGCTTCTTAGAGGACAAGATGACTCCATTGAAGCAGAGAGAGCAGAGAAGCATGTTAACTTCAGAGGAAATGGTCCATCCAAAGGCAACGCATGGGGAAGAGAGAAGATGGCCAACAAGGGGAACATTGAGCTTCTTAGGTCCAGAGGCCAGGGTACCCCTGGGGCCCACCATGGGTCATGGGTGCCATGTAAATACTGTTATACTACCCTGTTCTCGAGGAAGAGCAGTTGAAAGATTTTATGCAGGGAAGTTAACATGATTCCAACAGCATTTAGAAAGATATGGAGAGCCTTGGCCGCAGGAGAGAAATGTTCCTCTTTAAGAGGCTTTCCAGTCCCACAGATGAAGGCAAATAATCCAGAAGAGAGTCCACAGTGGGAGATTTCTTTGCTGGAACGCTGGATGGTAAAGCTTTTGTGATTGGTAAGAGAGGTTACAATGTCCTCCCAGTAAAGTAAGTCAACGGACTCAAGCACTGAAGAAGTGGGAGGGACCTCACAATGCCGCCTGAGCCTGGTCCCTGTTTTGATGCAGGCACGGTGGTCCAGCTGGCACTATGTAGCCACAGCCACTGCCGTCTCGGGAACCGAAGCAGATGGTCTGCGTGATACGGTCTGCAATGGCAGGTACAACGCCAGGGCATCAGCTCCTGCTAAGCCTGGGACTCTGCCCACTGCGTGCTATTGCTGTTGCCATGGAGGAGGTGGCAGGGAAAGAAGCACTGAGATGGACAACAGGTTTCTCATGTCAGATCACCCAGGAAAGAAAAAATTATATTCAGTTTCTCTCTGCACAGACATGTCAACAATGATCCTCACATAGAGTGTGTTTCTTGTAATCTCTGTTTTGACATGATAACCATATGAGGTACTCAATTCCTCCACTCTGAAACCTACCAACGCCATATTTGAAGAGCTTCATTTTAAGAAGACAAGCGTTTGAGGAGATGGCGCATATTTTCTTAACAGATTTCTAAAAAGGGCATCAGGTCTTCTCAAGTGCAACAACTAACTCTAGAATGTCGGGAAATGCAAAAACACCAGTTTCCAAAGGAATGATTCTGGAGCCATTTCTGGCCCTCGCCTACTGTAGCCTTCTACCTTATAAGTGGGTAAGTCCAAAGAGATCAGATTTGGCCAACACGGGAGCGAGAGAAACATTCTTGGAAAGGAGGAACCGAAGATAAGAATGAGAGAAAGACTCAAGCTGGAGAGCCGGACCAAGGTGTTCTCTTGTCAAGTAAAAAGATGAGACCACACGTAACAAAAGGCAAGTGTTTTGTTTCACTGTCTAATAATAATTGCAGCTCATATTTACACGCCACTTACCCCGTGCAGGTCATCCTTCTCAGAACTGGACACACGTTAACTCGGGATTCTCACAATACCACAGTGAGATGGAACTCTTACTGTCCCCACGCGATAGGTGAGAAACTGAGGCACAAGGAGATTGAGCAAGTCGTCCGCCGTCATACAACTAGACATTGAACCCAGGGAACCTGGCTTTTAATCTGACAGTAACAAGAATTGGATTTGGCTGGATTTTGTTCTTGTGAATTTAGGAAGGGCCGACTCAAATAGGATCTTTAAAGTCATTTGTTCTGAGTTGGAAACAAAGGCCTTGTCCTTAATCCACACCTTTGGGAATTTTACTTTTAATTTCTTGGGTGTACTTCCTTGTAGTCCATATTCCTTCCAAAAGTATAATTGTGAGATATAAAATAATTCTGAATCCTGACTTATAGATTAAACAGCTATTTAACGTGGGCACGTGCAGATCAATTTAATGTCAATGTATCTTCCCTATGAAAATTCTACTTATTTTACATGGAAGAATTTGTTTTTATTCTTGCTGAACTCCAGGACTTAGAAAGAGACATATTTATTTACTCTGACCTTATCTAGTATGTGCTGCTTGGTCTATTCTTCTGAGTTTATTGTATCTCTTAATCTTCTACACATGCAACCAAGGACCTCAGTGATGAGGGCATTGGAAAAATCTAAACAAACAATAAATTCTGGCTACGAGATTCCCTATAAATGGAGTGCTTAATAAAATAATGCTTGGAAACGTGATGTGGGATTGATTAGATCTTTATGAAGTCACCAAATTATAAATTTCTAGTGCTTGCCGTAACTGGTAATATTTTTTTCTTACTGCCTGAAATATTTGTCATCAGTATTTTGTACACGATAAAACAAAATAATTCCTTCTTTTGGGAAGCAAATGTGATTTCAGTACTATCGTTCAGATAAACCTAGAAGCCATGATATTTTCCTTTTAAACCTGAAGCTTCCTTTACTGCTCATGGCTCTTATTTTTTCCTGGTATCGTCCAAACAATTTAGTCATTCAACTTTTGTTAAGTACCTACCATGCTCTAAGCACTGAGAAAAGGATGGTTAGACAGAAAGACAGAGCTGCTGTCATCATGGGAAGAAGCAGTCACAAGAAAACATAAAGTCTAGGAGCCCAGGATGCAATGGAAATGCATAGAAAGAATATAAATATGAGAAGAAACGTGCCAAAATGTTGGAGCAGTTCTTCCTAAGTGATGGGAATTTGGCAAATTCTTTCAAATTAAATCCTGTATCTCAAGGTCTTTTCCAAGTTTTATTTAATTGGCAGAAATATTTTTTTAAAAAGAAAAGTTATTTTTAGTCTATTCAAAGACTTAAGATTTTTTTAATTTGGGGTGCCTCGGTGGCTCAGTGGGTTAAGGCCTCTCTGCCTTTGGCTCAGGTCATGGTTTATCAAAATACTTTTTAACATCAAAATAAATTTTCAGATTTTTTTCTGTCACAAGGCATCATTTTTTAGGCTATGACCATAGACCCCATGACCTAATGAAGTCACCATAGGATAAACACCCTTCTGAATTTAAAAAGGTCTCAGGCAGCCCTCACCTCCGTGTTGCCCTGCCATGAGATTTCATCTACCTCCTCCTTCCTCCTCCCAATTTCATGAGCAAAAACCGAAGAATATGAACTATAGTCACATGAAATTTTAGAGATTCCATAAATGCAACCTCTGATTCCTTCTCCAGAACCTCTGATGTCAACAAAACAACAGATAGATTACATTCATTTGTATAAGAAAAATCGAAAGCATCAGCAACTATAAGAAGATAGCAAACCATGATTTTGTCCAAAGACCAAGATGATTTAGCCAGAAGACAACCTGAAGCAGCAACCAGGATCTTTGCAGATGCTCTGTGGCTGGTATCTATCTGATAACTTTTTTTTTCCAATTTGAAGGTAGAAATTATAGTCTTTGTTTCTTTGTGCTGCTGAAAGTTAATCAAGAATAATTTTTTCCAGAACACCTGGGTGGCTCAGTCGGTTGGGAGTCTGCTTTCAGCTCAAGTCATGATTCCAGGGTCTTGGGATGTAGTCCCGCATCAGGCCTCTTGCTCAATGGGAAGCCTGATTTTAACTCTGCCTGCCACTCCCCCTGCTTGTGCTCTCTTTCTGACAAATAAATAAATAAAATCTTAAAAAAAAAAAAAAATAGAAGAATTTTCCAGGTGTTAAATGTATTCCCTAATAATAAAATAATAACACGTGCTTGTTAGAACTTACAATGTCCAGAAAAAGTTTAGAGCAGGAAACAGAATCCCACATAATCCAGCTGAGAAATGCTCACTTTTATTGTTTAAGTCTCTGTATAATTGGTTTTATCCTGGTTGTACAGTGTATCCTTCTCTCAATTTAACATTATGTTGGGAACAGGTCATTCCTTTTTATAACGAAGTTTTTCATTTTTTCATAATACTCTATCGAGTGGATATATTACTTGACTATGTTTCTTATTTTCATATATTTAGATGACTTCTATTATTTTAGTATTGTGTTATAATGAATGTTTTGCATTCAGAATAACTTATACAAACATCTAAAGGACTCAATAATTATAAATCAAAATTAAAAAAATAGTTTGAAGACACTTGATCCGTGTTTTTACAGGTTATAAGTGATAACTTAGCCTTGGTTTCCCACCTTTTTGATGTTTTTTACATGACTAATTTAATAACCCCTAGATCTGTAAGCACTTCAGCCTGTTTTAATACCCTGCTTTATTTCACAAACTCTTTAAGGGGACTTAAAGTTTTGCCTCTTTAATAGAAAATGTATTAGTTATGTTTGCTGCATAACAATTCACTCCCAAACTTTGCTTAGACAGACATTTCTAGTCTCACACAGTTTTGTGTGTGTCAAGTGCAGCGTCACTGAGCACTTCTGGTCAAGGTGTCTCATGAAGTTCTCGCCAGACTATCAACCAGCAGCCATCTCAGATTCACTTCTAAGTCCACTAACATGGCAGTCAGTAGGCCACAGTTCCTTACTGGCTGTTGGGTGGAGGCCTCTCTTTCTTACCTCCTGGGCCTCTCCATAGTAGTACTCACAACATGACAGCTCCTTCCCCCAAAGGGAGAGACCCAAAAGCAAGAGAAAGATAGAGCATACCCCCAAACAGAGCTACAGTCTCATGTAACTTAATCATACCATCACTCTTACTCGATTCTCTTGGTCACACAGACTAAGGTCAGTGTGGGAGAGGACCACACAAAGCTGTGAATACTAAGAGAAAAGGGTTTATTTGGTTTTTAGGTTGAAACCAGAAAAATCTGAGAGACTGACTATGACATAGAGTGATTTTTATGAAGACCCAAAATGTGTATGTAATAATCTTCTGTCAAAAATTTCTTTCATGAGCCTCTACGTAGAAAAGAGTTTACAATTACCTGGTAAATTTGAATATTCACATATCCTACTACTGAGCAACTCCACTCTTGGATTTAACCTCCTAGAACTTTTCAGTCTTAAGTGTGTGTACCAGGGCTCATGGATAAGAATGCTCTGGGCAGCAGTGTTTGTAATCGCAATCAATCAATAACAGCCCAGATGCCCTTAATAGAAAAAAATAAAATAAAATAAATTGTGGGGTATTGGTATAATAAAATGCTATGCAGCTGTGAAACTGAAGGAAGTAGAGTTGTTCACATCAATCCAGTCACATCTGTTGCAAGCAAAAGGCAAGACAAGGAATAGATTATACTACAATCCATTAATATAAAGTTCCTGAAAGATAAAAACAAGGAACGTATTGTTAAGAGGTACATTTATATGAACTGAAAGGAAGAAATAAGCAAGTATATGAAGAGCCAAAATTCAGGAGAGCAGTAACCTCCTGAGACGAAAGAGAATATAGGTGTTCACCCAATTTTTTTTTCATCTGTGGAAATGTTTTTACACTCTTCCATAGGCATGGTATATTTCACCATGAAGTAAATATTTAAACCACACTGTACATACCTTCAGCAAGGAAGTAGTGGTTAGCACATACTAAGCACTCCCCATATGCCAGGCACCGTGATAAGCATGTCCAGTGATTTCGTTTTCATTTAATGCTCACACCAGATGGAAGGTGAACTTTCCCCCCACCTTCATTTGCCAAAGTAGAAAAACTTACAGAAATGAAAACATTTGCCCAAGCTTACACAACCAGCGTATCATGGAGCTAGGTTCCAACCCAGGCAGGACATCTCTGGAACCAACAGCCCTAATTGCTAAATTAAAACCAGGCTTTGATCCTAGGTCTAGCTCCTTGTGTAAAATGTTGAAATTCAGTGTCAACTTGGCTTAGGTGTTGGAAAAACGTCGTATGGATAACTCGTCCTTGCACAGGTGAATGGGTCAACTCTCACAACCTCTCAAGGCTCTCCCATCTCTCTCTACTATTCCCGATGATGAAATACCCCTCACTAAAAGGATTCCAGGTGCCTCTCTTATCAACACCAACCAGATAACAGAGCACATTTATTGAGTATCTATTATAAGTCCCCTGCTAGATACCCATCCAAGTTCATGGATACTGAAGTCATTGGACCCTCATAACCACTTTCTACAGTAGATGTTATTATGATACCCATTTTACAGATTACAAAACAGGCCCTGAGAAAATAAGAAAATCATTTCCAACAGTTACATAGCTTACAAGCCGCAGCACCAGGATTTAAAACCGGGCATTCTGGCTCCAGAACCTATGATCATGATCACTAATACGTTGCCCCCCAAGAAATGCTATGCTTAGAGTAAGGGAAGAATCTGGCTCCTTTTCTAATGAAACACTGTATCAAATAGAGAGACCTCAATGATGTCTTAAAGAATTTTCATTATCAGATTTCCTTAAGGTGTCGGAAAATCGTAACATGTAATAGTGTATTGGGGGGATAACACGATGGTTTTATCTCAGAGACGGTAAGAACAATATAATTGCCCTTGAGTTTTTAATTTAATTTTGTTATGAGTTCACTGTCTTTATCATCTTAAGCTCACAAGAGTTAATTCAACTAGTTAGCATTACAGGCATTTCATTCTCATTTACTTTAAGTCATTTTTTAGGAGTGAAGAATGGTATTTCATATATTAATCTAAATGTAGTCTCTATGCAAAGCTCCAGAACAAAAAGTATCAGGTTGAAAAAGACGTCGTCTCTGCCCACAGGGGTCCACGACCTAGTGGAAGACAAGTAATTACAGCGCATATAATCACCAGTCAACGTATTGGGTTCTCCAACAGGGGAATGTGCTCTAGAGGTGAAACAGATCCATTTATGCTGCCCTAAAAATAGTGACTTTCAAACGGAGCAATGGAAGATGAGTACACGTCCCTAGATGCAAGAGGAGAGGAAGGGCATGCCTGGTAGAGCGTGCAGCACGGCCAAAAGTCTGGAGGCATAGAAGCATATAACATGTATGATTTTTTGCTGCCAGAGCACAAATTGCTTAGGGGGTCATGGTGGAAAGGCCAAGTGGCAGGAGACCCTGGAAAGGCCAATTGGGCAGGCCAATTTGCCTGACTCAGTGGTTAGACTTGAGGGAAACAGGAGGTCTTATTAAAGATTTTTAAGCAGGGGCGCCTGGGTGGCTCAGTGGGTTAAAACCTCTGCCTTCAGCTTGGGTCATGATCCCGGCGTCCTGGGATCAAGCCCCTCATCTGGCTCTCTGCTCAGCAGGGAGCCTGCTTCCCTTCCTTTCTCTCTCTGCCTGCCTCTCTGCCTACTTGTGATCTCTCTCTGTCAAATAAATAAATAAAATCTTAAAAAAAAAAAAAAAAAGATTTTTAAGCAGAAGAGTATCATGCTTATTATTTGACAATGATAGCTCTGGTGAAACAAGGAGGCCAGATTACAGAAGGTAGAGGCTGGCTACAGAGAAAACAGCCTGAAGACTATTTTAGCAGTTCAGTCAAGCAAAACAAAGAGTCTCACTTATAAAATAAGTGGTATTTCCGGACCCATTTTATAGATGAGACCATCGTGGCACAGAGGAAGAAAGTAACTTACCCAGTGCTGCACAGCTGGCAACAGGAGCCAGAGTTCACACCCAGAGAGGGACTGTAATGGCCGTCCACTTGCCTCTGCTCTGCCAAGCTGGATGGCCATCGAGGTTAGGTGAAGCGGGAGGGAGTGGGGACAGGCAGAAAGCCCTCAGCTTGGACTGCTGAATAGAGTGGAGGGGGCTCCCAGGAAACCATGGATGGATCTTGGAGAGGAAGCAGATCAGGTGAGGGATTAACGAGTCTAGTCTCAGTCATGTGGCCCAGAAGGACCGTGAAAGTGAGGCCAAGGCACCAGGACCGTTGAAAATACCAAGACCCAGTATCAGGAGAGATGAGGGCTGGAGAAAAATCAACCAGGACACGGAATATTGCTGCTAAAAAGACACCGTTCCACCTGAAACCTTCACCCTAAAGACAAAGAACAGGAGGCCCTGAGAGGTGGCTCAGAAGAAACAGCTCTGGGACCAGCCTCACATTCAGATCCTGGGCTTGATATGTGTTCCGGATGTTTCTTCACTTTTCAAACCAGAGTTCTTCATTTATAAATGGAGACTGCCAATACTCCATTTGCCACATTGTCATAGGACGAAAATTAATATATATCTAAAGCACCTAGCATGTTGCTGTCCAAAAGGAAGTGCACCATAAATGGTGATATTATGGTTTTATGGTTGTCATCATTATTATTTCAAGGATTTGTTGAAGATGAGGCTCGAGTGCCGAAAACACTCTGGGCTACCAGCCCAATCACTATCTTGACAATTTTTCCCACAAAATTCTCTTACTTACATGGAATTTTTGCCACTCAAGAAAAGAGACTCTTTGGAGGAACATGAATTAACCTTTTTTTTTATTTTTAATCAGTTCTCTATGAGCCAAAAAAAAAAAAAAAAAACCTGGAGAAATCAGATAAAAAAAAATGTATGTGTACATGATAAAATATAAAATAGTGATGAAAACACATTCAGTGCCACCTTTTCCCAGTCTCAAGTGACAAAGGCAGATCGGTGGCATGACTCCTTGCACATAAAAGAGAACAGGGGCAGAAGAACGATAGAAAGTCAGGGTCCCCTTGCTCAGGATTTTCTATTGTGATGGTGTCCGTGTTCACAAGGGCCACATCTCCCATGGAGGATGATGGTCTTGCAGGGGTCACAGACAGTCCTGAGGTCTAAAATCCAACAGAAAAGACTTCGGCTTGGGAATACAGTCAAAGCGTTGAAGACTGAAGGATACGCAGCCATTTATTTATCACTCTGTCATTTCCAACTTCTTCAGACATGTTTTTCTTTGGGATTCAATGTGGTGACTAACAACGTGGTTATTTAAGTGAAAGACCTTGGGTTTGAAAAATTACAGTAGAGAACAGTTTCTGGGAAAGTGACTCCAGCTCACACACACACAGCAGTAAGTTCAAAACACAAACCAATACACTTAAGAGGAAAAAGAGACATTGGAAATAAGTGGAATATATTGTTTAATGTGAGTGCCTCTAAGATAATATGCTGGTAAGGATATGAAAATTAGCAATGTGGACAACGTTAAAAAAAAAAAGAAAAGAAAAGAAAGAAAAGGGAGAGAAGCGGAGAAGAAACAGGACCAACTCATCCATTAGAAATAAGGAGACATGTTTTGAGACAAAAATCCTTTTTGCTTCACCACTAAAGATTCTCGACCCTTTTAATCCTCTTCTCTGAACATGGCTGTGAAGTATCAGATTCTCCTGGATCCCGCTCCCTCCATGCCCCCACCCTCACTCACGCTTATCTGAATATATAAGCCTGCCCTTTGCTCAGATTTATGGGTCGGGCCAGAGCTGGGTGTATTTACAGTGTTCTGACCTGAGGACCCCGGGCTGAAGGAGAAGAGGAGAAAACTGGGCTCATTCCATAAACAGAGACAGATAGGAGGGGGAGGTAAAAGGCTTTGCTAGCACTTAACATTTTTAACTATTTGGCCAACTTAAGAATTAGCGATTAGATTAGAGTAAAAGAAAAACGAGAGATACGGGTGCAGACGTGGGGCGGGGAGTCAACTGTGTATTTTTGCTTTGGTCTAGTTACTTGGAGGTTCTAGGCTGGGGGGAGGGTAGGAGTGGGGTAGGATTTAACATGGAAGGTCCGAAGGAAACTGAGTGCATCAGATACAGAGGGAACTATAGAACGCTTTGGGAAGGCAGAGAGTCTACAAAGATGAGGATATAAACAACATTTAATAAGTTGGAAATTTTCTCCGACCATGAGTTGCGCTCCTTGTGTGAAGCAAGACTACTTGCATTTTTTAAACTGTAATTGGTTATAGAAGAAAAATCTCCCGCTCCATGCTTAAACGAGAACACATTGACAGAGATTACCAAACCCCAATCAACTCTGAGTTGAAATATTTTTCTCAGGGCCTGCTGGCCACTTGAAAGCAGCTCCATGCTCCAACAGGGCTGGTAAATGGGCCGTCCCTACGCAAAGCCGCTGGCACATGCACCAGGTCCAGTTGGAGTTTCAGAGCCGCTGAATCTCGAGTCATGCTTGGCACCCAAGAACTGAACCTTCCTTCTCAGGAGGGTCCTGTGTGCACAGGCAAAATGTGAAAGCACAACTTCTGTTTGAGCTATTCTCAAAGAAATTACTTGCTGGAGAAACCGGAGTCTGGGGGAAAAGCTGATGTACCAACTGACTCAAGGAGAAATAATGTGGTATCCTAAGTACCATATTCACGGGAGGCCCCAGAAGCAAAGTGGCTGGGGCAGCATCGTAAGGGGTTCATCCACAAATCCATTTACATGCAATAGAGTAAAAGACTGTCCCATTCACGGGTCAAGCTGTGATTGGAGAACTTATGAAACACCATCAAATTGTGTCTTTTCTGCTCCTTTTCATGTAGAGCAATCATATTCCCGTGATGTTACCTATGAAAGCATCTGCAGGGATGATGAGATTGTTTGATCGGAATCTTGTGTTCTAGCTGAGATGTGTTCTGAGTAAGGAAGAGGGTTATTATCACAGCCCATTCTGCTTAGGTTTCTGTGAGTTGGATTGAATTATTACCAATAACTACATGAGAAAATGGGTGTGTGTTTAACACTGTGTATGGCATTTCATAAATGCTAACGTGTTTGTTAACTTGAGTGATACTAATGTATATGATTATTCAACTCATGAGTCTGATATCAAAAGTAAAGTTAATTCTATAACTGAACTTTGAAAAAACTTAAAATACAAAATGCACTTGCATGCATTTTCCTTTCCATTTAGGTTTGGAATTTTATGTAGAAAATTACACATAAAAGTCAAAGCTTTGGAGCTAAAGAAGGCATTGGATTATTACTTGGGTACAAGCTGACTATGTAACAGTAAAAACTTAGGGGGAGGGTGGTGACTGGAAGGGCTACCCTTCCAAGGTTGCATTTCTGCAGTAAAATGAAATCTGTACTAGCCTGGGAAACTAATTTTTTTATTGCTCTTATGTTTGAACTTTTCTCTCCTCTAAAATAATGAAACTTGTGCTTTGTAAATAACGCACGCTCAAAGCGGATGCAAGCGCACGAGGAGTATTTAGGAGGAACTTGGAGACAATTGCATCATAGCCAAAATGCTTTCCTTGTCATTTCTGTTGAGGTCTACTTGCCGGTGAAATCATTTTTTTCTTCCAATATGGTGTGGATCCCAGCAACAGTGGGTTCAGACGTAATCATTTAGGAGCAGAGACCTAGCTCAGTATACCAGGGGGAAAAAAAAAAAAAAAAAAAAACACGCACCACAAAGAACATTGAGATGAATGGCTCTATTTTATGAGCCATAAAAGTTTTATTCATCTTGACACTGAAACAGGTTTAGGCAGTGAGTTGACACGCCTTAAATAAATAAGTGGAATTAATTCCCCAGCCCTTGAAACAATAGCAGCATGCATGTCGTATGGAGAAATGCCCCATTGTTTCCTGTGGCTGCCTGATATTGATATTATTTGTGTTTTTCTGTGCCGCTGCCTCAGGGGCCTGGTTGATCCACTTCAGATTCATCCCCTGTTTTATTAGAGGTTGAAAAAGGTTCAAGACCTGTTTGTACCACAGCTCCCACCGACAGCTAAGGAACCAGTTTGGCGTCTGGTTTGTCTGTTGTTTTACTGCTGACCTTCAAATCAACTTTAACCCCTGACCTCGGGAGGCATCTATCATGACAAGAGGCTGTTTAACACAAATGGTGCCCATTTATAGGGGAAGAGACTCAGAAGATTTCCTTTTTATGAAGAATTTAGTTTTGCACCCCTCTTTTCTCAGTCACCACAGGTGAAATCCCTCTTAGCAGCTGGCTTATGAAATAATGGGAAGGGAGGCCTTAATGAGCAGAAAGCACCCTCAGCTGGAGATAAATATATGCAAATGAGATGCACAAACAAAGGAGCCTGGACAGAGAAATATCTGCAATTCCAGCAAAATGCTGCCTGCAGCTCGAAGATGAACAGCTTTGATAAAATGGTAACAAAAAGCACCTTTTTATCCTCCAGCGTGTTTTACATTGCAATAGACCATTGTCATTGCGAGCCAGTGGAGCATGCAGAGGTTTTCTGCGCTGTTTCAGAAAACTGTTTAAACATTTGTTTTAAGGCATTCATGAAATATAATCAATGGACTGCTTCTGTGTTGTTGTTGTGATTTTTTTTTTTTTTTCCTGAGTGTGTTTTAAGATGTTGTTGTAGTTATTTTACCTGTTGGTCTTTTCGGGGTTTAATGTTGCCGTCTCACTGTGCCATTTCACTTTCTGGGGACTTGTTTCTTCCACTGGCTGGAATGATTTTTTTTTTTTTTTAATTTCAATGGAAAGAGATTTCAAGTTAATAACTGGTAAGACTCGGCTTTGAGGAAGGGTTTGAACCATCACAGAGCAGCACCCAAACAACTAGTTTTAATGATGGCAATCAAGTGTGTAGAGCTAATTCAGAGACAGGCATGTAACATGCTGATTTTAATAAGCTTTAAAAAAGCAATCGCTAACTTTTAAAAGTCTCTTTTTAATTTAATCGCCCTTGGTTCATATGATGCCAAAACAAACAAAACCATTAAAATATGTTTTCAATATGTATCTGCGGTGTTATTTGATAGCGTTTTAAATTAGCGTTGTGTTGGTAAAATATTGATTTGATGAGCTTTCAAAAAATGGAAGAGCTAAAATCATCAACCTATTTAGGGCAAAAAGGAACATTTTTTTCTCTAGAAAGGAATTAGGCACCCCAGCCCCAAGATCTTGCCAGAGACAGCCTGGACCCAGGACACGGGAACTGCCGCATTTGGACATACGTCTGATGTTTAGGTTAATAATCAAAGCACTCGAGGTGAGAGAAGAAACACTATACACGTCCCACGTGTCAAAATACTATTGCTCTCAAAGCTTGGCAAGATTTGGTTCTTTCATTTATAATACAATCCTAGCATTCTGCAGCAGAGACGTACTGATCTTTACATCGCCTTTGCCTAAATTATTTCATCTCGATGGCTTGCACTGGAGTGGAGACATTTCTTCTGAGTACTGTGTAGCTTTCACATTTTATGTGCATTTCATCAGGCAAATGTCAAATTTGCTAATAACAAGAAAATCTCCTCATTTTTAATCATGCCACTCCTGTTGCACGGGCTGGGGGTTTGGAGAAGGGGGTGGAGGAGGGAACATAAACGCATGGAGCAGTCTGGCCAGAGAGAAGAAGGAGAAAATGCCTGTTTGGGTTTTAAAATGACACATGCTCGGTTATCTCCACGTCTGAGTCAGTGCATCATTAAATTCAGGATTTCAGGAGTTAACAGAAACTTGGTTATATTAGGGATGCTTTTTCAAAGCCCAGGTTTGAAGCAGCATAATTATGTTCCACTGCTGTTGTTTGGAAAGGGCGAACAGCATCTTAGGCGCAGAACAATGAAATTACAGCTGAGATTTAGGTTAGCAAAAGCCGTCTTCTCCAGGCTTTTATGATTCATTATTTCCCATTAAATACAGTATTAGAAGTGTACACTAGATAGCTCATGGTTGCTGCTCTCGGAGCACATTATCTATATTACACAGGTCTGGGGAGCAGAATTAGAAAACTTTGGGGGAATGAGCAATATGTGTTTGCTGATAGAAGTACCATATGGCTCATCTTCTTCAATTGCTTTCATTGCGACTCTGATGCTGGAGAAATTAAAGTTTTATTTGATGTGGCACAGCTTAATGAACTGTCTTCTGTTAGGAAAATTGAATATGTTTCCTGTTATTTGAGCACAGAGCCTCCATGGTTTGGCTGATGAGGGATGCATTATGTATTGTTTATTTAGCATTTTGAAAACAAAAGCAAGATATTGAAGGTAAAATTGATTACTGCTGGATTGCATTATATAATCAAGTTTCCTCCTTTTAAATTTCCCTTTACAATCCTTTGTAAGGCTTTAATATGAGCTCATTCCATGTTTTCGTTTCTCAAAAAAATAACACAGAGCTTGGTTTTTATCGAGATACCTTTATTTGTAAACAAGCCACAGGAAACTCTGAACTCGGTATTGTTATATCTGCGAAGTTCAAGGAAGCATGTTTGGGAATAATGAACATAATTCAGTTTGTGTGAATCGAACTGCAAAACTTCCAGTTTGCCCCCAGTCGGTTTAGAGAATCCAACATTTGCTAGTTGAGAGAGGGATGTCACCTTCTTTTGTTTGAAATAGACCACTTCAGAACATTCTGGGGAGGGGCCATAAGAAAAGGAAGAGTTTTTGGATATTTGGAAATACAAACCTCAAAATATCAAATTTAAGATTTTTGAGTTAGTTGTCGATAAATGAAAAAGCCAGATTCAACCTGTGAATTTAAGAAAAAATGAAGCGTATACTCCATGAATTTAGATTTTTTTAACTAAATCAATATGATTAAAGAAATAGATAATCAAAAATATACTGACAGGATGAGAAAATTAGGATGTCAATCCACATGAATGTTCTCTACTCCCTGAGGAATCTGCAAAGAGATCCGTTCAGCATTTTATTTAATTTCCCCCCCCTTTTTTTTTTTTGGATCCCATCATGTCTTCAAAATATAAAATCTGAATAAACTCTAAAAAGACTGAATGTAAAATCATCTCATCACTGTGTTTTTCTCTCATTTTTTTTCAGTGGGAAATAATCCTCCCATGGCTGATGACTCAGGCACATGAATCTGCAACAAGCAAGTGGGATAAAACAACAGTTAAAATGAATCAACATTTATCTGGAAGATACAGTCCTGACCCTAAAAAAAAAAAAAAAAAAAAAAAAAAAAGTCATTTATCTTCTGTGTCCTGTGATGTTTTGAGGATTCTGGCAAATACGGCAGTTAAACAAACTTCTCTCACAATCTAAATACTGTCTGTTCGAGAGAGGCTTCCAATGTTTATCGCTCACAAGTAAAGAAAAAAAAAAAGGAAAGAAAGAAAGAAAGAAACCCTGGTATTTTACCAAGACTAGTGTTCTTGAAAATGTCTCCGAACGAAGTGTTTAAGCAAAACTTTGGCCATAGATATTCTCAATTCCTCATCCTTCCTCTGATTTTTTTTTTTTCAATGAGATATTTCCATCTTGTATCATTGCATTCCTTCTCTTGCAATTAACAAATTAATTTCAAAAACGTAACACCTGACTAGTGACCTGGTCATACAAACTTCCTTTAGAAACAGTTGAGAAGAAAACATCACATTTCTATGAACCCCGTCTCCTGCCAGGGGCCTGGGAGGAGGAACACCATTATGCATTGTTATCAGCGTGGTGTAATTTGACTGTTGACAAAGTATCCGTGGCAGTGAGAATGAGCGCAGTTACAAGTGTGGCGGGTTGTAATCAAGAAGATGCTTAGCTGTGCAACACTGCATCTTGAGCAGATTTGAATCAACATTGCCTTAAGGGGACACACACACATACCGAAAGAAAAAAAAAATCCATTAATTTTTAGAGGAAAATTAGAGTGGCACTTGATGAAGTAAAATTTGACATGCGTTAATTGCTCTGCAGCTCTCCTAATTAGAGATTTTCAAATTCTTTTACTGCTGTCACCATGATGGCACATTGTCTTGCCGGACAAATACTGAAATTGCAAATTCGTTTGATCAGGAAGTTTTATGGAGGGAGATTGGACTGTGTCCTCAAGTCAGTCCTCTCCCAAAAGGTGGACAGCTGGAGAGCAAAGAGGGATTTCCAGCATTACCTTCGCCACAGACAAGAATAGGCTCACTAAAATAGTTTCATTACAAGACTTAATGCAAAGGAAGCAGGTGCTGATGTGATTTTCTTCAACAGACGGAAATGTTCCTTTGATACTCACGCCTCTGTTTCATGTGAAATATTTCAGGTGGGGAAGAAAAAAAAGCCAGTGAAATGCTACATTATATACACATTCTCGTATTTCTACCTATATTCTTCGGAAATTGGAGAGAGGGGATTCTGAAAGGCCCTGTCACATTTTTCCCAGGTCTTAGGCAACAGCCTTCCTGGTTCCCTTTCTTATCTTAAAGTAATTATGCTGCTCTTTGGCCCTTAGGATGGCACCAAATATGACACCATAATAATTTTGGTTTCCCTTTTTCAACCCCTCTGTCTAGCCCCTGAACCTCTCTTAATTCATTAACATATTGAATTTTTTCAATTTTCCATTTTCTTGCAATAACAATATTAATGCCGGGGTGAAAGCTTGATTGGAGCTAAATTACTTGTTACCTGCTGGCATTTATTTATATGGCATTGAATTATAAAGCTTTGCTATTGTCATGCCTTGGGCGAATTGTTTATGACACCAGTAATAGGAGTAATTGTTATTGTTGAAATTACCTGTCAGCTACCCATAGCAGTGGCCCTTGTCCCACTGACAAATAGTGACAAGGGAGAGGGATCCTCCATGCGTCCCCCTGATGGCTTCTCCTCTGATAATAAGAAGTGCAGGGCCTCTGATAATTTGCCTGTCACTGTTGAGTGCAGCTCAGAGAGAGTTAGCCAAATTGTTGTCATTCACTTTGACAAAGACAGCAAGATGGTCTGGTGCAAGAGGAGGATTATCAAAATAAATGAAACCGCTTACACCCCCTTTGTTTGTTTGGCTCGAGAATCGCCTGGCTTTGTAGGAGGTTGTGAAATCAGGGTCCAGTTCCGGGCGTACCTCTGTTCATTCTAAGATGAGGATCCCAGGGAAGGAAAGGCACTTGAGAAGACTCGCTATTTTGCAATTTGCCTTAGCTGTCTAAGGATGATTTTCGGGTAAAAAGTCGATAAGACTGTAACGAGAAGTCCGAACGTCTGGTTGAATGCAGTCGTTTAAAGCACATGTAAAATTCACACCTTTTCTCTCCTGCCTTCCTTTTAGCCCTCTTTTTTTTTTTTTTTTTTTTTGGACCCATGCAGGCATTCAAATTCAGTAAATGTTCAAAAAGGCACAAATTTCCCAGTTGCGACCAAGTTTTCTTTAAAACCAGAAATCTGCATCTTTGACTCTGAAAGTCTTTCAAGATCATACAGTCAAATTTAGGATTATTATTTCAAATGGCTGTTTCCTTTCCATAAATTATCTCTTATTTATGCAATATCTTCATGTGTAAAGAGATAAATGAAACGTAGTTCCAGGTATGAAGCATCAATTATCACAGGCTAACAGAGGAAGCAAAATGACTCTGTTCTTGCCAGAGATCCAATATAAATATTTGCATTTTAAAACCCCTTGGTTGCAGCCTGTGAACCTGTCGTGGACAGAGAAGGGGATGGGGGTGGGGCGTGTCTGGGACTGTCCACTTTGAAAGAAAACGACTTTAAAGTCATCAAACCTTTGCTCTTATAAAAACCAAAATCATTCTCACCATTCCACAAAAGGCATCATTGCACGCTAGGAAAATTCTTATTTTTAAGGGGCCTGTGAGGTTATTCCTCATAGATCTTCTTGACAAATACTTGCCGTTATAAGACGTGGAAAAGAAAAGCAAAGAAATAACTAGGATAAATGTAAAATATTGGCTCCTTATAGTATAGTAATCATCTGTTTTATTGGTCTCTCTACCAGACAAGTAATGACCAAGCCCAGCGTTAAGTGCCAGCAACCTCGCCTTGGGCCCTTCTCTCCTAACACTGGCCATCATCTGATTAAAGGACCTCAAAGAAGTCACTATTGCATAATTTTCTGGGTCTTAACGGCACAGGTTGGCTGGCAGGAAAACTACCTAGGAGGGTTGATAAAGCAGCAGTGAGACATAATTTTATTTACTCCACTTACACCTTGCTCTCTGAAAAAGTCTCTGAGTATCTCAGACGCTGGTGGCTACAGAAGAAACCTAAAATTGGTTCAAATAGGAATTGTGGGAGAGGTGGGGGAGTGGGGGAGTCAGTGGGGTGGGGGTGGGGTGAGACAGCAAAAGTAAAATTATCTCTCCCTTAAACGTCTCATGAGCTGCACCAAGAAGTAATTAACCACATTGTTAGAGGCATCTAGACCTCTTCTTAGGTGTTCTGTATTTAAAGCAGGTAAGTCAGTTTTCAGCAGTGCTAAAATCATAGATGCAATAACATGATGATGGGAATAAAATGAGTTTTTAATTCTTAATAATAATGTAGTCATCTAAAGGCAACCATTCACTAGTTAACCATGTTGAATGTCCCTGATTAACAAGTGGAAGGCAGTGACATAATTAAGAGGTTATCGGTAGTAATAAAAATGCTCAAACCTGTCTTGGAATGTGATCCCTTTAACAGATAATTTTTAAGAATGTAGCATGTCCTTGCTTTCTCTGTCAAGACACACGTTAGTGATCCCAGGAGGGAAAATAAACATACGTTTTTAAATGAAGATATTTAAAATGTACCCCATATTTCAGCGTGTTGCTGTAACCTGGTCTTTTTTATGTTCCTCCTATAAAACCTAAATTAAGCCTCTTAGGAGTGGTTTTGCTGTAGGTTTCGTCTAAAAACACAATACATTTTAAATGGTTCCAGTACTTGAGTGCACTTTAATAAGTGATCAGTAACGTGCATTCTCCTCCCCCGTTTCCAAACAGCAAGCTTTTAAAAGGATGAGTATTCTTTAAAATTTAGCTTCATTTGAAATGTAAACTTTTAACAAATAGTAATTGCTCCTCTAGCTGTATTGATAAAGTGACTGGCAGCAAATCTTCTCTCCTCTCTCTCTCTCTCTCTCTCTCGTAACATTTTGAAACACCCATCAGTGTCAAAGGAAACTGCACACATCTCCTTTGCTGCTCTAAATAAGGCTCAGCAATGTTAAGAAAAATGTCAGAAAAAGCTCAGTGGATTAAAGTAACATTTCTGCACCATGTCACAGAGAATGGCAGGGCAGACTGGTCTGCATAATTCTGAAAGATATTTTGTGCAAAATGCTTACTCTCTAAACCAAGCGAAATTTTATTTGGAATGATTTAAGATCCTGTTTGATAACATACAACATCCAGTTGTTTTTCTAGATCTTGTTACTCCGTATTATGCCTTTGGTATGTGTTTTTAAATCAGAGCAATGATACACGCTTCTCTTTGTAGTGCGTTTCTCCACCCGTGTGCAGCGTTAAAATACATTTCAGAGTCTTCAATGCATTTTTCTTTTCTTTCTCAAATTCCTAGGATGTTCATTCAGTGAAAGCAGTAAAAATGCTAGGCTCTTGCGCATGCAAATTTATTGAACTAATCGTCCTTTTTCGCTTTAAATAAAATTTGTATATGGCTTTGGAGATGCTCAGAACAGTTCATTTATAGATATAAAAATATATACATAAAGCATTTACATTTCATTCATGTATTAAAAATAAGTTACTGGTTTGAGATTTTTAGTTTTGTTCTATTTTTCTAAAGAATATTCAATAATTGTCAAAGAGTGTAACGATAGTAAAATATCTCATAGTATCGTAAGTATGTAATTAAAACTTAACAGTTAAAAAAGAAAATGCCTTACAGGTTCATTCCTGGGTACCAATAGAGATGGCAAGATTGGTTTTGCAGAAACAAGGTAAATCGCAGCTGATTTTAAGTATAAACTTTTTCAAAACAGTTTAAAAATGAATTTAGACAAATTTGTCTCTTAACCTTTAAAGATTTCCTGCCTGTTTCTGTATGTCCTTTATTACATTAATTTTTTATTTAAATTACACCATTAACTGGATATGAATTTATCAAGAATACATGTATTGATTTATAAAACAGTACCATTAATTATTATAATAGCTAGATGTAGCTGATATTACAAAGCCATTTAAAGGTTTTTAATATAACTTGGACATACATAGATAGATAGACATTATGGACAAGACTACAATTTAAACTGGCTACTAGCAGTTAATGAAATCCTTGATTTATATTCTAGTTTAGAGATTGATTATATTGTTGCTTTGTAAAACTATTTATATTATGCCATTTTTCAAAGGATGTCTCAATAAAAAAGCTAAATAAAATATTCAGTCAATTCCCAAAGCAGATTTTGTTTTCTGTATTTTAAATGCTAGTGAAAATAATTGATTGTGTGTGTTCCAAGCTTTGTCATTTCCATTCCAGAGGTGGCTTTCCTGAAGGGAGCCTCGTTTGCAATGCACACTTTCAAACACTCCTGATCCTTGCAGAAACAAACCCCTTCTCTTTATTTCATTACCAACATTGCTTCCCATTCCCTCCCCCACAACAAACCCATGTATATTTCACAAAACCCGCACATCAGGACCCATAAGTCTTTTTGGCATCTTTTATGTTATGCATTTTTTTTTTTTCTTAAGGTTGTGGAAAACTGGGACTTACCCCAAAGCCGCAAAGCAGGCAATCACGAAGAGTATTTGGGTAAGAATGCAATCTGAAGAGAAAAAAAGAGAAATGAGGAAGAATATAAGCAAATAACTGTAACACTTTCAAATTACTTTTCAAATGATAATTAGCCAACGAATAGATTGAAAGTTAAATTCTTTCACATTGTACTTGGTTTGGGTCTCCTGGTCTCTTTATTTATATCACTTTTCCTTGCCTGGCAACATATGTTACCGATTTATTATAGTATTTTTACTGTTAGCAGACAAATCTAAGGCTAGCTGAGAAGGCTAGCTTCATCTGATGACTTTCACAACAACTGCAGGGCATCCTTGAGGGTGAGCCAATAGGCTCTTTTGAAGCTATAATACTATTAACCATTTTGATGCTGAAATATTTCTTATAGCTCAAGTTGGTTCTCTTTTTGTAGGTGCTCTGGGTTTCGCATATATAAAAGTTTAATGTAAATGATTTGTTTAGTAAATATTTCACTAGCCTTCTAAGCACTTTCTTCCATGTGTCCTAAGTTGCGTAAAAGCCCTATGAATGCTTTGGTTTCTTTATTTTCCCTTTCTTTTACAGGACACTGAAATCTGGACACACATTTATAAGTAAACAGCTATCAAGCATCAAGTTAAGTTGTCACTTCCCCCTCCCCCACGCCATTAATTTTCTGCTATGCTACTAAGAGAAACAAATATCCCTTAGACTTCCAATGATCACATCGCTGATACATGTACAGCCCAGAAAACTAAAGTTCAAGCAAGAGAGATTCTTTTGGACTAAGAATCTGAAATTACTTTCCAAATTAGAGATGCCGTTTGCTATAGCCATTTTAATGGGTACGTGGTACTAGCCAAAGGCTTATGCCTTCTAATATGTACATGTAAAAGTGTCTGTTTTAGAACTGTATTTGTTGACTAAAGGTATTCATTTTAAAACTACCAAATAACAAACTTCTATTTTTGATCACCTGTTATTACTTCAGTCCAAATTATCTATTTACTTTAATTTAAAATCCCAACGGTCTCGTTCTCCATTTGAACGACCCATGCGGGGCTCCCTTACAACTCCAGGAACATTTTGTAGACTTTCTTTGGAGCACACGCAGCTTAAAATTTTAGAAATTAAATCTCAAATTTTGGAAGCCAGTGTATCTTGTCTACAGGGTCCAGCTTGGCAACTAAAATTTAATCCAATTTCGATAGTAGAACTCAGCGACCAAAACTGAGACGTTCGTGGCAGCCTTTAGGGGTCTCACTGTCAAAAAAGTGAACCTCATATGGACACTGGGGAAGGTATGTGCTATGGTGAGTGCTGTGAAATGTGTAACCCTGGCGATTCACAGACCTGTACCCCTGGGGCTAATAATACATTATATGTTTATAAATAAATTTTTTTTAA
Organism: Mustela lutreola; assembly: GCF_030435805.1. Classification (NCBI taxonomy): domain Eukaryota; kingdom Metazoa; phylum Chordata; class Mammalia; order Carnivora; family Mustelidae; genus Mustela; species Mustela lutreola. Next base: position 89,690,785 of record NC_081298.1, on the reverse strand, counting down.
TTATAAGGAAAAAAAGTGAACTTCGAGGACCTGAGAGGCACCCCACATCCCCAGGTTGCAGAAGGTGCTAGGAGATACTGTCTGTCCCAACACACCGAGCAAAGTAGACCGTCTGCAAATCACAGCAGTGCCATAGCTTCCCGACGTGTTTCAGAACACACCGCCTATCTGGTTTTAAGACATTTGCGTGTGGAATTTACCATCTTTGGGAAGGTGGGAAAATAAACTACCTGTCATCTCACCATTCAGCTGATTCTATTTCTCCTGTATGAAAAAGCTTCTGGATCTTCATCATTTATACTTCAATATACTTCCCACAAATTTTATTTCAGTATTAATTATAATTATCCCAGCACAATAATAACAAGCAAATTTTATATTAAACATCTATAGATATATAGATTTTTCCTAGTCTAATACCGCTTAATCTTTAAGGGGGCTTATCGTTAAGACCTATTGTCAGATATTTACCATATTTATTTCTTTTTTGTCCCCAGAAGACCTCTTATGGTGACTCTAGGTAATTTTAAGTCAGGAGCAATTATGATCAAAAGGATTTCAGCTTCAGAGAACAAGGCCAACTTTCGGATAGTATAAATGCACAGCAGTTCTGAAAGTGATCATGTGTAGAGTTAGGAAGACCCAGGTGACTCAGCGTTGGTCCTGTCATTTCATTTCATGAATGAGCTCATCCTAAAGGCACTGTTTAGGACATGTTCACTTTAAATATTAATTTTCTCAGAAAAATGAATGGAGACAACTCTGTTGAAAGCCCTAGAGTTTTCTTCTTCCAAAGATTATATTCTTGAACCAAAACAGAATCTCTAGCAGAGTTTTACCCCCATATGTGGAAGTACATCGACTGTACACATGACCCTCCAAGGTCCTTGCTGCTTGATGCTTGTTTCTCTTCTGGACTAGGTCCTCCACTCCCTGCTATAGTGCCTGTAATAGAGGGAAAGGGCTGGACTGTCCCTTCTCTGCTTCTCTTCATTAACCCCCTCCACCCACCACATTGTCTCTTTCACCTCCACCGTAAAGCAGGTGCCTTTTAAAGACCTGAATCTAAAGACATAGGTTCCTCTGGCTTCCTGGCTGGGGTTCTGTCCTTATCATTCGGTAACATCTCTAACTGGCCCTTCCAACAACCGGTCCAAACATGAGCTGGGATCCCCCTTCCCTGTTTGCTCCTCACCTCTACCCTGACCCCCAAGGGCCACCCCCCCCACGCTCCACTTTCTGTTTTGTCCATCACCTCGGTTCTTTCCCCCTGTATCTGACCTGCACTTTTTCTGGATCAGACGCAGGCAGGTTGAGAGGTAATGAGAACCAGATGGACATAGCGCAGAAATTGCCCAAATGGGTATGAGAATGTGGGGAGCTGTCAGGCATGGAGAGAAGCTGGAATTTTTCAGCAATAAAATGGGATTTATCGCCACTCTACCACAGTCATTGCCGACAACCGTTTACCTTGACAGAAACCCCATTCCAATAGGCCACGCCGATGCAGATTCTTTTTTCCCAAAGAGTGATGATTGGTATTTGTTCTAAGGCTCAAATGGCCTGCACTAAAGGTGAAGCATTAGGCCAAAGTCCTGTATTCCCCACTGAGGCAAATGAACCTGCTAAAATAAGTTCCTTCCACAATGGCTGTGTAATTGAAACCAGAAAGTGAGAGAATTTGATAAATTGCTTGACCCTGAAGGAATGTTAAGGTCATAAATTTTCATTGCATTTTTTTCTCCCTTTTTTTTTATTTTTATATATTGATTATATTTAGTATTTGCTTCAAAATTCAACAAGCTTACAGATCATCGGTTGTGGCCCCAGGGGATAGCACAGTAAATCATCAATTAAGAGGGCAGGGGGGCCGTTCTCCCCTCATCTTCCAAAGAGGAATGTCAGCTCCTCAGTCTTCCAAGGACAGTCATGGAGGTGTCTTACATCTCAGAATTATTCCAACTTTGCACGCAATTTGTCCTGGCATGGACAAAGTCAAATCCACGGGAAAGATTTTTCTCAGAGGGTGCTGCTACGCGTCTATCATTTAAGAATGATGGACTGTTAAGAGACTGGCAATCCATTCACAGCAATCACACCCACACACCTTTTTCCCCTGGAACCTGAAAGTAAGAACAAAGGTATTTTAGCTGAAAAGAGGTGATCCTCTCTTTTTAGGTAAATTGAAAGTGTGCCTGTGTTTGTGTGTGTGCTCCCATGCTGCTGAAGGCTCGTTTTGGCAAGTCCGCTTTGAAATTCTTCAAACTTACTTTTTTGAGATCTGGATTATCTTAATTTGGAAATAAAACACAGGTCATAAAAATAGCCCAAACCGCATTTGACATAATGTAAAACGGACTAAAATACTAAAGTCATCACATAGTAGCAAATTTCTACACATCCTGCTCTAAGGTTTTATGTGTTTTCCTGAGAAGGGAATGAACGAAGCTTGTCAGCATTTTAATTTAGCTGTACTTTCTACCGATTGCTTGTAATGATATATTACAAAGCATGTATATATTTTGCCACTCTATCAGGTTAAATAATTTCTTGATAACCAAAACTCCTTGTCCTTGAAAATTTTTCAAGAATAACCCATCTCCTTTGTATTTGTGTGCTTGGCTTGTTCTCACTGTGAAATCAATAAAATCAGAAGCTTTTATGTTCAGAATTTTCAGAATTCAGAAGACCCAAACTGGGACGCAAAGCAGAATTTCTGGTTGACCAATGGGACAGTTCCTCCAGCTTAGGAAAGATTCACGCCGATCTATTTTCAACTATGAATGATCAGTTTGCAGATTGAAACCAATACCAGCTCGGGATGTGTAAGTATTATTATTATGGTTTTTCTTGAAAACCATCTAAACTGTGTAAGAAAAAAATAATGTATGGGACATTCCTTAAAGTAGTGAGAATAGGAGTGAGGCTAAATAATTTCCAGTCCTCTACCCTACTTTCTTTTTCTCAAAAATAATTAATGGCAATATTTATTCAGAGTATTTCTATCTCAAAAAACTTTTCTTGCTCAAGTAAAGGAATTGGAAAGAGAATCCCTAAAAGAAATAAATTCCAATCCTTATTATTCCAAAACACGAAAGTCAGAGAATTTGCGAGTGAGGCCAAGCAGTAAGTAATAAACAGTTCCAGGGCTGTTGAAAGTCTGAGAATCTGGCACCAAAGTACAGGGGAAAAGATAATTTTCATGCATTAGTGCTTATATATATATAAATATTCTAATAAGGCTCAGCAAACATATGTCTTCATCTTAGAGAAGGGAGCTCATGATGCACATAGGATCTACTTTTAATCTAGTGGCTTTGTCAGTGTTGAAAACGTGACTTCCTTCTTCTGCACGTAAAAATTTCATTGCAAGGCTGTTTCAGAAAAACAAAAAATAAGTAAATATATGCATATGTATGTATATATACATATATATACGTATAAATAAAATATGAACAGAAAATGGCTTCAATCACTAATATTTTTGCAAACTAATGTTTAGCTGATGCAACTCAATTTTATTTTGCCTCACATTAGTGTCATAATGGTAATGACTAGCCTTTATTCACTAACAGTTTGAGTCAGCACTTTGAGACATTTTCAAATTAGGTCATACTGCACATTTGTGGCTGATACCAAGGTTGATTAAGAGAGCTGCACCATTTTAAAGTGATGTGGTGTGAGTTGAATTAAGTTCTCTCTGATAGTTACGGGAAATGTGAGGCACCATAACTAAGCAGAAATAATGTATGGGCTATAGGGGGAGAATATATTTCCACAGAGTGCTTGAAGTCATACTCATTTACAATTTCACAAAGTCCTCTGTCTGTTATGGAAGAATTCTATCATGGGGCCTAGAAACAAGCAATGAATTACAATAAGGACACTGGAGGCCTGGTCCTCAGTCCTGTTGCAGTGAAAGTCAGTTTTTGCCTTTATGTCCCTTTTGATCGTCTCGATAAAGAGCTTTTTTTTTTCCCCCTTCTAGACACTGACTACTGCTTTTCTGAAGCCAAAATGATCCCGTGTCACAACCAAACCGTTTACCCATAATGTGATGACGCTGAGGTCTGACTAAATGGCTAGGCAAGCTGGACCTGAAGAGAATGAAAAAGGAAAAGGAGGAAGAAGGTCCAGTTACATTGCTATTGTCATGGCAGACCCACCAGCTCCACTAAAATGTGTAGGCACAGGACTGTCTAATTCCCCCAGCACTTCCAATGAATTGTAAAAATTACCCCTGAAGCTAGAGCACCTTTTCTTTGGGTTTAAGGAGAACAAAAATAAAAGCTGAAACTCTTACTTGCTGGTTTGCTCAAGGGCAAAAATAGCCGTTATTATTACCACTGTATTCATTTCACATTGCCGTCTCTGTAGCAGAAAGGAGCCATAAGTGATTACACATATATACATATAATAATATATATTATATATTATGGGTGCAAGTGGCCTTAAAAGCCAAAAAACCTGCAGAAAAACTAGAATGGTGTATGGCCCTGGAATGAAAGAAGATCTCCGTGCTTGGCTTAGAAGGCTTTGGTCCCGAGGACGCAAAAACAGTTCCCTATGATTTCTCTTGCACATACACCTGGCTTTCTTTGAATGGGCAGCCTGAAACATATGGGATCAAATCACATGGTATTTATGTCTTTGTTGTGCTTTTTCAAATTTCCACTTCCCGTGCAGACCCTTCTGTAGACCCGGCTTGCCACCCAAACACCCCCCCACCTTCCTCACCCCATCCCAGGGAAAGGCTGCTGTCCTGCCCCCTGCAAAAACCTCTAGTTTCTTCTCCATTTCTTTGAAATTCCATATGAGCCTTCACGGAAGTTTGGACCAAACTTGTTTTCTTGAAGAGAAGACATAGGCAAAGTAAGAGGAAGGACCCCACTGGAAATTTTTTTTTTAAAGTGTACATGTTTCTGTTTTTGTTTTTATTTTTGTTTTTAATAAATGCACCTGGGGACACCTGGGTGGCTCAGTCAGTTCAGTGTCTGACTCTTGATATCAGCTCAGGTCTTGATCTCAGGGTCGTGAGTTCAGACCCCTCACTGGGCTCCACGCTGGGTGTGGAACCTACTTTAAAAAATAAATAAAAAATAATAATAATATGTGCACCTAATTAGGAACATAAAGTTGTTATAGTCACAGTCCTTCTCAATATTTGTTAATATGTTTATATGTCAGCCTCCTTAAGATTTTCACAAGAATAAAAGGCAAACAGCCTTCAAATCTTGGGAGGGGTACAAACAACAACTCTTCAGAAGAGAGGGAGGGAAAAAAAGGAAGAGAGGAAGGAGGAAGGAGGAAAAGGAAGACTGATTTGAGCTCTTCCAATCTGTCCCAACAGAGACGTGCTCCCGCGGCATCCTTCCTTGTTTCTGTCTTTCAGCTGTGCAAGTTACGAGACATGCAAGTGAAATGTGAACTTGCTGCCTTTGGTTCTGCTGTCATGGATTTCTTGTGACTGCCCATAGCCAACACTTTAAATAAGGGATAACTTGAATTTGGATAACTCCTTGTTCTTGGTGAACTACACCGGTTTGCTCTGCCCAGACCTGACGATGTATCACAAAAACAAGAGTCATGGAATGTTCTGTGACCCAGATTAAAACACAAATATTTCTGGGTTCATGGTCTGCCAATTAATGGCTGTGGCAATGGCGGCACGGTGTCTCAAGCACATACATTTTCATTTTGAACACACCCCTGGTGTGTGCAATCACTTCATTTACATTTTCGAAAGGTCACCTGTGGTACTCACTAGAAGGGATTATATATTTTACTTATTTTGAAGTAGGCTAATTTGCCTAGCTAGGGAGACACACCTTTCCGGCTACTAGGATGGCATAAATCTGAATCAGCCGTAATATCGTCATGAACAGACAAAAGTATTTTTGCCATTTTGTTAAGCAATTAAGGGAATACTTGAGTTTCTCCAACAGTTTAATTTAGTACACGAGAATAGCATCGAGTGAGCTATGTTTATTAATAGTGGGTTTTTTATTATTATTTTCCAGAACAGATACAGGAACATTACAGGGGTTCAATATGACTTTTGATGATCTGGCGTGTGGTGATTAAATAAGGTTAACCCTCATTTTCTATGCTAATAGGATATTTATAATCTCCACAGCATATCCAATTTAACGATTTTATTCTCTGTTGTTCAGAAAGTATTTCTTATTAGTGAAAGAGAATACCCTTACATTCACCACAGATGCTAGTTTAATTGGGCTTGAGTGCATTGTGTATAATTAGTCCACTTCTCTAATATTTCATCTATAATTACACAATGAACAATGTGCTTAAATTTCATAAAATTAGTGGGTTCAAAAGAAAGACTTCAAAAAAAATGAGCATTCCATGCTCAAGCTTTCCCAAGCCTTACTGAGAGCCTGATGAAAATACAGCTCAGGCCAGTGTGAGTTCCGTGAATGGGGAATGGATGCCCAAAGGCTCTGAAGTTAAAAGCAAAAAGAATGGTTTCCTGAGCTCCTCTCATCCCTCCCAATGACAATGTTAGTGGCAGAACTGTTTGGTCCAGGCCCAGCTGTCACTGGAGAAATAGGATTAAAATCCTTAAATACTGTATTCCCAAGGTCCCTGCAAATGGCAGTCTTCAAGAAAGTATTTTGAATGGCAAATTTGTTTGGGTTGGGGTTTGGGTATTTTTCTCCCCCAGCATTTAGAGCTCCTCTGGGCAAACTCATTTCGGATAGCAGCCTATGAAGTTCATCATGGAAACCAACTTTAGTTCTGCTAGGAATGTGATCAAGTAGAGAAAGAGGGAGAACAAAGAGAGAGAGAGAACCTGGTTTATGATTTTGAGCGATCCTTTATTAATGGAAGGAAGTTAGTGGTACCACTGAGTGTATATAGTGTGTATTGCCCATATTAATTCAAATGGGGCTGTTTTTACACTGGCAGGATACTTGCAGAATTAAAAAAAAAAAAAGACTTCAAGGGCAAAAGAAAAATGTATTATGGAGGTTTGAGAGTTTTTCAGAGGGCGGCAGGAAGTCTCCATGTTCATGCTCTATACTGCCCAGCTCAGGGAAGTTAGACAAGGTCAACAACAGGTCCACATGTCCCATTCAATGTGCCTTTTCTTGTACCCCCAAAATGTCCATCTTATAAAGGTCCTTGGAGGTTCTTACTTCCTCATTTTGTCTTCTAACATGTTTGTTTCACTTCTACCAGTGAGACTGCCAATTGCCAAAGTTACCACTGAGACTCAGCAGCCTACCCACTCACTGCTCAACAGACAAAGAAACATCCCCAAAGATTTCAAACAGAATCCCCTTTGAACCCATAATCTCTAAATGAAATGGTTGGTTGGTATATTTGTCAGGAGCTAGTCAGGAAACTAGAATCACCACCAGATAGTTCAACAGGGAGATTTAAGCTAACAAACTAGTCATGAAGGTAGTGAAAGAACTGAAAGTCAAATGAAGACCTGCCAAGGGTTCGGCAATAGTGGGATGCCATTGCCATTCCTAGAAAGAGGACAGGTTCTGGGACCTCAGTGGAGATGCAGCTATTGCCAGAACCACTTTGAAAGCTCTCAGGGACAGGGCATGGACTATCCCAGCCTCTCCCATCCTCTCTACTCAGAGGCATCCTTGGCAGAACCTTTGTAGGAGGCAGATGGCAATGGACTTTCCAGGGCTATGGCCCCTAAGAATATGAAAGAGCAGGGAAAGGGTAGGAATGGGTCTCAGAGCAGACAGGTACATGACCAAGCAAGGTTCCTTCTCAACAGCCTTAAGACTTGTGTGTGAAGATAAAATTCCAAATGAATCCCTATGTGAATACAGCAGAAGGAAATTGAGATTTATGTTGCTTTTGAATTCCTAAGGTGCTACACCGAGGAGCACCAACTAGGAAAACGGCTATCATGTTGAGGATAAACATTTGAGTGAACTCAATCTTTTTTAGCTATGTGGATTAAAAGGGGACACGGGTGCTTAAAAAGTTGAGGCCACCCTTGATCCCAAGCCCTTGAAGTTGTCTGTCAGAGTAATGTGTCATTTTCTACCCCAGTGTGGCCCATCAGCTGCAGAGTAAGGGGTGAGTAGAAGGTCCATCTTGATTTCAAGTTCTCTGGGCTCCATAGATTTTGTACTGCTCAGGCTTTGCTTGAACAAAGATGGAAGGCTTTCTGGAGGGATGTTTTTTGCACCCCAACCGAGCAGCCCCAGACTGTTCATGTCCCATGCCCCTTCACTGTTGTCCCATGGTCAGATCGACTACTGAAAAAATAGTGTTTCAGTTGTCCTCATAACCCTTAAAGTATTCTTCCTGGACACCTGCTAGCACTAGTAGGGTTTGTCATTCAGGCTCAGGGACAAGATCACCTTGAAACCTAGACACGAGTGCACTTTCAAGGTTTAACATTTTATCTTCCTGCTCTTCTACTTTTCAGCCATATCACTTATCCATTACGGTGCATGCTGGAGTTAAAAAAGATTTACATTTGGTCCTACAAAATGAAGATTTCATAAGTTAGCTTTTTTGTTTTTTTCCTCCTGACCAGAATCCATATTACTTGGAAAGAGAAAGGCCAAAAGGAAATTATTGCTATTTTAGACAGCAGCATAAATTTTCTTCCTATTTTTAACCTAGCTTTTAATTTAATAAGTTTTATGACCCTTATATTAAGTACATATGTTTTACAAGACATTGTGTCCCTTGAGTCACCCTGAATTTGCTCTACTGTACCAGAGTTAAATGAACGAATGCCATGTTTCTGATTTTAGCTCTCCCTGCATTCGATCCTCATAATATGCCCAGCAAAGCTTCCTACAAACAGAGAACCACAACACAACTCAAAAGCCATCTAAAGGCTAGTATAGATTGTTTTCAATGAAGTGAATGACTCTGTGTCCCTCTGAAGTATTTTAAATTTTGGATTTCTCTCCCATTGGTGTTTGTAATAAATGACGAAGGACATACAAAGTCATGGAGATGGTCTCTCTTCTTCAGATCTGGCAACTAAGCATACAAACACCTTTATGGCTTTCTTCCACTGGCCAATGTGAAGACATTTTTCCTTCAGATTAAAGTTTCAAAATCAAAAACAACCAGATTTTGTCATCTGAAGTAATATTAATTTTCTTCTACAGACAGTTCCATCATCCCGTGTTCGTGGTCATTTGAAAATGAGTTTGGTGCTATTTAAACATAGAGAGGGTCTCATCAACCCAAAAAGAAAGATTCTTTGAATAATGATTCTAAGATTATTTAAGAAGAACTTTTTGAATTCATACCAAAATGGAGAAAATACACCTATAATGTTAGCATGGAGGTAAGTTTAGCAGTTAGTGGTTGGTTAATGAAGAAGCAGGTTTTCCTGAATTTATATGGGGGTGAGCAGTAGACAAGAGCTGTGGGAGCAGAGGTATAGTCTGGCTCAAAGTGGTATGTGTAAATCATACAAAACTATAACCACCTTGCAGGTGACAAACCTTGTTTTTTAATTGTTAAGACATAACAGATTTTTATACCCTACCAGGGTACAGGAGCGTACAGGAGCCATTGATTAGCTGAATATTCAACCAGAAAATCTTATAATGTAATAAAAATTGTTTTGAAACACGCTTTATAAATTTTCTGCTCCAATTCTGATTTTCAAATGGTTTCCCTACATATGCCAAAGTGTAGTAAAGCTAGAGCCTACGGAAAGTGCATTTTAGGTGAATGGATTGAGGGTGGCACAAACCCAAGATGGCAAAATTAGCCTTTATACCATAATCTCAGAGTATGTGCCAGACTGGATGACTGTGTACACTTAAGTTTACTAATGTATCAAATCCAATTCAAGAAGTCATTAATTTCTTTCCTTTTCATTTTGTTTGCTTTTGTCCTACTTCAGTGACTTTGAAGGACTTGACCTTAAAATCTAATTGGTTATTCAGTAGAACTTCCCTCAAAGATCCACATAAGAATTGATGTTCATTTCACAATCATGTATAGGCTCAAAATTGATATGTTGCCTTGTGACTTTATTGTTAGAGGAAACCATCCATTATTTTCAAAAGGAAAGAATCTCAGCCTCTCTATATTACATTTTCAAAACTGAGGGACCAAAATACTAGACCTGTTTGAAATCTATTTAAATATTGGCACCGTGGAGATTATTTAAAAGGTTGTTTTTACTTTTTAGAAAACATGTAAGGGTCTCTAATACCTAGAAACTCTTGGTCAGTCCAGCCATCTATGTTATGGCCACTCTGCTGAGAAATACAGGTTAGGATGGAATGTTGGCATTAGGCTCAAGGAAAACAAGGGCTGGCCATTTTAGCCCGTCAACTAGAACTCCTGGTCACCTCCCAAGGGGCAAATTGATGTCAAGTTCTGCTGTCTGTCAGGATTAAGTGCCTGTTTGCTTTTTCACTAACATGTGGTTTGAGAACAAAGCAGCTCAAATCTCCTCAGTCCCTAACAAAGCATCTCAAATTGCTGAGTAAAATTCCTTAATCCCCCATCTTAATCTGAAAACACCAGCAGCGCATGGTAGAACACTGTGGTCTCTTTTTGTGTTGCTTCTCCACTCCACCCCCCCCACCCCACCCCCCCCCCCCCCCCGTCTCCCTCATTCCTGACCACCTCCTCCTCAGCACTATCATTAACATGTGCTTTTGACTCCCCCTTGTAAGTGATTCTTCAGTAGAATATTATCAAATTGGAAATCAAGTTAACTTGGTCAGAGATCATGTTGGTTCTAGTCATTTTTATTCCTTATCAATTTCACAGACAGGGTTTTGGAAGGGAGGGGGGTGGGGGTTGGGTGCGCCTGATAGTGGGTATTAAGGAGGGCATTTAATGCATGGAGCACTGGGTGTGGTGCATAAACAATGAATCTTAGAACACTGAAAGAAGAAAAGTGAAGGGGAAAAAAATAAAGATCATAACAGAGGGATTAATTAATCACCTTCACATATCCTTGAAGTTTATATGTACATAAACAGTATTGCCAAAAATCTTAATGGACAGGTTTTGACTGCTTGTTTGCAATATCTGTCAACTCTCAGTCAAAAGTCAAAAGGATATTGGTATTTGTATTTTGCGTACAATTTCACAAGGTAAGAGAAAGAAGCAAAACTAACTTCAATGACTGGTTTGGAACTGTGAAAAGGTCTTTGTAAACATGTGGTAAAAGAATCAGCATTCAGAAAATATTTCCCATGATTTGTGTGTGTTCATTACATATTAAGGATGAAGACTTTATCCATCCACTAGAGTTGAAAGGCTTCAAATTTTTGATGCAAAGCATCAAAATCTGCACATTTCATTTGCAAAGCATTCCAATCTGCACATTGAATTACATAAAACCCTACTTCAACACACCATGCTCCCTTTCCCTACTAATTTTAGTTGACAGTAGAATTGGTAGATTTTTCTTGGGAGGACATTTTGTAGAGCTGCCAAATTAAGTTCTGGTCTTAGGGAAGCTAAAACTAACTCAGGGCACTTATCTTTTTTTTTTTCTTTTCTATTTTTCTATTAGAAAGTTAAACGAGATACATCATAAAAAAATAAAATAAGGGCCGCCTGGGTGATGCAGTCGATTAAGCATCTGACTCTTGGTTCGGGCTCAGGTCATGATCTCAGGGCATGAAATCAAGCCCCGAGTTGGGCTCCACACTCAGCATGGAGTCTGCTTGATATTCTCTCTCTCTTCCCCTCTCCCTCTGCTCCTCCCACTCATGCTCTCTCTCTCTCTCTCAAATAAATAAATAAATGCCCTTTTTTAAAAAAGGATTAAAAATAAAAATAAAATCAGAAAACTCTACTTCACTCCAAAAATTTCATTCAATTGAATGTTGGTCTCATAGGTTTTTCCCTCTTCTTTCCTAATGGTCTCCTCCTTAAAACAAGTAAATGTTAGTATATTTGCTGCAGAAGAGAGCACAAAAAAGTGAAGTTAATGAAACCTCTTTCCCTAGCAATCTGGGGCTCTGTTGTAGTATGTCTATCTCTGAAGAATGGTAATTAAGCTTTATAGAGAACATAAAAAATAGGAGACCTAAAACTTCCCAACACCCATGAAAATAGCACTTGTACTAGATTTAATACTATCTCTTTCTTCATTTTTCTTCCTGGCATTTTCACTTTGTACAGGAATGGGTGAAGGGAAAGGGCAAAAAAAGAAGGAGGCACCTGCAAACATCATCTTTCCAGGTTGAGTCTTCATCACCAAGTATCCCTTTGAAATGTTAACCTTCATTAGAAAAAAATAACATAACTGGAATTCGGATACAAAACATCACATTTCTCCAAGTAAATTCATTCATTCTCATAAAATTCCCACTTAAATAGTAGAAAAACCTCCCTGTCCAATTCAGAAAATGATTATCCTTTACAAATTACAGGTTTTTAAACTCACCACTTTTAATATAAGAAAAATGGAAAATCTGAACAGTTGTTGCAGCCTCCTAATCCATAAATCCTCAAACATGAAACTTTTCTGCTTCAACCCCAGGGTTGAAGGCAATGATCTCAGATGACCTAAGCAATAATCCCAGAAAAGCTTGATAATACAATACATACTACATGCATAAGAGTATGAACCATAGCCAAGCTGTCTGTGTTTGAATCCCAATTCTTTCATTCCTCGCTGCGTAAACTTGGAAAAATTATTTAACTTCTCTATGCCTCAATTTCCCCTGCAAAATGAGAATAATGGTCATATACAACTCATATGAATATTGAGTGTATTAATATTTGTTAAATACAGCACTGCCTGCTATCAGAATGTTTAAATTTTTTTAAAAAATTATACCTTATCAGGAGAGTTTGAAAAAACAATCTCTCGTTTTCTACTCTATTCAAAGAAAAGCACTTTACATCCTAAGAAGAGAGCATGAGAAGAAAAGAAATAAAATGGTTGGTAGGAGAAGGTTTGGGTTTTTTTGCTTGCTTGTTTGTCTGTTTGTTTGTTTTTTGCTCAAAGTAGGGAAGAATATGCAAGGCCAAAAAACTGTAAATATATGAAAAACATATCTTTAAGGGTTCAAAGGATTTGGAAAAGGATATGATGTGTTTCATGTCCTAATAGCCTACCTTAGTCATCACCAATAGTTCTTTGAGAACTCTTGATTATTCTAGGCAAGTTATTTTGTTAAATAAGCCATCGGATATTTAGGCTATACCTACCTTGGCAAGTATTTTTTACTAGAGTTGAACTTAGGCAAATAAATGTCATATGTTGAGACATCTTAACAACCTGAGTTGAGATCCCAAAACAGATATTTCTAGTAGTTGGGTCTTTTTTTTCCCTCCCCTAATGAACATGCTCACTTTAAGCATTAAATAAAATAGCACATGGGTGGAAGTTTCTATAAAGTTTTCACAAGCTTTCTTGTATACACTTCTAGCTATCATTGAAAACGGAGCTCCCAGTTGTCCCATTGAAAAAGTCACTCTCATTCGCTCTTTCATCCAGTATCCACTGAATCTCTACCTGGGCCAGGCCCCATGCTAAGTGTTGTAACACAACAGTGAACTACACAGACACGACCCACGCCCAGAAACACACAACTGGCAAAGATTCCTTGACGAATACTGTATACTCCTATGAGAATGTTGGAAAACCTTTTTCTCTCTAGTCTTCCAACCCAGACATGTGTTTTCTCAGTCTCTTCAAAAATAAGAATTACGGGGGTGCCTGGGTGGCTCAGTGGGTTAAAGCCTCTGCCTTTGGCTCAGGTCACATTCCCAGGGTCCTGGGATCGAACCCCATCTCGGGCTCTCTGCTCAGCAGGGAGCCTGCTTCCCCCTCTCTCTCTGCCTGCCTCTCTGCCTGCTTGTGATCTCTGTCAAATAAATAAATAAAATCTTAAAAAAAAAAAAAAGAAGAAGAGTTATGGTGACTGGGCCACAGAATCTGTGAATATTCAAGACTCGAACTAAGAGATCTGAGCAACATTTCAAGACATTAATCTCACTTCAGTATAATCAAGTTCCCAAAGCTAAGCTTAAATAAGAAACAAGGAGAGAGTCCTTTATAACAGCTCAGTTCTGAAGAGACTTAGAGAGAAAGATAAAGCATGCCTGTGGTCCAAGAGCAGCTTAACATTTTGTTGAGCGTGGTATCAAGAAAGTTTCAGTAAAGGACAAGGTTCAAAGTGGGGGTGCTACCACCCGCACATGTACTGGAACAATTAGAATGTGTGGAAGAGACTCCAAACTTCCCTCAGGCCGTAATTCTTCTTCACAGGCTGTACTGCAGCTGAAATCATTAAAGATGGCTCCAATCATGAAGCCAGAGCCAATGATGAAATTCTCGTGCTCGCTAGTTGGTTTTGCCATATCTCACAGGCATAAACTGGCCTAGTTGGTTTTGCCATATCTCATAGGCATAAACTGGTCTGATTGGTTTTGCTATATTTCACAAGTATAAACTAGTCTAGTTAGTTTTGCCATATCTCACAGCTATAAACTCATCCTAAACCTAAGTAATCTGAAGTTATATATTTGCAGTCACAACTTATTAAGGGAAAAATACCAATAAGTCCATTCACATATAAATTGGGGGAAAAAAAACTTTCAAAATACATTCTTGAAGAATAACAGAACTGCCGGTGTGTAGAATGTACCACATATTCATATTCTCTAAGAAAAGTCTTTCCAATCATTGGATTATAGGCCCAAAGAAAACCTGAAAGAAACGCCGCATGAAATGGAAGACCTTATAATGAAATGGAAGCTCAGCTAACACCCGGTTTTCTAGCTTTCATAGAGCTGGTACAGAACAGTGAGAGTCTGACCATAAGCATATTGGTATTTATCTCCACTTTATTCACTGTTTGCCAGAATGTTGGTTTTCCATAATGGTTAAAAAGAAAGAAAGAAAAACTGAAAATAACCTAATGGCCCATCAACAGGTAACGAACATACAATTATTAAAAACGATTGCGTGTCCATGTGCATGCATGCACCTCTGTGTGTGTGCGTGCGTGTGTGTGTTCGTGTGTGTGGTCCTATTGGCATTCATGCCATATTCTTAACTTAAAAATGCAGGTGAGAAGACCATATGTATCGTAGGACCCCATTTGGGAAAACACATCTGTTTTGCATAAAAAAATAGTCTGAGAGAGAACACAAAAGAGTGAATAATGGTTATCTGTTTAGAGGGTTTTCCTTTCTCATTATTTTCTATGTTCCACCTGTATTTTCAGAAACTGAAACCCGGTTAGAACCTCATTACACAAACCCAGCGAGGTGCAGCCAAACTATCACCACTCAGTGTTTGTGCCTAGACAGAGGGTACCTTCAGTTACATCTGTTAATTCTCAATTACACAGAAATCTGGCTGCCAGCAAGTCTCACGTAAACAAGAACACCAAATATATGCACTGTTACATACAGACACACACACATTTACAAAAATATTATGAATAATAAAGATTATTATTAGTAACAATCACCCACATCTGTCCACACGGCTACCCTATCAGCAGTTCTCAAACTTCAGGGAGCATGAAAATCCTCTGGAAGCTTTGTTAAAACACCAGTTGCTGGTGCACCCACCTCCAGAGCCTCTGATAAAGCAGGTTTGGCTGGGGGCGGGGCGGGGGTTATTGGGGGAGCTGGGGCCAAGACTCTGCATGTCTAACAGGTGCTGATGCCATTGGTCAGGGAATCCCTTTGAGAACCAGTGACACACAATGCTATTCTGCCGACATGATGGAAGTCTGACAGTGACTTGGTTCCTCTCTGTTCAGTGTGTTCAATTCTACTCTCAGGAAGATGGTAAACAGCTGTTCTTTCTCCTCACTGGAGAAAAGAGAGGAAATGGAATTAACGTGCAACATAATGATTTAGGTTTGCTCTAGAGGGAAAACGTCCTTACATGAGGGTTATTAAGTGACGAGATGGGCTTAGAGGGTTACTAAGAGGAAATTTTTGTTATCTGCCTCCCTGGAGATTTTTCAGAATTTATAAACGTAGCTTGAATGAAAGGGGAGGAAGAGAGTTGACATAGGAACCAAACCCATTCCACTACCTTTTGCTGAACTGGGATAACAAAATATTTTCTCTTCTTCTGTTCCCCAATCAAGAGTGAAATGCGGGGCACCTGGGTGGCTCAGTGGGTTAAAGCCTCTGCCTTCAGCTCGGGTCATGGTCTCAGGGTCCTGGGATCGAGCCCCGAGTTGGGCTTTCTGCTTAGCGGGGAGCCTGTTTCCCTCTCTCTCTCTCTCTCTCTCTCTGCCTTCTTCTCTGTCTACTTGTGATCTCTGTCTGTCAAATAAATAAATATAAATCTTTAAAAAAAAAAAAAAAGAGTGAAATGCAATTGTTCTCTCTGTTTTCTCTCACTTCAAGGAGAGTGTTTCAGATTCACATCACATTGAAATAGTTTAATTTGTAACCTTTCCTTAAGACAGAAAAAAAGATCAACAAGAACATCTTCCTCACACTAGGAAAGCACCAAATAAGGGGCTTACATCTATCTCCTCTGAGGAAAAACACCCAGGACCCAGATACCAGCTCTAGAGCTTACAAAAGGTTGCTTTCAAGATGGGTCTGGAGCTTTGAGAGAAAATCTCCGGAGAATGAAAACAGGTTTATTTATATGGCCTACTCAACTGATTTTCTTCAGGTTAAACTCTTTGTTCTCAGCTGTTCGCCAGAATAGAACAAGTCTCCATCTACAGCCTACATTTCCCTTCACTTGTTACACATGGGCACTTGCCCATGGTTCCCTTGATGCAACTGGGAAAACAAACATACCGTTGTCCCACCACATTTCAAGACCATGGGCTGTGGTGGGATTCACGGCTCCACCGACATTTCCTGCTTGTGTGACCTTGAGTGAGTTACTTACTTTCTCTGTTTCTCCTCTGTAAGATGGAATCAATCGTACCTATTTCCTTTGGAGATTAAATGAGATGCATTGTCAAGAGGACCAAGCCAGTGCCTGCCTCACAGGAAGAGGTCAACAAATGTTATTTTTGTCTTCTTTCTAAACCTGATACCTGAAGGGGAAATGCGCTGCTGGGAAGGAGCCATTTAACAGCTCTTAAGTCTGATTCAACATTTGTTACAAAGACAATCTTGTGCATAGATTTTTGTCCACTTCCTATCTTCTTTTTTTTTATCAGAATTTATTAAATTCTGATTCTTTTTTTTTAAAATATTTTATTTATTTATTTGACAGATGGAGATCACAAGTAGGCAGAGAGGCAGGCAGAGAGAGAGGAGGAAGCAGACTCCCTGCTAAGCAGAGAGCCCGATGCTGGGCTCGATCCCAGGACTCTGGGATCATGACCTGAGCCAAAGGCAGAGGCTTTAACCCACTGAGCCACTCAGGCGCCCCCACTTCCTACCTTCTTAAAGGTCTATGCAACTTTGCTTCAGTAAGAGCCTCTGAATTTTCACTGGCATGTGTGGTAGAAAAGTCTTTCCTGCACTGGTATATTAATAAACTAAATTGTTTTGGATGCAATTATATAATTAACCCCAATCAACATCTCCTTTGGAACCCATTATTTCCTTTAATATGCAATGAGAAAATGGAGAAATAGCTTTTTGAGTCAATACTCGTATTCAGATTTCTCTACTTTATTAAAAAAATCAAATACTAAGCTCCAACTATTTTCAAATAGGGCCTTATTTAGACTGTAACAACAACAACAAAAGAAACACACAAAAAATTTTTAAAATGGTACCTACAAAATGAGAATAATATGATTATATATCTCAAAGCATTATTATGAGGATGAAATGGGATAATGCATCCAAAAATACCTAGCAGAGTTCATAGGACATAGTTATCAGTAATTATTGTTATTATGATGATGGTTTTGAGTACGTGATGATGAAAGTCCTCTCTGATCTAAAATTAGGTGCTTAGAAGTAATTTAATCCCCAGGAAAGCCTGTGTCGTTCCTTCACTCCATACATACCACCTTCATAGATAACACTTCAGGCCCGTGGACCATACCCACAGCAAATTCCTACTTGGGCCATAATTTCCTTCTTTTTCATTTATTTGTAGAAGTGGGCACTTATAGACAATCTCTAAATGCATTTCTTTCCTAGTTGACTTATGTCTTCATTCTTGCCCTCCCGGTCCACGCTTCAGAAAATGAGCATGCAATCACAATCATTTGGGAACTGAAGGGAACATGAGGGTCATCTATTCCATTCTTGTTATTTTGAAGATGAGGGACCTGAGATTCAGAATGTGAGGTGACATCTCAAAGCCCCTCAGCTGACACTATCACACCCAGAACCCTAATTTCTTCCTTCCCACCCCAGCAGATAGGGAGTTAAGGGAAGCACTAATAGGTTTTGGATATTTGTTGCCTTGGTAGTATGTTTGCTTTTATTTTCCTAGTTCCCGGAATTCTTTTACCTGTGCATGACAGAAACCAAACGTGAGGAAACGTTAGCAGAACAGGGTTCTGTTGGTTCACATGATAGGGCCCCAGGCAGTACAGAAATTCTGGATACAGATATTATTGGTCTCTTGATTCTTTTCTTGTGGATTGACTGTATTTACTCAGACTGACCTTCTCAAGAAAACTGCCCAAACACAGGGAAAGGACTGCATGGATTGGACCACTGGATTCAGAATATAACAGAATATAACCCCCACAGAGGAATGTAACTGAATACAGGTGTTACTTTTCTCACTTAGCAAGTATGATGAAGGTGAGCAGGCCAAGTCTGGGGTAGCTCCTCAAGATGGTTTCAGTGAGTAAATGTTCTCCCTCTTAGTTATGTTCTCCCATAGTTCTTAGGTTTCAGACATGCCGTGTTTCAAGCAGAAGAACAGAGAGGAGTAAGTACAGAAGACACCTGTCAGCTGAGAGTGACCCTTTTTATCAGACAATAACTTTCCAGAAGTCCCACACAGTAGAGCTTCATGTATATCACATTGGCTGGAAAATGAGAGACAAGGTAACTTTGGGCTTTAGGAAAGTGTAAGGAGATGGATATTTTCAACTGGAAACATTCCCACTCAAAAAAAGTCTGGGATTTTGTTCATAAGATAAAAGAAGAAACTAGATATACAGAGTAGGCAACTTTTTTTGCCACAGGACATTCCTTTTTTTTCCAACTAGACAAATCCCGAAAGGGGTCCTTAATTGGCTCTCTTAGGCCCCACACCCACCCTTGTGGCCAGAGTGGTGGGATGTCATGATTCGGCACCCCAGCTAGAGCCCCAGGCAGGTTAGGAGAGGATTCTCAACATAAGGAAAAGTCACAATGACCAGGTTTAGGACAGGGTGCTTAGCGGGGGCAGCCACAGACATCATGACAATCCAAATTTTACCAGCTGTATCCAAGAGTCTCTCCAAGAACCTGTTCAATATTTAAAATACTGACCATAATCATGAATTTTGAAAAGCACCAAGAATTTCCTCTGACGAAGTTCAAAATGTATCCCAAAGCCACAGGGAAACCCGTAGCCAAAGGCCGATTCCAACTATGAAATATATGAGATGGCATATCCGTTTGTCAGGTGCATCATTTTATGGCCTACGGGTGAGTAATAGGTCAAGGCTAGGTATCTGCTGCCTCATCCAGTGATATTATCTTCAATCATGTTAATTAAATTAATATGACTTGCACTAATGAAAACCGCAAAAACCTATTTTGGTTTCTATCAGCACATACATTTTGATAATTTAGTCCTGTCAGACTTGTGTGCCTCTCAGTACCAGATTCAATGGTTATAATATCAGGGTAATTTTAAGCATTTTCTATACAAAACTAACAAAGAAAATGACTTGTGAACTAAATCTCCCTTCGGTTGAGCAGCAAACCAAATCGGGGATTGTATATTCATGATGACTTTACTGATGCTGATGATTTTATCCATCCGTCTCTCTTTCTTAACATATATTCCTCCGTGACATGTTTTCTAAATGATTAGCCACCTGAGAAAATATTTAAATGAGCATATCATAAGGTAAAAGATTTATGGCCTAAATTACATTAAACAAATTCAATATGCTGTGCATATGGAAATTAGAAGCTTCCAGATTATATTTTAGCCATTAAAATGTGCCTTAAAATATTTAGTTTCTGTTTGCAACAGTATGATTTTTTTTCCCTGTTCATCTGATGGCAGATTCTCAGAGTAACCAAGCGAAAACAAATGACTTAGTCCTTGGTTCAGAGAAATAATGGGTTACTAGCATAATTAATTTTATGTTTAATTACTGTAGAATGAAACAATTCAACAATATCCAATCAATCCTTAGAATGACAGAACAGAAGGTCAGCAGTTGCTAAGTCAATTGTTTTGAAAGAGAAATTTATGTCAGGTTCTCTTTTATGTGCTATGGAAAGAAATTGGATAAAAGTGGTCAAGCAAACATTAATTAATTGTATAAATGTAATCTGGTTGTCATGCTAAATCATACAGGCCAGGGATACAGTTCTCAGAACGGTGGACAGGCACCCACACCAAATTTCAGTGACATGCCCAACCCACCCCCATTCCCAGACCATATACAATCAAAAGCCCCCGAGTCAAATATTAACGTCCCTAGAATTATTTTTCTAAAGTTTGTATTGACAACCTTATGGAAAGGAGTTGATGGTTCCAGTCCATTTCCCTCCACACCACCCCTGAGGCATGTGGAGTTGAAACTAACTAACCTCTCCATTCCCTCCGCCTCCCCACCCGTCTTGCTGTCCCTTTAATAGCAGAAAACAGAACCCCAACTATTCCACAGAGCAATTCTTCTGATCCTTGCACTGATCATTTTGGGGAGCTCATATAGAGAATAAGCTTGTGGATCAGAAAAGGGTCCCCATTACCTTTGCACATTTAAAGAGTTAATTATCCAAGATCTCCCCCTGACTATGGATTTCCCCCACATTTTATGCATATAAATACTCTATTTGTTCAACTCAGAAAACCCTAGCTTTCCCTCTGTCATCACTAAGATACTCCTATCGCTACAACAGTGTGTTTGCCCCAGGACCGTTCCTTTTGCCTCTGTTAAAATTCTTTTGGGCGATGCCCCCCAACATCCTATTTCCTTTTTTTCTCAGTGGTTCCTTCCTTTCTGAACCTAGAGTATGGCGTAGCAGTTCCCCTGCAAACACAAAGGTGAAAAACCACACTAACATCATCTCAGACTTTTTTTTTAAGATTTGTTTATTTATTTATTTATTTGACAAACAGAGATCACAAGTAGGCAGAGAGAGAAAGAGAGAGAGAGGAAGCAGGCTCCCCACTGAGCAGAGAGCCCCATGCAGGGCTCAATCCCAGGACCTTGAGATCATGACCTGAGCCAAAGGCAGAGGCTTTAACCCACTGAGCCACCCCAGGTGTCAGACTTTTCGGTGCAAAAACCGGAGCACCAGACTTTTCGGTGCAAAAACCGGAGCACCACCTTCTCATTATATCTACCAGCTCCCTGAAGGCAGCCTTCAGAAAGGCTGGCACGCTAGGAGAAGGTGCCTTCCATATTGAGGACATGACTGAAAATGAAGAGTGTGCGGCATTTAACTCATGGAACTCAGCAAAACGTAAAGCAAGCCCATTCATGGAGATTAACGTCGGTGAGGCCCTGAGGTTCCTGGGGGACTGACTGGATTGAAGGGACATGAGGGAGGCTGTGCAGGTGCTGGAAATGGTTTGGGCTTTGAGCTGGATACTAGTTATGGAGACACATTCCGTTCATGAAAATTCACTAGGCTTATAATTTAGATATTGTTCTGAATTTGGTATACTCCATGAAAAGTGTGCATAGTTACCAGGACCTGTGTGTGTATCTGGAAGTCCCCAGGACCACAACAGTCGGGGCGCCCTCATGACAACACGTGTCTGCCGTCTGTAGTGGCACTAAGTTATCCTGGGTTCCCGGAATCAACCATGATATTGAAACAGTTGCTTTCCCTGGGCTACCACATATTTTCCAAATGGAGAATCCAACTAGTCTTAACATTCTTAAATGCAGAGAAAGGCGATGATGACAAATTTACTGTCTTCAGAATAATCTGTGAATTATTTCTTCCAGTGTGAAGATTGCTCTCGGTAGCCAAATGGTGTATCTACGGAAATAGTCTTCTCAGATGGAGTAAATACCAGGCTGACATCCACATCACCTGGACTCTGAAATCACTATTTCCGGTCGTAGAACTGGCTGACTAACTCAGTGGCAAGTTGGAACTCTCTAATAAATCCAATAAAGCCCGAAATAGAAAGGCAGAAGCAGACTAGATTAAAACCATTAAATTATATTTCTCAAAAAAAGGCACTCAATAAATCAGTCACTGATATTTTTTAGTAAATCTGGCTTAATATGCATTGATTTATCTAAAGACATCCCATGCTTTGTGATATGAGTTCTTTAAGACCACATACTAATTTCTCAATCATACAAATAATGGGTTCTAATACCCTCATAAAGAAACCATGTCCCTTCTGTAAGGATTGCACGTCAGTGGGTATATCACAGTATTGCATAATATTGTCTCGTTCAGTATTATATGTCATCGAAACTAAGAAACCATCAACTCTAAGAAGCACAATTACTATTTTTTCTTTATTTATTGAACAAATTTGACATGTAATGCTGTGCATGATTGAAATGTATAACATGTTAATTTGATGCATTTATACTTTGTATGATAAAATCACATTGTAGCACTATTTATTATATTACACAATTAATTAATAGTTACATAATTACAATATTATTACCTATTTTCATTATACTGCACATTAGATATCTAGGGCTTATTTACTACTGGTCGCAAGATTGTACCTAAATTTAAACACCATCAATTTTGTCCATCCTCATCTCCTGGTAACCACCATTTTACTCCCTGTTTTTGTACAGGTTTGCCTTTATGTAGATTCCACATCTAAGTGTTCTCACGCAGTGCCTTTCTCTATCTGACTTATTTTGCTTAGCATAAAAGAGGCACAATGATTCTATGTAATATCACTAAGAAAGGGGGAAAAAACTCTTAATTTCCAAAATTTCATGACATCTCTCTTAAGAAGCAGCCTTATTTCAGATATTAAAAGGTGAAAAATGTATCTTAATTGTGCTGAAATATACATTTTTCCTATATCAAAAAAATGTAGGAAGAAACTTCCAGCTAATTTTAAAATTCAATAGCAATCGCCAATTGACAAGTTTCTTGGGGGAGGGAGGCGGTTGATGTTTTTAAATATATTGCATTGATTGCCTTTTTATGATTAAATATGAAAGAGGAAAATATTGTTTTGCTTCTTTAAAAGCAAAGTTGCTGTTGGGGCTCCTGGGTGGCTCAGTCGGCTAAGCATCTGCCTTCTGCTCAGGTCATGATCCCCGGGTCCTGGGATGGAGGCCCACCTCAGACTCTCTGTTCAGTGGAGAGCCTGCTTCTCCCTCTGCCCGCTCTGCCTGCCAAGCCCCCCCACTTGTGCTCTCTTGCAAGCTCTCTCTTTCTGTCAAATAAATAAAATCTTTTAAAAAAAGATTTTTTTTTGTCTTCTACAAAGTGAACATAAAAGGTCACAGTTCCCCTCTGCAGAATTTTCTGCAATAGTTTTTGTTCTGTTAATGAAAATATGATATCCAATGGAGTACTAAGAGCCACACAAACTGTAATTCACAAAATGCAGCTTCTCAATATTTCCTTTAAACACAACTCTAAGCAGTTACACAGCCACTTTACAAGACCTTAGACACGTATAATTACAGAAGAGAAGTGCATTTGCAGCACTGAATGCAACCACATTCTTTTAAACTTGATCTCTGAATGTCCATGGCTGTAATAAACTATCATTTGCCCCAGTGAATGTGCTTGGAGATTAATTTTTCTTTCAATTTTTAATTATAACACATTTGGCTTTCAAGAGAATAAGTAGAAGTCTAAATTAGAAGAAAACTCAATTATCTGAAACTTACAATTCATTCTAAACACGGTGCTTAAGGCAGGAAAGTTCATGGCTCTTTTTTCTTTTTGACTGGAGCTGGCATGAATCCTCTAGATTTGGGGCTTGAATCCTCCAACTATTTTAAAATCTCAAAATAAAACTCAGTTTTATGAGATTGAAATTTTTCAAACTTATAAGTAGGGAATAATATTTCCACACCCCTACCAATTTAAATATAGTGAAACGGGAAAAAGAATGAAATACTTTAGGAAGGGACGCCTGGGTGGCTCAGTGGGTTAAAGCTTCTGCCTTCGGCTCAGGTCATGATGCCAGGGTCCTGGGATCAAGGCCCACATGGGGCTCTCTGCTCAGCAGGGAGCCTGCTTCCCCTTCTCTCTGTCTGCCTCTCTGCCTACTTGTGATCTCTGTCAGGTGAATAAATAAAATTTAAAAAAAAAAAAAGAAGAAATACTTTAGGAAAAGATGACCACTAACATGGACAATACACTTTACCAGTGGGATCAGTTAGAAATACTTCGGTACGAAACATTACGAGCACTTTATCATTAGCCCCTCCTGAGGATTTTGAATCAATACTCCTGTGCTTTCATATTTACTCATAGAATTCTATATAAATGCCTAACCATCATATGCAAGATGCAAATTTTGATTGAATTCTGGATTTTTTTTTAAGATTTTATTTATTTATATGAGAGAGAGAGAGCATGAGCAGGGAAGAGGGAGGCAGAGGCAGACTCCCAACTTATCCCCACTGAGCACGGATCCCAACATGGGCTCAATCCCAGGACCTTGGGACCATGACATGAGCAGAAAAGAGAAGCCCAACCCACTGGGCCACACAGGCACCCCTGAAATCTGGATTTGAAAAGGTAACTCTAAAATGCATTTTGGGAAACTGGACTATGCACTATATATTAGATTATATTAGTGAATTGTTAATTTTCTTTGGTGTGTTTATGGCGTTTCAGCCATATTGGAAAATGTCCTAATTCTTAGAGGACACATGCTAAAGGTTTAGGAGTAAAGTGTCATGATGCCTGTAATTTATTTAAAATGGCACAGACACACTCACGCACACCCATGAAAAAGAGAAAGAACACACAAATTTGTGACAAAAGGTTAACAATTGGTGAATCCAGGTGAAAGATAAACAATTGGTGAATCCAGGTGAAAATATCATGAAAGGTGTTCATGATATTATGTTTTCTACTTTGCTATAGGTTTGAAATGTTTTCAAGATAAAAAAAGTCAAAAACTAGTTTCAATGCATGCATTGAAATTCTTCATCTGAATGACATTGAATACATGCATTTTTTTCTCTTTCCCTACATTACAAGAGTTGATTTTAATATGTCTTCTCTGATGCTCCAATCAAAAACTTCTGGAAGAATAGCGGGTCAGCAGGCCTTGTTTTAAGTTTATTAACTGACAACCTACTTTCAGTGCAAAAGAAAATGTAACCTAGGTCTGTTTTAAAGCAATGATTGTCAGCTCACATGGTCAATATGTCATGCAGGGTACACTTCATTAAGGAGTGAATTACTTTGCTTGTAATCTGAGCTAAATGAATGTCAATGTCGGGTTGCATAAATCATAGATTAAAATGTATCACTAAGAGCAATCAGATAGGCAGCATCACCCTTTGCCCTCCAAAAACAACTCCAAATCAGGGCTCCTTTTATACAAGTTTTCCAAGTAGCAGATAGAAGTCTCTTGTACCACGGAAAGGTCTACCAGGGTTAGATGTAACATTTATGTGTCTTATCGCCACTCCATCTCTGGGGAGATTGAAAAATAAACCTTCACTGTGTCCAAGGGTTCGTTAGCAACAAGAGCAAATACTCCAGGTTGATATCCCACGCAATGATAAGAGAAACAAACAAAACTCCCTGCCAAGGATAAATACTAGAAAGCATATTATTACGGCAGAATCCCTCTCATTATAAGCTTTATAGAAAAGGTAATTTCCTTGAAATGATGCTCTCCAAAGATAAGACCCAGTCTACATAAAAGGCATCTGTCCTAATGTACTCATACTTGACCTAGACAATGGAATGCATCTCTGTTCTCTGGTTCTTCCAAAGGAGACAAGCAGATTCAGCCACCACGTCTAGCTTACCAGGCACCCACTGACCATGCTGATGGTTTTGAACACGGGAGAAGCTTGTAAAGTGGACAGACAGCTGACTCCGGCATCAGAGAAGAAAGGGATTTGCCTCCCCAGCACTGCTGCTGTCTGTGCACGTAAGTCTGAGCAGCTCTGTTAAGGTTTTGCCTCCTCGGTTTCTTCATCCATGAAATGGGTATGATAATGCCCACCTCTCCAGATTGTTGGAATAGTTAGCAATAACATATGAAAAACACTTGTAAAGGCCTGGCATGTATCAGCTCCTCAAAAGGGGGGAATTCTTATTAAATGTTTAAAGTAGTAAATTTTATTTTTCAAAAGATATGAATGGTTTCTGATGGAGCAGATCACTCGGTCTTGGTCTCAGTAGATAATTAATGGGCTTTGGATGGAGAGTTCTGTGCATATATTAGTGATTCTGCGATACTCAGTAAGGCACATTATACACAACACCAAGTAAGCTAGACATCTGCCTTAATACTCTGGTGTCTCATCACTACGCAAGGAAGATTGGAATTTTCCAACTGGGAAGAATGTCAGGAGAGAGAAAAAAAAAACTCTATGATTTCATTCATATGCAGAATCTAAAAAACAAACAAATAAACAAAAAGCAAACTCAGACCTGTACACAGGGAAACACTGATGGTTGCCAGAGGGGCCAAAGGTAGTGAGACAAGCAAAATGGGTGAGGGGGGAGAGGAAGCGACAGGCTCCCAGTTAGATGGAAGCTGCGCTTGGGGTGAGCACAGCACAGTGTTTAAACTTGTCTGATCACTATGTTGTCCTCTTGAAACGAATGTGACATTGTGTGTCAACTACACTCAAATGTAAAAATTAATAATAAAAGAAAAGAATGGTAGGTAATGGCGAAACACCTACTTTATTTTGTTCCATGACCTTATTTCTAAGTGAGATCTCCCAACCTCGGGTGCAAGAGGAACAGTACTTTGCATTTCCCAGGAGTGCAGCGTGGGGAGGGACCCCACAGTGGCTTCCATGGTGGGGATCCATCTGGCGGGGGGATATGTGAGGGAGATGTCCCACGGAGCACAGCCGTCCCCACCCAGAAGGCTTCTAGAGGTCCTTACTTGGAAATTTACTAGGTAAAGCTTTTCGTTCTTTTTAATCTGTGGGCCTGATCTCTTCTTACAGAGTCCCATCCTGTATCTGTAGCATTTCACCGTGAAATTACTTCCTCCGAAGGAAAACATTGGCAAAAGTAAAACAAGTTGAATCTTCCAAATCGTCAGGACCAAAGTTGTTTTGTTTTCCCAGAGCAAAGTTGTTTGTTTTGTAGTCCCCAATGACTCTTCTCTCTGTAGATACGTGGAAAGAACATTTTTGAATGTGATCTTTGCTCTCTGGGAAGTGGGGTGGGGGTTGGGTAGTAAGGACCCAGCTGAGGGCCAGACATGCAGTAGGTGTTGCGTAAGTACACAGAGAATGAAAACGTGCCATAGGGTCTTCCTTCCACTTAAGGTCAAAGGAGACAATAGGCTTTATCATCCAACGAAAGTAGAGCTCTCCAAAGAGCATCCTCTAGGAAAGCACTACGACCATGCGAGATTACATTTTCAGTGTTAACCTAAGCGATCTTTTAAGTTGGCCGGAAGGTCAAGACAGCAGCGAATAAAACCGCAGCAACAGAATTCACAATAAAGAAATGTCCTTCCCTTGCATGGGAAATTTTTATCTCGCCCTCTCCTTTGGTCACACAGTGCATGAGAATTTCCTTCGATTTTTCAAAAGTGAAAGTTGGGCTAAATAAGATGTGAGCATTGGAGGCTGAGATCCGCTGGATGTGTTTTTTAAACAGCTCTTTAGATGGGCGAATACGGCAGCCTGATGAAGAGAGGCATGGCTGGATCATCTGTCATCTGCTTGTCTTTAAGCCCTGAGGGGTAGTTTGTGCCAGATCGGGAAAGAAGTATGCCCCCAGAGACTGAGGACAGCACTACCTGGTAATCAAAAAAGAGAAATGAACATGGCATTGAAGAGACTTAAAGAGGCGGGCACAAAACTCATTTGTTTACCCCCTAATATAAATTTCCTCACAGACCTCGTTCATGTCTGCTATCCTTCTTCCCAGCTGGGGAAGAAATTGCATCATTTCTCTTTCTCTGCCTTTACATCTCCACGTGCATCCTCCAGCGTGCTCGGGACCGGCGTGGCCCACAGCGGGGGCCGGCGGGGCCCCGGCCCTGAGTGGCTTTTACAGATTTTCATGGGACCAAG
Source organism: Mustela lutreola (assembly GCF_030435805.1). Lineage (NCBI taxonomy): Eukaryota > Metazoa > Chordata > Mammalia > Carnivora > Mustelidae > Mustela > Mustela lutreola. Next base: position 89,662,553 of record NC_081298.1, on the reverse strand, counting down.
GGCTCCTCTCACGGGATGTCAGCTACAGGACCTGGGGAATCTAGGCAACAAGAATGCCGGCGGGCCTGGACAGAGTTTAAGAGATTCGGCCTCAGCCCCTGACCCAAATCCAGCCCCTGCCACCCCATTACAGATGCATATAAGGCTGAAGGGACTCAGCAGACCCCACTCACCCGTTCTGGTCCAGATGGGTTTATGTCCACGGTGCTTTGCCGCATTTCCTCTTTGGACACCAGCTGGAACTCACTCACTGTGGTGGTTTTCATTTTGTATTCCCCATTTTATAAACTGAAATTTCTTCCACTCCCAAACCCCCTGATACCTAGTCTGGCATGATAGACATAGCAGCCTAGGGAACAGACTTCATCAGTGAATACATGAACGACAGAGTTCTTTGCAAAAAGGGGTTACAACATTTACTTAAAATCCTGTGTTCCGCATCATTTATTGGATTGGTAGAATACCATGTGTTTGCTTTGGAGGGTAAAACTGGCTTCTAAGAAAAGTTCATTGACATTTAGAAGTTTTGAAATCGAAGAACATTCCTCCTAAACTTCATTTCTTTGCCAAATTATAAAATTTGGCAGCTGGTGACAAAGAACGCATATTAAACCTTTAGAAGTCTAACAAGTCAGGGAATAAAAAACCAGTAATAATCGCATTATAATAATTTTAATTCACTTACTGTAAAGTGTTTTTGAAAGTAGAGATGGAGATGAGTAACGATATAGAATGCCTTCGGAACTGCCATACAGGTTAAAAAAGTTAAGTATTAGAAGTGTGGATGTGGTTGTTGTCCTAAGCATATTTTTATACCTTCATATATAAGTGAATGCCTCTAGCCAACAAATGGAAGAATTTTTAAACTTTGCATTTAATCCAGACTTTTAAAAATATATCTGCACTGATAACATGTTAATTCACTCATTTTTTTCATTGTCACATATTATTCTGCCATATAAATATTCCACAGTCTAGCCAACCATGGAAAGCCCGATTTTCAAAAAAGGAGAAGAAACTTTTGTACCACGTGGAAGAAAAGAACAATCAGGTAAAACCGACACTTCAGTTGTATACACCATGCTCCAAACCAGGGCTTAGCTGTGAGTCTTCTCTCCTCACGGCTCAGGTATGCTGCCTGAGGAAGGGGCTAAAGCAGAAGTGTTCAGGAAACGAATACACAGGGTGTAAGACAGGAGGTGACAGGAAGTACCGCTGAAAAACCCCATGCCTCTCCCTCGTGTGATGGCCCCAGCGATGCGAAGTAATACCAGTAACTGACTGGACATCCCATGCCAGATCTGCTTCTGCTTCTCTAGGAAAATCATGTACATGGTTACTTCATTAAAACTGGGTACTTGGAGGTTTGTCTTTCCGAAACACGTGGAAGGTTTGCTCCTTGTCTACCCTAATCACTTCCTTGGGTGATCCAGGCTTCCTCCAGTAACTGACTGAAAGCAAGACCAGTGGCTTCTCAAAGACAAGCCCCGACACGAGTAGCTTCCCTGGCACCCCAGCCACAGATACCCAGCCCTGCCATTCTCAACATTCAAACGAGCAAGTGGTAGGATGAGGCAAAGAGCAGTGAGCTAATAGAAGAGCTGGGGAGCCTCACCCACTGCAGGGAGAGATCGTCTACCCAACTAGGTGCACACAGTGACATGTGTGTGCCAGACTCCTGCCCCAAGGATGTGGACCATCCCTCAGTGCTCAGAGGAAATCAGGCAAAGGAACTGGCTGGCAGGGAGGCTTTCTGTGCAGGGGTGACGGGAGGGTGGGTGGGTCTGACTCAGAGGAGTAGGAGCCCAGAATTAATAGTGTCTGGAGGCCAAGGCGAATGCCCTGCCAAGGATGGGGTCTCTCGCTGACACCCAGAGGAAGGAAGAAACCCACTGACACGGACAAAAAGTGCTGGTCATCCAATCCATTAGTTCTACACACTCCTTTCAGTAGCAAGATTCTGATCCACATTTTTTTAAAGGGCTCTCATTTCTGCAAGGCCCCTATTTAAAAACCAGGTAAACTTATACCTGGAATGCTAATAAAAAATGAAAAGGAACAAAGTACAAAACACACAAAGCATCATGGACAAACCTGCACATCCTCATGTTGATACACACTCTGAAATGTACCTGTATGCAGGTGTATTTCATCGTTTTTTATTGGGTCTTTCCCCGTCGAGAAGGTTTGCTCACAGCTGTATCCCCGGGGCTCAGAAAAATGCATGGCACATGGTGTGCCTTCAATAACTTTTTTTTGAATAAGTGAATAAGTTAGAAGGAAGAAAAAAAAATGACTTTAGAGATCAAACCTGTTATTTTATAGATGAAGACGCTGAAACCCTGAGAGACTGAATGGCTTTCCCCACCACAAAATCAGAATGTGGCAGCATTGGAGGTGAGAATGGACCCCTCCTTGCCTGTTGAGCAAGGTCATAAGTAACTCTTTGTTTGATCAAAATTATTCGGTCTTCTTAGCTTCCTCTCCAAGCACACTTATAATTATTCCAATTTAATGGATCACCAAGCTTAAAGAAAAAGATATGAAATAAACAGTCTACTCATATTTGCCTCTTACTTCCAAAATAAACAGTATAACACTGTTACTAATGTTTATAGTAAATGTAGTCTGGAATGACATCACTTGAAACCTTTCTGCATAAAGATAATTCAAGGTTCCAAATAGCTGCTTTGTACACAAAGGACTGTTGCTAGGTTCAAAAGGGACAAACGGAATATTCAAAGAAAAGCAAGGTATGAAAAGTACTTTAGGACATTATTCAGTAATTTAGGACGAAGTAGATGCTTGAGCCCAAGCATCTAGGGCTCTTTTGCTATATTTCCAGATATGATGAACATTGAGCTAAGAAATGAAGATCTATGGAAGATTCCAGGCATCAGTCAGGGGTTGCCTTCCCTATATTCCTGAAATTACATCCTTTTTCTTCAAGAGGTTTCCCCTTGTTCGATTTTAAAATGGTTTATCTACAGTGATAGCAGCAGATTAAGCAGCTCCAGGAGTGAGACCAGCAAGGACTGACAAAGAAAAGAAAAACATGACGTCACACTCCGGTTATCGTGGCAAAGGTGAGAGGAAGTTGTTAGGCTATGTTAGCATCCTTTTAAAGACTCAAGACTCGCCTTCTAGTATCTTCTACAAAGGTATTTCAAGAGGCTTTCTGCCTTTCACGCAACCAACAAATAGTTAGAGTGCCCATTATGGGACAAGTCCTTTTCAGGGTGCTAGATATACTCTGGTGAACACCTTGGTGCCACGTCTGATCTCTCCCCACATCCACTCCTCCACACTAGATCTCGTCTCCCTTCAAACAGCTTCTGTAATTTCAGTGGGAATTAGCATCGGCCATCTGCCAGGAAGGAAAAGACTTGGATAGACCAATATTCCTCTCTTGCCAGAATAAAGAATAGTTGGTTGACATGGTGTTCTCTCCCAAAACAGACACACACACTCACACACACACACACACACACACACACACACACACTTGCATTGTAAAAGCTAATACTTATTTGCCCAAATGGCCCTTTTATTGCGGGATTTCAGGTAGATAACAAAATGAAGTCGAATTACAGAGTTGGATAGTAGAGGAAGGAGGCTACTTGGCAAGCAGGAGGGTATCCGGTGGCTGGCCCGTAGGATCCACAGCACAAGTATGTCTTTCACTGCTTCTCCTTGCTTCTTCCTTTCATCTTTGCTGGAATCCACCATTTAGAAAAATAGATGCAAGGATTTTATACGAAGGATGAGGGTGCTTTGACGGTAGAGAACTTCTACCCAGTGTTCAATGAAGGGGCAAAGAAGAAACATATGCATGTCCATCACTTTTAGAATGGAGGTGTTTAGGTTTGAGAATATCCAAATCGAAATTTTACGTTCAATTTTCCAGGAGCTTCCTGGGGACTAAATAGCAAGCAAAGAATTTAACACCCCTTATAAATGGGCTGAAGGTTTGTGTCCCTCCCCAAATTCATCTGTTGACACCCTAACCCCCAATGTGATGGTATGTAGAGATGGCACCTTTGGGAGGTAATTTAAATTAGATGAGGTCATGAAGGGGTGGCCTTCGTGATGGGGTTAGTGGCCCCAGATGTTGGCTCTCTCTCTGCATCTGCACACACAAAGAAAAGATCATGTGAACAAACAACAAGATGGCAGTCTCACACCAGCCAAAAGAAGAAGACTCAGAATGAAAACCTACTTGGTGCGCACCTTAATATTGGACTTCCTAGGCTCTAGAGCTCTGAGAAATAATATTTAATAATAATTTTTGCTCTAATTCCTGATTCTATTAACTTTCCCCAGGGATGCCTGGATGGCTCAGTGAGCTGAGCATCTAACTCTTGATTTCAGCTCAGGTCATGATCTTGGGGTCAAGAGATCAAGCCCCGTGTCTGGCTCCATGCTCAGCAGGGAGTCTGCTGGAGTCTCTCCCCCCGTCCCTCTGTCCTTCCCCTGGCTCATGTTCACTCTTTCTCTAAAATAAATAAATAAATGCTTTTTAAAAACATTCCCTTCCCTTCCCCCCCCCTTTCTCTCTTTGTACACACACACACACACACACACACACACACAGAAACTAAGAAAATAACTACATAAACAAAATTGCTGAAATAGAACAGATTTTTTAAATACACTGTGCATACCCTATGCAGCTTGAACTAGAAAGGAAATAGTTTGGCCTGCACATGAATAATTTTTTTTTTTTTCTGGTTGCTTTCAGTCGTCTTTTGTTAGGATTCCTTATAAAGCTCATGTGGATAATGATGAACATCAGGCAGCAGTCTATCTTCAATACTCCCCCCTCTGCTTTCTTCCTCTGATTCAGAAGGTACTAAAACTACTCAAGCCCTCCCCACTATTTGGGCTGGATCAGTGTGGTTTGTTTTTCCTGCAGGGCTCCAAGAGAGGTGCTGAGTGTCTCACAGTGAGGACCCCAGCAGGCAGCTGCCAGGAGAGCAGAGCCCAGTTGAGTAGCCTGGGGAGTAAGTTCAAACATGGAGGAGCTCATTTATCTTCCGCGGGACCCTCCCCCACACACCCCCTCAACCAACTACAAACTACTTAACCCATCAAAACTGAGAGCCGACCAAAGCCACTCTCCTCCTGGGATCGTAAACACCTCCATAATCAGAAAGACTTGCGAGCTAGCATCCTCTTGATTGGTTTAAACTACTAAAACCCTGACTATCCTCAGACTCAGATTTCTTACTTAAATCACTAGTCATTCTCTATACATGGTTAAAGAATTGGATCGGAAGACAAAAAATAAATGAGAAGACACAGTACCCTCAGGGTCATTTCTCCAGAGACTTCTCACATAGGGCAAGAGCACTGCCAAATCCCTAATTTCCACAGACTCAGAAAGGGGATGCTACACTCATAACCAAGGAATTGTTTTACTTGAACAGGAATCCAGGAGTTTAAGGGAACTCAAGGAATGCTAATGTGAATAACCTGCAACTTTAACATAGTTATAGGAATTCCTATGCCTTTTTGCCATTCTGAAATAGGCTGAACTATGTGAAAGGGTTTGATTAATATTTTTTTTTCCTAAGTCACTATGATTTTGGAGTCCTAAATCACTAGTGATTGGTTATCTTCATTCATTTACTTTTTTTTCTTCTTCTTCTTCTTCTTCTTCTTTTTTTTTTTTTTTTTTTTTTTGGTCTTCTTTATTCAGTTGTCACAATATTTATTGCTAGCTAAGATGTATATTCAAGAATACTGACTGCAAAAGAAGCTCTAATATTGATCACAGAATGTTCGCTAACATCAAAAACTAAAAAGAACATTAATGTTCCCCACAGGGAGTCAATTAAACAAACCATGGTCCATCCATATAGTGGAATAGTATGCATCAGTTGAAAGACGTGAGATGGGGTGCCTGCGTGGCTTAACTGGTTAAGCGTCTGCCTTTGGCTCAGGTCATGATCCCAGGGTCCTGGGAAAGAGACCCATACTGGGGGAGCCTGCTTCTCCTTCTCCCTCTGCCTGCCACTCTTTCTACTTATTCTCTCTCTCTCTCTTTCTCTCTGTCAAATAAATGAAAAAAATCTTAAAGAAAAGAAAAAAAGATGTGGGGTAGACTTAAAGTCTGGACATGGAGAAGTACGACCTTGCTGTATGGTTAATGACAGGGGGAACCAGATTATAGAATAGCCAGATTATATAGAATTTCTAGTGGTATGCTTTTAAATTAAATTATAAGTATGTGTGGACACATATGTGTATGTCTACAAGGGTCTAGAAAGTATATATTGACTTAACTTGCTAACAGTGGCTATCTATGGGGTATCACTTTTCTACTATACGAATTTTTTTACAATAAACTAATCCATTAATCCCTTCATCACATAGTTGAAGTTCATGGTCTTGGGAGCCCACAGACTCCTTGTAGTTGGGTAGTACCATAGGATTGGCTCTGTCTAATTAATTGTAAGCAAAAATGGCGTGTGTCCTTCCAGGCTGGAACATCCAGTTGTTCCAGAGCTCTTTTCTTCTGTCATAAAACCCAGCAATAAGGGGCACCTGGGTAGCTCAGTGGGTTAAAGCCTCTGCCTCCGAGGCTCAGGTCCTGGGATAAAGCCCCGCATCAGGCTCTTTGCTCAGCAAGAAGCCTGCTTCCCTCTCTCTCTCTCTCTCTATCTCTCTGCCTGCCTCTCCTCCTACTTCTGATCTCTGTCTGTCAAATAAATAAATAAAATTAAAAAAAAACAAACAGCAATATTTGGCACAGTGACTTCAGCATAGGTCCTAAATGAGAAGTGGTGGGTGGAGCCAACAGTGAACCCACAGGGCATGACATGAGAGCAAAACATAAAACTTTGGGGGCACCTGGGTGGCTCAGTGGGTTAAGCCTCTGCCTTCAGCTCAGGTCACGATCCCAAGGTCCTGGGATCAAGTCCCGCATCGGGCTCTCTGCTTAGCAGGGAGCTTGCTTCCCACCCACCCCCACCTCTGTCTGTCTTTCTGCCTACTCATGATTTCTCTCTCCCTGTCAAATAAATAAATAAAATCTTAAAAAAAAAAAAACATAAAACTTTGTTATTTATAAACCTCAAAGATTTGGGAACTGCTCATGAAGAATGACCTAGTTTAACCTGACCAGGACAAGTAAGCATTTCTAATTTTATCTTTAAAATAGAGATGCCGAGGGGCACCTGGGTGGCTCAGTCACTTAAACCACTGACTCTTAATTTGGGTTCAGGTTATGATCTCAGGGTCATGAGATTGACCCCTGCATCCGGCTTCACATTCAGCGGGGAGCCTGTCGCAGATTCTTTCTCTCCTTTTCCCTCTAATATAAATAAATGAATCTTTAAAATAGAGATGTTGCTCTTCTGACAAGCAGTGTGAATGAGCCTGTTACTGTTCTGGGCCATGGAGATAAAATAGTAAAAAGGGAAAGAAATACCTCACCCTTCGGGACCTCAGGTTGAATCATATTTTTATCATATTATGAGTTTTTCATAAATGCCCTTAATTAGATTGAAGAAGTTCACTTCTAATCTGTTGAGTGTTTCTATCATAAAAGGGTGTCAAATTTTTTTTTTTTTTTGAAAACTTTCTCTGCATGTCTTGACATGATTATGTGGGGTTTTTTGCCCTCTACTGATATGGTTTGTTATATTAATTGATGTTTAGATATTGAAAGGAGTGTTTCATCCTTTGAAAGAACCGGAGGTATTTATAGAAAATGATTTGGAAATTCAGTTTCGTTATCTCCCACCTCTTGCTCCGTCCTCTTGTAATCGTCAGGATAGGCTAGATAACGCTGCCGTGAAATGACTGCAAAATCATAGTGGTTAATGCATACGCGCTTGTTTCTCACTGACACAAAGATTGCTGTCTGCGGGACAAGCCTCCATCGCGGACTGCGTTCCCCATCCATGCGGTGACCCAGATCCTGGCTGTACTGTTCCTAACACACTTTTCTCACGCTCGCTTCCCTGAGGGACAGCCATGTACTGTGAGTAACACCGTTCTCTCTGCTTCAGCCCGAGTCACACATGTCTCTCATTCACAGATTTCATTGTCCACAATTAATCACGTGGTCTTGTGTTGCCACCGGGGGACTAGAAAATCCAAATTGTATTATACCCAGGAGGGAAGAATATGAAACAGAATTTGTGAACACATAGAATTTTCTCTGCCATAGACTTTGTATATACTTTCCCCCTTGTTATGGGTTGAAGTGTGTGTCCCCCACCTCCCCCCCCGACCCCCGCAAAAGATATGCTATAGGGCTAACCCCCAATGCCTCAAAATGTTGACTCTATTAAGAAATAGGGTCATTGTAGATGTAATTGGTTAAGATGATGGCATACTGGAGGAGCAGGGGGAGCCCTTAATTCAATACGACTGGTGTCATCTGAAAAGAGACACATAGAATACCCTGTGATTACAGGGGCAGAGGTTGGAATGACGTAGCTAGCTATAAGCCAAGAAATGCCAACGATTGATGGCCACGACCAGGAACCAGAAAGAGGCAAGGGGGAGTTCTACCGAAGCCTCAGAGGCCACATGACCTTTGCTGCCAGGCTTTGATTTCAGGCTTCTAGTCTCCAGAATTAGGAAGGAAAACAATTCCCTGATCTTAAGCCACCTAATGTGTGTAACTTTATTACGATAGCTCTAAGAAACATTGTTACAAAATTTTTGCTGAATCTAAGATTACATCATCAGTAAGACAGAAGTTATTGCATGGATGTCTGAGAAAGAAAAAATACTGCTAGTTAAACTATGACCCCTTCTCCTTAATGATAACCCTGCAGGATGCATAAATTGTCCACACCATCGTCTCAATGTGATACATCTTCCCTCTGTACCAAGAGATTTGGCAATGTCTTGTGTCTTCAAGAGCATTGCTTAGCACGTGATAGGTAATCACTTTGCACATTTCTCAGTAACAACATACAATACGGCCATAGCTACTTGTGGTTTTATTCCCTGACTGTGTACCATAAAACACTCCCAGTCTTGTGCAAGATAATACTTGATTCCATTCATCCTTCCAAAATTGCTTCCCTAATATCAAATTTATGTCCCATTGTTCTGTATCTTTGCCTTTCTACAGTAACTTTCTACAGTAACTCCTTATTCCAACACCAAATAACACCATAGGTTCCGAAAAGAAAAATTTTAAACAGCAATTAAACTCAACACATAGTAGCAACAATGCACATAATTCAAAAAAATGGTGACAACATGAATAACCATGCCCAAGTTCATGCCTGCACAGGCAATGGCAGCTATGTCACAACAGCTATTGTAGGACACTATCGATGTAAGACATATCCCAAATTCAGAGTGTGAAGAAATGGGCCTCACAGAATCCATAAACTAGGGACGCCTGGGTGGCTCAGTTGGTTAAGCAGCTGCCTTCGGCTCAGGTCATGATCCCAGGGTCCTGGGATCGAGTCCCACATCGGGCTCCTTGCTCAGCAGGGAGCCTGCTTCTCCCTCTGCCTCTGCCTGCCTCTCTGTCTGCCTGTGCTCGCTCGCTCTCTCTCCCTCTGTCTCTGACAAATAAATAAAATCTTTAAAAAAAAAAAAAAAAAAAAAAAAAAAAAAAAGAATCCATAAACTATAGTAATGAAACAACAATACAATCAGGTCAAGCAGTCCTGACCAGGCCCATGACATCATTCTAGAATATTTTGTCAGTGTGGTCTGGAGACCTGAGAGATCTTTTCAGGAAGTCTGTGAATTCAAACCTATTTTCACAATAATACTAAAATGTATTTTGCCTGGTTTTTCTTCAGTCCTTAGAGTACAATGGAGTTTTCCAGAGGCTACATGTCATGAAATACCACAACAAACTCAACACAAAACCAGATATGAGGAACTGTGGTCTTTAAGCTGAACACCTTGCCACTCTTTTTACTAATATTTTTTGTTTTGGAAGTGTATTTTTATTTAAAAAAAGGAATATTATTTATGGAAATATGAAATGGGTTTATTATTATTATTTAGATGAATTAATAGTTAATAGTTAATTTTTTCTCAGCTTTATTTTCCACTACAGTAAATATGGATGGACATAATGACAAAATGAAAGTCCACACTTCTAAGCTGTATAGCAATATTGAGATAAAAAGTTTGAAAACCACTGTTCTGGAAAAACAATGCTTCAAAACTGCCTTTGATTTTAAAGACACACATCTTCGTCCACTGAACAAATCTTACAGTTGGGATTAGACCCGCACTGTAAGATTGGATCAAAGAGAAGATTATAATGTCCTACTCTGTCCTATATAATTCAAAAGCAAAAATACTAAATAATAAGATATAATTTGATATTTCAATAAGATGCGTTTATCAAATAGCTTCTCCTTTGATTGTGTGTGAGTGTTTCTGTCTGTGTCTCCTTCCCTTCCTGTCTCTCCTGTCTTTTGATGCCTAAAGCATGTGCTTGGCCAGCCTGCAGCTTCGGCCATGTGCCGACTTGTCTTTCCACAGCCTGCATCCAAAGCAAAGGTTCCCGAACTCCTCCACGTGGTCTTTTTCACAAGCAACCTGCACAACTCTCTCATGAATCCCTCCTCTTTCATGACTTCCTTCGAATGGGATGCTTTCTTTTCCTAGGGCAAGGAACCAGGGAAGGAACCAGGTTCAGGCAAGGAACCAGGGAAGCTATCACAGCCATCCGTTTGGTCTCCCAGAATGATATGGGCACATTCTTTTCCTGGTACTTTCCACCAAAGCTCTACAAGCTTGAGAATTCCACTTCAATTAGCAAAATTGTAATTGAGTTTGGTATAAAGTACGGGTAGGTTTCATTTGTCCTAGGAGCTACCCACCGTGCCCCAGCCTTCTTCCTCTTCCTGAAGTGTTATCCTATCCAGGCAATATTGAGGTCTATTAACCTTTACTGTAGTATTTTTTTTTAAAGATTTTATTCATTTATTTGACAGACAGAGATCACAAGTAGGCAGAGAGAGAGAGAGAGAGAGAGAGAGAGAGAGGGAAGCAGGCTTCCTGCAGAGCAGGGAGCCCGATGCGGGGCTCCATCCCAGGACCCTGAGATCATGACCGGAGCCGAAGGCAGCAGCCCAAACCACTGAGCCACCCAGGCGCCCCTGTAGTATTTTTTTTTTTAAGTTTTTATTTAAATTCCAATTAGCATACAGTGTTATATTAGTTTCAGGTGTACAATATGGTGATTCAACACCTCCAAACGTTACCTGGTACTCATCACAAGTGCCCTCTTAATCCCCACTATCCCTTTCTCCAATCCCCCCTCCCTGCCCACCTCCCCTCTAGTAACCATCTTTTTGTTCTCTGTAGTTAAGAGTCTGTTTTTCAGTTTGCCCCTCTCTCTCTCTCTCTCTTTCCCCCTTTGCTTGTTTGTTTTGTTTCTTAAATCCACATTTGAGTGAAATCATAGGACATTTGTTCTTTTCTGACTGACTTATTTTGCTTGGCGTTATACGCTCCAGCTCCAACCATGTCATTGCAAATAGCAAGATCTCATTTTTTATGGGTGAGTAATGTATCATTTTATATATATATATATATGTGCCACATCTTTATCCATTATTAAGGGATAACAGCTTTGGACAGGACTCCATGGATGATTTACACCTAGAAAGGTGACTCAGATATCTGGGTGGCTCAGACAGTTGAGCATCTGAATCTTCATTTTGGCTCAGGACAGGATCTCAGGGTCATGAGATGGAGCCCTACATCAAGCCCCGCATCGGGCTCCACACTGGGCATGGAACCTGCTTAAGATTCTCTCTCTCCCTCTCCTTCTCTACCTCTTCTTCTATCCCTTACCCCCCTTTTAAAAAAATGTTCAAAAAGTCATTAAAAACCAAATAAATTAAGCTATCAGGTGAAATGACAGGCCATGAAATAATTATGTTTTACCCACCTTGGTGCACCTTTAAATATTGAAATTAATGGTTAACATTTATTGAGTGCTTACTCCATATCAAGCACTGTTCTGAACACTTTGCGTGTGGTAACTTATTTAATCTTCACAAGTAACCTAGCAGGTAGATACAATTATTACTCCCATTTTCAGGCACAGAGAGATCAAATTACTTCCCTTGGATCACACAGTGTAACAAGGAGTCTGGCTCCAATTCTAGACGGTGTGACCTCAGAGTTATATACGTAATCACTAGACTATACTTACTGCCCCTTGAATCACGGCCTGGCCAGCTTGGAGGGCTAAAATATCTTTTGTTCCTTAAGGAAAAACTATTTACTCTGGTGAGTTTTTAATTTGCCTCAGTTTTAGGCCCAGAATTATACGTGTCTATTAAGCTATGATGAAAAATTTGCTTTCTTTTTCTTAATTCACTGTCTTTTTCTCACGAGATTCTTCCGGACTCAGCACTCCTCCACCCTTGAACCCGAACCCTGTGGGTTATCCACCCAGAAACCTCCTCCCATTTGTTCCCCATCTGGCTGGAATTCCTTTTGAAGATGGAGGTTTGGGCTTCAAAGAGATCCTCAAACGTGTACCTTAGTGAATCTACCCATCTCTTCCTGCCAGCCGTATTTTAATCCTTTCATCTTACCCAGATCCCCTGGCTAGCCCCTACCTCAGCAACAGCTATTGTGAAGAAAGAACTTAGCCTGAAGCTAGTCAACCCCATAAAGGAAATGGGTAGGCTTCTGAGTACCATCATGATCCTAAAGGACAGCGCATGTTGGTTTTCTGCACAGCCTTTCCAAACAGGCAGCGTGAACTCCGACCTACCACCAATCTGCTGATGGACTGAGGAAGAAGGGGCTTGTCACACACAGAATTAGCACTAAGTAATTTTCCCTTTCTTTTTGTAAACAATTGCCCTTCAATATACAACAACTCTCGAGGTGTTCAGGTTACATGCTTATTTTAAGATCTTTTGTTTACTTTCTGATCTTCATAGGTCATTGACATTCCATTTAGCCCTGGTGACCCTGTTTATACAATTTTGATATAAATTAAAAAGCGTTCTTGGAGATAACATTAACATTCTTGATCTCAATCTACCACATAAGCAAACAATAGCCTTTGCTCCATCCTGTGTATAACTGTTCAAAGTTTCGATGCAGACTCCGATTTCAGATGGAGAAAATCTTATCAAACAGATGTGCTTTTTTACTTTTTATTCTAAGCAGGATGAGATCCCAGCCTATGTTAAAGTCCAGTGAAATATCGTATGGGACCTCTGGTAGAATGGAATCATAATTCCAATGAAACGCTAGATAGAGTATTTCAGGCTTTACTTACTGAGAAGAGGCAAATCACTTATAGAAATAGTAGGCATCTATTTCTACATCTTAACTTGAATTTAGAATGTGTTTCCTTCTCATTTAAAACCAGAAGGTATTGCTCCCCTTAAGCTTTTTGATTCTCTATGGGGGGCGAGGAAATAGTGCATTTTGAATTTGCCTTTTTGCCTTATTTTCTAATGAGGGCAGCCCCCAGTTTCCACACTGAAAAAACATCTTGATAACTACTCTTTTATAAATGCATATTAATCTTATGAATAATTTCAAGTATTCAGCAAACTATATTTCTGACAGCCTATTCTGCTGCTACTAGTTCATACTTTAGTAGTAGACACACTTGAACTAAATCCTCAGCCTAACTATTTTTTAATGAAAATCTTACATTTCTGAGCAAAGAAACTAATCTTGGAATATAGATTAATTAAAAGGCTTGTGCTAACTCTTTTTGAGAGTTTGTCCTAAGGAAATAATTGGGCAAACCTACAGAAAGAAATGTACAAGGATGCTAATTTCCACATCACTTACAAATGCAAAAAAAAGATAAAAAACAACTAAATATCCACCAATAAGGAGCTGTTTAAAAACATTAGGGTAGGGGCACCTGGGTGGCTCAGTTGGTTAAGCGTCTGCCTTCAGCCCAGATCCTGATTGCATGTGCTCGGCTCTCTCCCTCTCTCTCTCTCCAATAAATAAATGAAACCTTTAAAAAACTAAAAAATAAAAAATAAAAACATTACGATAAAAGCAGTGGAATACTTCATAGCACCAAAAACAATGATGTGGGTCCCCATTTATTGGTGTAAATAGATTCCCATGATATATTTAGTTCATTGTCTAATTATTAAAATAACGACCTAGAATTTAGCTCATTATCTAATTGTTAAAACAATCACCTAGAAATCAGTAAATGAGGATTTTTGAGTATGCCTCTGTATGTGTGTGTGTCTCTATGTGAGTGTGCATGTGTAAAGAATATCATTGATAAAAGTATATTTCAAAGAAAAAAAAACTTTTGGAATAAAGCATTCTTGGGTCAAATAAGTTTGAGAAATTCTACACTTCATCTTTTTGTGAGGACCATAACACCCTTCAGCTGTTGAAGTGGCGGAGGGGTGGGAGGTTGGGGTACCAGGTGGTGGGTATTGTGGAGGGCACGGATTGCATGGAGCACTGGGTGTGGTGAAAAAATAATGAATACTGTTTTTCTGAAAATAAATAAATTGAAAAAATTTAAAAAAAAAAAAAAAAAAAAAAGCTTTGAGGAGTCCCGCAGCAAAGAAACCCTGTTTAAATGCATTTAATCCAAAATTTTCCGAGCTTCATTTGGCATAAAGATCTCTTTTTTCCCTTTATTTATTTGAGAGAGAGAGCAGAGTGAGTGAGAACACAAGTAGGGGGGAGGGGCAGAAGGAGAGAGCAGTAGACCCCCTCCTCCACCACCCTACCTCCCACCCCCAGCCGAAAGCCCAAAAGGGGGACTCCATCCCAGGACCCCGGGATCATGATCTGAGCTAAAGGCAGATGCTTAACAGACTGAGCCACCCAGGCGCCCCTAAATACGTTCCTTTAAACGCCCTTCAGAACAAACGTCATCAACCTTAGGCAGTAGTATTGAAGATGATTTTTACCTTTGTTGTTTTTTTTGTTTTTTTGTTTTTTGGGGGTTTTTTGCAGGAAAGAAATAAGCAGTATTTCTTTTTATCATGGTTGTCAAATTAAGCATAATAGGTAACAGTTGATCATTAGTTGCTTTTTTTTTAAGATCTCTAGGTTTAAAGGAATTTAATGTTTACAAGACAACATATGAGTCAATTAAACTATAAAGTGTGTGTGTATGCATGTTTGTATATTTCCTAAATTATTTTGCAACAAATATGTATCATTTTATAATTAAAAAATAGAGCTATTTAAAATTATTTTTTAATTATGTTGGGGAAAATGACAGAGATACAGTAAAAGATACACTGCTATATAACATGGCATTTTATGAAACATCGTATTTAATTGACAGGTCCTCCTTTTTATAAACACAAGAAATTAATAGAAATAAATAAAAAGAAGGGAAAAAAGAGAAGGGGAGGAAGGAAGGAGGGAAAGGATGTAATTGGGAGGACACAAACACTCAAGTTTTACTGTGAATATTTCTGTGTGATCAATGATAGGCAATATTTCTGTGTGATCAATGATAGGCAATTTTTTGTGTAGTGTTTACACCAATTAACATTCCCACCAACATGCTTGAACGTTTCATTTACTCTTAACCACTGTTTTGCCAGTACTTGTTATTTCTTGTCTTTTCGATACTAGTCATTCTGACTGATGTGAGGTGACATCTCATTGTGGTTTTTAAAAAACTATTATTGGAATATAATTGATACACCATGTTATATCAGTTTCAGGTGCACAACATTGATCTTACCATTGTATACATTACTCCGTGCTCACCAAAATGAGTAGTCACCAGCTGTCACTATATAATATTATTATAATATACTGACTATATTCCTTACACTGTACTATTCCTCTCTGTGACTCACTTTTCTATTTTTTTTTATTTTTTTAAGATTTTTTAATTTGTTTATTTGACAGAAGTCACAAGTAGGCAGAGAGAGGGGGGGAAGCAAGCTCCCCGCCGAGCAGAGAGCCCGATGTGGGACTCAATCCCAGGACCCTGGGATCATGACCTGAGCTGATGGCAGAGGTTTTAACCCACTGAGCCACCCAGGTGCCCCTGTGACTTACTTTTCTAAATCTGGTAGTTGGTACCTCTTAATCCCCTTAAACTATTTCACACACCCCACCTCTCCTCTGGGAACCACCAGATTGTTCTCTGTATTTAAGAGTCTGTGGTTTTTTTTTTGGGGGGGGGGTGTTGTCTGTTCATATGTTTTGTTTTTTAGATTGTACATATAAGTGAAATCATACAGTATTTATCTTTCTCCGTCTGACCTATTTCACTTAGCATAATACACTCTAGAGCCATCCATGTTGTCACAAATGGCCACATTCCATTCTTTTCATGGCTGAGTAATATTCCAATATATATTATACACACACACACCAGTCTTCTTGAGTATCCACGCACCAATTGATGGACCATTGGGTTGCTTTCATGTCTATTGCAAATACTGCTGCAATAAACATAGGGGTGCATCTATCTTGTTGAATTAGTGTTTTCATCTTCTTTGGATAAAGAACCAGTAGTAGGAATCATATAGGTCATGTGGCATTTCTGGTCTTGGTTTTTTGAGGAACCTCTATACTGTTTCCCATGTTGCACCAATTTACATTCCTACCAACAGCACGTGAGGGTTCCCTTTTCTCCACGTCCTCACTGACCCTTGTTGTTTCTTGTATTTTTTTTTTTAAAGATTTTATTCATTTATTTGACAGACAGAGATCACAAGTAGGCAGAGAGGCAGGCAGAGAGAGAGAGAGAGGGAAGCAGGCTTCCTGCGGGGCTCCATCCCAGGACCCTGAGATCATGACCCGAGCCGAAGGCAGCAGCCCAAACCACTGAGCCACCCAGGCACCCCTGTTTCTTGTATTTTTAACACTAGCCATTCTGACAGGTGTGAGGTGCTCTCTCATTGTGGCTTTGATTCGCATTTCCCTGATGATGAGTGATGTTGAACATCTTTGTATGTGTCTCTTGGCCAATGATGGGTAGTTTTTATTGCTTGTGTCTTTGTTTTAAAAGTGTTCTTCATTAAGAATGCATGTATTCTGCAATTAGAAAATTAAAAATAATTTTTTGTATTTATGTGGGATAAAGGTGGCACATACGGATTTTAACAGAGAGAAAGAGAAACAGGAAAGGAAGACTTGTTCCATAGTCTCAGTCCAAACATATTTGTTGTTGCTTCTATTTCCAAGGCTTTATCCTCTCAAGTTAAATGTATTTGAAATAAAAATAATTCCATGTATTGTCCCTTTGAACACGTCCCCTCTATCCTGACTACGCCTCTCTCCCCACCACCCTGCCCCCACCATGGGCCCCATCCTGCTCTCCTACAACACTTGACTCCATTATAAGAAAAATAAAGAACTATTTTTCCTGCCCCCTCACTGGTTACCCCCAGAATACCACCCATAAAGGACAACATAGGTTTCAGTTACTCAAGAGGAAAACTCCCGTGATGAAAGTTCATCATGTCAGGCAGCCGAGGGGAATTAGTAGCAAAGCACGCTACTAATGCTAACTAGATTTCTTGAAGGAGACACAAATTACAAATGTGCTGACCGTTTCTTCCATTTTTCTGAATTCTCTTTCCAGGGGAGAGTTAAGAGGGCTATTTTGATAAGGTATGAATACAGAGTAATGAGACTTCTAAAACACATCTTGGCTTCCATGACCAAAGGAAAATTGTCCTTCAAAACTTTAGGTCAGGAGGTAAAGCATATTCCAGTGATGCTTCCGCCACACCAGACATTTGAAAATCCTTTAAGACAGAATAAAAAATCGGTCCCATTTCTTTAATATTACACCATAATTTTGAACAAAAATACTATCCCCAGCTTGAACATCTACCTTATTTATTTTATATATATCATCTCCAGCTGCTTTGGGAGTACCTCCAAAAATAAGCCAAACACCAAAGAATAACAACTTGCTGAAAGAATAAAAACAAACAAAATCCAAGAACCACCACCACAAAAGCCCTATCACAGACTGGGAAGTTTTTCAAAGAATGAAACTTCCTTTAAACACTGATAACATTATAATTTTGCAGGAATAAATATTCACAGATATTTGGGAGTCCATAAGAGACTGATTTAAATATATATGCATATACATATTCAAATATATATATATTTAAGTATATATATAGAGAGAAGAGAGGGTTGTATATAGGTATATAGCTATATGTATACTTATATAATTATATTTAGCTTTGAAATGTGATTACATCCAATCAGAGACTGATGCACAGAATACAGTCTGTACTAGAAGAGAATCCATGAAAACAGAAGCAAGTTCTTGTCAGTCATCTTGATTTAGTAAAGCAGGAAGTAATGATACTTGGGAAAAATCTTGCCTTTGCTGCCTGTATGATAGAGAAACTGTGCATGAAAGTAGACCATCCACATTTGTAATACAGAGTTCCGGAGTATTCGATTTTTGTGATTACACAGAGACAGACTCAAACAAATGTATGGTACCCACATGCTTTCCTGCCTCTCAGCCCAGACCCCACTGGAATTAAAAGTTATGTCCGGCTTTCTGGCAGAAGATAGATGTGTTGAAGAAGAATATTATAGGCCACTTAAAGCAAAGAAACTTTGAGACACTACCTTTTTGCTCAAGATTGATATAACCGATCCTAAAGAACAATTTCTTATTTACATCATGATTCTTCTCTTCAGAAAATGTTCAAAGGGTTTTCCAATTTTATCTGAAGACACTGAAGCCAAAGTCTTCAAATACCAATGATAGGAACACTTGTTTGGTATTTTTCAGAACAGCAACCGATTGCCACCTTTCAGGTAAAACTCAGCTGTGAAGAAATGAATCTGTTGACCATCCAGCAGCTGGAAAACTATAGCCCACCAGCCAAACCACGCAAACCAGCTGCTTTTGTAAATAAATGATTGAAACACAGCCACGCCCACTTGTTTATGCACTGTCTATGGCCACGCAAAGGCAGAGTGAACAGTTGCACAAGAGACCTACGACCAACAAAACCTAAAACATTTACCGTCTGCCTCTTTACAAAAAGTTTGCTAATGTCTGGACTAGAGCATTAACTTTGTTTTATAATAAAGTAACTTCTAATAATTATTTGTCAATAAGAGTGACTTCACAAATACTTTCCCAGTCTGTTGGCCAGAACACTAAGTTAGAGCCAACAGCGCAAGATAAACACTAATGACCTCATGTTGCCCAACATAAAGACTTGTGTGGCCGGTGATTTATCATCTCAGCCTAGCACCACACCTGTTTGGTCTAGATCCACACATCTGGATCAGGGACACAGTATGCAATTCCCCTTTTCTGCCATTTTTACAAGAACAAAGCTTCAGTATAAAGACTTAGTCACATGTAGTATTTATAATGATATATCAAAATCATCAAGTGAATTACAAATAAGACATGATGAACTGGTATTTAGAATGGGAAGGACATTTCTCACCAGGTGCTAATAATTTGAAGGTATATTTGACTGCAGGCTTACATAAGTTGATACAGCGCTCCCTTAATCAAAGGCTAGTTAAAAAGAATATGAAATGAGCTGACACATTTTGACACGATTGCCGACTGCAGATCAGACACATGTGCACCGCACATCGGGAATGCATCGGGAAGGGTTTTCATTCCTTTAAGTTATGGATTTTAAATCAGCTCCTGAGACGAATGTTTCAAACATTTAAGTGTAAAGTTCTAAAACACTCACCCAAACCTGGGAAATGGAACATGTGTATGAAACCCTTTCCCATTCCCAGACCTCCCCATTTTACTTTGAATTACAAAGTAAACTCTCAAAGAACCAGAAGAAAATACAACTTCTGGGTAGAGTGGGGAAGACTGTCTAAACAGAAAAGCAAAGGAAGAAACCATAAAGGAAAATAGATAGACACATAAAACTTTAAAATGCCGTAAATCAGAAAGAGTCCTACACACGACAAGGCAAAAGAAAGACATATATAATACAAAAGGCATATTCTTGATATATTGCAAGTCTTTAACATTTATGAAAAAAGAGAAACAGTACGAAACAGTATTTTTTCAATTAACCATTCAACAAAGTTGAATTGAACTCCTACCCTAATACTGCTGGAGCTTCAGCGGGTGACCCCACTGATCAGGACTGATGTGGGTCCCGGGACGTGAGACTTTCCGTGCTAAAACCGGGGCAGCCCCAGGCAAGCCAGAGATCGGACACCTGGACTCAAGTTCCCATTTCATCACCATATGACCTTCAACGTGTTACTCCACCTTCATGAGTCTCAATTTCTTCATCTTTAAATGAGTATTAATCAGGTTCTTAATTCTTAGGATTGCGGTGAAGATTAAGCAAGGTGAAGCGTACAGAGCTCACACACCTGGCACATAGCACTTGTTCAATAAATGGTACCTGTTACAATTGTCACCATCATTCACATTCCTGTTTATCAGCTGTGAAGGCTTACCAGCTTCTTCTCAGTATCTGTCTAGAGAACCGCAGTCTGGGGGAAGGGTTAGGCAAACACTGCTGAGTTCCTCAGTGGAGGTCGTCATCTGACCTAGTTTTGGTCACTGAGGAAAAAAAAAAAAGGGGCATTTCTAATTGAGATTTTCAAGAGGGGCAGAAGGTGTGAGTTGCAGGGGTGGGGGGCTTTGGGTGAAGTCCTTCCTTATTCCGCGACTTCCTGCCTGGAACACCACCTCCTACCGGGAAGCAAAGGGGCTATCCTGTGACGCCAAGGGTGACAAGAATGTGCTGAGGATGGCTGGTGGAAAGATACAGGGCGTCCATCTCTCCCCTGGCATCATGGAGCCCATGTACCCAACTTGAATTTCTGACTTGGACTTTCATTCCATGAGAAAAAACAAAACTTCCAATTTGCTTAAGTTGCTATTTCCAAGTTTCTATTATTCTCAGCCAAACAGAATTTTCAACCAATTCTAGGCCCACGCCAATAGAAATACAGGCAAAGGATGCAAACTGGCAATTTAACAAACAAACAAAAGCAAATGTCATGTAAGTCTGTGACAAAACTTATTACATCATCATTATTATATAAATAAAAGCACGGCACCGTGTTTAACTGTCATGTTGACAATAAAGTACAGAGAATAATATCTAAAACACCGTGTTTAACAACAAAACGTAACAATTATTTTTATTATGCTATGTATTTTTCTGTCTTTGAGAGAAATAAAATACAACAGATAAACTGGAAGCTTCCTTTTCCTTCTTCCGAATCCATTCACTTCCCTTCCTCCCCACATTTAGCCAATATCCTGATGATGCTTGTATTCTCCTTACCTAGATTTGTACACTTTTAGTACAGAAATATGTACATGCAAAAAAACACACTGTATAACAAGTTACTCATTAATGTATTTTTAAAATTCATATATTATAATTCCATCCATATCTTTTTACAAATAGCGTCTTTAACTCAGTGGTATAATTTTGAGGTTTACCTAGATGTATACATATGTCTAGTTTACTCACTTTAATAATTCTACTGTCTTCCATTGCACAATTATACTATAATTTATTTACCAATTCTTTCTTTGTTAAACATACATATTTTTCTCTTTTTTTAAGATTTTATTTGTTTATTTGACAGAGAGAGATCACAAGTAGGCAGAGAAGCAGGCAGAGAGAGAGGGGGAAACAGCTCCCCACTGAGCAGAGAGCCCGATGCGGGGCTCCATCCCAGGACCCTGAGATCATGACTTGAGCCGAAGGCAGAGCCTTTAACTCACTGAGCCACCCAGGCGCCCCACATATTTTTCTAACTTTTGCCATTAACACATGCTTGAATACACATGGGAAAGTCCCTCGTTATTGTTTTAATTTGTATATCATTGATCAGTATATGTTTATTGGTTACTTGGTTTTCCTCTTCTGTGAATTTCTTGGTTTTTACTTATGCATATTAACTGGTGGACATTTTGTTTCTTAGGTAGTTATCTACGCTTTTACATGGCATTACTTTGAATTTTAACATAAAATTAATCCATCTTTTCCTGAGTTTTTCTTCTTTATTAATCGAGAAACATTTCACATAACATAAAATTCATCCTTTAAAAGCACTGAATTCCATGGTTTTTAGTATATTCAAAGTTATGCAACCAACATCACTATTTAATTCCAGAACATTTTCATCACCTCAAAAGAAATCCCATACCCATCAGCAATCACTCCCCACTAGCCCACCCTCCAGCCCTCAGCAACCACTAATCTATTCCTGTCTCTTTGGATTTACCTATGCTGGATGTTTCCTGTATAAGTGGAACCATACAACATGTGCCCTTTTGTGAGTGGGCTGCCTTTCCTGAGATTATTGGTTTCAAGGTTCATGCATGTTGTAGCATGTATCAGTCCTTCATTTATTTTTATGGCTGAATAATATTCAATTACATAGATATACCACATTTTGTTTTTCCATTCATCAACTGATGGAAATTCAGTTTGTTTTCATTTATGAATAATGCAACTCGGAACGTTCAAGTAAAAGTTTGCAGTGCACATATGTTTTCAGTTATCTTGGGCATGTGCATAGGTATGGAATTATTGAGTCTTCTGGAAAGTCTGTTTTCAGGAGCTGCCAGAGTGCTTTCCAAAGTGTTCTGTTCCATTTTGTATTCTCACCAGCCAGGTATGAGGGTTCCAATTTTTCTTCATACTCCTCAACACTCCAAATGTCATCTTTTTTATTGTAGCCATGTCAGTGGGTGTGAAATGGCATAATATTTTATTGTTGCTCTGATTTGCATTTCACTGATGGCCAATAATGTTGAGCATCTTTTCATGTACTTATTGGCCACTTGTGTATCTTTTTTGGGTAAACATCTATCCAAATCCTTTGCCCATTTTAAAAATTAGGTTATTTGTCTTGTTATTCAGTTTCAAGAATTCATTAAATATCCTGGATACTAGCACTTTATTAGATACATGTTTGCAAATATTCTCTCCTATTCTGTAAATTTTCTTTTTGCCTTCTTGAGAGTACCCTTTGATAAAGGCACAGATGTTTTTCATTTTGATGAAGTCCAATTTATCTGTTTCTTTTGTTACTTGTGCTTTTGATGTCATATCTAAGAAATCATTGCCAACTCCAACGTTAAACTCCCAAGTTTAAAATAAAATTTGTACTTAGTTTTTTCTTCTAAGAGTTTATAGTCTTAGCTCTTCTATTTAGACCCATGATTCATTTCTTAGTTAGTTTTTGTGCGTGGGGTGAGGTAGAGGTCCATCTTCATTCTTTTGCGTACGGGTATTTAGCTACCCTATCCCTAAAGGTTTTATTTTGTGACTAAGAAATTTTTCTAGACCCTGACAAAATATTTATCTAAAAATTTCCCTGAAAGTTTGAATCTTTTATTTATACTTTTAGGTCCTTAATCCAGATAAATTTGATTCTGTGGTTAGTATAAAGCAGCGATCCAAACTTTTTTTCTTCTATATGGTTATCATTTGACACAGTGGCATTTGCTAAGTACTCTGTCCTTTCCACCTCATCTGTAATGCTTCCTCTGCCAATTGGCAAGTTTCCATCCATGCTCAGGTATGTTTCAGGGTTCCCTACTCTGTCCTACTGTCTTATTTATTGAACATTTAAATTAATATGCTTTCCAATAAGTCACTGGATGTTTCTAAATTTCAATATTTTACTTCTACAACTTCTATTCAGCTTTTTTTTACAAATATGACTCTTTTTCTTCCATGATTTTTACATGTTTCTTTGTGATTTCAATTTCTTCTTTTATCTATAGTCAATTAACATTTTGAATATACGGACTCATTTAGATTATTCTATAATTTCCAATTTCAAGGCTGCTGATCTCCTATTTGTTATAGCTGTTGATTCTTCCCCAGGGAGATTCCTATCTTCATTTGTGAAGTCATCCATTATAGGAGTTCCTTTACTGAGGGGTCTGGCAGGAAGGAAGTATATTAACAGAGCAATTTTCATTTGCTCCTGCTAAGATCCTAAGAGTATTGCCTATTTTGTGACTCAATTTAGGAAAATTTATTGACTTCAAGTCCCCAAACCATGTGAACAGGAAACTTTCAAACCCTCTTGCCTGGTCATGGTCATAGTGTTTTGATTTCCATCAGATGACTCTTCCATATTTTTTCACACGGAGCCCCAGCATATGAGAAGATCATATTCACTTTCCTGGACTGGTGGACCATTTCTACTCCCCTTTTGATGGATAGGGCACCTTTTAAGATTTCTAGCTTTATCCAAGATTACCATTAATAACTGCTTTGGGATAGGGAGTAGGTATCTGGGTTGTTCAGTTGGTCAAGCATCTGACTTTGGCTCAGGTTGTGATCTCAGGGCCCTGGGATCGAGTCCCATCTCGGGTCCCATCTCGGGCTCCTCACTCAGGGGGAGCCTGATTCTCCCTCTGCCCCTCCCTCTGCTTGTGCGCTCTCTCTCTCTCTCTCTCTCTCTCAAATAAATGAATAAGATCTTAAAAAAATATATTGCTTTTTTTGGGACACATATTAACAAAAGCTGTTAAGGTATCTTTAAAACACTGCAACATAAGGAATGTTTGTAGATATCAAGGCTAAACAGGGCACTACATTAAAGCAATGCATTTATTTATGATTAAGCCTTATAATGTTATTGTACTTTCAAACTTGAATAGAAGGGAAAGAGCCACAATGTAGACCTTCATCACAAAATGGTTGAAGAACAATACAATCTCCTTTTACCTAGAGCAAAAATAACCATCATTCTGCCTCCTGTCTCTAAAAGGTATTTCATGCCACTTGAGGTTCACTGTTGTAAGTGGCAGCTTCTCGCGAATGAATGCATAATGCATAGGCATCAAAACTGGGCAACAGTTTTCTGATTTGGGGTGGGGGGAATATTTTGTTTTGCACTTTAAAACATCGACATCTACATTAGCCAACTTGAAGGAAAATTCAATCAGTTCCTTTTCTTCAAGCCTATATCTCTAAACAAGTAATGCTCCATGGTTGGGTTTTTTAAGCAATTCCATTCATCACTCTTCACCATTCACAAATTTTAGAATATCTCTACCTTTTGGATTATACTATTCTATTTATTTTGAGGAGGATTTAACCTAGTATCAGGAGTATTGAATAAATAACAAAAAACTATTTAAATATTGCTGATGTCATAATTTACCCATGGCATTTTCAACAAGCATAAATGTTCCTGTAGTTTTATGTAAGTCAAATAAATCTTATTGCTAATGTTGGAGAAAATTACTCGGTATGGAAATGTCATAATGAACTTTTATTAATAAATTACAAATCCCTAATTTATCAGAGAGTTCTGACTCCTGTTTTTTGAGGTCTCATAAGGCAAGGGCATTAGCCTCTAGTAACAACCAACCCTTTGAGGGAAATTGAAAATGGAAGAATTGAGAACCAAAGTATGGTGGACTGTAAGACTGTAAGACTGTAAGACACGAAGCTTCTTAGAGAATCTTCGAATAAATTCCATAATACTAGTTAGGGAAAAACAATTGCTTTCTATTTTACTCTATTGTGAGTTCCATTTTCTTAGAAAAGTTAATTAACAAAGACCAATTATTTGCCTTCCTGGGTTTAAAAAATAGTCCATTTAAGTATATGGGAAAATGTGTTTAACATAGTGCAAAATTTATCATTTCTTCACAGAAATACATACATTAGTAGGAAGATAATAGGCAATGAGTAACATTTTCTTCAACCTATTAAACTCTTTTAGTGTTCTATGGTACAAGAAAATGTGGATCTAATGTGAAGTTATACTTTTAAGCATTCTTATCTTGAGCTCTCCAGTGAGTAATTATTATAGAACATTTGTAACTCTTAGTAGAGAAACCTCTCATTTTATATTCCTGCAAGCTGGAACCAAAAGGAAGTGTTTGAGAGTTTCTGACACTGGAAGTTTTAATTCTCCTAGCACAACCGAACTATTAGAAGTTTGACTGTTATCCAATATCTTGAATGTCCTTTATGTTTCCTGTTCAATTTGGATGGGGACAGGGGAAATGACACTGAGTCATCCCTTAAGTCGCTCCCTTAAGAACAGAGGATCTAAGACTAGCAATTACACAGGTGCCACTTGCTTGACCCAGTACTCATATTAGAATAGGTGAAGAATGACTTATACTCCAATTCCAAAAACACAGGAGATGACCCAGAGTCCAAAGTCAAAAGAGAGAGGTAGGAGGTCTGAAACATGGGGAATCGTATTAAACCAATCAGTCAAGAAATACTTATAAAGTGCCTGAATGTGTTTAGTGTTATGTTACACAAGAAAAGATCAAACACTGAGGATAAGGGGGAAATAAATGCTTGAAGAGGAAGAACATTCTTGCTACATAAAGATAAAACTGGTCTCAAAAAGAGGGAACCAAAAGGCAAAGAGGATACAAGTAAAACTACAAGTATAAAATAGAGAAACCATTGAAAAAGAGAATTAGATATAAAGAACCAGTCATAATGCAGAAATGAATCATTTTTATAAAAAGCGATTGCTAAGGAGGGCGGCACCTGGCCCAGAAGAGGAGGGGAGAATTGAAAGAAGAAGAACTCATCTGAGATAACATAATGTCTGAACTAGGGGAGACCTCGGGGTCTGACCTACGGCTCCCTCCAGGAAGAAAGAAAACTGCTCTGCCTTAAGATCACACAGAGAAACAGACCTCACACTGGAACCTAAGTCTTGGGCTCCCATGCTGCCACTTTCAATCCAACTCTAGTTCAAGGTCTCAAAGCAAAAGAGAGAAATCATTAAACTCTTGGCCATAAAGGGGAGAAAGGAGTTTGGGGACAGAAAGGGGGGACACGAGTGGAAGACACAGTAGCAAAATGTCATTAGTGTGGCCAGAATTCAAGGAGGTCCAGCCAAGCAGAAGAGGCTGCACATTTTATTTCCACATGCCAAATAATTATTTGAGTTTTAAAATGCCCATTTACCTAGGACGCTTGACTTGAGCGCATGTATATAAGGACCTTTCACTTTTTTTCATAACACCTACTCTTTTTTTCCGCTCATAGGCACTGAAATACAATTTGAGAAACACTATAGCACATCCGACCTTTTTCAAATCTCCCAGACAAACTCCAAACTCCCCAGCTTTCCCCATCTCAGGAGTGTGAAATCTTATTTTCCAGTTCTCTGCTCAAATTTAACAAGCCACCTCCTGCTTAACCTTCTTCTGTGAAACCTGAAAGCATCAGACAATTGTATGCCCAACCCTTGCTCCTCCGAACCCTCCATCTCTCCCCATCAGGAGTCCACAGAACCACAATTTCAAATCTCGGATAATCGCCCTCCACTACCCAGAGTGTAACATAAGGCTGTAACGTCTACCTTTGCACCTTCCATACAAAAGCATCTTTCTAACCATCTTCTCACCCTCTGACTCAAAGACAGAAGCATTTAGACTGCATTTAATTACTCCAAACTATCAGAAACTGATTAAAAGAATCTACGCCTAGACGGGGCTGGGCTGATAATACTGTTGTTGTTACTGCTTTCTGGTGAAGACATACTTAGTGGAAACACAACAGCTCTCAATTAGGCAGCTGGGTGACTTATAAATATATATTTATGTTTGAAGCCTAAGTGGCCATTGGCTTCCCTACTGTTTTACTTAGCTAACAAAACAACTCTATCAAAGTAAGTATTATTCCAAAACCCAACTTCCTGTGCAGAATGCTCCCATGTGCTCCATCAGTCTGGCTCTCTGATGAACTACATCGTTTCTTATAAACTGTCCATGGCCCATAAATTTCCAAGCATAAAGGCTATTACTGTGCTGCGCAGATCTGCTGAGAATTTGGGCCTTTCGAACTTCATTTTACCTGGTTGGAAATGAGACGGGGGAGAAAGTCCATCTGCAAACTTCCTCTCTGTTCTCCTCCCAGACACACTCCCATTTTGATCCGGGGGAATTATTTAGTGCACACAAGCCTGGAACAAGGGTTTATTTTGACTAATTTTAAGCAGCTTTCTGCATCAAATGAGCATTTTCTTTCTGCAAAGGCTACATACTAGAAAAGAGAGAAGAGATACTGGGGACAATTTCCTAATTAATCTGGGAAGTGTGGGTTGGAAAACTCAGAATATTAAAAAAAATCTTTTTGGGGGAGGGGTGTTAACTCACTCTTTATATAGTGAGAGAGGAATCACATAAGATAATGCTTTCCAATCCCAGTGAATGGCTAAATCTGGTCCATACCAGTCCAAATTAAGTACTGGAGACCATAAAATAATCAGAAAACATAAGGCTGTGACCAAATTTCTAGTCGAGAAATGAGTAACATTGTCGGACAGCATCATAATCATTGGCATCATCTGCTTCCGTTTGCGCTTTACAGTTTACTGCCGGTTCATAGACATAATCTCATTTGATCTTTATGAATAGGCACAAAGGAGTTAGGAGACACGGGGCACTGACATGTCATCGTCCCCGAGATTTCTTGACAACTCATCACCAACTTCATTCAGTTTCATTTAATGATGAAAACAACACCGGGGACATCGGCACGAGCTAGACTGCGCAGCATGACCTGAAGACCAAGGTATCACTAGGCATTTGCTACGAAGGAAATTAAAACATAAGCTGATGTTTTCCAAAGCTAAACCACTTAAGATTCATCAACATTAAATCTGACAGTTTCAAGAACAAATGAATACATCTCAGAATTTTTATGGCAAATGGGGAGGAGTCCCCAAGGAAAGGAAAAGGAAGGGGAGGGAAGGAAAGAACGGAAGGAAAGTAGTGCAGGAAAATACTCTATTTCAGACGTGACGATCCCAGAGATTTTTTTTCCTTGTGCTAAAGAAGCCGTCTCCTCTCACCATCCTCTAACCCAGAACCTGTCTTTGCACCTTCACGCTTCCATGCACTTCTCATTAAGTAAACAGCGAGATGTTCGTGCCATGGTTAGTCTCTTTGACACAGAATTTACTGTTTGGTTGAGGAATTCTTCCCAGCAATACGAGGAAATGGTTGTTTGTGTGATGTATTTGTGCAAAGGGAGCTAGTAAACTCTGGGGAGAAAAGAGGGGTGTTGCTTTCTTAATCCCTTTAAAACCATTAAAAACTTTTTCCAGGCAATTATGATCCTAATGAGAAAATATTCATCGAGTAAAGTAATTGTATCTAATCTAGAGGATTCGAGACAGAGGAGAACACAGAATAAAGTACCATCTCAACGTCTCAGTGCCTGGGTCGAAATGTTCCTTCCTGCGAAGCCCCACTTAACTAAATTTCTGTTGCCTTCATGCTATAATGATAGTTTTCACTTTCATTTCTGGAAAAATATGGTTTATTGTGCTGTATAAGATGTACTCCACAACAAGTAGGATTCAGCAGTGCCATAATTTTTTCCAGATGTAATTCTCTTCACTATTTATATGTAAGACTTCCACTAAAATTCTCTTGCTAGGCAAATATTCAAAATTAATAATATAATTTTTAATAGAATCACAACCATTACATGTTATTGAATGATCTGTAAAATCTTGATATAAAAATCCCAGGTGACTGAAATAAGATTTAAAAACGAGCACAGTAAGTTATTTTTCATTGTTTGCTCTGGAATTCCTCATTTGAAGCGCTTATTATGGTTTACAAGATGAGGTTGTTCTCTTGTGCAAGTTTTCTTTTGAAAAGATCAT
Source organism: Mustela lutreola (assembly GCF_030435805.1). Lineage (NCBI taxonomy): Eukaryota > Metazoa > Chordata > Mammalia > Carnivora > Mustelidae > Mustela > Mustela lutreola. The sequence goes on along the minus strand of NC_081298.1, from coordinate 89,632,976 downwards.
AAAATCTCACTGTGAATACTTAACTGAAGAGTAATAATAACAGATACTTCCTTACACAGCATCATGGTGTAACACTCTGCATTTTGACATCTGTCCAGACAGATGTTTAAAACTTAAGTTCTTCAAGATTTGTTTTTTAAGTTTTCTAGAAAAAGATCTGGGAATCATTTTTTATACCAAACCTACTTTTGTGTTACAATTTCACTGTCAACAACTTAATTATTTGAAACAGACAGAGAAGCCGGTGATTTAAAATGGCCGTCTAAGAAGAATTTGGTCAAATGGAAAAAAAAAAAAATCTACAATTAACTTTTCTTACTGACATACCATCATCAATCTTCTTGTCTGTTTACATGGTTTACACGCATATGTAAAATAGTTTATTTTGATTTTTTTCTTGATTGGATTATGACAAGTAGCTTGATCTTAAAAAGGAATCGTTAACCTTCAAAGCAAGCATAGCCATGTTTTGGGAGGATGTGTTTAAAAAGTAGCCCTAGAGTTATCCTTCTCATATGCCACAAGGCCGCTGCTAAATATGAATGTGATATATTTCTTTTTAATTAAAAGTAGTTGTATTGTGGTGTGATTTTTAATAACTTCAGTGTCTTTGGATTTCTACATTTTAGATTCATGTTGAAACTTGTACACCACCACATGCTGATTGCAAAATTCATTACCACGTAAATCATGTTTTAGTGATAGTCCTTTAAACAAAGTTGGTTTGATTGCGAAGTGCTCGCTGGTCGGCTTATTTATTATGAAGGTTTGTCAGGCAGAGCAGTTAAGTTAATCAGTACCCAATAAAAGATTTAAACCTATAGATATGTCACCCGATTTATTACTAACAAAGGTTTGGGGCTTCTTAATAAACACTCATGAAAACATGTTGTAATGGTTACTTCAGAAACCTGATTTCCATACTGCTTGTGAAGTTGAAAGGAGATTCCCTAGTTCTGTGGAAAATAAAGAAGAGCATACATTATTTTCCTGAGTTTTATTATCTGACTAGATGTCCATAGAAGATACTTAACTTGATTTGCTTTGGAATCAATATGCAGTTTGCTATTTCTGTTTTCCTACAAGGCATAGTGTGCTCTCGCTTAAAACAGTGTAAGTCTTTCACTTAGCCCATGTCTCTTGTGGGTATAGTATTATCAGTAACTTTCAACAAGGTTAAGCGAACTCATTCTTGGAAGGTTGTGATGTTACAATCTTCTTATTGTAACATTCTTATTACATTGTAATATTGTATTTGTAACATTGTAACATTCTTATCACAATCTTCTTATTGGGTATTTTATGAAAGAAAATCATGACGCCAAATGCAATTAGGACCAAATTCAAACTGATGGGCAAAAGCTCCTTTTCCTCCATGAGATCATTTTAAAACATAAAAAGTGTGAACCATGATGCCTTTGATAGTGGAATTTTTGTGCAAGCTATGAGACTTTGAAAAAGCTCTGTGTCTCAGTTTCCTCGTCTTTATTTTTTTTTAAGATTTTATTTATTTATTTGATGGAGAAAGAGCGATCACAAGTAGGCAGAGAGGCGGGCAGAGAGAGAGGGGAGAAGTAGGCTCCCTGCTGAGCAGGGAGTCCGATGCAGGGCTCCATCCCAGGACTCTGGGATCATGACCTGAGCTGAAGGCAGAGGCTTAACCCACTGAGCCACCCAGGTGCCCCAGTTTCCTCATCTTTAAAATGGTGCTAGGGCAAGCGGAAATGGATTGGAATAGATCATATTCAAATTCCTGGCAAATACGGAAATTGCATGATCTTACGAGTCCATTAACAGTCCTCATTTAACTCCATGGAGAACACAATTTTAACTCCAAAGCTAACGTAACTGCCACTCAAAGGATGCATTTTCAATACTAATAACCAAAAGTGATTACTTGGTACGTACAAATCCTGTTCTCACAAACGTAAGGGAAGCTGTACAGCTTTTGTCTAGAAAATTCAGTTCAATCTAATTGATGATAGGGCCAGACAAGGCTTAAGAACAGAATTAATATTTTCACCCATTTTTGTGTGATTTATTCAGATGATTGTTCAAATTTCTACTTCCTTTTGCCAGGATGTCTAAATATTCTCTCTGTATTTATCTCTGTAAGGCTTTGAGGGTGAAATTGAGTGGTTTTGGTTTTGGTTTTGGTCTATTTATTTAAACTCTTGCAGTCAACAAAGGAGTACTTAAAATATTTTCCCCCAAACCAATATCTTTTCCTAAGGTAAAATAATTATAAATATGGTAACCAGGAGGCCATGACATTTGGCTGTCTTTACATGAATCACATTTCTACCAACTCTGGTTCTTAAGTACAAAACTATGTCTTCCTAACACCCCTTCCATTTGTGCCCAAAGCTCAGTACATTAGCGGGACAGGACTATCTTGAGGCAGTTTTGTACCTGATGCTAAAATAAGAATGGGGAGAGGGAGCCCCACCTGGAGTAAATTTGGAGTTTTGTTCGATGCAATAATTTTTATCAGAAAAACATCATACTCCTTCCAAATCTGTTTGTAGCATGACCTTGAAAGGTGTGCAATCTTTGGTGAACTTGATAGGAACCGCTTTAGAGCAGGAAGACCCTAATTTCTTCCAAATGCATCTTTCTCCGAATGAAACAGTAAGGGCGGGGAGAGACTGTGAATACGTGTTAATGCGTTTTAACTGCTGAAAGTGCTTTAGCTCTAAAAGATACGAAAGTATGTAAAGGCCCCAAATATTCCGCTGTGCCTATTTCCGCGATACCTTAATAATCCATACGGTAAGCACATTCAACTAAATGCTGAGCCAGTCGGCTCAGAGCTTTGCAGCCTTTCCCAGGACATCAAAATGTGCCCAAAGGAACCTAAGCCTATTTTTGGAAACTGTAATTAGAATTGCCTTGTTGCATATAATAGAAAATCCCAAAACAGAGGTGACAAAGAAGGAAAGCAAGGAAAGGAAGAAAGGTGGAAGGGAGGGAAGAAAAGGAAAGGAAGGAGTAGAAAGGAGGCGGGACAGGAGAGGAAAGAGGGAGGACGGGGGGGAAAGGAAATGGGGAAGAAAACAAGGAAGAGAGGACGCGAGAGAGGATGGGAGGAAGTTCATTTCCTTCTCGTGTAAAAATAAAGGTCGGCTGCCCGGGACTGGTAGAGTGACTCCAAGCTGGCCTCAGCCTCCTGTCTTTCTGCTCTACCATCCCTTGAGGCGGTTTTCATCCTCAAGGTCCACTCATGGTTCAGGACAGCTGCTACCCCTTGAGTTAGTATGGCTCAGTTGCTGCACTAACAAGGACAGACTAACAGAAGGACAACAGGGCTTCCTCCTAGCAGAGGCAACTCCCTTTAAGCAGCTTTCCCAGAGTCCCACGGAGCCCTTCTGCAATTTGGCCAGAGCGCCGTCACGTGACCACACTTCGCTACAGGGGAGGCTGGGAACTATCTCTAAGTCTGGGTGCAAAGAGACCCGACTAAAGTTCTCTTTGGCAGGCGGGGGGGGGGGGGGGGGGAGGGGAAGTAGACACCGGAATTGACAAGAAGCAGCCTCTGCGACAGGAATGCTTAAATGACGAGGGTGTGAAATACTTTTCGAGGACTATTCCAGAACACTTTTTTTTTTTTTTTTCCTCAGAAGGGGGATGAGATTTGCAGTTGAAGGCTAGCCCTAATGCCAAATGTGGAACACGGGTAGCGATGGATAGAGTGCTAAAAGTCTCAGGGGCTGGACCTCACTGGAGTCTGGCACAAACCAACTTCCACACCATAAAAGAAATTGTACATCTGTTGCCAATTGTTTCAGCTTGCTGGAGACATTACAGGGGTGAAAATTGAGGTGTGGCAGCACTAGACACCCAGAGAGTCGGTTGGCATCTGCGCTACACACAGGAAACAGCACAGAAGAGCAACAGGGGCTTGGGGCTTTGACATCACACAGACCTGGTTTGGAATGGGAAGTCTGCCTTACTCCTTAACCCTTTGTCCTGGGCTTCTTTGCCTCCAAAATGAGGGAAGAGTTATGCCTCATACGGTCACTTATGATATTAAAGTACACAAAGCACATATGTTCAGTAAATAGTAGCTATTAGGACTATAGAATGCATATTTTAAAGCTATTTGGAACAAGATAAGGAACCAAATGGCACAGAGATACAGAGGGTGGTGGTTCACCTACTAAGTATGTCTCAACTTTTTCCTACCTATTCTCCTGCATTCTTACCTTCTGTTTCTAGCCCAGGTTTTTCATGCTCCCTTACCACAACTTAGGGCTCTCAACTCTAAATAATACCATATAGACTCCTAGTTTATGAAAAGTGTATGCTCTAAGAATCGTAGTTACAAGAAGAAGGAGAGCGTCATGATAAAGATCTTGAACTCCAGCATCAAACCTGAAACTCCTGCACCAACATTTGGTCAAAGGTCCTTAATTTCTTCAGGGTTCAGTTTTCTCATCTGAAAACTGGAAATAATTCCTCTCTCACAAGTCGTGCATGTCGAGCACTGAGGTCAATGTTTGGCACATGGTACACAATGAATGGTGGTGATTGTTCTGCTGTGAGGAGGAAGGAGGAGAGGGAAGAGAAGTCACACTCCCTGGGCTTCCTCTAAGCCAGGCACTTGGCTTTATACTGAAATTTTATATCGCTTTTCCTCCTTCCACTGATCCTACAAATTATGAACCTTTCTTTTTTTTTTTAAGATTTTATTTATTTATTAGAGAGAGAGAGAGAGAGCATGTGCAAGAGAGTGCACATGTAGACAGAACAGCAGGCAGAGGGAAAGAGAGAGAAACAGACACCCCGCTGAGCGGAGAGCCCGATGCAGGTCTCGATCCCACGACCCTGGGATCATGACCTGAGCTGAAGACAGACACTTCACTGACTGAGCCACCCAGGTGCCTGGAGTTAAGAACCTTTCTATACAGAGGAGGAAACCGATGCTTGGAATCACAAAAGCACTTGCCAAAGAGAGAACAAATCAATTACAGCAACGCTATTTGGTCCCCGGTCTGTGTTTCCGAAGGTCATGCTCTTTCTACTCATTCACCAGAAGGAAGCTGGCATTCCAGTTTCTAATTCAACCTCTTGATACACCAAAGAGGCAGAGCAAAATTTAGGACAAAGGCTATAATGATTACTTTCAGCACTAAATTGACCTCAAGAGAATGTTTTCCACTTTCGACATAAAGAAGTCTTCTTTTAAATATGGGCTGTATCATCCAATTTATTTTTTCTATCATCCAATTTATTTTCAATGTCAAAAGGGTTCAAATGCAATGGAATTTTAGAAAACCTACTGCGACTGTAGTTATTAAATTTTAATTTAAATGTTATTTTTATTGTGCCCCAAACTAAAGTTTCCTTTGGATGACTCTCATTCAAATATTATACGTGGTCCTGAAATAGTTAAGTTAAGATGAACATTATTTTTTTAATGAAACCTCTCATGTAAGAAATATGTGTATTTATAGATCTTCTGGTAATTCTCTACATTAATTCCTTGACCTCAAACTGACCAGAGAAGGTCAACAATTCCTGTAATGTCCCTGAGTGGTACATTTTCATCTCTAACTTAGCTGAAAAGTATATAAAAGCACAGGCAGTCCAAAAGCACCCATACAGCTATACAGCTAAGTGACCCCAAAATGCAAGTTAATCCCTCCAAGGTCAATTGTAATTTATGTTCAATTAACTGGCTCAAGAAACCTGTTTTAGACAGAGGCCGGAAATTAGGAAACCCATTGCTTCACTTTCTTGTGGGGAGCATTTCTGGAAAAACCACCATGGGGAATCCAAAATGAAAGGCTCTCAGCAGGGTTTTCTTATAACTGAGCACACCTAAGTCTCCTCCATTCTCCTCATCCCTGAACTCAGACTCTGTCCAGGGATATGATAGAACCCAGGAGGATTTGGATGGAAAGTCTATTGTTCCTGCGCTTGGAAAGTGAACGGAATCACCAAGCTCAGTGTCCATTCCACCACGGAAGGCACTGGGTTAAGCCTCCTCTAGGACACCTGAGAAAGACACAGAAGGTAGTGGGAGGAGCTCCCACAGGCCACACCTGAGAAATTTGAACATTAAAAGACATAACACAGTAATGAAGGCAAACCAATTAAATAAGAATCTGTAAATCCATATTGATAGAAATAAGTAAAGGAATAAATAAATAAAAGAGAGAAAAGAAAAAGCCCTTAATTTGAATACAATGCCAGCTAATACTTTGGGGGCACCTACATTAAGCCACAGACTCTTGATCTCAGCTCAGGTCATGATCTCAGGGTTGTGGGATTGAGGAGCCAGCCTGCTTAAGATTCTCTCTCTCCCCCTCTCCCTTTCTCTCTGCCCCCTGCCCCTCCCCACCACAGCATTCAGGAACAAGTGCATGTTCTCTCTCTCTTAAAAAAAAAAAAAAAAGAATGCTAACTAATGTATTAAATGATGGAATTAGAAGATCATCAATGGATGTGAAACCAGTGAATAAAGGTTTGATAAGGCACAGGATATTACATAATAACTTCCAACTATCTTCCACTTGGCAGACAACACCTTGATCAAAGGAGCAAAGTTCACATCACCACTTCTGGGGCAGACTTTGGGGGCGGCTGATGGACAGAGGGCACTCCATACCATCTGCTGTGCTCCCACCAAAAACACACAACCTGAAGCCAAGGGTTAAGAAACAGCAGTCAAACCTCAACTAAGGGACATTCCACAAGATAACGGGTCTGTACTCTTCAGAAATGTAAAGGTCAGGAAAGACCAAGGTACCGTTTGTTCTAGATTTAAGGAGACTAAAGAGAGATGACAAGTGAGACATCATGTATGCTCCTGGATCTGATTCTAGGTCAGAAAAAATGACATAAAGGATATCATTGTAGCAATTGACGAAATTTGAATATGGACTGTGGATTAGAGAATAGTAGAGCAGCTATGTTAAATCCTGATTTTAGTAATTATCCCATTATGTAGAAACAGAAAAAATGTCCTACAGCGTGGCTTGAATCAGAAGCCCTAGGAATCTGACAAGCTTTCAGAAAGGCAGCCATAGGGGAAGGAGAATTTCTCACCACGCTTTGAGATGACACATCCCCATACACTGCATGTAACTTGACATTAGGTTCTAGAAGATTTCCACCAGAGGTAGCATTTATATCATCTTTCAGAAATTAAATCTTGGGGAAATACCTAGGAAAAAAATCACTGCCTAATGTAAGACTGAAAGCAAAAGTTGACATCAAACTTCAGCAGACACCCCTGAAACACAGTGAAACCAGGAGTCCAGCCACAAACCCTCATCACTGGAGGGATCCTCCCACTGACCATGATCTTCCTCCTAGAGGCAGCCCAGGAGTCACTTCATTTACAATGGGAAAAGCAACCTAAAAGGGCCATTAAGTGAAACCATTTAGTGGCAACTGCAGTTACAAGATTCAAGTCTATTGTATCTTGTGTTTAAAAAAGCACCACAAGGACATTCATTATTTAATTTTATGCTCACAAGCACCTGCGAAGCAGGCTTGAAACCTAGCATTTGTCCCTCTCTCATGAGTGAATAAATGGATGCTTACCATGACTGACTTCAGCAAAGTCACATAATAAGTAAGAGAGGGAGCTAGGATTCGTTCCTGAAGTTTCCCAGCTCCCAATCCCCAGTGTTATTCCCAAGAGCAATGACAGGAAAATTCACGGGAGATAAACACTTCATGAACATTTCCCCTGCTTCTAGAGGGTTCGGTAACTCACCTGCCATTGTCTCTAAAGCAGACGTGACCATCAGGGCAGATTATTCTAAGTCCAGAGTTACTGATAGATCCACAAAACAAAGCCAGAGCTGTTTTCGGTCTTCTGCAACATTTCTGGCAGAATCTGATATCAACACGTTATTCACAGAGACATACAACGTGATGCCAGGGAGAGTCTCTTGTCAACATCGTGTGCCTAGGAGAATTTTAGACAATCATTTTTAATTAAAAGTGCCAAACATCAGAATCAATCTGAGATACTCTAAATACTAAGGAGAATTAACCAGATAGGATAACTGGCCTACATTTCACGGGAATGAAGGGAGGGAAAACCATTAACTTAACCTTTGTGTTCAGAGGCAGGCCTATTTCCTATTAAACATAATGAAAACACGGTCTACAAACCTCATAACCCAACTTCATAAAAAAGGCAGCACTGTCATTTGAAATGTCGTGTATTTTAAGAATGATTCCAATAGAGTTCATGCAGGTTCGGACGTACTAGGAGGCGAATGAAGTTGAGACACGGCCCAGGGCAGAGAAGAGGGATGAGGTTACTTCCCACGGTAAACGCAGCAAAAGTGTTTGATAAATTTGATGAATAAATAAAATGGAAGTAAATGCAGGATTTTCTTAGCAGACCTCTCCTATGTTTGTTTTTATATTTAAAAAAAAAAATTGATGTGTCTACTCTTTCTCAAACAGTTGAGAGATCTAAAGGAATTCTTTCTGTATTCATTTGCTAGAGCTGCCGAAACAAAATGCCACAGCCTGGGTAGAGGTGAGAAGTAGATGCAGAAATTCATTCTCTCACAGTTCTGGTGGCTTAAAGTCCAAAATCAAGCTATTGGTGGATTTGATTTCTTCTGAGTCCACTCTCCTTGGCTTGCAGATGGCCGCCTTGTTCTTGGGTCTTCACACGGTCCTTCTTCTCTGATGTCTCTTCTGTATCCGAATTTCCTCTTCTTTTTTTTTTTTTTTTTTAAAGATTTTATTTATTTATTTGACAGAGAGAAATCACAAGTAGATGGAGAGGCAGGCATAGAGAGAGAGGGAAGCAGGCTCTCTGCTCAGCAGAGAGCCCGATGCGGGACTCGATCCCAGGACTCTGAGATCATGACCTGAGCCGAAGGCAGCGGCTTAACCCACTGAGCCACCCAGGCGCCCCCGAATTTCTTCTTCTTTTAAGGATGTCAGTCATATTGGGTTCAGACCCATCCCTGTGGCCTCATTTAACCTTAATTGTCTCAGTAAAGGCCTCATTCCCAAGTACAGTCACACTCAGAGATACTAGGAGTTAAGGGTTTTGACATATGGATGTGGGAGAAGGAGGGAGACTCAATTCAACCCATAACACCCCCATTGCCTGAAGGGGAGGTTTTGATCCAAGCTGCATCAAACTTCAGATGAAATTTGAGTGGCTTCCCCAAACCAAGCTGAGTTTCAGATTTTCACCAAACCCATGTCATCTGAGTTCCCCTTGCTCCTGTAAGTTTAGAGGCAGTGGTTTGCTCTAATTATAGAGCAAAAATTAGAGAAAGCACCTCTTTACCTACTTGGGAGATATCTCATTTCATTTGGTTCAGAAAGAAAAGGCTTTCCCCCAGATACATCCTTGACTCTGCTTTTTGGAACTCATTGCCCAATTTGCCCTGTTACCAACTAGACAATCATATATTTACCTTTGTCTTTGTGTAACCAACAAGTCCAAGAGCTACCAGGTATAAAAGCATATAATTTAGCCCATGAAAGGCAAAATATTCCCATGGCATGCCTTGCGCAGAGCATGTGGACAGAGCCTGCAACTAAACAGCACAGGCTGATGCTGGATGATGACCTTCAGCTCCCTTCGTATCTCAAGACACTATTTAATGACTGCAGTCGAAGTTACTGCTTTAGATAATAACGTATTATCTGTCTTTCAGAGGTGCCTCAAGATATTGTGGAATGTTGTCACTCCGCCATTCGTCAATTATGTAAAAAGAAAGAAAGAGTGACATGGTACATCACTGACAACAACACTTTCCACCTAACAGGTGATGCTCTCTGACAACCTTGCCACTGAGTTTCACTGTTTTTCTGCCCCCAGAATGAGACCCCCCCCCCCGATACTACATACCTAGGACTGCAAAAAGGTCCTCCCAACATACTTCTGGCTGAACTAACACACTCTGTCCTAGAGAGACAACTCAAAATTCTTTAGCATTGCAGATGAACATCACATAGCCATGTACGAGAGTCTGCCCCTTGGTCTCTGGTTCCACTTGAGTCTTTGATGCCTGGCAGCAAGCTTTGCCTTTCTGGTCAGTCCCATCTCCCATTTTCCACCATGATGTTAATATTTAACCTTCTCCTCCTCAAGCTCCTTCCTTTCCCCTTCCCTGAGAGTGACCAGACTTCCTGGTTTGTCCAGGACAGACGGGGATCCCTGGGCAGGATGTGGGACGTTCCGTGCAGAAAACTGGTTACTGTCCTATCTCTTTACTCTTCATCTAATGACACTGTGACTCATATCTCCAAAATGAAAAGTAAGAAAAATAAATAAATAAATAAATAAATAAATAAAAGTAAAAATACAAGAATTTTTTTTAAAGGAGGGCACCTAGGTGGCTCAGTGGGTTAAGCCTCTGCCTTCGGCCCAGATCATGGTCTCAGGGTCTTGTGATCAAGCCCGGCATCAGGCTCTCTGCTCAGCGGGGAGCCTGCTTCCCCCTTTCTTTCTGCCTGCCTCTCTGTCTACTTGTGATCTCTCTCTCTGTCAAATAAATAAATAAAATCTAATTAAAAAAAAAAAAAAGAAAAAACAAGGGCTATCAGGTGTGAGCCACCTTGCCTTCTTCTACCATCATTTACCTGGACCCAACATCTGTACCCACCACTGGCCTTCAGTCTCGGAGGCTAGGATATCCCACTGCTGATCCACAGCCCAATTCCCCACCTTTATGATGTCTCTCCCCATTGTTTAACACCTCTTTCTTGCAATTTCAACATTTCCTCGCCTTTCCCCTCATTATACAAATAAGTACAAGTCCTTCCCATCTTTAAAATCACATATCCTTCCCCCCATCATGTTCCCTTTATCGACAGCCCTATTCCTTACCCTTCTCCCACCATCGTAACCTTTTTTTTTTAACTGAAGTATAATACATACATACAATATTATGTTAGTTTCAGGGGCACAACATAATGATTTGAAATGTGTATGCATTGTGAAATGATCACAATAAATCTAGTTAACGTTCATCACCGCACAGAGTTACAGAACCCACCAGTATTAACTAGTCACCACCACGCTGTACATTATGTTCCTGTGACTTACACATTTTATTCCAGATATAAAGATCTAGAAGTTTGTTCCCTATAACTCCCTTCACCCATTTTGCAAATCCCCAAACCCTTGCCTCTGGCAATGACAATCAGTGCTCTGTAGCAGTGAGTTTGGGGTATTGTTTTGTTTTTTTGTTGTTGTTGTTTTTGGATTTCACACGTAAGTGAGGTCATACAATATTTGCCTTTCTCTGTCTGACTTATTTCACTTAGCATTATACCCTCCCATGTGGTTGCAAATGGTGGGATTCCATTCTTTTTTATGGCTGAGTAATATTCTATTGTAGACTTCTTTATCCATTCGTCCATCTCTGGAAACTTGGGTTGCTTCTAGGTCTTGGCTATTGTAAATAAGGCTGCAGTGAACAGGGTGGGGATGCAAGTATCCTTTTGAGTGAGTGTTTTTATTTTCTTCGGATGAATATCCAGAAATGAAACTGCTGGATCATATGGTAATTCCATTCTTAACTTTTTGAGAAATCTCCACACCCTTTTCCCTAGTGGCCACACCAATTTACGTCCCCATAAATAGTGCGCAAGGGTTCCCTTTGCTCCGCATCCTCACCAACACTTGTTATTTCTAGTCTTTTTGAGACTAGCCGTTCTAACAGGTGTGAGTTGATACCTCATTGTGACCATAAACTTTTGAACCTGATTCTGAATGACTTCATCTACTCTAGCAGCTCCTCCCAAATTTGTATCTCCAGACCCCGCTACTAAAAATCCAGACCCAGGTCTTCATCCTCCTAAGGAGCGACTCTACCTTGATAACCCATAAAGTATCTTAAACACATAATGCCAAAAGCAATGTTTTCATCTCTCTTTCTAATATGTCCCTCGTTCTAAATTTACTGTCCCAGCAAATGAAACCACAATCTGCCTCACCTTCCAGACCACAAATCATGTCATTGTCTTCATCTTCTCTTTTTGCCTCACCCCCTTCCATCCACACCAGCCTCCTGTCTCCTGAGTGCCTTGTCTTACGCTCCACTCTTGCCCTTGGTCTCCAGCATCCCCACAACAGCCTCCTGGCTGCTCTCTTACCCCCTAATCTTCTCCCACCTGCTTCACACGGTCACTTGTGAAGTTGACATCTGCGAGGTCACAGAGCAAGCTATTCCTATGATGTGGGAGTAGAGAAAAGCTTGGGGTTAGCCCTCTGAACACTGACGTGGTCACAAGAATGTGTCCTTGGAGTTGGTGAACGATTTCTAACATGTTCATGAAAATGACTGGATGGATGTCCCCCTCTGGTTTCATGGCTGACTGATGTAACAGTATAAATTAACTGAAGGTAGTCAGGGAGGCTTCCTGTGTTTCTTTATAGGAGAGCCACTTGCTGATAGGCAGCGCCGCACCTGTATGGAGACCTAACTATGCCTTTATTTCCACAGAGTTAGCCCTAGAATCCATATTACCCTGGCCTCTGGGGCTTAATGGTTGCCAACAAGTTGAGCTGTCATAGATGCCACTGGTTATTTCACGCAGTTAACCGTTATGATTTTCAACTCATGGCCTACAATGTCCTCCTCCCGCCCCTTTCCTGCAGAAACACTGGCCATTTTCTACGTAACCCATTTCTCTCCCAACTTTTAATGCCCTTGTCTGGAACATCCTTCTCCTCCATCAACAGTCCCAAACAAAAAAACCCAGAAATTAACAATAGTGCTCTTCCTTTGGAAAAATAAAATAAGAAGACCACTGGAGCATAACATCTGCCTGGAAGCTGTGTTGCTCCTGGATCTGTTTGCCTTCAAAGCCATTCCTTGCTCTGCTCTCTGCGGCAGGATGGAGACCTTGATCTTGCATTTCCCAGGATCTTTGTCAGCTGGTTTCTTGCTGGCTTTAGCCAAAAGGAGGTACTGATGACAGATTCAAGAGTGAAAGAAAAGACTCCAGAATTATTTCTCCCTCTCTTATCTCCCCCCATAGCTCCAGCCCTGCTAGGCATGCCTGCCCTAGTTATATCTTCTACCGGGCAACCCTGGACTCTGGTAATTCACCTGTCCCCTCTGTCCCTCTAGTCAATGTGGGACAACAGCTTCTTGTGACTGCTCAGTTTTCGGTCCCTCATTGCCACCTGGTTGATTTCACAGCCTCTTCTGTCCCCTGGGTAGCCAATTCCCTGCATTAAATTCTTTCCCTTGTACGCACTCAGAGTGGCTTCTGTTTTCTTGACTGAACTCAGATATGAAAACATGTCCTGATCTCTACTTCTCCTTACCTTGGCCTGTCACAAAGTCTTTTGGGGGCTCCCTTTTCCCAGGGTGTTGGTTTAACTTTTGTGTTCCCCAGCACCTGTGTGTACTACTCGGGGTTGGGACTGTGACTTCCCTATCAGCTCCATGCTTCAATGAACTTTTGAGGGCAGAGACAATGTCCTCTTAATCCCAGTGCCCCCAGTGTCCTGCTCACCGCTCTGGGTATATTAGGTGCTCAAGATTTTATCTCTCTCTCTCTCTCTCTCTCTCTCACACACACACACACACACACACACACACTTTATCATCCCTAAAAAGGATTTGCTGTATTATGCTAGAAATACATGATGAAGTAAGGCCAGAATACCACAGAATTTAAAAGAAAACTAGTATATCTGTGGATTCATTGTTTTCACAAAAGGGGAAGGCTCTCGTAGTTGGGCTACACCCTTCTCTTTGGAGTCTGACATGCTGTTTTCTGTCTACTAGGTCACAATCTAATCATTGATGGACAAGTCACCTTTTATTTCTGAGAAGCGACTTAATCAATAGATGTATTAATTCCTCTCAGCGAGTTCTTTGGAACAATAAGGGACTGTCATTTTACCTCTGGTGGCCACACAGGGGAAACCAAAGGAAAGCATCTCAGAATTCTAAGAGGCCCTCAGAACTTTGAGAAGAGAGAAATATCTCTTATGAGTCAGGACTCCTCTGGAGAAAAATCTGGGGCTCTTTGAGGGACAGGCTTTATTGCTGTATTCAATAGAATGTAAAGCAATTCTTTACCGCACTATACAATGTAGAGTGATCTACAAGACAGAAATATATTAATATCATTTAGAGATTAGGAAAAAGATCCATCGAAGATAAATTACATCATGGTCAAGTGGTAGAGTCAGGATTACTAAACAGAGTGCCAGGAAGCATGGTCACAGAGCCTTGGTACCACCCCCCACCTTCACCCCAACCACCACTAAGTCTTTCTACTAGAGAACCCTTTTCAACCTGGCCATAGGTAGGAAACAACAGCATTTTTCTAGACTATATTGTTTATGGACATCTTGACGGTAGCATACCATAAAGTCCTCAACCATTAAAATTTAACATAAAGTTTATATAAATATCTTTACTACAAAGGAACCAGAAAGAGGCTTCTAATCACCTCCTTAAGATTATGGAGGGAAGTACAAAAAAAATATATCATTCATCCTTGATCAGAACAGTGTATTTCATATTACAAGATGTACCTAGAGTTGACTTCCTGCTCTGGTGTGGATCATGGTAGTGGCTATCTTAGCAAGGTATGGCCCATGTGTCGTGTGAAATACCACAAGTGCCAGTTGCAAGTAAGTCACTATTGTCTTTCTGTAATGAACTCATTTTCTTTTTTTTTCCATTTTTTTTATTTATTTCTTTTCAGCGTAACAGAATTCATTGTTTAATGAACTCATTTTCAACAGCTAAGTGTCCTAAAGTGAATCTAAGTGTGCCTTGTATCTGGAAGGTCAATTACTGCATGGTCTTAGACATGGGATCACATTACTACTAACAATTGCTTTGGGTTTTTGTTTTTAATAATGTTAGTCTATTAGAATAAAGAAATGTAGTATAGCAGACACTGAGTTCGACATCGTGACACAATGACAGATCTAAATTGCCACAATTTACACAAACTCCACAAAATGACCCTGACCCTGAATCAAACAGAGCATTTTATATACAATTTCCAGCAAACTCCAGACTTGCTTGGGAGGAATTCTACTTGAAACAAGTAAATATGACTTAAATATTTTTTGCTATGCTGAGATTCCACTCCTTGTAATGATTCTTACAGCCAATTCCCACTTTTTTGTGGTGAGGGGAATGGATATTGAACTAGCTCATACTCTAATTTTTTGCAGATAACTTCCAGAAAATGTATCTTACTTCAAACAAGCTTCTACAGTCATATCCTTGGATTTTTACATTCCTATCTTGGTACTATTCTTCAAGGATGTTTCCTTCTAACATGAAAATTTGGTTAATTTCTAAATTCTTCATGTGACAACAAAATGGGCTTTTCCAAAAATAAAAAAGCATCTTGATGGAAAACAATATATTAAAATAGTACATTGCTACATATATAAACAATAAGTCTATTAAACTAAAATGTCATATATTTTGCTGAAGTTTACAAAATAATTCATCAGTTCCTTTAAAAGCCTTACCTTTTCCTTTACTGAACACTGTTTCATTAAGGGCAAACATTATTTTAAAATGACAAACATGAGTTGAACTACAGAAATAGTTTTTGAATGTAGTATATTGGAAAAGATTTTTAAAGTAGTCTCTTTATTTTAATCTAAGGGTGAATAAGTACATTTCTCTGTGGCAAAATCAGAAGAACTAAAAAATAATATCATCCCTCACACAAAGCACTTAACATTCCTTGGCATTAATTCTTATTGTCTAGGCACCAAAAGTTGATTTAAAATACGCAAATTATTTAAGTTTTTAAACTTTCCATATGGAATCCTAAAAGGACATTTTTTCCCCCTACCAGGAGTACTTAGATGAATCAAGCTGAATGATTTTAAAAATTAACTTTTTAAAACTTGATGGTTACAGATGTTCTAATCTTTGGAAACCATTATGTGTTCATTTTCCTTTCAGCATTAATTACACATAATGACCTCCACCTATCAGATACTCTGGAAGAAAACTACATTTGTTTACATTTTCCAATGCTTTTAAAAGTAAAACTAGTTTTCATTATTATCAATAAGGACAGGCTTTCTAATTGTTAAAATTTCGGTATTTTTGAAGACTTGTCTTTGGCTATTCTCACTGGAAAGTTCTATCATGAATAAAACTGTTACATAAATTCCCTGAATAATAGCTTAATTACTTATAAACTCTGGAAACAATTAGTTTATCATCCTTTGAAGTGAGTAAGACAGCTTGCCAGGCTGAGAGCAAAACGCTTGTCACTTGTTCATGTAATGAGCTTAGTTTCTTTTTGTTATTTTAGATTATTTGGAAAAGGAAACTCAGTGGAATACACTGTAATGTTCAAAAGATTAAAAGTTGAATCATTCACTTTATAAATGGCCTCTGCAATAACACTTAATAAAGTACAGAAAGGAATATTGACGGCTCTGAAGATTATAATTTATGTGCTTATGGAAATCATTGAAACAGATATTCCCGTTCAAAGATAAAGTTGTGCTTGAATGACACCAATATTGTAAAAGATTGACGAGGACTGTCCTCCTTCTCAGCCTTATAATATCATCCCTCACACAAACCACCAAATTACAGAAACAGCTTTTTCTCTTCCGTCTCGAAGACGACTCTCTGCTGTCCCTCCTCACTCCTGCCGGCCCCACACACACTTTGCGCTGCCTTTAGGCCTGGCTCTCCCCCTACCCACCCAGACCCGCACACCTTTTCTGTCTCAGCCCCAACCACCACCCCTCCCGCTTCCTCTGCGCCTCTTTTTGTTGTCAAGGTTCCCTGTCCTGTGTCCCCCCTGCCCCCCACCAAACATAGATCAAAGGAAGTTCTTAATATTGTGGTTATTGTGAGGTTGAAACACTATATGGCTGAATATTAGCCCCAAAATGAGGCAGAAAAATGTCTATCAGAAGATGCTGACTTCGTGTTGGCAGGCTCTCGGGGTCTGCCTGAGTTGTGGCAGAGCGCAGGTGGGGCGGGAGAAGCTCTCTGAGGCCACCTTCTTAGAGGCCAGCCCGGTGACTGTTCCTGCAGCCATTGCGTCAGAGAGAGCCAACACCTGAGGCCACCCGCTCCCTTCTGACCTTGGCGGTCCACAAGCGAGGTCACCGGTAATTCCATCACCTGACTGTACGATTGTTTGCTCGCTCAAGGGAGAGAAACTGAGGGCCAAGAAAGGCGGACAAATCCCAAGAGCCAGGTGGCTTCGCTTGGGATCTCTCCAGCTCGTGAGGACCCATACCAGATCCGGGACAGGAAACTTTTGCACCATTTTGCCGATTTCAAAATGATATTAACATGCTTCCTAAACTGTCCCCCTCCTGTAAATCATAATTACAAACTCACCCTTCCCTTTGTCGGCAGGAATCTCTTTAAGCAGTCCCAGCAAGTCAGCCTACTTTGGGGATGTATTTTGCATTTTTCATTGCCCCTCATCCCTCCCCAGACCTATATGTCAAGGAATAGGGAGTTGAGACATGACACATTAATGTTTTTATCAGGGGACGCTCTCTGCTCCCACAGAAAGGGAGGGAGATCCGCGGGAGAGCTCTGCGGGGAAGGAGAGGAAAGGAATCACTCCGCAGCTCCTGTGGAAATTCATATTCCGTGTATGTTCCTCTCTCACCTGAAATAAATCCTGCAGGGCCTACCCACACAAACCCAGCAGCAGTTATATATTTACATGTCATGCTTATAATATGGTAGAAAGCAAGACGGATCTTCGAGGAGGGGAGGAGATGAGGCTCACCTTTCAGACTCGCTCTCTTAAATAAAAAAGAATTGTCCAGCTGGGCGCCTAAGAATTTATCTTGAGTTTGTGGTCATTATCTCTATTATATAGCCCTGGCAATAAATAAATCGGGTGTTACTACCCAACAATAAAACTGTAGTGTATGGGACACCTTACTATTACTTTCTTAATAATCTGCCGTTTCTTTCACTTTAAATCTTCCCAGTCTTGTCTTCGCACTTGTCTGCAAGGATCTATCTTCTCCCCTTGAGGTACCAGAGCCCTCGGTTCATTTTTATATTTTGTGAACACAATAAGTTTTCCTGTCTAGACTTTCTGTTTTTCCTCCTATTTCTAGGCTGCCTAATCTGCTTCAAGACAAAGGGTCGGCCCGGATCAAATGTCTTCCCCTACCCCCTCTATTTTAACCGCCCCGTGCGTCTCCCCGTTAATAAAGATCCCCCCCCCCCCCGCCTTGCGGCAGCCACCCAAGGGGTCTCTAGGAGGGAGGGAGCAGCGCAAACTGCGGTGACAGGGTCCGGAGGAGATGGTCTGTGCCCCCGCCCTGGACACGCCCTTGGGTGCGCACAGAGTCCCAGGGCCCAGTTGGAGAGCCTGGGCCAGTTCCACCCCGTAGAGCCCTCACCCTATTTCCTGCTGGTGTGTGTGCCCACTCGGGGATTTCGGGGGCGGGGGTCCCATCCCTCAGACTTCTCCCGGCTCGCCCTCCACCCAGGCACCGAGCTCTACAAACGGAGGCGAGCGCCCGCAGCCTAGACCCGCCTGAGAAGTCGGTCTTCGCTCAGCGGCTGGCCCCATGCGTCTGCGGAAGTTAAGACCCCACCGAAGGGGGGTCGGCCCGGGGAGCAGACCCCCCAGGTGGCGGAGTGAGAGGCGCTCCTTTCGGGTTCCCAGTCGCGCGAGCTGGTGGGAGCTGCGCGCACGCCCACCCGGCCTCCGCTCTCGCACCTGGGACCTGCCTCCTCCGCGCGCTAGTTAGGTACCCGGCTCCCAGCCCAGCCCCGACCCCAGCCGGGCGGGAGGCGCTCGCTGTTTGGGGCCAGAGCCTTCCAGAGCCCCAGGGGCCCTCAGTCCCGCTGGGAGAATGAGCGCAGCCTACGTCCGGCCGGCGCCTTCCCAAAGTACCGCCACACTTGCTTTCACGCCCGCTCGAAAAGTGACGCGTACAGGCAAAGCGGCCAGCAAATGACCGTCTTATCCGCGGAGTTGGGGAAATCAGGAGGGGCGCGGGGGGGGGGGGTAAGGGGAGGGGATGTGGGGGAGGTTTGGGGGAAAAAGGGGCAAAGGTGCCGGGGTAAGCCGGGCAAAGAAAACAAACAGACCTGCGTCGCTTCCCCTTTTGTCTTTACACTGCCTGTCTCAAGAAATCAACTTAACCAAGCAAGCCCCCACCAGGCTTGTTTTTGTTTGTGTGACTCAGATCACCGATAGAACCCCGGACCGAATCTCTGAGTGTGTGTGAGAGAGAGTGGAGCCATGGCCAGGCTACTGATGGCGAGGGGACGATGAACTTCTCACCTTTCTTTACTCACTAACAGCACGTTCTTTACAAAACCCACGCCGCCGAGTGTGTGTAGTTCGCTGTTAATTGCGTTTTGTTGGGATGATCTTTTACGACTCGAAAACAAGCGGCTGGGAAAATATTCACGTTTGGGACAGAAAACATTTTTTATTTATATCTCTGACATTTAAAAGAGCAGAATTAATTTGTCCTGTCTACATTAGCATTGAGAGAAAGTTTCAGAAATCCACCCGGGGGAAGGGCGGGGGAGAGAAAAAAAGAAAAAAAGAAAGCGAAGAAAAGAAAGGAAAAAAGAAAAGCTAGGCTTGGTTTTTCTTATTTCAGATCTGTAATCAATCATTGAAATAGGAGGCAGCAAAATTGTAAAAATTCGATAGATTAAAATGCAAATGAAAGGTAGAAAAAGAAACATCAACATGGCGATCAAAGATTTAATAACCGTAAATCAGGTTTTTTTTCTGTTGCAGCTGCAGTTTGTGTGTGTTTATGTTTTAATCATGTTCGTTCCATAAATAAATAATTTCTGAAACGAGACTAATTTTTCATTATTTTAACCGTGGGCTATAACACTAAATATTAAAAATAGAAAACGTACACGATGCCAGATCCCCAACCAAATAAGAGAAAGACTTGTGTTGATTGGTTAAAATCAAGGGGTTTCATTTGTGTGTTCTGAAAAAGAGTATTATGCTAAAAAATTCTATCTCAACTGACAAAGCCCAAAGTTTTATCTTCCCTTTAATATTTTATGTTAACGACAAGATACCATTTATATTAAATATATGCACCGCTGCATATCCATTTCACTTTGAGCACTTTCAAAGAACGAAAGTGCCAGAATATTTAAATAATACAAAACATATATTTTTTCAAAGTGATTTGACAGAATTCCTGGAAAATACTACGTTTTAGGAGAACCTTCTAGAGAAAAATTAAGTGATAGTTCGACACAACTGAAACTTCTCTTTGCTTTATCATTAAAGTTATTTTTCCAAATGGAAATATTTCAGCCTTTTGTTATTGTTATCATTCGATGTAAGGTTTTAGGTCAAGATGTCAAATTATAAGAACACACTCTATTTTATTAACTACTCATCTTCTCACATGGTGAAGGCTTTTCATTTAGATCTTTTTATTTAAAATGTTGATTTATATTGCTGTTTTTAAAATGATTTCTAGAACTTTTAAAACAAACACATGGGCTCAGTCTTTCCTTCCTTCTTTTATTTATTTATTTATTTATTTATTTATTTATTTTGGTAGTCATTAACATAGGGAGAATTCATCTCCAGAAGATTGGGAACGTTTCTTTTTGGGAATACCACCTTGCAATGATTAAAACAAGCTCTTTGTTTATACTTTGTCTTTGAAGGAGTTATTCATCCTAATTATTGAAGTAATGAACTAGAATTATCTCCATTTCTCCTCTTTCCACAAATTAAAATGATAACCAAACTGGGGGTGTTTGTTTCCTTTCTAAAACCTTTAAGTTAAATTTGAGCTAAGTTGATGTCCACTCCCTCCCAGCCACACAATCACATTTTCACTGTGACGGTCCAATAATGCATTTAGTTTAAAATTACACTTGGACCCTTCCTCCTTTGTGTTTTTTTCATTTACTTCAGTGCAACAAGATGACTTGATTTTCATGGGATTACATGAACTCCATTCAATGTTGCTGGGACATTTCTGCTCAACTAAATACTTCCCTTAATAGACAAATGAACTTCTTTTTATTTGCTGGAGTTTGTAGACGGTTTTAGGTACAGAATGTGCAACTGATTTAGTTATTGTTGTTGTGAGAATCGAACAGACACAAAAGTCATTTATCTAAACCAAAGAGATATGACTCTGTAAAAGGGAGAAGCAAGGGCAGAATCATGGGGAATTATCTCGGTTTATAGCTCTTATTAATTAAACCGGATGTGGTTTTATTCTGATCTTTTAGTACCGACCTTGTTAAATGCTCCCAGATACCTTTTACCCAAATTTTTTCATTCATTAGATAACTTGGGTCCCTTGTTTATGGGCGCTGCTTTTTCTACATTGTATCACTAAGCAGTTGCAGTGTAAAATCGCGGGAGGCTACAGACGATCGCACCCCTCCCAGGGGGGGGAAAAAAAAAAAAAAGAAAGAAAGAAAGTAAGAAAAAGAAAGGAAGAAGCGCCTTTCCCATTTAGTTTTAGCATCTTGTTTCGTTGAAATGCAAGACAGGTACTTGATTTAGCATTTAAGCAAAAGGTTACACAAACCGCGTTTTAAAAAGTGTTGGGATGTCCGACAGGGTCAGCCCCAGATCAGATCATTTTTTGAATGCAGACCTAAAGATAATGAGTACTTGTTGTATTAAAGGGGACAAACAGTACTTTGGCTTCCTCTGACCCCAGAATGCACGGCTCGGTTTCATTGATCATCCTCCTTTATGAGATAATGCAATTACAAACATCAATAAGGGGCTGCAAGGGGAATCATTATGCGGTGACAGTGATAAATGACGGTGCAGAAATAGCATGCTTTTTCCCCCCTAACAATCCAGGAGCCCAGGGGCTCCGGGGGCTGAACACAGTCGCCAAGGAAACAGATGACATCCCAAACGGCACCAAAGGAAAAAAAATGAACAGTCTTTCTTTGCCTTTCACTCTTTTCCGTCTTCCAAAGAGTTAGTTTTGGCTCCAGCAGCAGCTGCCACACGGGCATTTCGTTATTTCAGACATTAAAGACTGCAGCGGGCGGTGGGAGTCTCCTTCTCCTCCATCCCCACCTCCATTAGATAACACACAAAGCTCGCTGTTCACAGTTTAGGGCTACCTGAATATACACCTCCTGAAAATCAGATTGGGGTGGGGTATGGGTAAGGGTACATGGGTTCACACAGCCATTGCAATGTGTTTTCCCCGCTTTCACGACTGTCCAGGGGAAAGAGTCTCCAGCAGAAGCTGGCGCCTCGTGGGTCGGCCAGTAAGGACGAGGCGCGTGGCTCGCCTCCATCTCCCCGCGGTGCCAGACGCTGCTCAAAGCCAAAGGTTGTGGGGGGAGGGAAGGGAGTCGGTGGGGACCAGGAGACTGCGAGGGGTGTTTCTTTGGGGTGGGTTTCTTTGCTTTGCTGGGTTTCTTTGAAGTGGAACTATCAATGCGCGCAGGGATCTCCCCTAGATCGCGGAATCTGGTTGTTTAAAGCCACGGGGTACCCTCGGCAAGGGGCTTCAAGAGGGTCCTGCTGAGCTTTCCCCACCCACCCACGTCTAGGTTGCCGGGTGAAGCAGGAGAGCACGAAAAGGTGAAAGGTTACCCAGACTGCAGTTCGGAGACCTGGGGCTGCGGGGAGTCGTGGGGTGGGAGGTGAAAGCCTGGGGGCCTTCCGTGGAGAAGGGGAGCTGCCACTTTGGGAGAAGGGAGGGGGATGAAAGCGCAGAGGTGTGAAGGGAGTCCAAGATAAAGAGCAGAAAGGAGGGGAGGGGGAAAGCGAGCGGGCACAATCCCACCCTTCGAGAAGGTCGCCAACCCGAAGAAAGCAGACACAGGGTCCCTGACCCCTGTCGGGCACGCCCGGCCGCGGAGGGAGGGACCCCTGCGCAGCGCGCGTTGGCGCTCGAGGCCCCCGCCCGGAGGAGCCGGCTGGGCGGCTGCGTGAACAGGTGACTTTATTCACTGCTTCCCGAATCGTCGAGGTCCCGGGACTCGTTTTCCGCCTGGAGATTAAGATCATTGCTCGTGTAATGAACTTAATGCTTTAGGGTAGAGGTGAGTGTGTCTGCGAGTGGGCAGGGGTAGGAATTACCGACCCGATCGATGGGAGACTGGCTTAAAACTAAATCCCTTTTCTCCAGGGCTTCACCGCCTGGCTTTCCCCGCGCTGGGATGAGAGAGCCTGGCTGGCAGGGGGCAGCGCGCGGAGGGGCGACCCCAGGGTGTGGCCCGCGACAACCGAGACCCTAAATGTCCTTCATCTCCCTGCCAAGACCCCCGGGGTACCTGTTTTTAGGGCAAAAGCTCTTGAAAATTCAAATGTTGGCGAACTGATTGCTCAATATGATGTTTGTTTTTCCTTTCAGCTCCGCCTTGGGAGAGAATGTTACAGACGCGTTGGCGGGCAAACTGGGCCAAAAAGTGACACCTCTCCCCCAACCCCCGCTCCCCGCCATCAGCCGTCTCCCTTAAGGGGCGATCCCCCGCTCTCTTTCCCTCACTGCTCTTTTCCCTGGCTCTGGGATTCCCAACGCCCTATAGACTGCACCTGGCCACCCTGAGTGTTGCATACCGCCTAACAGTCAAAGAGGTGCGGGATGGCACGGAAGAGGGGGATGAAACGAGGGGAAATGCCCGGTCAGGCGGGCCACACCACTATCCAATTCCACGCCGCTCCACCCGGCGTCCAATTGCCCACCCGGGAGCTTGAATCAAGTCATGTTTTTACAGCGTTCACATGGGCCAAGGGCCTGCTGAAATCCTAAAAGGCAAGGGAAAGTTTGCAAAGGCTTTAAAGCGTTCCCAAGGAGCTCCTTCCTAAGGCGTCGGGGTGCTGCCCACGGCCCCCCTACTACGACCCCCGACCCTGGCACTCGCGACCTGCCCGGCGGGCGCTGCCCGGGTTCCAAGTGCCCTCCGAGCCCCTAAGCTCTCGGAGTCGCGCTGCCAGCGCCGCGGTGAGACTCGGAAATCGAATCCATCAAGAAACCCATAGCGCTTCACAAAGCACACCCGAGCTGTTCTAAGGGAGCCCCCCCCCCCCGAGTGCCCCAGGAGGTGTCTTTCCATAACCTTGTGCGCAAACCGGGGTCGCCTCGCCTCCAGAGACAAAGTCAGTAGTCCCCTTACACTTGACTTTCCTCTTGCGGTGGGGAGGAGATAGGAAGCTACTGCAGATGCCGAAGTCGCCCCCCAAGGTGCCTTGGGCTCTAAGCATAGACCTGTCCTCTCAGGCACAGGGTCCAGGCCAGGACGCTGTGCGCGGTAGGACATCGGGGCAGCGGCATCCTCGTCTGGACTCCTCGCAGCCGCCGCGGCAGCCCGCGGGAGCTGCTCTCCCGCACCGAGTTCGGCCCAGCCGCCGGCATCTCGCCTCCATCCCTGGCCGGCGGACTCGGGGAGGAGAGGCGCTGCACACAGCAACCGACCCCGAGCGCAAAATCTGTGTGCCGCGTGGGAGACGCGGGCGGGAGGGGGCGGGTAGGGCTTGCGTTTTTCCTTTTCAGAAGCTTTCGACTTGACTACGAAGTTTCCTGGTAGGCGCCTCTGCCCGGGGGTCGGAGCCTCCCACCGCCGCTCCTTCCCCTCCCTCCTCCCCGCCCCCCGCCGGCCGAGCCAGCCGGAGCCGCTGCCCGGGCCTGGCCGCGCTTGGTCCCCCAGGCCCGGACCCCGCACCCGAGCGCCGCGCCTTCCTCTCCGCGGCCCTCCTCGGGCTCCGTGGGGGTGCCAGTCCCCGGGGCGAAACTCGCCGGCCGGGCGCACAGTGAGAAGACCCACCCGCTGCCTCCCGAGGAACTCCTAATACCATCCATACAGCTTTAATGCGTTTATAATTCGATAAGTGATTTCAATTTGAAATTGTTAGTAACTAATTTTATGGGTAATTTTTCCACATCAAATATTTAAGCATCAGATTAAGGGAGCCAGTTCCGACACAGGATAATAAGGGGGTTCCCCCCACCCCCCGCGCCTCCGCCTCCCTCCGTTTCCTACCGAGTCGTTTTTCCAAATCCCCAAAAGATGGCAGTCGAAGCCGACATTCTTCTTTTCCTGCGGCTCTGCGGAGGGAGGGAGAGGGAGGAAGGAAGGGGGGGAGGGAGGAAGGGGGGGCGGAGAGAGAAGAAGAGAGAAAAGAAAAGGAGAGGGAGAAACTAGACGTTGCAAGGACTTTTCAAACTAATTCTTGCACACGTTTCTAATACAAGCAAAAGACAGTGGTGAATTTCCTGGAAATGTCCTGGCAGAAGAGAAAGCCAAAAAACCGTGCCTAGTGGCCTCGGAGTAGGGGATGTAAGAAACTCAGCACTTTCGAACCAAACCCCCAACTCAGAGCAGAGGCGAGAGAGAGGGGAGGCCGGGAGAGAGACAAACGGGCTTCTTTGTATTTTAACATTATATTCAAAGACGATACAACTAAGCAACTTATTTTCTGAAGGGCAGGACTCAGCAAATTACTTAATGGGGAGAGAAGAGATGGGCTGGGGAAAGGTGATGGTTGGGGGGCGGACTGCTGTGGGCGGAGGGGAGGCTGGGGCCAGCAGCGCATGAATTGCAGACCAGTTGCCAAAACTTTTTTTTTTTTTTTTTTTTTTTTTTTTTTTTTCCTGCTGCTGCTGCTGCGGCTGCCTTTGCTGCTGCCTTTGCTTTGAATGTGGGTAACTAGGAAACAGCAAGCCGTCTGAGAAGACGGAATTTCCAACGTGTAAAATGTTCTTAACGGAACCATTGAGCGAGTGCAATAAGGCGTGAGGGGGAACTAATCTTCCCATTTAAATGTTTGTGGCAATTTTATCTAAATGAATTTTAATGCTAAACGAGGGTAATTCCCCATTTGTAGCGCGTTTACTTCTCTTTCCTGTGCTTCTAAAGCAGTCGAACATCATGCAATGAACAATAACAATAAAAATACTGTCAAGGCATATCATTCATTTCTAGTGTGTTATAATTACAGCTGATTAAATATGATAGGGTCAAATATTTTTAATTTTTAAAAAAATATTTAAATCATGCTAAAAAAAAGTCTCATTCAACCAGCAGCCCTCCCTCCATAAAAATAAAAAGCAGGTACAATTGTGTGCCCTTGTTTAGAAGAGGGCGTTTGGGTTTTGCCTTTTAAGAAACATCAAAAACACCCTCAGCACCTCTATTATTTTATCTTTCAGATAAGTGTCCTCAATAACCTCCAAGCTGGCTCTGAAATTTACAAGAGGAAAAGCTAAAATCGCGTTAAGGGGGAGTGGGGGTGTCCAGGCAAGGAGAGAAAGGATCTGAGGAGAGCAAGGCCCTCACAAAACCGCCACACAGAGCAGGGAACACAGCGAAAAGAAAACAGTTTGTTTTATTTTTTTCCTAATTCATTGGACACTAATGATCTTGAATCTTCATAGTCTCCATATTTCCTGATTCTTCTTCATTTGTACCCTACTCCTCCTCCCGGTGCCTCTCCACCCCCCCTCCACCCCCGCCATGTCTCTCTCTCTCTCTCTCTCTCTGTCTCCTCCCCTTTCTTTCCCTCCCCCAACCGGCAAGAGCATCGTCAAGAATAAAGGCTGAAAATAACCTACTCACCCAGGCACGTACTGGGGAGGAGGGGCGAATGGATGGGTAGTTTATAAAGTTTATTATTAATTTTTAAAGTAAATAAATGGTTGCTAACTGCTAGTAACCAGCTACCAAAAGGGAATGATTTCGCTAACACGGACTATTTATGTTGCCAAAGAATTGCCACTGGGCCCAAATCTGAAATTTAAACAATCCCATATATGGGGTGGGGGGCGGGGTGGGGCGGAGGGCGCTGCGGCGTGGAGGCGGCTGAGGGTCGGGGCTTCACTCCGTCTGCGCATCCACGTGTTTAGAAACAAGGCCCAATAAACAAAAGGTGAGAACGCGCGCGCTGCGCTCCGGCAGGTGAGTCAGTCAATCACACGTCACCTAGTAAACCCAGCCCACAGCTGGTTTCTCTTTTCAAATAGAAAATAGAATTGTTCAGGGCGGGTTTATAGGGTGACATGGGCCTGAAAGTCAGACTGGAGTTTAAGGCGCTCTCCTCGTACCCATCCTTTGTTTACAAAGCGATCACTCCTAAAAGGATGATTTTTTTTTTTTAAACGAGAATTGGCCTTATTTAAAATATTTGTATATTTCCCTTAGCTTTGGGAAGCACTTTTTATAGCAGCAATTTTATTTAAATAAAATTATAAGCTATTTCAGCTTAAACATGTTATTTTGTACCATTTAGCTGGCTGCCATGCAGAAATTCTGTACAGCTGTTCTGGAAAATTGGTTAATAACCAGTTTTATCCAATGAGAACATAGAGTATATTTATAAAAATTAGATTTTGAAGACTGGTCTCTTCAATTCACATAGTTAATTTCCTAATAAACATCTCCTGCTCATCCTAGGTAACATTCTCAGTAAAAGACTTACCTCTGTATTTAGGTTTGCCATTATGCGCAAGAATAATTTCACTGATATTAGGTGAGTAATTCTGTTGGATGCAGTCTGACTCTACAGATAGTTTAGTGCCCTCGGGCCTTAAATTTGCTGATATTAGGAGTTCATTAAGTCAGCTTAAAGAAATCAGAGACTATTATCAAATAATTTACTTTGTGGTTAAATTTTTCAATAAAAATACGTCTGAGGGAGCTAAAATTAATTTTCCTGTTTACTGCATTAATCCTTAAAATTTGGGGGGTAGTAAACAAATTTTTCAAGCAGTGGAGTCAGCATGACAAAAATAATCTTGTTTTTATTTTAGATTCAGATTTCATTACTGCACTCAAACGTTACTACAACTGGGCTTGGCGTTATTATACAATCCAAACTGTTTCCGTCAGAAACGCTAAGACTCAGTGTGCAATGATTGTTATTAATAATTAGCTCCTTGGTTTCTTGATAGAAAAAGGCTATCAACAAGCATTTGTTTATCCACAACAAAAAGTATAATTAGCTTATCCCACTTAGTAAATCTTGTATGCATGCCAACTCATACCAAACTGCTACTTTTACAAAAAAAATTGCAATAATACAGTTCATTTTTCCA